>NC_081326.1:5902970-8386720 GCF_026419965.1 Kogia breviceps | reverse complement strand
CATTTCAATGCAATGGAAAAAACCATTTCATGCCAGTGATGCCTCAAATATTATTTGTGAAAGTATAATGTACATTCCCAGATACTGACATTTATGGGATGTAATTGCCACACCTGACGACACTAAGAGTTGCCTACAGATGATTTTTTAACAGTAAGTGTACATGTTGCTGTAATCTATGAATTTTAAACACTTGTAGTTTACTTAGCTAATTACCAAGCCCACTCAACACATCTGGCTTCTCTGTCTTTGTGTTAATCAATAACTATTTGATTACAATGTTATGCCTTTTATGCTAATTGGGATTTTGAGACCATAAAATGGTGCAACCTTTGTGTTTCATGCCTGTACTAATGTGTCATATTTATAGTTTGTTGTATTCAGAATTCAGGCTGCATGTGCATGTATGCACACATTTTACTTCATTTGCACAACAGAAGTGTTTCTATTCAATCTGTTTTTTGCCAAGTTTACTGTCTGAAAAGAAAATCCTTGCTTATTTTAAAATTTTGGTTGGAAAATTCCTTGTTTGAGAAAAATAGATGTTTGTTTTAATCTGGTAGATTCTTTAAAAAAAAAAAAAAAGGAAAAGTCATATGATCCTTTTAGTTGTTCCCTTTTTGAAAGGTAGCCGGATAAATAGAATAATACTGTTTTTTTGTGTTTTTTTTTTTTTTTTGCGGTACGCGGGCCTCTCACTGTTGTGGCCTCTCCCGTTGCGGAGCACAGGCTCCGGACGCGCAGGCTCAGCGGCCACGGCTCACGGGCCCAGCCGCTCCGCGGCACGTGGGATCCTCCCGGACCGGGGCACGAACCCGCGTCCCCTGCATCGGCAGGCGGACTCTCAACCACTGCACCGCCAGGGAAGCCCCAATACTGGTATTTTTGATCTGTCGATGTAGCTGCTGGTGTGGTTTAAAACCCTCTGCAAAAGAAGGCTGTTTTTTCTCAGTTGCTTCCTTTTGTCAAATAATCGTGAAGGCTGAAAGAGGTCTGATTAATTGCAAACTTGGATGTGGTAAAAACCTCTTTGGCAGGTTATCTCTCACCATCAATCTCAAGTTTCAGAGTAACCATCTTGGAAGGCTTGCAGGAGGGAGCCTCTTGGGATCTGGAAATTCCAGAGGCAAGGACTCAAATGCAGAGCTGGATTCCTATTGTAGCAGTAGGATGGGTGTTAGCCTACGCTTATGGCTCAACTCCTCCCTGGGGTCTTTTGGGTTCCATACACATCTCTGTGTGTGTATGTGCACGTGTTCGGGGGAGGGGGACTATTCACTTTGCTGCGGGGCAGGTGCTGAGCTGAGAATAAAACCCCACATCTGCGCACGATCTTCATTTTGAGAGCACTGTCTCTCTTCACGCCTCCACAGATCCCCTAATATGACTGGTAAGGAATCACACCAAGTACGGAGATGCTTCATGTCAGCATTAGCTCTCTGCCTTTCGTCTAAACAAGATTAAGTGTCACTAGCCAGATACTCCACAAGTATATAAGGCCCAGTGGCCACAAAGGACATTGTTTATTTTATCACTATTAATTCTTTAGGGGGGGAATGATATTTAAGGTCATTTTTTTTTAATCCCATGGCTGAGTCATGGGGTTTTCTTTCCTAGTGTCCTAAGGAGTTCAGGGTGCTTCCAAACTATTAATTAATGCATATTATAAAGCGAATTCTTACTAGCAATGATTAATCCCAGTAATTTAAATTCCCCTAAATGAAGTAAGGACCACTTTTAGCTCTTCCTTAGAGTTGAATCTGAAGCTTTCCAAAGAAGATTTGAATCCTTTTCAATTTGCAGATCATGGGGAGACATATTAATTTTTGGTTGTCCTTACAGATAGCAGCTACTCTTAAAATATCCAGCTTGTCCAAAAGCACACTTAGCTACACTTTCCATAAGTACCTAGATGAATACACACACTATTATCCGAAGTAGAAAACCTCTTCCCTTTGACATTTCTGCAGCTGGCCACCAAACAACCCTCTTGCCATGATGAGCTGGGATTATGTCTGTGGGGCAACTTACCAGATGGCATCTTCAATGGATGTTGGGTAGTTATTGTAGCTACATCGTTTATAGTGTCTCAAGTGGCAACAATGCCTGTCTATGCTCTGCCCAAGGAGACTTCAAACAGTGTAGGTTTCCTCCTTATAAATAAGATAGTCCTACTGTACATATAGATCATTATAAATTTAAACATCTCATTAGGTCACAGGGTCTTCTCTGAGAATGAATGCGTCAGTTTTTCCTTGCTCGTCTCTTTCACAGAAATCCTCTTTATGGTCATTTTTCTCTATTCATCATAGTGCAAAATTTTCGTATTTTCTTCATTAGCACTTTGTAATCTAAACGTATACAATCTATATTAATTATAATATATTGGTGAATGCAGAACAAAGGTATTTAGAACTACTGTAATTCAGAGCCATTTATGTAGAAAGTGACTCACACAGTCTGATAGAGCTTTCCTTTAAGAATGATGGTTTGAGCATTTTGTCAACCAATGACAAGGCGTGATGGCATCTTATTGTTATTTAAGAATAAGCATTGTGGGGGCTTCCCTGGTGGCGCAGTGGTTGAGAATCCGCCTGCCGATGCAGGAGACACGGGTTCGTGCCCTGGTCCGGGAAGATCCCACATGCCGCGGAGCGGCTGGGCCCATGGGCCATGGCCGCTGAGCCTGCGCGTCCGGAGCCTGTGCTCCGCAACGGGAGAGGCCACAACAGTGAGAGGCCCGCGCACCGCAAAAAAAAAAAAAAAAAAAAAAAAAAAAGAATAAGCATTGTGCATTGGGAGCTCCGTGCATACTGAAAGGCATGGTGCAAGGGCCACAGTTTCGGGACATGGAGGGTGGGTCCAATCAGCAACCAGAATATTCCCACACAGTCCCCGAGGCTGGAAAATCTCGTTAATCAAGGGTCCAGCACTTTGTCTCTGAGTCTGGGAATGAGATACACAGTTTTTGAGGAAGTCTAGCACCACAACAGTTAGTTTGGAGACATTCCAGAAATAGATCAAAGAGGAGAAGATTTTTTTTTTCTTTTTACTTTCAAAGCTATTATACCTTTAAAGGTGTCTGTCTCCTCCGTGGAGGGCAATGTCTCTAGGGCCATGTTGAGCTGAGGAAGAAGGCCCTGTAGCCCTCAAAGGCAGCAGCTGTACCACAGACCCAGCAAGTGAGACTGAAAGGCAGAGTCTGCCTAATCATACGTAGGCCCACTGTTAAAAAACAATGATCTCAATTTGGGTAAAAGGCTGACATAAGTCTTGTTTTTTTTTTTTTTAAATGTCAGTCAAAGGAGAATTGAAATAGTAGCCCAGACACTTGCATTCTCTGTGTATCCTTAAGTAGTTTCATTTTCACCTACCTCTTTAACATTCACTAATCCCAAGCCATGTGCCAAGTAGCAGGGCTATAATACTTTAGGCAAGTTACATAAAGTTTCAATTTAAAAGTCCAGGGAGTTCCCTTATATTTTAAGATTGAGGCAGTCTTCGGCAAAGGGTTATGCTATTTGGCACAGCTGCCTCTATTTGGGGAAAGTTATATTTTTAAATTGTCAGCTTCTAGTTGTGAGTCTGGTAAGGGGTCTATTACCCCAAGCAGACTAGGCCATGCAAAAGGCACTGGACCTGGAGAGCCTGTGTGACATGAATTCTATAACAGCAGAAACTTCCCAACGATCCCCTCCCCCGGATCTCACATTATATCAGAAAGCAGTATGTGCTACTACATGGTCCTCAGTAAAGATCCACGAAGAAGGGAAGGGGTAGATGCATAATACATACCAGATGCATTCTGGGTAAGGAAGGACTGACATCACATAACTCAGAAAAAGTACAGCTGAGTGAGAGGTTAGTGACAAGACAGCAGCCACCTCTTCTAGTGGACAAGGTGACATGGGGAAGACCAATTTCCCTCCTCTTCTCAACTCCTCCCCCTTGTCCAGAATCTAAGCAGTCGTTTCTCTCTGAGTCATCCAACAGATGGGACACATTTGCAGTAGAAAGCCAAGTAACTTGATGGCTTGGGTAACTTGGGCCATCACTGGCTTTGGGGAATAGAGAGTGGCAAAAATGGCTAGAAGGAAAAAAGGGAGAGGAAGTAAATGCTGCCATTCTCAGAGAAAGATCCATCGTCTGGGCCCAGGGGAAGAGAGAATTTTATGGGGATATTCAGTAAACCTGGAATCCATGGGTCAGAGCCATGGATTATATACAATGAATGAAAGAAAGAATTTGAATTGTCAATACAAGATAATAATTCTGTTGAGGAATTTTGTAGCTATGTAATGATGCATAGTATTCTTTGGTCATTTATTTTACTTATGACCATGAGTCCTGTTCTCAAATTCAGGTATCTTGTAACAGAATGCACTACACAATGCATAGTTATTTATTAACATTTAGAAATAAAAATATTCCTATAATTTAATGTGAATGCATAAATGTGAAGGCCATCATCTCATCATAAAATACCAGGAATTGTTATTGAAAACATTCTGGACCATTCATATAATTATTCTCAGTATTGAAAAAAAGATTCCACTTTGGAGATGTATAAATTACAGCTTCTTAGTTTGATAAAGACCCAATTTGGTCATAATTACGCATAAAATGAAGGCTTTGGTTCAGTGTTTGTGCGTGACTTGTGATAATTTTTTGTCAGGTCAATTCTTGCATCAGATGGAAACATATTCAGAAGATTAGAGAGTGTCACCCAACCCATAGCATTAGTGTTGGTGATGGTTGAAATGTACCTGTCAGACAAAGCATAAGACAAATGGATTCTTCGTGGACATACTGCTCAGAATCAACTGAGAACAAAGCCAGATGCTCAGTCACAAAAAAAACTAAACAAACTAGACAAGCTCTCAGCTGATTGCAGGACACGGATTCTTAAGACTTGGTCATTCCAGAGCTTTTCAAAGCTTCTCATGTGTATGAAAGTGTCAAAGGTTAGTTCCCAAGAGAATGCAGCCAGGCTCATGGTCAATGCAAAGCTGCCAATGAACGTAAGTAAAGAACTTTATCGACCAGAATAGGGTCCGTTTTTAGAATGCAAGTTACTTCTGATGGCTCTTAGATTTTTAACGGCGTGATGGCAGATCCTCGCTACCTTTCTGCCTCACCCGTGCTCCCGACTCTACCCTCTGCCACCCACGCCTCTTGTCCCACCACTAGCAGAAGCAGAATAACGTACAGGAGCATGTAGGGAGCTCGACTTATACGGGAAAGGAGAAGGAAAGACAGATTCCCAACAAGCCTTCTCTGACCGAGTTTCCACATCATACACAGGCTAAACACAGCACTGCAAAAATTCCCGGGGCGATCCTCGGCCTAATATTTATTGGAAGGCAAACATAATATTCTGATCTTTCTGGACTAATGAGGTGGGAGTGGAAGCAGCAATGTCTACTTAATGACATCTGTCTATTGTCTTTGTCCAGACTTGGACGCGGCCAGTTCATATTCAATAGTACACCTGCTTTTTTCCACTAACATGAGTCCAGCTTTGTAATGAGAGTACTCTACGAACTCCGCATCCTACCTGCACCAAGAAGCAAAACCCTAGCCAGTGGAGAAGCTCCCACTATTGGCAAAGCTTTGTGTCTTCTTCCTGCTCTTTGACCCTTTTCACATTGTAGTTTAATTTATCTTTTTGTGGCCTACCTTACCCTCTGATTTTATTTTTCTCAAGACCTGGTGTGGATTCATTTTTGTAAACACAGTGCCAAACACAGAGTGGGTATGTAATAAATGTTCATTGAAGGAATTATTTGTTCCTAAATAAAGTAAATAATACACACTACTATATATAAAATAGATAACCAACAAGGATCTACTGTGGAGCACAGAGAACTATACTCAATATTTTGTAATAACTTGTAAGGGAAAAGAATCTGAAAAAAATAGGTATATATGTATGCATAACTGAATCACTTTGCTGAACACCTGAAACTAACACAACATTGTAAATCAACTCTACTTCAATAAAAAAAAAAAAGAAAATGTAAAAAAAATACACACACTTTAAAATCAAATGGTCAATTCTGAATGTATTAGATTTAAACATAAAATATAAACCATAAAAGAATTAGAAGAAAAACATGAATATTTATCTTAGGGTGAGGAAGTGCTATATAAACAAAAATAGCAAAAGAAGAAAACAAAAAAAAAATATGTAGAATAGACATGATAAATTTGCTTTAGACAGCAGCTCATAAGAAGGAGAATTGGCATTGAAATAAAGAATTGACTGCCTTGCACCTGTGTTATGCTAGGCTACTTTGAAAAATGGTTTTGCCACAATTGAATATTTTCAACTACATGTTAAAAGGAATAATATTCATGTAAATTACACTGTGTTTATGCAGATAAATTGGTTTAATACATTGAGGATAAATGCTGCATGAGTTAAACGAGATGCTTTAAAATGTCCTTTAAAAACTTATCATGGAATAATTCGTTGGACCATATTTTTCAGAGTTTAGTCAACTAGCCTGGTGTCCCTTAGGTGTGATCCCAGACTTAAAGTACTAGGGAATTACTTATTTGTAAAATATGTACAGTTTTTCACTCCACAAGGATGTAACAAGAAAAGGTTCTTCTATCTAACCACAAGCCCTTTTTTTGCTGAGGTTGTTTTACAAGTAGTATGCCATTCTAACCAAAAAAAATCCCCAAACATAGGTTTAAGGAGTCTGAGAGGTAATGGATAGAAAGCCATGTTTTGGAAAAGCCATAAACTTTATTCTTATACCTGTAATTTTTGCCATCTGATTCACCATCATGAAGATTCTGGGGGGTAAATCACTGTTTGTCTAGTAAATTTAAAAGGTTTGAAGTTCTGTTTACAAATCTCATTTTCTATACTCATGCAGAAACGCATATTTATAAGAAAGTAATAAAACTAAAGACTTCTTTAATAAGAATCTTAATCTGAATATGTAAATATTGACACTTTTAAATTAACTTAATGAACTCAGAATCTGAAATTAGCTCTTGATCAAATTAGCTGGATAATGGTTATTCATCATTTGGTATTGTAAAAATACAACTTTAATTACAATAAATTATATAACAAAACAAAACAGCTTTAGTTTCTTTTTAAAAAAGACTCTTGTACTATGATGTCAATCTTATTTGGCAGAAGTCACTAACTGATGAAGCAAAGAGTAAAGCACAGACAGACATAGAAATCACATTTCAAATTTGAGAAGCTTGATGTGTTATAGGGAATATGCTCATACTTCTAGGAAAATGACTCAGTGAAGGATTTCCAAAATAAATACTTTAGCTAGAAAGTGAATATTCTCTCTATAGGTAAGTGTGACCGTTTAACAATTCAAGCCACAGACCGTCTGACTGACTTGTGGCCTCTTCACATTTAAATTTCTGAGCGTGACACTATTTTCAGCTGTAGTCAGACCCTCATTTGTAGCAAAACTCAGTGCTATCTATCTCCTGATCAAATGTTCTTTTGCTACGGCAATTTTAAAGTAGAATTGAAACTATAATAAAACTGTGGATATAGCCTCCTTGCTAATTTTGCACACTAGACATATCTTTCAATAGCAGGTGTTAATTTCTAGGTAAATTCTGGTTGGGCTTCTTTTTAAAAAAATAATTAATTAATTAATTAATTAACTTATTTTGGGCTGCGTTGGATCTTCACTGCTGTGTGCAGCCTCTCCCCAGTTGTGGCGAACAGGGGACACTCCCCGTTGTGGTGCGTGGGCCTCTCATTGTGGTGGCTTCTCTTGGGGAGCACGGGCTCTAGAGCACAGGCTCAGTAGTTGTGGCACACGGGCTTAGTTTCTGTGGCATGTGGGATCCTCCTGGACCAGGGATTGAACCTGTGTCGCCTGCACTGGCAGGCGGATTCTCAACCACTGCGCCACCAGGGAAGTCCCTTGGTTGGGCTTCTTGAAAGATGATTCCTGACAGCTGCTATTCTCTAAGCGTTTTTCTGAGAATTCCAGTCTCCAGGCCAAAGGGAGCAATTCCCCATGTGTCTGTGAGTGTTTTGATGCCAGCTCTTTAGAATGATATTAATCTCTATGCCACAGATTCACGTATTTTTTAATCTACTTCAGGAAAAAGAAGGATATAACAGCCCATTAGGAAACGTTAAATCCTAATCATTTCGTTAATGTTCTCGCTAATATGTGTTCTATAAAGTTGCTCACTTTTATAACTAAGAGTTTAGTGTCACGGGTTAATGAGCAGCATAGCTTCTAAGGTTGTGCATCTGCCATCAATCAATCCATTATCAGGAAAGGACTAATCTGTCGTCCTAGCAGATGGATCAGAAGTCCTGTAGGGGTAAATTAACCCCCATTCTTTATCGCTGTGTCTTACAGATTCACAGAGCATTTCTACATATGATCATATTTGATTCTTAAATCCAGTCAGGAGGATGTGTATTATTATTCTCATTTGTGTGAAGGGCCTGGCAGGGAAGCACAGCATCTTTTGTATCATTGACCAGAACGAGCTGTGGAACGGGATCTCTTCTTACTGGGAAGGTCACTGGCTGTCTGTGCAGCTTCTGGAGATAAGCAGTGGGGACACTGACATGCACACACTCAGCTAAAACGACCCTGGGTTACCTCGTTCTGATTTTTGGATGAGGAGTCAGTGTTTCAACCGAATGGCAGAGGAAGGTGGCAAACTCAGGCTGCTGACTTGCTCCTTGTCTTTTTTGTTACGTCTTACGCCACGTTCCTCGGAGGCACCAAAGCTAACAGCCTCTACATCGTATTCCCAGCAGATGAGAAAGGTTGTTGAGCCTGTCTCTTTATGCCCCATCCCTGCCTGGCCCTGGCCTCGGGGAAGGTGATTACCCCAGCTCTGGAGCGTCCTGGCTGTATGCAGTCTACGGTAAACCTGTTGACCTGTTAGGTGGCTGTTCAAGGGAAAGGCTTGAAACCCAACTCCCATAAGGCAGATGTGGGAAAAAAAAACCTGCTACGGGACTAAAAATTTTTTCATTTCTATGAAGCCACTATAACTTCTTTTTTTCTGGACATTGTCACAGCAGCATAACCAGAAAAACAACCACCGTAATAGTTAACACGTACGTGGCACTTACAGTGTGCCTGCCATGGTTCTTAGCATTTTATGTATTTTAACTGACTTAATCCTCGCAACAGCTCCTGGGGTAGGTGATGTTATTCTGCTGACTGTGTAGATGAGAAAAAGGAAACAGGTACCCAGTTATGAAGCCTGGAACAGCTGCAGCCTTCCTGCTTCCTGTCCTAAATCAATACTGCAACATTGGCATTCTCAGTTACAATTGAATATACTCGGGCTCATTCTTGGTATAAGTAATTTGCTTAAATTGATAGCCAGTAAGAAGCAGACCTAATTTTGGAAGCCAGACAAAAGTGGCAAAACAGACATAGTAATAACCTGGGTCCTTGAAGACATCACCACATCATCAACCAATCTCGAGACCTGCTCTACTTCTGGGCTTTGGGATGCGAGATGCTAGATGCCCTTAATGCCTATGGCACTTTGAGTCAGAGTTTCTGTTACTCCCAGCATAATAATGGTCCCAAGGGATCCAAGAGTCATATTTTAGCACTGACTATGGATGCAGCTACCTGTGTTTGAATTTGGCCTTGTGATTTTGGATCAGTTATTTTTTCCCTCTGAGGGAAAGTATCCTTTCCCTTTTTCATTTGTAAAATGGGAATGATCTTGGTACCTATTTCATACATGTGGCAAGGATAAGATGACATGATATATACAAAGCAGTTAAAACAGTGCTCCAAGTAGAGCTCATATTCACGAATATTTAGTGAATATTAGTGACATTAAACATTATTATTTTTATTATTATTTTATTATATTTATTATTGAGCCTTGGTATTTTTCTAATCCATAAAATGTGAATAACAATAAACTTGTAGGGCTGTTATGAGGATTAAATGACATAACCCATATAGAGTGTTTAGCAGAATATTTGGCCTATAGAAAATTGTTCAAAGAAATTTGGTAGCTTTCTTTCCAAATAATTTTTTCTCTTCAACAAAATAATATACATGTGATATAAAAGATAAAACAATTACTAAACACTTTTAAAGAAAAAAAGCAGTCCTTTCTATTCTATGAGTTAAAGCTATCATAGCATGTTGTTTTTCTTTAAAAAATTATATACACTAAAAAATAATACTGTCATGGTTTATGTAAAGATTTACTCCTTCAATAAACCAGTCTGAATACGAACTTCATACTTTTTTATAAATGAAAACAAATTATAGTCTGTGCAAACTGTTACCTAAAAAAAGCCATACTATTGTACAAGCAATTGGTCTATTTCCGAAATGAAAAATGGAGACATGTCTGGCAAATTATATTGCTTGCTGAATCATAAACTTGTATAGATCAAATATGCAAGTATGAAAGTTAAATATCTACTACTATATCCTGAAGGAAATATACTATCTGGATAAACTGAAACTGTGATCTGCAAAAATCTCGGGGTTTAAGTATAATTCTGGTTGAAATAAACATTAATAATAACCACCTGATTCTAAAAAAATTCCAAATACATTACAATTAGCTTTCTAGTCCTCTCAGAAACTGATGAAGCTTTCTATAGAAGCAATAAACTATAACTCCATTTGCATTATTAAATTTAGTAATAGAATGAGGGCTTCTATATATATCGAAGTCTTATTTACTGACACATATAAACCATAGAACTGTTTACTTCAATCTTTGGGAGTTAACAAATTTTAACCTACAAGTTTCATTTAGGGGCTATTCCTACTAATTGAATAATATCCAATTCGTAATAGACATGCTATGTAACCTAATACAAACATTAATCTCAGTGATTCTTAGTGACATTGTGCTTTCTCAATAAATATTTGTTGACTAGATAAGAACACAGGAGTAGATAAAATGCCCATTCAAACTATTAACTTTTTCCATTGCAGATTTTTACTTAGGGAGCTATATCTATATGTTGCATTATTAGAGAAGAAGAGAGATATTTAGTTATATTAATTTGTCAAATACATATATCTCTAGTATGGGAAAAGGCTGTAGTACTATGTTTTGGATGCATTTAAAGTCTTCATCTATTCAATTCTACAAATACCAGGTCAATGTCTTTTGTGCAAGACACTGTTATATGCCATGAGAGAATCAAAATGAAAACTATACCATCTTGGTCTCTTATTAAGAGGGGATATTGAAAACACACTTACAAAAACTATAGTATAAAGGGATATATATTAAAGACATAATCCACAAGGATGGGGAAAACAGGAGAGGAGGTAAAGGGCACACAGTTTTGAAAGGCAGAAGCAATGGATGAGTGGGAACCAACGTCAGTAGGGAAAGATAAGGACAGACCCAAGTTACACTTGCAGAGTCATAAAAAGCATCAGTTACTTCTGGAGCGGAGGTGAAGAGGATGGTTCTGAAATTAGCAGCCTGGTTGGAATCTGTCTGAGAACCAGTTAGACCTCTGATGTCTTCTGCCCTCACAGCTGCGTGTTCCTCCTCCCCCACAAAGTCTGGAGTTGTAGTCACTAGAGAGGGAAAATGGAGGCTCTTGATCTGTTGAATGCTACATAGAGCTGAGGGTGGATGTACCATGCTGACGACGTGCGGATTCACGATCAGGTGCATGCCAAATAAGGAACGCAAAGCCCCCAGCCTCTGTCCCTAACTGGTTCTCAGGAGGCTGGCTCCTAGATCCCTCTCCTCTAGATAGAAATTGGAAGATTTTTTTCCTGAGGAATTTGGTCTATTTCGAAGCAGAAAAGGCAAAGACACTGACACCTGGAGTTCCCGAACAAATGGTCCACACAGGTCAATTCACAGTGTAGCTCATAGCTGAGAAGACCCATGACTTGCTCAGCAGAGCCAATCCAGTTTGAAAGTCCTCACTCGTTATCATGCACGGAAAGCCAAGGATGAGAAAAATCTGAGGAAAGGCTCTCAAAGATAAAGACTCAAACTACCAGACAGGAAAAAAACAAAATAAACAGCAAGCAACTTTGAGAAAACAGATTATGCAGGGAGAAAAAAAAAATCTGTGAATTTTAGATCGTTCTGATATTTAGTTCGAACTCAAACTAAAACCTTCCCTAAACAAAGCATTAAAAAAAAAAAAAGAGAGTAGCAAGGATAATCCCTGTTTAACTTCCTAGATTCCTTCCATTTATCTTCTATTCTCAACGATTATTTAATTAATCCCCACTTTTGCAAGTTATGTTCTAGCTGCTAAGAGTATACAAAAATAAAAGAGAATTCTTGGTCAAGATGGTGATTTGCAACAAATATAAATGCACTTTCACTCCCTCCTTAAGTGACTAGAACAGTCCTAAGAGTTTTAAGAAAAGCACAGAGGTATGCAAGGACGAAGCCAGGCTTCACCTTCTAGGAGACTCTCTTTTGGGATATCTGACAGCTGGAGAGCAAAGCCAAATCCACCCTAATATGAAGGAGGTGGGTGGCCAAGAAGACTCACGGAATTTGTCGAGATTTTGAGCAATCCCTCCCTGAGGACAGGGGACAGAGACCACGGCAAACAATACAGGGGAAAACAAATGAAGTGCTTGGAAGAAACAGACACCCTAGTGGCAAAGATGGCTCTCTTTCTCCAGAAAAAAAAGACCGTCATTCATATCCACAGAAGGCAGAGAGAAAAGTATCATAACTATGAAGTAAGATGAAGATTTTGTAAAAAAAACCATCTTTGGGGTACTTTAAATCTTACGGTGTAAATAAAAAGCTCATTTAGAAATGTTAGACAATAAAGTTAAAGAACTCTTTCAGAGAAACTCCAAAGAAGTTTAAAAAGTTGTTCAAGAAAGGAAAAGTGTATGTCTTTCACCACATCTTATCTGCAAATACCATTTTTACAGCCATAATAAAATAAACACTGAATAAGAAAAATAAGAGCAAACAAAACAAAATTCACCTTGCTAATTTGCAAGAGTAGATGTGAAAGCCTGTATTTAATGATTATCTTGCTGAAATGGTCTGTTGATCTTAAAAATCTAAATTAGAAAATAATTTTGTTAAAAAGAAAATGAGAATTTGCTTCAGAGAATACCTAGTGAAAGATGACCAAAACGGTAGATATTATGAGATTAAGCAAATTGTCTGACTTAGTTAACTGTGGTTTTAGGTAATATACTTTTAATAAATTAAAGTAATGAATGTATGTACTGCTTGCAAGGTAGAGGAAATTAAATTCAGTAGCTCTGTCATGGAACAATACCCCTATCCCCCCCAGCCCAGAAAATAATGAGCTCCTTTGGAATATATTACCCTAATGGAGCTCATTCCCATGATGCTATGGAATGAAAGGAATGAAATATTGGTGCAAATGCAGGCAATCGTTAATGCTGACAATGTGATTCAGTGAAGCATAACTCCCTGTCATTTTTATTTTTAATTCTTCTATTATTATATGGCTTCAGCGAAGTTTACATTGATATTTTGCAGAGGTTTTAATAGTTCTTAAATTTGACTTAGGAATCAAAATGAAACAACCAGCTAAGCTTTCCAAGAACAAAATTTTGGAAACAAAACTTTAAATGTTGCTAAGTGGGTTCTACAACAACAGAACCATCCATTTAAGAGACCAATTTAAACTCAAACCACCTAGAGTTTTCAAAAATGGATCTGTGGCTAAAGATAGAACATAGGCGACAATTTACAAGTCTTTAAAGTGCTGGCCCCTGACTCTTAACTTGCAAAGTGTAAATCATCTAGAAAACTCCAAAAACCAGTTTGGCTCAGTCACTGGTGTTCATCCTTGGTAATACAAATAAAATAATTATTAGTTTGATCAGGAAGCGGAAGCGAATTGTCCACAGGCACTTTGTCTTTCTATATACGCGATCTGCATAAGAATCTAACTTTCGGACTTCCCTGGTGGCCCAGTGGTTACGACTGCCCAGTTCCATAGCATGGGGTGTGGGTTCGACCCCTGGTTGGGGAACTAAGATCCCACATGCCAAAAGGCATGGCCAAAAAAAAAAAATCTTTCAAGATCAAAATAACCAAACATTTGCTTCTAAAATGCCCACAATTTCCGGATTAAAATATTTTCCAATGCATTTGACACCCCTCCCCCATTTTTGGAGAACATTGTAATTGTATGGCCTGCTGTCTTAAACGGAATGATTTCTGAGTGGAATGATATCAATAATATTGGTTTAGAAGTTGTATTTTTATGTCACATATAATACACAGATGACATATTCAAAGTCTGAAATAGGCAGCCACGGCAGAACTGAAAATTGCACCATTGGATTTGATGTTCTACATTCATTCAACTTTCAACATTCTTTGGTTGCAGGCCTTCACGTGCAAAGACGTCGTGGAGATGACCCGGAGGAGTGCGGACCTGAAGATGCTTTTCATCTAGACATGAAGACAAGCATGTAAAGAACCCGATCATCTAACAGAGCAGAATGGAGAAAGCTCTACAATGGGCACACAAGCATACATGGCTGCCGTTCACCCATAGGGTGCTTACGTGGAATTTGAAGAAAAAGATGCACCTCTGGACGGCTGCAGCTCTGCTGTGCACCCTGGGAACACGGGGGCAAGTGGAGACCGTTGCATTCAGCCCCGTAAGTTACTGCTTTGGAACTGCAACATCAGTTCCAAATGGGCACACACAGGGAGCCTTCCTGGAAGAGGTGGCATTTGGCTTTGGAAGAATGGGTGGCATCTCAGTCAGTAGAGAAGCCTGGGAAGTACAGTCTGTTTCTCACTCTGGCCCTTTTCTCAATGATGGAAACGAGGATCCGAGACTCATTCTGAAGAAAGCTCATTTGAGCAGCGGAGGTGAATGCACCTGTCACAGCATCTTTTCCACGTGACACCCTGCTGCGTAGGACTCTGCCAGTTTAGTGCCCCCATTCATTTCCTCAATACTGAAAATAGGATTTTACTTTTATTTCTACATAGACGGAGCACAGGAGGGATAGTAAATCGCCCATCTGTGGGAAGTGTCACTTGATCCGCATTTAACTGCCCGGCAAGTTTTTCAGCTGTCTGTCCATTTGAAGGAGCCCCTGTGTTTCCACAACCCATGAAACATGCAATGACTGAATTTGAGATTTTTCTAATTGAGAGTTAGAAAGCATGACTAAAGCATACGTGACCGGAGTAAACTGTTGGGTCTAGGCTGGGCATTTTGGACAAATGGCTGGTTATGTGTAGTGAAGAAGTGAACATTAGACACAGCACCAAACGGCGACTCCACTGGTCTGATGCCATGTTTTTAAACACCCAGATGGCCAAATCCTCACATCCATGGCATGAGAGCAGCATGAGGAATCAAAATAAGAGAAAGGACGCTGGGACCCAAAAGTGGTTACACTACAGTGATACAAGGCTTACAACCTAAGCAACACACGGGGATTAATAAAAGGTAAATCTGGCTGGATTAATGCTGACCTTCAATGAAATAATTTACTTTCCAGCAATCACAGATGGGTTTATAGGGAAAAGACTAGCTATGTATAATTTTATGGCTAAGAGAAAGGATCAAAATGCAAACATAATCTTTAGAATGAATTTGTTTCTGGCCAAGAGTACCATGGAGCAGTTAGTTAGGGTTCATAAAGTAAATGGATGGAAGACCATGGTATAAAAATATAATTTTTTTTAGTTTGGAAAATATGGTCTGACTGATGATGATTTTTTAAAATTTTGCCTGTGACAGAGAAAGTCTACCATCTTCAAACTATGTTTGTTGAAGAATCAATCAACAATACATAAAACAACAACAAAACAGTTAATGGATTATTGCTTAAAAATGTGGTGAGGCCAGTTTCTTTTTTTAAAAAAAAAAAATACTGGGTAAACACTTGTGCTTCAGATCATGTCTTTGAGCTTTTTACACAGAACTTGTTATTTTTACATCTCTGTCTTCTTTGCCAAAGGTGCTGATTAATAGGTGATTCAAGGTTTAAAAAATGCATGTCTACCAACTTGACCATTCTGATTGAATTAGGGGCTGACTGGGGAAAGAGATTATATTTCTGGGAGCCTGTACAGTATTTCATAGTTCATGAAACACTTCCACATTTGAGTGAAATTATCCTGAGGCAATTCTGGAAAATATCATTTCTCCATTCTTTAGCTCAGGGAACTGCAGTGCAGGTTGTGACAACATGACTCCAAGCACCAGCATTTAAGCTGTAGACTCGTGCACCTTCTCTGAATTATCAAGTAAGTTCCAACCAGAAATAAACTACTTCAGAGCTTTCTTCTCCCTTCCCCTCCACCCCACACTTTCTCCAGTTGACTGTTTAGCATCATAGAGCAGTGGACTAAACTATCTACTCCTTCTGAATTTCAAAACCACCAGCAAGCAATTAAATAACCAAGTTTCTGTTTCAAAAAAATCTGCTCTAAAAATGTCAAGATACTAAGTAATAATTCATAGATTACCCATGTTTCCATTCTGCATGGTAGATAACTTTGAGTAGCATAAAATCTGTGAATTTACCTTTCGGTGGTATCAGACCACAAAGACCACAGTTCCTGACTAAATTATCATAATTTGGGGTATGTTAATAACAGCCAAGCAAATTTAAAGATCTTCCTTTAACAATACCCAATTAAAGGACAAGGCTGAACAAACCATGGAAAAAGGTTAGGCGAAGCTCGTAGGTTCAACTTACACACTCCTTCTCCTACCGTTCCTCCCTCCCCCAGCAACACTAGGAAAGTAGGTGGAAGAGAAGCAGATATTTAGAAGCATTCGCTTCGCAAAGCTTCCCAATTAGTTACAGCAGCAATTATTTCATCAGAAGTTCCACAATATCAAAAGCAGTTTATTTCATTAGCACTAATTCCATTTTGAAGGGCAACGCCAATTAAAGACTTTTAATTGAGCATCATTCATGGTTTAATAGAGATTCTCAATGTAACTGATTTAGAATTAAAAGTATAATTACAGAGAAATCCAGCAATGTGCTTTGTAGGAATTAAAAGTATAATTATAGAGCAATCCAGCAACGTGCTTTATAAGAATGAAATTAGTATTTCATACTAATTTCCTTGAACTTGTTTGACCTTTTTTCAACAGCTTTTTGTGGGGTTATATCAAATTTCTAATTTGCAAAAAGTAGGAAGCAAAATTGTGAAAACGATTTTAGGATAAATCATTAAGTAGTGGTGTGTAAATATCCTGAGGAAGGTCACAAGGAATCCAGCATGTGTCTCATAACAAGAACATCTGGATTTATTTCTCTGATTAGGTTCACAGATGGAGAATAGATGGAAATAGTCATTCAGGACTAGTTCTTAAACTGGCAAAATCTTAGGCAATCTTCTTATTCTTTCGGTAGAAAGAAATGTGAACAACAGGTAAGTGGCTTAGAAACGACTTCCATCATAGTCCTTCAATGGCACTCTTTAATAAATTGATGTCAATCACAAGGGAGGTTTCTGGGGAAGTGTTGCAGGGTTTCATCTTTTTATCTGTCCTCTTCAGCATTGTTTCAATTACTTACATTTCTTATGTAAAGAGACGGAGGGCAGACTCCCCCCACTCCATTTATAGTTGAAATTAACTTCATGATTAGTAAATATGCTGAATCAAAACTCTCTTCACATGATGTAGCCATGGGCTGAAATCTACCAAGTTCCTGTTTAACTGGAAAAATATAAGGTCCTACACTTGGCTGTACACAGAGGGGAATATGTAGCCAAAGAGTCTTAGGAATTTGATTCAATAGGAGTTCCATATGAGTCACTAATATAGCCTCAAGAAACAAAACAAAACAAAACCCAAACATGATTCTAGGCTGAATTAGTAACAGCAAAACATCTAGAAGTGAAATGATGGCCGTGCTCTGCCCTGTGCTGCACTCAATTCCGGGTGTCACTCGGTAAGAGGAGACAGAAGGGCTCACATGACAGACGAACACGAACTTAGGTCAATTGTGAGATGGCTCATTGTTTATCCTGAGTCAGAATAGACTAAGCACTTGAGTGGAACATGAAAACTCTCTTCAAATATTTCAGGGTTTCATATTTAGAAATGAGGTTTTTTTTTTTTGCAGTTCGCGGGCCTCTCACTGTTGTGGCCTCTCCCGTTGCGGAGCACAGGCTCCGGACGCGCAGGCTCCGGACGCGCAGGCTCAGCGGCCACGGCTCACGGGCCCAGCCGCTCCGCGGCACGTGGGATCCTCCCGGACCGGGGCACGAACCCGCGTCCCCTGCATCGGCAGGCGGACTCCCAACCACTGCGCCACCGGGGAAGCCCCTAGAAATGAGGTTTAAGAAAAGCACTTAACCTTTTTTTACCCTTCTAAGGGGCATAATCACACTAGTCTATTGACTCCACCTGTGAAAAGTGGGAACATTTTTTCACCATTTTTACCTTGTCCTTTCTATTGTCTTTCCATTTCCCAGTTTATATTGATTTAATGTTATTTTAGATCCAATTTAGGGTTAAATTAATTTATTACATTATTTGAGTGTTTGAGATGAATCAAGGAACAAAATAGACAACCCTCTCTGCCCTTGAGGACTCTATGTCCCAGCATTTGGGAGGTGCTAGAGGTTGAGAGGAGGGGAGAGACAACAGCAACAACAAAACCATAATAAATAAGCAAATTATTAAGTATGTTAGAAAGTGAAGAATGCTGTAAAAAAGAAAAAATAGAGTTTATTGGGGGTGGAGGAAGTTTGCAATTTTAAATAAGGGGCGATGAGGACATTTCTCATTAAGAAAGTGGTATCTGAGACAGTGTTAGGAAGGGGAGGCAGAGAGACATGAGAATAACTCTTGGAAGAAAATACCAGGCAGAGGAAACAGCATGTGCAAAGGCCCTGAGGCAGGCAGGTTCCCAGCCCAGGGAACACAAAGAGGCTAGTGTGACTGGAGCGGTGGGCAAGTAGTAGGACAGAGGATGAGGACAGAGGGGTCATGAGGAGGTCAGGAGGAATGTTTCTAAAGCTGAGGCAGGGCCCTGTAGGCTGCCATAAGGACTTGGTTCTTACTCCATGTGGAAAAAGGGGCCATGCAGAGTCCTGAGCAGAGGGCTGCCAGGACCTCTGGTTTAAAAGGATCACTCTGGCTACAGTTTTGAAAACAGACTGTAGAGGGGCAAGTGTGAAGAGATTCAGACCAAGTCTCTTCCATTTATTCCTTAGTAAAGTAAAACGGAAGCGATTTAACAGGGCCATTTTGCATTGGCTGTATATATTTTTTTAATTTTACCAGGAAAAAATGTAACTGAACACGTCACAAAGAAATCATTGAACTATATGACTGGAAGAAACCTTGAGAAATAATCTATTCTACCTTGCCTCAGTCAGATAGCCCTCCCAGTCAATGATTTCAGACGTGTATGAATCCGTTTTACCTTAGAATACTTCTAGTAAAAGAAATTTCACAGTGCCTTATAATCCATACTCCAAAGCTTCACAGATGTCTCCTTCAGAAATGCCTGCCTTATGTCAAATAAGAATTCTTCATTCTATAAATTACAATTTATTTCTCTCTCTCTCTCCCTCTCTCTTTGAAAATGGGAACTTCTTAAAACAAAGAACACTAAATGTAGGATCAAAAAATCCAGATTTCTAATACCAGGATTCTAATCACAGTGGCATACCATGTAACCTTTGTCAGATCACTTTGTTTCTATGTATAAATTAAGTAACAGATGTAGACCTTCCTTTAGCTCCTAGGAAGAAATGAGCTCTATAAGTCTAAGACATAATTAGAATCATGGTTGGTATTCTTCTTATTAGGAATGGAGAATTAATCCAATCCCTTACTAGGATTTTAACTCAGCAAGATCGTGTATGTTGCCTATAGATATGAAATCTTCAGGGAGCATTGAGTTATTAATTGGGTCCGGGGAAAAAAAAAAAAAAAAAAAACACTCTGAATTCACCAAAAGCTTTTAATCCAGATTTAGATTCATTCTTACTCTGTTACAATGAGTGACCTTTAAGGAAGAAATCCTGACAGTAATTTAAAAGAAGTTTACCAGAACAGTTCAATATAGCTAACACAGACTCCCTTAAAAAAATATACTTCAAGTGTTACAGTAATGAAAATTAGATATTTAACTGAGTGAAAATTTACTTGATGACCATTAAAATTTTAAACTCAGTAGCTCAGTTTCCCAATTAAAAAAATATATATAATTTAAAAATACTCCCTTCATTTGGAACCATTTTTCTTAAGGTGCCAGCAATAGCTAACATCGTGAACAGCATGGAGTCCACGCTGACCGTATCTGAAATAGGGATCAGCTTCCCTCCTGCTTTCCCAAGGATTGTTATTAAAATCATTCATTCTTAGCCCCAGGCTCAGTTTTGTATTTATTGTCATTATTGCTTCCGCCCTCCCAAGCCCTCACTGAGCACCGTGGATTCCATTTTCAGAGATGCCCGATATTCTTTGCTCCACGGCCATTGACCATTTCCCGCTTCACCTCACTACTCATCAGCCTGGATTATCTCAGTGCCCTCCTAACTGGTCCCTCGCCTATGGCTTCCTCGCTAATTCATTCTCCATGCTGTTTCTGTACTTATTTTCTTAAAGCTTCGCTCTTATTTTTTGTTCAAGTTATCACTGAACCTTCACCAGATGACATGCACTATATTAGGTGCTGGTGGTGTGGATGTGAACAAGACTTGGAAACTGCAGTTAAGTTCGGCACAGAGACATGGCAGTAAGCAATCTGAACACAGTATGACTAGTGACACGTGAGCGAGTGAGGCTGCCGAAGGTGAGAGGCATTAGGAAAGTCGTCAGACAGGAGGAAGTAATATGAGATCTGTGCACACAGTGAGAAGTGAGCTTCCACCGGGCAGACACAGGGGAAGCTAATTCTCAGCAGAGAGAACAGCATTTGCAGGGGGCATGGAGATAGGAAACACAGCAAGTTTGAAAATCTTTAACTCTTCCCAGTTCGCCAGGCTACGGGATGTGAGCTAAGAAAGGTAGAAGAGTTGACAGCAGAGTTTGGGCAGGAACCTTTCTAGAGTGGATTTTATGTAGCAGATATAGGCGATTTAGACTTTATTTTGTGCTTCACAGATACTGGAAGTGATGTGGTAATATTTGGCTTCAGGTAGATGACTCTGCAAAGCGTTCTACTCATTTCCTGGATGGATCAGGAACCGGCAGCAAGGAGGTGAGTTAGTCTCTTGCCAGAGTCCAGGAAAGAGCTGACTAGGGCAGGGGATTGGCGGGAAAAGGCCCTGTTACACAGTCTGCAATGTGGAGGGTTTTTAGTTTTGTTTTCTAGGATTGGTTAGATAAGCCGAAGTCACTGCATACGTCCATATAAATGACATTTGCTCTTTACCTGAAGTACATTGGCCTCCTGTTTCCCATAGGCCCATGATTTTAAAAATATTTATTTATTTGTTTATTTATTTATTTATAGAACTGAAGAACACATTAAAAAAAACTAAAAATAGAGCTACCATACGGGCCCGCAGGCCCATGATTTTTTTCTTTTACATATTTTTTTAACATCTTTATTGGAGTATAACTGTTTTACAATGGTGTGTTAGTTTCTCCTTTACAACAAAGTGAATCAGTGATACATATACATACGTTCCCATATCTCTTCCCTCTTGCGTCTCCCTCCCTCCCACCCTCCCTACGATTTTTAAATTGGGTTCTTCAGGGCCTTAAGATTAGTTAGAGGTCCTTCGGGGGCCTTGCAGGAGATGCTTAGAAGGAAGGGGTTAGAAACCTAAAGGCAAAGTCCTTGCGCCTCTACCCCACACTTCAGTAAAGCCAGCGCTGCTTTTATTTGTTTTATGTGTGAAGTTCCACATAAGATTTTGTTTGAAGAAAGCTATCTAAACAACTTTGCTCAATGTACTAGGTAGCGCCTATGTGGTTTTAGCATTCGTTTAGTACTGACATCAGACTTGGAGGAATAACCATTTTGTGCCAAGATGTAGAGAAAGGCTGGGCTGAGCCTTTGTTGTGACCATAGAGAAATACTATATACCATATATATGATACCATATATATGGTATATATGATATATATATCATATATCATGATATATGATATATATATCATATATATGAGATATATATATCATATATATGATATATATATCATATATCATGATATATGATATATATATCATATATATGAGATATATATATCATATATGATATATATGATACCATATATCTCATGAAGATGAGATTTCTGGGACCAAGAGTATGTAAAGGTCACAAGTCATATTGGAAAGCTTGTTCCTTCCAGTCTTTCCAGATAACACACCTGCCTCTTGTCATGGGGTGCAAATTCTTATGTTGTAGGGAGCAGGTTATGGAATGCTTCAAAGAGATATAAGGTGTTTTACTTAAATATCCTTCGATCAAGATACCATTATGACATCAATAAAATCTTCTTCACACTAAAATTAGGTGAGCTGATTTATCTCTGTCCTTCCTACATAACTTGGAGAACCCATGGAACCACTGCCACAGCTGATAAATGGAGCATTCTAGTACTGATATTAGGAAATATCATTGATAGGACCTAAGACTAAATGGGAGACATGAGGGGGAGAAAGAATGTTCAGGTCTTTCCTGAGCTTCTGGCTTGTGCATCTAATGAATAACAGTGGTCTTTAACCAGAAGAATACACAAGAAAATGAGAAGCATAGAAAGGAAGACATTAAGATTCAGTTGGAGACAAGTTGAGTTGGACGTGTGTGAGCAGCACCCAGGAGGCAGTCTGATAGATGAGTCCAGAGCTCAAGAGAGAGTCTGGGACGGGTCCAGATCTGGGAGTCATCAGTATGGCATTAGTGGAAATTAACAAAGTGGATGAAATTGCTGAGGGGCCGTTTTTGAATGAGAAGAGAAGGCTAAGGATGGATTGCTGGGTGGCCCCAAATTAAGGGAGGACACAGAAAGAGAGCTCATAACTAAAACTGAGGAATAAACATTAGATAAATGAGAAATAAGCCAGGAAAGAGTCATTATCGTTAAACCCACAGGAAAAGAGAGTTTTAAGAACGAAAAAATTGCGATCAGTGTTAAATTCTGCAAACAAGCATCCTCTGCTATAATTCTTTGTGCCTTCAACTGATCACAGTGCAAGGCTCTACTTCTTAGTGTGGAATGGAAATCCCTTCCAAATCTGATTTCTAATCCCTTTTCCCACAAACCCCCAGTATTCTTCAGTGCACGCAAACACAAAATCTTTGTTCTAATAGCAGTCCTCTTTGCCCTTTATGAAATATGTTTTGTGCTTTTCTCATATTGCTCTTTATACCTGGAAGCTTCTTACACATTATCTTTGCCAACTGGACTCCTACTAATCCTTGAAGTTTGTGGTGGCTTGACTGCAAAAACGGCCCCTGTTTCTAAGCTCCTGGAATATGACTTTGAAGATCCTTGGTTCTTGAATCTGGATGGCTTCTGGACCCACTCTTGCCAACAGAATGAGCCATGTGAAGCATGCCAGTTCTGAGGCTAGGCTTCAAGTGGCCTTAAGAGTTTTCATTTTCTCCCTTGCAACCCTGCCGTGACTTGAGAAAAAGCCCAGGATGATCTTCTGGAAGATGTCAGACCATGTGAAGAACAGTCAAGCTCATCACGGGCCAGCTGCCAGCAGTGCAGTCATGGAACATGTGAGAGAACTCAGCTAGGATAAGTGGAGCTGCCTGCCTGACACAGAGCTGATCACAGATGCATGAATATTTCTAACTGAGCCAGAAGACCTGCAGGCTGATAATAATAATAATAATAAATAATAAATAATAAATGCTTATTATTTTATGCCGCTGTTTTAATGACTTGTTATGCAGCAACAGCTGACTGATACAGTGATCTAGCTCATGTCTCATCAATTCCGTGAACGCTGCCTTGATGAATCTTGCTAGGAAAACAAAGTGAAAAACAAAAGCAAAGTACAGTTGAACCTTGAACAACACAGGTTTGAATGGCATGGGTCCACTTGTACATGAATTTTTTTCCATAAATATATTGGAAAAATTTTTGGAGATTTGCGACAATTTGGAAAACCTTGCAGATGAACTGCACAGGCTAGAAATATTGGAAAAATTAAGAAAAATTTTGTTATATCATAAATGCATAAAATACATGTAGATACTAGTCTATCCTTACATAGGCATAAGGTGAATGATAGTTAATATAAAATTGATGTTAGTTTTTTTTACTGTTTTATAAGTTTGCTTTCAAAGAATTATATTATTGTACAGTATGCCTTTCTCTCTTGTTACTGGAGAAACTGCATATCAGCCTATCATCACAGGTGGCTTTTTTTGGTTTGTTTTGAGTAACAATGTTTCCAATACTGTATTATGAATATGACTGTAATACTGAACTGTGTGCTGTAAAAATTTTATAACTATTCTCTCATTAGCGTACAGACAGGCTACCATAAAGCAATCATACTGCGACTTCGTCATATCAATGCATGAATCGTTACACCTGTAAATATTTTTTTCACATTATCTTTTTATTTCTGATGCCTAGTGTTAGTAATACTTATAACATCTGCAGTGTTTTGTGTCATATAAGACAATATTATGTAGGTACCGACAGACAGATGAGTCATTTTGTATTATCTATGTATACATACAGTACTGTACTGTAATGTATTTTCTCTTCCTTATGATTTTCATAGTAACATTTTCTTTTCTCTAGCTTACTTTATTATAAAGGTACAGTATATGATACATATACAAAATTAATAGTGTTAATCAACTATTCACATTATGGGCAAGGCTTCTGGTCAGCAGTAGGCTATTAGTAGTTAAGTTTTGGGGGAGTTAAAAGTGATAAGGGAGGATTTTTGTCTGCACTGGGGTCGGCGGCCCCAGCCCTCACCTTGTTCAAGGGTCAACCGTGGTATCTTTCCTTCGATAGAGGCAAGTGGCCTAAAACGAAGCAATACAGGAAGATAGGACCCAGAATATGCAGGGCCTGATGGACTTGTTACGAATTTGACAATTTAACATTCTCAAATACACCAAATGTTTTTTTTCTTTCCTCCTTTGGATAATACCCCAAAACCAACCAACACAAAAATCTCAAACTTCTGCTTAAGGTTAAGAAGTTTTGAAATCTGGGGACAACTGGAAATCTCCCTGATGACATTCAAGAGCCCTCTGTTTTCTTTCACTCCCGCCCACCGTGTTGGGGGTCCTCATCACTGCATCAGCCTCCACTCCACTTGTTTTCCTGAATTTGGAACATGCTTAGAGTCAGAGACAATGGAATGCGCACATCTCACCCTCTTTCTGGGGTTACCTTCCAGAGTGGAGGCACTTAAGACCCTCCAAGATTCACTTGAGTTGGTCTCTTTACAATAACACCTGCCTCTGTGCTAAAAACACTTCCATGAGGGAGGAGATAACGTGTAAAGCCAGGTAGAGAAGCTACTTAGCTTCAAGCACTTCTTATGAAAAAATACTGAACTACCTACTCGAAACCATGGAACTCCAAGATATGGGAAAGTTTTCAAAGGCCTCTGGAAGTTGGATGACTTGATCCTCTTTGCTAGACGGGCAGGGATTGTGTGTCTGATACCTTCCTGCCTGAGAGCCGGGGAAACACATCGTTATCTTCATAATTTAGCCCCCGGCTTCTAGTTAGGATCCCAGCGGAAACGGGTGACGCCACTAACCTAGTGTCCCTGTGCCAGAGACGTTGTTCCCTGAAGCTCATGGCTTTGCACCTTTCAGAGTGCAGCTTTTTCAGACAAACCCAAGCAGCTGCTGCCTCGGTGGAACGTTCGGCTCGTGTGAAATGCGTGCAGCTGTCAGGGAAAACCTTCTCGGGGCTGCAAACAGAGGCGAGAACTGGCTGGGAGCGCCTCTGTCACAGGCCTGGGTCCCTCCCCACCCAGCTTCTGGACAACTGTCTACATGCCAGTGCTGCCAGCCAGGCGGCCTGAGACAGAGACAGACACTTCCGCGGAGGCGTGGAGGCTGAATACCTCACGCTTTTCAGTGATGCATTTGGAAAACTTCCCAGACTGTACATCTGCCTTGGCATGAAAGCTTGTATTTCAGAGGAGGCTTTCAAGGGAGACAGTGAGAACAGCCACACATACTCATGGAGGGAGGGTGACATTTCTCCCCTCTTTCAGGGACAAGTGCCGGCCTTGTCATGCTCTGCCCCCGTCGTTGTAGCTGCTGGTGAATGCGTGTGGTCAGGAAGGGCCCACTTGGTGCACAACCCCGCCGGGGGAAACCCTGAGATTTGGTGCTACCGCCCAGCCAGCTCCTAAGGAGCAGGTACTTAGGATGGGAAGAGGGGATTGCAAAGGGGACCAAGGCCAAGGAGACTTTTTCACTCTATCTTCCTCATCGCCTCATAGTACCTGTCTTCTCTCTCTCTTTTTTTTTTTTTTTGCAGTACGCGGGCCTCTCACTGTTGTGGCCTCTCCCGTTGCGGAGCACAGGCGCAGCGGCCACGGCTCATGGGCCCAGCCGCTCCGCGGCACGTGGGATCTTTCCGGACCGGGGCACGAACCTGTGCTCCCTGCATCGGCAGGCGGACTCGCAACCACTGCGCCACCAGGGAAGCCCCCTGTCTTCCCTTTGTTGTCTTTGCTTTTCAGTGTGGAGGCAGGTAACCAGATGCCGATGAGCTTCTTTTGATATCACTGGAGGAAACTGAGATTTATGTATCATAACTTTCCTAAGGGAACGTACAGGCCCAGCTAGTACTTTGTAGATCTTTACTGGCTTAGTCATCCTACTCTGTGATGACATCTCACATTTATATTCAAATGTATATAATTTCAGGGTCAAAAAAGACAAAGACACAAAAGAAAAAATTCTGGTAGGCGTGTAGGGATTCTGGGCACCTGGGTGGGCTGAGTAGGAATATCTGAACATACTCTAAAATGTGCTCTTCTGATATAAAGTTATAGTGAGCTCCAAGGAGGCCTATTTTATAAAGAAAGGGAGAGTCTTTAAAAAAACAAGCACATAATCTACTTAGGTTTTAAAACCAGGTGTACTGGGATGACATCGTTTGTTGAATGGATATTTATGGGCTTGTAAATGGACTAAACTGATGGTTTGGGAACTTCTGATGGGGTCAAATCCATGTCTGCCTAAAAGACAAAATGTACAGACAATGTCCAAGTGTAAATTCTTCTTAAAACCGGAAGAAAAATGAAAGATGGGAGATGAGATCAGGCTGATGGCTTAAACGCTGGCGTGTGCTGGGGGAGGGGCCTGCCCTCTGGGCGCTGTGTCTGTGACGAGAAGCGCACAGCCAGCTGGACAGCGCACCCGTGAGACTGGAGGTCTTTCTATCCGGTGTCTACACAGAAGGGATGATACCCAACACTTTTGGTCACTTCCCAAGAACGGCAAGTCTAGTGAAGAGGAGAAACTTAGAACCCCTACGTAGATAGTTTATAAATCACTTTAAAATAAGTTCCTGCAAGCAACTAGATTATAGTTTCTGTTAAAATGTATTTTCCTCCTCAACATTACAGAAGCAAACATAATAGCCAATAAAAAGTGGTACATACAATGCGCCAACTATAAAAGGACAGCATGTTTGCAATTGTTAGTTGATATGTTCAAAGGGACTTAAAAACATGAAAAGGAATTTTAAACAATATGAATTATTATTAGGCTTAAATTAAGGATCTTTGAATGTTCCATATTTTAATAGGAGAAACTAAGCCATCTCATAACCATGCTATCTGAAGAATGGATGACAACACTGAAATGTTTATTCTTGAGATAAGAAGTTTTAGGGAAAGATAATACATTAGGCTTGTGTGTGTGTGCGTGTGTGTGTGTGTGTGTGTGCGTGTGTGTGCGCGTAACTAAAAATGGACTTGTTCTCCATGATTCCCTTTATACATGTTCTCTAAGTACCCTGGTGTTTTCTTTCATCGCACTTTTAACATTTCTAACTAGATGTTTATTTTGGATACATTAATCTCCTTAAGACAAGGTATGCATTTCTTTTATCTCTGCTACGTTACCAGTGTCTAGTTCACGGTTCGGAATAAGAGAAATGCTAAATCAATATTTTACTAGTGAATGAGTGAATGCGTTTTGACCATTATTGGACAGAAATAATATTCATCAAACATCTACTATGACAAACACTATACCAGGTAATTATGCGTATTTATCTCATTTAATCTTCCCTATGATTCTGAAAGACAGATATCATCAGCTCCATTCTACAGATGAAGAAATTGAAGCTTGCTGAGATTATCTGAACCATCTCCGTCTGTTTGGGTCCAAGGCCACTGTTGCTCCGACAATGATGGACATTCTCTGCCACTGCCCGTAATGAAAACAGATGCCAGCCCAGCGTAAGGCTGGCCTTTCTAAGAAGTCTGGCAATTCTGGGATGCACTCTTATGAGGAACCGAATTCGCTGTCACTGGAATTATGGAGTCTGCTTGACCATCTGTCAGGCACGTATAATAGAGAAGATGGGAAAGGAAGCTGAATTAGAAAACCTCTAATGTTCCTCTCAACGCTCAAACTTTAATTTACTGTCTAGCCATATGCTGAAGTGGCAAGAATAATACAGTTCTTCCCTCCGTTTGGCATTTCTCCCTTTTTCTTCTCCTTTTAAAGCAGATGGCTGCTATTGTGCTTGTTGCCGCAGGAGATGGATGTACAGAACAACGACCGGAAAGTCTGCTGTCTTTTGGCTTTTCGATTACAAAAGCCCAAGCCTTCAGGGGAAGCTGGAAGCTTAGGGGCACAGGTGAAATATTTCAGAGAAAGATTAAAAAAAAAAAAAAAAAAAAGATGACAGCTCCCCCACTGGTTTGAAAAAGATAATCTGGATTGGTGAATTAGATAGAATTAGATCAACAAAGTGTAGACTGTTCCATGACCAGCAAGGTACTTACTTGATGCTTCAGAGAAAGAGGTACCCTTTAGCTTCCTTCTTGGGTAGAGCCATGTGGAAGCAGAAGTACCCCAGAAAGGGTTTGAGGGGCTTCAGAATACAAGACACCACGCCTGTTTTCAGGTAAAACCCTGGGCAGATAGAAGAACCCAGACAACTGTTGTCTGGAATGAGTGTCCAGGCATAGTAGCCAGAGAAGGCCCTGGGGACCCCAGGATGAAAGGGACATGCCCCCGAGCAGGTCCTTGGCTTTTCAGAATCCTACGCCCTCCCTCACCTAAGCTCAGATTCTACTCGGGGGAAGGGAAGGAAGCCTGCAGGGACAAGAGGAATGAAAAAGGGGGCTTGAAGATTTCTTCTAAAACCTAAAGACTCATCAAACCAAAGCTTGAAGATTTCTTTTTAATCCCTTACTTCTCATTCCTGTGTTTTTCTCTTGCCTTTAGCCAGCTGCAACGAAAACACACGCATTCCTCCAATGAGGATAGTTGAGTGTGTGTGTTTGGACTCATTCAAATGTGCTCTTGTGATGGAATGCACGCTTTCGTGGGGTTAACTTGTTTATTTTGAGAGACTGTCTTCATCCATTTTCCATTAGCTCTCTAGTCTTAAAATCTAGGTTAGGAGCCTCATATAAAAATCACACCTCTGTTTCCCGCAGAGGTAACGGTTAGCGAAGCAGAAGTGGTGGACAGCACGTCTCTATTCCTTTCTCTGATAACATGCCTTTTCTGTAGGTTGTCGACTTTCGTCATGTCAGGGTCCTTTGTGAAATGGACACGAAAGCTGCAAGAGATATAATGGGGCGGGGGTGGAGTGGGGATGTCTGTGCAAGGTGAGGTGCCCAGGCAGGGGAAGCAGCCGGGGGGAACTCGGTCCACAGCGCAGGACCCTTTGGAAAGCAGAAAGGGAAGCAGGAGGGCTGCACAGTGCATGGATGTGGATGGCAGTGCATCTCTGAACAAAGGCTCCTAAGGCTGTAGAGACTGTCTGTTAAAGCGGGGCTTCGTCAGGCAGAAAGGACCCAGCTCCCGCACTTCACTGTGCTTAGAGATGGGCTGGGAGCAGCCTGGGGGCTGTGTGGCCATGGGCGATGCTGCAGGGGTGACAGCTGGAGGCTGTCGGCTAAGTGGCTTCTTTAAGGCAGAGACTTTCTCTTGAAAGGAGATTTGAGTGCCTCACCGTCCCAGCTCCCACAACCAGCACTGTTCGTTTTTTACATGGAATGAATTCTTAGAAGAGCGTGTGGATCTGGACACCGAGTGTAGGGTCATGAGGAGAGTTCTGGAGAAAGGAAACCGAAAAGGCGATGGGACTGTCATATAGGCGAGAAGCGTCTGCTTTAAATGAGCAGCGGAGCATCTGAAAGCACGTCATCCTGAAGATGCAGCGGTCACGCTGTTGGGGTGACTCATTTCCCCTCACCCCACTAGATAGAGAACCTTACCTCTGCATATATAGGTGTCCCCCCGCTTTTCAAAGGTGCATTTTACACCATTTTGCTTTTTATGAAAGATACCCGAGGAAGATTTTCACTTTTAGGGAAAAGAGCAAAAGTAGCATTGTGTTTGTTTCGCAGTGAGCTGAGCCATTGTAAAGGCAGAGGGCACCTCGATTAGTGAGCGGGGGCCCTGCCAAGCCAAGCCCCTTCCTGGGAACCACACTTAGCATCTCAGCATCCAGCTGCCAGAGCTTTGAACCGTGTCTGTGAGCATCTGTGCTTGATCTTGATGTATTTTGAGCATCTGTTAGCAAGATGTGTCAGTCCTAAGGTCGTTGCTTCTTCACTCTACGGCATTTCGGCTTAGAAAGATTTCCTAGGAAGCCTCTACTTTCCGATAGCGGGGGAAGAGTATATAGAGTTTAGTGTATAGTGTACAGAGTTTTGCAGATATCCTTTATATAGATTCCATTAGCAGCCCAATTAAACCTCTCAGGACAAGTGTTTGAATGCCACTGTGACCGTATATAGCGATGAAGCTTTAGAAAAAAATAAACTTCCCCACTTGACTAAAAACATAAGCAAAGAGAAATTAACGTTCTTGAACTTGCTTTGTTAAAAGGCAAGAATGAGGGAAGTCTTAGTGATTTATTTAAAGTGAATGTTATTGATCAATTTTCAAAAGTGAGTGAACCAAAGAGGTGCTTCAGAAGTAAAGAACTAAAGCTTGTTAAATTCAATTTCCTCTGTTGTGAGGAATAGAAAGTTAATGAAACTGAATAAAAAAGGAGGGAACTTTGTAAGTCAGTGACTAAAAATGAGGATTGAAGACTTTTTAATACGATTTTTTTTTTTTCTAAACCAAATGGCATAATTATAGAGACTAACTAGAAAATCTCACCCAAGTCTCAGTGTTCGTGAGTCTATTTTGCTCCCTTGAGCTTTGGCAAGTGTAAGCTTTATATTCCCCAGATGGAGAGGATATTAAAATCTTTCCCACCTGTTGTCATAAATCTCACTAATGATGGACCTAGGCTTGCCTGGAAGGAAAACCCTCACTGGAGGGAAGAGCCTTTACAGCAACCTAACACACTGGTAACCAGTCTTTCCAGTACATTCCAGCCGGAGGATGTTAAGTGCAGAGCAGGATGTTGTCTTCCTGACCCACCCGAGAACAAGGTATTTACAGGTAACTCTACATTCCTCTCTCATAGAGCTTCCAGCTGGGGAACAAGCTACCCCCCACCCAGTCTTTCTGGTAGGTGTTTGCCCCACAGAACTCGCTTTATATTCCTGCTACCACCTACTCTTACACCCAGTTAACCAGATAATGGGAATGGAGAATTACCCCTTTTTTCAGGAGAGCAGTGATTAGAAGGGATGGGGAAAGGGGTACTTTGCTTCCCTAAATCTGAGGAAGGACAGTTCCAAGGAAATAGCTCTTTAAAGGTGGATGTGCCTACGAGAATTGGAGGCTGACAATTCTTTCTTTGTTGGGGAGGAGAACGCGGAGGTTGGGGGGAGATAGCATGGTGGGTTCTGTCAGCAGAGCTGGGTCCCAGAGCACCTTCCTCCTCTTTCCGCTTGACCATCCCTGAGTTCCCAGTTCTTGAAATGGATCCCGGACCTGCCTGTGGGGCTCAGGTTGGCAACGGATGGTAGATGAGATTGGGAGCTAGCACACAGACTTCAGGGGAATTAGGGCAAAGCTGCCAGTGGGGGCTGGTCAGCAGATGCAGTGACACCTCACACGTTCCACGCCTAGGGGGTCCGCTAAGGAGCAGCACCCTTATCGGTGACGCTCGTTCCAGACACACCATCCGTCCTTGTCACGAACCGTGGACAAGCCACAGCAGCAGTGTGACTATCCAGAAAGGAGATGCACTGTCGGCCCAGGCGGTCCACAGAGAGCCCTCTCGTCTGTACCTCTTCTCTCTAACCCATCATGGGTGATACGCATGGGAGAGGGTCTCCTGAGAGCCAGACCAAAGCCCCTTCCACGCCATGTCGTGGAGGGCAGGGCAGAAATGGAGAAAAAAGGGTTATAAAATGTTTACGAGACTCTGAATTTTAAGAACTCTACGTGTCTGATTTAATTGCTAAATAAAACTGAAAAGTTAAACATTCTAACCATGATTTTGTTATGGGCTCACTGAACAAGTAGAAAAGACAGGATTCAACAGAGCACGTTCAGAACGATAATTGACAAATAAGAGGGTTTTGTTTTTTTGGGTTTTTTTTGCGGTACGCGGGCCTCTCACTGTCGTGGCCTCTCCCGTTGCGGAGCACAGGCCCCGGACGCGCAGGCTCAGCGGCCACGGCTCACTGGCCCAGCCGCTCTGCGGCACGTGGGATCTTCCCGGACCGGGGCACGAACCCGCGTCCCCTGCATCGGCAGGCGGACTCTCAACCACCGCGCCACCAGGGAAGCCCAAGAGTTTTATTTTTATATCCCAACACATCTTTTTCTTAATAAACCAGTTACTTATTGTAGATAAAGGATTAACAACATCCATTCTCCCGTTGCTTAAGAAACGGACCTTGGCAACTCTCTCTCTGTCCTCCTGGTAACTTGGTGAAGATAAGATGTACCGATGACACTGCGAAGCCACAATGAGTATGAGAAAAAGTGACCCATGATTGACAGATTACCTCTGGACCGGGATTATATGTTATACATGCTGATGAGAAGCCAGAATTTTTGGCTTTCCCGAGTAAGCGCCATGCTCGGGCTGGGGATTCTAGAAGTTACGTCTATGGGCGGTGCTACAAAAGACATGAGATTCCCTAATGTATGAAGCTTTTAAGCCAGTGCGGCTCCTGGACCTCTTTGACGTAAAACCCCTGCTGAATGGATTATTTCAAGAACTCTCAGGAAGAAGAATACCTGACATTGACTATCAACAAACTCTGCTTCCTGCCTAGATTCTTCTAAGTGCTGGTGCCAAGTGTGGTCTACGATGGTCTTGAGTCAAAATGTTTAGCTGAACATAAGAAGACTCTCCATGAGTTTGCTCCCATATAAAAGTGGTTGAAAAAATTGCAGCCACAACAGAGCAACTGGGAGATTTGTAAGCACCGCTGTGCATGTCTTTAGGGCGTTCTTGCGGAATCACATCTACTATTTAGCGGCTCCTCGTCGCTCCCAGGGAGGGGCAGAAATTCTCCCTTCGTCTTCCCAACCTCCCCCACACAGCCCAGCATTTTCTTGTGCTGATTCCTAACCTTTGTTTGCTTTTTTCTCCTTGTTCATTGGCATTTTAAATAAAAATTCCTAATATTTTGGGGGGGGGGGAGCTGACTCTATTCCACACACTTTTCTTAAGTACTTTATCAGCATTATTCCATTTCATTTCATCCTCACAACAAACGATGACGTGGGTTGATAATCCTCATTATAAAGACCAAGATAAGTTTAAATAACTTCTCAGGATCATCCAATAATTAAGCCATACAGCTGTGATCTAAGCATGTCATCCAGGAGGTGAGTTAAAGTCACATTCTAACGATATAGAAGAATCTTTGATTTTCCCTTTGGGAGCTGATGTGAGTAAACTTACTTATAGAACAAATATGTAAAAATACATGTGCTAATATTATTTTTGAAAGTCCATCTTCCCCAACTTCAACTCTCCTCATCACTTCTAGCGGAAAAGAAAAAAAATTGTCCATATGGTGTGTTTTTCCTTATACGATTCAAAAATGGTTTTAATGACAAACCATTATTGGAAAGGTGGAAGAAATGAAAATTGAAAGGCCACTGTTGTGTGAATAAAAGATAAATTAACTAAGTGAAAGTTCATATGCTAGAATCCCTCAGCCAATAATGGCAAAGTTCTCCCTAATACACAGCTGATCTAGTTGAGGCACCATTGCAGCTACACATGCAACTTTGAAATTATTCACATTTTATCCATTTTTTTTTTTTGTTTTAAAAAGGGCATTCAGAGCAAGTACAGCTCACTGGGAAAGTGTCTGCATTGAATGTCTTGAATGGTTGTTCTTACAAAAATAGAATGATTTAGGTGTAGTATGCCATGATTCAAGACCAATGGGGCTAAATAATTACCGAAAAAGCTTTTCTCCTTTATTGAAATCATTCTAATTCTATATTCATATTTTATAAGTTCATGTTTAGTTGCTACTGTTTCAAAAAAAAGCTTGGGAGATCTCTACAATATATAGGATATTATTCAACTCATTAAAAACATTTACTTGTCTTTCTAATTTTTTTTCTGAAGTCCCAATTATTATAGGGACTTTAATATTAATTATAATTAGAAAATTAGTTATAATTGAATGAAAATTACCCTGGAAAATGTATATAATTAAATGGATAATTATTTACCTTGAATTACTTAATATGGTGAAGCATTTTTGCAAAGAGACAGTAAGGCATATAAAAACCCAGCCATCAAAAGTTTTAGCTCAAATCACACATTATATGTTACTTTACTGAATTTCAGGGTTCAAGAGATTGGAAAATTCTATCACAAAATGTCAGAGTTCTGCAGAATATGCCCAATGAAATAATGAAAGTATGTTTGTCCCACTGAGGGTATTGGATATGCTGAATTCCACAGTATCTTGAAAATTTGACCTCTTTTTTTGCCTAAATAGGGAAGGAAAGGAAAGTGAAAGAAAGAGCAATAGCCAGAATCCTTTCTAAGCCAATCATGTCTCTTGACAATTCAGGGTGATTTTTGATATCTATATTAGTTTCCTATGCCTGCCATAACAAATTACCACAATTTGAGTGGCTTAAAAATAACACAAATTTATTATCTCACAGTTCTGTGGGTCAGAAGAACTGGCTGGGAACTTGGCTGGGAACTTGGTTTAGAGACTCACAAGGCTGAAATCATGGAATCAGCATTCCTTATTGGAGGCTCTGAGGAGCTTTCAAGCTCATTCAGGATGGTGACAGAATGCAGGTCCTTGTGGTTGTAGGACGGAGGTCCAAGTTCCCTTTCTGGCTGTTCTGGCTGTTGGCCAGGAGTGGTTCTCAGCCTCTAGAGACTACTACGTTCCCTGGCTTATGGTCTGCATCTTCAGAATCAAGACTGCGTCATGCTTTGAATCTGTCTGACCTTCCCTTCTGCCTCATCTTACTGACCTCTTTTCCCAGTGGAAGGCAGTTCTCTGCTTTTAAGCATTCATGTGATTACCTAAGGTCCACCAGGGAATCCACCTATTTTACCGTCCTTAACCTTAATTATATCTGCAAAGTCCTTTTTGCCATGGAAGGTAATATATTTACATGTTCCAGGGGTTAGGGCCTGAACATCTTTAAGGGCTATTCTGCTATTAAGAATTGGCCATAGCTCAGTCCTGTTGTGTCTCACCTCTGCCAGATGTGTCCTCTAACCTCCACCTGCTTACTCTGGATGTGTCCCGTAGCCTTTGCTTACTTCTGTATAGGAAGCATACAATGATTCTTCTCAGAAATGTCCTGTTTCCAAGATCCCAATTCCTACTGAATCATTGGGCCTACTCTTCTGCAGCTTTATGTTGTCCCTTCAGTCCTGACAGATGATCTCTTCCCTGCTATTTGCCTTGATGTTGGAATGTCTGATTTTCCCAGTCCTCTGCCCTGTCCTGGGGGGGCAGCACGGCTTCCAGATTTGTCTGTCCCAATCTGCAATCTCCAAATATGTCTTTCTGGAAGGTCTCAAGTCTTTCCATAATTTCTCTGGTTTTGGCCTGAGCTCCTCATCCTTTACCATGAGGCACTGTTGCTCTCAGTTTGTTTTGTTTTGTTTAATATTTATTAAGAGCTAAAAATAGAGCTACCATGTGATCCTGCAATCCCACTCCTGGGGAGGAAACCATAATTTGAAAAGATACGTGCACCCCATTATTCACTGCAGCACTGTTTACAATTGCCAAGACATGGAAGCAACCTAAATGTCCATCGACAGATGAATGGATAAAGAAGATGTGGTATATATGCACAACGGAATATTACTCAGCCGTAAAAAGAATGAAATACTGCCATTTGCAGCAACATAGGTGGACCTAGAGATTGTCATACTAAGTGAAGTCAGTCAGACAGAGAAAGACAAATATCATGTGATATCACTTATATGTGGAATCTAAAAAAAATTATACAAATGAACTTTTTTACAAAACAGAAATAGACTCACGGACATAGAAAACAAACTTATGGTTACCAAAGGGAAAGGGTGGGGGGGGAGGGATAAATTAGGAGTTTGTGATTAAAAGATACACAATACTTTATATAAAATAGATAAACAACAAGGTCCTACTGTACAGCACAGGGAACTCTACTCAATATCTTGTAATAACTTATAATGGAAGAGAAAGTAAAAAAAAGACTCTCTCTCTATATATGTACAACTGAATCACTTTGCTGTACACCTGAAACACAACATTGTAAATCAACTATATTTCAATAAAAGTTTTGAAAAAGAGCTATCACTTGGTATGGAACATTTACTAAAATGTCCTCTCTCTGTTCCAGCATTTATTCCCTAGAAATATGACACATTTATCACCTACGCTTTAAGCCAGTATCCCTGTGTTATGTGACGAATCACAACACAAACTCAAAATTATTTTTCACAAATCTCTCTACCTAGGTTAATAGAAAAAAAGATTATGTAGGCTGGATCAACTATTTTCTAGACACTTTTGGTAAATTATTGAATGAGGATGTAGTACACTGAGGATATTGTTACTACTCCTGAAATGACTGGGCCGCAAAATATTCATCTTGGTAATTTGAGTCATTCTAATAAGTGAACTGTAGTGATATTGCAGCAATCTACTTCGTAATTAGTTATTGGGCAGCGGGGGGCTAACTGGGTACCGGCTGGAATGGAGCAGTCACTGTCAAATCTCTTACTAGGGTATTTCAAGTATTATGTGATTTCATAAGCTCAAAGTACAAATATTGATTTTATGTCTACTGAGTGCGAGTCATGGCAATACAGATCTGGATTTTTCCCTCAAGGCACTTACAGCCTTTTAGAGGAGGTAGCAGGTACCACGATTCCTGGAATTCAAAGTAGAGAGAAATGAAGCCCTAACAAAGGCACAGATGAGGCATTAAAGAAACTGAGAACAGAAAAAATGACTCCACTATCGAGAAACATACACACACCACTGTTTATAAAACAGATAACTAATAAGGACCTACTGTCTAGCACAAGGAACTCTTCTCAATACCCTGTAATGACCTATGTGGGAAAAGAATCTCAAGAAGAGTGGAGATATGTATACGCATAACTGATTCACTTTGCTGTACACTTGAAACTAACACAACATTGTAAATCAACTCTACTCCAATAAAAAAAATACATAGTACCTAGCTGAGGATAGATGTTTAATAGATGTTATTCAGTGTACGGAGCCCCTCATTTGATTTGAATCTGGGTATATTTCAAAGAGGATGAAACCAGCAGTCCATCAAATGAAGAAACGTAAACCAAAGCACAGTGACAGTAAAAGTTCTAGTTACAGTGTTTACCTCTATGGTTTATATCTGTCAACTGGATCATTCTCATCCGCATCTTTCTTTCTCATCCTGGTCTCTATTACTTAGTCTTATCCCCCGTCTCCTCTCCCCTCCCCACCCTGCACACATGGACTCAGGAAATTTCATCCATCTATAGCAGAGAACCAAAAATGTTGGCCATTTTCTTCTTTCCATTTTTGCCTTGATCATCTCAGATAAGCACCCATCCCTTATGCCTGGTCTATTGCAAACTGGGCCCTTGTCCTTAGTGTTTTACTCCTCCAAAACTCCTGCCGCCACTTTAAACCCTCATCGGGGCTTCCCTGGTGGCGCAGTGGTTGAGAGTCCGCCTGCCGATGCGGGGGACACGGGTTCGTGCCCCGGTCCGGGAAGATCCCACATGCAACGGAGCCGCTGGGCCCGTGAGCCGTGGCCGCTGAGCCTGCGCGTCCGGAGCCTGAGCTCCGCAACGGGAGAGGCCACAACAGTGAGAGGCCCGCGTACCGCAAAAAAAGAAATCCACCACACGGAAGGAAGGAGACGGGCATCTTGCTTATCTCAACCTTGGCAGTGGGTGGAGGGAGGAAAAGGACTCTCTGAGAATTTGAGCGCAGGTGATACTCAGGGGGGTCTAGTGTCTTGGGGTCATGCTCAAGGTCGGTGGTCCATCTCTAAGTGTAGTGCCATGGCTGTGGACGAGTCCGAGTCCTCAGAGATGCACGTCTGGGCCCTCTAACTAGAGCAGCAGAAGTGCCGGCTGAGGGCGAGAGTTAACTGAGAACAGAGGGTAATCACCATCCATTGTGGCATCAAGACCAGCACAGCTACGGGGGCTGCAGTTTACATCACTAACCTCTTTTATAAATTATCCCAAGAAATGGGACTGCCCCCAGTCCCGGAGGAACCAGTCCCCTATCCGGTAAACGTATGTGAATCCATGGGCCCTAAGCGCCCAGGAGGGGACGGTACTGCCTGCTGCAGTATGACACCCAGGTCCCCCCTTGATGACCGGGGCACTCTTGTGGGCCACATGGCTCTGAGCTCAGTCTTCTTCCAGGAAGCGCCCTCTCTGGAAGGAAGTAGCACCACCCAGGGTTATGCCCCCTCCCCATAGCCAATGCACCATGCCGGGGTACAAAGGCTCAGCCTCCTTGCCTCCAGGGACACTTTGAAGGCTTATCCCAGCTTTAGAGTTCACTCTGGGCCGGTGTGAGGCCACTACTGCTGCTGTATGGCCACTCAGCATCCCTCTACTAACCCTTCTTCCTCCTTTCTCCTACAGGTCCCGAGAGCACACCTCAGTGGTCCTTCGGCAGGTAACGTCCACCTCAGGGTCTGTTTCCCAGCGAATCTTACTCGTTGAATATTTGAAAAGTACACAAAGAAGCAAACTAACAAACCAGAAAACAAGAATACAAAAGCCCCAGGCTTTGTTCATCTGTGCACCATATTTAAAGGCTGTTTGACCTGAATGACCCCACCACCCACCGGGCAACAGATATGTAGAACGCGTACGACTCAGTCATAAAGTTAGAGATCTTTCGAGTTTTAAAATCTTTGCTAATTTGATTGGACCCACCAGATTGCAGACCTTTAAGTATCTATTCCTTTCTAATCTAACAGCATGTTCTTTGGAGTCAGGCACTTCTGGGTATAAATTCTTGTCCTTCTACTTACTAACTACACGTCCTTGCATAGTGACTTAGTGTCTCTGAGCTTCTGTAAGGTGGGGAGGCGAAGTTACCGAGCTACCTCGCGAGATTGCTGTGAACATTAGGTTAAGTATCCTCCGTGCAGGACCCTGGCGCTCTGTCTGGCACAGGAGAGGCAATTTCTGAGTGTAAGTTCCTCTCCCAGTCCCCATGAGGGGGTCTGAAAACCTCCTCTCATGCTGGCAGTGTCTCCTCCTGAGAATTATTTCAATAGACTAGCAGGAAATGTATTCTTTGTGGGCGGGTACTTTAAATAAATAAAGTTAACGTACAGAGTAATAGGAAGAACAATGGCAAAGAAATCCTCTCTTTTCTAATTTAAAAAAAGAATTCAGGCTTCCCTGGTGGCGCAGTGGTTGAGAGTCCGCCTGCCGATGCAGGAGACACGGGTTCGTGCCCTGGTCCGGGAGGATCCCACATGCCGTGGAGCAACTAAGCCCGTGAGCCATGGCCGCTGGGCCTGCGCGTCCGGAGCCTGTGCTCCGCAACGGGAGAGGCCACGGCAGTGAGAGGCCCGCATACCGCAAAAAAAATAAAAATAAAAATAAAAAAATAAAAAAAGAATTCAAAATCAGAGTCCGTATGTTATTACTAGAAGGCACGGTTGGTCTGACTGCGGTCAGCCGACCAAGACTCAGATGGCAGGAGCCCCCCTCCCTGCACTGCCACCTCCATGGGAGCCTCCTATCAGGCCAGTGTCACCTGCCCCACCGGCATGCCTGCTCCCGTCTCAGAAGCCTGGCTTTGCCTGGGGGTCCTGAGAGCACCTGGAAGCTTTTGATGAGCTAGGGAGGCGACGATTAGCTGCTGGTCCAGTTCACTTGCTTTCCACCATGTTGAAACCTTACAATCCCCAACCCTCAAAGTCCACACAGAACTTCCACAGGTGTCTGGCTCAGCACTGGTGATGGTGGTTTCAACCTGGCTGCTCTTCCAAGGCGACTCTGCCCACTGTCTGCATAAATAGGGTCACCGTGACTTTGGGCAGGATTTCTTGAGCCTTAGAAGAAAAATGCATGTGCTCTTCCAGAATTGAAAGGTTGTCAGAAAAAATATTAACTCTGATTTGTAATAAATGATTAACTTTTTGTGAATATCTATCAAGGTGATTTGGAAATACGGGTATATTGATCATGCAAAAGAGCCGAATTCAGTGATATCTGGCACAAGGCTTCTGAAAAGTTAAACAGAATTGACACAAGAAAAAAAAATCTCGTTACAGACACACAAAAAAATCACTTTTCATTTTTGCAGTGCCATAAAGTCTGCTAAGATGTTTTGCATATACTAATGTGCAGGATAATCATTTAAGATAGGTAGCTTATGTATTCTTAGCCTTGTTTCACAAATGAACAGACTGAAACGCAGAAACATTAACATGAAAAAGGCACAGGCCTGAAAGAGCCTGGCACACCTGGGGAGTTTTGAGTTCTTTCATATCATCTGGATGAGGCGAGACACAGGTAGGGATCAAATCGTAGGAATCTGCATGCGTTTGCTAAGCGGGGCAGAAGTTTTCTGTAGACCAGTGATCAGTCCTGGCTTCACAAACTACACAGGAGAGCCACACGGAGCATAGACTATAACAAAGGCTCCCCCCAGTTACCCTCCCAAACACACACACGCACACGAGATTTGTCTGTTCCATCTTTCTGGTCCCTTCCTATAACTTGCAGAGAATGAAGAAGGAAGGGACCGAAAAGATGAAACAGACAAAGTATATCTCCCTAGCATCTTGCACCCTCAGAAAAACTCCGTAGTGACAGGGGGACCAGTCATCTGAGTGGGTCACTCTTTTTCTTAAAAGTAGAAATCACCTGAAAATCACCGACGGCACCGTAAAAAACAATCAATTCCAAGGCTTCAGGGGCAGGATTAAATCAATCTCTCTCTCTCTTGCACCTCAGTCCAATGGTACTGTTTCCTATGCCTTCGACATTCTCTTTACTTTTTGGCTTGGCTCATATTTTTTTCCTAGTAGAAGACATTTCCTTAATCTCTGTTTACAAAAATCTCTCCCATTTTTCTTCCAGAGTTGGCTCACGTGACACCAACCTCCTTGTAGATTTCATAGCCTCTTTCTAACAAACATTTATAATTTTCTAACATCTTCTCTGTAACCATCATCTAACACCATCTAACATGCTGTCAGATCATATCATTATTGATGCTGGTGCATAATTGGCCTTATTGCAAATAAAAATGATGTCATCACTATACTCTACCATACATTCTGCTCTACAAGAACTTGCCCACTCCAGGCATAGACTACAGAAAATAAATTAACAATTTATAGACAATTTATAAATAAATTAATAATTTCCAATAAAATTTGAAATAATGAATTGAGTTTTTATTTTCTCTATGTATAAAGAATTTTGCTTCTTAACAGTTTTAAAAATAAAATTAATAATGAATTGGAGAAACTATAAGACTCATCTTAATATTCTCCCATGGCTAGTAGATGTATAAAGACCACTGATGCTGGCATCAGACAAACATGGAGCTGATATCATTTCATCATTTACTAGTTGTTTGACCTTGAGTAAGTTGCTAACTCTCTTTGAAAATTAGTCTTTTTCTGTAAAATTAGCCTTGGCCTTGGTACAAAGTGATGGATGGTGTGGATGAACTTTGTACCACACATTTACATGTCATTCTTGTTCTTAATTTGCAATGGCAAGGTGAGGGAGGATGACTGGACACTTGTTGGTTACCTATGCTTTGTCTTTTTCTCCCTTTCGGGATGGAACATATGAGCTAGAGGGGCCAATCAGCACGTTCCATAACTCTGGCTATGGTGATTGGTTTGCATAGCCATGTGATCTAACCCAGTTGAGTCAGACAATCCCAGGTCTTCTTCTTGGAATTGTGAGACAAAGGCATGTTACTTTCTTTTAGATGATGTGGGGTATGGCTGTCAGACCATGGACTGCTGCAGCCATTCCTTTCTACCATGAGGGAAGCTGTCCTGAAGAAAACACCGTGAAAGGGGGGAAAAACTAAGCAGAGTTAGAACTCCAGTAATATTATAGACCCAAGGATCAAACTGTGCCTGCAGCCTGACCCACGTGCAACATCTCAGTCATAAAAGTCAATGAATCTTTCTTCTTACTTAGGTCAGTTAAGTTTTATGTTACTTGCAAAACAAAGGGCCCTGACACAGAAAAGTACACTGGTGTGTCATCATACATAATTTTTTTCTTTTGTCAACTTTTAAAATAAAACCCTGAAAAGAATACATACAATGATAAACCACATAGCTTCCTAGTATTAATATTTCACAGAAAAAAATCGTGTTTTCATTCTTTCCAAATGATTCTACCCCACTTAAGCAACTCGCCGATGTTATTCGGAAGAGATTTTTATGGTGCTTACTTGTCTGTATTCAAAAGTCAATAAAATCGTGGCACTCAATGTTCAGTTTTAAGCACCTAAGTCTTAAACTATTTTCAAGAGCACTTAAAAGAGGTAGCAAAAAGTTCTTGGGCATAAGTAGATTTTGTTAAAGCAAAAAACTGTCAGGCAGGCTTTCAAAAGTCTCAACTCGTCAAGAGAGATATAAGAGGCGTTCTTATCTGGTCTCATCCTGGGTGACGTGTCTGCCTCACAAACTTAAAAGTTGCAAGTGTGTGTGCATGAAGACAGCATACGAAAACAGCTTTTAAAAGATGAGAGTCTAGAAGAAAACAATATGAATTTGTTGAAAGTCACTAGCTATAGCTCCCCTTTTAAGGGAAAACATCTACCATGCCACTCTTTCTCCACACAAATAACTGTAAATGTTCAATGCTGGAGGACTGGGACAAACGTGTACTTACTTGGGTTTTGCTTTTCTGCTTTTTACAAAAATATGACATTCAGAATCATGGCATCAGTATATAAGAGGCTTTGTCATAAGCAAGATAAAGCAAATCTAGCTACTTGAGTAAGACAGATTCATCTGGCAAGATACTTGTGTATATGTGCATTAGCAGATGTGGGGGTTCCCAGAAATGGTGGGAGGCTAGGGACTAGCCTTAGAAACAGGTGGAAACCAAGAAAACTACAGAGGGACAAAAATCAGGGAACAGGGACCACAGTTTCCATATTTTAACTTGTCTAGAAGTCCACCACTGGGATTTAAAAATCTATAACTGTTCCCTCCTGATAGGTTGATACATAAGAGCAGAAAGGTCGACTTCCAAAAGAAAATTGAGGCACTATTAAGAAGGGACCACCTCCTGGCTAGCTAAAGCAGCACACGTTTTCACTAAAGTATCTATAGATCCAGGGATGCTGAGGCAAAGTCCTGCCTCTTCAGATAGACACAGAATGCCAAAGGAGTTGACAGCATGGTGACTGCATTGTGCTTTGTGTGAGAAGTCTAAAGCATTGGGTCCAGTAATATATATATCTCAAGGATAAAAAAATGCCAGTGTTCTCTAAGGCACAAAGATTGAACAGTAGCAATTCCTTAAAGGGAACGTTAACGGTTAGATATTCTTTATATTGCAGATGGAGGAAAACGCTTGTGGACGGCAGTCCTGTTGTTCTGTCATTTAAAGAGATTGAGACAGAGAAAGACAAATATCACATGATATTGTTTATATGTGGAATCTAAAAAAAGTGGTACAAATGAACTTATTTACAAAACAGAAATAGACTCACAGACATAGAAAACAACCACGGTTATCAAAGGGGAAAGTGGCGGGGAGGGATAGATTAGAAGTTTGGGATTAAAATATACAGACTACTATATATGGAGTAGATAACCAACAAGGACCTACTGTATAGCACAGGGAACTATACTCAATATTTTGTAATAACTACAATGGAAAAGAATCTAAAGAAGAATAGATATACATGTATGTGTATTTGGGTGGCCAAAAAGTTCATTCGGGTTTTTCTGCGCCATCTTACAGGAAAACCCGAGCGAAAGTTTTGTGTATATATATATATATATATATATATATATATATATATATATATATACACACATATATTCACATAACTGAATCACTTTGATTAAACCTGAAACTAACACAACATTGTAGATCAACTACATTTCAATAAAAGTTAAAAAAAACATATAAAGTACATACACAAAAAATAAAGAGATGGAGCCGCTAACATCGTACACACGTAATAAAGAACGGCTATCCTAAAAGAGAACGGCTGGCTTCTTTAACATTGAACAAGAAAGGGGGTGGAGGGTTTTTACAAGTCTTCATTCTCTATCTCTCTCCTCAGCGAAGGTAGGTTTTTGTTTGTGTGTGTGTGTGTGTGTATCTAGTGTAGAACCTGATTCTAATTGTGTTGCTTTTGCTTGTTTGTATTATTTAAGGCTGGCTGAAAACACAGATTTCATTCGTAGACTAAAACTTTGGTGGACAAAAGCATAGGGAGTTTGCTTCCATTATAGTTAGGTAGGACAAAACTGACTGTAAGAAGAGGACAGGAAAATAGATCATTGTTTTTTATCAAGTGCCTCTCCAGTAGCTGATTTCCTTAACATGCAGAAGAACACACAGAAGAGGCAACTGCACTTTCCTTCAGAGCAGGTATTTGTAAAGGTAATGCACTAACGCGATCTACATCTCAGGGAGATCTAAATACTCAGTGAGTTTCTGACAGTCCCATTTGTTACAATACTACTCTTACCCATGTCACTGAACCACAGCCTTTCTAATGAGTCAAAGGGAAGGAAAGGTGAATAGATTGTGGAGCCACTTAGGTCCTATGAGGAGCTTTGCAATGCATGCCTTTTCCTCTCCTTTTCTCTTGTGTAGCCGTCATTACACATGCCGGCATGATTGTACACTACGTGCAACTTCACCTGATGAAATACATTTCCCTAAAATGGAAGAAGAAAGGAATTTAGAAAATGTATCATTTTGGTCCTCTTGGGAGCAAATCCTGAGATAAAGTTAGGAGTGCAAGAGGTTTATTAGGGGTTCATGTCTGTGAAGATAAAAGAGGTAAGGACAGGACTGAGCAGGGGAAGACTTCAGACTGAAATGCAGATCTCATAAAGTCTTGGCCAATGGAACAGGGAGCTCTAAAGCAAGACTTGCCCATTGGAGTTCTGCATTGGGCAGAAATGGCCAAAGTTAATGTCCCAGTCATGCTCAGTCACTGGCGGGGGGCTCCCTGGAGTGAGTGAGACCTTGGCTCTAAAGATGAAGCAAATCTTGCAGGAGACTAGCAGCTTACAGAACTCCTTGCAGATAAACAGCAAGTGCTTGCTTGAAAGGAATTTAGAAAGATAGACCTTCTTGACTGCCATAGGATAGAAAATGGTTAGTCTAGAATTAGATAAAGGTTGAAGTTCCAGTGATCGAAGTTAAAGAGTAAGTGTCACCTATTGACTCTTCACCTATTTTCATTTTTATGACTTACTATCAAGGAGCACAGTCCTAAATTTGTAGGCAAGGGGAATGAAAACAATTAGTTATGGTAACTGTTCTATTAAAGGAGAGCATTTATAGATTTTCTGTAAACCAAGTAAAAATTACACAAACACTGCCTTAGTTTGGACTGTTATAACAGAATACTATAGACTGGGTGTTTTAAACAACAAACATTTATTTCCCACAGTTCTGGAGGCTGGGAAGTCCAAGATCAAGCTGCCAGGAGATTCAGTGCCTGGTGAGGGCACTCCAGCTGATCTGCAGAAAGCCCTCTTCTCCTCGTACCTTTATGTGGCCAAGAGCAGAGAGAGAACATCTCTCTTGTATGTCTCTTTTTATAAGGACACTAATCCCATTCATGAGGGCTCCACCCTCATGACCTCATTACATCCCAAAGGCTCCAGCTCCTAATAATATCACATTAGGGATTTAGGCTTCAACATATGAATTTTGGGTGGGCACAGACATTCAACCTATAGCAAACATTTAAAAAACCAAGAAATACAGATATATAAAAAATTTAAAAGTGTATTCTGACAATCTCTCTTGCCCTCACCTTCCTTTACACAGATTTATTTTTATGTAAATTGCTTAAGTATATCAATAGTCAGTGTTGTCTGGTGTTGACTTAGCCATCTTCATACCAGAAGTCTTATTGCAGATTGTTAAACTAATGTGTGGAATCTTGAATAAACATAGTTTCACTTACCCATATCATCCAGGAAGACCGTGCACATAGTATAATGGAAATGACACACAGAAAGTGAGAAGATTTCAGCTCTGGTTTTGAGTTTTCTTCTTACAGTTAATATCTAAATTCTAAGTTTCAAAAAATAACTTACTTTCTGTGAATAATTCCGCTGTGGATTTTATTTTATCAGTATGATATGATTTTATCAGTGGGCAATACCAGAAGTTTAAAAAAGTCTTTAATGATATCCCTCCATTGATTCAACAAGTACTTGCTGAGTACAGACTCTGGCTGGGCACAGCCCTAGGCATAGGGGATTCAAAGCAAACTCCAGGCCCTCTTGGGGTTTATGCGCTAGACAAACAGTCACCAAGAAAACACAGATACAATCTGAGATAGATGTAAGTGCTGTGAAGAAAGATGAATAGTGCCAAGAGGATAGAGGATGCCAGCATGAGTGTGTGTGTGTGTGTGTGTGTGTGTGTGTGTGTGTGTGTGTGTGTGTGTAGACTTGGATTTTAGACAGGGTGGTCAAAGTCATCTTCTAATAGAGAAGAAGGTGTCAGAGGAGATATCTAAATCATGCACAAGTGACAGAGACGATGTAGGGGCAAAAGGAACAGCCAGGGTAAAACTCTGGGGCAGGAGTGAGCTGAGCTTCTTGGAGGAACCCTTGATGGTAAGTATGGTTGGATCACTGGGAAACAGCTGGTCAGAGAGCCATAATTAAGCCAGGAAGGCTACACAAAAAATGATCTATGAGACTCAAAAATATACCCCATTAAACTAAGACCAAAGGTATTCTCAGCTTACTTTCCTTGTAGCCAAACGACCAAGATCCCACGTCCATTCCAAAGCCATCCTGCCACCCAGAAGTGTGACAAAATTAGAAGTGAAAAGAAACAGTGGTCTTAAACCATTTGAATAAATGACTCCGCCAAACTTTACTAAAACATCATGTGAACACGTTGCTAGGACCCCTCCTGGCACCTTGGAAGGGGCCTGGGCAGTGAGGGGCCCTGAAACGTAAGCTTCATTTCCTCTACGGTAAATCCTCTTTTAGGTGAGAGTCACAATTTGGTATGTCCTTTTTTATTTTTTTAACTTGGTGGTAGAGAAAACAATAACTAAATAAGTGGTAAGCCCTAAAAGAGCTTCAGACTCATAGAAGGGAAATCTCTGAGCACATCTGAAGAGGAGCAAGAGGAAAATAAAAGGTCTATTTTTAGGGCATGTTAGGCTTCAAATGTTTTACTCTAGTGCTTCTCAAACTGACAAATGCATGTGGACCTGGGGGTCTTGTTAAAAGGCAGACTTTTGACTGAATAGCTCTGGGGCAGAGCCTGAGAGCCTTCATTTCCAACAAGTTCCTAGGTGCCCCAGTGCCAGTCTTAAGATCACATTTAGAGTCGCAAGATCTTAGTAGTAGCTCAAGTGATGATTTCAAGTTTCTAGAATTAAAAGGAGAGTTGAGGATTAGAGATTTTGGGTATCATCAGCATGAGATCATCTAAGTAGTAAAGGTAGTCAGAGACGAGAAAAGGGCCCAGGACTGAACTTCAGGGCACACTGGCGTTTAGAGCATCCTTTCTTAACTGGAGTTCCTCATATAAACCATGGAACACAGAAAATTATTTCAGTGGCTATTTTCTCCATTCCAAGGATGGCATCTAACTAATCCATTGTAGGTGTAGAAAGGAGAGGTTACATCAATGGATGCCTTTGGCCATCAGGGCTTTGTGCTCTGGAGGACTCCAGCTGAGGAATCCTTACTTCAAATATAAGAAAAGGAGAAATGATCCATTACCGGAGACTGAGATGGACTGGCTGGGAGGTTAGAGTAATATCAGGAGCCTAGCGCTTCACGGAAACTCAGTTAGAAAAATGGGTCAAGAATGGAGGAGTGATCAACTACCTGAAAAGTTGTTAAGAGATCAAAGGAAATGAGAACAGATTATTGATTATCGTCCTCTCCTCCCACAAAGCAGGCTGTGCTGACCTTGACAAGAGCAGTTTCAGAGACAGGGAGATAGAAGGTTTGATTTGAGAGGGTTCAGGGGAGAATGGAATGTAAAGAAGTTATCATGGTGACTGTAAACACTCATTTTAAAAATAAAGAGTGAAGAAATGGGCTCTAGCTGGACCCCAAACGGGAAGGGATAGGGAAGATGTTTTTATTAAAAGATGGGACCTATTACAGCCTTTTGTGGCAGGCTAATCAAAATGGTCTAGGAGAGAGGAAAAGTTGAGATATCTGAAGTGAGAAGTGACAATCTTAGGAGTAAATGCTTCTCTTAGGATAGAGGGGATAGTATAGATAGGCTAGGACAGAGGGGATAGTATAGATAGGCTAGGACAGAGAGGATAGGATAGATAGGCTAGGACAGAGGGGATAGGCTAGATAGGCTGGGACAGAGAGGATAGGCTAGATAGGATGGGATAGAGGGGATAGAGGATGGAGGAGTTGGCCTTTCAGAGAGCATGGAACATGTAGCAGTAGAGGAGGCCGAATATACGGGCTCAGGTGTAGGGCCCAGATGTATGGAAAGAAATAGTGAAAATACCAGCAGAGGACAGATATCCTCACAAAGACCTCATTTTCCCACCCTCTGCAATAGTCTTTAAGGCCATGTATGCAGCTCCATACTTTCAATTCATTCATTTAGCAAACACTCAAGGAGGACTGGCCATTTGGTTGTCCAACACTTTTGTTTTACTTGGTTGACTGCGTTTGTCCACAGAGCCTTTTTTTCCCCCTTTTCTATTAATGTTCAACTGCGTTCACTGAGGCTGTTGTGTGAGTTTACTGGAAAAGAACAGGCAGATAATATCATGTAGAAAGCACTGGTTATGGTTAAGATGTGGGAGCCCGAGTTTGGGGATTGCTGCTCTGGGGGAACATCCCCCCTTCCCTTTACGGTGGGGGGTAGTCTTGGAATCGTCAGGAGTATGTGACATAATAAAGTGGGGTATTCGGAGGGAGTCGTATGTCGCATAATGTTCCCCCTGCCCCAGCACCATCCACCTCCCCGCCGCTCTGGTTAGGAAGCTCTTGGATGCCCTTGACCCTTCCTTCGGCTGCTTGCCAACATATCCCATCCCTACTGTCGGCTGAACCCTTACCAAGGTCTCTTGTGCCTGATCCGCATTTTCACTTCTAAACCTACCTCTGCATCTCAGCCCTTCAGAATTTACTGCCCAAATTTCTGCAACAGCCAAGAAGCCTCTCTGTGGCTTCAAACTACTCTTTACTCTTTTTTCCAAACTCAGGGGCCAGATCTGCCACTCTCCTTCCCCCCAAAACTGCCATTTAAAGAAAGCCTGAACTCCATGTGACATCTGGAGCCTGCAAATCTGCGTTTCAACTTCATCTCTTTTCCCAACCATCAAATCACCCTCTGCTTGAACCACACGGAATTACCTGCCAGGCATGCTCTTTCTTATACCTTCTCATGCACTTTTATGCCTTCACTTCTCCTATTCTATTTTTCAAGTCTGAAATATAACACACTCATATCTTGGCCTTGCAAGTTATTTCAAGGATTCATCAAAAATTCTATATTCTTGGCAAAGCCTTCTGGATTATTTCAAGTCATAATGAATTTGCTCTTTCGTCTACTTCCCCATAGAAGTTATCTTGTACAGCCATCCCAGTACTTGCTTACGTCTTGTGGTAGAGACATGCTTGTCTATGTTCATCTCCCATACTTGATTATCGATCCTTGCAGAGAAGGACAGTATTTATTCATCACTGGACCTGCTGAGCACATTCATACAATGTCTCCCAAAGTGCTTTGCCTGTAGTAGGTGTCCAAAGAATTTTGCATGAATGCACCAACCAATCTATTAACTATTTCATAAAAAGTGAAATAAAAACAACTTTGGGCCATTCACCAGATTGTACATGTTACAAGGGCAGACCTTTTAATTAACTTTTTTATTCCCAGCACAAAGGACAAAGCGTAGCTCCATAAAAATTTGTTGTATGAATGATTCAAAAGAGTCTAAGGATCAATGTATATCAGGTCCATGGGATGGTTAAAGGGAAAGGATGGCTCCTGTGAGAAAAGCAATAAAACAAAAATACCTTCCAAACAAAAGGGGTAAAAAAACCACAGTAGAATTGTGGAGTCAGTTGCAGCTGGATTGGCAATGATTGAGATGCCCAAGAGAAGCACACGTTCGAAAGGAACTGAGGAGGAGGCTGGGAGGGGGTTACGGGAATGATGAGAATATCGACAGGAAGTCTGAATTGAGATACTTTTGTCCACCCCTGTTTTGGATGGTCTGGAGCAAAGGCTGCGATTTGTAGAAACCACAGCAGGTAAATGTGGCAGCTGAGAGCATGCGGGCAGGGAGGGGGCTGGATTAATGCCCCTCGGCCAGCCTGGGCTCCTGTGTAGCACAGTTTCCTGTGGGGCGAGGGGCAGCTGCGAGAGCTGGGAGCCTCCGATGGGCTCATTCTGGCACCAGCTAAGCGACACTGGATCCAAGGGCTGATGGATGGCCCCTCGGCATTCACACAAATGACCTTGGCAGGTGAACTGTACTAGTCAGAGCTGGAGAGGGGCCTGCTCAGCAGTGGCGATGCTGGGCTCCCCAGGAGCAGGGGGCCTGGCTGAGCGAACCCACAAGGCGTTACGGCAGCCGGGCCTGAGGAGAAACACAGGCGGGACCCCCACCATTGAGACGGATGCACCGAGCTCAGCAGAGACGAGCAGGGCCTGGCTGAGTGAACCCACAAGGCGTTACGGCAGCCGGGCCTGAAGGAGAAACACAGGCGGGACCCCCACCATTGAGACGGAGGCACCGAGCTCAGCAGAGACGAGCAGGGCCTGGCTGAGCGAACCCACAAGGCGTTACGGCAGCCGGGCCTGAGGAGAAACACAGGCGGGACCCCCACCATTGAGACGGAGGCACCGAGCTCAGCAGAGACGAGCAGGGCCTGGCTGAGTGAACCCACAAGGCGTTACGGCAGCCGGGCCTGAAGGAGAAACACAGGCGGGACCCCCACCATTGAGACGGATGCACCGAGCTCAGCAGAGACGAGCAGGGCCTGGCTGAGTGAACCCACAAGGCGTTACGGCAGCCGGGCCTGAGGAGAAACACAGGCGGGACCCCCACCATTGAGACGGATGCACCGAGCTCAGCAGAGACCAGCCAGAGGACAGCCTGGACCAGGGGGCCGGTGCAGGGGGCCAGCCAGCACCTCACAGCAGGCCAGCCTCCCTCCCCCAAGCCGCCATCCGGACATCAGAGGACGAGGGGCTTCCCCTTCGGTCAGCAACCACCTGGGGGAGGGACGGGCCTCTTAAAGGTGAAGCTGCGCCCGTGGACATTTAGCCAAGCGCGATGATCTTGACTGAAATAAACCCAGGGGCTGCTAGGTCTGCACCTGCCCCACCTCCGTGGCCCCGCCCAGGGAAGTGGAGGCTGGTGAGCTGCAGATCACCAGAGAAAATCAAAGGCACCGATTTATTCGTTCTTGTGAACCCAGCGTTAACTCCGCAAACTGTCCACTTGGAGGCCCAGGGGCCATGAGGAGAGCAGCTTCGGACGGAAACCAAACGGTGGCCTGTGGCTCAGACAGAAAAGGGCGTCACTGTCCCGAACGGTCATAAGGGCTCAGGCTTGCCGAGCCCGACTGGGCAAGGGTGGAGGAGAGAAAACCGTGGAAGGTCCAGATCACAGCACAAGCCAGCTGAGCCAGGGAGGAAAGCTAACCAACGTGGAAGAAGGGTGCCCGCGCTTCCAATCTGCTGGCAACTAACTGAATAATGAAAGTGTGTTTCTGCTACGACCCTACACTTCAGAGCTGTAACTTTCCTATGTTGCCTCTGCTGAGTATCTGGAAATGTACTAGAAGGTGGCAGAAGTCGGCCAGGCTGTTGCGAAGTGTTCGGTGAGGGTGTCCCTTTGGCAGAGCCAGGTGGCGAGAGGGAAGTCCCCAGCTGCCCAGAGGAGCCCCGTGCACAGCCCGACCCGGGCCAGCTGACCCGGCAGCGCTCTGTCTCCCGGTCTCCCCCCTTCTGCCTTTGGCTGCGGGATGTGGACACGGAGGGCGCGGAGAAAGCCCTCGAGGGACGGGTCTCCAGAGCATCTGAGTGACTTTGTACCACGCATGCTCACATCCAGAATTGGGTTAAGACTCTGAACCTTTCATCTCTAACCACCTCTGACAGATTCCTTCCTTCTGTGAATAAAGTATAGTTGATCGTTTTGCCTCTAGTCCTGGACTATGTGGTGCCTTTAATCATTCCACTGGCGGTTTTGATGTCACATTCGCCGGATACATTAAAGCTTCCATAATGCCTCCCAATAAAGTGTTCCAGGTCATAATCTCTACTAATGTAAAAGGCCAAGCTTAATTAGGTTCTTCACTTTTCTAAGAAAGGAAAGAAACAGGCTTTAGTTTTTAAATGCATAATGCACAATTTGCATGTGGACACCTCACTACCCATATACTTAATTATAGATTATAAAATTAATGGTGTGTCCTGTGTTTACTTCTGGATCTGCTCCAGATAGACTGTGTGAATCTTCACTACAGCTTTGTGAGGTGTGGCCATAAGATCAATTATTTTGCTTCGATAGAAAGAAGAGAAGGAAAGTGGTTTGTCCAAGGTCAGTCACCAAAGTAGCACTGGGACCCCGCACAAAGCCCAGGTCAGTCACCAAACTAGCACTGGGACCCCCCACAAAGCCCATGTCTCGTGATTCCTGCTTCTGTGCTCAATCAGGAAACCTTCTTGCCCCCAAACCATGGAGTGGCTCCAGTTCAGCTAACAAGGCGGACCCCCCACTGAGGGGCTGGGCCAGCCAGAGAGCACGCAGCCCACCGCAGGGCCAAATCTATCCTCACCCTTAGGCCGGAAAGCAGCATCACTAAATAGGTTACAGGACCACGAAGAAGCAACGCCCCACCTCCATCCAGCAGAGCAGAGTGTGCTTTTGGAAAACCTCAGTCTCAAAAACGCTTTGTCATCACGAAAAGAGCGAAAGCAGAGGTGGAATGCACCCATGAGTCGCATTAAACGATTAAAAATGGAGAGTTTTACATGCAAGGCCCTCAGGTCTTTCCCACGTAACATCCAGATTCATCCTTACGAAACACCATGAGGTACACACAGTCAGCCTAACACACAGCTGGCAGGTGCCAGAGGCAGGACCTGAGCTCAGATCTAACTTCATCTCCACTGGTAGAGCGGGAGGCACACGAAGGTGAGCCGTTCAGAGCAGGTCGTTGACACTCACGGGGAAAGGAGAGACAAACCCGAGGAAGTCATCTCAGAAGCAGGCTCAGCAGGGACCAGGAGGTGGAGTGGAATGTGTGTCCCTGCGTTCCGTCTTGGCTATGGTACTAATTTAATGTCATGACCTTGACAGAGTCAAGCCCAGTGTCAAAGTGATTCCATGGACGTATGAATGGTTTCTGACTGAATGGACACTTGGAGGGTGAAAAAGGATGAATTCCACGTCGGGGAGGGGTTTCAGGAACACTCCTCTCAGGTGGGCTGGTCCTCTCACTTTTTATCACTCCTTCCTCCCCATCACTGCTCCATTTTAAGAGTCTTGAATAACCCCTGCATTCCAGATACACACTCCAGTGTAAATATGCAGAACATTCTGGCACTTAAAAACATATCCACCCGAAGTAGGACAGGTTAGAATTACAGTGTAGCCTGGAGGCACAGGGGAGAGAAATGAGTAGGTAATACTTCACTTCCTGAAGTTCCAAGGAATAGTTTACCAGCCAGTTGCTGTAGAGGGAGGAGAAAATTACTAACCAAATCGACAAATGCACAGGCTAGAAAACAAATGATTTCAACACTACTTCAAAAACCCATGTTTCATCAATGAAAAAATCACTGAATGGAAGGGAAGCTATGAATACTGTACTTATTTTAAAGACTTAATATATGACTCGATATCTTCATGGGATGATATATTCATTTATTCGCAAGTGAGCCATCAAATCATCTGAATGGGTAAGCCTCATTTACATATCATGCGCCAAGCAGTGACAAATTAGAACTCTGAGCATCTACTGCCTCAGTTCTCCAGTGATATACTCAATTAATTTCTTTCCAGGTAAAGCAAACAAATAAACTAAAAGACCGTTTCCAAAGTTTACTGAAGAATCTTGCAGTACGTCCTCAAGACCAATGAAGTGTTTGCCAGAGGATGGTATGTCTTGTGTATGACGCCTACCTCACGACTGTCACTGGTCTGGGCATCTAATCAGAATCCTTTAGTGCAGGGGAAGATTAAGAGGCTGTCACAGATGTACCCCCCAAGCCAGCTCCAGAGAACTGGATCTTCGCAGTTATATCACAATTTTGTGAGAATATACTCTCGGAATGCTACACAGAGCACATTCAAGTTTAATTCCAAAGCCAAACACAAGTGCTTGGGATTATTCATGCCTGGGCGGCCCTTCATTAATGCAAATAATTAAAAGCTGATGATAAACAGAAAGGCACATGGACGGCTGAGATAAACCAAGAGATCCGCATTCTCCTGTCATTCTGTCTTCTTTTGTCCTTTTGGTTATTTGACAGTTTACAGAGTTTTCTCCATTTGTTCCACTTACTGACTGCTGAGGCAAGGGCTCAATAGTTTTATCCCAGTTCCTCAAATGAGGAACCTCAAATTCTGAGACACAGACTTGGCCAAGGTCAGCCCAGAAGGGGTGGAAGATAGAATAGATGGCAGCGCTTGTGTGTCCTCCTGCAGGGCTGTTTCTACTGTACCGTCTCCATGGTATATTTCACAGAATGCACCAACAGTGGGTACCATTCATTCATTCAACAAGTATTTACTGAGAACTCACTGCATGCAGGTAACTATTTTATATTGTAGGGACTGTAGACAGAATGATGAGAAACATAGAGGTCCCGCCTCCATGATACGAAGGAGTTGATAATGCAACGTGTAATCCATGAAGGTTTCCTCTTTTACATCTTTCAGCTTTCCACCCATAGGAGAAATGAACAATTAGGGGGTGGGTTTTGAATGTAAACGGGGATAAAGGGAGGATGAGTTGCTTATTTGTGGGAGTTCCAGTTTCCTGTTACTGGGCATTAACTGTGGGCACACAAGATGTGCTGTGCTTCTTTTATAATGCATACGTAAAATGGATCCAAAGGAATATAATTAAATGTAGAGTATTGACCAACCAGTCTATTAAAGTGAATATGATTGAATACATGCTATACTACGTTATTTCAGTTTCTAAAATGGATTCTGACATCTTAAGAGGTTTCATTGTACACCTTTGAAATATTTACAAAACTGTTCTGAGCCGTTGATAAATAACAGCAAATTTCAGACATGCTTAGATAGCTATTTTGAAAGATAGAATTCCATATGTAGGCAGACCTTTAAAACAGGGTGAGAGTTGAAATATTTTAGGTACTGTTTCTAGCCTGAGCAAAATCGCTGAAACATGAAAGTTATAAACACAATGAACTGCAATATAGCTTCATAGACTGGAAACTGACCTTTCCAATGCTTGAGTTTAGAAAACACAAAGTATAGCCCCCCCCTTTTCTTTTTTTAAAAAGGTTTCATTCACACAAATGGATTTTTAATAAAATTGTCAATTATTTGGTAATATGTTCATTTACTAGCCGCTTCTGCTGTCTTTCCTTACTTGTAAGTTTCTTTATCTGCCCTTAACAGTCCTAGCTGGAGGCAACCTCAGAAATACAGAACTCTATTTCAAGCTTCTCTTTAAAATAAGAAAAAATTGATGAGGGCTATGTTTAAAAAAGAGCTGTTAGGAAGAATGAGAACTATATTTAATTTGGGGAGTGGTTGGGCTAGACATTTTAGAGTAACCTGAAAAACACTCTTATGCCAATTCACAAATTCATAGCCTGAAATAACATTCTTTGGGGAAGGATAATATTTAAATATAAATGTCATTTACAAAGTGAGGTTCTAATTTATGAGGCTGGTTGCCCCGAGTCACAGAAGAACCACAAACATAGGATTTTATAATTCTATGACCCTCACTTACTTTGTGTCTTCAGCCGGCTAAATATTCTTGATATACGAAAGAAGAGCTGCTGAAATTCTGCAAGCCGTAAGAGTATTCTCAGGCTCAAAAATCTATGTCCTGATTTACAAGGCTAAGATCAGAACAAGGTTTTGAATCAGATTTTTAAATTGGAAAACACGGAGTGTAATGGAGAATCAATTGTAGCCGTGGCTCAAAACCAGCTCCAGATGGGTCCTGCTGTTTTGCACGGCGGCAAGGCCACTGCTCGTAGGAAGCAGCCTCTGTCAGGTCGGCTGTCAGCTGCCAGCTGCTCCCTGAGCTCCTCCGCCTGGAGCCATCCCTTTGGTCCCTTAGGCAGACAGAGCCATGGGGCTTGGCCAGAGAACGTGACTTCTGTTTCATTTCACTTGCAGATTCAAAGGAAAGGGGGCTTATTTTATTTCCAACACAATCTTTCCAAGAGAGTAATTGTTTCAGTGTTCCTAACTTCCCATACCCAATATTTGGGAAGAAAATATATGGAAAAGAAATTTTATCGACTCTTACTGTTTTTTTTTTTTTTTTTTTTTTCTTACTGGGTTCTTTATTTCTGCTATAATGTTTTTGATTTCCAAGAACTCAGCTTTGTTTTCTGCATTTTTTAAGCACCTTGTTCTTGTTCCGCGGTTGCAAAATCTTTTCTTATTTCATTTAGAATATTAAGATAGTGTTTTTTTTCTCCACTGTGTTTATTTTGTTTTTCTTTTTTTTGCACAGTCTATGCTTCTAGAAGTTTATTTTATTTCGGCTTTGTTTTGGGCACTATCCTTCACTTTAAAGGCTTTCTTTAGGTATCTGTCATCCTTAGGCTGTCTGTTCATGATTAAGAGTGAGAGATTAAAACAATGATTAGAACCACTGAATCCATAGGAAGGGCTTGTCAATTTTGAGCTTCTGTGTGGTGATTCGGTTTGTATATGTCCCCAACTGATAACATAATAATGTTCTTTTCTTGTAAAAGAATACTGAACTAAGTGTATGTCTTGATCATACAAACAACAAATCAAACTCCATCCTACCCCAGTGGCACAGTAGGGCTGGTGGAGGCCCGTGTGCTACTGGCCAACCACTTACACTTCCAGATTCAGTGCCAAGTCTCTTCCTCTGTAAAACCTGCTCTAATTTCATCCTGCCCCACAGACCCAGACAAAATTAATTGCATCTTCCTTGGTGATTTCAGGACACCTTGTATAGTTCTTTATTTGGGGACCTGTAATTTTTGTAATAACTTCCTTATGTATCCCCTTAAAATTTTATTTCCTTGAAGTGAAATCTAGGTCTTTTCAACTTTTAAACCCCAATACCTGGATCAGTACCTGCTATGGACTGAATTGTGTCCCATCCTAAAATTCATACATTCACGTCCTAAACCTTAATGTGATAGTATTTGGAGATGGGGGCCTTTGGGAAATAATTAGGTTTAAATGAGGTCATGGGATGGGGCCCTCATGATAGATTTAGTGCCCTTATAAGAACAGACGCCAGAGATCTTGTGCTCTCTCTCTCTCTCTCTCTCTCTCTCTCTCTCTCTCTGTTATCTGAGGATACACCAAGAAGGTGACTGTCTAAAAGCCAGGGCGAGGCACTCATCAGAACCTGGCCATGCTGACACCCCGATTGTGGACTTTTTAGCCTCCAGAACTGTGAGAAAACAAATTTCTGTTGTTTAAGCCACCCAGCCTATGGTATCTTGTTAAGTCAGCCTAAGCTGACTAATACAGTATCTAACCCAGAAAAAAATTCATAACCATCCTGGATAAACCAAGGTGGGACTATTGCTCTGGACACAAATTCATAATGACAACAGAGAATTTGGCTCAGTGTGCCAAAATGAACAATATCACATTCTTGGGCTTCCCTGGTGGCGCAGGGGTTGAGAGTCCGCCTGCCGACGCGGGGGACGCGGGTTCGTGCCCCGGTCCGGGAAGATCCCACGTGCCGCGGAGCAACTAAGCCCGTGAGCCATGGCCGCTGAGCCTGTGCGTCCGGAGCCTGTGCTCCGCAACGGGAGAGGCCGCGACAGTGAGAGGCCCGCATACCGCAAAAAAAAAAAAAAAAAAAAAAAAAAGAATATCACATTCTTGCTTTCCTGAGTTCTGTTCTTTCAGTCTCTTTTCATAAATGGGTAGCAGTTCAGAGCATGGTTTGCGTATCAGACCCGAGTTGTGGCCTGGCTCTGACATTTACTAGTGGCAGACCATGAGCAATTTATCTGTGGTTGCTTCCTTCCCTGGAAAAGTAAGGAGCAATGAGTGTATCTACCTCAGAGGGTTGTTTGGAGAATGGAAGGTAGAGTGCTTAGAAAAGCTCTGGCAGAAATTGTTGTCTCAAAAATGGTAGTTGTAGCTCCCACCTACCCATACCATCACACCAGGGGCATTCTGACCAACAACCGGAGAATCAGCACATAGTAGGCTATTTAAACCTGGTTTATCCCAAATAATCTGCCTCCTTAAAAATCTCCTCAGAAACATTTTTGTTAATTGTCTGACTGGAAAGGAGACTAGACATTTTTCATGCTTTCTTTTTAATCCTAATATTCTGAGAATGAGAAGCTTTTCTTATTCTTCTAAAAAAGGTTATATTTCTTTGGAGAACAAATGGTTCAGTCCCTCTGTCTGGCAGTGCTTCAGCGAAGCTGCAGGAGAGCTAGTAGGAGGAGAGCCTTTAGGTGGTGTTAACCGACCAGTCTAAATTCTTTTTTCTTTAAATGGAAGTATAGTTGATTTACAATGTTGTGTTAATTACTGCTGTACAGCAAAGTGACTCAGTTATACATACATATATATAGATATATGTATACACATTCTTTTTCATATTCTTTCCCACTATGTTTTATCACCGGATATTGAATATAGGTCCCTGTACTATACAGTAGGACCTTGTTGTCCATCCATTCTATATATGATAGTTTGCATCTGCTAAACCCAAGCTCCTACTCCATCCCTCCCCCGCCCCCTTCCCCTTTGGCAACCACAAGTCTGTTATCTATGTCTGTGAATCTGTTTCTGTTTCATAGATAGGTTCCTTTGTGTCCTATTTTAGATTTCATATGTAAGTGATATCATATGGTACCGGTCTAAATTCCAACTTCTCTTAAGAGACAGTTGAGACTGTTAGTTTAACATCGAAGGCCAAAATTTCTAGATGGAGGTAATTCCATGTAAAGTACTGAACGACATTACTGAGCTGCCGTGAAATTTGCCAAGCGACATTCCTCCCAAACCTTCCACAAGGGCAACAATCCTCTGCCAATGACACTTAATGAGGTGAATACTAGACAGTTATGCAAATTGTTCCAATACGAGACTTGAAAATTGTTATTCCTCTTTAATTCCTTGGGTGTCTCTCTCTAGCAATTCAAACCATAAAAAGGCATTTTAAAGAAGACGTGGCACCTTTTTTATCATGCAAATATGAATATAAAATGTGAATAAAAATTAAATTATAAATTATAAGTTGAAGAAAAAGAACATGTATCAGCGTCATTCTGAAAAAAAAAAAAATCCACTTTTCCCAAGGGGGAATAATCTTGCAAATGTATTCTCTTTTCCTTTCAAAAAAGATGTTTTTCTTTTTTGCAGGTACTGGTGGGAAATCAGAATTAATTCAAATGAAGGTTTATTAGAAAATACACATCTTTTGGCATTCTCTGGATTTTTTAAACAATCTGAAAAGGTTTAATTAAGATTCTACAAAAGAAACGTGACACAGCACACCTGTTCCCTCCAGGAGGTCCAGAGCGCCACGGCTCTAAACCGCCAAGATCGTTTGCCGTGTCATTTCTGCTCTCTGCCATGGGTTTTCGAAACATTTAGCTTGACTTTCTCCATCCTTTTTCTCGAGTAGATGAACCTGTGTTTTAACGGTTGAGGAAAGAGGATGAAGAGGCAGCTCCACTGAAACCATCCTCACCGAAGTGGCCAATAATCTTTGTCATCAAATCCGTTAAATCTAATGGATCCTCTTCTGCTTCTGTAGCAATCAGGTGTCTTTTGGTTACCAAAACAACTGACAGAAAACAATTCAAACTGACTTCAGAAAAATAAAGGGGCATTTATTGCTCACAAACTCTAGAAGTCCCAGGCTTCTGGCTCTTTACTGGCTGTTCCAGTGAAATTCCTGGCATGGAGCCCCATTGGCCTGGGTGGCTCACAGGCCATCCCTGCGCTCAGGGAGATCACATGCTGATTGTTTGCACCTGGGCCACGTACTGACCCTGGAAGCCAGACGGTGGGGTTCACTCAACCCAAACCAAGGGAGCCAAGAGTAAGGGAGGCATGGTTCCCACAGGAAAACCAAAGTACGCAACTGGAAGCACAGGGAGTCTGCACCTCCCCACTTCAGTGTTCATTGTATCTGAGTGGACAGAATATCTGACACTGATGACCCCTCCGGTAATATGGCCTTCCTTGCTGGCTTTGACATTCTTTGCTTTACCCACTTCTCCTGCTACTCCTTCTCCTGATCCCTCCCTGAGGGAAATCCATTTAGACTCACCCTATTCTACCGTTTACGAAATTCCATCTGCTAAATGCCATTGCTTCCTGTCCCAACACCATCCTCTGTCCAGCCTCTCCCAGGGGTACTGACCGAGGTGCGGAAAAGCCTCCATCACATCCGTTACTGTGGGGACTGGAAGCTCCAGCACCGAGGCTGGACTGACCCCATGGACACTCTGGCTTCCCCAGGAAGTCCCCAGAAGGACTGAGGGACTCTTTTTGCAGCCTTACAGACTGACAGCCAGGGGAGCAGGTCCGCAGGATCTCTCAGGAGATGTGTCCCATGACAAAGCCCCCGGCTGTGTCTCCTACGAAGCTAACCACATAATGCACTGCTGTGTGTTTGCTTTCCTGATTTTCCTACTTCACTCCTGTTTTCTCTTATTCTTACCATCCCGCTATGGCATCCTCTCCCCCAGTAAAAGGTTAGCACGTAGATTTACTTTGGGCTTTGCTTCTTCGGAAACCTGGGTTAGGACACAAGACCGTCTTTCTCTGATCAAGGCACATTTATGGTATAGGGTATCTCCTAGGCCACTTCATTTCTCACAACACGCATGCTTCTGGGGAGACATCACCCACTCCTGTGATTTCAATCACCAACTATAGTCTGAGGACTCTCAGGTCTCCGTCTCCATCCTGAGCTCCAGCTCCATGGAGCCAGCTCTTACTGGACACTTCTCCTTAGAAGGTTTACAGGTGTTTCCAACTCAACACACCCCAAACTTATCCCCGCACCCAAACAAAACTGCTCTTCCCTTGACATTTCCTTTCCTAGTGAATGAGACCACCGTGCACCTAAATCAGAAAGCTTTAGTCACCGTGATACCTCACTCCCTCTTAACCCTCACGACTCACATCCGCTCTCCCACCAGGCCCTGACAAGTCTATCTTTTAAGCACACTTCAGCCACAACGACTTCGTTCCATCTCTACTCCATAACCTCTCCCAGCCATCCTCCTACCCTGCCTGCATTCCTCCAGTTCATTTTCTATAGAGCTGTCCCTTTCTTTATTTTAATTTTTTCCAAACCGTATTGACACACAGTTGACCTATAGCATTGTAACGTTACTGTGTACAACGTGTTGATTTGACACTCTTATATACGGCAAAATGATTACCAGGTGGGTGCTGTGACATGGGGGGAATGGGGAGATACGGGTCAAAGAGCACAAACTTCCAGTTAGAGCAAGAATAAGAGCAGATTTTGAGATCCTTTAAAACATTGACCTCGAAGGCTTTCTCATACCCAGACTCCTGATCAATGGAAGCTGTGCGATAATAAACTTTTGTTGTTTTAAGCTGCTAAGTTTGAGGTAATTTGTTACACTAGCAATATAAAACTAATATGTACTTCAATTAAAAAAAAGGCTTTCTGTTATTTCAGGTAAAACGTCCTTAATGAGGTTTCCTCTGACCTTGATGCCTTATGCCCTACCTTTACCTTCAGGTTCATTTCTTGCCTCTCAGCAATCTAGGAGCTTAAGGCTTCAGCCCCTTTGAATTTTTATTTTCTCATGGCTCCACATCCTTTCTGACCTCTAAGTCTGCACATAAACTGTTTTCACTGCTTCTTCATCTAGCAAACTTCTACTCATCCTTCAGATCTCAGCCTAAGCGTCACTTCCTCCTGGAAGCCCTCCTTTCTTTCTACCCTTTCTCCAGTCCAGGTCAGGCTTAGCTTTTACATAAAGTTGATTTCTTTGGAAACCTATTCCATTTAAAAATTCCCATTTATGATATGAGCCCAAATTACATTTTATAGCCCTAAAAATTTTATGGTCAGAACACATTTTATGGTCAGAACAAGCTATTATAGGATCAGTCAGAGCATTTTTATGTCTAAGCATATTATCTCCTACATTCGTTTTCTTTAGTATCTTAAATGACTTTTTTGGAGCTGGGTGAATGAATGGAAAGGCTTCATAAGCACAGATTCAAAACCTAACACAGTGCACTGTTTTTCAGTTTCATATAGAAGTATAAAAATACATGATTAGGAGGAGTGAATTAGGCCTCTAAAAAAATCACCTTCTAAGCCTTATTTGATTAAACCTTTGAATTGAGTTGAGCATGGGTGTTGGGAGGTTAAAGCTGCGGAAGAGGCCGGTAAGGGCTGCAGTGCTGGCTCCATGATGCAGACTTCCGAGGAGCCCTGGGCCAGACCAGGTCTTCCGGATGTTTCCAGATACGAGTGCCTCACACCAGAGACCCTTTTGCAGAGAAAAGCAACAGATGGCAGTTTGTCTCCCTCTTAGGCACCACACCCCACCCACATCTAGAATCTCATTATTCTTTAAGGATGTGGCTCCCTCTAACCTGGGGTGGAAGGCTTCACCCTGCTCTTCGGTTAGTAAGGGCTTCCTCTGAGGACTTGACAGGGAAACAGAGCTGTGCCCCATTTCTACCGTTCAGATATAAGTATCGAAACTCACACCACATGCTCTGGAGGCTGTAACTATAACCTGTGATTAAAACATTTATTTCTTGCATTTTTCCCTAAAAAAAAAAAAAAAAGACCAACAATCCTCAGTTAGTCAACACACCTGCATCTAATTTCCTAACAGAATGAGGAAAATGCCCTTTGAGTTTTAAGCCACTGCAACTGACATATGTGAGAGTGTCTGTGTGTATTTTATATATAACATATATATATATAATATGCTTCAGCCCCAGAGTTTTTGGTATGTATTTCAAAGTAATGTTTCAAGATTTAATTATAAAGCAGAAAACCACTTTTGAGATGAACAGTAATACTTCTGGAAAGTAGAATATTAATTTCATGTAAATGGGTCCTCAGATTAACTAGGAAATACTTCCGAAAGTTGTTTTAGGGGCTAAACAGTTGAGATAACTTGAGCCTCAGATGATTTGCATCACAAAGTTGCACTCCTAGCAAGAGCAGTAGTTGAGAATAGAAACCCCAGAATATCTTTAATTGTCTAAAGCAGAGCTGGCGCTCAGCAGTAATGATGTCCTTTACTTAATAACCCAGAAAAATGCTATTTAAGAAATGCGGGTTTTTGAACTTTCAGAGAACCCATCACTTCATATAAACTTGGTTAATTCTTTTATCTTCAATCCAGTGTGATTAAAAAAAAATAAATTTATTGGGGCACCAGGGATGGTGGCGCAGTGGTTTAGAGTCCACGTGCCGATGCAGGGGACGCGGGTTCGTGTCCCGGTCCGGGAAGATCCCACATGCTGGGCCCGAGAGCCGTGGCCGCTGAGTCTGCGCGTCTGGAGCCTGTGCTCCGCAACGGGAGGGTCCAAAACAGTGAGAGGCCCACGTACCGCAAAAAAAAAAAAAAAAAAAAATTATTTATTTATGGCTGGTTTGGGTCTTGGTTGCTGCGCGTGGGCTTTCTCTAGTTGCGGCAAGCGGGGGCTACTCTTTGTTGCGGTGCGCGGGCTTCTCATTGCGATGGCTTCCCTTGTTGCGGAGCACGGGCTCTAGGTGCACGGGCTTCAGTAGCGGCACGCGGGCTCTAGAGCGCAGGCTCAGTAGTTGTGGCGCACGGGCTTAGTCGCTCCGCAGCATGTGGGATCTTCCCGGACCAGGGCTCGAACCCATGTTCCCTGCATTGGCAGGTGGATTCTTAACCACTGCGCCACCAGGGAAGCCCCCAGTGTGCTCTTTGATTAAAAAAGAGTGGGGGGAGGATTTAAAATATTGGGTGCGTTTGTGGTTGTGTAGACAATCTCTTTACATCCTGGTTATTTTTAAGATATTTATCCTCATTCATCTTAAATAAAACCTCAGAAAAACCAAATGTGTCCCTGCTGTTACCCTTTTCCAAAAACAGCATGTCTTCATTACATTTAAGAGGATAAATAAACAGTGTCATTTATATTTATATTACCCGGTAAGATTTTTTTACTCCTTAAAAACCAAAAAAATTAGAGTAAAAATTTCAGGTAAATGGAAGGTTTGGGGTTAAATTTGTCCAGAGTATGAACATGAATGAAGTATCATCAAAGAATTGCAGTTCAGCTTCACCCTCCTTATTTTTGTGCCATCCAGCTCTGTGACCTGAAACCACTGAGGAGTGTCTCACTATTAAGGAGTCACCCAAGCTCTGTTCTTATACCCCTTGGCTTCTCCTGCTCCGTGGTTCTTAATTGGTACTGGAATCAGACCATCATGAGACTGCTATGATTTGCCTTAGGTGAGTGATAAGCTAATGAAGCAAAGTTAGAGACATTTCCCACAAGTAATGTTTGCTACATAATCCCCTCTGGGTGTTCCTTTAACCTACCTAATGAGAAAAATGCAATAAAGTTCACATGTGCCAGACATAACACAGCTATGGATGGTGTGCCTGCATACAGAGCTGCAGATATGAAGGCAGATAACTACATAAACAATTAATTATGCAAACAAATTAATCAGTAGTTATGACTCATCTGTTTTGTGCTTGACACTCTGCTATGTGCTTCAGGCGATAAAGAATAAAGAACTTCCAAATGCATATTAATTTCTGAAGAACCATTTAGAAAACCAAAAGATCTTCAGAAAGAAAATGCTAAAATCAATACTTATAATCAATATGCAGCCGCTACTTAGCTTTCAGTCATAACCAGAAATAACTGATCTATAATCGTCCTTTCCATAGACTTCATAATGTGAACATTTGATTCACCTAATTTTAAAAAGGTTCCTAAAAGTCATAATTCTGAATTTCTAGGAAATGTGGGAGATAGGTGTACAGTAAGACATAAGGCTCAACAGAGAGAATAAATAGGGATTTATTCTTCTGGAGGTCTAAAAATGTCATTTTGAAATTATTTTCTTTCTTCTACCTTTCTTTCAAAAAAACCTAGCTGTACTCCTTAACCAAAATGTTGTGCTTGATGTGCATTGACTCCTTGTTAGAGATGAGAGTATAAAAGCTTGTATTTCATCGATCAGGGTCCCAAAAGGAAAGCTGGCAAACACTCACACCAGGATAGTTGGAGGTGGTCTAGGGTTTGCAGAGGAGTAATTACAAGACAGTGACAAGGCCTATGAGAGCTACAAGGGACAGTGAAGGAACCAAGCGCCAGCAGGGTCAGTGGGGGAGGTGACCCTCTCAGACCTGAATAGACTGGGGAAGTGAGGGGAATGGAGCCAAGGACAGTAACGGCATGAAGTGAAGGGACACTGCCAGCTTGAGGCCGCCTGAGATGGTCTCACAAGGTGGAGCTCAGGAGACCAAAGTCCCTGACTTCACTCTCCTCCCTCCGCCCTTCCACTGCCTACCGGGTCTCTTCATTTGTTACAATGGAATATTACGCAGCCATAAAAAAGAATGAAATAATGCCATTTGCAGCAACACGGATGGACCTAGAGATTGTCATACTGAGTGAAGTAAGACAGAGAAAGACAGATACCATATGACAGCACTTAATATGTGAACTCTAAAAAAATGATACAAATGAACTTATTTACAAAACAGATACAGACCCACAGACATCGAAAGTAAACTATGGTTACCAAAGGGAAAAAGGGGGGAAGGGATAAGTTAGGAGTTTGGGATTAACATATAGACAGAACTATATATAAAATAGATAACCAACAAGGATTTACTGTATAGAACAGGGAACTATACTCAATATTTTGAAATAACCTATAATGGAAAAGAATCTGAAAAAGATTATGTGTGTGTGTGTATATATATATATATATATATGCATATAGATAGATAGGTAGATAGATAGATAACTGAACCACTTTGCTGTACACCTGAAACTAACACAACATTGTAAACCAACTATACTTCAATTAGAAAAAAAAAGCAATTGGAACCCAGAGAGCATGCAAGTCCTGTATTAGAATCTATACAAATGTAGTCTCGGTATTTATGGGAAGGAGAGGGTACAAAGTGGAACTGGAAAGTCAAATGGAGGGTAACTGGCATTGCACTGAAAGAAATTTTGCATCACTATGACTAATCCATTAGCACAATGAGAGATCTAACAACTTAGTATAAAGAGAGGAACAGTTCTTTCTCGATAGGTGGGAAGGCAGGCCTAGTAATGTTTGGAGTGCTGATGAAAGGATTCCCTAGGCAGACGATGAGCAACAAAGGCAAATACCCGATAGCACACACGACGCACCTTCGGAAGCAGTGTTTATCTGGGGGGCAGTTGTGCAGGTCCCCCTCTGCCCGCCGCACACAGAGACCCTGGCCTTGGGTTTGGGGTTAATAAGATGCACAATTGGGAAACCAATGGCAACTCTCCTAGCAGAGTCGGGGGCAGGGCCTAAGCTTGACTCTTGCAGCTCATATGATGCAGGGGTCCTTGGCCCAACCCTCCACATCACCATTCCGCAAGGACTGATTGCCTTGGACACTCAGCTCTAGCCAGTTGTTTTGGAGTCTTGCAGGATGCAACTCCTCAGGGAGACCAGCCCAGCAGGGAACCAGTCTTGGATAAGTTAAGCTTTACCTCTGTAGGTACTGTTTTTGTGTTCACTTCCTAACTGATGATATAGGATTTCTGTTCCTACCACATCACAGTTTTAAAGTGATATTTGAGCTTTATAGAATCATGTTGGATATACCAGAATTTTGTAAGTCTTGGGCATGTAAATCACAGTACTAGCTCTAACTGAATAAATTTGGTCAAGTTATTTCATTTTTCTGGTGCTAAGGTACCATAAACAAAGACGAGGGGCTGCAAAAGATGATCTCAAAGGGTTCTTTCAGCACAAACATTCTGTCATGTCTGTTTATTTCCGGAACACAGAAGAATGCTCTGAAAACTACGACCTGAACAACACTTCCGAAGGTGACCATTCTGTGCTGAATAATGTATAAATTTTAGATAATGTCAGGAATTTCTTATTTTACCCTATCTGGTTCTGATGGAAAAGGCATACCTCCTCTTGTATTCACGAACAAATCTTTGTGTTTACGTTATGAACATATCCAGTTAATTGAGGCAAATGGTGATATGGATCTTCTAAATCAGCTTCATGTAGGGACGGTGTGAAAGGGAGGAAGGAATGTGCCTACAGAAAGCTCATCCTTCTCTGACTTATAAGTAACATGACTTTTGATAAACTTCCTACTTTCTCTGCAGGAAAGTGACGAAGGGGAAATCGACTAAAGAAAAGAGATCAACTTTTTAAAAGATAATTATTAAGGTATGAATTCAGTGGGATACATTTGCTTCACCAGAAAAAAGCAAAGAGGTGTAAATTCGTTATTTATTTTGTTTACATTGTGCATTATTATATCGTTTAGCATTGTACCAACAGGCTGAGAATGAGAAAGTCACATCATAAAAATGAAGCTGTCCTTTGGGAACCTGGCAGGCAGAGTTCAGCACCAACATTATCCAATCTGAAATAAAATTAGAAGCCTAAAACGCAATATTTTTTAGAATACCTACTTTATGGGTTTGAGAATTGTTACGATAATAAGTCTAAAAAAAGATATTGTCCTTGTCTAACGAACTGTACCTACTAGCATCCTATAGAAATATGTTTGGGTGAGAAACAGAACTCTGACTGAGGTTTCAATGACAGTTCTGCTCTGTTATGTAAAATGGTCATATTTTAGAAGTTTACTAGTGACAAACTGGTTTCTCTTTCAATAATTAGATTTAAAGTTATTATCTCCGGGTAGATGGGCATATGAATACTTTATTTTTCTTCACAGTTTCGAAGTTTTCAACAATCACCACGTATTACCTTTATTATAACAAAGGGATCATTTTTCCCCAGAGTACAGTATGGTTGCTTGTCTGATTGGTTTCATCTATGTCTCTCCTGGCAGGTTTCATCCTAACATTTTCAGAACATATTAACTGGTGACTCACCATTTTTCTGGACATTCAACAAGGGCCTCCTCTATTCATTTTCACATGAGATTAAAACATAGATAGAATATCTGAAATTTACCTTAGCCAAATGCATTCTAGAATTAAGTGGAAATAACTCCTCAGAGAGAAGACTATAAGAATTTAAAAGATTTGTAGCCTAGAAGAAAGCTCTACGTAAATTTTCCTGTTACCTGTCCCCATACACATTTTCATGAAGATAATTCTGTGATTTACATGTTAAAAAGTAAGTGATTCAGATAAGCAACCCCTTCCTGGACTTACATCTTGCTTTATCAACGGCGTATTTAGCTTATTGAGTCGTATTTTACTGCCCAAGAAACATTTCCCTCTGATTAGGAATTTAGAGCTGGATTAGGATTAGGCTTCTGAGAAACACCAACGCATTTTTCCTGAACGGCAGTGGTCCTTTTCCCACAACTTATCAAAAGCCTACAGAGAGCAAATGTCTACAGAGCATGAGTGGGTTACTGAGAGCATTTTTGTTACTGTGATTATATATTTCACGTCCAGCTTTCCTGACAAGTTCCCAAAAACCTTTCTGTTCCTTAGGTCTGTGTTTATCCACCAGAAATATGGCAATATAATGTGCTTTTATTTATAAAAATTAAAGTAATTATTAAAATTTTCATATACTTTGCAAAGCTTTCTGTTAGCACCATTACTTAACCTGACCTGGGAGGTTCTCTTATCCTGTGTAAGAGCTTAACAAACTTTGGTGGCTTGTGAATCACATGAGCATCTTGTTAAGGTGCAGATTCTGGTCCAACAGGTCTGGGGTGAGGCCAAGACTTTGCATTTCTAATAAGCTCTCAGGTAACGCTGATGTGCTGGTGCAGGGACCACACTTTGAGAAGTGAAAAAATATGAACAAGGCATTTCTCTTCTATTTCGAGGGCATAGCCTGTGACTTCTGCTACCACAATGCTGAGGGTCAGAAATTATTGAGGTTAAAGAATTTGAGTACCGCAATGTGACTGAAAGGAACTGGCCCTAGTTTCCAGCTGCAAAGAAAGAAACTATAAACAGACACCTCACACTGGAAGTCCCTCTGGCTCTAGACAAGCTGGATAAGCAGAGGACATATCTAAATGGCTGTGGGACTTGAACCCCCGCGGGTGCGCTCAGAGGGCTTCCACTGGCTAAGCAGACCCTGTGTTGGCCAGGCTGAGAGTGTTTAGAGGAGAAGTAGTGATGATTTATACAAGCATGTATGTTAACAAGGTACAGGGCAAAGAGAAGGTGCTAGAAGCATTTCCTGAAGTGTTTCATTCAGCTTATTCCACCTTAAGTTCTACAAATGATTTTGAGAAGAAGTTCACTTGGGGGGAGCCCAGAGCTTATGGCACACCCAACCTCCATCACTGTACTTTTGGAACTACGTGAACTATGCATCTCTGCGCTTACAGGATTCTGGTAGTCGGGGGGCATGAAAACTGTATTGGGGTTCAGGGAAGGAAAAGATCGTATACAATTGTGAGATCAGGGTTGAATCTGTAACATGAGGAAGAGGCTAAGAGTACTGAATTAAGTCTTGAGAAAAAGAAACAGGTCAGCAATATTAATAGGTGTTGCCATTTTTGGCATTTGGGGTGCAGGAGACTCAAATACACTCTGCAGCTCCGTACCTGTGTAACAGTCAGTTATTCCGCTCATTAAATCTATTCCTCCAAGGAACAGTGACCTTCAGATCATAAAGTCATCTTGGCAGCTTCGAGGATGGCCAGTATGGCTACAGAAGATTTTGAAAGGTGGAAATAAGTTACATGTTGACGAGCTTTTGTTTGCCTCTCTGTGTCTCTCATTTCCAATGACTGCTTCCTGCCACCAGACCCTGATTTGTAGCATGTAACTTTCAGATGTAGAGGGCTGGTCCATGGCCAAGGATTAAGAGGAAGAATGGAGAAAAGTGTTTTTTAAAAATGATAAATGTGGGGAAAATACTGGAGATGGGTTTTTATTCACAACGAATCTTTCTCCTACCATCACTGTTTTATAAAAATTCTTCTAAGGAGCTTGCAGACCTTATCAGGATGGGTCAATCATATACGTTTTCTAGGGTCTTTGACTCGGAGTCAAACACTCTAAGGACACTCATATTTTGATGAAGCCATATTTTCAGGTTCTTACATATTTGCACAAAGTAGCAATAGAACATGTTATTAGTATACCGTCCTGTGGGCTGTCCTAGCTTTAGAGAGTTAATGGGAGCCCCCAGAATTAGCAAATCTACTGGCTATTCCTTTTGGACTGGATAAGGAACTGCCGTAATTACATTTCTATGCCTTTCCAGGGTGCTGCTTATAACGTGCGGTAGGTAGAGGAAGTCAACATAAAGTGGGCGGCATGTTTCACCTCATGGAAACCTGTGTGTTCTTGCATTTTCCTGTGTGTTCTTTTTTTTTTTTTTTTTTTTTTTTTTTTTTTTTTTTTTTTTTTTTTTTTGTGGTACGCGGGCCTCTCACTGCTGTGGCCTCTCCCGTTACGGAGCACAGGCTCCGGACACGCAGGCCTAGCGGCCATGGCTCACGGGCTTAGTTGCTCCGCGGCATGTGGGATCTTCCCGGACCGGGGCACGAACCCGCGTCCCCTGCATCAGCAGGCGGACTCTCAACCACTGCGCCACCAGGGAAGCCCTTCCTGTGTGTTCTTATTCTTTAGTTCCCCTTGTGCAGGACAGGAGGACCTCAGCCCCAGGCCCCTGACACTGGAGACGACCAGTCAGCTGCTGGGAGGCCTCTTTCCACAGTACTATTTGCACCATCATGGTGTATCTTGACTCTCTAGAAGGAATTAATGACAAATGCCCAGGACTTACAGCACTTCTCCTCTGCAGGACAAAGTTGGCCTGAAAGTCTCTTTAGGCTCATCTAATAAGTGGTTCCAGGGGATGGAGGATTCCTTGAGATGGAACACTAAAGGCAGATAAGAACATTCTCTGGAGAAGCCTCCTAATTGCTTGGCTTCCTTATTTTGTTTCTGTGCAGGAAACTCCAGACTGAGAGAGCTCCTCATTTCTCGGCGGTAATCTGATTAGTGCCTTCGTACTGGAGTTTTCCTGTGGGGCAGGAGAAGAGCAGAAGTCACCTGCTCCAGCAGGATGTGCAGACAGGGGCAGCTCGTTCGCACGCGCAGGTGCTGTGTTTCTTCCACACCTTGGCTGGTCCACATAATAAAGGAATATTGCAGTGAACTCTTTGAGCAGCCTCGGGGGTGCTCTTCAAAGACTCCAGGCGACGAAAAGGAAGAAAAGGTCTTTCGGTTAAATACTGAACTTTATTAATTAGAGGAAACCATTTGTGTTATGTCTGGCCTTAGCTTTTGTTATTTAACAAATTTTTGTACTACAATCATGAACTTGAAACCATACTTTTCTAAATTTTTTAGAGGATATTGGTATGTGTATAAAATGAAAAACAGTTATATTTTTATATAGCATGAGGAAAGTTAATTCATTACAAAGGAGCAAAAAATTCAACTTTGAACATTTATAATTAGGAGAGTATAGTGCAGATAGAGTGCATGATAGAGTGAGCATTGCTGACTATTGTGTATTTTTCAAATATCAATTTATCGTCACTAATTACTATCATTATAGAGTATGAACATAAGATTAATGCGGATTTCTGAGTTCTCTAATGAGGTTCTTTGTAGCAAAATTTATACCAGTGACATGATGTCCTTCTGTTAGGGTACCAGTATAATTAATTCAGTTGTCTAATTATGAGGAAAGCCCTAAATAGAGATAAAAGTTTCATCAATGGAAGTATGCCCACTCAAATGCTATCCTAGACATAGCTGCAAGTTCACAATGAATGATTCGCCTCAAAGTGGAGAACTTCATGTTCAGATTGAGACTTTTATTTTCTGGGAACTGCCATGGACATGAATTTGCAAGTTCAACATTGTTCAGAGATGGGTTTTTTAAAATGTGCAATTTACTATGGTAAATTTCATCATTTGAGGGTACAAGGAGAGACTTGCTTTAGTGTCCATTTTCAATTACTGTGAAAAAAGTGCATTAGGAAAATTCTAACAGGAGCTATTGCTATACATGACGTGTGTGTGTGTGTGTGTGTGTGTGTGTGTTTCTTCACTGTGAACTGTGTCTATAACTTTTGGAAGCTGTGAAAAATGATAATTTTTCTTTCTTGAATCATTCATCATGAGACAATGATATAGAATGTTTTAAAGTTTGCTGCACCACAGATTAGAAAATGAATATTGTAAGTAAGTTAATTACTAATAGGACTGGAAATTTGGCTTTTCCCAACCATAGTTCTCAATTTCCATCTATTTCTGAACCTGTAAGAAGGAATAAAATGGCCAGAAGTGTTTTCTTTTTTTATCTTTTATTGCCAGCGAGCATCATCCTCAGCTCGTTCCGCTTCGATCCGAGTTCCTTATCACAGCTTCGATGCTGATCGTGGTGCACACACCTCACGTTTCTGGGTCATTTGCACGCGGTTCTGTTCTGTGTAGACGGGAAAGTCAGCCCTCAGATATGTTCTCTTGCATTTTCCCAAATGGTAGTATGGCTTCTGCTAACATTCCATCACTGATTAGTATCACTAAGAAATTACGGTGTGGGAATATGATTCAACTTTCCGAGGTAGCTCCCAAAGGTAAGTCTGTCCACAAGTGCTGTGCAGAGGGACGTCCCGTGGTCACCATCTGGGGGACAAGGAGACCTTCCTTCAAGAACCACCAGCTCTGACTTTGGAGTTTTTATCTCAAACTTTAATTAATGTATTCTCAGAATTTCTTCATATGCATAAATATTTCGTACTACAATCTGTGGGAATCACAGAATAAAAAAACATACTCTTGCAAGAGGTTGTAACTTAAGAGACAATCTCATGTCACCTGTCATGTATTTAAACATTTTAAAATAGCTTTCAAATGCTTCCTCCTTTTGCTTTACTGTTTGTATCCTCTATTTATTTATTTTTATCTCTCGATGCCTTCAATGCCTAAGGTCTCTAGAGAAGGTGTTTTGTTTGTCTCTAGACTCTCACGGTTGAGACAGAGCCGCCTGACCCACCAGGTAACTAGAATCCCTAGGTTCTCTCTGTTCAGTCTGAATTCTTTTTATCTTTGGCTTCTGAGCTGAGATTCTACTTAATATAGCACTTCGACTTGCTTCTTTCCTCTTTCCCTCTCCCTTTTCTTGCTCTTGTTTCTCCCCACCTGTCCGTCATGCTGTCTTAAGGCCAGTTATAGCAGCCCTTCCATTCTCGCTTGGTTTACGGAGTAACTCCATTCACACACCCTTGCTCCTTCAAAGCTCTGTCCCTTCCCTCCTCCCTGGCGTCTCCCTACCAGGGACCACCTCTTCCCATCTCTGGCAGGTGCAGCCACTGCTTTCCTTGGGCAATCTCTGTAGAGAAGAAAAGCTCTTCTCTATGTAATTACATTTCTAATTCCTTGGTTTCAGTTAAGCATACATTCCTAAATCCACCCTAATTTCTTTTGTGCAGAGAGGAGAGAGGAGGGAGGGTCCCAGCTCCGTAAGTAAAGACTCAGTCCTCCCGGCCTTACAGCCTGCACTCTGCTCCACAGTGTTGGCTGCACTCTCTAAGATGCTGAGGGACAGAGAAGGGAGGTGACCTTGAATGACAGCTGCCTCTTCTCGGGAGGCTCACACCTTCCCCATAACCTCTCGCATTCGGGCTAGGTAAGGGCAGGTCTGAGTGGGTTTCTACTGGGCAGGGTTCCCGCCGGTGCCCCCTGGTTGGCCGCTGTCCTGAGCCAGGCACATCTGCCTCCGATCACATGGCTGAAATTGAGGGTCACGTGGTAGAAAGCATGTCAAAGACAAGCTGCACTTTTGGCGTTTCTGTGCACAGGACCCTGGCCCACGGCAGGCGTTTCCTGGACTTCCCACTCCATCCCTGTGTTGTCCGTGGCGCCCCTCTCTACCTGCAGACACTGACACCCATCGCGCGGATTAGAAGCAGCACAGGCAAGACTCGGACACTCAGTCAGTGACCACGGTTACTGCTGCTGATTCCTCTCTCTCAATGAGCCCTCCCCGCTGCGAGAAACATGGGACGTGAGACCCGGTCAGCACTACAGCTGTGGACGCGGACCCCTCGCCCGTGACGCCGAGACTGCTGAGGCACTAGGTGTTGAAATGGATGGGAACCTCAGGACCCCGCTGTGCTGGGGCACGCGGTTATCACACAACAACCGTGACATGAAAGGCACAGTCACGTGGAAAATAAGGAGACGAGGACGGTGCATCCCCACGGACACTGCTGTTTTCACACGTTCGGAATGGAAATAATAACGCTTGAAACAGCCTGTGAGATTTGAACTCGCTTTCCCCCATTTTACAAGATGCAGCAGAAACTGAGGCTTGGGAAGGTTAGATAACTGGCTCAGCCCCCAGCTATCAGGAGGCTGAGTGAGGACGTGGAGCCCGCAGCGGCAGAGCCCCACGTCTTTGCTCTCACCCCCCCCCCACACTTCACGGCCTCCGTGCGTCCCAAACAAGGGACCGCAGAGCCTCCCCCTCTGCCCCTACAGCCTAGGGTCATTTTGTCTCCCTTCCCGGGGCAAAGGCTGCAGATGACACAGAGGTGGAACGTTGCCTCTTGGCAGGAAACATCTGTTAGAGGGGTATTTTTATTAAATTTCTTTGCGTAGTGAAAGCCAAAATCCTTCAGGGCCATTTAAACCTAAACACCTACTTAAAGATATTTGTAAATTAAGTGTTGTTTAAACTGACTATTCAAACACCTTTTTTATACTTCAATCCCACTGAGACTTACAATTTTCCTGCCCGGAATTGAAGGAAGGAAACAATTTAAAGTTCACAGTTATCATTTGTAAAGGGTATTTTTGTATTTGCATTTTAAAACTCTGGACCGGGATTTCTCAGTTATGTTCCTCAAGGGTCAGCAGGTACTTCAATTTTAAAAATGACGCTATGGGACCCAATCAAACTTATAAGCTTTTGCACAGCAAAGGAACACCATACACATAACGAAAATACAACGTACAGACTAGGGGAAAATATTTGCATACTATGCGACTGACAAGAGCTTAATTTCCAAAACATACAAACAGCTCATGCAACCCAACATCAAAAAAAACAAACAACCCAATCAAAAAATGGATAGAAGCCCTAAATACACATGTCTCCAAAGAAGACATATAGATGGCCAACAAGCACATGAAAAGATGCTCAACGTCGCTAATTATGAGAGAAATGCACATCAAAACTACAATGAGGGGCTTCCCTGGTGGCGCAGTGGTTGAGAATCCGCCTGCCGATGCAGGAGACACGGGTTCATGCCCTGGTCCGGGAAGATCCCACATGCCGCGGAGCAACTAAGCCCGTGAGCCATGGCCGCTAGGCCTGTGCGTCCGGAGCCTGTGCTCCGCAACGGGAGAGGCCACAACAGTGAGAGGCCAGCATACCGCAAAAAAAAAAAAAAAAAAAAAAAAACTACAATGAGGTATCACCTCACACTGGTCAGAATGGCCGTCATCAAAATGTCTACAAATAGGGCTTCCCTGGTGGCGCAGTGGTTGAGAATCCGCCTGCTGATGCAGGGGACTCGGGTTCGTGCCCCGGTCTGGGAAGATCCCACATGCCGCGGAGCGGCTGGGCCCGTGAGCCATGGCCGCTGAGCCTGCGCGTCCGGAGCCTGTGCTCCGCAACGGGAGAGGCCACAACAGTGAGAGGCCCGCGTATCGCAAAAAAAAAAAAAAAAAAAAAAATGTCTACAAATAATAAATGCTGGAGAGGGTGTGGAGAAAAGGGGACCCCCTTGCACTGTTGGTGGGAATGTACATTGGTACAACCACTATGGAAAACAGTAAGAAAGTTCCTTAAAAAACTAAATATAGAGTTAACATATGATCCAGCAATCCCACTCCTGGGCATATATCCAGAAAAGATGAAAAATCCAATTCAAAATGATATATGCACCTCAATGTTCATAGCAGCACTATTTTAATAGTCAAGACACAGAAGCCACCTAAATGTCAATCAACAGATGAATGGATAAAGAAGATGTGGCATATATACATGTATATATCTAAAATGGAATACTACTCAGCCATAAAAAAGAATGAAATACTGCCATTTGCAGCAACATGGATGGACCTAGAGATGATCATACTAAGTGAGGTAAGTCAAAGATAGACAAGTATTATATGATATTACTTATACATGGAATCTAATAAATAACACGAATGAACTTATTTACAAAATAGAAACAGAGTCACAGACATAGAAAACACGCTTACGGTTACCGAAGAGGAAAGGGAGGAGGAGGGATAAATTAGGAGTTTGGGATTAACAGATACACACGGCTATATGTAAAACAGATAAACAAGAAGGACCTACTGCATAGCACAGGGAACTATGTTCAATAACTTCTAATAACCTATAATGGAAAAGAATCTGAAAAAGAATATATATACATAAAACTGAATAACTTTAATTTATACCTGAAACTAACACAATATTGTAAATCAACTATATTTCAATTTAAAAAATCATGTTAGCAGATTATATTAAAAATACATAAATTTTATATTAAAATATATATACACATGAGAAACTACTAAACCAATATAAATCGTTGCTCTTCTTTTTGTTGTTGTTGTTGCTCTGCTTATGCGATAATCTACACGTAGGGAGAAGGGGTGTCATAGCTGAGAAAAGGGGGTAGCCATCGAGAGGGCACCCCATGAAGGCAAGCACCAGGGTCCCCCTGGGTGTCACACATCAGCTGCAGCTCTCATTTACAGACGGTGCTGTGCTTGTCTTTACAATGTTCACCTGGCCATTGACACTGTGTTAATAATTTCAACATATGACAACATCCAATGCCTACCCTGTGCCAGATACTGAAGTAGCCCCATGATTAAAACGTCAATAAGACCTTGTACTCACCCTTCAGTGACTTAAAACCTAGTCACAAAGACTGTCAAACCACCCATGAGAGCTTAATGCTCAGAGGTGAAGCTAGCAGAAGGGAGAGGGGCCCTGGGGGCTCACAGGAGAGACATTTTTAGCAGAAAGGCTTTCAGGGGAGGTGGTGCTGAACCTGGATTTTGAGGATAAGGGACATCAGAGGGAGGAGGGCTGTTCACAGACGTGAGAGTACAGAGAAGTCTCTGGGGATGAAAATCAGTGTGGAACACGTGGAGTGACACCTCCCCGTGGGGGGGAGGGTCAAGGGGAGAAAATGAAAGATTCGGCCAAGGCCAGTTCGTGAGCATCTTGTCAGATATTTTGATTTTTCTTCTGAAAGCTGCGAGAAACCACTGGTGGGTTACAAACACAGGAGTGACAGGACCAAATTTTCATTTCAGGAATCTTATTCTGGTATCAGGATGTTGTAGTCAGGAGAGGATGGGGAGGGTATAGAGCAGTGTTTCATGTTTCTGGATTAGTTTTTAGGTGTAGGGTGGCACCCCTCATCAAGGTACAGGATATCAAAGAAGCAGCAGGATGGGGGAGGGCAACACAGAGTCAAGATACCACAGAGCAGTGTAGAGGATAAAATGCTCCGACACATTCAGAGATCCCCATACAGAGGCCAGGAAAGATGTCCCTCTGGGGACATGGATTTTAAAAAGAGCTGGAGAGAGTGTGTTCAAAAGTTGCCAGTGCTACCGAAAATTCCAGTAAAAAGGGACCCAATAGGAGCTGACGTGAGATGGCAAAGAGAGGTCGTTGGTGACCACTGGAGAGCAGATCCATTCGAAATGCCAGGTCCCTTCCTTCTGGGGCCTAAGTGGGAGGTTTGGAAGTGGAGACCGTGAAAACAAATGTCCTTCTAGAAACGTGGCTGTGAAAGAGAGATAGAGCCCGGATGTAAAGGAAAGTTGCCCTTCTCTTAATATGGGAGACAAGGCTTGACGCTTCAGGCTTGTTTAAATGTTTATATGTTTGTTTATAAAAAGAAGGATCCAGCAGTGGGGGGAGAGTAAAAACACATGAAGTAAAGATGCGATTTCTAGAGGAAGCAGAAGGTGCTAGGCGGAAGAGCACCTCTTTCTTTGAGTCAGAGAGAAAAAGTGATTAGAGAGAGAGAGAGAGAGAGAGAGAGAGAGAGAAGGTAAGTGGAGGAAAGTCACAACTCTTGCCTCTATTTCTACTTTGAAATAAAAAGCAATGACACCTGCAGAGCTGGGGGTGATGAGGGTCAGGTTTGAGACTTGAATAAAGTAAGGGAGACAGAAGTACTGGGACGGAGGAGGTACCGTGTTCCGGATACACCTCATCACAGTGTTGGCGTCTTGCTGAATATATTTGGAAAAACCTAGAAAAATACTTTTTTTTTAGGGTCAGGTCTTCCATCAGCCTTTGAGAAGGAAAGCTTCATTATTACATGATTATGAAGTGCTACTTTTAATGAAGAGTCTCTGTTCTCCAACACTAATTAGGTTAAATCCTATTATAATTGTCTGCCAAATGGCTTACACCTCATTTTACTGCAGAACGTCATATATATTCAGAGGGAAGAAAGGCCATCCTACAGTGTGTTTCTACAGTTCAGAATCTACCTCTTGCTTAAACAATTATCTAATGTAATTACATTACAGTTATTAGTATGCACCTCTTAAAGAATCCAAAATGAATCCAACTCCTGGGTGGAGACCCATAGGTAAATCTCAGAAACTCAGATGTCTAACGAAAAGGAGTGAATTTGAAATACTTTAATTAGTATTTTCCAGCCTAAAAGAATATGTGTTGCCCCCAAATTCCTGGGTCTATCACTGTCCAGTACTTAGAATTTCTCTTATGTTACTGAGTGCTAATAAATTTATATTGAACTATTTGTTCTCCCTCAATCTCCTCCTTCCGAATCAATGGAAAACATATATTTAACTACTTAGTCTATGTATGTTGTTGCTTAGTAATGATGTCTAATATTTATTGAGTGCCTACTATGTGCCAGCATTGTTCTAGGTGATTTTACTAGTATCATCTCATTTCACCCTTCTGGCAATCTTATGACGTAGGTGCTGTTATCATGAGGATGAGGATATTTTCCCCCTGTGTTTGTGGCTATCTCCCTACCACCTATAACAGTGTATGGCACACAGTAAGTGTACAAAACATATTTACTCAATAAATGAAACTCCGTTTGACCAGTGAGGAAACTGAGCCTTAGAGATGCTAAATAACTTAGCTTACAGCCTGAGGTCGGAGCAAATTAAATGAGCAGATATAAGAAAAGCACTTAAAATAGGGTAGTGGTGAGGATGAAATCCATTCATACATATGATTTGTTAGGACAGGGCCTGGAAGCTAGTAACGTTGTCCGGGTTATTTGCCTACATTACTAGAGTTACCCGTTTACTTTGCACCTTCCCCTCATGACTAGGCAAGGCCTTACTCTTTCTGTACTGCCAGCCTTGTGCCAGTGTCTTACATAAATTGGGTCACGCACAAACATGTTGGAGGGAAAAAATGTCTTCAAATACTGTAGATATTTTTGAGAGATGAATGAATCATTTGTTTAAATAAAAGTAAAATGAATTTAAGTCACATATTCAACATTCATTCAATAAACATGTGTCAAGGATTACTCCTTCCCAGGTCCTCTGCTGGGTGTTTGGAATAAAATGTTGAAGAAAGACAAAAAGGACAGTCCCTGACCTCATAGAAGTTGCCATCTGGGGAGGGGTGAGTTAACAATATATACCTTTTTTTTTTTTTACAGTCTTGAATGGGAAGTTGCCTAAAACCATGACTTATGCATGAGAAAACTATAAAAACTTCGTGACAACTGGAACACAAATTAAAGTGCTAACAGTGATTAAAAGCATGACCTCTGCAACAACATTAAGAACATAGCATATGTATAGATTAGAGGTAAATAAAACACAGAGGAAAGGATGACTACTTATTAATGATGAGAATAACAGAGCAGCCTGGAAGAATTGGTTAAAATGATCTAGCATATTGCACAGTACGAAGAAAAATTCCACAATCCCAAAATTAAACACTGAGATGGGAAATGAAAAAAAAAAAAAAAAAAAAAAACTGGCCGTGATAAAATTGGTTAGATAATGGGATAATTTGTCCAGAAACATCCTATTTTCAAATACAGGTGATGACAAAACGTGCAAAATTTGCTGTGCAGACCATGTGTAAACCCAGTGGGCAAAACATTAGTGCATCAATCATGTATCTTCTCGTGCAGCCACATACACGAGCCCTTCACTCCACGTGGAGATGATGACATTTTAGCAGCTCACTGACAAGAGCTTAGATTTAGGCCCAGTCTCCTCTCCAGGCCCTGCTACTCCTGAGACGTTTCCTAAAGTTGATGTGTGAGATAGCTTTATCGCCTCCATCAAGTCCTTTGACCTTCGTGGCCTTCAGCATTCCCGTCTGTGCAGCAGAATCATGACCCAGCCCACAGGGCTTCAGAGGGCAGGATGCTTTTACGGATGTGGGAAGCTATGGTAATAATGGACCCTGTATATTGAGTGCCCTGTAGAAGGCATATTGTTCGTAGGATCTCATTTCACCCTTTCACGGCCTGTGAAGTGGGTGCTATTATTCTTCAGGATGAGGAAACTGTGTCTCTGTGGGACTCAGGACCTTGTCTAAGTGCTCATGGCTGCTCAGAAACTGGAATGACCTTTCTACCTCCAGAGTTTACTTCCTGTCCTCCGGGCCCTGCTACCTCCTACAAAATGGGTCTTTCTTTCAAACCTCCACGAAACCAGCATCCTAAGAATGACAATAGATGCACCCTTTCCCATCTCTGTTTTACCAGAGTTGTGACTTTTTCATACATAAGGAGATGTTTAAACTTGTAAAGAGTTGTGAAAAGACAAGCTGTTGTAATGACTGCAATCACGAGCATATCATCATCTTGATGAGCTGTTCTATCAGGGACTGCCATCAGCTTCACTTCAAAGCACGTGAAAGTAGCAGAATTCTACTCTCTTTCTCTCTGGACCCCTTCCCATCCCAGCTCCCGAGTTCTCCACGCTTCAAGAAATACAACTCTTCCCATCACCCTTTCCACAGCTCGGCGGAAGCTCCCCAGCACCCACCATCCCTGGTCCCAGCCACGCCCAAGGGGAAAGCAGCCTGATGGCCTCTTGAAGTAATTCACAACAGCCTAGCCTACTAATAACTGCTGGAGCAGCCCAACCCGCCCAGGACACAGGCATTTAAATCACTGAACCAGTGAAGCAGTAATAGCTATAGCATTCGCACAGGGCACCGGTGCTTACAAATACATTTAAAGCATATTTAATTCTGTGAGGTGCTGTTATCCATATTTCTCAAATAGAGAGACCGAGTTTTAGAGAGAGTGATTGTCACAGAGTCATTCTGACGCTAAGCGGCACGGCCACCACCGCAGAGCTTCTCATTCACGAGTGCATGTCACAGCTGCTCACGGGCACTGGCTTTCTATTTTTTTTTTTTTTTTTGCGGTACGCGGGCCTCTCACTGCTGTGGCCTCTCCCGTTGCGGAGCACAGGCTCCGGACGCGCAGGCGCAGCGGCCACGGCTCACGGGCCCAGCCGCTCCGCGGCACGTGGGATCCTCCCGGACCGGGGCACGAACCCGTGTCCCCTGCATCGGCAGGCGGACATCTCAACCGCTGCGCCACCAGGGAAGCCCAAAGGTGGCATTTCTAATATTAGATATGATTGTTATTTAACAACATCAGTACGGGACTGAATTTCTATTTTTTTTTTTTTTTTTTTTTTTTTTTTTTCCTCCGGCACGCAGGCCTCTCACTGTCGTGGCCTCTCCCGTTGCGGAGCACAGGCTCCGGACGCGCAGGCGCAGCGGCCACGGCTCACGGGCCCAGCCGCTCCGCGGCACGTGGGATCCTCCCGGACCGGGGCACGAACCCGCGTCCCCCGCATCGGCAGGCGGACTCGCAACCACTGTGCCACCAGGGAAGCCCACTGGCTTTCTTTCGAAGAGGATAAACTTCCTCCTTGGCTCTCCCCTAGTTCTCGCCACCAGCACACCCTTCCTTGGATCCACGGCATGGACAAATCATTCAGTTAGCAATGTGGCAAACATTCAGAAACCTGCTAGCTACTGCTCTGTATTTCAGTGACATGTTGAACAGAGTTAATTGCTACATTTGGCAACATAGGCGCCAGAGTGGATGGCTTACTGTCTGAAATGAGTACTTCTGGAAAAATGCTTTCAGCCAGTGTATTATTTTTTCACTGCTTCATTTAACGTGTGGTGGGTACCAGTTTGGGCACTTTATATACAGTAGGTCATTTAATGCTTATGTTCACCCTAAGAGGAAGATGCTATTATTATGTGCATTTTATAGATGAGAACACTGGAGAACACTGGGGCACGGTGAGGTAACCGGTCAGAGAGCCAGTGGCTGGAGGTGACATGCAACCTCAGGAGTGTGTCCCCAGAGCCCTGGCCTCTAGACTCGATGCCCTACTCCCAGTCTCCCAGGACCTCCCTCCTTCCCTGGGGAATCCTGCAGAGGCTGGTATCAAATGAGAGTACCAGCAGCTATATGCAGACAGGACATCTGACATTCCACCATGACCTTGTGCTTCTGAGGCTTCCTCAGCGTCTGTGCCCCCAAGGCCACTTGACGTGTTTGCTCAGTAAGAACGATCTCTGGAATCTTCATTGATCTGAATTCAACGTCTCCATTTGTCAGAATCATTGAGCCCAGCATAAAATATGAGTTTATATTAAGAACAAAGGAATCCATTTCTGCATTTCCATCTAAATGAGGCTTCTCTCCATGGAAATCAATGCCAAGTTGAGTGGCTCTGAAGGGCCTGCCTGAGATGTACTAATAGAATCACGGGGTGCCCCTTCTACTTATGGTGTTGCAAGCAGGAAGCTCTGGGTGGTGCCCCTACCCCGGAGGAGAGGGTGGAGTTGGAGCTAATGAACACAGAAATACCTCAAGGGCTAGGGGAGCTAGAAAAGTAGCCTTCCTCCAAATTAAGCAAACCGCAAGTACAGGACTCAGGAGCTGCGGTCCTCATGCAAATTATTTAAATTTTCAGTGCCTCAGTTTCCTTGTCACAGGGTTTTGCTGTTTGGATTCTGTTGCACTAACACATGTAAAACGTTTGTAACAATGTTTGACATTAATGTACAAAATGTTCACTAACTTAGATTTGTCTTTGCTGCTGACTTCCTTAAGTGGATACATAACGTAGAGAGTGATAAAATAGTGGTCATGGCTCAAAAGAGATCCACAAGAGGAAGGAGGGGCGGTATGGCAATTTCCAACTCCTTCTCAGCCTTCAACTCCCTTGTCATTTGTCACCTCTTCCTAGGAGCCCTTCTCAAGTCCTTAGGCAAACTGAAGTGCTCCTCCTCCTGCGATCACATGCTGTTTATTTCTCCATCAGAGTAATTGTCAAACTGACAACCTGAAGAGGCAGGAACTATCACTGTCCCCATTTTCAAATGAGGAAACTGAAGTCACATGTTCAGCAATCTGCCTGAGTCACAGAGTTTGTACACGGTGGAGACAGGACTCCTCAAATGGAACAGAAATACAGCGACTGGGGCTTCCCTGGTGGCGCAGGGGTTGAGAGTCCGCCTGCCGATGCAGGGGACGCGGGTTCGTGCCCCGGTCCGGGAGGATCCCACGTGCCGCAGAGCGGCTGGGCCCGTGAGCCATGGCCGCTGAGCCTGCGCGTCCGGGGCCTGTGCTCCGCAACGGGAGAGGCCACGGCAGTGAGAGGCCCGCGTACAGCAAAAAAACAAACAAACGAAAAAAGAAATACAGTGACTGGGCGACCAACAAGGGCTTAATTTCCAAAATATACAAACAGCTCATAAAATTCAATAAAAAAAAACCAAACAACCCAATTGAAAAATGGGCAGAAGACCTAAATAGACACTTCTCCAAAGGAGACATACAGATGGCCAACGGGCACATGAAAAGATGCTCATTATTGCAAATCATTAGAGAAATGAAAATCAAAACAACAATGAGGTATCATCTAACATCAGTCAGAATGGCCATCATCAAAAAGTCTACAAACAATAAATGCTGGAGAGGGTGTGGAGAAAAGGGAACCCTCCTATACTGTTGGTGGGAACGTAAATTGGTGCAGCCATTATGGAGAACAGTATGGAGGTTCCTCAAAAAACTAAAAATAGAGTTGCCAGATGATCCAGCAATCCCACTCCTGGGCATATACCCAGACAAAGCTACAATTTGAAATGATACACGTACCCCTATGATTATAGCAGCACAGTAGCCAAGACATGGAAACAACCTAAATGTCCATCAACAGATGAATTGTTAAAGAAGATGTGATATATGTATACAATGGGATATTACTCAGCCATTAAAAAGAATGAAATAATGCCATTTGTAGCAACATGGATGGACCTAGAGACTATCATATGCGAAGGCAGAAAGAGAAAGACAAATGCCGTATGATACTACTTATACATGGAATCTAAAATATGACACAAAGGAACATATCTACAAAACAGAAAAAGACTCACAGACATAGAGAACAGACTTGTGGTTGCCCAAGGGGCAAGGTGGTAGAAGAGGCAAGGATTGGGAGTCTGGGATTAGCAGATGCAAACTACTATGTATAGAATGGATAAATAACAAGGTCCTACTGTATAGCACAGGGAACTATATTCAATATCTTGTGATAAAACACAATGAAAAGAATATGAAAAATATATATATATGTATAATTGAGTCACTTCGTTGTATAGCAGAAATTAACACAACATTGTAAATCAACTATACTTCAATAAAATTTAAAAATAAAATAGTTTTAAAATTTAAAAGAGAAATACAGTGATTGGTTTTATATAACTCACTGTAGCACAGTGCCTAATTAGCTTTGAATCAGAAAAATCCAAGCAGGAGTCCAGGTTTCACCATTTCTTAGCCATACAACCTTGAGCAAACTCTAGTTTCTGTTAAATGTGAATCATGATGTCTACCCCTTGGGACTCTTGTGAGAATTAAATGAGAAGCACATGGCAAGAACCAGTAGGAACTAATTAATTGAAGCGTTTATTAGAACTAACTACTAGGTCTAGACCTTGATCCTAGCTTTATAACTTCAACACAATGTCCAGCATGTCATGGGTGCTGATGAACAAATGTATGGATGGAAGAATGAGACATGAAGGGTTAAGTCGGGCTGAGAATATTATGCTCAAATATCACAACAAAGTAATGCTATCTATCAGCTGCTCAGACCATGGTTAGTGTTGTTATTTTAATATGAATATATGCTCTGCTGGACATTCATAGAGTAATGAAGGTAAGAGAAATCATACAAATATAAAAGTTAGACATAGCTATAAACTTTATAAATGGCTGCATCGATTGGTTAATGTTTCTAGGTACTTAATGTCTGAACAAATGTATATTTTTTCTAATCATAATATCCATTTGCACTTACATTACATTATCTAGAAGCACCTATTCCTTAAGTTACTGAAAAATCTACCATCAACCATTTATACTCCATAACATTTTTATTATGACTATTGTTCCGTAAATAAGAACCTGGTCATTTGGCATATGTTGGTCATCCATATAAATTTAAAGTATATATAAAGTATATATAAAGTATATATAAATTTAAAGTATATATATATATACTTTATATACATATATAAAGTACATATAAATATAAATTTCCTGGCATCGTTGATCTCATAGGAGAACAAGAACATCCTCCATCATCTGCCAGGCCTGTGACAAAAGGGGCCCCTTATGACCTCATTGCTGGTGGTTTGGAGAAATACCCCCCATTGCTATTATCCAGACAGAAATATGGAGGTTTGCTTCTCCCTAAAGCTAATGGTCTCAGACACTGGACTTTCTTTTCCTTTCTATGCCTCTGTCTCTAGATAAACACTTTTTTTTTCCTCTCTCTTTTTCTTTTCCTCTCTTCTGGAGCCTTTGGACCCTTTGCATAGCGTACAGCCAACAGCAGTTTCCTATACTTTCATCATTCTGTTGTATATTTTCTGCTTAAGAAAGGAAAGCCAGATTTCCCCCAGAAGTCTAACTCAATACCTGGCAAATAATGATATTCAAAAAATATTTATCAGATAAATAAATAAATAAACGGACCTCTCTCTGTGATATCTTACCTATTCTAATTTAATAAGTTTCTTTAATGTGGAACTTTTCAAAACCTTTAATAAATAATTGTACATTGTAAATTCAACGAGTTAAATATAGTACACGGCATTCCCGAAACTTGTTTTACCATGAAAAATTTTCCCCACAAAATCCTTTGTAGTATTATAGGTAATGAAGTCTGGACAACCAAATATGGAAAATATCGCATTGGCTTTTAATTTACACCTCATTGTTTCCTAAAATTCAAGGTCAGCAGAGACCTGTAGTGTTCACTGAATATTCATGAGGTCCCTGCATCTCCGGTACTCCCCAGTTGTTGGGTCAGGGCCACATGATTGCAACTGGCACATAGGAATGCGAGAGCAAGTAATGCACCATTTCTATCCCAAGGCACCTGAAAGTCGATGGATCTCTTTCATCTTTCCCTTCCTTTGCTGGGGATAGTCTGGAAGTCAACTGTTGAGATGATGACCTCACAAGTTGAAGGGAATCTCCAACTCACCAGATGTAGAAGACCACCTGCCAACTTATATCTGGGCTTGTGGTGAGCAAGAACTGTACTTTTGGAAGCAAGCTAAGTGTCCATCGACAGAGGAACGGATAAAGAAGATGTGGTACATATATACAATGGAATATTACTCAGCCATTAAAAAGAATGAAGTAATGCCATTTGCAGCCACATGGATGGACCTAGAGATTGTCATACTGAGTGAAGGAAGTCAGACAGAGAAAGAGAAATATCGTATGATATCACTTATATGTGGACTCTAAAGAGAAATGATACAAATGAACTTATTTACAAAATAGAAACAGACTCACAGACTTAGAGAACAAACTTATGATTGGGGGGGTGGGAAGGACAGGGGGAAAGGATAGTTTGGGAGTTTGGGATTGACATGTACGCACTGCTATATCTAAAATGAATAACCAACAAGGACCTACTGTCTAGCACAGGGAACTCAGCTCAATATTCTGTAACAACCTAAATGGGAGAAGAATTTCAAAAAGAATAGATACGTGTATATGTACAACTGAATCACTTTGCTGTACACCTGAAACTATCACAACATTGTTAATCAACTATACTCCAATATAAAATAAAAAGTTAAAAAAAGAAACAAAAAAGGAATAACACATAAAAATAATAAAAATGTATATGTTGAATATTTTAAAAACATTTTATATAATGAAAATCTATAGACTATTAAAACACTTTAAAAAAAAAGGAACTATTGACTCTGAGACCATCAGTCCCAAAGCATATTGATAATTTCAATTACAAAGTCAATAAGGGGAGAGAGGTTAAAAAAACAAGTGTGTTTATAAATACTGTGAGCCCAGATCCGTGAATTTTCCTCATTTCTCTTCTCCAGGATGTGCTACATCTGATGTCTTTCTGTCTTGTACTGAGTCTTTTGGTCCTGGTTCAGAACCTGCTCACCTCAACGGCATTCTTAGAGATTATTATCCACTTTCAAATCTAGACATCTATGTTAATCCATCTGGATTATAAACAAATACATGCATACTGTTTTAGTTAAGACTCCCTTAGGGAGGAAAATGCCATAGTGGTTATATATACAAATTTTATTTCTAGGGAACAGTCTCCTGATTTTAGGTTGTTTGATAATATTTTAATGCAGCTGTCAATATTAGCACTAAGATGATATTCTTTTTTTTTCTTTTCTTCTTTTTATCCGGCATTTTATTTATTTTTTATTGAATGAAAGACTCTTTCAATTCTATAGTGTTTTACAAGTTTCAAAAGTTTACGTCGATATTCTTTGCAAACAGACAGAGAAATAACACGTGGAAAGAAGGAAGAGGAAGACAAGTGGTTTTAGCAAATGAAAGCCCTCAAGAGTTCAGCAGTAGGAGTAAAGGGAGAGGAATAAAATGTTGGATACGCATTCTGGACTAGACCTTTGGCGAAAGACGGCCAGGAAGAGGCGTCAGTTGAGATCCCTTGTCTCAACTGGTTCAACTGGACTGTAGTTTATCCTCAGTTAATAGGCAATTATGCCTTTGTCCTAGCCTCACTTCATCCATGAATTTTTGGACTCAACACTCAAAAAAAAAAAAAAGTTAACTCACTGTTAATATATTAATTCAATCTTACACAAGGAATAAAATTACAGCTACATTAATGAACTCAAAATGGGTCACTGACTTAAATATAAAACGCAAAACTGTGAAATGTTTAGTGAAATAAAAGTCCTATTTTATGGCAAAGCAAGAAAAATTTAAACGCAAAAATTCTTCTCTGCCCTTTGGACTCCTCTCTCCCCGCACTGTGCATTGTGTGTCTGCATTATGCGTTGACCAGACCTCCTCCATCAGCAGGAACACTTGCTCAACCATAAAGAGCAACATTCTCGGGCTTCCCTGGTGGCGCAGGGGTTGAGAGTCCGCCTGCCGATGCAGGGGACACGCGTTCGGGCCCCGGGCCGGGAAGATCCCACGTGCCGCGGAGCGGCTGGGCCCGTGAGCCGTGGCCGCTGCGCCTGCGGGTCCGGAGCCTGTGCTCCGCAACGGGAGAGGCCACAGCAGTGAGAGGCCCGCGTACCGCAAAAAAAAAAAAAAAAAAAAAAAGAGCAACATCCTCCCAGCATCAGCAAGACAACTCCTTAAAAGACAACATTCCTTCTTGAGCTTGTAATGGGTCACATGACCCACCCTACATGACACGTAAATCTGGATATGTAAACTGTCAATAATACGTCACTTGATGTACAGCCCTCTGTCTCAAAAAACTTATAGAACTGTGCTTTGATCTCTAATGGGCAGAACAGTTCTCAGCGCTTTCTGAGATGCTCTTCCCAGGTTATAATCCTCAAATTTGTCTTGAATAAAAATTGTCCAATTCTTTCTTAGATGTATTGATTAATTTTTCATCAACAGTTTGAAGAAGAAGAAAATCTTCAGGATCTAGGGCTAGCAAAGAGTTCTTAGACTTGACAGCCAAAGTATTAACCATAAAAAGAAAAAAATTGATAAATTGGATCTCATCAAAATTAAAAACATTTGCTCTGTTACAGAGTCTGCTAAGAGGATGATAAGACAAAGCTACAGACTGGGTGAAAAATTTTGCAAACCACATAATCTGACAAAGGACTAGTAACCAGAATATATAAAGAAGTCTCAGGGCTTAACATTTAAAAAAACCCAATAAATCCAATTAGAAAATGGGCAAAAGACATGGAGAGATATTTCACCAACAGCAAATAAGCATATGAAAAGATATTCAGCACCATTAGCCATTAAGGAAATGCAAACTAAAACCAGGAGATCTCACTATACACCTTCCAGAATGACTAAAATAAGTAACAATGACAACACCAAATACTGGTGAATATGCAGAGAAACTAGATCATTCATACATTGATAGTGGGCAGTAAAATGGTAGTCATGCTAGAAAACAGTTTGACAGTTTTATATGAAACTAAAGATGTAACTACCAAACGATCTAGCCACTACACACCTGGACATCTGTCCCAGAAAAATGAAAACATATTCACAAAACACCTGTACGCAAAAGTTCATAGAAGCTTCACTCATGATAGCCAAGAGTTGGAAACAACCTGGATATCTGCCATTATGTGAATGGTTAAACAAACTGGCCCATCCGTATCATGGAATACAGACTCAGTAATAAAAAAGAATCAATAATTGATACATGTAACGGCTTGAATGAATCTCCAGAGAATATTATGCTGGACGAAAAGTCACATACCGGGTGATTCCATTTATATAACATTCTTGAAATAACAAAACAAAAGAAATAGAGCACAGATAAGGGGTTGCCAGACATGAAGGACGGGCGGGAAGTATGTGTGTCTATAAAAGGGTACCATGAGGGATCCTGTGGTGATGGAAATACTCTTTATGTGAATGAACAAATGTGAATATCTTGGTTGTGACATTGTACCAATAGTTTTGCAAGATGTTACCACAGGAGGCATAGGGCAAAGGATACACAGGCTCTCTCTGCATCATTTCTAACAATTCTATCCCGTCTACATTGTCTTCAAAGAAAAATTCAACAAAACATGGTTTTCCAAGGATACTATTACATAGGAAAATGCTCTTATTATAACATGTGGAAAAGCAAAATATGAAAACATAGTTTAAGTAATGACAAATTTAGAGAGTGTATCTATTTATATATGTGCTGAGTTATGTATATACTATGTACACATGCATACGCACAAACACAAAATCTATATTTATGCCGAGCTTGACACATGGGAATATGGAAAGGCAATGAGTAGTAGAAGGGGGGATAGATAGATTTTTTTCTTCGTTATAATTCAGTACCTTTTGCAGTTTTAAAAAATGTTTATATGTTACATTCATCATCTGCAACAACAGAACAAACCAGCTTAAGCCATGAGCCAACTCATACTTCAAAACTTCAGATCTTTCCGAGCAGGGTATCAGAAGAAATGGGAAATTATTGAAAATCTGGATCTGATATCAAATAAATTATCCTTTCCCACTCTCCAAACTGATGACTTTTATAATTAATGGGCCAATTTAACTGCAAATCTTCAAGTCAGTAATATTAATTAAAAAGAAGACATGTAAATGACCTTCTGAAAAGGACTTATCTCTTAATTTGCCCACAAATGAGCACTTGCGATTACTTCTTAATCAATACCAGGAAGCTGGCTAGAATTAATGCCAGGCCTCTGAGTTTCAGCCACTTTTAAGAGCACTCAAGATCACCGCCCGCATACTGTTCAAGGCTGGCCCTATATTATCCTTTAATTTACCTGACCTTTCGGGCGGTGAGTGAATTTAAGGCCTTCATGGGCTTGGCCTGAATAACTGGCAACTTTCATTACTTTAATCATTGACCAAAAGCTTTGGAAAATGTCAGCCTTTCCTATGCCATTGTTTAATATGTTAATAAGATCATTAATATCTTCCTTTGCTGAGAAAAGGGTCTAATACATAAAAACTGGTAGGAGGATGGGAATGAATAAAAGTTCATTTTTATTTCCAAAAAAATTGGAGTTACTTCCTCACTATCTTTCTCCTTGCATTTAGTTATAGCATATATGGTGGCTAGCAGGTTTCTAAGAATCGATACCTAGCGGCAAAATGCATTGGCTTCTCATGTGAGATCTGGGTCTAAAGTCATCACAGAAGGTGAAAATCAAATAAACATATTCCAAATGACCCCTGGCATCCCTCAAATTGTCCAGAAAGACTTGTTAATATACATTTGTAGGTAATGCATCCCTGTAACTTTTCCTTTCAGGGCTGGCCCTAGGCTAGTTCACTTTCTTTCTCAAGGATGTCCTCAACTACTGTGTTTTTTTGCACATCTTGATGTCCTCAACTACTGTGTTTTTTTGCACATCTTAACAAGCATTTTGTAAGCAGCTTTTGGCAGGAAAGAGCTCTCTGCAGGAGGCCCTCCTTTGTCTGTCACTAACCTTAAACCAGGCACCCCCCCCATGCTGCACTCATGTCTGGCCCTAGCACACCTTTCAAATCTTTTGATCACACAATACCTTGCCTCCTCTGTTGGTTCTTTCCATAGATCAAAGAAGTAGAAATGAGGAATAAGTAATTAACAGATGGTCAGACCTCTTCCCTAGCTTCCCCTTCAGTAAAAGGGGGAACAAACTGTGTGAACAAGATAGCACCTAAAAAAAGATCACGGAGACTCAACAAGCCTGCACACAAGCCTGCATGCAGTGGGGGGTGGCGCCTCTGACCCCCCATCTCAGAGTTAACTGAGATCACTTCCCTTCTTCCCTCGAAAACTTTCATGGCTGAGCACTGAGCCCATATAAGCAGTCCCAGACTGCTGGCATTCCGATTGAAAGCAACTTTCCTTTCTACCAACTTCTGCCAGTATTGATTTTTTTTAAAGCGGGGGGCAGCCAGATCCGATCTGGTTAATGGTTTCACCAATTTGTCAACAGAAAGACGCTTAAAAATATTGCCATGTATTTTCAGTACCTGTTGCCCATATGCATCAGCTGTTCCAGGCTTGAGTGTTTCCGTTTCCATTCCCTTGAAAATATAAGTGACTCAGTATGGGAACTGCCAAGTTGAACTCAGCTAAGGTAAATAAATGCTTGCAACTACCTGCCGGCACTGCAACATCTGTCCACCGCAGCAGCAGAATCTTCGCTGGGTACAGTTTCCTGCTTAAATTAGTACAGGGTTTCTCCAAGGTGGAGGCTGAGGTCTAACAAACAACATTAGCACCAAATCGGAACGTTTATTAACTCAACAGCATCACTGTACAAAAAAGTGTAGAATATCTATTTGACTGATTATCATTTTTCTAATGAAGGGGAAAGCAAGGCTGAATAAATAAGTGGGAAACAATTTAAAAAGACAAGTCACTGTCAGTACTTGTCCTCTGCCAGGGAGGCGATCACAACAATTGCTCCAGTTTTCAGACACAGCTGGACGGAGCAGTAGCTTTGAGATACACCCCCCTCGCCTTGCTCACAGCTGGGTTGACTGCTTAGGCAGCTACTGGATCCTGGTAAGACATTTCTGTGCTTCCAACCCCGAGCCTGAATCACATCCTTGACGACGTCCATGGACATGGGTCTGATGGTCTAAGTTTGACTCCCTTTAGCCACTGATTTAGTGTGTGTTCACCAGAGATTTAGCTTCTCAGAGACGTGATTTCCTCATCTGCAGAAAGGGCTGAAGGGCACGGGGCAAGGCGGCTGGCTCTGCTGTCAAGTGCAAGGTTCCATTACAGGTGTTAGGATGAGGATAAGCAGTGAGGCACCAATGACAGAGCTGTGAGCATACAATTTTTCAGATAATTCAGGGCCAAAGCCTTTCTGAAATCTGAAACTACAAAGGTGGATTTGCAGCCTTTGATGACTGAACACACAAGATTACCGTGCTAAGTCATCTTATCACTTGGTGGTAGGTAGCCTTTGTGTCAGCTACTTGGGCAGAGTTTTGTTTATTCATAAATCTCCCACGTCTCAGGTTCAGGCTGCTTAGATAAGACCCAACACTCCTCAGTGGTAGGGGAGGAACGTATGAATACAGTAGTATGTTTGCCCTGGTTTTTCTTTTTTTTTTTTTTTCTTCCGTTTTGTGATTGTTCTATATCCCGGAGCAACTGTCAATAATGGATGTGATCTTAGTCTTGGAGACAGCAGCCTAGGATCAAAAACCATATTTGCCAGACATGGGTTATCTGACCGGGAGTAAATTATTTACCTTCTCTAAACCTTGCATTTTCTTATCTATTAAGAGTTAAAGGCCACTTTCTTTGGGAGACTGATGTCAGGGTGAAATGAGCTCCCTCTGTGAACTTGCCTGGTACCCAGCAGATCTTCAAGTCCTCCTTTGTTTCTTTTCCCCTGCTTTCCGCCCTCTGCACTCAGGGTCTTTCTTACTCTGGATGAACCTAGCACCTAGTGTCAGGGTCCCTCGAAAGTTCTTTTCTCAATGGGATAGTAATTAAATAGTGTGGTATGATAAAAAAAAATCTATATTTGGTATTTGTCAGTTCCTGGGACGGAGCTTCTCAAACCTTTGGGATTTCCTGAGATAGGAGTATCTTTTGTTATTCACAAGGAGCCCCTTTTGACCTTACCTGAGTTTATGTTAATGAGGTAACTCTTTGGGACAAAAGCCCTGGCTAGCTTCGGGGAGAGAGCTGGTTGCCAGGAGCAACCACAGTTAGAAGGTTGGAACTTTCCACCCCACTGTCTATGGGGAGGAGAGAGGGACTGAAGATCGAGTTCAACTGCCAATGGCCCGTGATTTAATCAATCATGCCTACATAAAGAAACTTCCTTAAAAACTCTTGAACAACGTGGTTCCAGTAGCTTCTGGGTTGGTGAACAGAGCAACACATGGAGATGCTGGGAGGACGGCACATCTGGAGAGGGTGCAGAAGCCCCAACTCCCATACCTTGCCCTCTTCTTCTCTTCCATTCGGCTGTTCCCGAGTCGCACCTTTTACAAGAAACCAGTACTCATCACTGTGAGAATTTCTCAAAAAAATCAAAATGTGGATTTAAATATAACTGATCTTCATTGAGATCAGAAGAATTTCATGGTAAACATATACAAGTTGGTAGCACAAAATCCTTTCTAACCGACTTTCCGTTTCAAAACCCTGTCCGCTTTTGCTCTCAATGCTAAAGGCTGTCTATGTTTGAAAGAAGTAAATATACTTCACATCTTGCTTTTTTCCTCTTTCCATGGAGGTTTCAACTATATATATTAGAAGTACATCAACTATTGAGTCAAGGATTTTGATTAGAGTCTAAAAATGCAGAGTGGATTTACCACGAAACTAAGAAAGTTAGGCTCAGGACCCCTTCCTTGAAAAGACCCCTTCGTTTTCAAAGGAGCCCAGCTGGTAAAATCCTGGCATCCTTAAATAAGCCATTCAGAGGGCGAGGACAATACCTAGTACAACGAAGGAGAAACAGGAGACAAAAGGGGAAGAAAAGTAAGGAGTGTGAAGTTAAAGAGACCTGAAAGTAAGAAAGAAAAGGGCTAGTAGGGAAGGGGGAGGGGGCAGACATTTCAAAGCGTGGAAAGCACGCTCCATGTCACAGGAGACGCAGTGGCCTCTCTACACTCAGATGCAATTACAGTCTGCCCTCCGTATGCAAGGGTTGGGCACTTGCTGATTCAAATGGCTGCGGATTGAAAATATTCGAAGAAAAAATTCCAGAAAGTTCCAAAAAGCAAACTTGAGTTTGCTTGACAACTATGTACTTAGCATTTACATTGTATTTACAACTATTTACATAGCATTTACATTGTATTAGGTATTATACATAATCTAGAGCTGGTTTAAAGCACACAGGAGGATGTGTCTATATTATATGCAAATACTATGCCGTTTATATAAGCGACTTGAGCATCTGTGGATTTGCATACCTGCGGGGGTCCTGGAACCAATTCCTTGTGGATACCTAGGGATTTGTGTATTGTTGCTCTCTTACAGGTGAGAAAACTACAGCTCCCAGACAATGCCACACATGGCAGAGACAGAATTTAAAGCTTTCCCACACACCATCTCTGATCCTTTAGCAAATTCTGCCAATTCTGATTTCCAATTGGAAGTCAGTTCTGGTTCCTCTCCCCTCTGTCCCTGCCACCGCCCTAGTCCAAGCTACCTTTATTTCTTCCCTGGACCACCAGAATCATCTCTCTATGGGTCCTCTTGCTTTTAGTCTTGTTTCCTATATGACAGTCACACCAATTTTTGATCCTGTCGTTCTCCTACACTCAAACTTCTATTGGGTTCCCATTACGTTGAGGCCAAATCCAGATTCCTACCATGGCCTACGAGGTTCCTACAGGATCTTGCCCCTATTCAGCTCTCCACACTCACAGCCAGTTAGGGACACAACACAGCGTCCCTGCTATTTGTTGTACACAAGGAGCATCCTTCCATCTTGGGGACCTGGCATCCTCCCACATCTTTGCGCGACTTGCTCCTGTCTGCCACTCGGGCCTCTGGACTCCGTCTTCCCATGAAGTCACCCTCTATCCCCTTATCCTGCCTTTTTTTTCTCTTGATAGCACTTAACAGATGATATCATGTCATGTATTTATTTGTGTAGATATTATGTCTCTTTCACTACCATAAAAGCTCCGTGAGAGCAGGTTCTTTTCATCCCCCAGTTATATTCTCAGCACCTACAACAATACCTGGCACAGAGAAGATTGCTCAACGAATGTGTTGCATTAAAACGTCTGATTCCAAAGCTGAGAAGAGAACATTTTAAAGAAAGTTGGAACTTCTTTTAAAGAAAATTTCTAAAAGAGATCATCTCTTGAAAAATATGTAGAAAATGGACATTTTCCAGTAAGCATTATGCCTCTGGTGCATTTATACCAGCATTATTTCTCGCCTGACATGCCTGACAAAGTGTTTTGATGACTGCTGTTTTGTAAAGCCCCTTGAGCTACTTGAAGGAAAACACAATAAAAATGCAATGTAAAAAACCACCTCTCTGTTTGGTACTCATAATAAAGTACATGAGGCTTTTGATGATTTTTAGTGAAAAACAAAGTAGGGAGTTTCTAAAGGTAAAGAAATAGATGGAGCCAAAAATCATCATACTCTGATCCAGCATCAAGGGGCCTTAGTGGGTAAACCTATCACGAGTTAGACCTTGGAAATTCATTTCCTGATGTTTTCAACGATGGGGAAATCCTCCTACATGCAAGGCACTCTGTTAGCTGCCACCATTATTATACCCCAATCTAATCTTTAGTCAAACAGATAAAACATTGATTTTTATTGTCTACAAAGCTAGCTCTAAATAAGCCAACATTTTTTCCCCTTCTGAAAGCATACATATATTTTACATTAAAAATACTATAGACAAAGAATGAACAATGAAACTGTATGATTTAATTGGTTAAAGTCACCCAAAGCCAAGATTGTGTAAGTAATTTAAAACTTACGTGTTTGCCAAGAGTGTTTTTCTACTGCCTTAGATGTCAAGACAGTAGGTCTGCCGAGCCACTGAAGAGCTCCGTCAGTCTTCAGTGTAATGTCTTAAACGTTGTCCACTCATGTGGACTTTAATTTTACTGATTAAAAAAAAAAAAAAAAAAGCCTCTGGGTAAAGCCAGAGTTGTGGTCTAAAAGCCTCTGGGTAAAGCCAGAGTTGTGGTCTAATACTAATCTCTAGCTATTAAACAGTTTGATTCTTGGCTTTTATGGTAAATTTCTAACATCCTATATTTTGCTTTTAATATTGGATATAGAAGATAAAAAAATAATTTATCAAGTGGTCATCTTGTTTTCTCCTTTGGGGAAAAACATGTGGGAAAAAAATGATTAAAGGAAACACAAAAGCTGCCGTCAATTTGTAAGAGTTTATAGACCCAGCCAGATGGGCAAACAGAGAAAGAGTGGAAAGCAGAAGAAAGAAGGTATTTGTCTTAGTTTTCAGATTGATTTTGTTGCCAACAATGATACACATTGACTTGGTTCTCATCTGGAAAACTAAACTCATTTAAAAATACAGTTACTATCGACACCTGTGATTTCAGAAGAGGAGTTACAATTACAACCCTGATTTGCAATGTTTAAGCTTGCCAGGCATCTTTGGAGAAGCTGATAATGCAAACATTGAGGATAAATTTTGAAGTATATCAAAAGTCCACTTTTTGGTAGTGCTCCAGAAATGGCCAACCATAGGTTATCCTTTGTTGTATTTAAATTACGAGATGCTGTTATGTGATGCATGTCCTTCCTATAGACGTTATCCTTCAGGATACCTCACGGTATCAAATTCCACCGGCGGCTAAGGTTTCCTTCATTTTACTTTTTTACAAATTCAAATATGAAGAAATTATTGTTACTGACTTAATTCCAATAGGGAAAATAAGTGGAAAGAAATTACACTAATAAAAATGGGATTTTCCTTTAATCAGCTTCTTATGAATAGCAAAGTAAACTTCTGGTAGAGGATGAAAGTGATTATACCCCCCAGAAGGCACAGGACTAAAGAAGTATATGGACAATGATTTCTTCTCCGAGAAATAGAGCCCATCACCTTGCTTCCTCAGGGACAAGTGCATTAGCGCACGGACTGATGCAAAGGTGCTTAATGGTCCCAGGGCAGGTGACTCACCCTTCTCTGACAGTGCTCATTTGCATATGCACATTTAATCCCAGCAGGAGGTGCGCATGCAGGGGTCCCCCAGATCAGAAATAGAGCCGTTCTCAGGTAAAAGCAGTTCTTCATAAACGTTATAACCTCATTCCAAACCCCAGTTGTCAGTGAACAGCTTTCCAGATTGACATCTTAAATCAAGAAAATGTCACACATGTACAGTAACTGGCCTAATCTTTTCTGTAAATTGCTGCTTGCGGTTTTCAAAAACACAGTAAATTACTGGCAATTGACAATGTGTCTCCCTGGACGGCTAACTTCACTTCTGCACATTTAACAAATCAGTCTTAAATTATTCATCAGATCACCCAATGTCTAGGCTCTTCTGACTGTCATTGATTTCAGGGACCAGCAGCCTGTCTGCCTTTTATACTAGAGTGAAATTCATACCAAGTTCTCGGCATATAAGATTAATTGTATGTAGGAAATAATAATTACACTCTTTGTCTCAGGATCTCACTTAAGGGTGAGCACAGCTCACTATGCAATCAGTGCCTCTGCTGTTCTCTGCTGCCCGGAAGCAGGACAGAGCATCTTCTCACACTAATCCTTAAAATAGTCTCAATGCACCCCGATACTTCAAATACACAGAGGAAGCGTTTTCTCTATTAATTCTAGAATTAAGGACAAGCACAAAATGACAAATTATACGTATAAGCTAAAACATAGACAGTCCGTATGCAGAAATGATGCCTTCAAACCATCGCACATTGTTCTGGAAACGGTCAAATCAACTCTCCAGACAGCTCAACCAAATTGAATTTTTGTTGCTAAAAGAAATGTGGGGATAGAGTGCTTGTTCTGAAAGGACTTCTTAACTCAAGGCCATTTTTCTTTCAGTAGCACACAGAGGATTTTGCAGGAAGCATGTTTGCCCTTCCTTGAAATACTCTGAATCAGTTACCGGCCCTAAGCTAAATAATGCAGTTGTTCAGTGAAACACTCGTATATTTGAGGAGCACATTTGTCTGTTTATGCTCAGGGAAATTAACTCCAGACCATCTCAAAAGGACGTCCGGCATTCTGACATCTTCTCCCAACTGTTCCTAAACATATTTCCAGGCCACTGGTAGTCACGATCTGTACCTCGAAAGCTCCCTTGTTTAGAGCATGTCCTTATGTGACCACCTCCCAAGGGTAGTGACCTTGGCTCTGGTGCACGTAACCCCACTGTGTTCTCTCTCCAATATACGCTGGCCAGAAGAGAGTCTGGAGAAAAAATACAGGATGGAGGTGGGTGGATTGATGGAAATTCATTACAGGGAATTTTTTAAAAAGTAGCAACTCAAAGCACTTTTCTGGTGGATGGTAGGTCAATAACAGCATTTGTGTTTTAAAGGTCAGCATGGTACTTGTAACGCTGTTCTTTACTGAGTGTGTCTTCCTGTCTTCCTTAGGAAACCCTCCCTGATCCCGGTGATGCTATGTTCTCCGTTCTACGGCATGAGAGGCCTTCTTCCTTCATCATCATAACACTGGTTACGTTTTCTTGTTTTTACCTATTTAGTGTCTGTCTTTCCGATGACATAGAACATTTTATGAGGCAGGAACTGGATGTAGCCCTACTACGTGGCACATGGCTTTGAACCAAGTAAATGCTAGGTAAAATGATCTGTAGAATTATATATGATTGGTCAGGTATTATTTTCAGCTGCATATTTCAAGCCCCCCCCTCCAAGAGTGCCCCCCCCAGCATGAAAGAAATCTGCGTGGGCAACACAGGGCTGATACAAAAGTGCCCCAGAGTTAGGGTCCCAGGCTCCTTTTTTCTTTTTACTCAATTATTCTCATGGTTGACATCTCAACCTTGACATCCTTAAGGTTACCTCAGAGTCCCAAATGGTTGGTACCACTGTAGTAGCAGAATACTGGTCCCCAAAGATGTTCATGTCCTATAACCCTCGGAACCTGTGAATACGGTACCCTGCATGGCAAAAGGACTTTATAGAGGTGATTAAAGTGAAGGACCTTGATATGCTGAGAGAAACCTCTGTTATGCAGGTGGGTCCGATCTAATCACCGGAGCCCTTAAAAGTGGAGACCGTCTCCCGGCTGCAGAAAATCAGAGAGAGGGCAGCGTAAGAAGGTTTGGGCTGCCATCTCTGGCTTTGAAGACAGGGAGGAATGTGGGCAGCCTCTAGAAGCTGGAAAATGAAAGAAAACAGATTCTCCCCCAGAGCCTCCAGAAAGGAACACGGCCCTGCTGACACCTTGATTTTATTTTAATGTTTCCCAGTTATATTGAGCTATAATTGACATACACTATTGTATATGTATATATTGCAACATGATTACCACGGTAAGTTTCATTAACATCCATCCCTTCACACAGTTACAAATTTTTTTGTGATTAGAAATTTTAAGATCTATTCTCCTAGCAACTTCCAAATATACAACACAATATCGTTAACTAGAGTCACCATGATGTACATTACATCCCCAGGACTTATTCATCTTATAATCTATATTCATCTTATACCATTCATATTATTCATCTTATAATTCATTCATCCATGTTCCCAAACCCCTCACGCCCTGCCTCTGGAATCCACTAGTGTGTTCTCTCTATCTGTGAGTTTGTGTTTCTAGATTCCACGTGTTAAGTGGTATGACTCAGTATTAGTCTTTCTCTGTCTTACGTATTTCACTTAGCATAATGCCCTCAAGGACCATCCATGTCCCCTCAAATGGCAGGATTTCCTTTTTCTTCGCGGCTGAGTGATATTCCTATAAAAGACCACTTTTTCTTTAACCATTCATCTGATGGTGGACACTTAGGTTGTTTCCATGTCTTGGCTATTGCAAATAATGCTGCAATGAACATGGGAGTGCAGATACCTTTTCAAGAAAGTGATTTAATTTCCTTTGGGTAAATACCCAGAAGTGGAACTGCTAGACCCTATGGTAGTTCTATTTTTAATTTTCTGAGGACCCTCCATACACTTTTTCCACAGTGGCTGTCTCACATCTTGATTTTAGACCATTGAGACTGATGTCTGATTTCTGATCTATAGAAGAAGGGTAAGGTTTGTATTCTTTTCAATGTAAGATTTGTATTCTACAAGTCACTAAGCTTGGGCCTGCTTCTAAACTGAATTAGCTTTAAAGTAGCTTTTTCAGAAGCCTTCACAATTCTTCTGCTTATATCTTAATGGCCAGAACTTAGATGATCACACCTGTTCATTCATATAAAGGCAAAGGAAATAGTTTTTTAGCACTTGCACCTCAAACAGGTAGATTTTCCCTGACTCTTGACCAGAAGGAGGGAGAATAGATAATGGAAGATAGCTAGAAATTTCGGCCATCATTTGTCTAATGACAGAGCGATTAGATGGAGGTAGTTGAACACCTACAGAATTAGGAAAGTGCTATGATTTTCATAGAAAGTTATATTTCCCCATTTGTAAATTAATTTAGCAAATGGATAGTCTTCCTTTTCTTTTAAGTTAGCTACATTTCATTCAATTTTGTCCCTCCCCATCTAACTTTAATCCTAGAAATACATGTTTTTAAAGTTCCCATGCTTCTAGGTAATTAAGAACTACCGATATTCAGATTCCATAAATAAGTTCTCAGAGACCTTGAACCATACCAGCTTCCGCAAGAATAAAGTAGAATTACTTTTTTAATGTCTTCATTTGTTTTCTCAGCTTCATTTCTTATCTGACTGTGAAATATTCCATCTAGTTTCTGAAGGAGGCTGAGAGTTCCCAGGAAAAAGCCAAATTTTTAAGGAGCTGGATGCTTCGATGTGCTGACTTTAACAGGCGAGCACACTGACAATTCCAACAAACACAACTGAATACTGTTGCTGTACTTCTCCTGTTATTCCCAAGTCGGAAAACAGGCAAAGGGGGATCAACGCTGAGGGCTTCCAAGGGGTGGCGTAGGTCTCCTCCCGAATCCTGGACACTCAGAGACTGCCTGCGTCCCTCTCCCCTTTAATTCCCTCACCCTGTGCTTCTGTTCGGTGGTCTGTGCTGGGACCAGCCCGTCTGCCTCATCTTCTGGGCAGTCTTTGCTCCGGGCACTTTTCCTCCCTTTTCCTCTCTGTCGGCCCTCAAACAGGACATGCGGGGGCTGGACTGGCTCCTGTTTCCGGCCTCTCTAACCTGGGCAGGTCCACGCCCGTCAGCCCGGCCGGTGGGCACACGTGACCCGTAAGGAGCTTCGCACCGAACGGCATCTCCTTACGAGGACTTCTAAGTTGTCGTTGCACCAGCACCTCCCTGCGTCAAGAGAAAGCAAAACACATCTCCATTCCAGCTTCCCGTCCTTGACACGAAACTTCTGGCCCATCGTTTTCAGTTTTCACATCATTCCTGGCAACTCTGACTGATTTCATCATCCTTCGGTTTCCCCTGAATTCCCAAGCTTATTCTTTCGGAGCCAGGGATCCAGAACTCTCGTGCTGGGGCAGCCGGCGGGCCGGCGCTGCGGTTCCAGCAGCTGCTGTAACCAGCCACATCACAGACTGGGTGCACAGATACTTTTAGGGCCATCTATGTTCAAGGCTCTAACCTTGAACATAGACCCTTATGGGTCTGCAGCCTCAGGCCCATAATTCCTCATATGCCATCACAGCCACCCAGTGGCTCAAAGAGAAACTTTCTCTGGGCAAAGAGAACTTCTGAGATATGATTATTGTTATCCGTGATTTCCCTCCTGCCACTCTCACAGACCACACAGGAAAACTTGATGCAAGGCATTCAGATGACTGACATTTGCCTCTCTCTGAGAGTAGCTGTTGAGTACCGGTTATCCTACGCTCCCCTGTTCCTGCAGGACCCTCCAGCTTAATACTCATCAGTTATAATTTGACTACGTGGTGCTATTTTATTTCGCAGTGGTATATGCTGTTATTCTGGTTTAAAAAAGTAAATAAATGCAACTAAATGGGTTTATCTGTCTCTAATTTTATGAACCGTTGCAAATATCACCTGAAATTCTTCAGCGGGATTGTATATATATTTTTTTAAAATAAATTTATTTTGTTTATTTATTTTCGGCTGTGTTGGATCTTCATTTCCGTGCGAGGGCTTTCTCTAGTTGCGGCGAGCGGGGGGCCTCTCTTCATCGCGGTACGCGGGCCTCTCACTGTCGCAGCCTCTCTTGTTGCGGGGCACAGGCTCCAGACGCACAGGCTCAGCAGTTGTGGCTCACGGGCCCAGTTGCTCCGCGGCATGTGGGATCCTCCCAGACCAGGGCTCGAACCCGTGTTCCCCCAATTGGCAGGCAGACTCTCAACTACTGCGCCACCAGGGAAGCCCCCGGGATTGTTTTCTTAATTGATGTTTCACGGCAAAGAGATTGTGTCTTCAGAACAAACTAATTAACATCACAAGAAAATCCAAAATCTTAACGGCATTTACTCATGTTATATTCGTACTACATATTGTTCTAAAATGATCTTATGTTCCACTGACTGCATCAAAATTTTGCAGTAGCATCTTTAAATTGCCTTAAAAACACAGCAAAGCATTTGGATATAAGCTATAAAGTGTGGTTGCTCTGCATATTCCAAAATTTTTTTAAAAAATGCCTGCATGGAAATGTAGCAGCCAAGTTCCATGAAGAATGGCTTAATGTTATATAAACAGTGGCTTAACAAACTTACATCTATTGGAATAATTATAGATTTATTAAAAATATTGTTTTATTGAACTTAGTGGAAAAATTAGCCAATTTGGAGATTGTCACATCAGCAGCCGCTGTTACGAGTGGCTGGAAAAGACTCAGGCTGGCATGAGGTCAAGGATCTCTGCAAACGCCACCATCAGCTCAACGCTGCCTATAGACGTTGACTACGTCCTGTCTTTTCTCCATGAGGAGTGGATTCAAGAGAAGGGAGGAGAGAGAGGTATGTAAAGGTTGCAAGCACGTTCAGCTATGGTGAGAGGAGAACAGGTTTGAATCAGACAGGAGACTACTTTTTGATGACCAAACTTGTACACAGAATCTGTTACCCAGTGTAATAATGAATGGGAATAGGGTTAGAGATGAAATAGTTCGGAGACAGCTTATTCTAAGAAATAAAACCATTTCACGATTATAATCCACTGAGTTGAGGCAATAACCCAGTTATTCAATTATATATATATATTTATGTATTTATTCAATTACATTTGCATTGGCTTTGCTCAATGACTCTCATTCTGCAGCAATAAATAGAGTTACTGTTGATCAAATAATACATCCACCTGCTCTTTTGAAAAAACTATTTGAACCTCTACAGAAGGACATAAGATTATCGCACAAACTTGTGATTAAAAACTCCAAACACCACCCAGGCCGCAGCAATTACTTAGTTCATTGTGGTTTCTGTATCATTGAACTATAACGTAGCAGCAAATTGGATATTTTTTAGCAAAGGCTTTCAAAATGTTTGTATTTGATGAAATCTATGAAAATATAATACTGAGTTTAAATGTGCTTATAATTTTCTTTACTGTGGAAAAGAAGCTGCAGGGAAAACAATTATCTTACCATACAAAGAACACTGAAGATGCTATTTTCAGAAGTTATGTTCACTTAGACCAAGGCCAAGGGAAAAAGTATAGTTTAAGTCCTTTGGAATAAGGAATGCATAACTATATTTACACAGCTTTTCTACTTTTTTTTTTTAAATAAAAGAACGTAACTGCATCACTTAGGTAAAGGACTGTGTAGGAAACAATAAACATTTGCAAGCTTTTGGGTCTCATTTCGATTTAATGCCCAGAAGCAGATTGTGATGGTTCTTCCTTTATAAATCTTTAATAACTGGATAGATGTCCACCATCACCTCCAATCTCCCATTCCCCCAGTCAATATTACAGACAAAAACATTCTTTCAGGATAGCAGGATAAATATATACTAATATATTAGTTCAGAACATAAAATATTTTGTTATTCCAGTGAACTGAAAGTTTAAGCATTTTCCCAAAGATTCTCATTGATACGGATATGTTATTTATCTCATGATACAGCAAAAAGGACATCATTCTTGTAGTTTCAAAAGTAGGCATAGTTTTGCTGGGTTTCTTGGATGCTACTCCTATATCATTTGCTGATACATTACTCTCAAATACAGACATTTTGTATCCTAGCTTCAGCCCTCCATAAACATCACATTTCAAGGTTCTTTCTGAAAAATGTCTGAGGAAAAAATCATCAAAAGGAAAGGATAAATGCAAGTTTAATACTCATTGCTAGATTCAGCAAGTTCTATTTACGTAAAGAAAGAAATGCACTATGCATCACTTATTTAGTTGGAAACTGCCCACAGAAAAAGAATTCTTTGAAACATAAAAATATTTAGAATGTTTGTTAAGGACAATGGATGGATTGTAAGCAGCTGAAGGGGATTGGGAGTTCTGTTTCCTATGCAACAACTTCTACACGGAACTCTGATTTGACTAAATGTTTCCTACTTGAAAGTGTTTGCCCGAAGCCAAAGTTAGTGGAAGAATCCAACCTTGAAGGAAAATGAATCGTGATCAAGAAAGAGATTTTTCCAAGTAAGTACAGAGGAACAACTCAGGCTAGATAACAAGAATGAGCCTTGAAAAAGAAGAATGATCTCATGGACCCTGCCAGACTGCTCAGGTGAAATAGTCAACTGAAGAGTCTCACAAGAGAAGAGAACCCTTGCGAGTGAATGGTGATGATTTAAGTCAAAGAGGATAAGAAAGTGCTATTATTGCCATTTGGGAAAATGGCTTAAATTTCTTTCTTTTTTTTCACATCTTTATTGGAGTATAGTTGCTTTACAGTGTTGTTCGTTTCTGCTATACAACAAAGTGAATCAGCTGTACGTATACATACATCCCCATACCCCCTCCCTCTTGCCTCTCCCTCCCACCCTCCCTATCCCACCCCTCTAGGTGGTCACAAAACACCCAGCTGATCTCCCTGTGCTATGCGGCTGCTTCCCACTAGCTATCTGTTTTACAGTTGGTAGTGTGTATATGTCCATGCCACTCTCTCACTTTGTCACAGCTTACCCTTCCCCCTCCCCGTGTCCTCAACTCCTTTCTCTATGTCTGCATCTTTGTTCCTGTCCTGCCCCTAGGTTCTTCAGAACCGTTTTTTCTTTTTTTTTTTAAGATTCCATATATATGTGTTAGCATACAGTATTTGTTTTTCTCTTTCTGACTTACTTCACTCTGTATGACAGAGTCTAGGTCCATCCACCTCACTACAAATAACTCAATTTTGTTTCTTTTTATGTCTGAGTAATATTCCATGTATATATATGGAATATATATCTTCTTTATCCATTCATCTGTTGATGGGCACTTAGGTTGCTTCCATGTCCTGGCTATTGTAAATAGTGCTGCAGTGAATATTGGGGTGCATGTGTCTTTCTGAATTATGGTTTTCTCAGGGTATATGCCCAGTAGTGGGATTGCTGGGTCGTATGGTAGTTCTATTTTTAGTTTTTTAAGGAACATCCATACTGTTCTCCATAGTGGCTGTATCAATTAAATTTCTTTAAGAATCAAAATATCCACAAATCAGGTACTATGAAAAAAGTGCAGTCATTAAGACATGATATAGAGAAACAAATATAGGTAGTTTTCCTTTTGTGCGAAGGCAATGTGAACACCAGTACAGAGGAGAAATCAGGAAGGGTTAGTCCATTTCCCTCCCAGGCTTCCTGCCTAAGTTTTAGAAAACCTCTGATCAAAGCTGATGATTAATATGTCTACAGAGAATTTCTATACATTCATTTTTTATGTCTAAATTATGCTCATGCACCGTCACACACAGTCAGAATTCTAGGAAAATGTGACACACTGAAAATTCTCTAGGATCAGTAATGTGTAAGTTCCATACATCTCTCAGGAAAAGTCAATTAGAAGAAATATTAGCTTCAAGTTTCTACAATTTGGAGTAACCAAAAAGATGCCATAAGGCATCAGCTTAACTTTGGGGGGATTAAAAACAAGTACAACTTGAGTTCTCAACATAACTTGTCTTTCAGTATCTTTAAATGTAGCAAATGAGTTGGGTTTTCATATTTACATTCTGAATGGATTCCTAGGAAGAAAAAAATGAGGTCAAGTCTTAGGACTTCCAAAGAAGCAGCAATAACATGAATTGTACCCTTGGTGATCTTAAAGTACAGCATGAAAAACAGTCTTAGTGCCTCCAAAGATGCATAAAGTCCTTGCAAGGGGAGCAGGAGAATATAGCTGCGGAAGCATTTCAAAAACGCTATTTACATGTTGAAGGAAAGGGTTTAATTAGTCGTGTTACAGCTGTGAAGTTAATATGCAGATCTGAGGTCATATCACAAGGGACTGTTACATACTTTTTAAACAAGTCACTCAGTCCCACATTTTCTTCCCTTTTACAGCTCTTGCATAGTAATAAATATACGTCCCACAGGTTTGCAGAATAAGGATCATGACGTCTGTTAATTTCTCAATAATAATACAGATGATGATGTTGATTGGCAATTACAAAAATCACTTTGTACAGACACCTCACAATCTGCCAAGAGCCTTTCTAAGTTCTTTGTATGAATCATCTTACTTAACTCTTTCAACAATCCAGTAAAACTAGTGCTGTGGGCTTCCTCACTTTGCAGAAAAGGACACTGAGGCTCCAGTAGATTACGAAAGTGCAGGCACTTTTGGTCACCTACCCACAGCCATCCTCGGCCTCACCATACATGCACACATTCCCATTTCCTTCAAGTTCTGGAAGGTCTGGGGAGAATCAGGACCTTCAAGACCACAGTGACAAAAGTATGATGCCAAGCTGATGGGCAGGTAACAAGCAAAGGGAAATATCTGAAGGCTGTGATCAAGAGTCCCCATAACAGGCCAGACGTATGATTGGTCATGGCCAGGCGAGTACACTATTAGTTAACGAGAATGGCTCAGTAGTGCCTGTCATTGGAATAACACCCGAATCCATAGAGATGTTGTGGAAATTAATCTGAATCCAGTCTTTTGAGAAAAATTCACCATTTTAGAATGGACCTTTTGGGCAAAACTCAAAGTAGAGGGAGGCTTCTATTAATCTATCCAAGTGGGTAATTCCAAGAAATGCCTTCATGCAGGAGATAGAGGGCTCTAGAAAGTATATAAAGTAGCACACGTGGACAAGGAATATCTTATGAAATGGGGTACAACCTGGAAAAAATGGCAGAGGTGCTTGGGTTTATCAAGGGTCCTTAACTCTGCTCTAGTTTTCAGCATAGATTCCCTACAGGCTGGAATTGAGGCTTACCTGTGGCTATAGCCAGGGAGAGGTTACCAGCCTTTGAAACAGTAAATAGAGACGGACAGAAAATCTTTAGGATGCTCCTTTTGGAGTCATCTATCCTATTTATGATCTAGAATACTTGGTTGACTGCTTAATGGCATTTGAACGGGTAATAAAATGAGTAACTGGGACCACTATACCCATTTTTTTTAACCTTGAGCCCAAAGAAACAAGGGAAAAAAAATCCTTGACATGCACATTGATATTAGAAAAGCAGTTACAAGAAACAGTTTACAAAGGTCACCTTGAGCCGTGGGGGGGAAATCAGCCTTTGGGGGGCAAATCAATGTTACTATTATTATAGTTTTTAAAAATTAAAAAAAATCACATCACAGGATTATTTTGCAGCTTACCTGAGTTACCATATTTGGTAACAATGCAAAACACCAAACAAACACTGATTATTATCTTTATTGGTGAAGCTGGTCCTGTTTTTATATCTCACAGAGACTTTCAGGGTTCAGTGCTTTGCCTAAGGTCCCATAGTTTACAAGCACTAAAGACAAGATTTGAATCCAAGACTTATGATTTGAAATTCAGTCCTCTTTCAACACACTATGATGCCAATTCCATGGAACAAATTTCCTCTGGTCTAATTTATTCCAAACCACTTAATAGAGAAAGAGATAAAAGATGATTTCCACCCAGTGAAATAAACGTATGACTTAAAATGACCAACTAAATCATGAGTTACAAAATGCTATGGGTTGAAAAATGCTATGCTTAACTTATTATCCATAATTATTTTATTCATAAAATTGCATTTTAAAATTACTTTATAATCTGCATGTTACAGATGATAACTGAGCACTGATTTAAGTACTTTCTTCTGTCTTAGAAATTAGGTAGAGGTAAAGGTAGATGTTAGTGCATTTGTATGTAACTCAGAAATGTCATTTCTGGTTCCTGAATACATTGGCCAATGTGAGAAAATGATGACAAGTTCTAATTATAAAGTTATTATAGTGTAGAACAAAGAGTAACCACCTCTGGAGGTTCTAGAGAAAAACCTTCAGGGATATTCGCTGCTTGGCTAAATCAAAGATTCTTTGTTAGCGTATGGACTTCAGCGGAGCCTAACAATTCTAAAAGTCTCTGTGTTGGTCAAGGCAAATTTTCTAAGATCCAAACCACAAATGCTACTTAAAGAAAATCTGAGACTATCATACAACAATCGAATGTTTGCACAAATATAGTTGACAACAAGAAATCTAAAAGATAGATTACAGCTTTCTTATTCTTTTTGTAATTATACTGTGAGGTTTCTTCTCTACGATTTCAAGTGGGAACTATGGTGGTTTATGAGAAAAATGCTTAAGAAACATAACTAGAAACTTAACCCAAGATGCTCTGCCATTTGGATGATAATCAAAAGATGATTCTGCAAGAGTCATAATGAAAATTATGTGCTTTGTTGACATGAGCTCTAGACAGACAGAAATAATATTTCTATCATGTTGCATCAAGACAATTCTTTTCTGATCAGGATTTCACAATAGGAATCACTGCACTGATGTATTTACTTGTCAGTAAACGTATGCTCCATTTACTGTAAAGAGGATTCCCTTCTCTGACAAACTTTATCTTTCCAGAATTAATATTCAAGCAAAGATAGCAACTTGCTATTCATATTTGTTACATTTACATCTTAGTCAATCCTTTTTCCCATTTTAAACACAAGAATGTTCAAAGCCATTTTTCACTTAACACATGGGGCTGTGGTCACTGGGACATTAGGCCTTTTTAAACTGGACATGAGGATACACTGGTAGCTGAGTTCCACGACAGATTAACAAACGAAATCATAAGGCGATTGTTTCAGAGTTTCATTGTATTAACATGTTCCCAAGGTTATTCTTTCTAATGGTATCCAAACTCTTTTTTGATTAGTATCCCATTTGTAATGTTGCTTAGCTTACTATACATACTTAGTATTCCATTTGTAATGTTGCTTAGATTACTGTATACATACATATATTAGTATTCCATTTGTAATGTTACTTAGATTATTTATTAGTGTATTCTTTTTAAAAGTGTACTTTAAAAGCATGATGGACTTACCTTAGAGAGCCCACCTACTTCCAAATAGAAGCAGATAATGAACACATTCCAGGTGACCCAGAGGGCAGTCCATACTGTATACTGGAAAGAAAGGGTGGGGGGAAGAAAGAAAAGAAAAATGTGGCGATGAAAGGCATGCATACTAAATAAATCGATAATAAAAATGTCAATAAGTGTGTCTTCTGGGAAGAAACAGGGCATGGTCAGAAAAGAGTGCTCCTTATGCGGTCCCCTAAGATCTCTAGAAATCAAAAATCCAATAGTTTCTACTGCTTTAAGTAGATGCCAATAAAACTAGATCTATTTTTACAGTGCTTTGCTGGCTTGAAGATGCAAGTTAAATCCAAGCGCTGATTTGATTTGTTTTCTGACTACCAGCTTTTCCAAGGGACACAATTATGCAAATTTTCTGGGGGCTAGCTACCTAGCTAGCTAGCTAGCTATCTTTTAGTTACAATAATGAATCATCAAGGGTTTAGGAATGTTAGTCAAAACCCTTCACTTCCATATCCCTGAATGAGGATCATGTTTGAAAATGGATGTGTGGAGTAAAATTAACAACCTTTCAACTGTTGGACTATTTTATTGAGTGGAGTGTATTCCCCTAATATAATTATAGAATATAATATGATTATGTAAAATATTTTTTAAAAGCACACAAGTTCTAATTATGGTAGGATTAATAAGTAAATCCTACTTATTAGTAAGTAGGATTAAGAGTGAGCAAATAAGCAACATATTTCCATAATGGGAAAATACCTTCCAATCATAACCAAAAAACTCTAAACACGCCAGCCTTATTGATTAATTGGTTTTATTAATGTATTATGTATTAGGAAATGCCTTCCTCAAGAGTATTAGTCAGACTGAATTAAGGTAGCCTTAGATCAAGACTCATCAATAGAGAGGTCTTAGGGCTGGCTCTATTCATCCAGTCACTTTCTTAGGCAGACAAAGACACTGAGGTCTGGAAAACGAACATATAGGACGGCTTGGATGACTCAGGATGGAACTTCCCGTGGCAAACACAATGGGCAGATCAAGTACAATGGTTTTGCTCATTCATTTTATTGTACTGCAAAAATCTATGAATTCGTAACTTCTTAAACAGGCATACTAATTAAATTATTGCTTTCTATTGTTAAATTAAGATAAATACTGAAATAACTTATTAGCTATTGTTAAATTAAGATAAATATTGAAATAATTTATTAGCTTATTCTATGCTCTGCCAAATAATAGACTTATGAATTTTAAACACTGTGTAAAATAGCCATGATCTTATTACAAACCTTATCAGAAGCTTTTAAACTTTTTCCGAAATTCAATTTACAGTTGTATCTCTGTCATTTATGATTTTTGTAAAGAATAATACATTTATAATAATGAGTTAAGGCTTGAAAATCACTGGAAATTTAGAGGAGTTGGAAAATACATTAAAAAGTTAACGTAAGTTAAAATATATAATCAGGATTTGGGTCGTTGCCGATACTGTTGACCTGATACCTTCTGTTGGCAAAGTCTCCTAGTGTGGATGGGTTTAGATGTTTCCTTAAAAATGCACCAAATGCATTGAAACGCATTTTTCTGAACCACAAAATCTTCCCATGAATATTGAAAATAGCTCATCTACATTCTCAATGTATACTTTTTGCAAACTGATAAAGTCACAATAACCACAACACATTTTAAAGATGTTGCTAATCAGATGGCATCTAGTATCTGATATCTTTCATTCTAAATAAATATAATTATGGGTATATTTGAGTGACAGAGTAGTGCAGACCACTAATTCGGGAGGAAAAAGCCAGTGATAAAGGTTAAGGGCAGGACATAAAATAAAGCAAGACTAAAGTAAGAAAATGAGCTGAATTAACTGTAAAACCACATGATTCTTAATTATTAGGACTGCAAGCCTAAACCCATAAGTGTTCTTTTAGAAAACTAAATCAACTCATAGTTATAAAAAATATATAATAAAAAATTCTACTTAAAATCATAGCACAAACTTAGTGATTGACGTGTATTCCGATCCGTCACAAGTTGTACTATTGATGTCACTTTCAAACATTCAAAGGTAAAATGATCAGGCTGAGTAGATTCCAACTGTCAGCTCCAAAATCCCTAACAAGAGTTACTCCGCGGCTTTCTACGTTCCTGGTGCTGTGGTAAGCACTTTACACAGATCAAGTCATTTAGCCATCACATTAATACCAAGGTAGAGAGGAAATCATCTGATCACCTAGTTAGTGTCAGAGTTGGCATAGGCACTCTGGCAGTTTGACTCCAGAGCTGGGCTGCTTGGGCATTACATGAGAGTCTTCATTTTAAAAGATATTAGGATAAGGACTACAGATTAATTTGCAAGTTAACACTTCCCCAAATTCTGCAATTTATCAAACAACCAATTCACCAGATTACCAGTTTACCAAAAATTCATTCATTCATGTATATTCTGTAACTGGTTATGCTTTTGAAATGATTTCTTTTGTATTTTGCTATTAATGTGTCGTGTGTTATATAAATACGTAGCTTTTTAAAAAGCAATATTGTAAGTTTCTTTATTCTAATACACTGGTTTGTTGAGAACAAAGAATACCTGTACGGTTGAATTTTGGATTGTTATGAGATGGAAACCATATACCTCAATGTGCACCTGAGACTCAAGTCTGCACACAGAGGTAAGAGGAAAGGATTTCTAGCTACACAAATAACACATCCAAAGGAATTTTGCCTAAGCAGAAAGTATTAGAACCACATATGGTATAAGACACTGGCTATCCCCCCTCTCTTCTTTTTGATGTGGGTTAATTTATTTATAATGCAATTGAAACTAGAATTAAAAAAAAAAAGATAAACTACATTTTTAACAAATACTTTTTGGTTATCATGGAGTATGCCTACAAGCTCAGACAGCCACATAGATATACTTGAAGTAGACTTAACTTCTCAAAGTAAAAAAAAAAATTTTTTTAAATTAAAAAAAAATCACTCTATATAATTATCTATCCATCTGTTTACCCATCATCTTTCTATCTAAATATAATCTATCAACCTATTTATCTATCTTAGTTTGCTGATGTTCAGTACACATATTTTAAATCCTAATTTAATTAGACAATGCCCATAAAGATGGAAAAACATCTATGTCTTCTCTGTGGCTTCCTGGATATTGCATAGTTTTATGAAGATATTTCAGCATTTTTTAATTGAAATGAACTTTAGCAGTGTCCCGGCCTATTTCTTTCTCATTGAGCAACTAGTCCATAACATAAATTATTTTTACTTCCTGAGCTTGTTTGTTTTCCAATTACCAGGAAGGCCATTCATTCATTCACATGTGCATCAATCAGATACAATATTATACTCAATATGTTTGTTAGATTCACTCAAAAAAAATGTAGGTTCTTTGCTCCCCCATTGTTCTAATAGTTTCTGGCGTTAGTATTAACGTCCAGGGGGAAATAAATCTGAGACCACTGAATGGACACCTAACACTCTTAACTGCCATGTTGAGCAGTAACTCTGGAGGGAGATTCATGGTGACATAGGAGGGATATTTCCCTGTATAACAATTCAAATGAAAGCAAGTTGCAGTTCTTTGGCTGTGGACATTTGTATAAAAGTCCAAATAACTAACTTATGGGCCTAGCATACTTACTTGGCTTTCTTTTTTTAATTTTTAAAGGAAGCTTTGAGTTACTTTGAATTCCAATGTTAATCTTTATTCAAAAACTGTCAAGTCAGCTAATATTTCTGCATTTAAATTAATGTAAAACCGCTTGATTAAATTATTATCCATGAAATAATAAAGATTTAAATAATTGTAGAGCAGAATCTCTTTCTAGAATTCTTAAGTCAGATTTTTAAAATATTTGACACAGGAGCAAAGCAGACAGGAGTAAACCGCTGATCCCAGAACAGTACTTTTTATGACTGTTAAATATGACTTAGCCCACACACTGCTTCGTTTTGTCTACAGCCAAGGAAGCACAAAAGTGCGTTCAAATGCTATGGTTACACTTGGCATCCGTAATGTATATATCCCACCTTGTACCTTAGCTAAAATAAATTTTAATCAGCAAAAGAGTATCATATGACAAAGTGGGTTTTACATTCTAAAAATAAATGTAGAAATAGTAAATTGTACCTTCTCAGCAGTGATGGTAACCAAAGGGGAATTATCTCTCATTTTGTGATTTGGGTGAATTTCTCTAACAGTCTTTGCAATGGGACCTCCTCAAGACAGTGTCAGGGGTCCACAATGTTATATTTATTAGAAAAAAAATAAGTCAAGGAGTAAGTCAGCTAATGGGAGGTGCAGGCAGAGCAGCACATACTATTTTATCTTATAAATCCTGGTGTTCAGATTGAAAGAAGCAAGGCAGTAAGGCCAGCTTCTTTTGCAGAACTATTGTTGCCGTGTTCTGAGATAAGAAATCACCGTCTAGTCCATCCAGTATAATAATTTCATCCAATAACCTTTAATTAATTTATTATTGGTTTAATCAAGTATTAAGCATCTTTAAAGGCCCATGCACATCAGGATAACTTCGAATACAGCCATGGACAGGCACTGCCTGCCTGCCAGGAGGACACTGGTTTTTGGTAGATTTTCATTGGAGTATAGCTGCTTTACATTGCTGTGTTAGTTTCTACTGTACAGCCAAGTGAATCAGCTATACGTACACATATACAGGAGGACACTGTTGAATGAGATGAGACGGGCCTGGAAGCAAGGATGGCAACCGTGTAGAGAGATAGGATAGAGTCACCAGGATCTATGGGTGCGGAGAGGAAGAGGCACTTAGCCTGGAGGGGGATGGCCAGGGAAGGCTCTTAAAGGTGACTATTCAGTTGAAGAATTATTAAGATTTTTCCAAATGGGTAAAGGAGAATAGGGCGCTCCAGGGAGCAGGTGCATATGAACCAAGGAGGCAAGAAACCGCACGTGGTCTTTGGAAAACACGCGCCAGTCAGCACATCTGGCACGAGGTGGGAAGGAGGGGAAGGCAGGGGAGGCGAGAGAGATAAGTAAAGAGCAGTTTTTGTAAGCTCTGATCTCCACCCTAAGGAGTCTGAAATTTGCCCGAAGACACTGGAGAGCTTGCTCTACGTTACGTGCCCCTTTACCTTAACCATTTTCATAAGGGTGATCAATTCTTTAAATTCAGCCGTGATAAACCCCGTTTGTTTTAAGAAATGGCAGGACCTTACCCTCTGTGTCGTGGTGTTCCAAAATGTCTGCTAGCTTGAAATGGATTATATTTATTTGGCACTGCTGGTGACTCTTTCAGCCAATAATGGAGGCCAAGTTCGAGAGAAAAAATCTCCTGCAGTCAGAAATCCCTTTCCTGCTCAGTGAGAAGTTAGCACGGACTTTGGACCCAGGTCTCCTCTCACTGCCGTTGAGAAGTGGGTGCCTCTGAGGCATCCCGTGATTAGTGTGACATAGGCCATATTCATTTCCAGGCTTTTTCATACCAGAATTAATTGGAATTAATTAGTTGGTGGCCTGGAGACCACCAGTTGTGGCTTCGAACCAAAGTATTCATGAAAACAACTCAGGGATGAGCTACTCGTGGTGTGATAAAGATAACGTGGAGTAGCCACTTTCCCCATAACTAGGGACCCTTGATAATCTTCGCATTAAAGGCACCCTTTGTGAACAGATTTCCCATACTCATTGACTAACGATTCTTCAGCATTTCTCCCAAATAGATACTTTATACCCATGTTAGAATAAGAGTTAATCTGGAATCCCACATAGGTAACAACATTCTATGATCAGCTAAGGAGGTAAGGCAGGATCGTTTCCAACGTCAAATCTTATACTGACAGTGGCAGCATATCATCTGGAATGTGACGGTGGAAGCAGAGCATAGATGGTGATAAAGCAACTCCAGAAACCTAACAATAGCATCCATTTCTGCCATTTACTATCTGGGTTCCTTGGGTAAGTCACTTAACCTTTCCTTAACTCTTGCCTTATCTGTAAAGTCAGGGATGCTAATACACACCCGTAGGATATTTGTGAAGATTAAACCAAATGCCATGTTGGCATGGAGAGCTTTCCTGACAATTCATTGTTTCCTTTCTCTTCCCTTCCTGGGAGAGGGTCTTGAATGAGAGAGTTAAATAAAACAGTAGGGATTTGGCTGGCATACACATCAAGAGAAAATCAAGACGAGCAAAAACGTAGATTGTTTGTCTTACAGACATTTTTCTTTGAAGTTTCTGAAAGACCTAAATCTCCCTCCTTCAACATGCCGGGGGGGAGAAGCGAGAGAAGGAAGTGAGGAAAAGATACCAGACGAAGAAGTGACCCCAATCCTATCGCAAGAGGACGCTAGGAACCCGGCAGGAAACTAGATGGGAAAAACAATAGGTATTTATCGAGCACCTATGACCTTGCATGTTCGCAAAGAACTCTTTGCCTACTAGGGGAGACAGAGATGTGAACAGATTATAAAACATGCTCAAGACACAAGAGACAGAGGGGCAGGGGGTGATTAACTGCTAAAGTGCCTGCAAGGAAGTGAGGGGTGAGGGCTGTGGCGAGCCCGGCAGCACAAACGCTGGGCGGGGCCGTGAGAGCCGGCGGCTGGGGCGGCTCGTGGAGCGGACAGAGCACAGACCCGCTGCCCTCCCAGGTCTCTGAAGGTCGGCCGGCCCTCTCCAGGCCTCTGCCCCTCGTTTTCCCCGCTCCTCCTCCGCTGTCATTTCATCACCTCCCGGGAGCCCAGGAATCTGAAGCTTCTCACTCCTCCACAGTGAGTTCATGTACATTCTCTGCTGTTTATCCCACCCTGGCACAGGAGAGCAGGTCCTGTGAATGCTTAACAAGGGAATGGGACCTCCTGCTGTCGACATCCTACTGTGTGCCCCGTGGCGCTTCCTGCCCAGAACGCCCTTCGGCGCCCTCTACCCCGGTGAGCTCACGCTGGCACTGCAGAGCTCAGCTCCACGGTCACACGTGCAGGCTCAGAGGGATCCCTCCGTCGTGCACCTACGGGTACAACGCGCTCCTTTTTAACTCTTGTGACAGTTGCAGCTTAACGTTTATGTGGATGATTATCTGAAAAAACCCACTTGCCCTCCCCAGACTGTAAGCTAAGTATCCAGGAGGACAGAAAACCCATCTGTCTGTATTTGCTCACCTTGTTCCCCCGCACTGAACACAATGCCACACACCGCGTAGGAACCCAATAAACAGGAACGAATGTGTAAAAGAAAAACGGGGGGGAAGAAAGTTAAGAAGAAACAGATATCGGGGAAGAAGGAGGGGGAGAAAGGAAGGAAGGAAGTAGGGATTGTGAGACGCGTTTGGTCAGGTGGGGCAGCCCAGGATATTCTTAGATTTTATCCTGCTACGAGTTAGCGAAGGGTTTTAAGCCAGCGATTTAGAAAAAGTACAAGGGACACGTTAACAGGCAGGAAGCTGAAGGCAAGCAGGAAGGCCACGTGCAGGAAAGAGACTGCCAAGCCTCAACCAAGGCAGGAGCTGAGTGAAGACAGAGCTAACATGGAGAGGGTAAAAGCAGTAGGGCTAGATACGTCACTAACGCGTACTGACAGCTTCACCCCATAGAAGCCACTGGCTTCACAGTCACCTGGCATTTTGTGCTTCAGCAGAAAACAACATCATACAATGACGAGTCTGGACTAAGTCAAAGTGCTCTGTGTTCAAAGCAACAAACCGGAACGTAGAATCCAATAACAGTTTGCTATGATGCATATTAAAGTCTCTTGAGCTGCAAGTCCACCTCTGTGAATCACCTTTTTAGTAGATCACACAGTGGCTTAGCAGAGGTTATCTTTCAGGGAAGAAGAGTTAAGCGGGGCTCGTTTAGCCCCTGCAGGCAGCTGAGTGACAGAAATGTTCCAACGCGCCCGGAGCAGCAATTTTGAGGGCAGAGTCCGTGCTGTGGGCTGGTTCCCTTCACCTCCCTGTGATATGATGAAAGATACCCAGAAGCCAATTTTGAGATGCAAACAGAGAATTGAGGCACTTATAGAAAAGCTTTTTTCTTTTTGATTGGTGTGACTGGATTAAACCAAAATGCCAAGATGCCATATTTTTAAGTGTATAGTTTTCTTCTAGTGAGGCAATCATCCCATTAAAAGAAAATATTCGCTAATTCTACTGAACATTGTATATTTATTCAGGCTCAATGAGCATTTGAGAGTATGTCACCCCTCATTACAATTCCTTATACACACATGCTTGGTATTTCTGACGGCCTTCTTATACATGTAGCCCCAAATATTCCCCTCTTTTTTCATTAAAGAAATCTATTACTGGAAATAACTTCCAGTCAGTTGCGGAGCACAGAAGATCCCTTATTAAATTTCCCTACAATGGAGGGTGTGCTGAACATGTATGCCATAGTTTGGAGTGTATGGATTTATGTTTCAAATTTATCTTACCAAAGTGGAGAAATGTTCAGTAACATACAGTATGCAATACCTTGAAGGCTGAGTACTAAATAAACGCACATGCATTTGTAATGTCCTATGTCCATTAAAATTAAATTGTATTATTGCTATCAGTTAGTACACAGTTATGGCTAGGTCGGTTTGCTGTTTAGGGTTAGTGACATGTGCCATTGACATGATGGTTAATGTACATTTGTATCTCATCTAACATCAAGACCACAACCTTTCCTACTCCATCCAAACCACATCTTAAATTTCCTCGTGAAACTTGATTTCAGTTATGCTGTGAGTCTTACTATGCATCTCACGCTTACAGTCACGTTGCTTTGCTTTCATTGTAAACATTCACTGAGTCTCCTTCTTTCTCACAGGTAATCATCTCTCAACAGAATTCAGTAATGAAGGCCAGAATGGCCAAAAAGCCACGTTACATCAAAGGGAACAACTCAAATGATTCCCTTCTTCTCCTAACAGTTTTGCAGTGTTTATATGAAAAGCCATGGTAACAATAAGACTTACCACCACGATATATCGAGGTCTGTACTGAATGGTTCCAAACAAACCCAGTATGACGACTATTATATGTAGAAAGTTTCCAAGGATGGGCGCCCATTGGAAGCCGAGGAAGTCAAAGATCTGCCTCTCTAAGGCTGAGAGCTGCAACGAAGCAGAGAGAGCGCATGAGCATCTAACCCAAGCACCAGCAGACCGTTTTAATCCTGGTTTCACAGCTGGAGAAGGCTGCAGTCAATCTGAATCGCAGTTATGGACACCACCATCACTAAGACTGTGGTGCCCATTTCATGTACTGCTTTATGCAACTTCTCTCAGAAAATATACTAAGATAACTTTGAGTGTTATGACTTCAAGTGTTCATAGACTTGGAGAGCTAGAGGTATACTCCTGAAATCATTTTCTATAGTAGCAAATCCAGGCAACAGTTTATGATATCATCATATTAAGTTATCATTATTTTTAGTATATTATTGGCTTAGTATAACCTACTCAGAATGGCAACTCCAGGCTTGCAATGCTAGGACTATTATTATTTTGGAAAATAACAAAAACAATAACAAAAACTACCCATTTGTGCCTTCCTGTGTGAAACATGAATTATCAAATCTTCTGGGTTTTTTTTTTCCTTTCTTTAGATTGTCATTGATTATAATGACTAACCACTTTTTCAAAATGAAGCTTATTTATTTACTCTGGGCTTACTTACTTACTTACATTAATGATAGTAACTCCTTCTTCAAAATGAGCTTACTTATTTACTGTAGTCCCGATCTAAAACTAGAGTTACATAGTTCCTTTGAACCATATTTTATTGAGATAATATATTAAAATGAATTTTATATAGTCCAGTGAATGCCAACAATGTCATTACCATGTACAAATGATATATATTGCATTTTATATCTAAAAATTTTATAATTCTACCTGCTGTATTTGGACACAAATCTTACACGTTTCAAGCACTCTTCTACATTTACTTTGATAAAATAGTATTTCTAAGAAAAGGATCCCACGATTAAGCATACTGCCAGCAAAAGAAACTGCAGATTTGAAATGAAAATGGTACCCTAGGTATTTTTCTAGTTATGTGGCAGGTGTATGCCTGAATAGCTTTAATTTCCTTGGACATAAAGAAATGTCCTCTATCCAGTAAGCTGAATTTACCTTGGTTTAGCTTCACCTTCAGTAAGCTGCGGAGGAGAGGAGAAATGAGCAAATACCTAAAGACAACCGCTCCGAACCACACTCACTTCATGGGTATTTCCTGATCGCCAAGTGAGTTGTCAGCGCTCCCTGCACTCACAAAGCGGAAGACGCCCAGAAATGGCTAAAACACAAAATAATCAGAGCGAGGCAGGGAGCAGCGCAGTGTTTTCAACCCCCCGTCTCTCTCTGCTCCTGACTCTAATTAGTTCCCAGGAACCTTCCCCTAAAAACGCAGCACTTTATTTATTGGCCCATCAGTGATGTACATACGCAGTTTTTTATGTCCAACAGGATGGATGCGCTCAGAAAAAAAACAAAAAAATCCTGAAGAGCAGCTTCGGGCAATTCATCCTGAAAAGCAACCCTATTTTAAAGCCGTCGTGCATCACAAAAACCTTTAAAGTGAACTTTTCAAAGAGAGAAAGACCCTTTTTTTTTTTTTTTCTGTCAGAAGATGCATGGATAGCATTCTCCTTTATGAGATTAAAGAAAACACACACAATGAAAGGGAAGCCGAATTAACACCACTGATTAGGAAATCTGCTTTCTTTACTGGAGACACACCGGCTCTCTACTTATTGATATTCATTCTCTGATAACTTAAAATGGATTTATAGTGACTTGAAGTAAAAGCACAAATAAAAGGCCATAAACAAACAACAAACAGACGGGGAAGAGACCATATCAAGGATCAGGCGAGAGGCAGCTAAACCAACGATACAAACCATGAAAGCTAGATTTGAGTACTGTATTTTAAAAAGTCAGCTAACAATGACAAAAGGCCCTTCAAAAGTAAACAAAGTACCATTGCATTTGGTATTAACTACTTTATCCAATTTCCACTTTCAGCTATTAAGTCATTTAGTTTAGAGGCAAATATATTCTCTCTCAACGTCATCATTAACGATACCACTTTTTGCCTTAGAGCTTGATATTAATAATGATGACCTAGAGCCACCGAATGAAATGAAATAATATCCAGGTTGCTTTGTTAACTCAAAAAACAAGCGTGAATATATGTTAAAGACATCTCTGTCAAAATGGTCTCATCGGTGACGTGCTCAAGCTGCAGCTGCTGGCCGGGGAGCATGGATAAGGTACATCTCTTTCCAACTCCACAGTCAGTGACTTCAAGTTTTGGGAACTTGACATTGGCCATTATATTTACAACACGGACATCAGGAAATGCTAAAAAAAAACCAATGTCTTGTTTATTTGTTATGAAAGCCTATGGTAAAATATTTATCTCTACACCACTGAATATGGCACCTAGAAAATAGTGGTTCTAATTCAGGAGAGCAGGGAAAGGCATTGATCAAATGTGTGATGCAGCATCAAAAGGAAACATCTGGTCCAGATGAGAGCGGAGGATGGAGGGCTCTGTGGAGACGCCATAGCAAAGAAGAGAATGAACGAGACATTGGAAGAACCTGAGGTTTAAATAAAGGAAGAGAGTTCAAGAAAACAAAAAGGCAAGGAGACACTCCGAGAAAGCAAAATTAACCTGTCACAAGTTTAAAACAGAACAGGAAGCAGTGGCCTAAAGAACAATAGGATCATTTCTAAGTAAAAGGTCAAGTAGGTAAGCCTCTGGGAGTTATAAGAATATGATGGAAAAGAATATGTATCTTTTCCTAACAAGTTAAAAAATGAAGGCAACCAGAATCTTAATAAAAAGGAAGCATAGAAGGGAGAAGAAGGAAGGAAGGAAGGAAGGGAGGAGACCAAATCATTGATGCAAGGAAAGTATGGTTCAAAAATACTAACAAACAAAATACTAACAAAATTAAAATTGGGCGTGACTTTGAATGTAAATATGAAGAGGCCATTGCAACATTCTCCCTGCGTGGCATGGGGATGGCGACACTGGAACTGTAAGGAGAGAAATGTAACCCTAGATCATACTTGGGCTGCATGAAAATTATCCCACACTCATTATAATGGGAATGTTGTTTATTGGCCTGTAACTTTCAGAATCCAACTGTAGAAAGCTTGGAAGTCTTCATTATGATTATGGAACAAAATGTAAGTATAATCTGACCATATAAAGTATATGTAACAGAACTTGGGAGAGACTGAATGCCCTATATAAATTCATGAGTATGGCAAGGGAAAGGGGGAGTGTTCTCAAATTCTTCCTGGAGGGTCAGGCATTTCCTTTCATCAGGCTCCAAGGTGAAAATATTTCCTATAAATCTATGAATCATTAACTACATCCTATATTAACCACATATACTCCCAAGAGCTCAAGAAGTGTCCCTATTTCCTTAGTATGCCCAAGCAACATAGAGACAAACAGGGGCACCTTTAAAATGCAGTAACTTTCTTATCGATCCATATATTATGTTTAATCCTTCACACTGTGTTTTGCCTAAAAGCTCAGAATTATTACAAATTGTGAAAATGTATTTACACTTAATTAAAGAGCTATAAAAACTCTAAGTGACCAAACATTTTCCTGGTCATTTACCCACGTTGGATCTACACAATATGCTTCTGTCCAAACAAAAGCTGGGTAAGAATGCTCATTCCTAAGAAGTGAATACTCTTGGAGGCTGAACTTCACGGTGAGCTGCCTTTTCCTTCCATTCCCCTGGGACTTTTCTCTGCTCACTAGAATCGGACACAATTTAAAAAGATCGAAACAGGCTTACTCATGTTAGTGGAATCGTAGGAAAGTATTTGATCAAACCACGGTTTCCTAAAAGACTGTGAAATTAAAGCATACTGTGTGACTGATACTCTCTTCTATATAACCCGTAATCTAGGAATTCACGAGGTAAGTATTTGATAACGATGAAGGAGTGAATCTTTCCTTAAAGAGGGAATTTAAAAGCTCTAACATTCCTATTGGCTAAATTGATACATCCCAGGTCATTTCAAATAACTTTTGGGTATTAGAGGAGGTTTCTTTATGCCTGGAAAGTCCGTGTAGCCCTCAGCGCTGCCACCATCATCCTTGCTTCGTTTGCTCTAGAATCTCATAGCTACTCAATCCCAGTGGACTTTTCACGCTTGAGGCTGATGATGCCAAACTTCTGTGTTCACAGACCTGGCCTAGGCCAAATTACGATCTTGTAGTTTAAGCCATAATTTGTGAATATTTTTTCGTGGCTCTAAAAAAATAAATAGAAGGATCAGTAGCATTTGTATCAGGAGCCTACTTACAGAGATGTGCCACAAAAAGTCCTAATAACTTGCAGATTTACCACTACATTAAAGCAGTTGCTATTTTAGAGAAGTTTCTCTTGTCTATAGACAGAGATAACCAAGCCTTAGGATGTTCACAGACTTCGAGGGCCCCAGGAATTCTAGATATGGCCTGTTCATGATTTGGTTTATCCTGTAAAGATAGCAACTGTGTTAAGGGCTTCACAGTTTCTTCATGGTTTTGTACTATTTTTGGTAGCAGTGTTAGAAGGCAAAGTCTATTATTCCAGTGAAACCAGTAACCAATCATTTAGTGAAATGAATAAAGTCTAACTAATCAAGTCTAGGAGACCCTCCCCAGTGGCCTCAATGACCACGAGCGCATATGTAGCTGGGGACGGTGGAACCATAGGGTTTGGAGGAGGAGTATTTTCCTTGATGCCAAGTGCGATTGTTGAAGTTTGTTCCTTGAATTAGCTTTACTCAGCAATTGTCTCCAGAACATCTGAAAAGGCTTCCTGAATTCTGTCTATATATTTCGAGTCCCTGTATTTCAAGGAAATTGAATGGGCATCTCCTACCCTTACAATTCAATCATGAGGATATAAGCTACTTGGTCCTGTAAACAATTTTTGGAAATCAGAAAACAATCACATGTTGTGATGCTAATTATTTTTTGAAGAAATAAGCTGTGGGTAACATAGCAAGGAAAGTTTCCTGTTTAAAAAGGAACAGATAATTGCACTGCACATGGACAGATTTATGGAGGCTGATGAGCCGAAAGAGGCATGTGAAGGGCATTTAAGAACTACAAATTCACTCGGGAAAGTTCTTTAGTGTATTTCATGCATCGAGTCCTATCAACTGGTAGAATGACAACTATTTCACCAACTTCTTAGTGTGTCAGAGAATAAGCTACCGAATATTAAAAAGTGCTCCAAAGCCCAAGAGAATAGTTATACTATGAATGGGACATTATTTAACACTTACATTTTTTTCATATTTATTAATCTAATTTGATGCTAGAAAAAACAAGATAAATATTATTATCTTTATACGAAGCAGCTCAGAACAATCAGCTCATTAGCATCAGAGATCAGACTAGCATCTTTATGTCCTGATCCTACATTATTCCTATCATACTACCCTGAAATCAGGCAATAAAATGCGCACTGTTTAACGAGGTTAATTCTGAAATAAGCTCCATCACAAGAGATAGAAATAATATAGGAAACATAGTGGGCTGTTTCATGACTTAGTCTTCCTTCCTCCTACCCCTAAATTTCTAAGTAGAGCAATCCCTCTCTCTGTCTGTCAGAAGAGACAAGTGGCATTTTTCAGAAACTTGGTTCCCATGCTATCTTAGGCAAGCTTCAGTTTCTTCATCAAAGGTAGATAATAGTAATCTTACAGTTAAATACTAGGATATGCATGTCAAGCACTTTTGATGGAGATCAATAAGTGCTAACAGTTGTGTATTAGTTTACTGCTGCTCTTTGAATGCTCTAACAAATTACTCAAACTTATAGAAGGATACTATCCTCTGTAGTTCAGAAGCTGAAACAAAATGGGTTTTGCTGTACTAAAAGCAAGGTCTTGGGAGGCAGGGCTACCTCCTTCTGAAATCTCCAAGCGATATTTCTTTCCTTTGACTTTTCCAGCTGCTAGAAGCTGCCCACATTCCTTGGCCCTCTTCCTTCATCTTCAAAGCCAGCAACCGTGGGTCAAGTCCTCATGCTGCCATGAGGGCCTTCTTGTCTACCTCCCTTTTCCACTGATTGTGATTGATTACGTTGGGCCTTCCTGGATAATTCAGAAAAATGTCTCCATGTTAACCACAGCTGAATACTTAATTCCATCTATGACCTTAATTCCCCTTTGCTATGTAAGGAGATGTACTCATAGGATCCAGTGATGAGGACGTGGACGTCTTTGGGGGCCAATATTCTGCCTACCACACAGTTGCTATTTCCGGCCCTCTCAATTCTACCTTTCTCAGGGATGGGACCCTGATGTGTGGTGGAGGTGTGTACACATCTCAGCCAGGCCCTGACCCGTCGAGGAAGAGCCCAGAGCTTTCCCTAACCCTCTCTCAGCCCCAGAAAACCATATCTGAGATAGTGTGATTCCAGCTCCTGCTATGTCCAACTCCATTGCCAAAGTCACCAGAACTTCTCACAAAGCTTCCTGCATCCATAGGAAGATTTCTTTCCAGAAAAACTCACTGAAGTAGCATTATAATTCAAAAATTGTGATACGGGTATGAGAATTCTGATGTAAATAAATAGAGCTCTAACTCCACAAAAGTATCTACATAAAGCACTGTCAACAAGGCATAATGGAAAAAAAGATAAATATTCTCAGTATATATACTAGGGCATATATCATATATCCTAGTAATACCTTATTTGAAATAAAAAGATAATGAATAAGTCCTTATTCGAGCCTAGATAAAGTAGCTTTCATGTCAATAATCACTTGGGCTATGTCTAGTGATACTTAATGATCAACAGCAATACTCAGCACTTACATAGAGGTTTTTATTCTCAAGCCGCTCTACTGATAATAACCAAGTTCAGGATACTCTGACTTTTTCAAGAAGAATTAATTGAAAGAGAATTTGTAGTTTTGGGTCTCTCCAGAGCCCAGAGTCTGCTTTGAGGGGCAGGCATTGCAAAAATCACATGATACCAGATCATTTTAGGAAGTGAGATCTTACATATATATTATCAAAGTAATGATTAATGAATTCAATGTGGAAAGACTAAAGAGGCAAACAAAAAAGTTTTAAAATGCTTTTGATCCAATCATTAGAATGTCATCAGTGATTTCTTTTCAGGTATGGAAGTCCTCTCCTCTCTATCTGTGGATATGTGCACAAAAGGTCAAGTGCTTTTCAATTTAGGTTAAACCAAATATAATCAGGATAACTGAATTAATAGGTAAGGACTGGGCAAAAAGCTTCCTAGAAGGAAACTTAAAGCCCATTAACAATAACTTTTGGGTTACTCACTGTTAGGGATGATTTTAATAACTACTGTTCTCATATCAACCCAGTGAGCTTAACTAAATACACAAAGTTTCAAACTGCGGTTTAAATCAGGGAAATGAGGCTCTTAAAATGGAGTAAACTTTCAAAATATTTCCTTTGGCAGCACACAGTCTGAGTCTTACATTTTACCAACGGGTTCTTGTCAAGAGAGGGGTTTTCATACTTGCTTTCTAGCCCTGCAGACACTGATAAGAGACATAAGACGAACCATATGCCATAAAGAGACCAGGCAATGAGCGCTTTGCCTCCTTTGGTCATACGAAGTCAGAAATACTCCAGGGAAGAATTTCACAAAAATTAGGCAGAAGGGAATAATCTGTTAGCGTTTGTTTGAAGATGTCCCTTGATCTCTAAATGGGGTGATTACATCATTTGATTCGGCTTCTAAGTATCCTTCCCCTGCCAGAAATTCTCCTACAGCCAAACTCCTCCAACTTTGCCAAGCAGAAGCTGACCTTAAAAAATGCAGTTCCAGTTCATGAATAGCTCAAGCCAGGAAGAAGGCAACTATTTCAGCAAAAGCCCAAAGTGCCAGTTTGTTACAGAACAGTTTTTGAAGATTAAATTTCAACCCTCCGGTGGAGCCATAATGGATCCAAGAACACTAAAGTTGAACCCCTCGGCTGGGTGACCTATACAAACAGCTGGCAGGAACACGCCTGCTGTGGCATTTAAGACTCCCATGGAGGTTTTACTTAAATGGCAACCCAGCATGAGAAGACAGAGAGAAGGTCATGGGATGAAAGTTTCTCTAAGGGCCTTGTCACATTTTTATTTGTAGTAGAGACCACCTGCAAAATTCCTTCTCTAAAGAATTCCTTTAAAGGATACATTTTCAAAAAAATAAAAATAAAGTATACATTTTCAGCAAGAACTAGATTTTTCATTTGGGAAGGAAATTAAATGTTTCTTCTTTGGAAACTAATATGGAAAAAACTTGAACATGCCAAAGTACTTATTCTATAAAGAAGACATTCTCACTTGAAAAATTAGAGTGTACAATAGACATTTAAGTAATAATCAGTTCATGGTGTTAAAGAAGGTGAACTTCAACTGTCTATTTTTCTTTTGACGGTTCTCTTTGTCTTTCTCCTTCTACCCTCAGTTCACTATGTAGCAGCTGCTTGAGTGTCCTGTTGCTGTCCATACCCTGGGAAACATGCTGACAGTGCAGCAAACCACTGACCATGGAGCATGTCTCTAATTGCAGGACTAGTGAAAACCTTTGACAATGACTGAGGTGTTTCTGGTGTTAAACTTGCATTTTATTTTCTTCTTCACAGTTATCACTAACCAACAGCTATGCTCTAATTTGGTGACATAATCTTCATCAACTTGACATGGGTGTCTGATCTTCAGAGTCTCAGGGGACAAACTGAATTAATCACTTTTCAACCATGTTTATACTTTTTGGACATTAAAATGTTTCTCAGGGGCCCAGGAAGCTTGATCAGCCTCTTGGTTTCCAGTTTTTTTAGATTATAAGTGTATAAACCAACTACATGAATTAGAACCTGTCATATTATCTGTCTTCTGGTCCCTCTTCTAGTGACAGGGGTTGAATGAGTGTTAATTTTATGAGCTACACTGATCGAACAGAGATACACCGCCAACATCCTGAGCTTTTCTCTCAGACACACTCACTCCCTTGCTTCTAGTGAAGATCCATGTTTGTAAATTTCTTGATAAGGATAATGCTTTTTCCTGTAATTTTATGTGCAATAAGTATAATTACTGTTCCATATGGCAGTGCTATTAATGACACAGAAGAACATATTTATGATGGCAGGCCAAGAACCAGGAAGATCTCAAACTGAATGAAAAAAGACAAGCAATAGATGTCATTACCAAGAGGAGAGAGACGTTAAAATTATTTGACACTATAGATAAATCAAAATGGAATTCTAAAAAATGTTCAAATAATCTACAGGAAGGCAGGAAAAGAAAATAATGAAATGAAAAAAGTGTGAACAGAAAATACAAAATGTTAGATTTTAATCCTTAATATATCATGAATCACATTAAATGTAAGTGGTCTAAATACACCAGTTAAAAGATAGAAATTGGAAGAGTGGATTAAAAACCATGACCTATCTGTCTGCCATCTATAAGAAACTCACATTAAACAAATGACATAAGCATATGACTCAGCTTATCATTTTCAATTCAGCCTGAGAATTTTTGCCTTTTATTGTCCAATTATATCTATTGTGATTAAAGATATATGTGTATTTGTTTCTATTATCCTTGCTTTGTATTTCTTTTTCTTGCCATTTCTAAGATTTTATTTCACTTTCATCCCTTCTTTTGAAATTATCAGTTTTTTCCCATTCCATTTTATCCCCTTATTAGTTTCAAATATATTAGTTTCAAGGCTTTATTACTTTTATTCAAATAATCACCCTAGACTTGTTAGCACATATACATAAGTTATCAGTGTCTAAAGTTAATCATCATCTTACCCTTTTTCTCAAACAATACAATCTTAGAACACTATAATTCCCCAAACAGGTATTTTTTACATATAGTTTTCTATCTTGACATTATTGTTATTGTTTTATTCAGTCAATGTTTGTACCTGATTCACCCACATATATAACCGCTTCTTGCTCATCCTTTCTTCTTGTTTCTCAGACCTTCTCTCTGGGAAAACTTCTTTTTCCTGAAGAATATATTTTTAAATTTGTGAAATTGAGGGTCTCCTGGTGGCAAACTCTTTCCATTTGTCTTCACTTGAAAGTATCTTTATTTTACTCAAACACTTAAAAACATTTCTCATTAAATATATTTTACTTTCTGCACAATAAAAAATGTGCTGGATACCAATGGTGCTAGTAAGAAGTGGGGTCTTGTTTCATTATGTTTCCTCTGAAGGCAATGTCTTCTTCCCAACCCTCCAATAGATTTAAAAATCTCTCTATGTTCCTGAAGTTTTTTTTAATAGGTATTTTTAAATTTTTATTTTATTTTATTTATTTTTGGCTGCATTGGGTCTTCGTTGATGCACACGGGTTTTCTCTAGTTGGGGCAAGCGGGGGCTACTCTTCATTGTGGTGTGCAGGCTTCTCATTGCGGTGGCTTCTCTTGTTGTGGAGCACGGGCTCTAGGTGCATGGGCTTCAATAGTGGCACGTGGGCTAAGCAGTTGTGGCTTGTGGGCTCTAGAGCGCAGGCTCAGTAGTTGTGGCGCACGGGCTTAGTTGCTCCGCACAGCATGTGGGATCTTCCTGGACCAGGGCTCGAACCCTTGTCCCCTGCATTGGCAGGTGGATTCATAACCACCGCGCCACCAGGGAAGCCCTGTTCTTGACGTTTTGACGACTGACTATGATGTATCTTTGTGTGAATGTTTTAAATTTATCTTTCTTGGTAAATTTTGGTCTTCCAGAATCTAATGATTGATGCTTTTCATCGGTTCTGGAAAATTTTCAGCTAAAATTCTCTTCAAATAGTTACACTTGTTTTATTCTGCCTCCTTCTTTCCCTTCCAGAACTCCATTCAGGCACGTAGAGCTTCTCATTCCATCTTCCTGTCTCTTAATCTTCTATATTTTCTAACTCTTGTTTTTCTGAATTGTATTCTGTATAATGTCCTCACAAAATATTTTCCCATTCATTATTCTTCTCCACTCTTCCAAATCTGGTAAACCCACTCACTGAGTTTTAAAAAATTAATATTATATATATTTTTCTGTTAATTCTATTTGATTTTCTCAAATATGCTCAGTTATTGTGCTCTTTCCTTACCTAAAACCTCTCTTTCATTTCTTTGAGCATATGAATTCATGCTTATCTCACGTTCTGTGCCTGACTGACGTCTTTGTGAGCTTGATTCAGCTATTTGATTATTCATTGCTTTATGGGTATGGTCCCTTGGTTCTTTGGATATTCTGAATTGCTGGTTGTGAATTTAGGTCCTTGGAACTTTATCTTTTAGAAATTTTGTGATTTATTTGGAAGACAGATGACCTCCAAAAGGAAGTTTATTTCCTTTTGGATTTTCATTTGTATTTGCCAGTGCCTGGAGACACTAATAGACTACTACCACCACTTTAACTTAAACTCTTTACTTATATATTCTCTGGATCTCTCAAGTGATGTGAATTTAGCCTACAAATCTGTGTGAGGACTAATCTATTTTTGTGAATACTGAGGAGACATTTTAACTTTTTTCCACCTAGTAGCAAGGTTGGAGGAAGCCAGTTCTGTTTGTCTTTAGGAGAGGAGTCTGGGTCTACCTCTCACCTTCACTTTGAAGCTGTAGATGTGTGGGGTTCCAGCTTTATGAGAAGGGTCTTCTATTAGACTCCCAGCTTGGGCAGTCCTTTGGGATTTGTCTCTTCCTCCCCATTCTTTGAGCTTTGAAAATAAAGCTCAAGTTTAGAAGAATTTAGAGTCTTGTTAACTCACTGATGCAACTAAAACTTTTTTTTTTTTTTTTTTTTTTTTAATGCGATACGCGGGCCTCTCACTGCTGTGGCCTCTCCCGTTGCGGAGCACAGGCTCCGGACGCGCAGGCGCAGCGGCCACGGCTCACGGGCCCAGCCGCTCCGCGGCACGTGGGATCCTCCCGGACCGGGGCACGAACCCGTGTCCCCTGCATCGGTAGGCGGACTCTCAACCACTGCGCCGCCAGGGAAGCCCTAAAACATCTTTTAAATCTGACATTTCCAGTTGTTTTTAACAGCAGTGATGTTCAGGGAAATTATACTACCATCCTGCCAGAAATACATCTTCCAAAGATGTTTCTGATCTCAAGTAATATATTGCCTCTCTTATATGTTCCTCTCATGGAATTTTAAAAAGTCTTACTTCAAGGAAACAAAATTCCACTGATATGCTTTATTAGGAAACTGATGACATAGGTCATCTCTGTATTTTGAGGCAAAGTGGGAACTTGTACTTATCTAGTTCACCATCAAGCAGTATTATTGTTTAATGCTAAACATCGGAACAAATAAAAGAAGAAATCCTCTTCGATTATCGTGATTAAAATTTCATTTTTCATTATTAAATTATGTATTTTTAGAAATTCATGAATCAGCCTTTGGTAAGTGGAAAAAATACTGCACATTCTTTCTCATCATGTAAATATTAGAGGGCAAAAGAGTCTGTGGCTTAAGATATAATATGTTAATAATCCAGGGCCTGGGTCAGCTTATATTTGTATCAGACAGCATACATACAAAGAGTATAGCAGTGTTTTGCATAATGTATCTGTACAATAAATATTTGTCAAAAAAGCTTCTCTTTTCTTTAGAAAAAGAAAAGAGACTTGTTTGAGAGAGAGAACTTGCAGTGAAAATATTTGGTGGGAAATCTTGCTTTAAATCATGATAGATTGAGTAAATAAAATGAGCATTTACTTGAGTTGGAGGAAATGAGGGAAATGGTTTGACAAGCGGACCGAGAGGGGTAACTCCTGAGCTGGGAAACACAGACATGAATAATGTAACCATTTGCATGGTAGATTTCTGCATTAGTGTGATAAAAATGATAGTACAAGCCTGATTATTCTTCCCTAAATTATTGAATCCTACATAACTTTTACATAGAAGGAGACTTGGAGTTTTTATTTCTTTGTCTCCAATACAACCAGCACCATCTGTTTCTCCTCTTATAGCCACCTCGCCATGGCAACACATCTTGATTTACCAGCAAGACTGCAGTTGTATGGCCAACTACATATAACTCTGTACTGCCAGCCATGAATCCAGCAATTTTCTTTTTCTACCTTGGCTTTCAGAGTCCCCTCCAGTGGCTGCATTGCTGCATTTTAGGGCACATCACAAGAGGAAAGAGTGTATTTTAGTGAAAGGTGCCTTTTAGTCCAGCAGCTGTCTCAGGGCTAGAAGGTCTCCAGCCGTTCTTTTGTGAAAGTTAAGACCTGGCTGGCAACTAAAAGTGTACATACTTGTCAAGAGCATTCGCTGAGACTTCAATGTATCAAACCAGACAAAAGAGAAGCAGGAGAGCTGGCGTGAAGTTCAGAAATAGCACGTTCCTTTTTCATTTGGTCCACCTCGTGCCATTCCAGAATGGCGTGATGGTTTAATGAGACTTGGATGCTTCTTTAGTCATTGAACAGTGACATCCTTAACAACGGAAATGTGAATGAACTGCTCATCAAGATTGGACTTTCTTTCATCTCTATGGTTTAAATAAGAGCTCGCAGGCGCTGCATTATGACAGATCGCCAATGTAAAGAAATCATTAAACTCTTCATCAAGGGATTATTAGATGCATGCTGTGAACAGCTTGGAAAAATTAGAAACTGGTATTTTTCCAGTGGAAATCTGGAATCAGAATATTATCTTTATTCTAATAAGTACTAAATTAATCAGAATAAATCTTCCAATAAGCAAGAAAAGGAAGACATATTGAGAAAGTAAAACACAGGAAATATTAGAACTGAGTGTGATGTGTTAATGTAGGTCAACCAATGTTCAGCAAGGTCCTCTCTCTGTATTTCCTCAACGATTGTGTCTGTGGCTCTACAATATTTAGTACATGTTGAATTCAATAGTTTTATTTTGGGTAAATGAATGATGTCCTGGATCAAGGCATAGGGAACCCGATGGCAAGACCCATCTCCTCAACTACTTTGGTATTTTGCAGGTAGTAGAACTGACTGAAAACATTTGCAGAGAAATGCGATCAAAAAGATAGTTTTTCCACCCAAATAGAGTAAAGGTATAGCAAGTCTTTCCAAGAGAGATGTTACTCAAGCCAAAGATGCAGGATCAAAGAAAATGTACATGTCAAGCAATAACTCTGATATCAAGATTTGTCTACCAATATTTCAAGAATAAACATACTCTGAACACTTCCCACCTGACTTCTGCATCCAAACGTCTTCTTGCTGAAACTACTGGAAAAGTGATGGGTTGGTTTTTACGATGATGTACCTCTGTTGTCTCTGAAGGCAACTCAACTTACAAACTTACTTCCCAAGGTCTCAAAACACCTGTTCAAAATGCAAAAGTTTTCTGCCCTCTCTGACCTTTGTAGCATGAGTTAAAAGTTTATAAGTCAGAAGCAAGCCCTATTCCAGCACCAAACACTCAAACAATGCAATACTAATTTCTCTTGGTTTTTAAGATTCTTCTCTTTTATAATAATTACTAAGGCACACATATAGGCATCATTCCCACAGCTCCTTTGATTTTCCTCTTTGTCATGGTTCAACTGCACTGATATTTGGAAACTAGTCTGTGGCTTAAACAACAACAAAACAAAAACCCTATGGCCATATAACACTCTGTTCAAATTACAGAAGCCTGAACAAAGCAGAAGCCTGAGCTGGAGTGAAGTTAGGGACCCTAGAGACTCATCCTTTGCCTTTCCTTCCTCCGTCCCACACCCCCATCCACCAGGGGGGAGCAGCACCATTTGAAAACTACTAAAGTAGATGATGAAATTATATTCGCACATTCCAGGAGAGCCACCGACAGAAGTTTTCTCTTCTTTAAATCATCATTCACTATGGGGCTTCGGTTAAACAACCCAATTTAAAAATGTTTGTCCTCTACTCTATGTCAAGGACTAAGTATGGGGCCAAAGTCCAGCCAAAGCCCACAGTCAAGTTGAGGAGATTGGCAAATAAATCAGCCATACAAATACTGCAGAACAGTGAAGGGGAGAAATGTGAGAGTGACAGAGGTAGTATCGGAGACTCCCAGCAGATCATCAGTAGCTCCGAAGTACTTCTGGGACAACAGAGTCAGGATTTATAAATAAAATAAGGAATGTACGTTGTTCTCCTTGGCCAGCCAAAGACACATTTGACCTGTTCTTGTGCAAACTCACTCTCCTCCCCTTACAATGTATAGCACATCTAATTTTATAGGAACACATTAAAAGCGCCAAAGTCTTTTTATTTGTGGAAAATGCAATGCTCGTTTTTGCCTCAGAGAAGTTTAATAAATATGACTTCTACCTTGAGAACCTTACTCTTTGAAAATTATTTCTGCTCTCCATCTCTTGATAAACATTGTTTAAAGGAACTGTACAGAATGTCTCAAATTCTAAATTCAATTCGGCCAATGTCAGTGATGTTCCAGGAACCAATTTAGGCAATGCCAGAGATTAAAATACAAAAGGAGAGAAATCATTGTTTTCTTAAATGGGCTTTAGAACCTAGTAGGAGTCATAAGTCAAGTTCCTAAATGATGGCGCAGAATAAGATGAATGATGTGAGAGAGGTGAAAACCGAGTGCTGTCCTAGTTCGGGGAGGAGACGGAATTACAGCTTCTTGAGTGTCGTCCACATTTTTCAGAGGAAAAGGGGGAATTGGTATGAAAATGAAAGGGTAAACACCTTTTAAAGGCCATGGATTGACAGCAAAGAGTGAATCATAGGAGAATGAGAAATATTTATCAACAAAAGTGACATGATTGGAGATACGAGAAAAGGGCAATCAATGTGGACATGCAAACTATAATCGTAAGAGTTTCTAGTAACTTGTTGGTTTTCCACACTAGTTCCTACCTCACTACTAATAGCATTTGCTCCTGCTTCGATTCATATATTCATTCCTTCAATGAAAACATACTAAGTGACATGGAAGGCTCTAGAGGTACAAGGTGAGCAAAAGGAGACTCTTCTCATGAATGCTGCACTTCTAGAAACACGAGGATGACACAAGGTAAACGTGCAGGTGTGAGTGTATGTACGCATTTGTACATGTAAATATAATCTCTCAAATATTTGAATAAAATTCATTTAAAGACATTTATCTAGAAGTACAGATCAATTTAAGGGAGAAGAAAGAGTCAGAGATAAAGAGATAGAGATAGAAACTGGTAGGGGGAGACTGGGAGAAAGAGACAAGAAGAGGGTCCATCTGGATAAAGGAAAGGAATCAATAGGTTAGTCTAACGAACAGGATTTGTTCATCATCAGTCAAACTATTTCAACACAGACTCATGTTGTCAAATTTCTGAACAAAATGTTTCCTTCTCAGGTGAAAATGCAAAAGGTTATAGTGACCATATCAGCTGCTAGCTGGTTTTACCTAGTAACATTATTTTCAAACTTAAAGGTTGTAGGCAGAAAGAGGAAGGGACATACCTGTTACTGACGCTAGATTTTATGCAAGATGAAAACAAAGACATGATTTTACTGGGTTTTACCCTGAGAAAACCATAATTCAAAAAGAGATACGTACCACAATGTTCAGGGCAGCTCTATTTACAACAGCCAGGACATGGAAGTAACCTAAGTGTCCATCGACAGATGAATGGATAAAGATGTAGCACATATATACAAGGGAATATTACTCGGCCATAAAAAGAAACAAAATTGAGTTATTTGTAATGAGGCGGATGGACCTAGACTCTGTCATACAGAGTGAAGTAAGTCAGAAAGAGAAAAGCAAATACCGTATGCTAACACATATATATGGAATCTTAAAAAAAAAAGGTTCTGATGAGCCTAGGGGCAGGACAAGAATAAAGACACAGACGTAGAGAATGGACTTGAGGACACGGGGAGGGGGAAGGGTAAGCTGGGACGAAGTGAGAGAGTGGCATGGACATATACACACTACCAAATGTAAAACAGATAGCTAGTGGTAAGGAGCCGCATAGCGCAGGGAGATCAGCTCGGTGCTTTGTGACCACCTAGAGGGGTGGGATAGGGCGGGTGGGAGGGAGACGCAAGAGGGAGGGGATATGGGGATATATGTATACGTATAGCTGATTCACTTTGTTATACAGCAGAAACTGACACACCATTGTAAAGCAATTATACTCCAATAAAGATGTTAAAAAATAAATTAGAAAAAAAAATACTTAGGTAGTACAGAGGCCAAAAGAAAAGGAGGGCACTGGGGAACAGACTACCCAATTGGATTGAAAGATGTGGGAGTTTTGCTGCACTTCATTTGATAAAGGGAATTCCTAACAGCTTTTTTACTGAGTGTCTGGATGTGGACAAGAGCTCTTCCTTAAGGGCCCTGTACGTTTCATCAAACTTCAGGGAGGACTATAGAGTTTACAAGAAACAAGAGAGCATTAACATAATCTATAAAAATGTATTCACTCTTATAGTTAATAAAATGTTTTCAAAATCTGTTTAATTTCTCTAAAAGGAGTCTTAGGTAGACTGGACTTTTGCAATTAAATATGTGGAGGGAAGCACAAATAATGTCTAATAATAGTAAAATATGACTCTTGTGGTTTCTTTTTTCCTATAATTTGTTGGAAACTGTTTCATAAGAAAGGAATACTTTTTAAGAGGAAGTTAAACCATCGATAATCTACATCTTGACTAGCTTACAGTTCTCTTTCCCATGTTCCTTTCTGTTATTTGTCTATTATTTGTGTATATTAAAAACTGTAAACACACAAAAGTGCATGGTTACATCCAGTGTTTTTCACTTAACATAACAGAAAATTTTCATGCTGTCAGAGTCGTTGCAACCATAATTTCCCCAGGTACATTTTATTCCACCAGGATGACATGCCATAGTTTGCTCTATATTTTTATTCCAATGGGAATTGTTTTCACTAACATGCATTGAGCGCTCACGGGTGCCAGTTGCTCTGGGAAGCATGGGCTGGTCCCGGCGCAGCGCGAGGACCCCAAGCAGAGGGGCGCCCGGGCGCTCTGCGGGCAGTGACCCCCGGCTGGAGGCGAGGGCTGAACTGAGTCCTGACAGGGAGGTAACAGATTGGAAACTGTAAAACTGTGTCTTCAGCATTACCTTCCTTCACAAATGTTCCCAAGTCCTGCATTTGTAGTTCAGCAAAATGTGAACTATGTTTCAAAGAGTAAAAGGCTGAACATATTTTCAGCTCATTTATTAAAGCTCAACTTTAACCGTAGCAGGTTTACTTTGCAAACTCACGAGGAATAAAGAGATTATCAGAGAAACGGGAATCAACTTTTGGTCGCTGCGGAAATTCAATTTCTGTTCACGTACGTCCAGGTAAGAGCATGGGAGTGGACGGTTGGTACAAGATGTACAACCAAGGGATCACAAACCGACAGAGGTTGTGTTTTTATCTTCAGCTTTAGTTAAAAAGATTTAGAACCCAAGACTTCATATATTCAAGGTGTCGGGTGTGGACCCACAGTATCAGCAGCACCTGTGAGCCGGTGAGCACTGGTGAGCACTGCACAATCCCAGGCCTCATCGAGAGCTACAGAATCTGAACCCACATTTTAACATGATTCCCAGGGGACCTGTGTGCACATTCAGATCTGAGACGCAGCGCCTTAGAGACCACCTTCCTCGTGACCGACCGCCATGCACCGCGCCAACCCCCGTGGCCGCGGAAACAGACAACCCGCGACTCTCCTTGCAGCTTGAAGCCCAGTGATAGCTGACCCTTCATACCGGGTTCGCTTGTGGGTGATCAGAGAAGCAGTTCCATCACGTGTTTAGACCATCACTGAGCCGGTGGCCAGGGGCCTTGAAATTCTACAAGCATTTGAAAGCCAATCCAAACAATAGAAATGTAATCACTAAAGTCATGCAACGCAATTCTCCTCACCACCAGCCTAGTGGCCTCTGAGTTTTCCCTTCCGATGAGAAATGAATAAATAGGAAAAAGCCCCTGACTGTCAACGGAGGCTGCCGTAAGCCAGGGACTTATTTTTCCTAAGTATTAATGATATGCCTGCTGGAAATTCCCCAGCAGTCCGGTGGTTAGGACTCCACGCTTCCACAGGTTCGATCCCTGGTCGAGGAACTAAGACCCTGCATGCTGTGCAGTGAGACAATAAATAAATAAATAAGTAAATAAATAAGTAAACAAACAAATAAATAAAATGCCTCCCGATACAATGTTCTTTTAGTTACCTTTGCTTTTGGCAAACACACACAGGAGAAAATCGAACCTCTGAGGCCTGGAGGGAAGGAGATATGGTCCCATGTTAATAACCCACCAGGAGCTACCAGAGGGAGATAAACCAACGGAGACCTCTCCAAGGACAGGGCTGAAGTCACCATGCAAGCAGTGTTAGAAAATTCAGGCAACTCCGATCATTAGGGACACTAGCAAGTCACTCAAAACGTATCTGATCGTAGCAGCTGCTGGTGCCATCGTGGGGCATAACTGCAACTCATTAGCGACCTCACCCTGGTCTGACTTCTTCAAACGAGTCCCTCAAGCCATCTTTAGACCTTAGATACCAATGATGAAAAGGGCTGTCTCTGATGGAGGCTCAGCTGAACCAGATCTTCACAAATCCACTTTCCTCCCAGGCATCAAACACCAGATAATAGAATATTCATTGTTCATTTAAAACCATATGCTCCATTGGCACAAATCCCATCGTTCAATATTCAAAGCTGTGGTGGATCCCCTGACATCTGCTGTCAGAATCCTCGGGATAGCGTGTAACGGCAAGACTTAAACATCTACTCTTGCATTTCCTTTTGTTACCTTTTCCACTGTTTTATAAGCTTATGTTTAAACAGAATGAAATTATAGAAAATATTTCACCCAGAGGCAATCCAGAGACCTTCTGATTTAAAATAGTGTCTCGTTCATACTCATGACACGGCCTTTTCGAATTCATACAGTGATTATGATGAAGACACCAAAACAGTGAAAATTAAGAGAAGTGCAACACAGACAAAGGGCCAAGTACAGAATCTGGGAGAAATAATCACTGGTACAACTGGGTCTAAAAGCACAACTAGGGGCTTCCCTGGTGGCGCAGCGGTTGAGAGTCCGCCTGCCGATGCAGGGGACACGGGTTCGTGCCCCGGTCCGGGAAGAGCCCACATGCCGCAGAGCGGCTGGGCCCGTGAGCCGTGGCCGCTGAGCCTGTGCTCCGCAACGGGAGAGGCCACAACAGTGAGAGGCCCACGTACCAAAAAAAAAAAAAAAAAAAAGCACAACTAGTACCCATTTGTGCTTTGTCATTTGGAAACGATGCAAACCTGCAATTGTGGATATAGATACCCAGACGCTACTACTCGCAATCACCTCAGTATCTCACCATGTGCTCCTGAAATCCGAAATGCAAGATTCAAAGCAACTCTGAAACTAGCTTCTGCTTTCTCAGGTAGACAATGTAAAGCATCAGCTTTGCCACCATCAGTGCTTTTTCCTACATCCATTCCAACTACCATGCTCGGAAAATGACTGGGATTGCAATATGAGTGGTCTGATGAAGGTCTCTTGTACCTTATCCTCTAATTCTGAGATGGATATGGGCATGAGAGTAATGCATTAACCTGCTGTAGACAAAAGTAGGAACAGGACAAGCCCTGGAAGCAGTGCATGCTGGGGAATGTAGTTTTTCTACATATTGTCAGCCATCCAGCAGCAAATAGCCCGTCTGCTTGCAAAAAATCAGGTTTGGATGAGTGTTTATACTCAAGGAAATATACATTAAAATAATAATTAGTAATATGGATTGCTCAGATTGGCAAAACATTTAAAGGCTGACAATATTCAGTATTGGTGAGGGTGTGGAGAAACAGGCATGTTTATATATTTTTGGTATAATTTATACTGCCTTTTTGGAAAGTAATGGACTTCCACTAATTGGATAAATATTCATATATCCTTTGATTGAATAGTTTTACTTCTAGGAATCTATCTGACTAAAAAGACATTTTGCTCACATATGCAAAATGCTTTGTGTATATAAAGATACACACAGCAGTGTTGAGTATAATAGTACAAAAACTGGAAACAAAGTGAAGTGTCTGTCATTTGAGAAATTTTTACATAAATTATTGCATATCAATCCCCTAAGGTCATTAGAAAGAATAAGATAGATTATATTCACTTAGTTAAAAGACGTGCTCAGTGCAAATGACCTAATTTAAAAAGTAAGTTGTGGAATAGTATCTGTGTTATAGTTTTATTTCAGTAAGAAATTTTAAAGCTTGGTGTATACACCTATTTATTTTAGTTTGCCTAATCTTTGGATCTTAGGAAATGTGTGCTTCATATAAATGTTATAAATAGTGTAATGCATGGGGGGTGTGGGAAAATATACAACCAACTTTAAAGAAGCTAAACCCTGAGGAACCTTATTTCAGGGAAAGATAAGGCTGAAAAAGGAATCCTAATTATTTGTGCTCTATAACTCTATGTATCTATATTTTTCAAATGAGCCTTTAATACTTTTGTGATGGAAAATAAAAAATAACGCCTTAAGGAAATATAAAAGTATAAAGGTTTTTTTTTTTTTTTTTTTTTTTTTTTTTGCAGTATGCGGGCCTCTCACTGTTGTGGCCTCTCCCATTGCGGAGCACAGGCTCAGCGGCCATGGCTCACGGGCCCAGCCGCTCTGCAGCACGTGGGATCTTCCCAGACCGGGGCACGAACCCATGTCCCCTGCATCGGCAGGCGGATTCTCAACCACTGCGCCACCAGGGAAGCCCAAAAGTATAAAGTTTTAAAGTGGTTATGTCTGAATATTCAGATTTGGGGTATAAATTTCTTATATATTTCTGTATTTTCCAAATTTTCTATAGTGAAGACATAATAACATTGTAATCACAAAAAGAATTTTTTTAAATTTAGCATGCCAATTTTGTTTCTTTCTTTTTTTTTTTTTTTTTTTTTGCGGTATGCGGGCCTCTCACTGTTGTGGCCTCTCCCGTTGCGGAGCACAGGCTCCGGACGCACAGGCCCAGCGGCCATGGCTCACGAGCTCAGTCGCTCTGCGGCATGTGGGATCTTCCCGGACCAGGGCACGAACCCGTGTCTCCTGCATCGGCAGGCAGATTCTCAACCACTGCGCCACCAGGGAAGCCCCTGTTTCTTTCATCATAGTAAAGAAGAAAAAATAACTTGGAAAAAAGCACACAAATATGAACAGTAATTCCCTTTGGTTAATGACACCCAGGATAATTTTTTTGGTGTGCTCCTATTTCACTGCAATTAAGACATTTTCTATATGTTATGGTTTTGCACTGATAAAAAATAAAAACAAAAAATAAATGAAAACCTTCAAAACTCTGGGAGATGCGGGCCAAGACAGTTATACATTACCAGACCCCTAAAATGGAAGGAATTTTCAAAATGGAAAAAAAGAATTAAATTCAGGAAACCAGTTTGAGATGTCCAGTTTTCTGTGTTCCAAGGATGTTACATATTGGCAAAGACTCTGCTGAAGTATCTAATTAAGGAGCCTATATAAAGCAGATAAAAGATTAGCATTTTCTCTGGGTGCTAAAAGTATGGTGCCCAGGAACTGTCTCATCCTAGACCAATGTGACAGACGATTCCGGGCACTTATGGCCATGCCTGCTCAAACCCCATCTGCGATTCTACTAATCCCAACAGGGCTCTGCAATGTTGTCAACGGTGTCTCCTATGGGGCCCTCAGAGGCAGTGCCACCTCTGAGCCACTGTTTATATAGAAACTGAAGGCATGGTCCATAGAGCGAAGTTTCTAGAATTCTCCTACATGCTCCTTCTGGAACGGGCATGGAAGGAAAATGACTGATCTCTAAATTCTCTAGACATTAAAGGAGCAGGGCGGACCAAAGGAAGGCTAGTAGCCTGGAATGCTAGCAAAAGCCAGCAGGCGACAAACTGGTTCAGAAAAACGACACGAGTGTGGAACTAGCAGCGTCACCGGTAATCTCAGGTAACAAGATGGTTTGCTACAGAAGAAAGCAGGCTGATGGCCACACAGAAACGTTTCTTCTCATGTACGTCTTTGCTGAAGAGGTCACCCATTCAAGTATGAGTCACCTCACAGAGATTCTCAATGGTGAGAGTAAAAACTTGCCTGTTTAACTACATGCAAAATATTACATGATGTTTAGGTGCATACACTTACTGAAAATAAATAGGACAGCAAAGGACAGAGGAAGTAACACTAGAACGGTGCATGAAGAACGCTTAACTGTTCATCGAGGGGTCTTTCTAAAGTTTGGTAGTGGGTGTATGGGTATATACAATAACTTTTTTAAAAAACGTAATTCCGTGTGCTTTGAATGTTGCAAAAATCATTGAAAATTAAAGCGCTTAGACTCCAGATCCCCTCCCTCACTCCACGCAGCAGAATGATTGCCCCTTCTCAATTCTGGTAGGAGATGAAACATTTATCCTTTGGAGATGATGACAAAATTTAGACTGGGTAACACAAAGACTTATCAATGGCAAGGCTCCTGTAAAGAAAACCAGAGGTCTGAAAAATCCACAAACCTGATATTACAAACTACCACTTCCCTAGTTTTCTTTCCAAGTGGGGTCTCAGAACAGTGGGAGCTGGGGCTTCACTCTCTGGGCAAGCGTCTCTCTGAGGGATTTGACCAGACCAAGAGAAAAGATCCAGCAATGCAGCCATCTGGGTCTTCCCCCAGGGTAACAATCTGGCCAGATAACTTTAGAGTAAAGTCCACACGCTGTAAGACCCACCCGCATGCATGGAGATTTGTATTAACTTGCTCTTAAGTGTGAGAAGGCAGTCGAGGATCACAGCACATCTTTAACATAAAAGACTTCAAAAAATTTTAAAAAGTAACTCAGAAGAAAGAAACAGCATAGAGAGAAGAAAAGTCCACAGTCACAGTATGAAACAACCCAAACCTATCATTTATATTCTTAGAGATAGAGAAGAAGATAACATTTATAAAGCAAGAATAGGATGCACTAAGGAAGAAGCACTAGCAACATAAAAGAGAACTTTCAGAAATTTAAAAACATAGCAGTCATAGAAAGCTAGGTAAGATAAATTTGAGGAAATATCTCAGAAAATATAATTTAAAATAGGACAACAGGAGAAAAAGGATGAGAGATACAATATCTAAATAATAAGAATTCCCAAAGAAACAACAACCAAAAACCCAAAGTAATTTAATAAAATTTCTCAGAGCTCAAGAACAAGTTTCCAGATGAGAGATCCTCCTCTCCAATCAAGGGCTCAGCAAAATGGATGAAAATTACCTTAACAAGCTACATCATTATGACATTTCAGAACACTGGCTAGAAAAAGAAGGTTCTATTCTTCTTCTTTTGGGGGGGGGGAGGGAAGATTACATAAATATACAAAGGATGTAAGCTCACAATGCCATTGGACTTCAAGTTCATTTATGTTGTCAGACATGACAGGAATTTCATGGCAATACACAATCTGAAACCACTTTCTTTTGGAACTCTCTTTAAGATTTATTGTATAGGAAAAAAAAGACAACTATAAAGTTACTTCATAATAGGAACTACCTCTGCCAATGACATGTTTAGTGATCAAGCCAGACCTACAATTTTCTGAAGTTCCTCAGGGCTCTGTTTTCCTGCCCCTTCTCTCTGTGCTCTGACACCTGCTTTCTGTCAGTGGAAGCAGCTCCTGGCAGAGACCCTGGGCTCAGGGAGGCTGGGCTGTAATCACAGTGGCCATCACTACGAGGTGCGGTACAAAGACCACATAGCTCTGTCCTTGAACTTGGCTTCTCTGCGGTTGTGTCAAAAAGTGAAAATTGTCCTGCACTTCAGCAAATGCATTGTTGAGTAGGAGAATCTTTCAAAAGCAACCTGATCAAAGGTGCCCCAGAAAGGAGAAGTCAACTCTCAAAGTTACCAGCTTCACTTCATAGCGACTAGACTCTTGCACGTTTTCAAACAGGATTTATCTTCTGAGATTCCTAAGAAAGTCATAACTACAGTCGTCCCTCAGTATCCAAGGGGGATCGGTTCCAGGACCCCTGCCCCTGGGATCAAGAGGTAATGTAGTATTTATTGAAAAAAAAAAACAATCCACATGTAAGATGACCCGCACAGTTCAAACCCACGTGGTTCAAGGGTCAATCGAGTCTCTATGAAACTGCACACTGATGCTCGAGGGAATTGCTGATTGAGAGCTGCTGGATGAAAAATATAAAAGAGGGAAACTGATGAGAGCATTACTAGATATAATAAGATGCAATTAGGGAGAAGTGGCCAGGAGTATATGAAGCCAGACTAAGAAAAAGAGAGTCTTCCTGGTGAGTGAGACTGGAGAAGAATTTGTTTCTAATCGAAGCCTTCTTACTACTCGTGGCACCTTAAAAAGATGCTCAGCAAACTTTACAGCAGTGGCATCACCAAGGGTGAGATGCTTTAGAACCCCAAGAACTTCTACTGGTTTCCTCTCCTAGCCAACATAAACAGAGAGCTAGGTAAGTGGAGAAAAATCATATAGAATATAAACAAAGGTATCTTTTAAAAAATCTTTGCCGGTACACTCTAAGTAAAATGAGTGTATTTACTTGACAAATCGAACTTCAGAACAAATTCCTTATCTCTTCCTTCCAAGTAGATTGTTGTCCGTGGGCCCCAGTTATATAGAAATTCTGAAGCAGCCCCTGGACATACTAGCATTTTGTCTCCATTTGAAATGTGCCCTACCCAGAATTTACTCTAAAGTACAGGCATAAGGTAATGATTCATCTTTTCTTTCCCTTTCCCGAAATGCTGTAGTGCTTATTGTAAAACCCAGCTTTTGAGTATGTGCTGCTATGTATGCATGTTCTTGTTCCCGAATGAGATGGGCCCCCCTCCTGATGATTACTGCTTGGATCTTCTCTCTCCTGCTGGGAAGGCAGAGCTCAGCGATACTGAACTAAGTTCACAAATCACATTTCTTCCTCTGTGAGCATTGGGGATATTATTGGAATGTAGGCTGAGAATGGTTTGGACTGTATATAAAATGTATTTCAGTTTGGGAGAAATGAATGGAGGTCTATTGCCACTATTCCAATAGCACTTAAGAGAATGTGAGTAAGTTACCTCTCTAAACTCTGCTTCATTTGTCAAAAGAATTTAACTCAGGAGACAAGAAAAAGTAGCGACTGTTTCAAGAGGGTTTTACAGGTTCTTCCAGAGACAGTTTCATGGTCACAGAACCTGTTCCTGCCATGTTTCTCCAGGCCTGGCCGGATGTGTCCATGGATCCACCACTTAGAACATCCAGGAAACACCCACTGCTGTTCTACTGGCCCCCTTATCCAATTTCTACCAAGAATATGCTAACAGCAAAAGCAACTCAGTAAATCCAATTGATTAGGTTCCATAAGAGGACATATATTAACATCATTGTTAAATTTATGCTCGACATGCTAAGTGTTTAATAACTGTTCTGTATGTTTATGCCTTAAAATATATATATATATTTCAGATCTAGTAGGGAAAGCAACTGAATCATGCTTCCCTTCTCTTCTTCAGTTAGAAACCTGGCACCATGTGTGTTTGCAGCCTTGCTTTCTGAAGGCGTTATAATGATAAATTGATTTTTAAATGAAATTTACTCTTAAAATGTTATAAACATTCTTTATCATGTTCCAAATGGCTCCACTTATAGGAACGCTCCCAAAATACTTAGGGACATTTTCTTGAAAATATTAATGCATGTCCAAGAGAACTTAATACATACATATATATATATAGAGAGAGGGGGGGGGTAGGTAGATATCGATTTACAGATTCATAGATATGTGTGTCTATACCTGTGTATACACATATGACATATGTCATATGACTTGTATATGACAGAAGCAGCACATACACTGTGACATATGTTACTAGTACTTCAATAAGATGAGCAGTAGTATGGATTTAATTCAGTGCTCATTTGTTAGCTCCATCAATTTTGGATGCAAAGAGGAATCACTCAGTGTTAACTGAATGGTGGTAATGACTCCATAAAGACAGTCCATTTCCAAGTATTATAAATAATGCTACTCGTAAACAAAGCATGCACACAATCAAATCAATTTGAATTTCAATATACAGCTGCAATGAGTGGAATGTTATTCGTCTAGCTGTGTTTCACAAGCTGCTTATGAATACTTCCTTTGGGACCATTCTGTGGTACTTTCAGAAAATCAGAAAACATACAAAGAAAGAAAGAACAAATGGAATGCTATTACATCTCTGCCAGGAAGAAAGAAGAATTTTCCAGACAGGGAGAGGCAGACACGTGAAAGAAGAAAAATAGAGGTATCTGTTAGACCAGTGGTTCTCAAAGTGTGGTCCAGGAGCCATAGCATCAACAAATGGAACTTCTAACTTCTGTTAGAAATAGAAATGCCTGGGCCCCGCCCCACTCTTGGGTGGGGCCCAGCACCCTGTGGTGGCAAAAGCCCTCCAGGTAATCCTACATGCTAAAGTAAACACCGCTGGCTGTGTTGGGCTACCAGTGACAAGAAACAGCTGACGATTTTTACAGTTCACATGTGAGACTCGTCCTATGTCATGTTATAAGTGACATAATTTCCAACTACTAAATGAAGTGTGGATTGGGGTGATTTCATAACCCAGCAATATCCACATTGTGAAAGAGGAGCTGCACTACAGAGTCCGGCCAGGGGGGGAGCTGTTCTACCTATTAGTGTTCCTGTTGGCTGGTCTTTCTTCAAAGGGGTTCGCTGTTCCATCCCACCTGGCCTGGGTCGCACTAACCTTCAAAGGAAGCAACTCCTCCCACATATGGAGGTTGTTTAGCTTGGAGGCGAGCTTCCTGAGCACACCCATTTGAACACACATATTGCAATCAGCCTACTAGGGGGAAGAGCTTTCATTTCATGACCATGGTGCTTAATAGGGGGGCAGATGCAAGGCAAGAAAGTCATCAGAGAATAAAGAGAGCCGCAGAAAACTCAGGAGCTGGGCCAAGCTCCACCCACCTTTCTCATTTTCATGAAGCTGCCATGGCGGTGATGATGCCCCACCCCCACCGGGGGCACAGACCACCGTTACCGGGGCACCAGCAGGGCCCTCTGCGGACCCCTCACTCTCCAGCACGCTCCCGTTCTCAATTTCAATCTGCTGTCTTTCTTTCGTGTCTAAAACCTTGCAAATTTAGATGATATTACAGAATAACTATCATCATAACTTTGTTCTCCATAGTTTCATGGTGGAGGAGTTCTGTTTGCTGAGTCCAGAGAGAAAAGACTAAAAAGATCTAGGCATAAGGGGGAGAGAGGGTGGGAGAGAGATGGCGTGGGAGTTTGGGATTAGCAGATGCAAACTATTATATATAGAGTGGATAAACAAGAAGGTACTATTGTACAGGGAACTATATTCAATATCCTGTGATAAACCATAATGGAAAAGAATATGAAAAGAGAAGATACATATGTGTATATATGTGTGTGTGTGTGTGTAACTGAATCACTTTGTTGTACAGCAGAAATTAACACATTGTAAATTAACTGTATTTCAATAAAATAAATTTTTAAAAATCTAGGCATAATTACCATCCGTGGGAATATAATGTGAACTACAGATTTATACATATGGACTTTTTCTCTCTATATAAGTAATGATCAGGGTCTCAAAGAAAAGGGAAAACAATTTAAAAAGTTTAAGAAGCTCCAAAAAATCATCTATAAGGGAAGAAAGCTGTGGAGAGAAGGAGGAGATTTTACTGAGGTTTCAAAATGGAGAAACTCCGTCCCCCAAATGTAATTATGTTCCCCAGAGAATGATTCACCCCCATCCAAACATCCTGAAACACTTGTTTGGGAGGTGGAACCTGAAGATGACCATATAAGGGCCTCCCAGCTCAGGGCGCTAAGGTGACTCCAAGCTAAACGAGAAAATAGGAGAATTCTTTATTTTATTTTTATTTTTTGGTGTCACCATACGGAATTCCAATCTAATTTTTCCAATTTCTTCCAGTGCAGCTGGGCCATGCTATAACATACCCTCTCGAAGGTAACAGTTGTTAACAGTTCTAGTTATTACAGGTTAAAATACCATCTTTTTACATTTTTTTTCCCTTGAGATAATCACACTTTAACAGGGTATAAGTTACATTTTCCGTGGAGCCTTTCCTGAACACACTGTAAATTGCAGCTCCCTTGCCAAACTCCTCTTTTATTTCCCGTTTCGTTTCTCCTACGGCACATTTCATCACTCCAAAATTACATATTTGATGTTTTTATTTGAATTATTTTTTTGTCTCCCCCACTAGCATGTCAGAGAGTTTTGTTTGGTCAACTGTTGTATCCACAGTGCTTAGGAGAGTGAGTGACACAGGGTAGACACTGAAAGATTTGTTGAAAGAATAAATAAATGAATATTCTAGGTGGTGGTAATTCCTAGATCTAAATGCTGACTCAACTGTGCTAGAATGTAAAGCATTGAACACAAAGGTGATATGGGATGTGAAGTAGGAGTTTTCATACACAGGCCCTCAAATCTCGCTACCTCCATCAATTTGGACACTTTACCGAGAACGAGGAGACTCCAGAAACTGCTGGGGAGAGCTGCCACAGTCAGGCTACTTTAGTAAACTTCCTCGCAGAATGGAATTGAAAGGCAGAGCCAGACCACTAAGTGATTACAACCATACTGACTTCTAATGGGACTCACTACCAAAATATTTCCAATATGGTGTTCATCCAGAGATGCTGAAATGCTCACACACACACACACACACACACACACACACACACACACACTACAAAGCGATGTGTCATCACAAAACCAGTGCAAAATGCTGAGCCTCCTGCCAGGGACGCTAATTCTTCAAAAGATTAGCTTCCTCGCTCTATGAAAACATGCCTAATTATAGCATGATGTTTATTATGCTGTAGCTAGCAAAGCACACATTCATTATCATGCAGTTTTCTCCCCTTGGGGCTTCAGTGCAAATATAGACGTTATCCTGTGGACAGGATCACGAAAGCACAGAGCCTCAGTCTGGGGGATTAAGCAGGGGCTGCTTGGCGGAACTGACCGCAGCCCTGGCATGGGTGAGTGGCTTTGTGTCTCCGCCAGGCCTTGATGCCACGAGGCTGGACTTCCCCTTCAGCCAGCAGTCACGATCAGTGTGACAACAGGTACGTGCGAGACGATCATCTCACTTCCCAAGGATGTTACTGACAAACAAGAGTTAACAGAGCCAGCCTGAACCGTGATCAGGTGCGTTAACCGAAGAACAGATGCCAGAGATAGAAGAACGTGTCCACTGGGGCTCACAAGTAAATCCTGAATGACAGGGTGTTTCCCCAGACACGCGGAGGTGAGGGGTCTTCAGTCCCTGCTTCACTACTGTCATCGGAGGGGGGCCGGAGCAGTCATGAAGACACTTGGCGGGCCGCACAGCACACGCAGGGCTCATCCAGACCCCCAGGGGGAAGCGCGTTTTGTGCAGCTGAGAGCAGCACTCCCACCAGCAAGTGGGCAGTGACGCACGTGCCCAGCCGCTCGGAATCCGGCTGCCTCCCTTCAATCTGGCTGCTCCTCTCCCATCAGACCGGGCTCCATCTGAGCAGGGCGTTGGGAGAAAAACACCACCAGCGAGTCATGAACTTCAGACCATCTCTATGTCAATGCATCTTAAACTACGTGGTGGGTCTTTGTATTCCTTTACTGCTTTACTCAGGAAAAACGATACGCCACCTAGTCTGCATCGTTGAGTGGGCTGGGGATGCTCCCTGTCCTTGAAGAGCCCAGGGTAGTTGGGAAAACTGACTTGTGATTCGATCCTTACAGCACACGGTGAGAGTGCTGCCATTATGATTAAAAAATATAAAAATAAAAGACCCAGTGGGCTGGGAGTGCAAGGAGGGAGCCATGAAGACACTCTACGTATGAAAGGAAATAACTTACGAAACATGGTGCTTTAAGGATAGACAGGTAAGTATCATCCCACGAGACATGTTAGGCAGATTTAGTAGAGTGTGGTGTGCTGAACAAGATAGAAAGAGACGGAAAGACAAAAGGCACTTAACATTCATAATCACCTAATGTTCGTGACATAGTAAAGGGGCAGGAGGAACCGTCAGGTATCTGGTGAGCTGCGGGTGGGCTCGTTAGGGGTGTTTGTTATTGCATCCCACAGAGAGACCATGTGTTTTAGGCTCAGAAACTGTCTATCTCTGGCCCCCTGAGTCTGGTCCTCATAAGTGCACCCTCAGGGAGGAAGGCTGAGGTGGCAGACAGAAGATATGAATGGGACGCAAACCAGGATTCTGGAAGTGTGGTTCCTTATTGAAGTGAGCAGACTTTTCTTAGGTGGTGAAGGACTGAATTTAAACAAAACTAGAACATGGAGAGTTGAGAAAAAAGCAGAACGCAATATTGTTTGCATTTTCTTACACTTGAAGGGAGTTTATTTGCAGAGGAAAACAATTTTCTAAGTTGTTTTAATAATTAGTCTTTCTAAACCAAGAACCAACAGCAACAGCATCAATGAAGAGCATCATGTCCTGCTCTGAATTCACATGGTCATCAGACATCTGCCAAGATAGCAGCTCTTGAGGTCATAAGATAAAGACAGAACTTTAAAAGTTCCTTGAGTTTGGTTCATCGTTGAGCTTAGACTCTCTGGCCTATTTAATGGAAGTTATGCAAGAAGTATATTTACTACAGAAACTTGTCAAAGAGTTTGGGACAGAGAGGTAGAAACAGAAAATGGTTCCAGTGTCTGAGTCACGTTTCAGGGTCACTTCCTGTCCAGGAGTAACTGACTCGCTTGAACTTGCCTAATCGTGCCCTCCCCCCATTTCACTGCTCAGTTATTGTTCTATTTGTTTGCAGTCCTAAGTTCTATGACTTTACTGTTAGCTGTCGCAAACCTTCTTGAATGTGGTTGGTCAATGCATTTAATAAAGGCAAACTAGTCAGTGCGATGTCATCAGAGCAGGGCTACAGCCAAACCAAGTGAAATCTGGACTGGCTGATGCTAGAACTTGTAGAAGAAGCTTCTAGCAGCACTACCAAGATTGTGGGATTTGTTCACTTCACTGGAAAACATCAAGAGCTCAGCTTGACACTTCTGACTCCAGTGCTTGTTCTGTATGTGGGTTATAACTCTCATCAGCCCTCCAGCCTGTACTGAAAGTGTAAGAGGATGTGTCTACTTTATTCTCATAGTAGAAGGCAGAAAGGAACAACGTGTCAGTAAGATTTGTCTAGAATAATTTGAAGTTCAACTACAGAAGGCCTCAGTGGGTTTCGGGTAATTTTTTTTTTTCCTTTTAAATTAAAGAAATTTCAAGGTTATCATGTAAGAATGTCACTCTCACTTGCATCCTGATTTGCCTTCTTGGATAGCAGAGAAAAAGGCTGAATTACAGGAAGAGGCCAAGAACCGTATTCAACCCTAGGTATGCCCGTGGGAGTATGTTTAGTATGTGCACCTTACCTGCTGTGTATGATCAAGGAGAAGTAGTTTAGAGCTGCTGGGCTAGCAGAATGAAAATGTGCCTTGCTATCAGACAGTCCTGTTTCTAACCCTGCCTTGCCACTATGACTTCAGTCAAGTTACTTAGCTTCTCTGCACCTTGGTTTTCTTATCTGAAAATTGGGGAAATGGTAGCTACCATTTAGTGGGATAAAATGATATAAAGTGTAGGCACTCAATCTACGATTTATTTCCTCTTCATTCCTGAAGTGTTCTGAACAATTACTATACAAACTAGGAAGTTTTTGGTTGCAAATAACAGAAGAACCAACTCAAACTGGGGTAGACCACATGGAATGTAGTGGCCCCATAACTGAAAAATTATGTCGGCCAGGCTTCAGGGATGTCGTTATGTATGGGCTCAGAGGTCACCAGGAGCCTGTTATTTGGCACCCCTCAATTCTGCCTTCAGCGGAGCCTAAGCGCCTCCCTATTACAAGATGGGTCCAGGAGGATGAGCTTCGGGAAGGAGAGAGAGAGAGAGAGATCACTATGTTAATGTCACTCAGATACGGATGTTGTGCAGAGAGAGAGTGGAGGTATAGATTAGATGCTGGGACGGAGGCAGCCAAAAGTCCACTACAGCAACCATAACGCTGGCATTATAGAGTTCTTATGGAAATCCTTTAGGTTACATTTATTCTACAAAAAATATACAAATAAATGTGTCCTATATAGAGACAGAGAAAGAGAGAGAGGGAGTGGGGAGGTATTAAGAGAGAGAGGAGATTCTAGTCTACAGAGAAGGGAGAGAAGCCATAGATCAGGGTCCACCCACCGTGACCCAGTCCCATCACCTCTTGTACTGGAAGCTGGGGAATCAAGGATAGTGTTTATCTTCCCTTTAGAATTCATCCAGTAGTTTTCTTCTTTCCATAAAATCACACAGATAGATAGAACGGCCAAGAAAGAATGGATATATTTTCCCCACGCGCGCGCACGCGGACACACACACACACACGCGCACGTACACGCACACACTCCCCAACACCAAAAATCCCTTTATTGAATCCTTCATATTTCATATTGATATCATCAAGTCAAACCTCAGACCCACAAGAATCCCAAGGATTCATTATACTCTTGACATTTCTGGAGCAGTATTATACATAAAAACGCTTCTGATTAATGTTTATTATTGGATCCTGACTGGACTGGAGAGGTACACATACTAATACATTTTCTAAAACATTAGCTCTTAAACCCGTCCATAGCATTTACCAAAGAGCAAACATTCTTCACATCTGAAATAAAGGAAGATAAACTGAGGGTCAGTGAATTAACTACCAAATATATAGTAAATGATCTGCCAATTACAATATATAGGGATTGTGTCTCCGGAAACTTCCAGAACAGTCACAAACTCAAAAACTTTACCTTGCTGTTTCAGATGGGATGCTTAATCTCCATTATTATTTTGTAAAGATATAGTTTGGTCAAACGTGCACATGGAGGAACATTATAAGGAAAGGTTTTATGGAATTCTCTACTATAGTTAGGGACAAATGCTCTAGTAATTGTTGTTCGTTGTATTACATAACGACTCCTCTGAAGATGGTATGGGATTCCTTGGTGGAGACTGTACTTCTTGACATCTGGCTTTATTTTATCCTCCATACTCTGTAAATTTCTAACTGTTGATATTTTCCTCTTTGCTTTGACCAGTGGAAGCTGTGGAAGCTACGACCACACAACCACACCTGTGACCCCCCACTGGCTACCCTGCAAAACAAAATGGCAGAATAAGCTTGTGCGTGGCACGTTTTTCTTTTCCTACTCATGTCCTCTCTCCAACCAAATATTCCAACAAATTTATTTCATGTAATGTTAATATTAGTATTTTCAGGAGATGCCTCAAATCCCTTTGGATGAGGTGAAAGAATAAACGAGTGAATGAAACAAAGAAAAAGTGAGTAAATAAATCTTTCCCACCAGCTTTGAGTACAATCTCAATCTGAAGCTCTGATCTTGCTTTTTAAACTACCTTCTGGATATTTTCCAGTTAAATGACCTACAACTGACTCAAAAATCTAAACTAAAACCCATCCTTTTCCTCACAAAAAAGTCTCCTCCCTCTGATATCCTATCAAAACGTGTTTTGATTATTTTTATGATGTAAATAATTATGTGTATTATCATAATGGTAGGATGTTAGGAAAGGTGATTCCACCTCCATAATCTCCATTAATCTCCTTACAACACTATAAAATACTATTATTTAATATAGAAATTGGATTCTTTTCCTTAGTCTCATTGTTTAGCATGCATGTTAAGTGTCTAGGTGTGATATGGACCCTATGCTCCGTGCTAGGAATACAAAATCAGGCGGACACAATCCCTGCCCCCTACGAAATTTAAGCAATCTGGGCATCACCTTTGACTCTTTCATTCCCTCACCCTACATATTTCGTCACCAAATGTAATCGAGTCTTCTTTTACATTGTCCCGTGGGACCCTTCTTCTATTCTTGCACAACCATCATTGTTTATAGTTCTTTCATCTTATTTTTAGACCATTGTGATTTCTTCCTCACTTATTTCTCTAAATCTTAGCCCTAATCCTGTCATCCTTCTTTCTGCTCACTACTCCCAGGTTAACAGTCTCCAAATACCTCTTGGCCATCTCTCTCTCTCCCGCTTCAGGTAGCTCTACTTTCCCATCTTAAGGTACAGCCTTTTACAAGCACCAGTTCAACTCTCCTGCTCCCACAGCAGCCTCTGCCATGCTCCATCACTTCCATTGCCCAGCAGGACCGCATCTCCTGCTTCAGAGAGAAGGACAAGCCTCAGACTCCTGTCACCCCCACCTTCCCCCAGCCCACCCCTTGCACGATCCTATTTCTCTCATCTACCCGTCCTTCATCCCCTCCTCTCAACGGGGAGTAAAATGCGCTCATTGATCCTTCCTGAATCCCAAGTCAGTATAGATAATATGTGCTTTGGCAAAGTCTACTTTGGCAGCCCTGACAGACGGAAGGAATCACACTGCTAGATTCCTGTCTGAGAAAGGAACAGAGAAGACTGGTAAATGTGTTCACTGTGGTCACACCTAGAGTGGGAGCATGTTTACTGTGGGAAACTTGCTTCTGCGATTAATCTACGGTGAAAACATTTAGGCCTGACCTAAGTTAAACAGAGAGATTTACTTAGAGTCTTGAAACCACTCACTCGGGTCAAGTTTAGAGGTAAAATCAATGTAATTAAATTTTCAATGGAGAAAATATGCACTGGAAGATACATTAGATTAAATATAACTTTCAATTATTTATACAGTCAAAGATGGAGGGACTCTTCCAATGAAACTTTTGATATAAATCCCTCTGATTAGCACCAAATCCCATCCCATCTGAAAGAGGAGCAAGAAGCAGGTGTTCAGAACTGCAGAGAAAGAGGCAATTACCCCCATGGAATGCCTTGGCAGGTTTACCAGGAACAAGGGCTCCTTCCGATGCTGTCCTTTTCCTCTAGTTATGAAATGGTTTCTTCTTCTACCCCCGCCTCCTCCTCCCACTCCTCAATATTTGTTTCCCTTGAAATGTCAATTTTGAAAAGGTTACAATTCAGTCTTAAGTATGCATCCCTGAGTAAGCACTTGAAAAAAATGCAATCAGATCTCATTAAGGGGTTCTGCGACAGAATTCTTGGTACACAACTCCCCACGCAAGCTAATGTCAGTGTAGCTGAGGGCACGCAGCAGGAATTATACAGCTGTTGCTAATCGAAGAAATTTACATAGAATCATTTACCCTTTGAGGGTCTCTCCACACACCGCCCCCCCCACCGCCCCCCCACAGTAGCCTCTGTAAAGGATGAAATGACAGAGCAATAGATGGTTCTACGTGGGCTCTCTCTGATGGGCCCTTCGGTAAAATCAATCCTTACGTGCAATGAATACATCTTTAATACAACCATTTACATCACCAAACTAATGCAGCTATTAAACCAGAGTATCTCAGCAATTCTCTGAAGGCCTGTATTCATTTCATAAAATCTGAAGCTATACTCAGGCATGAGAGTAAACAAGTAACCTGCACGGGATGGACGGAGTACTCTTAAGAATGAAGAGTGAAAAAATAGCACAACTGTTCGGTTTAAAACCTTTGCAAAGAAAGCAAAACAAATTTGAAAAGTTCTGGATTAGCTACCTTAGAAGGACAGGGGCGTGCCTAGAGATTTCCAGTAAATGAAGAATGCCATGGGGGTTAATTGATGTCAGTAGTGCAAGGCTGAGAAAGCCACTCACTGCCGATGGAAGATGAATAATTTGTTCCTTTCAGGGCTATTTTCTGAATGACCTGTGTTGCTTCTCAATCAGCAGACAGAATTAGTTAGCACTGCCCACGTGTCCCTTCAGGGCCTGGCTGATTTTTCAATCTACTGCCATTTGGTTGAATTATTCCCTAAACGAATCAATCACTAATTCATAATTAGATCCAATGACAGCATAAATCTCTGTAGTGGAAACTTTGGAAATGACAAAGTGAGTCACAAGACAAACCAGAGACATAGCATGATTGTTAGTCTTAAAACCAGTTGAATCTCGGCTTCAAGTCTTGGTCAAGATACATCAGCTAGATTTTTGAGAAGTTTGGTGTGATGAACCGAATACTTCTTTTGTTCACTTATCCTTGTTTTTCATATACATACACAGTGACTATTCTAGTGCAGTAGGCTCTATCAATGTCATTGACATAAAACATCTTGTCCTCATTTCTATGTTATAGAGAATATTGTATGAAAGCAAGCATTGTTACTTTAAGGCCAGATCATTATCCTCGAGGACCAAAGCCATACAGGAGAAATTCCTTGTGGCTATGCTAAGACTCTATAGAATAATGGACTATAAAATAGTAAGGCTAGCCAAGCCAGCTGGATTTCTAACTCACCCTCCTCTCGGTGAGGCTTGGTGAAGTCTCGGTCTCTGGAGTAACGCTACTGGCATCACATTACTTCCTTGAATCCCTGCCCCACTGCACACTCCAGTAGAGCTGACCGTGCACGTACGTGTGTGTGAAACAAAGTACTAGGGATGCATTACTTCCTCACCCTCTGTCGACGTGGAGGACCCTGGGGTGCCTTTGTCCTAACCCAGCGACCTCATGACAACCAGGGTGTGAGCCTTTCCATTTCTCTTTCCCCGGATCGGGAAAATATCTGCCCATCCTCAACACTTTGACTTCTGGTATGCAACGGTCAATACCAGTGGGTTATTTAACTGCTCTCGCTCACAAGTTTGCCTAGCTGTTCCCTTCTGGCTGCACTGCCTTACTTTGTATCTGTTTAGGTGAGTCTAATGGATACTGAGGCATGCGGTCAATACTGAGAAGCGTGGGCGCTGTGCTACTGGGATCAAAGGGCCAGTGCTCCCCAGCCCTCTCTCACCACACACAGTAAGGAGATGAATACAGGTCTCCTGTCTGAATATGATTAGATCCTACCGCTGAACAAGTTCTAGACCACTGCCTTTCTGGGCTCTGTGCTTCCTATTCACTCTCGGCCCCACGAGGGGATGGGGAGAGCCGTGCAACTGGAATGTCATTGCCACCACTGCTTCCTAACAGTTGTCTGACCCAGGGGACACTTGCCTAGTCTCAACCAGAACACGGAGAACTTCTTGTCCTACGTTCAAAAGGTTTCAACAGCAATTCCGGCACATAAGAATTCAGACTTCCCCGGACCAAGAAATAAAATGATTTAGGGAAAAGCTTAACTAAAATCTTATCTAGGAATAAAGATTTTGATGACATCAGCTCAAGATGTTTTCCGGTTTCTAGAATCCTTTTTTCTTGAACTGACAACCCCTAAGGACTCTGCGTTAATGAGTCTTCTGAGATAAATTGGAACTGATGTTGTGGAGAATCGGAGGCTGCAATCCAGGTCTCTATCCTATCTGCTCTTTCTGTCAATCATTCAGCTACACTGCCAACAATTAAAGCAACTCAAGATGACTTGCAAGTGAGGTCAAGAGTCTTGCTCTCTGCATTTCATTCAACGTGGACGCGTCCTTGGCCTCAGCCGTCTTCTGCAAACCGTTTAAAGGGGACATATGTGTACCTCTCAGAGACACACAGGAGACTTACTGCCCACTTACCGTAATCATACTTATGGCGATAGAAGGACTCCTCCACAACTCCAGAACTTTCCTGTTTTCATAGCTAAGCACTGGCTCAATGATTCACACACTCCCAGGCAAGAAAAAAAAAAGCTAGAAAATTCTACAGAACCAGTTATCTCACTGTTGTGGCCTCTCCCGTTGCGGAGCGCAGGCTCGGGACGCACAGGCTCCGCGGCCACGGCTCACGGGCCCAGCCGCTCCGCGGCACGTGGGATCTTCCCGGACCGGGACACGAACCCGCGTCCCCTGCATCGGCAGGCGGACTCCCAACCACTTCCCCACCAGGGAAGCCCGCAATCACAAAGATTAATCGTTCTTCCAAAACCAACATTTAAAAACTACTGGCGTGTGGCCTCTCTACCCACCGGTTATCTCAGAATCACAAAATCAGAGCAGGAAGAAACCTTGAGAACAATCCCTTGGTCCTTAAGGAAGACTGTGGCTAAATCATCCCAGACAGAAGTACATTTGCCCTAATTTTAATGAGCTCCAGGGACAGAGCTCTTACAACTTTCTATTCGGAAGAGAGAGAAATCTTTTCTTACAGCGAAACAATCTCTTCCTTTAGAGCCGAAGTCTATTCATGGTGTCTGGCTATTGTTTGAGATGGAGAAGGGCCTCTCTAACAATTTTTATATCACGCACTCTTTCCACACAAATGGAAATAGGTTCCTTCCTTGAGGACTCTATTTTCCCCAAACCTTAAAAATATTAAAATAGTTTCGAGACATTCACTTGCGTGTCAAAGTTTTCTCTATTTCTTCTTAGCCCTTAAGTCCAGGCTTAGATATTATTTTCCAGTAAAGTCTAACCAGATCTGAATAAAATAACAAGTCTCTGTGTTGCCTAGAATGTTTGCCCCTAGTCACATGTGTACTTGAAATGTGGCAAGTGTGACTGAGAAACGGAATTTTAAATTTTATTTAATTGTACTCGATTTAAATTTAGATCTAAAGACTGGTATTGGCTACAGTGTTTGGAAGACTTGACACATATGTGGGACAATTTGGGTTTGTGAATCTCCTTTTTTAAATGTAAATTTTTTGACATAAATAACATTCAAGTATTGCTGATGAAAATTTAGCACCTGCTTCGAGATATCTTTCAGTGTATAATACACAGAGGACTGGGGAGACTTTAAAAGAATTTAAGTATCTCATTAATATTTTTATATTAATTACATGTTGAAAGTATAATATTTTGTATATACTGGATGCTATGGACTGGATATTTGTGTCCCCCACAAAACATTTTTATATGTTGAAGCCCTAATGTCCAGTGTGATGGTATTTGGAGGAAGGGCCTTTGAAAGGTAATTAGGTCGTGAGGGTGGAGCTCTCGCCATGACCCAACCTGTCTCAGACTTCCAGCCTTCAGAGCTATGAGAAATAAATGCCTGTTGTTTAAGCCAACCAGTCCGTGGTATTTTGTTATGGCAACCAGAGCTGACTCAGACACTGGGTTAAATAAAATATTACCTTTTTTTTTTCTTTTACTGCTTTCTAACCTAACTGATCATAATCCTGAAAATAATCCCTTGACAATAGTTCTATCTCTTATTATATTTCCTCTCATAAGCTTCATCAATCTGCAGGATTAAAAGGCTGAGAGACGAGGGACTTCCTTGGTGGCAAAGTGGTTAAGAATCTGCCTGTCAATGCAGGGGACGTGGGCTTGAGACCTGGCCGGGAAGATCCCACATGCTGTGGAGCAACTAAGCACATGCACCACGACTACTGAGCCTGTGCTCTGGAGCCCGCGAGCCACAACTACTGAGCCCACGTGCCACAACTACTGAAGCCTGCGCGCCTAGAGCCCGTGCCCCGCGACGAGAAGTCACCACTCGCCACAACTAGAGAAAGCCTGTACATAAGACACGAAGACCCAATGCAGCCAAAAATAAATAATTTTTTTTTTTTTTTTTTTTTTTTACAAAAAGATTGAGAGAGGAAAGGAAGGAAGTCAGAAGGGCAGGACTTTAGATGTTGTGCCACAAAGTCATGAACAGAAGCAGCCAAAGGAAGAGGATTTACAGTTGTTTCCGTGGTCTCAGCGCTCCAGCTGGTTACAAATCTAAGGACATCTAATGTACACAGGCAAGCTCGTTTGAAGGTTTTTTGGTTTTGCATATGATAGATGTGAAGTAGGAATCTGCAAAAACGGGGGAAAAGCTGACAACAGAGCGTTACCCATCCTCAGTCGTCTGGCTGGTCTGCGAAAGCCTTGGATGGCTTGGATGCAGAGCACTGGGCTGGGTTACATGTGGTGGGACGTGTGTGTACAGGACGGGGCTGGAGACAACCACCGAAGTCACAGAGGGAAGAGGTCCCGGCGATCTGAAAATTTAGGAAGCTATTTTGAATGCAACTGGCTATGAAAATATTATCAGTATTATGACTTGGAAACAATTTTTTAAAGTATTACCTCAAGGATTAGAGCTGAGAAAGGTCCCATCGCCAGACCCAGCTCTGTCCAGGAAGAGAGATGACCGACCATGCAGAGATACCCACAGATGTTGAAATTTGAGGGACTGGTGTTCACTTCTACCACCTTGTGTTAAAAGCTGCTTTTTATTTCATCTTGGAACCCCTTTCAGGTCTTTTAATGATACCAAAAGAACACGCTGAGTGTACCCACTGTGACTGTAAGCATTAATATTGTACATGTTCTCATGGATTCTGATCTTCCAAGAAAGTAAAATGTGTAAATGATCAGCAGCTTTTCTTTGATGTGATGTGTATTCATGACAGTATCATTTTAAGGGGCAGAAAAGTGACTCTGGCCTGTTCTTACAAAGAAACTCCCAGGAGGATGAAAGCAGAAGACATGAGATTTCTGCTTGCAGATCTTTTAATGAACCATCCTAAGAATTTTAGCTACTCACCTTTCCCCTCCAACTCTTCCTCGACATTTTGAATACTAACTTTTGTTATTACATTTATTTATTTAGTTAGTTAGTTAGTTTTGGCTGCGTTGGGTCTTCATTGCGGTGCGCGGGCTTCTCATCGTGGTGGCTTCACTTGTCGCGGAGCATGGGCTCCAGGCACGCAGGCTTCAGTAGTTTTGGCACACGGGCTCAGTAGTTGTGGTGCACGGGATTAGTTGCTGAGCAGCATGTGGGATCTTCCGGGACCAGGGATCGAACCCATGTCCCCTATACTGGCAGGCAGATTCTTAACCACTGAGCCACCAGGGAAGTCTCATTACATTTGTTTTTAATATTCTAACACTGCCAGGAATTTCATCTCACGATTATTAGAGGTTCCCTGAAGGCAGGGACTGTGTCCTCGACTTCTCTTGTGTTTCCCAAGTCCTGGTACAAAGCTCTATATGAAATATTATGGACTGTTTTTTTTTTTTTTTTTTTACCTTTAGTAAAAATATGTCCACCTTACACATTGCTAAAGCTGTTAAATATTAGAACTTACATGTTAAAATGAGTTTGAAAGATTTCCAAGTAAATCCCTTCATGGGATTTACTGACAAAGCTGGGACCCAGGCATTAGCAGCACTTCTAAATCCTGTAGCTAGTTAGCAGAAAACTGCAGCTAGAATCCAAGTCACAAAAAGATTTGCTTCTTTATGCTGTTTTAGCAACAGTAGAGATAATGTAGGTGGACATTTAAGAGCAACTCAGATACACAGACAAAAATATTTTAAAGTCTCTCCTTTTAACTTTAAAGAGCCGTGTTTTAAAAAGTAATTTTTTACTGTGTTTTAAGAAAAACAATTTTAAATCTTTTGATTACTAATGTTCTTGATGCCAAAAGTTATATAAAACCGAACATTTAATACACATTGAAATCGTATATCTTTAATACCCAGCATCACTTAGAGAGCAACGACTGTATGCCAGAAACTGTGCTGAATACTTCACATGCATTATCTCATTTAATCCTCCAGCATCCCAGGAGGAAGGCATGAATGTCACTGATACTTTGCAACGAGGAAGCTGATGCACAGAGACATTACTTAAAGAGTGCAAAGTCCACAGTCACCTGTTTCAATGATGAAATCAACTGGGCACCTGCAGGTGCTGAATTATACTTGAGTCTTCATGTTTGCTCCCCCAGTCAACTCATGTAGCTGAATATGACCAGTGAGGTGAACTCATGCTGTGATTTCCATCCCATGTGACGTGGAAGATAGAGATATTAATACAGATATAGGTATAGATGTAGACATGGATTATTTCTCCTAGATAGTTCTCCTGTGTAATGAAATTCTGAAAAGCAAACATTAAAAATAGACCCATTGTAAACAAACTGTTGACCACAGGAGAACTTAAAATCCATTTCAGGAGAACTTAAAATCCATGACCCCAAGAGAACAGAGTGTGTACAACACAACAGAGTGTATACAACACCGGGTATTCAACGGTTGATGAGTAGAAATTAAATGTATCACTTTTACCCAAAGCTTCTGATTACTGATGAAATACAGTCGTACACCGTCCTCTTCCCCTCCAGTGTCAATGAAAAGCCGTGAGTTCCAGATTATGTGGCTACAGAAAGGTGAAGACTCAGCTTGTCTGTATCACTTCACAACTGTACGCAGAACAACTGTCCCAGAGAATTGCTTAGACCTGCAGCTGACTTTGCTTAATAAGAAATAAACCTTCAGAATCTGGGGATATTTGTTAGTATGATGCATCTCAGACTATTCTTAACTAATACTCACGGCAGTTTCTGAAAGTAAATTTTTTAGAATAACAACTGTCCTTGTGACAGAGTATCATCTTATTTTATGCTGAAGATAGAAGAATGTTACTGCCGCAATCTAAAAGTCATAACTGATCTCTGCAATCAGAGGAAAGAAATGGCTACAATAATTCACTCATCTATTCAATCAATATTTTTGTACTAATTTTGAAAAAAAACTCACAAATAATTTTAGCATTAAAATAGAACTTAGTGATGGATTAGATGGGATGGTGAAAAAGAAGACAGTATTGGAAGGAAATCAGTAGAAGATTTATGACGAAATGTCTGGATGGAGCTGAAAGTGGTACCAAGCAATAAAATGCAGGAGACTGAAGGGGAAGGCATTTGGGGTGTGAGATGGAGATCAAATTCTCAGTTGGGTAGACATGAAATTTTATATAAAGGAGACTTCCAAAATGGAAATGTAAAATTGGCAGCTTGGTACACATTTGTAGCTGATTCTCAAAAGAAAGATTTGGACTACAGACACAGATTTATAATAGCAATAAAATTATTCAGTATATAGGAATTCAGGGAACCAAGAACCCACAAGATCTGTACAGAGTATAATTTTAAAACTCCATTAGAGGACATCAACCGCATGTAAATAAAAAAAGAAATATACTTTGTTAATCGATGGATGTTTTCACATTTTAAAAATCTTTATTTTTCTCAAGTGTATCTGTAAGTTTGATACAATGCCAAATTGGCAGAAAAAGCTTTTTGAGAATCTTGGAAAACTTACTTAAAAGTAATGTGAAGTGTAGGCTGTTTTCACAAAAAAGGCAAAAACAAGGGTCTTACTTTATCATACATGAAGACACATTTCAAAGTAATAAGCAGAGGTATGATACTGCTACAAGATAGAGAACCGTGAAAATACTGCACAATTATGTTAACTTGAAATAAAATCATGCTGGCATCAGTAATTAATTGTGAAAAGGTAGATTGTTTAGCAGAAGATATTGGGGAAAAAACTGCCTACCAATTAAAGAAAAAAACCTCTGAATCCTAACCTTATACCACACAGAAAGCAGATCAAGATGAGTTAGAAAGGTGATTTTGATTAGAAATGGATGGTGGAGGGTGGAACTCTAATTTAATTTAAGAATATATAGAACATTTTGAGACTCACAAATGTACAAACTATATTTCAAAAAAACGGAAGGACATTCAACAGAGGGTATCTTAGACAAAGTTGACAGATACATCATAGACTGGGAAATATTTACAGGATCTAAAATAAGCAAGGGGCAATATCTTAAAAATATAAGGAAACTCCTATAAATCAAGAAGAAGAAAGGCAACCCCAAAGAAAATGCAAGCAAATGACATAAATAGGTGATTCATAGTAAAATCCAAAGAGCTAACAAATATATGAAGAACCGTTCAACCTCATTAGCAATCTAATAAATGCAAATTAAAACAAGATATGACTACTCTTCCATTGGAATGACAAAAATTTGAAAGTCCAAATAATATTGTCAGTGAAGATGTGGGGGAAACAGAAGAACATGAGGAGTTTTGTTGAGAGTATAAATTAATATGACTTGGGCTTCCCTGGTGGCGCAGTGGTTGAGAATCCGCCTGCCGATGCAGGGGACGCGGGTTCGTGCCCCGGTCCGGGAGGATCCCACGTGCCGCGGAGCGGCTGTGCCCGTGAGCCGTGGCCGCTGAGCCTGCGCGTCTGGAGCCTGTGCTCCGCAACGGGAGAGGCCACAACAGTGAGAGGCCCGTGTACCGCAAAAAATTAAAAAAAATTTAAAAATTAATATGACTTTTCTGGAAAGCAATATGACAATACTTGGTGCAATTGATTATTTGTGTAACCTGTGATTACATCCACCCTTGGATGGAGAGATAGATATACATTTATGTGTATATATACATCATGTATATATACATCATGTATATATGCACATACATATATCTTGACAAAAGGGAATGTGCATAAGAATACTCAGCATAGTATTGTTTTGGCATGGAAGAGATATGGGCAATTTAGGAGAGGGGAGGTAAAATATGCAAGGTTTATGCTATGGAACTTAGAACATTTTTAGAGGTACATATAGCACTGGCACAGATTTTTAAAAATCTGTTGAACAAAAAAAGAAACGTTAAGAATCAGAATGACCCTTTGGCATGATTTTGTTTTCTTGAAAACATGCACAGATAAAAACAATAATGCAATGGTATATTCATATTCAAGGATCCAATTTAAGGATACTCTATGTAAAAAGAAAGTAAGCTACTATTATTAGCAAATCGGTGAACCGGCATGTAATTCAAATTATACTTAACCCAATGGAACAGACCCAACTCACTACACAAACACAATTTCTGATGAAACACAGAGAAACCTATGTGTAGCATTAGCTATATTCCAATAGGGAGATTTGGTTTAGGAAAGCGATACGTGAAAATTCAGAATCCAGAAATACAAACGGATGTTGTAGTGTTGTATCCGGGTCATAACTATTCTCCTGCCTTTGCCCCTAGAAAATCTGAGTGGAGGGTCCGATGGTGAGCATGCAGCTTTGCAAATGCGTTGCCTGAACTTGCATCACATTTCATTGTAGTAAACAGCATTAGTAATTTTCTTCCTAGCAAAATAGAAGGCATCTCTTTTTTGTTTGTTTTGTTTGTTTTTTGTTTTTTTGTGTGTGGGCGGTATGCGGGCCTCTCACTGTTGTGGCCTCTCCCGTTGCGGAGCACAGGCTCCGGACGCGCAGGCTCAGCGGCCACGGCTCACGGGCCCAGCTGCTCCGCGGCATGTGGGAGCCTCCCGGACCGGGGCACGAACCCGTGTCCCCTGCATCGGCAGGCGGACTCTCAACCACTGCGCCACCGGGGAGGCCCCAGGAGGCATCTCTTTATCATAATGCATTACTACTATTTATACACGTGAGGCTAGACAGGGCTTCTGTCTTCTAGGAATGTAAATGCTTTGACAGGAGAAGATTATTTTTCCCAATAATTGTGTTCCAAAGGAAATGCACGTGATGCAACTGAGCTGTCTAATTCAGTTTCTTTCAACATTTGATATTATATTTTTCACAAATGGACTCATGATGCCATTTTTAGAAAAGCAAATACTGTTATAAACTCTTATACTTAGTGTGTTTCCCATACACCCTGCTGCCATATTTTTTTGGTGTGGTTAAATTTATTTGTTTCTAAATACTTGTTGGGAAGCTCGTTATTTGTCACTTGCTGGTAATGTACCATCTGTTCAGAGAAAATGGAAAACATGATAAATAAAAGTTTTCCTGATCCGAAAGGGAAGCCAAGAGGAGGCTGAAACTGAGGATTTACCTGAGCTTAAAAACACGGTTACATAAAAAATACACACCCCAGGTGAGAGGCATGGTTTTATTTGTAGCAGCAGCTCGGATGCAAACAGTAGGACTAACACTCGGTTTGTTCACTGCACACGAAGGAGATTTCCCAGCAGCACTCACCGCGGTGTGGACACTGCCCTTTAGGACCTGTGTCTGTGGGAGTCCTGCCAAGTGCCTATTCCCCCAATGCAGCTTCGAGATGAAAGGATGAGCAAGTGTAAGATTGGAATTTGAGATCAAGGGAGGCGATTTGGAGGATTAAAAAGCAGAAACGAATATCAATCAACCTGAAACAGAACTGACTCTAAAGTTGAAAAAGAAGTCAGAGGGGTCTAAAAAACCCCAATCCTTTAAAACCAGGGAAAACATGGTCACATATTTGAAGGGGTCCTGTTTCTTTGGTCTGATCACAGGAGGCAGAAATGAGAACATGTTTCCGGGTTTTGTTAAATATTTAAAAGAGAAGATCGGGTAAAAGAGATGAGCTAAGAGCATTCGTGAGAAGAGCTGGTTGGGAGCACTGAGGTTAGCTGGCTAGGGCAATAGACTTCTTCCAAACCTAAAGTCTCCTATTGATAGCTCCACATTCATCAGCCTGACAGTCGCAATAGTTCATTCATGGAATCAATCATCCATCAATCGTTTTAGTAACTTTCATAGACAAGAACGCTTCAAGGAATTGGGATATCATGTCAAATCAAGATTGTCTCAGTTCTCCAGAATTTCACAGTGTAAAACAGAAAGTCGATTCACCCACTCATTTTTGCTAAGAGAGTTATACCTACTGAGCATTTCACCTCTGCCAGCCACCATGCAAGACACTGGGAATAGACGCACGAGCAAAAGACACCCAAGTGATACATTCACAGAGATGACTATGTAGACAGGGAAAGAGAAATTAATTAAAGAATCATAAAAACAGTTCCCCGGTCATAAACAGAGACAAGCACCATGAATGAGAGGGACAAGGCTCTCTTGAACACCTGGACCTGAATATTAAGAAGGGCTTCCCGAGGGTCGTGGTTCTTGAGCTGTGACCAGACAGATGAATAGAAGTTAGTTCGGTGGAGACTGAGAGGATAGCATTCCAAGCAGAGGAAAGAAACGTTTTAAAGAATCTGGGAAGGGAGAGGATGGCCTGGACTTTTTGAATAAATGAAAGACCAGTGGGATTTGGACAGAGAGAGTAAGAGGGGGGCAAATGTGCATCAAGGTTGGAGAGGGTCCCCCTTGTATGTCTTTGCATGAAGCGTAAGGACCTCTGTCTATCTCCTGAGAATAACAGGAAATCTCTGAAAAGCTTTAAAGCAGAGAACAGTCACCATACTATTTTTGTCTGGAAAAGATCACTTCACTTCAGCGTAAAGCACAGTTTGGAGAGCCCGCAGGATACAAGGAGACTTGTAAAAACAAGGAGACTTCTCCAGTGATCTGGGTGGCAGCGAAGAGTGGCCTGGGGTCAGCAGGTTACGGCGGCCTTGGAGAGACTTGGGAAATCACTGGTCACTGCATCGGTGACAAAATATAGTGAACTAAGCACTAGAAAAGGTGAATTGAGCAAACTGGGACCCCAGAGGAGTGACAGGAATTAGACTGCAGGACAGCATCATGAAAGAAATGCCTCTTACATGAAGTTACGAGTGAGGAGTTATGCGCTGACCCAAAGCAAGGGGAGGCTGTGGTATTTCAGGGCTTGCAGAAAGCAAAAGAGGAGACACAGAGGCTGAGGTGGGTGCGGCGAGCCCAGACCCAAAGGTGGAAAGAACACTCAAAAGTTTGTGCTGGGGGCTTTCGAGCGGTGCGCGTAAACCTGGCAAGTTTACGTGGGTTCCATCAGGAGAGGTGAGACCAGGAAAGAAACCGGACCTTTTACCTGGGAAACGGGGGCGGAGGGGGGTTGGTGCACCAGCAAATTACATGGACGAGAAGCAGCCATTGTTGTAGAAGGAAAACACTGGAGAAGGGGTGACATGGAGAAGGAAGGTGAGTCAACAGAGCCAAACGCCAAGAAGAGGTCTAGTGGGAAGACTAAAATCTGGCTCTATGGAATCTGGCAACGCGAGGTTAACCCATAAAATGGCTCCCACACATTATGCAAACTTCTCTCTTACGAAGCTGCTAAAATCCAACTTTTAGGCCACTTCCTCTCTCCTCCTCCTCCTCATTCTTTCTCTTCTTATTCCTCTCTGCTTCCTCCTTCTTGCTAATAAGCCTTGTTTTTGTAAGGGGTTCAATCGCAAATGGTCTAAGACAATCACAGCAAATCCATTTGTCTTTCCAGCGATTGATCTAGATGGGAGGTGTCAATGGCGTGAAAGAAGAGAAGACCAGGTCCTTGAGGACACAGCTGGACCTGAGCAAATCCTAGGACCAACCACCTCCAGGTTCTCATAGAATAAACCCCGGATGTCTGAAAGCATTTCTAACAGACATAATAGCTAATCGTTGTTTCTTATTACAAACTCCATTGGGTGTCCATTTCCCCCTTTATTCAGTTTAGCTCCTCTTGCAAGAGAGCCTTTAAAATCTTCATGTATCCCAAATCAATGCAAATTCAAGGCCCTATTAAGTATCACTTTCCATCACATGGTTTTCTCTCTTCTTTCCAGTCGTAAGGAATTACTTCTCTCTTCCCATCCCTCAACCATCTATTTCTCTTCCTGTAAATCTCTCTGACCATTTACGAGATAGGTAGTTATGTACTTGTCCTATGTCCCTTGCTGGAGCTTAATTTGCTCAAGGGCAAGATCCATGTCCAAATTAATTTCATTTCCCAACATCTGATACATCGTTTTGTCCAGGGAAGGTCCTTAGAAGTGACTTAATAAAATATCTGAGTTTCAATATGAATGAAGCTGGTAATAGAGATATATGGATAATGTAATATTTAGGAGAGTTATGATAAGAAAGAAAATTCCTAGGAGAATAATCAAAGTCAGATGAGAGAGTCAATAGCAATTTCAGACACAGCTTCACGGCAAATGGCATATTACTGGAATTGTGGACCCGTATCTCATGGCAGTGTGGTCGTGACCTTACACTTCTGGCACCAGGATGCTTATGGTGCTTAGAGATAAGAATGCAACCACTGCTGCATTTCACTAATAGCCCAGAGAGCAGGAATACCAACCCCAAGGCTGTTTCTGTTAAGCCAGGGACACGCAACATTGGCAACCAAGGGAGGAAGGATGTGGAGCACAGACGTAAGTGAAAGTGACAGACAAAGGATGTAAAGAACAAGGGCCCCAAATCTCACTGGATCGGACCCTGCATCCCGACAGATGGCACGGTGGGTGGTCAGAGCTATTCTGAGACAGTGAAATGGGGTCTGAGGTACGAACTGTAAAGTGAGGTGAAGGGTAAGAAGAGATGCGTCTCTAAACGCTTTTCTCAGCCTTTGACAAAGCTTTTCTTGACAAAAGCCCACTGCACTCAGCTCCCGTTTTCCTTTGATCAGTGCTCTATCATTCGTGCTGATGCTGCACTCACTTTAGCATGAAAGTCCTTTAGTTGTCCTTCCCTTGTGCTGGGTATTTTTGCTCCTCCCGCAAGGCTCTAAGCTAGACCCTATAACGAAAGCCATATCCCTCCTGAAGACAGTACAGAGCTGTGCATTCCTGGGGGGAACCGTGCATGACTGTGGAGAGAAGAAGTGAATGAATTCCCCCAAATCCCTTCTTTAACAACCTATCGAATTGTGCAGAGGTACAAAGGGGCACTGGAGTACCGATGATGATAATGTTCTCTTTCCCCTTCTGGGTGTTCGTTACATTAGTGTGGTTACTTTGTGAAAATTCATTTCATTTTACACTTACGATCAGTATATATTTCTGAATGTACGTTATACTTCAGAGCCACAGCCCAGCGGGCCAGTGTAGGGGCAAAAGGAAACCAGTGGCCGTGCCTCGGCTTGGAGGAGCTAGAAAGCAAAGGAAGAACCCAAAAGTGATGTCCCAGGTGGAGGGAGGAGGGGCAAAAGAGGGTCAAAAGTAAAGGACTGAAAACTGAGCTTGGCCTGGAATGATTCAGCTTTATTATGTGTAAGGATGAGCTTCTTCCTCGTGCTTTCCCTTTGCATTGTGGGAAGGCCTCACTGCTCTCTAATCAAAATCTCCCCACATTTTCAAGACCTGCTTTCTCCCTGGCCCAGCGCACAGCTTTCAATGGTTAGGTAGGGAAAGAGGCATAAAAGGAATTATTTCCTAGAAACAATACTGTATCACCTTCCCTACAGAGGACCCATTACTAACATTATGACAGATGTCTGTTTTAGCTGAGTTTGAAAAACAACACAACAAGATGTGTTTCAGCACTTATCCTGGGGAGAGAAAACATGGCTCTTTTGGGCACCAACGATGCACCAGCAGAATCTCCCCCAAGGTCACCAGATACGCTCTCAGCCCCCACCTCTTTCTACGCGTCCTTTTGGCACGCCCTCCTCTCTCACTGGCCCTTGCAGTGGGCAGCCGGGCACACGCATGTTTACTTTTACAGACCCCACACGGAACAGCTGAATCGTTTGTTACAACTGGGGGCATGTGGAAGCCGGTTTGTAACAGAAAGGCAGAGAGAGTCCCGTTAATAATTTCTCCCCCGCCCATCCTGGGACACTGTTTTTAAAAAAGAGACAAAGAAGGAAAGAACTGACGGTAACTTTGTAATTCTCAGCCAGCGGCATATAAATGTTAACACATTAGATGGGAAGGTGACGGCTTCAGTGGAAAGCCTCGTAAGGACCTGGAAGTGGGCACCAGGTGGACAAGGCAGTAGGAGGGCCTATTCTGACCGGCGTGTCAGCCTTTTCTACCGGATTCACATTAGGTTGACTGGCAAGAATGTCCTCCAACAACCCTTGGCGAGAGGAAAAAAAGTGAAACATGATTCTCTTAGTGAATAAGTATTTATTGAGTGTCTACTGTGTGCAGAACTGGATAGCTGCCGAGGTACTGATGACATTGGTTTCTGACCAGTCCCAGCGAGTAACTCATAATCCACAAGCAGCGGTTTCTGCTCTGTTCACATGCCAGACTCAGATCGGAAACCCTCACCCATCTCGTGGTATCCCCAACATCCAAGATTGTTTCAATTTTGTAAAGTGAAGCCGACAAACACATAATAGAAATATTTTTTTCTAACTGCTCACACACTTTGGAAAACAATTGGAAATTATTCACACAGTGCGAAATTATCTTCATTCAGAAGATCACACGAAGCAGCGTGTTCACAATCAAAGACATTTTACATTTGCAATAAACACCAGTCATTTACGCAAGAGCTTCCCTGGGTTGGTAGATATTTTTATTGCTTCATTTTGCTTCCGTCAAAGAAATGGAATAGATGCTTTTAACCTATTATCAGCTCCACATCAGGTGAAGCGAAGGGAGATGCAAAGCATTAGAAAGAGGTCGGGGAGGAGGAGAGGGACTTCCAACGTCCCCCATAAAGGAAACAGATTCAGACACGGTCACCCCAGACACCCTCTTTAATTTCTAATTTTATAAAGCAGAAAAAAATATGTGTGTCCTAAGTCACACATGCACACATATCCCTATACAATTACCCGTGGATTCTAAGGAAATGCAGCTTTACTTATTTTTTTTAGGGAAAGGGTGCAGAATTACATCATGCAATTTTCTCCTTTGAACAGGTAGCTGGGGGGGTCACAATCTCCACTGTAAAACAGCACATGTCCGGAAGATGGTACGGCAGGCAGAAAAAAGCCCCACCCTGCCCCAAATGATTATTGGATGTATTACTTTGTAGGACAAAAAAAACCACTTTGCAGATGTGATTATATTAAAGATGTTAACATGAGAGTAGCCTGGATTATCCAGGTGTGCCCAATCTAATCACATGGGTCCTTAAAAGCAGAGGATCTTTGCCAGCTGTAGTCAGAGGGACATGTGACTATGTAATAATGACCAGAGATGGTTATGTGCATTCCTTTTCAATAGTAATCAACAGTCATACAAGGCTATGCTTCTATTTTTATTATGAAAGCATTGTTGAGGGCCTTACCCTGTATTTCGCTCAATGCACCCTAAATAATACACCACGTGGGAAATTCCTCTCAGAGTTTAGAACCAGCAGAAATGTTTCTCCTCATGGTGAGCTGTTGCATATATTCTTCTAAGATCATTGCAAGTGTATGACTTATTCCCACAAATTTCTTTTGTGAGTAGGAGCCAGATGTGTCTTGTCCTTGGTTGCTTTTCAGTGCATAGGTGCTAGGTACAAGGGTTTCACCCAACATTATTTGTGAAGGGAATGAATTAATGACTGACTCTTGACTAGGTTTTGTGCATGGCCTCTATTGCCATATTGACCTTATTCTTGGCAGAACTGCTTTTCTTGGTTTTTCCTTTACCATTTTTAATTTATTTTTTCTAGATTCATTATATTTGTCTTGTCTGCTCTCAAAGGACTTAGATTGTGGGGAGAATTGCATACTAACTACGATAGAATGAAAAAGCACTAAACAGATATTTAAGTGTCACAGGAGCCAAGAGGAAGAAGTGGCTAAAAGTAACTGGCATTTTGTTCAGGGAAGAAGGGCTTTTACAGAGGAGTGTCAGTAACACAGACAGTTATTTGGGGGACACTGAATCATCTGGTGTTGCAAGAGCATAAGCTAGTGGGAGAGGAATCTGGAAAAGACAGTAGAACAACACTGTAAAGGACAACGCCAGCTGAGCTAAGGGATTATGGCATTATACCATAGGCAACAAGGAGCTACTGAAGGGTTTTGAGAAGACTAACCTGTCTAGTTCCGTGTTTCAGGAAAACAAAACCAAGTAAAACAAAACTCTGATGACAATATAATGGATAGTTTCGAGAAATGGAACAGACGTCAACTTGAACTTTATTGCAATAATCCAGGAAGCAAATAGGAAGCACCAAAACATAGATAGCTGGGAAGAGATTCAAGGGAAACTAAAGAGGTAGAATCAACATGATGTGACCAGCGATTGGCAATGAGGATTGGGATAGAGGGGAAAAGAAAATGACTATGGGATGATGACATTTTTTTTTTTTTTTTTTTTTTTTTTTTTTTTTTTTTTTTGCGGTATGCGGGCCTCTCACTGTTGTGGCCTCTCCCGTTGCGGAGCACAGGCTCCGGACGCGCAGGCTCAGCGGCCATGGCTCACGGGCTTAGTTGCTCCGCGGCATGTGGGATCTTCCCGGACCAGGGCACGAACCCGTGTCTCCTGCATCGGCAGGCGGATTCTCAACCACTGCGCCACCAGGGAAGCCCGGGATGATGACATTTTGATTAAAAGCAATAGGAATGCAAGAAGAAAAAGAGGCATGGAAGAGAAGGTAATAATGCTGCATATCTCCTATGTATTGAATGACAACCATTTGCTAGGCTTTGTTTTAGACATTTTATACTCACGGTTATCCTGAGAAGTAGGTTCTACAGCCTTCTTTTTATAGCTGCACAGAAAGTTTTGGTATCTTCTCCAAGATACCAAGTTAAGAGCCAGAAATCAAACCCTGGTCTGTTCGGGCACCTAGGTCATGCTCTTTATGTTATTCTTCACAGTCCAGGTTCACTTTGGACACATTGAACTTGAAAGCCAAAGGAATGTCCACACAGAGAAAGCTGTCGCACACGTGCCCGTGGTGCCCAAGAGAATAACTGGGGTGTGAGATTTCAAGTCATCTGAAGGTAGATGGTGGCTGGGGAAGCATCTGAGGGAATTTAGGGAGGACACATGGGAACAGAGAAGACCAAGGATGTTACTCTTAAAGGGTAGGTGGAGAAAGAGGAAGTCAGAAGGAGAAACTAAGAACTAGAATAAGTGAGAAATGAATGGGGAGAGCATAGTGTCACAGGAGTTGAGGGGGCATGTCAATAAGGAGTGGGTAGTTGGCTGGAATAAACTAGAAAAATTACAGGAGGGTGAGAAACAGAAAGGGGCCACTGAATTTTGCAAAGGGGGATCCATCAGGGGTTCTGCAAGCACAGCATTGCGTCAATCATCAGGTACTGGGACAGCCCAGAAGCAAGACTGCAGGGTTGGGTGGTGAGGAGTAGTGAAGAAATAAAACCTGTTCTTCGTGACATTTAGCAATGACAGGAAGACTTGACAAAAAACAGAGGATGTAGGAACAAGAAGAAGAAGATAAGGGTTTTTGTTGTTGTTGTATATTTTCCTGTCTATAGGAAGGTTTCTTTGGGTGTAACAAGGCAGTGGAGAGGGAAGACTGAATATATTAGAAGGAGACGGGTCTTCCTCGCCGCCTTGGGAGGTTATTTGGTGGCGGTGGGAGTGATGATGCTAAATGCTGCACTACATCCCTCTGAAGGCCACCTGCTGTGTCCACATGGGGTGCTACAGGACGGACTGCAGACAGAGCTCTGCGCAGCGCTATGGCACATCTAGAAAATGAGGACTATTCAAACCCTCTTTACCTTAAACATGATATCCAACTAGGTTATATCGGTATTTAAAACGCATCCACTGAGAAAAACGCTGTGTCACAGACACGAATCGTCACTTAGCATAGTTATATCGTTAGTAAATACCAAGGATAGTCCCTCAAGTTTATGATTTTATTTTGCATACAGAAAGTAGCACTGATTTGGATACTTACACACAGGAAGTGTAAGTCCAGCGGCTTCTGTTTGCTACAGAAATTGATTTCAGCTTTGAAGTGAGCAATCGTCCAATATCTAGAGGACCACGTGTCTAGCCGCAAAGTCTAGCCGCGGGTACAGAACGCGCAACAGCGAGAACGCACATTCCGCGTGACGGCCACACGTCAGGGCTGGAGAGAGGAGGACACAGTCTGACTCCGCAGGAGGAGCTACAAGAGCAATAAAGCCCTAGAATCAGCAACAAACGTGAGAGATGAGGAGACCCATAAAAGACACCACTAAGTAGAAAGCTTCGCTTCGTTACCTGGAGGGAGTTGAGAAAACAAATGAAAATTAGCAAAAGAAGCGTGCCGGCCCTGAAGAGAAAGCCTGAAGGGAACACATTCCACGCTGCATCCTAGATTACTTTATCCCTAGAAGAGCAATTTTAAAAAGAGAGAAGGAATTCCCTGTGATCCAGTGGTTAGGACTCAGCTCTCACTGCTGAGGGCCAGGGTTCAATCCCTGGTGGGGGAATTAAGATCCCACAAGGCGCAGGACAGGCTCAGGAGGATTCAGTAGGGCTATGGAGTGAGGGCAGGGCTGGGTCCTCCAAGAACCACTTATGGGAAGTCAGGGTATGATGTCTTCCTCTGCATCCCATTCTTTCATATATTCAATACATTTTTACCCTGTATTCATGAAACAATACTAGGAAACTTGGGATTAATAAAATTATGTCATAAATGATCTTTGCCTTCCCCAAATTCTCAGTTCAGTCTAGCTCTGGTTGGACACAGTCAAAAAAATACCATAAATGGAATAACTAGGACAAAAGGAACATGTGTAAGAGTCTGTTTATATGTATGTAATCAGCATAACAGAAGAACACCGGATATAGTCTCAGATTTTCTGAAAACCGAAGCGCTTTCCTTTTGTCCAGCAGTCACATTTGGTTTAGCAAACCCCTCTTCCTCCCATGCGGTGGCCTGGGAGTCATCCGCTGCTTCCAGGATGAACGCTTATCTGGACATTCCCTTCCTGGGCTTCTGCCTTCTCTGCTTCTCTCTGATGACCTCCCTTCCCCTCCACATCCAAACTCATCTGCCTCCACTCTGACATCAAACACAGCCTGTTCGTCAAGGTCCAACTCCTGGGTCGTCTCCTTGACCATATATATCCTCGCCACTGCCGGGTCCTTCTCTTTACCCCTTCCCACCGGTACGTGGTGCCACAGAGGTAACATCTAACTCTCTTCTGATCATTTCTTACATTTTAGAATATAGTCTGACATTTTTCTACTGGGACCGAAACCCATGTAGCATTGGTCCTCGGTTAAGGAAGACATGATAAAAGTCATTATCTAAAGCTTTCAACTGCTGAAATAAACCTCCAAGAAAGCTGATAAGATTCAAAGAGCATAGAATTAGATCCATAACGTTGGGGTTCCAACCCAGACTCTGACACCAACTCACCATGTGCCCTAAAACAGGACATTGACCTTGCTGAGGCTCAGATTTGCTCATCTGCAAAATACAGGGTTGAGGATGACAGAGTTCTCTGGCGCTTCAGAATCCCCAGGCCCTGCGACCTGGCTCAGTGACAAGCGGTACACACGCATTCAGACCCATCCAGACACACTTCCATGAAGCGTTCACTGACGTTAGTATCAACCTTCAAACGTTAAGTCTGATCTCCCTCTTGAAATAAATCATTAGTTCTCCCCTCCTGTTATCAGCTTTTAGAAGATGCTTCAACCATGATAAGACATAATAAAAAGGAAGATTAATTGGTGAACTGAAAAATCCTTGCAGTGACAAGGACACAAAAAGGAAAAAAAAAGAGAGAGAGAGAGAAAGGGGAAAAAAAAAAGACCAGAGAGAACACCACATTCTTTTGCAGTCCTTGTTTATCTCAGGTTTCAAGGTTTTATTAGTGGGATGACCAGCTTACATCCTTAAAAATATACTGCCTGGGGCTTCCCTGGTGGCGCAGTGGTTGAGAATCCGCCTGCTGATGCAGGGGACGCGGGTTCGTGCCCCGGTCCGGGAGAATCCCACGTGCCGCGGAGCAGGTGGGCCCGTGAGCCATGGCCGCTGCGCCTGCGCGTCCGGAGCCTGTGCTTCGCAACTGGAGAGGCCACAACAGTGAGAGGCCCGCATATCACACACACACACACACACAATATATATATATATATATATACTGCCTATATTGTTATTAAAGAGAAATATATAAGTCCTACTCTTGTTTTTAACTAACCTTGATTAAAGCACCTATTTATAGTGACTTTCAACCCCTTGGGAGACATGATGCTACAACCTTTGCCACTTTATCTGCCCTCCCAGTGATACATGAAATATCATTTTCTTCTATTTTTATTAAGTTAACATAAATAAAATTTAATTTTGCTTGAGCGCATTAAATGAAACACCTCTCAAATAAATTTGATATACTGTGAGTATTGCAGAATTGGATTTGGGAATCATTCAGTGACGTCCTGTCTTGAGAGGCAGCAAGAAAGGCCGGAAAATCCAGCTTCTTATCTTCAAAAAGTGTGATACTTGCCGCACACTTTCACCAAGGGCTCATCATGGGCCAGGGAACATCTTTTCGTACTTACAGCGGTCCTTCACACAGATGCCACTATTACCTCCATCCTAGTTATGTTTAGGACAATCACACGGCACCGTCTGACATACGCTACCGAATATGCATCAACAAGGAGCTCTTTCCCGGGGTTCACGAGAGAATCTGAGTTGATAAAAGTGGGAGAGCATAGAATAAAAAAGGATGACAGGAGGAAATCAACTTCCCAGAAAAGGTGACACTTGACTCAGTCTTGAAACTGTTAGTAGATACAAATCAATGGTACTAAGCGGGAAGGACATTCCAGACAAAAAAGAAGAGCGTACGGCAGGGGAAGTCCTATCGCAGTAATGATCACATCTGTACTTTGCTCCATGTCAGTTGTCCCCGCTATGCTATAAGATCCGTCAACTCTGAGACTCCACCTTGCTTCACGCTATAATTCCAAGTCCTAGTATATGTAATGTAAGTTGAATGAAGGAAAATACATGCATCACTTAGTAGTAGCTGGAGTTCTTGGCCCAGTCCTTTATGCATCATAAAGACCTTTGCCGTGTACGTTTTCAGTTCCTCCCTAAAATGGTAGACTGTGCTTCACCACTCTGCTATGGACTGAAGGTCTGTGTTCCCTCCAAATTCATATGTTGACACCCTAACCCCCAATGGGATCGTATTTGGACGTGGGGCTTTGGGGAGGTAATTAAATTAAGATCAGGTCATGAGGGTGGGACCCTCATGATGGGATTAGTGACATTATAAGAAGAGAGAGATCTCTCTTTCCAGGCACAGGCATGGAGGAAAGGCCCCGTGAGCACACAGTGAGAAGGATGCTATCTACAAGCCAGGAAGAGAGCTCTGACCAAGAACTGAATCTGCTTGTGCCTTTATCTTGAACTTCCCAGGCTCTAGACCTGTGAAAAATAAACGTCTGCTGTTTAAGCCGCCCAGTCTATGGTATTTTGTTATGGCAGCCTGAGTTGACCAAGACACACTCACTGACTGTGTACTTAGCCATGTGATTTGCTTTGGCCAATGAGATTACACCAGATGTGATCTAAGCAGAGGCTTGAAATGTCCTTGCTTTTTCCCCTGTGCTTCTGCTGGTACCACAGGAACACGCAGCACAGTGCGTAAGATTATGAGAGCTGAAGAGGCGGTTAGACTAATGGAACAGGGTGGAGGCCTTATGATGCTGCATGTGTGAGAGAGCGGAGCTGGAAGTAGGAATAAGGTGAAGACGAAGAAGGTGAGGGACAGTCTTCATAAGCAAATTGAAAAGTTTACATTTCAAGAGGAGGTCTGAGGAGAAAAGCAATTACGTTATACAATCTTTACAATGGAGTCGAGTAAGATAAACCCAAAACTAAAGATGACAGAAATAAAGCATTCTCCAGACCAGTTCTACCCTCCCCAATAACAAGTGCTGAAATCTGCTATATTTATGTCACTTTTTTTTTCTGACAAAGCAACCAGGGATCTTGTTTTACAATGTGTTATATAACAACCCTGGCTAAATATTATTCTCAATCTAGCCCAAAGGCTTGATAATTACCAACCTTCTTTACTTGTGATGATGGCCTACAGTTATAATCAGTGTACATCTGTTACACACACACACACACACACACACACACACACACACACACACACACACCTGGCAATGTTCTAAAAACCAAATAAAATGAACTAAGCAATGAGAGGATTTGAACGCATGAATGCCAAGTAAGGTAGCTTACCCACCTTCCCTTTAACCACTCAGCCACTTCAACAGTAGGTGCCAGCAGCCTTGCTAATGTTAATCCTAAAATTTTTGTAGCTAATAAGCTCAATCTGGCAATGCCAGAAACTCAGTCTGAAGAAATCAGTAAACTAAATTCCCTATGGCTGGGAACTCTGAGAGTCATAAATATCCAGGGGCACTGAAATCAAAACTCCAACTGCACAGCACAAGACTCCTGGATTTCAACAACAAATTCAAATTTGGCTCTCAGTGCATTTATCAGGGATATTTGGGGCCTGTGCTAGATACTTAGGGTCCTCTCTCAATTGGAACTGGCCTCTGGGAAATAGGATGCCAGTCTTTAATGTGTCTGCACTGAAAACAGGTCTGGAACCAAACAGGGGCTAGTGGGCTTGGAAGTGAATTATAGGATTAGTAGACCATTTTCTACTCCTATTATAAGAGTTTATTCTAAATTAAATTACCTGCAAGGCAACAGACACTGCTAGGAGCTTAAAGGAAAATTCAGCGTAGATCTAGAAGTCACTGCCCACATATCTCGTATCTCACAGAACTTTGCATCAATAATTATTGTTTTTATTGCGAAAACAGAATATATATCCTATCTTCCACTATTAGTTTTCAAGTTTACAGCTGAGACATTCTATGTTTAGTAGTTCATTTTGCTATAATTTTCATTCTCTGTCTTTCCCTCAAATTCTACACTTTTATAACTAAAAACTACTGAATTATATATTTTTGAAAGTTTTTTCTTTTTGTAATAGCTGTCAAAAAGCACTTCACACACTTTGAAGTTTCTCACGGTAAGACATAAAGAATTTATTTTAGCCTAAAGCAGAAGAAATAACTTTTTTAGATTATCAGCTCCTTCGTTGGCAGCTGTATCATTAGGGAAATGTCTTTTTTTTTAAGACCTTGAACTTCAATGCCTTGTTAATTGCAAAACTCATTAAGTGTTCAGAAATGACATTATTCTCTAAAGCTCATACCCATTAAGTAAAGCATACCCATTGTAGTTATTAAGATACTAGGAAATCATTGCACCAGTGAGGAAGCAGGAAAGTAGGAGGCCACAGATGGAAATTAAAACATTCCCACTAAGAAACTAATTGCATAAACAATACAGAGCGAATGAAACTTCTGCTTTCCCCAAAAGGAGCTAAAGTCAGTCCAATCTATTCTAATCATGTTGTACAACCCATTTTAGCTCTGCTTTTTTGCAGGAGGGTCTCCAGTAGCCTTTCAGCACTCTTCCCATATCCCCTGACACCACTGAAATCTACCCTTCACGTTATCATGAGGTCTGCTGAATAAATGTATATGCGTGAGTAATGAATGAATGGATGAATACAACCTTGGAACAAGCAACACAAGTAGACTTTCTACTAAACTTGTTTCAGCAGTTTTGTGTGTCTACCGGAACCAGGGGGCAAGATGGTAGTCCACGAAATTCCTTTCTCTACGATACTGCTCCTTCCACTGGGGCTCTCTGCATCTCTGATCACCCAGCCAGGAGGCTCTGGACAAGCCCTGAAACTCAGCACTTTCAACATCATCGAGGCAGGACACAGGTAAAGACCTGAAGCTCACTGGAGTTATTAAAACATGTGATTTTCTCCCACATGGTGAAGCTATGGTAAGAATTCTGGCTATATCAGATTTTTATGCCCCTTGGGAGGCAGTATAAGAGGAACATTATTAGTAGTCTAATTTAAAACAGCTTATTTCTTGTGTGTATTTATAGTTTTCTGCCTTTCCTCGTATGTTTACAGATTATAAGCAGTAAGTACATCGTTAAAAGCTGTTAAATTAAAAGGGCATGATTTTAATAAAAGCATATAACCACGAATGATACTTACAAAGAAAAGGCTCCCCAAACTCAATGTTCAGTTACTAGACTGACAATTCCTCGCTTAGATCAATTTAATGGGGTAAACTCCGCCTTAACTGTGCTATGGGGTGAGCCCTGGGCTGGGGTTAGGCACAGCTGGGCTCCATTGCTAAAGAGTTTCCGGGCTTGACTACAGAGAACAGCATGGAGGTTCCTTAAAAAACTAAAGACAGAACTACCATACGACCCAGCAATCCCACTACTGGGCATATACCCTGAGAAAACCATCATTCAAAAAGAGTCATGTACCACAATGTTCATTGCAGCTCTATTTACAATAGCCAGGACATGGAAGCAACCTAAGTGTCCATCGACAGATGAATGGATAAAGAAGACGTGGCACATATATACAATGGAGTATTACTCAGCCATAAAATGAAACGAAATTGAGATATTTGTAGTGAGGCGGATGGACCTAGAGTCTGTCTGTCATACAGAGTGAAGTAAGTCAGAAAGAGAAAAACAAATACCACATGCTAACACATATATATGGAATCTAAAAAAAAAAAATGCTTCTGAAGAACGTAGAGGCAGGACAGGAATAAAGACGCAGACGTAGAGAATGGACCTGAGGACACGGGGAGGGGGAAGGGTAAGCTGGGATGAAGTGAGAGAGCGGCATGGACATATATACACTATCTAATGTAAAATAGATAGCTAGTGGGAAGCAGCCGCATAGCACAGGGAGATCAGCTCAGTGCTTTGTGACCACCTAGAGGGGTGGGATAGGGAGGGTGGGAGGGAGATGCAAGAGGGAGGAGATATGGGGATATACGTATATACGTATAACTGATTCACTTTGTTATAAAGGAGAAACTAACACACTATTGTAAAGCAATTATACTCCAATAAAGATGTTAAAAAACAAAGAGCTTCCAGGCTTGGAAGTCAGCCCTTGGGTTAACATATTAGCTGTGTGACCTTGGGCGAATTACCTCATTCTTATGAATCTCAATTCTCTTATCTACAAGTTAGTTAGACTCTTAGTTCATAGAGCTGCTGTTGAGATATTAAGTAATGTGGGTAAACAGCTTAGTACAGTACAAGAGAAGTCAATAAATGATAGTAAAAATATCTATACTTTGAGTGCTTCAGCTAACTCTTTTTCCATTTATTAAAAAAATCTAAAACCCTTTTTGTCCCACAAGAATATATTTTAATATATTTTTACATATTCTGTTTAATTATTCCCTACTTTTGTATCCCCCATAACTTTTGCAGTATTGATCAAATGAATTTATTGAAAAAAGCCAATTTAGCACTAAAGAGATGTACCTGTGTAAGTCTCAGACATAGTGCTGATTTTTAACATTTAATTAATAGTCTGTGCTCATTTATTTCTCTCTAGTGCTCAACCATAGATTTCTTTTCCTTTTGCTGGTATAGTGTCTATGTTTCTGACTATGTATCAAGGCTCTTATTCTATTAATTTCAGTCCTTCTTTCAAATCTATCCTTAATTTTTGATTCAAAAACACTTAATAAAGATTTATATAGCTTTTACGCATAATTGGGCATGAAACAGTTACAGCAAAACTGCAGTGCAGCAAGCAGCCAGTGTTAACTACAGCTGCTGTAGCAAAATATGATAATGGATAGTGAGGAAAAGGAAGTAACCACAGAATAAAGGGTTTCTGATAATGGAGGGAGAGATTTCCATGTAGACCTCAGACCAGACGTTGCTCTTTCCCTCCAAAATTGCTACCAATTAAATTACTGATAGCATTTTCTGTTATTCACATGCAGCTGCAAAAAGCATAATTGCAAAATTGGTAGAAAATGGTGCTTCTAACATTTTCACGGATTTGTAACAAGTCAGAACATTTAAACTAGTTACCACAATAGAACAATAGTTGGAAGGTATGTGTTCAGACTAAAATTTGAGCAATTGCAGATAGAGTTGAGTAACATCTTGAAATTATTATGTTTAGCTCTGATATAAAGGAGAAAACAATTCAGGAAGGTGGGGCATGGGCCACATATATAGTACCTGGTAAGACAAGAAGGAAACGAGGACCACAGAAGACTCACTCCATCCCTGAGGTACTGGTTCAGAGATTTGAGGTGGAGCTTGGGCATCTACATTTACAAAGTTTCACAGGTCATTCAGGTATAGGGCTAAGTCCAAGCGGTACCAAATTCCATCATTATACTTATTAAACAAATACTACACTCCACTTCTGGAGAGAAGCAACTCGTCACACTTTTTGTTGAACACCATCATGGACCACTAAGATCTACTAAAATTCCTGATATACTCCTGTCTTTACTCTCTCCATCTTAGCTGAACTTCTTGGGAAAGTTTTCTATAATTTTCTATGTCCTCTCTTCACCTACCATTCTTGACTCAAGCTACTGCAATGCATCTTCTATATTCACAACTCCAGTGAAGCTGTTCCTGTTCTCATTAAGATCATTCAGGCTTTTCTTAATGAATAAATCTCATGAAGGTTTTTAGTCTCCAATTTTTTGTCTTCTCCCTTTAGAAGTAACTGACATTGTTGATTACACCCTCTTTTAAACAGTCACATTCTTTTTATTTATTTAGTTAGTTAGTTTTGGCTGCGTTGGGTCTTCGTTGCTGCTTGCTGGCTTTCTCTCGTTGTGGTGCGCGGGCTTCTCACTGCGGTGGCTTCTCTTGCTGTGAAGCACGGGCTCTAGGCCAGCGGGCGTCAGTAGTTGTGGCTCGTGGGCTCAGTAGTTGTGACGCACGGGCGTAGTTGCTCCACAACATGTGGGATCTTCCAGGAGCAGGGCTCAAACCCGTGTCCCCTGCATTGGCAAGTGGATTCTTAACCACTGTGCCACCAGGGAAGCCCTAAACAGTCACATTCTTTTATCTCGTCTTTTGGCATCCTCCAGGAGCTTCTCCTCTTCCTGCAGTTTAATATATGGTACTCACTAGGGTTCTATTCTGAGTCCCCTTATCTTCCCACTCTAGGTGCTTTTCCTAACTAATCAAAGAAATGGGGATAATACTCAGAAAATTCTCATTAGCCTAGACTTTTATTTTCTACATTCACTCAAATAGGACTTAATATCCAAGGTGGAACTACCTCCACCATCCTTTCCCTCCCATACATGACACCTGCTCTCTTTCCCTTTTGTCTAAGTGATTTTCGGTGCTTTTAAAATTTCATGCAAACTGCAGGAAACTGCTAATATTGGTGTCATTAAATCCATAGAGGCCATTATTTCTGTTTGCCTATTTCAAGAAATAAAAAGAGGAAAAAAGTCTAGGATAAGTCTTTCAAAAGACCATTCAGATGTGGTGGTTAGTTTGAGACAGCAAGGGAATCCCCTGGTACAGTAACTTCCAAAACATCTAACTTATGAATAGGTAGGAACGAAAAGTGATGTAGGCCACATGGGCAAAGGCTAGAACAACAGCTGGCCATTGGTCTTCAGGATCCAGCTGTGCTGTGCTTATAATTTCAGTTGTCTGGTAATGATGTAATGATACATTGCCGGTGGACAGGCTAAGTAGTCCATTTCTTAGGACTACTGTGGCATTTATAATAAACCTTTCTATACAATTTGGGAAGTGTGATCTTATGACTCTTCTTTGGATATTTACTATTTCTTCTTCCTTGTGGAAGGTAGGGAACATGTGAGCGTTCAGTTACCCTCTAAAGATGCTTGTTCATCAGTGTTGGTTCTTAGTGAGAAGTTCAGAAAATGAGAAAGGGCGTAGAGTGTGCTGAGGATCCAGTCCCAACATAATACTATTAGCCACTATTTATTGTGTGTTTATTTTATGCTGGCCGTACACATGGCACCTCTTGATTCTTACAACAACCCTGAGAGAAAGCTATTGCTATTCCATATTTTCATTAAAAAATAATATAAGTGAGCTGACCTTGAACAACTTGGTTTATAAGTTGCCTGACCTTGAATAACTCGTCCAAGGTCAGGCAACTAACAATGACTCACCAAAGCACAATTTTAATTGCAGTCGGTTTGACTCCACAGTCCTTGTTCTTACTACTCTGACCTGATACACTGCCTCTCCCATCATACAGCTGTGATCTGCTTGATGGGATAGAGGCACTCCTGTTGCACCCGTGGGTCAGCTTTACACTTCGTGAAGCACGTGTAAACATTCATGGAGTTCCGTTTTTCAGTGGGTTAACACATACATTCTCATAGCCCTCAACTTCTGCACGAGTACTTATTCTTACTGCTTCCTATGTAGTAAGAATAAGTACTCGTGCAGAAGTTTAGGAGGCCTTTTTTTTTTTTTTTTTTTTTGAGGGAATACCAACCTTTATTTACACTTGGGTTCAGGTTCAGAACTGCCATCTTAGTATATAGCAAGGCAAAAAAAAGAGGCCAAGGTTCAGAATCCAACACAAGCATATTAACCGTGTGACAACCAGCGAATGTTAGCCAGTTTCTTCAGTAAAGTGGGAAGAGTGTCACCCCAGCTTCCAGCGGCTGTTACAGCTGCCTCTGCCCCAGCTGCCGCCCCAGGCACCGTCCTGCAGGCAGCTGGGCTGAGAGAACATGGGTCTTCCCTTCCCACCTGATCTTTCGAAGGAGGTTTCTATTAATCAGTCTGAATCCTTGAAGTACATAATGGGATTGCTTCATCTCTTATTGTCTCCTGTATTTCTTACCATGCTTCCCCCTCAGAGGAGCCCTGTAAATTGCTACTGTATCAACCAGAGAAGTAGAACCAGCAGGAGATACTATATTAAGGGATTCAGTGCAGGGAATTGGCAACTGGGAGGCTCAGATCAGCAAAGCTGAAATCACGAGGACAGGCCATCAGGAAGGGCAGGTTATGACCCATGGACAGGCAGGGGTACAAGTGCAATTTCTTCTCTTGGGGAAGCCGAACTCTGCTTTTAAGGGCTTTCAACTGATTAAATAAAGCTTACCCAGATTATCTAGGATAATCTCTCTTACTTAAAGTCAACTGGCTATGAACTTTAATCACATCTACAAAACATCACCACAGTAACACCAAAAGATTAGTGTTTGAATAACTAGGGACTGTACCTTGCCAAGCTGACACATGGAAAAGATTATCACGGCTGCTATGATCACTTTTAATATGAATAAATCATATTTATCATACTACTTTATATATTTTCAACTTATTTAATATCTGATCCTCAAAAAACTCAGAGAAAATTAGATTAGGGTTTATTGTGCCCAATTTACAAAAGAGAAAACTGAGGCCCAGATAACTTGAATTTATCTAGGGTCACACATGGAAATGATGGAGTTGGACCTGAAGCCAGGTTGGTGGTTGATGGGTTACTCTTGCCATCACACCCTGATGTAAGTCACTGATCCAATTACTCACCAAAGGCACCGGGCGGTATTAATAATGGGATGATGCTAGAATTTCAATTTGCAAGGTAGGAATGTTCTGTCTCAGACAACAATGATAAGTTATTTTAAATTCAGTGTATCATGTACTTGGTTTATTGACTGCCTAACTGATATTTGTGATGAGCAAAGAACATAATTAAAATAAAATGCAAACTCATAGCTCTTTTGAACATGCTAAATGTTTTGTCTTCATTTTCCAAACTTGTTATATCTTAGAACCTACCTGTCATAGAGTTTAATATATTGTTTCTAAAATCTCCATTATTCACATATTAAAAACAAGGCACAGGGACCTACAAAGACCTTCAGAGACCCTTCAAGTGTTCATTTGCTCTCAGACACCTGCCTACATAACATGTAACAGATAACTGATGAGATTAATATGTTTCTATCTATAATTTAAAGGCTTACATCATTTTAAAGATTTCAGGATATAATTTTAAATTTAATGCTATGAATGCATGATTCAAGATTTAGATAAATGTATTTTTAGCTTTTAAATTTTCAAATCAAATAAACTGAGGATTGCCATATAATAAATAAAATAAAAATAATAGCTAGCATTTATTGAACTCTTAGCCTGTCTGCCATTTTGCTAGAATAATATAAAATACCATTTAACATTCCCAACAAACTCAGGTGGCATGGACAGTTTGAGGAAGGTTAAGGATGCAAAGCTGCTAAGCAGCAGTGTCACAGTTTGAACCAAGGTCTAACTCACTCCAGGCCCTCAGTTCTTAGCCCCCCTAACTAACTACCTCTCTGATCAACGCAGCCTTACACACAGATACTCCACAAAACCTCAGGCCTTACACTGATTTTGCTTGGCTCACAGTAAGTAGTCTGCTGTTCTTTTTCTTCCATTAGCAGCAGCCCTACCAGGTATCCTTAGCGCCCTCCACTGATCCCATTATTCCAGGCTAACCAGAGGCCCACACACTGGTAACTTTCACCACAAGCTTTAGCACGAAATGAAAAGGAAAACAGGATTCCCAATAGACAGCAACATATAATAGTCCTTACCTCACTTATTCATTCACTCATGGTAAGTATTTACTGAGATGACACGCTACCCTTTGAGGTAGGCAACGGTAAAGATGGAAAAGAAAAAATTTCTGCTCTCAAAGAATTTGTTGTCTATTGGGGTGAGGCCATGGGACAACTATATAAAACAATGAGTCAAGTGTCACAACAAAGGAGCCTGCAGGTGCTACGAAATCACAGGGAAGGGGACACCCAGCTCATCCCTGAAGGCTAGCTCAGAATTAGGAAGAAGAAATAAGAAACACCTTCAAAGCACGGAGAACAGCATGTACAGGGGCACCAAGATAAGGTAGAGTCTGAAATGTTTCCAGAACACTGAGAGGTTCTCTGTGGGTGAGCAAGCAAAAGCAGGTAAGGAGGCGGTATCCTTGGGACAAGAGGAGGTCCGGCTAAAACCTGGTTGGGTTATTATTGCCAAATTTATTGCAGCACTGGATTCCATTCAGCCAAAGTGACCTAACTTTATACATGTCAGTTTAAAGATACAGTGCTTAAGCTCATAAAAATAAAAATTAGATTTTAAGGTGAAACATCGCCAACAATGAAATGAACCAATAAATCTCCCCAGTGGTCCAGCTGCCTTCCTAGAAATGTAATAAGCTACCAAAGTGAAGTTCTCACATTTAATGACAACATCAAGTCTCCTCAAGAGATTCACAGCTATTTGTCATTTTTCTGGTATATGCCTCCAAATTCTATTCCCACGTGTAATTTGTCGCTGGCAATGGAACTGGCTTACATGCAGTTGCTATAAAAAATGACAATGGGCACATTTCAAAAGAATGTGATGGGTTTACAAGACGTGCGGTGATAATGGGATTGAATGACACTACGATTAATAGCGTGAGAATAATCCTCTTCTAACGAGTCAGTTGGTTAGACTGTCACGTGTATTTTGTGATCATATGTGACAATGCAGGGATTCAAAACTCTTGAAAAAACTGAAGTTTCAAATGAGAGTATCACTAAGACATGAGGCAGTTAAAGCAGCCGTTGAGCCAACATGGAAACTCACTGGTGTCTTTTTGTGATAATACCATTATTTGAATTACAACATGACATGCTGCCTCCGCCTCTAAAAACATACCATTTCATTAGGATTCATACAAAAAAAAAAAAGGAAGAGTGAAACTTCATTTTAGAAATCATGCCTTCACGCCCCAAATGTCCGTGTACCCCATTCCCCTGTCTCTTCGCTTCCATGTACAGAACCTCTTCTAGACTTCCCCAAACCCTGCCATCCATGAGCAGTGCACGGCTGTCCTTTTTCCACTGAGTGACCCCTGGAATTCTGAGTTCTTGATTACAAGAGAAGCACAGATTCTTTCGACTTCTTAGCACCACGCATGCCATTTTGGCCACCAAACTCAGCATCTCAGAAAACCCGCTTTGCTCTCCAATTCATCAGTGCCCCAAGCTGTGTGGGAAGCCAGGGGGTAATTAGTACCTTTTGTGATATTTTCAATGCCTTGCCTTTTATTTTGATGATGATGAATTCTCTGGCCTGACCTGGTCTAGGAATCGAGTTTCCCAGTTCTTGGTCCAATTGAAAGAAAGAAAGTGAAGGTGTGAGAGGTGTGAGTGCTTGTGACGTTCAGGCCGGGTCTACATGAGATGATTGATTTTGTCAACCTGCTGCATCCATTTCCTTTGCATCGTCAGATATCTAAACAGCAGCAAAGGCAACTTCCAAAACTATTACCGACCCTGTTTTCAATGGCCCCCTCCCCACGCCTTTCACTCTTCCACAATGCAGCCTTTCCTCAGAAAGTGGATGCACAATGAAGCTGTTGCCAGTGGCCGTTTACGGAGCCTTAAGACAATCACAGCAGTAAGAAGAGCCCGAGAACGGCGCTGGGAAGATGAATAGTGTCTTTCCCACTTTTCCCATCCACGGTGTGCGTTGGCAGTTTTCTCTGTGTGTTTGTGAAACTGTAATAAAGGATGTTACTTTTGCACATGGCCTTAGGTCGAAGACAGCACGTCAAAAATCAAATGCAAGTGAGAAAGACACCACACTCAGCTTGTGCTGAGCTGTGCTTCCAAGCTTAAATTTGAGCAATATTTCAAATTACCATGGGGGATGTTCCAAGAAGATGGAGGAGGAGGAGGAGGAAGAGGATGGGAATAAGAAGAGGAAGAAAGAAAGGAGGAAACCCTATGACCCTGAGCTCAGCATGCCGTGAATGAACTCCCTACACAACTTTTCATCTTTGAGATCAACAGATTCTGACTTAGGGAGGTTTCCTTTCTTCTTGGCTCCCAGGTCGACCTCCCTTTCCTGGAATTCTCTCCTCTCCCAGCATCCTTTATCAGGCTCAGCTGAGGCTCCACTGGTCTGACTTTCTCGGTCTCCTTCGCTGGCTCATTGTATTCTGCCCCTTAAATGTTGGTGGCCCTAGCACCCTATCCTCAGCATTTTTTCTTTCCGCTTTGCTTGTGTGATCAAAACCTCTCTCCTAGCTTTACCGGTATACCAACAATTTCCCAAATTTTCTTTCATCTCCATCCCTGGTCTTACTCCTAAGCTGACACTCTCATTTGTACTGCATATTTTCAGCTAAAAAGCCTACGACTACTTCGTAATTAACATTGACTTACTGTCATCACTCAGCCCTGCCCTCTACCCATATTTCAGAAGTCAGTTAATGCATTATCAATCCCCTGCTCACTCAAGCTAAAACACTTTCCTTCAGGCTTCATATCTGATCTGTCATTAAATCTCTCAAGTCAACCTCCAGAATCACTCTCAAATCCATTCTCTCTTCTCTTTTCCCAGGGCCATTGCCTTGTTTAGATCTTAGACTCTTTTCCCTGAACAAATGCTACAGTCTCTTAAAGGATCTCTCTAGCTCCGCACTCTTGTCCTTTCAAGCCATCCTCCGAACCGCTGCTCTATGTGACACAGAGTCACAGAGTGACATTCCCATCAGTCCATTGTGTTCTTGGCTTCACACTTTTCCCAAATAAAGCTCAAACTTCTTGACACAGAATAAAAAGGTCCTTAAAAAGCTGACCCCGATATGTATAACTTAATCTCTATTGCCAGCGTTCTAGTTTAGCAGACAACACAGTGAACACATAATAAACATCTGCCTAATGAATGGATGATTTTTAAACAGGATTTGATACATTTGTGCTATTAGAATGTTATTTCCTCTCGGTGTGGAGACAAGGGACCCCTCCTACACTTGGTGGGAACGTAAATTGGTGTAGCCACTATGGAAAACTGTATGGATATTCCTTAAAAAAAAACTAAAAATAGAGTTACCATATGATCCAGCAATCCCACTCCTGTGTATATATCTGGAAAAGACAAACACTAATTTGAAAAGATACATGCACCCCAATGTTTATAGCAGCACTATTTACAATAGCCAAGACACGGAAGCAACTTAAGTGTCCATCTACAGACAAATGGATAAAGAAGATGTGGTACATATATACACTGGAATATTACTCAGGCATAAAAAGAATGAAATAATGCTATTTGCAGCTATGTAGATGGACCTAGAGATTATCATACTAAGTGAAGTAAGTTAGACAGAGAAAGACAAATATTATATGATATCACTTATATGTGGAATCTACCAAATAACACAAATGAACTTATTTACAAAACAGAAACAGACTCACAGACACAGAAAGCAAACTTACGGTTATCAAAGGGGAAAGGGGGAGGGATAAATTAGGAGTATGGGATTAACGGATACACACCACTGTATATACAATCGACAAACAGCAAGGATTTACTGTACAGCACAGGGAACTATACTCAATACCTTGTAATAACCTATAATGGAAAAGAACTGGAAAAAATACATATGTGTAACTGAATCATTTTGCTGTATACCAAAAACTAAAACAATATGGTAAATCAACTGTACTTCAATTTTTAACATGTTATTTCCTCTCTATGTGGTAAAAACAAATAAAAATAATCTAATGTGTCTGACCTGAAATTATACATATATACCCCACGTAGATTTCCAAAGCCTCTTAGGGATGGATTTTAAGAAAATACATCTCAGAGTTGACCAATAGATTCTCACTCCCACCATTACCAGTGCTTCTCTCGAGGGTTTTTGTCCCCACTCACATGTTGCAGGGACAGAACAAGCAAGCAGGAGTTGCCTGGGCTGTGCATTCGCCATGACCAAGGACCCAACCCTAGGAAAGTCAAGGCCACATCTTCTGCTGGCCCAGGGGCTCTGCCTGGCAGCGGCTATTCAGTTCTCGTTGGGTCAAAAGAAATAAACAGATCTTAATACATAACGTGGTGAGTCCAGTGACAGAGTTGTGCACAGGATTTATTTGTCCTGGGCGGATGGGAGGAGCTGTTGTCACTAAGTCCACGGCACAGTAAGTGCCTGTCCACACGGAAACGCGGTCCTGGTGCCGAGGCCACTGCCGACGCTGCCCAAACAATGGCTGGGTCTGGCTGCTTGTGACTGGAGGTCCCTTAGCTCTGGTTATCTCTATGGATTTCCAGATGACCTTTACTAAAGCTCTCCCATACATTTTCATTCTTTTTTATTCCGTCAGTTAGTAAACCAATGGATATTTACCAAATGCTACCACAGAGCGACCTCTGTGCTAGCGGATGGCCATGTGAAGTTTGGCTCTCAAGCAGCTCACACTTCTAGCTGGAGTGTGAGAAATAAATGGATAGTTAGTATATCACGGGTTACATCCGACGACAGAGTCATGCGCTGGAATTACGTCTATGTGAAATGATTACATCACCCAACCCGGGGCCTTCTTAGAGAAAGTGCCAGCTGAGAGGTGTCTTAGTGGATAGGTAAGAGGTGGCTGGGGAAAAGGGAGAGAGCATGGAGGCCAGAAGTAGGATGGTACATGCAAGGAATTCCAAGCAATTCGGTGTGGCTGGAGCATCAGGTATGAGAGAAGGACACAGTAGAGGATGTTCTGAACAATTAGTAACATCACTGGGTTAGAAGAAGTTAAACGTGAATATGAATGCCTACATCAAGGAAGAATTTAGCCTTGCCTGTCACAAAATTACTCAATAAGTTGAAATGACAATGATATCGTGATTATAAATATGAAAAGCACGACAGAGGTTGGGTTTTTAAATGATGACACCCAGGCATCCAGATCTCACAGTAACTGTCAGTCCACGAGGGCGGGGATGCTCATGTTCTCTTGGGATTAGTGACTTCTCGGTCAGGGTCCCCTCTCCTGCCTCCTTCCAGGTCCCTGGGGAATTATTCCATTCTGCTCTTTCCTCAATTTTGTCTCTGTAAATTCTGCACTCTACAGACACTGAGAAGCACCCCCCACCCCCATGCACCTGGGGGCTATTCCTCATCACTATTCAGGGCACTCCAGAAGTCCAGGACTTTGGTGTCTAGCTTCAAAGAACACCTCAAAGTTATTCAAGAAATGGTTTTTCTGGGTACCATTCAGAGCTGTCCTTTAAATAGAAACCCAGGGCTTTTCTCAACAAGCCCCGAGGCATCCATCCTCTGGGACCATTTTTAAAAGTGTCTCGGGCTGACTTCTCCTCTCGCTGGGCGACTTCGGGAAACCCCAACTCTGTCCTCTAATTTCTACATCCAAATAGGAATAAAAATGTAATTACTCCTTCCTCAACTTCATCTTGAAAACAAACACTATCACACGGAAAACTGTGAGCGACTGAATTCCCGTTTAAATTCCTGTGAAGAGAGATGTTATATGAAAACCAAGTGTTACTTAAGAAACAAAACAAAACAAAACTTTGACTCAAAAGAATATCAAGCTAAATTCTAGAATATTCTGGGGAAATAGCAAGATTTTTTTCGTTGTCTCTCTTCGTTCCTTTTTCTTTACCTTTCTCCCTTGCTTCCTTGCTATTTAGATTCCACTAGGGGCAACTGGGACAGAAACATGCTGACCAACACTGCACCAAATGAAGCTTGTGAAATAATAACATTTCTAAGGTTGATCTGCTTCTGAAAGTTTACTCTGGGTTCCTGAGGGGTAGAATCTTCCTAAAAATCTTATCTTTTGTCCTAAGAGTCATCACAGTCAGGACCAGAGAGACCACAGACACACTCTGTCTCTAGTCTCACCTCTGAATAAGGTTCCTGTTGAGTGGTCCGGCACCATCTTAGTCCCTACCTGGCACTCCCTTCTCCTCAGCAACCAAACTTGATCTGTTACTCTCAAGACTAAGGACAACGTGGGGTGAGTCCAGACTTGACAAGACGCTGCTCGCAGTCCCAAAGGTGACTCAGGATGTCTTATCCAAGACATCACAAACATGGTGGAGAGGGTGGGAACCGTGGAGCTAGGATCCGGCTTCAGATTCAGACCTCACCACACAGGCTCTGTGCGAATCTGGGCAACCTGATTTCTCTCTGCACCGCTTTCTTCGCCTGTAGAACACGTGGCATCACCTACTTTGCAGTGTTGTTTTGAGGATTAAATGAGACAATATGTGTAGATTCTGGGATGGAATGGGTGCTTAATAAACTATAGTTCTAATAAGAGCAATAATAAAATTAATACATAAAGATTTAGATCAGTCCCTTTGAGGACACTCACATCTAGGAATTCATTATCAGATGCTCAGATTCAGAGAAAAAGCAGCCTAAGTAACACATCAGGTCCAACACGACCTCTTATGGCCTCTTATGACCGCAGACGCCAGCACCTGCAGACCACACCGGACGCACAGTAAGAAACAGAAACAGAGGATTAGAAGATGAAGCAGTGGGGGGCCCTGTCTGAAGCCACACCTGTCAGATCCCAGGGTCCATGCAGTAAATCTCCACTCCGTGTTCTCTACCTGAGGGTGCTCCGTTCTCTGAGAACCTCCTGAGCATCCAGGACCGTGGCCCCCTCACACCCCCCCACCCCGGCACACCGCCTAGGAGTGGTACGAATATTAGCGGACCAACGCTGCTCTCAATCCTGCTGTGCTTTACAAGTGTTCAGGGAGCCCACCACACCCCTCCACCTTTGATACTCTGGCTTATTTCATATGGTGTGTGGCCCAGGAAATAATATTTTTTTAAAACCTTTCCCGTTGATTTTAAAGGACTACCAGGTTAAGAAGTACTGTGGAAAAGTGCTTTGACGTTAATAACAAAGATGATGGATAATAAACATGATAGCACTAATGCTGGTATGTATTGAAAGTTTACTACATGATGCTTATAAGTGCATTTGGTTACACAGCCTGCCGGTGGTAGATTCAGGACAGGAAGTTAGGTCTGAGTGACTTCAATGCTTGTATTTTTAACCAGGACCCCATATGTGTCTTGTGTTAATTTTATATTTGATGGGCCATCCATAGAGTAGAGCTAAAAATTAATGTACCACATGACTTTACTTTCTTCCAGGGTAATGTACAGCTATTTTAGCAGGGGCCATTGGAGCCTGTGACCTTGGCTTTGCATAATGGCAACATAGGGTGGTGGTTAAAAGCATGCGTGCGTGGACTCTGGGCCTGGATAACACTGGTTCAGACACTGGCCCTACTACTAACCAACGGAATAGCTGGCTCTCCTAGCTACCAGCTGCTTAACTTCTCTGTTCCTCATTTCCTCATCAGTAAAATGGGAATAATAATAATAACAATTATAATAGTACCTTACGGAGTTCATTAAATGACTACACGTGAATAGTGCTTAGAACAGTGTCTGGCATATTGCAAGAGCTATATACGTTTTGGGATTTTTTTCCATCGTTATGTACCTGAGGCAATGGCCAATGGTGGGAATTTCAGGAATTGTGGAAGCCTGTCGGGGAGACACTTTTGGATGGTTAGTTCTTTGCCACAGTTCCAGGATCACGCACATGATCTAGGATCATGTGATCTAGGATCACAGTTCTAGGGTTCTGAATCTTTAGCTCACACGGTGAATGATGTGTGTTAGCGATTCTCATCGGGGAGAGGGGGATGATGCTACCTTCTAAGGAGAATTTAGGAATGTGGGGGGAGGGCATATTTACAAGGAAAAGGGGAAGGAAAGGAAAGGGGAAGCCCTACTCCTAGATAGTGGGTAAAAACCATGATTATTTCATGTCGCATTCAAGGGAGAACTGCCCCACCCCAAATGGCAATAACATTCAATTGAGGAACATTTAGGAAGCAGGATACAGTCCAGGGTGATGGTCTAGAAAAGATTTTTATCATAAAGTCGGAGAAAAAAGGACAATTCTAAGTTTCCTTTAAACTTGAAAATGAGACGGAGACTATTTGGAGAGTAAAAGTGGCAGCCGATGGAAATCAGTTCTGCTGGGCAGGACAGAGGCCCCTGCAGGGGTAGAGTAAGAAGACTCCCACACAATACTTAGTCTAAAAATTCAGGGCCCCAGGCTGCAGGTAGGACACATTTGTTTAAAAAAACTATACTATAATTATTACTGTGTCAGAATACATAAGCTTACGAACAGAGAATGGAAAGAATAAAGTAAAAACAAACACAGTTTTGAAAAGTATTAGGGTAATAGGACTATGTATGATTTTTCTTTCTTTTAAGAGTAAAATCATTGTGAGAAAATCCATAAATGAAAAGTTGACAAACAAAAATATAATGACTTTTTAACCATAGTGGTGAGAATGAAGCTAGTGTTAAAAATAGACAGTCTTGGACTGGACAGCAACCCAAGAATGGAGATAAAACACAAGCAGAAATATGGCCCAAGCTTCCTCCTTTTTAAATAAAGAAACCTGTTTTTGGAAGTATTACGTACGAATACTAATACCTTATATTTTTGACGTGTCCTTCTAATTACTCTAACACACTTTTATATCTTTTCATATACGAGAGCTTTTAGAGTTCGTAATTCTCTAAAGAATTAAGTTACCCCCTCTTGATTTCATAATTTCCACAGTAATGACACAGTTTAGAGTGGGTGGATACATCTGTGGCTGTGTTACTTCTAAATTTCACATTCAACTTATGTTTAGTTGGAGGCATCCTTTGATTAAGATAGAATCTGTCCTGACTGGAAATCTTACACAATTTAACCATATTTCTAGTTACATATAACTTTCATTTCTGAATTCTGAATTATTATTTATGGGCCATAAAACTGGCTGCTTATAATGAGAAAAAAAAATCACTCTCCCCCAGGCCCATTTAAAACACTCTGAGCAGATTTTACCCTATTGAATTTGGTATCATACATGCCATAGATAATACAAAGTACACACTCAAACACAACATTTCTATCATTGATGTCTTTGATTTGCGTTGTTTCCTTCAGTGGTGATATTTTCCTGTATGTGATACTCTCTAAAACTTGAAGCATCTGGCTTTGACCTGTTTGCACTTTAAACTGAATTACTTATAGTAATGAATTTGGAATTCTCTTTTCAAACATCTCAGGAGTTTTTCTATCTTTTATTTGAAATGGCATTTTCTTCCCCTGGTGGTAAGTTAACTATTCTGCAATTTGCTGTACTTTCACCTACTGTCCTTCTTCTGCTTCATTTTTTACAAAGCCACTTTCCTCTTTCTCCAAAGCACACAGCATACGGATGCATTTTATGAGCGATCGTTTTTCCTATGGAACAATATTTGTTTCAGGTCTCAGGAGCATCTTAGTTCTAAAATAGGATGACCACAAAACCTGGTTATTTCCCGTCCTTTCTCTTATTATCTACCCACAAAGTACGATAAAACAGAACATTCCTCCATTTATCCTTTCTGCTTTTCAATTTCAGATTTTGTCAGTGCAATAAAAAGTATTACGTTGAGGTTTTTTTTTCTTTTGTGTTTTCTATTTAAGATGCCTCTATCATAAAAATAACCTGCTATTTATGTATCGATTTTAGCTCATAGAAGTTAGTTTGTTTCCTAGGTACGAATTAGGTTCTGGAAACTATTTAATATACATATTATCTTTTCTAACATTTCCTTAATCTCCTGTATTTTGTAGGTGAGCCTGTTTCTCTGCCCTCGTTCTCGGAATGTCATTCCTCTTTTTCTCAACTTCCAGTATGCATTATACTTCAATGGGAGTCACAACGATTGTTTCTGCTTTACTGCTGAATCCTTCTTTCCCATTTTCTTTCTCTGTGGGACTCTCTAGGTCCTAAAGTGTACACCTCCCAGAAGCCCCCTTCACGCAATAAAGCAAGCACCCTTATCTCCTAGAAATACGATTTCTCTCCCCCGAGGAAGCTCAATATATGAAAGTATAAAAGGGAGAGGCGTAAGAACCGTCCTGTTGAACAGGAAACATCCTGGGCTCTGTGGTCATGATGAGAGAGCCGCAGGGTCCCTGAGAGCCATGAAATCAATGAGAATAACAGCCTGTGATGCTCTTTCCCTAGTTGCCTCTGCAGTGGCCACACAAAGAGACAGCCCGCAGCCCTCATTCAACCCATCACCGGGCAAAGGATGTGCTGCTGTCACTGTCCTTGGCAAAGGACTCCAAAAGATGCTGCAGTGTGTGTGTGTGTGTGTGTGTGTGTGTGTGTGTGTGTGTAAATGAGTGTAAATCCAAGCCCAGCCCTGCCCTCCTCCCAGTCCTGGCAAGGAGCCTGCGCTCTCACGCTGCTCAACTCCGTGTGTATTTCCCCACGTGATGGATACTCAACATTTGTCACCAGCTGTTTCCTCCCCACATGAACATTTCAGGCACTGACTTGCACTCGCCCGGGAGATCTGTAATCGTTTCCTCGCATTGCTCTTGTACCTCTCCTCTGTTTTCCCCAATCAGAGCCGGCTCCGTATTTGCAATCAGACCACAAATCTTTCCATCCTATAGTCACAGCACACTCCCTCTCCTCTCCTTTTCCTTTGTCTTGGTGTACGGATCCATTTTAGAATTCCTGTGATCTCGCTTTAGAGTGTCAGAGAAAAGCAGAATATTATTCATGAAACAAGAGACAGGGACAAGGAGATAGAGGCAAGAAAAATAAATAAATTACCTAAAATGTTGTATTTGGGGGAGGGTACAATGGCTTTTGAATTACTATAGAAACAGACACTAACTATACAACACGTACGGGACTCCAACAATCCTTCAACAGCAAAGATGCATGGCTGTAGTCTATGCTTCCATGATAAGAGTTTCAAACAATGTGCAGACTCAATTTTTCTCAATTCCATCCGAATAGGGTAGGCAATTTACTACCCCGCCACTTCTCTCTGTGCTTTCACATAGCTGTTCCTCAGTGACAACTTGCCTATGAAATAAGAGCCATGGTTATAAAGTTCCAAGCCTCCTAACTTGCTCGTGGAACAGAGCAGCAAAAAGCTTCAGACTGGTCTTAGTACGAGCCGAACCTGAAACCGTGGGCCACAAACTCTAATGATAATAAACTTCTACTGAGTACGTACCATGTCCCAGATATTTTTCCAGATAACTGACTTCTTTTGTTTCATTTTATTCCTCACAACCTCAAGAAGAAGATGGTTATTACAGAGCAGGACTTGTGGTGACTCTGAGTGATTTGCCCAAGTTCACAAAGATAGACCCCTTTGATCTGACCTGACCACACTTCACGCTCTTGTTCTTAACCACTACTCTCTACTGTGACTTATGTTGATTAGTTAAAATGTTTGTTCACGTTCTTTAGCAATAATTTTGGTCCTTTTAAATCTATGTGAGTTTTCATAGGACCCTCAGACGGCATCAGCCGGGGAGCCCATCACAAACAAGGCGCCAGAAGGTGTGACTCTGGGGGTGGGCAGTGCCGGAACTGGGGTGCGAGCTTATCCTCACCGTGGAATATGAGATCTTTGTGAACTTCCAGGACTTAATGAAGAGGCAAAGTGAAACGGGACTGGAGAGAAGAGAACACGATTACCAATGTGGCCGTCAAACGTGAGTGTTCCCCAAAATCACCCATGGGAGCTTGTTAAACATACACGTGTCCCAATCTACCCCCAGCCGTGTAGTTTCAGGGTCTTTAAGGTGGAGCCTGGGATTCCAAAATTTCACAAGCAGAGTGGCTAGAAGAAAGGAACTGAGCAGTACAAGGTCTCTTTGGGGTGGTAAAAACCTATTTTTTATTTATTTAGTTTTTAAATTAATTTTTATTGGAACATAGCTGATTTACAGTGTGGGGTTAGTTTTAGGTGTACAGCAAAGTGATTCAGTTGTACATATACATATATCCACTCTTTTTTAGATTCTTCTCCCATATAGGTCATTACAGAGTACTGAGTACAGTTCCTTGTGCTATACAGTAGGTCCTTATTAGTTATCTATTTTATATATAGTAGTGTGTATATGTCAATCCCACTCTCCCAATTTATCCCCCCCCTCACTTTCCCCCCTGGTGATCATAGTTTGTTTTCTACATCTGCGACTCTATTTCTGTTTTGTAAATAAGTTTATTTGTGCCATTTTTTTTAGATTCCACATATAAGCGATATCATATGATATTTGTCTTTCTCTGTCTTACTTCACTTGGTATGACAATCTATAGGTCCATCCATGCTGCAGATGGCATTATTTCATTCTCATTTTATGGCTGAGTAATATTCCGTTGTATATATGTACCATATCTTCTTTATCCATTCAACTGTCGATGGACATTTAGGTTGCTTCCATGTCCTGGCTATTGTAAACAGTGCTGCAGTGAACACTGGGGTGCATGTATCCTTTCGAATTATGGTTTTCTCTGGATATATGCCCAGGACTGGGATTGCTGGATCATACGGTAGCTCTAGTTTTAGTTTTTTTAAGGAACCTCCATACTGTTCTCCATAGTGGTTGCAGCAATTTACATTCCCACCAACCACGCAAGAGGGTTCCCTTTTCTCCACACCCTCTCCAGCGTTTATCGTTTGTAGACTCTTTGATGACAGCCATTCTGACCGGTGTGAGGTGATACCTCACTGTAGTTTTGATTTGCTTTTCTCTAGTAATTACTGATGCTGAGCATCTTTTCATGAAGCATTTTAAAATTAGGTTACCGTGATGGTTGCAAAACTCTTTAAATATTCAGTAGTAAAAAATATTGAATTGTATCCTTTAGGAGGGTGAACTCTATGGCACATAAATTGTATCTCAATAAAGCTGTTGAAAAAGAAACTTACGGGCAAAACTGACCACACAGGCACAGCCTTTCAGGCAAGTCCCTCTGACTACAGCTCACAGAGGCCCACAAAGAACAGAGTTAGAATGGATCGGTTCTCCGAGCTGGCAGTGGCGTGGTTTTCTCATTCACTTCAGAGAAGTAAAGTAGTTTATGACAAAGACAGAAAACAAACTTGGAAAAACATCGAAAACAAACTTATGGTTACCAAAGGGTACAAGGGGGATAAATTAGGAGTTTGGGATTAACAGATACACACTACTATATATAAAATAGATAACAAGGATGTACTGTATAGCACAGGGAACTATATTCAATATTTTGTAATAACCTATAAGGGAAAAGAATCTGAAAAAGAATATATATATATACACTCACACACACACACACATATATATGTATAACTGAATCACTTTGCTGTACACCTGAAACTAACACAACATTGTAAATCAACTAAACTTCAATTTTAAAAAAGTAGTTTAGGGCTTCCCTAGTGGCGTAGGGGTTAAGAATCCGCCTGCCAATGCAGGAGACACAGATTGGAGCCCTGGTCCGGGAAGATCCCACATGCTGCAGAGCAACTAAGCCCGTGCGCCACAACTACTGAGCCTGCGCTCTAGAGCCTGCGAGCCACAACTACTGAGCCCGTGTGCCACAACTGCTGAAGCCTGTGCACCTAGAGCCCGTGCTCCACAACAAGAGAAGCCACCACAATGAGAAGCCTGCGCACCGCAACGAAGAGTGGCCCCTGCTCTCTGCAACTAGAGAAAGCCCACGCGCAGCAACAAAGATCCAACACAGCCAAAAATAAATAAGTAAATAAATAAATAAATAAATAAATAAACCAAAGCTGAGATTTTAAAAAAGTAGTTTATGACAAAGATAGAGATCTCCAAAGGGAAATATGGTCTCTATTCTTTTAGGTCCTTTCTATTCTTTGTTCCTACTTTCCATTTTACTTTTTTCTGGAGAGGATTTAAGTAAGTGAGTATGTTTTAATATCTTGTCTACTGGTTATTTTTAGCTATGCCTCTTTTCATTATTTTTATAATCATCCCTCTAAGAATTACAGCATGCATTCTTAATTTATCATGATCAACCCTGAATTCATATGATATGTTTTCTTTCTTTCTAACGTAAGATATTTTAACTGACCTCTTTTCATTATTTTTATAATCATCCCTCTAAGAATTACAGCATGCATTCTTAATTTATCATGATCAACCCTGAATTCATATGATATGTTTTCTTTCTTTCTAATATGAGATTTTAACTGACTTTTTTAAAATTTAAGAGAGAAAATAATCTTTTATATTTACCCTTTATTTTTTCCCTTATCAAGTTTCTTTATTCCTTATTGTAGATGTAAATTTCCATGTGGTACCATTTCCCTTCAGCCTGAAAAACTCTCTCTAGCATTTCTGATAGTGTGAGTCTGCCAACAACCATTTCTCTCAACTTTTGTTTATCTGAAAATATTTTTATTTAACCATAATTTTGGAAATTTTTTTATTGTATGTAGAATTCTAGGTTGACAGTATTATATAGTTTTTGTGTTATAGCACTTCAGAGGTTTTGTTCTATTTTTTTTTTTGGCCTCCATTATTTCTTACAATGTCATATTTATTATTATTCCCTGTAGGTATTCTTTTTTCTGGCTCCAAGATCATGAGGTCTTTCTCCACTTTCCGTATCAGCTCCCAGCCTCCGCTTACTCAGCAGAACTCCCAAAGAGGGAATAACTAGATGGAGAAGATTACTTAGTGTTTGGATTGGCATTAGATTAAAATATAACATGCCAGCCCAAAGATTCACCCAGCATTTACTTGTTTCTGCTGGTCCCAGCAAAGATAGTTCTTCCCTGGCTGGTGGCCTGCTTCACAGCCTCAGAAACTGGTCTCACATCTATCAGCGTCTCTGGTATGATATCTTTAACATTCTTTTGTGCTCACCATTCTTCAGTGTCTTAAAAAAAATTATGACTATTTTTGTTTGTATGTTGGCCTCGTGATTTCTGGCTTTTATCACATGAATGAAGATCTTGCACATCCTTCTGTATCCAAACTGGAAGTGGAACTCCTCTCTGTTTCCAAGGAGCTTAAAATCTGACTGAAGACATACAACAGGACTAGGTTGGAAATGCCAGGTGATAAGTGAATGATATGAATAATCAATCCCCCAAGAGTTCAAAGGAGGAAGTAGCGTTGCCAGATACAGTATGGGACATCCAGCTAAACTTGAATTTCAGATATACAAGATATAAATTTTTAGTAAAAGTATATCCCAAGTATTGCGTGGGTTATAATTATATTGAAAAACATCCCTTGTTTATCTGAAATTCAACTTTAACTGGACATCTTGTATTTTTCCTAAATTTGTCCCTAGGAGGGAAGGGCCACGAAGAGGAGAAAAAAGGCTCTAGAAGCAAGTAAAAATTGAGTCAGGTTGTTAAGAAGGGCTGAAATGATCAAAAATCGCCACGTAATGTGTATGCAGGTAAGTAGTGGGAGAAACGATCAGAGAAATGTGTCAGGTTCAAAACCCCAGAGGGTTCCGAATGCCAGTCTCAGAAGAATGGACTCTATTTTGCTGGCAAAGATGAATAAAAAAGATTCTCTGTAAATCTCTCATTTCTGACCTCTTTAAAGGTAACAGTAGTAATAAGCATCAATTTTATGGTATAGGTCTTCCACAGCAAAGCCCTTTTCCAATTTTATAAGGCTTTTTGCTTCAAGAAGATCCCATTTTCCTTTTTACATTTTTCCTTAGGTTTTTACAGCCTTCATTTATTCAGGTATAAGAATTGATGATGGCTCTACCTTCAGAAATGTGAAACAAATAAGATTTTCTATTCCTGTCAAATAAATGAAAATCTAGATCGTGTAGAAATTGACAAATGCCAAACAATGGACTTTTAACCAGGTTTATCTGAAGCATCTTGCTATATACTTCAATGCACAATTACAAATCATCCTTTCAAGCTCTTCCAGATCTCAGCCCGGCCAAGAGCTAATTACCTGCTCTGACGGTGGGAAGTTACCGCAACATGAGGCTCAGTTTCTGAGTGACTGTAAGGTATTTAATGTGAATAAAAGGAGAATTGGAAAGCAGCAGTGATCAAGGGCGGTAGCAGATAAGAGAATGCCTATATTAAAGAGTTTTGTTTGGTTTTAAAATCGTCCCCCAGAAATTTACATTGGGATGAATGCTTTAAAGTGTGAGACAGCCTTCCATAGCAGACAGTATGTGACAGAAGCAGACAGTGACTTTATGTTGGTGCAGCTCTCCCAGCAGGGACTGATTGATGTTTGGTCCTTGAGCATTTTTCCTGCTTCTGATCAGGGGTCAGAACATGAATGAGGATGCCCAGTGCTTAGTGTCCTAGTCAGAAAAGCTAAGCTTCCCGTAACGTGTGTAACCTAACCAAGTGACTGCTGCACCCTAACTGATTTGTGGAATATATGCATCATCTAAGAAGTGCCCTCGTCATTAATTTGTAGCTGTTTTCAGTCACCGTCCAGTCTCGCCCTCCACCCCAATCCTCCTCCCAGGTCCAAGAAGTGGCAGCAGAGATGGGAGTTTTTCTTAGGTCCCTTCTGGGAGAGCAGTTCAGATAACTACAGCTGAAGTCTTCTGGCTGTTCCTGTCTCTTCCGTATTTTACCCACCAATTACGCTTACCTTAACAAGTGGAGAGGAAAATAACTTTTCTGAGGTGCCAAGAACTTTCATGTGTTTTTCTATTTAATTCCTACAAGACTATCCCGTGGGTAGCACTATCCCTATTTTCAAGGTAAAGGAACGAAGTCTCAGAGCTTTACTGTCTTGCCCGTCATTCAAACTCAGATGGGCTCTGACGCCAACCGTATCTGCTTCCCGCCTGACCACAGGTTCACCACGTAGCCTTGCCTTCTTCTAGAATCTTCAGCTCCAGTTCTCTTTGTAGCTAATCCCTGATTTCATGCTCATTTCACGTGGCATTAAGGGTCCCTAGAACAACTTCCTTCCCGCCCAAAGGCTGAGTCCCATCTGTAACAGACTCCTGCTCCTCCCAGAAACGGGGAGGAGCTGTCCACGTCTGCGTCAGCTCCCCAAACACCCAAGATTGAGGCGCTTCCCCAACCCCCAGGGCCTTAGAGTAGAAAGTACTATTTACGTTCAGAGCCATAGGAGTCCTTCTACTACCCAGGGATTTGATCATTTTTCACAGCTACTTTTCCAATTCATACGTACTTCCTTCCACAGGGGAGAGATAAATGTACGCATCAAAAATTTTTTTTTTACCACTAACTCCAATGTTTTACACGAGAGATTTTCCTCTTCTAAATAATATCCTGCAACTTTTCATGGAACTGAATTTTAACCGAACTTATGAAACATTCCAAGTGCATTTAAAAGTATAAGAAAAATATAACATCTACACAGTTATCACCAAGACTGAACAGATGTTCACATGTTGCAATTTGCTCTAGATCGTTTTCTTAAAGAAATACAATGTTACAGACATTGCTAAAATGCTAATTTCATCCTGTACTTCTTCCTCTCTAGAAGTATCCACTCTCCTGAAGCTGGTGTGGATCATTTCCTAGCACAGTTTTGAATTTCTATAATATAAGTAAATTCATCAATAAATAATATGTGAGTTTTAAAGATGTACGTAATTGCAATCCAACTGCACACATTTTTTATGGCTTGTCTTTCTCCCACTTTTTATGGGTGTCTATCCAAGGGAAACTTGATGAGCTCGAGGAGATACGTACAAGGATTTTCACTTAATCACTGTATGCTAGTAAAACAAAAATGAAAACAACCTAATTGTCCCTCTCCTGTGCAATGTTTACATAAATGTGATTTACGGCATGGGATGCTATCAGTGCTATCCAGCAGTTAAAATGGACCAACAAGATCTACACATCTTTATAGAACTTTTCTTTCTTTCTTTTTTTTTTTTTGAAAATGCATTTAGGACAAGGAAAGCACTGAATATAAAGTGAGTTTTTACAATAGTAGGGTTTTTTTCTTGCTTCTGTTTAAGATTGATCCCTTGATAATATAAAATATTGAATGATTTCGTACATAAAAATTCTTAGTGCTATCACTGGTGAGAAAAAAAAAAAAAAAACTGTTTCAGTATTTTCTTTATCTAAACCTCTGCTCTGTCTTCAGCTCATGTGTCCATGCCTGCAATGCAGACAGCAAAAGGATGCAGGATTTTGACACTAAATTAAGTCAACATGTTAGCAAGCTCTCATTCAGTCCCTGTCACTGACTCCACTAAAAACTCAGCATAGGGCTTCCCTGGTGGCGCAGTGGTTGAGAGTCCGCCTGCCGATGCAGGGGACGCGGGTTCGTGCCCCGGTCCGGGAAGATCCCACATGCCGCGGAGCGGGCCCGTGAGCCATGGCCGCTGAGCCTGCGCGCCCGGAGCCTGTGCTCCGCAATGGGAGAGGCCGCAGCGGTGAGAGGCCCGCGTACCGCAAAAAAAAAAAAAAAAAAAAAAAAAAAAAAACTCAGCATAAAGGAAGAGTCTACCTTTCATTCTTAATAAATCGGTCCCATTTACTGTATTTGTGTATGGCAAATCAGATCAGTGTTGTTGTTCAGAGGCTTGGCCTTTCTTGCTATCTGGTCTTATCAAGTTGGTTCTGAAAAGACTTTAGATGACTCATTTGTATGCAGACCAGAATTTCCAAATTGGCAGCTCAATTGACCGCAACATTCAAACTGCCATATATAGATGACAGTAAATTACTTCCTATATTACCTCCAGACTATTAAAGCTACAGCGGTATGAAAATAATGCGTGTGTGCACTTGCGACCGTCAGTAGGTAATCAATCAATAAAACAATATTGCTCCATATTTCAGCAGAGCAGAGGTCTGACAAGGTAATGGTAGCCTGAAATATGTTAATAAATACATTTAGCAAAACCTCTATTAGTGAAGATGAGGCTGCTGTGAACTGGGAGATCTGGAAAGCATGCTGGGACCGGTGCAGCTCAGAGCTGGAATTCTGCTGGAAACTTTATTGTGGTTAAACCTATAAAGGAAGAGAGGTGTGAGCCACATAGTAAGTACTGAGCGATCTGATTGAGTTGCTGAGGCAAAACAGCAAGGCTCTGACAGGCCTGAATAGGTCAGGTCGTCCTGCCATAGGCCTTCCTTGTTCATGGCGATCTTCTTAGTGAGCTTATCACAGCAACAGGCTTGCAATTTGTCGTAAACTTATGGGATTAAGGTTCCTTTCTCCTGCCAGATGCCTAGTTGGATAGAAGGGACTGTGCCTCTCTTGTCTATTACATATTCCCAGTGCTAAGCAAAGCTCTTCGAGCACATAATAATACAATCGTTAGAACATTTAAAGGGGTAAGAGGGGAGAGTCCCAATTTAGAGGTCCTATTGGGCACCAGTCTTGGTAAGGCAAGTCCTCCCTGTGTCTCCATCCTACCTCTGACCAATCCAGCCCGTGAGTCATAATTCCAGAGGAGCCACAGAGTGGAGTTCAGAACACAGGTCTGGCTTCAGGCCACTTGGTCCATGTTCAACAGTATTATTCACCCGCTGTGTGACTTTGAGCGAGTTACTTAGCTTTCGTAAGCTTCCACTTTCCCATCTTTAAAGTGGAAAATGGTTTCACACATTGTTTTTAAGGATGAGATAATTCAGGCATTGCTTAGCGTATAGTACCTGCTCAAAACGTCACTTCTATTATTACCATTATTATTTATTATTCAAGATGAGAATTCATTTGAAAGGAATGGGGCTGATAGGAAATAAGAGGGCATGACACGACATCCAGCCATTGGTACTGGTTTAGGACGGCATTCCAGACTCAGGGATGTGAAGTCTCAGATGGAATCACTAGCATGTTTCAGAAAACAACCCAGATTTATGGTCGAGGCCAACAGAGAGGTGATGGGCTGGGAGAGGGTGATGAAGTTCTAGGCCTTCAAGGCTTGAGAAAAAGCAACAGAACACGGAGTTGGATGAGAGTAAGTTTGATTATTGGCAAGAATGCAGAAATCCAACAGATATCCACCAGGTGCTGGCATTAGGGCTGCCTTACTCAGAATTAGTGATCCAATTTTGAGATGCTGGCAAAGAGACAGGAAACAAGTCAGGAGTTGACATTCATTCTGATGGTGCCAATTACTAGAGAAAAGCTTATCTAGAGACATAAATAGGACATTAAGCAGAACTGAACTTTTAAGGGTGTTGGAAAAGGGGACTGATGGCCATATACTTATTATGCATTTATTGAAATTAAATCATAACAAAATAGAAATCAATGTGGATAAACACAGGCATACCTCAGAGATATTGTAGGTGCAGTTCCAGACCACCACAATAAAGCAAATATTGCAATACAGTAAGTCACACAGTGTTTTGCTTTTCTGGTTTCCCAGTGCCTATAAAAGTTATATTTATACTATGCTGTACTCTTCAGTGTGCAACAGCAGTATGTCTAAAAATATGTGTTTACCTTAATATGAGCCACCATATGAGACTTCAGTGAGTCCTAATGTTTGTGCTTGTGGGGGGGTCTTGCCTCAACGTTGATGGCTGCTGACTGATCAGGGTGGTGGCTGTTAAAGGTTGAGGTGGCTGCAGCCATTTCTTAAAATAAGACAATGATGTTTGTGGAGCCCGAAAACAATTACAATAGTTAACACCAAAGATCACTGATCATGTACCACCATAACAAACACAAGGATAATCAAAATGTTAGAATCCTGTGAAAATTACCAAAATGTGACCCAGAGACACAAAGTGAGCGAATACTGTTGGAAAAATGGAGCTGATAGACTTGCTTGACACAGGGTTGCCACAAACCTTCAATTTGTAAAACATGCAATATCTGCAAAGTGCAGTAAAGTGTAGCACCATAAAAATAAGCAAGGTATGCCATAGTGGATTTAGATTATTTTTCACTTTTGGCAAACAGTTTTCACCACATAATGAGAAACTGTGCATTGAAGAAACTTAGAAAGAATCACTGACAATCTGATGGAAAGACAGCCTGTGTTCTCGAATTAGAAGAATCAATTTTATTAAAATGACCATACTACCCAAGGCAATCTACAGATTCATTGAAATCCCTATCAAATTACTAATGGCATTCTTCACAGAACTAGAACAAAAAAAAATTTAAATGGGTATGGAAACACAAAAGACTCTGAATAGCTAAAGCAATCTTGAGAAAGAAAAATACAGCTGGAGGAATCAGGCTCCCTGACATCAGACTATACTACAAAGCTACAGTCATCAAAATAGTATGGTACTGGCACAGAAAAAGAAATATAGATCAATGGAACAGGGTAGAAAGCCCAGAAATAAACCCACCCATTTATGGTCAATTAATCTATGACAAAGGAGGCAAGAATATACAATGGAGAAAAGACAGTCTCTTCAATAAGTGGTGCTGGGAAAACTGGACAGCTATATGTGAAAGAATGAAATTAGAACATTCTCTAACACCTTATACAAAATAAACTCAAAATGGATTAAAGATCTAAATGTAAGACCAGATAATATAAAATTCCTAGAGGAAACATAAGCAGAACACTCTTTGACATAAATTTCAGCAATATCTTTTTGAATCTGTCTCCAAGTGTAATGGAAATAAAGACAAACATAAACAAATGGGACCTAATTAAACTTAAAAGCTTTTGCACAGCAAAGGAAACCATAAACAAAATGAGAAACAACCTACGGAATGGGAGAAAATATTTGCAAATGATGTGATCAACAAGCGATTAATTTCCAAAATATACAAACAGCTCATACAGCTCAATATAAAAAAAAAAACCAATTAAAAAATTGGTGAAAGATCTAAATAGACATTTCTCCAAAGGAGACATACAGATGGCCAATAGACATATGAAAAAATGCTCAACATGACTAATTATTAGAGAAATGCAAATCAAAACTACAATGAGATACCACCTCACACCAGTCAGAATGGCCATCATCAAAAAGTCTACAAACAATAAATGCTGGAGAGGGTGTGGAGAAAACGGATGCCCTTACACTGCTGGTGGGAATGTGAATTGGTGCAGCCACTATGGAAAGCAGTATGGAGGTTCCTTAAAAAACTAAATATAGAGTTACCCTATGATCTAGTGATCCCACTCCTGGGCATTATCCAGAGAAAACTCTAATTCGAAAAGATACACAGACCCCAATGTTTGCTGCAGCACTATTTACAATAGCCAAGACATGGAAGCAACCTTAAGTGTCCATCAACAGATGAATGGATAAAGAAGATGTGGTACATATTATACAACGGAATATTACTCAGCCCTAAAAAAGAATAAAATAATTCCATTTGCAGCAACATGAATAGACCTAGAGATTATCATACTAAGTGAAGTAAGCCAGACAAAGACAAATATTATATATCACTTACATGTGGAACCTAACAAAAATGATACAAATGAACTTATTTACAAAACAGAAATAGACTCACAGACATAGAAAACAAACTTATGGTTACCAAAGGGGAAAGGGAGGAATAAATTAGGAGTTTGGGATTAACATATACACACTACTAAATATAAACAAGACCTATTTTATAGTACAGGGAACTAAAATCATTATCTTGTATTGGGTGGGCCAAAAGGTTCGTTCAGTTTTTTTCCGTAAGATGGCTCTAGTAACGCTTAGTTGTCTTTAACTTCATTTGAAACAATTTTGTTAGATTGTACATGACAGCTGTCATCTGCATGCATTTAAAAAAAGACATCAAAATTGGTGAATTTTTGTGTAGACGTTTTAATATTGAAGCTGGAAGAAAAAAGCAACATTTTCAGCATATTATGCTTTATTATTTCAAGAAAGGTAAAAACACAACTGAAATGGAGAAACATTTTTGTGCAGTGTATGGAGAAGGTGCTGTGACTGATCGAACTTGTCAAAAGTGGTTTGTGAAGTTTCGTGCTACAGCTTTCTCGCTGGATGATGCTCCATGGTCGGGTAGACCAGTTGAAGTTGATAGCCATCAAATTGAAACAATAATTGAGAACAATCAACGTTATACCACGCGGGAGATAGCCGACATACTCAAAATATCCAAATCAAGCGTTGAAAATCATTTGCACCAGCTTGGTTATGTGAATTGCTTTGATGTTTGGGTTCCACATAAGTTAAGTGAGAAAAACCTTCTTGACCACGTTTCCACATGTGATTCTCTACTGAAACGTAATGAAAACGTTCCATTTTCAAAACAAATTGTGACCGGCAATGAAAAGTGAATACTGTACAACAATGTGGAATGGACGAGATCGTGGGGCAAGCGAAATGAACCACCACCAACCCCACCAAAGGCCGGTCTTCATCCAAAGAAGGTGATGTTGGGTATGTGGTGGGATTGGAAGCGAGTCCTCTATTATGAGCTCCTTATGGAAAACCAAATGCTTAATTCCACAAGTACTGCTCCCAATTAGACCAACTGAAAGCAGCACTCGACGAAAAGTGTCCAGCATTAGTCAACAGAAAATGCATAATCTTCCATCAGGATAACATGTTTCTTTGAGGACCACGAAAAAACTGTTACAGCTTGGCTGGCAAGTTCTGATTCATCCACTGTATTCACCAGACATTGCACTTTCAGATTTCCATTTATTTTGTCTTTACAAAATTCTCTTAATGGAAAAAAATTTCGATTCCCTGGAAGACTGTAAAAGGTACCTGAAACAGTTCTTTGCTCAAAAAGATAAAAAGTTCTGGGAAGATGGAATTATGAGGTTGCCTGAAAAATGGCAGAAGTAGTAGAACAAAAGGGTGAATATGTCGTTCAATGAAGTTCTTGGTGAAAAATCATAAATGTGTCTTTTACTTTTACTTAAAAAACTGAAGGCACTTTTGGGCCCATCCAATAATAATCTGTAAGGGAAGAGACTCTAGAAAAGAATATATATATAACTGAATCACTTTGCTGTACACCTGAAACTAACACAACATTGTAAATCAACCATACTTCAATGAAAAAAAAGGGAAAAATAAAAGCTGCACTTTGGAAAGATTAAAATAAAAATCACTGACATCTGTAGTTTTGTCCAGGAATCGCCAATACAAGTCACATCTGCTGGCATGTCCAAATTCTGCATCCTTTGGTCAACCTCAAGGAGTAATCCCTGCGTTCCTTCCTGGTGACCCCATATATGGCCTCAAGATGCTTCGTAATACAGGGCAGTGGCCTCTTCTAACCAAACTGGTATGGCATTAAAGAGAGAACCTACTCGCCTTAACTGATGTAGATTAACTAACCCCTTAATACTGAAATGAGAAAACTGAAGCCTAATGAGGCGAAACCACTTTCCTCTTAAAATCCCAGAGCCCATTATTGCACCTCTCCTGGTTCGTATATTTCCCCTCCTCTATTCATGATCCTCCTTTCTACTTCTATCCAATTAACCTTATTTTTTACATAAAATATATTTAGGCAAAGTATCAGATATTAAATAAGTTAACTAGTTAGATGATCTTTCTTGAAATCACATGACTAGTTGTTCAAAGACCCAGGACTCTGGGAAGACGCTGAGTACTTGTGGCTGAATCCATCAACCATGTAAGAAAAGACAAATGGGAAAAATGTTGAGTAAACTCAAAAATAAAAGCTCTTTTCAATGAAGGAGACATAATATTTGTGCATCACAGTGACTCTCCTTGATGTAAACAATGTCATGGAAATAAAAAGACATAAACACAACCTACTTTAGCAGCTTTTAAGAGAGATCTGGGGCTTCCCTGGTGACACAGTGGTGGAGAATCTGCCTGCTAACGCAGGGGACACGGGTTCGAGCCCTGGTCTGGGAGGATCCCACATGCTGCGGAGCAACTAGGCCCGTGGGCCATGACTACTGAGCCTGCGCGTCCGGAGCCCGTGCTCCGCAACAAGAGAGGCCGCGATAGTGAGAGGCCCGCGCACCGCGATGAAGAGTGGCCCCCGCTCGCCGCAACTAGAGAAAGCCCTCGCACAGAAACGAAGACCCAACACAGCAAAAATAAATTAATTAATTAATAAACTCCTACCCCCAACATCTTCTAAAAAAAAAAAAGAGAGAGAGAGATCTGGACCATCCAAATTATCTTCCCCCAAAGTCTTGTAAATTCTCAACAGTAAAAATAATAGTTAATGAAATGGGTAATGCTTTATTGTAACTTCCATATTGACTTCAGATAAATTTGCAATGGGGACAATTGTGATTTTGTATCAAGTATTTATTTCATACACTTATCAAAAGGAAACACCAATTTGTAAGGTTTCAGGATAATTTAAACTGCTTACAGGAGTTCAGAGTGTACCTTAGTTTTCATAAGACTGTTGATTAGGGCTGTGATTTTTTTGCTACAAAATCCCTGGTTAGGAATTCTCTATTTTTTTCTTTTCTAGGAGTATATGACCTATTTTTTTTTCCTGATACAGTTTCTAAGAAACACATGGAGGTAATAGGAAGAAAGCACTGCCTAGAATCTGACTTGTGTGGGCTGAGTTGTAAGAAAGCAAGAGCCAGCTTTCCAGACACAACACACAAGTGTAAAGGCCCTGAGGCAGGAATGAGTTAGGCACATTTTAGGAATAGAAATGCACCTCCTGTGGACCTGGAGAGCAGGGGAGAGGTCAGAGGCAAGTCAAGCGGGGTCTTGTAGGTTAGGAGTTGGACTGGAATGTCAGCCCCATGGGAAGTCACTCGGGGAGCTAAGCAAGCAAATGAATGGTTTGATTAACCTTTTAAAGTGACAGTATCTTTTTTCTTTGAATTAGCCTTATTTAAGTAAATCATTTAACTGAACTCATGACAGGAATCGTTTCCGATTCATTTCGGACACCTCCATATCATCCAGTTCATAGGCTGAGAATAAATGTGCACAAAATGCATAAGACTGAATGGCTTACTGAATGAAGAAATGAAGACAGAGGAAGAACTATCAATGTGGATAGAGTTCAAAACACATCCTGAAGCAAGTCTGGCCACATCTAAGTCTGAGTGGATAGGAAACCACTTTAAAATAGTATGCATGTATGATTTATTGTTGAAGATGTAATTAGTCCCTGAATGTGTTCCTTCTGTAAAAGTTCGTTTATTCTGTAGTTGTGTTAACATTCTTGTTTTATTTAAGTGTGTTCTTGCTGATTGCATGCATTTATGTAGCCAGGATAATCAGGGTGAATTACATCAATTTGGAAAGGTTAAATTCTAGTAATTATACATTTGCAATTTAGAGTATAAATCTGATGATGGTATATTACTTGCAGTCCATACGATAACAGAAATTTAAGAAAGATGTTAACTTAAGAGTCCAGGATATTGTTGACTTAAGCAATTTATTGAGTCTATAAAAATGTTTGAGTTTGAACATTCTTAAAAAAAGCAAGCTGTAAATTGATACCTTCCCATTTTATAGTTGAAAATGCTATGTTGTATCTGTCTTTAAAACGTTTTCCAGTGGGGAGAAAGCTATTTACAAGACTAAGTTAGAAAATGGGAAGTCCTTCTATATGCTAAACTCAGTACATTGAAATAGCCATTCTATCTTCACATTTGAGCTGTAGTCCCAGGTAGTTTTGCAAACAAATTTTAAGTTGCACTATTAAAAAGCACTATGGTGAATAATTCACAGGTACGTCTTTATTTCAAGTATATTTAAGCATATGGAGAATTTCATTGATATCAAGAAAGATTCTACTTCTGACACTTGTCAGAGTCAGCACTGAATAACTGGAAAGTTTAGTTGACAATAAACTATTTGCTTTCCAAAAATACTTATACCTGAAGATCCTCCTGACCCATCATGGGGGACTTTTCTCATATTACAGGATTTAGAATACCATCAGGATAGATCTGTGAACACCTTTAAACAGAACATTCTAACTAGCATTTCAGATATACTCTTTAGCATTACACTAACAAGCATTAAAATGTTTTGGGGACTTCTCTGGTGGCACAGTGGTTAAGAATCCGCCTGTCACTGCAGGGGACATGGGTTCAAGCCCTGTTCCGGGAAGATCCCGCATGTCGCTGAGCAACTAAGCCCGTGCGCCACAACTACTGAGCCTGTGCTCTAGAGCTCGTGAGCCACAACTACCGAGCCTGCGTGCCGCAACTACTAAAGCCCGCGTGCCTAGAGGCCGTGGTCCGCAACAAGAGAAGCCACCGACCGCAACGAGAAGCCCACGCACCGCAACGAGGAGTAGTTCCCACTTGACGCAACTAGGCAAAGCCCGCGCGCAGCAACAAAGACCCAACGCAGCCAAAAATAAATAAATAAATAAATAAACAAACAAATAAAAAGAATGTTTTTGAGCAAAGACAAGAAAAAAAGTAAGGCCCACACAGTGAGTGTTTTTTAATGTTATCTTATTCATAAAATACTAGTAATTACTCTCTTTTTAACTTTCTTCTGTGTGAATCCGAATGCAGACATACATGTACATTTATACGTAGAGAGATGATATATTAATAATTATTTGATAAAATGTGCTATTATCAAGAGTAATTCTACTGACTTCATGATGTAAGAGGAGTCAAGGGATGCACCAGCTTTGCCAGTTTTAATTTGAGAATACTTTCTGAATACTGCACCTTTCATTGATTTATTTTTGAATAAAACTTTATTTTGGAATAATTGAAGATTAACAAAATGGTTGCAAAAATAGTACAGAGAGTTCCCATATACCTCTTACTTTTTGCTTTTTGTCCTGGAATATGGAGACATAGATAGGTACCTAGCTAGAGAGATAGATGGATAGACAGATAGATAGATACAAATACACACAAAGCAAGGGAAAGATCACATACAAATGAAAGCATTTAGGGACAAAGGATCAGCTCTAGAGGCGAAGAGAATGAGCAAATCACCAAGAGTTAATATAGTTTTTTCCATATTATGACACAGTTTTTACATATCACAAAATTCAATTCAAAGATACGAGTTTTCATTTCCTTCAACAGCGCCTTGGCACGTTTTAGGATATGTCTACTAGCTTCCATGACAGGACTTAAAAAGCACTAAGTTACAATATTCTAATGTAGACCATAATAGGAATGCCGTGTTTCTGCTAAGTAGCTCTGTTTGGCAAGACGGATTGCATTGGTTTTCAACATTTTCCAAGGTAACATCAATGCTAATTGCTAATAAACCTTATATTATGCCTAAAACAGATTTTAAATTTGCTGGATTCTACTAAACTGAATTTTAATGGGCCAAACTCACTTTCATTGCACATTTGGTTGTTCCTACTTATACAGAAACATTTATTAGCTCTGAGCAGAATTACAAAAATGAATAAAAATGTCAGTTTTCCCTTTAAGGAGCTCAAAATTCTAAAAGAAGAAACAGAAAGAAAGATCAAACAAGATTCAATAAGAGACTTCATATGAGATGTGCTGTAAGATTTGAGCCCTTAGAAGCCTGTGGGAGCTTTGAGAACACATGGGGTTGGGAGAAACAGCCTTTAGATTCTGGGAATGACTGGAATGTTCTGGGCACTAAGAAATATGAGAGTAGGTCATTGTATGAAAAGAAAAAGGTATGAACCAAGGTCTGTACAGCCACCATATGGAGTGCCTATGCCCTGTGAAGAGGCTAGCTGTCAAACGGGTGGGCAATGTTTTAGAAGCATCAGAAAGAGCTTCCATCTGACAAATGCATGTTGTTCTACAAAGACAAAGACCTGGAACACTGTCCACCCCAGCTGCTTTTCCAAATCAAGATGACCAACAGGACATGCTTTCTTCCCAACCTTCCCAGTGACAGCTGGTTCGGGGTCTGGCACTAAATTACCAACAGCCATTATTCACACCGTGGAAGGGTTGGGTCAATGACCTCCAAGGCCAACCACCCATCACGCTCCAGTCTCGTTTCCAGGGACAGATATGTTTTGACATGTTTATATTTTTTAAAAGCCTTATTCCTTTTTGCTAAACATGACTCCACTTAACATGATCATTTACACACACTTCCTCTCTGTAATTTTTCTGACTCCTTAGGTTCGGCAAATAAGTTTTTGTAGAGCTAGCCCTAGGTGTAAGCAATCAAGTCAAAGGGCTGAACACAAGACACGGGCTCTTTCAGAAACAGCAGCCTCGACTAAGCAGCTGAAGAACACAGAAAGATTAATCCTGACATAGACTTGCAGATACTCAGACAGGAAGAAGACAATATGCTTTGAGTTGTCCACTGTAGTGCCGTAATATTTGTTTCTACATGAGAAACAAAACTAGAGCATTTGAAGACCAGATTACATTAACCATTCCCCTCTGGGACCTACCTGTAGACACAATCCAAGCCAAAGAGACAGAAAATCTGTAGGTAATCAATAGTGAGCCTCTGACAGTGTGGCGGCTTAAGTAAGTTTGGCCACGTGCCTATTTCTTCCACCTGAGAAAGACTTGAATAAATCTTCCCTGAATAAAAATTAATTGGGTATAAGCAGGTGCTAATGACCAAGGTAAGAAAAAGCAATTCACAATATATGACAGACCCAAACTGCTTCAGATTATATCCACATATGACTAATTTTATTATACTAAGAGCCACTGGTGTAAATTTGAATGAATGGTAAACTGTGCCTAAATCATGCTTTACTCAATACTTTTTATCAATCATTATCTACCTAGAAAAAAGACCTCAGAGCTAGAAGAAAAAAAGAAAATGGATTTTCAAAAGAAATTGGGGTCTTGAGAAGTAGAAAAATAAGAATTATAAACCACACGTGGAAATCATTGTGTGCTCAATTACATTAAAGTCACACACTCATACACCTCAATAAAGCTGAAATTTAAAAAAAGAAACATTAGACAAACTACTCCATGCCCCCCAAAAGTCACATGATCACAGCTGAAGAAGACTTCAAAGTCAACATGCCCATCCTCCAGCAGACGGAACGATTCTGCTCTAACACCCACCACGGCAAGTGGATTATCTCACCTCTGAACCCAGTATCGGAGAACTCGATACTTTGCAAGGGAGCTCATGCGTGAACATTCTAATTTAATTTTGAGTCCTCCTGCCTAGATACAGATCTCATCTTCTGTGTGTTTTTGCTGTATCTTCCTGAGCATAGTGAATGAGTTGCATTATTCTACTGAGTGGACCATACTGGTGTTCAAACATTCCTAACTAGTAATGGAGGTATCCTGGAAAATAAAGTAAGCGTGTGCATGGGTACATATTGGGTTGGCCAAAAAGTTCGTTCGGGTTTTTCCATCACATCTTATGGATAAAACCCACTTTTTGGCCAACCAGTATGTGTAACAAATAGTGTCCTACTAAATAGCACTGTCATCTTCACACCCCTTTAGCTTTTCCAACCTCAAATATTCTGCCCAGCAAATGAGAGGTCATTTCTGCAGCTTTCTAGAATGCTTCCAGTTGTAATGTCCTATGAATCTGAATACTGTTTAATTAAGTTTAAAACACTTTCCTATCACCATCTCCATAAGGTGTGGAAAAGAACCCCTTTGGTAATTAGGAGAGTAACCAAAATATAAAAAAATAACACATTTTTTTAAAGTCTCAAGAATACTTGACTGTGAATGATGTTAAGTAATCTATTTCTACTGTTTGAAACACTCAGTTTTTAGGATTCTACAAAATGTTTTTACGGCAGATTTTAGCATAGAACTTCCCATTAAACATCCACCAAATAGCGTGAGTCTAGAAACAGATTGCTCACATGGTGCTTATTACCACTTTGCATTTTCTGGATGAGTTGTTGTCCAACTAGCTAAGTTAACTGCTGCTTGAAATGTTCAAAGAGCACTATTCGATGCCGAAAGACGGCAGATGACATGGATATTGGGATTTCATCATGCATCACTTTGACATTTGTTTGAACCCAATTTCTGTTTTGCAAACTCAACAACTTCTACCTTACCTTCTTGCCTAGCTTCATTTCTACCTTTCTTTGTAAATTATCAGATATAACACCTACCACTTTGGAGAAAGAGAGAATTGACAATGTCATTCTGGGTCTTGAAATGTATATGTGAGAGAGAGAGAGAGAGAGAGAGAGAGAGAGAGAGAATAAAATGTGCTCAGGATGGGATTGGTGAGGGAAACACACAGAACTCAATGTCTTTTTCAAACGCTATTCAGAAATATTTATTTCCTTAATGTAGTAGCAATACACATATTATTTAGAAAATTTATAGCAAATTTTGGTTTGCTTGTCTTCTGAAAAACTCATAAGAACACTCATACTTCTGAGAATTCCAGCCTAATTTCTACATAAACTATCAAATCTATAATCGTACATTATGCATGCTTTGGATAATCATCTAAATAATCACAGATTGATTTGGGGAATCCTTTGAGGCTCATCACACTGCTTTCTTTGATATCCATGTTGGAAAGGCCATTGGATTCTTAAATTAAGCAGACTGTTTTCAAGGGAAGATGATCCAATGGCAAATGATTGGATTTGAGTCAATTGTATTTTATGATAAGCTTACTGTATTTAAAATTACTGTAGCATAGTCATGAATGACAGCTGCCTCTGCTCCAAACAAATGTAATCCAAACTAATTTGAAGAAAAATCATAATTGTATTTAATATTTTCAAAATTGATGCCAAGACATAACTTACCCACACTCTACACTGCATAAATACCATCCATATGACCTTTGGAGAAATATCACTATATCTCTCACTGTTCACTGTATGTATTTCCTCATCAACAAGGTGGATTAATCATCTCTACCTACTCTTTTATTGGTTTTCCATGACATCTTATGGAAAAACCGGAACGAACTTTTTGGCCAATCCAATACAAAGTTGTAGTGATGTGCTTTCAAAGTATACAACACCAAAATAATATGACATTCTTCAAAATAGCTGTAACTATTTAGGAATTGGATCAAAATGTCTTCTGCAGGGATTCAAGGTTCTAGCTTCTGATGCTGAATTATGTAGTAGACATATGCGAAGGCACCCCAGCAGAGATTAGCTAAGACTCTGGAGCCACGCTGACTGGGCTCCATCTCCTAGCTCTGCAGTGACCCGAACAGGCTACTCAACCTTTCTGAGCCTCAGTTCTTTACCGGTAAAGTGTGTATAATAACAGCATCTCTTCACAGGGTTATTTTAAAGGTTAAATGAGTCATTATTTAAAGTGCTTAATGCAGTGCCTGACACACAGCAAGCCCCTATAGACCTAACAATTATTACCATTTATTGATTAAGTGGTATTTGCTTTAGAGAAGCAAGCCTAAGGCAACTCTTGTCCTGTTGTAGAATATTTTCACAGGTTTGAGATGTTATTGAAGACAGGATTACAGCACTTACTCCTCTAATTCTCCCGGGTCTGGGAAAGCCATACTCTTTGCCTTTCTACTTTCCTACCTCACCTGTGCCCTCACACCAAATCTCATCCTCAGTCTACATAAGTGGATAGTTTTGAGACAATGTGGATGTTAAGACCAAAGCAGCCACCTGCTTTGAATGTTGGAGATTAAGACTCAGGATAATTCAAATATCATTCCCTTCAAACATCATTCAGATGATTTTAATAAATCCAAGTGATTTTCATTTTTCCTGTGCTCTGGCCAGTCCTTAAATGAAGTTCTAGCAAATAGTGAAGGTGAGCTAGAATTTCATTAACTCACGCAGTCCTAGTAGCAGTAAAAAGGTCTTTGTTGAAACTAAAGATTGCAATGCTATTGATAACAACAATACAACTTGGTCATGTAATTTATGAAGATGGTGACTTTGCAGATTTAGAGGAGTTTTTAAAGTACAATTTGATACACTGAAGTAAGTTTTAGCCTCAGGTTTTGATTTGTAAGGTTACAACATTCTTCATGAATTAACCAAGGATGGCAAAGTGGAGGGAGAGAAAAGAATGAAATAAAAACAGAGCAACAAATCAGTCATCAAAGGCACAACAAAATAATCCCCTCCATCCCATCAAGGTTACAAGAACTATAAATAAACATTAAAACACACTAGTCAGTCACCTGAATAGAAAGAATATTGAAGTTAAAAATACATTATTTTGCTTTTGCCTGAGGCTCTTCTTAGTGTGGATACACATTTATCTTCTTGCTAAAATTCCTTTCAGTCAGAGCCATTTATACCCACTACTGACAGAGAGCAAACCCAATAAGGAAGGACCACATGTGGGCAGCTCTCCTTGTGGTCTATGCCATGTGATGGTTTACCATGCCTTATTACATTTCAATTAAAAGTTTTTTCTGACAATTCAGTAAGGCATAAACTCATCAAGAAGTAAAGGGAGGAGGTAGGAGGCCCTTGGCAGTTGTTCCCTTTCTAAACTATAAACAAACCTTTCGGTATTTTAGTACTTAAAACTCACTCCTTCTGAAGACATAGTCTACCTCTCTCAACCACGTATACATGACCCAAAGGCAGGAACAGAAGGAAAAAAGAAACAGAACTCAAGTGCATGTCAAAGTTTATTGTTAGTTTTATGAAAGAACTCAATGAAATCTAAGAGAGCAGAGACTGTAGCTATATTTGACATAAATGGACAAATCTGCCCTAAGAGCCCCAGCACAGGGCTGTGTATGTGAAATAGATCATTTTGACAGTCCTGAGTGCTCCACAGGCTCTAAATATTTTATGTCCTCCCCATTTGTGAATGCTTCGAGTCAAATGCAGATATAGAGCGCAACACAGCAGATTGATGTTCTGGAAATCGGACGCAGATTTAATAGACTACAGGTAGAGTAAGGCTGGCTTCTAATCTTAGGTTTGTTTTCATGAACTTAGACTCTCATGAAGTATTTGTCAACAAAGCCCTGTGAAGACTTGGAAAAGGATGCAGAAGAGCGGATCCCATACTTTTTAAAGCACTGCTTCTAAAGACCAGTTGCTTTTCACTTAAATGAAGCTGTCTAACCCCAGATACTTTTGAGATTTCTGGTGCACTTTAAATATTCAGTTTCTTACAAAGATCACAATACAAACATCTTCACATGGTAAACTTTTGAGTTAGCAAGTATAAACCCTATAAGAGAAGAAAGACAGATAACACACAGTTTGAAAAATCCCAAGATAACATCTGCTCCTTCAACAGATATTGGATAGGACAATTTTAAGGTCAGACTAGGAACTGTGCTCTAACTGTCAATAGCACCAGAGAAGAAAGAAAGGTGGAAAAACTGATTAAATGGAGTTTTGGGATTTTCTGTGCATTAAAAAAAAAAATCCATCATCATATCCCTTATAACCAACATTTTTCTTAATTTTAGGACTCCTTCATTTGGTACCATGACCTGCCCTGAGCCAGAAAAAAACTATGTACAGCTTTTATCCTCCTTGTGAGAATTCTGATACAGTCCCCTGCAGAAATACTAATGTGTTTGATTACGGAGTCTAAGACTTCACCAGGGTTTGTACAAAATTTATAGAATATATGTCATATCACATTTCTGAAACCTGAAAAGTTCTGAATTCTGAAACACATCTCACCCCAAGCATTTTGGATGAGGAACTGTGGATCTCTGATAAAGTCAAACACTTTAATAGGATCTTTCAGGAAGCTTAAAGAGATGATCATGACCCAGTGCCATTATTTACCAATATATGTTCATCTACAAAGGATCTCCAATAGAATTAACAGGTAAGTTCTGAAAAATAATAAGATAGTTCTGGAAAGTTGTCAGATATGAGATCAACATTCAAAATTTCTTCTACATAAGGAATAACTGAATAAAAAATAAAGTAAAAAATAAGATATTATCCAAACTAGCAAAAAGACAATAAAATATCTAGGGATTATTGTAATCATGTATAAAGAATGCATAAGACATTGTACAGAAAAATTTTTATTGTAAAACTTTATTAACTCTACCAAAGATATAAAAGATCTGAATAAATGGAGAGTTTCACTCTGCTCACTGAGAGACAACGTCACATTGTAAAGATGTTAAATCTTATCACACATTTATAATAAAGGGGAAGTGACTCATCTAATATATGAAGACATACAAAAGAGAAAAAAACCAAAATACAATAAAATACCATAGCTATAGCAGTAAAAAGATTATGGAGCTTAATTATCTCTTAAAATCAGTAACTTTATGAGCTACTTCTTCAACAAAGAATAAAAACCTTAGCCCTTTGCTTGAACCGATGAGACCTAGACTGTATTCAAAACTTAATGACAAGCAAGAGGTAAACAGAAATAGAAACAGAATAGAAAGCAGACAAACCAAGCTGAGTTTGTTGACAACTTATCCGCAGATGGGGCCTCAAAATTGGAGAAGTTTACATGGCAACAGTTGATGGGCTCAGCCTCAGGGATGATTCTGAGAGCAAAGTTTGCACGGGTCATGAGAGTTCTGAAATAAGTCAGGATATTTGGAACAGAAGTTTTGCGCAAATATTTACTACCTCACACATAACAAACTCTTGTGATAGCCACAAAGTGATCTGCTTGCCTCTGGCACCCCATGGCCAGATATATCTTCCTGGAACGCTGCATGTCAGGAGAATAAGAATGTCTGAGGGAAAAGATATTTCACTGCCCTCTTTATTTCACAGTCCTTAGCTCTCTCTTGATAAAAAAAAAGAAAGGAGTGTGTAGTCACTAGAAAGTTATTGAGAAGCAAGGGAATTTTTATGTGCGTGTATATATATATATATATATAGTTATAGTCATAGTTATATAGTTATAGATGTTTATATTAATATATAGTTATAGATATTTATGTTAATATATAGTTATATATAACATTTTATGTGTATAGCTTTATATATGTACAATTATATATACAGTTTATTATATATATACAAAAAGTATATATACATTCATACATTTGAGCATGGACATGTACGTGGGTTGCAGGGAAAGTAGCAGAAGAAGAAGTCTGCAGATGAAGGAGACATGGTGACAACGAAAGGAGATGGAAAGGACTGGATGGAGAGCACTGTGACACAATGACCAAGGACAGGAGGTGGGAATCTTACTTCCTAAGGCAGAGTGAAAATGACACTCTTGTCAATACACTGGTTCAACTGATTCTTCTGACTGATATCTACTGACAAAAATGCTGTCTTGTAAGCTGCAAACCTTGTCTGAATCTTGACCAGCTTTTCATCTTCAGTGAAGGTTGGACAAGGATCCTTTGATTGACATTAATTTCTGAACAAGACCAAAGAAGTCATAAAATTCACAACTGAAGGGCACCTTTAGTAGGGCTGGATTTTGTTCCAGTGTTTACCTTCTGGGTCCTTTCGGTGTGCAGTATGGAAGGTAATTAAAGACTAACAAATCGATACTGGAGATAATGGTGTTTTCCTAATTCAGGAACTGCCCTGACCTTGGACTTGCATGAAGGAGTAAACAAAATGCACATTTCAGTAAAGACAGTGCATCCGATCTCGGTTACAAAGTGGGAGGCAGAATTCAATGAAAAAGCGGGTCCTGAACTTCTTTCCATTAAAATCAACATCCAAGTGTAAGCAAAAAAAAGCCTTTCCTTCTCATATTAATATCTGCTTCCCAACAGAGTAGGTAAAACAACAAAAACTACCATAAACTGAGATTGGAACAATAGCTGATCCCGTGCAGTAAAGTAAAATGCTTCCCCTTGTACGAGCACATGTTCATAATTCAACAGCAAACAAACAAACAAACAAAAATGTTTCTCCGTTGACCACACCTCGTTTGGTGGCAATGGTTGTTCTATGCAAAGAACTGAGGAAACTGTGAAAATAGAACATCTTTGATAACATCTGCCTGCAAATGTTCGGGACACTCAGCGTTTGATTCCATGCGGCTAAGTACAAATGTTAACGATTCTGCCTTACGTTGGGTGGAGTATTGAGACTTCCAAGTCTGACACGGAGAGCAAAGTGAGGGAGAGCAGTCTGTGTGCTGGATGCATTTTTTCACTCAGGATGAATGCTGAAGTGCGGAGACACTTGAAGGAAATCTATTCCTTAGCCAAAATGATGCTGGTATTTGTCATTTGCTTTCTTGCTTCCAGGCTCAAACACCTGCTAAATTTGATCTTTTTAAGCACTGAAAAGCATGGGCTGGCAGGGATCAAACTTATACTAACAGAGAAGTAAAGGCTGCATGGTACTTGTCTTAACAGTCTCCTAAGATGTGGCACCTCCCTTACAATTTGTGAACCGTGAGTGTCCTTCACACAGTCTTCTTTGCAGTGTGGAAAAGGTCCGCGTTTCACAATCCAGAGAAGCTGGCTTCTCATCCTGGTGCGTCACCCACCAGCTGTGCAAATGTGGACCACAGCCAGAATGATCATTTACTTTTCACATCCCTCTCCCCTGCTTAAAATCTTTCAAGAGCTCCCTAGTGACCCTTGGACAAAGCCTAATATCCTTAACTAACTTGGCCTAGAAGGTCCTGCGTGACTGGCCTTGCCCACCTTTCCAGTCTAAACGTGGGTGACACCACTGCTTGCCATCCATCCTCCAGCTACACTGGCCTCCTTCATTCCCTGCTCTGACACCCAAGGATCAGCAACTTCGGGGCTCTCAGCCGTCCTGAGCACAGATATTGGCATTTTCATGGTGGCTGCTCCTGACACTGGCCTCAAGGGCATCTTTGATTAGTGGGCGCCAAGAAGAGAGATGATATGGTAGGTGACCTGGGGTGATTCTGGGTGACAGACTGATCTGTCAGCTATTAGACTCACTGGTGTATGTGTAAGTCACAAAGGGGAAGTGGGCCTCACAGCAATTTTAATTGAGCATAAATGTAACTGTCACCCTATTTGTGAACACAGCTAGCTCACTTTTGATTTTAGAGCACTGATTCCCATTACAAAGTATAGCTAAAGAAAAAGAGAATGAAAATTGATTTCATCTATTCCTTCAACTAAGGATTGGACCATTACCTATGGAAAGATACACAAGAAAAATGTGAAACTTGCACAGAGAAGGGGCTGAAAAGAAGGGAAGCGGGGGAAGCAGGGGTGACAGAGTAGCAGAAAAGAGGGACATGGAGCCAGGTGTAGCCACCTCTCCTGCAAGACACTCTGTATTACCCTCACCATGCACCTGCTCAAGGGATCCACAATGTATTTTCAAATGAGGGGGCATTATATACAACAACGATTGGTATATGTTTATTAAAGAAACTTTGGAAAATTAGGAACATGGGAAGATTAAAAAATAATGACCCAAGGTCCTTGCACAGTAAACCAAATAATGATAAACCTCTGCCGTGTTTTCTTCTAGCCTTTTTTGACATATGTAGTTTTTAGACTTACTTTTAGGTTTTAACAAAGTTGACAGCTTACTCATTTTACAGAAGTTTCCCAAGCTATCATACATCCTTCCTAGACTTCAATTTAAATAGCAATATTTATTCTATCAGGAAGAAAGAACATATATTTACCCACCATCCCTACTTGGATATTAAAGTCCTTTCCAGTGTTTTACATATAAAAATAGTAATCATACATTTCTAAGTTCACAGGATATGAGAGTTACCTGAGGATACCCAAAATGTTGTCTTTATTGCTTTCAGTGGCTCCCATAACTTAGAATTTCAGAGACCCTTCCCTGCATAGGAAGACAGGAGGACATAGCCTGTAGCATCAATAAGTCATTTTAAGTCATTGCTAGAAGTGACAGAAAAGCACTTCCCAGTTGTCAGTCAACACTGCAGGATGTCCACGTTCACAGGTAAAATGGAGCCTGTGTATAAAGAAAACATCTCAATATTCTGCTATCTGTGTGTATCTGTAGGCATGAAGAATTTATTTTGCAAAGAAAACTTTTCTTTCTTTAACTAAGAGTGTTAAAACTTCATTTCTACTCAGAAGAAATTTTGTAACTATTCCTTAAGTACAACTAAGTCAGCCATACCTATTTTCTTGTCTTGGTGGCTGTTCTGTGAGATATTAAAGGTCATTAATGATCAATGGTTTTTCATATGCTTTTAGCATCTTCTGCCAAAAGAAAGCTATTCTACTTCTGTCCATACTAATAATATTGAAAATTTCACATCTAATAATAGCAATTTGGAATCACACATCTCTTCTTTCTAATTCATTTGCCTCTACTGTAACATTGTGAAATGACACTTAAAGTGATTAGAAAAACAGTATATTGAAGAATCTAAAACAATCTTTCATTTACTTTGGTGCATTTTATTTAGATTTAAATATAATTATTAATTCATTTTAATATGCATACCTCTTTTTTGGTGTGTCCCACACATCAAAATTACATTTTTTTCTACTTTGCAGGGATCTTAATTCTGTTTGTACCAAATCTGGTACTTTTGAGAAATGTGAAAAATGCTAACTGCCAAGTCAGATGGCACCAGTTCTGTAGCCTGTGACATCACCATTCATTATACAATGAGGTAGATTTCTGATGCTTTACTATTTTTATGAAAAGCTGTTTGACATTTATATGATTGCTATTTTAGGAAACTGGTCAACATGTGAGAACTTCTAATTAAGTGACCAAACTAAGATTTCTGAAAAAGGATACTGTCTCCAATTTCTATGTATTAATATAATTGCTTTATTGTGTATTTAACAACAAATAACAAAAAAGATGAAGACTGGAATCTATCGATGGTTAAGTAAAGTTTCTGCATTCATTAAGCTGGTGCTAGATAGCCTCATCCACCAGAGGGCAGACAGCAAAAGAAGAACTACAATCCTGCAACCTGTGAAACAAAAACTACATTCACAGAAAGATAGACAAAATGAAAATGCAAAGGACTATGTACCAGATGAAAGAACAATATAAAACCCCAGAAAAACAACTAAATAAAGTGGAGATTGGAAACCTTCCACAAAAACAATTCATAATAATGACAGTGAAGATGATCCAGGACCTCAAAAAAAGAAAGGAGGCAAAGATGGGGAAGAGGCAAGAAATGTCTAACAAAGACCTAGAAGAATTAAAGAACAAACACCTAGAAGAATTAAAGAACAAACAAACAGAGATGAACAATACAGTAACTGAAATGAAAAATACACTAGAAGGAATCAATAGCAGAATAACTGAGGAAGAAGAACGGATAAGTGAGCTGGAAGACAGAATGGTGGAATTCACTGCCGCAGAACAGAATAAAGAAAAAAGAATGAAAAGAAATGAAGACATACTAAGAGACCTCTGGGACAACATTAAATGCACCAACATTCACATTATAGGGGTCCCAGAAGGAGAAGAGAGAGAGAAAGGACACAAGAAAATATTTGAAGAGATTATAGTCGAAAACATCCTTAATATGGGAAAGGAAATAGCCACCCAAGTCCAAGAAGCCCAGAGAGCCCCAGGCAGGATAAACCCAAGGAGAAACATGCCAAGACACATAGAAATCAAACTGACAAAAATTAAAGACAAAGAAAAATTACTGAAAGCAACAAGGGAAAAACGACAAATAACATACAAGGGACTCCCCATAAGGTTAACAGCAGATTTCTCAGCAGAAACTCTACAAGCCAGAAGGCAGTGGCACGATATATTTAAAGTGACGAAAGGGAAGAACCTACAACCAAGATTACTCTACCCGGCAAGGATCTCATTCAGATTTGACAGAGAAATCAAAAGCTTTACAGATAAGAAAAAACTAAGAGAATTCAGCACCACCAAACCATCTCTGTAACAAATGCTAAAGGAACTTCTCTAAGTGGGAAACACAAGAGAAGAAAAGGACCTACAACAACAACCCATAACAATTAAGAAAATGGTAATAGGAAAATATATATCAATAATTACCTTAAATGTGAATGGATTAAATGCTCCAACCCAAAGACACAGGCTTGCTGAATGGATACAAAATCAAGACCCATATATATGCTGTATACAAAAGACCCACTTCAGACCTAGGGACACATACAGACTGAAAGTGAGGGGATGGAAAAAGATATTCCATGCAAATGGAAATCAAAAGAAACCTGGAGTAGCAATTCTCATATCAGCCAAAATAGACTTAAAAACAAAGACTAGTACAAGAAACAAAGAAGGACATTACATAATGATCAAGGGATCAATCCAAGAAAAAGATATAACAATTGTAAATATTTATGCACCCAACATAGGAATGCCTCAATACATAAGGCAAATGTTAATAGCCATAAAAGGGGAAATCAACAGTAACACAATAATAGTAGGGGACTTTAACACGCCACTTTCACCAATGGAGTTATCAACCAAAATGAAAATAAAGAAGGAAACACAAGCTGTAAATGAAAATTAAACAAGATGGACTTAATTGATGTTTATAGGACATTCCATCCAAAAACAACAGAATACACTTTCTTCTCAAGTGCTCATGGAACATTCTTCAGGATAGATCATATGTTGGGTCACAAATAAAGCCTTGGTAGATTTAAGAAAACTGAAATCGTATCAAGTATCTTCTTTTCTGACCACAGCACTATGAGACTAGATATCAATTACAGGAAAAACACTGTAAAAAATACAAACACATGGAGGCTAAACAATACACTACTTAACAACCAAGAGATCACTGAAGAAATCAAAGAGGAAATCAAAAAATACCTAGAAACAAATGACAATGAAAACACAACAACCCAAAACCTATGGGATGCAGCAAAAGCAGTCCTAAGAGGGAAGTTTACAGCAATACAATCCTACCACAAGAAACAAGAAAAATCTCAAATGAACAACCTAACCTTACACCTAACTCAATTAGAGAAAGAAGAACAAAAACCCCCCAAAATTAGCAGAAGGAAATAAATCATAAAGATCAGATCAGAAATAAATGAAATAGAAATGAAGGAAACAATAGCAAAGATCAGTAAAACTAAAAGCTGGTTCTTTGAGAAGATAAACAAAATTGATAAACCATTAGGCAGACTCATCAAGAAGAAAAGGGAGAAGACTCAAATCAACAGAATTAGAAATGAAAAAGGAGAAGTAACAACTGACAGAGCAGAAATACAAAGGCTCATGAGAGATTACTACAAGCAACTCTATGCCAATAAAATGGACAACCTGGAAAAAATGGACAAATACTTAGAAAAGCACAAGCTTCCGAGACTAAACCAAGAAGAAATAGAAAATATAAACAGACCAATCACAAGCACTGAAATTGAAACTGTGACTAAAAATCTTCCAACAAACAAAAGCCCAGGACCAGATGGCTTCACAAGTGAATTCTATCAAACATTTAGAGAAGAGCTAACATCTATCCTTCTCAAACTCTTCCAAAATATAGTAGAGAGAGGAATACTCCCAAACTCATTCTATGAGGCCACCATCACCCTGATACCAAAACCAGACAAAGATGCCACAAAGAAAGAAAACTACAGGCCAATATCACTGACGAACATAGGTGCAAAAATCCTCAACAAAATACTAGCAAACAGAATTCAACAGCACATTAAAAGGATCATACACCATGATAAAGTGGGGTTTATCCCAGGAATGCAAATATTCTTCAATATATGTAAATCAATCAATGTGATACACCATATTAACAAATTGAAGAATAAAAACCATGTGATCATCTCAATAGATGGAGAAAAAGCTTTTGACAAAATTCAACACGAATTTATGATAAAAACCCTCCAGAAAGTAGGCATAGAGGGAACTTACCTCAACAAAATAAAGCCCATATATGACAAACCCACAGCCAACATTGTCCCCAATGGTGAAAAACTGAAACCACTGTCTGCAGATGACATGATACTATACATAGAGAATCCTAAAGATGACACCAGAAAACTACTAGAGCTAATCAATGAATTTGGTAAAGTAGCAGGATACAAAATTAATGCACAGAAATCTCTTGCATTCCTATACATTAATGATGAAAAATCTGAAAGAGAAATTAAGGAAACACTCCCATTTACCATTGCCACAAAAAGAATAAAATACCTAGGAATAAACCTACCTAAGGAGACAAAAGACCTGTATGCAGAAAACTATAAGACACTGATGAAAGAAAATAAAGATGATACAAAGATGGAGAGATATTCCATGTTCTTGGATTGGAAGAGTCAACATTGTGAAAATGACTCTACTACCTAAAGCAATCTACAGATTCAATGCAATCCCTATCAAACTACCACTGGCATTTTTCACAGAACAAGAACAAAGAATTTCACAATTTGTATGGAAACACAAAGGACCCTGAATAGCCAAAGCAATCTTGAGAAACAAAAATGGAGCTGGAAGAATCACGTTCCTGGACTTCAGACTATACTACAAAGCTACAGTAATCAAGACAGTATGGTACTGGCACAAAAACAGAAATATAGATCAATGGAACAGGATAGAAAGCCCAGAGATAAACCCACGCACATATGGTCACCTTATCTTTGATAAAGGAGGCAAGAATATACAATGGAGAAAAGACACCCTCTTCAATAAGGGGTGCTGGGAAAACTGGACAGCTACATGTAAAAGAATGAAATTAGAACACTCCCTAACACCATACACAAAAATAAATTTGAAATGGATTAAAGACCTAAATGTAAGGCCAGACACTATAAAACTCTGAGGAAAACATAGGCAGAACACTGTGACATAAATCACAGCAAGATTCTTTCCGACCCACCTCCTAGAGAAATGGAAATAAAACAAAAATAAACAAATGGGACCTAATGAAACTTAAAAGCTTTTGCACAGCAAAGTAAACTATAAACAAGACAAAAAGACAACCCTCAGAATGGGAGAAAATATTTGCAAATGAATCAGTGGATAAAGGATTAATCTCCAAAATATATAAACACCTCATGCATCTCAATATCAAAAAAACAAACAGCCCAATCAAAAACTGAGCAGAAGACCTAAGTAGACATTTCTCCAAAGAAGACATACAGATGGCCAAGAGGCACATGAAAAGATGCTCAACATCACTAATTATTAGAGAAATGCAAACCAAAAGTACAATGAGGTAACACCTCACACCAGTGAAAATGGGCATCATCAGAAAATCTATAAACAACAAATGCTGGAGAGGGTGTGGAGATAAGGGAACCCTCTTGCACTGTTGGTGGGAATGTAAGTTGTTAACAGCCACTATGGAGAACAGTATGGGAGGTTCCTTAAAAAACTAAAAATAGAACTACCATATACCCAGCAATCCCACTACTCAGCATATACCCAGGGAAACCATAATGCAAAAAGACACATGCACCCCAATGTTCACTGCAGCACTATTTACAATAGCCAGGTCATAGAAGCAACCTAAATGCCCATCAACAGACAAATGGATAAAGAAGATGTGGTACATATATACAATGGAATATTACTCAGCCATAAAATGGGTCATTTTATGATCAAATTGGGTCATTTGTAGAGACGTGGATGGACCTAGAGAGTGTCCTACAGAGTAAACTACGTCAGAAAGAGAAAAACAAATATCGTTTATTAATGCATATATGTGGAATCAAGAAAAATGGTACAGATGAACTCGTTTTCAAGGCAGAAACAGAGACACAGATGCAGAGAACAAACGTATGGACACCAAGGGGGGAAAGCTGGTGGGCGGGGGTGGTGGTGGGATGAACTGGGAGATCGGGATTGACATGTATACACTAATATGTATAAAACAGATAACAAATAAGAACCTGCTGTATATAAAATAAAATAAAATTCCAAAAAAATAAAAATAAAACCCTTATATGTGTAGATAAAACAAAAAGCTGGTGCTCACAGCTGTTTTATAACCACTTAGTATGACAAGAAGTAATGTAATGGCTTTATTCTGTCTCATTTGAAGTCTCCATTTTAAATACTATTTTAATAAATAAAAGATGTCTGTATAGTTTAGACTCTTCTCAGAAAATACCTTTATGTAAAATTCACAGCCCTGAATTCAGCTCTACTCAAGAGTGAAAAAGAAACTTCATCTGACTGCCTTAGTAAGAATAAAGCTAGTAAGACTTGGGGTAAATTATGAGTGAAAGAAGACTTTTAAAGAACTATTTTGGCACTTTAAAAATCTCCATTTATCAGTGAGGATGGGGAGATACTGTCTCTTCCACACACCCTCTGGTGGACCTGTGAGATACGTAATATCTGAAGGGCAATTTGATGATCTGCTACATTATAGTTTAAAAATGTTCATATGCTCTGACCCAGCAATTTCTCTTTAGGAATTTATCTTGAAGAAAAAAAAAATCAAAGCAAGCAAAAAGATTTACATCTAAGAATATTTATCCCAGTGTTTCTTTACAATATTAAAACACTAAAGGGACTTCCCTGGCAGCCCAGTGGTTAAGGCTCCACGCTTCCAATGCAGGAGGTGAGGGTTCGATCCCTGGTCAGGGAACGAAGATCCCATATGCTGTGTGGCTTGGCCAAAAAATAAAAAATTAAAATAAAAAAATTAACTTCATGCTTTTGCTCTGTCTGGGTTGGTTACTCTCTAGACATAAAATAAAATAAAATAAAATAAAATTAAATTAAATTAAATTAAATTAAAAAGTGAACTTTATCTTTGGGTCACTTCCATGTACTTATATATGGACACATCTAATTAAAACTTAGCATAGTTACTTTTAGCAATAACTCCCTTTCAAAGGAGTTCGTAAGGGATTAAACTTATCTTTTGACTTCACATGTCTACTTGACTATTTTTGTTTTTTATATGATCCATTTGTCCAGCAATTCAGTCCCCTCGTGTCATAACACTGTCTCAGCATGTGGTTTTGGGTAAAGGTGAAAATTAAGGAAGCTGTGCTGGAGAGATTTTATTGGGTCTACAACCTTTAGTTGTCAGAATGTGATGCTGCCGCGAACCAGAAACTGGTTATCAGGCGCCCAGGAGAAACTGCCTTGAACCATCAGGAAGCCTAGCCCTGGTGGCCAGTAAGGTCCTGACACTTCCAGTAGCTGAAGGTGGCCATAAAAGCACACACCCTAGCGTAGAATTTCAAAGCCCGAACTGTCGTACTTCAGCAGCTAGAGGTATTAGAGATGACGGAAACTTGTCGATTTATCAGAAGTCTCCCCGTTTCCTCTCCTCCCTTCTTCCTCTCTGACCCCGTCCTCCATCGTCTATCTGCCCCTCAGAGCCCAGTGTCCTCAGGCACCCTGCCAGCTCATGCTTGCTACTGGGAAAGAGGGTATCTTGACGTGTAAGAACAACTGATGTATGTCAAAGCGCCTTCACAGTGTTGATATGTGTTCTATGAAAAATCGGGGAAACGAGAGGTATTTAATGGTTGGCTTGCTTCTTTATTTATTTATTTATTTTTAACATCTTTATTGGAGTATAATGGCTTTACAATGGTGTGTTAGTTTCTGCTGTATAGCAAAGTGAATCAGCTATACGTATACATATATCCCCATATCTCCTCATTTATTTTTTTAACCACCGGATTTCTAAGTTCCTTAATACACATGCATATGGTTAATTTTCAAGAAAGGTCTATAGACTGAATGCTTCCCAAATTTAATCATCATGTAAGCATTTTAATCACAAAACATATTCAGGACTCGGGCTTTCCAAGAGACATTTTTGAAATTCCTAAGCCTAAATCCTGTGATATTTCCTTTTAGGTAGAGTCTGGAGCCTTTATGGAAAGGAATGACTTGATCATGATGTAATTTGTTTCTTTACCTGTATCAAGTGCAGGGACAGAGACTTGGAGGAGAAGTGGTCCTTTCCCTAAAATTGTCCTCAAATATGCATCTCTGGGTCTCTATCTTAAGATACACCCTGGTTCTGATAAAGCAGAACACTCCTACCCCTGAGCAGGGCCTACTCAGGGCTGAAAAGCTCAGGGCCGCATTTCCAGCTACTTCCAATGTCAGTGCACCCAGGAATTGTTCCCTGACTGCTCCCCATGGGAGCAGAGCCCCACCTTTTGCATTCTCACCCCGCATTTGCCCGTCCCTTTCTTCCTTGTTTCACCGTTCTCTCTCTCACCTTGTGAAATCTGAGAGCGGAGTCCCTGACTGGCTCACCTCGGTAGCATCCTGCGAAATGCCTTTTGCATCTTGGATCCCACTTAAGTATTGCTGAATGAAAAAAAAATGAAAGAAATAAAGTTGAGACATTCATGACTCAATGGTAACTACAGGGTCTAAATCCTGCTCTATTTCCAGACTCAGCTCAAGTGTCAGCTCCCTAAGGACGCCATTTCTGACTTTCTTAAGAAGAATAGAGGTCTGCTATAATGTCAATACAAATCTCTAGCAGAAGACTTATCCCAGGATGTAATTATTAAGGTGTTTTTTTTTTTTTTTTTTTTTTTTTTTGCCGTACGCAGGCCTCTCACTGTTGTGGCCTCTCCCTTTGCGAACCACTGCGCCACCAGGGAAGCCCAATTATTAAGTATTTTATGTGCATTTCCCTTCACTGGATCTTATCCTATTCATGTTGGTGTGGTCCGCATCAAGCTCACACAGACTATAAGCTCCATGAGGACAGAGAGCATGTCTGTCTTGCTTGTATTTGTGTCACCAGGACTCAGCATAGACTCCTGTATTTGGTAAATACTCAAAAAAGATATGATGCATGTGTAAATCGAAGATTAAAAATCAAAGACACAAAAGGATGACAGGATGTTAAGCGACGGATTCCATGCCCTTGCTTGACTTTTACGTTCATTAAAGACTTAGTTTCAAAAACCACAAAAGGGAGAAGCTATGGATATTTCCTTCAAGGGAAATTTTAACTCCTCTTAATCCAATTAATTTTGTTAATTAAATTTAATATCAAATGAAATTTAAAGTAATAACCCCCAAATTTGGGACTTGCTTAGAGAAAAATCCCTGTCATCTTATAAAGAAAAAGTATAATAGATATCGAAATTTCCATTTCTAATAGCACTTTTAAAAATGGTTTCATTGCAGTTGGGCTTAAGAAATCACTGTACAATGCAAATAAAGTTACCCAAATCTGTGAAGACTGTATTTACTGTTAACTTTGCTCACATTTCTTTTCTAGTAATTTAAGAGGTGGATACTTAGAATTATATTTTTATTTTACTAATATCTATAGCTACTTTGCCATCTGCATTTTTTAAGCCTTATTATTTTAGAGCAGCAAAACTGAGACGGTATAGAGATTTCCCATATACCTTTTGCCCTTATACATGCATAGCCTCCTACATTATTGACATCCACTACAGAATGGTGCATTTGTTACAACTCATGAACCTATTGTTTTTTTCCCCTTCTTAACCCAATTCTATGAGCTGATCAATCCTGTTCCCCACCTCCTACCAAGAGACTGTCAATAACCCGAGCTAATAAACCAAATATTTATTAAAAGTTGATGCTTCTACTCAGAGATGGCCCACACATCTGTGATCTAAAATTTCACAGGAAATGCCCTTTAATGACTACATTTTCAGTTGTATTGAGCTGAAATCAATAAGATTTTACCTGAATACAGAAGTCCCCCAAATAGTCAAATTACTTTTAAAAGGGCCAGAACATTTAATAAACTTTCACAAACATAAAATGTTCTGTCAAAGTAATTAATTGAGGATTCCATTAATTACTTTGGAATTAAGAAGGCAACAAACCACTCAGTGGTTAGTGGGCTGTCACGTGCTTCCGAATGAGACAGATTCAGTTCACTGGTTTAGAAGGTACCAAGTCACTAGAGAAAACATCAGGTCGCGGGTGTAATGGACACTGCTGAGCACTGGTCAAATATGAAAGCACTATTTTGGGGTCAGTAGGATTGAGGTAGTGTGGAATGCATGGGGACCTTCTAAATGACAAGTCACATTCCAAGGGACAACACAGTCTCCTGTTCTCAGACTCATTACTGTATGTCGCAGTGGATGAGAAGCAAATGTTTGGAGCAAATATGAAATCGACATTCAAAATTCAACTCACATGGTCCAGGCTAAGGAGCTTAAACCTGGATGTATTCTCTCTTTGATAACACATTATACTTTGGAGAGGCTATTTCCCTTTTGACACAGCCCTCAGGAAAGATCAAAGACAGCATGAAAAAATATGTGTGCGATATTATGACAGACATCAAATATCATGCCATGTACAGTTTCTGTCACAGATTAACTTGATGCATAAGCCCTTAAGTCACATCAGTATCACAGGTTTCTAGGTTACAAATCTAAACCACTCCTCAGTCCTCTCTTCTAACATAGACGTAGTTCATTAAAATGATTGTCTAGGGCTTCCCTGGTGGCGCAGTGGTTGAGAGTCCGCCTGCCGATGCAGGGGACGTGGGTTCGTGCCCCGGTCCGGGAGGATCCCACGTGCCGCGGAGCGGCTGGGCCCGTGAGCCGTGGCCGCTGAGCCTGCGCGTCCGGAGCCTGTGCTCCGCAACGGGAGAGGCCACAGCAGTGAGAGGCCCGCGTACCGAAAAAAAAAAAAGAAAAAAAAGATTGTCTAGTTGTAAGGAAATAATTTCCCTGTTTCTTGAAGTTCCTCCAAGTGACGAAAGAGCTCTTAGGCTAAGTTTTCCTTTGACTGGAAAGGCAGTACTCAACTGGGAAATTAAACAAAACCCTCCTGCAGGGATTTCTAGTCTCTGATAATTTCAGACTTGTGTGGAACCATCATAATGATCCCATTTTCCTTTAGCATTCTTACAACATCAGAGATCTTCTTTGCGTACTTTTTATGGATTATTTTGCGTGATTTGGCCATCTTGCTGGGACAAGCAAATTGAGGAGACTACAAAGGGAAATATGATCAAATTAGAATCTTTTTGAGGATAAAACCATGTAGTCAGCTATTTGGTTCTCCATTAGTTTTCTGCTACTTATTTTATTTCTTTTGCTAAAAATTATTCTCTCTCATATACATAAATATCTAAAGGGCTTTGACACGGGATAACTACATGTCAGTTACAGTTAAATTGGGTGGATATAGTTCTTAGAGCCAGTTAATTAACTTTTTCCTTTTCATATGCTTTTCTGTTGGTGGTTTTTAGAGCATCTCAAGCAGATAATTAAGCATTCTCTAAGGCACTTTTACAGTCCTTGCTACCATCGATTGCTAACAAGACTTAGGAGAAAATAAATCACCTTTTTTTTTAGGCTACCTGAAAACATTTTTTTAAATCCTTTGTTATTTTAGAATACAAGAAAATCAATTGCTACAGCAATAAGGCTTGTCAGATACAAGCCTTGACTAAGAACCAACACAAAGATGTTATTTGTTTCATTTTGTGATAGTTTAATCTATTTGTTAAAAGACCCTTTTACCTAAAATTATGATTGTTTCCCCACTATGCACCTCTCTGAGTTCACAATTTCAAGTACAATATTAGTTTATTTTTGGTCACATATCTTAGTCAGTTTAACATAAATCAGTTCAGTCAGAGTTCGGGGCAAATTACATAATATAGTTAACAGAAATAAAATGCTGTTAATACGTTTATTTTGAATATAAGGCATATTTAACTAAGAGAGTGGAGATACAAGTGAAAAAACCAGAGATGCACCTTAATTCTTTATGTTCTTCGTAAAACACCCTTAGAGAGTTAGCTTTCATGTTTTCAGAACATCCACTTTCAAGGAATACAGCCTGATTAAAGGTGAGAATTAGGGTAACCCAGCCAGGAATCACTCTTTGACTCAGATTGTCTTTGGAGATGATGTAAGAAAACTAACCTAATGAAAGAAAGAGTGCTTTCCAAGGAATATTAACGTACAACGCAAAGTCATAAACAAGTTTGTAAAATGTTAAGAGTGCTTTAGCTCCTTTCTTTCTAACACCAACTTTCCCCTGAATCATATTCCTGTGCCATTTCTCAGTAAACCAGGTTCGCGCCATGTGGACTCATTCTGTGCCCTCTGCCTGTGCTGGGTCTACAGGTGCTCTACTAATTATCCAATACCCACACGGACTTCCATCCCTTCCGTGATTCTTTCCCGGCTGCCCCTCTCCAAACAAATATTTATCACCCTATTGCTATATTTTAATTGGAGACAGTTTCTTCAATCTACCCTCTTACTTCAGAAATATATCCACTCTCAAAAGCATAGTTTCCATTTTGACTTCTTTTAAGGCCATGTTTAAGAATGGATCAGTCTTCTACATCTGTGACTCTATTTCTGTTTGTAAATAAGTTCATTTGTACCATTTTTTGATTCCACATATAAGCGCTATCATGTGATATTTGTCTTTGTCTGACTTCACTCAGTATGACAATCTCTAGGTCCGTCCATGTGGCTGCAAATGGCATTATTTTCTTCTTTTTTATGGCTGAGAAATATTCCATTGTATATATATATGTACCACATCTTCTTTATCCATTCTGGTTACCAGGGAAGAGAGTGGTGTGGGGGAAGGGATAAATTGGGAGATTGGGATTGGCATAGACACATGACTATATACAAACTAGATCACTAATAAGGACCTACCGTACAGCACAGGGAACTCTACTCCATACTCTGTAATGCCCTATATGGGAAAAGAATTGAAAAATAGAGTGGATATAAAACAAACGAAAAAGAATGGCTCACTTACCAGCACAGCTGCAGCACAGACGCTGGAGTGCGCTGGACGTGATGGCTAGGCCACTGTGAGAGCCTGATGCCTTCGGCTCCACAGGAGCGCATTAACCAACAAAGGTAGCCAAAGGTACATTCTCCACAATGAATGGGATCTTCTGAGACCACACATGGAAAATATTTCTCTGGGAGGCAGAACCAAAGGCAGCAAGCTCTCCACACAGAGACATTCTCTGTGCATAGAAAAATCTACCGATACATCATCTCTGTATTAATGACACTGTTAGCAGTAGGTACCTTGTACCTAGTAATTACCAGTGTCAGGATACATATCACCTCAATTCTTCTTCAGAAAACTCTTTCAACTATTATCATCTACACTTCAGATGTGGAAATTGAAGCTGACGAACAACAGGGACTTCTGCCAGCCAAACAATGGAGTCAGGATCACAGTCCACTTCAGAATCAGGCGTCACGGGTTTGAGCCCTGGTCCGGGAAGATCCCACATGCCGCGGAGCAACTAAGCCCGTGCACCACAACTACTGAGCCTGCGCTCTAGAGCCCGCAAGCCACAACTACTGAGCCCGCGTGCCACAACTGCTGAAGCCCGCGCCCCTACAGCCTGTGCTCCACAACAAGAGAAGCCACCACAATGAGAAGCCTGTGCACCGCAACCAGCGAAACGCCCGCGCGCAGCAACAAAGACCCAACGCAGCCAAAAATAAATAAATGAATTTTAAAAAATAAAATAAGGTAAATCCTAGAAATAAATATTGATGAATATTATAACTGATCTTGAGGAAGGGGAAAACTTTCTAAGAGGAATGAAAATGTTATCATAGATGTTTGACGACATAGCTTGTAAAGTTCCAATAAAACAAATATGATAAAATACTTGAATGAATGTGGTAGTCAATAATTAATAGTTTTTAACAAAAATCTTACAAAAAACTAATCCAATGAAATATTAGCAGAGGGCACTAATGTGTGATTCACAGGAGAAACTATATAAATGTATGAAAAAATGTCAACCTCACCAGTAACACGTTGCAAATTTAAGATTCTCGGTATGGCAGAGACAGGTAGTTCTTCAAAACTGTTCTGTTTTCCCTCAATTAATTCCTAGTTTCTAACTGGGTTTAGAACTGACCGAAATAAACACTGTATCGTCCAATTTCTCTAGCAAAGTTTGGCCAGGTGTCTATGTTCTCATTAATGGGATACATACAGAAGTTTTATAAGCAAACGCTACATTGTATGCTTTTCACTTTCCTCCATCTTGCTGTTTGGAACATGGTGGTTGTGGCGATGTGCCAATACGATCTCACACCAAGTGGATGGGAGCAAAACACTGTGATGGAGAAACACAGTAACAGCAGCGAGGGTCTCTGGAAAACCTTCTGAAGAACCCACCCACCAGACAGGAAGGGGCCTCCTCTGCGTACCATGGAACATTAAATAAGAGGAAAGATCAACTTCTCCCCCAATTCGTATGTTGAAATCCTTAACCCCCAAGGTGGCAGTATTAAGGTGTGGGGCCTTTGGGAATCTGAGGGCACCATGATTCTGGACTCCCAGCCTCCAGAACTGTGAGAAATAAATTTCTGCTGTATTTAAGCTACCCAGTTTGTGGTATTTTTGCTATAGTAGCCTGAACGGACTAAGACAGTCAGGGATTATTACAGCAACTAAATTACAGTGAAGGAATATGTATCGTATTTACAAGTAAAAATATTGAAAGATCACTTGAAATTTATTTTTCATTAAAGTTTTCCCAGAAAAACACATATGAAACAATAAAGTTGTCTAATTTATTTGCATGATTACACACAAATTTGTGAAAAATATGGTTCCTCTTTTCAAATGTGGGATCAGAGACAGGAATCAGCAGTCTCTAATTAGCAGGAAGAAGAACATTCTTAAATACTTGTTGTGCTTAAAGATTTTTGTTTAGATCAGTGGAAATTCATTAAAACTACTTTTAGATCTAAAAAATGGTGTAAGTGGTATCTCAGGGTGTAAATATGACATTTTTTAATATAATACTTTAAAATTATAATCACAGGTTCTAGCACAGGTCCTGTGTTTGAGCAAATTTTATAGCCCAGAAATTAGGAAACAACAGCCTTATAATGTAAATTAAAATTAGGAGTTTGCAATTAACAGACACACAGTACTAAATATAAAATGATAAACAACAAGTACAGCACAGGGAACTCTACTCAGTATCTTGTAATGACCTATAATGGAAAAGAATCTGAAAAAGAATATATACATATGAAATTGAGTCACTTTGCTGTACACCTGAAACTAACACAATATTGTAAATTAAATATACTTCAATTTTTAAAAAAGGTTAAAAAAACACTTAAGAGAAATACCAAAAAAAATATTTTAAAGTAAGAGTGATTAGTATCTGACTTATTTTTTTATGGGAAAGAAAGTTTTAGCCTTACACTTTATATCTTAGCAACTTATAGTCTTATTTTCCTAGGTTTTGGAAACAAATCTCAGACATCATATAAATTTTAATGTAGTTCTTAAATCTACAGAGGGTCCCTCTGAAAAGCTCACACACAGTTCATATAGCAGACACTAATTCTAGTGAGGCACAGCCCTTCTCGTTTCAAGATGTTGAAAATATATTCAATGAAATTATTTACAAGCCTTATATATATATTTGTTGCCCATATCAAGTCAACAAGCATTTAATGAATAGGTTGTGGGTACTTAGCCATGTGTTGGGTATTGCGGAGAGAGACTAAATATAAGCCTGGCTTCCCTGAGAAAGATGTTGGAACAATATTTCACTAAACATTTGTGGTGACTAAGATAAATTGTCCTCGGTTTTACTGTAGGGAGCAATATTGATCGAAGAACTTATTGGAGAATGGAGACATAAATTTCAAACAACTGGATACGGGTTCAAAATAACTTACAGCCAAGTAATAACTTGTATGGTATAAATTATTAATACTTTGTTAGTTAAGAGAAGGGAGAAATTAGTGAGCTTGTAAAGGGAGAAAGCCTCATCAGGAGTACTTGAATTTAGACTTAAAATATGAACAAGATTAAGGTAGGGAGGAAGGGTAGAGGTTGTAGATGGGAAAAGCACATGAGAAATGCATTAAGACAGAGGTGGGCTTTGGGGGGGGGGGGAGTGGGGGGGTGTGGCCAGGATATATGGAAGGTAAACGTGGGTGCTCCATGAGCAACAGATGAAAGAGCTGTAATAGGGGTGAAATATATTATTTTATCAGCATGTTTTAGGCAAATATTGGGGTGGCCAAAAAATTCGTTCAGTTAGTGAACACGGTGTTCACTAAAATTCTTGGTGAAAACGAAAACTGTGTGTCTTTTATTTTTACTTAAAACCAAACGAACTTTTTGGCCAACCCACTACATATTAGTGATCTGATCTGTATTATACTTCAGAGCCATGAGGGAATATGCGAATGTGGCCTAGAAGCAGCCATGAGGTAATTAACCTGAGGTGGGAAAAATCAGCAAACAGCCTGGCCAAGGACATAAAACTGACTGAGGGAAATAACTGAGGCCATAGCAGACATACATACCATGTGTAATAAACAAAGAAAGCCCCATCTAAGGTTTGAGAGTAGCTTTAGGAGTGAAAAAAAAAAAAAAAAAAAAAAGAGGTTGGAAGATTCTTGTACTTCTGTGACCAAACAAACATGATTAACTGTAGCAGTCAGACTCAGGTGGCCCCCAAAGAGCCCGGCCCCCTGGTGCTCACATCTTTGTGAAACCTCCTCCCCTGGACTACAGGCCAGACTAGTGATGCTTCCAATCAGCAGGATAAGGCAAAGGTGATGGGATATCAGTTCTGTGGTTATAAGACACACAAGACTGTGACCTCTGTCTTAGCACATCCTCTCCCTTGCTGGCCTTGATGGATATGCTACGAATGGTTCAGGGTAGGGAAGTTTAGTGGTGAGTGAGGGGATGGCAGTTCTTACGAACGTGCGTAACTGTATGTTCAAGACTCCCCATATAGCACTCCCCTGAATGAATGATGTAATGGCTCAGTGCTAGTCAGAGAGACAAATAGCTAGTCAAATGGAAATCTTTCTTTACATATATTTTTTTCTTTAACTTCTTTTCACAAAACTCAGAAGCATGGTGTTTGTTTGTTTTGCTAGTAGGACTAGTATTTCAGTTATGAATTAGTCCCAATTTTTATATTTTGCCTCCACAGAAAAGGCTCAGTACTATTTTTCCCCTTTTGCTTGGACAGAATGTAATTCAGACATGCTAACCTATATTTCAAAAGAGAACACTCGTGTGGTCTGTCAGACTACTCATTCTTTCTAGCCAGGGTTTTCAGAGGTTACATTTTATTCTTCGATATTTTACGTTATTTAGGTATTTTTACTTGTCTCCCTTTTTGCATAATATGTGTATTTCTCTGAGATAAGCATTTTAGAATAGAAATACATAACGTCTGTCCATTCTTTACTTTTTTCCCTATTCTTTTAAAAATATTCATAGAAATCCTATTATGTACAAGGTGTTGTGGGAGAAGGCACATCCAGTAGGGAAATCATGATTATTTCAAAATAAGATCAAAACTAAGATTTTGATTTTGAGACTCTATAACCAATTGATCCAGATAACTCACATTTTGGGGAATGTGTTTGTAATCATTTTCCCCCATCTTTACAAGTATATTCATGAAATAATTTGATTCTTTTCTTTGTATTCACTTATATAAACCAAATTTACTGACATATATGTGTGTATAGCTGGGGAATAGAAGTCACGCACTTATACCCGGCAGCTGGAGCCTCACTCGTTTGTATCACCAACTGTTTGCACGGTGCCTGGCACAAAGTAGGCACTGAGCAAATATTTACTGAATAGAACAGAGTAGGATAAAATTGATATTTGGCTCTTAGACTTTACTATTTGTAATTTATTTATTTAAATGTCTATGAAATTTACCATTGCAAACCGATTCCACATTAACAATGCCCACGTACAAGTTAGCAATGTGCAATGCTTACAAAATTAACTTTTGTGTTCCTTTTCATTTTTTTTTTTAAAGAGAAAGATGATCTGATTTTCTTTTAATATTTATTTGACTGCACTGGGGCTTAGTTGCTCTTTATTTGACTGCGCCAGGTCTTAGTTGCTCTTTAGTTGAGGCATGTGGGATCTAGTTCCCTGATCAGGGATCGAACCCGGGCCCTCTGCTTCGGGAGCGAGGAGTCTCAACCGCTGGACCACCAGGGAAGTCCCTGCGTCCTTCCCCTTTTACAGCTGTATCTTATTGAGTTTGTTTTTATCTCACTTATACCTGTGATTCCCCCATGACCAGCTTTTGAAAACAAGAATGTTCTTGTTTGTATGTGAATAATTTATTCACATTTTGCTCCACCCACCAATTTTATTGACATTGAAATGTGGCATAATTTCAGGCCTGTTGTTTTTAATAGTAAAGTTGTGTTAAACTAGGACAGTAGTCTGATTTGCATTAATAGAAGTCCTTATCAATGCAAAATATTTTCACATTATCAAAATCAGCTAGGCAGAAATGTAAATATGGTTCTCCGAGGATGCAAGAACTTGAGTTCACTGGAATGTAAGTATTTCTGGGGCTGCTGTAAAACTTTTGTTGAATATACTGACCTAGCAGATTTATAAACTTGAAGTAATCATTCTATTTCTGGTCTAGCAGCTGTGAAAATTAATTAAATCACACTTGAAAACGTAGGAAATGTCTATAATTTTTTCCTCATTTACTTCCCTAAATAAACGAAAAAGAAATAACCAACTTGAAGCTATATTTACAAAGATAATATCATAGGGTTATTAAAAAGAGAGTAACCCAAATAACTTTTAATACTAAGATTTGTTATTGCATTTCACAAAGGGCTTGAGATAAATAATGAAATGTGGATTCTGCTAAAACATTCAGGGTTCATGTGCAAAATAATGTATTTGTATAAATGGCCCATAAACTGAAATGTCACTGGTACTTACATTCATCAGTCTATACTTTTCAACATTTTAATTTTGGATTTGTGCAAATAACTGTAGCTTAGATCCCCTTTGTAATTTCTGAGCAAACTGTTACACACTTAGAAATACTCCTGTGGTAATTTTTTCTCATACCCTTAACCTTATACAAGGAGAAGTAGACCAAAAAGACAAATACGTACGATCAACACAATATAAAGCCAGGTTTATTACAGTTGTTAGTTCAGTCAGTGTTTTTGCTGGTTTACGATTTGATCTTGTCTGAATATTTAACTTGTTTGAGTCCGCGTGCAATGTAAGCCACGTGACCGCGCCATCCTCCTTATGTCCGTCGTCCACCCTCCCCGCCTTTTCCCTCGTTTACTGAAGACTCTACGACTGGTGCCTAGTCTTCTACTCCACCCAGTGCTGCCATCGTCTGGGTAATTCCAGTGGCTGTGGAATGGCCCACTCGATGTGGTGGTTCCACGGACCATCTCTGGACGGACCCCTTGACCTCCTCCTCCACCCTGGGCTGCTGGAAAGCCCACAGCTCTGCTGACTGTGCCGCCACGGCGTCCTGCTCCACCTCTTTACAGGGGCTTCATCATTCTCTGGCTCCCGTTGCTGTCTCCGTATCTACAGTTGATACTTCTAGCCATTCTCCATAGACGAGCCAATTCGTAGAAGAGAGAGCATCCGCCACACAGGAACTCTCTCAACTGACCCGCCTTCATTATGATCTCACCTTTTCCCTTCACTCCTGAACGGAGAGAAGGAATCTCGCTCATCTGAGATGGCCCAGCTACTTCCGCCTGGGGTCCCATCCTCTGCTGGCTGTTCAGGAACCTTGTCTTATTTATTATCCCTCTCTGTCCTCTATCATCCACTCGCTCCACTATATTAGACCCTTTCCTCAGCTTTTAATAATGCTAAGAAAAACTCTCGCACAATTTGAGACAGTTCGTATTTCCTCTGTACTTGAAGCACCTTAAATGATATTTCTGTGCCTACTTTCTCCACATCTTCCCCTCCCTTCCATGCTGCAAGTCACTGAAATCTGGATTTTCTGGATAATCATTCAATTAGACAGTCGACAGATACTGTTTGAGAGCTGACTATTCAGGAGGCACTGTTCTAGGTGCTGGAATAGAGCCGTTAAGTGAGATACGCACCTTCCCAGTCTCCAGAATCTTAATGGGAAGCCCCTCTCAGAGATAACATAATTCATTTACATTTTCTTCCAGGCTTACCATACTCTCCATTCTCCCTTTTACATACAATTACACCTGTCTAAATAAATCTCAGAAATAAATACATATTTCATGTAATAAGTTCACCTTACCTTCTGAAAAAAATAATTTAAACACCTCCAAGCAATAAGAACAAAAAATAGAGTAGCCTTATCCCATATAAATTGTGACTATAATTTATTTCTTTTTTCTTTTAGTTTTGGCCACGCCGATTGGCTTGCGGGATCTTAGTTCCCCAACCAGGGATTGAACCCGGGCCCTCAGCAGTGAGAGCACAGAGTCCTAACCACTGGACCGCCAGGGGATTCCCGTGACTATAATTTCTTATGTTACACAGCATAACCAATTCTGACCTTCAAGAAGATACATGAGAAATCGCTGAGAAATCAAAATAAAGATAATAATAAATAAAACAGCACAGTGACAGCTCTTTCTGCTAATAGTGAGCATGCTTCAGCTTATTTCTTCAAGGTGCCAGGAGCAAATCACTACTTATGAGAAACTAAAGAACTTGAAATAATCTTTGTATTGAACCTTGGGATATTTTTTGTTTTAACTGTTACCATTTCCATCCGGAAATCTTCAAATTACTATCCTATACCTTCAGTTCTGTCATTCCAGAGATTCAACAGCTCGCACGAAATCTGCCTGCGGTTTGGAAGGGCAGTGGCCTTGCAGAACTGTGAAAGCTCTAGCTTCAAACATTGCTTGCGTATGTTGGTGTTTTGGTTTAGATTTGCCCTTATCTTTACTTAATGTCGAGGTTTTTATGTGGAAAGCGATAAATCAGGATGGAATGCCATTTCAGTTTACATCCATCTGCACAAATAGAGGGCAGTATACTCCTCACCATCTAACTCTGCAACTATGACTCTGTTTCCCAAAACCTTCTGGGTTGTGTGTTTCCCACACGTAAGATCTTTTCGCTTCCATCGCCCTCTTCCTGTTTGCCTTTCTTCCTGCCTTTGCCACAGCAGCAAGGACACGGCTGAGCTGAAGGATGCTGGCAGACACCCCATAACAGACTAGAGACCTAGGATATGACTGTAAACCGGGAACTGTAGATGCCCATTATAAACGTAGGTACTGAGAGTTAGCTTTATATCAAATTTATCATCCATTTTCCAAGGACTGAAGGGGGCAGGTACTGTGATCAAGTGGACAGAGAACTAATTGGGAGTCAAGAGACCTGGTTCCACTCTGAGTTCCATGATCGCTGTGCTCTGCGACTCAGAGCAATTCACCACATCGCTCTATTTCAACTGTGCTCCCTGTAAACTTGATATACTACTTATCACCTCCAACCCTCCACAGAATTTGAAGATCTAAATGAGTTATTGCCTGTAGAGTTCTTTGTGCTCCGGAGGGGGAAAAAAAGGTACATACTTCAAGAGATAAATGCTTTAATTTAAACAAAATAACCCCAGTACCCTCATAAACTCGCTCTGCAAAACAACAAAAGGTGAATTTTAGAAACTCTGGGTTTTTTTAAGGAAATCGGTAATTAAAGGCACAGGTGGGATGCTAAGTTTTATTTTCTCCGCTAATGAAATGTCAGGATGGTAGCAAGGATCCGTATCTTTGGAGCAACAAGGGCAACGGCATCCCTATGAAACTCTAAAATCGTAAAGATTGTGAAGGACACCACTGATAATAGAAATGCCATTTCTGAGCTGGGAGTTTTACGATGAATCCTCTAGAAAACTCCAAAGAGTACCTCAAATATCCCAATACGCAAAATAATACTTAGTGGGCATCTGTTGTGCACTCCATCAGATTGCCAGAAACTGTAAATGTATTACTGCCTGTTCAAGGGCTCCATCCCCTCTCCCTGAATAGCTGAGGTTAAAGCAGTTGAAGCATCACAGTCAATGAGCATAGAAAAACGCCGAAGGAAATCATTCTAACCTGGTGCCCAGGAAACAAAGTCACATTAGGAAGGTTCTCTGAGTGGTAGACGGGGACATTTTCCTGATGGTAACCAACACAAGAACAGTCATAGGGGCAAAATAACTGAAGGGCTTGTTCTGGGAGTACAGCGTAAACTAATTTGGATTAATTTCTTGTAGATAGATAAAGTACCGCTAAACATGGAGGACTTAAAGTAGGTTCTAAAAAAATAAACAAAATAAAGTAGGTTCTCACTAAATTCTTGCTAATCTCATAAATCAAAATATAATTTAGACCCTTAAGAGAATTTTTAAAAGGTGAGATTTATATTGTTAAAGAATAGTTTATATCCGGGACAAATAAATGATGCTGAACTTTTAACTTGAAGAGTCTACTCCAATCCCGTTCCACAGAAATGTAATGTGAACCACATATGTCATTTTAAATGGCCTCGTAGGAATATTTAAAAAGTAAAAAGAAACAGATGAAGTTAATTTTATTAACATATTTTATCTAACTCAATATATCCAAAATATTATCATTTCAACATCGATTCAACATAAAAAGTGTTAATGAGATAGTTTCCATTCTTTTTCACACTAAGTCTTTGAAACGGGATATAGATTTTATCTCAAGTTGGATATTAAAATTTCACTCATTAAAGTGAAATACAGCCCTACCAAAATGGTACATAGTTAGGTTAAACGGAAAAGTTTAAGAGTTATGTTAAATGGAAAAATTTGATTGTTCTAAAATTTTAATTAAGATCAACTAAAACTAAAAATTCATTCCCTCAGTCTTACTGGTCATAATTCAGGTGCTCAGTGGCCACATGTAGCTTGTGGCTACTGCAGTGGACCGTACAGACTTAGCCCCCAGAGTCTTATCTTTTTCAATGAAAGCATATTTCTTCTCCTGATCACACACCACACTATTTGTTCTCTATTACATACAAATTTAGTTCCAATCACCCTCATCCTTTAGGAAGAAAGGAGACAGCAGATAGATTAGCTTCCAGATTATGTGTGTATGTGTATGTGTTCGTTGCCCCATTCAAAATACTTGTATTCTAACATGGAGAGTGGAACGAAACTAGGGCCACTGTGATTTCATTCATATCCATCACCTACTGCCTTGGGCTGCCTCAGGCTCTGCATCCAACATGAAGCCCACAGCAGGAGCCAGAGGGAAGGTGGGATTGAAACCCATCTGAGTGGGCCTTCTGGTAACCAGAGATCCACTCCTGGAGGATCATTACACACTTGACTTCTCCTATAATCTGAGGTTTCAGCGGTGACTCTTGCAGTGACAAGTGAAATTCTAGCGACGTTCCAATTAACACATCTTTCTTTTTTTAAAGTAAACATTTTACTAAGAAGAGGAAGATGATAAATGTGCCACATCATAAAGAAACTAAACAAAAATATGTAAGTGGACTAGCATTTTAAAATATAAACGGGTAATTTATCTAAATGTGTTTCTAAAATTTGTCGCCTCTGATTCTCAGGGCCTTTCTACTCTTCAAAGTAGACCTTGAAGCTGAGGTGTAGCTCCTCAGAGAAAGAGAGAATGCAAATACAATCAAATGTTCACTTTTGACCCAAAAAAAGCCTCAAGACCCATAGCAAACAAAAGGTAAAGCTAATGCATTAAATTGTAATAATTAAGTTTTTCTGAATTTCCAAAGTATTAAGAACATAAAGGACTTGGAGGAGGTGAGAAATCACGTTGGCAGAAGAAACCCTTTTCCTGCTCAGAGGAGATGAATTCTGCCAGCAGAGGGGTAGACCGTCTGGGTCAGTTTTTCCCATCCCTGTACATTCTCCTCCTCACACCCGGAGGTGGATGCTATTTTCCCTTCCTCTGAATCTAAGCTAGTTTGATGGCTTGCTTTGATGATGGATTGCTACAAACACACGGTCAACATGAAGAAGGCCTGGTAGCTGTCACTCTTTTGGATACCTGAGCGGTCATATAAAGCAGCTGGGCTACATTGATGGGGAGTCTGTGTGAGAGAGAAGTCTAGCCAGGCCTCAGCTGTTCCAGCCTGCCCCCCTGACAGCAGGGATGTGAATACAATTCCATTGGGTCAGTCAGCCTGACTTGAGGCTCCAGATGACCGTAGTCACGTAAAGGACCTCAGGAAAGACCAGCAGAAAACCAGCCCAGATTGCTGAATCATGGGCAAATAAATGATTGTTGGTTTAAGCCACTAGTTTGGGATGGTTTGTTACACAGCAATAGATAACTGATACAAGCAGGCAGCTGAGTATAGGCAGGCAAGAGACTTAGCTAATGGCAGAGGTTTCTGAGAAGGCATCTTACCACTCCTCTAGGAAGAGGCCCAGTGTGTGGTGTGGATGAGAATCAAGGAAGCCCTATATAGATTGTCCTTTTGGAGACGAGGTAACTGATTGGTGATGAGACCTATGTTATGTTGGATTTGTGGGTGAAGACTAAAACAGTAAGCTTCCTAGGAAAGACTCCAAAAGCAGGATAGTGAAGCATCAGCCTAAAGGAAAAGATGGCCAGACATGTCCATACTGAGAGGACTTAAAACAATCTTCTGAACTTTCTATAGCCTCAGCGGAGGTAGGGAGGTGCCCACGATTCCAACAGGCATGTAGATGTGGCCTGGATCATCGAACTTCTCCAGCAGTGGATGCAATAAAGATTGGGATGGGTTAGCCAAGATCGGCAGCTCCAAAATACCATTCTGAATGTCAGAAGAGGCTGCAGGATAACCACAGGCCGATGACCTTCTCCCCAAAGGCCAAAACCACAGTCCTAAGCTTCCCAGCTCCACACTGGAATTTAGATGCCACCAGAGGGAGAAGTGGGAGTGTGGGGGAGGTGGGGAGGGGGATGAGAACTCAGAACTGGTTGAGTTTAAGCCCTGAATTGATTAAAAATTACCAAATTTGCCAGTCTCATCCAGAAGTGATATCAAAGGGAAGAGCGACTTGGATTCTGAAGCTTAACATTTATAAAAAATAATGTTGCATTCCTTGGCCACTTGAATGTGTGACTATTGCATATTTACTGCCTTTATCTCTAGTCTGTGAATTGTTTACCCCTTCCCTATTACATATTTGTCTATGACTTTTATAAGATCTGGGAAATAGCATCTTCTCATACATGGTGAACAAGAGGTTAACCTTGGCAGCTTTAGTAAAGTATTATCAATATATTTTGTTGATATTTTCCCACTCTTCTGGAGTAATATTCCGTAACTTCTACGTACTAATGGTTTTACATTATTTTATAAAAATTGTAAGAAATTAAAGACTATGCTGGTCCATTATGTTGTTAGGGTGTGTGTGCAAGTGTGTGTGTGTGTGTGCATGTGTGTGTGTATTGGCACGTGTGTGTGCTCTACCACATATACTAAGGCCTGTGTTGCTTGTCTAGTTGTGACTGCAGCATTTATGCATCAGTAAGGTAACTGTTAATGTTTTTATGCCCTTCCATAAACAGTAACTTTTATAGCATCTTTTTTTTTTACAATCGTCTAGGATACCAGTAAAGTGTGAATCCGTAAATTGCTTATCATTATTAAAAAATGGAAAAATAGTTACCACAAATAGTAATACTTAATTCACAAGGATGTTTTTCTCACCCAAAAAGTATGTGTAAGACCAAATGACACCACATTGAAACAACTCCCAGTGAGGCAAGGGTTTCCTCAAATGCCCACAATGGAATATCACGTGATACTACAAAAGAAAACCCTCTGGCTCCTTCAAAAAAATAGTAAGTGTGCATTACTCTGGTGTCACTTCCTAGCTAATAATGCTTAAGGTACGTTTTCTATGAACTATGAACTCAGATTCTACTGAAACAGAATATAGGGTTCTGCACTGTAATAACCTTTCTTTACCTTTTACTAAACGTTTTCTGCCAAAATTCAACATCTTTGCACATGGTCAACGTGAAGATTCATGCTGCTGCTGCAGTTGAGGAGGCTGATGCTGAATATGAAATCAAGCTTTCTTATCTCCAAATCAAATTCTTTATTTCTAGTATTTTTGAAGAATGTAGTGAGAATATTTTTATTTAAATCTAGTCTGCAGGTTTTAAATAACAACACATACAAATTAGATGAAGGAAACAGGGCTTCCCTGGTGGGGCAGTGGTTGAAAGTCCGTCTGCCGATGCAGGGGACACGGGTTGGTGCCCAGGTCCGGGAGGATCCCACGTGCCGCGGAGCGGCTGGGCCCGTGAGCCATGGCCGCTGCGCCTGCGCGTACAGAGCCTGTGCTCCGCAACGCGAGACGCCACAACAGTGAGAGGCCCGCGTACCGCAAAAAAAAAAAAAAAAAAAACAGTTACCTGTGTGGGCTTCTCTGGTGGCGCAGTGGTTGAGAGTCCGCCTGCCGTTGCAGGGGGCACGAAGCCCCGGTCCGGGAAGATCCCACATGCCGCGGAGCGGCTGGGCCCGTGAGCCATGGCCGCTGGGCCTGCGCGTCCGGAGCCTGTGCTCCGCAACGGGAGAGGCCACAACAGTGAGAGGCCCGTGTACCGCAAAAAAAAAAAAACAAAAAGTTACCTGTGTGGGCTTCCCTGGTGGCGCAGTGGTTGAGAGTCCGCCTGCCGATGCAGGGGACACGGGTTCGTGCTCTGGTCCGGGAAGATCCCACAGGCCGCGGAGCGGCTGGCCCGTGAGCCATGGCCGCTGCGCCTGCGCATCTGGAGCCTGCGCTCCGCAACGCGAGACGCCACCACGCTGAGACGCCCGTGTACCGCAAAAAAAAAAAAAAAAAAAAGAAAGAAAATGGAAGGACAGTTAAAAAAACCAGCTGCTCCTCTGTTCATCTTACCAAACAGATGCTACGCTTTGACAACTTATAAACCTAAGTTTTATTTTATTTTTTTCCTGCTATATCTGTCCTGTTCCTGGATGACCTATTAATTTTAATGGTTTGCTGGACTCCCATTTAATGGTTCAATGAATATAATACATTTGTGCTTTTCTTTGCATAATGAAGTGGCCAAGAAAACAAGGTAATTTTTTTGAAGTTATGTAGCTCAAGACAATTCAAATATTTCAACTTGCCATTGTAATTGTACAACTTATCTCAATTCTATCCTTAAATCTGAAAACTAGCTCTCAAAGTGAGTTCACTTCGCTACAAAAATATCCATCAAATTATACACATTTTTAAAAAGTTGTGTTAGCAAAATGCTCTTTATGATTCTGCAAAAAATTTATTTCTCTATGTTACATGTTTATTTAGTTTCGAATTACTCTGGCATCAGGTAATTGCCAATAAACTTAACTGCTGTGCAGAGTAAAAATATTCAGTAGTAACTACTTTCAAGAGTATAGAGTTGTCCTACAAATTTCCTCATAGGCTTATTCTATCAGAATTGTGAACTATTTGGCAGTTCTGATATTTTATCAGTCTTAATTTTTTTTCTACGAAATATTTTTTAGGGTGTGAATTAGAACTTTCTCAAGTTGTCTAGTGATTTTTTATGATTGCTGTTGTTACTAAGAGAGGGTCAGAGATTAATATGCTACAAAGAAATTATCTCGGGCCAGAACGAGCCAGAGAACAATTTCACTCCAGGAAACATGAGAAAATGTTTGTGATTTTTTTTTTTGACACTATGTATTTCTCCCAAATGAATCCAGTATTTCACACACACACACACACACACACACACACACACACACACACACACACACCTTCACACTGCATTAAACAATGTGTGGCATCAAAAACTTGCCTATAGCTATATTTCCCATTGTAATCTGCAAATTAAATCTCAAAGATTGGCACTTGCTCTTATTTTTATCATTGCTTTATTTTCACTAAAACCTATTTTAAAGTCATATTTATATCCATTTCACTTATCCAGAAGATTTCCTGATTTTCCTACTTTGTTCCATTTCAGCACATCTTTCCTCCCTTCACTGTGTCCAAATCACCTTTTTGCACATTAAAGGCTGACTTCCCTTTTCTTTCGTTCTCATCTTTCATGGTCATCCTTTTTATTTAATGTTGTCACCTGGTTTTGACCTTATTCCACACACTGAATTTGATCGTTATTTCCATCAACGAAGTTCACGTCATTTCCCGCAAGTCCCTTCTAAAGGAATGTTTTAAACAAAGCCACCTCTTTGACCATTAAGGCTGTGACAGAGACCTGGCCTCCCCAGAGCAGCCCAGGAAAGTGTCAATGGTGCCAGGAGAAAAAGATGCACGCACCTGCACACACAACTGTCGTTTCCAGACTGGCTATCCCCGCCCCAGCTATACAGGCAAATCAGGCTCCCCTTAGACTGAACTGAATTCCATCATTCACACACACACACACAAACTAGGCAAAATAACATCATCTAAGAGAAGTCATTACTGCTACTGTGCAATAAATGATACCCAAGCAGCCTAGAAACTTAACTGCATTCCCCTCAACTACTAAACTATCTCAGGAACCATTTAATAAACAGTTATTCTGCTTTCTTTGCATTTCTTTTCTTTGACATCCACCTGTACGTATTTCTACGTCCAGATGTGCTACACAAATGTACTCAGTTTCCCTTGTCTGCAAATATGTTTATTGTAAGATATCAGGAAGAGGAATGAGGTAACTATCCAGGAGTATTAAGCCCTTTCTATTCCCTAAAAAGAGGGCAGCCCAGAGCATCCCTCAGCTTGGCACAGCTGCGGCTGCCCTGGGATGGCTAGACAGGGTCTCATCACCAGGCCCTCTCATTTCTGCCTTGGCCTTGCTATGGAAGTTATCTCTACCAGCACCTCTTCTCCCTCAGTGAAGTGCTGGGAGGGGCATTTCTACCTTTATTTCTCCCTGTTTCTCTTCTGCACAGGAAAAGGAATCAAACGCCAGGTGAGAGCCTGCATCCTGGGGGCCGGGTCTCTTTACAAGGCGGAGGTAAGGTGTTAAAGGGCAGGACTCACGCCTGTTGTGAGCTTGTGGATCGGATCCTTCTGTGGATGAAACTGCGCTCTGGTTGGGGGTTTTGTGTGGCCAGTTTCCACGCAGCAACCCTCCACCCCTGCCAGCTAGAATCCCTTCAGGCAGACTATCTGCGCTTGGCAGTTTCTCTACCTGCGTACCTGCAGGGCCTGCTCGAGGTTTGTTCCCAGTTCTACCGGAGAAGTCTATTTTAGAGGGATAAGGCACTAGTCTGGCCCATTAAGCAAGCTGATAACCCAATTGCTCCCTTGATCACGGAGGTTTTGGTCAACTAGAGATCTCCTTACAACTGGAAGGAGCAGACCATGGAAAGAGGGAGGCATGCCTTATGCCCTACAGCCTGCTCAGCATAATGGAGAGCTGGTCAGTCTGGCTTCAATCTCAATTTGGAGACAAGATACTTGGGAAAGTTGTGCAAACTCATTGAGATCTGGTGTCTTTATTTTAAAATTAGGAGAATGCAACCTTGATGGCTGTTTTAAAAATTAATTTAGAGAATGACTGTCAAGTGCCTGAAGTAGAACTTGGTGTGCAAGACAATGCCAGGATTTGATCAAAGTAGCTAATCAGGTGTGAACTGCAATCAGTCCGCTTATGCTCGAAGATCTGCCTCAAACGCTTGGGTTTCTGGTTGCCACATATTACTTCGTTGGGCCTGAAGAGAAAATAGCTAACATTATAAATATTTTTTTCTTCAATTTCTTTTCAAAATCATGAAATAAATCCATGCCCCATATTCAACTGGAAGCGGCTATATTTATAATGAACAAAGAGAAAGCAATCTGGCAGGTTTTATATATTAGGAATGATCGATATAAATTATTCAATTTGAAAAAAAAAACAAAGAAACGTCAGGGGTTCAAAGTACACTTATAAAAACAAAGGCATTTTATTCAACATCTAAAACCTTCACAATAATACTTATAATGTGGATGCTGATTCACAGAGCTGATGTTACATACTGTTCTAGGCCCACGTTAGTAAGTTAAGGTCTATAACAATTTAAAAGCAAACATTTGGGGAAATTATTAAATGTTTTAAAAAGTTAGTGTTCTATGATAAGAGGTAATACTTTATTCTGATACTCCAGAATGTCATTAAATATCAAGGCATCTGAGTTCAATTTACCCAGGCTAAATATACCATGCCCGATGGAAGAACATTTGGAAAGCCATTTTTTATTTATATAAAAGAGAAATCTTTTTGTTGCCAGATATTTACCTGGGCAACAAGAAATCATAAGCAGAGTCATGGTTTCTCCTTTCTCAGGATAAGACAGGAAAGCACATGGAACAAACAGTATGCTTAAAATTATCACTACTACCAACCTTACTATAGCCACATGGAATTTTAGAACGCAAATCACTGCAGATTTACTTGAGCCCAATGCCTTCATTTTACAGATACGGAAAGTGGTGAAGTGAATTTCCCAGGGTACCACAGCAGCACCCAAATAAATGCCAAACTGGGGAACAGTATCACAACAGACAGGCTTTTGCATTTTTCTCCTCCTACTGGGGGTAGGATCATACTGAAGAGGAATAAAGGTGATGGTGAGCAAATGCGATCTGTTTATTCATCTGTGTCCTCCATAAAATAACGGGTCCTTTCTGAATGTAAGCACCAATGCTGAAGGTAAGATGAACCACTTCACTTACTCTACACGGTAGTTTAAGGAAGGCTGCAGACGTAAGCTGACAGTGATTCATTCACAGGTCAAAAACGGCAGCCTGCATGGTGACTCTACCACGAGCATATTTTTATTTCATCCACTCCATGTTTGGGACAAAAATCTCAGCAAAAAATAATAAATCTAGTATTCTGGCTTTGTTGAAAAATCACATGGGCCCTTATACCATGTGGCCTACAGTCCCATGTGGCAACATTTGTCTAGAACTAAGTAGTGGATGATGACTGCCTGCTTTTGATGGGACAAGAACTCCCCCATTTACTACGCAATCCACCATGTCCTGTTGTGTGACACTCAATTCAATTATGTTACCTGCCTGGCCTGGGTGGGTACTTATGATCATCTGTGAAGATGATCATATAAACGGATACAAAGCTTTACTATAAGTAGTACGACCTTTCATGTACATCCCAAATCTTGGAGAAGTATAATCTGTTATCACGTACCTGGGATGTCTGATTTATTGCCTTTCTTACGCTCCTTCTCGCGTACTGATTTGGAGTTTCCAAGTTCACTATTTTACTTGGTGCTCAAACTCTGGTCTTGTAAGACCAGCAGGCTCTCCACTATATCATGTTGCTTTACCATGTCCACCACTCCAATAACCCAGTATACTTTAATAATGCTAACTTCTTCCCCTTATAACCATGTTAGGTCAGAAAGTAAGAGTTATCGTATTATAAATTCATTCATTTGTTTATTATTTTTATTGTTCATGTTTGTCATTTATTGAAAATTAGACATAAATAATTAACCTAAAATCATGCATTAATGTGATAGAATAATCAGAAACTAGCATTCCTTTTTGGGAGAGATCATGTCCTTTATATCCTAGCACTTTTTTTTTTTTTGCCGAACAGTAACCTTTCCAGATACCCCAGGGATAACTGCAGCTACCACTAATCAGTGACAGTGCTTTATTAGGAGCTTTCTATTTTTAAAAAGTTTAAATTTGCAAAACAATCCTATGAGGTGGGGATTATTATAACTACTTTATACATGAGTACATTGAAATTTGGAGCCAGTAATAAGCAAGTTACCCGATGTATGAAACTTGCCGTGTGACTTGGTCATGTGTCCTTTCAAAACGGGGAGTCTTTTTCTCTACACTGTAACCCTGGGGCTTGGCCAAGTGACTTTCTTTGGTTCATAGAATAGCAGCAAATTAGATATCAGCAGAGGATGAAAGAAATGCTTACGCAAGCAAGAGAAAGGAAGTCCCAGCGCACAAGCACAATTCGATCCACTGCCTTTGGTATACTGAGACCTCCACGAGAGGGACCCAAGCTACTGTTAGGAGCCATCTCGTGGAGGAGAACTGAAGCTCCCTGGCCAATAGCCTGGTGGTCACTAGTCCTAGGATGAGGCCATCCTGCACTACTGAATGGATAAACAAACGATGGCATATATACACCATCCATTTCATCCATGTGGATTCACACAGAAACCTGTATGAATCTCAAATGCATTACGCTAAGTGAAAGAGCCAGACCAAAAAAGGATGCGTACCGTAGACTCCATTTATATGCCATTCTGGAAAAGACAAAAAGGTTTAGAGACAGAGGACATATCAGTTGTCACCAGAGGTTAGGTGTAGGAGAAGTTGTGACTACAAAGGGACAGCACAAGGAAATTTTGTGGGGGAATGGAACAGTTCTGTATCTTGATTGTAGTTGAGGCTATATGACACTGGACAGCTGTCACAACTCATAGAACTGTAATCACAAAGACTGAATTTTATTGCATGTAGACTAAAACGTAATTTTAAAAATACTCTCTTTTCTCAGTGTTAACTGTGGAATTGTGCAGAACTGAGGGAGCTGAAGTTAGAAGGACCTGGATTATTTATATTCTAGATCTGCGTTTTACTATCTGAATGATTTAAATAAATAACATAATGTTTCCGAGCCTCAGTTCAGAATACGTAAATGGAAATAATAATACCCATTTCAGGTTTCCATGCTTCATCTGTGAAATGAAGCAACTAATACTCTCCAGAGTTACGGCTGAGAGTTAAGTGAGATAATGTCTGTAGAAGGCCTGGCACAAAGCAAGTACTCAATAAAGGGAAATGAAGATGGTGTAGATGTTCACGATGACGATAATGATAATGATGATGGAAACGATGGTCTCCATTAGAGGAACACTATTTCGGAAGAATTTATGCCTCTAGGAAACTAGTAGGATTCTCAGAGTTCTGATTCTAAATATAGATTGTGTCAGTATGTCCTCCTGAAAGATCCTGCATCCCACTGGTAATGAGACTCTCAACAAATGGGAGCTTCCAGGATGAATGAATTCAGCAGATGTATATTAGGCACTTACTACATACAAAACACTGTCAAACGTGTGTTCTATGTAGTAATTGCATTTCTAATTTCTAAAAGGTCTCTTAAAACAAACTACAATGATATCTATAGACCTTGGGCTTATCCTTGATATAGGAAGTCCCTCTGTAACCCTACTTGTTACCTCTGAGGTCATCCTTTGGGATCTGCAGGCTCCGAGTCCTAAAGCTTTGCAGAATTCTGCAGCCTTTGCACCTATGACTATGACTTTTCAGTGAAAGCTATTTATATTGTTTTTGGTGCCTTTACCTACATTAAATCCTCAAGATCAAGAAAATCATCTAAAGTCACCGAATCTTTGGATGATTGATGTTCAAAATACTCAACATGGCCCTAGCTCACACCTGAATGCATTATAGCCCCAAGAGATAAAGGACACTCCTTCACCACGGGGACCAGGAGGGGTCTCCAGCCCCCCTGTCCTCCCTAACAAAGGAAACTTCTCAGCTTAATACTGATGGAGTTTAACTGGAAGTTAGAAGAGGGTCAATGTGTCAATCTGCACATGCAGATCGGTAAAAACAGTATTAACATATTCATGTCTAGGGGAGAACTCATGACTATGGACGTATTCATTGATACTAACCAACTATCATACCTTGGAAAGAACGCTGAGCTAGGAGTCAGGAGACTGGGCTCTAGTCCTGCTCCAGATCAAATCTCTCCCTTCCACCCATCAGAGACCTAGACTGGAGTGAGTCCATTTAATTTAACTCTTTATATAACTGGCCATGTCACCTACTTTGGGGCAGGCATGGAGAAACGATGTACCTTTATATTGTCAAACAACATCTCATTTCCTTGTTCTATTTAATTTACAAAGTCTTTTCCCCTTAATATCAGTAAAGCACCATCCTAGTCAAACAGTATTTTGTTAACCTAAAGGCTTAGATATTTGACTCCTGGGGGTTGTGAAGGAAATGGTAGAAGGGCATCCTCGTGTAAAGTGGTTTCATGCATGCTTGAAGCTTTAGGCAGAGAGAGTAAATTTCAGCGTGAGTGTGTCTGGCAAGATAAAAATGTCTTGCTGAATGGGGAGAAAATGGATTTCAGCGTTCTTAAAGGTTCTCCTACAAAGAAAAAGTAAGTAAAAAATTTAACTACAGGAAAAATTGTCAATGCCAAGGGGAAGAAAAAGCAAACTGAAGTTTCAAACATTCAGAAATGATAAAGGGCCTTGTAAAGTATGGAAACAGTACTCTATTCACCTTTATGATTCTAGAAAATGTAACATGGAATAAAGCATAAATAATTCACATTTTAATTGCAAAACCAAGTAATTGATATTTTTAAAAAACAGGGATACTCAAAAGTAGTTCACAGTGGGTTTTTTTCAATAGGCCCCATAAGAAGTAAATTATAAAGTCCCCATATGTGCCTCATAGGAAAAAAAAATCCATTACCATTTGCTTTTTATTGGCCTAATAGTTCTTCAGAACGGCTTACAACTGAGCTTATATTTCACACATGAACGTTTGATTGAGCTCACCTGTCGTGATCTGCTTTAAGTGCCCACATTTCAGGAGCAGCTGTAGGTTGCTGAAACCAAGGCTTTTACTATAATGTTTTAAAATAATTGAGGGAGCTTTTCCTTTGTTCCGCTCTCACTTTATCTCACTTGAATGTTAAACAGAAATTACTCAAGTTTGGAAACTCGGGGCCGCGTTGTTGATAATGGAAGCCTGCTTATCTCCCAGAGTTGAGACTGCCTCTGCTACCCCTTTCTCGTGACAAGGCTCTGCTGAGACCAGCACCGGAGCCACCAGCCTTGTCCACGGCCACCACTGTCGAAGCCCGACTCACCAGATGGGGTTGTGAGGGCCTTGGGTGGCAGGGGGGGCATCTACCTCCTGGGTTTGTCGATCAACCAGAAGATGTGAGAGCCCTAGGATGTTCTAGCCCGTATTCCCATTATCATCTGGCAGGAGAAAGAGATGGAAAACCGCATCATCCAAAGTGGTAACTAAGAGAACTGCACTTACGGCAAAAGCGGAGGTCAGGAGGTCCAAGTGGTTGCCTCTGTTATTGTACTGAGGCACGCGAGCGAGTTCATTTAGCTTGTGAAAGTGAAAAATATGTACGAATTTAAAGATCTTCTCATGACCTCCTAGCTCGAATTGAAGGCTACGTTGTCTGTTTTTCGTTCTTCAGTCAGAAGTCTACCTAAGCCATTCCCGACAAAAACATTTTGTCACGTTTTTAAACCATGTTAACATACTAGCCACCAAACTCCTTTATAATAATAAATAATAATACTATTACTATTTAACAACATTTGCTGCCAAGACACTTTTCCCTAAATATAATTAACTGCCCCAGACAGTGAGATAGAATGGCAGGAAGTGCACACAGACTCAAGTCCTAGTTCAATCAACTGACGAGGCCTGCTGGGGTCCCATCACCCTCAACTGCATGGTAGGAATGTCAGTTTGAGGAGATAACCTGCATAAGAGTTCCTGGTGGAAAACCTGTGCCAAAGGAAATACAAGTTATCCCTACGCGTGCTACGTAGAGTCTATCACTTTATGTTCTCTACTCCATAAGGCAATAATATAGAACAGCTCATTAATACCCATCATGTACTGGAAATCGCTGCCATTTTCGGCCTTCTCTTTTCTTACCCCTAATGTTGCATGTGTACGTGCAGAGCCCGTGAAAACTAAAACCACACTTTCCTTAATAGAACAAAAGGGCTTCCCTGGTGGCGCAGTGGTTGAGAATCCGCCTGCCGATGCAGGGGACACGGGTTCGTGCCCCGGTCCGGGAAGATCCCACGTGCCGCGGAGCGGCTGGGCCCGTGAGCCATGGCCGCTGGGCCTGCGCGTCCGGAGCCTGTGCTCCGCAACGGGAGAGGCCACAACAGTGAGAGGCCCGCGTACCAAAAAAAATAATAATAATAATAGAACAAAATTTTTAAAAGAAACAGCTGTTAGACTGAAAATGGTTCTGCGAAACGAAGCATTTAGAACAAAAATGTCTTTAACAATGTTTAAAAGCCTAAATAAGGAATTTGGAAGGTTTGTTTTCAAGGAAGAATAAAGGATAGAGGGAAAAGTTGTGTTTATGTATATGTAACCATGACTTTTAAAATATATTCATGCAACATTTAACAAATATTTAGAATATGCTAATCAGGTGCCTAAAGGTAAATTTTTGGGGGGGTGGGGAGGGAGTTTGGGGTTGGTAGACGCAAACTGTTACATTTAGAATGGATCAACAGCAAAGTCCTAATGTATAGCACAGGGAACTATATTGAATAGCCTGTGATAAACCATAATGGAAAAGAATATTAAAAAACAACGGATATATGTGTATAACTGAGTCACTTTGCTGTACAGCAGAGATTGCTGCAACATTGTAAAATCAACTATACGTCAATAAAAGAAATTGAAAAGAAAGAGACTATGCTTTTTTATGTGTGTGTTTGTATGTGGAAGTGTGTGTGTGTTTGAGAGAGACAGAGAAAAAGAGACAGAGGAGAATTTTTTAAAGAGAAGAGTGTACATGTTCTCAGCAATCAACATTTTTTCATTGCAGAAATGAAAATTCAGAACTAATTAAATGCTAATTAGGTAGTAAAATGTGTTTTTATTCTATTGTTAATTTTCCATTACATTAACCTTCTCATCAAAACTTATGTTTATTAAAAAAAACCCTTATATTTTTATATTAAAGTTTTCTAATGATGGAACATCATGAAAAAGGTTTAGAAAACTTTATCTGCATAAAATGTAGGTCTTCCTACAGGGTTACTATTTTGTGCTTTATAGAGAAATACATGTATGTGTGTGTATATGTATATATATATATATATATATATACATATACACACACATATATATATAAAATCAAGTATAAAAGTAGCCATTGTGACCTAAATGAGTATCTTCCACAAAGAAACCATTCTAGATAAGAGAATAAGATTAGATACTAATTTACCAATAACCAGAGAAAAATGTTTTATATTTTCTAACGAAATTATCTTAGAACTGCATCAAAAATGCACTTTTACTTAAAGAATAAAGTCTAAGCATACTAGCATTTGAAAGCGCCATAAAACAATCCCTCTCATCCTTCCATATATAACTGCTGCCTTCCCTGTCAGCTTCCGAAGAGTAAAGTATTTGAGTCATTTTATACTCCCAACAACTCCCAGGAGCTTGGCACATGGCAGACGCTCAGTAAGTGTGTCCGGAACCAAACACGTCTCACAGGTTTACTCACTATTCTCCACCGCAACCTATGTATTTTCCCCTGGATATTTACGATCTCAAGATTTTTGTCAACCAGAAAAGGCCGTTTTCCTTTTTCTCTGCCTATTTCAATTCAATCTGATTTTAAACACGGACTCAAATATCATGTCCCTAGTAAAGCTGACCAACCGAACCTCTTCTAAACATCCACTGACTGCACTGACTTTTCAGGACAAACGTGTCGTCACAACCAGGTCCAGCTTAGTAGTGCACCACGACAGTACAGGGGATGTCAGGACCTTCTAAGAAGTCCGTCGAGGTGGATCCTAGGCTGGACCTGTGAGTACAGGAGGGAGACTGAGAGGCAGCTATCACAGCTTCACACTTGAAGACATGAATCTGCATCTTGATCAGCCCACAGGGAAGAGGTCACGGGGAGCATCACACATGAGCCAGGATGCAGGGCGGTCTCTGACAGTGGCAGCAGGCATCACTTGGGTGTCTCTGTCACAGAAAAGCTAGCTTTCGCGAGTGGGGATTCTGTACCTTGGTACACCAGTGGGCAGAAGATAGCACTAAGGTGTGACAAGCCAGGAACAGAGGGGATGGAGATGCAAGTTGGGCCTGGGCCCTTTGGGAGAGACCATGAAAAGGATATGTTCGGGATGAAGGTGATAAAAGAGACCAAAGAGTTTAGGTTGTCAGGGAAGGCCCTTCGGCACAGATGACCATTTCTAAATTCCATATAAGAGGTTAGTTGTTAAAATCCTACTAACACCTTGTAGCGTTTCATGTACACCGAGCCTCCAAGGATGGAGAGCAAGGCAAGAGAAGGGTCCTGCTTCCGGGTGACTTCCTCTTCGATAGGAAGGTCCTCACCGCCCAGGAAACTCCTCCCCCGTAACTCTCAACACAGTTGCAGGTCTACATTTTGCGTCGTATTTGAGTAATTTTCACTAATGACTGAATGTAAGCACCTTTGGGGCAGGTGTCACATCCGCCAGTTCTTTGCTGTGTTCCCAGCACCTAACCCAGAGCCCAACATAAGTAGGGACTCCGTGCTCAGACTTAAGCAAACATGATGTCCAGGAAAGGATAAGTCAAAGCTGCCAGGGATAAAAGTGACACAGTACAGCAGTATCAAGATAGATGGACTGAAGTTTTGTCCAAAACAAATCTTGAGAACTTACTGCTTTTCCGGATCACGTTTTTTCAGTTAGAGTTTTAAGAGTGTGTGTGAGTTAAGCATTCTAACATTATTAAAGACTCTTCCTGGAGCTGCTCGGCCATCATCTCAAGTAGCTGTCAGGTGGCAGTATATATTCTGAATATACTTTGCTTACGAAATTCCACCCTTGGTCTCCCTAATCGGTAAGTTAGGTCGTAGGATTGACATTCACTAGTCCTAAAGATGTTATCTACTCTTATGAATCAAAATCCAGCTGAAGCTCAGAATGGCAGAATACATGACTCTGGGCTGCCTAGCCTGGCTAACATCTGGATCCACTGTGACCCCAAGTTTAAGCTCCTCCCACAGCACGCCTCCTGGAATCACGGGCATGGCGTGTGGTTTACGTTTGCCCATTTCCAGGGGGTGCCAGCTGTGGGTTTCAAGGATGTTTTCAAAGGAAAAATTGCTGTGCTTACGAATATTAATGCATAGCATTTGTACGGCCCCTCACGGTGTTCACAGACCTGATATAATTGACCTTCACACCATGCAAGAAGATAGGTCTGATCACATTACTCCCATTTTACAGGTGACAGATTCGAATCTCTGAGCTGAAACGACTTGCTTATGATCAAGCAGCTGAGGGGTGAAAAAAGCTGATCTGGTTAATTCAAAACCTAAAAGATTAACTTTGAATTCAACATCGAGAATCATTCATTTGTTTCAAACAATGCATCTCGATTGAGGAGCATGGATTATTTAATTCAGGGTGGGGAGAACCGAGTATTTACACATAAGAAACAGTGAAAACGGACTAGTCAAAGGATGGACGAACCCGCGAGAAAAGGAAGCAAAAATTGTGAAATGCTGCCAGTAACAACGCAGCTCTCTTTACGAGCGTGGAGGTTTTAGCTGTGATCATTTTTCCTGAAGTTCAAAGAGTCCTGTGTTCAAATGATACACTTTGGTCCATGTAAATGGAGTAGGCAGGTAACATGCTGTAACTCTGCCGACTCAAGTTAGGTTAAAACGTCTGATTTTAACTCCCATTTGCTTAAAGTTCCACTGACGAGGGATTTGCCAGATTCCTTTCAAACCTCCGATCCCATTTCCCAATCCCGCCCCTAGGACTGCTTAAATTCGCCAAGATTTCCTTTACTGGTTGGAACAGTGAAGCTATAAAGTTGAAAACAGTGAAAACGGACTACATCGCTGTGCAATCTGCCCCTAAGAAGCCCTCATTTCATGGTTCAAAGTCACAGGTGAAAATTAGCAGTAACCCTCCCAGGAGGGAAAACACTCCTTATTTTGCTTAAAGCTGCTCAACAATGCTTCTTAGGCTGGACTCCTGAAATCTCAGACACGTGAGGTATTGCATCACTCCTGGGGAAACCAAAGCATAATTTTGACTTTTTGGGCAAATTTGGGTGAACTAGAGTTACGCTGCCGTCGCCAATACTCATGAGTTAGATGCTGCAGAAGGTCTGAGGTCAAGGAATGAAAATATTTTAAAAGGAATTTTGAGTGAACAGCCTATAGCCCAAAGTGATTTTATTCCCAAGATGGACCCTAATACCATTTTCATTTTGAGAATTGTATTTTAAGGGTGGCTTTCTGAGTTCAAGAAGTATAATTTCTACAAAGGGCACTGGAGTCAAGCCTACCCCACACATACTGAAGCGACAGTGAACACCTTTGTGATCAGGAAGGGCCTCTGTAGATGGACGGCTGCAGTTAATGACAACTCATTTCCTCAGTGCAATAAACTGTAACTTAAATCTTCGTTCAAGTACGTTTCTGATTTGCGTCGCTTTCGCTGCAGCCTCCCATCACAGGATTCATGAGCTCAACCGTAAACGTGTTCCACGGGAACGAAACCGTGAAGTCTGAAATAACTTAGCGAAAAGCCTTGCTTTCGAAGGGTTCTAAGCTTCCAAACTGGCAGAAGACAATAAGACATGGGAGAGAAACAGCTGAGTATAATCAATCTCTCCTCTCTCAACGATAATAAAGGGACCCCAAAACATTAGTAGGTAGGCAAGGCTTCTGGTTATTTACTCCGAGGGTGCTGTTAGCTCATGACGTCACACTGACTTTTATAACAAAGTTAGGAGAATTTCAGTGTGGAAATCTTAAAAGTAAATCTGACCAGGAAAATTTCCTAACCCATACTTTATTTATTTAATGATAGAACACTCGAAACATTTTTTTTTTGGAAAATTCCTCTAAAATTTGACAGTCCTTTAGGGTAACCTCTATTTATCTGGAACAAAAAAGGATAATAGCTGGGATAAAACACAGCACCTCACATAGACCCTGGCATTTAATAACTCTCATAAACAGCTCCATCCTGACTCTCTTTCTAGTGATACTTTCAAATCACCCTGTTATTTTCTTTCAATTTTCTAGAAACAGGATTTCTGAGTCAAAGGAAATGCATAAATTCTACAGTTTTTAAAATATGTTTTGCTGAACTGCTTTCCAGAGTTCGCTTATCCTACCATCAGGAATAAGAATGCTTACTTTCCTAAACAAAGACTAATAATGGGAAATATAATTTTTAAAAATCCCTTCAAGGGCTTCCCCGGTGGCGCAGGGGTTGAGAATCCGCCTGCCGATGCAGGGGACGCGGGTTCGTGCCCCGGTCCGCGAAGATCCCACGTGCCGCGGAGCGGCTGGGCCCGTGAGCCGTGGCCGCTGCGCCTGCGCATCCGGAGCCTGCGCGTCCGGAGCCTGTGCTCCGCAACGGGAGAGGTCATAAAGGTGAGAGGCCCGCGTACCGCAAAAAAAAAAAAAAAAAAAAAAAAAATCCCTTCAAGAAGAGGGAAAGGGCACTGCTAAAACGTTTAAGAACAAAAATTGAAGGACAATAAAATCAGAGATCCAGCAAGAGGTCCTGGTTATCATTTTATCCTTCTGCATCAGAATTTTTGCTATTTTCACTTCCTTTTAAGTGTAAAGAAAGTGAAGGGAAGTCATTTAAGTGCAGATAACAAAATTCAATGAAATGCTCTTCCACTTTTGGCCATCCTCCAGGATTCCTCAATGGACTCATACCCAATAGGACTTTCAGGTCACACACCACTAACTAACGTGTTTACTTCGACACATTTACTTACTTTTTCTAAGTACTGACTTAGAAAGCCAAAAGTCAGGTGAAAGTGACCTGAAGATACCTTTTCAAGTGATAGATGAATGATACCTGCTTATTGAAGGATCTGTGAGAAAAAATATTACATGCACAAATATGGGAGGAAAGGAGAGAATATACATGGTGGTTAAATTCTCTCTTTGCTTTCTTTTGGCAAGTTTAGAAACAGCATTCTCTTTTCAGGCACTCAGGACAGCAGCCGTTATTTCTTAGGTCTGACAGGTACCACCAGTCCCCTGGGAGTGAAAAAGCGGTAACATCATTCAGTATAGAATCATCAGTTTTCTATATCTTATCGACATTAGGAAAAGTCTGTTTGATCATCTAAAAAACTTTATTGTATTCAAATCAAACAGCTACTAAAACACCTTGGACAGGTGACAGATCTCAGGGGCCATGCAGCACAGCTGAGACAACTTCAGGGATTGAGAGCCTTTATTTTCATTTTGCAGAACTTCCACCAGAAACTCCTGACTGGATCATGTCAAAGCCAGACAACTGTTCTTCACTGAAGCCAGCAAAATCTACTCCTAGTTTCTAGAACTTTCTTATAATAACTGTCTGGACTCTGTAGATTTACAATTCTGGGGTTTAGATGGAATAAAAGTAGAAGAAAACTTAAGTTTCAGAATATACTAAATGTTACCCAATCTGATCTATTAGGAATGACTTGTGAAACGATTACACACACACACACACACACACACACAAATGCTCTTAACTCAAAATTTATTTTAAAATTTTTTTTTTTTTTTTTTTTTTTTTTTTAGTGGTACACGGGCCTCTCACCGCTGTGGCCTCTCCCATTGCGGAGCACAGGCTCCGGACGCACAAGCTCCAGACGCACAGGCTTACGGGCCCAGCCGCTCCGCGGCACGCAGGATCCTCCTGGACCGGGGCACGAACCCGTGCCCCCTGCATCGGCAGGCAGACTCCCAACCACTGCGCCACCAGGGAAGCCCTCAAAATTTATTTTTATACCTAGACTACAAATTCAACAAATGGATACACACTTTCATTTTTCTATTGGATTTTTTGTTAATCTGAATTCCCTTAAAAGCCACTGTTTTCATTTTTAAAATTTAAGGCATAATTACCTTGTGGCAAAATTCAGCCATTTTAGTGGACAGTTCTGCAAGTTGTCATAAATGCATAGAATCCAAAAACCTTCACCACAATCAAGATATAAAACATTTCCATTACCCCACAAAATTCTCTTTTGCTCCCTTGTAATCAGCCTCTCTGGCCAGCCATCACTTTTCCTATAGCTTTGCCTGTTCCAAAGTATCATATAAATGGAATCATATAGTAGGTAGCCTTTTGAGTCTAGCTTCTTCTACTTAGCTTGGTGTATTTGAGATTCATCCATGTAGAGATTCATCAGTAGTTCATTCCTTTATATTGCTGAGTAATATTCCATTGTGTGGACATACCACCATTTATTTATCCATACCAAAACTGAGGGACATTTGGGTTGTGAAACCAAAAAAAAAAAAAGCTTTATATTTCTGATTTTTTCTACATTAACATAATTTAAGGTTTATGGTCAAAATTTCCATTTTTAGACCTCTGAATCACTCTTAAGCTACATTCCTTTTTTGAGCCTCTGTCCTTGAGATTATACTTGTCTGTACTCTGAATTTTTTTTAATCTTCTGTTGTCACTTTTATTTCATTCTCTTGTTATTGCAAACTTGAAGATAGATCACTTCTTTCAAAGGTTACCATCACTTCCACATTGAAACCTATTTTTCTTCATATAAATGCACACGTTTTCAATAACAAAGTCTGTTTGAACCTATTACTGCAGCAGTAAAAACATAAATCAGACATCATTAAATGGAAATATGTTTGATTTTACCTTTACGTCTAGCTAAACATGTGAAACTTGTGTCTCGAAATGGAACAAGAGTTCCTTTCAGTCTCCCCTTACTACTGAAACTTTTGTTATTGTGCCATGATGGAAATAAATGCTAGCTATTGTTTTTAAAATAAACACCTTCATTCAAATTGGATTTGATAAAATATTAACTATAGCTCATACTTGAGAGAGAATGTTACAAAAAGTGATCTATCTCTGTCTTTATGTGTGTTCTGCTCTTTTGTAAATACTTCATAAAGTTGTGGTTTTAATGAGTATAATTGCTTGCCATCTAAGACAACCTGGAAACATAAAATAAACGGAATCAAACAACAGAACCATTTTAGGATGAGGCCAGCATACCAACAAGGATATAAAACTCAAATTTATCTATCAAACTATAAGAAAGTACATCCCTGGTTAAATAACATCTAACTCTGGCTTCTTAATTTTGACACAAAATGTGTGATGTGAATATCTACCATGAGATAAATGTCTAAAGATATTCATTCAGCTGACAGCTTTCTCCTCCTTCAAGCAGATAATCATGTATTTTGTTAGAAACATGAAAAGGAAATATAATAGTACCAAAGTTCAGAGAAAATAATGAACCCTCTACCTATTTAAAAAAGAATACTATTAAAACAAGATACATCTATTAATGACATTTTATGTCTTTTTAGAGAAATAATAGTAAGAATTAATAATGCACCTTTGGAATATAACTAAATATTACTTAAAGCTTATATGTGTATACAATATAAATACATTTCTTCTTTTTCTTTTTAAGCAGTTGTTTAAATACGTAAAGGGAAAAGACTCAAACCCAGATCTACAGTCTTCATAAATTCTTTGCTCTAATCTACTGGGTCCCACAGCTAATCAGTATGCCTTTTTTCAATCCCAGAAAATCTAATCAGAGTGGAAAAGTATTTTATGTTGATTGGATAAAGCCAGAACTAAGTTATAGCTTTGATACATGTTTCTATCATCAAATATTAAAGAATAGGAAAAAAGAAAAACAGAAAATCAAAGATATTTTGATAAACCTTTGTCAAAGAAGCAAAAGGGAGCCTAGTGTACAAGAAATAAAGGAGGGGTAAATAAATCCCTGAAGATAATATACCATAGGAGTCAGGAGGAAAGTTTAGAAACTTCTTTAGCATCCTCACTAGTGCCCAAAAAGAACAGGCAAAAATTTAAAACAACAGCATGCAATATAATGGAGATGTGTGAAATAAGGAATGAATTCAAGTGCATTAAAATTACTACAAAACACAAAAGCTGAGTTAAAATCCACATTGGAGAGCAGAAATTTACATTTCAGAATTTACATTGCAGAAAATAAAATCAAGGATCTGGAGCACATGGAAAGCTCTCCCAGAATTCAGAAGAAAAGCCAAAGATGTTAAAACAAGAAAACCATGGTAAGTATGGAGGGCAGAAAACAGTGATCTAACCTATGGATTGAAGCTGTCCCTGAGGAAGAAGCAATAATTGAAGTAGAAGTCATAATAAAAGAAAATGGAACTAAGTGTTTTTTTTATAAATTTATTTATTTTATTTATCTATTTTTGGTTGCATTGGGTCTTCGTTGCTGCCCACAGACCTTCTCTAGTTGCGGCAAGCAGGGCCTACTCTTTGTTGTGGTGCACAGGCTTCTCATTGCGGTGGCTTCTCCTGTTGTGGAGCACAGGCTCTGGGCGCACGGGCATCAGTAGTTGTGGCACAAGTGCTCAGTAGTTGTGGCTCGCGGGCTCTAGAGCACAGGCTCAGTAGTTGTGGCACACGGGCTTAGTTGCTCCGCGGCACGTGGGATCTTCCTGGACCAGGGCTCGAACCCGTGTCCCCTGCATTGGCAGGTGGATTCTTAACCACTGCACCACCAGGGAAGTCCGGAACTAAGTTTTTTATTTTAGAAATCAACAAAAACGTTCTCATTATGCATGTAAGCACTGATTTCATTCCAGCCAAAAAACAGCAGAAAGTGACCTCTAATTAGATGAATCTTAAAAGGACAAAGGAAGGAAAAATAAGATAAAATAAAATACAGTACAATGAAAGACAAGGGGAAGAGGAGGAATGAAGGGAGAAAGAGAAAAAGAGGAAGAGAGAGAATCGGGAAAATAAGGCTGCCTTTAAAACAACGACAACAACAACAAATAACAAAATATGTTGTCTGGATTTGGCTTTCCTGGGGCATTAAATTCAGAAGGACAGCAGCATAATGTTGCCAGAGCCTTGTGAACAAGATGGCATGGCAGCTCCATTATTACCAGTGTATTAAAGCAACAGCAGGGTAATAAACCACATTATATTATGGCTCAGGACATATCACATTTACATGCTCCTGTTTACAAATGTTCTTTAAGATTTACTACAGGCGGGCTTCCCTGGTGGCGCAGTGGTTGCGAGTCCGCCTGCCGATGCAGGGGACATGGGTTCGTGCCCCGGTCCGGGAAGATCCCACGTGCTGCGGAGCGGCTGAGCCCGTGAGCCATGGCCGCTGGGCCTGCGTGTCCGGAGCCTGTGCTCCGCAACGGGAGAGGCCACAACAGTGAGAGGCCCGCGTACCACCAAAAAAAAAAAAAAAAAAAAGATTTACTACAGGCAATCTTGAAAAAAAACAAATCTACAACTCAGGCTTCAGATAAGACTCGATTGGTGAGTCTACCTTAACCAGGTTTAAGTCTCAAAGGAAATAATTCCAAGGTGCTTTGGGCAGCCTGGGACGGCTGGACTCTGCAAAACTTCTGCAGCTTTCCTTATGAATCTGCTGCACAACCAGTCACAAAAAAATGAGTCTCTTAAACCACATTCTTGCCTGTGGTTCAACTAAAATGTTTTGCCATTTTAATGATTATTTATTACAATAGGTAGTGTTGGTTCCATTCTTGGTAATATTCCTTAGCTAACGATATTGAACATGGTGCTAGGAGAATTATTAGTCAAAAAGGCTCTATTTTCCTTTCATAAAAGTCAAATTGTTATAGAAATCAACATTGCTGAGGTACTTAAGGAATATATATATTTTTTACAAAACTGTTGAATGACATATGTCGGTTTTTCTTTACACTGAAGACTAATAATTCACCCAGTAACAAATATTTTTGCACCCTCAATCGAAAATATGTGAATGTTCCTGAATTCTGTTTAAAGTCAATATATGATGTATAGTCATAACCATGAGTAATGACATTCAAAGAAAAACAGGATAGTAAGGAAATGCATTAAAATGTAAAAAGCTAATTGTAGTCTTCCATAAATAATAAAGCTACAGGCAATATTTTTCTTCCTGAGTTTTCTTTATCCTCTTTTTTAATTAGTACACTTTTATTGAATTTTTTTTTAAATATGCAAAGCAAATATGCAAATGCTCAAGCTCACACTACTCAGATAAATGCAAATTAAATCAACAATGAGATACCACTTCATACTCAAAAGATAAACACAAATTTATCATCAGAAAGTACTGAGTGATGGTATAGCAGTAAGCACTCTGTGATCCTGCAGGGAGAAGTCGCAAATTGCAACATTAGAACTTGGTAAATTTGAAGTTTTGTGCTTATGTGATTTATCTGCTTCATTCCTATAAGCTTAGAGAAATTCTTGTAGCGTGTGTACACGGAAATACACATCAAATGGTTTATTTCAACAGAATTTGTAAGAATGAAAACTAGAAACAATATAGATGTCCATTCTTCTGTATAGAATACTGTATAGAAATTAAAATAAGCAAACTAGAACTTCACATGTCAATATGTATAAATCTCAAAAACATTAGGTTCAGAAGAAAAAGTGATAGTAGTGTTATATGGCACATAATTAAATTTTACATACTATTATCTAAATAAAGTTTAAATATGCAAAACAATACCATATTATTTATGGGTCCATAAATATAAAGCATGAAAAGATTACGGAGAAAAATAAACACCAAATGCTGCCATGTGGAGGATGGGAGAGAACAGGTATAGCAAGAAATACACAGGTGTTTCATTTTTCTCTGTATTTTTCTGTGTGCTTGAAAAAATATCAAAATAATAATAATGCACTATAAAAAGATCAAACCTTTTTAAACAACACTCTCAATTATAAAATGAAGAAAAATGATTTGAAAAACAAGGTATCTAGAATTTGACTGATTTTTAGATGCCATCTATTTTGATTCTTCACCCTCTGATATCTTTAGAGAGTTACACACGTGTTCTCTGTTAGATCTGATCTTTTAACAACAAATCACCTTTAAGCTCTAGTGATTTGTCTGGAAGGGCAGCTTGGACAATGACTCTGCAAACCAAGGTTTTGAACACGTGTACATTTTAATTAATTGAAGCAAGAAAAACTTCAGTGAACTATGGAATTGAAATATCCCATAGATAATAAAACTAATCAGGATGGGAAGAATAGAAGAGTAAAATTTCCTGTAATGATTTTGAAACTCCACAGAGGAGAGAAACCGCTGTACGGAAATGATGAAGTCTATCATGCAAGCTGCTACCCTTAAAAATAAATAAAATCCAGGGACTTCCCTGGTGGTGCAGTGGTTAAGAATCCACCTGCCAGTGCAGGGGACACGGGTTTGAGACCTGGTCTGGGAAGATCCCACATGCCGCAAAGCAACTAAGTCCATGTAGCAACAACTACCGAGCCTGCGCTCTAGAGCCCACGAGCCACAACTACTGAGCCTGCGTGCCTAGAGCCCGTGCTCCGCTACAACAGAAGCCACCGCAATGAGAAGCCCGCGCACCACAACAAACAGTAGCCCCCCCCTCGCCACAGCTAGAGAAAGCCCATGCGCACCAATGAAGACCCAACATAACCAAAAATAAATGAATTTTTTAAATAAAAATAAATAAATAAATAAAATCCAAACTCTAGATTCCTAGAGGAGAACACAGGCAGAATACTCTTTGGCATAAATTGCAGCAATATTTTTTTTGGATCCATCTCCTAAAGTAAAGGAAATAAAAGCCAAAATAAACAAATGGGACCTAATTAAACTTCTGGCTGTTTTTGTAGTTCCTCCCTGTTCCTTTCTTCCTTTTCCCTCTTCCCTTGTGTTTTGGTGGTTTTCTTTAGTGTTGTATTCAGATTCCTTTCTCATTTTCTTTTGTGTATTTACTGTAAGTTATTTCCTTGTGGTTACTGTGAGGTTCACATATAACATTAGTTTATTTTAGTTTATTTTACTACTTTTCTCTTTCAACCTTCATGCTTGCTTTGTAAGTGATCGATTCACTACCTTTATTATATATTTACCTTTTCTAGTGAGATTTTTGCTTTCATATGTTTTCTTATTATAAATTAGGCCATTTCTTTTCAGCCTAAAATAGTCCCTTTAACATTTCTTATAGGGCTGGTTTAGTGGTGATGAACTCCAGCTTTTACTTATGTAGGAAATTCTTGATCTCACCTTCAGTTCTGAACGATATAACCTTACTGGGTGGAGAATTCTTTGTTGAAAGGCTTTGTTTTTATTTTCGTTTTTCCTTTCAACACTTTGAATATGTCATGCCAGTCCATTCTGGCATGCACACTTTCCACTGAAAAATCTGTGGATAGCCTTTTGGGGTTACCTTTATATGTAACAGTTGTTTGGGTTTTTTTTTCCTTTTTCTGTTTCTAGGAGTTTCTCTTTAACTTTTTAAAAAAAATTGTTCTGTGTCTTCTTTTTAAATTTATTTTTCATTTATTTTTAATTTTTTGGCTGTGTCACACAGCACATGGGATCTTAGTTCCCAGACCAGGGATCCAACACGCACCGTCTGCTGTGGAAGCACAGAGTCTTAACCACTGGACTGCCAGGGAAGTCCCTCTTTTAACTTTCAACATTTTAATTATAATGTGTCTTGGTGTGGTTCTCCTTGGATTCATTCTATTTTGACATCTCTGGGCTTCCCGGATGTGGAAGTCTGTTTCCTTCCCCAGATTAGGAAAGTTTTTAGCCACTATTTCTTCAAACAATTTTTGTGACCCTTTCGCTTTCTTCTCTTTCTGAGGCCCCTGGAACGTGAAGTTTTTCCACTTGATGTCGTCCTGACAGTCCCTGAAGGTGTCTTTACCTTTTTAACTTGTTTTCATTTTGCTGCTCGGTCTGAGTTCTGGTTTCTTCTCTTCCGGCTTCATGACTCATTCTTCTACCTATCCTATCTGCTGATGAGCCCCTCTAGTTCAGTTCGGTTCAGTTATAAGTTCTATTGGTACTTCTATCTTCTGTCTCTTTGTTGAAGTTCTCCCTGTGTTCATCCATTCTGCTGAGTTCAGTGAGCATGTTTCTGACCATTACTGTAAACTCTCCAACCGACAGACTGCCTAGCTCTGTTTCATTTAGTTCTTTTTCTGAGGTTTTTGTCTTGTCCTTCCATTTGGAACATATTCCTCTGTCTCCTCATTTTGCCTAATTCTCTGTGTTTGTTTCTGTGTATTAGGTGAATCGGCTACCTTTCCCAGTGTCGAAGAGTGACCTTCTTTAGGAGACGCCTGTAAGGTTCAGAGGCACAGTCCCACCCAGCTATCAAAACCAGGTGCTCAAGGGATGTTCCTTACGTGCGCTGCATGTGCTCTCCTGCTACGGTCTGGCCACTGCTGCTGCTGCAACACGCTGGTGGACAGCGCTGGCCCCTGCACTGGCGGTGGGGTCTGCCTGAGACCGTTGCATGTGTTGGTGGGTGGATCTACTGCTCGGCTAGCCGTAAGGCTCAGCCAAGGCCCTGGGGCGGACAGGGCTCTCAGCGGGGTGTACCCACTGGCCCTAACAGGTGAGAGGGAGAATTTGAACATGACGCCCACCAGCACTGGTGTGAGAAAGGCAGCCTGAGATCACAGAAGTGGCTCCTGCCTGTGGCTCTGTCCCTGGGGAACATCCCAACTGGTTCCTGCCTCTCCAGCAGATGCTTCAAGATTAGTATAAGTGGATCCCCTTCACCTACTGTCCATGTGCTTTTCAATCTGGTGTTTTTTGCACTGGTTTTGGGGTCAAGTCAGTCTGGGTGTGGGCCCTTTAAGAGGGAGTATTTCACCCACTGCAGTCCAGTGATTTTCCTGGACATACCCCTTGTTGGTTTCTAAGGCCGGGTGTTTAGACGGCTCTCCGCTCCTGTGCAGGATTTCTGGGTCGGAGTGCCTGGCGGAGCTAGAATCCCTGGAAAAGATCTGTATTTTTGTGATCCTTTCTGCTTGTGGGTTACCGTAGCTGGGATGTGTTTTTCCTCCTTGGTGAGACTGTCCCTCTGCATCCCCTACCTGTCTGGATGCTGCCCTTTTACCCTTTGTGTGGACGCCCTGTGCATCACTTCTCAAATCCCCTTCTGAGGGGATTATTCCCTATGTAGTTGTAGATTTGTTGTGTCCATGGCAAGAGGTGCGTTCGAGATCTGTCTACACTGTCATCTTGAGCCCTCTCCTATAAAATTTCCAAGTTATAGAAGTTAAATGATTTGGGAAAAGAAAAAACTTTTACAGAGGTTTTATAATTATCTTTAAGGCATTGCTCTAAGTCTTGATTTGCTAATTGACTTTTTGTATGTTAATAGGCCTGAATCTATTAATATACACATTAAGTAATGCCCTAATTTGCTTTAGTGCTTTCATTTAATGGAACTACAACAGAGCACATACAGAAAACTATTCATTCACTCATTAACATGCCCAATAAACGTTCACTTTTCCTTATACTCCAGTGGGTTTTAAAGAAAGAGATACATTTAAAATTTTAAACTCACATAAACCTCTAGAGAAGGAAAATCAAATAAGAAATATCCTCTGGGTAACTGTTCCCCGTTATTATGGTACATTGCATCCTTCTACATAAGTTTTTTTTTAAAATTTCTAATCTGTATTGAAAAATAGATAATAAGCACTAGTTAGACACCTTTCTAATTTCAGACTAGCAATTCATTTCTTCTGCTTCAAAAAAAAGAAAACTATGTCTTTCAAATAGAACTAGTCATTGAGATATAGTAGACTCTCCAATAGACTTTATGATAAATGTTGGCTTGCCCAGAAGTTAGCTGGTGGACCAGACGCAAAACAATTTTCCTCTAACCCCTGGCATATTTGTTTGATGACTCCAGGCAGAAGTGATACCTCCTTTCTCTGACAGCTTAAGGCACTTGAAACATATAGTTTTGTATTGTAATTTGTGAATAATATATTTTATCCACCCTAATGATAATCATTAACATTTGAGTAGCACTTTGGGAATATACTGTCTCATGGCTGATGACATGCTCATTGGATGGGGCAGTACTACAGCTTCACCCAAATCTTCAAAGAGAAGAACAGCTACAAAGACAACCTCAAACAAAGTCCAGTGCGCTAAGGAGGCAGACTGAATGCTCATGGTCCCAGTTAGGTAGCATCCACTGGTCCCTCTAGGAGGGCTCAGGCAAGACAGAATTGGAACTGTAGATGAAAAAAAGCTAGAGGAAGACACGTTCTAGAAAGCGATCTCCTCATCATGCTGACTCACTGTCAAGAGAAACAAAAGTCCTGGAGGATACCTTAGGCGTGCACAGAGGCAGTGCTAAGAGATGAATGGGAACAGCATCACCGAGCATGTGCTTTGCCGTCAGAAGTTCTTCTTCAGGACAGAACTCAGTTATTACCGCGTCTTTCAGAGCTTTACCGCCCTCTCCACATATCTTTATTCATACTCTTTCTTTCCTGCCCTCCTACACCATTCCTTTATCTGAATGTAATTTATGGTGTTTTCCCACTTTTTCTGGTACTCTATGCTTTTTTCTTCTGCTCTGCAGTTTCTCCTGCCTGTTATTCACGCAGTTTCCAAAGCCTCGTGGGTTTCTCCCGCCAGCTGGGAAACTGTCCCTGAGTTTGACACGTAGCCTCTTTCTGCAGCTGCCTCTCCCTCATCGAGCGTTGTCTGCGCCCATTGTCTGGTGCTATGTTCCATTCTCCTGGCTTCTGGAATTGACACAGACGATCCGGAAACTATCTGGCATGAGTTGATAGACAGACGCCCAGCTCTTTAAAAACCAGAAACCATTATGAATGTGTCCCTCAAAGTCCTGCCTCCTGTTCCTACTGTGTTCTAAATTATGTCCTACTGCTTGAGAGTGATTCTGATAACATGCGCCCCTTGCTTAGCCCTTGGTGCCCATTCACTCGCTCACTCAGTCCACACTGAAACCCTCTGCTGCAGCACAGCCTGTACCAGGTGCTGGAGCGAACCTCGGTCATCAAGGACTATATGGTCCAGTGGGAGAAACAGACCAAAAGGTGACCAAGCCACAGTGCACTCTGCAAAGGGGGCCTCTGGTCGGGCAGTACGGAATGTGCATTTGGCCCAGGCTGGAGGGCCTAGGAATGCCTCCTGGAAGAAGAGACATGGAAGCGAAGACCTAGAGGAAGAGCAGGAGATTTCAAGGCTAAGGGGAGGAAGTAAGCAGCACAGGCAGAGGCAGAAAGAAACATTCACAAGGCTGCTCCTTACTGTTGTTGCTGGGGATGGCAGAGGAAATCTCATCTGTAAATGCTTAACTCTTCACTGATAACTTCACATGACACCAATTTAAAATAAACAGGCACATACTAACGTTAAGAATATGAATCATGGGCTTCCCTGGTGGCACAGTGGTTAAGACTCTGCCTGCCAATGCCGGGAATATGGGTTCGAGCCCTGGCCCGGGAAGATCCCACGTGTCGCGGAGCAACTAAGCCCGTGCGCCACAACTACTGAGCCTGCGCTCTAGAACCTGTGAGCCACGACTACTGAAGCCCGCGCTCCTAGAGCCCGTGCTCCGCAACAAGAGAAGCCACCGCGACGAGAAGCCCGCCCACCGCAACCAAGAGTAGCCCCCGCTCACGCAACTAGAGAAAAGCCCGTGTGCAGCAACGAAGACCCAACGCAGCCAAAAATAAATATATTAAATTTTAAAAAACGAATAGGAATCATTAAGCACATATTTGTATTAAGAATATGTCATTAGGTACAACATTTAATAAAATCACGGACCTGGAAGGATTTTCAATAATTCATTTGTCTCAACTCCCTAAAAATTTTGAGTCAGTAACAGTTATTCTCCGTTTAAAACCATAGTGAAAAAGAAAATGGGCCACTATAGACTAAATAAATAACTTCTTTAACTTCATTCATTCATTTAATCATTATACATATACTTGATGAGTTCCTACTATTGCTAAGCACTTCTCTCCAGATGCTTACTATGTTAGTAGAGGGAAGAAAAGACCGACTCTAAAACCAGTAAATAGCTAAATACATCATGAGGCACTTCAAATATAAACATTAAAGGCAAAGCAGTGCAAATGATCCATAAACCCAAGATGAAGTCACATACAAAATTTCATTTACTGAAAATGCTGCTGAAAGCAAACCAACACTAAAAATTCTTTCTAACAGATGGCATTTGTTATATTTCCTTTACGACTTTCTAAATAACCACAGGTCACAGATTCACTTTCTAGAGTTGGGCTCAATTTATTAGGGATAGCAAGCAATGATAGTAGACTGGAGAGAAGCAGCAGCTTGCAGGGGTTACGTACGCGCTCTGGCTCATTTAGAGACCAGCTGTAATCCTCATTCGGGCATTTTCTAACGGGATGAAATTCAGGAGGTTACTTAACCTTATATGAATCTCATTCCTTTTTTAATAATATGAAGATACAAATTATAATAATGTTAGTACAAACTTGTTGGGTTGTTTTGAGGCTGAATATGAGCTAATTCATGTTAAGCTCTTAGAGCAATGCCTGGCCTGCTAGCTCCCTGCATGGTAATGCATTAAGAGAACAGTGAAGGCCCTTGCTGTTCAGAACCACCACGAGGTTTATGAACTGCTTCTGCCTTCCGTGCTCTCAATAGCTATCACAAAAGGGCTCTTTACTGCTCCAAATGGTAAAGAGGTGGTTTCTTTTTAGACAAGCCTACCTGGTTGTGTCCTGATAGCAATTTTCTCTGAGATTAAATAGTCAGGGGTTAAGCACAAGCTGCTTGGGAACCTCCCCCAGTAACCAGCCTGTCCGCGTGTTCATCCCACAGGCAGATCGATGCCCAGTCACTCTCACAATGAACCGCAGCTGCTCGGTGCGATAGCTGCCCCGAGGCTCCGTAATCTGGAGAGACGCATCCTCCCCCCCTTCCTGGCTGCATCCCCGCCGGGGTCGCTGGAAAGCGCTCCGGGACAGGTGCATGTGCAGTGAGACTGCACGGTGCCCAGGTGAGTTTTTGGGTGTGGGTGCCTCTGAGGGGCAGCGCGTCTCACGGGCCTGTCACGGCGATGCTCCTCGGGACCGAAGAGCTTGACGTCAGCACTGCCCCTCCTTTGCCATTTGTGTTGTAAGACCTTTGGAATCAGTCTCCGTCCCCTCAACCTGGAACGTTACCACCGAGCTCCATTTAGCCTTCACACCAGGAACAGAAGGAAGGCATACGTGGCTTTCCCGCCACTGCCCCTACGACAACACAGGGCAGTGGCCCGTTCAGAGAAAAGTCTGCAGGGGTGTCTTCCTCCCACACACCACGTGTGTTACCCGCAGCAGGAGCGTCCGTGAGAGGTTATAAGTGAGGAGGATGCTTGCTGCCTCTCCGCTTTCTAAGAGAAGACAGGCCTCATCCTGCCCCTCTCCAGCTTGTAGAATTATGGGGACACCAGTCAGTAGATGACAGCCACGGGGCCTCTTGACCGGGTGGAGCTTGGCGAATTTATCCTCTATCTGTCCTTCCCCTCTGGACCAAACAGAGGCAGCAACCCTGGGGGAGTGTCTCTGCTCTGCAGATCCAAACCTCCCTTCTGATCCAGTGGTCCACCGTCTAGCCTGGAGATCAGGAAGGGTTAGTATGTCCACTTCACTTGCTGACAGATATAAACTATGCCGTCCAATAGCCGTTGATCAGGTAAAAAACAAAAAGTGATCTTTTGATCTCTGTCTAGGTCTCAATTGTTTCCAAACCAGATAAATAAAAAGAATAGAAAGGATGATATTTACTGATCTTCTCTGAAATCCCAACACTTAGTTCTTTAAGAAAAATAATGTTTAAATGTAAGAATCTTATCTAAAGTACATGGGAATTAGTAAAAGACTTGAAAAGCATAGCTAAGAAAAAGGAAACTCCCCCTAGAAATTGTCCTTGCACTTTCTGTCGTCGTCGTTTGTTTGTTTGCTTAGTTTTTTACCTATATAAACCAATGAACTCTGTAAGCCTGGAGAAAATAATGTAATAACATGTAAGTTATTATTTTACATGTATTAATAAATCTGAGAAAATACGTGGAATAAGCTAGTAACACAGCAATTGACTTTATCACTTAAGGCATGGCTCTTTAGCAACACAAATGCTGAAGACATCTTTTCGTTAATTCACTGTTAAAGGACAGTTTGTGTCTGAGGATCCCGAGATGCACCGTGTGAAGAGATGCTGGCTTCGGCAGTGCTCACCTCTCAAAAATTACAGATTCTACCACTCATATCTAAGGGAACATGTTTAATTTTTTGAACTGACGCATAAAAACGCAAATGTGAGCTGATTCATATCTATACTTACATCTAATGGAATAAAACTTCTCCTTTTGGCTTTCGTAGCATTTTGTACCTTATCAACCACCATTCAAATGCATTAAATGCTCTAATAATGATGAACAAGTGACCTGTCCAGTACTTCAGCATTCCTAATCATGTCTAATTTCAGTCTGAAAATGAAGAACAGTCTAATTATCAAACTACTATCTTCAGGTCCTTTGAGTATTTAAAAAAAAAAAAAGTCAAAGAACATTAATTAGCTTCAACTCTCAATACTATAAACTTATGTACTTCTTGGGGAAACTGTCAGTGACACAATTCCAGCCTTGCCTCCACATGTGTGCCTGAGATACTAACAACACCTAGGCTTGATAAGTTAGACAGACTTTTCCATCTGTTATCCTCATAGTATGAATCTGTAATGTACTCCAGTGTTTCCTCTTAAAGTGTCAACCAAAATTAGAAACCTTAGTGTTTCATGAGTCCGTCTGCTACCGCAAAGAACAAATGGCCTGATGATGTTCACATGGGTCAAAGAAAAAGACTGGGCCATACGCTATCATCTAAGAACAATTGTAAATACGGAGCACTGGGCAGGCCAAAAAGTTCGTTCGAGTTCTCTGTAAGATGCTGTGAAAAACCCGAACGAACTTTTTGGCAAACCCAATAGAACTCACAAATAATACAACTTATGAGCATTTTAAGAGTGTAGACTATCCCTTCATTTCTGAGGAACTCAAACCCCTCTCTTTTTCTTGTAAACTCTGCTGACAGTTAACTAGAACTGGGGGGCAGTGTCCAGGAGAGGAGAGAGGTGAGGATGGAGAGAGTAGAGCATTTCCTGAAACATATTTAGGAGTTTGGGCATTAGTTTTCAGGTTTGCCTTTCTTAGAGCAGTAACAGATGTTTTGCCAAAGGAAAGAATTTAATTACCAAATAATCTGGGAATACAAGGTTATTTGGGAAAACAAAGAGATGTCTTTATCCCAGGACTTCTAAGAGCCTTTTATATGCAAATGAGCAATTTTTCAGCAACGAGGATTTTAAATATACCCTACAGAATTTCTGATTTTCTTTTTACCATTGAATTCTTTTTTAAGAGGACACTTCTTTATAGAACTTGGCATCACAAAACGCACTTGAAGTATGACTTCAGGCAAATGGCGGACATTTAGAGATTTTAATCCTAGGAGTGACATGGTTTGATGTGTTTTAAAGATAAGAGTGCTCCGAGGGCTGCGTGAAAAGAGGCTGCGAGGTGGTCATGGAGCCTGTCAAGACAAGACCGGAATGAAGGCAGCAGTACTGAAGAAGAGAGAAGCGTACAGACTAGGATCTACCTAAGAGAAAAAAATGGGCAGGAGTTGGCAATTAGTTTGATAAGGGGGTAGATGAAAGATGTTTCCCGATTTTGAAGTTTCGATGCCTGGATGAATACAGTGCCGACTATCTATTAACAGACGGAGAATAACAGAGAAGGCGCGCCACGAACAAATGCACAAGCACGTGTGAATTACGGTTTACAAAGTTCTTTCACACCCATTACTTTGTCCAACAGTCATAACAACTCTACGACGTGAGCAGTATACACAGTTTTTTGTATTTGAATGATGAGGAAAATGGGATCCAAATTTCAAATTACTCTACAAAGCTAAGCTAAAAACACACGTATAACAAGGCGAGGATTCCCCTCCACCCCTTAAATCATCTCTCGGTAAAGAGAAAATGTTTCTATATTCCATCTCTGGTGGTTCAGGGCTCTATATAACTGTGTTCTGAAGAAACTGCATTACCCTGAGATGTTCTGCACCAATTCTGGTTGAGATGCTTCTGGAGCTCAGCTGAATAAACTGATAACAGGGGGAGCCAAGAACTATAACCTGCATTTAGGATTAATGCTTAGGATTATGTCCACACGCCTGCCACTGCTGGCACTTACTGTAGTCACAGTTTTAAAATATCACTTTGAAAAGTCATATGGTGTTGCTACATTTTGAGAGATCATGACATACCGACATGCATGCATACCTACAGCATGGGTGTAAAAAGAACTTTCTGAATATATTTATAGCTTGAGATAAAATATAGTGGCAACATCATACACAGAAACAAACCTACTGAATTTTTAAAAACATATGAATGTAGAAACGATGGGCATAAAATACTGCATTAGATGGCCCCAAAGTGGCTTTAAATGTTGAAATATATGTGAAGAATCCGAATGACACTGTTTTAAGGAAATGAGAGAAAAAAAGCAGCTTTACTAACACACTATATAATTGCATATGTGGCTTTAAGTATCTATGAGTAATTAAAATTATAAATTTAGAATTTAAAATAAGCCATAGACTTTCACCTGCATCTCTAAGAGTTAGACCTTGAGACTGGCCAAAAATATTAGTTCCTCTTATTGAGAAGTGGGAGAATCATCGTTTATACTGCGTTGCCTTTTATTCAGGCTTCTGTGACATTTGGACCCTGTCCGTTCTTCACTGCCACGCTGTTCCACTGACTCAAGAGATGCCTGATTAATCCTCTCAAAGCTGAAACTGGGAAGCCAATGCTGACCTCGAAAGCAAGAGAGGCTGTAGAGTAATGTGGAATTAGGAATGACATATACGGTACTGTGTCACGAAGATTTCCAAGTTTGCTTCTGAAATTGGGAGAAACAGGGCTCCCAGAAAATGAAAGAATGTAAGTGCTGTGACTTGGGGTGTTTACGGGGAAACAGTATGGTGGTGTGAAAAAAGCCCTGGGCTTGAAAACAGCCTTGCGGCCTTCCACCTGTGACTCATTTCTGTTAGGAGACAAATCTCCAGGGATCTCTTGCATTTCTGCACAGCTGGACAGTGAGACACTGACTGCCCTCTTTTCTTTTTTTTTTTTTTTTTTTTTTTAGTGGTACGCGGGCGTCTCACCGCTGTGGCCTCTCCCGTTGCGGAGCACAGGCTCCGGACGCGCAGGCTCAGCGGCCACGGCTCACGGGCCCAGCCGCTCCGCGGCACGTGGGATCTTCCCGGACCGGGGCACGAACCCGCGTCCCCTGCATCGGCAGGCGGACTCTCAACCACTGCGCCACCAGGGAAGCCCTGCCCTCTTTTCTGGACTGTATTTTCAAAGGCGTTTGGCTAGCAAGTAGCCTTGGAGGGTGGAGCCAGTATCTCCCTCCAGAGAAAAGGGCAGGTAGATTTATTCCCCTGTGTAATAACGATCAATCTCCTTGTAGAGGGCAGGGCAGACATGCTTTCTGCCACTTGAAAAGGTTCAGAGTCCCTAAGCTCAGGCTTCTCCTCCTTGAACGTAACCCACCGCTTGTGCGTGCGTCAGATGGAACCGGCTATGTCCCTCTGTGGGTCCAGGGACCAAGGGATTGGTGCACAGATGCTGACACACTGGCTATGGCCACCCCTGTGTGTAACAACCTGTCTTCCACCTCTGACCCAGGAGTCTTGGGTCTCCTACCAGCATCCATGTAACTGTGACAAGCTAACTTGCTAGTTTGCGAGTAGAGTGAAATCTCAGACACTTCCCAGTTCTCGAAATTCTCAACATTCTTTCCTTTACTTGCCTAGAATAAAAACAGCTTGGGCTAGATGATCTTTGGTTCCCTTTCCAGCTCAATGAGTACATATGATTTATATTAAGAACAGAAGTGGCTTTGGCAACAATGGTGCTTCTGTGTTATGCTTCCATTGTTTAATAATTCTTGAGGTTGTTTTTCCAAAAGAATTCCACATCTAATGCTTTGAGTTTTATAGGTCTCCTCTTTCCTTAAAACAAAACAAAACAAAAACAAACAAACAAACAGTGACCTGCAGGCTTTCCATTTACTTTTCAAAACACAATCTGATCTAATCAGTTACAACTTCAGCCCTTAAACCTCTCGGATTGAACTGTGACCAATCTCTTCTCAGACCCCTCACGCACACTCACTTCCTCTCAGAAGCCATTCAAATACAGCTTTAGTTTTGAAGGTTCTCCCAGCAGCTGAAAATGTCTATTAACATCATACCTCTGACATCTTAAACCAGTCGGTCTATTTTATATATAAAGTTTGTATTTGTGGCTGTTTTAATTCCAGTGATGTTAGCCACAAGAAAATGTTATTCTCCACATTTGATAAGAAAACGTATTCATTCATGTCTGACAAAAATTTCTCTATAAGAGCAGGAAATTTGTTCATGCATTAATAAGTGATTACTGAGCTCCTACTATGTGCCAGGTACTGAAATAGATTTTATGATATAAAAATTAACAAAATATGGTTACTGCCATCATAAAGTGTCCAGTAAAACAGAAGAGTCTATAATCTGGTGATATCTCTTATAGCCTCAATGTCCTTAGAAAAGAGATAATACACCATTCATACGTTAAAATTTTTTGAATAATAGCTGAATGAATGAATACATGGGTACTGAATGAAGAAATACAAGTATGCAAACTGAGGAGAATCCAGGCTGTGCATCAAACACATGCTTTGGCAGCCTAGGGATTTCTGAACCCATTTCAGATCAGTAGTGTTAATGAAAACTCATTTCTTTGCAGAAAGTAGAATTTAAATTCTAATTGCATTAAAATCCCTGAGCTAATATTTCATACTAAGAATGCACATAGAAACGATTAAACTAGACTTAAACGAACCCTGTCTTAGGGAAGACTATTTTTTTTTAACTTTTGTAAAGCGGGCAAAGGTTTGCCTGAGACACAATTAACCCTTGTCACCGATGTTTAAACTGATGCCACAGGCCTACCTGAGGTTGGACTGCGCCCTGAGGCTTTGGAGGCTCTACTCTTAAAGACACAGACTACACTACATCCGGGGATTAGGCTGTTGATCTGATCTGATTGCTGATCAAGCAATAAGAAGGCAGATGAGCTCATTCTTCCTGTTCGTACAGACCCCTAAGTCATCAACCTGCCTGACTGTCCTGAGAAGGGTAAGTCTGGGTCTCCGAAGCTGGAATAGGGTTATTATGATGCAGGGGGTGTTTGTAAAGGCTGAAAAGCCTTGAGATTTTTATCATTAACTTATTCACTCCACAGTTATTAATGTGGTGCCTATGTCTTGGGAACCAGTGCCTAGGAAGAAAAGTAGTGGAGGGTCACCAAGATGAAGGGTGTCTTCGCGGACCCGAGGGATCTGCAGCGCGGAAGGCAGAAAGGCGGGAATCACCATGAACCTGGCAAGCCATGTCCTCGTGGCGGTCGGGCGCTCAGTTGAGGTTCGGAGGGTGTCAAATCATCTCCGGAAATAAGAAGCAACTCTTTTCTATCTGCTTCTTCAAGATCTACATCAAATGTCAGTTATCTTTAATGCTGGGAGAAGTAAGGCCATTTAAGAGGCTGATGTTCAGCTTAATTCTTTTCCCTCAAGACTCCTCCAGAGCACCTGACTGGCTCGCCCATTTTTCAGCCTCCTTTTCCGCTCGTCTTTGGTCCTGCATCCATTTACTCCATAACTCCTGGGCAGGCAGGGGAGACACTGCCCTACAAGCACTTTAAGTGCAAGAGGTTGGAATCAGCGTAGGTGAATTAAATCTTCCATGTGTTATGGGACAAATGTGTGTAGGATACAGAAGCCAGTTGTCATTTCTATCAGGGGTTGTTGAAAAAGCTTTAGAGGACATCTTGATGAGAGCCGTGAGAGAAGAGCAGATGCTCACCGCCCAGGCAGGCAGACGAGAAAGAGGAGGTAAAGCTCAGCAGCATGAGGGTTGAAATCGAGGCCTCTCAGCACCTACGGCCCCACCTTTAGCTGACTTCTCTAAAAATCCCTGCTCTGGTAGAAGTCTGACTTGTTCCAACAGCATAATTCTGTGTTCCCAAGATGTCCTCTCTCCCACTCTTCCCGAAACTTTGGTTTCCATCAATCTCTCTGCCTGGTGAGCGTGACCAGCCTTCAGACCTGGTCTTTGACCAACCCAGCAGCTTCATACCTATTGACTCATCCATAACTTGTACTGACCCGGCCCGGGAGGGAGTTCTCTGTCTCCGTCCCGGAACGTGACTTCTGCAACCCTGCTTCTTCCATGGTTGCCCAGGGCTCCTGCATAGTATCTCAAAATAAATAATCTTTACATAAATCACTTTATAGAAGTTTATTACAAAATAACTTACTTTTTGGTGATGATACTTCCTCTTAGAATCATAAATTCTAAAGGGTTGAAAGGTACTTTTCAACAGAAATTAACATGTAATGGGCATTTGGTAAACCACAAAAACTGTTCTGGGCAATTTCATATTTTTCATATTACTTGGTTGTTCTAACATCTCTTCAATTTAAGAACTATGATTTACATTCTATAAATCAGACACCTGAGGACGGGGAAGTCATAATTTGCCCAAAGTGACACAGCTAGTAAGTGTCACTGAGTCAGGGTTCCACCTCCAGTCTCTCTAGCTCTATAGCTCTAAGAGACTTCTCAAAACAATCTCTGTCTCTAAATCTGTCTCTAACCCTATATCTCTTTGTATCCTGCCTCTGCGTGATAGCCTTCAGTGATGAAAAAGCTTATTACCCTCTACGGTAACATATTTTGATATTTTTATGATGATTAAAATATAATGACATATTCAGTGCTAAAAATAAATGAGAAGACATGGAGGAACTTTAAATGCAAATTATTAAGTGAAAAAACCCAATCTGATAAGGTATATATATATATGCTTCTCACTCTATGACATTCTGGAAAAATTAGAGCTATGGAGACAATAAAAAGATCAGTGGTTGCTGGGCCGGTGGGGGAAGAGATGAACAGGCAGAGCACAGAGGAGTTTTAGGGCATAAACGCTCTATATGATATTAAAATGATAGATACAGGCCATTATACATTTGTCCAAACCCATAGAATGTACAATACCAAGAGTGAACCCTAGGAGGTGCTAGGGTCCAAGTGCTTGCCCTGGCTTGCAGGGCAGAAGATGGAGCTGGAAAAACTTGGGTCCCAGAAGAAACAAAAAATGATGATAGTAGGTTTACATATATAAATGAGAGAGTAATGTTTTATCAGGAAAATAATTTGTCACCTGAGTAAAGAGGATAAGTTATGCAAAAATAGTAACTATTCAAATAATGCTATCTCTATGCCTGGCAGTGTTCTGCGTGACTTACAAATATTAGCTGCATTGATCCTCACAACAACCTTAAAGTAGGCACTATTATTATCACCGTTTTGCAGGTGAAGAGGTGAGGCAAAGTGAGGTTAAGTTGCCCAGAGCACTCCAGGAGTTAAGTCACAAAACCAGGATTTGCACGTAGTCAGTTGGTCTTTGGACTATGTACCCTTGTGCAGGTTGCCAAATGATTTTCTAAAAGATTAAGAATAATAACTAATGTTATTTGTACTCTGAGATAATCATGATAATAAAGGAAATAGAATATATAGCAGCTATAAAATCAAAAATAACATTCTGCACTTGTATTTTCCACTCCAAGTTCTTCTCATCAGATTTGCTTTCTACAAGTATATTCTCAGTTTCTCCTCCACAGGTCTATTACTGGAACATTAGCAGTTATATTAAAGTCTGCCATGCTCCATTTTTCTAACATCTACCATGACTCCCCCTGGATTCTAAGAAAGCAAATCGTAACCTCTCAAGGGCAGTTCTTTCTGTGACTGATGGCCTAACCCAACTTTTGACATTGTTAATATATTTTCAGAGAACATTATAAAGAGTGTGGGCAGCTGTGCCATGCTGGCTGTGGCTGCTGTGATAACTCTCTTACATTCAGTACATCAGTGAAAAAGCAGCCCTGTTATTCCGAGTCACCAGAAGAGAAACATCAAGAGCTCTGGGAGTTCCTTTATGTAGAAGCCTCAGCCTTCCCCATAGGGGAGGCAACCTGGTGCCCAGCAGTATGTGACCAGGCGATAGTCAAAATGCATTAATGGATTCAGGAAGCAAGAAACCAAGTATTTTTGTCACAAACGAAAAGCTTGATTTAAAAGGTTTTTACTGCATTGGTTTTTGTCAATATAATCTGTATTCAGAAGAAAACCAAATATGTCCCAAACTTTATTATGAATATATAGGCATTTGTATAAGATGGTGAACAGTTTTGAGTGCCAATAAAAGGATATATTTCCACTTTTCCAAAACAAACAAAAAAATTCTTTTCTTTTCTTTCTTTCTCTTTTTCTTTCTTTCTTTCTTGCTTTTCTTTCTTCCTTTCATTCTTTTTTGTTGTGTTTTTTTTTTTTTTTGGCTTCAGAGTTGAGAGATTGTGAGGAGTGATATTTATTAAGTTTTGAAAATTTGAAATTCAAGCCACAGTAATAGAAGGAGGTAGAGAGGCAGATACCTCTTTTGCTTTGTATCCTCCTTTTACACAAATATTGAAAACAACTATTTTTCTCTACTGGGAAAAAATACAGATATGAATGGTTTCCCCAAAATGATGGAATGGATTAAAATTTGGATTGAGAGTTGGAAGACCTGAATAGTAGTCTTGACTTTAAACATTTGTTTCTAAATAACTCATAGTTTAATAGCTTTTAATAAAAACTTGCATCCCAAAAATAGGGTTAAACAGGAAATCAGTAAACAACATACAGTATAAAGGGAGAAAACTTCCTTAAGCTGTTCCATCTAACTGAGGGTCCTGGGCACAAAGTGAAAAGGAAAACATGATGAATCTCATAGGTCACTATTGCTAAAGGAAAGTCCACCAATTCTTGACAACGGAAGCTGTTTCTGGTTTTTGTTTTGTTTTGTTTCCTGGTCCTAAATTTTAGAAAGAACTTTTTCTTGTGTATCTTTATATAAAAAGGTATCAAATTAGACTCTTTAGAAAATGCAAAAGCTCTGGGTAAAGGTTAAAGGTATATTCTTGAACTGTACTTGAGTGAAGGTAATTTTGCAGAGAGTTAATCCACTGGAGGTCAAGTCAATTGCTTTGGATGCTCTACCCTGATGGAAGGAGTCACCAGATAGCTCCAGGACCTCTTCTGCTTCTTAGTCAATAAAACAGGGATTCTGATTAGATTAACTTACTAGTTCTATTATTTCTAGGATTAATTTCATTTAGACTTGCCATTATTGTTAACATGCCATCCAAACCCAGAAGACCACGGTATAGGAATTCTCATCATCTTCTTTTTGTCATAAAATTAACATTACAAACATATTTGAAATCAAATTATGTGCTTTAAGAGACAGGGTCTCCCATAGTACCTGAAAAATAATGCCTGTTGGATTAATAAGTGAACACAAATATTTCAAATTTCCAACTGCCACTTTTATACTTTGTCTTTAAAAGGCTCAGATTAATGGATGACAAGTGAACTGTCTGTATGTCCTGTGAATTCCAAAACAACACAAACTGTGCTGTAGCCAATACTAGTTCCAAGGGTAATCTAATAGCACCAAAATACATGCTGCAATTTCTAGATAAATAACAAAGTAGTTAAAAGTAAAAAAAATTAAAAATAAAAAAATATTAATACTTTAATGGATAGTGAAGGTGACCAAAATATGCCACCCCAAAATATGCCTTTTTGGCATATTGATTATTTTGAGCTGGTTATTTTTAAGAAACAGCAGACACAGGAGAAGTTCTGAAAACTGAGTAGAAGTTACTCTTTTTTAAGAGACATTCACACTTACAAGGGGAATCTCCATCTGTAAGCCTGTCTCCTTCTCTGTACCAAGAATAGAAGGAAATTTCGATAAACTCTTATCCATGGAGAAAGCAATGACTTAAAACTGCATAACAATCTTACCACTATTTACTGTGCTTTTCCAGGTAACCTTCCACAACTAGCATCCTCCCCTCTCCCAACCAACATCTTCTTTTGTCTTTAGCTGCAGATGTAATTTAAGAACTGGGCTCATGTCCCTTCGGAGAGGAAGGTAAAGATTTCACCTTGTCGCTTCCTTTCCAAATTAGCTTAGCAGGAGAAAATATTTGTGTAATTAAGCTGGCTAAAATTGAATAGTTATTATAATTTTCTTTCATCTGCTAAAAATACAAAGTTTTATTGGACTATTAGTCTACTCCTGATAAGCAATTATGAAGGGTTTTTCTTTATTTTTTAAGGAATCTGCCTAGGATGCAAAGATTTTGTGTCTTAACCAAAATAATTTCCTGTTGTCTTTATGAGGTCTTTGATTACTTAAAAAAAAACTGAGTCTTCTCAATATTAAAAAAGCTAATTTTCGCTAATTTTATGTAACTTTATGTATTTACCTTTAAAATCTTTTGTCACCTTGGTTAAATAGATAACTAAGTATTGCTTCATAATAATCTGTGATCCTATTTAGGCAAGCGTCCAAAACCTTTGATATTTTTGATAAACTTCCTCAAATTCTAAATGAAGTCTTTTTTTTAACCTTGAACTAACTTTGGGATTTTCCAGAAGGTGCCTGGAACATCTCAAAAGATTTGTTCTCTCTCCTTATAAAGGAGAGATGCTAAACTAATCAGGCTTATTTGATATGTCAAATTACATTGGAAGTATTGGTAAACAAGAAATAATACCAAGCCTTCCTTATGTTGTATTTGTATGTTAGTGCTCCAGAAATTATATAACATTACTAGAAATCTGATATGTCCTGGCATAATGTTATCACTTGTAATTCTAGTTATTAAGTTAAAATGTCATATGTTACAGAAATAAGCAAATTTCCTTGTCAGTAGCATTATAATGAACTCTCATCAGACCTTTAACGATGGTCATTTTTAAGTCTTTTTGTCATTTACAGAAGTTATTGTTTTACTCTGCTCTTTTGCAAATGTGTTTCATCTTCAGAGATTCATGGAAAGGACTCTGAAAAGTTCAGGTTTCTGATAACTTTAAGATCATACCATTAAACTGGGTAAGAATTTACAGAACTCAAAGGAAAAATGATTCATAAAATTGCTAACAAGATTAAGATCAAGAAGGATTAATTACATGGGATTGAACAAATTCATGAGAATGACTATAATTTTTATGTTTTTTTTGTTTGAAAACCTGCTGCTTCTTTAATGCTTTGTTTTTCCAGATTTAAGGAAATCTTTCCTTTTAATCTCTCTCTATGATTTACAGAAATCTGGTAAAGTATATCCTTGTGAACAATGATAAAACAACTTTTCTCCCTACTTGAACCGTTCAGAATTTGGAAACTCTTAGTGAGTAAGTATTCCTATTATCGTGGTAAATAAGAATCTGTTCTTCTTGTAACAGGACACAATTGGAAACATTGTTTATGTTTCCATGGCTTCCATAGGAATGTGATAATTGAGAATGATATGCATAGACTCAGATATAATCAGAGGGCTCTAAGAAACTAAGATTGGCTTTATGGACCTGAGGCAGGAGATAGCTGGGCTCCAGGTTAAGCATTTACAACTGGCCTCCCTGTTCATACCTCCTGGGGTGAGAAGAAGATGAGCTCCAGGCCCCAGGCAGGACATTCATTACCAGCCCCTTGTTTACATTTCCTGAGGCAAGAGACAAACAGGCTCCAGGATTACATATTTATGAGCAGACTCCTGTCTATAATTTTAGATCTACACCTCGGTTTAAGAAACAGCAGGGCTTCCCTGGTGGCTCAGTGGTTAACAATCCGCCTGCCAATGCAGGGGACACGGGTTCGAGCCCTGGTCCGGGAAGATCCTACATGCTGTGGAGCAACTAAGCCCGTGTGCCACAACTACTGAGCCTGTGCTCTAGAGCCCATGAGCCACAATTACTGAAGCCCACGTGCCACAATTACTGAAGCCCACCCACCTAGAGCCCGTGCTCTGCAACAAGAGAAGCCACCGAAGAGTAGCCCCCACTCGCCGCAACTAGAGAAAGCCCACGCGCAGCAACGAAGACCCAACGCAGCCAAAAATAAAATAAATAAAATAAACAGTAGCAGGAATAGGGTACAAGGCCAGACATTGGGCACTTTTATGGCAGGGACAGAGAGGGGCTGAACCCTGTTAAAAGATCAAGAGGTCATACATTTCCCATCCTTGGGGCCAGGGAGACACTACGTATGCACAAAAGCCTTCACAGGGTCAAAAAGGCCGGGGATGCCAGACCATAGTAAGTCTTGCTATCTTCCTCCCAGAGGCCTTTGCAATGAAATCCATCTTGACTGTGAGGTCCAGAGGCAAATTAGCCATGGGGTCAAAACAATACTATTGGCTAAGAAGAAGAGAAAAACCCACAAGACAGCCCCCTTAAAAAGGATTTAAACTTCTCAAAGGTGCGTCTCTCGCGACTCTCTTGCTGAGTTCACCCCTGCGTCTTTCTGTACGTACTCTGCTTTTCTAAGAAACACTTTACTTTCTTCTATACCTTCCGTCACCTTGTCAGATTCTTTCTTTCAATGTAGACAAAGGACTGGGGACGTGGATGCTTGCTGCTGGCCCCATGGTCTAGTGGTTAAGATACTGGTTTCCATCCAAGCAACCTGGGTTCGATTCTTGGTCATGGAGCAAAGATTTTGCTCCCGGCTATTGCTCACTGCTGCTTGCTGCAAGCTGCCACTTACTGCCGTCTGCATCCGAGATCAGAGCCAACAAAGTCCCTTGGAAGAACAGCTTGGTACCCGGCTCACAAGGGTCGCAGCAGCCTCATCATGCGAGTAAGGAAGGTCACTTCCTGGCACACTCAGAAACCTCAGGATATCTGGGGAACCTTGAGAAGAGAGGATTTTACCCAAATCTATAGTTATTGCAGGTGAAGTTTAATTTTGAGGTCTTGACTTCGCTTCCTAGATTCAAGGCTTTTACAAGTCCCAATCTAAGATTCTTTACGAAAAGTTCCAGCTAAGGAGATTAAAAAAAACCCAATGGTCAATCATTATTCTTGCTGCATTTATATAAATGATCAGGACAACTTTATTAAAACTAGACTTAGTTTGCAAACAAATTAGTGCAACTTATCTTTGACAGAAATGGAGGTGATTTTAGAGGGAAAAATTATGTTTCAGCAGAAACCATAATACACCTTCATGTATGTCACATTCTAGTCTGTTCATTGTTTTTGAGGTTTTGTTATTTTCCTGTAACTGGATTGAATCCTGAATTCTTCTAGTTTCCTCAAATAATATGGCTAAAACTCTCCAACTTAATGTTTCCAGTTTTCTCTCTTTTGACTTGGAGTACTATAAACAAGAACTGCCCTTTTCCCTCAAATCCTGTAAATGAATTTGAGCAACTTCATATAAACTTCGGAGAAATCACAACAATAGATCATGTTTAGAAAACAAGCATCTTCATGCTCGTTGCTGTGTGGGCAACTCACCTGGGCATATATCCAGAAAAGACAAAAACTCTAATTCGAAAAGATTCATGCACCCCCAAAGTTCACAGCAGCACTATTTACAATAGCCAAGACATGGAAGCAACCTAAGTGTCCATCAGCAGATGAATGGATAAAGAAGATGCAGCATATATATACAATGGTATATTGGCCATAAAAAAGTGAAATACTGTCATTTGCAGCAACATGGATGGACCTAGAGATTATCATATTAAGTCAGACAGAGAAAGACAAATATTATATGATATCACTTATATGTGGACTCTCAAAAACAATACAAACAAACCTACTTTCAAAGCAAAAACAGACTCACGACATAGAAAACAAACTTACAGTTACCAAAGGGGAAGGAGGAAGGGAGGGACAAATTAGGAGTATGGGATTAACAGATACACAACACCGTATACAAAGTAAACAACAAGGATTTACGGTATAACACATGGAACTATATTCGAGATCTTCTAATAACCTATAATAAAAAAACAACCTATGATGGAAAAAGAATCTGAAAAATTATTACATATGTGTGTATATGTATATACACACACATACATACATCTTTCCAAGTCACTTTGCTATACACCTGAAACACAACATTGTAAATCAACTATACTTCCATTAATAAAAAAGAAGATGGCCACAAGATATCTGACACCCTTTCCATCAATACTGTCCATCCATTAAGGGTCATGTCCTTTCCCCTTCAACCTGGGAAGGGAGGTCTGTGATTGTACTGACCAGTGAAAATGGCAGAAATGAGGACGTGGCGCCCGTTTCCTGGACCTAAACCTCACGAGGCCGGCAGGTCTCACTTCCTGCCTCTGGAACACTCTCTAGGAGCTGAGCTTCCACGTGGGAAGTTGGACTCCCTTGCTGGAGAAACCATGGAGGAAGGCCTTACAACTACCGAGAGACGGGGAGAAGCCCTCCTGAGCCTTCCCTTCAAGCCATCTTCATGGAAATAAAAGGCCCACATAGAGAGACTTCTTGGATATTACAGACCAGGTGCTGTCAAACTATGGCCCACAGCACGGATGCCTGATTGGTAAATTAAATGTTATTACAACATGACCACAGTCATTTACTTTCATAATGCCTGTAGTTTCTTCCACATTTCAGCAGCAGGGCTGAGTAGCTGTCATATAAAATATGTCCCACAAAGCCTTAAATATTTACTATTTGGCCCTTCACAAAAAATGTTTGTTCACCCCTATTCTAGACCACCCCAGACACCTCCAAATGACCACGGATGACACCATCCAGGGCAGAAGAATCTCTCAGCCAAGCTGTCTGTATTTCTAATCTACAAAAATCATGGAGTATAATAAAATGGTGGTCTTAAGCCACTTGTTTTAGGGCAAATTTTTAATGCAATAATAGAAAGTTGGAACATACTTCATTACCTGGAAGTGTGATGTTATTGTATAAAACCTATGACATGTGTCGATGGCTTTGGAATCAGGCAGTGGACAGAAGCTGGAAGGGCTTCAAGGAGAAAGTTAGCGGAAAGAAAGACTTTTAAAGAGAGTTAGTAAAAGCTGCAAGAGCCTTGAAAAGACTACTGGTGAAGCCTTGAGGGACAATGGAAATACGCTATTGGACGCTGGAGAACACAGAACTCTTTTACTGTATGGGCAGAAAGGTCAGCGTTAGTGTCACGTGTGATAATGAAGAAAACACAAAAGGAACTGAATGAATTTGTGAACCAGGCAGAGAAGATTAACAGGCAGAACAGAGAAAGTGCCCGCAGGCTTTTTTTTGGCTGCCGAGGGTAAGATATGAGAAGAGAGATGAACTAAAGGAGGAATTGTTGAGTTTGTGAGCAGGATTTACAGGAATAATGGAGCCAGGGCTGCCTGGGTATGAAAATAAAACTGTTTCTCATCCCAGTCTCTCCCAGCAATAGACTCGCAAAGTCAGAAATGGCCTCAGGACAAAGGTTAAAACCAGGCTACTGCCTATGAAACTCGCCATGGGGTAAATAAGCTCGGGGGTGGGGGTGGGGGTTTCTTTGCTCAAAAAATCTGAGGGCAAGTCTAATAGGGCTTCTAATAACATTAAGGGCTATATACATCTTAGACCCTCTCTGCCAGGAAAGAAGACTTCTATGAATCTAAGGAGTGCCTGATAAACTCTTTCAACTAGATAAAAAGGCTTCTTTGCATCATAAATAATCTATGGCCAGAAGCTGGACAACAGTCCTTGCATAGAAAGTCACCCCTCTCCCCTTAAACGTGAGGATGCCCTGTAACTACACAGACCACACAGAACATGGTGGAAGCTACAGTGCGCCAATTTGCGGTCCTGGCGCTTAAGAAACGGAAAGTTTCTTGTTCCTGTCTCTTGGGTTACTTACTCTTGAAGCCCCAAAATACCATGTAAGACCTCCAACTACTCTGCTCAAGAAAGCATGTGAAAAGGTCCTGAAATAGCCTTCTGGCTTGAATGAAGCCATCTTTGACCCTCCAGCAGAGACACTAGCTGTGGAGCGCCACGGATGCCACATGGAGAACAGCCCAGCCAAACCCCGCCTAAGCTTTGACCACAAAATCCTGAAATATAATGAAATGGGTGTTGTTTTACAGCACTCAGGTTGGAGGTGATTTGTGATACAGAAATAGATAATAAACCTACGTTTCATATTGGTACTAAAGATACCCAGTTACAATTTCAACATACTCAACCTTCAAACTCATTGAGTTTGGAAATCTATGGTATCTGTTTTGGGTCGAATCATCTCTCCCCAAAACATACGTGGAAATCTTAACTCCCAGAACTTGTGAATCTAACCTTATTTCAAATAGGGTCTTTGCAGATGTAATCAGATTTAGATGAAGTCCTACTGGATTAAGGTGGGCCCTACTGGCGTCCTTAGAAGAAGAAGAGGGAAAACTGAGCACAGACATACAGGGGGAAAAGGCTATGGGAGGATGGAGATAGAAACTGAAGTGATGCCTCTTTAAGCCAAGGAATACCAAGGATTACCAGCAGCCACCGAAAGTAAAGAAGGAATCCTCCCTTAGAGCCTTCAGAGAGGACATGGCCTTGCCAACATTGATTCTGGACTTCTAGCTTCCAGAACCGTGAGAGAATAAATTTCCGTTATTTTAAGATACCTGACTTGTGGCACTTTGTTACTCCAGCCCTGGGGGACTAATGTAGCCTCCTCTGGCAGGTGGTATAGTGTACAATTTACATGTCTATCCCAAATACCACTGATAACATACAACACATCTTTTGGAATATTATCGGTATGGGGTAATAATCTTCACATGGCCAGCCCGGCACATATAAATTCCAAATATTTAGGCTAGTTCTTCATGTTGTGCGCTTCTCTATATATTGATTCTTGAAGTTATAGGCTTGACATAGTCATCCAGGCCTCCAGTTCTCCTGGCCTTTCAAAATCACTTAAGGCTTACAGACCTTACCCCTAAGGAAGAGAAAGAGCCACAAAAAGGGATTAAAAAATATCCAAGGAGGCAATGCCATTACTTGCCAGCAGTTTGGTGATGGATAACTGTAATTATTCTGTAAAATGGGATTTGGAAATTTTCGATGGCTTTTAGTGACTCATTCTAAATACTTTCAAATAATGATCCTTGAGCCCAAAGCCGTAGGTAAAGCATTTAATGATGTACATTTGTGTCTCTATCAAGACTTCAGAATGCCTATCACTCTAAGAACAGGAGGCAAGTTTATGCTGCTTATTTTTACTGAATGATAATACATATAGCTAAGAAAAATGATGTATCAAGTTAATGCTTAGTAAGTGCTCTTGCAAAGTGGTTGATTATACCTGGCTTCAGGAAAAGACCAAATAAATGTGACTATCACAGGATTTCAGTAAGGGCATCCACAGGAGTTCTTAGATGACATTACACCTCCCTTAAGTAGCCCCCGGTACACCTGTGCAGAATGCAGAATTACTGCTTTATTATTACTAAAATGCATGTCATATTTCCAGATTGTATTCATTTGGCCAATGGGACCTGCACTATAACGAGTTAGTGCCAGATTCACCTGAGCGATAAAAATAAATAACAACCACATGATAATCTTTTGATGTATGGCCAAGGATCATTTAATTTGTAGAGGCATAAAAAGGTGAAACTAACCACAAATTCAAAAATGCCAGTGAGCACTTGAAGGAAATATCCTTCAGGGACAGGTAACTAGTTTTCTTATACAATAAAAAAATTCGTTTCTTAGGAGATAAGTTGATAGTAAAATGACATATTTCTATACTAGTGTAATGGGAAACCTGAAAATATTTTTAGGGGTATTAGCTTGTGCATTTTCAAAAACCATCTTGTAAATTGTACTAGAAAAACTTTTTATAAAGAAACTAATAAACAAAAACCAGAACAGAAACATCGCATCATGGCAAATAGATGCAGCAGAGGTTTCTGACTACAGACCTAGGTAGACAGTGCAGCTCATTCATAGCTTAGCAGGGGTCCTTAAGTCACCACATCTTCTCAGGCTTTAGTCTCCTTGTTACAGAACGAAAGGATATTACTGCCTATGTCACTAAATCATTATGAAGAAAAATGAGGAGACTGTAGGGAAATTTTCCTTGTAAATTGCAAGCCATTATGCAGATGTTATGTTATTCATTGGTCTAGTTGAGAAAGTCACCCCAAATTACATTCATGTATATTCTCTTTAACTTGAGGCTTTGAAATTTCAGTTCCAGTTTAGTTTATGTTTAATTCTTTCTGATGATGAGTTTTGGTTTTTACTCAAAATATAAACTCAGAAAACACCAAACCCATCACTTATTAACAATGGATATGTATAAGAGAAATACTACGTTCTCCTGGAAGTCTAAAGCAATATGCTGTTAATGCATTCTTACTGACCTTTAACAAAGTCTGTTAGGCAGAAACAAGGGGTTAAGAATGTAATGGACTGGGAAACATTTTATTTCTGAAGCATTTATGATTTCACACATTCCCTTTTCAAAGTCTTTTTAACAGCTCTGACATAAGGCTCCACTGAAGTTTCAGAAGGAATGTAGACAGCTTGGAAGGCATACAAGTAAAAAGGCTTCCTATTAGAATCAAAATGGAAAGAACTCCTTAATTGTCCCCTTCAAATTCATATCATGATCAGTCAGAGCATGTTTCTGCCCAGGTCACCCAGCTGGGGAGTTCCCCTGACTTCAAAGAAATCTCCTCTGAAGGAAGACATCAGCTGAATCATATCTGAAGACAGAGTTAAACATGAAAACAAAAGGATTTTTTATCATTCTAAAAGAACTCCTCCAAAGCACTGCTTAATTGGTCTTCAAAAACAAAGATACACAATAACCTACGGGTCCTGGAGCTATAAACTAGTTGTTAAAAGTCCAGTTGGGAGATATTTACCCCTAATGCTCATTAACTCACTTTCCAGCTCATCCAGGATAAAAATCAAACTCCTTCCTAGAGCTGATAAGAATTATTCAAGCTTTCCCAACTCTTAAAGCAGAACACAGGCTTCCTATGCTCAGTGCTTTCTTCTTTGGATGGTAATGACATCTTTCAGAAAAAAGAAATGAAATGTTTGAATGAAATGTCTGAATGTTTCTAGCCATTCAGCCATTTCACACCCATTTATTGTCTATTTTATGCCAGATCCCGTGTAGACTGTACCAGGCACATGAGGGATGGTCCCTGCCTTCACGTTCACCAACCAGTAGGAGAGAGTGTCATGTGAATCACAAATTACTGTAGAGGGGGGTGGGACCTGGCATAGATGGGAGTCAGAGATACCAGCTTGTGTGTCCAACAAGCGGTGACACGTAAGCTGGGTCTTCTTGGACATGGAGGAGTTAGCTGGGGAGGGTAGGGAAGGGAGTCCAAGGAGAGAGCAGGTGTGAAGGGCCACAAAGCCCCCCAGTACTTTAACAGGGCTGTGCAGAGGGCTGTTTAAGGGGGAGAGAGAGGGGGACAGGGGAGGCTGGAGAAGTGGGCGAAGAGCTTTGTGTCCAACCAGAGTTTGGACTGTGACCTGAGTAATGTAGGGAAGCAGTGGCACGTGTCTGAACAGGTGGGAAGATGCTCCTGGAGACAGAGAGAGAGAAAGAGGGAGGGAGAGGGAGAGAGAGAGGGAGGGAGAAAGAGAGAGAGAGAGGGAGAGAGAGAGAGAGGGAGGGAGGGAGGGAGGGAGAGAGAGAGAGAAAGAGAGAGGGGGAGTGGGGATAGAGAGAGGGAGAGAGAGAGAGAGACAGAGACAGAGACAGAGAGAGAGAGAGGGAGGGAGAAAGAGAGAGAGAGAGAGAGAGAGAGAGAGAGAGAGAGAGAGAGAGTGTGAATAGCAGGAGCACAGAGAATTAAAGAAGGTCTGGCTGGGAGCAGAACAGTTAGGAAGCCATCACAGTAACCTAACCGAGGGAAGAGGTGCTAAAGAGTTGACTTAACGCTAGTGGGTAAACCGGGGAAAGGCACACTAAAAAGGAATATTTCGGGCATGAGAAACAAATGAAATCTGGTTGCTAATAAGGAAAAAGGAACTGTTTCCAATGATTTCCAGATTTCTATCTTGAGCAACTGGCTCATCAGTGGCATCGATCACCTGAGACCGCTGTGCTAAAGGCGGAGCAGGTGTGACTTAGTTTCCTGGTTCTTCGTACAGAAAGGGAAAGGCAAATATGGCTAGTTATATATGTCACCATCGGCTGCCAATTCTAACTTCTCCACGTGTCTCAAATCCAACCTCCTCTCATCCCCTGCACGACCTTCCACGAAGCTCCCACCATCACTTCCTGCTCCTGTGCCCGCCCCTCCTTGACTCCGGGCTTGCCCTGCCCTGGGCTCTGAATGGTACCCATGTTCCTGCCTGAAGATCTGCAGTGGCTGTCCTAGCACTTCAGGACCAAAATCAAACTCCTTCCCATAGCATCCCGTTCCTTCTGAACTGCTACCTGCTCACCTCTCCTACATCATTTTTCTTCACTCCCAAACAAACCCTATTCCTGGGAACCACTGCCCTTGCTTCTCTGCCCTGGGCCTCTGATCACCGTCTTCCTGCTGCCTGCGACAATGCCTCTGCCGCCCGGTGCTTGGCTCTGGCTGTCCCTCGTTCTCCTCCGTTTAGCCTCAGGATTAGGCATCGCTTCTTCAGCTGCTCCTGGCCCCCAGGGCTGGGAGGTGCTGGCCTCATACCTACCTTTGGTTTTGCAGTAACTCAGCACATCACTAGTTTTTCTGGCCTAGAAACTTCTCGAAGGCAGGGACGGTGTCTTGTTCATTGGTGTGCCTCTGTATTAGTTAATCTATTGCTGTGTAAAAAGCTGTCCCATATGTTTCAGGGTCAGGGTAAAAGAACAAACACTCATTATCTCACAGTTTCTGAGAGTCAGGGACTCCAGAGTAGCTTTTCTGGGTGGCGCTGGCCCAGGGCCTCGCAGGAAGCGGCACCCAAGGTGTCAGCTGGGGCTGCAGTCATTTGACACTTGACTGGGTTCGAGAGGACCCAGCTGGCCGCTCCCTCCCATGACAGCTGGTAGGAGGCTATAGTTCCTCACCACGTGGGTGGGTCACTCCAGAGAGCTGCTCAGGACATGGTTTCCTCAAGGGTGACCCAAGAGACATAAAGCCCAAGACAGAAAGAAGCTACAGTCTTTTATGACCTAATCTCAGAAGTGACATGCCACAATTTTCGCAATATTCTACTGGCCACACAGGCCAACCCTGGTGCCATGTGGGAGGGCACTACACCAAAGTGTGAATACCAGGAGGCGCAAATCACTGCAGGCGATCTCGAAACTCTCAGTCTCCAAAGCACAGCCCCGAGATTAGCCCATAAGAGGTACTAACAGATATCTGAGAATTAATGAATAAATGAATGAACAAATAAAAGGTAAACAAGTTTAGGCAAAGCTACTCTGGATTTTTATCTTTTTAACATATTTTTCTGTTAAAAAAGGGTATGCCATGGGCTTCCCTGGTGGCGCAGTGGTTGAGAATCCGCCTGCCGATGCAGGGGACGCGGGTTCGTGCCCCGGTCCGGGAAGATCCCACGTGCCGCGGAGCGGCTGGGCCCGTGAGCCATGGCCGCTGAGCCTGTGCTCCTCAACAGGAGAGGCCGCGACAGTGAGAGGCCCGCGTACCACAAAAAAAAAAAAAAAAAAAAGGGTATGCCATAATCTCTGAGATGCTACAGTCTTCTTTGGCATAAGATACCTGGCACAATGAGCACTGGTTTAATGGATATGGTTATTTATTCCCAGAAGGCTGAGCGGACAGGAAAAGCTCTGTGAGATAATATTCACATTATCTCTTTACATCTTGAAAAGGGAAAAAAAGAAATATTGCTACCCATAGATCCTCATGCTTTACTTATAATAGCACTTGTCTTATTATGGGTATTTTGATCCATTTAAGCTGATTAAAAGGTAAAAGAAAACCATGTCTGAAATAGCAGGTTCATTAAGCAAGAAAATGAGAACCATAAACAAGGCAAAGGATATTAAACTAGTTTACTTTTCATTTAACTTGTGAATTCTGTAGAAGGCAATACTGAGCTTAGTGAGAAGTAATTCAAGAACTAAATTATTTTAATAACAGACTGGTCTCCTGACACTATTTTCTAGCTGTACTGCACTAAATGTCGTTTAATTGTTCTAATCAATGTTTAGCCCACAGGTACAACTGACAAGCAGTTCTCTATCTGCCTGTAAATAAAATAAGCTGGCATAATAGATAAATTAATACACAATGCGACACTGTACTATGACGGTGATGTGCTAACTGAACCAATAAGAAAAAATTCATTATTAAGGTAATTGTTTTAAAGTAACAAACATTTATCTTAAAAGAGCTACATAAGGAAAACTACAAAATACTGCTGAAAGAAATTAAAGAAGATATAAATAAATGCAAAGGTATCCCATGTTCATGGACTGGAAGACTTAATATTGTTAAAATGTCCAAAGCAATCTACAGATTCAACGCAATCCCTATAAAAATCCCAATGACTTTTTTTGCAGAAACAGAAAAATTTATACTAAAATTTATATGGAATTTGAAGCGACCTTGAATAGCCAAAACAATATTGAAAAAGAACAGAATTGGAAGACTCATATTTTCTGATTTACAAACTAACTATAAAGCTACAGTAATCAAAATAGAGTTGTACTGGCATAAAGGCAGACACACAGACCAACAGAATAGACTAGAGAGTCCAGAAGTAAACCCTCACGCATATGGTCAAATGATTTTCAATAAGGATGTTAAGCCCATTCAATGGGGGAAAAGACAGTCTTTTCAACAAATAGTAATGGGAAAACTGAATATCCACTTGCAAAAGAAAGAAATTGGATCCTCACCTAACACCATACACAAAAATTAACCCGAAATGGATCAAAAACCTAATGCAAGAACTAAAACTATAACATTCTTAGAAACACAGGGTAAGAGGTTTATGATGTTGATTTGGCAATGATTTCTTAGATGTGACAGCAAAGGCACTGGCAACAGAAGAAAAAATAAAAGTGTTCATCAGCAAATGAATGGATAAGCAAAATGTGGTCTATACATACAATGGATAGAATTAATCAGCCTTAAAAAAGAAGGAAGTTCTGACATATGCTACTACATGGACGCGAACCTGGAGGACACTATACGTAGTGAAATAAGCCACTCACAAAAGGACAGATACTGTATTCTTCCACTTACAAAAGATACCTAGAATCGTCAAAATCAGAGACAGAAAGTATAATGGTGGTTGCCAGAGGATGGCGGGGGGGGACATGGGAGCTACTGCTTAATACTGTACTATAGTTTTGCAAGATGCTATCATTGAAGGAAACTGGGTAGACTACACCTGAGATCTCTGTGTATTACCTCTTATAATTGCATGTGAATCTACAACGATTCAAAATAAAAATTTTAATTAATATTTTAAAAAGAATGTTTAAAATTTGTAGTTTATTTATTGGGTGTTAATATACACATATTTGATAAAATGTTCGCTCATTAATTTAACAGCATTTATTCCAAATATACAATATGCTGGTTCTCATGGAGCTTATGTTATTTTTAAAACAAATTTTAGTATCGTAAGGTGAAGACTAAAATTCCCACAACTGTCCTACAGAGATAAGTTCATAGCCTAGTAACACTGTGATGCTATATCTAATAAACTACATTTTGTGTTCAGAAAATAGATTGTGTGATGGAGGACAAATTATTTAGAGGCTACATTATATAAATGAGTAATGTGGCAACAATTTTTCTCAAGATAGTAAAAGTACATGCATTAAGTTTTCTTGAACCAACTCCATCTGAATTTATTTTCATGTGAAAGTTGAAAATATCCATTATATCCTACACACCTGAATAACTAGGGGTCAGTGTAAGGTGACACTTCTTTTTATAGTTTATCTTTTTTTTCTAGACCAGTAAAGGACATAAAGGTCCAAGATATCCAAGCTTGCAGCCAAGAGAGAGAAGAACCAATTTACTACTTTGGACTATCAGCAAAATACAAAGCTACATGTCATTGTCCCGCATGGGATGCTGTGATTTATCAAATGTTAATCTTCAAAGATCCCATTCCTTTACTAGTGAGCAATCAAGATGGTTCAAATGTGCCTTGTTATTCGGTTGACTTGCTGGGTATTCAGTGTTGTCTTTCTGCTTTTTCAGTTTTTGGGGAGTTCGGGGGTTTGTTTTTGTTTTATTTTGGTTTCACTTAAGGCCATTTAAAGGAGACTGGCATTTAAAATTTTAGTTCTCCCTTGTAATGAATGTTTCCTGAAAAAAATACTCATTATATAACAACTGATAAAATAGCTCATCTCTAATATACATGTCATTAATCCAACATTGTTATCAAATCAATCTCGTTTTGAATTACTAGTAGAAAGATCAGTTTGAATTAGTGAAAGAAGAAGATTATGTAATAAGACATTCTAATGTCATTTTATTACTCACAGGTATATTTTTTAGATTGTAAACATTTTGAATGCAAAGGTTTTTAGTTAGAGACCCAGCTGAGCCAGTTTAAGAAAAGTTTATGCCTCCCCCTCTTTTTTTAAGAGACTTTATTTTTTGGAGCAGTTTTAGGTTTACAGACATATGAGTGGAAATTACGAAGTTCCCATATACCCCGACTTTGCCTCCCCACCCAGTTTTCCCTGTCACTAACATCTCGCATTAGTGTGGTATGCTTGCCGCAATTGATGAATCTGTACTGATAATTTATTGTTAGCTCAAGTCCATGGTTTACATTAGTGTTCATTCTTGGTGTTGTTCGCTCTGTGAGGCTTGACAAATGCACGATGACATTACAGTATGATACAGAATAGTCTCACTGCCCTGAGAACCCCCCGTGCTCCTCTTATTCATCCTTCCTCCCTCCCAACCCCCCAAACCCTGGTAGCCAGTGATCTTTTTACTGTGTCTATAGCTCTGCCTTGTCCAGAATGCCAAAGAGTCGGAATGGCATCATTTGTAGCCGTTTCAAATTGACTTTTATCACTCAGCAATATGTATTTAAGGTTCCTCCGTGTCTTTTAGTAGTTTGACGGTTCTTTTATTTTTATTCCTGAATAACATTCCAGTGTACAAATGTGCCACAATTCGTTCACCCCTTCCCCTATTGAAGGACACCTTGGTTAATTCCAAGTTTTGACAATTATGAATAAAGCTGCTATAAACATTCGTGTGCAGGTTTTTGCGGGGGCATAAGTTTTAAATTCATTTGGTTAAATACCAAAGAGTGTGACTGCTGAGTCATACAATGAGAGCATGTTTAATTTTGTAAGAAACCACCAAATTGTCTGCCAAAGCAGCTGTACCGTTTTGCATTCCCTCCAGCAGTGAGAGTACGTGTTTCACATCCTCGCCAGCATTTCTGGTTGTCAGCATTATTGGCAATTCCCTGCTGACCTATGATGCTGAGCATCTTTTTTCATATGCTTATTTGCCACCTGTATAACATCTTTGGTGAGGTGTCTGTTCAGATCTTTTGCCCATTTTTTAAATTGGGTTGCTTGTTTTCTTATTGTTGAGTTTTAAGAGTTCTTTGTATATTTTGGATACCAACCCTTTATCAGGTATACCTTTTGCAAATATTTTCTCCCCATCTGTGCTGTGATCTGTTTTTAATAACGTAACTAATTTGCTCATTCATCTTTATATGACCTTCAAAACTTAGAAGGTTCCTCATTTAGTACTTATTCAGCAAGTGTTTGAAGATGCCCCTTTCAAGAGCTTGCCCACTATAATATGGGTTTGCATGAAAATATTTGTTTTGTGTGGATACATTTCCAAATATCCTACAGTAACCGTTGAGAATAAATGCTGATATATTTCCACCCACCCTCCAAAAACAAAATTTGAGTTTACTTGTAACAGAGAGAAAGTTGATGAAAATACATCAATCTGCTTTCAAGACCGCCACCCGTTTCACAGAGTTACTTGCATTTCGAGTTAAGAAGACTCATCTTCTAACTGGACGCCAGCCACCAGTGCAAGAAGATTTAACCATAAGATTGCTGCACGAGACCAAGATGGGCACGTTGCTGGCTCCTGCCCTCCCCAAAGCTAATCGTGCCTCTGCTTCTCTCAGATACGTTTACATTTTAGACATTGGAAGTAGGTTACCCTCTCATTCCAATAGCCTAAGATAGACAATCTTTAAAAAGTACTTCCCTTACACAGACGTACTAGAGCATGGACTTGAGGATATGGGGAGGGGGAAGGGTGGGCTGTGACGAAGTGAGAGAGTGGCAGGGACATATACACACTATCAAATGTAAAATAGCTAGCTAGTGGGAAGCTGCCGCATAGCACAGGGAGATCAGCTCGGTGCTTTGTGACCACCTAGAGGCGTGGGATAGGGAGGGTGGGAGGGAGGGTGATGCAAGAGGGAAGAGATATGGGAACATATGTATATGTATAACTGATTCAGTTTGTTGTAAAGGAAAAACTTAAAAAAAAAAAAAAAAAAAAGTACTTCCCTTGCCAAATCAACACCAATCAAGTATTACAGACAGTCGGGTCACTCCAACAAAGTTAAAGATCATTCACCTCTTAGCATTTGCAACAAATCCTGAAGAATCCCTGAGGCTACCCTGGAAATTGAGGTCAAACATTTAATAGATGAGGCCTGGGCAGAAAGTCTTCTGAATGAGTGTAACAGAAAAGTCTAAAATACTACTACTCAGGCCATTATGTTTACATTACAATTTGCATGTGTAGCACTCTGGAAAATTGACTGTGTAAAAGCGTTCTATGAATTCCACTTTCCATAGTGTTTTCCCTCCTGGTGTCTTTTCAAAACAATTGGAGCAGTTAAGCAGGGGTTGTTACTTAGAGAACATGTGCTAAAACAGATCTCCCTCCCCTTGTCAGAAAAAAGGAACACGTCCTAAACGATGCCCGTGTCTTAAAAATCTATTGTCTTCCTCTGTGATCTATTTACACAAAACACCAGGCTAGTCTACCCCAGCAAGGTCCTACAAGCTGCGGACAGCTAGAGAAAACAAGCAAGCTGGGAGAATCATCTTACCTGTAGCTTACATGAGCTAGGGCTCTCAAGATTTAACCTCCTGAAACAAAGATTTTTTTCTTCACAAGAGAATTTTGGGCTCAGTGTTCATGACTACAGATCCTTGTCACATAAGAGTTTGCTAGCATTAATACAGTGTAAAATGCATATTAAAAATCTCTGCTGCAAAGGAAGCAGTGTTTTGATTATTGGCAAATATGTTATTTGGCAAGGTATAACCATCACAGGGCACCTTGAATGGACAGGGTTCTTTGTAACTAAAGACTGTCTATCAAAGAAAGTTCCAGATTCTAATGTAACACAAGTTGGGGGCTGGGGTAATGCTTAGATCCTACTTCTGCCGAAGAGGAAGAAGTATATGGTACAGGCTGGCATTGCAGCTGGAGGCAGGTAATGCTCACTGACCGGAGGGTCCCTTTCACAAGAAAGCGGTGCCTTCCTATCCACAGAGTCAAGGCTGTTGCCGGGGAACCACTAATCTAAAGTCAAGGACAGGAGTCTGATCACTTCACAAGTCTTGGGGCTCTCATTATAGCAAAAAGGAGGCCTTTCACTTGTTCGACAATAAGATCCAACTGAAGGCCTGGAAAATGGCACCCCTCAAGCAACACTGACCACCACCAGTGGCTCTGGATTAGGTCAGGAGAATAATTTAACATAGCAGGAGCATTTTTCTGGGGTGCTATTGAATACTGAAACATCTAAAATGTGCCTAGTAATTGAAAAATTAAACTTTTTCATCCACTTTTGCCATATATACTTGATTCAGTATTGTATGACATGCAGAATATTTTAAATCTTCCCTTAATTCATGGCCTTATTCTGAATGCCTGTATAGGAACTTGAGAGAGAGTTTTTCAGAAGGTGCATTTACCCACTAACGGATGCTTAAAAATCAGTCTTACCTCAAGAGACAATTAGCACAAAAAAAAAAAAAAAAAAGAGAGAGAGACAATTAGCAGAAGCAATTCTGATAAAAACACACGCATACATTTTATTGCAGGTCTTTTTAACTGGAAACACTGTTGTGTCTCTCTTCTGTACCACAGACGGGGTTTCTCTTACTGGCAGCAGTATCTCCAGGGCTTTGTTCACAGTATCCCCTACAAATGTTTTACGAATGAATAAATGAGTGAACAAAAGAGTATGGGAATTCAGAACCATAAGTAGCTTGATATGTGGTCCGCATGTGGGCTCAGAGCACTGTGAACTGTTGTGCTCATGTCTACATCCTTTTACAAAAGGTGCCAGGATTCTTACGGCACAGTTTCTGAAAGGACAAACTTTTACGCTTTTAGGAACCTGTGAGCGAAACAGGTTGAAATTCCCCCAAAGAGAAAAAACCTTTTCATGCATTCAGCCTATTGTGTCTATCAATCCCATCAGTAATATCTACTATGCCCCCCTGAGCTCCTTATAATTAATACCAGCTTTTTCGAAACTGCTGACATTTATGCCCTGAGCACTTGTGCTTCCAAAGAAACATTCTGACTTACATCACAGGGAAGTTTACACGCCGGTTATGTATCAACACCTGCACTGTCATTTGCCTCCAGCTTCCCGAATGAAGGGAAGAAAAATCTGAAGGCTAAATAAATACCTACAAAAAAAGTATCGTTATTTCAAAGACACAACTCTCATTATTTAAATGACTTGGACCCATGAGTTAACTTCATTCAATCTGTAGAGCTGATTTCCTGAAGGAGGGTCCCCATGATCTGCTTAATCAATGATAGCAAAAACTTGAGAGAGTTTACCCACAGTAGTGTTTCACGGCAATTTCACGGATTAAAGCCCACATCCATAATTAGCTTAGCATAGAGACAGAGGAAAAGTAAGTGGTTCTTGTTTCTTTGCTGGAAACATAGTTGGTAACAGGATGGGGGTACAGTAGGAGCTAATTTGAAGGCAATAGGTTCCCAGGTCGGCTCTTTACTTACTAGAGACCCATTTTCATACATCCCTCCTTATACCAACTGGCAGCTATTCACTCCTCCTGAGAATCAGAGACAGAATAATATAAGACAATTCATTTGGAAGAAGATTTGAATATTCCGCTAAATCCTCAGATTTCTTCTAGTAGTTTCTTGGAGATGACAGTTCTTGCACTTATAAACCCAGAACATCTCCCATCTCCCACGTCTTCAAGTGCACGTGCAAAAGGAATGTGGGGAAGCAGGTGGGGAGGGTGGGACCCTTGCATAATTTACCTCCTCTTTCTTTCCCAAAGTTGATTCTATCCTGCTGGACGATTAAGGAGATTTCAGTGGGATAGTTCATTCAATCCACAGACACTCAGAATCTATGGTGAACATCAGTATTTTTTGTTTATATAACCCTAATGGTTTTTTCCTTCAAACTCTCACGTATTTCTATGTGTCTGACATCTACAAAGATTGAATAGTTGCAAAAGATGTAATTTTCACCGTACTATAATTAATTACATTTTAAAATAAAACCGCTACATTACTCTTTTAAATAAATCCTTCAAATCTAAATACTACAGTGAATCACCAGCATCTACTATGACACATATGTACAATCATGTCTTTAGGAGTCAGAAATTTTACGTAGCTTCTTTCTCTCTTTGAACTCATAATGACATTTCACATCCCCCAAAGAATTTCCTTCTCATGTATAAACATTTTTTTCTTAAAACCTCCATTCAAACTACTTCACTTCTTTGCAAAAATCTGTCTATAATCAAGACTTTTATTTTCTGTCACTATCATTCTTTCTGTCAATACTCACTTCAGCATTTGAATGTTCCTTTCTTTGGCCCTCCACTGGTTTTTACTTGGAACCACACACGACAGTGAAATTAGGGATGGGTAAGTGGTAAGCCTGTATTTTGCAGAGTGGGAGAATGGAATTTGAGAACAGGGATGTGGGAAAGGGAGCCCATTCCAACCACAGGCATATTTCAGGCCCATCGGTTTTATGGAAGATTGAATGGAAGTTGAGGCTCTGGAAACTGATCCTCCTGAAAGCCTTCGTGCGCCACGTGCCCTGGTTGGCACGCACATCCTTGTCTGGAAGAAACCACCAAACTAAGAGCTCACTGACACCAAGAACCCCGCTTGGGTTTGAACCAGTCTGGAAAATGCCCTGGACAGAAGGGTCACCTGGCTCCCGCATTTATGCCTCCTTTGCCCCATCAGCCCACAGGTCATCCAGATGGCCTCCTGGAGGAGGGGGGCCCCTCTCCCACTTCTTGGCCTCCCACTCGAATGGGGTCTCAGGTACTGAAATGATCATGGAGTTGGGAGTCAGACGGACATGAGATGAAAGCACAGATCTGCCACCTGTCGTCAGCATGAACTTGGTCAAGCTAATTAAACCTCTGGGCCCTAGTTTCCTCACCTTATAAATGAAGCTAATAACACCTGACTTCTGCAAGGACCGAACGAGGCAACACCTTTCTGCAGTACCGAGCACAGTGCACCCACACACCCCTGTTTGCTTCGCCCCTTTCTCCCTCACAGCTTGTTATTCAGCACCCTTATCTGCTCATCTCCCATCTCCTAACCAAAATATACACATCTGAGTCAGTTCTACCTTAAAGTTAGGATAGAAAATGGCAGGAAACAAATGCTGCATTTTCTACATGTTTACATGTTTTGTTTCCTTTTATCTGGCTTGATTAAGTTTTTAAAATTAGTTAGCAAAACCTACATCTAAGCAATAATTCTTCAAGGGCTGAGATTTCGGGTACAGCCCTGTAGGGAGATGAATATGAGGCAAGAAAGAGACTCTCCGTTCCCCAGAAATTGTACTGCGTTGGTTGTTCCTGACTCAGTCCGGGTGTTGGGTGGCCTTGACTATGATCCGGATTGACCACTGAAGTCCTCGGGGCCTAATCTTCTGAGTGATCCTAGGGTCACCATCATTGGCTACACCCACCCCCAGCTTCGGAACGAGGTCTGCAGCAGAGGGGTCATATACCTGGTTGATGCCAAGTCTCATACATACAGCTTAGTTCCATTTCAGACGAGAGCCGACTCTAGGTCTGTGGGGGTCTGATTCCACAAGCCTTAAGAACGGGCAAACAGAACCAGCTCCTGTGCTTAAGTGTTTGATCAAATACTCCAAGTAATGGCAATACCCACTTCTACTCTGATCCTCAGCATCTTATAGACTAATCAGCTTACAAGCTAATAAATAAAAAATAATAATAATAATAAGGAGAAAGTCCCAAGTACTCTAGCACCTACCACAGAGTAGGAATATTTACGTTACAGAAATACTTTCTAAACACACTAAACCTCATATAAAGTTGTTCTTTTCCACAACTTTAGAATTAATATCTACAATTTGCTTTGTGATGTTTTAAATATAGGTGTCTTCCCTGTCCTTTAGCTTTCTTTCTAACCATATGTCTTTGAAAGGTCATGTGGAATTTAAATACTATCGAAAATAGCCAACATTTTGCTTTTAGTTATATGGAATTGAATCCAACCCCGTCTACTCTCTTCTTGAAGTACATTTTTTTTTTAAGTTTAACATTCACTTAAAGTTTCCTTCCCCTTTCAACATATAATTGTCTCTCACACAAAGGCATTCTGTAAGACAATATAAAGAAGGTAATCTGAAAAAAAGTATAGCCTATTTTATTTTACAAACACAGCAAACAAGTTACAGTACTAAGTCACCAGGCCGACATTGCACCAATGATCATTTTCCATTCTATAAAAATATCACCTTTAGAATTTTTCTTCCTGTATCAGGGTTTATGAAATTAATTGACAATTGAGGTATAATGCAAGACATATAGTACCAAGCAGAACTGTGGGACATAGACAAGTTTGGGGGATATCCATGCTGTTTTAGAGTTGTAGCTTAAGCATTGCTTGGAATTTTGGGAGATCTACTAATACGTCAAAAGTTTCATTATAAACAGTCGAGGCTGCTTCAAAGAACTAAGAGTACTTCTTGACCTTGCTGCTAAATTATGAGGCAGGACATATTTCTGTTTCAGACAGTACAAAAAATCTGAATGATCATACTTATCTACATTTAACTGAAAAATCATACAAATACACAAGTTGAAGGATTTAAAGCCCCATGCTTGGATTCTCTGGAGGTAACAGACTCCAGGATTTGGGAGATTACAGGTCTAGGACTAGCATTCATATTACAAACAAGTCTAGGATTTTTGTCCTGGAGTATGACTTAGAACCTGTTAACTAGCAACTTCATAAAGCGTGCCCTGACTCCAGGGAGCGATGGTTTCATCCTCTGCCATGAACTAGAATTAAGTAGATTTGCAGCTCCTGGCTTTCAAACACTTCTGAATGTGACTTGTATCCACGTTATCAAAATAGGAAGTATTTAGGCAGAGCAGTTTTCCTTCTTAATAAACATAGATGCTTTTTACAGGCATATATGATTTAGAAACTCAAATAAAGCTTTTTCAGCAATTTAAATCTTTTTTCTTTTAAATGGTGCCCTTGCAACCTCTTGAATCATACTTATATAGATGTGTTTCCATTTGGACATATAACAGATGTGCAAATACTATTATTTTTAAAAGTGAAATTCTAAATTTAAATGAACACCATTTTTATAAAGCAAAGCAACTTTTGGTATATGGCTTGAGCACAGCTTCATAATGGATGGATATTTGGGGTTTTAAAATGAAAAAATTTTTTCTTTCGATAAAACACCAAAATGTTTTCTAACCAGTCTGAATCATACTAACTTTCAAGATGACCTGCAGCAAATGACAATGCCCTTTTAAATTTCAATATATGATTGATTCGATGATTGATTCACTTTTCCACGAGTGAGGCAAAATAATATCTATTTTATTATGAAGGTAAACAAAGTACCTCCTGCCATTTGTCAATGGGCTATACAGGTAGACTTTCAGCTGTGAAATGCAAGACTTCTCAGCAGGTCTGCACTTTCTATTTCCACATCGCCCATGCACTTGCTTATTTCCCTACTTCTGCTAATGGGACCTTTGTTTTTACAGAAGTTGGCTTATGCCCTAGGCTCAAGCTCTTTGAATTACAAGACTCTTGCTTCTCATTTGTTGCCTATGGCCAACTGATCGCCAAGTTCTATTGATTTTATTTCCACCGCAAACCACGAGGATGACCTTTCACGCAGAGTACAACTATTCCAGTTGACCATTCTCATGTCTCTTCCAAAGATGTTGCAATATACCCATAAGTGTCCTGCGTCCAGAGTTGCTTTTGGCGGAATAATCTTCCTAGAATACAGCTCTTGACTGTGACCTTCTCTGACACACCTTCAAACTCTTCACGTTGCCATGTGAATTTAACTTTCAACTCCTTAACTCAAAATTAAGGCTCTCCCTAGTCCCTGACTCAGGCGTCTTCACAACCACACTTACCCTGTGCCCCCGTTAGAAGGAAGTACAAATCATTCCTCACAAACACCAAGTCGGAAGTTACCGTATTGTCCTCAGACATGGAGACCGAGGAAAGCTGGGTGGCTGAGGGGTCTGTCAGATGAACGAGCCTTTGAGGTACAGCTGAAGAGACCACGTGGAGTTATCTCGACCAAAAAAAATTAGATATCAAAAAAGTATACTTTTCTTTAAATAATTTTCAGAACAACTAGCTTCTCCCACAGCTACGTGTGGAGAGGAGATTCGGCTCTCGTGTCAATCTAACCATCCGGCCAAACCTGCCCACCTGTTCATTCAGGACCACAGCTCCTAACTCAGTGCTACGTTCTCCTGACCTGTTACCCTCATCTCTAAGTCGGAGCCCCTCAGTCAGTTCAGGCGAGCTCTGTTTGCCTTGCTCTGCCTTCCCCACAGCCCTGCCTTAACCCCGGTGGCCTGATGCACCTCTCCGTCCAATTCAAATTCAGTTAATGCGGTCCGACCGCACAACCTAACACCACACACCTTATCCCAGAATACACCAGCTGCAAGTGCTCTCTTCTCACCGATAAAGACACTTTGTACAATTCACTTAACATTTCTCACGTTCTGCCTAGAGTTATTTTTTCTTGTTGTTGTTTTTTTCTACGTGTTTAACAGCACAACTTGAGGCCAAGACTTACGCTTTTTGCTTCTTCTGCAACACCCCAAATGGTGCTTGCACGCAAGAGAAGCCTAATGCAAACTTGCGCGGCTAAATGGAATTTGCGTCATAAATGAAAACTCTATTTAACTGCATATTTGATTATGTGCCTCTTTTTCCTACAAGATTATAAGGGTTTTTCTCCCCGAGGACTTCGTAGTGTCAGGCACACAGGAGTGCTCAGAAAAAAAAAAAAATGCATGTGGAAGGGAGGAGAGGAGAGAAGAAAAATAAATAAGGAAGGGAAGAAGGGGAGATAAAGAGATGGATGGAAGGAAAGAAGGAAGGAAGGGAGGGAGGGAGAAAGGGAGGGGATAAAGGAGATACAGAGGAAACAGAGAGAGAGAACATGTTTCTACATGAAATTCTGACTTGTTGATCTCACTGAATTTCAGGAAAATAAAGCTATTTGTGCAGCGCTTTTAATAGAATCGAGTGAATTAAAACATAATGGAAAAAAGCTGTTTCTTTTAAAATGATTAGGTAAGAGAGCATTTTAAATGGAATGGCATGTGGCTGGCCAGTGTGTCACCAGGAGAAGCCGCTGTTCAGCTACCCAAGGTCTCGTGTGACTGGGGGTGGGGACAGCAGATTGACAAGGACAGGCCCTCAGGTCGAGAGGCTCAGCAATGCAAACCATGTCTCAGGACGGTATTCAAACCACCAAGCTCACAAAAACCAAAGTGGTAGGGGCTTCCCTGGTGGCGCAGTGGTTGAGAATCCGCCTGCTGATGCAGGGGACACGGGTTCGTGCCCCGGTCCGGGAAGATCCCACGTGCCGCAGAGCGGCTGGGCCCGTGAGCCATGGCCACTGAGCCTGCGCGTCCGGAGCCTCTGCTCCGCAACGGGAGAGGCCACAGCAGTGAGAGGCCCGCATACCGCAAAAAAAAAAAAAAAAAAAAAACAAAGTGGTAGAATTAGGACGCAACTTGATTCGTCTAATGCACACCGAGAAATAAAACTGTGGCAGAACCGATGAGGTCGTGACCCGCACACGATCTCCCTGTGGACACACCTGCGTGGAGTGTCCCACATTAAGGCTGATATTTCTCGGTGGGCGCTAGGATCAGAAGCAGGCAAGTTTGTCACAGGATTTCAAAGGGTGATAGCATTAGGCTAGGATGGTTCCCAGTGTCTATCAGCTCGGTGGTCATTCATCCTGAACGTGGACTTCTATTACCTGGCTCTTTGGCCAAACGTATCACTCCACTAAAACCACCAGTTATTGAATGATCAGTGTCAAAATTTTGACACTCTGCCTCTTCTTTTTCTATGTTCTATTGCTGACCAATACGTCTCTCCACTCCCCTCCCCCCATACACACACTTCCTTCTGATGATTGACACAGATACCCCCTTTCTTTATCTTATGAATATATTCAGTCCGGTGTTTCTCTGGCTGGGAAAAACTATCTCATTAAGGTTTTCACAGCTCTGCTCTTTTTTATTGCATTCTGCTTTAATAGTTCAACTATCAGAGCTGTTTTATTGCTATTAATTCCAAATTCCTGGGAGACACCCAATTACTACCCACTGCCATGTGCAGCAAGAGGTATAAAAGTCCTCCTTTCAAAAATTCCTTCAAGATGTTTGAAGGTGGTCGGAAGGTACAAACTTCCACTTATAAAATAAATAAGTCTTGAGGATGTAGTATACAGCATGGTGATTGCAGTTAACAATATTGTATTGTAGGGCTTCCCTGGTGGTACGGTGATTGGGAGTCTGCCTGCCAATGCTGGGGACACGGGTTCGAGCCCTGGTCCGGGAAGATCCCACATGCTGCAGAGCAGCTAAGCCCATGCGCCACGACTACTGAGCCTGCGCTCTAGAGCCCGCGAGCCACAACTACTGAAGCCCGTGTGCCACAACTACTGAAGCCCGCGCGCCTAGAGCCCGTGCTCCGCAACAAGAGAAGCCACCGCAATGAGAAGCCCGCGCACCGCAATGAAGAGTAGCCCCCGCTCGCCACAACTAGAGAAAGCCCGCGCGCAGCACTGAAGACCCAAACGCAGCCAAAAACAAATAAATAAAATACGTAAATTTATAAAAATATATATATTGTCTATTTGAAAGTTGCTAAGAGAGTAGATCTTGAAAAATGGTAACTGTGTGGTGATGGATGTTAGACCTAGTGCGGTGATCTTTTCACAATATACACGTATATTGAATCATTATGTTGTACACCTGAGACTAATATGTTATACATCAATTGTAGCTCATTTTAAAAAAAGAACTTGACAAAAAATTATAAAATTTAGTTCTCTCCCCAAATACTAAAATTCAGTAATACACATAGTAAGCAAACAATTATCAGCACTTAAAACAGTCAAGACATTTAACAAATGCAAAGGAAAAGTACAGGCAGAACGGAATCAACGGCAGATATAAACTAAAGCTTTTAACAATGTAACAGTTTAAAACTAATAAAGGAAAAGAAAGTTCAATCAAAGTATTTGACTACAAATCAAAGTTCCAAGCGAGATATTAATAGTTGAGGGAAGAAGAATACACTGCAAGTGCAGGGTTGGGGCTAGGGTCACCGTCCCCTGCTCTGCTCTGATGCCTTCCTCCGAGCGCTATCCAACCTGCTTCCCCAGAACCCAGCGAAATGGCTGGACATTAGACAAAAGAGTAGGGAGATCTCAGGGCTCAGAGGCCAACCTCTCCATTCACCAATGCCGCGGATGAGAAGGAATCAAGGTCCTCACACCTGCTAAGATATCCAAGCACCACAAATTCTGGGAACCCAGATGGAGACGGTGGGAGGAGAACAGCCTTTCTTTCTTTTTTATCCACAGGTCAGTGCCCATGGACCCGAGAAGGTGGGCCTGGAGACACCGTCAGGCTTAGACCTCGGGGAGACTCACAGGATGCTCAACGGGCATTTTTAAGGGACATGCAGAGAAAGAGGATTGGCTTCCATTGTCTCTAGAAAGAAAGTCAAAACTTGCCCTTAGAAAACTAGTGGTGTCTAGGAGTGAATTTGTCAATAAGAAACAACAAAGTCAGTGGGCACTCTGTGAGCTGTACTGGTACCTGTTTATTCTAATTAATAACTGTATTCTGCATTGAGATGAGTTTCTTTAAGGTAGTTGCAATTTTTGCAATGTCCTCTTGTCAAAATTGTATCTGCATACATTATGGAATGCTCTAACTCAAATTCTATTTTCTCCTTTGAAACCCAATTTCTGCCAAATGATCTGTAACCATTAAAGCTTTGAAGTCATATTTAATAGAAATATCTGTTCTCGAGACAGTTATCAACAATTAAAACAGCAATAAAGATGTATTTGTAACTCTGAGGGTTGAAAGATAAAAAAATACTTTAAATTTTGTATAATCAAGGGTGACGGATATGGTAAATATGGTAAAGACGATTCTAAGAACAGTCTGTTTACAGAAAAACTGTTCTGTGCCAGGCAGTGTGCTATCTCCTTTACAGACCCTGAAAAGGGTCTGGTCCTTGAAACACTCCATAATTTTTTCACTTTACTGACCCAAAGTCACATGGCAAATGAGGCTTAGAACTTGAGATATAACCACAGTTCCTTCCCATATTTCGCTCTTTCACTGTAACTGAGACTTCCCAAAGCAAGGTTTGGACCACCTAAGAATGGATGTTCTTGTGATTTATAAGTAGCTTCTGCTGACCTCCTGGACATCCGTATGCCAAGGATGCAATCAAAGCAGGATGCTGTGACTGCAGGCAAGTTAGAACAGAGGCAGATGCTTTCCTACGGCATCCAGTGGCGCTTAGACTCCTCGTTATGTGGATATTAGGCCCAGAGCCCGGGGCCCAGGTCATTTAGCAACAGTGAGACTAGTCTCTTATACCTGCTGGCTCTCAATTCCTTGTTCTTCCTTCATTCTATCTGCAATAGTTACATTTCAGCAAATACGTGGTAAGTGTCCACCTGTGCTAGGTAAATCAGCTTTGAAGACTCAATTATGCATTAGAAAATACCTTCTCTGGCACGGTATTAAAACAAAGTGATCTGGACCTCTATCAAGCTACACGGCCTCCTCTGTCCCCTGATGGGGACCGGCGGAGCGCTAATAACTTCTTGCATTGGTTTCCTTCCTGCTGGATTACACGCTTCAGCAGATGGATTTGGACACATACACAACTCCTCAGCCATGCACTTTCACGTCATCCCCTAGGATGTATTTCTGTAGATTTCTATTCCAATTTAAATAGAAAAACAGTGACTTGCCCAGGATCCCATGGCTGGCTGGGGACGAGATGAAGTCTGTTCCATTTTCTACTTCCCTGCTCCTGGCAGCTTCTTAAAAAGACAGCTCTGATCACATTGTATTGAAAAATAGGAAATTAGAAAAAGATTATTAGATACCCCCTTGAAAATTAAACCTCTAAAATTGTAACAACTTTTGCAATTCTATGCTGGTTATTTTTATTCTATAGATTTATAACCCTGTAACTAAAATTAAAACATTAAGTTTTGTGTTTTAGATGCTGTATTTCTTTTATTAATCAGGCAATGTTTTCAATATGTATTTTAAAAGATTCTGCAATCCCAACAATTTGGAATTTGAAATCATCTTACAAGGCGAGTGCCTGTCAAGGCTATTCTTTGATAAGTCAACTATATTTTCTCATAGCTTCCAAATTATGTATGCAAGTCCCTTCACCACATTAAGCTACATTTTCCAAAAGGGTCCTCATTTTAAGGCGATCTATTCTGCAATAAGCATTATCTGGTCCGGATAAAGCTCACTTGGGTCCCTGGAAGTGTAGTTAGGTGTTAGCAAACACTTTTTTTTTTTTTTTTTTTTTGCCGGGGGAGAACCTTATAAAAAAACGAGTGGACTAGAAATTGGATCCTCAGTCACTGGCTGTTTTTCAAGAGTCCTTTGACCACTTCAGCAAATTGCAACAGGGAGCCAGGCTCACAGTGGTGCGCTTCCAAGGTCACTAGGCTCATCCAGGGATCATTCAACATTTTCACACATTTCATTTTAATTGTCACAGAATCCATGACCAAAGAGCACAGCCGTTTTCAAAAGAAACAGTCAATCAACCACCGGAGAACACATTTCCCCAACTGTCATTAACCTGTTTGAATTCTATGCCTTGTTTTTTTTTTTTGTGTGTGTGGTATGCGGGCCTCTCACTGCTGTGGCCTCTCCCGTTGCGGAGCACAGGCTCTGGAGGCGCAGGCCTAGCGGCCATGGCTCACGGGCTTAGTTGCTCCGCGGCATGTGGGATCTTTCCGGACCAGGGCACGAACCCGTGACCCCTGCATCGGCAGGCGGATTCTCAACCACTGCGCCACCAGGGAAGCCCTCTATGCCTTGTTTTTAATAGTCCTGGGGAGTCCAAACCATGACCAGGGCACAAAACTTCTTCACTGCACGCTCCCTCAACGCACTCGAGTTCAGGCAGGCAGCTCCAGGGATTTGCAACCTGAACTTGTCACAACGCCACTGCTTCTTCAGAGGTACAAGTGGGAGGGGTTAACAGCCCACCCCCCTTTGTAATGTCACTGTTGTAAAAAGAAGCCCCAGGGACGGTGAGCAGCATAAAACATGAATCTTCTGACAAAGATGCCCTAGATAAGACTTTATTACGATCAGATTAAACCCAACCATCATTATTTTCTCCTACTGCATTTGTTTACTAAGAAGAAAATAAACTCTGTGACGTGTTCTCTGGAGACCTACCGTGAGCTTTTCTCACCCCTGAAACAACGCAGAGGACAGGACTCACATCTTTAGGCAGCGAATATTCACGGAGCGCTTTCTGTGCCCCTGGCACTAGGACAAAAGCCAGAAATCGCCACCATACCTGCAACGGACATACTGACATCCCCGAGGGTCTCGAACTTGGGCTACTCTGTTACTCTAACCGAGCATACGGCTGGTCAACATGATATTTTAAAAAATCCATGTTTATGTTTTCCTTGTTATTGATACAGCTTCTAAAGAGAAGCAAAAGAGAAACAGAGCTTTTGTGTAATGGACTTTACTTTTCTGCTTAGCACCTAGAAATAATGCCTAGTCTTTGAAATACGACCTGTAGATTTCACTTTGATAAAAAGGACTGCAAAAGAAGTTGGGAACCCAGCTGAGGTAAGAAGAAAGGTTGCTTTTATCCATGTGGTTTAGGGGAGTAGAAGAGACTAGTGCAAAGGATAGAAACTGCTTTCTTCCTAATGAATAGGTGACCCACATGAATGCCCCCGGTTTCCCCACTTGGCAAACCTGACATGGAAACACCGCCAAGTTATGCCGCCATGAATAGCTTCGTTTGAGAATTCTGAGCATGGCAAGGGGCAGTTCCTGAACATGTTTTTATTCATCATGGAAGCCTTGTAGGCTAATTAGGCAACCAAGAACACTCAGACTCAGGAAGGAGTGGTATTCAGGCTGTTTTTAGGATAGCTTGTGGCAGCAGCTGTTGAAAACCTCAATGAGACAGCGCTACAATCCTACAGGAGAGGAGGTGAGAAGGACTCCGGATGGAGATGTACCCGGAGGTGTGAGAGCGAACAGTTACTATAGTTCAGGCCCGACTTTTACTCGGCACGTGAGAAGCTGTTAGCGACACAGGACCTAAAGTGATTCATTAGGAATCAGAACAACCACTTTGAGAAATGAGAATGCGTGCCCTTCAGAACAAGAAAACACTTCGCCTGAAAGTTGTATGGGTCTAGCTAAATTGCAGAGTCCACATGTGTGTATCAGCAACAAACTACACGACAGGGTTATTTTCTTCATAGCATTCAAAACCGGAGTGCACACGGAAGGCTAGACTGATTCAGGGTTAATGAATGATATGCAGGGTAGCTGCAGCAGACTGATAAAAGGGCACTGAAAGGACGGATGAAGGAAGAGTTGAACTCTGGATTCACAGGAAATGTAGAAATGGAAAACTTTCCAAAATGAGTAAATAAATTGGGAGAGAAAGAAGGCGATGAGGGATGTGACACGGATATCTCGATGAGGTTGAGAGGCAGGGGTGGTGGGAGCTGGGGTTGAGGGAACAGAACATAAGACTTCAGAGCCTGGGCAGTTCCTGGCAACACTCGGGATGTGATTAAGACGCAGTGGCCGTCAGGAGTGGAGTTGGTCCCTGGAGAAGGGTATCTTTGCCACCCTTCGTAAAGTACGAACTCAAGCCTCCCAGGGTTTCCAACAAGAAGAACTGTGGTGAGGACCAGGGCACGCAGCCCTGACGGCCCTGACACGCGTTCCCCTGTAGGGTTCTCCGAGCGGCTTCTGCTGCCACGCGGCCTCTAAACTCTTCTTCCTTCACATCTCTGGACCAAGTGAAGACACTTAAGTTAATTATGTCTGGCTCTGTTGAGACCAGTTCTGAAATAGTAAGACTCTATTAACGACTTAGTGAGACAAAAGGGAAATTGATGGAGTAACATGAAAACGGGATACTCGGGCTTCCCTTGTTGCGCAGTGGTTAAGAATCCACCTGCCAGTGCAGGGGACGCGGGTTCGAGCCCTGGTCCGGGAGGATCCCACGTGCCGCGGAGCAACTGCGTCCGTGCGCCACAACTACTGAGCCTGTGCTCTAGAGCCCGCGAGCCACAACTACGGAAGCCCGCGTGCCTAGAGCCCGTGCTCCACAACAAGAGAAGCCACGGCAATGAGAAGCCCGCGCACCGCAACGAAGAGTCGCCCCCTCTCGCCGCAACTAGAGAAAGCCCAGGCTAGCTACGAAGACCCAAGGCAGCGAAAAAATAAACAAACTAACTAAATAAATAAATGCAAAAAAAGAAAAGAGAAAGAAAACTGGATACTCTTTTTTTCTTTTTCTTTCGTTTTCTGCTTTGTTTTATTTTTTAGTATGATTTCAGCATGCCAGCTTGGGTCCCCATACATGGAGATCTTCCTGTCTCATTCCCTGCTCCAAGCAAGTCCTTTAGACACCTTACACCTGGGTTCCCTCACCTAAAAATATGGTTAAGCCTTTCAGATCTACTCCACATGACCTGGGAGAATCAACTCAATAAGATGAATGCTAAAGCACATAGAAGCTTTTGTTGTTATATGTGCACTACGTTATTGCTAATTTATATTACCTCCCATTAAAAGACCTTCATAAAGTATAATCTTTACATTAAAGTGTACTTGTGACTTTTACTTCCTGGAAGACATGGTAGATAAGCTCTAATTTTATCAAATCTACATTGAGCAATACAAACTCATTTCTTCTGCAGTTTACACACTTTCCCAAAGTGCAAGTCTCCGGCCAATCTGTCCTCCCCCCACTATCAGAGGGGCTACAGCTCAAGTGTTCCTACTGGAGAAATAAGCTGCTGGCTCTTGTCACCGTTGTCACCATCATCATTGTCACCACTGACAGTCAGAGCCTAGAGTAATAGCTAACACATTTAAAAGAAAAACCATAAAGCTGGACCACAGTGAGAGAGAGAGCTCGGACTAGCTTACACAGATGTGCAGTAGAACAGTATCAAAGCGGGCAGCACTTTTAGAAGCCATAATTCCCCCAAGTGCAGCACCAGGGAGTATTTTAAACATCTGAGTCACCAAAAATGAAGAAGAGGAGCAGCCTAGTTTCATAGTCCTTAGGACTCAAAATCCTAATGAACATGGAACATCAAAGCTTTTATCCATTTCAATACCCAGTTCCCCTCTTTAAACTAGTATTTCAGTGTGAGATTGAGATTTCAAATTTTCCCTTTCAACCTGTATATTTTTGGATAATGTCACTGGTCACAGATGTAACCAAGCCCAAGAATCATGAATCACCACCCACCTCCCTATTTGATTGGCATTTCTCATTGCAAAGTAGGCTATGCTTTTGACACACACCACTTCTTTTCTGGAAACGTCTATTGAAAGAGATGGGAAAGCAATTCCTTGAAAGTCAGCAACTGAAAAGGTCTATTCACAATAATGTATATATAAATGTGCACATTCTTGTATTTTGAACACTATCAGAAAAGAATGATAATTTTGTCAGCAAAGTGGATAGATTCTCAACATATAGCTCCCAAGGCACTACAAGATCCAGATTACTATTTATGTAAAAAAGTCTTTTGCCCCATTCCTGAAGCCCTGATGTATATTTTCAGTGCTGTCTTAAGTTTTCTCGAAAGGGAAAGCCATTGGCCACATGCACACATCACATCTAAAGTACATCACTTAACTGCTTGTCCATTCAAAGCAGAAACCCTTCTCCGCCTCTCACACTCTACTGCTCTAGTACCATCACTCTAACCCCAGCCCTGTCTCAGCTGTGCCCAGAGCAGGCAAGCGGCAAACACTTGCGAAGTGAATAAAAACATGAGCGAAGTTTCTTCCCTCTTTATTTTGCCGCTTGAGCCCTCTAGCCCTTTCCTCCTCCCCTTTGATTTTGTATAACCTTATCTCCAAGCTCGCTAACCTGAATTTAGTCTTCCTTTCTGCCACCCAAATTCCCTCCTGGATTTCACCTCTCTCTGACTCTCCACTCTGGCATTTAGGCCTAGGCTCACATACTTAGTTTCTGGATTAATTTGGATTCCAAAAAAAAGCTCAGCCCAGCTCCTTGACCCGCAGACGCCACTTACCCCATCGCCCAGCACCCAGAAGGATCCCATGACCTGTGGGAAACGTGACGAGGGGGAAAGATACATAGTAGATGGAGCTAGAGTTCATTTCTACCATTTTCTTCTATTCAGACAAGCTGAACAACACTGAAGATATAGGACGGTTGACAAAAAAGGAAAAAGCAGATTGTGGGGTTGGTCTTCACACAGGAGCATAATTAGACGGGCGTATTACATGGTAGCTGGCACTGAGAAGAGGATGCTACGTATGTAAAAAGAAGGACTAATAGGGACACTTAAAGTAATGAGATTATACACTGGATGGCACTCTACTAGAAAATTCTAAATAAAATAATCCATATTATATCACAGAATATTAGCTCAAATGAAAATCAAAATAATTATCATCAGTGCTAAAAGTGTATTTCACAACTTACATCACCCATTCCTAAGATATCGCTTGTATTTTCTTGCATAACAAAGTATCTGTTCCAAAATGATACTTACCATGATATTCCAGTGGGAAATATTAGATTTCTGTGTACAGTAAAATCTTTTAGAATACATAAAAATAATTTTTAAAACTTTATGATTTTTTTCTTTCTTTATTACTTTGGGGATACATGAACATCTTCAAATTCTTCCTTTAAACTTTCTAAGCTTATTCTTCATTTTAGAAACTATAAAATGACAACAAAAATTTTTTTCAAGCAGAGTAAAAATAAAGCATCCCATTGTCTTTACACAACTTTTATAATGTGTGTATATTCCCTTCTTGTGTTTTCAGACATCCTTTTACCTCATTATGATAAGAGCGCGTGCAATTTGTGCCTTGCAGTTTCATTTATCACTGTACACGTAGCATTTTTCTATGTGGCTACCTAATTTTCTTTATCGTTATTTTAAAAGACTGCCTGTTGTTCTACCATGAAGCTGTTCTACAATTTATTGGAGTGGCCCCTTGATTGATAGTTGTCTTATTTGCAGGTTTTGAGGAATGCCACGGTGGACAGCTATTTAAGCACTAAGCGCTACTTTATTGGGTTTTTAACAATTCTATTTTTAATTTTATGAACTCATTTTTAAAAACCCTTCATTATATTGTTGCAAATATTTCCTTAATCTTTTGCTTGCCTTTTTAGTTTTTGTCACTCAGTTTTCACCCTTCATGTAATCATAGATCCTTTCGTTGGTGATTTCCCAATCTTAAAAAATAGAGAATTATACTCCTGAAGAAACTGACAGCTTAAGGTGAGGTTTTTATGTTCATCCTTCCCTAAATTTCTAATCAGTTATTGCAATACCACTTACTAAGGAATTCTCCTTACCTTCTCTGTTTTGTAATGTTTTCTTCAATAACCATTAACTTCTAAAATACGAAGAAATATTTCTGGGAAAACTGTTTTGTTTCATAGGTCTATTTTTTGCGCTCAAACCAGAAAACTCTATAAATTAATTTGCCTTTTAACATGTCTATACTAATTATAGGGATGTTCCTCTTAAATAACGTTTAAATATTTTTTTAAATGTTTACTGTTTTCTTCAAATGAACTTTAGAATAATTTCTTTGAATTTACAGTTTTCTCTTTAGATTTTTAATTTCGTTAAACATATGAATTAGACTGCAGAGAATTCACACTTTTATACATTGAATAGTTTTAAAATAAAGCAATGACCTGTCTCTTCGTGTACTAAAATCTTTCATCTTTATGAGGTTTGGTGGTCTTCTGTTCGTCGGCCTACACAATATCTACTAAGTTTACTATCATAATGTACATTTTATCTGCTTATAATATGCTCTTCTTCTCATTATAATTTGCACTTGATTATGGTTAGTATATTAAGGGAACTTCAAAATCTAAGTGAGAAAAAGCGGAAGTACACACTTCAGGAATATGTAACAATTCAGTGAACCAAAAATGCCCAGATTTCTGACCCACTGCAACCTCTCTGCTCCACCAAAAATGTTCCTTGCTAGCTGACTGTGAATTCTCTAAAACTTTTAAATTATTTATATGAAAAAGATGTTCTGCCATTTTTCCCATCTGATGTTAAAAATTAAAATTTAAGATAAACTCTAAAAAAATCACAATAAAAACTTATTTGAGCTGAATAGGATACTTTTTAAGCTCCTTTTATTTATCCCATGTGTAATATTTTTGTTTCATGACTGATTTGTTTTTAATTACTAGAACTATATATTTTAAAGATGGTAATTAAGTTAAAATTGACCACGATTTTTATTTTTTATAATTAGAAATTAAACTTTTGACTGAAGTCTGTCTTTGCATTTCCATTTGACTGGATAATCTCATTGCAATCCATACCTACCTTTATCAAATTATGTTCTCCAGATAGAGATAAGTGACCTATCAGTCGGATTATAATTTCATTTGTTGCTTCTCCTTTAATTCAATTTTGTTAATACCTCTGTTCCCCAAAAGGGTTCTTCTTGTCTATTTTGAATTAAAATAATACAATTATGTTTCATGTTATTATAAACATTTTTTTGTCATGCTTATTGCATGGCCACCTCTCAGGAGAGATTCCCTCCACCCCTGCCAACTGACAGACACACAAACACCACCCTCCCACGACACGCATGCAAACTCAGGTCCGACTGGATGATACAAGTGAAGCCTCCAGTCAACAGCAATAATATGTCAGAGCCGCTACACGATGTGAAAGTCACTTATCCACTCAGATCCCACCAACGACAGGGAAACGATTTTTCTTCTGAGTATGATTTTGGACACAGATAGCACCCCCATTCCTCAGATTTCTAATTGAAAACTTCTAGATCAATATTAAAATTCAAAGTCGCACATTTTTAGCTAAAAATATACCCCAACACTGATAACAAAACACAGTGTTTCTTTCTAAATGAGGAGAATTGTGGCAAAGGTGATAAACTCAAGGCCTTCTCCATCTACATATTGTTCAACTGGTGTTATATTTCCGAGAGTAATTAAAAAAAAACTTCTTTTACTACACCAAACACGGACACAGCCATAAAGGCTGATAAATTAAGGAAGCAAAAAGAGTTGGGGTAACACACAGAGACTTTCCTCTTTGAATGACCATCAACTCCTAAATTCACAAAGTGTTTCTCTCTAATTATCTTGAACATAGATCCTAGCCATACATGAAAAAGTGCAATGATAAAATAAATTTCATTTAAGTTAAGCCTTTCTGTGAAGGGGGGGAAATGTTCGCGGGAACTGAACTTCAATCCTGAACTCTCCATCTGAGGAGCCTTTATTCCAGCAAGAGGACAGAACACAGTCTCCCTGCGAAGCAGATGTGTCAACAGTGGAAGAACGTTCTGAAGCCTGTGGTCAGGGCTGTGTTTCTGGCACGGGCCACTGAACCACACAGTCGAGGCCCCATTTACCATAAAATAGGCCTATGACAATGCCCCCATCACACTAAAACCTCTGATCCACAGAATCACGGAGGTTCTGAAAGCCATGGTGGGAGAGAAGAGAGGTTTTCTCCTTACACATAGTTTTCTCACTAATTCCAGAAACAAACAAACAAAAAAAAACAAATGCATAGACAAGTGAACAATGATAGAATAGCAAAACATTTTTCACAATGTAAAAATATTTTAGTAACAAGAGAGAACCGACCAAACCGAAACACATATTCAACCTTGTTAGAAACAGAACGTCAGTACCCAGACACTGGCTCCTTAGCTGTATCAGACAGCGTGGGTGGCTTAACTCCTCTACGCGGAGAAGCTATGTCTTAGAAATACAGGGAAAATGTTATCTTTCTATCTCCAAACGTCTTCTCATTCATTCATTCACTTGACAAAAAGCTACTGAGTACCTACTCTATGTCAGAGACTCTGAGTGACAGGGAGATAGCCATGAGAAAGCAGAGATGGTCCCCTTTGCACACGGGTTTCTCAAGGTCTTGGAGGTGCAGGCAACACACTCAATAAATATCTAGCTGCAAAGTTATGATAAATGTCACGAAGGAAAAAAATAACAGTTATAACTGGAGGAACAGATTCAGGTTAGAAAGTAAGAGAAGGTGTCTCTAGAAAAAGTGACATCACACCGATTCCTAAAAGAAAAGGGCTGGTCACCTGCATAGTTAACTTAGGAGTAGTAGTAAGTGGGATGGCACTGGGTAGAAAGAGCATGGGACTTCGGGGGACAGAAGAAAGGCCAGAGGGACTGCAGCAGAGCAGACAGAGGGAGGTCAGGGCAGCAGGAGGTCAGGCTCGAGAGGGAGGCAGGCGTCGGACAGCCTGGGCTGTAGACTGGGTGGGGCTCACCATCTTAACGGTGGTGGGAAGTTGTTGGCAGAATTGATACGGAGGTGGGTCAGGATCGGATCTGAGCTATTGCTGGAAAGATCCCCGTGGCTGCCAAGTGGAGAATGAGGGGAGGCACGGCCGTCTACTCAGCAGGTGACCTACAGTGGTCGGGCAAGAGGAGGCAGCACATTACCCACTGGTGGTCTTGGTGATGGAGAAAAGCAAATCCAGTCAAGAGTTCTTTGGGGAGAGAACCTAAAAGACTTGGAAATGCAGCAGGTGTGAGAGGTGAGGGCAAGTGTGAGGCCCTCGGGTCTCTGGAATAAGCAGCTGGATGGAAACAGGGGCCAGAGGTGGAAAAACGGTCAAACAGGTGATAAGGAGGAGGGCATCTAGGGCTCTGCTTTGGAATTCTTATACCAGGGCGGCCAGTGAGGAAGAGGGCAACGGGCCACGTGGGTTGGGAGCACAGAGATCCGGGCTAGAGATATGAACTGAGGATCTGTTGGTGCGTAGAAGCCATGTAAAGAGGGGCGAGTGGGTGAAAACTGCCCTGGTCAAGAGATAAATAGAGACAGCTGCCACCCAGGACGGCCCCCTACCGCTGGTTAGCATGTAGACAGTGCGTGTAGCAATCTTGCAAAGAAAGGAAGCGAAAATTAGCCCTAGAGAAGTGAATAAAACAGGGTGTTGAAGGAAAATGGCCCGGTGCAGCAAATGCTACTGAAGGGTGAAGAGAGTTAAAGAATGAAAGGTAAGTATTAGGTTTAGCAATAAGGAAGCCACACACAAGAGCCATTTCAGTAGAAAATCACGGGTGGAAACATATTGGTGTGGGTTGCAGAGTAAACTGGAATAAAGTGAAGATAAGGTGTAAATATATGTAGAAATAGCTTGTGTATAAGAGTATCTGAAAAGTATTCTTATAAGGTAGAACATAGGACTCTGTGTTTTATTTTGTTTTTTTTTAAGATGGGAGATAAAAGGCATATGTGTTCATTAGGAGGGAATGACACAGTAGGAAAGAGACAATTCAAGAGAGAGAACGGGCCACCTAAGAAGCCACGAGTCAAGAGTTACAAACAGAAATAGAGTCGCAGATGTAGAAAACAAACTTATGGTCACCAGGGGGGAACGGTAGGGGAGGGATAAATTGGGAGATTGGGATTGACATACACACACTACTATATATAAAATAGGTAACTAATAAGGACCTACTGTAGAGCACAGGGAACTCTATTCAATAGCCCGTAATGGCCTATGTTGGAATAGAATCTAAAAAAGAGTGGATATCTGTATAACTGATTCACTTTGCTGTACACCTGAATCTAACACAATGCTGTAAATCGACTGTATGCCAATAAAATTTTTTTATAATTAAAAAAATAAACGACTAGATGAGGCAGCCTTAGGAAGGTGGGCTAATGGGTGGAGCGGAGAGAACAGCGATTGATGGATGGCGGGCAGTGAAGGAAAGCCGATCTGATGGCTTCTGTTTTCTCACCTGGTCAGAGTATGGGACTCGTGACAGTGAGAGGCGGGGCAGAGGACGAGATATAACAGCCCAGAAAGTTTGAAGAAGGTGGAGAAATGTGTGGAAGTCACTGCAGTTTGGAAAGTCAGAGAAAGTGGAAGACCCCGTGGAAATCAGCGATAATTTACAGCAGTGCCAATATACCCAGTTTCCAGAACTTCCTTCCACTTATTCTCTAAATTAAAGCATTTCTAACCGAGCCAGGCACTTGGGCATAAATGTTTGGGGTCACCCTCGACCCTCCCTCTGCACGGACTTCCAAACTGCGCATCAACCCCACACATTCCAACTCCAGCCCCCTCCCCCTGCCTTGGTCCCCTGGCCATTGACCTTATTCAGTCCTCCTCATCGCCTGGAAAGAAAACTGCTCTCCCTTGCAGGTTTCCATCCTCCAGGGGCTCTTCTCTCGACCTCTTTCCACCATCCCACTACTTTACTCACCACGCCCACTAGCACTGCTCACTGCAGCACTGGCTTATTCCCACGCCCCTTTGTTTACTCTCTGTTTTCTCCTGGAAATGCCTTTTCTCCTTTCAGGTAAAGCTGATTTACTCCCTCATCTGCAGTCCTGGCGCTTCGATGTCCAGCTCCCCGTTAGACTGTGAGTCTCTCAAGGGAAGACAGTGTCTGTTTGCCTCTGTGCCACCAAGGTCCAGCAGAAAGGACCGATGACACAGTTTTCAGGGCCCGGTGCAAAATGAAAATGTGGGCCCCTTATTAAAAAACTGTTAATTTCAAAATGGTAATTGTCTGGCATTACAGTAAGTGTGGGACCCTAAGCACGGGGCCCTGAGGAACTGCACAAGTTACACACCAGTGAAGCCACCTACCAGCGAAGTACCTGAAAGATACCCAGTGTTCATTAAATCACTGATGCACAAATACAGAATTCAATGAGAGATTAGTATATGTAGATATAATCACTGATTAAGTAAGGCTGTACTATATGATAAATAGAGTGCTAGATTTGGTCTCTGATACTAACCGGCTGTCTGATCTTGGGTAACTTCCTTGATCTTCACTTTCCTAATCTCTAAAACAAGAGGACAGGATTAGACAGCTTCTCAACCACATTTTTAAAATCCTAGAATTTGTAAATGTGCTCAGGCCTCCACTCAGTCTGACAATCTCTCTTACTAGCGAAGAAAAAGAAAAAGATAGAGGATACTAATGAATTTCAGAATATCCAGGTGATTCTCTTTATTTATAAACTCAGTATCCATGAGGACCTTTCAGGGTCTCACTTGAACAACATGAGAATTTTAAGTGAATATTATAGAAAATTAGTAAAATTGGGAATCAGTACCTAAACAAGAAAGTTCAGAAAACAAAGCTCAGGTAGACAAGTAGAGACATGATTTAACTTGTGCAACACTCCTGTTCTCCGAGTGCTTACGATGAGCTTCACCGGGTGCCAGCCCCCAAGGATTCAAAGGCAAACAATTCCAGGTCCTGAGCTCAAGAAATCTGCAGTCCGTGTATTTCTGCACATCGGGACAGACATGGGTAATGTGGGTCTTTCCCCTTCCCAGGCTTTGTACCTCTATGTGCACATAACAATATGAAAACAACCAATGCAGAGCAGTGGTTAAGCCACTTCTTGGCTTGCACAAGCTACATATTCCCCAGAAGACTTAGTTATCTCCTCTATAAGATGTGGTAAATATCAGTACCTTCCTTGTAGAACTGATTTAAAAACTGGATGAGAAAAAGACTGCAATGTACATTGCACCAAACAAGTGTTAGTTTATATTTTTCCTGTATTCAGTAGGCACAGGTGAATTAATAACCATAGGAAAGCTATTTGAAAACTCACTAGAAATGTTCCTGAGATCTGCTTTCTACTTGATCCATGATCTCGGCTGGCCAACTCGATTACCCACAATTAAACCAACTTTTGTTCTCTCGGCCTGAGCATACTGGTTCTCTGGGTTAATTTCATAGCGCTCTGTTCTGTTTTACATAGAGCCAGAGTTAGTTAAAGGAAAGCAAGAAAACAGTTTCCTTAATTAACTCTCTAAATATATTTTGAGCAAATATGACCCTCAAAAGTATCTTCAATTTTCCTAATAAATCTTCCTCATCAATATCAGCTTCTCCCCACATCAAAGAAAACTCTCCATTCATGAAATTTTGACTAAAGTGATAATGACTATCTAAACAAAGCAACGTAACTGAATATTTCTTATCTTCCAATTTTGGTTTATTCCCACCCCCTCAGAAAATAAAAACAAAAGCAAAAAAGCCCCACTTCTACAAGGAAGAAGATAAAACTCACTGGTTGTAACAAAATGGTACCCCTGTCCTCCCTGGTATTTGAAAACTATGCCTATAAAGTTACTGAATTCTGACAGGTAACATCAGGCATCTTCTAGCAAAATGTGCTCTTAGGACATATATGGTTTTTTAGAAAGTGTTTTTCAAACTAAAGGAAGTTTATAAAGATTAATAATTCTAAAGATTTGGAGAGCCAGAAAAACGAAAAAATAAAAGTTTTATTATTACCTGTGGACCTGTGCTATATTCTAAACACTTCCACATTTTCAACAAAAGAGAGAAGAGATTAAATATTTTTCAGAGTCTGTCTAGGTAAGGGACACTTATAATGCTGGAAAAATATTTTTTCCTAACAAGCATATTAAAACTTATAACACACTCCTGTTGGGATTATTCTTATGAATATAAAGATGGACAATGTTGAAAATATAAATTGATGATTATTAGCTTATTTTTTTAATCCAAGAATATCTTCAGGGAGCTACTTTAATAAACCTCAAAGGATTCTGTAATTATTTTGTGCCACTAAATTATAGTGGTAAATAATATTTAATTTTGTTACATCAAATAGTGTTTGAACTAGGGGAAAGATTAGTGGGTGGGGAGGTTAACCATTTTATTGTAATGGAATCGGAGGGAGAAATCTTATGATTGAACAGGAGTAAATCCATTACAGTCATTTTACTTCAAAATGTTGATTAGGAGTCTCGGTGTCATTAAAGTACGAATTCAATCTAGAAAGACAAAAAGGTAGACGAAAGGCATCTTATTTTTAAAAATAGGAAGCTATTGTAATAAGTCACATGTATTTAGATACAGTCTAGTTCCCCTAATTGATGAAATGGCCTTTCTATAGCAATGGGACACCAAAGGAACATATTTATTTTCTCTCCTTTCAATGCAGATTTGCACGTTTACAGGTCCAACGCAGTTAGACTTGTAAATTTACAACTCTAGCACCAAAGTGTGAAGATTCCAGTTTTCAATCACTTGAAACAAATCTTGTCCTCTCCTGCTCCTGTGACGATGTTACCTGAACTATGTAGGATGAAAGCTGATTAAATTACTGTTCTCAGAGAGCTGACAATCTAGTGTGTGGACAGGAACATACACCTCAAGGCAGAATACGACACCACCCAGGGCGCTGCGGAAGCATGAAGGAAGCAGAGAGATTTATTTTAGCGGGAGGATCTGAGAAGGCTGGGTTGAAGAGCAGTTCTATCGTCCTGATGGGTGAGGATGAGAAGAAGAGAAGGAGGTCATCAGGTGAGGAAACAGATGAAAACTAGGACGCACAGGCCACGCCCAGGCTGAGCAAGCCAACGTGGCCAGCTGGAGCGCAGAGTAGCCGCGTGGTGCCTGGCCTTCACGGCGGGAAGTGGGCAGCGAGACGGTGCTGGGTGGGTGGTGTTCAAGGCCGGCAGAGGACAGCAGGCAGTTAGAACCTGACTATGGAAGGATGCTGAGGATTTGTACCTGGTTTTTGGGCAGTGGAAACCCACCAAAAGGCTTTTAATAGCTGGGTTATGGGGGAATAACTAGGAATTTCTGTCCCACTGGAATAATACTCTGAAGCCACTCTTTCAGTCTTTCGTGTAAGATGTTTTCTGAAAAGAGATCTGCAGAAAACTTAAAAATGCTCCCCAGTAAACTTTCTAAAATGAGACCTAACATACTTCTAAGTATCTGGAGCCCAAGTGCAGATAAAGGCTATTGATTTGTTTCCATAGTTCCCCCATGAAAGCTCCCAAGTGTCTTAATCTTGTACTGAAATGAACTGGGTTCTGTCCAGTTAAGAACATAAATCAGCCTCCTAACCCACCCACCACTGGAGGCCAGCTTTGCCTCTTCATGTCAGGATTGTTTCTTTAGTCAAAAACAACGACTAGTTGGGTTGTAGGTACTTGTTAGAGAATCACGGACTCAGCGGTGCTGGGAACTTGCCAAGAATACTGATACGTGAAAATGACACTTTAATAGGAATCCATTCACTTAAATTGTACATGTTCTATCATATTAAATTGTAATATAAATAGAGGATTCCTAGACAGTATTATCTCTGGTCCACAGAGAATCCCTTCATTAAAATACGGTGCTGTATTGTGCCTTCTATCTTTGAGAGAGGGTATATGAGAACTGTTCATTTAAAAATATTTCTGTATCACCTTTCATACAAATAGAAAGAAAACATAGTCAAGGCTACTGACCATTATATTTCATCATTTCTTTACATGAAGCTTGTTTAGATAAATTGTATGTTCTTTTTACTTTCAAGGTAAGGGTTATGTGCTGTTTTGTCAGAAACGAAATCCTGAACAATTTATTACAAAGGGAATAGTGTGCTGAATTTAGGAAGCTCAGAGTCAAATTAAAGGTCTAACGATAACATTCCGTTGCAGACATCTAGTGCGATCACTTCCTTTCCCTAAACCCTCTTTGCTCAGTGGGGGGAGGAGGGGAGGATAAACTAGGAGTTTGGGATTACCATACACACACTACTATATATACAATAGATAATCATCAAGGACTTACTGTATAGCACACAGAACTCTACTCAATATTCTGTAATAACCTGTATGGGAAAGGAATCTGAAAAAGAATAGATATATGTATATGTATGTGTATAACTGAATCACTTTGCTGTACACCTGAAACTAACACAATATTGTAAATCAACTATACTCCAATATAAAATAAAAAAAATTCAAATATATATATATATATATATATATATATATATATTTTTTTTTTTTTTTTTTTTTTTTTTTTTTGTTGCGGTACGCGGGCCTCTCACTGTTGTGGCCTCTCCCGTTGCGGAGCACAGGCTCCGGACGCGCAGGCGCAGCGGCCACGGCTCACGGGCCCAGCCGCTCCGCGGCACGTGGGATCTTCCCGGACCGGGGCACGAACCCGCGTCCCCCGCATCGGCAGGCGGACCCTCAACCACTGCGCCACCAGGGAAGCCCTCAAATATATTTTTAAAAAATCTCTGCTTTATTTTAGACTCAATTTGATTTAATAAACATCTATGGAGTATCTACAATATACCAAGAACTTGGGTAGACATTTGGGATGCAGATATAAATAAGTATCTTATCTTGCACTGAAAAAATATGTAAGCTACCCCAAGTCCTGTAATGGAAGAATGTACATCATAAATAAATATGCCCACATGCAGAGTATACAGATTCAATCTTCTAGGAGAAAACTTGTGTTTAATTTAGCCTTTCTTTTTTTTTTTTTTCAGTATGCAAGTATAGAAAATTGAATTGATAAATCATGTAAAATCCTAAGTGAAGAAAAACTACAATTGCTTTCAGGCTTCCTGGCCCAGATATTTCCGTTAGGACTGTGTGTTACCCTCGTCTATCAACTCCAGAGGAAAAGGGACTCAACAGGGATGGAATCTGAATGCCCTCCGATGTCAAGTTTCACCCACAATTGAGGAGGTGGCATCAAAAACGGGCAATGGGGTCAGTAACAGTGGTGCCACACAGAGAGCTCTAAAAGCCACTTGGAGGGGAACCCCAAATCCTACTGCAGAGCCCGGCCGGGGACAGGAGAGGAGAGACCGGGATGGAGCTCAGGGAACCTCTGATGAACTGCTCCCCATAATCTGCTCCAGCCTCGGCTGGTTTAGGGTCAGCCTCTTAAACTCTAATTCTCATTCCAGGGACACCTTCAAAGAATGCCACAGCCCCTGATAATGGGATACCCCAAAGCCAACATTTCCAAAAAGAAGCAGATGCTGTGTTTGAAGGTGAACGCAACATACATCTGTGTATTCTCTCAACTTTCCTCCATATCACAGAATACACAACTCATCAGAAACATCATTTTGACAAGATTTCATAGCCAGCAACTTCAGATCAATGGCTTAGAAGGCATACATTCTCGATTTTCCAGTGACTTTTTCTTCTCCAATGAATATGTATATTTTAGTGGCTTTAGCATTTGTGAAGCCTGGGATATATCAAGGGAAAGATTAAAGGAGAAGTTTTATGACGTGTATTGAAGGGTCCTAGGACAGTGTCTCTTTATTTTCCAGAAATAGTAATATACTTGAAATTATAGAGTCATTCTAGTGCATTCCCGGACCAATGCTTCAAATTCCTGTGTTGCTACTTTTCACTAAAAAGAATCTGAAAACTAAAAGGTCAGTTTCTCCGCCAGCTTGCTCACAGATGCACGTCTAAACCACTGAACTCGGATGTCACTGAAGCCATTTGTACCAAACTTATCTAGGAATTCTTATTGGCTTACATTTAAATAATTACATATGTGGGATGTTCCAGTTTCAGAGTTTATTTTTGCATCTCACTTATACCACATTCATGTTTTACCTTTTTCCTCTTGTTGAAATTCTACCCACGGTGCATCATTACCTCTGGGTCTTGAATAAGCCATACTCTCTGAAACTAAGCACCACACATCCGCCATCTTAACCAGAACAGCAAGAACAGCACCAAAGAAAGTAGAAAAAGACTGAATGTCCATCACTGCCACCACTGTCTTCCCCTAAGTCCTATTCACATGGGTTACAACGACCAAAAAATTAGACAACTTCCTAGAGTCGCACAAACATAATTTTCTGAGTCAGCCAGCACCAGTGCCATGTTGGTTCACCCCACCCCAGCAGAGACCCCCTTTTTATACCCTTTCAGGGACCACCCTTTCCAGTATGAAACACATCCAGAAGTCGAGGAGGCAGGTGGCATTACAGTTTCTCCACTTATAAGCGTAGTATTTTCAAACTTTAATTTTCTATGTCATCTTCATAATTCTTGCTACTTTTGTGCTGCCTGTTGTACAGTTTCTCTTTAAACCAACACACTATTAAAAAAGATAAATGTAAAAAATAAATAAATAAATAAATAAAATAAAAACTAGATAAGTGTATCTCCAAAGGCATCAAAGAGTTTCATGGGCCTGTTATATTTATTTCAAAAGTACATAAATACAACATTTTTTAAATAAAATATTTGCCCACATATCACAAAAATGTAGACTGTTATAAGGCAGGCTTGCAATTAAGCACTTTCCAATCTTTAACTAAAGTTGCAAGTGTAAGCATAAATACCATCAGTTAATCTGAAAATTCAGGAAACAAAAGCATTGCTGATTACTGGTTTTAGGAAGATATTTAATGAGCGCGGCTTCTATTTGGTGTTGTTTCAGCAGTTCGGGTTTGAGCCCTATCATCAGTTCGCTTCCCTTTTCTTATTAGCAAAGCTGCAAAGCCATTGAGGCACCCCAGGCATCTTTCTTAAGCAGATCTGTGTCCATGTATATATATATTCTGTCAAACTACTTGCTTAATGAAGTTTTGAAACTCTAAGGGGCAGTTATGTGTGCATATTCCCTACAGCCAGAAATCCTCAGAACAAAAGGAAAGTCAGACCTTGAAAGGAAAATAGTCTAATTACCTGTTTTTCAGGAGTCCATGAGAAATTTATTAGTGATCAACTGGTCATTACAGAGAATGGACATAACAAGATGGAAGAAATGGTCTCTGCGCTAACATGCCTTCTAATGAAAGGTCAAAATGCAGAGCTGACTTAAGGCTACTGACAGTGTAATGTCTACGGTCATGAAAATGAGGCACTAGGAAAGCTAATTAGCAGGTACCTGCAACACGTAAAGATAATTTTTATTAAATGAGAAAGACACACAAAATTCAGACCTTTAAAGTATTAAGAGGGAAATCTACAACTGAACACAAACATACTTTTGATTGAAGAAACATTTATACCCAGTGAAATGCAAAGATCTTATTTATACACTTCAATGAATTTGCACAAATGTAGACACCCCTGTAGCTAACGACCCAATGGAGAGACAGAAATTTTCACCATTCCAGAAAGTTCCCAACTGCCACGTTCCAGTCACTCCTCCCCCACCCTTAAGGAACCACCATCCTTTCTATCACTATAAAAGTTCTTGAACTTAAATACATTTATACAGTAAGAACTTCCATGTTTTCTTCTAGAAGCTTATGTCTGTCTCCTTTCTCCCATTAATAGTATTTCTGAAACTCCCTTATGTTATTGAGTGCATCGGTAGTTCATTCAGAAACTTCGGGATATTTGGGTCGTTTGCAGTTTGCGGACATTATGAATAAAGCTACTATAACAACTGTGTACGGGCTTTTGCCCTGACACATATTTCTCCTGTGTAAATATCTCGAAGTGGAATTCTGGAGTGCAGTAAGGATATGTTTAAATTTCTGGAAAACTGCCCGTTTCCCATTTGCTACATATTCTGCCAGATGTAAGAGTGTTCCAGTTGCTCCATATCCTCACCACCATTTGTGCTGTCACCCTTTTAACGGGTAAGAAATAGTAGTTGGTTGTGATTTTAACTTGCATTTTCCTGATGAACAATAACTGGGAGAATATTTTTCATATGCTTACTGTCATTTGTATCTGTCCCTGAGCGTTTGTCTCTTCAACCTCTTTGTCCATAAATTCGTCTTTCTGTCTTTTCATTGTTGTTTTGTATCAGTTCTTAAAATATTCTAAACGCAAGTCTTTGTCAGGAAGGTGTAATGCACATATTTTCTTTTTTTGTTGTTTTTTTGCGGTACGCGGGCCTCTCACTGCTGTGGCCTCTCCCGTTGCGGAGCGCAGGCTCCGGACGCGCAGGCGCAGCGGCCACGGCTCACGGGCCCAGCCGCTCCGCGGCACGTGGGATCCTCCCGGACCGGGGCACGAACCCGTGTCCCCCGCATCGGCAGGCGGACTCTCAACCACTGCGCCACCAGGGAAGCCCCACATATTTTCTACAACGTGTGTGTGTCTTGCCTTTTCATTTGCAAACTTTGTCTTGGGATGAACGGAAGCTTCTCATCTGATGAACTACAATTTATCAGCTCTTTTCTTTTTTCTTTTCTATAATGTCTTTGCCTATTCCAAGGTTGCAATGCGATTCTCTCACGTTTTCTTGTAGAAAGTTAGGAGTTCAGCTTTTATGTTTATGTCGATGATCCATCTCAAATTAATTTCTGGGAATGGAATTAAATAGGGGTCAAAATTCGTATTTTTCCAAATGTCTATCCAGTATTCAGCACCATCTGTTGAAAAGATTTTCTTTACTCCCTTGAATTGTCTTGGTGCCTTTATCAAAAGGCACTTAATTACACGCAGGTCTGTTGTGCACTCCTTAGGTTCCTGTGCTCCATGTGTCTGCCTTTATTTATGTCAAGACACACTGTATCGATTATTGGAGGTTTACAATAAATCTTGAAATCAGGTAGCAGGAGTCCTCCAACCTTGTTCTTTACCGTGATTGCTCTGGATATCTGGGTGCTTTACATTCCATTTACATTTCAGAAACAGCCTGTCAATTTGTTTAAAACTAATTGAGAGTTTTGACTGGCATTATATTGCATCTATATTATGCAGTTTTTGAGTGTACTGTCTTATAAATATCGGTCGTGTCAGGTGATTCCTGAAAGTTGCTGAAATTGCTGATTACAAATTTATCTATAGTCCCCTATAGTTCTGTTGGTTTTGCTTAATATATTTTGAAATTCTGTTAATATTTGATTGCATATTAGGATTTTTTTAATGGACCCTTTTATATTTATTTTAAAAATGTTCTCCTTTGTGATTGGAAATACTCTTTTTCTGATTTCCATTTTGCTTAATATTCATAAAGCACACTAACTTTTTGATGCTTGTTGTTGGCAAAGTACATCTATCCCCATCTTTGATTTTTTTTTTTTTTTGTCTGCACCATGTGGCTTGCCAGACACGGGATCTTAGCTCCCCGACCTGGGATCGAACCCAGGGTCCCTGCAGTGGAAATGTGGAAATGTGGAGTCCTAACCACTGGACCGCCAGGGAATTCCCCCCATCTTTGATCTTTAATCGCATATATCAGGATTTTGATTTTTTAAAATCCAGTCTGATAATACACAGCTTTTATTTGGAATGTTTAATCAATTTATATGTGATGCAATGATTGATTTGTTTGGGATTTTCCATCATATAATAGTATATTTGCTAATTTGTCAGTTAGGATTTTTATATTATTGTTCTTCCTCTCTTGCTTTTTCTAGGGTCATTATCATAATTATTTCTAATTTTATTATCTCTGCTGGCTTCCAAGCTACAACTATCTTTTATGTTTTTTGTAGGAATTACAATATGCATCCTTTACTTATCACAGACTACTTAGAAATAACTATTGTAATACTTGCTGTAAAATATAAGACGTTTACAGCAATACAACTCCATTTATTTATGCCATCTCTTTTTCACATACCTTACATCCATATGTGATGTAATACCCATAATACAATCCCATTACTTTTATTTTCATTGCCTTTGAAAGAAATACAGGAAAAAAATTTATCCAACTATTTATAATTTCTGATGCTATTCTTCGCTATTAGTGGCCCAGCCCACAGCCAAAGTCTTGAGTCGTAACTTCATCAACTCCTCATTTCCCACTGGGCATCTTCCCGTCTCTGTTACCTGCTCCACAAATTTCAGCCCTGACCTCCAATACCTGCGTCCTCGTATCAGCAACACCCCTGCTGTCTGGGTGGGCTCCAGACTCTGCTTCTCATTCGGAAAGTACCTTGTAGAGCCTCCCTTTTCTCAAGGCCATAGCCCTGCACTGCCTGCTGCCCAATGCCTGAGAAACTGCCTCATCTCTCTGTCCAGCATTACCGTTGTTTACGTCAAAAGAGAAAATTCAGTACCACTTACTTCATCTGCCAGAAGCAAAAGTCTACAGATAATTAAGGGAGGATTTTAAAAATAAATAAAGTGAACTTTATTTAAGGATATATCCTAAATCCATGTTAACTTACCTTACTCCTTCCTATAAAGCAAACAAAATCATCCCTTTGTTTTGGATTTCTAATTGGGAAAACAGCTTTGTATAGTACATTTCATCTGAACTTTAAAGATGACTATATATGAAAAGGTTCCAGAGAAGGTGATAAATTTTTACACCACACGAGCTACATCACATAAAGGATAATGACTCATCTTCCTTTCCAATAGGAGGTCAGTCACTACCCACGGCCCACAGACCCACAGAGGGAGTGCCTGCAAAACCAGGCAGCCCGGAAGGCTCAGCGTGTGAGTGACGGACACTAGCGGTCATCAATAACTCCTGTCCACTCACATGCCTACACATCGCCACAAACCTGCCCAGGTCTAAGTTTAAATTTGGAGTAAGCCAGATGTTCAAAACTACAAATCTCTTTCTGTTCACTTACAAACTAGAAATTACTACACAGATTCAGAAAATATCCTAAGGAAAAGGTATCTTGTTTATATAATATTCTACCCAATAACTGTTGACAGGTTCATTAAAAACTTAGCTGAAACACTTGTTTTTTAATAACAAATTTATATTATATTCAAGAGTATTTATCCTTGGTTTCAAAAGTAATTTGTTTGGGGACATTTTCTGAAAAGGGCATTTTATACATCATTATTAAAATTGAAATTCACTGTTCAATAAAATTTAGCTATCATTAGCAATTAATTAAATTATACAGATCAAAAGAAAAAAATTAAAAAGTCAAAGATCATAGGAATAGAATCTTTTGTGGTAAAAGTATGGAGTACTAGGAAAAAGAAAATTCAGAAAAGTAATGAGAAAATATGCATTTTATTCACTATTGCATAGAAATATTCATTGAATTCTAAAGCATAGAAATATTAGCTGAACTCTAAAAGGAGAGTCAAAACAATTATTTTATTGTGATGATTGACTTGAACAAATTGAAACTATTCCTAATGGAAAAAGCATTGAAAATTACCATTCTCATTAATTCAAGCATGACTGCGAGTAATGATAAATTCCTGGCCTTTTAATTTTTAACTTTCCTCATCAGTCTATTAAATATTGCCTGAAAGAAACAGACGAACTAATAAATGGGGAAATTTGCCAACCTAATACCAAAAGAAGTGATTTTAATAGCAAAACCGAATATGCAGGTAAATATAAAATTAATCTGAAGCATATACATACTTTATAGCACACCATCTTTCATTTTTACAACTGGTCGTTAGGATAGAGCTTGAGGTAATTAGAAGTACAATAATTGCTTCATTTCTAGTTTTGCTTCTTAAGTCCAGCGATGTTGCCTAGCAATGCAGAGCCTTGTCACCACTCAAAAATACTTCTCTTTAATTACTAATTTAAAACATAAAAATCAGAACTGACATAACAGACCTACATACTAGTAACCTACCATTCTCTCAAATCTGAATTTCTTCCCTACATTTCCAACGTATTGGATCTTACTTAAACCCATGAAAAAGACATCCTGATTTTATACACAGCTAAGTTATAGCCTCAAATAGTTAATCTTTCTTCAGCATCTAAAAAGTCATGGAAAATCCAAGAAGAAAATGATTAGTAAGCTTCAAATTCAGCGGAGTGAATATTGTTCAATGTATATTGTTCAATGTATATTCAACACTAAAATAATTTAAAGGCTCATATCACAGTAATATTCATAGAAATACTTTTCTGATAATAGAATTATATTAGAAACATTATAATACTACAAAAATTGTACATTGTGATTCCCTAAATTATACTAAGTAATACTTTAAATATAAATTATAAAAGGTTATCCTACTCCTTTAACATAAATAATATTTGACTTTTACAGCACTTAGATTTACTCTATTCTTCATCAAAACTGGTCTTTAAACTGGAAAAGGCAGGATTTATGTAATTTTAAAAAAGACATTGAAGTAAGTCTATGACTATGGACTTAATGCTCTTACAACTTGAGCAAAATGGCAGAAAAAACTCAGAATTACATACTCTCTTACTTCTACTCTTTTTGAATCAAGATGGAAAATGAAATAATATACCAAACACCTTAAAAGAAAATTAAACTCAAGAAATAACATAAAGCAGCCAGAGACTCCCCCCAAACACACACACACACACACACACACACACACACACACAAACACACACAGCCTCAGAGCATTCAAGTCTCAGGCCCAACTGAATATTACCATAGTGCAGAATCCCAAAGTGTTGTATTATCACAGCTGATTCACAGCAATCATAGATCACAGATAGCACCCAACTTCACTTCTGATTAGTGAAGGGTACTAAAGATTCTCTTCGAAAATTCTAGCCAGGCTCCTCTGAGCCTGCTTCTTGAATGGCCCCGTCAACCTTGGCCTACAAGGACTGAACAAACACTAACACAGTTTCTAACAGCTCAAGGCTGCATCCCAAGGACGACCCCCTTAAAGTGCCTGCCTGAGAAAACTCAAGATTGCCCAAAGAGTTTAGTGTTTTTTCCAGCCAACGCCTGAGGACAGGGCCCTGTCTCCGGGCTCTGCGGGAGGGTAGGAGCGAAATCACAAGCACCAGTTAACAAACCCTTCCCGTGGACCAACTATCCCTTCCCATTTTCTGTAACTGTTCACTGCCCCAACTCTACAGAGCCCCCGTTCACCCCCTCCCTCCATCCTCATTCTCCCTTCAAAATCCCCCATCACCTCTTTACAAATCCAAGTTAAGCTCAGTTCCGCTGGACTCATTTCCCTACTGCAATAGCATATCCCCAATTAAAATCTGGCCTGACTGCTTTAACTAGCGTGGGGCTGGTTTAACAGTCCAAGTAACAACAGACACACTTGCAATAATGAAGAAAGCCTGAACTATCACAGCTTCAAAAAATTCTTTTCCCCAAAAGGGATGCAATTCAGCTTCAGAGTAACAGAGGCAGTGTCACTATGTGTCTAATGCAAGTTATCTCAGAAAAAAAAGTTCAGGGCCCTCTTAGTTGGTAGATTTCATTCCTCGTGTGGATGAAAAACTCACACGACTAACTTCCACTCTCTGGCCACCTGTATCCCATAAATTCCAGGTTTGTTTATTGATAAGAAGTCATCAAGACAGAAAGAGAATATTATAAAGACGATCTTAGATACGAGCTTCTTAGATTATCTTTCTGTTACGAAATCTCCTTGAGAAATGTCTGCAGGATGTCTAGTGGAGGTCAGCAGTGGCCCGGGGTGTCCTTGAGAAGGGGAAGGGACACCGTTAACTCTTTGCTTCCCACAGAGGGTTCTAACAGACCCTTAACTGTGACCTCAGGACCACAGTCGGAAGTCTGTGCCGTCACGCTGCAATGGCATGAAAACACCCGCTTGGGGAAGTATCTCAAAAGGAGCGGGTACAGGGGTGGGACTGGTAAGAGTTCATCTCTTTCCAGCAAACTGTAAGAATACATGAGTAAACAGGTGATTTACTAAAAGCCAGTTCTACATGAGCAATATTAGTTTCGTAGGCATTAATGCAGTGGCACGGCAAGAACCTGTAACAGACAGACATCTTGATTTCAGGAAGAAAATACACACAAGCCCCTCATGATTCTTGTAAAGAGAAGAAGTAATTGTGCCGCATACCAGAATTCTGGTGTCGTTTCATGAATTGGTTGATGATTAAACTACGGCAATCAAATGTTTATCACTTAGACCACTAATCATCTTGAGCTAAAACTAGTTATGTGGTTCGGGTCTCTTTGGGGCTTTATTCCATGCAAGGTGTCTGCTTTGGTCTGAAGAACAACTAGATAAAAGCAAAAAAGTGATGTATCAGGGCTTCCCCGGTGGCGCAGTGGTTGAGCGTCCGCCTGCCGATGCAGGGGGCGCGGGTTCGTGCCCCGGTCCGGGAGGATCCCACGTGCCGCGGAGCGGCTGGGCCCGTGAGCCGTGGCCGCTGCGCCTGCGCGTCCGGAGCCTGTGCTCCGCAACGGGAGAGGCCACGGCGGTGAGAGGCCCGCGTACCGCAAAAAAAAAAAAAAAAAAAAAAAAAAGTGATGTATCAGGTGATACAGAGTATAAAAGAATCTAATTTTTATTGGTAAGAGAACTTGAATAAAGAGAATGCAAGAGGCTCTCAGCTGATTGGAGTGACTGGATGAAATCAATACAATGATATGAACAGACACAATAAAAAAGAACCACATTTGGACTTTAATCTAATTATTCTTTAAGTAAGTACAGAGCAGGGATCAGCAAACTGTGGCCCACCACCTGTTTTTGTAAATAAAATGTAACTGAGACACAACCGCGACCCGTGGGTCCACGTCGCGTCCACAACGGCTTTCTGGCTACAAGGGCAGAGTCCAGTAGTTGCCACAGAGATCAGCTGGGCTGAGAAGCCTCAAGTATTTATTATCTGCTTCTTTACCAAATAGTATGCTAACCCCCGGTACAGAATGAAGGAAATTCTGATTGTGGAGGGCGGATGCGAAGATTTGAATTGCTAACGGACAATCAGCTGATAAAAATAAAAAAAAAAGACCAATGCAACCTTGGGTTGCATTTATAGAGACAGAAATAACAGTAAGGGCTGTAAGCAAGCCGTAAGTCAGCTGCGTCACTAACGCTACATGTGCTCTTTACGCTGCATGGCCAGGCCATAGACGGAAGACAGGGTCAAGTTCCAAATGCCGCACCTTAACGAGGACAAAGAAGACTTTCCTCAGGGTCACACCCTGGGGAAAGTCACCAGGATGGGGAAGGTCTGTAAATGTGTCGTAGGAATGACATCAGAGGAAGCTGGCAGGTGTCTGCATTCCTCTGAAGGACAGAGCCGATACCAACGGGTCGCATTTTCAAGGTTTCGGCCAAACATAAGGAAAGCTTATTCTGAAAGCTACGTGTCCAACAAGGTATCTGGTTGCTTGAGGGAGTGATGACTTTCGTGTCTTTAACCCTCCTTTCCAAGAGCTCAGACGGAGACTCGGTGCTTCTCAGTGGGATGCTACGTATCATTTTAGGCGGCAGTTGCTCATTGGGCAGGACTTCCTGTTCGCTGAAGGCTCACCTCTGCTCTTTGGGAACCTGAGTGCCAGCAGCACTTCAGCCACCCTACTGCTCCCAGCACTGTGACAACCAAGGCGTCATCACACAGGTCCAGATGCCCCAAGCAGTGGAAGGATGCAATACTGGCCTGGTGAAGAACCATATAAAATGGCATGTTGTGCGAATTCCAAAGGAAAATGGTTGAATGACCTGACTCTAGGATCCCCTTCCACTCCAGAAGTCTATCCATTCAATGCCTCCTTTACTCACTTTTCTTCCAGGATCCCATCGCTCCGCCCGAGGCTGGCTGGAGGGCAGACTCTTTTCTAGCCTGTAACCACCAGTCACCGCCTCTGCTGTTAGCCATACCTTTCTGTGCACTGCTCGGCTGAGCTCTGCAAGTAGCTACCCTAACCTCCAACCACGCTGGGGAGGGCAAGTTGGCCTTGGGCTCCCCGCTCAGCCTTGTGGACCCTCCCTAAGTTTGGGGGAGGAGAGAGCTGACCACCGCAGCTCAGCATCCCAGGTCGCCCTCTGAAGAAACAGGAGAGCTGAAATCAGTTCTCTCTTCTCAGAAGAAAGGGATTGTGGTAGATGAGCTCTAAAACATCATTAAAAAAAAAAAAAAAAAGGAAAAAGACCCTCTGTCCTTTCTAGTGCCATCGCACCAATGGACCCATAGAAGCCTTAGTATCCTGAAAGCATTCAAATACAACCGTTGGTAATTCTTTACTACATGGAAAACGGAGCACTATGAAAGCATTACATTATTTACCTGCATAAAGTATAATGAAAATTCTTCGCTCATGCTATCCCGCACACCTCCTAATGCTACCAGGCCAGAGCTGGGGTTTATGTAGCTGCCTCAGCTCTTACGCACACCCTGCTACTTTATCCCAGACAATACAACCAGGCTATTCTCGGTTTTCTCCCTGAGTCAGTCCAATGTAAAGCTTTCTTTCTGAAACTCGCAGTCTCTGGGTCTGCCACAAATCTTGGGCTTAAAGACAACAGTAAAAACAAACAAGTCAAAGAGTTGATTGCAATTAAAAACCTCATTTGTGGACGTATCTAGCTGTCATGAGCTATTCTGTTGAAAGTTTAGGTCACAGTAAATCTTATTCAAGCTGCATTCCAATCCCGGCAGAAACATCCACTGAGATCTGTAATTTGAGGCTTTGACTCTGTATTGCTTCTAACTAAAACTAAAGCAACCCGAAATACTTCAAAAAAAATTTCAGAGAGAATGCTCTGAATATGTTTCATGTTTGATGCTAAGAAAATAGGAGAAATATCCATGTTCTTACGAGTGACATCTAAAAATATTAGTTAGGCTTTTAAGACCAATTTTTAAGTTTTTCACAAATTTTCAAAAGAACAGTAAGAATAAATTATTTCACAAGGCACCCTAAACTTCAATGTAGCCAGACCTTCCCTATTGCCATACCAATATCACATTATGTTCTCAAAGGAAAAATTTGGTATTTGGGTTACCAAACAATGGAGAAAAGCAGGAAGCCCTCCACATGAACTAAAATAAAATTAATTAAACTGTTTTGCATTGCTTGTACTTCAACATAAATGATTACTTTTATTTTACTTAATCTAAAGTACATAGAAATTTTTAGAAGATAGATGGGCTAATTTTGCTCAGAAAGTTTTCTTTTTATGACTTCTCATGAAATGGTGAATCTGATGAGAATGTTTAATTATGCACTGTGTACTTGCTGGGGTTTTCCATCCAAAGGCAGAGTCAGCAACATTAACGAGATTATCAAATGCCACACAAGTCAAAGTTGCTGATCTGAAGCAACTTACAACTGAGTATAATTGACAATGTATGGCTTTGATAAGAAAAACATATCTTAAGGTGAACCCACATAGTTTGATAAGTGCTAAAATCTTCAGAAATGTGATAATAAAATCTACACATTTGGGCATTAAAGATGAATATTCCAAAGCTTGTTTTTACAGTCCTGTACACTTTGCTATGATGCATGCGTTAACTAGAACAGACTATCACCTGCAAAAAGGAGCATGGTCAAAGATAATTAGGATTGTATGCCCGGCTCAGCAACAGAATGAAAAAAATTGGACCGCTCCAGAGATATATATACTGTCTCATCCTTCTCAAAGCAATTTTCTAGGGAATTGGAATATGAGAAACTGTAAGATTGAGGGAGAATTCCATAAACTGGGCAATTTTCAGTTTACCGAAGAACTGTTGTAAAGAAGTGCTTGAACGTTGGTTGTGTGGCCCTCTTTAGGGTTGAAAGTGGTTTTTGAAAGCCCAAGAAAACCTAGGTAAGCCACAGTGCTGCTGATAAATAGTACCACGATATTAGTAAAGTTTCAAGCTATACTTATCCACCATGGAGAGGGGTTTTATTGACCAGTGGTCTTCTAGATTGCAGAACTACAGAGAATACATCTGTCTACATATTACATCCAATCCCACGACAATAGAGGTGGCATTTGACCCCTGGGGCGGTAATGACAGTGACACATGATGTATAGTGACAGATGCTTTTCAGACAACAGCAAAGAGGGTTTACATTTTAGTGACCAGATAAGAAAAACGTGTAGACCCATGTGCCAGAAATTAAATTAACTGTACGTAGAAATGTTAAGACGTTTCACATTACCTGTTTGAAAGAGGACATCACTCACGTCAGTCTCCCTGGGTCAGACTTGCCCAGGTTTCTGATATTGTGTGCACCCCACGGGCAGCAAATCAAAATAGGCTTTGTAACAGAGTAGAAAGAACCTGGGTCTAGACATTCACGATGCAGAGCTTGATTCTCAGCTCTGTCTTACCTGCCAGTGATGTGATCTTGGGCAAGATACTTAGCTTCTCTAGATCTCATTTTCCCTGTTTGTAAACTAGGGATAACCCTGGCTAAATGCAGGGTAGTTGTATGAAATACAAAGAATTACAAACAATACCGAGCATAATAGTCTATAAAGTTGAACTATGATCATACCTCCTTACTTATACTTATACGCATAATGCTTATTATACTTAATGACGTAACAACATTGCCAGTGGTTATGTCATCTTCTGATAATTTTAGGTCTTTAGAGGAAGGCGCAGAAGAGCATTCTCTTGTCCCTCTTGTCAACAGAACTCTGGCTCTGCTCATGCAGTGAGGTGTCCTGCCCGGAGGATGGGGCATGGTGAACTAGGCCATGACAGTTCTGCACTGATTGGTCCAGAGAGGGCAGGTGACCCAATTAAATATGCAGAGAAATCTGGAAAAAATTTTCCTTCCGGATGAAAAGAGAGCTGTGAAAGAGGAAAGGCTCTTTTCTATCTGCCCATTTCCTTCCTGAGTTGAATATTTTCACGTGAAAGCACGAGGCTTAGAACTGCAGAAAGCATATGTAACTAGAGTAGACAAGACCAAGAGAATCCCAGAAACACCACGTAGAGCCCTAATGCTGTTGAATTGATAATCTGACCCCAGCAGCGAGCTCTCTCTGGATTTCTTGTTACGTGAGATGTATTAATAAACAGTCAGTGCTTCTCAAACACTCTGTCATAAAGGACATTTCTTTTTTTAATTTTCAATCTGTTGAGGACAAAACCTTTTCTAAAATTCAGTGAAAAATTCCTAAGATGATGGTCCACCACTTGAACGTGAGGACAAATTCAAATCGCTACAAATGGGTCTAAGCGCTGACTTCCTTACTTAGCTCCTCACAGGTCAGAAATGAAATTTATGTATGGATACAAGTCTACAGATCACATTTTGAGTAGCACCGGTCTAACCAATTTTTACCTGGGTGCGTTGCTTCCTGCAAGCAAAAGCAACCTGATGATACTGAAGATATAATAACCCATATTCACCCAGAATTCGACATGTATCTATTGAGCAACTCCTGTGCGTTAAATCAGAGTACGGGCACAGTGAGGAATACAAAACCAAGGCGGGCGCGAACCTTCCCGTCCCTACAATGGGGGAAATACACACAGATAATAAAAAATAAACCAAAGAATGAGAGCAATGGGATATTGGCCCAGAGTAGTAATTGAGAGAAGATAACCATCTTCAAATATAAAACATATTCATGTGAAGGTAGCATAGTATCTGCCAACAGAATCAGGACAAATAACTAGACAGAAACATACAAAACTGCCAATATTTGATCTAAAAACACTAAAATTTCACCAGGGTTTACTGATTTAGGAATCTATTTTTAAAAAGTGGGTAAGTTTTCCATACATAGAAAAACGCTATGTAGGAAAATCTAATTGAGTGATTTGCTCTATTGCTACAATTTGGAGTCATATCTATATGAACCAAAATTTCAACTGTGGAACGCAATTAGCACATTGTACTTATTATTTGTTATAATTCAAAAACCAGAGTTGTTATACTTTTGAAAATAATACAATATAGTTAAAATATGTTTCCTTTAAACATAGTTTTTGTACAAGGGCAATGATAGATGCAGTTGGACACTTCAACTCTTAAGTGGGATGTGTACTACAATTCTCAAGAGTCCCCTTAAAAAACACAGCATGGGGGCTTCCCTGGTGGCGCAGTGGTTGAGAGTCCGCCTGCCGATGCGGGGGACGCGGGTTCGTGCCCCGGTCCGGGAAGATCCCACGTGCCGCGGAGCGGCTGGGCCCGTGAGCCGTGGCCACTGAGCCTGCGCATCCGGAGCCTGTGCTCCGCAACGGGAGAGGCCACAACAGTGAGAAGCGTGTGTACCGCAAAAAAAAAAAAAGACACAGCATGTAAGATTAACTCTTTCATTCTATGTTTCTCTTTGAACGTATTTGAAGTTTTGATAACATCTATTTAAAATTATCATTTTTATTTCATATGTGTGTATGTTTCTAGAGGGATTTGCCATCACTTAGCAAGAAGGTACACATGTGAAGTGAAGCATCTTAATTTTTAAATTGGAAAATCCCTAGCAAGAATTTTACTAAACAGAAATTTAATTTTAATAATAATAATTTTAATAAATAAAAATAAATTAAAAATCTAGATTTTAATAAATCTAGAACCACTTCACACTTTCCAAACTAGCAGTTTTAAGATTTGTTTCAAGAGTAGAAACTCTCGTCACCAAGGCTATTGCCCCAGAATCATACCCCTGCCTCTCCCTCTAATGGAAACCAATTACTCTTACCTAAGTTTCAGGAGGAAGCTGCAAAGAGAAAAAACAAGAACTGTTTAGAACCAATTAGGCCCAAGAGAGCAGATTTGACTTCCAGTAGACCTTGAGCCTCATTATAAGCTCATCGTAAGACTAAGTGACACACCCACCAGCGCCATGACAGTTTACAATTGCCATGACAACAGCTGGAGCCCAGCAAAGGAGAGCTGCATCAGTTCTGGGTCCAAACACACCCATGTTACTGGATAACGCGTGAATATTCCTCCGATTCTGTCCACTTCCCTCCATTTTATCTCAACTCTCCTATATATTTGGTGCCTCCACCCGAACTGGATTGAGAAGTTAATTTACAAACTAGGTCCCTGCTTCTCCATCCTTTGGCTGTTGAATAAAGCTTGTGCTGTTCCAGTCTCAGCATCAGTTTCCTTAATGACTGTGGGAATCCGATGACTCCAAAGCTGGTCTGGTCGACCAATTCAGTAACACTTTCCCAAATAAAGTCTTACTTAGACTTTAGAGTTTTATAAAACAGAATCTTAACTGTTCTGCTTAAAATGCTACGAGCCTCCATTTCCTACAGAAGATCAGGATTGGAGTCCAGGGCCCCTTGCTTGGTATTGCCTTCTTTCTCACTTCTGAGGATCCTAGCAACACTTTCTGGGACTCTCCCACTCCTTAGGACACCTTAGCATCTGTGTGACAGGGACACATCAGTGCAATGGCATGCTTTTTTTTTTTTTTTTTGCGGTACGCGGACCTCTCACCGTTGTGGCCTCTCCCGTTGCGGAGCACAGGCTCCGGACGCGCAGGCTCAGCGGCCACGACTCACGGGCCCAGCCGCTCCCCGGCACGTGGGATCTTCCCGGACCGGGGCACGAACCCGTGTCCCCTGCATCGGCAGGCGGACTCGCATCCACTGCGCCACCAGGGAAGCCCAATGGCGTGCTTTTTAATGTGCACATCTTGTTATTCCCTCTCTTGAAGAAGGTGAGGTGGATTGTTTTGTCACCAGAAAACTCCATTTTTATTAATATTTCTCATTATTTTAGATACTGCTAATGTTCCATGTGGTTTGACCTTCCACGTGGTTTGACCTTCTACTTTGTCTACAATAATACTGAGCATAAATTACTTCCTCATGATTACATCTGTTAATCTTATCCAAATTCGTTGACACTAGGCCACCATCCTTCACACTTTGTTCCGATATCACTGTTCCAGAAAGCGTCCCTGAGTCCCCTCTCTGGCTGGGTTAGATACACACCCACGACCCCAGAGCTTCTAGGGCTTAGTTCTGTATCACAGCACATTACATTGACATTATCTATTTACTTAATCGTCTTTGGTCATGAGACTATAAACTTCTCAGAAGACGGTTGATTTTTAAATTCATCAATACAGTTTGGAGAGTAGTAAAGAAAAATTATTTCCAACGTTTGGATAGGTAATGTTACTAGTAACCACACTCCTACCACAAGCATTAGTCAAAAAATCTCCCACATATATTGTAACAGTTACTCGTGTGATAATCCTCTGTGCTTCAGACATTTACCGTGACTAAACTACGTTTTGTTATCATACATGCCACACTCCACTGAGGGTGGACTATATGTGCCCTATTCAGTCAGCATCTGGCGCTATGCAGGATACACGGTTACCCGCAGTAAATACCCTTGCAGAAATTCACGAACAAATGAATGGATGGATGGTGAATGAATGAATGAATGAATGAATATAATAGTTTCTGAAATTTAGTTCAGTTCTATCTAGTCACAATACCCTGCTGTGATTCCATAGATGAGGCTCCAAAAAGCCCCACAAATAATCATGTTGGTGGAAGTGAATTAATTTTAAGTGCTACAAGCATATCAAATGAGAATAATAATGTTCAAAACTAGCACTCAGGAAAAATATGTGCTATTATACAACATATTATTAACCTTTCAAACTCAACTTTTCTCTACACGAAGTTAATAGAAGGTAGAAAACAAATTAAGATAGGAAAGGCAGAAGGAAAGAGAGGGAGAGAAGAGTGAACAAAGCATGAAGGGAGAGAGGGAGAAGGGAGAGAAAGAAAGGATAAGGTCCCTTTCAAATAGAGAAGAACTCATTCTAAATCAGCTCTGTGGGGCATGGAGTATCCTGAGGAATATGTCCTTAGGGTGATGTTTATTTTCAGTGCAGTCATAAATGATAAATGCAGGAATTACATCACATATTTGAACCCACTAAGTTTCAGATCCTTAAAATCTCAAGCCAAACTGAGAGGGCATCACCCAATATTAAAAGTTCGGACTTGTTTGAAATTTCCTCGTGCGTTCAAATCTGAAGCCACCTGATGCAACCAAAAAAGTTTAGTCAATGTAGGGCTTCCCAAAGACTCTAATTTCGAGAGTTACAAGTTTAAGTGTGAATAAGAGAAGGGAACTGGCGCAAAAACATGATTAAAATATTTAAAATGTTTTGCATCATATTTAAATGAAATGACTACTTCAAATGTACAATTATAAAAATAAACAAATGTGAAAAATATTTGCTTTGCAAGTATCAGGTACCTATTGTGTGTCTATCAATGTTTACTGAAAGCTGCATGGTTTATTTTTCTGCTTCCAACAATTGATGTGTGATGGTTTATTTTATGTGTTAATTTGACTATACTAAGGGATGCCCAGAGAGTTGATAAAATATTACTTCTACTATAAGCCAATATCACTGATGAATACAAATGCAAAAATTCTCAATAAAATGCTTGCAAACCAAATTCAGCAACACATTAAAAGGACCATTCACCATGATAAAATGGGATTTATCTTTGGGACACAAGGATGGTTCAACATATGCAAATCAATGTGATAAACCACATTAATGGAATAAAAGAAAAGAATCATACAATCATCTCAGCAAACACAGAAAAAGGATTTGACAAAATTCAACATCCATTCAGGATAAAAAATTTTTTTAAAAAACTCTTAACAAAATAAGGCACAGAAGGAACATATCTCAACACACTAAAGGCCATATATAACAAGCCCACAGCTAACATCATACTCAATAATGAAAAACTGAAAGCTTTTCCTGTAAGATCGGGAACAAAACAGGGTGCCCCCTCTCACTGCTCCTATTCATCACAGTATTGGAAGTCCTAGCTGGGCAATCAGACAAGAAAAAGAAATAAAAGGCTGAGAATTGAAAAAGAAGAAGTAAAATTGTCTCTATTTGCAGATGACATAATCGTATATAGAAAACATCTTAAAGACTCAACTAAAAAACTGTTAGTTAGATCTAATCAATGAATTCACTAAAGCTGCAAGATACAAAATTAACATGCAAAAAGAAAGAAAGCATTTACAATAGTATCAAAGATAATAAAATACTTGGGAATAAATTTAACCAAGTAGGTGAAAGACCTCTACTCTGAAAACTACAAATTTTTCAATAAAATCAAAGAAGACACAAATAAACAGAAAGACATCCCACATTCATGGACTGGAAGAATTAATATTCTTCAAATGTCAATACTACCAAAGCCATGTATAGATTCAACACAATCTGTATCAAGATTCCAAAGGCATTTTCTACAGACATAGAAAAAAAAAACAAAAAAACTCCTAAAATTTATATGGAACCACAAAAGACCTTGAATAGTCAAAGAAATCCTAAGGAAGAACAAAGCAAGAGGCATTACACTTCCTGATTTCAAGCTATACTATATAGCTACAGTAAACAAAACCGTATGGTACAAGTATAATACCAGACAAACAGATCAATGAAACAAAATGAAGAGCCCAGAAGTAAACACAGGCATATACGGTCAACTCATATTTGACAAGGGAGCCAAGAATACTCAATGGAGAAAATACAATCTCTTCAATAAATGGTGCTGGGAAAACTGGATATTTACATGTAAAAGAATAAAACTTGACTCCTATCTTACACCACTCACAAAAATTAACTCCAAATCCATTAAAGACTTAAATGTAAGACCTGAAACCATGAAACTCCTTGAAATGGGTCTTGGCAATGACTTTTTGGTTATAACATCTAAAGCACAAGCAACAAAATCAAAAATAATCAAGTGTGGCGGTAACAAACCATCAATAAAAAGCTTCTGCACAGCAAAAGAAATATCAACAAAGTGAAAAGACAATCTACAAAATGGAAAAATAATTTACAAACCATATATCTGATGAGGAATGAATATCCAAAATATACTTTAAAAACACATACACTTCAACAGCCAAAAAAAAAAAAAAAAAAACACCACCTAACTAACCCAATTAAGAAATAAGCTAAGGACCTGAATAGACATTTTTCCAAAGAAGATATACAAAAGGCCAACAGATATCTGAAAAGTTGCTCAACATCACTAGTCATTAGGGAAATGCAAATTAAAACCACACTGAGATATCACCTCACACCTGTTGAAATGGTCATCATCAAAAAGACAAGAGATAACAAACACTAGTATGGATGTGGAGAAAAAGGAACCCTTCACTCACTGTTGGTGGGATAGTAAACTAGTGTAACCACTATGGAAAACAATATGGAGGTTCCCCCCAAAATTAAAAATAGAACTACCATATGATCCAGCAATTCTACTTCTGGGAATATATCTAAAAGGAAACAAAAACACAAACTCAAAAGGATATCTGCACCCCCATGTTCACAATATTCACAGCAGCATTATTAACGATAGCTAAGACATGGAAACAACCCAAGTGTCCACTGATGGATGAACGATGAATGAATAAAGAAGTTTTTATAGATATCTCACAGGGCTTCCCTGGTGGCGCACTGGTTGAGAGTCCGCCTGCCGATGCAGGGGACGCGGGTTCGTGCCCCGGTCCGGGAGGATCCCACGTGCAGCGGAGCGGCTGGGCCCGTGAGCCATGGCCGCTGAGCCTGCGCGTCCGGAGCCTGTGCTCCACAACGGGAGAGGCCACAGCAGTGAGAGGCCCGCGTACCGAAAAAAAGAAAAAAACAAAAATAGATATCTCACAAAATATACAGTATATACTATATAATACATATGACATACAATATATATTACATGTTTTTTTGATATATATACACACACATACTCGAGCCATAAGAAGTGAGGAGATCTTACCATTGGCAACAACATGGACAGACCTGGAGGGCATTATGGTAAGTGAAACAAGTCAGACAGAGAAAGACATACTGTATGATCTCACTTATATGTGGAATCTAAAAAATGAACAAACTGATAGAAAAAGAGGTCAAGTGTGGGATTACCAGAGACAGAGGAGTGTTGAGGGGGATTGGAGGAAGGTGGTCAAAAGGCACAAACTTCCAGTTATACGGTAAATAAGTACTAGGGGTGTAATGTACACCATGATGGCTACAGTTAACACTGCTGTGTGATATACAGGAAAGTTGTTTAGACAGTCAATCCTAAGAGTTCCCATCACAAGAACACCTTTTTCCTTCTCTTTTTTTATTTTCTTTATGTTGTATCCATATGACCTGATGACCATCAGCTGAACCTTTTGCTACAATCACTTCACAGCATATGTCAATTAAACCACCATGCTGTATACCTTCAACGTATACAGTAACGTATGTCATTTAATCCTCAATAAAACTGGAAGAAAGCATTATTTCTAGGCATGCCCAGGAGGGTGTCTCTAACAAGAGATCAGCATTTGGATCAGTGGACTGACTAAAGAAGCTCGCCCTCAGGAATCCTGGCGGGCACCATCCAATCTGTGGACGACCTGAACAGAACGGAAGGGCTGAGGAAGGGAGAATCTGCTCTCACTGTCTGAGCTGGAACATCTATCTTCTCCTGCCCGTGGACATCAGCCCTCCTGGTTCTCCAGCCTGCAGACAGCAGGCGGGGACTTCTCAGCCTCCACAATCACATAAATCAATTCCTATAATAAATCTCCTCATATACACATATAATAGGATATACGCCTACATATCATCATGGTTCTATTTCTCTGGGGAACACTGACTAACGCAGGCTGAATCTATCCTTTTAGACAAAAGTAGCCTCCATCTATTCTATTCTTTAAATCATCGTAGAAACAATTTCCAAAACCTTCTTCCAGTAAACTTCATAACACATCTTGTACAGACAAAAGCGTTTACAGAATTTGATCACGCCTTGTAGAAGAGAATAATTATACAGTAGTCACCACCATGGTTTTACTATGGAGAGAAAAGCAAACGGAGTGGTAGAAAGAAACATGCATCTCCTGTCGTCGAGCTCCAGGTAGTAATTGTAAACAATGATTTGGGAAGTAGGCAGCTAAGAATCGATCACTTGCACACCTAAATTTACGTCAAGCTCATTTTCTGTAATGGCACCTTGTATGCACCTGTTTTATCCACTGTTTGCTGCCATAAGGTGCAAGTTTCTGATAGCACCTTTCTCATGCGTCAAGGAAGTGGCCGTTTTGGAAATTTCACACGGCTCCTTTCTCAGCTACATAGGTGGGAAAGGCCAGATCATAAAACACTGCTCCGGGTGGCCTCTGAGAGCCTCCGTAAGCATGGCACACTCACAACGATACAACTGAGGAGAGAATTCACGGCAAGACACAGGCAGATGGTGGTCACAGGAGCAGCGGCACAGACACCGGTAAGTTGTAATTGTACCGTCACAATGGACAGCTGAACAGATAGAGCTGCAGCTGGGGTCTGCAGAGGGAGGGCCTCCGGGATGCAAGTCGGGATGTCAACCTCAGTGTCTGCATCTTTCCCTGTAGTGAGAGACTGATGCGGGAAGCACAAGTAACAGGTGTAAAGATATACTAAATACGGTGTAAGTTAACGTCAACTGCGTCTCATCATATGGACAGAGGCCCAGCGCGATCATATAGGTTAGAAGCACGAGTTAGCGGTTGTCAGACCGTGGGAAGCACCAAGAAAGCTTGAGAATCAAGTGGATCAGGACAAACAAGGGACCACTCTTGTAAGGTGTCCAAGTTTCTCTAGTCAGTCACCTTGCTGCATTATTATCTTTCATTTTTGTGCTTCTAAGAAAAGAGTTTTATGCATGTGATTTAAAGACTGAATGGCGACAAAGTGGAGGGTGGAAGACGACATACATACTATTCTAACTGTCAACACTGGCTCAGTCACTGAGGTGGGTCAGAATAGTGATTCCAGGGATGAAGGAAACACAGACCGAAGCAGGAGGAGCTTGTGGGGAGGAGGGTATTTTCCTTTCAGCATATTCTGAAACAGCTCCTTGTGGTGCTAATAATCCACCGTTAGGCTAAACGATCCAAACCCCTTCATTTTTCCTCCTGAATTATTTCCAAATTAGCATTCCCTTTAAGGTGGACTGTACATTTCTCAAAATATTTCACTGAGAAATACGAAACTATCACATTCTTTGGTTTAAATACATCTGATCGAAGCTGACAAGGTGGGATCGCTACATATCACGCTTACGTTTACGCATTTCGGTATTCACTGCTTAAAGAATATTACACCGCTGGATTCCTCTTTTGTCTGTGCTTTATTACTGTTCAGATCTTTATCTCCAGGACTTTCTTGCAAATTGTTATTATTGCACATAATGGAGTTTATACATGAATATGGAGTTTAATCCTGTCAAAAACACCATTTCCCCTATACTGGAACGTGAGAGAAAAAAAAAAAAAAAAGTCCAAATACCAGGAACTCCCAGAAATGTCCAAGGATTTCACTCCTCGGGCTTAGAGATGAAGCGGATGAAACCTGCCGTGATTTGCTGCACTATCTTTCCACTCACACGTACTTCAGTCTGGACAACCTATCTCTAATGTCATCTAACTTTCTGCGGCTCTCTTGAGCTCAGTTATATCACATTAAATGTTGTCCTTATAGCACTAATCCTGCATCCGGTGGTGGCCCTCCCCCCACACATAAGGTGAGCCTCCTGTACTCATTTGAGCGCCGCGGAGAAAATCGTGTCTACACAGCAGCTAACCATCCACAGTGTAATTCTGATGCCTGTGGGATCACGGTTCTCTGTTGCTTTTCCTTTCACGTTGGGTCACGGAAAGCACATAGGCATTGCAGGTGAAGTAGGACCCAAATCTAAATTTCAGAGTACCTCCTAATTAAATAGAATGGAAAATACATATTGACTAAAGAAGTGTATTTCTATTCATAAAAAAAGAGCTTTAACTACCATTCTCCTAAGGACATTTTAAACCTTTCATTGGTATTAGTAATCAACATTGCAAAATCAAATTAAATTTCATCATGACCAAAAATATAAGAAATATAAACTCTAGATGTCTGAAAATGTTTAAATATAATTATCTCTTCAGCTTAGGCACAGTCCTCTAAAATATGCAAATAATATTATTTCTTCAATATAATGGGACAAAAGTAAAGCATCTTGAAGTCGAATCCATGCATATTTTTAACTACCAAACTACCTTGTCATTAATCAAGAAAAATATACTAAGAAAATCAATATTTTGTACTTGTGTTGTCTTGAAAGAAAATCGAGCTATTATTATTTATATCTTAAATTCCCCAAAACCTCTGCCCTCCAATAAAAGTATCATCAGTAGTGAAGGAGTTAAAAAGTATGTATAAAGACACTTTAGGACTAGTGAAACTAACATATTGATAATAGATGAGCAGCGCTCCTCTGTATGATGTAGGCTGTGAAATGTTACACAACTTTGTCTCCTTCTTGTGAAACGCTTCAACAGAACCCCACGGGTGAAGGACAGGTCCCTGAGGAAAACTCTGTCTATATCGCCAACCACAGTTCTGTTTTAGATGAAAAGGCTGTGAGGGAACCTTCACAGGCTGCCTAATGGTTCAGTGGCTTCATCTAATGCTCTCCCCTAATTGGCCCTGCATTCAAGACACTCAGTCAATGATGCAGTATTTAGATCTTTGACAATTACACACTCCCAGGCCAGGGAAGAGTTTCCCATCAGAGAGCAAAAAGGATTCACGGCTTCAAGTCTTACGGAGAGAGAGAGGACAGTTGTTAGTTGAGTTCCCGATGGTATTAGAAGATTCCATCTGGACAGTGAAAGCATTGTCAGAAGTGGTTCATCTGTTGAAGAAAGTAGAGCATGCAAAAACTGTAGACTATTTGGTCTGCATGAACCTTACCTTTCATTCTTTTGTTTCAGGATAAATTGGGGTGCCTCCTGAGAGGCTATAAAAATACATATCCATCATGAGGAAAGCTACCTTCTACAAACAGAAATGGAAGAATACAGAAGGCTGCTTCAAAGAGTTACGATGCCAGGGCTTCCCTAGTGGAGCAGTGGTTGAGAGTCCGCCTGCCGATGCAGGGGACACGGGTTCGTGCCCCGGTCCGGGAAGATCCCACATGCCGCAGAGCGGCTGGGCCCATGAGCCATGGCCGCTGAGCCTGCGCGTCCGGAGCCTGCGCTCTGCAATGGGAGAGGCCACAACAGTGAGAGGCCCGCGTACCACAAAAAAAAAAAAAAAAAAAAAAAAAAAGAGTTACGATGCCACTTCTTATTACTTAAGTCACTTGGATCGTAGTTGCAAATCACATTTTATATAAAGAAACTACTTGCTTAAAAAACTACTCTTTCCAACAGGTTTGGCCTGAGCCCAGAGAAACAACTCTCTCTTTTAATCCAGTCTTAAGGTAACACACGCAAAAATCTGTTATCCACATTTCTACATTGCTGATGGCTAAAGTCATATCCTAACATGATTTCAATATACAGCATAATGTCTCCACATTTCAGTTTTCTCATCTGTAAACAGGAAAAATATTAATATCTGGAAAAATGATACAAAGGAACTGAGGGGGGCAAAAGGATTTTATTCCATATTGTAACGATGATTACTTTTTAAAATTCAGAAAATAAATTTTATGAGCCAAATATCTTTTAGTGTGCTCTCAAGTAAATCACCTCCTCACAGCCTCCTGCAAGATTGAATATTCCCAAGCCTGGAAGAACCAGACATGGTGGAAGAAGGTATGTTGGTCTTCCCGCCACTGACCACTTGACATCCCCGTGGAAGGAGCTTTGAGGACCAACAAGTAGGCAAGGGGGGCAGCTGGGCGTGGGCATAAGTCATTTTGCCCTCACGGGAATCAAGCAACACCCATTAGGCAGAAAGGACTTTCCTCTCAGTGTGGGATTCGAGAGTCTGGCCAGTCACGTAGAAGTGAAACGATGATCAACTCTGTATCATTTAGTCACAAATCAGTTACGAACTCAAATGTTTAGGGAGGTCCGAAAGCTATTATACAGAAGGAGTTAATTCTGGAATTTTTGAAAATAGAAACTTGTCCATGATGTTTATACAATTTTGCAGAGGCACTCAAATGCAATAAGTAAACATTTAGGTTCGGAAACACACTTTCTATTCACGCGTTACTTAGTTACATTAAGGGCTTTATAAATCGGCTCCTGTAGGTCCAAGGAAGAAAATCTGCTTTCTTCTGATGAAAGCCCCATCCCAGTGGTGGCTGGTAAATCATGAGGAGCGAGAGGAGGGCCTGACTGGAGTTTGCGTATCTTTATGACATGAACACTTCCACCCTAATCGATTTTCAGCTACCAGTACGATGCCACTGGATGCAGAGTTGGAAGGCGATGCTGAGCAGCCCACTGTCACGTAGAATTTCTACCCTACAGACACCACAGATGTAACGTCACCCCTGGTGCACCAATAACAGTGCAATGCAGTAAGATAACTAGGAAGGCTCGAGACTGGGATATTGATTACTTTGGATTTTCATATAATTTTAAATGTATGTAATTAATGCTTAATAAAGGCTGTGTTTAACAAGTGGCTCACAGCATTTCTGGAAACATAGCAGTAAATTCTCCCCGGTTGGTACGAGCTGGCCCTAGCACATCACTGCCTTCATCTGCAGATAAAAGGCAAATGTACAGAAGAGAGAACAGAAATCGAAGCACGAGAAATTCAATTAAAATATAAGGAGGACTGGCTACTAGTGAAAAAGTCCATTCTCAGAGATGTGTAAGAATCGACAGCAGGGTCTTTGGTACTGAAGATTCATGCCTTGACCAGCTGTAGTGCTAAAGACGGGTCTAGAGCATTTCTTAAAGACCCCTCAAATCTAAGATATGATATGTTTCATAAATTATAATTTGAAAGAGCTCCCTCATCAAGAATTTATATTTTAAATACAAATTGATAACGAGTTGCCATTAACGAGAATTTTATATTTCCCATTATCTTAATTATGATCAGTCACAGCTAGTTATCAGTACAGGAAACGCAACTGGAGAGCAGAGCATTCCACTTTGTACTTTAATTAACAGATTTAACCAATCAACCTCTGCAGCCTGGTGCTTCCCACATGCAAGCACTTATTATACTACATGTGAATCAATACCGAAGTATAACCACGGTCTCTAATGACTGCAATAGAGAGAAACTGTCAGAAATATATTTATGACTTATCATGACATCCATTGAGCTCTTATCTCTTACGAGCATCTGATTGCTACAAACCTATTCCAATACCTCTTGTTAATAAAGGAGCTAGGCCTCTGTATGAAACCATTCTTAACACGAGTACCTGTGGACAGAGTGGAGAGAAGAAAAACACTTAATCCTACTTAATGATTCAGGAATACAATTAATCAGCAAAGCCATTCTAAGGAGTGGTCCTCTAGGCAGAAAAGAAAGAAAAAAAAATAGAAAAAAACCTAGAAAAACAGAACAAGGTCATTAACATTGGCACGATCTTGCCCTCCCTTCATTTAACAAAGGACTGTCTAATTCTTGCAATCAGAGCCCTTGTCAGTATCCCCAGCCCGGCTGCCTACTGGCCTTCGGCCTCATCTCCCGTCCCAATAGACAGATACTTCTCCAAATCTAGGAACTGGGGATGCTTTTACAAGAGTCCAGCAGAATGGCAATCTGCTAGTTCAAGGATTTCTCCTCCCCTAACTCCGTGATTAAGCCAGACTCAAGGATTTCCCCAGACTTTTTTTTTTACTATGCCCATCTTAAAATATCTATTCTCCAATCCTCTACCTAGACCTACATAGAATCTAAAACAGAGTGAATATATGTATATGTGTAACTGATTCACTTTGCTGCGCAGCAGAAACTAACACAACATTGTAAAGCAACTCTACCCCAATATAAATTAATAACAAAAAAAGGAATGTTCCCTTAAAGGACATTTAGGGCCTATCTCCTGTTTTATTTTAGTATCTGCCAAATATATCAAACTAAAAATGTAAATAAGATAGTTTGTGCTATGTGTCATTTGCTTGTTCTACCATTTAACTGGCATTTTGAATACCAATCATTGACAGATGAAGTGTTCTCTTTTAGTCTAATGTTACATTCTGTTGTAAATGCATGAAGATTCACACACATTACCATCAATTAGTGTTAATGGGGATAAAAGCATGAATTTTTGATGCACCTGAGAAAGAAGGTTCTGCTTTAACCTTATCAAGTATCTGCCAGATAGTCTCCCTAAAACTGACATTCGAAATGTCTTCAAAATTGTTTGAAAAATCTTTTTCCAAAATTAATGTTAAAATTTCTTTGCAGTGTAACATAAGCATTACAAGAAAATCAAAATAAGCAATTAAAAAGATAATCATTTGCGGGTTTCTTTCTAACCTTCTCATTTTTTGTCTAAATTACTATAAATGTTAACTTACCCATGAATCAGCTTTACTTTCAGAATGATTAATACATTTTTTCTCCTATTCCGTATTATCTCCACAATGATATGAGACACCTAACTTGCACAATGCAACACCAAAAGGCACCCCGTTCTGCAGCCCCGCGCCGGGGAGCCCCTCCCGGCAAGCAGATCAAGTGCTGGATTTTTGCTGCCTAACACACAACACCCGCGCGCCACACACAACCTTATATTAATGCTCTGATCAAATACGCTCCACCTCTTATCTTCCTGGGTCCCTCCCCTTGGCTGGTCACCTGTTTGTTCCATTTTTCTTGCCCAGCAGTATGACTGCTTCATTCACTGGGACCTTGGGAAGAAAGGAAGGTAGATGCTTCTGTGGTTCGTCACCTTGTTGTGAAAGCCCTCAAATTTTCTGTTTTCTGTTCCGATTTTTATTTTCATCTTTAATGAGTAATTTTTGTTAAGCACTTGAAATCCTGCTTTTGAATGCAAGATGTACTTCACCTGATGAAAACATATGCTTAAGAAAATTGTCAGAATATACACAAATATATCTGCTTTATTTTCTGCTCACATCTACAAACACTTGCAAAGAAACTGCAAAGTTTACATTAATATGTCTCTAATGCCAAAATCTTAAGTAATATTAACTCAAAATTTCTTAGGCTTACATTTGAAATTCCTCCTTTATATAATCTGGATAATTGTTCAAATGTTTCCCAGAGACCTAAAGTATGCATTGTAAAATTGGTGAGAGAAAGGTGAAAAAATATGGACAGAGCAGCTCATTTTTTAAAATAGAAAGTACTATCGAAGTTCTGGGGAGAGAAGGTAATTTATTTTTCAACATCTTATGATCAGGATTATCCTCTTCGAGGGAAAACAAGCCAAGCAAAACAAAAATCCACATGGAAGTGACCAGAATAAAAATGATTTTATTAAAACTGGGGACCATTTTTTTAAAAAATCAATAGCACTTGATATTTTACGAAGAATAAAATAACACAAGTATATATAAATATTTCCATTTCAGTGAACTTTGTGCATTTCCATTTTCTCAGTTTTACCACTTTGAGTCCTGTTTTCCATCCTGTTCTCATCTATCTTTATGCTCTCTCTCTCTCTTTTATTCTTTTTTTAAAAACATCTTTATTGGAGTATAATTGCTTTACAACGATGTGTTAGTTTCTGCTTTATAACACAGTGAATCAGCTATACATGTACATATGTCCCCATATCCCCTCCCTCTTGCGTCTCCCTCCCTCCCTCCCACCCTCCCTATCCCACCCTTCTAGGTGGTCACAGAGCACCGAGCTGATCTCTCTGTATGCTCTCTCTCTTGACTGATCTCCTCCAAGGCTTTAAATACCAGTATTGGACATGGAGCCCAAGTCTGAATATTTGGTCCAAAATTGTCCTCTGAGTTCCAAGCTCAGATCCTGACAGCTACTTAGCCTTAGGTGTCAGAATCTTAAAGTGTCTCAAACAGAACCCTTCTGTCTCCAAACACTCCTGGCTCCACCTTCACACCCACAACACCCAATTTCCCCACTTTCAGTAAAAAGCACTGCAATTCAAGTCTGTTACACAAAATGTGCGGGTCCACCCCTCAGCAAGTCCTAGGCTTTTACTCCTAAATCATGTCCCAAGTCCATCCTTTACTCCATCTGTCCTGATTCAAATTCCCGCACGTGTCTGATTCAAATTCTCCCTTGCTCAGAATAACAGAAGAAGATCCTGGCTGCCATATCTTCTCTTGTTTCTCTCTAGTCTCTTCTCTACTCAGCAATGAGAGTAGCTTGAAACACAAGTCACTGGATGCCAGGACTCTGTTTAACATGCCCCAGTGGATTCGCATTGCTCTTTGAATGAAGTCCGGTGCCACCGCAGGGGTCCAACGCCATCTCACCGCGTGCACCCCACCTCATGCGGTGCCCTCACCACACCAGACTGCTGTCACATCTAGAACCGGGTCAAGGCTCTTTCAAAACTGGAGGCTTTGCACATTTGGTTTCCTCTCCTTAGAATGGTTCCCCTCCCTCTGCAGGACTGAGAAGTCTTCCTGACCACCCCAGCGAAGAAGACCCCTCCCTACTTCTCTGTGTATATTACACTTTCTTCTCCTTAATGGCACTTCATACTTGTAAGTAGGTAATCTTTGTTTACATATTTATTGGCAGCCCTTCTGCCCTCAGATATAAACTCCAAAAGAGCACGCCTACATCTGAATAGCTCACACCTGTATACCCAATGCTTGGGACTCTGTGAATAATTGTTAAATGTTGTTGATTATTTCAAGTACAGGAAGCAAAGAACACAGTAAAGACAGTGCAGATTCCAATCTGAACCCTGGTTCCATCGTTTACCAGCTGGAGAGTCTTGGGCATGTCACTTAAACTCTCTACCTCAATTTCTAAATCTCTAAAATGAATGATTGGGGGAACTACATGATTTCAAAAGCATCTAGAGCAATGCCTGGCACAGAAAAAAAAACAACAACAACAACTCAGTGAAGTTTAGCTCTTCATTTATGCATTAATTTATTCTCCAAGTATTTACTGAGTGCTTTCCCTTTGCAGGGTGTAGTGTAAAATTCTGTGAGTAAATCAGTCTTTGCCATTTGTGGACTTGAAATCCAGTAAAAGAAACAGCATGTACACAAAGAGATAAACACAAAGAAAGTTTGCTAAGGGCTGCTGTAAACAAGTAGCACACACTGAGTGGCTTAAACCACGGAAATTCTATTGTGCTACAGTTCTGGAGGCTGGAAGTTTAATATTAAGCTGTTGGCAAGGCTGCTTCCTTCTGAGGGCTTTGAGCGAGAACCTGTTCCATTGCTCTCGCCCAGCTTCTGGTGGTTTGCTGGCAATCTCTGGCTTTTCTTGGCTTGTGGAAGTATCACCCTGTTCTTCCTTTCACACGGGTTCTTCATGTGTACATGCCTGTGTCCACATTTCCCTTTTATATACGGAAACTCAACGAATTGCACCTGCAATCGTCCTTTTTCCATATAAGGTCAGGTTCTGAGTTACTGGGGGTTAGGACTTCAACGTAAGAATTTGGGGGGAACACAATTCAACCCATAAGACTATAAGAATATAACATTTCTTAAGCAAATTCAATACTCTGTACACTTAAATAACAAGAGAGCTGTAAATGGATTTGGATTTGTAGAAAATTGGCTAATGCAGAATATTGTAATGATTTCAACACCAATCACGTTATAACTAGTCTCGTTATCAGCCAAAATTTTAACTTCTCTTTCTCTAAGTTTCATAAGATGAACCAGAGTATTTAAATATAGAAAAAGAATAGGAACTAAATGATTACAAATTATCTTTTTCAGGAGAAGAGAAAAAAGCTATTAACATTAAAAACATCTTAAAAGAAAAGCATCAGTGCATCTACGTAGTAAAATAAATGTATCTGCATCCACTGCCAGATATCTATGATAAGTGAGGGGTACCCTTCACAAAACTTTGTTTAAAGACATGTTACCACAGCTACACCACCATCATTCAGACACCTCTCAACACACTTTATCTCGGCATCATAGTGTCACAGGTGATCACAAGATGATCTGAATGTGGAGTGGAGAGACAGGAACTGATTTTCACTGGGAGAAAAACATTACTAGTTTTATTTCATTTGACAGGATGTTCTCTAAAATAAAAACAGAGTCCATCTAGGTGTTAAGAGCTGCTTGTTTTCTATAAATCCTCTAAAGATTTCTGTTACTGTGGATATGTAAAGTAAGAGTTTGGGATTTTTAGGCCTCACAGGAATATGGTGGTAAGCTATCCATAAAGTGATGCAAGGTGCAATAAATCTCCCCTGGTAATACCCATATCGGGGACAACGTTGCCCCCTGTGATGATGAGAAGACATCTAAAGCTCTGTGGGAGCAATCCCCGCCAAGCTAAATTCAACATTTCACTGAGGCCATTCTGAGAAAGTGGCTCAGAAATGCATGTGGAAGAAATTTTAGACTGAAAAACATGCCATTAAGACTCATCTAAATGTGGCAACCAAAAACAATTTACTAAAAGCATATGATCAAGTGTTTCACACGTATATAATAATAGAATACACATTATTCTGAAACAAGAAAAAATCAAGAGTAGGCTTACAAAAATGTGTCTAAAGTTCTTGGACGACTTGATGAATCTGTTACCTGGTGATAAACTGCTTTTTCAGAAAAGATTTACTTTGCACAGTTTTCCATGGGCATGCAACGCACACTTTTCGCATTCTCTCCAAGCTCATTTAGCAGAATTAAGAATGTGAATGTGGAATCTGAGGCAGACACACAAATGTGCTCGAGGGTAGAAGCACAGTAACATGGGAGGTGGCCAGAGCAGTGCAGTGAAGGAAGTAGAAAGAAGAGTGAGATTTCGCAAACCAAAGCGCGTCCAGATACACTATCCTCAAAAGGGTAAATTCTCTCTAATGATACCCCCAGTCTAGGGAGGAGGGAGTGTGAATGAGATGATAAAAATCTTTCATTTGTTTCTTTAACTTTAAGAAGGAGTTAATGAACCATCTTTGAAGGGTCCGTACAGTGACTTAATCATCAGCACGTAGATTCTCTTCAGCAAACGTGCCCTCCGAATACCATTCCCCCTCAAGCCCCGCACTTATTTGTTGCTTCATAACCCCCATCTTCCAACAGTTGGTGGGGGCAGAAAAAAACATGAAAGGGAAAAAAAATGACAGCTGGTTTCAGTGGAAAGAACAAGAGATCTGGGAGTCCTACCCAGTAGCCTGCTGGAGGAGGCTTACACCAGATCAGAAAGTTAGACTTTTAGGATTTTATGAGCCAGTTGTAAAACACAACCATTATTTTAAAATAAATAATAAAAACCTTAAATTGTATTGAAAACAGAGGGACTAAATATTTAAAACACATCCTTTCCTCATTATTTTACTGTCTTCCTTTCTCTATGCTTCTGAGGTTATTTATGCTTCTTTTATCTGTATGATGGCAAGGCTATGTAATGTTGTACTTCAAATTGGCCAAGGTGGGAGTATTTACACCATGTAACATTGTTTTGTTGATCGTCTAGACTTTAAAAAGTGATGGAAAACTTTTTTCTAGTAATGTGTATTCAACCTAAAATGTGTCATGTCATTATGTTGCCAATAGCACAAAAGAATTGAGGCAACCCCCCAAAATGGACAGAAGACCTAAATAGACATTTTTCCAAAGAAGACATACAGATGGCCCATAGGCACATGAAAAGCTGCTCAACCTCGCTAACTATGGGAGAAATGCAAATCAAAACCACAACAAAGTATCACCTCACATGGGTCAGAAAGGCCATCATCAAAAAGTCTACAAATAATAAAAGCTGGAGAGGGTGTGGAGAAAAGGGACCCCTGCTACACTGTTGGTGGGAATGTAAACTGGTGCAGCCGCTATGGAGAACAGGATGGCGGTTCCTTAAAGAAATAATAATAGATTTACCATATGATCCAGCAATCCCATTGGTAGGCATATATCCAGAAAAAATGAAAACTTTAATTCGAAAAGGCACATGCACCCCAATGTTCACAGCAGTCCTATTTACAACAGCCAAGACATGGAAGCAACCCAAATGTCCATCAACAGAGGAATGGATAAAGAAGATGTGGTACATATTATACAATGGACTATTACTCAGCCATAAAAAAGAATAAAATATTGCCATTTGCAGCAACATGGATGGACCTAGAGATCATCACACAAAGTGAAGTAAGTCAGACAAAGACAAATATTATATGACATCACTTATATGTGGAATCTAAAAAAATAATACAAATCAACTTATTTACAAAACAGAAACAGACAGACATAGAAAACAAACTTATGGTTACCAAGGTGGGGGGGAGGGATAAATTAGAGGAGTATGGGATTAACAGATACACACTACTATATATAAAATAGATAAACAGCAAGAATTTATTGTACAGCACATGGAACTATTTTCAAGACCTTGTAATAACCTATAATGGAAAAGAATCTGAAGCTGTACACCTGAAACTAACACAGTACTGTGAATCACCTATAGTTAAATTAAAAACAAAAAAATCGAGGAAATAATTTTCCAGTACTTGAAAACTATTACCCAATTCCGCAAAGAATCTGCTCATATGTTGGCGGAGGTCATGGAGAGGACATGACCTCCAGTTGACCCTCGAGCTGGACCCGGGCAATGAGAGGCTCCCCACTCCCTCCCAGTCCTCGAATATATGTCCTGCCCACCATTCCCTCAGTCGAGGCTGTCTCAAGGATGCAGCCTGGGCAGAGCAATGTGTTGTTGAGACCATCTGGATGGTAGACATGACTGAACCCAAAAAGGCCTCTAAATAAACTGAAGATTCTGGCTGCTGTGGGCCGGGCGGAGAGCAACTCAACTTGAGGCCGGTCCAAGACAAGCCTTGTAAATTCTCTTGCAAATTAAAACTGCCTCTCCTGCCCCTCCTTGGCCTCGGGCTATGGGGGGGGGGCAGTCTAGAATTCCACCTGGGTTCGAACCAATATCTCGTCATCGATGGAGTGAAGTTACAATACCGACTTCCTGGTTTCACCTTCCTATTCCTCCTCAAAGGAAATAAAAATAGTAACCAGCATTTATGTCAGAACTACAGAACCAAGAGTTCATCAAGTTCATCAAACTAAAGAGATTCTGCCAGAATTAATCGGTTATGTAGAATTTACAATACAGAGTACTGCATATTTTATTATTATTATTTGTCAAAGTGACTGCTACACATCCTTATATATATGTAAGATTTATAATGTATTATGTAACAACGTAAACTATACATATATGTTTTGATTTGTCCGAGATCCAATTATTAAGTGTTTACCATCACTCGGCTGTCTCTACCATCCAAAACCTATTGATTTGAAGAAGTTGTTTAACTCTACGGGCATCAGCTTCCTCATCTGCAAGCTTGTGAAATGGGTGCCTTCCTCAGAGGATAATTTCAGGGGGTAAAATAAAATCATGTTCATGCAAAAACCCGGTGTGGATCGCAAATGTTAACTACCACATCCATCCAGCTGTATGTTTTCTCTCCTAATACGAGCTCTTCTAAGGACTCGCGGGGTTCACAAGATGAACAGTGTTTCATCCTTATCCTCAGGCTGCTTACAGTCTAGTAATGTGGAAATCACTAAAATAATGTAAGAAGATGAAATGCGTTCTAACAGAGGAAAAAGCACCCTACCGTGCAATGAAAGGAAAAGAAGGGATTGGTCTTTACCTGGAGCACCACGGAAGACTCCATAGAGAAGGTGGAATTCTGAGATAAGCTTTGAAGAGGAAGTTGCATTTCTATCAGTTGAGAAGGTGTATGTGGAAAATGCAGGCATTCGAGGCTGACACATGAAACACCAAACACAGCACCATCACAAGTATTAAAACCTCAGCTAAGGAAATCATAACTGCATTGATAAATCTGCTGCATCAAAACCCTTCCATGTTACTTGCACATAAAGCAGAAAGGATTACGCTACTATAGATTATACAATCCAGCGTGCCCGTCTACAGTTTTGCATATTCAAAGATTGACTATTTATTGTTTTCCCAGCTTATAAGCCACGTCCGCTTCTAATAACCAAAGTGTAAATTATCTTCTGACCTTCTTTCCTTAATGAAAATATTCATGTTCCAGTGAATTTTCAAATTATTTTTCAAGGAAACTCTATAAAATACATCCTATTGTTAAATAGGACAAAAGGGGCTGTTCCATAGATTAAAGAAAAGTAGTCACTGATTCCAGATCTATAAATATATAAATTATGCACACATTATGTAAACAATGGAGAGCACCTCTAAAGTGAGGGTTTAATGGGAGAGTAAAACACGGAAGAGAAAAGCGAAGCCTTTTAAAACATTCGTGGGTACAAGGACTAACTATTAAAGAAAGAGCATTATTTTATCCCTCAGTTAATGAGTCTTGCAAGGGTTGACATGACGTGGTCAAGCTCACCGAAAACCTTTTTCCTCTTGCTAGTCAAAATATGCTAGCTAACGTTTGTGACTTTAAAAAACAACACTTGGAAGAAAGCTTGACAGAGCATCTACGGAGTCTGTATCAAGTGTAATAAAAGAGCGACGTCTATTAATCTCTCACACACAAGTCTCACGCGTAAGGTCTGTGGTCTTGACCCCAAGTGACTATGAAATAGACCACAGGCCCAGCCTAGGTCCCAACAGGACATATGTCAAGATAAGCATTCGCTCCCCACTGAAAGCCCTATCGCTCTCCACTCTTTCCATTCCATGCACTTCCTGGCAAGCCACCGCGCCTTCTCTCCCTGATGACAGCTGTCAGTCTGTCGCTGTCTGAACACGCAACATTTCTACAAAATCTAAAGAGAAATTGGAAGGGCGGGGGCTGAAACAGTCTGTTTAAAAACACACAGCGCGACCACCTTCCTGGAGATCCAAGGCTCCTCAATCACCCCCTTTCAACCGCAGGAGGGAAGAACCGCCTCTTAACTAAGACTTGCAGCTCGCCCCGTCTCCTCGGACCTGGGCATTCCCACGCACCTTGTTACACAACGTTACTGGAAACCATCCCGAGAAGAAAGAGCCCACCAGCCCCTGTGAAACTTCAGCGGGAGTGCGGAGGTGCTAAAGCCAGCCGGCCAACCCAGGGGCGGGGAAGTCGCTCACTCCCCCGGCGCCCGGGCAGCAGCCCCTGGACCTCGTGGCGACGCCCGGCGGGGGCGTGAACCCCCGTGCCCGGGGCCGCGGGGAGACCGCGCCCTCCCGCAGGGCGACCCGGTGAGTGCCCGCGGCGGGGAGGGCAGTGCGAGGGGAGCGGCGGGGAGGGTGGGAGCCGGCGGGAGCGCGGGGCTCGGCCGCCCGCCCGCCCCGCGCCCGGAGCTGCGGCTCCGCGGAGGGAGCCGGCGAGGCCGGTCCCGGGGCAGGAACTCACCAGCTGCAGCGCGCAGAGGCCGATGAGCGCACAGCGCCCGGTGCAGCAGCCCATGGTGCCCGCGTTGTCCGAGCGGCGCGCGCCGCCAGAGGTCCGCGTCGTCCGGCGCCGCTCCCTCCGGACTCCCGAGCAGCCCCCGCTCGGCGCTCGGCCGGCCCGGCCCAGGCTCCACCGCCCCGCGCTCGCCGCTCGGCGCTCTCGGGGCCGGGCTCGCGCGCCGCCTTTGTTAGTTTCCCGGGCGGGCAGGGGTCAGGACTGCGCGCACGACCCGAGCGTCTGGCGGGGGTCCCTGCCGCCCGCTGTGCAGGTCTGCTTCTCGGGGAGGAGGGGGGCGGGGGCGGAAGGGAGGCTACAGATGGTGAGTGGGTGGAAGTCTGTTTAGGGGAGGGGAGTGTGTAGGAGGTGGGCGTCTGAAAAGTGGAGTGGGCCGCGTGTGTGCGTGTGTGTGTGTGCGTGTGCGTGTGTGTGTGCGTGTGTGTGCGTGTGCGTGTGGCGGGAAGGGATGAATGGAAGGGAGTGCCGGGGGGAGGGTCGGCCTGTCTTGTTTGGAGTCTGGAGAGGGAGGACGAGGAGGAGAGAATGCGAATGCGAATGAATATGAATGAGCGTGAACGGGGGCGTCTGCGGGTGCTGGAGACCCTCGGCGGCGGGTGGAACTGGGGAGACCCGGGCGCGGCTTTCTCGCTGGGGGTTGTGCTGGGTGTCGGGAAGGTGGTCGAGGCGGGTGCGAAGGAGGGGACCGGGCTCGGCTGAGGTGCCCCGGAGGTGGAGAGGGTGGGGGCGGAGACAGCGTGGTGCCCGTGGGAGACGGGCCTGGAGGCGAGAAGCCGAGAGCGGGCGAGCGCGGCGGAGCGCGGGCCGAGCTCCGAGACGGCGGGCTGCGAGCGCGGGTGCGTCCGCTCGGCCGGCGCCGGGCGCGCGGCTCCGGGGTCTCGGGGCCAGGGTCGACCCTGCCGCAGCGGCCGGCTGCCCGGAGGGCGCCCCTGCCGGAGTCTCACGGGGAAAGTTGACCGAGTTGGATGGGCGAGAGGCGGGCGATGCGGCGGCGAGGAGGTGCGCCGGCCGGGAGCGCGGGGATACTGCGGGACGCCGCGAGGAGACCTGGCGTAGGTTTTCTCCGCTAAAACGCTGTCAGAGATTTGTCACCAGGCGTGAAAGGAGAGGACTCGTGGCTTTTTCTAGGAATGGAGAATGTTTCCTGGGTGAGGATAAATATGATTTCTCCCCAGAGAGAATGAAATTGTTTGAAAGGGGCTTGGAAATAAGACCTGGTCCCGGACGGTTAAGATCCAGGACAAACTCTCCATGAACCCCAAGGAGGCCCTCTTGCTCTCTCACCTAATAGATTAGAGCGGAGGAGTTCTGCGGAGGATTCAGTTTCTTCAGGCTCGGTGTCAGATTTCATGGGCACGTTTGCTGTACCTGGTGGAACAACGCGCGGTGCTCGCGCACCTGAAAGAGCAGGAACAAGCCTCCCGGCCAGTTGTCTCAAGAGGTTTTCTGCGGATCTTGGCACTGAAACCCCGTTCTAACCCACTGCGGCCCTCCTGGGTCCTTAGTGGTAGGTTAGTGAGAAAAGGAGAGAGGTCTCTGTGTTTTTAAAAATTCATTCCGTGCAGGGAAACTCTGCTCGAGGCAATCCTTCAGACATCACAGGGAGTTTTGTTTTTATTTGTTTTGAAATTAACTGGCTCTTTGTAAACCGTTCCTTCAGGACTGAGGTTTATAACTTAAAACAGTTCCCAGGAAAATTGTTGCATGATGTCTTTGAAATGCTAGTAGGGACACACGGGATAGTCTGAAGATTTGGGTCAATGAAGGGGTCAAGAACACAAGTTGTTAGATTCCACGTCTGTCCATTGTCTGGGAGAAGGGGACGAACAGAGGCAGAAGCCTTTTTTATTATTATTATTAAACCCAACCTTTAAGACATCGGAGATCATGAGGGCATGCTTCTTTTATGCACAATAAACATAACCGTCACCATTCATGATGAATGAAAACAACAGGAAAAAATGGACCCTGACAAATAGGTAATTTAGCATATAGAAAAGGACAACACAGAAAGTTCCAGGCCACTGACCCCTCTGAAAGCTGTAGGAGGCAGCTGACGAGGGAGAGAACATGAACTAGTCTACCTACAACTTCCAGAAATGATCACAGCCTCTTCACCATCAGGGATTGTGATGAATGATGATACTAAACATAAGGGCCCTTCTCTCCCTCCACATTTACGTATGTTTACCCCAGTATCCTTTTTTCATCGTTTTATTTATTTTTTAGGAAGCACCAAATTTGCAGCTAAGATGCACTGGGTCTTGCCAGGCACCAGGCTAAGTGCTTTATGTGTATTCACTTATAGAACCGTCACAACAGCCTATGAAATGGGTGCTATGAGCATCCCCAGTGCAGACATGTGGAAATGGGAACAGGGCATCCCGCGGCTACTGAGTGGGTGAAGAGGAACTCAAAGCCAGGTCATCTGACTCAAGAGCTCCTTGATGTACGTGTTCACCATACTGCGTTTAAATCTTAGGATGCAAGTGACACCTGCACTGGCACTAACTGCTCCCCACTGGGAAGCAGGCATAGTGCTTTGCATTTACCCCGTCTCCGGAGTCCGGTGCCTCTCACGTGGTGTGATTCCAGGGAACCAGGAGGGTCCTCCTATACCTTTCCCTTTCCCACTGTCCTCTCTACTGCTAGACCCAGATTGGCGTTTCTTCCTTGTACAGTTAAAGACAGTTGAAAAATGCATTTGGCTTTGAAAGAGAGGAAGACAAAAGACTCAGAGATGGCACAGTGCTAGTAATAAGTCTAGAAAGTGTGTGAAACTACCTCTGTTTTTCTCTTCGGTCTCTCATCCATTTTCTAAATTGAATTCCATCATGAACTAAAAATCTTCCTCCCTTCCTTCTTTGTTTCCTTTCTTCCTCAGTGCTGCCCTCAAATATTTCTTTCTTCTTTTCTTAATTGTTTATTATGTCAAAGGCTATGCTAGCTGCCAAGTTTGCAGAGCTAAGTGATATACTCCCTCTCCTCCCCCAAAGGCTTGGAGGTGGGAAGGGAACGCAGAAGGTCAATGAAGCGGGGCCCACCTGGCACCGAGTGCTGTCCCCGAGTGCTGTCACTAAGGGAATTACCTGTCTCTTGGGGAGGGGAGAGGAGAGGAGACAGTGACTGAGCAATGGAAACGGTGGGGCCCAGGGAGGATTTTGGAAAAGTTATGAATGGAGAAATAATAATCTAAGGAACAACTAATCCAATGCATGGTTGGTTGTGTCATTCCTCGCTGTAGAATCTCAGACAGGTCACTTTGCTTCCCTGCGAGTCCTCATTTTCCTGTGTAAAGCGGGCGTGATGTATGACTTGCCCCACGGGAATAAGCCTGACATTTCTTCTTCATCCTCCACCTACATGTGTCCTGCTCCCTCACCTCATGTCACATCCCACAGGGGCCTTTGCGGACCACGCCATCTGATTTAGCACCCCAGCCAGTCGATTGCATTTTCAATCAAAACATTGATTTGTTTATAATTTCCCATCTCCCCCACTCAAAAACAATGCTCTTTCTCTAGTGCTTATAACAACAGTTAAACTCAATATTTGTTGAATTAAAAAAGATAACGTGCACATTTTTAGCATAATACTTTGCACACAGTATTGACTATATACGTATACACACACAGGTAGAATACAGTAAGTATGAAACATATACGTATACACAGGCAGACATACCCTAATGACATCAGAGTCTATGGTTTTTTTTCTTTCTTCTTTTTATTTCTCAGTTTCTTGGTGAAATTCCTTTTGAGAAACTCCAGTCCTGTCCCCCTTAAAGTTGAGAGAGAAGCAAAATATCTATGCACAGGAAGAGTGAGATAACTGAGTTAAGAGAGTGTCCCTAGAGACCAGCCTCAGAAGTGCAGATGTCTGGATTTCACAGGACTTCACATACTAAGATTTGAGACACCAGCTTGAAGGAATTAAAGTTCCTCCTTAATTACTTCACTGCTTTTTTAAAAAAATTTTTTTGAAGACTTCCAGGTCTGCATTTTTGTTTGAATGAAATAGTGTGCAGTTTGATCAAGTGTTCTTCTATCTCCAAACGTGCCACTAAACGTGTGTTTTTTTCCCCTGGTGCCTGTTTAATGGTGGGCCCTTCTTGGCACCTTTTTTGTGCAATAAAATTTAAATCCTCCACACATCCTCCTGCAACTAGCTTAACTTCATGACTACCTGACAGACACTGTAATGACAGGATGGCTGCTCAGCTGGAGCAAAGATAAGGTTCCCCCGCAGCAAAATGTGGAGACCTACAAGAGGAGTGCGTAACGCACGGCGGTAAACGCTGTCCAATGCCTGTTGAGGCCACAGTCAATTCTAGTTGAACTGATTCACTTGGTATGCATAGCAATGAATGTCCCAGAGCGTTGGGGACACAGGAGAGAGGTGCCTCTTGCTATTATAAGCACTTTACATCATAGCATTTAAAAGTGACTCCCCCCACAAAGGGCTGTTTTATTAGGAGGTAAGGTGAGAAAGAAGTGGAAGACGGATAGGGGATGTGAGAGTGTTTTTAAGGACACCAGAAAGCCTGGAAGATTCGAGAATTACAAAAGGAGAAACAGCGAGGAAATTTCTTTGGAATATTTTGCTTCAAGAATTATTAGTAATAACTAGTTTTAAAATTTGAAAGGTATAGCCAAGCACCATCTTTTAAAATTTCTGTTTGGGTTAAAAACTAAGCCTCAATTAATATTCACCTAGCACACACTTTAGTGCTCTAACGGCACTGATCTTGTGGCTACTATTATCATAATTAATATTGCAATGATATGCATGTAGAGTGTTTCTAATGTCATGAACTGAGCCACCACTACTGACAGCAGGAGTTCAAGCATTTCTCACTCAGTAGTTTATTGCCAAACATTGGCGGCCATCGGGGATTTCCATGCAACAAACGCTACTACGCGCCTACTGTGTCACAGCCCTCGTGTCAGAGACACAAACACTTCCTTTACTACCATTAAAGTCTGCTCCCCTGCCCTCTGCTTTTCTCAAGATTTCAGAAGATCAGATTAGACTCCTCTGCACGGTGGCTTAGCTAGACATCCAACAAAGGAAGAGAGAAGGTGGCATGACTGAAAGCAAAAAAGAGAACATTAATACAAAGTCAATGAATCCTGATGCCTCCCAACTCGGTTTTTGTATGTATGTATGCGTTATCTATCTAGTGATACCTATCTATCTATATCTGTCTGACTATTGGATTACATTGTGTTCACAGGAAAGCAAAGATATTTTTTTCTTTTTTCTCTCATTTTTAAACCAAAGAGGTTAAAAAATTTTTTTATCCATTTCAGCACCATATGTGGAGAGAATATCTCTACAAGATGATGAACCTTTGCAGCAGATTTGCTCACATCTCTCTGGTTCCAGAATCGGTCCTATATTATTATATAATGCTTATCTGAGAGAGTAACATTGAGGAAGGTATATGGAATCTCTATAATTTACTTTAACACCTTATTTTTTGTAAGTCTAATAATACTTAAAAATAAGTAGTTAAGGGCTTCCCTGGTGGCGCAGTGGTTGAGAATCCGCCTGCCAGTGCAGGAGACACGGGTTCGTGCCCTGGTCCGGGAAGATCCCACATGCCGCGGAGCAACTAAGCCCGTGAGCCATGGCCGCTAGGCCTGCGCATCCGGAGCCTGTGCTCCGCAATGGGAGAGGCCACAACAGTGAGAGGCCCGCATACCGCAAAAAAAAAAAAAAAAAAAAAAAAAAAAAGTAGTTAAAAGTAAGAAACAATCATATAAAATATGCTACACATGTAACAGCAGGCGTATGCAATACTGAACAGTAGCCCATCAGAAACGTAAAACCTGGGGCTTCCCGGATGGCGCAGTGGTAGAGTCCGCCTGCTGATGCAGGGGACACCGGTTCGTGCCCCGGTCCGGGAGGATCCCACGTGCCGCGGAGCGGCTGGGCCCGTGAGCCATGGCCGCTGGGCCTGCGTGTCCGGAGCCTGTGCTCTGCAACGGGAGAGGCCACAGCGGTGAGAGGCCCGCGTACCGCAAAACGTAAAACCTAATATAAAGTGCATTAACTCAGGCTAATATGAAGAAAACTATTTTTTAGGTACATATAAATGATGGATTTTTTAATTTGTCCATGTATTATAATATGCATATATGATCCCCCCAAAATATACCAATGTGCATAAATATACATTTGTTTTCATTTTAAAATCAATGATCAATGATTTCAAATCACAATAAACCTGCTGCTGCTTATTCCCATGCATTTTTATTCAAGAAATCTAGAGAATTTTTAAAAACCATTAAAGATAATACAATCATATAATTTCCCTTTATAGTTTTTTTTTTTTATTATGTATTTTATTTATTTATGTTTATGGCTGCACTGGGTCTTCGTTGCTGTGCGCGGGCTTTCTGTCGTTGCGGCCAGCAGGTGGTACTCTTCGTTGTGGCGCGTGGGCTTCTCATTGCAATGCCTTCTCTTGTTGCAGAGCACAGGCTCTAGGCACGTGGGCCTCAGTAGTTGTGGCTCACAGGATCTAGAGCACAGGCTCCATAGTTGTGGCTCACGGGCCTAGTTGCTCTGCAGCATGTGGGATCTTCCCAGACCAGGGCTCCAACCCACGTCCCCTGCGTTTGCAGGTAGATTCTTAACCACTGCGCCACCAGGGAAGCCCCCTTTATATTTTTGAATGGGGAAATAAGAAAATGAAATTGATAGTAGAGAAAATGAGTAGTCCTTTGTAAAATCACTGTGATATTCCGAGGCAGTCTTGAAAATTAGAAGTGGCATTCCGGGCCAAATGGCATAGATTCCCTTTGCATTTACTAGATCCCAAAGTGCCCTCAGTAAGGCTACGGTCTCACCTGAAAGAGTTACAACTCACTACATTATACATTGTATTAAATAGTGTCCTTTGACCTCTTAGGTTTGCCTGGTATGTTTTCCATAATGGGCTTAACAGAGCAGTGGTAAGGAACTGACAGATTTTGAATACAGTTGTAAATATAGCTCAGTTTTGAATATGTTATGTATAAAAATAAGTTGATTAAAATAAAAATTAATTAAGGCACAGAAATCTATTCTTGGTTTTAATCAATCCTGAGTACCTGCAAACAGATCCTAATGTGTGTAGTCAAATCAGTGGTGCTGGGACAGAGTGGGAAATGCACAAAAGCAATTTTCCCAAGAAGCACATCCAGTCTAGAAAAAGTCTTGTTAAGATGGCATCCAACAGCAGTTCGTAGCAGATGCTCTGGCTGTCCCACCGCATCCCTTTGTCCTTACCATTCCGGTGCACACGGGTCCAGTTCCTCCCGGCAGCGCCTGGATTTCACGTGCAGGGCAGGCTGCGGCTCCGGAGAATTTCCACCTCCCAGGAGTGCCTCTGGAATCCTGACTGATAGAAGTTGGAATAGAAATACTTCAGCTGCCTCCACACTTGGCGAAGATGAGTCAAAGGTGCATATTCTGGGCTTCCCTGGTGGCGCAGTGGTTGGGAGTCCGCCTGCCGATGCAGGGGGCACGGGTTCGTGCCCTGGTCCGGGAGGATCCCACATGCCGCGGAGCAACTAGGCCCGTGAGCCATGGCCGCTGGGCCTGCGCGTCCGGAGCCTGTGCTTCGCAGCGGGAGAGGCCACAGCAGTGGGAGGCCCGCACACCGCAAAAAAAAAAAAAAAAGGTGCATATTCTGTATCATTTTCCCAGCTTCCGTGGCCCTCAGGGGTAATTTGTTTCATAATTTATTGGGTTGGCCAAAATACTCGTTTGGGTTTTTCTGTAACATCCTATGGAAAAATCCAGACGAACTTTTTGGCCAACCCAATACCTTTTATTGGCTCTTCCCCTTCTCGGTTTCACGTCCACACTCCTCTTCCGTGGTTTCCAGGGATCATCTCCCAAACAAACCGCTTGCATTTGAATTTTTATCTAAGGGTCTGTTTCCATAAAAGCCCAAGCGTAAGACATGGTTACACTCACCTGGTGCCCCATTCTTGGCACCAGTACCTTGACTAAGTAATCAGTAGGATTCAACCTGGATTTTATACATGGAAACGACTTAAAGTGATCCTTTAAAGCGATTTTATAAAAATCATAAAAAGATGAGCAGGTAATGACCTATCCCACAGCATCGGATCAGAACTGCCTACAGTTCATGATCGCTAACCCAAACATCACAATATACTACGTACTACAAATTTTACACGGTGGGATGCTGACACGAATTTCCCATTTCTTCCTCACTAAGGATTTGTGTTACTCTTAGCAAGAGGTGACAAAAAGAACTAACTGTCTTGCTCACGCCTGTATTTCTCTTCCAACATTGATGGGTTCTGCCCAGCTCCTTCTAGATATCCTGTATAATGATGATCTCCAATGAAGTAATCTTGCCCTCGCAACAAAACTCTTATTCTAGTTATATGCTAATTACTCTCAGTCTCTGCCTGTGTGTAGCTCAACATCTGTTTTCAGTACAAAGTTACCAACTCTTACATTCAGAAAAAGTCACTTCTGGCAAGGGTTACTCCTGGGTGCCTCTCATCGGTCCCTTACACCTCCTCCTTTCTCCATTTGACGAAGCTCAGTTCTCTGTGAGCCCTCATTTCGAAGAGGAAAGGTGAGCCTTTATGTTTCTACTCCTTTGGGCAGAAAGAACAACTTCCAGATGGTGTCATACTCTGAAATGGAAGCAGAAAAATACACCTCTGATACTTGCTGTCGCTTTAACTCAGAGGTTTTACTGCTTTGCTGTTTAATTCCAGTCATGTGATGACACACTGATTAATGAGTTGGGTTTTGTTTCTTAAGTCTCATTGGAGAAAAGGCATGTCCAAGGTTGAAAGATGGAGAAAGAGGCCCATCTCAGCGACAGTTAAGCTTGAACCTTTGGGAATACATGTCAAGGCCCATTAGAAATAAAACAGCTACCAGAAGATCACACTCTCATGCTTCTTCTGCCTATAAATGATTTGCTCTGAGCGGTCTCTGTAGCGTGAACCCTTCAACTGGGCATCATTACATGTTAACATTAATGCTTTGCCCAGATTTATAGTGCTAAAGTGCTGTTATATCTTTTCATGCACTTGGTTCTCAAACTAACCACAGAGGTATCTAGAATAAGCAAGTAACACAGCGAGTCAGTGACTGTCAACCTGTGTTTCTGCCTCCTAGCCATCGTTTACCATCAGTAAAACACATTATCTCTGTTAGTTCAGGCAAGTAGTGTTAGCCGCTGTAACAAACAAATCCTAAATCTTAGTGGCTTTAGACAATTAAACTTTCTCTCTCCCTCACACAAATGTTGTTGTCGTTGTTGTTGTTTTTAATTAATTAATTTATTTATTTATTTTTGGCTGCGTTGGGTCTTCGTTGCTGTGCGCGGGGTCCCTCTAGCTGCGGCGACCGGGGGCTACTCTTCGCTGCGGTGCGTGGGCTTCTCATTGCGGTGGCCTCTCCTGCTGCAGAGCACAGGCTCCAGGCACGCGGGCCTCAGTAGCTGTGACTCGCGGGATCTAGAGCGCAGGCTCAGTAGCTGTGGCACTCAGGCTCAGTTGCTCCGCGGCACGTGGGATCTTCCCAGACCAGGGCTCGAACCCGTGTCCCCTGCATCGGCAGGTGGACTCTCAACCACTGCGCCACCAGGGAAGCCCAGCTTGTGGAAGGTTTTTAAGGACCAGAACTGGAAAGGAATATACAGCATTTCTGGGCTTATTCTTTGGCCAATACTCGGCCACATGGCCATATCCAAGTTCAAGGGAGGCTGGCAAAGGTAGTCTAGCTCTGGGACCACGAGGAGAAAGAAGTAGGATCTGGAGAACACATAGCACTCTCTGCCAGATGTGATATGCTGCTTCTAAATTCCTCATTCTGTCCTGTAATCTCCTCCACTAGAATACTCCCTCCCCTTCGTGCACTTCCCTTCTCTAGAAGACGCTCACCCGTCACGGTCGCTGAGCTCAGAGGTTGCCTCCTCTGAGAACCCTTCCCTGATGTGCTCGCCCCATGCTCAAAGTGTAGACGGCTCCCCGTTTCTTGTTCCCTTTCCATCTTAATTATCCCCTGTTATTGAATTACATGAGCTCTATTTCCTCTTCTGTCTTTGCACAGTGTGTATTAGTGACAGTACATACTTGCTGAGTTACTGAAAGAATGGAGCCCATTATTTCCCTTATATTCTCTAGTGGCACCAAAATAGCAATCCTCCAACACACACAGGACTGATGTCATAAGGATCACCTGTAGCGTTTGTTACACCGAGTCCCTCAGCACCAACCCTCAAATGATCCTCCCCCCTCCCTGCTCCCTTGGGCAGAGTATATATCAAGCTCACTCATGACTTGAGGCACCTCATGACTTGGCCATGTGACTTGCTCTGACCAATGGAATGTGGGCAGAAGTGAAGGTGAGTCTGTTCACAACAGCTGAGCCACAACCCACTCACACAACTGTAAGCAAGAAAGCAGTGTAAGGGCTTCCCTGGTGGCACAGTGGTTGAGAATCTGCCTGCCAATGCAGGGGACACGGGTTCGAGCCCTGGCCCGGGAAGATCCCACGTGCGGCAGAGCAACTAGGCCCGTGAGCCACAACTACGGAGCCTGTGCTCCACAACAAGAGAGGCCGCAACAGTGAGAGGCCCGCGCACCGTGAAGAGTGGCCCCCGCTCGCCGCAACTAGAGAAAGCCCTCGCACAGAAACGAAGACCCAACACAGCCAAAAATAATAAATAAATAAAAATAAATAAAATTTTTTTAAAAAAAGAAAGCAGTGTAAGCCTCTGAGGTTTTTAGCAGTGTTTGTTGTACAGCATTACAAAAGCAAATGTTACCTCTCTCACCCTGATTGTTTTTTAATAATGGATCAGGGTGGTGCCTCGAAATCCGTATTTTAAAAGCCCCCAAGGTGCTCAGCCAGCCATATTTGAAACTATTGTACACACTAGTCTCCTACTTAATAGCAGAAAAACCTAATATTAAGCCCATGAAGCAGGTCTTCTCTTAAGACTTTATTGTCAGCCATTTTCCCAATCACTTGCCAGGGAACATGACTTCAGTTAGACTCTCAGCTGTTCTCAGGGCGTGGTGAACATGGACGCTGCTGCAGTGGGGGGTTGGGGAAGCAGAAGCAGCCCGGAGATGAGAACTGCTGGACCCTGCCAGCCTCAGTGTGGGCAGTAGTGCTATATGAGCCTATATAGGATGTAGCTTGGTATAATGTCCTTCTTTCAACTTGAATCCATTGTTTCAACATAGTGTATTAAAATAGGCCAGATTACCAAATCTTAAACCATCAGTTTATTCTAAGTCATTAGGTAATATAATTTAAAGGTAAAATAATCAGATTATGCATATGGTCTAGCAATAGGAGATGTGTTTAACAGTAAATAGCATAATTACTATTTCACATGTGTTTGCAAGGACTTTTTTCCCTACACACCTGGCATGTAGTATGCTATTATTGGCCATTTTTTAAAAGACGCTTCAGTGACTTTTTTATGGCTCTTTTTAGCCATATAATATGACTACACACGATTTCTCCAGTGATACACATTCTCTGCTCATGAACTGAGGATTTGCAATAGGTGCAAAAGAACCTGGCTCCACGATAGCTGTTCTTACATGCTATAGTTCAATAAGTGACAAAGGAATTTGACTTTTGCTGTTTCTTTAGCAGAGGAGGGAAAGTGTAGGGAGAAGAAATATATTCAACTCTTTAAATGCTATATCTTATTTCCTCCTATCACGGTAGTAAAGGAAGAGGAGATAGAGGAACACTGAGGAATTTCTCACATCCATGAATCACTATAGGTTGGGAGATTAGAGTATTTTTTTAAAAAAGAGTTGACAGTAACCTTCATTTCAGATATAGAGTTATAATCCCAAAGCACAGGCATATCGTGTCAGAATCCTCCGGGACTCCTCTAGTTTGTCACAGACGGCAGTCCTGGCTCATTTTGTGTGCTTGCCCTGTTCCTAGCCTGGTTCCTAACTTTAAAACCGTTTGTTGAATGAATGGATGGGCGAGTGGACAGCGGTGGGGAGGGGAGGTTCCTTCTGAGCCCAGGTGGGAGCCACTGACGATGCTCGTTCCCGAAGTCATGCATGTGGTGAAACACACATTTGCTACCAGCAACTTCTGCCCTTTATCCCTGTCCAAGGAGGGCCTCGTGCTAGCGCCATCTGCTGGGGGCTTCTTGAGATGCCCACGCAGATAAGTCTTCGGGATTAGCCGGCCACTTCCTCAAAAGCTGGCTGACCCTATTTCTGATCCAAGTGCTGCGGAAGATTTTTGTCTGCTGTTACCTTTTTACGGATGCCATCGAACATTTCACAGTATCGTTGGTGTTTTTAGCAAATCCTATTTTCAGTAGTATATCCTTGAAGAAACAGACATAAAGATGATCTGGTTTTAAATTCATGTATGCTTATATCTCATGTTAAGATAAAACATTCTTCATTGAAACTGAAGCAGTTTATGTAAAATGACTAAGTTACTAAGTATTTGTAAGCGAATTGCGAGGATGAGTCTTATCTAAATGCTCTGCAAGAGCATATAGTGCAGGAAAAGCACAGCCTTCTTATCATAACCAACATATGAACCTGCTATTAATGTATGTAAACTTAACTTATCCTGCAGAAAGTAGGAGTGGATCCTCTGAGCTTAATTTGAAGAAGGCAGGCAATTTTTTCTCTCATTATTACTTGGTCTAAGGCACAGAAATTCAGGCAAAATTTCCTGTCATTACTACTGAGTCTAAGGGTGGAAATAAAGGTAAATACAACAAACACCCTATAACACTTCACCGTCATTTGTAATTTTAAGCATAGACATCATTAGACAGTTTTAAAACGGAAATGCAGATGGCTTCGTCCTCATATTAAAAAGCACGTGATAATGCTAACTTTGGTCTTGAATGAGAAAGGAAAGCTCTGGCAACTCCAAGCAAGGTTCTAACCGTAAGTCTGGCCTCAATCTTAATGTTCCTTATTTTTTTTATTGGAGTATAATTGCTTTACAATATTGCGTTAGTTTATACTATACAGCCAAGTGAATCACTATATGTCTTTTTAATAAGTTTATTTATTTATTATTTTTGGCTGTGTTGGGTCTTTGTCGCTGCGCGCAGGCTTTCTCTAGTTGCGGCGAGCGGGGGCTACTCTTCATTGCGGTGCGCGGGCTTCTCACTGCGGTGGCTTCTCTTGTTGCGGAGCTCGGGCTCTAGGCGCATGGGCTTCAGTAGTTGTGGCTCACGGGCTCTAGAGTGCAGGCTCAGTAGTTGTGGCGCACGGGCTTAGTTGCTCCGCGGCACGTGGGATCTTCACGGACCAGGGCTCGAACCCGTGTCTCCTGCATCGGCAGGTGGATTCTCAACTACTGTGCCACCAGGGAAGCCCTATATGTATTTTTTTAATACCTGGAGCAAAAACCTGGCTAATGATGTCCAGCAGCTCTGCCCAGAATACAGTCTTATTTCTAAAGTGTTTGGCTACAGAGGGCCTGGGTTTTTCGCCCTGGTCTGAAGTTGTCAGATGGCTCTCAGCCCAGGGATGTAAGTTTCCAGAGAGCAGGCCTAGTTGAATTTTACCTTTTCTACAGGAAATTAGATGTTACATTGTCTTTAGGCCCCCTTTAGGCTCTAAGCCCTTCAAGAGGCTGTATCCAGGCCAAATATGTGTGTTCGATAAGCTTTGTTCAGGCCTGAGTTATATGGTGCTGTTGTCTGTGACTTAAAGGTTAATGAATCAACGGTATATATGAAATAAAGTCTCTTTAAAGAGAACTACAGAGAAAACAAAACCTTGTTTTATCAGGAAAAACTTTTTTCAGCTGGGCACACAGGACAGATAATAATGAGTTGATGTAAACAGTTCAAATATTTTCTCCTTTTTGGTTGACTATCAAGCCAAAATAAGCACGTCTTCGAATAAAAATTTTTGTAAAGGTTAATCAGTGCAGGACCCTGGATTTTCACCAGTTGTTACTTCCATAATACATGCTTTACAAAGTCACTGTCCTAAGCCATTTTCCTATTGGCAATTCTCTTCGGTATTTATCCTCTGGTATGCAATGTCTATTAGTGATTGCATTATGAAACCCCATCACTGTCTGCTGGAGTCTACATGGGAAATGAGACACTACCATCCTCCACAAATGGAGTCAGAGAGACCACAGGAGGAGACTCAGAAAGCAGGGACATGGTGGCAGCAGAAAACAAAATGAGACAGAAAGGGCAGTATTTCAGTTTAAAGAAAACTAACTAGAGAGCATCCCAAACAAGATCTATTTCTGTGGAGGGCTGCATTCAGAAAACGACCTGTAGGAGTTGGAGGTTTCAAAGATGAAGGAATGCTGGCTGATATAAAGGTCCAGCTCACAATCATGGGAGGAAGTGGGGGAAAAAATTGATTGGAAGTGAAAATAGACATCAAGTAGTCAAAGAACTATGTCGCCCTAAAAATGGCAGGAATTGGGGTGGAAAAAAGAATCCATGAATGAGGCACTACAGTTCCCCCTAAATACAGAAGAGTGTGTGACCCAGAGACTGGAGATCATATCGAGTGGGCAGAGAGGTGGTGTTATAACCTGATGCCATGGGCTTTGGTACATTTTTATTTAAGAATGGAGCAGTTATTCTTGGAAAAGACTTAGGGTAGATTGCTCTAGTTTCAGAAATTGGCAGGAACCTGGTGAGGTTGGAGAGCAGCTCCCCGCTTCCAGGAAATCTTTCTCCTCATGGAAGTGTTAGGATGTGCTAGGAGAATACTAAGAAGATAACGAAAATATAGAAGAACTTGTTCACAGTAATCTTGGATTCCACTGGGCACCGTCTTAAGGGGTGGGGAGTATTTGAGGAAGTGTCCGAGGGTGGAGGAGTAGAGCCACAAAAAGTGGCCAGAGAGGCCTGACTTTTGGTTTGGGTCCCATGATTACCATGATGAGAAGGGAAAGAATTTACTAGCCAGAAAAGGTTCCTAAATTTGATACGAACATTATAATGAACATTATCTTAATGCTAGAATTGGAGCAAGTCTCAGGTGTTATCAGGGTCGATGCAGAACCTCACTCTCCGTGGCACGCTAAGTGTCCCATAGCCTGGGGGAAGATTTCGTCCCCGTATTGCTTGCTGAGCTGTGGTCCAGGTGTGGGTGAGATCCTAAGGATGGTTTACAAAGCTCTTTATCATCCATCTTCATCTCCTACTGTTTCTCCCTGCCGCGACTAAATGTCCAACAAGGTTTCCCTTTCCACAACCAAGCTCCAGACGAGCACAACACATGTGGCCTCTTCACCTCTCCCTGGGGAATTCTTCATCAAATTCAGGCACCAGCTAAAGAGTCCACTGCTCTGCAAAGTCTTACTCACCTGCTCCTCTTCTCCCCAAGCTTCACCAAATTCCTCCTTCAAGTCTCCAACCAAACTGCAGGTGACCTGGAGGGGCAGAATTGGAGGGAATTAGACAGACATGGTGTGCCCCGAGATCCCTAAAGACAGGACTAATGTTCATGTCTAATGGAAGAAGCATTAGCAAAGCTGGACTGTAAATCAACACGTAAACATATGTATCTGGGAGACGAGCGCCAGTGACGTGTTGTAAAACCTCCAGAGCCCAATTGCCTGTGCTCAAATCTTGCTCAAGCAGCTCCACGGCCTTGAGAAACTTACATTACTTCTCTTTCCTTCTCTGTAAAATGAGGATCATGATAAAGGTTTTTAACAGAGAAGTGTTATGAGACTTAAATGAGCAAAGTAATACAAAGCTGTTGGAACTGCTCCAGACCCACAGTGAATACACAGTAAGAGGTAGGTATTATTTCAATCAGTACAATTTTTAAAATTCTCTTGTTTTTAATTGAGAATTGATGCTGGATTTGGTTACACAATGTATTTTGTTTTTCTTTTGCTTTGTTCATTATTTGATATTTCTGTTTTTCTCTTTCTTTTGGAAGAATTCAAGCAATAAAAAGTAAATTAAAGAAAATCATTAGGAAACACTTTAATTTTTCCTGAGCTTAATATAGCTCATGCATCTTTTCAAATTATGATTTATTTTTTACGCTTAAGAACACAAACACACACATCATTTAGAAATAATTTTGAAGGGTTATTTAGGTGCTTATTTCATATTCTACCCATAATCTTTGAAAAAGATTGCAATAAAGTATTTTTAAATGGGTAAAGCAAATAAGAATATGTTTAGACAGCATAAAACTCTACTTCTTTTTCTTACCAGTTCTTGCTCTTACAAGTCTGTATGTTCTTTTATACAGGGCTTTCTTCCTTGTACTTCTTATTAGAAACACATGAGAATGCAAATAACGGTAGCTCTTCAGATGAAACTGCAAAGTGAAATGTCCTCTGTGCTTTAGTGGAGTTTACTCCACTCTTAACATAAAATAGCAAGTGGAAGATTTCAAGACTTGAGGTTTATTTATTAACAGGCTGCTTAGGACAGCACTTGTACCGTCCTTTCCTGAAAATCTTACTAACTCAACAGTAGTCAATCCATCATAGCTTCACAAAGGAGGCGATGAAAAGCATGCCTGTCTGCTGCACTTGAAATTGAAATTAGCCTGATTGGATTGCACAAACAGTCCTCTGTAGTCAGCCCTGGTTGACTTCAAAGGATTCATATGCATGGAAGAAAAAAAATGCAACGCTACAAAGAGTTGAGAATGTGGAGCAAATAATGTCCTTTTTAACTTAAGGCTTAATATAACAAGCAAAACAAAACCAAGAAAACCCAAAACCCTGCTGTTTCCAAACAAATAATTTTAAAACTATATGTGATTAGTCTATTTATTTGTCATTTAATAGCTCCAGGTGGCTCTAAACATTACTACTGAAGTTTAAGGCAATTATCTTTATGTACCTTTTGAAATGAATCTTGCTTTGGTAAGTGAAGAAAATAGATGATATTCTTGAAATCCTGCAATGTTTGTTTACCATTTACAGTGGGTGTGGCAAACATCAGTGTGTGTAGGGCCAGGCAGGAGGTGTGGTAATGGAGGCAGCATGGATGGGGAATGTGATGAACTTGCTTCATTGCCTGCTCTAAAGACTGTCAAGTTTTTCCACAATTGCAGTTAATTAAGAAATTAAAACATTGTGTGGGCTAACAAAACAAAACAAATGAGTCATATTTATTATATTTCATAGAAAAATCAGTTGTGAGGGTGTGTGGAGCAAAAGATGAAAAGGTAGGGTTTCTTGAAAATTAGTCACTACAAGAAATCTCTGTTTCTTCTAAGTTGCAGGAGTGAAAATGTTGCCTGAAGGTCAGTGGCAGGTACTTCAAACCTTCAGATGTCCAAGTTCAGCTTCTTAAGCAGGAGCCTAGGAGGTTGCATTTCTGTGGCTGGGCCTTTACTGTTGTTTTTGAAGCTGCCACCATGAGGACTCACATGTCAGCTGCTACAGATGTAGCTAATATTGTCATTACTTCCTGAATTATTCCCATTCCCTCCCTGTAGCCTCCATCATGGGGATCCCTCAGTGCTGCTACTGCTGCTGAAATCAGTGTTGCCACGACTTCCCGATCTGTTGCCACTGCAGCAACAGTAATATCACTGCAGCTACCACTGAAGGCAGCTTTAGAGGAAGCAGGTAGAGAGTAACTTCTCCCCTCCTCCACCAGTATGACTTTCAGTCAGGTCCACCCATTGGCAGATGACATAGAAATGATATGCCAATTTCTTTAAGGGTACATGTGCAAAATTCTCCTGAAAATATTAGAAAACTAGGTTGACCATATATATAAAAAATCCATCAGTAATACAGAATAATGGCATTGGTTTCATCTAGTAATGCAGGAATGCTTGAACAATAGAAATTCTCTTAATGTCATTTACCACATTAACAGACCAAAGGAGGAAAACCATAGGATTGTCTCAGAAGATGTGAGAAAAAAACATGATAAAATCCAATACCCATTTATATTACAAGCTTTTTACCAACCTAGGAATAGAAGACAACTTTCTTAACCTGATGTATTTACCTATAACAAAACCATCAACATTATCATATTTAATGTTGAAACAATCAACATTTTTCTATAAACACTAAGAAAAGGAAAGAGATGTCTGCTGACACTCCTTATATTTATTATTGTTCTAGAGTTCCTGGCCAGTACAGTAAGACAGGATGAAGAAATGTTATATAATCAGGAACAGAAAAAGATATAAGTTGTCATTGTTTGGAGATGTTTAAATTACTCATATAAAAACCCAAGAAAATCTGTAGTTAACACTATTCAAATCAACAAGGTTTTTAGGTATAAAGTCAAGGTAAAAAAAAAAATCACTGAAATTGTTATAAAACAGCAACTAATTAGAAAATATTATTTTTTAAATATACCGTTTATATTAAACATTAAACATTAATGTACCTAAGAATTAATCCAGAGAACATGTGTAAGACCTTTCACTTAATTTTACTGAGTGACATAAATACCTATATATACCTAAAAACAAACAAACAAAAAAACATGAATGTACCATGTTCATGGATGGGAAGACACAGAATCATAAAGATGGCAATCTATAAATTTATAATTATTCCAATAAATACTCCACTAGTATTTTTCTTAGAACTTTATCTTAAAAGTCATATGGAAAAATCAATGGAAAGAACAAGCAAAGATTACTTTATGTATAATATTCTATCAAATATTAAAACTTATTAAAATTATAATTAAAATAGCTTTCTTTGGCTTAATAATACACTAATAAACCAATGGGGAAAACTGCATAGCATCAAAAAATAGATCAATAGATATACTGAATATTTTGGACTAGTAATGAGAGTTGAGGTACGACAAATCAGTGGAAAAATCATACTATTTAATAACTGATGCTGGAATAATTGACTATCCACATATAAATAAAATCTGTATTTTGTATCATATTATGAAAATCTACTTGGGTTAAAGACTTAAATAAGAAAAGCACATCTTTAAAATATTTAAAAATATATATAGAAAATTAACGACTTTGGTGTAAGAAAGGGTTTATTAAACAAATACCAGAATATAGGAAGAACCAAAGAAAAGACTGATAAATTAGAGTATATGAAAATTTTAAATTCTAGGCATCCTAAATAAAGGTTAAATACCAGCCAGAAAACTGAATAAGGTATTTACAAAATATGTAACTGCAGACTATAATATCCACTGTATATCAAGGATCCCTACAAATCAATGAGGTAAGTAATTCAATAGAAAAAAATGGTTAAAGATTCTGACACAATATTCACAAAAGATGATAAAAAGGAATAGTGGATTGTTATGGAAATATAATTTAAAACAGCAAGGTACAATTCAACAACTATAAGACTGATCGTTGCCAGTTTGAAAATATGAAGCCATGGCAGGAACTCATATACTGATAAGACGAATTTAAATCTGTCACTTTGGAAAGTAATTTGACAATATATGGTAACATTGAAAAAAAGTATATATATTATAGATTGTTATATATAAATATATATATTTTGTGTGTGTGTGTGTGTGTGTGTATATATATATATATATATATATATATATATATATATATATATATATATTTACAAACAGAAGTTCCACCAGGTAAATCCTCTTCCTAGAGAAATCTCCCTAGAGAAATCCATACACATGTACAAGTACTTGAGTACTGACCAAAATCCACAATGCTAGCCCTATCCCAGGACCCTCTTTTCAAACAAAGCTGTTAGGTAGATGGTTAGAAAAGTGACACTTTGTATGGACCCTGGGACGTGCTGCTGCATCAGTACAGCACTGTCTGTCATGAATGACCATAACCCACCTTAGAAAGATTGTAAACACTGAGAAGCTGGAGTGCTCCCTTCCCTAAAACTGACCACTATAAATAATACTTGTTAACTAAACAAAGGAATGTCGTTTCTATTATTGTCATATAAATAAAGGAAAGTTATTTCTATCATCAAGTCACAAATAGTTTAACAGAGGGGAGAAAAGACCATTTTTTAAAACAATCTCAAAATTTCCTCCAGATTCATCCTGCATTTTTGTATGTCCAATTGCTGTATAACACCAGCTTGTTTTATTCACTGTTGGTACCATAACCCATTTAGAAATACGAAATGTCTTTATGACCACATGAGTAATTAACCAAATAAAAGGCAATATATGAGCCAATTATTCCAGGGCATAACCTTATCCTTGGAAGGAAATTTGATAATAAAAGGGTTTGGATTACTTTTTTTTTTTTTTCTATTTTAAGAGTATCAAACTGATTCCCAAATAAAATCTAATGCACTAAGATAATATGGTTCAATAAAAGGAATAGCAGCCTTATACCCTTTCTAATGAAGAAAATTAATTTCCTGGCCTATTCGAAATGTCAGAATTCACACTTAAGATTTCCATGAACTAAAATAAAGAAACAGTTAAGGGAAAAAACTGAAATAGTAGTGCTATCAGAAGGGTTATATGAAAATGATTTCCATTTAATAAAGATTTTTGTATATTTTCCTAAATATAAATTCTTCAAGGAAAATAGAATGTTCTATTAACACAGGAGAAACATTCAAATGGAATAAATGATTTTCCTTTCCTCTTTTGAATAAAATAAATGTCAGTTACTTGGCATATGACACACCGAGTTAGATTGACAGCAAACAAGAATGTGGTTAAATAGCTTCTCATTTGGTGCACTGTTTTTGTATTTGGTCTTGAGGATAATGCACTGAAACACAATCAATCACTGATTTTAATTTCCTTTATTGTGTTACAGACAGATGAGAAGGGAAGAGAACTGAATGAAGGAGTTGTTTAGCCAGGCTGTGCACCGTCTCTAGATCCGGATGGCACACATATCCCGTGTTCTCTGCAACCTGACTAAGCATGGCTAAGAGCCTCTTCACGCAGTCCGTGCAGCTCACAAAGCACTTCCCTAAGAGATGGAGTTCAAAAAAAAACTCACCAGCTTCCTCTTTTCGTATGTGAGGGGATCATAAAACAAAGAACCTAATTTTCATGAATCACAGAATAAAGACGTCTTATATTCTGTATGTATTATATGTTCTAAAAACAACAAGATTAGTAATAGTTGCCTTTGACACTACCAGGCACTCAAAAATCAAGAGTGTAAAATAGCTAGTGGGAAGCAGCCGCATAGCGCAGGGAGATCAACTCGGTGCTTTGTGACCGCCTGGAGGGGTGGGATAGGGAGGGTGGGAGGGAGGGAAATGCAAGAGGGAGGAGATAAGGGGATATATGTATACGTATAGCTGATTCACTTTGTTGTAAAGCAGAAACTAACACACCATTGTAAAGCAATCATCCTCCAATAAAGATGTTTAAAAAAAGTGTATTTACTAATACTTTTCATTATAATATGTTGGGAATTCCTGGTTCTTTCTCCCTCTTTCTCTCTCTTTTTAACCGGACAGACATTAATAAGAATTTGTAATATAAAGGGAATGAAATTATTGTGTAGAGATGAGGATAATAATGTAGAGTAAAACCTAAAGAAGTGACCTATAATTAAAGATTTGAAATGTCTTAAGCTTTACGTCCAACAAGAATACGATTGACCCTTGAACAACATGAGGGTTAGGGACCCCCGCGACCCTCCCCAGAGTCAAAAATCCGAGTATAACTTATAGCCAGCCGTCCACATCCTGAGGCTCCTGCTACCACGAGGTTCCTCTATATCCTTGATTCCCCATCTGTGGATTCAAACAACACGGGATCTTGTACTGCTGTAGTATTTACTCCCGAAAAATATCGCATATTACTGGATCCACGCAGTTCAAACCCATGTGGTTCACAGGTCAACTGTACAGGATTTTTTAAGCCTTTTATTCAGCACTCAGGTTTACTACCCAAGCACCATCCGTTCTGAAATCCTTTAGTCTCAGAAATTGTTTCTTCAAGAAACTTCTTCAAAATGCTTGACTTTTCCTGGAAGGCCATACATATAGCCTCTTATCTTGGACATCCGTCAATATACATCAATACAACTGGTTAAAAAAAAAGTAGCGTATTTGGTGACTAAGTAAGCATCCCTTCTTCCAGACAATCTTCTGTGATGCTCCAGGGGATGCAACCCCTCCCTCCTTGTCTCCCCTCCCCCAAGTTCTCCACCTCTCATGGGGCACCGGATACACAAAAGGCATTTATCTATTTCTCTGTATCTTGTCCAGTTGACTGTGTGCTCCTTGAGAAACAGAGTCACCACTTCTCCATCCCTGTTATCTCCCAGGGCCAAGGACAGTGCCTGGTATCTGAGTTTCATAAAGTGAAAAGGATAGTTGAAGAATCTTTCTATTAAAATAAAATCCACTTTTATGTCCCTTGCCACTGAATCGCTGGATATTTCTGAATAGTCGAGAGCACATTTAAAACATTCCATACTGCTCTGTGTTTTGTTTTATTTTGTTTTTTCACGTGATGGCCAATCAGGGGCGGCCACAAGAGGAAACACAGGAGAGATTTGAGAAAACAAGGTTTACTGTATGCACAGCTCCCAGCACACGACGCGGGCCCATGTGGGGAAGCCTCGTGTGACGGGCAGACAGACAGCAGGAGTGAGGGGAAAGCCTGGGCCAGACCTTGCCGGGGGCTCCCGGGAAAGGCAAGGCAGGTTCAGGTGAACAGGTCAGGACTGGCTAGTTTGAATACATTCAGCAGGAGCCTAGCTGTGGGATGGTCCCTAGTTGCCTGGTAGCTGGCCCTGGGATAACTGAGGCAGGGACTCGTTGCCTCCTGGGCTGCAGGGGCCCACAGAGGAGGGCAGGCTCTGAGTCGAACAAACTTCCTGCAGCTCATACTTCAAAGACAAATGGTGGGAAAACAAACAGCCAAGTCCAAGGTCGCAGGTACCTTCTCCACCCTCGTATGGACTCCGAATACCAGGATTAGAATGGGACCGAAACCTACTGCAATCAGTAATGATAATCGTAAAAGGTGTGTCCCTATAACTCCATGGAACTACTTTCCATAAATTTTCACTTAATGGAATTGAACTGAAAGTGGTTCCAAGGCATTCATAGCATTCTTATTGTCACGTGGGGACACAGTGCAAGAAGCCCCCTTACCTATCAGACCCCAAGGTCAGGGAGAGGAGAAAGACTGCCTCTGTGTTTCCTCCAGTCCTGAAGCATGGCAGTGGGCTAAGCGGCCACACTGGTGGAAGGCCAGAAGCAAAAATATAAAACAGCACACGCTGTCCCCAGGAAAAGCAGATAGAACATGCAGCAGAACAAATAACAAATTACCTAAATGAAAAGGAAAAGAAGTTCTTTTCACTTGCTATAAATAAACAGAATAAAGTAGCCAGGAAAAGAAAAGTGTACACACAGTGGAAGACGCTCCATAATGTGTAACACCATTCATGTATTTTCATCAGTGATACACCTCTCTTTGACTCTGGATGTCAGACAATTGTTACTCAGTTAAAAATAGGAGAGTGGGGCTTCCGAGGTGGCGCAGTGGTTGAGAGTCCGCCTGCCGATGCAGGGGACGAGGGTTCCTGCCCCGGTCCGGGAGGATCCCACGTGCCGCGGAGCGGCTGGGCCCGTTGAGCCGTGGCCGCTGCGCCTGCGCGTCCGGAGCCTGTGCTCCGCAAAGGGAGAGGCCACGACAGTGAGAGGCCCGCGTACCGCAAAAGAAAAAAAAAAAAAAAAATAGGAGAGTGTATAAAAAGAAAGGTGAAAACAAATATTAGTAGAATGATCACACTGCTTTGGTGGAAGCAGCAAGGGCCCCGATGATTGCTTTAAATCACCGTCTCAGACCCTATGAGAGGTTTTAAGCCTTGAAGCTTCCATTTCCTTTCCTACCTCATAAACTGATTTGAGGAATAATGAACTACTGTTTGTGAAGCACTTATATCTTTAAATAATGACTGTAATAGGAAGGCAGGTGAGGGTCGAAGGAGGACATATTCTTTTCAGAGCAGAACAGGTTTTATCCAGGGACATCATCTCTGAGACTTTGGCTGCTTAGGCTGGGATGATATTCTGATACCTGGACCTCATCTCTTGAGAAGCAGTGAAGAGTTGTCCACCGTAACTGGCAGACACTGTGTACTTGAACTCTCCATCACATCAAAGCCACTACTCGGGCCTCTTTTGGGAGACAAAGACAAGGGTCATTTGTGCAGCCTCACACCAAAAATTGAAAATTAGTTAACTCTATCACTCCTCCTGGAAGAAGAAAACGCGTGGGATTGAATTTGTAGCCATGGTATAGGATGTTGAAGCAATAAAACCCATCTGGCTCCTTGGTTATCAGAAAGAAAAAACAGACAGATTGCAACTGACTAATACAGGAGTGTCAGAGGTCCCAAAACCGCCAGGGTGTTTATATTTTCTTCAGTGCTCTTAATGTTACATTAGAAAAGATACTAAACAGCCTTGGAACTGATAGAGTATAGAAAGTGATATCAAGAAAACTGCTCAGAAATAGAAGGAAGTCTTAGCTTTAAACAAGTCCAAATTGACGTGTAGACAGAGAAAGACTCCCTCCTGGAAAAAAAAAAATTGCAGCCAAATGCTCACCAATGGAGACAAAAGATGGGACTGGCGAACTCATTACAGCGCCAGTGAAGCTGTCCGATAAACCACAGGCCAGAGACAAAGCTCTCTGTTAAAAGAGTGGTCTGAGGCTCTCCACTCAACCCGCCAACTGCAGCGAACGTGAACATGAGCATCTCTTAACAAGCAATGTGCAGGGGGTGGAAAAGTGAAGGAGTGATTCCCTGAATGAGACAGAAAGCTCCAGATCGTTAAAGGCATTTCCTGAAACACCTGCAGTTGGTTACATGCCAAAGCCCAATGGCGCAGCAAAAAAATCTGCCATCAACTGCTCAGGAGAGATCAACATTCAGCAGACCTAAAACTTAGCTATTTATTTAAAATCCTACACCTTAGGGGCAGGGCAAGACTGACAGAGCTGAGGCAAATGTCCCTCATGAGAGAGATGATAAGTGCTGAATAGACCAAGCGTCTCTCCCCGCCAGACTCAAAACGCCCCTGTGGATGAAGCCCTGCTCAGAGGGTCTGGGATTTTTGCGTGGGATCCAGATGGGTCGGCTTACACGCTTAGCTCTAACTGAGTCCAAGTCCGCTGGCCTGGACAAATTTACCCCAAGCTCTTGAGAGAACTTGGGCCAGAAATCATATATGCGCAAAGATCCAAAACAGGACAGTGCCGCTTGAAGAGAAAAATGTTTGTGAGAAGCGTGGAGATGCTTCGCTAATACCGCTCATCAAGAGAACTTTCTGTGGGGGACTCTCAGCCCTCAGCCGCTGCTTCCAAGGGCTCTCGGGTGCCCGTGCTGAGGCCCTGCTTACCCCTGCTGCTCCCATCAATGACGGAGGATGGCAGGGCAGCGTGGGCAGTCTACGTGTGCCAGACGCGGGGCTCCTCTCACAGGCCACCCTGGCTTGGGGACTTCCTATCAGCTTGGTGAGCCCATCCCAGAACCGCCCAGCGGTCTGAGGCTCCTTTTCCCCAGTCCTTCCTTTCCCCTCTGCTGTCACAGGAGCCACCACCCCTGCAGGACAGTCTAAGTCTAAAGACTCCTCTCTCCTATTCCTATCCCCTCCCTCTTTATCCCTCGGGGCACTTCCTCAAGAAATTGCCTGCGTGTCTAACCCTGCCTGGTCTACATAGATTCCACTCACGCAAGAGAGGAGAGTGATTTATCGAGACGTTTGTTTAGCATTAGAAAAGCACAGCATGGATTTCGTAAAAGTCGTGTGAGATTTGACTGATGTTCTTTCTCGGTAGGGTTACTAGAGTGACACATGGGAAATGCAGAAGACGTTTGTATTTTCACAAGGCACCTGGCGGGCGATGTCTCACTTATGACTACGTTTGGTCTACGAACACCGTGCTATGACTGACCCCGACTGCACGCAGCCGGGATGCTTCAGAGGGAAGGCTGTAAAGGATGCGGATGTGTGGGAGAGATGCCCTCAGGGAAGATGCAGACCAGGCAAAGACCCAGCAGGCTAGCAGCTGCCACACACTGGGATACTTCCAGAACATTTACAGTGCTCCCGGCAGTGTATAAAACAAAACGCATACTATGTATACAAACACATAAAACCAAAATGTCATCCTTTTGATGAGCCCGTGGAAGAGATGATTTTCTCTTGTTAAGGATGAAGAAGCCAAAGCATGGGAAGCTGGTTTAACTGGACAAAGAATATGCACCGTAGGTTAAGAAACAGGAACTAAACCTGGGCTGTCACCCTCAAGCCCTGTGCTAACCACAACCCCTGCCTCCTGTCTCTGGGGAAGGATTTCAAGTTCAGTGTGGCCACACTTTGACATGCACTGTGATAAACACTATGGTGGGAGAGAAGGGTCCCCTCTAAACAAGGCAAGGTCACAGTTTCCAAAAAAAAAAAAAAAAAAAAAAAAAAACTTCGGGGCCTTTTTTTTTTTTTTTTTTTTTTTTGCGGTACGCGGGCCTCTCACTGCCGTGGCCTCTCCCGTTGCGGAGCAGAGGCTCCGGACGCGCAGGCGCAGCGGCCACGGCTCACGGGCCCAGCCGCCCCGCGGCATGAGGGACCCCCCCGGACCGGGACACGAACCCGCGTCCCCCGCATCGGCAGGCGGACCCCCAACCACTGCGCCACCAGGGAAGCCCCGGGCCTTTTTTAACATGCAACCAGCATCCTCTGCAGGGCAGTAGGTGAAAGTGCAGGAGAGTGTGCTCTGGGTCTCTGGCTGCTCTCCAGGTACAAATACAGATGCCTCTTCGATGGGGTGGAATCTGGGCAGAGCGGCTACCAGCACAAGGCTGGGCTTGGGGAGGGAGTGGGTTAGGTCAGGCGATGAGATTACTCCTTTGTAATGCCGCATCGTAGCACACACGTCACATGTTCCCTTCCCAGCAACGTGGCCCACTTCAGAATTCAGTTTTAATTGTGGTGGACAGTTCCACTGAAGCTCAGTCTGCTTTTGCGCTGCCAGCTTCCCAACCAATCAAACACCTGCATCTTTTGCCATTATCTTGTAAGATCTTATCCAACTCAGCAGGCTCTCGTTTCAGCCTACGCTTGTACGCAGCCTAGAGATACAGAAATTTAGCAGCTCCATTAGGGAAAGGGAGCCTATATTGGATTATCCTGGGAGCATTCTCTCTGCTCTGAGCAGTCATGGCAAAATTGAGCTACTGTTGATTACAGTAGCATCCTGGATAATGCAGGCTTATAGTGGCGTTTCACCTTTCCTTGTCTCAATAACCCTGCCTCCCCATTCCCCCATGATCACTTCTCAAAACACAGAGGTGCTCTAATCCTTGTCACAGGCTGTCCCGTCAGGGGAACTTAAGCCAAGACAGTTGGCATAAGAAGTGATTCTAGAAAGTACTCAGAATGAGATTCTGGAGCAGGGTCTATCACAGACCATCAGCCCACTTCTGACGATTAGAGGAGGGGGCAGTACCCCCTGGCGTGTTTAGCGCACAGTTACTGAGCACCTGTGAGGTGACTGGAGCGAGGGAGAGGAGAGCAAGGTAAGCGAGCACCGGGTCCTTCGGTCGCTCCAGCAAAGGAGCAGCACGGGGCGATGGTAAACTCGACGGTGGCGGAGCGGACCGACTCCCCCCCTACCTGCCCCAGAAGCGCGAGCAAGAAAGAGAGTCAGGCTCAGGTCAGTCAGCCACCAACCCAGTGCAGGCAGGTGGCGACAGCCAGAAGGTCTCATGGCAACACTTAGATACCTCCTCCAGACAGAGAGTAAAATGTGCCAAGCATGCAGCCAGAATTAGCTTGAAAGGGTGAGAACTCAGTGGAAACCGAATGTATCGTCTGAAGAGGTATCCTCCGCTAAAATAAGGGCCTCATTGTTAATAACGGCATCTTGGGGCCTGGGCTGGGGACTGTCCTATGTCTGCAGCAAACAAAGGCACACGTGGAACTGCCTCGCTCCCCGTCACTCCCGGCAACACTCCTGTAGGATGTGTGCTGTACAGGTCTTACACCCCCCAGAATTAGCAGGCCAGGGGAAAAAGAAACAGAAAACATTCCACCGAGGGGCAGTGAGGGGCAGTTTACCCTGAAACTTACTGGGTATTTTAGATTCCTAGTCTCACCACAGGAAGGCTTGCAGTTTTTAGTGTGATCCACTCTGATTACCATCAGGAGCTAAAGGGGGAATATGGCTGCAACTTGGGGACCCCGGGGGTTCTCGGGCACTTCCGTGCCTGATGCGTACTGAACAGACAATTGTAACCAACGCCGCCACAAAAAGGCAAGGCAATCCGGAGCGCAGACCCCTCTGGGATGAAGGGCTGCGGCTCTGTACCCGGTGAGCAACGAAGCGCTGCCACAGTGCCGGATGAGGGTGAGGGGTACCTAGAAGGCATGGACGCAGAGGGAAATGATAAAGTCCAATTGCCGTCTGGATACCAGTTGCAGCAGCAAGGACCGTAGCTTGTTCTACTAAACCTGCCTGTATAAAACTTCTTCATAGAAATTGTAGCCAGTCCCCACCTTGAAAATGTGGTGACAGAGCGGACTTAGTGAGGGACATGACACAATCTGAAGAGTGCAGCAGGCTGGACTGTAACACATGCCACGTGGCTCATCTCAGTTTTAGCCTCGCCTGCAGTGTGGCACCTGAGCTCTGACTCACCTGGCTGTACCTCAGACGCGCACAGCCTGGATCGGTGCGCCGTACTCCAGGGCTTTCTGAGATGCCAACAGAACTCTTTTGACCAGCCACAGGCACAGCCTGAAGCCAATACCCTTGGCGGTGACCTTAAACCAATGGGTGATGAGTGTCGGTGGATAAAGGCTGCAGCCTCCCGACTTTCGCAGGGACATTTCTGAGAAACGTTCTGTTCATTTCCCGGAGGTTCTGAACGAATCACCCAATCGCCTTTAGCAGCGGCAACAATAAGGCACGCTTATATTGGCTTTCCGCCTTCTGTGTCTTTCTGTCTCCCTCCCTTCCTTTCCTCTGCTTCCTGAGTTCATCTGTCAGACAAATTACCTGTCCTAAACCCCCCCTTTCAAGCTCTACTTTTAGAGGAAACCAAAGTAAAACACACAGAATGTCTCCAAAATCGTCATGTTTTCTGCTTTATGACAAATGTGTTCAGTCCGGCTGGAGGTGTAGCTGCACTGAATATTGGACAAGGAATATTTATTACTTAGAGCCCAGAAGCAGTATGAGTCTGGGGTATGTGCCAGATTTCAGATTTCTACTGCTTTGCAGAATCTTCACCTTAAAACTTGGAGATGCTGAAAACTCACAGTCCAGCCAGATGAGTTATTGCTACTGGAATTTTTAAGTTGCTCAGGTAACATATTTTTAGAGAAAATCTACCGCAGAGCAAAACTGAAAGCATTGGAGGGAATGTACGTTACAAGCCTATCAGTTTTCACCTTTCAGGTTCCCTTATGCATCCAGTTCAAGCTATCACTGATGTTGCTCTGGGTCATTCCAAGTCGTCCCCAGTGAGCAGTCAGCTACTAGCTCTAACCACTCTCTAAGAAACATGAAGTTCAAGCATAGTCTAAGAGCTTAGCGCAATGAGTCATGAGCAAGCTAAATGGGGTGGCTGACCTTCACAAAGCTCCCGGAGCCCGAGCGCAACGCTGAGGAATGCTGACGGATGCTCTCCAATCTCCAAGGCACAGCAGTTAAAATAAGACTTAGCGTTTAGTGGCTCCCAGTCCCAAATTATTTACTGACATCTGGGATATTCCCCTCCTTATTCTAAATAGAGGAAAATAGGTTAAAAGTGACTTATTTAATAGTATAGTGGGCAAAAATGCAAAAATTGTATTTCAGTAGTTCCTAAATTCAGAATTATCTCCTTTGGTGGTGTAAGCTTGAAGAATTCAAACCAGACTGATAGTCCATCCAGGAAAATTTGTTTTCTCTTCCCTACTGTGTTCCAGAAGCAAGTGATGTCAATAGCTCTTTGAATGGGAAGCTTAGGCTTCAAGCTCTTGAGAGTGAAGGATGTTTTGTTGCACTCAACAGGCCATGGAGGTTCTGGAGAATTCAGAAACCATTGTTGAAGCCAGTACAAGAATATTTACTAATCCTTACTCGTCTCAAATGGACAAAAGCGGAGGTGTGGACTAGACGGAGTGGAGTGGTACAGCTTATTGTACGTCCACAAGCACTCCAAACTCAGGGCGCCATTCCTGTATTCTGCCGCGTTGAACAGCTTTCCGTTTATAGAGCGCCCACTGCAGAACGTGGGCACGAGGCGCTCACGTTTTCTGTACTACAAACTTCCCTTTGAAAGACGCCTAAAATTGTATGGCTGTTAGCACGCCTGACACCGTCTTGGACCCACAGAGTTCCTCCTGTCCTTGCGCTGACCCCACCCAGGACTGCACTGGGTGGCAAATCACTCCTCTGTCTCCAGGGGCTTTGCAGTTAATGGATGTTGTTTACTAACCCTTAGGACCACGTGGCCTCTATGCTCTGCTAGTCCCCAAACAATGAAGGAGACCGTGGTTCCCGTGCCCACAAGACTAGCTTCCCATTCATACATCTTGACTTAGGAATGCACATCCTGTTTCCAAGCAGGCACCCCAATACCGTAGGTTAACTACAGGGTTTATCCCAATGGCCCCTCAGCAGTGCAGCTGTGAGTGCCTCTGCATGGGATCCACCAGATCCTGATCCCACCCCATGAGTAACTCACCCCATAACAAACTGATCCACCCATTATACGCAGCGGCCCGCCTCAGTTTTCAGTCTCAAGATAACTTCTCAGTTTGGTGGGTACTTTTCGTTCCCTCCATCCTCCAACAAAAATAAATACATTAATTGAACTATTTTAAATTATCTTTTCACACAGACATAGTTTCTGAGATTCTGGGCAGAGCTACATCCCAGGAAAAGTAACCGTTTTTTCAACATAGATAAACCTATCTAATGAGAACTGAAGAGTTTAGAAGGAAAGAATTAAACTAATATAAATTAGCATAATGTTCAAAACTAAACACTGACATCTATATGCCATTTTCTTGAAAGTCCCTGGGATGCTTATGAACAAGGCAGGTTTCTGGACCTCATCCAGGAGCACCCAATCAGAGTGTTCTGGGATAGAGTTCAGGTATGTCAACTTCCAAACCAACTCCACTCCCACCCTCCCCTGCACCACACGACTGAGTCCTGGGAAGTCTGGAGAAACGGAACCCTGCACACTGTACTCTGGATCTCCATGTCTGGAAAGCAGCAAGTTACATGAAGTCTGATTTATAAAAGCATACTCACGTTGGGATTTTTCTCACACCCCCGCAAGTCCGCACGAAGGTGCCTGCTGGCTTCATGCCGACAGCGTCCTGATGCCAGGGCCAGTGTCTGCAGCCCCCCCTCTGGGCCTCCTCCGCATGACTGTCCTCCAACACCAGGAACTGCTGCGCAGCTCCCGTTTAAAACCGTGCCGTGGCTCCTCAGAGGCTGCAGCCTAGGGCGCGCACACGGTCATCTGGGGATGGCAGCTGTATTATCAGGGCTCTCGTTGAATGTCTCTATCTCTAATAAATCTGTTAAGCTGTCTGCCTCTCACTGTATCATCTGTAGCTTTTAGGCTGCGCTAATAGCTGACTAATTGCTCTATTGTTTTCAATAATGAACTGGAGCATAAATTTCTCCAAGGTCTGATATCCTTTGCAGGGGTATTTCTTGAAGTCAGTATCTGAGTTTTGTTCTGACCTCAGGAGGGCGTTTTTTCTTTCTCCGGTAATATAGCCGGCCTTCAAGTTAGCCTGCTGTTCCCATGGAGCTACCCATCTCCTCTTAATAGCTTTCCATAAACATCTCCATTGGTGTTGAAAGCAATCTCAGGCTTGAACATACCCACATTCAGTTCTAAGTAAAGTCAGTGTGTGGGGTGAGGGGCTTCGGAGCTCTGACCCGCCTCTCTCTCTGAGCAAAATCTCCAAGCCACTCTCCCCCAGCTGGAGATGGGGCAGTGACCCCCTTCTTTCAGAGTGACACTCCTGATTTATGAGCAGGATGCTTGGTTGGGGGGTGTCTCTCTCAGCTTTGAACCCCCAGGAATGAGTGATCGAGGGGGAAGGTGATTAGGACCTGCCATGCCTACAGTAGAGGTTCTGCCCTGTAAGTGGGGGCCAGGGGAGGAAGAGCCCTAACATCTTAGGCTCACTTGGAATTTAGCCTGCGCAACATGGAGCTGGGAGATAATTAGAAATCCGGGCAGCCTATGCCTCCCAGAAAGATACCATAGCCCTGGACTAGGGGCTGTGAGGAAAGGGAGCTCTATTTTCTTACCACATCCTTCTGGGGAGTGGAGCTTCCTTCCTGCAGAGTTGAGTGGGGAGGGAGGGAGCAGGTTATGGTCAAGCGATGCCAACTCTTTTCTAACCAAGATTCAGTAGACTTTTTTATAAAAAAATATTTCTTCATTTTTTTGTATAACCTTAGCACACTTTCCAGGGACTTGACCTTTTTTAAAAATTAATATTTGCCAGTTATGGTTGTGTTGCGGCGGAACCAGTCTGTGGAGTTTCTAACACTACTGTTCTGGAAGTCATTTCTTTTCTCGATTTCTTTAGACCTGTTAACACATTACAGAATTGACATCTCTAATTGCGATATTAGTTGCAAGTATTTTATCCCAGTTTGTCACTTGCCTTTTTACACCACTTGGGGTATATTGTTTTGGCATGGTATTTAGAAATAAAATTGTATGGATAAAGAAGATGTGATATTATCAAACGTAAATTAGATAGCTAGTGGGAAGCTGCCGCATAGCACAGGGAGATCACCTCTGTGCTTTGTGACCACCTAGAGGGGTGGGATAGGGAGGGTGGGAGAGAGGGTGATGCAAGAGGGAAGAAATATGGGAACATATGTATATGTATAACTGATTCAGTTTGTTGTAAAGGAAAAACTAACACATTATTGTAAAACAATTATACTCCAATAAAGATGTTAAAAAAAAAAAGATGTGATACACACACACACACACACACACACACACACACACACAGGATGGACTATTACCCAGCCATTAAAAAGAATGAAATAATGCCATTTGCAGCAACATGGGTGGACCTAGAGATGATCATACTAACAAAGTAAATCAGAAAGAGAAAGATAATGCCATATGATATCACTTATATGTGGAATCTAAAATACAACACAAATGAACGTATTTATGAAACAGAAACAGACTCACAGACATAGAGAACGGACTTGTGGTTACCAAAGGGGAGAGGGAGTTGGCGAGGGAGGTATTGGGAGTTTGGGGTTAGCAGATGCAAACTACTACATATAGGAAGGATAAACAACAAGTTCCTACTGTAGAGCACAGGGAACTTTATTCAATATCCTGTGATAAACTGTAACGGAAAAGAATATGAAAAAGTATATATATATATATATGTATAACAGTCACTGTGCTGTACAGCAGAAATTACATCATTATAAATCAACTATACTTCAATAAAATTTTAAAAAATTGTATTTAGCTTACATAATCATTTTCTCCTTACTGGATTTTGAACCTTAGTCGGAAAAGCATTCTCCGCTCCCATGTTATAAAATAAGGGGCCTATTTCCTCCTAGTACTTGTGATTTAATTTGTCCATTTAGGCCTCCAACTCTCTTTAGTTTATTGAAAGTGGGCTGTGTGAGGTATAATTTCTGAATCAGCTTGTTCTAAATGGCTAATTAAGTGTTCCAAACCAATGATTAAAAACTCCATCTTCGGGCTTCCCTGGTGGCACAGAGGTTGAGCTTCCGTCTGCCGATGCAGGGGACGCGGGTTCGCACCCCGGTCCGGGAGGATCCCACGTGCCGCGGAGCGGCTGGGCCCGTGAGCCGTGGCCGCTGCGCCTGCGCGTCCGGCGCCTGCGCGTCCGGAGCCTGTGCTCCGCTGCGGGAGAGGCCACAGCGGTGAGAGGCCCGCGTACCGCAAAAAAACAAAAAGAAACTCCATCTTCTCACATTCTGGAGATTGCACCTTTATCATTGAAAAGTTTCCCACATTATTTTTGGACTCCATCCTGGTGGTTTTTTGGTATGTCAATCTACTTATGAGCTCTCTGAATTACAGAGACTTCCTGTTACGTTTTAAAATTTTTACATGGTTAGCCTCCTGCCACTCAATTATTCTAATTTCTAGGGTTTTCTGGACAGTTGTGGTTTATTTTTTAATTTTTGAACTTTTGGAATTATCTTGTATGGCTCCGGACCAAGAAAATAAAATTAAACTTGTTGGGTTCTGTTATCACATTACATTTATACATTAACTTGGGAAGTATTGACATTTTTCGACTGAGTTGCTCTATTCAAAACCATAGAAGGTCTGTGCATTTGATCGAGCCTAAGTCCTCTGCTCTTCAGTGGCATTTTAGTTTTCCTCAATCACACAGTGCATGTGTCTTCTTAACACTCTTTCTGGGTGTTTGTCACTGTTGTTGTTGCTGTAATAAGTGGTGGTTTTCTCTTCCAACATGGCTTTATACATTGTTATTTTTGATCTACGAAAGAGCTGTTGATTTTGTATTTTAACTTTATAATCTGCTAAATTGCTGACTCATTGTTTGCATTGATTTTTTTCACTGATTGTCTTTGGTTTTCAAGGTATGCTATTATAAAGCCTACAAATAAAATTATTTTCTCCCTTTTTTTTTATAACTGTAATACTTGGAATTATTGACTATGTCTGAAGGATTGGCTGATTCCCCCAATATAATAATAAGTAGTAGTGATTATTATAGTAATTCTTGCCTTGTTCATGATTTTAGTGAGAATGGAAAAGATGTTTTCTTGTCAATGAAGATGCTGATGCTGATTTTTCTTCATTTTCCTGGAATAAACTCCACTTAGATGCATCTTTTTTTTTATGGTATTGTTGGATTCTATTTGTTAATGATTTATTTATAACTTTTCACCAGTATCTGTGAGATTAGTCTGTAGTCTGGTTGACTGTGCAGTTATAATGACTGTTGCAATCACTGCCAGGTTTGGGGATCAGTGTTATATTTCCTTAATGAAATTTATTTGGACGTTTTCCTTATTTTACAAGCCTTGGAACAGTTTAAATAGCCATAGCATTCTTGGTTCTTTGAAGGTTTGATAGAAGTCCCTGTGAAAACATATGAATGAGGTCCTTTTGGGGGGTATAGCACTTCAATATAGTTCTCTATTTCTTCTAAGGACATTGAAATTCAAATCTCTTCTTCCTGGGATTGGTTTTGGTAAATTTTGTCTCCCTTGAAATTTACCTCTTTCATCTAAGTTTTCAAACTGACTTACAAAGAATTATGCAAAGTTTTCTCTCAGGAATTTATTTAAGCTCCTATAGTTTCAAAAGGTATTTTCCCTGTCATTTTTCGTTTTGTGTATTTTGTGTTTCCTTCTGTTTTCTTTATTATGTTAGCTGCTGGTTTGTCTATTGGGTTGATTACTTCAAAATACCAGCTAATGTATCTCTGTATTAGTTATATTTTCTTGTTTTCTAATTTGTTAAATTTCTGCTTTTATCTTAAATCTTTCATTCTTCTGATTTTTTAATATTTATTTTGTTCCTTTTCATGCTTTATGAAGTGGATCCCCCCCTTCCATTTTTGTTATTTGTATTAAGAGTCATGAATTTTCCTCTGAACACTGTTTTAATTGTATTATATAGATTCTCTTTTGTACAGTTTTAATTCTTTCTAAAAGAAATTATTCAATTTTGATTTATATTTTTCCCTTTGACTCAAGAGATGTTTTTATAGGAAGTTTTAAAATTCTGGTTCTAAGGATTTCCCACCCTCTTTAAAATTTAACTCCTAGTTTAATATAACATGATCAGAAAATAGTATGGGCATTATTCTTTTAAAAATATTTATCCTATTTTTATATGCTGGAACCTATGTATCTTTACCTTAATTTTTCATTCCAATTACTTGTCTTAGCCTGCCAATATTTTGTTCAAATCTCTTATTACTGGTGGGATACTGTTTTTTAAGTTATTTCCTATAGTTTTATAAAAGTAATTTCTAAGTTATTTTTTCATTTCTATTCATAAATGCTTTATATATTCACTGCAAAATTATGGCCTTATTTATTATACACTACCATTATGCAACATTTCATACGATCCGAAACTACAGAGAAGAGTATAATTAACCCTTGCATACCTGTCACCTAAGTTTAATACTTCTCCAGTCAAGACCAGTTTTATCTGTATTTCTCACCACCCCCTAGCTTCCCTGCATTACTTTGAAGCAAATCATAAAATGAAATTGGAAAATTTCCTTTTTCTTTCTACACTCACAAATAGTTTAAGTAGCATTCAGATGATCAAATCTTTAAAAGTTTGTCAGAATTCCTGCTCAGAATCATCTGGATCAGGTGCTACTTTTGTTATCTACATCTTCTGTCAGTATTTCTACTTTGGTAATTGTTCTGACCTCTACTGAGGTCAATTTTAGTGCACTGCATTTTTCCTAGAAGATCATGCATTTCATCTAGTATTTCAAACGTGTTCAGACAGCTTTAGAAAACATTGTTTCTTGTGATTTCAAATGCTTTCTCTATTTTATAGTTAATTCCCTTTTTAATATCTCAATATTATAAACTTCTGCTCTTTAAAAAGCACTACTAAGAGATTGAAAAGGCAAGCTTCAGACTAGGAGAAACATTTGCAAGTAACATATATGACAAGGGAACTTTTTCCAAATATAAAATGTCAAAATAATAAGAAAACAAGCAGTCCAGTAAAGGGGAAAAAAATAAATAAATAAGGACAGTAATTTTGGACAGGTCCACAAAGAAGATACATGAATGGCAAATAAGCACATGAAAAGAGGCTCAACATCAATCAGTCATCAAGAATTGCAAATTTAAATCACAGTGAGATACCACTTTACAGACACTAGAATGGACAGACAAAAAACAAAACAAAACAAACAAACAAAAACTCTGGTAAGGACTTGAAGCAATCTATACTCAAATATTGCTTATATGAATGCAAAATGTCACAGTCGCTTTGTAAAGTAAACCATCACTTACCATACGACCCAGAATCTCACTCCCAGGTGAGATTCACACAAAACCTGTACATAAAAGTTTATAGCCACTTATTCAGAACCATCCCAAACTGGAACTACCCCTCATGTCCTTCAACAAGTGAGTGGATTTTATAAAAGGTGGTACCTTAACACAATGAAATACTTCTCAGCAATTCAAAACAAATGAACTATTTGGACACGCAACAACATGGATCAATCCCAAGCAGACTTTAGTAAAAGCAAAAGACGCCAGACTTGAAAGGTTATATACTGTACGATTGATTCCATTTGTGTGATACCCCAGGAGACAGAAAACTGTAAGAAAGGACAGTGCTTCACTGGTGGCCAGGTTAGGAGATGGGAGAAGGGTTGACTGCAGAGAGCTGAGTGAGGGTGCTTGGGGGGGGTGATGGAATGATTCGTATCTTGATTGTGATAGGAGTTGCACAAGTCTATGTAAGCACTTGTCAAGACTCATAACACCACACACCAAAAAGTGTATTCGTTGTATGTAAATATAAAAAATAAAAATAAAGTGGGTAGGAGGCAGGAAGGAGTAAAGGTAAAAACAAGCACAAGGAAAAGAAAATAAACATGTTGGATGTCTTCTGTTTTTGCAACCAAATCATTCTAACACCTTCTTCAAGGTTCTCTGTGTGCCAGCAGGCTGACCTTTATAGGCTACACCAACATGTCCCCTCACCATCAGCATTTGGGTGGGTGTGGCCACATGGAGCCCCCATCATGGGATCAGAGGAAGGGAGGAAGGTGATGCTAGGGTATAGATACCTCCATTCTCCTGGCTCCTTCCCTCTGGGATCCGCCACCAATCCTCAGGACTTCTCTAGTCAGCCTGTCAACGTGAATCTCCCCTTGCACTTTCCAGCATTTACTTTTTCCTCTGATCCCTTTTTATCTAGAAATAATAATAATTCCCACTCATACTAGCTCCAGGGAATCATGCTATCTTTGGTGGTTTCCATACCTCTTGTGCATAGTTTCGTAAGTATTCCTATAATAAAATTTTTCAAATCATCCGATGTTACTTTGCTAGCCATTTCATGCAGAGAGCTTAACTAATGCAGTGACTAAAGACTCAGGAGAATGATTCCAGCATGTACTTGGACAGTGAGAAGGGCAGCTTGACTGGAATAAGAAGCTTGAATAAGTGAGAAATAAGATAGAAAATGTAGAGCCAGGCCATGATCAGCAAGGTCACAATATCTAAAACTAGGTTAACTTTAATTATATCAGGAAGAATGAAACCATTGGAAACTTTTGAACAGAAATTGATATTATTAAAATATTACGTAATAAAGATTGACTGTAGTATGCTAGATGCATTGTATCGGGAAACGGACTTTTGATGAACAATTAAAAGAATGATACATGACATATAAGGTGAGCTACACAATAATCATGCAGTGGAAATGACAAGCGTAGAAAAATAGATCTTGGAAATGAAGTAGATACAAGACAGGAAAGAATAAGATGAGCCAAAGATGACTCTGAAATTTGAAGTCTAGGTGACTGGAAGAAGGGAGATGTTATTAAAATGTGACCTTTGGGGGAAGAGCAGAGTGATCTGTAAACAAGGATGGTGTTTGAAAGATAAGGAACTCACACCTCACATTACCATTTCAGGAATTAGCTCTGGGGTGGGTATGATTTCAGCTTTAAAAAATAATTTTTCAGTCTTCCCTGGTGGCGCAGTGGTTGGGAGTCCGCCTGCCGATGCAGGGGGACGCGGGTTCATGCCCCGGTCCGGGAGGATCCCACGTGCCGCGGAGCGGCTGGGCCCGTGAGCCGTGGCCGCTGAGCCTGCGCGTCCGGAGCCTGTGCTCCGCAACGGGAGAGGCCACAACAGTGAGAGGCCCCGCGTACCGCAAAAAAAATAAATAAAAATAAAATAAAAATAATTTTTCTCCCTATGTTAAAGCCAAGTCTAAAGTTAACAATCCACATTAAGACCAGCGGAGGGTTCCACGCGCAGTCTTCAAGGGGTCGGATTCCAGGGATCACTGGGGACAGAAGCTACAATCCCAGGAACAAGATAAAATAATGATTTCTGTGACTTGACCCAGCGTAACAGGTCAGACAGACTGGTTGTTGAAGTCAGGGGAATGTTACTTGCACTGGATATGGAAAAGAGAGAAACCATCCCAACTGGAAGAAATATGGACGACGAGAGCTTTTCTAGCAGAAGCTGTACTACAAAGTGGTAAGGGCCAGGGGAATCATTATACAAGACAATTTGTTTACTCAGTAGTTTACAGAAGAGACTAAGGCTAATCACAGAGTGAAATTCGTTAGCCTGGCAAGGAGATGGCATCTAGAGGCAAAGACCACAGAAGTATGTGGTGTCACTGCTCCAGTTCTTGCCTCTACTTAGCAGTGATCTGTATTTGGTGCAGTGTGCGGGAACCCAGCCACTGCAGGCAGACTACTGAATCTGACCTTTGGGGTACATGGTTTAATAGTAAGCTTAGGTTACTTTGGTAGTTACTAATATTCTTGCTGCAAATGTGTCACTTGGCTTGAGACGGGGGCAGAAGAGAAGACACACGGGTGGAGGAGTTTTTTGAACCCAGGTGAGTGAACGGAAGCTGCAGAGGGAATAGTCCCCAAACTCAGACGTGTGAGGGTCCCTCGGGTTCCCCTCTTTTCTGGTCTCATACAGATCCTAACACAATGTTGGATTTAGAGAAGTTGCTCACTAAATAAATGTTGCATTGAACAGGTACTAACCCAGAATAAAGGCAGTCCTACCTCAAAAGGAGAACACTATTGCTTGAAAAAGGCAAAAAGTTGTAAGACTCAGGGACCCCAGAAAGATGTTTAAGTTCTAAAAATTCTGATATGCTTTAGGAAGCATGAAGTGGGATCCTCAAATACGTAAGGGCAAATAAGTGTCTTTTCGATAAGCGGAGCTGATATGACAAGACGATATATATATATATATATATATATATAAAACTCAATAACCACTGAAGGAATAAGAAAGGGTAGGCAAACTGAAGTTACTTCCCTGCAGTTTTCAAAGAAATCCCAGAGGTGATGAAGATTAGAGTTAGAAAAGACATATCAGAGAAGTCTCAGCAAATCAGTGATTTCTTTAAGTTGAAACTGAAACAAGTACAGTGCAGTAGATCTGTCCATACACATACCTCATAAGTTTCTTTTATCATAAAATATTAAGAGTAGATATTAAAGGAGGCATTTTAATGACTGACTTCAATTCCACCACCTGCAAATGAGCAAAGGTACTGTATGTAACAAGGAGTATGCGCCATCGTCTGCGGTACTTTGCTGAACTATTTCTTCCTTGGATAAGCTTCTCCAGCAGTGTTTCCCAGTGAGTGGTCAGAACGTCACGATCCAGTGTTGACAGCGAAATCTCAAGTTCACACTTTCATCATTGAATCAGAAGGCTCAGGGGAACTGCTAACAGACACTAAAAGAAACATAACCAAAAAATCTACCTGCGTTTCCACAATCCCTTGTTAGTTTATTAGCAAATATATATATACCTGTGATGCTGGATTTTTCAATTATAAAAGATATCACAGTTGTGATGTTGTGTCCTTAGGTTTTCTTCATTGTCTTTGTCCTGGAGGATTTAAGTAATAGTACATAGGGCAGTTTATTGGGGGTAACCACCCCCAGAAAAATTAATAAAATAATACTCTACTCTTTAAAATATATTTATTAATATATCACAAATGAATGCATAAGTATTCCTAACAATAGGTTTTATTATTGATGTTTTAACTGTGGTGGAAAAAATGAATTTTTCCAGAATACATGTTGTATACATGTTATTTGCTCTTAATTTTACTGACATAAAAACTGATGCCTAAGCCACTATGGAGGTTCCTTAAAAAACTAAAAATAGAGTTACCATATGACCCAGGAATTCCACTCTTGGGTATATATCCAGAAAAGAGAAAAACCCTAATTAGAAAAGACACATGCACCTCAATGTTCATAGCAGCACTATTTACAATAGCCAAGATATGGAAGCAACCTACATGACTACTGACAGATGAATGGATAAAGAAGATGTGATATATCTACACAATGGAATACTACTCATCCATAAAAAAGAATGAAATTCTGCCATTTGCAGCAACATGGATGGACCTAGATATTATCATACAAAGTGAAGTAAGTCAGACAAAGACAAATATCACTTATATGTGGAATCTAAAAAAATGGTACAAGTGAACTGATTTACAAAATAAAAATAGATTCTGATTTACAAAATAGAAATAGAGTTACAAAGACATTCCCCTTTGGTAAACTTATAGTTACCAAAGGGTTAAGGGGAGGAGGGGTAAATTAGGAGTTTAAAATTAGCAGATCAGACTACTATATATAAAATAGGTAAGCAACAAGGATTTACTGTATAGCACAGGGCCTACAATGGAAAAGAATCTGAAAAAGAACATATATATATATATATATATATATATATATATATATATATACACATATACACGTATACATATATATACACATATATGTGTATATATATGTATACGTGTATATGTGTATATATATATATATATATATAAAAAACTGAATCACTTTGCTATACACCTGAAACTAACACAACATTGTAAATTAACTATACTTCAATTAGAAAAAATTTTAAAAACTGATGTCTAGCTATAAAAAGAAGCTCCCAAAGTCACAGAACAAGGTAGCTTCCATACTACTGCAGGCAATAAACTCACCCAACAGTCAAATACTCAAACTCATTTTTGATAAAATATAGATCAAGAAATAATGGTTTTTATTTTTACCCCATCAATAATAGCAAACAATTTAGCTATGTTAATGTATTTATAAGCTCACTATAAAATGTAATGGAGCAACACCTCTCAGTATCAATATATTACAGCAGATAATAAGGGAAATTTTAAGTGGATGCATAGACAGGTACATATTCAGTTCTCAATATTTCACTAAATTATTCGTCACAAAAGCTTTAACAAGTGCTTCCCCCCAGAGATGGAATAAACAAGGAAACCTAACTGAAGTGGTATTTCATTTAAAAAATAATATACATTATATTATTGAAAGTTTATTGATAAAAATCTGAATTGGTTCTTTTCTTTAGCCTGAGAGTAGAAATTCCCTTGGGAAATTTTCTCAGCTTTCCTCAAGGCTGGAAAACTTGGTTTTATATAGATTAATAACCTTAGAATTTTATCCTCAGAGAAATGTTTAATAGCCTGATGGATTGTGGTATAGCGCAAGTGATTTCTATGAAGCAGTATCTTTTACTTGTTTTCAGCACAGCAAAAAGGGACTTCAGATAATTGTAGTCTCCCTTCCTCAATGCAGCTTCCATTAGCCTCTGAGTTTATCATGAAGAATAATGATGCTTTGATTAAAAAAGGAACATCACTGCTGCTGCAGTTGGACCTCACCGAGGGCAGAAGTGCACACCTTCCTCCTACTCTTTTCCCCATAAACATGCCAGAGAGCAATGGTACAATACATCAGATTATGACAATTGTGCAACGACTGCTACATGTCTTCAGCTCCTCATGAAACGTTCAGAAAACGTTTCTCACCACTGCAATGCGTACACTCATTAATCTTCAGTTTCTCTCCTTTGTAAGAAGGTAGAAATATGCTAAACGAGGCAAAGTCTATCAGCCTTCAGCCCGTCAGCCCCGAGTTATTAACCCATCAGCATGACTCTAATACGTAAGCAGAAAAATCAACACAAAAATTTAATATATTCTATATTTCCTTCCCATACTTTTCCATCCTCACTGTAACCGGTTCATTTTCTTATGCCTAAGCGGACTGATTTGCAATGGTCTTCCAGCTGATTTGCCTGCTTCTCAGGTCTTGCATTCCAATCTGTTCTTCACGTGCTCCAGGCAGAACTTCAGGTCTGCGGTCTGCTTTCTCACTGCCAGGGCTCCACGCCTTTTCGGTTGCTGGCTGCCTCTACCCCACCACAGGGAATATCCTCTGACCCCGATTCTGCTTTCAGTCTCCTCAGATTTTCAGGCCATCTGGGTCTGGCTTTTTTTGCCTTTCCCATTATTCTGGGCTTTATGTTGTTTATTGTCCAAATTATGTGATTGTGATTTGATGAGAGCCTTTCATTGATAAGACTTGATGAGTTTCCACTGGGTTCAAGCGAATTCATCTTGCAGAAATATCTATACGAATCTGTTTAAAAATACTGGGATTTCTCATCTCTCTTTCTTTAGTCTTTAATGGTATTTCTTTCACAGTATTCCAATGAGACAATTTCTGGTACTTTTTTTTTTTTTTTTTTTTTTTTTGCGGTACGCGGGCCTCTCACTGTTGTGGCCTTTCCCGTTGCGGAGCACAGGCTCCGGACGCGCTGGTGCAGCGGCCATGGCTCACGGGCCCAGCTGCTCTGCGGCACGTGGGATCTTCCCGGACCGGGGCACGAACCCGTGTCCCCTGCATCGGCAGGCAGATTCTCAACCACTGCGCCACCAGGGAAGCCCTCTGGTACTTTTAAAGGCTAGCATTTTATATATCTTTAATCACTTTAAGCATATAAAAGGCAATTTAACTATTCATAATGTATTGTCAGAGTATTATTGGAACACTGGAAACATTTCTGGGCAAAGTAAAGCCCATCGTTCCCTAAATTGATATTGATCTTCCTTTTAAGGTTATTAGTAATATAAAGGGTTGTGAGTATCTTCCATATGTGGGGTTCTACATACAACCACGACAAGTTATGTAAGTGCTGACTTAGTCATACAGTCCTGTTGTTGAGTATCTACATTTGTAAATTGTCCATGTGTGACGGATCGGTCCTGCCCTTTGTGGAGAAAACAATGGGGTGATATAAATCCAATGATATAATTTTGGTTCTGACTTTACATAAACTAAGGGTACAAAACCAAATCTGAGCAGAAACTGGCTTTTCTACTCCCTTAACCCTTTCTTCTCATCAAGCATAATTGTGAAAGCCACGTAGCCACATTCATTCAACAATGTAGAATCTGCTGTTGAAAGGTACTCTGTCCCAGAGTATATACCATGCTAGATGGTATCTGTACACAGCCGTTTTATTCAGACTCTTAGGACTAGATACGCTTCTGAATGAAGAATTTTTCAAGTTTTCGGAAAGTGAAACAGTGCATGCATCTTCTGTTACAAAATACTCCCAGGGGAACCCTAAATAGTATCCTATAATCAAACGCATTTACGTGTCAGCAGTGAAAATCACGACTATTTACGTAGGAATAATGAAGTTTATAAAAGGTCTCACATCAAGGCAGACAAGGTTTTGCAGCCAAATGCGTTATGGAGACAATTTTTATCTTTTACAGCATTTTGGATTTTAGAATTGTAAAGGCTTGCGGACCTGTGGTGTTTAATGAAAACTAGAACATAGTTTCTGCCCTCAAGGAAGCCAACGAGTGTTAATATTTAGCTAGTTTGTACTGGTAGGCTCATACTGAAATTAAAATATTGAGAAGTTTTTTTCCAGTTATTAAGTGGCCGTTGTCCCAAGCCATTCAAGGACTCTTCCCTCCAACCCATCCATCTCCTGGACCTGATACGTTCCTTGCCCCTACCATAACCCAGTAACTGAAGGGGTAACTCCACAGCCAGCCTCGGTGGTTGGTAGGTGCCTGAGCCACACCTCTTGTTCACAATTTTGAGTATCATTCCCGATATCACAGGATAGTGGATTTCTTCCAGGATTTTGGCATAATAAGGAGAGGTCGGGAGAACTACGGAGTTCCACTTTCTTTCATTTTTAACTTTAATAGATCAGAGGTTTAGGTAAGCAGGAAGCCAATGAAATTATCTGTGACCCTAAGTCTCTACTGTCCCAAGAAGGATAACCGTCCACCAGAGCACAGCCAGGGAAGAGGGACCCTGGGAAAGAGTGGCCGCCATGATCCCGTATCAGGGGCTTTTGTAGTTATACTCAACAGGTTTACCTCAGATGTAGGAAATTCCATATACAATTTGTTTTTCAACAGATGTTAATTTTCAACATGGCATAATTGAAAGAGATCATGACTTGATGAGAGACCTGTTGTTGAGAACTTTTCCTTTCTAGAAATAATATCCCTGAGCAAATTCTAACCTCACTAGCTTATATTTTTCACCTTAAAAACAAGTGTCATAATTCCTATTTGATGCCAGCATGTTTGTGAAAACTGAGATGTCATATACTGCAAAACTAATATAAGACGTTATCATTTGTTTTTTTATAAGATTAAAAATGACTCTTAGAGATTCCTTTTGTTATATATTTTCCATTGAATTTGATCAGCACTGACGGCTGGTACTTATAAATGAAATGCATTGATCTGTCACCACCCTGTCCAGCTGGCCAGAGGCCAGTGACTGGAGCGGATACTAATTGGGACTTTCATTTAAAAATTGCTCCCTATTCTAATTTAGTATGACAGGCAGTAAAACATAGTAGTTAAGAGAGCGGGTTCTGGCATATGACTGCCTTATTTTAAATCCCAGCTCTGGCACTTACTAGCCGGAGCAAGTTTACTTAATCTCTTTATTCTTCAATTTCCTCACTGATAAAATAAGGATAGTAATTGTACCTATCTCATAATACTGTTATAATTATTAAAAGACTTAATGAACTCATAAGGCCTAGTTCACTGCCTAGCAGAGATTAAGCTTCTCCAAGTGTTGACCATTACTGGAAGGATGCTTGCCACCAGGGAGAGCCCTTGTCACAAGCTGCCCCCTCTCAGTTTCTGCCATGGCCTTGACTGCGCTAGCCAGTCTGCTGCCTTAGAAGCTGATACGCGCTGGGTTTCTCCAGGGCCCTGCAATTAGGGCGGCTCAGCTTGTTAGCGGGGCTTCCTCGTCACTGCCGCGGCTGCTGCTGCAGCTCGGCTACTCTTTCTTCTTCTCCTTCCCTTCTTCCTCCTTCTCTTCCTCATTGTCCTCTCCTCCTCCTCCTCCTCCTCCTCCTCCTCCTGAAATTCATCTGAATGCATATCTGTTATTATTTCGTGCTCTTCCAACTCTAAATTCTCATGCCTATGTTCTCCCAGTTTGTCTTGGTGATACGGTAATAGCTTATCGCACAAGAAAGAAAGGTCTCCATTCTCTTATCACCTCTTCAGATTTTGACTTCTCCTTTTCAGACTTTTCTGTTCTTATCCCGTCACGTGTCTTATACTGTGACTATTATACATCTTACTATAATCTCCACTACAATCTGAGGTACACTCCACCAAACAAATGTCTCCCTTCCCCCATTTCCCTACCTCCCACAAATTCAGTCACGTTTCTTAGCCTATGTCCCAGCTTGCCGACAAGAAGTCTTCAATTTGCTTTCCTATTTTCTAATGCCTATTTCGATATATACCATTTTGAAGAAATATTGTGAAGGCCACAATATTTAAATGGCCAAGCATGAACAATCTAAGTTTATGGAGTAAAGATACTCGTACTGTAATTTTTCACATGTTAGAAAGGGTTAAGCTGGTAGGACATTCCCTGAAGAGGTTTTTCCTGTATCTATGTTTTAAGTCAAAACCTTAGATAATTAGCTGAATTTTCGAATAATACAAACTCAACAGCAATGTCAATTACCCCTGCTAACTTGACTTTGCCTTAGAAACTTTGGCCTCTTTAACACCACTTCTTTGACGACCTGAAATTTGAGAGAAGAATGATGAAACTACAAAGAAGAATAACTCAAGGTTTTTGTTTTCTTCTTCTTCTTCTTTTACTTGTCCTGTAGCTTTCACTTTTTAACAGTGGTTGCTTTTTCTTAGGCTGCCCAGCAAAGAGAGATCAGGATAAAAGCATACAAATATATGCTAACATTGGATTGACTTTGCAATCATAAGGCAATGTGATGATGGTGGCAGAAACAAGAGTAAATCATCCAGGAGCCAAGAGATGCCACAGCTTCTGGAAGCTGGTAGAAGCAAGGAACTGATTCTCCCCTAGAGCCTGCAGAAGGCACTATCTCCAACAATTCCTTGAGTTTAGCCCAGTGAAACTGATTTTGATCCTCTGACTTCCACAAATGCAAAAGAATAAATATGTGTTAAGCCATTAAATTTGTGGTAATTTGTTATGGCAGCAACAGGAAACATACATATTTTGGTACCAGAAGTGGGGTGCTGCTATAACAAATACCTAAAACATCATAAACAGAATCTTGAGCATGGGTGAAAGGAAGATACTTGAAAAGAAGAGTGAACCCCTCCTCGTTAGAGACTGATGACTCTATAACTCATCTGTAGAGATGCTTAAACATAGTACAGAGTAAGGCTTGGTGTCACTCTCCTTTAAGGTGGACAGCTGAACCAGCAAAAAGGGTATTGAGAAGTGCTAATAATATGTGATATTCTGAAGATAAATGAGGCAAATGGTATTTGTGCTAGTCCAAAAACCACACAAAATTTCAATATTCCTTTTATCCTACCTTTTTCACCTTCATTATCTAAAAATTTTCTATTTCTCCCTTCTCCCCCCTAAACTATGTATATGACCCTTTATCTCTACTTTTCTTAATCTCTATATATGTTGCCTGATAATGACTTTTTAAAATGTTTAGATAAATATTGATTGGAAAATATTGAGTACCTACATTGTGTTCAACAGGCCTTACATCTCTTCTTAAAATGACTGAAATTGGGAACTTTCTCTAATTCACTCTTGATTCCACCAAAGGGTCTGAACCAGGGTGTTTTACTCATGCAGACAACAGGCAAACGTTTGCTGAATTAAAAATAAGTGAAGTTATTTTAATGTTAGCTTGTTCATGCTTGTATTTATTAACTGACAGAGATAACAGCTAAGAGTACTAAGCTTTTCTCATGAATTATAACACTTAATCTGCATGCAAATGCGTGATGTATATACTGTTATTTCTATTTTACTGTTGAAAACAACTTAGCTTTAAAAAAGTCAAATAATTTACTCAAAGTTACACAAATAATAAGGACTCGGATCCATACTCAGCCAACCCCAGTAGCTTATTTTTTAACCACCATCTTCTCCAATCCATAAAGTACGCTGCTTGTTCACATAAACTCTTGACCTTCCACCATCAGAACCTATCAGAAATGCCAAGGTCAGACATTACGCAAAAGAACCTAGAGGACAAGCAAAAAGAGGAAGGTCTTCACCTAGGAATACCCAAGTTGTGTAATCACAGATAATACAGTGGTATTATGATTTTTAAAAACCTCCCGAAAAGACAGTCTCTGTTGGTGACGTCCCCTTTTGTTCTCAAGACACCAACACGCACAGAAACTTAGGCTCAACCTGTCATCATCTGCTCAGGCATGGTGTGTTTGCCGAGATCACCTTGGAATGCCTGTCTGTGTACATAACCTATCACCCATATAGCCTGACCACGATTTGTCTGACTTCTTGTCATGGTTCATCTTTTGCTTTCAGTTTTGGCCATGGTGCTTATACTACTCAAAAGTGTCCTGAAGGGCTTTGCCAACACTACCTGACGACAATCACCCAGCTTAGAGAAGCACAAGCATTTTGTGGAGTTGGGGGGCACTTGACTGAAAATCTCCTCTCCATCCCTGAGAAGTAATATTTTCGGTCTATTTCACTCAGACAACACTTTTTCAAATTCAGAGTAAAAGTCTGTTTCCATAGCACAGGTAATTTATTCCAGTTACTTAAGATTGAATGCTGAATCCATGTGCTATTGGTAATTTAGGATGGATATAAGGAAGAATTTCCTGAGAATCTTATGGGTTATTAAACACTGACATGTGCTACAGAAGAAAACTGAAAGACCCTCTTCCTTCAAAGGGCTTTAACAATGGAATCAATGAACATTATCCAGTGTGGGCTAGGGTGGACCCTTATGAAAGCAAGGATATGGAATAGACAGCTTCTCAAGGTAATTTACAGGGCTGGCATTCTATGATTCATGCTTTAAAATAAATGATCTGTGTTGAGAAAAATTATATCTTATCAGTATGTGAAGAAAGCAAACATAAAATATTCTAGAGGGAATGATAAGCATTTATAGTGCACTAAACCAATACTGCTGCCTTACAAGATATTTACCAAGTTAGACGGATTGCAAACGTGGCAGTGATACTACAATGTTGCGGCGGAAACCTACAGTTTTTAATGTAGCACTAAAAACTCACGCAGTGAGAATAGAGAAACTCTTTCAAAAATACATTACTTTACTGTCTACATTCAACAAACAGGAGAGGTTAGAAACCTTCCAAAATGCTGTCCCTGCATTCATATTATAAAAGAAACTAAAGATATAAATGTTTCTCAAAAATTGTACCATGCTATATTTTTTTAAGTTACTCTTTTTTAAAAATAATTAATTTTTTGGCTGCGTTGGGTCTTCGTTGCTGCGTGCGGGCTTTCTCTAGTTGCGGTGAGCGGGGGCTACTCTTCGTTGAGGAGCACGGGCTCCTCGTCGCGGTGGCTTCTCTTGTTGCGGAGCACGGGCTCTAGGTGTGTGGGCTTCAGTAGTTGTGGCTCACAGGTTCAAGAGCACAGGCTCAGTAGTTGTGACGCACAGGTTTAGTTGCTCCGCGGCATGTGGGATCTTCCCGGACCAGGGCTCAAACCCATGGCCCCTGCATCGGCAAGCAGATTCTTAACCACTGCGCCACCAGGGAAGTCCCTGTATCATGCTATTTTTAAATGACATATAACCTATTTATTTTTCTATACTCAGATTATTTAGGCAGTTCTCCATTTAGCTTGGTTGTGCCGCAAATGTTCATGCTTTGGGAAATGAGAATGCATTTTACTTTTTTTTTTTTTTAACATCTTTATTGGAGTATAATTGCTTTACAATGGTGTGCTGGTTTCTTCTTTATAACAAAGTGAATCAGTTATACATATACATATGTCCCCATATCTCTTCCCTCTTGCATCTCACTCCGTCCCACCCTCCCTATCCCACCCCTCTAGGTGGTCACAAAGCACCGAGCTGATCTCCCTGTGCTATGCGGCTCCTTACCACTAGCTAGCTATTTTGGGTTTGGTACTGTATATATGTCCATGCCACTCTCTCACTTTTTCCCAGCTTACCCTTCCCACTCCCTATATCCTCAAGTCCATTCTCTAGTAGGTCTGTGTCTTTATTCCCATCTTGCCCCTAGGTTCTTCATGACCGTTTTCTTTCCTTAGATTCCATATATATGTGCTAGCATACGGTATTTGTTTCTCCATTTCTAACTTACTTCACTCTGTATGACAGACTCTAAGTCCATCCACCTCACTACAATTAACTCAATTTCGTTTCTTTTCATGGCTGAGTAATATTCCTTTATATATATATGTGCCACATCTTCTTTATCCATTCATCTGTCGATGGACACTTAGGTTTCTTCCATGTCCTGGCTATTGTAAATAGAGCTGCAATGAACATTTTGGTACATGACTCTTTTTGAATTATGGTTTTCTCAGGGTACATGCCCAGAAGTGGGATTGCTGGGTCCTATGGTAGTTTTGTTTGTTTGTTTGTTTGTTTTGTTTTGTATGTGGATCATCATAGCATCTTTATTTAATTTATTTTTTTAAAATATCTTTATTGGAGTATAATTGCTTTACAATGGTGTGTTAGTTTTGGTAGTTCTATTTTTAGTTTTTTAAGGAACCTCCATACTGTTCTCCATAGTGGCTGTAACAATTTACATTCCCACCAGCAGTGCAAGAGCGTTGCCTTTGCTCCACACCCTCTCCATCATTTATTGTTTGTAGATTTTTTTGATGATGGCCATTCTGATCAGTGTTAGATGATATCTCATTGTAGTTTTGATTTGCATTTCTCTAATGATTAATGATGTTGAGCATTCTTTCATGTGTTTGTTGGCAATCTGTATATCTTCTTTGAAGAAATGTCTATTTAGGTCTTCTGCCCATTTTTGGATTGGGTTGTTTGCTTTTTTGATATTGAGCTGCATGAGCTGCTTGTAAATTTTGGAGATTAATCCTTTGTCAGTTGCTACATTTGCAAATATTTTCTCCCATTCTGAGGGTTGTCTTTTGCTCTTGTTTATGGTTTCCTTTGCTGTGCAAAAGCTTTTAAGCTGCATTAGGTCCCATTTGTTTATTTTTGTTTTTAGTTCCATTTCTCTAGGAGGTGGGTCAAAAAGGATCTTGCTATGATGTATGTCGTAGAGTCTTCTGCTTACGTTTTCCTCTAAGAGTTTGAGAGTGTCCGGCCTTACATTTAGGTCTTTAATCCATTTTGAGTTTATTTTTGTGTATGGTATTAGGGAGTGTTCTAATTTCATTCTTTTACATGTACCTGTCCAGTTTTCCCAGCACCACATATTGAAGAGGCTGTCTTTTCTCCACTGTATATTCTTGCCTCCTTTATCAAAGATAAGGTGACCATATGTGCGTGTTTATCTCTGGGCTTTCTATCCTGTTCCATTGATCTATATTTGTTTTTGTGCCAGTACCATACTGTCTTGATTACTGTACCTTTGTAGTATAGCCTGAAGTCAGGGAGCCTGATTCCTCCAGCTCTGTTTCTCTTTCTCATGATTGCTTTGGCTATTTGGGGTCTTTTGTGTTTCCACACAAATTGTGAAATTTTTTGTTCTAGTTCTGTTAAAAATGCCAGTGGTAGTTTGATAGGGATTGCATTGCATCTGTAGATTGCCTTGGGTAGTAGAGTCATTTTCACAATGTTGATTCTTCCAATCCAAGAACGTGGTATATCTCTCCATCTGTTTGTATCATCTTTAATTTCTTTCATCAGTGTTTTATAATTTTGTGTATACAGGTCTTTTGTCTCCTTAGGTGGGTGTATTTCTAGATATTTTATTCTTTTTGTTGCAATGGTAAATGGGAGTGCTTTCTTAATTTCACTTTCAGATTTTTCATCATTAGTGTATAGGAATGCAAGAGATTTCTGTGCATTAATTTTGTATCCTGCTACTTTACCAAACTCATTGATTAGCTCTAGTAGTTTTCTAGTAGCATCTTTAGGATTCTCTATGTATAGTATCATGTCATCTGCAAACAGTGACAGCTTTACTCCTTCTTTTCCAACTTGGATTCCTTTTATTTCTTTTTCTTCTCTGATTGCTGTGGCTAAAACTTCCAAAACTATGTTGAATAACAGTGGTGAGAGTGGGCAACCTTGTCTTGTTCCTGATCTTAGTGGAAATGGTTTCAGTTTTTCACCATTGAGGATGATGTTGGCTGTGGGTTTGTCATATATGGCCTTTATTATGTTGAGGAAAGTTCCCTCTATGCCTACTTTCTGGAGGGTTTTTATCATAAATGGGTGTTATGTTTTTATCATAAATGGGTGAATTTTGTCAAAAGCTTTCTCTGCATCTATTGAGATGATCATATGGTTTTTCTCCTTCAGTTTGTTAACATGGTGTATCACATTGATGGATTTGCATATATTGAAGAATCCTTGCATTCCTGGGATAAACCCCACTTGATCATGGTGTATGATCCTTTTAATGTACTGTTGGATTCTGTTTGCTAGTATTTTGTTGAGGATTTTTGCATCTATGTTCATCAGTGATATTGTCCTGTCATCTTCTTTCTTTGTGACATCCTCGTCTGGTTTTGGTATAAGGGTGATGGTGGCCTCATAGAATGAGTTTGGGAGTGTTCCTCCCTCTACTATATTTTGGAAGAGTTTGAGAAGGATAGGTGTTAGCTCTTCTCTAAATGTTTGACAGAAGTCGCCTGTGAAGCCATCTGGTCCTGGGCTTTTGTTTGTTGGAAGATTTTTAGTCACAGTTTCAATTTCAGTGCTTGTGATTGGTCTGTACATATTTTCTATTTCTTCCTAGTTCAGTCTCAGAAGGTTGTCCATTTCTTCCAAGTTGTCCATTTTATTGGCATAGAGTTGCTTGTAGTAATCTCTCATGATCCTTTGTATTTCTACAGTGTCAGTTGTTACTTCTTTTTCATTTCTATTGATTTGAGTCTTCTCCCTTTTTTTCTTGATGGGTCTGGCTAATGGTTTATCAATTTTGTTTATCTTCTCAAAGAACCAGCTTTTAGTTTTACTGATCTTTGCTATCGTTTCCTTCATTTCTTTTTCATTTATTTCTGATCTGATCTTTATGATTTCTTTCCTTCTGCGAACTTTGTTTTTTTTTTTGTTCTTTCTCTAATTGCTTTAGGTGTAAGGTTAGGTTGTTTATTTGAGATGTTTCTTGTATCTTAAGGTAGGATTGTAGTGCTATAAACTTCCCTCATAGAACTGCTTTTGCTGCATCCCATAGGTTTTGGGTCGTTGTGTTTTCATTGTCATTTGTTTCTAGGTATTTTTTGATTTCCTCTTTGATTTCTTCAGTGATCTCTTGGTTGTTAAGTAGTGTATTGTTTAGCCTCCATGTGTTTGTATTTTTTACAGATTTTTTCCTGTAATTGATATCTACTCTCACAGTGTTGTGGTTGGAAAAGATACTTGATATGATTTCAATTTTCTTAAATTTACCAAGTCTTGATTTGTGACCCAAGATATGATCCTGGAGAATGGTCCATGAGCACTTGAGAAGAATGTGTATTCTGTTGTTTTTGGATGGAATGTGCTATAAATATCAATTAAGTCCATCTTGTTTAATGTATCATTTAAAGCTTGTGTTTCCTTATTTATATTCATTTTGGATGATCTGTCCATTGTTGAAAGTGGGGTGTTAAGTCCCCTACTATGATTGTGTTACTGTCGATTTCCCCTTTTATGGCTGTTAGTATTTACCTTATGTATTGAGGTGCTCCTATGTTGGGTGCATAAATATTTACAATTGTTACATCTTCTTCTTGGATCGATCCCTTGATCATTATATAATGTCCTTTGTCTCTTGAGAATGCATTTTTGTTGATCAACAACATTGATTTATTTATTTGCCTGTTTAGCTTCCAGAAGATATTTAGCCCAATGAATAATGGTAATGCTGCTTTCATCTTAATAAAAAATGAATGAACGGGAAATAAATGCTTTGCATTCCATTTCATCATCTTGAATATTTGAACTGAAGGAGGTAGAAGGACATTTATGTAGAAATACTGCAAAGAATTTCTGGGTGTTTTCATAGGCTTTGGTACTTGGTATGACACTGAGTACCATTTGTAATTTCATTAACATTTTTTACTTTTTTTTCCCTGTGGATAAGTATATCATTATTACTAATTTTTCATTTAACTTTGATGGTATTCCTATTTCCATTTATTTATTAAGCAAATACGTATCAGGCACTGTGCTGGCTACTGGCATATAATAGCCATAGAAAAGATGAGGTTCTGTCTTCATGCATTTTACAATCTGCTAGAAGAGATACAACGACAAGAAAAAGGAAGCCTAGGTACATAGTATCAGAAAGTTTGGCAACACTTAAGAGCTGCAGGAATGTAGAAGATAAGCAATGTAGCTAAGTAATGAACTCATTGATTTAACTTAGGGGATTTCCAGGAAGAATGCTGAAATGTTGACTATCCTCACTATGATAAAATAGTCTAGTGTATTATAAAACATAAAAAGAGAAGTGGAAGTTGTTCAGTTTTTAATCAGAATTTAGAGAACATATAGAGTACCCGGGACAGCCCTTCTAGCCAAGAAAAGATTCTCAAAGTAAGAAGGCCATAGGGCAAAAGTCAAACCCCAGACTTAAAGACTAGGTCTCTGAGAAAGACTGAAGTCAGGATGAGGCTGAAAGACTCCTTTCTTAATACTTCATAAAGATATAAGGGTGTGCCTTACAGATCCTCTTTGTTAAGAAATAGTATTTTTTAAAATTTTAAGAATTAAAAATTTTTTTTCCAAAACCTCACAGATTGCTGAAGGTGGTAAGTGGCTTTTGTCTAATGATGTGAAATATAAATCTGATGTATTAGACAACTACAACATTTTAGGAGATATGTACTGGCTGAAAGACTGTTAATTAAAACATACACAGACAGTACAAAATGAAAAAGAAGAAAACTTTGGTATTTGGTCTCCTAACAGTTTATAGACAGGAAGTTGGCTGAGAAGACTACATAGCTGCAAACCTGGTACATTTTTTATGGAAAAGGAACAGTGACTCAAATTCATGAAGGGTGCATACAAATACCAGTGAGAATGTTTTCCAGGAATTAGGACAGAGTTCTAACCAAGAAACCAGCAACATGTACCTGTCCAGTTGCACAATTGTTATGAATCAGTTATGTGCCTAGAATTTCCCCACGTTTTGAAGGCAGGTGTCTATTGTGGTTGCCCTAACCCTGTCTCATATTGTATATTGAGTGTGTTGGTGTGCAGATTACTTGTCTCTTTAGTTCACAGACCTTCAGATCAAAAGGAACCATACTCTTGAGGAGCCTCAGCCAAGGCTGGTCCTGATATAAATTATAAGGTTCTGGACTTTGAGATGATGTTATAATGGGATGAGACTTTGGGCATCTTGCAAGAAGTGGATCTAATTTGCATTTTGGAGAACCACAAATACTTTTTTGGTTTTGGCTGTAGGAAAGATGGTAGCAGAGTCTTTGGCTTTTACCTCTTTGAGAGGTGGGATCTATTTCCCTTCCCACTGAATCTACACTGGACTGAGATTCCTTTGAGAATTATGGCATGAGGGAGTGGAATGACACTATGCCTGTCCCAGGCCTAGTGAGGACTGTTAGCTTCTGCTTTGATCTCTTAAAGTTCTGAGCTGCCATTCAAAAGTGATTTCTCAGGTAGAGATACCACATGGAGAAGACCTAAGGCTACATGGGCAAGGTGAGGAGCCCAGAGGAGGTCAGCTTTCCAGACATCCTCCTTCAACTGGCACAGGCATGTCAATGAAGCTCTATGGACCTTCCAGAACATTTCAGCTGAATATCACTGTGAGATGCCAGTCAATGTGAAATAGAGAAGAACTACCCAGCCAAGTCTGCCCAAACTCCGCCATGAAACCATTAGTTACTATGAAACGTTTTTTGTTTCAAGCTACTATATTCTGAACTAGTTTTGCAGTACAGCCCCCAAGAAACTGAGTTAGGAAGAACTGAGAAGTCTGAGTGGAGGGTATACATTTACAACAGTGGAAGCAGCAACTGAATCAAAGATAGAAGCTTTGGGAATTGAGAATAAGGATAGACCTTTGGTGAGAGGGCTCAATGACCCCAAGGCAACAAGGAATATTTATAGATTTACAATTCACATAAACAAATTGATGATGACTTAGGTCTCAAGTGGACCATAGGAGTAATGAATCTTGTTGCATATAAATTATGAGTGTATCCATCCTTTTAAGAACTTCGAAGTAGCCATGTTCCTGGATGAATCTGAGGGATGGACTAGGTGGGTCTTTGGAAGCTCAGATCCTAAAGGGTGACCTTTTCCCTGAGATTCAGACTTCTCTCAGAGGTTTTTTGACACTTGCTAAAAGTTCTTACTTAATTAATTATATCCATTCATTCAGCAATATTTGTTATACTACCTTCCTGTGCAATTTCAGTGCAAGGTTCTGTTAGGGATAGAAAGAAGGAGATTCTGTCCTTGTGCTTGAGGGATTAAAAATAGGGTAAAAAGGATCAGACAAGGATTGAAATAACTCTAATGCAGCAAAGAAAATAATGATTGCTAGCATAAGATAGGGTTGACTGACCAGAGAATTTGGGAACCTAGTCAAGGAACTCCCTAAGTTTAAGAGGCAATATCTCAGTTACTGAATAGACTAGGGTATTCTTGGACATTCAAGGGGCCTAAATAATTCCAGCACTATTTCTGGAGCTGAAGGTGAGACTCTAGTCTAAGAATCTAGAGTATATAATCTTAATATGAGTCTCTGGACTCCAGGTAGACCTGGAGCCCTGGCAGATACCTGACATTTTAAATTAGCATCAGCAGGTGGACAAGGTATGCTGGACTCAAGGGCTACAAGTATGAGTGCATGGCGCTCAACCCTGTGTGACCAGTGAAAAGGAAAAGAGAACCCTATGTTCTGGAAAAAAAATCACACCTCAGCTAGGTTTTAGGTCTTAACTGTGCTGAAGCACTGCTGGGCTGGGAAAAAGTGGGGCAGGGGAAAATGTCCAGGTCAGACCTAGACTTGCAGGTGAGACAATATATAGATGGAGGTAGATTTGAGGAGCCACAGAAGCAAAGAAGTGCCTGTATAAAATGTCTTTTTGTTCTGCTTTTGGCTTCTATCCTAGTTTCCCCTTTCCTTGTTGTATACTAGGGAATTTGTTGCCTGATGCAATTATAGCCATCTCTGTCTGAAATTTAAAATTTTTTTCCATTCACGTTTCTTTGAACTCATTAAAAAGATGCTCTGCCTCTTTTCTCTGGTGGCACTACTTCTAAGTTCCTGAAGGGGTTGGTCATGGAGCATCTCTCAACCCAGTGAGGACTATGCAGGGTGCTGTGGGAAATGGGGGTATAATTTTATAAGACAAGGTCCCTCAAGGAGCTTAAATAGAGTCAAGTAGATGAAACATTGGCATGTATAACTCTAGTACAAAGCAAAATGTAAAAACATTCCACAAAAACAAAAACATTTTCATTTCCCTTGAAAAAAGACTGGTTGCTCTTTGGCCACAGTAACAAGTAACTCTCAGACCTGGTATTAAGAAATCCCAATTGGGGCTTCCTTGGTGGCGCAGTGGTTGAGAGTCTGCCTGCAGATGCAGGGGACACGGGTTCGTGCCCCGGTCCGGGAAGATCCCACGTGCCGCAGAGTGGCTGGGCCCGTGAGCCATGGCCGCTGGGCCTGCGCGTCCGGAGCCTGCGCTCCGCAACGGGAGAGGACACAACAGGGAGAGGACACAACAGAGAGAGGCCCGCGTACCGAAACCAAAAATAAATAAATAAATAAATAAATAAATCCCAATTGATCAACGACAACTTTGAATCAGTAATCGCACTTCTGGATGCCAGGCATTTTGTGACAGTCCCCTACTCCTAAAAGGATCAGCAATAGCTACGCTACAAGAACCAACTCTTCACAGCTAGAGATTAATGCATCCCTAAAAGACGTTGCTTCTGAACATCATCACTCCTGAACCCCATGCTTCTCCAAAGCCTATGCGAGATCAGCAATTGCTTTATTCAGAGAGATTGCATTTTGCAAGCACAATTTTTCTTTGCCTAATAAACAACACATTCACCTTTCTGGTTTAGATTTTGAGGGTTGATTTTTTTTCTTTGACATCCCTGGTAAAACTCAATCATTATCTTTGGTTGGTGTGTTTTCCCTGGAGTCACAGGCTATCAGAAAATGAGCATCCCATGGAAATAACCTTCCCAGTCTAGACGCGCTAATCATAAGTCTTTGATAATGCCATTACCGACTATGGTGCTCTGATCTTGGGAAATAATTATGCCATGCATCAGGATATAGATGGTACCATGGACAGAGCTTTCTATGTAAAAGCACGATCATAGACAATTTTGGCAGGAGGGCTATAAATGATGGGGCATGCTGTCTCTCACTACGGAGTATCAGAATCAAAATGGGGAAAATACAAAATGTTTACCGGAGCCTGTGAGGTGGGTGATAATCTGCCATACTCCCACCTGCCATTAATTAGAATCAGGATAGCTAGACCTCTTATCTCTACTATATCTCTTTTTCCTGTACAGCCAGAGAAGAAAGAGTCAAAATTCCTAAAGAATGGGGATTCATGTTTTTAAAATCTAGGCATCTAAGGAAGGAAGAATATTAAAGAGGAAAGTCACAAGATATGAACTATTATAATTATAATGTTAACCACTGGGAAGTATAGTCTGGGAACCTTTCTAGTATAAAAATAATGGGAATTCCCTGGCAATCCAGTGGTTAGAACTCCATGCTTCTTAAGATCCCACATGCGGAGCAGCGTGGCCAGAAAAACTCAACCAACCAAGCAAACAACAACAACAAAACCTATCCCGTGCTCTAGAGATATCTGGAAAAAGAGAGTAGGGCTGGCCAAAAAGTTCATTTGCGTTTTTCCGTAACATCTTACAGCAAAACCTGAACGAACTTTTTGGCCAACCCAGCATGTAACCGTGACTTGACAGACATGACCGTGCACTGGATACGGCCGGCCTAATACAGATTAAGATGTATCATGTTTAACCAATTCTCTAATCGGTTTAATTCGATCTCATGAGAACAAAACATTTTAATTTCCCTGGAAAAAGACTGATTGTTTTCTGGCCATAGTAACAAGTAACTCTCAGATCTGGTATTAAGTTTCAGATCTGGAAAAGTCCTCCAGTTTCTAGACTCTATTTTATGTGGAGGTTCCTGGCAAACTGAGAAGTCAGCGGAGAAGAATGACCATATACAGCTCTCACATTTGGGGAATGTGGATAATGAACAATGCAGACAACTATAAGGACCTATAATCCTGCAGGAGAGGGGGGTTTGGAGGGGCAGCTATACTGTGAGGGAGAGTGGAAAATATCACCCTGTAATGAGGGTGGAAGCTGGGCAGAACTGCCTGAAGGGAAAATGTACCCTTAGAGCGGGACCCAGAGTCAGATGATAAAATGGTCAGTTATCAATGCTAGGTCACTGAGACCTGCGTCCTGCAAGCTTTCCACTTAGCTTTGCAAAGACAGAAAAGTCTTGTAAAAAAAATAGTTCTTTCTCAAGTCACAAGCATATCTATTATGAAGTATACTTTTCTTTTAAGACAGCTGAGGGTTAAAGTAAAAGATGAGGCAAGAATTCTTTTGGCTCTGAAATATCAAAGTTATGCTGACTTTTGGGGGGATGCTTTTTGTTTGTCAGGTGATCCCATGAAGAAGAAACTGTCTTCATTCCGAAATTATATAAGGAAAATTCTTGGCCCTAGCCAACCTCTCCCTAATTAGCGTATAGCAGTGTCAGAGAAACCCCCCAAATCTCATGAACACTTAGTGCTTGATGAAACTAACCCAGAAGGGAGGCACTTTCCTGGAATAGAACCATCAGCCAACTTCTCTCTTCTGTTAAACCTGTTGCACAACTTGTTGTATGACTTGTGATGGCACAAGCAAAGGCCATGGATTTTTTTTTGCGGTACACGGGCCTCTCACTGTCGTGGCCTCTCCCGTTGCGGAGCACAGGCTCCGGATGCGCAGGCTCAGCGGCCACGGCTCACGGGCCCAGCCGCTCCGCGGCATGTGGGATCTTCCCGGACCGGGGCACGAACCCGTGTCCCCTGCATTGGCAGGCGGACTCTCAACCGCTGCGCCACCAGGGAAGCCCGGCCATGGATTTTTATTACATATTTTGCTACAAAAAGGATTGCAAAGAGCCAAAAATCCATTGAAGACCGAATGAAGGAATAAAAGTGTTCAAACTAGGGTGTGAATTATTTAAATACCTGCTGCTAATATATTTTCTTTTTTTTTCAGCTTTAAAAAGAATTTTTTATTAGAGTTTAGTTGATTTACAATGTTGTGTTAGTTTCTGCCGTACAGCAAAGTGAACCAGTTATACATATACATATATCCACTCTTTTTTAGAAAAGAATCTAAGAGTACTGAGTAGAGTTTCCCGTGCTATACAGTAGGTCCTTTTCAGTTATCTATTTTGTATTTTCTACTAGTCAAATTAAGAAAAGTTAAAAATAAATTTAGCAAAAATAAATATATGAAAGAAATTAAAGACAATAATAAAAATAAACAAGGTAAGAGAAATTTTTAAAATTCAAAAGAACCTAAAACTTGCTAAAATATACAATAAATAAAATATAAAAAAACAAGAAACAAACCAAGACAATTTCGAATAATTGAAAATATACATTAGAACATTTAATGAAAGTGCTGTTTAAAAGAAAACAATATAATCAGATAAAAATAATGCAAAGTTAATATTATTCAAAAGACTAAAGAAGAAAAATAAATGGAACAAAAAAGTTAAATGATGCAATAATAATATTCTAAGATTTAATACCATGACACAGTGGCATATGTCCTTATAACAGAAAGCCAGTTAACACAGCACAAAATACTTTACCTTTATATATATGCAAAAAGCCTTTATTTTATTTTTTTAATTAAGAGATTCCATTTTTGGAAAGTGAAAATGATCCAATATAGAAATACAATTTTATTTAATTAAAATATTCATCACATTTATAATAATAAAATAACAGAAACACTTAGGTAAAGGTTTAAGTTGACTCCAATATAGTCACAATGGTCAGCTCCTCCTGCTGGATGGATCCTATCCTCTACTGCTCACTCAAGGATTTCTCTCCTACATTTTTCTTTCTGTATCTTGAATCAATAAATAATTCCTATCAATATTCAAACATACTTTAACATTTCTCATATTTTAAAATAGCCTTCAACCAGTGAAGCACTCATATCCAGACTGTGGAAACAATATCTACAAATAAATGAGGAAAAGGGAGCTAACCAAAGAGAAAAAAAAATGTGCAAAAATGTGTGAACTTCTGTCAGAGGGAAGTAAGTCAGAAAAACAAATACCGTATGCTAACACATATAGATGGAATCTAAAGAAAAAAAAAAGGTCATGAAAAACCTAGGGGCAGGACGGGAATAAAGACACAGACCTATTAGAGCATGGACTTGAGGATATGGGGAGGGGAAGTGTAAGCTGGGACGAAGTGAGAGAGTAGCATGGACATATATGCACTACCAAATGTAAAACAAAGAGCTAGTGGGAAGCAGCCACATAGCACAGGGAGATCAGCTCGGTGCTTTGTGACCACCTAGAGGGGTGGGATAAGGAGGGTGGGAAGGAGGGAGATGCAAGAGGGAAGAGATATGGGGATATGTGTATATGTATAACTGATTCACTTTGTTATGAAGCAGAAACTAACACACCATTATAAAGCAATTATACTCCAATAAAATAAATAAATTCTTTTTAAAAAAAGTGTGAACTGACACTTCACAAAGGCAATGTCCAATTGGCCAATAAGCACAGGACTACGCTGGTCTTTAGTGAAGGGAAACTTAAAACCATATCACCAAAAAACCCCACAAAACCATATCACTATTGATAAAGTGAAATTTTTAAAAAGACAGTAAGTGCTGGAAAAATTTCAACAATTGGAACTCATAAACACTGTATAGGATTGCTTGGCTGTAATTAGTTAATATGCATGTTTTTTATAATCCAGTAATTTCATTCCTCGGTAAATACATATATGTGGTCACCAAAAGTCACACACTAGAAAAATACATGACTAGAAAATTATGACTGGTACATGGCAGCACTATTCATAAAAGTCCGAAACTGCACAATACCCAAATTCCCTTCAAAACCATGATAAATAAATAAGTTGTAGTATATTCAAATAATAGAAAATTAAACGGCAATGAGGATGAAAACCCTACAACCACCAGTAAGTAACAAAATGAATAATCGTCACAAACATAATGCACAGCAAAGGAAGTCAGATACGAAAGCGAAGCCAGTACTGTTGTGTCATACATAAACATAGGGTCGCCCTTTGGGGGAAAAATGAGTCACTGCGTGGGGCCCTGGGAGCTTCTGGAAGGTGGTGATATAGTCTATTCTTTGATCTGCAGGCTGTTGAGTTTCTGAAAATTCATCAAAAGGTATATTTAAGGTACATGCACTTTTTGTAAGTTTATGCCTAAAAGAAAAGTTTAAAAAAAAAGTTGACCCCATATTACCCTCAGCTACCACACATGTATATGATCTTCTATAATAAGCCTTCTCCAATAAGTGTCCTGTACTTGCTACATTTATTGTATCCACTTTCTCACACGTTTTCTCTGTAGAATCCATTCCAACTGGTACCTGTCAGCAGCAGGACTCTTTTCAAAGCCACGGATGACCCTAAGCCAGTGGCTGATTTTCTGTCTTCATCTTAACTCAAGCTCCCAGCAGCACTTGCCACATGGATCATTGTTCTCGAAAACTTTTTATCCTTTGGCTTTGTGACGCTACATTCTCCCCACTGGCCGCTTCCTTGTAGTATCGCTTGCTCAATATAGCAAATAAAACCAGCAAAATGACATAACTAGAATTCACACAACACTACAAACTTCAAATTACCTGTAAGTACAGAAGTAAACGCCTATGTTCAGCAGAGCCATCTCTCAACTTTGCAGACAGATGGGTCGGAGGTGGGGAGGAGGACTTAAAAAAACTGCTGAAGGAGAGGGAATAGGAGAAGAAATGGCCATGATTGATTTAAAATCCCTCAGAAAGAGAAAGTCCACGGTAAGTGTGAAGACATTGAAATATATCTCTGATGAATCAGCGCACGGACAGTAGAGAAGGGAGCTCGTGATGACAGGATTGAGAGGCATCATTTCTGAAGGATGAGGATATAATAAAGAGAGTGGTGTTTTTTGGAGACTGGAAGGTAAAGGGAAAAAAGAAGCAGCAGGGAGAAAATGTGATCATGCTAGAAAAAAAAAAGGGTAAGAAAACAATATCAAGCGCATACAGTCTCTGTCCAAACTAACCAAATAATCCAAACAAACCAAGAATTTCCTACTCTTGAAACAGGAAACTCACAACACTTCGCACTGGCATCTTGTCCACAAACTGCATAGACGTTAGCTGTCTGCATTTACACACCCCACTACTACAGGAGGAATACAGAGTGAGAATCAGACATTTTGTCTCCCAGGTGAAAGCCCTCTCTCAGGAAACCAAGCAAAAGCAGAAGAAAACTCTAAGGCAGTATTCTAAACTGAATTAAATATCCACAGACAAGCATTTGTGGACTTACAGGCAGAATAAGAAATGTATATATTAAGGAAGAAATGAAATAAAATGTGATTGAACTCAGTGAAGAAGCAGCAGCAAGAGGAGGAGGAGGAGGAGGAAGAGGAAGAAGAGATGGAGAAAATGATAACAGCAACGATGACTGAATTATGAGGTGCCCCAGGGAGAACAGGCTTAAACAAAAATTTAATAAGGGACTCTGGAGAAAAGTAGGAAGATGACCAAGAGAATGAAAATGAGTTTAAAAAAGAAGTAAAAAGGGTGAGAAGAAAATTGGTTAAAATGAAACAGAGGTAGATATAGAAACATAATATGGAGTCTGACAATGAAAAACAAATAATAAAACAGAGCCAGTATGTACTCTTTTAATACAAAAATTCCTGGACATAAAACAAGAACCCTTTTTAAATACGGAAGACACCCAACAGGTACCTCAGAACTTTTCTTGAAACAACTACAGAGAAAACACGTTGGAAGCAATAATTCACTCACAGCAAAATGACACTTGGCTAAATTGTTAACCGACCGGGATGAGCACGTCAGACACCTCAGCGAGACTCACTACTTCTCTGCTTCACTGTCTGCCTTCCCCACACTAGGAATACTGCTAGAAATCTGCCCACCCTTGGCATCATTCAGAAATCACCGGTGGGCTCCCGTCATACATATATGTATGACCAGGAACCTCTGGTCTACTTCTCTGGGCCTGGAGATCAAAGCCCAGGGACTCACCTTACTTTGCATTTACCTGAGTGAGTAATGAACCTCTGAATTACTAACACTCAGTCACTGTGGTGAGGTGTGTTTTGACTTATGAAACCTTTAAATGAGAGAGAGCTGGCTGAGTTAGACCTTAATAGTGGTCAACTTCAAGATATATGTTAATAAATCTATAAAATTTTAATGATTAAAAAAACTTAAGGAGTTACAGGCAAATCCTTTTGACTTACAGGCGAAAACATCAATAATTTAAAAGGACCAGAGAACTGACGGACACTAGATTTCTTAAAAACAACATAAAAAGCTAAACAACAATAGAGCAGCATTTTCAACGAAAAAAATGTGAATCAAAGATTTTGCACCCAGAAGAACTGTCATTTAACTATCAAGGCTATAGAAAAATGATTTTAAACATGCAAGAATCCAGGTTATACTGCACTCTCAATATCTCCTTGGAGAATCTTCTAGAGGATGAGCCAATCACGAGATAATTGGGACATGGAAGCAACCTAAATGTCCTCGAAGGATGAATGGATAAAGATGTGGCACATATATACAATGGAATATTACTCAGCCATAAAAAGAAAAGAAATTGAGTTATCTGTAGTGAGGTGGATGGACCCAGAGTCTGTCATACAGAGTGAAGTCAGTCAGAAAGAGAAAAACAAATACCGTATGCTAACACATATATACGGAATCTAAAAAAAAAAAAAAAATGGTTCTGAAGAACCTAGGGGCAGGACAGGAATAAAGACACAGACGTAGAGAATGGACTTGAGGACACGGGGAGGGGGAAGGGTAAGCTGGGACGAAGTGAGAGAGTGGCATGGACATATATACACTACCAGATGTAGAACAGATAGCTAGTGGGAAGCAGCCGCATAGCACAGGGAGATCAGCTCGGTGCTTTGTGACCACCTGGAGGGGTGGGATAGGGAGGGTGGGAGGGAGACCCAAGTGGGAGGAGAAATGGGGATATATATATATGTATAGCTGATTCACTCTGTTATAAAGCAGAAACTTAACACACCATTGTAAAGCAATTTTACTCCAGTAAAGATGTTAAAAAATAAATTTTTAAAAAAAGAGAGATAACTGGGACCACCTTCAGTGGAAGGAACTGTGATTAGCATTTATTCCACTAAACTGTAGAACTAAGACTGACGCTCAGGTGTGGAGGAAGTGGAAGAATAGTGAATGAATATTATGTGTTCTTACAAAGTAAAAGTAATGCAACTAAAATAATGGAAGAAAGAAGAGCAAAAGAGGAACGTGGAATAAGCTCACTGTGTGGGCAACAGGCAGACGTCAAAAGGTACTATTAAAAATCAACAGACCAAATAACAAACGTTTATATGAGAAACCAGGGTACTAAGACCATTAGAAAAGTACAATTGAAAAGGTAATCACTAGAAAAAAATATAAACTATTCTAAATACCAAATGAAATTTAAACATTTAAAGAACAAATTATAAAAAACCACTGCAGAAAGAATATATGACATGATACATACAATAATTGTGAAATTGTAATTATATGAATTTATAAAAATTATAAAATATGAATTACTTCTCATATCAATAAATGTGGTTGGGCTTACCTCAGCTATTATAAGAAAACTTTTTACTGTCCAAGTAATGTGAAGCTATAATTCTGTACATGAGCAATATACCTAAAATAAGGTGAGCCAAAGGCTAAAATAAAGTTCAGGGACATTTTGGTCAAATGGAAACATTAAGAAAGTAGGATTTGTGATCCTTATAGTGAAGTCAGGTCCAGTAAAAAAAAAAAAAAAAAAAAAGTTAAGTGTGACAGAGGACATTTTTAATGATTAAAGCCACAATTTCTAATAAAGACATAACAATTACAAATATGTATATGCCAAACAAATAATACACTACTATCTTTATAGAGCAGAAACTATAGGAAATAGAATATAAAAAGGAAAACCTATGAACTCTTGAAATAATCTTCTTGAATAAAACTAAGACACACTGAAAATACAAAATATCTTAAAATAATATTAGAAATAAACTACGTGTTATATAGAGAAATATTCAAAGCAGTAATCAGAAGAAAAGAGACTGGGCTTCCCTGGTGGCGCAGTAGTTGAGAGTCCGCCTGCCGATGCAGGGGACACGGGTTCGTGCCCCGGTCCGGGAGGATCCCACGTGCCGCGGAGCGGCTGGGCCCGTGAGCCGTGGCCGCTGCGCCTGCGCGTCCGGAGCCTGTGCTCCGCAACCGGAGAGGCCACAGCAGTGAGAGGCCCGCGTAACACACACACAAAAAAAAAAAAAAAAAAAAAAGAAGAAAAAAGACTAACACCATTATAGCAGAAAAACGTAAAGGATGAACAGAAATGAAATAACCTTTTTCACTCTTCTTCTTCTTCCACTACCTCCTCTCTCCTTTCTTTCTAGGCTGATTCATCAGAAGCTCTTTCTGGGGGGCAGCAGGACTGCTCTGAATGGGAGGTAGCCATGGTGGCGGAGTCAGTGCCTCGAGCTGCCCAGTGAGCACATACACAGCCCCCCCATCAACAACATCCCTCACCAGAGCCGCGCATTTGTTACCGTTGGTGAATGTACATTGTCATCATAATCCGCAAAGTCCAGAGTTTACATTACAGCTCACTCTTGATGTTGTGTATTCTATGGGTTTGGACAAATGTATAATGACGTGTATCCATGATATGATAAAGAGTATTTTCACTGCCCTAAAACTCCTCTGTGCTCTGACTATCCAAGCCTCTCTTCTTGTCCAGAATGTCATATAATTGGAATCGTATAGTATGTAACCTATTCAGACTGACTGTTTTTACTTGGTGATGCGCATTTAAAGTTCCTCTGTGCCTTTTCATGACTTGAGAGCTCATTTCTTTTTAACGCTGAATCACAGTCCACTGCCTGGGCGGACCACAGTTTACTAATCCATTCACCTACTGAAGGCCATCTTGGTTGCTTTCAAGTGTTGACAATTATGAATAAAGCTGTCATAAACATCTGTGTGCAGGTTTCTGTATAGACATTATTTTTCAATTCAGTTGGGTAAATACCAAGGAGAACGACTGCTGGATCATGTGCTAAGAGTGTGTTAGTTTTATAAAAAACTGCCTAGATGTCTTCCAAAGTGGCTGTAGCATTTTCTGCTAATTTGAATTTCCCTGATGACATGTGACATTGAACATCTTTTCATAGGCTTGTTTGCTACCTATCTTCTGTAGTGAGATGGCTGTTAAGGGCTTTGGTCTATTTTATTTTTTTTAACATCTTTATTGGAGTATAATTGCTTTACAACAAAGTGAAACAGCTATATGTATACATATATCCCCATATCCCCTCCCTCTTGCGTCTCCCGGTGGTCACAAAGCACCGAGCTGATCTCCCTGTGCCATGCGGCAGCTTCCCACCAGCTATCTAACTCACATTTGGTAGCGTGTATATGTCCCTGCCACTCTCTCACTTCGTCCCAGCTTACCCTTCCCCTTCCCCATGGTCTATTTTTTAATTGGACTGTTTATTTTCCTGTGGTTGAGTTTTAAGTGTGTGTATAATTTAGGTAACACTCCTTTATCAGACGTGTCTCTTGCAAATATTTTTTCCTAGTATGTGGCTTGCCTTCCCATCCCCTAGACATTGTCTTTCACAAAGCAGAAGTTTTAAATTTTAATGAAATTCTGATTATTTATTTTATGGGTTATGCCTTTCGTGTAACTAAAAAGTTATCACCATGCCCAAGGCCATCGAAGTTTTCTCTTATGCTGTCTTCTAGGTGTTTTACATTTAGGTCTGTGATTTATTTTGAGTTAATTTTTGTGAAAGGTGTAAGGTCTGTGTCTAGATTATTTTTTTTCTTTTTGCACGTGGATGTCCAGGTACCCCAAAACCATTTGTTGAAAAGACTATCTTTGCTCCATTGTATCGCCTTTGCTCCTTCTTCAAAGATCTGTTGACTATACTTATGTGAGTCTATTTCTGGGCTCTCTATTCTGTTCCACTGGTTTATTTGTCTATTCTTTCACCAATACCACGTTGTCTTGATTACTGTGGGTTTAGAGTAAGTCTTAAAGTCAGGTAGCCTCAGCCCTCCAACTTTGTTCTTCTCCTCAAATACTGAATTGGCTCTTCTGGCTCTTTTGCTTCTGCATATACATTTTGGGGTAAATTTTTTAAAATCCGTAACATAACCTGCTGTGATTTTCATTGGAATTGCATTGAATCTACAGATCTACTAACATTTTGACAATACTGAGTCTTCCTATCCACAATTTTGCTTATTAATTATTTCTTTTATGGGTTATGCCTTTCGTGTAACTAAAAAGTTATCACTATGCCCAAGGCCATCGAAGTTTTCTCTCATGTTATCTTCTAGGTGGAAAAGGCAATCTTTTAAAAAAAACCATTGGAAAAACAGTAATCAGGTTTAAAACAAAGACTGAAAAATATAGATGTGGGCAGTAATATTTTTGGTGACTTTTTGCCTTTCTCCTTACCCCAATTATTGTAGATTAGCATGTTCTGCTTTTCCAATCAGAAAAAAATTTTTCAGAAATGGCCTTGTGGTCCTTTTATGTTATCCATAGACAGTTTACCTCTTTTCATCATACTTGGGTTAAATATGTGCACCTGGGATGGCAGGGAAAGTGAGGGATGAGAGTCTTTCTCTACATAGCAACAACTGGTATCAGCATTTTGAAAAGCCCCTCTCTTCAAAGGAGAGAGGAGAAGTGATTCTAAGCGTGGGCTTCAGGAGTCAGATGGAAGCAGTTTGAGCCCCAGCTCTGCCTAGTACTCAGTATGTGACTGTGAGTGAAGGATTTAACCTCTCCAACCTTCATTCAGTTCCACTACCTATGTAATGAAGATCATAAAAGAACCTTCTTTTTGCTTTGTTGTGAAAAGTTAATGAGATGGTATGCTTGACATGGTGCCTGGTACATGACACTAGTCGATAAACTGTGTCTTTATTTTTTTAAATTCACCTCCCTTATTAATACCAAATACTCCGTGTATTCATGTAATTCATTTTGTATAAAGGTATCAAAACCCACATACTGATACAAATGCACAATGAATAATTAAGAAAGGATTATTCACCTCACTGAACAAGTCACAGCAAGACTTCCTTAAATTATAAGCCACTATAATACATTTACTTTTTGTTAATAAGTAATTCCCAAGACACTTTTAATGAACACATAAATATATATATATATATAAAGAGAACCAAGCAATTAAGATTTATATACATGAAGAATATACACATCACATTTACATGTCAGTCATCCTCAGTAACGCTAAAGCAATTGAACATTTTATTATCCAGAGCAGTGCCTTCATTCTAGATTATAATCAGCTAGAGAACAAAGGCTATATTTAACTTGCCTTCTTCCTTGCCTTGTATTTGTATGTACTACTAAAAAATATTAATGTCAACAAGCTGACTTGATGTTTTCCAAAGTTTCTCAGAACTGATCGTGTTACGTGAGTGTGCGATACAGAGAAACAAAACAAGTCCTTTTGTGCTAGAATCTGCTCCTCCCTCCAGGTGACTCTAAGTGTCAGGGCAAAATGAGGTTGTCCTTCCTCAGGGCTGGATGGACCAGGCTGTCTAGATTTAGGGAGAAGAGCATAAGCATCCCGTGGCGTAGAAAGCCTGGATGGAGGAGCTGCTCGGGATCAAGAGGACACAAGTACAAGTGCTCAGCCGGTCACTGTGTGGCTGATGAATAAAAGTGAAAGTGGTTCTGAGGAATGTACGCTTGACTGCAAAAAATAATAATTCTGGTACTATTATATATAACCTTGCCATTAGGAGACAAAGCAGAGGTCTTCTGCCAGAAAAATTCAAGTGAATGTAGAAGACTCAGCAGCCTCAAGTGGGAAGCAGCCGCATGGCACAGGGAGGTCAGATGGGTGCTTTGTGACCTCCTAGAGGGGTGGGATAGGGAGGGTGGGAGGGAGACGCCAAGAGGGAGGGGATATGGGGATACATGTATACGTATAGGTGATTCACTTTGTTATACAGCAGAAACTAGCACACCATTGTAAAGCAATTATACGCCAATCAAGATGTTAAAGAAAGAAAAGCATCAGCAGCCTCAGAACAGGGAGGGGATGTCTGCTTGGCTCTCAGCCCTGCACCTCCAGGCTCCATCTGTGAGGAGGCATAATTTTCTGTACAGAAGAGGCGTCCTACCTATCTAGGCCTGAAAAGATGCCCTGGAGAAAACAAAACATTGATGTGGAATTTAAAGGGCAGTGGAAACAATAAAAAACATAAGAGGTCAATGGATCCAAAGTCTGGCAGCCAGAGCTTGCCGACCCCTCCTCGTTGGCAGGGCTAGGAGACCCTCACAAAGCACACCGGGTCAGGGCACTGACAGGAGAACGGTCCTTCTTCCGTGGGCACAATGATTTGTCTCAACCAAAGACCCTCACTTAGGAAAACCTTTCCTGCGCTCTGCAGTGTCTTCACTTCTTTACCAAATCATTCTTCAGGTAAAAGCTGCCACATGGAGAATGTCTGATTGCATTGGTTCTTTGAAGAAAGAATAGTTTCTTGAAGCACAGCCTCTGTTAGTGGATACAAATGTCTTTAAGATTCACAGGCACAATCTTACACTGGCTAAAATCAAAAGACAGTTGCTACTTTCCTGGCACACAGGAGCTAAATGAATGAAAGTGATAGGCACACACGCATACAAACACACACGCGCCATTTTTTTTTTCCTTCTGCAGAGTAGAGGTTCTTTTCATAGAATGCAATTTATCTCTTTGTATTTTCTTAGAGGCCACTTCTACTTCTACAGCCCATGAAGCCCGAGCTAATATTTGCCGACCTTCTCTTTTGAGCTCTAACCACATCTTGATTCCCTTCCTTGCTCTGCTTTGGGTTACCTACATGAGGTGAAATAATTCACTAATTCTATGTAAAATCACACTGCATCTATTTCTGCACTTGTGTGTGAGACTGGCTGTGTTTAAGGTGCATCTATACTCAGTAAGTTAAACAAACATAAAAACCTAGAACCTTAAAAATGTCAAAATGATGTTAAAATCCGTTAAAACTTTAAAGTGGATGCTATTAATTTCCCATCTTTGTGATTGCATTTGTTTGATTTTCAATGTTACTCTGGGTCTGTGGCAAATTGTTGCTTTTGTCAAAGTACCTGTAATTCCACAGGGGAGAAAAAGAAAAGGAGGAAGAAATCAGGAGACTTAGGAAAATGTACATAACAATGATATATTTAGGAAAAGATGACGTAGATTGCTAACTGTTATGCACGTGCTTGTAAGATTTACTTTTGAAACAACTGTTAGATTTTGATTGTAATACTGACATTGGAAACATTAGAAGCATACTTTTATTTCCTTAATTTTTTAGCTTGTAGGGAATATCTCTTATTTAGTTTATTATATTTATTGTTGAAAAAGTGTGAATGAGTAATCTAACAATACATAATGGAAATTCAGAAGACATAACAAAAATCTAAACATCTTAGGTATCTATAATATCTGACACGGCTCATGACAGCATCGAAAACAGGACTATTCTTAGCCTGACCCCTAGTGTTAAGAGCAAATAAGTGTGGATTCCGACAATATTAAACAAAAAAATTTGTTTCAAAAGAAACACATACCCATAGCTTTTCCATTATAAAATAGTTCATCCTTAGTGAGTAAATACCGAGCACAGAAGCATCAATCCAGAAGAAGCTCAGAGATTAACATCTTCATTTGATAGAAGAGAAACCTGAGCCTGACAATTTTTAGGATCACAGAATTAGTCTAAATCAGTTTACGGAGCTGCATTCCAATCTTTGCACCCACTCCACTGGCCATAAATCTATTGTACAACCATGGAAAAACAATCATTGGCTTTTAATCCCTGTCATCACTGCTTCCTGAGCCCTGCCATGGCTAAGATGCAGGTACACTCACTCCTTGCCTGACTGGAAGTTGGTAGGCAAGTTCAAGTTACTCCAAGGGCACAGCAGAAAGGGCCAGAGAAAGAATTTATTCTTTATTAATCCAGTTCTGAGTTTAGAGTTGTATGACTTCTCTCCAGGCAAAAGAGACAATCTTAGTAATTGTCCACTTATTTACAAGACATTCCCAAATACAGCTCCTTAATTCAACCAGCTCCCTCTTTTCTCTGGTAGGAAGAAATCTCTTCTTAGAGCAGAAGCCCCTGAAGCTTTCATCCATGACTTCAGGTAATAATGTTCTTGGCAGATAAAGAAGAGGAGAATTGTGAATTGTTGAAATTGTTTATTTTCCGTAACATCTGAACATCCAGCTCTTCTGATCTCCTTTGTGCTTATATACTGTATATACCCCCAAATCTGCATTTTAAAAAAATTTATGAATTTTCCACTTCTTTTGATCCTGAAATCAGTCAAATTATAAAAGTTTCCCCATGATGACTGGTTCGCTTTCAATGTTGGATAATTCAACTTTGCTTCCTATATCCAAACTAATGAAGACATTTGCTTCCTAAACCAGGAGACTGTCACCCGGGTATTCTAAGATACTTTTGACAGGATGTAACCTATCAAGTAATTTTTCAGCAAAAGTCTGAGCAGCTAATGTTCTAGTTAACACTCAATTTCCCACCTTGGGAATATTTATAAGATGATTAAAGAAAGTCATGCTTAGAGGTTGCTTAAATATTATTAGTCTTAAAATGACACAATTCTCATTGTCTTAACTGTTAATTCTCTTGTCTCTTAGAGTACTGATGGAAACATTTGAATAAAAAAAGCATTTTTGGAGATACTGTTAAAATCAAGTTGTAATAAAACTTTGCAAAATTTTTGATGGAGCAGTTGCCAGTGATGAGTGCTGTGTATACATTTGAATGTTTGTGGTGTTTAGAAAGTTTGCGAAGATTAAAGAAGAAACATACATGATAAAGATAATATTTGAGTGAATACTAACTCTCCGATGTAAACAAAAGGGATTAGAATCCCCCTGTCCCTGAATCAGCTTAACGGCTAACCCTTTACCCGCCCCTCCAGAGCTCCTTGATTCCTGTCTGATTTCCAAATATGGGGCCCAGCCTCCTCACCATCCTATGAGCTCCTCCACTGGCATTCCGATAACTCTCCTGTGATGTTCAACATTGGCTTCTGTTGCTTGTATCCAAAATTAATCCAGGTTAGCAACATTACATTACAACACTGTTCCCTCCTAAAAGCCAGAATTACCTCTTGGGAGTATTTCTGTTTTCTTCGATATCACTCCCTTAGTTCTCCATAGATTTGATAGCTCTTAAACACCATTCAAAGGATTGAAAAAACTTTTGTTCATCTTCTATAGTTTCCTCTTATGTGTGTGTTGTCTGAAAGACTCTTCTGCTTTAATGTAAAACAAAACTTCTCAGGTACTATGTTGGAGTGAAAATCTTCAAGGATTTTGGGAAAAGACAGAGAAGAGGTATTATTTTCTCAGTTTTGTTTGTAAAATATGAAGAATATGAAGCAAGGTGACTATATGAAGAGAAATATTTAAGGAAACTGGAGTTTATCGGGTCCTTTCTTAACTTCAATTTAACATTTCTCATTCTTAATTGCCTGTGAAATTTTTAAGTGAAATTTTAAAGTTTGTTTTCCCCTAAACTATTATTTTTGTCCTATTTGCGATGAGATCATTTATATTTCCACACACACAAACTGGCTATAATTCAGAAAGAAATCACAGCCTCTGTTATAATTAAATAATTTTAATGTAGATAATGTGAAGAAAGCCCCACATCATTCAAAAAAGCAAAAGCTGAATTTAGTTCCAGGCAAAATAAGGCTGGTAGCAATGACAATTCCTATCCATAAACCCAGAGAGGAATGTCGCACTCCATGCGATGAAATGGCTAGATTAGTTAATTGCACTGCCACTGTGCTCATCCAAAATCAAATTCATATGAATATATATGTGTGTATACATAAAATACCTCTGCTCATCCAAAATCTAATTCCTATCTATATTATAGCGAGACTACTTTGGGAGACTTGCACTGCCTCTGCCGTGAAAAAGAGAGATATTGTAGACCCTAGGGTCACAAATGCCAGGCCACAGCACTCTCTGAGGCAAACGTGTTTGTCACAAGCAGCAGCAGGACTGGTACAATAAACCCATTCGATTCACAATGTTACCATGGCCAACTGAACGTGAATTTCTTGGAAGAAAATCAAAAATAAAAACAAAAATTGAGTTCTGGGACAAAAGTCTGTCTTGAGCCACCGTAATAGAGTCGGTCCTCTCTTGCTTCCCAGGCCTAAAATAGTTCACAGACAACATGCACAAAAGAAGGCAGGAGGGACTTCAAAATGAACCTTGCAATGTATCCTTTATGTATACCCTGTGAAACTGGTCCTAACCATAATCAAAGGGTCCTAAAGCGACTTACCGGGGTAATTCTTTAATGGAATGGAAATACCAAATCTTTCAAGGGTTATGAGGCACTGTCTCAGAGCTAATTCCTGGGAACTCAAAACACTGCTGATTTATTTTCAGTATAGCTTTATTTTAAGGTGTAGATTTTCAGAGTTCTCGGCACTTGCCAGGCACCTTTATGGATCTTGAATTTCAACTTTTGTCCCAGCAGTCTGTGAACTGATTGAAGATTTTTTTCAACCTCTTAGGCTTTCAGGATCTAGGAGGAAATTGTTCCCTCCTAAAAGCCAGAATTACCTCTTGGGAGTATTTTTATTTTCTTAGATATCACTCCCTTAGTTCTCCATAGATTTGATAGCTCTTAAACACCATTCAAAGGATTGAAAAAACTTTTGTTCATCTTCTATAGTTTCCTCTTATGTGTGTGTTGTCTGAAAGACTCTTCTGCTTTAATGTAAAACAAAACTTCTCAGGTACTATGTTGGAGTGAAAATCTTCAAGGATTTTGGGGAAAGACAGAGAAGAGGTATTATTTTCTCAGTTTTGTTTGTAAAATATGAAGAATATGAAGCAAGGTGACTATATGAAGAGAAATATTTAAGGAAACTGGAGTTTATCGGGTCCTTTCTTAACTTCAATTTAACATTTCTCATTCTTAATTGCCTGTGAAATTTTTAAGTGAAATTTTAAAGTTTGTTTTCCCCTAAACTATTATTTTTGTCCTATTTGCGATGAGATCATTTATATTTCCACACACACAAACTGGCTATAATTCAGAAAGAAATCACAGCCTCTGTTATAATTAAATAATTTTAATGTAAATAATGTGAAGAAAGCCCCACATCATTCAGAGACCTGACCAATCCATCTGCAGGAGAATGAAACAGCAAACGGTGTTGTAAGGAACCGGTAAGAAAAAGTTTGACAGTAACACTGGGATCTCATTTCCCGGAACTTTGAAATGATTTAGCTTTTAATGTTTTTCTCTTGTCCGGCATAGATCAGATGCCTCCAGGAATCTCTGATTAGTTATGTGGTTTTAACTTCCAGTGTGATGGCCCTGTGCTACCCGTGTTTTCTAAGCATATGGATTAGGCGTCAGATTTCTCTGTAATTACTGTGATGCCACTGAACGTATGTTGATCTTTCGGACCAAGAAACTCAATATCTGAATGACAGTGATTTTCATGGCGTAAGCAGTGTTTTCCTGAGCTGTTAAAAAAAAAACAATGTTTGAAAAAAAATAAACAAAAAAACCAATGTTTGATATGTCACACTGTACTTTCTTTTGAAACAGAAGAATTTGGATGACAGATCCCAATGAAACATTAATTCCATCAGTATTTGAAATATTAATCAGGATATCTCTAAAGATTAAAAGATGTGTTCAGAATGCAAAGAAAATATTGACAGTTGATACATAAGTTGTTTATCTTTCCTCCCCTACTTAAACTTACACAGAATTGAGAATATAAAGGCAAAAGAAGCAGAACACAGAAAAGGGGACTTTTATCATTCCTAATTGATCAGCTAAATATTTATATGAAGTTATCAAACAACTGATTCAGAATAGCAATTTCTAAAAACAGCTTTTCTAGAAACTGAGATTCTTTATAGAAAATTAATAATACAGAAAAACTGTATTTTAATACTACAGGTTTAGAATGTAATAATCTGGTGAGGCAGATATCTTTTATTTATTTTTGTATTGCTATCTCGACTTTTAACTGCTTAAAAATCACTCAGAAGGTCCAGGGCACATAGTAATATGAGAAACTGGTATAGCCACGCTTTTAATCATCTATAAAGGTAAATTGGATCGAATCTGCACACTACCGTCTCTCAAAAGTTGTGTATTTGGGGATAAAATTCAACCTAAATAGTACCTTTTGTTTTGTATTGTAGAAAAACGAAAAATCACAGGTCATTAATGTAATAAACATAACTTATTTCCTCTAATTCATAATTCTCTTCCAAATTATACTCAGTTTACATTCTATGCTTGAATTCTGCCAGCAAAGAAAGACCAGTATAAAATATAATATTTTAAGCAATATATCCTATCACAGAAGACATGGAATTTCTGCAAAAAGGGAACCACAAGGAATTGTGAACTTTAGCAACGCAATTACCTTGATGCCTCAGGCACATAACATAGCAGTCAGGGCTCTATGTGCATCATTTTAAACATACAGATTAGTGTCCAATGTCACCCTGAGAAAATCCTTCATAAACGAAGTTCAAAGCCTACTGTCTAATGCAGGGGTCCCCAACCCCCGGGCCATGGACCGCTACCAATCTGCGGCCTGTTAGGAACAGGGCCTCACTGCAGGAGGTGAGCGGCGGGCGAGCGAGACAAGCTTCACCTGCTCCCCCACCATCGCTCCCATTACTGCCTGAGCCATCCCCCACCCCGCGGGGGCTGCTGGTCTAAAGAGATGCAATCTCTAGTGCAGCAGTGCTGATTCTCTAATGTGCATCTCACTGCTACGGAGACTGAAAGAGAATTCAGAAGACTTTCTTCAAGTACAGTTCCTACAGTAACGCTATTTTACACTCCTTATTCAGCCTTTAAGTCCCCCCCCCCCAAATAACACCTGAACCATATGTTAATCTTGTTCATGTAATACTGTTAAGAATTAAGTATTTTGTGAAAAAATGCTTGAAATGTGGATAAATTCTAGATTCTAGTCTCAAAACACTATCGCTTTAAGAGTTATAGTTCATGAGATAAATAATCTGCATATTTTCTGGTCTAAAACTATTTTTTAACATCATTAAAGCCATAATAATTTAGAAGCCAACAGAGGACTCTTCAAACCTAAAAAAACAAAAAGAAAAAGACTAGGAATTAAGATATCTGAGTTATAATTCTGACTTGTCCATTAACTTTTAGCAAGGCATTATCCAAGATACTTAATCCTTTTCAGTCTCAATTTCCTCATTTGTAGAATGAAAAGGGTTGAACTTGAATATTTCTTAGGTCCCTTACACCTCAATTAATGAAGCTGAGGGAGAGACCATTGAGGAATTTAAGGAATTCCACATACTCTGGAGAATTAAAACAGTACTGAATAGTGTCACAGCATCTGGAGTGGACCAGGGCACTGGGTCATGCCTACTTATACCTTTGTCATCAGGAGCAAAGAACGGGCCTACTTGTTTGGTGGTAGGTGTCCTCAAAAGGTCTCAGTTTCATCAAGGAGGGTGCAACCAAAGCACGCATGCTCCAAGAGCGTTTCCTTTTCCCCCAGCTGGAACCGCGTGGCACGCTGGGACTAACAGCATGATACCTCTAGAGCTTTCACACTCTTATTAGGGGTGAAGAGAGAGCCCCAGGACCACTCCTCTCCACTGCCCACACTCAGTGCTTCCACCACCACCTACTTTGAAACAACAGAAACTAACTTTGTTCTGCTTGATTCTTCTGTCTTCAGTCACCATAAGTAGTTCCAGACCGAGGACATCAGTCACCCTCCAGTCTCTGATGGCCTCTTTTCTCTCCCCTTTTTTCCACCTCTAACTTCTGAAAAACTTCCTGTGCCCTCTGGACCTCACCTTCGATCATCAGCACATCTCCCTGCATTCTTAGCCTCTTCTCTAAATGCTCCTTTCATGCTCTTTTTTTTTAAGGAATGTATTATATTTATTTATTTTTGGCTGCATTGGGTCTTTGTTGCTGTGCGTGAGCTTTCTCTAGTTGTGGCGAGCGGGGGCTACTCTTGGTTGCGGTGTGCAAGCTTCTCATTGTGGTGGCTTCTCTAGTTGCAGAGCACGGGCTCTACGTGTGCGGGCTTCAGCAGTTGTGGCTTGCGGGCTCTAGAGCGCAGGCTCAGTAGTTGTGGCGCACAGGATTAGCTGCTCTGCGGCATGTGGGATCTTCCCGGACCAGGGCTCGAACCCGTGTCCCTGCATTGGCAGGCGGATTCTTAACCACGGCGCCACCAGGGAAGTCCCTCCTTTCACGTTCTTGATATAACCAAATGTGACTCTCTCCCGAGGACCTTACCTCCTCTCAACCCTCTCAAATGGTGGCTGTATTTCCTTCTACCTTGTATGCTGTGCTAGAGGGTGGGGCAGGAGGTAGAATTGCTCTTCTTATTTGTTATTTTCAAACTATTCTCCTTCCCTTCCTTCTAAAGACCTCTCAAGCTTTGAATTTCATAAATGAGATAATTATTTTTATAACGTTTTTGGTTTCTTTTCTTTTTCTCTTCCTTCCTTCCTCCCTCCCTCCCTCTCTGTTTCTTTTTCGTTGCACCAGGTCTTAGTTGCAACAGGAGGGCTCCTTAGTTGCGGCTCGTCAGCTCCTTAGTTGCGGCATGCATGTGGGATCTAGTTCCCCAACAAGGGAATGAACCCAGGCCCCCTGCATTGGGAGCGCTGAGTCTTATCCCCTGCACCACCAGAGAAATCCCAGTTTGCTTTCTTATTTCCATTCATTTCTATTGATTCTAGACTCTAGCTCCCATCATGGACTTTCTCCTGTTTTAATTCTTGGCAATTTGGGGATACGTGTACCAATCCTTCCCACACTCTGGCCTCTCAGTTGCTTGATCTCCTTTCCACAATGACTTTATGTGTCTACTCTTCTCAGGAACTCTCATGGTTACACCCAAGATCTCATCATTACCAATAATGATACAACAAAACGGCAACCTCTGTTCAGATCCTAATCTGTGACACTAAATAAAAGGACAAGCAGGTGCCCTGCTCAACAACAGACAGGGCTAATTGTTCTGAGACAATGAGAATTCGGACTGGCCCAAACTCCTCCCCTGCTGAAACATAAAACATGGGGCTACTGGGCATCTCTTGTTCTTGACAGAGGGAACCAAACAAAGATGTGTATTTAAGACTATTTGTACGATTTACACCTGTGCTGTTTTAACACTAAACTATGAAAGCCATAAATGTTCTAATACAATCTGCAAGCATTGAAAAAAAAAAAAGGAAAAGAAAAAAAGGGTGACGGAAAGAGTAGAAGACTCCCATGTCACTAAAAATTAAAAAAAAAAAAAACATAAAGCACACAAAATAATAGCTCTAAGTTAAATCCATTCATGGAAATAGTGATTTGAATTTACCCTTTGAAAGCAACTTAAATGAGATGACCAGGTTAGTGTGTTCAAATTAGGGCTATGATTATCTAGGCTGTTCACATTCAAATGCAAGTTACTGTCAAAATGCAAGGGATTTAGTTTACCCTAGCAAAAGAGTTCTATTTTCTAATTACAGGCTTAATGTTAAATTAGGTCCTATTTCTCTGCAGCAGCAAAGTAATCAGAGGAGAATCCCATGCCTCTATTAAACATTTACATTAGAACTGCCTAATTACGCCAGGATTTGTTTGGGTAGCAGTGGCAGATGTTCTGAAAGGCTGAAGAAAACAGTCACTGTTTCATAGGAGTTGGGCGTCAACTTATGACCATCTTGACATCAGAGCAGGCTATGTGAGTGCATGAAATCAAGAAATGTACTGGATGCTTCTCAATATAACTCGTTACAAGAGATCATCTGAGCACCTGTAATGAAGGTATTTGTTCTTCATCTGCCTCAGAAAAACAATGCAACAATTCACAAATAGAAGCCCAGAGAACTTGAAGCATTTCAAAATTCAGTGTTGTAGAAACAGAAAGCTATTTAAATTACTGTAATCAGAATTTATTGTTGAAAAAAAATCCACATAGGCTACTTTTGTGCCAACTGGCCACACATCTCCTAAGCCCTTGTTACCTTCACTTATACATGATATTTGTAATGCTATGAGATTTTACTGGTATAAGCCCTGGCGGTTCACAGTTGAATAGAAGGCACTCAGTCAGTCACTGCCCTCAAGAAGAAGTGCAGCTGGCTCTATTTCCTCTATTTCCTCTCACGAGACAATGCTCGAAGGGCTAATCGTGGATCAGAGAAGCCAAAGAGGAAAGAACCAGGGCTGTGCAGGTGACATGGTTCATGCACGAAGAAGGAGGTTCTGGATCCAGGTTTACTCCACGTCTTCTCCTGCCCCCGTGCTTGAGGCCCAAGATTCCTCTATAATAAGCTCCTTTCTCAGGTTGGGGACATTCCCTCAGGCTTTCTGAACTTCCTCTGCTCGGAATATGCTTGTTCTCATCCATTTTCCTAGAGTGTGCTCAAACCCGGATCTTCCCTCTCTGTCTAACTCTGTCTGACAAATGGGTTGGATGGTCTCTGCCTGATTTTCATTTGAAATTCTTCCCCATGAACCTACTCCTTGGGTGACCCCCAACCCCGGGTTCCACACAGTGCAGCTCACGGACCACTGACCCCCGCGACATGCCCCCACTTCCCCTTGAAGCTGGCCACGTTCCTGGGACACAGTGCACAGGGCCCTGCATTCTCAGGAAGGGGGGGTTCAGATAATATTTATTTGTCAAAATATTTTAATGTGGGACACGTGGAGGCAAAAAGTTAGTCGTCAAGAAGCCGTTAGTTGGACTAACCGCATGCAGCACTGCTTTGAGCAGAAAGTTCCTTTTCTTCTCTGAGCCCCATTAGGGTCTCCCCTACAACCTGCAGAATTCATTCTTAGCCTTTCCACCTGAAAGGACTCAGAGAGGACATCAAGGAAAATCCTTACCACTGATTTTTGTGGTTGTTGTCTTAATTTATCATCCTATGAAGGGCCTCCTGCGTTTGCTCGGTTCTGTCGTCATCTTTCTAATCAGAGCTCTTTGAGATCTAAAATTTGTTTTCTGGATGGTACTCTTCTGCTCCCACTAATTTTCTAGATGGTGTGGAATTAACAACCACTTCAAGTTCTTTTTAGCAAGAACAGCTTTCTGTTTGGGATCTAAGTCCCAGAGTCACCACAATCAACTGCCCTCGGGGCAGCTGCAGCGGAAGCGGGTCCCTGCCTGGTCCATTACACAACCGTCGCGTCTACAGGTGCGCACTGAGCTGTGGCACCTGTGGCCACTCGCCCGTCCTGCCCGCCCTTCTCTGGTCATCTGCATTCCCTCTGAGCCTCGGGTTCTCTCCTGAGTGTTCAATCATAAAATGAGATTTTAATGTAAGTTCTGACCACCCCACCCCTCACATTTTCACGTGACCTCAGTGACTGACTGTTTCTCTCCTAAAGGCCAAGGTGCTTTCCTGGAGAAAACGAATGTGGCAACGATCTAACTGTCAAGAAGCCACCCTTCCATGCCACTGACGGAGGAGAGACATGGAAGGGATGTGGTTTAATTTCCACTATGCACACGTGTATCAGGCAAACTTAATTTTTTATTAATTTCCCATCCTTTTACCAATATATGCAATGATTCTCAGGAAGAAGCCAACAGACATATTCAGTAAAGATGGCTTAAATATAAACATTATATTTTCCTGACTCTGGAATTCTGCTGTATTCTATGAAGACAGTATTTCTTATCAAGTTCTAAACAAGGGTCATGACTATAGATTAAACTGAGTTTTAGGAAGTATGGAAGACAAAAATAAGAGAAGCAAGTTGCTCTCTGTTATGAGTTGAACGGTGTCCCACAAAAAATGATATGTTGACATCCTAACTCTCTGTACTTCAGCATGTGACCTTATTTGGAAATAGGATGATTGCAGATGTAATTAGGTAAGTTAAGGTGAAGTCATGCGGGAGCCGGGTGGGCCCCTAATCCAACAAGACTGATGTTCTTATAAGAAGATGGCCACGTGAAGACAGACACACCCAGGGAGAATATGCCTTGTGATGATGAAGGCAGCAGAGATTAGAGGGGCGCAGCTGCAAGCCAAGGAATGCCAAAGCTGACAGCAAACCACTAGATGCTAGAAGAGGCAAGGAAGGAGTCCCCTGGAGGTTTCAGAAAAAGTGTGGACCTGCTAACAATTTGATGTCGGGCTTCTAGCCTCCAGAACTGTGAGACAATTTCCCTTGTTTTAAATGAACCAGTTTGAAGTACTTGTTACAGCAGCACTGGGGAACTAACACACTTTCCTTCTCCCTAATCCCAAAGCTGGGCCAGAGTAAATGCTGTAGCCATCTGTGGTCACTGATGCAGCCTCCCTGGACTGATCTCAGGGAGGCAGCAATGGAGGGACAGAGCACCACAGAAACTGCAGCAAATAGTCATGAGTATGACTGCCGCAAACACTGGAGCTCCCACCAAGTATGGTGTTTAGGATCTGCCGAGAACCCAATGTCAGGGGAGAATAAAAAGAGCAGCGTTTTCGAGTCGGACAGATCTGGGTTCTAATCTGAGCTCTGCTGACTTCTGACTTCTGATTTTGGAAGTGTTCCCTAATCATTTTGGTCTTTCGTGTCTTAAGGTTTGAAATGTAGTTAATAATGTCTGTCTTAAAAGGTTTCTATATGGTTTGGGAAATAAATATATATAAATTACCCAGAAATTGCTATTACAGTGACCACAGAGAGTTCAAAATATTTATAATGCACAAAAGAAAACGCATCAATTAACGCTGATCGACAGCTTTGCTGAAATGATTTTCTCCAGGCCTCTACCCGGGGGACCTGGTTTCGTGGCCAGGGAGGTGAGCCTCTGCTCTGTGCTAAAGCCACATACAAGGGTTGTGCTTAACTCTAGAAAACTGAGAACCATTCCAGCCCTTTCTGGATTTTCCTATTTATAAAAGACTAGTGACGGTAACTATTGCCACTGGGTGCAGACTACGTGTCAGGCATTAGCGTGAGTTTTAATTTTATCATCCTCTTTTGTTCTCATAACAAGCTCATGAAATATCATGATCCCAATTTTTAGATGTCTGATTTGAAGCTGAGTTAGATAAGGCTGCTCACGTCCAGTCCAGTAGGAAGTGGCAGAGCCATGATTCTAATCCAGTTCCCCTCTAGCTTTTAATTACTACATTAATCACTCTAAAATGTTTTTTAGCCAGAACACCCCTTTTTATCAAAATATTGTCCATGCTCTTTTTATCAAAATGTTTCCCAATTTCATTTCTCATAATATTATCTAGATCCCTAATAAATAGAACAGACAAATCTAGCTGGTGTGGTTCAAGCCCGGAACCCTAGGGCCTGTAGAACAAAATGAAAAGCACTCACTTTAGTGCAAGCTGCTTCCCAGAAACTACTTTGAGAAGTATAAACTACTAGAGAAATACAAACAGGCTACATACATGTGACATTTAATGTTAAGGGAAACGGCGGTACTGCCCTGTCAGGGTGCCCAGTAGCCTGGACACTTTTCCCACTCTTGAGTTTAGACAGTTCAGACAAGATAACAATGCCATTTCCAATGACAGCGGGCACCCTCTTCTCCCAGCTTCCACAGAAAAAGGCAACGGGGATCACTCATTATCCAACTTGATGAGCTAACAGCAAAGACACTGGAAGAAGCAGAATGCAGAGAAGGAGAGTTTTCAAAGCATTCTTAAAAAACGTTAGACGCTGTTCTCTTAATCACATCACTACACCCACATGCACCGAGAATATCACAAATAGTTTGAGGCAATGCAGACATTGCCCAGAAGGAGTTTCCCACCCAGGGCACCAATCGACGGATGGATTACTGCAGACTACCAGTTGTCTGTACTAACACACCCTACGTAGCAAAGTCCTTAGACTGACGTTACATAGCATGACCTACTTCGGTATTTCTCACTTTTTGTAGTTTTTCTCCTCACTGTGTTGTTTCTTAGAAATCTATTTCAGCCTTGATTTTCATTTTCACTTCTTTTACTCAACTTCAGCTTTGCTAACATTTGATGAAACGACCTTTTTATCAACGTGGAATTTACTGATTATCCTTTGAGAACTGGAAGCAGCTACACTCAAGGCATTCAGTCCTCTGATTCTTGGTGAAGGCCAAGACGATCCAGTATCGTTCCTTTGGTGATTACATAAAGAGATTCTTCTTTGACATCTGATGATTATAGCTGTTTTGGTGATTACTTTCTAGAACTGTGTTGGTACTTGTAATCAAAACTCTGAACTTCCATCCTGAATGTCACTATTTGGCAGAGAATGTCAAATGATGTGAACAATTCACATGCAGATTCACTTCATCTTATTCTCTGTAATTGGTTTAAAGTGATGTAAGTAGACCAGAGGTTAAAAAAAAAAACGTGCAAACATGGCTGAGAATGTAACTAAGAAATGAGTCAAAATTATAATCCATATGAGACACGGCTTGGAACCCCTTCCTGGGATTCAGCTGTCCAAACATTGCTGATGCTGATAACAGCCACACGAAGCATAGTTAAGATGTGTTCATGCTGGAAGAAACAGAGGGAAATATCTGCAAACTGTGCATAGTAAAAACGTCTATGTTTTAACAGCTTTAGAGCTGCAGTGTTACTTGATTAATTTTAAACTTTTAAGCTAAACCTCTTGGGAAATATCAGGAGTTGTTTAAATATCATTTTCATATACCTTGAGTGGGAATTATTCCAAAATGTTCTGCTCTACTTATTTATAATCCACATCTGCTCTGTAAACAATCACAGCTGCTTTCTTGAAAAATAAGCACCAACATGGATTCTAAAGTAACTAAATGATTTTTTTAATGAGAAACTGTTACAACATGATGCAAAATGGCAAGCCTGGTTAAAGTGTTCTTAGGCCTTTTTAATTATTCTTTTACTCATGTGGAAAAAAATTTTTTTAACTCAGAAGGTTATTTTAATGAAATTTAAATATACTTGCTTTTTATGAAAAAAGAATTATTAAATCCAAATTCCCAATGATTAATTCAGAAAGAATTATTAATATCTGAAAGTATAACAGCTTTACTTAAGGTTTATACTACATATATATATATATATATATTTTTTTTTTTTTTTTTTTTTTTTTTTCTCTATGCGGGCCTCTCACTGCTGTGGCCTCTCCCGTTGTGGAGCACAGGCTCCGGACGCACAGGCTCAGCGGCCACGGCTCACGGGCCCAGGCGCTCCGCGGCATGTGGGATCTTCCTGGACCGGGGCACGAACCTGCATCCCCTGCATCGGCAGGCAGACTCTCAACCTCTGCGCCACCAGGGAAGCCCCTTGTTTTTACTTTATAAGCCTCATTTCCTCAATAAGATTGTGAGACCTTCAATCGATGGAGCTTGCTAGAGTATAACTAAATAAAGTTTATCTTAATTATCACAAATGATAAAGAAAATGCCTTTTTAATGTCTTTTTTAGGAAAGATATAGTTAGCCTTACTCTGTCCCTTAGTGCCTAAGACTTGAATGGGTACATACAAGGTATCCAATAAATACTTGTTGATTTGATGTGGCAAATATGTAAATAACTACATTATTTATATTTTTATAACATAAGAGAGAATGATACCCTTCACTAAAGATTGCATTTGCCTGTAATATATGAAATGTGTATGTTACGTGAGTTCTTAGGAAGAAGAGCTCTGTATAACTTTTTAAAAAAACATAACATTGAACTGATGCTAAATATTTTTCCCCCAATCTAGAAAATAAAAATATAAGTTGCTTAAGGCCGAAGTTAAGCAGTGGTTCTCAAACTTTAGCAGAATCAGCATCTCCTGGAGAGGATGTTAAACATGAAACAAGCTGCTGAGTTGAACCCCAGAGTCTCTCATTCAATAGGCCCAGGGCTGGACCTAAAAATTGCACTTCTAACAAGTTTTCTGGTGATGCAGATGCTGCTGTTCTTGGGAACATACTTGGAGAACCCGTGTGTAAGGTATTCTTTCTTATAAGAAGAAAAATCAGCTGCTTTAGTCATACCTTCACCATGTTCTGAGAAGCATGATGGAGGAAGGTGAAAAAGCCCAAGGAAATAAATATTCATGATTATTTTATTCAAGACAAGGTATTCAAACAAGGGAAGTCTAGTTTCTCAGAAACTGGGAGGCAGGTTGTTTCGCACTGACAAAGGAGTATTAGCGTGACCCGGATGCTTCAGCTTCAATTTGTCTACCCAGATGCCCCTGATCCAAGCCTCAGGGTCCCACACTTTCCCAGTGACAATCCTTAACTTCACATGAAAAACTTGACGAGACTGTGAATCCATTCTATGTTGTAGTTCTGAAAACTTCACAACTAAAGCCTATGTTAGTTTTTCAGAAAATTTTTTCTGATGGCTTCATAAGTAAGAGGTTCTTCTAGGGCTACTATAGAAGTTCTTTGTTCTCTGATCATGACTGACCTGAGAGCTGACAGAATGGAGTTTGTAAGTGTTTTTGTAAGAACCCCAGTGCAGTCAGAAAAATCCACCCCATGCCAACACATGCCGGAATCGGCTCACACCAGCCAGCATGGTGTGTGCATCTCTTCCCAACTCTGTTTTCAGTGGCACCACATTTGAGGATCGATATTGGTCATGGTGGGAATATTTACACCTAGGAAACTGACCATGACTCCAGATAACTTTTTTTTGAGAATCAGTTATTAAACATTTACCAGCCCAGTACTAAGTCCATGTCACTGTTTCTGTAGTCAACACTACTGTAAAATTCAGTGCAGAAACCTCACGGTCCCCAAGATCATTTCTTGAGAAGGCACTTCATCAAAATCAACCAAAGGTGATTACTCGTAATTCTGCAGTATCCTAGGACTAATTAGCATCTCATTTCCCATTGGCAAGGAGCCTGGGATTGTGTTCAAGCTCTGAGACATGAGCCAGCCAACTCCCAAATCCCGACTTTGAGGGACTATTTCCTGGGACCACTCCTGATAAAAACTTCTATGTCAGTCTATTGCCTACTCAGGAGACAAACTGCGGTAGTTATTTTAACAGAGAATTTAATACGAAGAATTGTTAACTTGTACAGAATTGTAAACTAGGTAACAATGCAAAAAAAAATCCACACTAAGGTATCATGGCAATATATTTTATATTAGGTATATTGTATACCTAAACCTATATATAGAGGAAATATCTACATTATCATGGGGAAAGGTAAGCTGGGGGAGAAGTTGAGATTATTAACATTTAGAAGCTTGGAAAATGAGCTCCATCAAGCTGAAACGCAGACCTCAGAGAAGGGATCTGATTCTATTTGGCTAGTTCTGGTGTTTTTGAGCTTGGAGGAGGGAACCTGTGTTCTGGGACCCTAATGACCGAGGAGAGGATGTGGGCTGATGCTGGTGTCCAGGTCAGGATGTCTCAGGAGAACAGGAAAATAAGTAGTACAACAACGGCATTGCAAACACACAGATAACTATGCCTGGGAATTGATTCTAGGGTATGAGACAAAGGGGAATACAATGTAACATGTGGTGAGACCAAAATGACTGATGTGGGTGCACTTACTAGAACTTCTGGATTTACTGTGTTAGCGAGTGAATTTGAAAGCTTAAGTGATTATATGACTAAAACTTGGACTCAAGCATGGTCTACCTCTAAAGATGCTGAGATTCAAAACTTTCCTAGCATAATAGAGAGAAAGAAATGCAAAGGTTTAGACAATAGAAACATTAGAAACAGTAAACTTGTTTCTCCAAATGTTGGAAAAACTGAACACCGTAATCAAAGAACAGGCTTTGCATATGAGTAGAACTGAATCTTTAATATCTGCAGATTCAATTCTTAAACAGTGAATAATTATAAAAGTGTCATCAACTCCCAGTGTGGATATCAATTTATAATTGGGTCCAAAGCTAATACTTCTATTTCCTAAATGAGTATTTTTCTATAAAAGTGTAATTTTAATAGCCAAGTTCCAGAACTTTATTTAATTTTATCAAAATGAGTATTTTCTAACATTGCTCTGTTTTTCCCTGTAAAACAGGTACAACACCCGACTTCCAATTATCATATGCCGTATTCGTTACTTGGAAGGTGTCTCTGTCCCTCATCACTCCTTCATCTAGCATCCTGTCATTCCCAGTTTTAATATCACCCCCTCAGCACCCCCATGTCACTTGAATTTATCCTTTATGGCTTCAACCGCAATGGAAATTGATTAATGGTGATGAGTGCTTAATGTCTGTCCTCTTTTTAGTCTGGTTATGAGAGCAGTGGTCATTTTTGTACTGTTAACGGCATCCCCTCAAAAGATGCTCAATATATACCTGTAGAATGGATGAATGTATATCATGTAAAGCACCTGACACAAGTAGATAGGCAATAAATCATAGTTAATGCTATATTCATCACTTGTATTTTTATAATTTTTATAATTTACTGTGAAGTCTTTAATAAAAATCTGCCATGGTGTTATTTTGTGCAGTGACCTTTTTTTTTGTCCTATAGAGATTAGAGACTATGGCATAAAAATCAAAGGGCAAATTTTATCACTTCATCAGGTGAGTAAGTTGGGTCTTATTTACCTGCAGAATTTTATAGATGTGAAATTTTTCAGAATAGGAAGTTTTCCCTTTGCTCTGATGCTAGAAAAAAAAATGCTGATATTCTCTTTAGTTTACAGTCACAGTTAAATATTTTTTTAAACAATTCACCTTTGACTGTGGGCCAAAGCATTAAAACATGGTGGACGATCCACTTGGCATGTTCAGGCGTACTCGCCGTCTATGTGGCTGGCAATCTTACCACAGAGAGTTAGAGGTCATAACTCACAGCAGCCAGGTAGCCAAGAACCATCTTTCCTCTAAACAGGAACTTTCCTACCAGCTCCCTGATCCCAGGCCACTGTCCATTTGTTTGTGCCTATGGAAACTCAGCTGGTATCTACCTGGCCAGATCAGTACTGGCAAAAGGTGAGGTAATTCTTGTAGGAATAACTCCCTTAGAATCCTTGACTCCTACTCCAAAGGACTCATACAAAGGTGCCACGAAAGAAACTGACAGCCCATGACTTTGCTCTTTGGCAAAGTAAAGGCATTTGGGTAACACTGCCCCATATACTCTGAGGCAGAGTTCATTTTCTGGAGCAAATAAAAGAGCTCCCAAAAGATTTTCTCTCCATGGGTGCCTTCTCCTCTCTCTAAATTTGCCTGTGGATATGGATATGCAGAATTTCTTTACTTAATAGCTAATGTGTATTGAATGCGTACCCTGTGCTTTATACTTATATAAAACTTAATGTTTACAGTTACCTTACAGATAACGTAACTACTATATCCCCAATTTCCAAAACAGCTACTATTATCCCCAGTTTCTAAATGAAAAAACTGAGGCACAGCAAAGTTAAATAAATTACAACTCATATGTTCTGCAACTAGTGACTGATGAAACTGCGATTTAAATGAAGCTGGTCCAACCCAGAATGTCCAGCCTTCACTGGTATGTAACACGGCTGGAGAAAAGAGTGGTGATGCGTGGGAATTTGCCTTTCTCTCTGATGTGTATATTTATATAAATAGAAAATATACGAATTTATTTGACTAGTCAAAGACATATGCCATGCTCTCACTATGCAGATCTAACAACAACAATAGAATGGCCTGAGATGGGGGATGCTCAGGGAGGACTTAACGAATGAGGTGAGCTTGAACAGTGAATGTGCTTACGAGGCAGAGGCGATGTGGTGCAAAGAGGCTGACAAAGACCCGCCACGTGGAGGAACAGCTGGGCAAAAGCATGCAGGTGTGAAGCAGCACGTGCTCCCACCAAACAGCAGGTGTCAGGACGCTGACTGCGGGAGTGGTCCTCTAGCTGTTGGCTTCACTCCTCTTCTTCAGGCCCGCCTCTGCTTCCCGCACCTAGATCTTAAAGGCTGGGGCAGAGGCGCCATCCACCATGCGTCACTTTTTTTAATCAAAATTTCCCAGGGAGGGCCAGATCACTTTAGACAAGTGTCTGTTGAATGAATAAATGGTTGCATTCAAGTGTAGGGATTGCCAGGTTAAATAAGAAAGAAGAAAAATGGGGCATTAAAAAGTCTGTTCTTGGGCTTCCCTGGTGGCGCAGTGGTTGAGGGTCCGCCTGCCGATGCAGGGGGCGCGGGTTCGTGCCCCGGTCCGGGAGGATCCCACGTGCCGCGGAGCGGCTGGGCCCGTGAGCCATGGCCGCTGAGCCTGGGCGTCCGGAGCCTGTGCTCCGCGGCGGGAGAGGCCACAACAGTGAGGCCCGCATACCACAAAAAAAAAAAAAAAAAAAAAGTCTGTTCTTGATCTGGTTTGGAGACAGCTAAAGAGACAGTTCTACTTTCTTTAAATGTTTTCATATTCCCGATTATAAAAATTTCTTCTAAATATGCCGACATTTTTATTCAATCAGCTAGAATGCTCACTAGAAATAAGATCATGAATTAATATAAATGCATCAAATAGTCCACTCCTGTAGTTAAATGCAGCTTGTACATAATTCAAAATTAAAATATTAATAAACACTTTTTTTCTGTGGCAACCATATTCTTTTCTACGTCTGGAACTCAGGCCAAACTAATTTGTGCTGAATTTATTGAGACATAAAATTTACAGTAATCAATATTTTGTTTAAACTTGTAAGTGAAACACTCTTAATTTCATGTATGTAAGCTGACTGACAGACTTAAACAGAACAAATTAAAACAAATGACATCTTTGTGGGGGGGGATGAATTGGGAGATTGGGACTGACATATATACACTACCTAATATGTATAAAATAGAGAACAAATAAAAACCTGCTGTACAGTACAGGGAACTCCACTTCACTGTACAGTAGAAACTAACACAACATTGTAAAACAACTATACCCCAATTTTTAAAAAAAGTCTCAAGTAGAAATTATAGAGCTGAAAAATAAAATTAAAAATTCAATAGAGATATTCAACAATAGACTAGAACAGTGGAAGAAAGGATCAGTGAACTCGAATACAGGGCAGTAGTAATCATGTAATCAGAGAAGGAAGGAAGGAAAGGAGGGAGGGAGGGAGGAAGGAAGGACAGTGAAGATAGTTTAATGGACTTAGGGGACCCCATCAAATGGACCAATATACATATTATAGGTGTCCCAAAAAGAGAATAGAAAGAGACAGGAACAGAAAGCTTTTTCAAAGAAATAATGGCTGAAAACTTCCTTAACCTGGGGAAAGAAACAGATATCAGATCCAGGAAGTCCAAAAAGTATCAAGAAGAATCCAAAGAAACCCACACCAAGACTGCTCTCTTCATTTATCTTGTTTTTTCTTTTATTATGCATGAATTATTTTAGGTGACCTTTTATTTTTGTTTTTATTTCAATTAACATCAAATGTATCTTTGAGGTATTTATGGAATAGATTTTTGGATGATAGATGAGAGACACAGAGAGAGAGAGACAGAGAGAGAGATTTCCTCGGTAAAGAATACAGATCTCCTAATAGGTTTCATTATTTAGAGTCTTTTTCACTATGTACTTTTGGTCTAATACTCTAAAATGGAATGTTACCCACACATTTTCTAACAGAACAGGAAATTGTTCTTACTTGTTTGAAAATTTTACCTTGACTGTTTTGTCCTACATGACAGCTTAAAAATAATGTTGCTTTCAGACTGTATTACCTGTATTACCTGTAACTGCCCTTCTGGGATCTATTTTTCTGAGCACAGCACTTGTGTTAGTACCTTCAGGCTACATATCAAGAAGTAAATGGCTGCACTTTTAGTGGGCTGTTCATGGCAACTAATTAGAGTCAGAGATAAATAGGGAAATGGAAGGCTGCCCATTTATTTACATTACTCTGATCATTTTGCTTTCTGGCCATTTCTATATATCTTTCAATATGTGGATGCAGGAGATTGTGACAAGTCACTTAGTAATTAGGAGATACCCATGAAATGAATGTGGTTCTCCTGTGGTTGTCTTCAGGCACTTGCTCTTCTCTTTTCTCCTCCACAGCTTACTGAAGGTGCATCTTAACCAAGAGAGATTCGGCTTCCTGGATGGACATTTCTTTTTGTCAGTGGAGATTAAAGCTAACCAATCCAAACAGCTGCCATGAATATCTGGTGATATCCTTCAGGTGCAGTTTTTATTTCTAATCTGTTGCTTCTACTGTTATCAGTATAATTAATCATTGCCTTATTTTGTTGGAATTATTATTTCATCAGTGGAAATCTAGGAAAGGGGGAAAATGCCTGAAATATATCAGATAGTATCCTACTATAGCAGGTGGCACTATAAAAAACTAAAAAATTATACAGATAAAGAATATAAAACTTGCACATAATAATGATCCTGGTAGTCACTGAACTTCATGAAATTCAGTTGCATCATCGTAAATTATATAAATTATATAAATGCATATTTTAGTACATCTTAAAATTGCTTAACAATGTTAAATATATATAGCAAAAATGGACTAATACTGACAATACAGCCCAAACTCTCATGGCTCTGTAATTTGCATTTGACTATTCCAAAATAGTTTTTTTTACTTTTTAAGACAAATTAGAACTTACTGAATAGAACAGGGAACTCTACTCAACACTCTGGAATGCCCTATATGGGAAAAGAATCTTAAAAAAGAGTGGATATATGTATATGTATATGTATAACTGATACACTTTGCTGTACACCTAAAATTAACACAATATTGTAAATCAACTACACTCCACAAATTTTTTTTTTTTTTTTAAGAGAAAGTACCTTGTAAAGGTTAGGTCTCCACAAAATGTATTTCAAAGGGATTACTTTCTTCCAGTTTGAACCCTAGTTTCAGGACATAGTAAGTAATAAGGAAGCTTTGTGGTTTGGGGTTTTTTTTCACACACACACACACACACACACTGTATCTTATTTTTACAAGAGATAAATAAACTGACACCAAGCATTGTAAATGGATGACCCCAACAAAAGCAACAATGATTGCAATTACCAAACACGAAACACACTCATACCATGTCATAATATTGACATTCAGTCCAGTAATCCTTCACTGTAACAGGAAGCTTTGTTTTTAACAAGTGGTTAGCTCTCACCAAAATTGCCATTCTTTTGAGAAAAAAAAATGTGTATTTGCACACAGGGAGATGATAATGTGCAATAATTCCCTCCACATAGCCTTAGCTCTGTTAAGCCTGAAATTATTGTTCAGAAGTATAATAAGCCAATCATTTTATCAAGCATGGCAGGAAATTTAAATAAGTCTTCCCAGATTTTGCTAGTATGGATAACTTAAATATATATTTCTCCATATAGCTCCTCACAAGATCCTTGGCACATCCTGAGAGAAGTTGCATGAAACTGTTTATGAATTTGGTAACAAACATCTGTTAATATGGTGCCATAATATGAAACTGAACATTCAGACCTCACTAGCTGTTCCAGTTATTATGATTGTGAAATTTAGGGGCTTAAGCAACCATTCGTTATGCTCACAAATTTGGTTGTAAGACACTCAGTCAGGGCCCTGTGGAGATGGCTCTCCCCTCTGCTCTGTGATGTCTGGGGTCTCAGCTAGAAGACGCAAAGGCTGGAAAACAGGACTTCCGAAGGCTCACTTACACATAAATCTGGCAGTTAATGCAGGCTGTCCGCCAAGACCTTAGCTGGTGCTGTCAATCAGAACTCATGTGAGTCCCCCTGTGTGGCCTGGTTTCTGCATAACATTGTGGTGGGTCCACAGGAAAACATCCAAAGACTGGGAGGAACCAGGTGGGAGTTATGTAACCAACTGTGACCTAGCCTCTAGTTCCTGAATTCTGTCATTTTCTCCTTGTCAAGGCAGCCACAGCTCTAATTTCAAGGGGAGGGGAATCTGAAGCCACCTCTTGATTGGGGGGGGGGCAAGGTTCTGGAAAAAGATATGGGACAAGAAATACTCCGTGATCATTTTTGGAAACTGTAATCTGCCACTTTAACCATGAAAGAAATATCAAAATAGTGTGAGTGTACATAAATTAAACACTACTAGATTGTTGTGTGTTTTTTTTTTTAATTGAAACTTTCAGCCTCTTTAAGGGGCATATATTTGATTTCCTTGACTTCCACTGGGCTCCTATTACTGGTAATTTTCTGCATGGGTTTGTTTAGAATAGTCAGAATAGTCCTTAATACACTGTGACTGGAAGTGTCTTAGATTTACCATGTCTTTTCATAAAAACACTGCTAAATTGTTACAGGAAGATGAAAGTAAAAAATTGTTATTCACTTTGACATCTTAAGATTATTATTCTAGAACTCAAGTATTAAATTATATTGAGAAAGGATTGTCTGCAAGGAGGATAACAAGGGCTTGCACACACTGAATAATTCACAGTGAGAACAAAACAGAACACCAAGCATATAATGGCACAGTTGATCTCACACCACATCTGAGTTCAAGGTTTGCCCAGGGAATTTAAAATGGAGTCTGACCAAAATCAGAGGACAGATTTTGGCCATGCAAGAAGAAATGAACATGGTGATGATGAGAATGTAAATTATAAGTGTGAAAACCCTAAAAACCTATTTAAAATCATTCCTGTTTGAAGACTGAAAAGAACAATGTAATTCAAATTATAATTAATTTAGTAAATTACAAATATGTATACTGAATTTATTTTTGATATATCCAGAATAAATTTCATCCTATATATTACTGAATATTTCTCCAAATCATTAAGTTAATTTGGGGAGGAAAAAAAGAAAACACAAAAGCTCTGTATTCTAACTCTTCCAAATATGATTGATATATTATCCTACTCTGGGCCAATATAAAGGCCGTGTACTATAAACCACAATCTAATAAGTTATTATATTGTACTTCATTTTCTATAAAGACAGTTTTTATAATCACTTGTGCAAAAAAATGTACAAAATAGCAAATGCTATAGGTAAATGTAAATAAATTCTCAATGAAACTATTTAACCATACGGTACTCAGTTTGGTTATGGAATTACTGAGTGTTTGCTCTTCTTTCTCTGGTTTCCTAAGGGGAAAGATTAGATAATTGGTTTCAGATCTTTCTTCTTTTCCAATATATGCATTTAATGCTATAAATTTCCTTCTAAGCACTGCTTTTCCTGTACCCCACAAATTTTGATGTTTTTAAAAATTTTTTCGTGAGTTTAAAATGTTTAAATTTTTTCTTGAGACTTTGTCTCAACCTATGTGTTATTTAGGAGTGTGTTGTGTTCATTAATGAGGAGGCCATTAGACCAAGGTGGCTCTAATGCCTTGGTAGCTACATAAGCCACAGTCAATGCACTAGAATCTGAGAAAATGAAACTTAAGAACAATCATGAACAGCCAACCAGGCATTCCCAAATAAAGAATGTCTTACGCTACAGCCAATCAAAAATTTCCTTGCTTTGCTTCCTTGTCTTCTCTATAAAAATCCCTCCTCTGGTTCCTTGGGTGGAGGGCTTCTAACAACTTTGGGCTTGACACTGCCCAACTGGAATCAATGCTCAAATAAACTCTTGGAAATTTTAATGTGCCTCAGTTTACCTTTTAAGAGTTGTTTAATTTCCAAATATTGTTGGGGGGTTGGTTAATAGCTACCTTTCTATTATTGATTTCTAGAGTAATTCCACTGTGGTTTAAAAATACACTAAGTATGATTTTTTTGTTCATTTAAATTTGTTAAGTGTGTTTCATGGTCCAGAATATGGACTATTTTGGTGAATGTTCTATGCAAGCTTGGGGAAAATGTATATTCTCTTACTATTGGGCAGAGTATTTTAGAAATGTTCATTAGATCAAGTTGATTTGAGAATACTGTTCAGGTCATCTATACCTTTACACATTTTCAGCCTTCCTGATATATCAATTACTGACAGGTGTTAAAATAACCAACAATAAAATATAATTGTCCATTTCTCCCTTCAGTTCTATCAGTTTTTGCCTTATGAATTTGGGGGTTCTTCTGTTGTTTGCATACACATTTAGCATTGTAATGTGTTCCTGGAGGATTTACCCCTTTGTCCTTATATAGTGGCCATCTTTAATCCTGATGATCTCCTTGTTTTGAAGTCTGCTTTGTCTGAAATTAATACAGTTACTCCAGCTTTCTTTTGATTAGTATTACCATAGTATATATTCCTCAATCCTTTCACATGAAACCTATCTCTCTTTATATTTAAAATGAGTTTCTTTTAGAAAACATTGTTGGGTCTTATTATCCACTCTGAAAATCTTTGTCTTTTAATTGTTACTTAAACCATTTAGATTTAAAAGTTATTGACACAGCTAGATTAATAGCTACCATGTTTGTAACTGCTTTCTATTTATTGCATTTGTCTTTTTGTTATGTCTCCCTTTCTCTTCTTTTTTTAAATTTTTACTTTATATTGGAGCATAATTGATTTACAATGTTGTATTAATTTCAGCAAAGTGATTCAGTTATACATATACATACACCTATGTTTTTTCAAATTTTTTTTCCCATTTAGGTTATTACAGAATATTGAGTAGAGTTTCCTGTGATATACAGTAGGTCCTTGTTGATTATCTATTTTAAATATAGTAGTGTGTATATATTAATCCCAAAATTGCTTTTTTCTTTTTTCTCCTTATTTACTGCCTTTCATTGTTTTAACTGAGCATTTTTTAATGATTCCATTTTATCTTCTGTTAGCATATCAATTATATTTATTTTTAAAATATTTTATTGGCTTCCCTAGTTTAAAATATACATTTTTAATTAGTATAATTCCACCTTGAACTACAACTATACACCTTCACACTTAATAACAAAATATTCCCAATTTCTCCTTCCTGTCCCTTGTGATATTGCTGATATTCATTTTACTTCTCCATATACTAATTACTTTGTTATTATTGCTTTAAACAGTGAGATATTCTTACCTTCATGTATTTTTTCTCGTTATGTAAATCTTTCTTTATGTAAATCCAGGTTTCTGACCTATATATTCCCCTCCTGCTTGAAGAATTTTAACATTTCTGGTGGGCCATATCTGTCACCAGTGATATTTCCCTCAGTTTTTGTTTATCTGAGAAAGTATTTTTCCTTCATTTTCCAAAGATAATTTTGCTGGCTATAGAATTCAAGTTTAGTGCTTTCTCCTTCGACACTTTAAATATTTCATGTCTCTCTCCTTTTCTTCCAAGTGTCCTGATGAGAAACATTTGTTTTCTATATTTCTATAGGAAATATTGTTTTCTTTTTTTTCCTTCTCTGGATTCTTTCAAGATTTTGTCTTTAATTTTCTGCAGTTTGAATGTAATATGAGTAGGTATTTGTGTGTCTGTGTCTGTGTGTGTATGTATTCTTATCCTATTGGTGTTCTCTGAGTTTCCTGGGTTTGTGATTTCCTGTCTTTAATTTGGGAAGTTCTTAGCCATTTTTATTTCAAATATATCTTATGCTCTGTTCTCTTCTCCACTTTTGATATTCCAGTTACATTTATGCTATACCTTTCCATAGTGTCCCACAGTTTTTGGGTATTCTGTTCTTATTTTTGGTTTTGTTTTAGTTTTCCATTTTCTTTTCTCTTTGAATTTCATTGTAGGAAGTTTCTATTGACCTAAATTGATTCTTTGCTCAACTGTTTCAAGCTTCCTGATGAATTCATTGAAGGCATTCTTCATTTCTGTGTTTCTTCTTCTAGCATTTCCTTTTGATTCGTTCTTTAAGTTTGCATCTTTCTGTCAACATTACATATCTGTTCTTGTATGCTTTTACTATTGTAGCTCTTAACACATTAACTACGTTATTTTAAATTATCTGTTTGACAATGACTGCATCTATGTCATATCTGAGTCTGATTCTGATGATTGCTGTGTCTCTTTAGGGAGTACTTTTTCCTGGCTGTTGCATGCCTTGTGATTTTTTTTCTTTTTTTTTGGAAGCCAGACATGGTGCTATCAGCTAATAGAAACTGAGGTAAATAAACCTCTCATTTGAAGATTTATATTAATCTGGCTAGCAGTTAAGCTGTGTTTAACACTTACTGTAGCTTATAGTTACCAAAGACTTCAAATTCCTTCAGTATGCTTGTGTCTCCTCTCTCAACTTCAGGTCCGCTTTATAATTCATGTCTGAGAGCCTGTGTCTTGCGGCTCTTTCAGCTGTAATCCACTGTTAATCTCCTGGAGAGCTAGCGGTGTGATGGTAAGGTGGGGAGTGGGGCGGGGGCTTGTATAGTTGTCCAACTGAGCCTCAGTCTTTCAGTGAGCCTGTATCTCAGGACTGGGACCTCACAAAGCATTTGTCCAGTTGTATAGCTCCCACACCCATCTCCCCCTATTGCCCACTCCCGTCCCTGATTCCCAGTTTGTTTTCGTGAAGCCCCGACCCCTGCTGACTATGTTACCCCCCTTTGTTGAGATCTGAAGTCTGGAGAGGAGGAATCATCTTCCCCAAGCAGGGATAAGGCTCTGTAAAGTCCTTTTCCCCAGAGCAGGCTTTGTTACAGAGAAGACCGAGGGCATAGTTCACAGCGGTTCCTCTTCCCCACTCCTTACTCCCTGATGAAGCCCTAAAGGGACCATTCTCAGATCTTCACAGGAAAACCTGGTGGGGTTCCTGGGGGAAAAGTCCATGGGAGTGTGGGAGCCCACCGAAACTGTGGCATTGTGGAGTTTCTCTCTGTCATGCTGGTCCACGCTCAGCCTCCAACAGTTCATCAAAATCACCATTTAAGTGTTGCTGCCAGTTTATGGCGCCAGCATCTGCTGCTCTAGGCGGATCTCAGCTCTCTCTCTCTCTCTGGATGTGCCTGTCCCCCCAAATTTCAGGGGAGCAGTTTTCCCTGAAATCTCAGTTCTCTGATGGGACCAATGAAAGTCTTAATATTCAGTTTGTTCAGCTTTTTCTGTTGTACTGTGAAAGCTTAACTGGGAATTCTCCTCAACTTATTTTTAACTATTTACATTATCCAACTTCTCCAAATCTCCAGAGTCAAGAGCCTAGGTCATCTTTACAGTTTTACGGTCCTTTAAAAATAAGTTATACTAGGAAAACCTCCACCTCACAGACAAAATGAGTGATAGGATATCAAACTTAACCAATTTGGGAAATACTACACTTTTTTTAAAAAAAAATCAATAACGAAAAGCAGAGAGAATGTAAATTAAATTCTGTGGCTATGATAAGTCTCTAAGAAGACTTAACTATTAATTGACGCTGCTGAACATGCATAGTTCTAATAAGGGATGGAGTATAAAATAACAAATATAATAAAACAAATATAACATTCTTTATAATTTTAGATCACTTAAGTCATTTATTATCTTAACTGATAGAAAACTATCACTAGTTGCCTATATAATAAAAATTAAGGAAAGCAACTATTCATGGGCTTTTCTGATAAAGTAAAATGAATGTGAAAACTATTTTATTTGGTGCGTGGTGACTTTTTCCCAAGGAAATTATCATTCTTATTCACTCAAGCTGTTTTATAATGAAGTTCTCTAGGGCATAGTTTCTTTATCTGAATCTAGAAGTGGCTGGTTAGATCTCCATCTCGCACAGCCAGTTAAGTTAAAGATAACCAATGCTCTCTAGTAATTAAGATATTATCTAATATAAAAAGAGCCATTAATAAAAACCAATTAATGTGTCACAACAGATTTACAGGTTTAATTGGAAGGCTTTCCTTCATTATGGAAATCTGTCATTAATTTATTCATTCTCATCCTATTCATTAAAGTTTCATGGCATTTTTTTAGTTAATATTTTCACCATATGATCCACAGAAAGTATATTTTCTACTTTCATAAAATGGATTGAGAAAATAACCTTTACTTACTTAAGTCTGAATATCTGTTTTTAGAACTAGCTTTCTATCAGGACTCTGAAAGTGCTGTCACTGTCTCTAGTCCTAACAATTTATAAGTGTAATTTATTTTAATACTATGGGTGGCCTCGCAAAAAATTTGCATGTTATTTGTTACGAAATGAGAATACTTAGAAAACAGTAATGAAGACAGCATTAAGGATAAAGTTATATTTTCAGGCCAGCAAGACAATTTAAAAATTAATTTTACTGGCAGGTACCGAAAGTGGTAGAAACTACTGGACTCTGAAATTTGAAATATCTTAGTGGACCTTTAAAGAGCACGGTTTTCTGAGTGTTCCCTGTCTTTCTTCCCAGAAGATTTAAACTTACTGACATTTTTGTTATTGACTTATTTTGTATATATGCCTGCCATCCCCACATTTTTCCTCTCTCTTTTTATTTTATTTTTGTCTTGTGTACAGTCACCAGGAATGTTATTATCTATTTTGATCAAGAAGTATGTAGTCTCTCTACGGCAAGTTTATTATGCTGTTTATCATATTGGTATGAAAAAGTACACTTACAGGGCTTCCCTGGTGGCACAGTGGTTGGGAGTCTGCTTGCCGATGCAGGGGACGCAGGTTCGTGCCCCAGTCCGGGAAGATCCCACATGCCGCGGAGCAGCTGGGCCCGTGAGCCATGGCTGCTGAGCCTGCGCGTCTGCAACCTGTGCTCCGCAACAGACGCCACAGCAGTGAGAGGCCCGCATACTGCAAAAAAAAAAAAAAAAAAAAAAAAGTACACTTACAAATTACTATGACACACATTATTGTTACTGTAACAATCAAGATAATATGTTAAAGGAAATGCTGATTTAAATAGTAAACAATGACTTTGGAAATATGTCAACATAACAAAACTTCAAAACAATAGCCTTATGTTTTTGTTTTTCATGCTGAAGGGGGGCTTGGCTTCCAGTGTATCTTCATGTACATTTTTAGATAAGTAACATCAGCATGAACACTACTCCAAATGATTAAGTGAAACATTGTTTTAAGCATTCTTGTTGTAAAAACAGAAAAGGGATTGACTAAGCATGTTAATGCAACAACATACAGAGCAAATCGGTTTCACAGTTGGAATAAATCCTGAAAAGTATATATATCACAAAGGATGGCATCTCTGCATGTCTAAGTGGAACACTTACTTATAAGTAACTGAATGTTTTACTGTGGTGATTCATATTTTGAATTCCTGATCATACAGCAGACAGTAGCCCAGAATCACCCTTATGTCACTGGTAAAGCCCATTAACAATTCCTGGGAAATAAAAACAGAATCTAATAAAATAAAGTCTAAGCTTTCTTTTTTTCTCCTTTGTGCTTAGTCTAGTTTCACTTGCTCATAGGGTGCCACATGCAGTGGCCCTGCACCTGGCGCTTAGGACCAGAGTTCCTAGTATGAAATGGCTACATCCCACACTTCAACTAGGAGGACCACGTACAAAGATGCTGCACCCAACACTTTGATCCGGAGTGCTGTGAGCAGCACATCTGTACCGGACCCTCAAGAACTCTGTCCCCCTCCCCACTGACACGAGCCGTAGAAAGTAACCCTCACCCCAAAGGCCTTTCGGGGAGCGCTACCTACATAGGCTTCATTCTCACAGAAGGTCAGAAAAGGCTACCCGGGGAAAGGAAAGAAGCCATCTGCAGCCTTGCCCCTCCTCAAACGAGAAACCAGCTTAGGTGTTTCCTGGGGTGGGCCGAGTTTTGCCCCATCTGGATGCATAACTAGATAGTTAGACCTCCATATGAAAAGTTGAAAGGAAAGGATAATAATACTTTTGAATGGAATTCAGAATGCAAAGGAGGCTTCCAAGAATGAAAGAATTTCTTCATGCCCCTGCCCTTGCCCTCCCAGATGTAGCTAAACTCTTTGATCTTCACATTCATGAAAGAAGGGGAATCGCCATTGGGGTATTAGCTCAAAAACTAGGGCCCCTTACTGGGGCGGTTGCTTATTTCTCTAAATAATTAGATCAAACAGCTAGGGGGTGGCTTCCTTGCCTGTGGGCAGTAGCAGCTACTCCCCCTGCTAAAAGAGCCTGAAAAGTTAACATCTGGTCAGCCAGTCCCTACATGGACCCCACACAGGGTTTAGGCTTTAGTACGTTCTAAGGGAAGAGAATGGCTATCCCCCCAAGGGCAATTCAATTTCAGGCTATGCTTTTAGACAACACAATGGCTACTATGAAAACCTAATGCTAAATCCTGCCACCCCGCTACACAGAGAAACGGGGCCCCCGGAGCATGATCGTATAGAAACCATACACACACACGATCTATTCCAGTTGCCCAAACCTAGGAAGTGAGCCTCTCCCAAACACCGAAGAGGAAGGTTCACCGACAGGAGCAGTTTTATGAGACAGGGAAAAGGGCTGGTGGGATAAGCAGTAACCTCCCAGACCCAAGTCACAGAAGCAAGAAGCCTCCCCCCAGGGACTTCAGCCCAACAGGCTCAGCCGACAGCCTTCACCTGAGCCGTAGAGCTCAGGACAGGGAAGATCTTAAATGTTTACACAGACTCTGGTGTGCATATGCCGTCCTAGAGGTACACGCGGCTATCTGGAAGGAAAGAGGGGGTGCTTACTGTGGAGAACAAACAGGCGCAACACGGCTAAGCATACTGAAGCCCTCAGAAACAGTGCAGCTTCCAAAAATGGTGGCAGCGATTCATTGTAAAGGTCGCCAAAAGGGGGTTGCAGAGGTAATAAAGAGAAACAAAGTGGACGCAACCGCCAAAAGGGCCGGTCCTAGAACCAGGAACTCGGTAACTACCCCTCAAACCTTGAAGGCCAGAACCCCGCAGTCACTCCCCAATCTATACAAAGGAAGCCTATACAAAGACAGAGCCTGAAAACTGGGCTTCAGTAGAGATTTCGGAAGCCATGGGTGACTAGTTAATGAAGCGGGCGATACTTCTCTTCCCAAACTGCAGCTTGCCCAGCCATCAGGGAGGCTCATCAAGGAACTCACTACGGAGGGAAAACCCTATATAACTGATCTCAGCTGAGGTCACGGCAACTCCTGACATGAAAAGTATAATCGGTTGGATAGTTGAGAGATACTCCATCTGTACAATGAACCACTGCCACACCAGACCCTCCAGGGGTCCCCAGATAAGGTCCATTCAAACCAGAGGGACATATCCTGGGGAAGATTGCCAGACTGATTTCACTGTCATGCAGAGTATGACAGTGAGATCGGGTAATTTCAGGCGTCTCTTGGTGCCAGTGGACACATTTTCTGGGTGGACAGAAGCATTTCCCGCTAGAACTGAAATGGCAGCTGAAGTGGCTAAGGCATTACTAAAAGAAACAATCTCCAGGTGTGGGCTCCCAGGATCCCTACAAAGGGATAACAGTCCAGCATTTGTGTCTCAAGTGGTAAGGGAGCTCATGAGTGAGTGCCCCGGGCATAAAATGGAACTTGCACTCAGCCTGGAGACCCCAATCATTGGGGAAAGTAGAGAGGCCCAATCAGACCTTGAAATGGGCCTCAGCTGAGCTAGCTCAGAAAACTCAAGACAACTGGATTAAATTAGCTCTGACTGCCCTGCTCTGCATGCGCTTAGCCCCAAAGGATAAGTCAAAGTGAAGTGCATTTGAACTCCCGTATGCGAGGCCCACTCCCCAAGCCTGAACAAAGGGACATCTTAACCCCTTTGAAATGGAACACCTCAAGTCGCCCTCCGGGTAGGAGAAATCACGAAAGCCCTCACTGCACATGGTAACCAGGTCTGCCCACACCCATCGACCTGGCCCTGAGCCCCTCCAGCCAGGAAACTGGGTGCACCTAACAACCTGGAAAGCCCACAGCCCGCAGGCCCTGCTCCCTCCTAAGTGGGGCAGACCCCACTCAGTGATCCTAACCACCCGCTCCGCTCTGAAGTCCCAGGGGTCAGCCCATGGGTGCTTCGCACTTGAGGAAAGGGGCCCCCCCTGAGCCCCAACCTCCGGTGAGACAACTGGGGGCCAACAGCCCCCATGACTGCGCCCTCTGACCTGAAGCTTCTCTTCTGAAGAACAACCAGAGTGTGACCAGGGCCCACTCGCCTACAGGCCGAAGACCTAGAGACCTGCGTTTTCAGGAAAAGTTTGACACGTGACCGCTATTGTCTTGTTGATATTTGGGCCATGCATCCTAAACTGTCCCCGGTCCTCTGTCTCCAAAAGTTAGACAAATAACTGGTGGTTGCTCAGGGAGATGAAGAGTCAGGGCCGAGTCCTGGTGACAACCAGACACCCCTAAAGGCGGCAGGGAGAAGTTCTGCACCTCCACTCACGGTTACAACGATGCCCGGAATCAGCAAGACGCAGTCACAGAAGACGGACCTGCGCCCTCACTGCCCCTCAGGAATGAAGAGCAGGACAAAAGGCAGAGGACGGACGCTTCACCAGCCTCACCCATGAACAATTCCCAGGAAATAAAAACACAAAGTGGGCAATAAAATCAAGTCAAACCTTTTTCTTTCTTCTTTGTGCTTTGTCTTTCCCTTGCTCAGAGCGTGCCGCATGCAGAGGCCTCACACCCGGCCCTTCGGACCAGAGTCCCGGGCGCAAAATGGTAGCCTCCTCACCTCAGCTCCTCTGCAAAAGCGCTAGAGAGACGCCACGATTCAAGATGGCGGCGGCCGGAGCAAGTAAGCCTGCGCGCCGCAGCTACTGAGCCTGCGCAGGAAAGCCCGCGAGGCCCAGCTACTGAGCCTGCGCACAGAAAGCCCGCGAAGCCCAGCTACTGAGCCTGCGCACAGAAAGCCTGCGAGGCATAGCTACTGAGCTTGCGCGCCTAGAGCCCGTGCTCCGCAAAAAGAGAAGCCACCGCAATGAGAAGCCCGCGCACCGCAACGAAGACCCAACGCAGCCAAAAATAAATAAATAAAGTTATTTATTTTTAAAAAAAAGATGGCGGCGGCAGGCCGTGTCCAGAGAGGCTGCACCCCATGAGAACTCCCCCCACCGTGAGATTCTTATAAAGCAGCACTTCCGCAGCCTGGGGAAGGGGCAGGGGGCCGCTCTAGAGCCGAGCTGGCACCTCTCCATTCTCTGATCGAAGAATAAAACTTTGCTTCAGAACAAAATTCGGTCTTGTTCTATTGGCTCAAACGCTACTAGGCCGAAGGAGCGACTCGGGAGGGTCGGTAATCCTTTCACAACTGTTATGTCAGCCTGTCCAGCTCAAATGTCAGCGAAGTACAAGCTCCTCATGACTCCTGTAGAAGCAGGATTTGATTGCCTTCCGGATATAAGAGCAGCTTGCGCTGAATTGTAATTTCAGTGATTTAAGTATTTTCTTTTACACATTTGTCATTTGTAATTTGTCATTGTAACGAACCTAAACAGTATGATTAAATAAAGAGCCATATCTATATTTTAAATTTATTTGCAACTATAGTCTTCAAATGCATGCTGTTGCTTTAAGTCACTCTCGAAGATTTCTGAGTTCCTTATGGTTTAGCTCTTAGAAAATCTGCCTTGACCAGAACTTTTGTGTGTGTGTGTGTGTGTGTGTGTGTGTGTGTGTGTGTGTGTGCGTGCTAGGCGGGCCTCTCACTGTTGTGTCCTCTCCCGTTGCGGTGCGCAGGCCCAGCGGCCATGGCTCACGGGCCCAGCCGCTCCGCGTTATGTGGGATCTTCCTGGACCGGGACACGAACCCGTGTCCCCTGTATCGGCAGGCGGACTCCCAACCACTGCGCCACCAGGGAAGCCCAACCAGCACAGATTCTTATAGAATAACTCTAACAAAAACCCCAGTGAGGCCCATTTTGTAAAAAAAGGCGTTGATTCAGTTAAGCAGTAAGATATCCCCGGAGGATTTCCTCTAAAACCCTCAGAGGTGGTTTCTGTTTGTTCTACATTATAATCACTGTATAGTTAGAACCTATCACCACATCTCCCATCAATGGATATATCCATGGACCCTACAGTGCATTTCCTACACTAAGTTCAATACCTGTAAACTAAATTTCTCTTTTATAATGTGTTGTTATTTTATTAATTGCCCACTACTCTTCTATCATATGCAAATTATAAAATAATTTGAACTCTACAAATAAAATTATGTACACCGTTTTCTGCTTATTTCAATCCATTTTGCATCTTGTAATTTGAATTTGCTTAATTTCCTTCTACGTAACCTATTTGAGATAGATTGTAACTTAGACTAGAGAAGGTACATCCTGTGGAATTGGCAGCAATGCAGCCTGTTTTTCTGCTAGGATTAAGTTCCTCATGGTCACTCCCAGCTCCCTGAGATGTTGCCCCTCCTCCAGTCACTTCCTATGTTGTATCAGACACCACAAACACAGGACCATTGGGCATAGCAGACACTTACTGAAGACTTGAGATAAAAGAGGGCAGGATAGCGCATTATGAATGAGAATTTGACCCAAACATTAGACATCATGATCTTTGACCTTGATCATGTGAATTTATCATTGGTCATTTTTTCCTCTGTCACCATTTTAGTTGCCCTCTTTCAGCATCTCTCTGATTTCACGTTTATAATAGAACTGTATTGAACAGGTCTTTACAAATATAACTGGATAACTACACTAAAATGTATTTTCTCTGCCATTTTTATGTCATACTACATTCTCCCTCCAATCACTCTACTTTCCCTCCCTTTTGGAATAAACAATTTTTTAAATAAAATTAAATGCTTTATCTGTGTAATTAGTTTGCTGCATAGTTTCAATTCAGGAATATAAATACGAAATGATTATATTTTCTCCGATATCTCCTTTCCTAACTCTTCTGTGTTAGATTCCCTGTCTCAGTTTCTTAGTACATCATGCATATTCTGTACCAACTTTAGCTGTTAAACCTTGGTGGTTAAATCTTTGTCTCATGTCTGCTCCCTGGCCAAGCAAACCACACTTGTGGGCTTGTGGCTTGAGGGTTTCCTCGCCTACCCACACTTCCTCCCTCAGACTCTGCCACCTGGGCAGGGGACAGGATGGAGCGGGGGCGGGGGGCGCTCATCTGAGCCAGACTGAAGTTGGAGGGAGCTTGGGAGGAGATCCTGCTCGCACTCAGGTTCTCTGATGTCCCTGGGGCTCTTCTGATGTGAGGGTCTCCAAATGTATGCACTTCGCTCACATGCGTCAATAAAAACTACATTTCTTTCTGAATAAGTCTATAATTATTTCCGTCTATGACAGGTGCAGAAGTTAAACCATTGAGAGTAGGCTATGGCTGCTAAACATCAAGTGAAGGCAGTGCTGTGCTCCAGAGAAAACCACTTTCTTAGTGTCTAGTGCAATGTGTTCCTGTGCCTTTCGAAAGGCAATTCATACAGGTGAATTCTTTTTTTTTCTTTTTTTTTTTTTTTTTTTTGCGGTACGCGGGCCCCTCACTGTTGTGGCCTCTCCCGTTGCGGCGCACAGACTCTGGACGCGCAGGCCCAGCAGCCATGGCTCACGGGCCCAGCCTCTCCGCGGCACGTGGGATCTTCCCGGACCGGGGCACGAACCTGCGTCCCCTGCATCGGCAGGCGGACTCTCAATCACTGCGCCACCAAGGAAGCCCCAAGTGGAATTCTTGATGGAGCTTATATAATATAAGGTCATTCTAAAAGAACAATGTATAGAACAAATAGAACACCCGTAAATGCCTTTAAGATTGTGGATTCTCTTGCTGTGATGTTAATTCATGTATTTAATGGATACACTCCTACTCTTATAGTTGAGAAATTTCAATTAAAAGGAAAATCCAAATGAAGAATTTTAGGCGACATCTGCAATGTCTCATAAGATTACAAAAGGGAACCTAATAAACATGTTGATTTGCATGTCGCATTGTTTTTCTTAACACAAGGCAATTTATGCCTTCAAGTAGTTTGATACAATAGTAAAGAATACCACCACAAAATTAAATGATAACTGATGAACAGTTAGCCGAAGAGCCTTGTAGGAACAGAGCTTACAATACAATTACGCAACTCAACTTTCTGAAATACAAAGGAAAAAAGAGAGTAATTGAATTGCTATACAAATTTGCCTCTAACTCATTTGACAAGAATCATACACTTACAGGCAGGTCTAAAAACTTTCTCTTTGCACAGAGACAGTTTGCTCTTGATACATGAGAAATTGTGGGTAAAGTCTTTAGAGTGGCCTTGACCAGGAGAGGCACCAGGGTACGTGTACATTTGATTCATGGTTTGACTGGTGTGGCAGTCTCAGAACACCCACAAGAGACTAGGTCTCCCACACTGAAGGAGAAAGGCTGAGAATGAAGGGGAAGCAGAATGATGAGGAAATCAAACCAATTATGTTGGGGAAGATGGAAAAAAGTATTGGCTGAAGCCTGAGCAGCCAGCTTGGACCATAAAATAACCTGGAGCAGACAAGTCATTGGTCAGGATAACAGAACAGAAAGATAGCAGGAGAGCCTGGGACCTTCTGTCTCTGTGAAGCTGTGACATCGTATCCAGACTGACTCGCTATTGGATTTCTTGTATATGAGAGAATGTCTTGTAAGCCATGGTTTGGGGGCTCTTCTGTGGTACCCAATCCAACCTAATACAAACCAATACATCCAAATTTTAATTTAGAACTTATGAGCATGACAATCGGAACATTAGAACACACCAGATAGTCTGCTTCTGTCGTCATGAAATTTTCTATATAATGGAAAACATAGACAATTTAGTAAATAATAATGATAGAATGTGAAAGTGTTATAATAAGGGAATTCTCTTGGAATTCTGAGTACATAAAGCAGGAGCGTTAAAACCAAAGATGAGCAAAGGTCTCCAGAGGAAAACATGATGAGTTTATAAGTTACTGTGTTTAAGAACCCACAGAGGGCTTCCCTGGTGGCGCAGTGGTTAAGAATCCGCCTGCCGAAACAGGGGACACGGGTTTGAGCCCTGGTCTGCCGTGATCCCACATGCCGGGGATCAACTAAGCCCGTGCGCCACAGCTACTGAGCCTGCGCTCTAGAGCCCGCGAGCCACAACTAATAAGCCCACGTGCCTAGAGCCCGTGCTCCGCAACAAGAGAAGCCACCGCGATGAGAAGCCCACACACATCCCCAGTTGCGGCAACTAGAGAAAGCCCGAGCGCAGCAACGAAGACCCAATGCAGCCAAAAATAAATAAACAAACTTATTTTTAAAAAAAGAGCCAAGAGAATACAGCCTTGATCATTCATACTTAATGCTGATATTCACATATGAGGACAATGTTTATGACCAACCACATGTAGGAAAAGCAGTTTTTTCCTAATCCCTTGTGATGGATTTATGTTGATCTGTCCATCTCCACCCTACACCCTTTTTCCAGATTCTTCTTTTACCTGTAGTTATACTTGTGACTGCATACGATCATGAATCAGAATGTGTATCACTGTCCTTCCAAGGTGGTCTTGAAGAGACATGCTCTGAACAAAACTGCAGAGCTACAATGTTATAGACCACAGCAACTGTGACCTGCTTCTTGCCGAGGATCCTTCTAAGGTGCCCTGCAGTTAATCTTGTTGAGCAAATATAGATAAATGTGCTTCTCAAATATAAGACTCCTTTATAGCCCCTGTGTATTATTTAGCTTAGAGCCAGTATTGATCAAAAGGAAGTTTCAAGGAAGGGTAAATATGCTTCCGGAAAAATTCCCTTAAAAAAGTATACTGCTAGAAAAAATAGTGTTACAAAGTCTTTTCAGAACAAAGTACTACACCCCTCAACTTATTTTAGGAACAAAATTCTATTTGAGCTGCTTGAGATAATCTAGCCCTGTTCCTAGAGCAACGCGCAATGGTATATGATAGCACAATTTCCTAACGGGCCATCTGATGTTTTAGGTTGTACATATAATTAATCATTTTATTTTTGCCCTATAATGATACAATTAATGGAGAACAAACTCCTCTGTGTTTGAAACATTAGGAGGCACTGTTAGTCTGAGAAAACAGCCCGCTCTACTTCCGAGCAGCGCTGGACAGCAAAAAGTCCTGAGGAGCGACTTGTGCTCGACGTTAAGTGAGCTACTGAGGCAGGAGGCGTAGTTATTTTTCCTGCTTATGGTTTTAATTTTACATTTGAAGACAACAGAAACAATCGGGTGGAAAATTTTACCTCTGTATAAAAGATAGAAATCCAGGTCCCTAAAATCAATGGCTGTCAATCAGAACACAGACATTGGGTGATCTGAGGAATAATTTAAGACTGATTTGTTAACTGGGCAGAACTGAAGTTAGCCGTGCAGAGAGACACATTGTCAATTGCTAGCAATTTACTACGTTTTTGAAAACCACAGGCAGCAATTTACAGAAAAGATTAGGCCAGTTACTGTATACGTGTGACATTTTCTTGATGTAAGCTGTCAATCTGGAAAGCTGTTCACTGACAGCTGGAGTTGGAATGAGGTTATAACGCTTACGAAGAACTGCTTTTACCTGAGAATGTCTATATTTCTGCCCTGGGGGACCCCTGAATGCACCACCTCCTGCAAATGAGCGTTGTCAGAGAGGGTGAGTCACCTGCCCTGGGACCATTAAGCACCTTTGCATCACTCAGTGCTCTAATGCACTTGTCCCTGAGGAAGCATGGTGATGGGCTTTGTTTCTTAGAGCTGATATTGTTTCAAAGACAACACTATAAATGCATTTGATTTAGCTTAAGCCATCTCAATAGATATAATTACTTTAATCCTGCACCAGAATTCTTATTTTCTTTTTAGTTGCTTTTCAAAAGAATATGGTATGAGCAAAGTAGAAAATTACCCCCTGGACACCACAGTAGTAATTGCTGCAGGTAAGATCCACTGATGTATGATAAAATTAACGGGCAAACCTTTAAGGAGAAACAGGTTATCTGCATAGCCTCAAAGTGTCTACCCCCAAACATTTACTAATTACTGTGTGGGTTTTAACCTATGTCCACAAATTTCTTTATATTCCCCTCCACTCCAGGAGGTGAAAGTTAATTTTCCTTCCTATCAGTATGGACTGGACTTAATGACGTGCTTCCAAAGAACAGAACATGAGAAGGGGGAAATGGTAACTTTACCGTGGAGAAATCTTATCAGACAGAACCTTAACCAAATGACTCAGGTTAGTGTCACCAAAGACAAGCCATGTTGGTATAATGTACCTCCTGATATGATGTGATGAGCAGGGCACTTCACCTCTGTGATATCCTTCCCCCAAATTCATAATCCTAGTCTAATTATGAGGAAACATCAGAAAAACCCAAATGAAGGACATTCTACAAAATATCCAATGTTCTTCAAAAGTCTCTTTGCCACACTCATAAAAAATCAAGTAAAGATTTAAAACACTGTCCCAGATTGGAGGTGCAACTAAGTTAACTAAATAGAACTTGGTATCTTAGGATGGATCCTGGAACCAAAAAAATTAAAACAGGTATTAGTGGAATTATTGGTTCAATACAAATAAAGTCTCAAGCTTTGTTAACAGAATTTTACCGATATTATTTTAGTTTGATAAACGTATCATAGCTATGAAAGTTGTTAACATCAGTAGAAACTGAGTGAAGGTATGTGAGAATCCTCTGTCAAACCTCTGAAACTTGCTCTGTATCCAAAACTATTTCGGTACAAAAAGTGAAAAAAAAATAAAAAGAAGAAAATGGTCAATGGACTTTATATGTGGCACTAAGTTCCCCAAAAGATAAGTCCTAACACTCAATGCCTCAGAATGTGACCTTATTGGAAATAGGATCCTTACAGATGTAATCAGTTAAGATGGGGTTATAGTGAAGTAGGGTGGGGCCTTATTTAATGGAACTAGTGTCCTTTTAAGAAGGCACACAGACATACACACGCAAGGGACAAGGGGCAGAGATGAGAGTGCTGCAGTTTCAAGCCACGGGACATGAGGACTACTGACCTCCACAGGAAGCTAGGAAGCTGCAAGGAAGTTTCTTTTCCCTCACAGGTTTCAGCGGGAGCAGAGCTCTGCAGACACCTTGATTTTGGACTTTCCAGCCTTCAGAATTGTGAGACTGTTTTATATTGTTTTAAAGCATCCAGTTTGTGGTACTTTGTTTCATTAGGAAACTAATACAGTTGCAAACTAGAGTAAACTTCTGATCTCATTTTTTATTAGCATGAACTATTTTGATCTGTTTCTTATTGATATAAAAGTTCTCCTTGAATTTTAAAGAAGCTACATTGCCAGTAGAAATTGTAAACTACAAGATGTCCTGAAGGTGCTGGCTACTCGAAGAGCATTTATGGGACAAAGATTTCATAATTCAAATGCAGTTGAGGGTACAACCTGGTTTTGATCATTTCTCTGTGCTTTAGAATAAAATAAATTCAGTATACATTTCTAAATTTATTCTCAGGGTTTACATTAATTTATTAAATTCTTCAATATTTCCCAGGAAGTTTAAACCTTGTAAACCAGGGTGCTTATTAGAATTCCTACGCTGAAATTGCATATGCCAATTAATACTTAAAATACAAGCTGAAGTTTTGTTTTCCATATGAGAAACAAGTCAACTTGTCCTTCTTGTTTAGCAGTAAACTATATCTGAACATTGACACTTACAACTTCTTCTGTATTATAGCTTTTACCATTCAACTCTGATACTTTGCTTCCATGCTTCTTTTCCTCTAAATTTTTTCTCCAAAGGGAAGAGAAAGAAGCCTGTTTAAAAAATTACTTTTTAATCTTTGATCTCAATTTTCAGAGTTAAATGTAAAATGGTTAGATTTGATGGTAGAAGTTAAACACTGAAGTAATTTGTGAATAGAAATTATTATTCAGCAATTATCCTGAGTCTAGTCAGGTTTTTTTTTTAAATTTGTGATTGCAAAAGACACAGTTATTTGTTTAAAACAAATCAGCAGAGTTAACATTACACTGTACAAGGTAAGTACATATGAATGGACTGGGAATTTTTGGTCTACTTTTAAAAGACTATTTTGAAGACTGACAAATTCAGCTCTAAACTACCTCAGCTGTCATTTTTATTTTGTCATGTAAGGCTTATCATGACAGAATTCAGAGTTTACATTACTGACATACTCTTACATTAGGTAAGAACTCACCATGATTTTGGAATGGCAATTGGCAATTTCATTCAATTTTTCCCTTTAACTTAATAATATAATACCAAGCATCTACAATGATAGCTAACAAAGCTTATATTTCCATTCCCTTAAGCAGTTTTAGTCCCTTAAAATAGCAAATATATTCAAAATTATTACAAATAGAAAAGTATTCTAAAATTCTTTATACATACCTTACTTTGGACACAAACTGGTTAAATCATATGCTTTTATTGTGTATACTTTCCTTAAAAATTTAGAGTAGCCATAATGTAAAAAAAAAAAAATTTCAGAGGGGTAGTGTTGGCTTATTTAGAGACAACCTGAGCCTCTTCCATGCCTAATTTCTTAACCTTCCAAATCCTACTTAGGCATCACTTTACCTGTGCCTACCTGTATGTCGACTCTGATGATGCTATGCTCTGGCAAAGGTTGGCTCACTGCCTCTGACCAGCTGCTCTGCCTCTGCAGGTAGATGCAATGTCCTATCGGTCTTTATAATCTTGGGACATATCAAGTGGTTGGCACAGAGAGGACATCTAATAACGTCAGAATCACATTAAAATTATATGCCAAATGTATAGCGTGGTTATACAATCATGGGTATAGAAGCATAGAACACGAAAAAGACAAGCACAGTGTCATTCTTAGAACATAATGGAAAAGCTACTTATATTTCATGGCCAGGGGGCTGAGGTTCTTCATCAGATGGTCTTTCAGATAATGCTCCTTTTCTCAGATGCAATACCCTTCCTCTTAAAAACAAGCCCTCATATAAAATTTTTAAATGTACGTTTAGTCTTCACATTTTATATATATGTATATTTGTGCACGTGTGTGTACAGTTTAATATATTATTAGCCTTTTTTTTCTAATGAAATTCCTATTACTGATGAACTTTTAGGAAACACGAGTGTTCCCCCAAAAATCCATTGTAAAGTGCTGAGCCGGGGCCTAAAATGACACCCAGCTTCCATTTGAGTACACCAAAGGGAATTTTAGAGTGCTTTATTCTTTGCAGCTCTGTAAGTCTGAAAATATATTCTACTAGATTGAAACTGAATTTGAAGAGGCAAGTACGCACGAATACAGTTTTGGGGCAAAATTCTTAATTAGGAAATAGGATTTAAATGGCCCGGAAGTATTATGACAGAGAGAATAAATTCACACCCTTATTGGGATGTAAATTCTACTAAAATTTAATTAAAACGCATCCTTGTCAGTTTTTTCCTATCCGAGGGGAAATGTTTCATTTGTTTCTCATCCTGCAGTGGGAGGCCCAGGACCTGAGGCAGGATGGCCCGCAGCCACAGGAGCAGAGCAGGGCAGCTCCTGAAGGATTCTCAGGTGGTATGCACCAAGGTTGCAAAATGTGGGGTAGGAGGGCAGCTTGGGAGCCTTCCTCTCCTAATTTCAAATTCTCTTTCTGCCACATAATCGCTGGGTGTCTGGGCAAGTTACTTAACTTCCCTGAGCTTCAGTTTCTGCTTCTGTAAAAATTACTTCAACCCTCACAGGATTGCTGTGGGCACCACTCTTCGAGGGATAAAGTTTATTATATAGCAAATCTTTGTTGTTCTTGTTTTACCATATTTGAGAAATTAAAAATAAATTCATTTCTGAGTATGTACGTTCCTACTCTTCCTATTCTCCATGTAATTGTCTCTTTGATGACTTATTCTTTTTTTCTACTACCACTTTCATTTCTCGCCATTCCAGGGAAATGAACGCCCGAATCAATGCTAGACTTCTATTTTGAAAACCTCACATTTTTGGATGGGGGTTCCAAGTGTAAAAAAATCGAATCTACATCCATAGTCCTGACTTTTCTCTGAAGTCCCATATTTCTTGCAATGGGAAAAACAGCAATGCTTGAATTCCTTGTCATCAGCGAAAATTAAGTGGCCACTTGCATCATCTCTAGCTCTGCTGTTTTCCAGCAGCCCTCTGCCTTTGAACAATTCGAACCAGCTGTGAGTTCTTTGGGAACAGGGACTGCTGCTTTCATCTCTGTCCATACAACCTGAGCACAACGGTAGGGGTCAATAAGTAGTTGTCAAATAAGACAGTGAATGGATTACTGAAGAATGAAGAGTTTTTCTGGTCGAAAAGGGTAATGACAATGGGTAAAGAAGGGAAATAAAACTAATAATCAAAGGTATCACTGATTGTTTTCCTCTTTAGATTAAAAAAAACTTGTTTGGGGCTGGGGAATTGTGATTGGGAATGCCAAGTTTTCAATTCTATTAATAATTAACTTATCTCCAGTACTCATTTCTCAATCTGTGACATAGCTATCCCCCAAATATTTTATATCATCACAAGGGTTTCTTGAGATAACCTCAAGAAATAGAAATATAGGGTTTACCTATTTCAAAAATTCCAGACTCAAATAAGTCAGCATCTAAAGGGACATAAGAATACACATGCTCGTGCACTGACTCAAACACAAGCACACATGAGCCGCCATCTTACCCATCGTGATGCTCTCCTTCCTCGCCAACCAGTACTAGAGTAAATATCTTCCTGCCTATAAAAGGTGAAATATGCAGTAGTTAAGATCAGCTTTTAAAATATAAATCGCTCAGAAATGTTGAAGTCATGTCCTTATAAGTTCTAAGAAAAAAATCTTAGCCTAAATACAAAGTGCTCTCTTTAAGACCAAGTTTATATAGATCGAGCATTTGTAAATTGAATATATGTAAATATCCTATGTAAATTGAGTATATCTGTATCTGCCTTATGGTGCCCTGGCCTCTTTTGTTCCCATTCACCTCCAAAATTATCAACTGAGACATTTAAATACTAAAGGAAAGCAATTCTAGGAGATAAAATAAAAATTAAAATTCTAGGAGATAAAATAACCTAAATGGGAAAAGTGTTTGAAAAAGGATACATGTATATGTATAACTGAATCACTTTTCTGTACACCTGAAACTAACACAACATTGCTAATCAACTAGACTCCAATATAAAATAAAAATTTTTTAAAAATTTTTTTAAAGGGAGATGGTTATTGTGTTGCCTGTGTCCTGTTGTATGCACGTGTGTGTCCCTTTATTTTTCCCTTTGCTTCTCCCTGTGTCCAAACCTGCTGTGCTATCTTGTATCAGTTCTGTGAGACTCTACCCATAAGGTTACACACACACACACACACACACACACACACACACACACACACACTAAGGTCCTTTCTCACAAACACAAATGCCTTTTGCTCAAGTTAGAGCTAATTTCTGTTGTTTGTGACAAAGAACTCTAACTGATACTGATGTCAAGAGTCTAAATTTTACAGAAAAGGAAATAACCAAAATCCAAGGGGTATGTGCATCACCCAGTCCTCAAAAGTTGAACATTCACAATTAAGTTAGTAAATAATGAAACTGTGGTATGACCAGCAATATAGAGTAAAAATGTTCATGCAGGGTCTTAGGATATGTTTTAATGGACGCTTTTACCTTTATATGAAATGCTTTACTGTGCCTCCTTCATTCTTGGAAGATTTGAAATGTACGTGGGACAAGTAGAAAAAGCTCAACCAAATCTGCTTAACACCAAATGCCCTCAGGCTTCTTCTCAATCTACCGTATCTGATGAACTGGAGTTTTTTCTACTCTCTTTCTTTTTTGAGAACTTATCTGGCAACTTGGTACTTTCAAGAAATCTATTTCTGCCCAAGTGCATTCTTTTATTTCCTTCAGCTGCTCTTCACAGTGGTTTAACATTAAACTGTGTAAAACTGAAATTTTAGTGCCAAGATTATATTGATTTGATGTTACAGATAAGTAAGCATTTGTGATACTAGAAGATTATTTAGAATGTTTTCTAAAAACATCGTTTCCAGTGAAATTGTAGCACTAAAAATGGATGTGGGCTTAGAAAATTCAATTCACCTCTGAATGATTTTATTTAAAAAGTTAAAGAAAATATCTACTCATAATAAAGCACCATTAAGTGAAGTATACAGTATGCTTCTGCATTAGCATGCTGCAAACAAATAAACAAAAAAATCAACTCTCCTGACCGAAACAATATATAAAAATGTATTAACTGGTATAACTGAGATGTGCAGATGTGGATTTATCCTTAGGATTATGATGTTATCGGGGACTTGTCTCTGTGTCTTTCTGTCTTAGCTCTTCCTTTCTTTCTTCTGTTGTTACTAAAAACAGCTGCTACAGTCCCAGGCCTCACGTCTGTACCCTGTATCACTTGGATGAGAGTAATGTGCCTGTGTCATCCCACAGTTCTAAGCAAAAGTTTGGAGATTCGCTCCAATTTAATTGAATTAAATCATACATCTACTCCTGGATCAGTCACTATAGCCAGAGTAATGAGAAGCACTGCTTAGCTAATCCTATCTTATTTGTTCTACATGGAAAACAGATTTTAATGTTATATTTCTTATTTTTAAAATTCCTTTAAAAGATAACAGACTACTTAAAGCAAAAATAATAACCATGTTCTGTAGGATTTATGAATGAGATGTAGAAGAAGTAAAATAATTGACAACAGTTGCACAAAGCTTGAGATGGGTAAATGGAAGAAGACTGTGAAATGGTATAAAGTAGTATAATTTTTTGAAGGTAGACTTTGATAAGTTACAAATGTACTTTTTAAATCTTAGTCAATAAAAACAAATAAAGGGGTCCATCTAATGGGGCAATGGTGGAGGTGAAAGGGATCATAAAAATATTCAGGTAACTGGGCATATACCCTGAGAAAACTGGAATTCAAGAAGACACATATACCACAATGTTCATTGCAGCTCTATGTGCAATAGCCAGGACATGGAAGTGTCCATCGACAGATGAATGGGTGAAGAAGATCTGGCACATGTATACAATGGAATATTACTTAGTCATAAAAAGAAACAAAACTGAGTTATTTGTAGTCAGGTGGATGGACCTAGAGTCTGTCATACAGAGTGAAGCATGTCAGAAAGAGAAAAACAAATACCGTATGCTGACACATAATATATGGAATCTAAAAAAAAAAAATGGTTCTGAAGAACCTAGGGGCAGGACTGGAATAAAGACGCAGACGTAGAGAATGGACTTGAGGATATGGGGAGGGGGAAGGGTAAGCTGGGACGAAGTGAGATAGTAGCGTGGACATATATACACTACCAAATGTAGAACAGATAGCTAGTGGGAAGCAGCCGCATAGCACAGGGAGATCAGCTCGGTGCTTTGTGACCACCTAGAGGGGTGGGATAGGGAGGGTGGGAGGGAGACGCAAGAGGGAGGAGATATGGGGATATACGTATACGTATAACTGATTCACTTGGTTATAAAGCAGAAACTAGCACAGCATTGTAAAACAATTACACTCCAGTAAAGATGTTAAAAAAAATAAAGTAGGCGAATTGAATATTAAAAAAAAAAAAAAGTTAATTGTTGGGACTTCCCTGGTGGCGCAGTGGTTGAGAGTCCGCCTGCTGATGCAGGGGACACGGGTTCGTGCCCCGGTCCGGGAAGATCCCACATGCCGCGGAGCAGCTGGGCCCGTGAGCCGTGGCCGCTGAGCCTGCGCGTCTGGAGCCTGTGCTCCGCAACGGGAGAGGCCACAGCAGTGAGAGGCCCCCATATCACACACAAAAAAATCATTTTAGGCTTGAATTGCTGTGTGTTCTTGCAGAGAGTATTTGAGTTTGCTTCTGTCAGAAATTACCAATCTGAAACCACTTTAGATTAAATCTGTAGAGTATATTCAGACCACAAAGATGAGTGAATACCAGCTTCACATTCCAAGTGAGATCTGTTTTCTTCCCGTGCCCAGTGGTGAGACTGAGACATGTAACTTCCCCTGTCCTTTTCTGCCTGTTAGGCTCATTTATTGTTTACTCTTATACCAAGTGTATAACCCTTGTCTCAACTTAATGCAGGATCTCCTACTACTCTTGGTACTCTTTTCCTTAATTGAAAATAAAATAATAATCCACATCACAAAAAGTGGCACCTCATGGTGTGCTGGATTGGGCGATTGGGATTGACATGTATACACTCATGTGTATAAAACAGATGACTAATAAGAACCTGCTGTATAAAAAAACCAAAAACATACAAAAAAGTGGCACCCTAGAGTCAATTCAATATCATATTACTTTCTCTGCCCCAAGCGCTTGACATAGTATTATCAGACGATTAATATGTGTGTGCCAAATCGAATTACAGTTACTATGGATGCTCTTGTTCTCACTCCACACCCTACCCCTTGGTCAAATCCACTTCCTTTTTCTTATTTAATAACCCGGGTATGAGGTAATAAGCCCGGGCTCGTGTAGAGTAGCACAGGTTACTTCTGCTGTCTTTGAAATCAGGCTGCTGGGTTTGCATCTTGGCCTTTTTCGCTTTCTAGCTCTCATACCTCAGACGTATAACTTAACCTCTTTAAACCTCAATTTGCTCATTTGCAAAACTGGGGTTACTATGGTATGGCCAAGGAAAAGATGTGAGATTTAATTTAGAAAATCATGTAAAGCATTCAGCCTAGTTCCAGGGTCAATGTAATGTTGGTTGATTCTTAGTGTTAGTATGTTTTTAGCCAAGTAAAACATAAAAGTCCTCCATGTACACCAACACAAATAATAATACATATTAAGATCTCACTATGTCTCACTCAATCATCTGCGCCTCAGCTTCTGCTTCTGAGAGTAGGGATAATAGTAGTTCTGACCTGCTAGGGTTGTTGTGAGGATAACGTGGGATAAAACATTGAAAAAGCTCAGCATTCCGTGTGGCACGAGCTGTTGGTACCTCCATCGTGATCTCATTTCTGCCCCAACACAGTTCTGCAAAATGGGTGCTATCGTTACCCCCAGCTGTAGACCAGGGTTGCCATGAATTGTTCAAGTGCACACACTTACTGTTGTTTGAGCCAGGATTCCAGGCCAGGCCTGCCTGCCTAATAGAGTCTGAAGCTCCGTCACTTCCAGCTGCCAGTGGCAAGTAACTGTGAAATGTGCCCTTTAAGCCATTTCTCCTCAGCACAGATTCTAATTGTGTGAACTCTTTATCAAACATGAATATAAAAAGAGGAACTGAAAGTGATGTGGAGTCATTTTTCTAGCTTTGAAATGGTTGTGGTTAAAAATATGGTTGTGGCTTAAACTGAGAACATGTGGATATGATTTAAGTGTGAATTTAGCAAGTTGAAGAAAATAAACAAGCAATAAAGGGGAAATTTTAAGCAGGACTTTTCGTATTTCTGAGCTTTTATAACAAGTGACCAGAAATATCTTCACTTTGTCATCTCTGAAGCCGTGTCAGTTGTGTACGATGCCAATGGTCTGCTTTCCTCCATTTAAAAGTGTCTTTTTGTATATTAAGAGTCCTGGAAAAGTCTAGCAGCCCTTTTTCAGTGAATGGGTGCTTTTCCTGCGTGATTAAACGGTCCCTTTATCTGCCTAGTGTCTTCTAACCAGACCAGAGAAGAATAATTGCCTAGAAATTTCTTGTTCGTCATGTCTTACCCTTAGGAATAATAATGGAGCATATTGGTAATTACCCTGTTAGAATTTATCAGGCAGTAGGAGGCATTAGTAGATAATTATCGACTCCTCTAATCTCCTGAAATTCAGCATCAGTACAAAGCCTTTAAAAATTCCCATATTTTATAATTATTAATCTCGAAGAATGTTATACCTTCTTACAGATAAATTGATATTTATATTTGAAGAATTAATGGCTTTGAATTTGCATACCATTGCCCATGTAATTATTTAGGAACTTGTAAATATAAGAATGCCAGCTCACAGATAATTTGGGAATCTCATTTATCAAAGTTCTTATGAAACATCAAATAAAATTGTTCTAGTGTATGAAGGCACTAACCATTACTTCCTGAAATTACAGGCTTAGGATTTCTTTCATTCACTCAATTATTAATTCACTTAACACATTTTGTTTGAGCACTTGGGATGTGCTAGGCAGTGGAACATAGCAGTGAAAAAGACAGACAGAATTCCTACTCAAATGATGTCTACCTTCTGATGGAGGGACAGAGCCATTCAACAAAACAATCAATGAGAAAATACAACATAAACAATAAATGTTCTGCAGAGTTAAAACAGAGAGGGAACCAGATGGCAGCAATCATTCATCACACCCTTACTGACTTTTATTAACTATCATGAAGAACTAACACAGGTAAACCATAACCTTTGTCCCCTAAAAGCAGTTTACTAGAGTATAAGCAATTTATGGACAATTTAAGAATAAGTTATGGGTGTAAAGTGTCCCATGAGACAATTGTGGATAAAGTTTAGAGAGGACAAATGTCAGAGAAATTGCTTCCAAAAATGAGGACAAGGAGAGGAAGCTTTATGGGAATAAAAGAGCCTTGCGGGCTTCCCTGGTGGCGCAGTGGTTGAGAGTCCGCCTGCCGATGCAGGGGACACGGGTTCGTGCCCTGGTCCGGGAAGATCCCACATGCCGCGGAGCAACTAAGCCCGTGAGCCATGGCCGCTGGGCCTGCGCGTCCGGAGCCTGTGCTCCGCAACGGGAGAGGCCACAACAGTGAGAGGCCCACATACCGAAAAAAAAAAAAAAAAAAAAGAGCCTTGCATGTGAATCTTGAAGTATGGGTAGGATTCCATAGGTAGATAATGATGAGAGGATGAGAAGAGAGTCAGTAAAGTCAATGAGTGTGAGCCCAGTGACAGAGGAGAAGTGTTGAGAAGGGCAGGCAGTTTTGTTGGATGGAGTGTAGGGGTGACTGGAGATTGGTGGGGATGTAGCAGAACCACAGAGGAAATATCCTGAAATTTTATTTGCATTGTTCCACTTGACTAGGTGGTCAGTATAAATTCCCTCTCCCAAGGTCAAATATTTCAAGTTTCAAATCGACTTGACGGCTTCAGTATATCCAACAATATTTATGTGTCTAATCTAGAAAAGGCATCTTTCTTAATGCCTGAAATATCTCTTATTTCCTTCTCAGTTTCTTTATGATTCACCTGTGATATTGCTGTTATTTCTGTCACATTATAACAGACCAGGTGTCAGCAATCTTTTTCTAAAGGGTGAGATATAACTATAAATATTTTATACTTTGTAGGTCATATAGTCTCTGCCACAACTACTGGATTCTGTCCTAGTAGCATGAAAGAAACCATAGACAGTACATAAATAAATCAGTGTAGGGCTTCCCTGGTGGTGCAGTGGTTGAGAGTCCGCCTGCCGATGCAGGGGACACGGGTTCGTGCCCCGGTCCGGGAGGATCCCACGTGCCGCGGAGCGGCTGGGCCCGTGAGCCACGGCCGCTGCGCCTGCGCGTCCGGAGCCTGTGCTCCGCAACGGGAGAGGCCAAGGCAGTGAGAGGCCCGCGTACCACAAAAAAAATAAAAAATAAAAAAATAAATCAGTGTAGCCATCTTCCAATAAAACTTGATTCATAAAAGTAGGCAGCTGGCCTGCCAATCTCTGAAACAGACTGGAAACTTGTGAAGGCAGAATCCATGTCTGTTTTCTTGCAGTGTGGTGATTTTATGCCATGGATACATTACAAGTATTTGTAAACTGAAGAAAGTCACATAACACTTCACATCATCTTTTAAGAAACTTTTCGCAGTGTCTTCTGAGCTCTTTCATTTAAACACAATAACCAGTCACCAAATGGCTGATTAAATATGTACACTGTTGATCCAGCTCATTTATTAAAATCCCCTAAGTAACTAGACCAACTATTTTGTAGCCCACTCATTTCTGACATGTTAACAGTAATTATTAGTGCAAAGTAATTCAACTATTTATTCAAAAAATATTTTATAATTAGTTGACTCAAATGGTGTATGCTTCTGTTTTCCTATTCATTCAGACACGAGAAATTTGGAAAATAATTGAGTTTGTATTATCATATCATCATAATATGCAAACATTTGCTTAAAGTTTATGTAATAAATGTGTCAAAATTCTGCTTAGTAATACTGGTAAAGGATGGGAGACTGGGGCCAGAACCATAGAAACTAAAGTGTAGCTTGAGAAAGCTGGGAGACATCAGAGGAGACCTTCCCGAAAGGCATTCTGGGAGATCCCAGGATGGGGACCATACGTTCAGAAGCCATTCTGACCAACCAGGACTGGGCAAGGACATTTATCAGATATGCTAATGTCCAGGCAGACTGTAGGAAAGAGATCAGAACCAGAAGCTAGCAGGCTCTTTTCTACATTTGGATCTTTTATCTCCCTCTTATGAGAAAAGCACAATAGCAACTACTGGCTTTAAAGAAGAAAGAAAAAGGGGGGGAAACAAGGATTTTAAAAATGACATGGTTTAGGGCTTCCCTGGTGGCGCAGCGGTTGAGAATCTGCCTGCCGATGCAGGGGACACGGGTTCGTGCCCCGGTCCGGGAAGATCCCACGTGCCGCGGAGCAGCTGGGCCCGTGAGCCATGGCCGCTGAGCCTGCGCGTCCGCAGCCTGTGCTCCACAACGGGAGAGGCCACAACAGTGAGAGGCCCGCATATCACACACACAAAAAAAATGACATGGTTTAGCATTTCAAAACTATGTCTGCCACTTCAGCATGTGGCAAGAAAACAAAATGTTCTAATGCAATTTCCTTTGCCCTCTTCTCTATAATACACCCCTGACAAATGGTCCGTCTGGGTCCGGTATTTCAGTGATGTTTCCATCACTGCGGTTCCCTGTGAGAGAATGGATTCTAGAACACACTGCTCAGGAAGTTAGTCCTTGTATTGAGTCATCGTGACACGAAAGGAGGCCTATGGACATTAGGCTTAAATAAACAGAGATTGTTCAAATAAAGGCTCCTGTCTCTTGCCAACTCTATGCCTTGCAGAGGAATAATGAGAAGCTGGGGGCTGTTGATTACAGTGTGACAGCCTGAAGTTCTCTTTGACAGCCTACAGAGGCTGTTATCCTCAACAGAGATAAGCAACAAGCAGATCTAACCGAATCAACTGCAGAGCTCCAGAGATACATGCTCTGTCATTGGGTAAAGGACCTTGAAGGGAATCGTGGGGTCCTGAAACATGGAATGAGGTCAACGGGTGACTCCTGAAAGCCCTGCTCAAGCCTCAGAGTTTTCAGTCGTGATCCACTCTTATCTACAGATTAATTTAAAATTAATTAATTAGATCCTTTAATGAACTGAAGAATCCCTATCAAACTCCCAGATGCTTTTTGCAGAGATAGACCAACTGATCCTAAAATTCATATGGAAATGCTAGGGATCCAGCGCAACCAAAAGAATCTGGAAAAGAAAAACAAAGTTGGAGGACTTAGACTTCTCAATTTCAAAACTTATTAAAAAGTCACAATAATAAAGACAGCATAGTACTGGCATACAGATAGACATTCAGATCAAAAAAATAGAATTGAGAGTCCCGAAACAATTATATTCATGGCCAAGTGACTTTTGGCAAGGGTACCAAGACACCTGAGTGGGAGAAGAATAGCTTTTCAACAAAATCTGCTGTGACAAAGGAATCTCCACATACAGAAGAATGAAGCCGGGCTCTGTACTGATGTCCCAGCGTTGCCATAACAAGTTACCACGAACACAGTGGCTTAAATGACAAAAAATGTATCATCTTATGGTTCTTTAAATTAGAAGTCAGGTGGACTTACTGTACAAAAATCAAGGTGCTGTCAGAGCTGCATTTCTTTCTAGAGGCTCTAGGAAAAATAAGTTTTCTTGGCTTTTCCAGCTGCTAGAGACTGCCTGCGTCCCTCGGCTCTTGTACCGCTTTCCCCGTCTTCAAAGCCCGTAATGTTGCATCACTTGCGCTATTTTTCTGTATTTCACACTTTCTTCTCTTTCCTCTTCTGCCTCCTTCTTCTATTTTTAAGGACCCTTGTGATTACATTGGGCCCACTTGGATAATCCAGTATAATCTCACTACTTTAAAGTCATCTGATTAGCAACCGTAACTCCATTTAAAACTTGAATTCCCTGACACCTTTGCCACGTAAAATAACATAGTCACAGGTTTCAGGGATTAGGTTGTAGGCATCCTTACTGTGGCTATTATTCTGTTTACCACAAGCATCTTCCTTATATCATACCAAAAGTTAAATCAAAATGGATGGTAGAGTAAAACATAAGAGTTAAAACTATACAACTCTTAGAATAAAGCATAGGTGTGTATATTTATGATCTTAGGTTAGGTAACAGTTTCTTAGATATGACGGGAAAAACAAAAGTAGCAAAAGAAAAAAATGAATGTTTCACTACATAAAACTACAAACTTTTTTTTTTTTTTGCGGTACGCGGGCCTCTCACCGTTGTGGCCTCCCCTGTTGTGGAGCACAGGCTCCGGACGCGCAGGCGCAGCGGCCACGGCTCACGGGCCCAGCCGCTCCGCGACACGTGGGATCTTCCCGGACCGGGGCACGAACCCGTGTCCCCTGCAGCGGCAGGCGGACTCTCAACCACTGCGCCACCAGGGAAGCCCTAGGCACTATATTTTTTACTGTCTCAATTTAAAATTATTGTTATCTCAAGAGTGCTCAAACCACAAGTTATTTCAAAGTGCTATATACGAGTGGGAAGAATGCTCTATATACATTAAAAGACATTTGAAAATTAGAACTTTAAAATATCCTCTACTTAGCCACATTTTGAAATGGAATTTTCACGTTTTACGTAAGATTTTTAAGAGAGAATCGCGCTTCTCTGAGCTATTGCCTTCCTTTCTGAGCCAGCAGGAAGGAGGTATGAAATGAGATCTGACCAGCACTATACAGTTTTTGCACCAGACAGCAGTGCATAGTTTGAGTAGCGCTGGTATAAACAAACACCTCAGCATTTTAGAATTCTCCCACCAAAGGAGAGAGAGAGCTGGGTATTTACCTGCAGCTCCAGGGGGTTCTGGGTATAGAGAGACAAGGAGAAACTGGCGGTGTTAATCTCGTGGCGCTTCCATTCTGCTGCGTTTATTCAGGAGGCCCAGTCCTCAGGGCCTCCTGACAAAGTCCTCAGAACCGGAAAGACGGAGCACGCCAGAAGGATGGGATGGTGGGCTTTGAGGAACTTGGGCATCTGTTACACAACTTATTGCTGGGTGTGGGAACTCTCTGCGCCCGCACGCAGGGCAAGAGAATTGCGGACTCTGGAAACGGTGTTCAGTGACAGATGGACAGATGGGGGATAAACAGTCATCTCCTCGGGGCATCACTGTGAGGCATGTTCTCCAGCGTCCCCCCTGGGTGAGTGTGCTACACACCCTCCTCCTAATCTGGCGTGACAGTGATTCAGGCTAAAAGCATTGGATTTAAACGGTTGGTGAGCAAGAACTCTGAAAGGGCTTGACATGAGCACTCTGCTTGCAACTCGAGTTGTACACGTGATCGTGATTTTAAAGGTTTACGTGTGCTGGACAAGGCGCTATAAAGGATTTTCCTTTCCTCCCGGGTTTACTTTTCAACCATAAACCCTAAATAAACAAACTACCTGTTCAGGGGGGAAAAAGCCCTTAGCAAAATGCATTACATTTGTGCGTTTTATATTTAACATGTTGTCTTTATTACTTAAACATGAAGTGTACTACCTACACTTTCTACTTATAATTACACATCTTGTTAGATCTCGAATTAAAAGAAAGAAAAGAATTCTAGATGCCAGAAAGTTTACCCTACCACGTAAACATCATCTAACATATTTGTTTTCCTTTCTTTCTTTCTCTTTCTTTTCTTTTCTTTTTTCCTTCCTCCCTCCCTCCCTCCCTCCCTCCCTCCCTCCCTCCCTCCCTCTCTCTCTCTCTCTCTCTCTCTCTCTCTCTCTTTCTTTCTTTCTTTCTTGTCTCCTGGAATGTTATAGTTCTCTCCTTGTTGCTATGGCTCAAGGTGTCCTGGTCACATGCAGAAAGTAGACCCCTAGTGCTATGGAAAGTTACAAAGACTTTGTTCGCCTACGCGTACAAACCCAAAGCTTTATGGTGATATCAGTTAACATGAGTTTGAATTAGGAACTTTGTTTCCTTTGCAGCATGTTTAACCTTGTTAAGATAACAAGAGTAGTATCAGAATGCTAACATGAAGAAGAGTGAGTTAACGTTTTTCTGTCGTTGTTTCCAGTGCTTTTCAAGCAACAGTAATCTTCGTGGCCTAGGTTCGCTAGAGAACAAAGCCTGAAACTCAACTTCATACGCGAACATGTTTTGAGAGGACCTCAATCTCAGGGAAGCAGAGTTCACTGGAGCAAGCCCAAGGAGGAAGGAGGGTGAACACAGAGAGCACAGGACTGGACGACAAGGTTTGGTGACGAGCGGAGTGTTTACTCTTGGGCTCAGAGAGACTGTACGAAACTACGCTGTTTTCAAATTGTATTCAAGAGGATGTTAGAGGAGTTATCCGTTTCTTCCACCTCCTATTGGTCGAGCTCTCCTGGGGAGCAGTAACTTCTCTGCACCTCCTGTCCAATCAGATCCTTCAGAGCCTCCAAACTCCGCAGCATCAGGGATGCCCCAGTGGAAGAGCCGGGAGAAAAAGCACTGTCGGGGCCCTTTAGAGCGTGAGTGCCGTTGGGTTAGGAGAAGCTGCCCCAGAACACAGCCGGGTCTGCAGGGCGATGGCTGCCCCGGTGACAAGGAGGCCACGCCCCTGACGGCAGGACTAGCCACTGTAGGGACCTCTCCGCCCAGAAAGCAAAGCTCAGGCCTTAGTCCAGGGTGGAGCACCTAGGGATTCGAGCACAGTATAGACTTATCTCCCAGTTATGTTCAGGCACACGCTTAACAGCCATCAGCAAGTTCATCTGTAAGGCTCAGTGTACTATTATTGAGACCATGAAGAAATACATTAATTTATAACTTAGTAAAGAAGTCAGTAACCCACTCCTGGAAATCAATCTGAAGAAATTCTGTGGATCAACCCATTTTCAATATTATCTATATAAAATCAGGGGAGACGTGTAAAGGTGTAAATAATCGACCATAAGGAATTAGTTAAATAAATGATGATGCATCTCCTTGAGGGATTATTATCTCATGTTACTTTATTTTTAAAAGGACAATTATTTTTAAATATTTCACAATGGAGAAAATGCCACACTTTCAAATTGTGACTCAAAATTGTGTTGGTCAGGAGAGGCTAATCGCACAGCAGTAGAAAACCACCTAAACATCTCAATGGTTTGAGACGATAACAGTTTGTTTACTGTTCACAAGTAGTCTGCTGCATGTTTGGGAGGTTCTCTTGGCCACTGTCCCATGTATTGTCCATCATTCTTGATCCCGTCTTATTCTCCATCTTTGAGGGAGTAGGGATAAATGACATCCTTCCCTGAACCACCAGACTACCCAGTCATTAGAGTTTCTGACTGTTCCGTAAACATTAGGACTATTCTGTTTCTGATTCTACAATCAGAAATCATCAGATGTGTCAAGGTCAAACATCAGGCAAAGCAGCACCTAGAGAACAAGCAAAAAGAAAGGAGGTCTTGCCCTGCTATGACTCACAGTAGTTCGGGGAGCTAGGCTGAGACCGGGCTTGTCTGCTCAGACACAGAGTGCCTGCTGAGACTGGCTTGGACGGCCTGTGTGTGTGCCTGACCCATCACCGTGACAGCACAGCTGCAGTTTGTCTGACTCTGGGTCATAGCTCATCTTGGGCTGTCAGTTTCAGTCCTGGTGCTAGCATTCATTACTCACGAGAGTCCAAGAGGGCTACATCTCAGATCACTTGATGACAACTGTCCAGCTTACTGAAGCACAGACACTTTGTGGAGTTGGGCACACTTGATTGAAAATCTCTTGCTCCAGCCCAGGAAGGTTATATTTTCAGTTTATTTCACATAGGCTGCCCTTCTTCAGCTCCTACGTGGATATCTGTTTTGCTTGAAAAGGTCATTTATTCCAGTTATTCAGGATTGCAACTAAAAATCTATGCACCATTGGTAATTTCATATGGATATAAGAAAAATTTTCTGAGAATCTTACGGATTATTAAACACTAAAATGGGCTTCTGAAGGAAACTGTAGGATATCTCCATGCCAAGTTCTTTGGTTCTCTGTGGAGCCAGGGGAATTGCTTCTCAAGGTGCTTCCCAGGCCTGCGATTTTATGATAGGGACCATGAAATCAATATGCTAAGTTGAGGAAAATTACATCTTACCAGTAGTGAAGAAAAATCTGCAGTATTCTAGATTAGCATTTATCATGCAGTAAGGAAGTGTTTCCTTAGCGAAGAAATGTACCCAGGTCCTTTGACTGCAAAGATTGCAGAAATGCAGCACACTTGGAAAAAAGTTTAATACACGGAGCATTTAGTATAACATTAAATGTGGCAAAGATGGGGAAAGTCTTTCCTTAAAGGAAACCATAGTAAATTCCAAGTGTAATCCTAATTATATACTTGGTTAACAGAAAAATTATAGTTAAAAAAATCATTCAAGGGGGTAGAGTTAAGTTAATACTATAAAAGAGCATGAATATATAGACTGGCAAATATCATGGCATACAGTTTTTGTATATAATTAAATTATACTCAAAATAATTCAGTGATAGGGCAGAATGTCAAATTAATGTAAAGGAATCAACAGCCTCTGATACAGAAATCATAACCAGTCAGAAGATATAATATTGGAAAAAGTCCCATTTCCAATAGCAAAATAAAGTATAAAATACTTAGGAATAAACTGAACAAGAAACTTGCAAAACCTATGTAAGGCAAACTTTAAAACATCCCTAAAGTAGACAAAAGGAGACCTGAACAAACAGAAAAGCATCATTTGCTCTTGAGATAGGATAACTTAATACATGGTTAAAATGTTATTTCTCCCTCAATTGATTTATAAAATTAAGGTGATCAAAAATAAATAAATAACAGGCATTTTTTGGAACTACACAAGCCAATACCAAAGTTCATAATGAAAAATAAAATGCAAGAATAGCTATGATGACACTGAAAAAGAAAAATTATGATCAAGTATATCCCACATGAAGACATACTTAGAAGCCCCTATAGTTAAAACAGTGTGGTCTTGGCCCCTGACTAAACTGATGGACCAGTGGAATAGAACACAATCTGAAAATTTACCCAAGAACAAATGGAAAATTAATAAATGATAAAGACTATCTCAAATCACAAGGGCAAAAATGTTTTAAAAGCCATTTGAAAGAAGATAAAAATTGGTTTCTTAACTCACACTATATACAACAATAAATTCCAACTGATCTGAGTTATAGCAGTTGCCTGTGGGAAGAATCAAGGACAGAGCTTCCTGGGAGAGGGGATGGAGAGTACGAAGGGTGCAGACACGAAGCCACATGACTTTGCACGAGGTATTGATAAGCCCACAAACACCAGCAAATAACCAAGAGCTCTAGAAAGACTGAGGCAACAGAACTGATCATGTGTTCCTCTTGGACTTTAGGTCAATGCCACATCTCTTATACATCAGCCACATTTCAACCTTGACCCAGAGGTTTGCTTGGATGCACATGCCCTGTTGAGTTAGAAAGAGTGCCTAGGAATATGGTAAGTTCAGGAAAAGGAGATGTATTCTTCATTAGCACAGAAAGAAAATTCGAATTTTGGATAGATTGATGATAGGCAGCTAGGTAGGTAGGTAGCTAGGTAGGTAGGTAGGTAGCTAGCTAGCTAGCTAATGGATGGATGGACGGATAGGTAGACAAATACACAAACACATGCAGACATACATACCCACTCACAGAGACACACACAATCAACCACAAACACCCTGCAAATATCTTCCAGTCTGTATTTAGATTTTTCTGGCTTCTTTTCCACTTTTAGACTCCCCTTCATTTGTATTTAATACAATTTCATTTATATAAGCATTTACAATATAGGAGGATTACACCGTACAACATGACCCAGATCCTGGATTTTGGGACTCTTGGCTCACTTTGAAAGTTCAGTGAGATTAGTGGTTCACCTGGGAGACTTAACATATGGAAAGGAATTTCTTAAACATGTTTCACACTCACTGATGAAGTGATATAATGTCTGGTGATTATTTCAGAATAATCCAGGTGGTGTTATAAATGAAACAAGATTGGCCATGAGCTGGTAGCTGTTGGAACTGGGTGATAGGTACGTGGGACTTCATTTTCCTATTCTTTCTGCTTTAGTATTTGCTTATTTTTAACAATAAAAACCGTTGAAATGAAAAGAAACATGTTTTATAAAATTGAAAAAAATGGTTGTCCCATTTTCCGCTTAGAGACCATCAAGTACTGTGTTTTTATCCAAATGTTTCATGGGTTTATGGGCTCTGGTAGTCCATAATCAAGAGGCAACATTTTCTGTTGTTACAGAAAACACTCTATTGTCCTTTGATGACAGTGTGTACATTATCCACTTTGACCTCTGCATTGTAAGAGGTAGCACCCTGGTCTATAGGGCTTGGTCCAAACTCCACAGCTCAGAGTTTTATTTGAAAATTGCAGTTATAGACTATGTATGTTCTCTGAGGAAATGAAGTGAATTTTACATGTTGATTGCAAAAGGGGAGCACACCTGTGACATGCTAAATGTGTACTTGGAACGATCTTTTCCTGTGTCGAACCTCCTGACATGCTCCGAGGAGCAGAGACTCATCAGAATGCGTTCTTGCTGCTCTCATCCTCAAGGCCCAGAAACGGTCCCCGGCTGGGCGTTGAGGGTCAAGCTGTGACACAACTGAGCTGGCAGAGTTCTTCTGCGCTGGTCGGCTTTTCAAACACAGCCGCCAATTCCCCCTGAATGCACAATTAATCTTCCTTCCCTACTCTTGGCCCCATTGATGAAGAAAAGACTTCTTATATACATCCATCGTCTTTTAAATCTTTTAAAGAATTTCTAGTGATGATGCAACTCTGCCCATTTTGAAAACATGATGATGAAACAGCATCTTGTTTTTAATAAAATGCTCATTAGGTTTTATCCTGTGTCTGAAAGCCTATTAGAAAAGCTTAAAAGGTAAATCTCTTCACTGTGTTGCTACTGACAACAATAATTTTTATTTTTTAAAATAAATGTATTTATTTATATTTATTTATTTATTAGCTTTCGGGTCTTTGTTGCTGTGCGCGGGCTTTCTCTAGTTGCAGCGAGCGGGGGCTACTCTTCTTTGCGGCGCGCGGGCTTCTCGCTGCGGTGGCTTCTCTTGTTGCAGAGCACAGGCTCTAGAGTGCACGGGCTTCAGTAGATGAGGCACGTGGGCTCCATGGTTGTGGCTCGTGGGCTCTAGAGCGCAGGCTCAGTAGTTGTGGTGCACGGGCTTAATGGCTCCGCGGCACGTGGGATCTTCCTGGACTAGGGCTTGAACTCGTGTCCCCTGCATCGGCAGGCGGATTCTTAACCACTGCGCCACCAGGGAAGCCGCAAGATAATTATTATTTTTTAATTCTCCCAGTCTTTGAGTTCCCACACTCTGCTCCCAGACTGTGCCCTTTAGAACACCTTTCACCACACTGCTGAAACAATAACAGTGTGTTTGTGCTAAATGACAGAAAGAAAGGACCCTGTAGGACCTAATGTCCAACCATCAGGTGTTCCCAGCTCCCTAATCCAATATTTCAGCTGTTAAATTTCCCACTTGATGCTAGAAATTTACAACTGAGCAAGAATAACTTTTGCTCTGGCCTAGTGGAGTTTTTTCACAGTAAACAGGTCGCTTTACTTTTCAAAATTGTGTGATATTCTCATTGATTTAAGTCAAATGAAGTCAAAAGACTTCATTAAAAAAAACTCACATCTAAATATCCACAGTACATAGAATTTGGCTGATTTTAGAATCTTTACACAAGGTAAGGCAATGGCAACAGAAGTTTGGACCCGACTGGAAAAAATACAGCTATTCTTTGTCTGACCCCTACTGTTTGCCAGAAGTAAGTGTAGCGTCAGAAGATACCAAAGAGAAAATTTGGCAGTTACTTTTTAAAAATGGTGTTTTGTTTCATTCAGAACAAGAATTTGAAAAGGGTTCCAGAATAATAATTCACCTTCACCAAACTATATACTAAGCACAGAAACATAAACGTACAAGGAACCTTAGATATGTTCAAATTCAGCCTTTGCATCTGATAGATGGGAAATCTGAGAAAGAATCTTTTCAGGGTCATGAGCACAGTTTGAATTGGTTTTCAGGGCCCCACTTCTTTCTCCCTCACTCCACTAGTCTGTAATCTGTTCTACAAGAGCAGACGGATTATCTTTGGGTTTTCAAAGCTTCCCACCACCATCTAACCTGCACCGTCAACAGCGTCACCATCGTCCCCAGGACAAGCGAGGACACATCCACGAGGACCACCCCCCTTCCCGAGAAACCAGGGCTGGCTCCCGCCTGAGGCCGTGAGGACAAACAGACAGTACTCAAGCAAAGTGCAAGACAGAGATGCGCACGGAATTCCATCTATCTTAGCCCAACCCTAGTGCACAATTTTCTGCTTTCCTTATGTGGAACTGAAGTAATTGCCTAGTAATGGTCCACTCCAACCGCAATTTATACGGCCCTCCTTTTTGAGGTAGAGCTTCTTACAATTCAACCAATCATGTTTTCTTTGCCATTTTCTCTGCTTGTGGATAATCTCTTCTTGTAGTTGGAAGCCTTCTACTGATTTGCATAGAATGTCACACTATGTGAAATTATCAACCAGTGGCTTATATTTTTCTCCATGGCTTCAAAAACAGAAAGGGAGCACATGTTCCGTTGCTTTTGCTTGTTTGTTTGTGGTTCTTTGTTGGATTTTTTTTCCCAAATGACATGCAGCATCCGTAAGTTTTGGTCTCTTTGCCCCTTCATACCATCCTCAATTTAATTCTGCACATCTGCTTTCGTAAAACATACTTTATTCAAATATTCCTCCTCTTCACTGGATGCTGAACTCAGCCTGTTCATAGATGTTTTCCCAAAGGTGTGTGTCAAGTTTTAGATCTTCAAATAACTCAACTTTGTTTCCAAATTAATAAGAATATTTGTCCTAATTAATTTCTCTAATTCTAAACCAGGAAATTGTCTCTCAGGTGTTTTAAGATACTTTCAACAAGACATGACCTTTCAGATTGGTAGTTTAGCAGAAGTCTACACAGCTAGTGGCCCAATTACACTCAGTTCTTTCATTGGGAATATTGCTAAGTGGCTCAAAGAAGGTCACGCTTGAAGATAAGATAATTATTAATCTCTGCTCTCTTACGTCTCCACTAGCCTGAATATTTGGAATAGAAAAAGTCTTTTTAGAAATAATGGAAACTACTTTTACTAAAAGTCTTCAAATACTTTGCAGGATATATGTACATTTAAGTTTGTTTGCTGTGTTTGGAAGTCTGCCAGGATCAAAAGCAGTAAATAGATGCTAGAAGTAATCATGTCTAAGAGGAGACCTACTTCTTAACCATACACCATACTGGACTCTGACATCTCTGTCCCTGTCTCAGCACTACTGCCACCCCTCCGGCCCAGCCTTTCTAGGTTTCCTGATCCCAGCCTGTGGTCCGGTCCCGAATCATTTGTATGAGCTCCTCCAATGGAATTCTGATACATCCCCCTTTTTGTTCAGAGATAATTCTATTGATTACATCCCAAAACCCTACCTGATACAGAAATTATTTTTAAAGAGTGAGTTGTAGACAACAGGTTCTTCAAAGAAATAGGGGGAAATCTGGAACTAGTCATCTGTCTAAATATAAAGCAGAAGGCAGTGAAATTCCCAATAATAAACCCACAGGGGAATGTAGAACTTCCTAAAGTGGCTGCAAAAACTACAGTTTCCCCAAATCAAGTTCTTTTGAGAGAAAGGCTTTGGGTGGCTGGACTGCTGCTGACCTGAAGAGAGCATGAAAAATGTTAGAACTTCAGACTGTCAAAAGTCAATAGCAGCATTTAAGTAAAAAAAAAAAAAAAAAAAACAAAGTGGGCGTGGGCATTCTAGTAAACAGCAGGGAGTCATATGGTAACCACCTGGGCTTAGCACAGCAGTATTAATGAGGGTCAACTGAGGATTTCCTGGAACCAACATACACATAAGCAGCCCAAAAGGGTGCTACTTCATTTGTAGGACCATAATATATTGGTTTGTTAAAGACCTTTTCTGCTCATTTAATAAGAAATTACCTGCTTTGTAATTATGGCAGAGAAAAACTTACTCCTAGCATTCCCTGAGTAATCAATCATTATTCTCATCTTGAACATAGAAGAGTTTTATTGCTAGTAATTAAATCATGAGTGCATCTGTACTCTAATGACTGTGAAGGAACTTTCATATTTATTCTGTGACTTTGTAGTTTAGATCAGTTTCATGTGTACATATGTCCCTGCATGGTTACTCCTTCACCAAAAATATTTACATATTGTATAACTTGCTAAAATCTTCCTTGAATGTTTTAAATTTTTAATTTAAAATTACTCTGAGAAACCCAAGCTTATTTCATCTTTGAACAATAACATAAATTCTAAAAGGAATCCAAAGTTCCTTGTGAAAGAACTTGGGGTCTTCTTATTTTAAAGAAATGGCTTCTGTGAAAATGAAAAAGGACTTTCCAAGCCAATGAGGCAATGAGTACAAAGTCCACTTTTATCCTGTGAAGCAGCTTCCAACACCACAAGGTTCTGTCAACAAGCAGTGCAACACGGTGTATGGTGGGTGACGGGATTATGGAGTGGAACAGAGTAAAAAAGATGTGTGTCCACAATACCTGATCTTAAAAAGGTTAGGGGAGAATTAGGTCTATTCTTCAATTTCTTCACTGCTTCCCAGATCAAAAATGTATTTTCTAAAATCTAAACCTATTTTCTAAAATTGATAACCAACTTTACTGAAATATAATTCACATTCAATAAAATGCACTCATAATACATGTACAACTCAGAGAGTTTAGAAAAATGCCTATGTCTATTTATCAACCAGTATAAACACGATATAAAACATTTCCAGCACCCCAGAAAGTTTCTTGTGACACTTTGCCGTCACTACCCTCCTATCCCAGGCCTCAGGAAAATACAGATCTGTTTTCTGTTACTAACAGATTGTATTTAAAATTAGAATTTAAATACTGAATGAGAGATAAGTAATTTATAAGGCCAGCTCTGTGAAGGACAGTGGACATTTGTTCCCACTCATTTAAGAAACCAAGACTGATATCCGAAAATAACCCTCGTAAACATGCCCATCTGAGTGAGTATGCCCTGTATCAGTGTTACTACCTCAAGTTGCCAGCCCACATTTCAGAAGACATACAGGATTTACAAGTAGGGGCTGAGGAACTTTTATAGCACTTTGAGACTGCCATGTCATCCAGCTACATGATCACTTTTCACAGAAGTTCCATTTCACTGTATTTTATAAAAGTTTTGGTCAGCAGCAGGGTAGGAATTTAAAAACAAAACAAAAGCTGCTGCTTCACCACAATCAGAGAAGTACTCCTCAGGCTTCCAGCGGTTTGGTTTCCCTCCTTCTGTTCTTTGAGGAATGGCTTTTAGGCTTTTAAAAGATGTGCACGGAATCTAACGCTGGAAATATATGAGTATTTGTCAAGGTTTTAAAAATATGTAAGTTGAGAAAGAAATCCTCAGTGACTCACCTAGAATTAAACCAAAACAAGTGTCCAAGCAAGGGAAAAGTCATTCATAAGGAAAGACGGAGGAAATCACTGCTGCCCATTGGTTGATTTAAGCTAAGGATGCAAGTAGCCGTTACTTCAACTAATGGTAATGAATCTTCTGATGAGCAGTTTAGTGAAAATGTCCCCCATGCTTCCATTCTGCAAAAGGCTCAGAAGTGAAAAAAAAAAGTATTTACTTGCTAAATTAGTGGTGAAGAGATCATTGAGTAAAAGCAATATATAAGGATATTCTTTAGCAATAATAACTAATAAATTATTCTTAAAATTGCTAATATCTTGTGTCCTATGAAATGATTTACTAATACTAATATTGGCAGACACATATAGCACATTTTATGTCAGGTACTGTTCAAAGTGTTTGATATATATTATCTCAATTAACCTTCATACCAACCCTATGAGGTCATCACTATTATCACCATTTTACAGATGAAGAAACTCATGAAGGGGCTTCCCTGGTGGCGCAGTGGTTGAGAATCCGCCTGCCGATGCAGGAGACACGGGTTCGTGCCCTGGTCCGGGAAGATCCCACATGCCGCGGAGCAACTAAGCCCGTGAGCCATGGCCGCGGAGCCTGCGCGTCCGGAGCCTGTGCTCCGCAACGGGAGAGGCCACAACAGTGAGAGGCCCGCGGACCGCAAAAAAAAAAAAAAAAAAAAAAAAAACTAATGAAGAAGCTGAGTGATTTGCCAGTGTTACACGGCTACTTCATAGCCAAGCTGGGCTTTAAACCCAGCTAGTGTGGCTCCCAAGTTCACGTGCCTCACCTCTGTGTTTGCCGTCTCTCTGCTACTGAGAAGCAAAACCTTCACCACGGAAGCCACTGAATGAGGCAGCTAGAAAAAGAGAAGTACATCAATGTTCTAACTAACGCATTTTCCCATAAATTTGTCCTATCATTCAATATGTTAAGGCATTGAGCATTAACTTCTTTTTCTTTCCTAGAAAATTTTCCTGGTGGCACTTGCTAATCATGCTGCGTTTATCTGATGTCATAATAATCAACTGAAAAACTAAAGAAAAAATAAATCACAAACCAATTGGCATTTTTAATGAGGTTAGACAACTATTTATTTTTCCTGCTTAAATAACCATCTATTTTGAGCGCTATCAAGCTGTGGTCTACTTTGACAATGGCCTAAAGCCTGATCCAAAAATAAATGCTAATATGAGACTGCTGATATTATGCTTTATTTCTGATGAAGCAAGGTGTCAGTACTATGATTGAATTTCTTCTCTTATTTTATGTCTCTCTGGATCCAAGCACCACACACCCTCTAGACATTTAATATAAATGATGCTGCATTTTGGTCATATTACAGAAATCCTATGGAATTTTTAAGTCCGGAAGACTTTGAGGGAGTGGAGAACATCTACAGAATTCAGATTTTTTTCATGATATTTCCACTAAAATAGGATTGATTACTTCTGCCACTGATCTAAATGAGATGTTTAGCTTTTGACATTGTATGTATTTGTGTGTTCATTTCCCATCAATTCAACAACTAGACTCAAAAACAGCATTCCAATATATCAGCACCAAAGAAACTATGTCTTCCCAGAGGTTTCCATAGTGACAAATGCCTCTTATGAAAATTCCAGGTTAGACTCCCCTTAAATTTAAAGCAGTCACTTGATAAAAAGAAAAGTATAAAACCTTACCTCACACTTTTCTGAGGTTGATTCACAGGCTAATGTGTAAGTTCTTTTCTATCCACCATGAATGTAATACAGATGCAAATTCTGAATTAGAAAGAAAGTAAATTTGGGGATTAAAAAGAAAGATTATCTGAAAAATCCATTCATTTCACTTGAAGAGCATCATTAAACATGTACTATGTACTGTAATAAAAGTATATTGTTATTTTCCACACAAGGATTTTTCTGTTTGAATAACGGCAAAGCATAAAATGTAAATTTCAAAACATTTACATCTGAAAGCAGGATACACGTCCTTGGTAAAAGCAACAAGAGAATTTTTGTACACCGATTAGTTCCATTAACATTTTAATTCTCTGACAGTTGAAGAGTCCCAATTTATCAGCTGAGATAGTCAAAGCCAGAAAGCAATTTCTTCCAAAAGGAGCAGAAGTATCTCGTGAAAACAATGGATGCTAAAATATAAGAACTGACGTGGGACATGTCAGTAGTGGTTTGGAGTATCACATACACTACTGTATATTTTAGCTTTGATTTTTTACATATAGGAATGACAAAAGCTGTGTTTCTCTCACTGCAGTTACCACCAACGGTGAAAGCATTAAAATGTTTAGACATTTCGTAAAGAGGCAATCATTCATCAGACATCCTTAAAGAAATTTTCTGTCCTCAAATTTGCCTCTGTGTATTTACTGAGTGAATACTGCTTCAGTCACTGTACTAGCTTACTGTAGACAGAATGGTAAACAAGATATGGTGCCTGCCTCTCAAGACAAACGAGTAAAAGGCCAATATTTATATGATTTAATCATTTATACATACAGAGTTTGATTAAATGTGTCTATAAAAACAACAGCACATTATTTGAATAGCTTCTGTCTGGGAAAAAAATCAAAAAATATTATTTTTCATTTTTTATTATAGAAAAATTATTTTTAAATCATAGCTTTAAAAAGATTAAAAAGAAGTGCTCCAAAAACCATAAAAGAAGTCTTAAGAATGAAATGTCTACGGTCTTTGAAAAGCTCTGACATATTCATGGAAATGTAGAAAGCCACATGCATGTGTAAGTCTGTGGACATGTCAAGGAAAGACATGAGAAAACCCTAATATTTCCCCTCTGGCTGACCTTGAGATTATTTGAAAGCAGGAGCAAAAGCTAAGGCACAGTTGTAAACTGCCATTTACGGCATGCCTTAACACACATGCAGATTCCCTTGGCAAAGATAGGAAACAATGATTCAAAGCATTTAAGTAAATTTCTGGCCAGTCATTAGCTGACCAGTGAGTTAACCAAGCAGAGATTTCAGGGGTTCCACATAACAAAGGTTATGGATTTTACAGAATTAGCTCGTAAAAGTCACTAAACAAAGAGCAACAACAAAAAGTGATGGTAAGGCTGGAGTCTGATTTCCAGAAAATACAATGTGCAGTGAATTTCAGCAATGTAACTATCCTACCGCTTCAGGGATAAAGAGGAAGCTCCTGAGATCCTAAAATGCATACTTTTCTACCCCCCAGCACCACACTATGCCTTGATTAGCCAAGGAACTAAACTCATTATGCTTTTTTTCCCTCCTTGACAGTTACAACTAGAAGCCTGAGACGCCAGCCATCCCTCATCTGTCCCCTAGTCCCCAGTCCCTGAGAGACTCTGCACGGTCCCTTTTCTTTCTCCTTCTCTCACCTCTCTCCATCTCTCATTCCAGACATCCTTCCACTGTGCCCTTCTGAACTCACCACCCATCATCAGCAAGATCCTCCATATTTTCAACCTTGTCCCTACATGTTCCTTTCACCTTCCTTATAGAACAAAAGCCTGGCTCTCCTCAAAGACACCACCTTCCCTGGAATCCTCTCAAGAAATGGCTCTTTTTCTCCCACCGTCCTTGTACGGTTCCACTGAAAGGCAGAGCAAATATCTTTCTTCTGCCTCCTTCCCACTCTTATTCTCCTTCCCTTTTCTCCAAAACTTTCCGGCTTTGAAGATCATGTGATAAAAAGAATACTGCTTGTAAGTCCTCATGGATCCCCAGATCATTATCCTACATTTCTTGATGACTTTGGCTCACTTTTTAGATCACTATCATCCTCCCCCGTAAGATTGAGATTCCCTTCTGATAATTCTTGGAAATTGCCATTTATAGCAGCCTGATCTCTCAGTGTCTTTTTTTTCTTAACTTTTAATTTTACCTGGGAGAAGAGTTGATTAACAATGTTGTGTTAGTTACAGGGGTACAACAAAGTGATTCAGTTCTACATCTACGTGTATCTATTCTTTTTCAAATTCTTTTCCCATTTAGGTTGTTACAGAATACTGAGCAGAGTTCCCTGCGCTAGACAGTAAGTCCTTGTTGATTATCCATTTTCGATATAGCAGTGCGTACACGTCACTCTCGGTGCCTTGATCTCTTCTGTACAATGATCTCGCCCACCCCCTGTACCTCAGCCTCTCTCTCCCTCCTGTGGTGATGTCCCAGGTCTGTCATTACCAGTAGCTGTAGAACAGGACAGCATCTCCTGCTCAGCCCTCAGCCTGCAGCCCCAGATAGATGAGAAGAGAGCTTCCCTGGTCATCACCAAAAGCCCCCACAGCAAAGCCTCGGAATAAATGACCAGGGACTTGGAGACACTTAGCTGGCCAAACCTGCTTCTTCTACTTGAAAAATAAAAGAGGAAGGGTCATTTTGTTCTCTATGGAGAGGCCCACATGAAGATGAACATCATTGCCTATTTGTATGATTTGTATCATCATTGCTCTCTTAAATAAATACATCAACTGTATAGTATCCAGTCACATTCCCCACAGTGTCATTTAAAGAAACCAACCAACCAACCAACCAACCAATATAAATAAATAAATAAGCCAGAAGGAGTGGGAGATCCCAGTGTAAACAAACAAAAAAATTGCAGTTCCCCCAATAAAGTCAACTCGGGCACTTGGTGATTTAGATTTACTTTTTGTAAACAGTCCACAGGAGATGGACTTAGTGTGTTACCCTAAGGGAGAGTTATGATTTTCGAGCTTAATTTAATTTCATTTCTGAATATGTCATTATCAAAATGCAAGGGACTGAGTCTGCCCTTGCAGAAGAGCACTCTTCACTAATTACAGGCTTAATGTTAAATTAGGTCCTATTTCTCTGCAGCAGCAAAGTAATCAGAGGAGAATCCCATGCCTCTGTTAAACATTTACATTAGAACTGCCTAATTATGCCAGGATTTGTTTGGGTAGCACTGGCAGATGTTCTGAAAGGCTGTGGAAAACGCAGTTGCTGTTTCCTAGGAAATGGGCACCCACTTAAGACCATCCTGACACTATAGCAGGGTACATGAGTGCACATGTAGATGAAAAAATGTACCAGAGTTTTTTTTCAATATAATTCAGTAAAGTGGATCATCTGAACACCTGTAAGGAAGCTATTTGTTCTCCATCTGCCTCAGGAAAATACTGCAAGTGTTCCCGTGGAAGTCCACTAAACTTAGATATTTCCACAATTGAGTGTTACGGAAGAAGGCGGCGATGTAAATTATTACAATCAGAGTTTTAATCTGATTTTTGAAAAGTAATAAACCCACTCCAAGTCCCGTAGTGCCAGCTGACAGTACATTTTCCAAGACTTCTTTATGCAACATAAGGCATGAGATTTGAGAGACTATGAGATTGTGCTTGTTTTCAGCCCTGCTGTTTTGTAGCTGAGTGGGTGGCACCCTGCCAGCCATCTCTGCCGAACAAAGGAGTGAACAGAGCTGGCTCTGTTTTCTGTTTTTCCTCCCATACTGGTGTACTTGGGCGGGGGGATGGTAAACGGTGGGCTAGACAAGTGACAGATGGCATGTGTGCCCCAATGAGACTTGCCAGTGCTGGAGGCTCTTCCTTCCCACCATGCTCAGGGGCTGCCACGGCCCCACATACAAGTGAGATTTGCTCCAGGAAAGCTTGCTTGAATGGACAAGCTTGGCACTAACCCTGAGTCTGGCAGGTGGCCTGAAGGACCCCGATTTGACTTATCATAGTTCTGGGTCATCACTGGACATTTCCTTCCTCTAGGAGGCATTCCAGAACAATAAAACTACTTCCCACTAGTGCCAAGAACTCCCGGCACTGACTTTTCCTTTCTTTGAAGTCAGATTATTCCTGAAAAAAGAAAAATTAAGTTTAAGAAAAGAATAAAGAAAAATTTAAGTTTAAGAAAAGAATAAAGAAAAATTTAAGTTTAAGAAAAGAATAAAGAAAAATTTAAGTTTAAGGGAAGAATAAAATTCTCCTTTACAGGCAGTTTTGGGGAAAATCCGATGATGTAATCTTGCTTCCCTTCCACCCTATTGTACCTTCCCATGTCACTGGCTTTCTACTGCCATCCTTCCCCCCAAGCTCTGTCCTGCCGTTGTTCTCCCCCATCCTACCCCACCCAGATCCTGTTTCGCTGATTTTATAGGGAAGAAAGAAAAAATTCCTTGAAGACAGTGGCTGATCGGTTCCCAGCATCTAGCCCAATGCCAGAATATAATAGATATGTAATAAATGCTTACTGAATAAGTTTAGAAAGTGCTATATGATATCAAGAAAATAAGGAGAAAGGATCAGGACTGTCTATGTAGCACAACATATATCCCCCCAAGAAATAAGCCATATTAAAACAAAAGCTCCATGTATTAAATGTTCACACGCCTCTTCAGTGTTTCTTGTCCTCCCCACCAGAAGGTAGAGCCTATTTCTCCACCCTCCCTGACTCCGGACCGATTGTGTAAGTGTCATTGACCCACAGGACATAAGGTAAGGTACATCCTATCCATTACAAAACCTAGTCCTTAAGAGTTTGCAGGCTCTGCTCTTGTTCTCTCGGGAGCCTGAAGCCGGTACATTCTGAAGAAGCTGGGCATAGCCTCCTGGGGGGTGAGAGGCCACTTGGAGGAGAGCCAAGGTGCTCTAGCCAACGGCCAATGCCAACTGCCAGACGCGCGAGTGAGGCCAGCTTGAGTGAGGCCCCTGTCGAGCCATCCACAATCAGCAAAAGAACCACCCAGATGGCAAACTAGTGGAACCGTGAGAAATACTCAGTCGTTGTTGCCTTGTTGGGGCTCAGCTGCCCAGCAAGAGAGCCCTGAAACACTCCGTGCTGTCCGGGTCATCAGTACCTCTCCTCCCACCGCGAGGCTCCAGGGCCTACGGTCCTCGGTAACAAGGCGGCAGCTACTTTCTTGGTTTCGGGGTCCCCCAGCCACAGCCCCGGCTCAGAATCCACTTGCTGTCATCCATCCTCCTAGGATCCTGTACCTTTGCCTCCCGCCGGGAGCTTCTCTCCTCATCTCTTTCTCTCTCCAACAAATAAATCTGTTGAATGGTCTGCTTGGTTTTCGTTTGAAATTTTTCCCTGTGAACCTACTACTTGGGTCACCCCACCTGAGTTCCAGGGAAGACCCCACAGCTCACTGAACCTGACCGGATCCCTGAGACATACCATGCCCAGGATTCTGCTTCTTCAGGAAGGGGGTTCTTTACATCAATGCTTTCAGTTTTTTATATTTTACTATAAAATATTTTATATTAAATATTTAATATTTTAAAGAAAAAAAAGGCTATGGATACATGAAACTCACATAATGAAATACTAATTATGGAACATTATCTTGAACACAAAACTGTACCCTCTCTCTATGTTCCATTAGGGCCTTTATTACTATTTGTAGTAAGTTTTTGCCCTTATATCAGCAGATGCTCACCGGTAACCTTCAGGAAGCTCTTTACCAACTGGTTTTGCTGTCATTTATTATCCCAGGAGTAACCTTGTCTGTTTACTTGGTCTGCAGTGACTGCCCTTTGACCTGGGTCTAGAGTCTTCTTCTATGGTGACATTCGTCTCATTAATTCTCTAGACACTTTGACAATAATAGTCATTTCAAGTTACTCTTAGTGGGAACATTCATTATCTGGCTGGGGTCCCAGCTGAAAATGACAACCAAACCCTTCCCAAATTCCAGAATCGGTGTGACCACTTACCTGCCCCGTGGCTGCTGCTGCCACATAGGGCTATCTTTCTCCTCCGGTCTTTCTCGGTTGCAATCGCTGCACCTGCAGATTCAGCTGCTGCGCCAGTGGCAGCTCATCATGGCAGGTGGCAGTGGAAACCACTCTTCTGCTCTTCCCTGGTCACCAGCTTTCTCTCCAGGCCATGGGCTCCCTCCTGAATGTTCACTTACAAACTGAGATCAGGAACTAGGCTCTGAAGCGAGCACTAGTCTTTCTATGTAGTCTAACCCGTTGACTGCCGCCCTCCAGAAGAGTTACAGAGGCTGGAAGCCGTCCTAGGAAAAATGAGTCACGCGGTGGCAATTCTCTTCATAGAGAGACGTCATGCCTCTGCGTCAACAACAAAAGAAAGGGCATGGCTCAGTGGCCACGCGATCTCAATGCATCTGGCAGAGTGCGTATTCCCCTTCCAGTGCGCTCTTTCCCAGGTAGACTGTCCATCTCCACGTGACTTAGTTGTCCTTCTGGGGCTTTATCTTGTTCCTTTGTCTGGAACATATTTTTCTGCTGTTTCGTTTTGTCTAAAATTCTATTTGTCTTTTTATGTATGTGGAAGCTTAGTTATGTTCTCGACCTTGGAGAAGTGGCCCTCTGTAGGGGATATCCTGTGTGTCCCAGAAGTACACTCTCCTCTCACCACCAACGGCCAGGGACTAGCTGCTCCCAGGGTAGATTCTGACCTGTGTTCAAGAACTCAATTCCATATGCTGTGCAACTGTGTATTTCTTTCTTCTGGCGTCTGCCCCCTGGTGGGTGAGGCTGGTCGAGAGACTTGCGGAGGCTTCCTGGTGGGAGGGCCGTGGAATTGGGTCTTGACACAGTGGTGGGCAGGGCTGTGTCAGGGGGTGTCCAGAGGTGGCTGTGAGCTCAGGGAGTCTTTAGGCAGGCTGCCTGTTGTTCGGTGGGGCTGTGTTCACGCCCTGTTGGTTGTTTGCCCTGAGGTATCCCAGCACTGGAGCCTATAGGCTGTTGGGTGGGACCAGGTCTTGGTGCTAATGTCCCGTGTAAAGTGTCCTCCTTCAGATGAGTACTCCCAGATACGTTTGCCACCAGTGTGTAGGTCTCCAGACAGAGCCACAGCTTCAGCGTCACTGCTTTTGCCCTGGATTCTGCTGCACACGAGACCTTGTGTGTGTCCTCCAAGAACTGAGTCTCTGTTTCCCCAAGTCCTGTGAAGCTCCTGTGATCAAGACCCACTGGTCCTCAAGGCCAAATGCTCTGGGGCCTTCTCTGCCCAAGGCCAGACCCCCAGAGACTGGGGAGGCTGACATGGGGCTCAGAACACTCACTCCTGTGGGAGAACTTCTGCGATATAATTATTCTCCAGTTGGTGGAGAATAATTAAATAATTACAATACCTCCACTCAGGGGGTATGAGATTTGATTATATCACGACTGTGCCCCTCCTACCAACTCCTTGTGATTTCTTCCTTGTCTTTGGATGCAGAATATCTTTTTTGGTGGGTTCCAGTCTTTTTTGCTGATGGTTGTTCAGCAGTTACCTGTGACTTGGTATTCTCGCGGGAGGAGGTGAGCTCAAGGTCTTCGAAGCCTCCACCTTGTCTTCTCTCCTGGTGCGCGGCCCCAGGGGTGGACCTGGTTTTGGAGGCGGGTGCATCCCTAGCACCAGAGGTGGTGCGGCCTTGAGCAGGGTCGGGGGGCTGGGGTCGAGGGTCGCTGCCACCTTCCCCTCGGGTTCCCTGGCCACTCAGCAACGGCGGAGGGAAGAGACACTGAGGCAGGAGTTCTCCCCTTTCAGTGTAAATTTTTTGCATTTTATAGCATAGTATTAATGTAAAGCGATTCTTGGGAAGCTGCTAGCAGGGATGTGCCATAGGGATGGTTCAAGTATGAACTTTCTGATTCCTCGGCTCTAGAATTTTGATGTCCTATGTAAAGAGTATTTCTGATGGTTTTAAATAAGGGCCACATCCAAGAGGAATTGGTGGGAGAAATGAGAGGAACAGCTTCTCTCCCTCTCACCGTCCCAGGACTGAACCAAAGGAAGATGCTGCGACCGGTAACCTATCTGATGCCCATATTTGATCCAACCTCCTCTAAGGAGGAGGTGCTAAGAAAAAGGCACCAGAGAAAGTGCAGCAAAAAGTCCCACCTACACAGGTAGACACACAGCATCTGTCCCCAGTGCAAAGGCTCCCATCCTCTGGGATTTTGACATTTTCTGGGAAACCAAGGGTGTGGTAGGGAAAAAAACTGCATGCGTTTTAGGTTCCGACAGACCTGGGTCCTAATCTAGGATCTGCTACTTTCTTCCCTCAGAATTTTGGCACATTCTTCATATTTACAATGTTGCTTTACAGTGTGTCATGAGACTGAGGATAAAAATGTAAGTAAAGTATGAAATACGGTAGCTGTTATTGCATCTGTAAATGATTTTATGAGCTAAATCACTTTGCATTAAATATAATTCACAAAACTCAAATACATTCTTTAATGATTTCTCTGTAGCTTCTTGTAGTTCTTTCAGGCTGCTGGGATGTTCTTCTATAATATTTGCTCACTCAGCTTAGTATATTAAAAGAGAAGTATCTAAAGCAAACTACACCATTATGTTGCCCCAAAGCCCACTCTTTTCTGGAAAAGCATTTCTTGCCTCCTAACTTGTGCTGCTGGCTATCCACGAGTCCACTTTCTTCACAACAATGCTGTCACAAGGACCTCGGGCCTCTATGCACAGGGTCCACAGTTAGTCCTGGGGATGCAATAAAGACCAGACTCCGCTCTGTGCTAAAGCTTCACTAGAGGATCACTGCGATCCCAGAAGGCTGAAGCCCCTTCCAGAGCCTTCCGAAATTTCTAGAGCTGAAATAATAACGAGGGTATTAACAACAACCACTGCATATTGAGTGCTGACCGCACGTCAGCCGTTGCAGTAAAAGTTTTTCATTCGTGGTCAACGCTTATCCTCATAACGACCCCATGAGGTATTGCTACCCTTTTTCTACAGACAGATATTGTGAAGCTTAAATGAGTTACACCACCCAAGGCCACATGGCTATAGACAGTGGTAGAGTCAGGATTCAAATCCAGTCGGGTAACCCATTTTATTCATGTTTTTCCAATTTTTTTCAGCTGCAAATACCTTTTATCCAAACATTACCCAGATGCCGAATAAATAAAAATTGACAAACCCAGCTGGTGTGATTTGACTGGTGGGTGGATGCTCAGAAGTCCTCACGGAGCCCTGGGATCTGGAGACACAGTGAAGACTCTTCACTCACGAAGAGGCCCCCAAATGGAAAAGTCTTCTGTGCAAAGCTTAGCAGCATCAAGGGCCATGGAGTTCTTAGGAAAAATTTAAAGTAACAGAAATGGAAGTGTTGCGGTGTTAGGAGACTCTGTAACCTGGAGGCTCCTTCGCTGTTTAGCCAGAGCCGGCTCCTTCCTCTTCCTTTCGGCCACTAACACTTGAGAGCAGAAAGGCACTTCACCCGCTTCCAAAGAGAAAAGAAAGTGTGGGCCATCCACCCTCCAGCCGGGCTGGCTAACAGAGAAGAGACTTAGAAAGAGGATCAGAGGAAGGAAAGAATCCCAAAGAGACGTTTTGACGTAAGCTGTTGACGCGCGCGCGCGCACGCACACGCGCACACACACACACACTCGTGGTTCCCCCGGAGGTTTGATCTGATAGCACCACCACTCGGGGAATGAGGCTCTTTAGCCAGCCCCTCGCCTGGGTGACTGCAGGTTTGCAGGTGTAGCACTCACCTTACACTGCCTTTATTCAGGGCAAGCTACTTGGGCGTTGCCAACTTTTTACTCAACATTTCTATCATCTTTGGGTCTTGAGTGGTCTGTTTCAAACTCTGTTTCCATTTTCATTGCTTTTCTCAACCTCAGCAGTTCTGATATTTAATGTTGGCAACGGTCATTTTCTTGGAAGCTGGAATTTTCAGATTACCTTTGAGAACTGTCATTTTACTGAAAGAGGATTTGATACTCAATGAGGGCTCAGAGGATTTAGCTGCGTTTCTTTGATGAGCATATAAAAGCACTCTTCTCTATGGCCTGGTAATTAGACGGGTTCTGGCGATTACTTTCTAGAACTGTGTTGGCACTGGTCGTTCTCAGATTAGGATGCTGCTAACCGTCCATCCTGTACCCTGAATGACAGACTTAGGCAAACAGTGACAAAGAAGGCAAGATCCTAATCGTCCATAGGCAAACTTTTAATATTTTTTCTGTAATCATTTATTAAGGTGAGCCAAACAAATTAGAGGTAAAAGATGAACAACTTTGCTGAGAAAGAAATTTAGAAGGAGTTCGCAATGACTGTCAATGTGAGACACACTGCAACTTCCTTTTCAAGATTCAGTTGTTCAGACACTCCTGAAACCAGTAACAGTCAATATTCTGGATTTATTAAAGCTGGAAGACGTAGAGAGGGAATATGTGCATCCATGAAGTGCACAAATGTTAAAATTCTACCTCTCCGTCAAAGTAGTACACTTCTAAGATAGGCCATATAACATATATCTGACCCATTACTAGAGTATTTTATTTGACTTTGAAGCAACATCTCTTGGGAAATGTCAGAGCTTGTTTAAAAATCTTTTTCAGGTACCCTGGCTGGGAATCCTTCCAAAATGCTCTGCTCATCTATAATCCACACCTGTTCTGTAAACAACTGTGACTGTTCACCTGGAAAATAAGCACCAACTTGGATTCTAAAGTAACCCCAAGTGATTTCTTCATCAGAAAGAGGAAATGAGAAGGATAACATCCAGCCTATTAAAATATTAATATAACTTTTATAAAATCATTTTACTTATGGAAAAGAAAAACACTGCTTTAGAGTAAGAAAACTATTTTAGTGACAAATATATTTAGTTTAAAAAAAAGCAATTTAACAGAATCCTAAAGTAGGAATTCAGATGTAATTATTCCTATCAAAAAAATCACTATAGGGACTTCCCTGGTGGTCCAGTGGTTAAGAATCCACCTTCCAAAGCAGGGAACATGGGCTCAATCCCTGGTCGGGGAGCTAAGATCCCACATGTCTCAGCGCAACGAAGCCCAGGTGCTGCCACTAGAGCGCCCAGGTGCTGTGGAGCCCACGAGCCGCAACTAAGGCTCAATGCAGCCAAAACTAAATAAATACTTAAAAAAGAAAAAAATCGCTATACGTTTCACTGAGGATTTTTGCTATAATTTAATAGTTGGGGCTCCTATCCCATTTAAAATATCATTTAAGATATAAAATTGAAGGTAAAATGCAATTGCATGTACATGAATTCGAGAAAGATTAAATCTGATCTATCCTGCTGGCAAGCAGGTCAGTGGTTGTCTGGGTTGGGGAATGGGTATAAGGAATAATTGAGGAAGGGCCCAAGTGACATTTTGGGGGTGATAAACATGTTCTATATCTTGATTGCAGTGGTAGTTTCCTGAGTGCAAACATTTGTGAAAATTCACTGAATCATTCACTTAAAAGGGGTACATTTTAGGGCTTCCCTGGTGGCGCAGTGGTTGAGAATCCGCCTGCCGATGCAGGAGACACGGGTTCGTGCCCTGGTCCGGGAAGATCCCACATGCCGCGGAGCAACTAGGCCCGTGAGCCATGGCCGCTGAGCCTGTGCGTCCGGAGCCTATGCTCCGCAACGGGAGAGGCCACAACAGTGAGAGGCCCGCATACGGCAAAAAAAAAAAAAAAAAAAAGGGGTACATTTTATTGAATGTAAATTATGCTTCCATAAAGATGACCTCTACTCCAAAAAGACAAATATAAAACAAAACAAAGGTATGCACAATATTCTAAATATATACATATTTTAAACCAAGATATATCTCTAACTTGATTTTGAGATGTAAAAACTTTAATATGTCCCCAAATTATCCATGTTTATTGTTTTTATACCTTTTTCTGCCATGCTCCATTACCAACCTCTACTGAGCATTAAGTCGATTTTACAAGAGAATTTAGAAGTCTTATCTTAATAGGTTTCCTTTCTACTAGTTACTATTTCTTCACATATATGCTTATTCAAACTATTGCATATAAGTAATACATTTCTATCAAAATCCCTGGTAAAGCAATCTGCAGGGTCAGGATAACCATATGTCCATTAGAGGTGCTTAGTGGACTTCAAACTTATTTGTCTTGGGGTGCAGTCTACTGAAGCCATTCTCATCTCGAGCTTTCACTTTTTTAAAATACTTTTAAAATACATCTCCTGTCTTCAAAAATACTGGATCTGTATTAGTTTCCTATTTCTGTTTTAACAAGTTACCACAAAGTTAGTGGCTCAAAACAAGACAAATTTATAATTTTACACTTCTGGAGGTCAGAGGTCAGAAATGAATTTTACGGGGTTAAAATCCACATGTTGGGAAGGGCATCTTTTTTTGTGGTAGCTCTAGGGGAGAATCTGGATTTTTGCCTTCTCTGGCTTCTAGAGGCCCCCTGGCTTGTGGCCCCTTCTTGCATTTTCAAAGGGCATCACTCCAGGGAATTCCCTGGCGGTCCAGTGGTTAGGACTCTGCACTTTCACTGTTGGGGGCCTGGGTTCGATCCGTGTCAGGGAACTAAGACCCCTACATATATACCCACAATGATGGAGAACAGGCATTCACACAAAAACTTATATGTTGTTCATAGCAGCACTACTTACAATAGCCAAAAGCTGGAAGCAACCAAAATGTCTATCAATGGATGAATGGATAAACAAAATGTGTATCCATACAACAGAATATTATTCAGTCATCAAAAGGAATGAAGTATTGATACGTGCTACAAGATGGATGGCTGAACCTTGAAAACATTATGCTAAGTGAAAGAAGCTAGATGCAAAAGACCACATGTTGCATGTACATGTATTTGAAATATTCAGAAGAAGCAAATCCAAGAAGACAGAAAGAAGCTTAGTGGTTGCCAGGGGCTTGAGGGAGTGGGGACGGAGGTTGACCGCTTAATGGGTAAGCAATTTCCAATTGGGGTGACAAAAAATTCTGAAACTGGACAGAGGTGACAGTCACACAACATTGTGAATGTACTTTATGCCACTGAACTATACATGTTAAAATCGTAAACATGGTGAATTGTATGTTTTGTGTATTTTACCACAATTTGAAAACCTAAGTAGAAATGATTCCTGACTCATGTTTTTCAAAATTTCTTTTTATACATATGACACACTTGTATCTCATTGTTCTTAAACACTTAGACATTTTCAAACCCTAAGTCAATCTCTTCTCCACACCTAAGCAGAGTTTACTCAGCAGCCTGGAGATGGGATATTCAAGTGTAAAATGGGCTGTTTTCAGCTTCTAGAAATTCACATGAAGAAGGTTTTAAGTCTGATTTCTGTAATAACACCCACATCATTTTCCTCTACTGTGAGTCATTAAATGTTTAAATGACATTCTAACAAAACATCCCAAATTATCCCGAATGTTAGTATCTGACTAATTGGCAACTTTTTTTAAGATTAAGAGAGACTGTGTGTTTGGAGATCATTTTTTTTTTTTTTTTTTTTTTTTTTTGCGGTTCCCAGGCCTCTCACCGTTGTGGCCTCTCCCGTTGCGGAGCACAGGCTCCGGACGCGCAGGCGCAGCGGCCATGGCTCACGGGCCCAGCCGCTCCACGGCACGTGGGATCTTCCCGGACCGGGGCACGAACCCGCATCCCCTGCATCGGCAGGCGGACTCTCAACCGCTGCGCCACCGGGGAAGCCCCTGGAGATCATTTTTAAAGAGTCTTCCTTTTCTTAGACACAAGCAGCCGTTCTGAGCTGACCTTGGGAGAGAATTGCCAATCCAACAATTTGCATATGTAATGTTTGCCACTGCACTTCCTTCAAGAGTAAAGCAGCTCCTTGAAATCTGGCCTTTTATCTGCTAGCAAAGTTTATAGATCGTAAAATTACCATTTTGCTTTCATTAAGATTGGATAAAAAGGGATTCTGTGTAAGATGTACTGTTGAAAAATAATGTTCAATCTTATGTTTATTATAACACAACCTGCGTAAACCCAGTTGGCCCAATAGATCTCTGAAGTATTTAACAAATAGTGTGATTATCTCCATTTCACCAAGGAGACAGTACAGCCCAGTGGAAGCAGAGAAAGTTCAAATGTCCAGCTTCCAACAGCAGGGCTTGAATTCAAAAGAACACTGCTTCCAACGTGTGTTCCGTGAGCATCAGCCTCATCTGGTTTGTTTTTGTAAGTAAAAGTTTCCAGAATAAATTAAACTTAGAAAATACTGAACAGTATATCCTGTTTTTGAAGCTTGGGCAGTCATATGAACATATTAAAGGTCCTAAGAATTCCTGCAGTGGAGAAATTTGTTAGATTGTGTTTAGCTTAGCACATGTTTGCTTCTAGATTTCATTATTCCACGTAATGCTGTTTGTATCCTACAGAAAACTCTTAATATAAGATACTCTAAAGGACTCATTAGAATTTCATGTACACACTGGTACTTATTTTTATCTTCCCCTTGATAATTAGCCCATAGGCAGTAATATGGTCTAGGGTATGGTAGAACCCTGAAGCTCATCTTTACACAGCCCCCAAATAATGTGCTATCTTCTGCCAATTATGATTATAAACAGGTGAATTACTTAATATTGAGTATAAGAATCACATTGCCATCATTAAATTCTACCACTACTTATACATTTATTGGAGAGAGCAGGTGTCCATAAAAGCAAGAAAAGGAACAAACGCCCATTCTTCACAGGATCCTCGTGGGTCATATGATAATGATTTGAAGAACTACTGCCAGAAAGCACGTGCTAGGAGTCACGTTCACTGACCAGGAGTTCTGCTGGGGCATGGGGACAAGGGCAACTCCTACTCCGAGACTGACCTGCAGACACTCAAGGGAAACGGATGGCTCAGGCTATCAAGGGAGAAGAGCAGGTGTCTTCAGCCTCTTCTGCAGCGATGGCTCAAGTTTTCCCACGTCTGTGAGATCAAGACCCTACCCTGGATGGAGTAGCATCTCCGTCACGCTGGCAGAGGCTGGCAGCAAAGGGAGAGGTCTAGAGGGCAGTGCATGCGAGGGAGAGTGTGACATAGAGCACACCTCTCACACCACTGGATGCTCACTCCCTACGCCTCTTAATTTGCCTCATTAAAATCTAAAAGTCATTGGTCATGGTAAAAAACAAACAGAAAAACAACCCCCTAGACCCTCTTTACCAAGGATCACCAACAAATCAACTTTACCGTTTCACAGTTGTCTGGAAGCAGGCAGCTTTCTGACCTAACACTCAACAGTAGCAACTGGCTGCCTCCAAGGTTCATGCAGGTAGAGATGAGTACTCGAAGTAAACACAAGCATGTGGACACAGCTGGAATCACATTTAAATTGCATGGCAAACCGCTATGGACTACTAAACAGCAGCACCAACCAAAATGAATTATTTTTTAAGACTTTTAAAATCATGTATTGATGATAATTTGATTTTATGTAAAGTATCCCCCAAAATAATAAAAAGAAAAATACCAATGCATGCAATAAAGTGAAATAAAATACCCACAGCTCCCAAAAGTTGCTTTAAGATATCCCAGGGTACCACAGTGAACTCACAGGGCTTTTGCAGGATATTTTAAATGTTCAAGGGAAACAGTGCTACTCAGATCTGCCAGTCACCCTGCAAACTATTAGCTAGAGTTCGTTCATATTTTCAGTATTCGATTGTGCCACCCTTCTGTAGACCCTATCATATCTTTGCAAAGCTACGTTTTCTGTAGTTGCTATGACAAAAGGCAAGTGCCTCAACAAAGATCAATGTGGAACAGCAAATGAGGGTGGAGGTGTCCCATCCGATTCCCAGCTGGCTGTGAACGCTTCTGACTGTGCAGTCACCAGCGAGAACAGGAATCACTTCTTATCCATCTTTGCGCAACGTCCAGCAGGGATGCAATGCCATGCATGAGGCAGGTCCTCCCTAACTATTTGCGACATGTTACTATTGGATAAATACAACACAAAGTAGCGCATCACTACACAGCAAAGTACTTATTACAGTGTGTATACAACACCGGTGAATGTGTTTTTGGAAAGCAGAGCCTGCGCTAAGGAATCTGTGGTAAAACCCATTTTGTTCCTATGGGACGAAGCAAGAAAATCCACGTCATCTTTTCTGACCCATCTGAGATGCCCTTTAGGCCCCAGGGTTCCTCAAACAGCTAGAACAATGTGTGCAAAATAGTTTCATAAGTGAAGGAGGAAAGGCATCACCGAATCAACCAATCAAGGTTAAGAATAGGATGGGGACTTCCCTGGTGGCACAGTGGTTAGGAATCCGCCCGCCAGTGCAGGGGACACGGGTTCGATCCCTGGTCCCGGAAGATCCCACATGCCGAGGAGCAACTAAGCCCGTGAACCACAACTACTGAGCCCGCGTGCCTAGAGCCCACGCTCTGCAACAAGAGAAGCCACTGCAATGAGAAGCCTGTGCACTGCATTGAAGAGTAGTCCTTGCTCCCTGCAACTAGAGAAAGCCCACGCACAGCAACGAAGACCCAATGCAGCCAAAAAAAAAAAAAAAAAAAAAAGACAGAATAGGATAAAGGAGTCACTAAATGTTCACATGTTCCAAATGTCCTGTGTCCCAGGAAAAAAGAGAGGTTGTGTGAGAGACAGGAAATGAGTAAAGAATGAGAGTCACAGAGACCCCCTGTGAAAGGGGAAGGATAGGAGGGGAAGGGACATTGTTAAAAAGTCAAGCTGTGTGTGTGTGGCTTCAGTAGCCACACCAGGGATGGTCTGGGAAGGAAGGGCTGACTAAGAGGAAGAGAGCGCCTGGGCTGAGACTGCCGTGGTTCAGAAGGGGAAAAAACTTAACACAGCCCCATTCAGGATGGGAGCGCAGAAGTATCTGGCCATGCTGTCACCATGATCGTTGTTCCCCAAATGTGCTAAAAAAAAAAAAAAGACCACAGTAGGCACTGGAGGGGGTTTAGCTAGTAGTGGAGGGATGTCTCTTTCATTGTAATGGCTATATACATATTTTTATGCATTTCCTTGTGTTCTAAAGATATACCTAGCATCAAACACTTAATATCACAACATTATTGCTGACTAGGAGGAGGACAGAGGAAGCTACATTGTTACCCAGCAGACACACACCACAGGGACCACAGGCATGCCCCGGAGCTACTAAGTGCGAAAGCTGGTAAAGACATTCGGTAAATGTTGGAGAAACACTGTTCATGATGGTTCCCCAACGGGCCCTGGCCTTTCTCAAATTTTGCAGGACCTTGTTATACAAATTCTTGTAATGTTGCAAAGCCTCGCTTTAGGGGAAAAGAACTTGTTTGCTGGTGCATCTAGATAGGAGAGCAGGTGCTCTGAAAAATGTGAAGAGAGCAAGATAAACATTTCATGCCCAGGCATACACAGGTTAGAGCTCCCCAGATGTAAGAGGAAAGAAGCGTCCACAGGTGTGTGCAGTAATAATATCAAGCTTCTGTTTATTACGAATACCTAACGTGGCACAGGTCTAACAGGGAAAAAAACTTTCTCTAATCATAAATTGTATCATTTTATGCCTGGTCGTTCCTTTTACCACAAAGAAGAAAAGAGTTTGCGTTCATTAAAGTTTACCATTCTAAAGGAAGAATAATACTTTAATCTTGTTCTTCCCTAAAGCAGGAGCTTCAGAAACATTTTTAAAAGAGTAATATTTTCTGTTATTATTTCCCCACACTGATTTTTCGCGATTTTCAAAGTATTTCCTGTTTTTAGTGCTGTAATCCACTTATATCCTCCTCAGGGAAAAAGATGATCAGGGGATATTTCTTGGTAAATGCTCTGAATTTATTCCAGCTTGTTTTGTAATAAAAAACATTCTGGAACATGTTAGTTGGTAGAAATGAAGCAAAGATGGTATAAACAAGCTTTTTTAACAAGACCTTATTTCACACGTAGAACATGTTGAAATGCTGCTGAGATGGGACATCAAAACAACTGAGTGCGGGGCTTCCCTGGTGGCGCAGTGGTTGAGAGCCTGCCTGCCGATGCAGGGGACGCGGGTTCGCGCCCCGGTCCGGGAAGATCCCACATGCCCCGGAGCGGCAAAAAACCAAACAACTGAGTGTTAAGAATTATTGAGAAGAGCAGTGTGTGTGTGTTTAGAAAAAGAGAGCTGTCCTTACTCACTTTAAAAAGTAGGGCTTCCCTGCTGGCACAGTGGTTGAGAGTCTGCCTGCCGATGCAGGGCACACGGGTTCGTGCCCCGGTCCGGGAAGATCCCACATGCGGCGGCGGAGCTGCCGGGCCCGTGAGCCATGACCGCTGCGCCTGCGCGTCCGGAGCCTGCGCTCCGCATCGCGAGAGGCCACAACAGTGAGAGGCCCGCCTACCGCAAAAAAAAAAAAAAAGAAAGAAAAAAAGTGTAATTTCTGGGGCTTCCCTGGTGGCGCAGTGGTTGAGAATCCGCCTGCCGATGCAGGGGACGCGGGTTCGTGCCCCGGTCTGGGAGGATCCCACATGCCGCGGAGCGGCTGGCCCCGTGAGCCATGGCCGCTGGGCCTGAGCGTCCGGAGCCTGTGCTCCGCAACGGGAGAGGCCACAACAGTGAGGCCCGCATACCACAAAAAAAAAAAAAAAAAAAAAAAAAAAAAAAAAAGTGTAATTTCTTCTGGAACTAGAAAGCAATATTGATTTTGAGTATTCTCATTTACCACTGAATAATTTTCCCCAAGATTCAGAAAACAATGCAATAGAAGATTTATTGATATAATTAATTATCATACTATTGAATTAATAAACTACAAATAAACCCATGTCTCTGTGGATGCAAGTATGATCTATTAAACACAAATATATCCTAACAGTGCCCCCCAGCTCCAAATCCAAATGTATGCAAAAATTAAAAGCAACAGCTACCTATAATATTTACAATCTAACTTCAGAATTCACTCAAGAATTGGCCTAGCGTATAAATGAAAGTCGTAAAACACGATAGGACCCATCATTGCCAGTGTGAGGCATACATAGAAGACATCAGAACACAAGGTTAGAAATGGTTTGTTCTAAAATGGGATCATAAATGAAGGGAGTAGGAGGTGAGAAGACAGAGATTACTGGGCCAGAGGGCAATTGAGAGGGCTTCATGGAAGAAGTGGCAGCTGATATGAGAAGTAAGAAGTGCAGAGATAAGTAGGAATGGGAGAAAGAAATTCTAGACAGAGGAACCAGAATAAGCAAAGCAACAAAGACAGAAAAGCATGGGATGTACAGCCTTCAGGAAAATGAAATTGGTTTGGAAAAAGCCAGTGTATATGAAGGAAACTACTCATAACAGCTAAAATATGCCTGAAACTGTTACATTTTATATATAACATTTAATCCTCACCACAATCCTATGAGGTGGGTACTATTTTATCACGATGTTAAAATGAGGAAATTAGAGCATTAGGGGGATTAAGAAACTTGTCTGAGTTTCTCCAGGTGGGAAGGGACACAGCTGATGTTCAAACCCAGGAAGTACGAGTTCAGAGCCTGTATTCTTAACTGAAGCATCGCAGTTTACCCCAAACTGAACTCAGCACCTTCTGCCCTAGTTGTGTTTCTCCTCCTGGAGAAGAGTGCCTCTCATTTCAGTGTTTGAAGCTGCATCCGTCCACCCAGGGGCTGACGCCAGAAATCAGGAACCATATTGACCCCTTTCTCCCTTCACCTCCACATCCCGTCAATGGCCCAACCTGGGCTTGTTCAGCTCCGTAGAGCTCTCAGGCCCTCCGCACTTCTTTCCATCTCCCACCTCTCTTATAGTCCTGGTCACGCACTACGGCTCACCCGGGCTGATGAACAGCCTCCTGTGTGGCCCCTCAGCCTCCGGTCTTGCTTCTCTCTGAGCAATGGTCCTCAAAATGTGGTCCCAGGACCAGGGCTTTAGCATCTCCTGGGAGCTTGTTAGAAATGCAGATTCTTAGGCTCTCCCCAGATCTACTCAAAGGTGGGATTCAGCAATGGGGGTTCTAACAAGCCCTCCAAAGGATTCTGGCACACACTGAAATTTGAGGTCCACTCCCTCAAGTCATCTCTCTCTACACTGCAACCTGGGCACACCTTCCAACTGCAAATTAGATCAAACCCTTTCTTGTGCTGATTAATTTTCACACAATTTCAACGGAGGTGCTGTTTCTTGGGAGAACTCACCCTACTCAATTCATGGGGGTTCCCTGTGCAACCTCCCTTGACCCCCATACCTCCCTATCAGAGCACTCGTCATACTTGATTCGGATTGCTTATCTGTCTGTCTCTCTCTCTCTTAGCTGCACACTCTAGAAAGGCAGGGATGGAGCTTGCCTTGCTCATCACACATCCCCAGCACTTAATCACTTGTGAAGGAGAGGGAGGGAGGGAGGGAGAAAAAAAAAAAAGAATGGATGAAATGACAGCTAAGGTCATGTTCTAGAAATCCTGAATGTCAGGTTACAAAGTTAGAAGTTCAATAGATAATGCGGAGTCATTCAGAGTTTCTGGGCCGGAGGCTAGGAGGGAGGAATGGTTGAAATGCTCAAACCACAAGCAGAGGATGACTCATGGTGCAGAGGACGGATTGGGCAGAGTAAGGGAAGCAGGAGAACAGAGAAATCCTCCAAAGGAAGACAGTGAGGGCCTGCATGGGTTTTATGGGAAAAGGAACAGAAGTGGACCAGTGTTACTTGGCTTTGGATTATCCGACCAGAGCAACCCCCAGGTGATAAACCTGGAAAACGCTGATGATTCAAATCCAAATGAGTAAAAAGATGGTGACACGATTAGCAAAACAATAGTAAGTGTGGAAGTAAGCTAAGTTCTGACTGAAGGAATGAGGACCTTAGGGGTGGGTCACCTTCAAGGTAACTGGTAACTGTGGGTTATCTGGATAGAAAGGTTGGGTGTACATATGGAGGTGATGGCCTCAGGAGGAGGGGAAGCCTAAAGAAGCAGCCTTGGGCGGCACCGGTAGAGAGTTCAGGGTGGAAGGCACAGAGAGCCTGGCGCTGGTGATGGCTAGTGATGTAGGGAAGGTGAAGGAAAGACCTGTGATTTGCGGGGTGGGAAGGGGGCCAGACTTCTTAAGAATCATTTTCAACACAAATAAAAGTAAAAAAAAAAAAAAAAAGATTGTAAACCCATCAATTAAAAAAATTCATTGGAGTAGGTAGTATTTGCTACCTCAGTTCCACTCTCCTGGGTAGATAACGCCAACGCCCCTACGGGGCATCCTCTCCAGCCTTTTCCTTTGCTCATTCATACGGAGCCTAAGACTCCCCTTGGGCTACACGCCCATCTCAAAAATCCATACCCTTTCAATTCATTCTCCAGCAACATTTAACAAATACTAGAGGGAAAATGGATTTCTGAGCTCAGAAGCATACAAACCCATAGTTATGATTGCATAGAGACAAACATATGAAACATTCATGCACTGAATTGATTAGGACCAAAGTACCTTGTTAAAATGTAGCTTTTTTTTTTTTTTTTTTTTTTGTGCTACGCGGGCCTCTCACTGTCGTGGCCTCTCCCGTTGCGGAGCACAGGCTCCGGACGCGCAGGCGCAGCGGCCACGGCTCACGGGCCCAGCCGCTCCGCGGCACGTGGGATCTTCCCGGACCGGGGCACGAACCCGTGTCCCCTGCATCGGCAGGCGGACTCTCAACCACTGCGCCACCAGGGAAGCCCCAAAATGTAGCTTTTCAAAATCATACACTCAAATATTCAAATGCCAGTTTTTAATGGAGGAAAGTAATTATAAGCATTATATTAATTATGCATTTAAATACTTCAGGTGGTTGATTTGATATGCAGTTTGGGTTACTTTACTTTCCTATCAATATTCAAAATAAAAAACAATTACCCTAGAAGTCTAGAAAAGCTTTTATGAAGTTAGCCTGCCCAGTGGAGGTATAGAGTTATCAGTATCCAGTGAGGACACTTGGATCATTAGCATAGACCCCACTCCAGCAATCAGGAGGACTGACTAATAAATCAGCTTTTTGAACCATATAGACAGAGAAGAACCATAAAGAACATGTTTGACTCATTCTGATCAACTCTAAATCTTTGTAGTCACAACATAGCATCCATGGGAATAGTCAACTTCGAAAGAAAAGAGTACTTAACTGTTTCTGCAAGTGAGTGGCTAATGTCTGTCCTTCTGTTAGAATGTAAGTTCCACGAGGATGGTTTTAACATTGTCTTTTCCTATTGTGTCCCTAGACTTTAGTAGCATTTTACAGAGCAGATGATCAATACCCGTGGAAGGAAACAGGGATGGAAAGAGGTAGAAAGGGAGCAGGGGAGGGAGGGAGGGAATAAAGGAAAGAGAGATGGAGGGAGGAAGCCTCCCCACTTGGACCGACTATGAAAACCAGACCATGTCAGACTACATTCAGGTACACAAGGTACATTTGTTGTGTGTGTGTGTGTGTGTGTGTGTGTGTGTGTGTTTTAATTGTATTGGATTACAGTTGATTTACAATGTTGTGTTAGTTTTTTCAGGTGTACAGTAATGTGATTCAGTTATACTTATACATATATTCATTCTTTTCAGATTCGTTTCTCATGTAGGTGATCACAGAACATTGAGGACAGTTCCCTGTGCCACACAGTAGGTCCTTGTTGGTGGTTACTCTCCCTCTTCATATTTTCTTTTAAAGATGGGGAAGAAGGAAAGTTCTAATTCCCTGGAAGCGTTCCTTGCCGGCCTGCCATCACCGGGGAGTTATGCTTGGCCTGCTTTTTGTAGGGCGCCTTCCCAAAGATTATTTTCAAAATTATAAAGTCAGGCACTTCCTATTTTTTAAGCGTCTGACCAAGGATCTCATTTATTTTTCCACTCTGCGATGAACAGACTATCTCAGTTATGAAGATACTTAAAATACTAAAATTTTCCTTAGCAGAGCAAACGTTGGGTTAAATTTCATATCTACCATATTTGTTTTAGGAAGATAAGAATGTTCCCATCTAGATATTATTGAAACTACCTTGGTGAAACCTTTCCTCAATAATCTGAGCCACTTTCCTATAAATGTTATTTTGAAAAATATATGGCCATTTACAAAGCACTTTAAAATATATTTTCAGAACAATCATGGGAGAAAATAGGAAATCCCATTCTACAGATTAGAAAATTGAGGCTGAGAAGTATTTAATAACATAAAGTTACAGAGCTTGGAAGAGGAGGAACAGATATGTGAACTGTGATCCATCTGTTCTTCCAATCAGCTAGCTGACTCAGAGAAAAATGAATTTTTTTCTATTATTTGTATTTAATTCATAAACCAAGGCAAGCATCTTGCCACTAGCTCTCATTTTCTAATCTCTCACTAGGTTAATATAGAAAACACTAGCTCAAGTTCAGAGCGTTTGAATATCTTGAGGAAAAGGAATCTTTCTTATCCTGGCAAAGAATAACTTGGGTCTTTTTATAGTGTTTTGGATTTGTCCATTCTAATAGGTGCGCAGTAATATCTCTTTGTTGTTTCAATTTGCATTTCCCTGGTGAAATATAATGTTGAGCCTCTTTTCATATGCTTATTTGTCATCTGTATATTTTCTTTGGCAAAGGGTCTGCTCAGGTCTTTGGCTTTTTTTTTTTTTTTTTTTTTTTTTGGTATACCGGCCTCTCACTTCTGTGGCCTCTCCCGCCGCTGTGGCCTCTCCTGCCACGGAGCACAGGCTCCGCACGCACAGGCTCAGCAGCCATGGCTCACGGGCCCAGCTGCTCTGCGGCATGTGGGATCTTCCCGGACCGGGGCACGAACCTGTGTCCCCTGCATGGGCAGGCGGACTCTCAACCACCGCGCCACCAGGGAAGTCCTGGCCCATTTTTTTAATCAGGTTGTTTGTGTTCTTATTGTTGAGGTTTAAGAGTTCTCTGTATGTTTCAGAAAACAATCCTTTATCAGATATGTGTTTGCAAATATTTTTTCTGTCCTAATCTTCAATCTTTCAGCAGTGTCTTTTGAAGAGTAGTTTTTAATTTTAATGAAGTCCAGCTTATCAATTATTTCTTTCATAGATTGTGCGTTTGATGTTGTATCTAAAAAGTCATCACTGGGCTTCCCTGGTGGCGCAGTGGTTGAGAGTCCGCCTGCCGATGCAGGGGACGCGGGTTCGTGCCCCGGTCTGGGAAGATCCCACATGCCGCGGAGCGGCTGGGCCCGTGAGCCGTGGCCGCTGGGCCTGCGCGTCCGGAGCCTGTGCTCCGCGGCGGGAGAGGCCACAACAGGGAGAGGCCCGCGAACCACCCACCCACACACAAAAAAAATAAAAAAAAATAAAAAGTCATCACTATACTCAAGGTCATGTAGATTTTTTTCCATAGAGTTGAGGGATACCAGGATATGCCACCCCAAAATATGCTTCTTTAGTATATGGATTATTTTGAGCTAAAGGCCACTGAAAACTATTAGATGCAAGAAAAGTTCTAAAAATTGGGCACAAGTTTTCCTTTTGTAAAGTAAATTTACATTTATAAAGAAAATTTCCGTTTGAGAAGTCTTCCTCTCCCTTACTAGGAGGAGGAGAACTCAAGAATTCTTTTTTTTTTTTTTTTTTTGATGAAGACACGAAAAGAGAAAAATCCATTTATTTCTTTGTGCCTTTTAATGGCATTCTCTGTGTCCATTCCAAGAATAAAACAACCACATCAGGCCAAGCAAACATGGACACAGAGTTATAATGTCCTTTACGTGCTACGTACACAGCAGCAATCTTATGTGGCCTCGAACTTTCATCAAATCTGTTTCCGGGTGCTGTCAATTCCACCTTTAAAAAGCACTACCGTACATCAGCAAAAATACATGACTCAAAATATGTAACAGCATTGCTTAGTGGAACAAGAGATCTCATTCCCTGAAAAGTATAGTAAAAAGTCTACAGAAAATCATATGTAAAATTTAAATATCTTATTAATTGTTAAGTAAGTAGAACATCTATCTTGGAACTTTATGTTAAATGAAGGTAAGGTTAACCTACCTTTGCCCACGCTCTTCACTAGAAGGAATCAATAGCAGAATAACTGAGGTAGAAGAACAGATAAGTGACCTGGAAGACAGAATGGTGGAATTCACTGCTGCGGAACAGAATAAAGAAAAAAGAATGAAAAGAAACGAAGACAGCCTAAGAGACCTCTGGGACAATGGTAAATGCACCAACGCTCTCCTTATAGGGTTCCCAGAAGGAGAAGAGAGAGAGAAAGGACCAGAGAAAATATTTGAAGAGATTATAGTCAAAAAATTTTCTAACGTGGGAAAGGAAATAGCCACCCAAGTCCAGGAAGCACAGCAAGTCCCATACAGGATAAACCCAAGAAGAAACACGCTGAGACACATAGTAATCAAATTGGCAAAAATTAAAGACAAAGAAAAATTATTGAAAGCAACAAGGGAAAAACGACAAATAACATACAAGGGAACTCCCATAAGGTTAACAGCTGATTTTTCAGCAGAAACTCTACAAGCCAGAAGGGAGTGGCATGATATACTTAAAGCGATGAAAGGGAAGGACCTACAACCAAGATGACTCTACCCGGCAAGGATCTCATTCAGATTCGATGGAGAAGTCAAAAGCTTTGCAGACAAGCAAAAGCTAAGAGAATTCAGCGCCACCAAACCAGCTCTCCAACAAATGCTAAAGGAACTTCTCTAAGTGGGAAACAATTCTCATCAAGGGAAAAATGGCACCTACTGAAATCTGCATAACAAACTTTTGCTAAACAACCCTTGTTTCCTGTACTTTTCCTGGTCACCTTCCCAGAACCTATCCTGCCCAGATGCCCCAAACGCCTTTTCTTTTGTTTTGGTCTAAGCTGATATATAAATCCAAGTTCTAACCATCCCTTTGAGCTTCTCATCTCTGGATACTCCTATGTGTAAACTCATGCAAATAAACTTCTGTTTTTTTCTTTTAGTAATCTGTCTCTGGTCTTTCTCATTTACAGGAACTCAGCTAGAGAAGCTTAGAGGGGTAGAAGAAAAGATTTTTTTTCCTCCCCTGCAGGGTTTAATTTTGAGGAACTGCTTTCCAATGTACTCGGTGACCAAAAATGAATTACACAACTTCACTGAAACTCTTCATTTTAAAATGGGGAATATTGGGGGCTTCCCTGGTGGCGCAGTGGTTGAGGGTCCGCCTGCCGATGCAGGGGACGCGGGTTCGAGCCCCGGTCCGGGAGGATCCCACGTGCCGCAGAGCGGCTGGGCCCGTGAGCCATGGCCGCTGAGCCTGCGCGTCCGGTCCGGAGCCTGTACTCCGCAGCGGGAGAGGCCACAACAGTGAGAGGCCCGCATACCACAAAAAAAATTTAAAAATAAAATGGGGAATATTATTTATATGCATGTGAGACTAAATGAGGTGATAAACATGAGGAGTCTGGTACATTAAAAAGTAAGAACATTCATATTTAAGGGTTTTAAAGGCACCAAGAATATCATTATGTAACCATGCAGAAAGCAGGAACCAACCCTGAAGAGACTTAATACCAAAATCATTTCCACTTCACCCTTTTTCTGTGTGGCATGAGAAAATGCTAGCTAAAGCTAACTTGGGACTTGCAAACAGGGACCCCGTCCTTAACAGCTGTGAGGCCTTGGGAAAGTAGAGTAATCTCTCATGCCTCAGTTTCCTTGTCTGTATGGGGTAAGCGATAGTTTCTAGCACCTGGAACTGTGAGTAAAAAATGAATTAACACAGAAGAGGTCCTGGCACATAGCAAGGGGTCATGGAAGGTGAGTAAAAATTATCGTTGCTATTGCTGTTTTTGTTTGCCAACTGCAGGCCTGTCTGTGCTGTAAGTACTAGAAGCTTCTGGTTGGCCTCTCCTGCTGCCCACTTTCCGTCAGCCTTTCTGAATCTGTGTCTTTGCCTCAACTAGACATAATATGAGGCTCAAATGTGAGTGTGGGTGTATTTTGACTTGTACTTTATTTATGCATAAATAACAATTTATTGCACAAACAATTTCTTGCTTCTGTTTCTGCAAGGAGCTATAGTTCCTTTCTGTTTCTCTCTACTCACTCACATTCACTTCCCTTTCCTCATCCTTCCTTCCCCACCCCTGCCAAAGTCAAACCAAACTTAGCTGAAATGGCTTTTTATTGTGAATTATCTGTGCTGGGTCAATAGCTTTCAATGGAACAAAAACGTTTCCTACCTCCTTGAAAGCTCACTTTGCTTTTGTTCCTATACTCATTGCATTGTTAAGAAAACAATCTTATTTTAAGATTAAATTTACTTGCAGAGATATTCAAAACAGCCAAATTTGATTAGTTCTCAAAACCAACATCAGTTTGGCATTTCCAGTCATGAAAAAAAAAAAAGCAATAGTACAAATTCTGTAGTAGCTTATAGTCTTTAACTAAACAAACAAACAAAAAAACCCAACAAACAAAAAAACCAGACATCACAGACAATATAGAATTGTTAAAAGTACAGGTTTGAACCCTGACCTGCTACTATTAGATCTGTGACATTGAGCAAATCACTTGACATCTCTGAGCTTCAGTTACCCAAGCTATAAACTGAGGATTATAATGGGTACCTTTAGTGCTGTCATGAAGATTAAATGCAATAATTGCCTTGAAATGCTTACTACACAGGCTGATCTTACGAAATAACTAACAACTAATTTTAAGTCAAATGATTTTAACTTTCAATTGTCACTTTTAAATACATCTGAACTTTGGAATGTACCAAAGCTTTTCTAAAAATCTTTATTTAATTCCTTAGCTATGTGTACAACATAGGTAGTTTTGTTCTAACTATTTCACATGAAATAGGCTCTCTTGTTTGTGCGTATGACCCATTCGATCTGGGAGCTGGTGCCTCCCTGAACTAGAGCAAGGATTTTGAGCCCTATTATCATGCATGACCAGTAAGAGTTGAAAGTAGCCTTTATTTTTCTTTCTGAAACTTAATACAAACTGACAGACCATAAGCAGCCATTTCTGCGTCTGTGTCAGTTCCAAGGAGTGCACCACACTTCCTGACCTCCCCCTGACCCGACTTCTTTGCCATCCCTCGGGGCACAAATGGAAAATCATTCCCCGGCTCACAACCCTTCAGTCTCTTTGCTTTCCCTCCTAGATCTGCTAAATAAAAAGTAGCAAACTTCCAGGTCCCTCTCAAAACATTGTATAGTTCTTGACTGTTTAAAAAAGGAAGAGAGAAAGAAAGAAAGGAAGGAAGGAAGGAAGGAAGAAGAAAGAAAGAGAAAGGAAGGAAGGAGGGAAGGAAGAAAAGAAAGAAAGAAAGAGAAAGGAGGGAAGGAAGGAAGAAAGAAAGAAAAAGAAAGAAAGAGAAAGAGAAAGGAAGGAAGGAGGGAAGGAAGAAAAGAAAGAAAGAAAGGTTACACATGATTCCTGCCTCTGAGAAGTAGCTGTTAGGCCCACCACATGGTACAGCGCGGGTTACACAACTCCTGGAAAGGGGAAGCTGAGGAGGACTCCAAATTTGGTTGGGGTAAGTGGACCCCTAAGATGCATCTAATTTTTCCATTGTCATGTGGCTACTGAGCTGATCATGTGGAAGAGAAACTTTCAGCTCAGTCTTAGATAAACTTCGTGGAAATTGTGTCAACTTGGGCAAATTTTACATGATAGGCAGTAGTGAAGATAGGACCTGCTTTCATCTGATAATGTTTGTAAAATATCCTCTGGGGACTTAACAAAAAGATTTCTTATTTTTTTCAAAATTCAGAATATTAAAGACAATTAGATAAAAAGATGAATGTTGAATGTCTCCAAATCTGCTCTAAAATTTACCTCTTTGGTGTTAAATTGTATCTAGCATTTCCAGTGTAACTCTGAATTCCGTATGGAATTAAGCATAACCCATGTTTTGTGTGTGCAGAAGCCATGTGCCCTACCTGAACATTACTAAAATCCAGTTATTCTTTTTTATTATTAGAAGAATAATTAGAGTAGGGTTGCCTGATTTAGCAAATAAAAATACAGAACTCTTGTATTCTGAAATTCAAATTTAATCAAGGGTCCTGTATTTTACACAGTGACCCTAAGTTAGAGAAAATTTTTAAAAATAAAAAATAAATTAAAAATAAAAATGGTAATGATCACATAGACGGAGGCTGGGCAGGAGCTGGTGTCAGATTCATTGACATCAAGAGATCAGCACAGGAGGCAGGCATAGAGATACGGGACCCTGATTCTGCAGATTAGAGATACCCAAGTAGAACCAAGAAACTCATTTTAATATAGACAATAAACCTGTATAAACAATAAAGATTTAATATCTATAATTAACAAAATGCTTAAAAATTTACAAGGACATACCAGTGATATATTAGAAAAATTGAAAAGTGTTATGAAATAAAGTTCACCAAGTCCAAATGGCTTGAGTGAAATAAATGGGAGAATGCAGAAAAGTAATTGATATATTGTTATACCCCTCAGGATGACACTGCAAGTGCCCAACTAGAAAAGTGACAGCATTTTATTCCATTTTAACACTTTTTTTTTTTCCTCCGGTACGCAGGCCTCTCACTGTTGTGGCCTCTCCCGGCTGCGGAGCACAGGCTCCGGACGCGCAGGCGCAGCGGCCACGGCTCACGGGCCCAGCCGCTCCGCGGCACGTGGGATCTTCCCGGACCGGGGCACGAACCCGTGTCCCCTGCATCGGCAGGCGGACTCTCAACCACTGCGCCACCAGGGAAGCCCTTTACTCCATTTTAAATGGCTTTCGGCGGATCATGAGGATCCGTATGCAGCCCGAGCCTGTTTGTTTCAAGATTATTTGAGAAGAACCAAGAAGGTATCCTGTTTCAACCCCAGCTGATACACTGCAATTCAACTCTAGCACTAAGCGCCTGGAATTCGTGCAGACTCCACAAGTTAAAATCTCGGTCCTCCACATGACTGTCCCCACCTCAGACACCAGCCAAAATGTCAAGGGGTCCCCAAGCCACCTGCACTCTGGCCCACTGGCTACAAATTTGGAGGTTCCTACAACCTCCATCAGTTTCAATTATTCCCTAGATTGACTCGCAGAATTCAAGAAAGAGTTATACTTCTTATCACAGTTTTATTACAAAGGACACAAGTCACAAACAGCCAAATAATGAATCACATAGGTCTGGGAAGGTCCCAAATATGAAACTTTGTGCCTTCTTATGAAATCGTGGTGTATCAGCTTCCCAGCACATCCACGTGGTCACCAACTAGGAAGCTTCACTGAGCTTCAGTGTTCAGAGTTGTTACCGGGATTTCATGGATTGATTAAATCATTGGCCACACGATTGAACTCAATCTCCAGCCACCTTCCCTTCCCCAGGGGTCAGGCAGCCGGAAGTCCCAGCCCTCTAATCTGTACTTGGTCTTTTTGGTGACCAGCCCCCATCCTGAATATATCTAGGGGACTGTGAATTACCTCATTAGCATAAACTCAGGCGTGATCCAAGGGCCTAGAGAATAACAAAGACACTTCTACTGCTTGAGAAATTCCAAAGGTTTTGCAAGTTACAAGTCAGGGGCTTCCTGGGGCTTCCCTGGTGGCACAGTGGTTGAGAGTCCTCCTGCCGATGCAGGGGACGCGGGTTCGTGCCCCGGTCCGGGAGGATCCCACGTGCCGCGGAATGGCTGGGCCCGTGAGCCATGGCCGCTGCGCCTGCGCGTCCGGAGCCTGTGCTCCGCAGCGGGAGAGGCCACAGCAGTGAGAGGCCCGGGTACCGCAAAAAAAAAAAAGAAGATGGGGAGGAGGAGCCCCTGAAAGAATTGGGGAGCAGCGAGAGGAAAAAGCAAAACCATGAACAGGGGATTTGAGAAGCCAGGGAAATCAAGTGTTTCACAAAGAACACCCACAGCATCTAATACCCTGGTCAGGTCCAGTACAACCAGGGATGAAGTGTCCTTGATTTTAGGAACGAGGAGTTTATGGAATTCAAAATGCTAGAAGCAGAAAGCAAAATTGAATTAGGGATGAACTGATAGTGAAGGAGAGAACCGGTATGAGCAACTGTTCCAAGAAGTCTGGTTGTAAAGTGGAGGGTATTGGAGGAAATGAGACAGGTTTTCTGTATTAAAGAGCTGAGCATGTTCAAATGACTAAGGCAACAGATCTCAACCATGGCCAGCAAGTAACGCCACCTGGGAAGCTTTGATACATACCTGTGGCTAGACCCTGACCATGGATATTCTGATTTAATTAGTCTGAAGTGAGGCTGAGGCATCAGTTTGTTTGAAAGCTCCCTAGGTGAGTCCAATGCAGCCATATTTGGAGCCACTGGTCTAAGGGAAGGACCCGAGTGAGAAGGAACGAGCGAAAATGTAAGAAAGAAAAAAGATGGGAATTCCCTGGTGGTTAGTGGTTAGGACTTGGTGCTTTCACTGCTGGGGCCTGGGGAACTAAGATCCCACAAGCCAAGAGGCTTGGCCAAAAAAAAAGAGAGAAGAAAAATGATAACCACTGGAGTGAACAGGGCTCAGGCAGGGCAGAGGAGCCGGTCTTCAACAGGAGTGACATTTCTTCTGTTGGGGAAAGAGAAAGGGAGGAAGGATGGGTTCAGAAGTTGGCAAGGGCACGGCTGAGATAGGGAAGGAAGCCCAGGAGTTCCCGTGTGTCAGGCTGCAATTTCTTTGTGAAGTAGGAAGACAAGCCATCTGCTGAGGGCTCCGGGGAGTAGTTGGAGAGGAGATTAAGGACAGAAGAGAAGGGTTGGAATGGTCGCTACAGCAGGAGCCTGAAACAGAATTTCTGACCTTGCTGAAGACCCGTAGGAGGCTGGGGTGGAAACAGTCTATGCTCTTAGGTGACTTTCTCTGGCAGTGTTAAGACTCCAGGTTTTCTCAGACTGGCAAAGTGGGCATTTATCGTGACATGGTTCATGACCGAGGGGCCAAGGGACCCAAAGGAAAAAGTGCAGATAAAGGGAGTTATAGGTGTGGATTGCAGAATCTGGGGAAGATAGAAAAGGAACTGAAGAGACAAGAGGGCTGGTGGGAAGAAAGTAGAAAGTTCAATAGACTGGAAGGATCAATGAGATTGAAAAGGAAAGTAGCAAGAGAAGCTGAGTCATGAAAGGGGAAGATAGCAATGTTGTCAGCAGAGCAGCTGTTGGCATCTGAGTCTTCAGACATGCACAGAACTGGACGACGACCAGGTCTGGGTACCGCCAAGCGTGTGCACGGCTGAGGCCATATAGGAGAAGAAGCACCAGAACTTTCCATTTTCCAGAATACCCACTTTCCCGCATATTTCAATTAAGTCTTACTTATAATTTATATCTATGGTTTATAATTATACTATAAATGGTATACATAAATATACACTATATATAATCTATAAATATAGTTATATATTATAACTATAGTTTGCCCAGTATATCTTTGAAAACATAATAGGGAGGAAAAAAAGGAAAAAATGTATATACAGATAAAAAGGACTAGATGATCATAAAACAGAATGTTAACAGTAAGATCATGGTTAATTTTCTTTTCTTTTGTCCAAAAGTCAAATATTTCTATAATTAGAAAAGGCAATACATTTTATATTTTAAAAGGAAATGGTTTGCCCTAAATGAACTTTGCTCTTTCAAGATGTATTAATCTGGAAAGGAAGTAATATTCTGAACTACGGAACATAGTGCCATGTATTGGCACAGAGAACCGAATGCAAAGAGTAAATGCAATGAGTCACTTTCTTTCCTGCGTGTTTTAACCTGTGAGATAGAAATCAGGCCTAATTATTTGGATTTATAAATATTTACTCTCAGGACAAGTTCCTTATGTTGATAATGTTGACTTAGTAAATGCAAGTTGACATTGATATATAACAAGACTTCCTCTTTTGTAGGTTAGGTATGCTACGGAAAGAACTTCAGGAAGGAGAGCAAGAATAAAGCGAGCAAAGAAGAGCTTCTCTGACTACCCAGTTTTAACCTGGAACCCCTTCTGCAAACACACACACATTTCCTGTCCCCTTTCAACCTCACTTTCCTCCCTAGCACTTACCTGTGCCACAGGAATGTGTGAAATCTGACATACAACACACACACAAGTATTCGTGTGTCTTTGGTATAGATTAATTCGGAAATTCTGATTTACCTGGTCTGTGGTAGGATGTGAGCGTTGCTATTTTTTGAGGGACCCCAGGTGATTCTTCCCTGTAGCCAGGACTCCACATCATCAACCCAGTTAAATCGAAATGGAATTTTGGGGAGGCTTGCTTCCTTGTTCCATGACTACCAAGACGTTCTCTGGGCTGTTAACATTCTGTCACTTTTGGTCCCAGCCACCCTGAATACCTGCTTGTTCAATTTCCTGATACACAAATTTTCAGTGTCTGCCTTTTTGTCTCTCCTTGAAGAAAGTGAAGTGTACTAACCAAGTAAAAATGAAGAAAATAGATGCCTACGGTCCTTTGAGAAATGATTAAGTAAAGGGCAAATCACATCTCTTAGGTACTTCAAAGAGGCAAAATGAAAGAAATGCCTTTGATGGAAAAAGTTACACCTGTAAGAACTTGTCAAGGGCTGCTTGAAAATGTTTAATGGTGAGCACAGGGCCACAGCTGGCAAGAGTGCCATAATGAGATTGAACAGAAGCCCGGTAGCCACAGCTGCAGAGGTCACAGAGGGCCGCTGTAAGGAAGTTCATCGGGGATTATGAAGCAGCAGCTGGCAGGGCTACAGGTGAAACCAGCTCAGATGACATAAACTTTACATAAAAAATCACTTTCTCAACCAGCATCATGTTTTTTTTTTTCTTCAAGTTTTGCTTTTGAAATAATTATGGACTTATAGGAAATTGCAAAGATAATACAGAGAGGTCCCATGTACCTTTCACTCAGTTGCCCTGGATGGCTGCATCTTGTGTAACTACAGTCCAATATCAAACCCAGGAAACTGGCATTGGTACCAGGTGTGTGTACAGTTCTATGACGTTTTTGTCATATGTATACTTTCATGTACCATCACTATGACTGAGATATAGAAATATCCCATCATTTCCATTTTTCCGGGATAAATACCTAGGAGTGTGGTTGCTAGGTCTTCCCAGTGGATTGAGCTTTCTATCCTTATGGTCCTCTCTGTACCTGGTAATTCTCTTTGCTCTCAAGTCGGCTTCATCTGCTTTCTTCTGACTCGTGTTTGTTTGATATATCTTTTTCCACTCTTTTACCTTTAGCCTATCTATATTGTTATAGTTGAACTGAATGTATTATAGACAGCATATAATTGTGTCATTTTTTTAACACAAAGAAAAATTAATAGACTTTAACTTTTTAGAGGCTTTAGTTTGATGGGAAAAATCTTGCAATTCCCCTGTGATTAACATCCTGTGATTAACATCCTTGCAATTCCCCTGTGATTAACATCCTGCCTTAAATGTTCCAAATTGGAACATTTGTTACAATTGATAAACCAATATTGATACGTTATTATTAACAAAAGTTCATCATTTACAGTAGGGGTCACTTTTGTGTTGTACATTCTATGGTTTGGACAAATACACAATGTCATGTCCCCGCCATTCCAGTGTCACGCCAATAGTTTCACTGCCTGAAAAATCTCCTGTGCTCTCCACCCCCCACCCCAAATCCTCAACAACCACTGATCATTTTACTGTCTCTATAATTTTGCCTTTTCCAGGATGTCATATATTTGGAATCATACAGTATGTAGCCTTTTCAGATTGGCTTCTTCTACTTAGCAAAATGCATTTAGGATTCCTCCATGCCTTTTTACAGCTTTAGTGGCTCATTTTTTTTAAACATTGAATAGTATTCCATTATATGACTATATCACAGTTTGTTTATTCATTCACATGTTGAAGCTGTTCACATGAACCACCCCAGCAGGATTATCCCAGCGTCTTGGGACTAATGCCCTGCATGTCATGTCCTATACTTCCAAGGGGCAGGGAAGCCTCAGGCTGACCCAGGACAAGTAATGGGACTGGAATCTCTAACCAAGCCCACCATGCTCTTCCACAGATGCTACCTCCTTTCTAGTGTCTGCTTATTCTAAATGACTATGAAAGGCAGGACACACATTATCCAGATACTCATTCATTTATTCCATAAATATTTATTGAGCACCTACTATGTGCCTACACGTTGTAGGTGTTGGAGGGACAGCAGAAATGAAGCAAGTTCTCTGCTCTCCTGGAGCTTATAGTCCCATGTTGGGAGATATATAATGAATAAATACACAAGAAGAAAGATACACACATATATAGTGTAATGTTATGGTAATGAATACCATGGAGAAAAGTAAAGCTGGACAAGAAAGTAGAGATTGCCAGGGTGAAAGGTCACAGATGTGTTGGGGAAGGGCTCTTTGCGGTGGTGACCTCTGAATAGAGACCTAAGAAAGAGAGGAGAGGGGCCTTATAGACCTGCAGGCAAGTGCAAAGTCCCTGAGGTAGGATCATGTTTGTCATTTTTAGAAAAGCCAACCAGAGTGAGTGAGCAGGGGAGGAGAGAAAGTCAGAGGGGAAGCCAGGAATTGGATCACATGTGGCTTTAGAGGCCATGAACAGGATACTGATTTATTCTAAACCAGGTAGAAAGCTACTGAAGGCTTTTTGTTGTTTGCCTCGATCTGGCTTATACTTTCTGACAGTCACCCAGGAGGCTGCAGGGGGCACTCTCTGTGGAGGGTGCCTGCAGAAACTGGAACACCATCTTCCAGGAGATGCTGGCAGTTTGGGAAGGACCAGCTGTGGTAGACTTGGTTGAGAAGAACTGTGATACGGAATCCATGTCCAATTTAGAGCCGGAAGAATTTGCCAATGAATTAAATGAGCAATGTGAGACAAACAGGAGCACGCAGGTAGATGCTGAGTTTAGAGCCTGGGCAATTGGGTGAACCATGGTGCCATTTTCTGAAATAGACAACACTGAGGGAGGAGCAGGTCTCTAACGAGAAATCAAGAAGCCCTGATGTAGCAGATGCTTGACCTTAACATTTTTTTGAGGTAAGTAGAGGACTTTCAGGGATCCCCCAAATTCATAAATACCACCATAACCTATGATTTTTCCCATAAAATACAGTATCGTGGCCTCTTCTTTTTGGTCCCTTAAAGATCTCTCTCTTGCTTGAGAACAGTTATGGCTGAGGCCAGAGAACTCTCTTGAAATGTCATAAATGTCCTTTTCTTATTGCTCCGTAAGACCACAAAGTGTACCCATTCAGGGTGTGACCGTTCCGCACTAAAATTGGACATTGCACTCTAGTTTATCCAGAAATTTTAATTTTTAGCTAAGGATTTTTTTAGACATTTCACTTCCATTATCAGCATTAGCAGTAGTTTCTTTTTTGGCCACTTTTCAAAATGAAACAGAATTGGTTTCACCTTACTAGGTGAAAATTGCTTTCTGAATATGGGACGATGACTCAGCATAAGAAAGCCAAGTCACAGCACGATTGCTAAGTGAGCTAGGAGCACCTCTCAGAAGCTAAGTAGATCATTCAGTAACATCAGCTTGCCTACACCTAATATATTCAACTGTATGAATCAGTAGAATTTGAAATTCTTTCAAGTCATAAGCGAGGTTTCTGTTTCAACCTCACAGATGATTAAAACCATGAATTTTAAATCCAGGAATGTTTAAGTTGATCACATACAGTTTTTGCTAATTTGTTTTACATCCCGTATGTTATCCATGAAATTGTATTCTCCGAGACTTCTTCTCCCCTTATGCCCTGTGGTAATGCAAAGCTTCCCCTGCCTACTTTTAAGAATTTGTTAAGACCTCATTAAAGCTTTAGATATCCTACAGAAAATATGTTTGAACGGGAAAAGAAAGACTTTGGTTCAAGTTCTAGCTCAACCATTTACAAGCAGTGTGACTTCTGGAAATTTGCTCAGCCTCTCTGAGCATGTTTCTCCATCTTTCAGTGGGGATAATGACACCTACCGTGTGAGGTGTTTGAAAATGGCCCAGACTAAGCCCCTGTGACGGTCATGGAGATGCACCACGCAGACTGCCCTTCAAGAGATTCTGGGCTTCCCTGGTGGCGCAGTGGTTGGGAGTCCGCCTGCCGATGCGGGGGACGCGGGTTCGTGCCCCGGTCCGGGAAGATCCCACGTGCCGCGGAGCGGCTGGGCCCGGGAGCCGTGGCCGCTGAGCCTGCGCGTCCGGAGCCTGTGCTCCGCAACGGGAGAGGCCACGACAGTGAGAGGCCCGCGTACCGCAAAAAAAAAAAAAAAAAAAAAAAGAGATTCTGCCGTAAGGAGCTCCGTGTGCCAAGGCTCTGGCTGCCACACCTTCGGATTTGCTGTGGCATTTACATAGAGGCCATTCCTCCCAAGCCAAGACATGGCAGGGGCATTAACGCTGGGCCATTTGACGTCTAAAGGTCAGGCTCCGCTGGGGATTCCTGTTGGCCCGGCTGAGATTTTGCTCAGAGCTGCTCAGAACAACCTATGACAATAGGTTGTCATCTTTCCTTTTCCGTCTCCACGCACAGAGTCAGACTGCATCACGGGCTGAAGGAGCTCCCTGTCTCCACCTGCTCTCTAGCCCTTCACCCTTCGCACGTGTTTCCCTCAATATACCTCTTGCGTGTCTGATTGTGTCTTAGTGTCTGTCTGTCTCTCGTGGGACCCTAACTGACACGCAAGCAACCTTTAATGGAGACAAGGAGGACCTTGGACAGGGGTCCTGAGTGGTCCCACATTTCTTCTCACCAGGACATAGACCACATGGCTGCTTCTCTGAAAGGTTACTTGCGAACAGCTAGTTCAACATTAGCCATGCTTGAAAATGTCTGTTCCATTACTGCTCTTAACTTAAGACCTCCAAAGCACATGTATCAACTTCCCAGCACGGTTTTGTCTGTTCTTTTCAGAATTCTTAACTCCACCTTTGTGTCAGGTCCCTTATCACCCCACCTGACCCCATCCCATATTGCTATTCCAGCTCCTTAAAATTTCCAAGCTCCTGGAAACACATATACAGATAACCTCAGGAATTGACCCATAATCCCCCTATATTAACATTACCAAGTTTGGGTCATAACCATTAGCGTAGCATGGAGGGCAAAGCTTGTACTCTAGAGGCAGGCTGCCAGGGTGCAGATCTTGAACCTGCCACTCCTGTGGTCCTGACTATGAGAGTGTGACTTTGAGTAACTGGTACCTCAATTCCTTTGTTTTGTAAAAATCAGGTAACAATCACGTAGTGAATGTCCATGCCTCATTAATGTCTGCTATTATATGTGTAACCATAAAATGTTTTTCCAATAAACTAGGATGCTGTTATGAATTTGGTTACTAAATATGGATTTGGTTTTAGAGAATAAAGTTAAAGTTAAGGGATTGTGTTTCCTACATCTGTTCATTTACATAAGTTTTGCAGTATTAGTTAAGCCATATCAGAGCGCCTGTGCCTGAACATAAGTAGTTCACTAACAACAAATTAGCCTTCATAGATTGTAATGGTTGGATGGTAGGAAAAAAGAATTAAAGAGAAAATGGAGAATAAATGGGAAGAAAGAAAGCTAGACAATAAAATAACATCCAGGACCAAGGAGTAAAGATGAGGTTTCAATGTAGCAGGATCTTTATTTCTCAGTTTGTGATGCAAAGTAGCAGAAAGAACAGGAGAATAGCTGTAGGGCAGTGTTTCTCAACATTTTCTAACCGCTTTACTGAAGTGTAAATATGTTAAAACCTGCATTTATTTAATATATACAATTTCATGAGTTTTGACTTAATATCCATGAAACCACCACAGTGAAGTCAACTTAAAAAAAAACAAAAACGATTGTCCCCTACCCTGTGAGAAGCCTTTTTAGATATTTTTCTGTAACCATCCCTCCACCCCATGAAAATGTAATGCCACAGACATGTGTTTATGTAGTATGGCCCTTTGGAGGTGACCACTGTAATATCCCCCAATTTTTTGCCCCCAGGAACCAATTCCCCCCCCACTGGAGGCAACACTGCTCTTGCCGAGAAGGTATGCTGTAAGGCGCCTTGAGTTCTAGTCCTGTGTTAACTGAGTATTCAACCTTTGCAAATCACTCTCACTTTCTGAGACTCCGTTTTCTCATTTGTAAAACGAGGAGGTTGAACAATATGCTCTTGAAGACATCTGCAGCCCTGGAGTCCCCACTTCTCTGCGGTCCACCTGGACCCCCGGTAGCTGACTCCTCCTGCCCTCCCTGCCTTCTTGTCCACCCATCGTTTCAGGCAGAAGAGGAAGGTAGCACACTCTGTTGTGATTGTCAGTGTGTGTGTACCAGTCTCCCTCCCAAACCACACAAGCTCCTTTAAGACCAAGTCCATGTGCATTTGGTATAGTAACTGGCAGGAAATGGGCACTCGGTTGCCTCTGTAGTGTGGGCTGCACAGTGTATGTACAGGTGGAAGTAGATGAAATCGCCAACTTTAGATCTTTTTGCCATCAGAATATAGGCTAACTCAGGTACTAGGGAATTAAATGACACCTGCTTTGTACTGTAGCTCCCAGGGTATTATCTGGCATTTCAAGAGGTCAAGAAATGTTTAAAGAAGGAAAGAAAGTTCACAGTGAGGCAAAAGCGAAGAAGTCATACTGTTACCAATTTTATATTTCTTCAAAAGTAACATTTAGTAACATTTAGCTAGAGCAGATGATTTCCCCCTAGATCCAGCAGGTTAGTTAATGAGCTTGGCCAAAGCTGGGCATATAGGGATATGGCTATTGCAAAATTTTATGCTCTTTATCGTATAAATCTGTCATAAAAAATGAAAAGGAAACAATTGCTCACATTTGTAAAGCACTTTCTAGTTTCCAAGGGACTTTCTCATTAAGTATCTCATTGCAGGCTCCAGAAAAGTTTCATCTAGTGCAAAAAGCAGTCAAACTAAGTAAATCCACTGACCCAGTAATTGGATCCTTCCACCGTCAAGCACATTTTTATCTTATGTAGATGTCTTAAGCATTATCTTCCCAGACTAGTTGAGAGTATTCACAGTTGCCATGGATACAAGATGCCATGTCTCATCCTCAGCCATCAACCCTGTGAATAGACTAAGAAAATGTAAGAAAGCAGTCCCACTAGCAGCTCCCAGGCTTAACATCATAGAAAGCAAGAGGTAAAAGGATCTTTATCTGTCCGTGCACATATTCTTAACCTTAGGTACATAAATCCCTAAAATTGATTAGAAAATGTTACGGCTATGAGGTTTCTTATGAAATTCCATAGTTTCATCAGATGGTGAAGGTGGACAGGCTTCATGATGACAGCCTACCATTTACATATGAGATAATGGAGCCAATGTCTTCAGGAGCCATAAATTTTTGACTTCAATCAGGGAATAGATATATCTGTGTGTTTTGGAATTAGAATAGGAAAGGGTCTTGCGCAAGCCTGTCTCGTTTATCCTAAGGTTCCAGCCTTTAATTGGGATGAGTTAGCATTTCCTTAATTACACAATCTCAGCAGTAAAGTATACAGAAAATGAGTCATTTCACAAGGTGAAATTTGGTGGGTACACATTAAAATTTTGAACAGAACTGTTAATATTCTGTGATTATCGATGAACACATTCAGTCTCCTTGGAAATGGTTAGGGCTGATGCCATTACTTAAGAATTAAGGGCTTCCCTGATGGCGCAGTGGTTGGGAGTCCGCCTGCCCATGCAGGGGACACGGGTTCGTGCCCCGGTCCGGGAGGATCCCACGTGCGGCGGAGCGGCTGGGCCCGTGAGCCGTGGCCGCTGCGCCTGCGCGTCCGGAGCCTGTGCTCCGCAACGGGAGAGGCCACAGCGGTGAGAGGCCCGCGTACCGCAAAAAAAAAAAGAAGAATTAAGAAACTGGGAGCAAATCTCATTTGTAACCCGAACAGCTGTAACTCGTACAAAAAGCAGCAATGAAGATGGTGAAAAAGCTTATTCATGTAAATGTCAAGGACAAAATTTTAAAAGGCCACAATGCCAAAGTTACAAGGGAGAAGATAAGAAATGTTAGTAGAATTTGGGAAATAAGATTTCCCTTAGTTTTTGAATGTGGGAAGTTTCTCAAATTATCTGAAGAGTACTTTAAAAATATATATAATTATCTCATCAATATCTTTAAAACTAGTCATTTAAGTAGTACTTAAAAAATATAGTTATCTTTTATAACTATATAGTTAACTATAGAACAGTTTATAACTATAAAATACAGTATAAAGTATGCAGTTTATATCTATAAAAATATAACTATATTTTATAACTACATTTAAAAATATATCTTATAAAAAAACATACTTTTCTTAGTCTAAGGACAATCAATTAATTTGATGCCTAACTTATGTAAGAATAGGGAAACAGTTGCTGCTGTTTACAAAAAAATAGCATTTTCCACCCCATCTGTCCTTGACCCTTTATTCTGGCCCCTTCCTCCACGCAGATCTTCAGATGCCATATTTTGTCCTCCCATCAAAGTGAGCTTTCAAGAAAAAGGTCGCAATACTAAAAGATAAAGCCCCGACAATATTGTCAATGTCTATATGGCAAACTGCCAAAATCTCAAAAACTGCTAGGAAATAAAACCGCTATTAGCAAATGTCCAAATCTTTTCTGGCCTGTACAGTTCCGAAAATAGCAGGATGTGGATCCGAGGAACTGAAGCACCCGCTTCAAAACGAAGGACACAATGAGAGCGTTTGCTGATGACCGGCCAGCCAACTAAGTTCCCCCAAGTGTCGTAGGAAGTCCTGCTCCCCGTTCTTCCAAAGCCTTCCAGGCCACCCAGGAGGGGACCACGGAGAGAGGAAGGCCTCGGAGGCCAAGATTCCCCGTGTCCAGGAGAGCGCGCTGCGGGTGCGGAGGCGGAAAGGAAGCTCTGGCCTCGGCACTCCGGTGGCTCCGCTCCCTGTTATCTTAGAAGAAAAGGACTGATCGTGGCTGTGGCCCAGAAATCCACAGGTGAAGACGGGAACCTTGGAGACGCTCTTTACAGCACTTCTAACCGTACGGGGCTCTCTGAGTGGGACGGGGAAGTAAGCAAATGGCTGGGGAGGGACACACACCGCGTGGGGAAACCATCCATCGGTCACCCTCCCTGGACTGATTCCGCAAAGGGTAGGGAAGATGCTACTTCCCTCTCCAGGTTCTGGCTCCAACTTCCAACTTTTGGCCGTCTAGGAGACAACTGAAAACCGCGCAGAGCAGCTGCAGAATTATGGCCTTGGGGACCCGTAACCCTTTTGGAACATGCAAGCTTAGAGAAGGTATCACAGAATGCTGTTCCATTAGCCCCCAGTGACCCGACGGCCAGCCTACTGTGTGTAGGGCCCTGTGGTCCAGTGCAGAGGTGGGAACACAGCCTGCTTATGGTGACGACGGAAGAAACTGCCCTCCACTCCTGCTGGAATAACTGGGATACCTGGCCTGGAGTGAGGGCTTCTAAGTGGGGCGAGCAACGGGCCCCAGAGATGGATTGCATCAGTCACGCTTCCCTGGCGCTGCCGACTGCTGTAAGGCTCCGTGCCCCTGACTCCCAGGAGAAGATGTTTCTGGCCAGTCTCTGGCGTGGTGCCTTATTTATTTGCAGAGCTGTTATTCTATACGATCTGAGCCAGAGGCAGGCCAGTTTTTTTTTGCCAGTCATGCTGAATCTGCCATCCTTCCACCCTTCCACCTTGTATTTTTACTCAGAGACCCGAGTGTGGGTCCAGGAGGAGCAAGGGCTTTCGGTTGCTCTGTGGAGATTCTTCCCAATAATTCCAGGACTTTTCACCTGCTTTCTAAGCCTCAGCCATGGAAAGCATTTTAGCTCTGAGTCCACAGCATCTCCCTGGCTGAGAATATCTAGGCCTGTTTCGTTGACAGGCCGGGGAGAAAAGGCCAGGGGGTAAGGGAGCAGCCGGCACCCACACTCTGCATGCACCCCCTTTTCCTGTGTGCCAACATCTGCACCAGAGTGAATGGCGGTTATCCTTGCACCATCACGGGCAGCTCTGAAGGGGGAGGGTCACGGGATAATAGCAGAAAAGGAAGTGGGTAGGATCTCCCACATCTTCCCTTGATGCTTTGAGGCAAATGATGGTAAGAGAGTAGGGGGTGGGGACATCACATCACTTTGCGATGGTCACCCTTCCTCTACAGCTGCCTCTACACACAGCCAAAATTAGACTTGAATAAGCATAATTCAGTAAGCATTGCTGCTTATAAGATTTGCTTCTTCTGAGAACCTGAATTTGAGTTGAATGAGTCTAGTGATAGATCTTTTTTTTTTTTTTTTTTGCGGTATGCGGGCCTCTCACTGCCGTGGCCTCTCCCATTGCGGAGCACAGGCTCCGGACGCGCAGGCCCAGCGGCCACGGCTCACGGGCCCAGCCGCTCCGCAGCGCGTGGGATCCTCCCCGACCGGGGCACGAACCCATGTCCCCTGCATCGGCAGGCGGACTCTCAACCACTGCACCACCAGGGAAGCCCTACTTCTTCTTATATGAATTCATTCTATGTATTTATGATACAGATACTTGCCAGGTTTATTTTTTCCCTAGTAATACAAAGTCAAGCTGTTTGATGAAAATGCCAGTTCATTTACTTGTTGAGATACAACTTATATGGGGATAATTACTTTGGGAACCCTTTGAGTACAGAATGCTTTAAAAGTGTTCTTGTATTTACCGACATGGCCCTCATTGCAACACATTCTACTAATGTAAAATGAAAACACACAACTGAATCATCACGATCAGTTGAAATTCATTTTTTCCACTAGAGAAGAATTTACTATGAAAAATAAAAACAGGGAAATACTCATTTTTAGTTTGCAATAATAAAATTTCATTTAGGAAGACTGCTTACAAATGAGAGCCACTTTCTAGGAAGCAGGTAAAATGCGACTTTAAAACAGTGTTCTAGTAGGTATACATTAAGTCTAGAAATACTTAATTTGGAAATCATTTAACTAGAGGTTGTGAAGGGTCAACACGAGGGGAAAAAAAACCAACTAGGACAAATCTTGTCCTCAAGTTCTCACTTGCAAATCCCAGTGGTGAAGCCAATGGAAGATTTATGGAAATATCTGAAAGGCACATTTGGCCTAGTTCAAAAGCTCTCTTAAATTAGTATTTTAATACATTGTCCTAGTTAAGTCTTGTCTTTATGATCCTTTTAACATTGCTTCACCCAGGGTTCATTCATAGCTTACTCAGAAATCACGAAAATGAGGATAGGCTAACAAGAGACCTTTGACCTTTTGTTTACTTTCGGAGGTAACTTGACTTCCTAATCTTTTTCATCCCAATGCTGAGAAAAGCCCCCATGTAAAGAGATTCATGGATCCAAGGTAAGCTCTGTGTTTTTTAACGCTCATAAAAAGGGAAGTAAAAACAGATGTAAAATGTATAATACTGGCACTTAGCTTGGGAGAGTTTAGTCCCTGAAACTAAATTGTGTGTAACTGACAGTATCTAATGTCATGAATATTGTTATAAGTTTTATTTTTATAATACTGAGTATATAAATGTCATTGTAACTGTTTCTTGCATTAGAAAGAGGAAGTCAGGAAACCTCTAACTTCCTGTGATCTGTATTTAGAAAGCTTCTCTTTTGTCCTATTACTAAGATACACAGCTCTGTATCTTCTCAATGGTACCAAATTTGGTTTCTGGAAATGCAGGAGCAAAACATCACTTCATGACATTGTGGAGTCAGTTACCAATGAAACTTGACGTCCTCAAAGAGGTAGACCTTTCAGACTTATCTTTGCAGGTAGGACCAAAGCAGCTTCTGGGAGAAATCTGCTAAGAGAAGGAGCCAGCAAGACATTCTCTGCTCAAAACTAAGCCTTGTCCTGGAAGGATAATTTGGACCATACACTCTGGAGCCAGATGGACCGAGTTCATATCCCTGCTTCATCATTTACTAGCTCTGTGATCTCCTTACTTTATGTAACCTCTCTGGGCCTGAGTTACCTCATCCCTAAGAAAGGTACACAACGAAAGGGTTTTGTCAGAATTTGAGTTCAAATATCTTAAGCATTGTTTTTTTCAACTTAGTTCTCATTATGATTTTACATTAAGTTCTTTCACTTAGATTTGTCTCTTAGCCCAGCTCTCCCCTCCCATTGATAAGGGGGCCTGTAGGGGGAAAAGCTGTGTGAAGACAGAAGGAGATGGTAAGCTAAAAGCTGAAAGAGCTGCTTTAGTAAAAACCTCTGTGAGCTTCCCTGCCCCTGCTCTACCTTGGTAACTATCTAGCATTATGTCACAAAAAGGAGAGAGAGGCCTTCTCCTCATGATGCAACACAACCCTCGGTGGGCTTCTGTGAATCGGAAGAGGCGGATGGGGCCAGGGACCTGCCAATGTGGGGTGGCAGGGCTAGCTAGAGAAGAGGAATAAAAGCAGATGCCACTCTGCAACCATGTCTCTAGTTCCTCCGCCCTCTTGAGACATTCCCAGGCGGTGCTCGGAAACATGGTCAGGAATTAGGGCAAGGTGTTAAGCAGTTACCAGAAATGTATCAAATCACCAAGCATGTCTGGCTTCTCTGTTACGCACCAGGCATTGTGCTGGCAATTGGCTACACTAAAAGTTGATGACGACGTCCCTGACCTCAAGTCCCCTCTGGCTCATCCAGGGACCCAGATATTTTTAAGACCATGTGTGGAATTCAGAAGCAGCTGAAGGCCCAGGAAATCTGCGACTGCACGGGGGACCCACGGTTGGCGACATCAAGGGAAGAGGAACATAGACGGCAGCTCCGAGGAGAGAGATTTCAGACAGAGGGTGCCCTGCAGGGCAAGAAAATGAATTTTTGCTTTACATTTACATTTGCACCCCTTAACTAAGATCGTCTGAAAATGTTGATGGCACAAACGAAGTGAAGTCCTGCTTTAAAACCGAACAGATCAACTGCTTATGGCTTAAGCATTTAATTAGTCCTAACATCACCATTTCAGAAAGGTCCTAACATTAATACTGACGAAATACAATTTTTTTCGCAAGAAGAGGGGGTTGCATCCCTTGGCGTCTGTGTGCAACAGACGTGGGACATGTACAAAATTCCAGGTGAAAGGCCGGGAGGAGGTTGGCTCTGTCCAGACTTTGCACACGTTTCGCCCGTCCCGCCCCCCGCGCCCCGCCCCATCCCAATCGTACAGGGTCCGCCAACGCTCGCGAGAGCCCTCTCTCCTTCCACGTCTGCCACGTTCCAAAGGACCGGGACAGACTGGAAAGTCGAAAGCAGCTCGCGCTCGCAGGCGGCTGCGTCGCGCCAGAACAGCCCTAAATCTGTAGTGGGTGGGGGAGCGCGGCCGAGTTCCGCCCCCCTCATAGGAACCCTTGTAATTGGCTTCATGTCCCGTCACTCAGCTTTCCGTGGGCGGGGAGGGGGCGTGGCTCAGGCGAGAAGGGGCGCGGCCTCGGGACCGGAGAGCGGCGCGCTCTCGCGTCGGGCGGGCAGTCACCGGCTCGGTGCACGCGAGAGCCGGGCGCGCGCAGGAGGCACGCGGGCCAAAGTCCTCAGAGGCGCTGCGGGCGGTGCCGAGACACTCGCGCGGCTGCAGTAGCCGCAGCCCGCACCCGCTGCAGCGCCCGCCGCAGTCAGCGCGCCCCGCGCCGCCCGCGTCCCCCACGCCCTGAGGGAGTGTCCCCCACCCCTCGCCTGCTCCAGCGGTGCGCGCGATGGCCCCGCGCAAGAATGCCAAGGGCGGCGGCGGCGGCGGCAACAGCAGCAGCAGCAGCAGTTCCAGCAGCCCGAGCAGCTGCACCAGCGGCGGCAGCAGCAGCCCCGGGGCCCGGAGAGGTCAGAGGCGCTCCGGGGCCGGGGTCCGGGGCCGGCCCTGGGGATGGGGCCCGGGCGGCGGGCGCTGCGGGTCCACCGCCCCAGATGCCGCGGGGCGTCTCCTCCATCCTCCGCGTCGTTCCTCCTTTGGCGGCGGGGCGGAGGCCGCGCTCGGTGGGCCTGGCGGGCGGGCTGGAGGGGCCGGGCCGAGCGGGGTCCGCGGCCTCGGGTTGGTCACGCCGGGGAGCCCCTTCCTGGTCGATCCTTCACCTGCATTGCGCAGCCGAGATGGAGATCGTATTGATCTACTCTTTCTTGGCTTGCCGTGTAATTGGTGATGGGAGTAAGAGAAACAGTTTATCTTTGCCGTGCATATTTTGAGGAGTTTGGAAATGAGCCAAAGTCAGAGAAAATAAGTTCCTGCCAAACCAGCAGCTTTTAAGAGCAACTCAAAGGAGAATATTCTATGAGGGCTGCAGGGGTGAGTGTGTGGGAGTGATCTGAATGTTCTCGAAGATTATCTTAGATATTTTTGCTTTTATGTAGCTTTCTTATGGTGCGAATACTGGGCGAGCTTCTCTGTTTTTTCCCTTTGTCTTTAAAAAAAATCTATTGGATATTCACCTTTCTCTTCCATGTGCTTATCCAGGAAAGAGGGAGAACAGATGTTTTAAATCTGTTTCATCTCATATTTCAGTGGTTCTCGGTTTCTTTTATACTTCCTTTGACTCATAGTTAGGATATCGAAACTGCAGTACACGTGTGTATTGAATGTGAGTTGTAAACTTTCTTTTTTGAAATGATTTTAGATTCGTTGTTTCCTGAGGTCTATAAGTAATGTATTTATATGTATCGAGAAAGTAAATCAGAATACTGTAGTCATACTTAAAAGAACTGTTTTTTAAATGGCACTTACCACTATCCGACATTATTTATTTTCACGTGTGTTGCCTTCCTGTCTCACTCCTTCTTGTTCACCCCTATTCCCAACTCCTAGAGTGGGTCTGGCCCTTAATAGTTGCTCAACAAATTATTTGATTAGTGGATGAATAAATTTAAATGGTAGTGCAGTTAAAATCGTTGCATAAATTTACCCTCTGAGAACTAATATTTGTAGAGAAAAAGTACAGTTTGAATTTCAAAACACGTATGTTAATTTACCTTTGGCGTAAGTAAAAGTTTGTGTTCCTTTGCCGCTTGCCCTTAAATGCCAGTCCGTTGACTTAAACAGGCAGACGGGTAGATGCACTGTCTCAGGCAGCTCTGGCTACCCTTTTTAAAGTTTCTAAATGAGAAGAGCCCATTGCGCAGCTTAAGCACCAAGCAGAGAAAGCTGATAAACAAGACTTTAATGTTAATTGTTTCAAAAGTTTTCTGTAGCTGTTTACAAGGAAAGCACATCTTTGTTCTATTTTGTCCTTTGCAGTCTTGGGTAGTGGGGTAGCTCTATCTGAAGCAGTTGCTTCATTATATGGCCTGTTGTTGTTGGGAATTCGTATTAGGAAGTGTGTATTATATTCCCACCCCCAGTGGTTCAAGAACTAAACCAGTTTTAACAGGTAGGTAATACATTTAGGAAATGTTAAGACCTAAATGAATATATTCCAGCTTTCATATTCAGGCATTTTAGAGCAAGTTCTGTCTGTATTTGAGGATCTACAGCCTTTTAAGTATTTTACACATCGATTCTATAATTGTCATGAAACAGACATAGTGTATAAAAGAGAACATGTAAAAGAGAGAAGTATCTGTAGTACCAGAAAAATCCCTAAACGGAGAGTTGGCATTGGAGTGTTGTTGCGTGTTACATAATGAGCATTCTTTTTTCGCAGCTATTTTTTTGAGTAAATGGTGAGTTCTGACTGTGCGCTAGGTGGGAGGCACTGAGGATTCTGTCAGTTGTAAGCAGTTACATTGCAGTGTGAAAGTGTGATTCTATTTATATTGGTTTCTTATAGTAGGATATACCGGAAAGATTGAGCCACTTCTCTTTTGTTGCTATATTTATTGTGTCACTGATGTGTAAACATGGATGCCCAAGTCAATCCCATGTGCTGGGGAAATCAGAGAAGCTGAAGAAATTGTAGCTGTGGCGTTACGGTGAGGCCCAGAAAGATTGTCTGGCTCATTAAAGGTTGTGTACTTCTTGGAAACCCAGCTAGTTAATGGGTGATCCAAGACTAAACCCAGGTTTTCTCTTACTTGATCATTATATTATAGGACTGGACTTTAGGTTCTCTAATTTTATAAGATTTTATGGAAATCTTAAAGTAGATTATCTTTTAAGTTTCCTTCTGGTTCTCTGTGGCATATGACACCTAGTTAGTTATTTAAGAAAAGTGTTCTTTTTGTCATACCACTGATTAACTTTTCTTTTACTGAAATTATGTGTGAAACAGTATATTTGAACATCTTCGTTTGAGGAGAAGTACATGGGCTCAAATGGTGTGTTTTTTGAGATTTTTTTTTTTTTTTTTTTTTTTTTTTTGTGGTACGCGGGCCTCTCACTGTTGTGGCCTCTCCCATTGCGGAGCACAGGCTCCGGACGCGCAGGCTCAGCGGCCATGGCTCACGGGCCCAGCCGCTCCGCGGCACGTGGGATCCTCCCGGACCGGGGCTCGAACCCGTGTCCCCTGCATCGGCAGGCGGATTCTCAACCACTGCGCCACCAGGGAAGCCCAGATGTTTTGAATTGAGAGTTTGAAGTTGATGATGACGGTCACATTAAACATTATTATTTCTTAAATTTGTGCATGAAAGTACAGTGGAAAAAGGACCCAGTCCTTTGAAGCATGCCTTTTAGGGAAAATGTGACCATCTGGACTTCTGTTTATCTTGGTGGTCATTTTTTTCAAAAGTGGTGCTTTGAAACTGTGACTTGGGGATTTACATAACACTTGGATTTTTAAAGCAGGTGTCTGTTTTTTGTTTAACTCTTCAACTTAAATTGAAAACATTAAATGTCTAGTTTTTGGCAGAGCTCAGTTTTACCTTTTCCAGTTTTAGTCTTTAAAATATAAAGGAAACACGAGTAAATTGGACATTTTACCTTTAACTTGCATATAAAATCTTGAGTTCCCTTGGCCAGTTGAGGCCAAGGGAAACCTCTTTCAGATTTCTTGATTTGAAAATCTTGGTTAAAAAGGATAATGATGTGCTTTGAGACTTATTTTGTAGTTACAGACACTGGTATGTATAATGTTTTTGTTCAGCTTTTCCCTTTGGAGTATCAATCAGTCTTTCCCTGTAGCTTCTAACTTGTAGCTACAGGAATGGAAACATCTGACTGTTTATTTTGTCTAATAGTGTCGTGCTAGTACAATCATGCTTTACCGGTAGGTGTCACTGTAGAACAATTTTTCCTCTTTCAATTTGAAGCTTCAGGTTATGTAACACCAACTAGTTTTTAAAATTTAATCAGCCCTGTACATACTCAAAACCATTGATGGACATCTACTTAAAAACTGCTCAGCCACTGCTGTTTAATTCTGTAAAAATCTCTAACAAAAGGTTTCGGATTTAGTAGTAAGAGTTGGCCCCTAGCAGTCTTATTTCTTTAGGCTTATTGTATTCAGAACTAAGTGCGTTGATAGACTGTAAAATTTATACATTTGCAGATATTTGATGGGTGTTAATCACCTAGAATTTTTTTCCTTCCTTTTTACTTTTAGTATTTCTTAGACTACTTAGTAATTAACAGATACAATACATTGCTGATTGCCTTCTGGCTCCCTTGAATGAGGAGGCCTTAGTGAGATTCCCTTTCTTTAGCCAGAGAATGTCAGTTAGGGCCAGTTGCTTAATCCTCCGTGAGTCAGTCATTCTAGAATGAAAACATAGGAGGGCCATAATTGTTCCACTGTAAGAACTGTGTGCTGTTTTGTGTTCAGATGAACAGCGTTTTGACCACCTGGCCAGATTGTATGAAACCAAGGGCTAAGAAATGTTCTGAGGGAATTCTTGAACACAATTTTAACAACCTGTTTTTGGCTTAGGAAGTAAAAGGAGAGTTCCATACTTTAGCTTTGCTCTAAAATCGTGTGTCTCAGAGAGATTACTAGGAAATGAGAGGTTCTGATTTTCAGCTGATTACCAACAGGGTAAGTTGGATAAAGGATCATGTGGGCTATCCACTCTATTTTTAGTTAGTATTGGAAATTTTGCCCCTGCGTTCTCTGGTCCCAGTAGAATAAACCTTATTTTCTCCAGAAAGACAATGTAGTTTGGGAAAGTCTGATGACCTGGATTCGTCCATTTAAGAACCGTGTGGCAGGTCACTCAAAATTTCTAATCCTGGTCTCCAAGGGAAAGAATTATTCAGAGTTGTGATAGCCCTAAAATCAATTTTACATGCCTTCCTGTTCCTCAGATTTTTCATTAAAGTACCTCTAATGGTAAAGGTGAGTATAAAACTTCGGAGAATATGTAAGGCTGTAGAGCGAAGCAGGCTACTGCACGCTTGAAACGTTTTTATGATTTATTTAAAGAAATCGTTTTCTGTTATATTGTGTAGCATCTGTTTAAGCGAAGTGGATGTTCTAGAGGTCATGTTTATACTGGGCTCTGAGTATCACTTGACACACTTCTGTCTGCCTCCGGGGGTGTAAGTATCCCATCTGCACACCTCCCTTCAAGTTGCTGATTTACCCTCTAACCCCTCCCCCAGGTCTGTGCTATCTTCTGTTACTGGAGCTGAGATATAGTTCAATCTTTTGATGCTACTCGCTCACACTGTTTTTTTTTTTTTTTTTGCGGTACGCGGGCCTCTCACTGCTGTGGCCTCTCCCGTTGCGGAGCACAGGCTCCGGACGCGCAGGCGCAGCGGCCACGGCTCACGGGCCCAGCCGCTCCGCGGCACGTGGGATCCTCCCGGACCGGGGCACGAACCCGCGTCCCCCGCATCGGCAGGCGGACTCTCAACCACTGCGCCACCAGGGAAGCCCCACCCTGTTTTAATATCATGAAAATATGCACCTTAGTTTGTGTCTTGGGTACTTCTGCATCTCCCACGTGGTTTGACTTCATTCTGTACTAAGATACAGAACATTTTAAAATTCACTTCCCTTTAATAAATTCTGTGTGTGCATAGAACCCCTCCGCAGTTTACCCAGAGATCTGGGGAAAGCGTCAGCCATCTGTCAGGAGACGTGAGTGTGCTCGGGCTGGCTCCTGTGTTTCAGTATCTGCTGCCCCGGCATCCGTGCCTGTTCATTTCTTCCTTCGCTTCATCTCTGTGCCACTGTAGGGGCACCTGTTCCAGAGTCGAGTGCTTTAGCCATTTCACTTTCTCCTGGTGGTGCTGGGAGTCCAGGGGGTATTTCCTCCTCAGTCGTTATTATTTTTTAATGAGGGTGCTTCAGGCATTCGGCCTGCATCTAATATTTGTTTTTCAAGGGTGTGTCTTGTTTACCTCTGGCTGATGTGGATGTCTTTTAATGGCAAATCAGCAAGTGTAATTTAGTTCTCATCAGATTGATGACACCTGAGGACAGATTTGCTGTAGATAACCTGTTAGACTCAAAGGAAATTTTGAGCTTACTTGGTGAATAAATATTTTTTAAAAAATATTTTTATTGGAGTATAATTGCTTTACAATGTTGTGTCAGTTTCTGCTGTATAACACAGTGAGTCAGCTATACGTATACATATATCCCCATATCCCCTCCCTCTTGCGTCTCCCTCCCAGCCTCCCTATCCCACCCCTCTAGGTGGTCACAGAACACCGAGCTGATCTCCCTGTGCTGTGCGGCTGCTTCCCGCTAGCTATCTATTTTACATTTGGTCGTGTATATATGTCCATGCCACTCTCTCACTTCGTCCCGGCTTCCCCTTCCCCCTCCCCACGTCCTCAAGTCCATGCTCTACTTCTGCATCTTTATTCCTGTCCTGCCCCTAGGTGTTTCAGACCCCGTTTTTTGTTTTGTTTTGTTTTGTTTTTTACATTCCATATATATGTGTTAGCACACGGTATTTGTTTGTCTCTTTCTGACTGACTTCACTCTGTATGACAGACTCTAGGTCCATCCACCTCACTACAAATAACTCAATTTTGTTCCTTTTTTACGGCTGAGTAATATTCCATTGTATATATGTGCCACATCTTTATCCATTCATCTGTCGATGGACACTTAGGTTGCTTCCATGTGTGCTATGATAAATAGAGCTGCAGTGAACATTGTGGTACTTGACTCTTTGAATTATGGTTTTCTCAGGGTATATGCCCAGTAGTGGGATTGCTGGGTCGTATGGGAGTTCTGTTTTTAGTTTTTTAAGGAACCTCCATACTGTTCTCCATAGTGGCTGTATCAATTTACATTCCCACCAACAGTGCAGAGAGGGTTCCCTTTTCTCCACACCCTGTCCAGCATTTTTACTTGGTGAATAAATCTTTAGAAAAGATAGTTACATAAGATCGTTTGAAGGATTGGGGCTGTTCTTTGGCCCCCTTCGAGTACCAGGTGGCTTGCCTAGTCGTTCTGGCTGTAGTATGACTGCTTGCCATAGAGGCTCTCTGTGCTCTAACGCAGGTGGGACTGGGGGTGGTGGGCAGGAGAGTGTCTGGTTAGAGTGCAAACCATTATTGCTGTACTTGGAGAGGTGCCAGCGTTTCTCTCCTGCATGTGTTCCTACAGATTTAACCCTGTGGCTCATTCTGTATGGAGGCCAGCAAGCAACAGTCTTAATTTTGAGTAAGAAAATATGACTTGAGAAAATAATTTTGTTCTATCACCAGTACTGTATAGCTGCCATTTCTCATATCTTATATAGGTTTGACAGCCTTTGCTGTCCTTCCCTAGTGCAGACTCGGTGCTGTCTTGTTCTCTCCTGTCTCTAACTTCTGGTTCTAGTTTATTATATTACTAATATACAGTTTCTCACACTATCTTTCACACTGTGTTTTAATTCAGTTTTCCTGAATTGGTCTCCTGGAAAGCCTTTGATTGGTCTTAGGTTCACAGGTAAATTTTATTTAGAAGTTAATTTCTTTCCCTTACATGAAAGTAAAAATCTGTGTTGTGAGTGTTTATTGAAAGAATACCTAACATTTAACTTTTCCATTCTTTGAATCAAATCAATTTGAGTAAAATGGCTGGCACTTACTGAATTTTATAAAGTATTTATAAATTGTTTCATGCTTTATGCTTTTTGGTAGCGTGCCGTCTCTAACTTTCAGAACACAAATAGTTCTATGTGCTGCTCTTTAAAACTGTATCTGTTTGAAATATTACATGTTAAGACGTTTACAGAGATACAAAGAGCAATGCAGTGGTTACCACGTATCCACCATACAGATGAGGAAGTAAAATGTTACCAAATTCTTGGTTTCTCCTGTCCTGTGTTATCCCTTTCCAGCTGCTCTTAAATATTTTGTGATAACCATTGTCATGCATTTCTTTGCAATATGTAATATATGTTGTATAATATTATGTTGCATATTATATATCCATTTGCATAAAATATATCTGCTGTTAAATGCCATATATACGAAAATTGCTGAGGAAGTATATCTATATCCCTATGTATAGAAACGTAAATATATACATATATATACATACATATACACTTGTTTAGCACATGTTAAAAGTTTTATGAATAGGTTCATACTTAGCACATTAATTCGACACTGTTTGAGATTGTACCTAACTGGCTCTTTGTTTTCAGATATAGTTCTTCACTGTATGAAATTGCTGCTTTTTCTTTAGCCATTTTGGAGTACAAGGCCACTTTGTTTTCATTTGTCTTCTTTCAGAAACTGCTTCTCTGAACACTCGTAGAGCTGTCTATCCCATACACGTCTACGTGTTTTTCTAGAGCAGCAGTTCCCAACCTTTTTGGCATCAGGGGCTGGTTTCATGGAAGACAGTTTCTGCACAGACGCGGCGTGAGGGGGCAGGGGCGTGGTTTGGGGATGATTCAAGCACGTTTCATTTATTGTGCACTTTATTTCTATCACTGTTACATTGTAATCTATAATGAAATAATTATACAACTCACCATAATGCGGAATCAGTGGGAGCCCTGAGCTTGTTTTCCTGCAACTAGATGGTCCCGTCTTGATGGGAGGCACCTGAAGTGTGTTGCTTGTGTCTAGTCTACTCTGTGATCTCGTTTTGGTCTCTGTCACCGCAGAAAACCGTGCTTCACAAAGATAGGACGTTGGAAGCGGAGGCAGGCTTTTCAGCGCTTACGTGGCAATCTCAGGATATTCCGTCTTGACTTTAATCCAGACGTGTGGAGATTTGAAGTTGTCTCACACATACCTTTAAGGCCACCGTCATTTGTGATCTCAAGCAGTTGATCCTCTTCTAGCACGGAAGTCTGTTCACCTGCCTTATTCACCAAGGGGGTGCGGATCCATTCCTTCCCAGTTCGGGGGTCTTTTGTGGTTGGGACGTAATGCTCAAACTCTTTTGAAAGCTGAGATAGGGGATCATGCACCAGCTGGGAGAAAGAAGGCCCTGGCTCAGTTTCTTTCAAAATCTCTGGTGATGTTTGAAACATGTCAGAAATCCCAATGTTCACTCGTTGCCCCCATAATTCCAGTTTGGCTTTGAATGCAGCCACTTTATCTGCCGACTTGAACACAGCTGTCATTCTCCCCTGAAGTGACAGATTGAGTTCACTGAGCAGGGTGGAAATGTCACACAGGTAGGCAAGTTTTGCGACCCATTCTGTGTCACTGAAATGTGCTGCCAGTGGTGAGTGTTTTTCTAAAAGAAATCTCTGGAGTGGCTCTCGTAACTCAGAAATTCTGGCCAGTGATCTGCCTTTAGAAAGCCATGTCACTTCTGTGTATCAGAGAAGACGTGTGTGTTCTGCGTCCATCTCCTCACAGAGCTGCGCAAAGAGACGTGTGCAGTTAAGGGCATGTACTCTAATGGGGTCGATAATTTTAATCACATCCTGCAAAACGTTGTTAAGTTCAGGTGACATTTTTCAGCCTAGCAGCGTTTCTCTATGGATGACACAGTGCGTAGACTCACATTCAGAAGCTGCTTCTTTGACCCGACTAGTGAAACCAGAAAGCCGTCCAGTCATGGCAGCCGCTGTCCGTGCACGTACCGACACAAAATGACCAGTTCACTTTTCCTGATACGTAATCATTCAAAGACTTGCGTAGTTCTGCAGCTGTGGTGTTGGTTGGCAGCAAAAGTGCACATAACATGTCCTCGTGCACGTCCTCCTGAAAAATATATCGCACAAAATCAAGCATTGTGGCCTTGCTGTCAACGTCGGCAGACTCGTCAACCTGGATTGCGTACCACGGGGACTCATTAATCCTGTCGAACAATCGCGTCTCAGTATCCTCTGCTGTTTCATCAATTCATCTAGTTATGGTGCTAGCCAGCCGAAAGAGGAACACGTGCCGCCTTTTGAACTGCAGCCTTTCCTGAAAGTTCACGACAAACGTCCTTAGCAGCAGGCAGGGTCAACTCTTCACCAACAGTAAAGGGCTTCTTAGCTTTAGCAATGCGGTCAGCCGCCAGGACGATGCGCTCAGTGCAGACGCTGAGAGCGTGAAGTAGTGGCTGTTAATAATTGCTTCCGTTCTTTGTGTTCACGTTTTTTTCTTTTGAAAAACTCTAAAGGCTTGTCTTTTAATACACGGTGCTTGGTCTCCATTGGCGAAGCACTTCTGAAGGTTTCATGGCTTCGCTGGATAGCAGGTCACCACGTATTATACAGGCTTGGAGAATGTGAATCACCTGTTGCAATGAACCCGTAATTTAAGTAGGACTCTTGGTGTTTTCTTTTATTTATTTTATTTTATTTTATTTTATTTTTTCTTGCGGTACACGGGCCTCTCACTGTTGTGGCCTCTCCCGTTGCGGAGCACAGGCTCCGGACACGCAGGCTCAGCGGCCACGGCTCACGGGCCCAGCTGCTCTGCGGCATGTGGGATCCTCCCCGACCGGGGCACGAACCCGTGTCTCCTGCATCGGCAGGCGGACTCTCAACCACTGCGCCACCAGGGAAGCCCATTGGTGTTTTCTTTTAAATGCAGCTTTCTTTTTGTTGGCAGTCTTAGAGTCTTCTGCTACCTCATCATTGGGTCTTTCCCCCTTTTCAAAGAAGTTCTCCAGTGACGTTTGTTTTTTTTACTGATTTTGGCCAGGGTTAGCTTGTGGGCTTAGCAAAGCTGTGACTGAGACGAGTGCACAGCGTGGGAAGGAGGCGCGGATGGAAGCGGTGAATGAAATAACGGGCAGGCTACGTGCGGACTAAAATATGGGTCGGATTCTGACTTAAAGCCTGCCACCAGATGCAGCTGTACAATTGAAGTACATCAACTCACTTGCCGCTCTAAAGCATGCCACCAGATGCGGCTTAATTGTCACTTGTCACTCACGGATCGAGTTTTGATATGAGTCTGCAAGCAGTTGATTTATTATGGTCTCTGTGCAGTCACACCTCTCTGCTAACGATCATCTGTATTTGCAGCTGTTCCCAGCGCTAGCTTCACTGCCTCGGCTCCGCCTCAGATCATCAGGCATTAGACTCTCATAACGAGCTTGTGACCTAGATCCCTCGTCGGCGCAGTTCACAGTGGCCGCTGATGTGACAGGAGGCGGAGCTCAGGCAGTAACGTGAGCGATGGGGGGGCGGTCGTAAAACAGGCCACGGACCAGTCCTGGTCTGTGGCTCCGGGGTTTGGGGACCCCTGTTCCAGAGCATAATTTAAGATTGGAATTGTTGGGTCATAGAAAATACACATATTAAACTTCACTAGGTATTACCCTTTTTTCACCCCAAAATGGTTATATCACTTTACACTCCCACCCCCCATGAATATAGCTACCTGTATGGTGCAACCATATTACCAACGCTCAGTCACCTTTAATATTGCTATTGCAAGTTTAGTGGGTGTGAAGTAGCATTTTGTGTTTTACACTTGCATTTACCTCATCACCAGTGAGGTTACCAGTGAGGATAGCTATTTGAGTTTCCTTTTCTGTGAATCGTTTACATATAACCTATATTTTTTAGGTTTTTAAATTTTAATTTTTGATTTGTAGAATTGCTTTCTTTATCCTGAACCATTTGATTGTGGGATAAAGGGCCTCTTCCAGTCTGTGATTATTCACATTGTCATTTTCTGTGGTATACTTTGTTGAACAGAATTTTTAGATCTTTAATATATTGATAATAGCATTTTTCTGTTTTCTACTTTATGGTTTGTGCTTTATTTAAGACATCTTTTCTAACAGATCATAAAACATTTTCTCCTTTTTTCTATAAAATATCTTCAATTTTGCCTTTCATGTTTAGATGTCTAAACTATGGGGTGTCGATGTTATTGTATATATTGTGAGGTAGGGATCTGATTCAATATTTTTAAGGAATGGATAATGAAAATTTCCTGTACCAGTAATGGAAGTGTCTTCTTTCTACACGAATCTGCTGTGTCACCTCTTGTGTGTAGATACCCGTGGCTCTGTTTTGTTCCTGGCTTGTGGAATTGGGCATGTTCTTCTGCCCTGTCTTTTTCATTATTATCCTAGATGTTTTTGGACATTTCCTTGCCTGTGTCCTTTTAGAATCTGCTCATCTAGTTAAGTGTCATGAAAACATTTCAGGATTTTGACTGGGATTGTATTGAATTTATAGAACAGTTTGGGATAAATACACATTTATATAAAGTCTTCCTGTACACGAACATAGTGTAACTTCCTACTTATTTAAGTCTTACAATGAACTGTTACAATTTTATCCAAAAGTGATATACCTCTTCTATTAGATTTCACCTAAGTACTTTATTACTTTATGTTTTTTTTTTTTTGTTTTTTTTTTTTGCAGTACGCGGGCCTCTCACTGCTGTGGCCTCTCCCGTTGCGGAGCACAGGCTCCGGACGCGCAGGCGCAGCGGTCATGGCTCACGGGCCCGGCAGCTCCGCCGCATGTGGGATCTTCCCGGACCGGGGCACGAACCCGCGTCCCCTGCATCGGCAGGCGGACTCTCAACCACTGCGCCACCAGGGAAGCCCTACTTTTTGTTTTTTTAAACTAACATTTTATTAGGAAACATTTAAAATATACACCAAAGCTAAAAGAATTGTATGATGATCCCATCCAGATTTTACAGTGGTTAACATTTCATATATTTGCTTTATATCCTACTCATCAATTAATCTATTCTTTTATGCATTTCAAAGTAAGATGTAGACATCAGTATACCTCATTCCTAAACACGTGTGTGTGCCTGTTACTAGAGCTCAACATTTGTTACGGTCCCCTGCCCCCTTCCCCCACTGAGGTAATGTTATCATACAGTACATTGCACAAATCTTAGTGTATGATTTGAGGAGTCTTTATACATGTATACATCTGTGTAACCCAACATAAGATGAAGAATATTTCCATGATTCCAGGAAATTCTCTCAACCCTCTTCATTGCTACCACCTCAGCCCTCAGAGGCAACCCTTGTGCTAACTTTTCTCACTGTAGATTGGTATCGTCTGCTCTAGAACTTCATTTTGTGAGTACTTTTTGTGTAAGCCTTCTTTGACTCAGCGTATTTTTGAGGCCCATCCGTGTTGCTGGTATGAGAACCTCGTTCCTTTTCATTGCCAGGTAGTTCATCGTGTGACCATAGCACAACGTGTGATCCATTCTTTTATTGATGGACACTTGAGCTTTTCCTAGTTTGGACTAATATGAAGAAGAGTCTATGAATATTGTAATATTGGAGAAGTATGTTTTCTTTTTTTGGTGGACATATTTCTTCATTTCTCTTGAGCAGATACCCAGGAGAGGAATTAGTGGGTTATAGGGTAGGTGTACATTTAGTTTTATTAAAAAAATAAAAATAAAAACCTGCCAAAATGTTTCCAGAGTGGTTATACAATTTAATTGAACTCTCACCAACACTGTGTGTGGGAATTTTAGTTGTTCTATATCTGCCAACATTTGGGGTTGTCAGTCTTCTTAATTTTAGCCATTCTGGTGGGTGTCCAGTGGCTTCTCATTGTAGTTTAAAATTGTCTTTCCTTGATGACTATGATGTCATGTACTTTTTCTTGTGCTTATTGGCCATATACATTGTTATCTTCATTTGTGAAGTTTCTGTTTAGGTTTTTTTGCCCATTTTTATTGCTTTTCTGTCCTTTTGTTATTGACGTGGAATTTTTATATATTCTAGATAGAAGTTTTTTCAGGTATATATATTGCAAATATTTTTCCCAGTCTAGAGCTTGCCTTTTCATTTTTTAAATAAAATATTTTGAAGAGCGAGTATTTTTAACGTTGATTTTTTTTTTTTATGGTTTTGTTTTCTGTATCTTGTCTAATAAGCTTTTCCTATTCCCAAGTCACAAAGCTATCCTCCCATATTTTCTTCTAGAAGTTTTGTAGTTTTAGTTTTTGTGTTTAGGTCTATGATCCATCTCAAATCAATTTTGGATTAGTTTTTTGTTTTTCCCTATGGTATCCCGTTGTTATGGCACCATTTGCTGAAAAGACTTGGCTTTCATCATTGGATTGCTTTTAGTGCCTCCTCCATCGAGGAGGCACTGCACGGTCTTGGCCTCTCTTACCCTCTCTAGCCGTTCTCAGCCTTGCTCTCTTTATATTTACATTAAGTAAGCCGCATGTAATCGCTCTCCCTAGTCTCGGCATGCGCACTTGCTGTTTCTTCCGTGACAGCCCCTCACTTTCTCTTTCCCTATGTGGCTCCTGTACGTCCTTCAAGATGCAGCCCCTCCATCAGTTCTTCTCACTCTCACTTCATCGTCTCCCCAGAGACTGGGTTTTGCAACCCACTTCCCCCTCCCCCAGCGCGAGCTTCTGTAGCGCCCTCTGCAGTCAACTGTTTTAGCATCCTCATTGATTCACGGGTTCCTTCAGCAGATGAAGGTGTGACCCAATCATTGACAACAAAATATCAGACTGAACTGGACCCAAGGACTAGCGCCGTCACTCAGTTTTAACCTTCAGTACGTCAACCGACCTCCCTAAGCATCTTTAAATAGTTCTCCATCTTTCACACGGAGATAATAATACTCATATCATACTTTTGAGGATTGGCTGCAAAGTGACACGTAGTAAGCGTTTCCTAACTACACTAATTCTATATGGGTGATACCACCACGACCAAAACAGACATTTTCTTTTGTACCGTGATGATCAGTTTTCTTTCATTCTTGCTTGATTGTAAGGGCAGCCCTGTGTGAGGAACAGACATCAGACGCAAACTCCCGTAAAGAGTTTAGGAACTGATTTCATTTAAAAAGATGAGATATGATCATACCAGATGTGGTAGGATCAGCGGCTCAAAATGTCCTCAGGGCACGCGCCCTCCCAGCGTAGGTGAGGCTGGCTCCTCTGGGGTTCAGGATGGCAGTCGGCAGCCGTTGGGAACGCGTGCTTCCCTGGTCACGCTCAGCAGAAGAAGGGGGCTTTTTCTCTTTTGCTTAGAGCAGGGCTCCTTGGCTCAGTCCTGCCTGCCTCACCATCGCTGGCTGCGGAGGGGTTGCCACAGTTGTTCTGATCAGGGGTCAGCATTGTGGTCCCATGGTCATGTTATTACATTTTTCTTTTGATTTCTTTTCAACTGATTTAAGAAGTGAAAACCATTCTTAGCTCCTGGTTCATACAAAAATAGGAGATGGGTCACAGTTTATTCACCCTGGTCTAGAGTAATTGTTAGGGTTGGGAGAGTTACTCCTAATGTTTGGTGTAAGTAAACACCATGTTTCGTTTTCTTTTTATCTCCAGTGCTTAAATGAGTGGGTGTAGTAGGTGCTCAGTAAATGTTAGAATGAACAAATACAGGGAAAAGTTTTACTTCCCCCTCATAGATCAAAAGGGCACTGGGAGTATATAGGCTGTGTTTTTGTGTCTTCTACGCTGCCTTGAATGTAGTAAGTGCTCCAAAATTATTTGTTGCGTAGGTGGATTTTTTTTTTTTAGGTTTATGGTATGGGCCGTAAGACAGATCACAAAGTCCTCTTGATGTTTATAAGTGTTGGAGCTAAAGAAATAAAAATTATTAAGATGTGGAGAATTGTTTAAATCGCTTAAGTCCTTGCTGGTAGCTCCAGCATTGTAGTACTTAGGCCAGTAGGGAGCATTCAGAGTTTGTATATTCTGATTGGGAGGAGGGTTGGACCAAAGCAGGCATTTATTTGTTCCGAATTTTGTGAAATTAGAAAAACTCTGCTTACTTTGCAAGATTTTGATTTCCCCTCACTTTATTCTTAAATATGACTCATAGATAGACTAAAATTATTTATGTGAATACCAAAATACCTGCTAAGTTTTTGTTCCCTTTATTTTTCGGTTTTGGCTTTTAAAATTCTTTTGTAAGAATTATCAATATTTCCTTCTTGACTTAAGATTAAAGTTTGTCAATTTTAATTAAAAAATAAAAAATATGAACAGTGCTAACATTTATAAAGAAGATTGTCCCTCAAAATGCTATATATCTTGAAATTGAAGAGGATGGTTCTTCCCAAGTGATTATTTTCATCCACATTGTCCCATATATTCTTTTTTTTTAACATCTTTATTGCAGTATAATTGCTTTGCAATGGTGTGCTAGTTTCTGCTGTGTAACAAAGTGAATCAGCTGTACATATACATACACATACATCCCCATATCCCCTCCCTCTTGTGTCCATATACTCTTTTACCCTAATATAGTACTTACCAAAATGAATTTTTAATTTATTTTTATTTGTTTTTCTCCTCCACTGGACTGTAAGCTAAGTGGCCTCTCTTGTTCATTGCTATAGTGCAGGGCAGGGATTTCAAGAGTATTTGTCAAATGAATGCATATTCAGGTGCATGCAGAAAACTGTGGAAGCCTTTTAAAATTTACCATCCTGTGATTTTGGTTATTTTGTGTCTTAAATCTTTACAGTAGCTTATAAAGCTGAGAGAAGCTTATTCTGCTGATCCAAACTACAAGTTGAGGAGAAATGTTCTATTTAGAACAAGACTTTTATCCAAGATGGTATTACAAATATTTAACCACTGCTAGGGAAGGGACCCCAGGCAGCGCAGCACCGGTAAAACATACCTGTGCTGTACAGCTGATTCACTTTGTTAAAGCAGAAACTATCCCTCCATTGTAAAGCAATTACACTCCAATAAAGATGTTTAAGAAAAAAAAAAAAAAAAAAGCATACCTGTGCTTTCGGCCTGAACGTTAGCTTCTCGGGAACCGGCATAAAGCTTTGAGACTTCAGCCTTTTTAGCTGGTCAGATTTCATTGGGTCATACTCCCTAGGAACTTTGGCAGCAGCCTGGCTGGGTTATTCTGGAACACAGCCAAGAGACCATTATTTGCAACAGTTTGCTGCTGTGCATGCAGCCTGAGCGCAGGATGGCAAGCGGGGTGTATGGTGACTTTTGTTCCCGGTGACCTCAGTCAGAGAGGGAGGTTAGAGTAAAAATGAGTCAGTGAGAGCAGAGTTAGGGGGCACCTGAACAGAACAGGTGGTGACATTGACCATCACCTTGGTTTTGAACCGGGGCAGGATTGGGAGGAAAGGGACCGACTTGGGGTGTGGGGCAGAGGGCAGCCAAGTCGACGAAGCCGACGAGGTTGTAGCTGGACCTGCCCTGGCCCTTCCTGTCCCTCACCCAGAACCAGACTGTGGTCCGGTTTTGTTTTCAGAATGCTCCGTGTATGTTATATTTGCTTTACCATCTAGATGGCCCCCCAAATATTTATATTTGCGTTGTTTTTTTGTGGGAATACCATGTAAATTGTCCAGTGAAGTTAATGAGTTTCACTCTGTACCAGGTCCTGTGCTCTGTGGGAAGGGGATACAGCAGTCAAATCTGACACCAGCCTCTGGGAAGGTCACTGTCCTATGGGCTGCAGAGCAGTAAATGCTCCGATGAACGAAGTGTGAGTGGTTCAGGGAGTAGGGAAAGGAAGACTAAAATGCAAACCAGCTAAGGCTTTTCAGGACTCTCAAAACTACAGCCCCAGCTAACGTCTTCTGGGCAGTTAAACTCTGTGGAATCATGGAAATTAGAAGAGGTGACAAAGACACTCGAGGGACAACTGGCCCATTTGTATTAAAGAAAGAAAAGTAGATTCAGGGCAACTCTAAACTGATGTCTCATGACAATCCTAGGCAAATTCTAGAATTAAAAATTTTAGGGTGGGAGGGAGGGAGCCACAAGAGGGAGGAGATACTGGCATATATGTATAAGTATAGCTGATTCACTTTGTTATAAAGCAGAAACTAACCCACCATTGTAAAGCAATTGCACTCCAATAAAGATGTTTAGAAAAAAAAGAAGCAAAAATTTTATTTTTCAGTGGATAGAAAAGACACGGCAGGTTTACTAAGTGTAGGTTCTCACTGTGCATTTTTTTTTTTTTTTTTTTTTTTTTTTTGCGGTACGAGGGCCTCTCACTGTTGTGGCCTCTCCCGTTGCGGAGCACAGGCTCCGGACGCGCAGGCGCAGCGGCCACGGCTCACGGGCCCAGCCGCCCCGCGGCACGTGGGATCCTCCCGGACCGGGGCACGAACCCGCGTCCCTTGCATCGGCAGGCGGACTCGCAACCACTGCGCCACCAGGGAAGCCCACACAGGTAACTTTTTTTTTTTTTGCGGTACGCGGGCCTCTCACTGTTGTGGCCTCTCCCGTTGCGGAGCACAGGCTCCGGACGCGCAGGCGCAGCGGCCATGGCTCACGGGCCCAGCCGCTCCGCGGCACGTGGGATCTTCCCGGACCGGGGCACGAACCCGCGTCCCCCGCATCGGCAGGCGGACTCTCAACCTCTGCACCACCAAGGAAGCCTCTCACGGTGCATTTTGATAAGCTTTCTGGACAAGTGATCAGGATACAATCTTTCCTGACTTCACCAAGGTGTTCAGCACCACCTCGGAGAATCCCCCTGGGCCTCGGATGGTAAAGCATCTGTCCTGTGACAGCTGACTGCAGCACTGGACCCACAGAGCGCCGATTTCGTGGGTTGATGTCAGTTTTCAGGGCGTCCGGCCCAGTTAATGTCTCAAAGTAGTGTGTGGCCCGGGGGTGAGGGCAGTTAGTCCCGGGCCACGCAGGCAGCCTGACTGGAAAGGCGGACTTTGACGTGGCGGCGCGCGTCTGCAGAATGAGCTCCTTGCTGAGGATAAGCTGGGACAGGCGGCTTGAAGCAGGAGCTGTGTTTTCCAGAAGGCCTAGTGCTTTGTTTTGTTGGGATTGGGTTTTTTACTTGCTCGCGGCCTCAGGGAGTGCTGCCCGCTTGATGTGTCTGACAGGGAATCCCCTTGCACGGGGGTGTAATCGGCGGCCAGGTGAGGGAGGGGGACGCCCCGCCCTGTGTAGGGCGGGCTGCATCCGGAATTGTAGGGCCTGCCTATGGGGGGGGGGGGCGGCGGCGGCGGGGTGTGGGTAGCGCCTTTCCGATGAGGCCCTGGGCCGAGGGTGTCAGTGTTAGCCCGGTGTCGGGGGGGGGGGTGCGAGCATCCTGGGACGCTGGCCCCCGCGGAGGCCTCCCCCAGCCCCCGTCAGGAGGCTGCAGAGGAGTTAGGCTCGTACTCCCAGGTGAACGGGAGGCACAGCGCAGGGCATTCGGTGGAAAGGTCCAGCCAGCAGATGGAGGTCTGTGGGCAGAACTTGCCTGGAGGAGACCGTTTCACCTTGGGTTTGTCGTAAGTTGGAGGCCAGAGGCAGAATCGGTGTTCTTTTCATTACTGCTGGGTTTAGGACTGACTCGATCCTTGATTTCTCTTACTTACTTACTTACTTATTTATTTGTTTGTTTATTTATTTCTCTTATTTATTTTTAAATCAGTTTAATTTTGTTTTTATTTTTATGTTTATCCAACCTTTTGTTTTGAAACTTTCAAGCCTATTTAACAGCAAAAAGATTTGTACATTGAAAGGCTCGTGTACCCGTCACCTGGATTTACCAGCTGCTGGCAATTGGTCACGTTTGCTCTCTTTGTCCTCCTTCTTTCCTCCCTCCCTCCCTCCCTTCCCTCTTTGAAGGTAACCTGTTAGTCACCATGACATTTTAACGGGCTTAACTACTGCTTCCTTCCCCGTGAGTCTCCTAAGGTCACAGTAGGGTTCTCAAGCCTAAGGAATGCAGCAGTGATGCGGTATTATCTGACTGCACTCCCTGTTGAGATTCCTCTGAGAGTCTTCCAGAAGCATCCTCAAAACTTGAAGTTTGGAAATTTTAAACTTTTTTACTTATCCAGAATCCAATCATGAATTAACCTGGGAGATTTTTTTTCAAGATGTTGGGGGTAGGAGTTTATTAAATTATTTATTTTTGCTGTGTTGGGTCTTCGTTTCTGTGCGAGGGCTTTCTCTAGTTGCGGCGAGCGGGGGCCACTCTTCGTCGCGGTGCGCGGGCCTCTCACTATCGCAGCCTCTCTTGTTGCGGAGCACGGGCTCCAGACGCGCAGGCGCAGTAGTTGTGGCTCACGGGCCCAGTTGCTCCGTGGCATGTGGGATCCTCCCAGACCAGGGCTCGAACCCGTGTCCCCTGCATTAGCAGGCAGATTCTCAACCACTGCGCCACCAGGGAAGCCCCAGCCTGGGAGATTTTAACATTTCAGATTTTTAACCCTTACCCTCTGGAGTATCTGATTCTTTAGGACTAGAATGGGCCTTGAAATCTGGATTTTCCCAACTTTTTAGTGTGAAAAAATTCAAACCTTCAAGACAGTTATGAGAAAATTCGTTTAGATTCACCAGTTGTTTTGATGCCTTTGCCTTTTCTGTTGGTCTTTCTAGACACACACACCCCATTTTATTTATTCATTCATTTTGCTGCTGAGCCACTTAATTAAATCATGATACTCTACCCCTGAATTCTTCAGCACGTTTTTCCTAAGAACAAAGATATGCTGCTACATAACCACAATGTAATTATCACACGCAGAAAGTTTAACACTACTCACAGCACTGTTAACTAAAGCCCGGAGTCCAATCTTCCTAATTTACTCCAATGGTACCCTTTAAACAGCCACCTCCACCTTTGAATTGTCGGTCTCTCTTTTATTTAAAGATTTTTTTTTTTTATTATTAAAATAGATTTTCTCCCACAAAGTCTCACAAGTAAACCAGATGCCTTTCCTCTAAAATGTGTTGCTTTTTGTGATATTCTGTAGCTCTTACGAGGTATGGATAAGGTGAAAATCACAGTAAAGAGACACTTTTTGATTTCTTCCTTTACAACAGACCGGTACTTTAAATGTGTGAGTCATGGGAAGTTGGGGGAAGACATGCCGATAAAAACACAAGTACACTGGTTTTTGAAAGAAGAGGTTGAAGTCTTGGCAGGGCTGTTGGGTGGCAGAGGCATTAGATTTATTCCATCCCGTGGAATTTGAGGGGAACATAACTAGCTGGGAAACTTTTTGTGACTCATGGGAGCGAATGAAAATAGTCCTTAAAGTAATCAAAGTTGTCCTGCTTTTCCTCTGTGAAGTCTGCCACTAACAGACATTCAGTTGACATCCTGGACTTCGGTTTCACGGCTGTGCTTTTCGCTGGCACAGTGCTTGAGCCAGTGACGTGGCTTCTGTGAATGGTTGTGTCACAGGTCCAGTGATCGTGGAAAAGTGCTGCAGTAGACGTCACACTTCAGGACGTAAAGCACGGACACCCTGTCGAGGTTCAACGTTTTCCAATTTGGTGATATATTTTAAAAATATATAAAATTGATACATTTTTATGACATTTCAAGAACAGGCAAAACTAACCTACGGTGAAAAGAAAGCAGGACAGCATTTGGGGCTGGTGTGGAATGTGGATGGTAAAAGGGCCGTGAGAGCACTTAGGGATGGCCTTAGTGTCTGCGTCTTGATAGGGATTTGGGTTACACAGTATATATTTTTGTGAAAGCTCAGGGAACGTACCCTTAAAATTAGGGCATTTCATTTTATGTAAATTGTATGTAAAAATGATAAATATTGGACTGTGGTTTAGGATATAGAAGCTAAAGTACTTAGGGGAAGTGTGTTAATGTCTGTAATTTATTTTGAAATGTATTAGACATATAAAATGGATTAACAGATGGATATGGAGGGATGAATAGACATGCCACGAGCCAGATACTAAAATGTTAATTGTAGCATCTGAGTGACGCATACACGGATATCCTACGTAAAATTCGTTCACCTTTGTTGTGTGTTGGAACTTTTTGTAATAAAATATTTTGAAAATATTCATGCATTGTTTTTCGAGTCCTATGAAGTAGCCATTTTTGTGGGCTCCATATGGTCAAATACTGGCAGTTTTTTATGGGTCAGCCCACGTTTTGCGGCTGCTTTATTTAGCAGGCTTTGTCTGGCAGGGTGTCAGCACGAAGCTTCATTTTCCCCCAGTCACTGTGGTTAGTCAGACTGGATTCATCTCTGGGTAGCAGAGGCTCTTGACCATCTCTGGGACAGATTCCTTAATACCCTAGTCATACTCTCCATTTCCAAAAGTCTGTCTGCTTTAAATAAGATCTCGTTTTCAGTGCAGAATTTCTTGTCTCCCGCGGGCAGGAGGGCGGGAGGGCCTGCAGTGGGGAGGTGGTGTTCGTGTTCTCTCCGCGTGGTCTGCTTTGGGGCAGTGCCTCTTCCAGGCTCTAGCTTGTCAGGAGTGCTAGGGAAGGGAGAGGGAGAGAGGGAGAGGCCGCTGTCCCCTCCCTGGTCCCTATCGGAGTCTCCTGCTAGTTGATAAGATCACCTGGCCCCAACTGCCCACAAGTGACGGGCACCCAAACGCCTCCCCTGTGAGTTCTTTGGAAGGCCTGGCAGGACCTCCCCAGGGTATGCGACGTCTTCCGGCCCTCCCGGGCGTCCACTCCTGGCAGAGCACCTCGCCCTCTCTTGCTCTGGGAAGTCACGTGCCTGGCAGTCGGCGCTTTGGGGCGAGACACTGGCGAGATGGTACAAGCCCCTGCTCTCCCTTGCCGCCCGCTTCGGGCCAGGGGAGGCTGCCACCTTGCAGGGCTTGCAGACTTCTTGGTAGCCGCTTGCTTTCCTCCGCAGCCGTTCCTCCCTGGTTTTTCTCTGCCCCTGCTCAGCTCTGCTGAGGGTGGGCCAGTCCCCAGGGCTGCCATCGCTGCAGACCAGCTGGCCACAAACGTGCAGGTCCTCACAGCCACCCTCAGGCTTGATGACTCCTGGGAATGACTCAGAATTCAGGAGAGGCTCTATTCATCACTGCAGTTGCATTACAGCGAAAGGATACAAATTAGAACTAGCTGAAGGACGAGACTCGGGGCAAAGTAGGAAGGTTCCGAACACAAAGCTCCCATCGTCCTCAGGGACATAAGTATTGCCTAATACGTACGGAGTATTGCCAACTAGGGGAGCTCATCCGAGCCTTTGGTACCCGGAGGTGTTTACTGGGGCTCCATCACATGCTGCGAGCATGGCTGCCGTTAAGTGATACAGCCATACAGCCTGTCCCAAAGCTTCCTCGTAAATCACGTTGTTAGAGTGTCCTCCGGTGACCAAAGCCCCCAAGCAAACAAATCACTCCTGTCAGGCAGGAGGACATGCCAGGGACCTCCAAGCAGGCAAGGGCAAAAGCCAGAGCTCTTTGGCTGAAGTTTAATTCTTCACTATGCAATTCACAATTGCAGCTATTCTTGCTTTTTATTATTTTTTAAATCGGGTTCATTATTATTAATTTATTTAGTCAAGCGTTGTTGGCTGTCCCCAGAAATGTAGTATGATGCATAATTGCATCAGCTTTGTGTCCTATAATTTTTTAAGACCCATTGAATTTTCCCTGTATTTTGTGCTAATGCTTTTATTTACCCCCTGTCTTCCCACCCTATTTGCATCTATAGGACACTTTGTTGTGAACGCTGAACTCTTTTGCCCTAGAAAGTGGGGACTGGTGGGGCAGGGTGGGGACACGTGGGGCAGGGTGGGGACAGGTGGGGCAGGATGGGGACTGGTGGGGATCCCATCTTTTGCTGTCTAGATGGCTTAGGGTGAAAGTGGGACGCGGCAGCGAATTGGTGGTGGTCACACATGATGGCTTTGTGATCTAGTCACACTGCCTTGGAATTAGAGCTAAAAGGGTAGGCTAGGCTTTTCTGTTTTTTTTTAGTTTTGAAAAAAAGAACTTTTGTTGTTGTTTAACAACTTTTCACCTCACTACCTCAGTTTCTGAGTGGACACCACAACTTGCTTTTTTGTTTTTAAAAATACATTTTTCCACGCCAGGTTCAGCAGGAGACTGTCTGAATTTCAATACCGTGCTAATAGCCGTCCACACAGATGAATGACTGACTAGGTTGGGGGTGTTTTTTTCCTGTGAGACTAAGTCTTCTTTCTTTATTAAGTTCTCTGTAGAAGGAATAACGGAGTTTAAAGAACTATCTCATCTGGCCTGGCGTGAGCTTTTGGAGTTAACTCCCATTTCTGTTATGTTTTTAGCATCTTACCGGTGGAGTTTCGGCCCATCGCAGATTCATAAGGTGGGGTTGATGGAGCTGTGTTCCGATTCAGGTGTTCCCTTCTGCAGTGAATCAGAGGTGATACAGCCAGAGGCACAAGCTAGGGCAGTGTTTCCCCAGCTTGGGGTTCCAAAGAATGATAAAGATTCCGAAAACTCGCTGGAGGCTGATTCAGACAGCCGTTGCTAATCTTTCCCTGTCCCTTATTTATCCTGATAGGAATGGAAATGGCTTTCCCAATTTTGTTTTACTAAATTCTAGAACCCATGGCAGCCCCTTCTCGTCACTCCTCCAGCCATCCATGCCTCTTCCACACAGGACCATTCAGGAGAGGTGGTAGGAGCGTCAGGCGTCTGGCTGTTGGACCTGATGAATGGGCTACAGCATCTCCTTCGTGCTCAGGCCTTCTTACGTTCAAGCTGGGTGTCATTCACCCAAGACTGATCAATGAGGAATTTATCTGACACGGCAGTGAAGACTTGGTCACGGACCGATTTGGGTTTATCACCAGTATTTGGGAAGCACTGGGCTTCTTTCTTGAAATGTCTCATTCTTAATGATTTATAGGTCTTCTCCTCTTGTGAATGAATTTTAGGGTCATTAAATTCCTGGAGATGAGGAAACCTGAAGTGACCTGGCATTTGTTGGACCATTTTTTGTGTCTCTTTGCCCTCTCGTTTCTGGAGTGTAGGCAGGAAGAGGTTTGATTACTCATATAATATCAAGGACTTGAGAAAGAATTTACCTACTTATTTAACAGATAGGTGCAGGGCAAATGTACATTAAAGGACAAGGCATGTTCAGTCCCTGGCTTCATGAAACTTGCATTCTGGAATTAGAAAGAATTTAAGAAATTAATTATTGTAGTTGTCTAATTACCCAGGAAAGAACACTGTGAAGAAGTACATTCTACAATGAGAGTATATTAGAAAATGTTTCCATTTAAGCCAAGTGGGAGGAGATAGCTAGGCTGGGACTGCAGTGCCGCCATCCCAGGAGGAGGGAATGGCGTGTGCAGAGAGCCTGAGACTGGAAAGAGCATATGGTGAGTTTTTTGTGGCTGGAGTACAGACAGCTTGGGGGAAGGACACGAAACTAAAGCCAGAGGGATTGACTGGGGCCGTGTTGAGGAGGGTCCTGAGGGCCACATTGTAGATTTTAATATCATCCTAAGAATCCTGTACAGCCATTGAGGGATTTTTAACAGGGTAGTGATACAATCAGATTTAAAAAATTATTCTGGCTGCTGTGTGGGACACTAAAGGTTATGTTAAGATATTGTAGTTGTCTAGGAAATGATGCTAACTTGGATTTAGATGATCGTAGGAAAGAGGCAGAAATATGGGTCATTGGAGACAATTTCCCACTTTTTCATGGCATGGCGCATACAAAAAAAACTTTTTTTTTTAAGAAATTTTAAAAAATATCGTGCTGGGGTACATATAGGCAAGGATGACTCAAGTACTGAGGAGAATTCATATCTTGGCATAGTTGTAATCCATTGGCCTGATGTAGAAACTCTGATTTGGGAGATGGGTGTTTGGGAAACAGGAGAGAATAAAGTCTAGGATGAATCCCAGGGTTTTGGTTTAAGCCTCTGGCTTGATGGAAGTGCTTATAAGATTTAGAACACTGGAGAGGAGGTGGGAAAGATGATGGGTCCAGTCGTGTATCAGCTGAGCTTGGGGTGTCCTTAAGTCACTCACATGGGGTATTGAGTAGACGGGTATGTGAGCTTGAAGGAGAGAAAAAATTAAGCTATCTAGAAGGTGGTAGCTAAAATAAACTAGGGAAAGGCCATAGGACCAAGGCTCCTGGAATTTCCATGTTTAAAAGTCAGCTAGAGGAGGGTGAGCTAGCAAAGGAGCTTGGGAATTAGAATTCCACAGAGGTCGAAGATGATTCTAGAGTAATGAAAGTCAAGGGAAGAGAATGTTTAAGAAGGAGGGGGAACTCTTCTGAGAGGACGAATTAGATGAGGACTGAAAATTTTCGATTCGGTTTAGTGAGATGGATGTCATCGGCGTGGCATTGGCGCCGCTACATTGGAGGCCCGTGCAGAAGCCAGACTGCAGCCTCCGGGTTGTAAGGAGTGGATAAGGGGTTGGAGAGTGAAAGCAGTGACATGATGGCCCTGCTGAGAATTTCACCTTTGACGGGGACGTGGAAGAGCCAGGGGCGAGCTGTGGCGCTGAGGGAAAAGATGCAGTAAAGGCCGAGAGCTGCTGGAAGAGGGGAGGGAAAAGATAGAGTATAAGGTGGCTGAGGAGGGAAGCAGAGAATGAATGTAGGTGAATTTCGGCTTCTCATGGTTGGTAGCGCACAACCATTGGCGGACAGCTCCCGGCTGACGGCTCTGTCTTCTCTGTGAGCTATGGCTTTTTTTTTTTTTTTTTTCCTTCGGTACGCGGGCCTCTCACTGTCGTGGCCTCTCCTGTTGCGGAGCACAGGCTCCGGACGCGCAGGCTCAGCGGCCACGGCTCACAGGCCCAGCCGCTCCTCCCGGACCGGGGCACGAACCCGCGTTCCCTGCATCGGCAGGCGGACTCTCAACCACTGCGCCACCAGGGAAGCCCCTAAACTTACCTTTTTTTTGCGGTACGCAGGCCTCTCACTGTTGTGGCCTCTCCCGTTGTGGAGCACAAGCTCCAGACGCGCAGGCGCAGCGGACATGGCTCACGGGCCCAGCAGCTCCGCGGCACGTGGGATCCTCCCGGACCGGGGCAGGAACCCGCGTCCCCTGCATCGGCAGGCAGACGCTCAACCACTGCGCCACCAGGGAAGCCCTTTCTTCTTTTTTTTTTTTTTTGCGGTATGCGTGCCTCTCACTGCCCGTGGCCTCTCGCGTTGCGGAGCGCAGGCTCCGGACGCGCAGGCGCAGCGGCCACGGCTCACGGGCCCAGCCGCTCCGGACGCGCAGGCGCAGCGGCCACGGCTCACGGGCCCAGCCGCTCCGCGGCACGTGGGATCCTCCCGGACCGGGGCAGGAACCCGCGTCCCCTGCATCGGCAGGCGGACGCTCAACCACTGCGCCACCAGGGAAGCCCTTTCTTCTTCTTTTTTTTTTTTTTTTGCGGTATGCGTGCCTCTCACTGCCCGTGGCCTCTCGCGTTCCGGAGCGCAGGCTCCGGACGCGCAGGCGCAGCGGCCATGGCTCATGGGCCCAGCCGCTCCGCGGTATGTAGGATCTTCCCGGACCGGGGCTTCGTGCCCCCTGCATCGGCAGGCGGACTCTCAACCACTGCGCCACCAGGGAAGCCCACACAGGTAACTTTTTTGTGTGTGTGTGTGGTACGCGGGCCTCTCACTGTTGTGGCGTCTCGCGTTGCGGAGCACAGGCTCCGGACGCGCAGGCCCAGCGGCCATGGCTCATGGGCCCAGCCGCTCCGCGGCACGTGGGATCCTCTCGGACCGGGGCGCGAACCCGTGTCTGCAACCACTGCGCCACCAGGGAAGCCCGGCATTTAAAAAATTTTTTTATTTTTTGAGTTTGCAAAGATAGACTACTTTAGAGGCAGATAAGTTTGACATAGTCATCGTGGAAGAGCTGTGTTTGTCCGGGGAGCTAATGATGGCAGATTGATACAGTGACAGGATACAGCAGCAGGGAGCTTAGTGAGTCTGGGAGTGATATAAATAACGAACGATGGACTCTTAAGGTGGATTTGGAAAGATGTGAAGGCAGGAGGGGAATGAAGAGGGGTGAGAAAAAAGGAGAAGCAAGAGACCTACAGGACCTAAGAAGAAATCGTTGAGTAAACAGGCTGGAACAACGGGAAAGTCGTGATCAGAGTGGTTGCTTATGTATTCAATAGAACCTAAACCTTTGCCTGTAGAGGTAGTGTTCCTTCTACCTGGCAACAGCTGAGCTGATGTGTTTAAGGAGATTTTACCCAATGTCTGTTGAGTTGTCTTTTGTTACTTCTGTAATACTGGCTGTTTAATATTGGGTTTAGAATGGTAAAACACGCTCATGTTTGCTTTGGAGACTATAGATGAAAGGTTTTTAGTTTTTGTTTTAAAGAACTGTATTTTTGCTGTCTCATGGTATCCTGCAGTCCTTATGATGCACCCAAACAAGCAGAGCTTTCTTAGCAGGATCTGTTAGGATGGTTGTGCTAGGAGAGCTGCAGAGATATTTCAGCAAGAACGAAGATGTGATTAGGAAGGTGAGTTAGGTTGGGTTTGTGGTAAGGTCCATGGTGAGAATGTAAGGACTAGTGTGGATATAGAATGGAAGGGAACAAGGTCACTGGATGGATAAAGAAATGAAGGAAAGAGAACCTGACATGTTGGCCACACAGCTGGACATGACATCCCATAGTTATGGCTGGAATCGAGGTGAAGAAGGTTTCACTGAGAGGAGAGGTCACGGCACATGGGTGGTGACAGGGATGGGGCAGGAGGAGGGTAGTATAATTGGACAGCATGGACTTGGGGGAACAGGGTTCTGTTGTTTTTTTCTTTTTTAGGTGGTGAGGAATGATGGTCTGGAACTTGATAAAAGCAAGAGCGCCTTTCCCCTGCTCCAGACCCTGAGAATTAGGGATGGCTAGTGCAGGCAGTAGTGCAGTGATTCTCTTTCTGTGTGGTCCCTAGACCAGCAGCATCAGATTACCTGGGAGCTTACTGGAAATACACATTCTCAGGCCCCTCTGCAGACCTACAGAGCCAAAACCTCTGGGGTGGGCTCAGCATCTGTTTTGACCAGTCCTCCAGGTGACTCTAAAGTTTGAGTAGGACTTCTGATTGGGTGATTGGGTGAGCGGGGGGGGGGGGTCATCGCTGTCACCCCATGAGAACTCTGATGGGTGTTCACCTGGTCAGTTTTGGAGGCAGGGAGAGCGCTAGACCCCGTGGACATAGATCTTGACTCTTGTGGTCTCCAGTGGTGTCAGGCTGAGAGTAATAGTCTCAGCACATTGCAGAAGTTTGGTCTTTGCTTGGACCTAGGAGTTTGCTATTAGTTTCAGCAGCTACTACAAGGAATAGTTAATACTACTGTAGTTCTCTTTGCTAGGGTTTTAAAAACATGATTACAATATGCAAATTTTATTTATTTAAAAGCTTTTATAAACATTTCCCATCATAAAAATGAATTGTTATTATAAGAAATAGTTACTTGCAAATCAGGATTTCTTTTTCCTTAAGCACGTGATGGATTAAATGTTATTTCAGAGAGATTCATTCATCCTAATCGCCCTATCCAGAATAACAGGTATGCCATTATTGCAAAATTGAGGAGGGAAGAGACTTGAAATAACTGTAAAATTGTTGCAAAAAACAGAGGAGAAGGTTAACTCTGGGATGTGTGAATATGTGCGATAAAGATTTGTGGAGGAGGAATAATTGGAGCTGTGTGGAAGGAGCCTCAGTGGTGAGGCATACCCATACTTAGTAGCTGTGATTCTTGTCTCAGTTTAGTGTTTGGCCGCAGACCCGGAAGTTAGGGTGCAGCTGGCCTTGTACAGGCCCATAAAGGGAAAGAGGAAACCCTAGCCGCCCCTGCAGTCTTGGTGGCAGGCTAGGGTCATGAAAAGAGCTGTGAATTGGAGATGAGGAGACTTACGCACGAGTCCAGATGGATTCAATCAAAATGTGTTGCATGCATGACTTCAACAAATATTTGCACACCTCGTTTGTGCCAAGACACTTTTTATAGGCAAGGAAGTCGAGGCCCAGAAGTTCGATGACTTCTCTCAAATCAAAGGTAATGAAGCAGCTAGAATTGAATCCAGGTCTCTTAAGTCTGAAACAGGCTACCCGCCATGTAAGTGTGATGGCTTGGTTTCCAGTGCTCCCAAGAAGGGCCTCTTGTCGCTTTCCCTCTCCCTCTGAAAACAGCAAAAGAAGCTTCTGAAATATTTGTCTAGTAAATTTGTGTGCTGGTTGGTCATCTGTCTTAAACCCCTGTCAACAGATGATTCGTTATTCAACATTTTAGCAGGCACCCACTTCAGTGGGACAGATCCTTGAGGAGAGGAATGGCTCTTGGTCAGGACACCTAAGACCCTGGTCAGTTTGGGTTAGTTGTTCACTGCTGCCCTGTTCACTCTGTCCCAGCTCTGAGCCATCAAATATTGGTATCTTAGGTTGCTGACTCCTTCTTAGAACACTTAACTGTTTCATTTGCATGTGAAGCATTGTTTGACTGAAAAAATTAAGACTCATAAAAAACTTTGAAAGGTTGCTGCCTCACTCTGGATACAATTTGTGCTAGATTAATTTAGTGTAGCTGATCAGAGCTCTGATGAATTCTGTGAGCTGCCAATCTTAAGTCAGTGAATAAATTGGGCTGGTTTTATTTCCCCAAAGAGAATATTTGGAGAGGGGACTGGAGGGAAGGTGAGGAAAATCAGAATGCAGTTGTACATTGGCTTTCCAGTTCCCTGAGACAGTGTTTCCTAGATGATACTCTTACTGATGAAGAGTTCCTTCTTTCCCTGTCTCCTCACTCCATGCTTCCTTCCCAGCTCCCTCTCTCTCCTTCTCTAGGGAAACATTTGTGTTTTTTGGGGGCCATGCCACTCGGCTTGCGGGATCTTAGTTCCCTGACCAGGCGTCAAACCCGGGCCCCCACAGTGAAAGCACCAAGTCCTAACCACGGAATTCCCTAGGGAAAAAGTTTTTGATTGTTGCTTTAGTTTTGCTTTTGAGGGAATTAGTCTTGGGATGGTAATGCCTGTGAATCAGAATTCTAGAGCATTAATCCATTTCTTACCGTTTAGGGTTCTGTTTCATGCAAACTGTGTAATGGACTTTTCATATAGGCGTTTGATTAGATTCCGAAGGGTCAATTCACGCTGTTGCAGGGCTTGGGGCCCACATTTTATAGCAAGACTTGTTTCAGTTTTGAATGATTTGGTACTTGTGCTAAAACCATTCAAGACTGATTCCAAAAACACCCAAACTGGCAGTGCATTTGTTCCATTTTTTTTTCAGCATGCCTGATATTTTTTAGGGTTTGGAATTGGGGGATAGGACCAACCCAGAAAGGAATCCCAGCAGTGGGAGAAAGGCTGTTGGACTGTTAGCAGAGAGAGTATTTCAGCCTGAGTGATTAGCAATATTTGGCCATGAGGAAGAGGCCTCTAAAAATAACTGGTGAGCAGAGTTTGCAGTCAGGTCCAATTTCAGTTCTAGAGGCCTTGCCCAAGGAGCCGTTGGCCAGTCCACAGCTCTAGTAACGAAGGGCCTGTGGTGTGCCCGATACCTGCTCATAGGGCATTGGTTTTTTATCTTCCATATATATTATTAATGGATTGAAGAAATCAAAATGGCAGAAGGTAAAGGTATATTTTTATTGTTCAGGTTAAAGGTGACTTGGGATCTAGCCGACAGTTTTTAGCTTGGTTTTCAGTTGAGCGCTGTTCAAATATTTTTGGCTAAGTGCTTTGACTGCATCTTCTACGTTTTCTATTTTGAACTTCTGGAGACCTTGATGTTTCAAAATAGTTTAATTTTTCATGGACTAATCTGTCTGTAATATGAATATTAAGTTTTAGTGTCTTAATTAACTTAGAATATCTTTTATTGTATCATACTACCAGAGACCACATTTTACAAACTTCAGAAAAATAAACATGTGGTGTGTCTTGGTCTTAGACGTTACTTACAGTGAACTTAAAGAATTGTGTGCATTCGGATCTTATGTAAAATTATAGGAAATTTAAGGGCTTGATAAGTCCCTTTGGTATTAATGAGCGCACTTAGTTGGCTCAAGCAGAGACTTACCCTATGTGGAAATGGACCTAATTTTTGTGAAGCAGGCAGTAAGTGCAAAGAAAAGACATTGGGACTTTGTTTTGTTTCTCAAATCAAATCATTAACCTTCCAGTGTTCTTTAATGATGTGTTGATTTACATTTTTGTATGTGTTTGCTTTTGCTTTTCTTTGTAAGTTAAGGTCGTCTTTTCATTTAATTGAAGGCAAGCGATATTGGCTCATTATATTGAAAATGTATTTAAGAAAAATAAAATAGACATATTAAAGACTGCTTCCAACTCTCAGCTGCCCGAGCAGCCGCTGGAAGGATTCTATTATTAGTATAGAGAATATGAGTATCTCTGCTTTGAACACTGTTTTAAGTAAATGGTTAGAATGGCTTACTTGACTTTTCTGGTAAAGTGGCTCATGGAGCTGTGAAGGAGAACATGAGGTATCTATCAGACTTTTAGTTCTTTTAGAAGGCATTTCTCCTCTTCTGCATGGATTGCTTAACGTACATAGTGAGGCAAAGTCAGCTGTTACTTCGGACCCACTTTTAAGAGTTCATGGCTCCTAAAGGGTGACATTTTGTAATGTAGAAAAAGAAATCAGTTTGATGAATTGCTTTTATGGTTTTTTAAAACTTTAAATGAGTAGAATTTGTGTACAAATATGAAATCACCAGCATAATGCTTACCAAATCTCATAAATGGTTATTGTAACTCACTTAGTTGTACTTCCAGTTAAGTAACTGACTAGTGCTCAGGTGCTGGGAGTGCATCTTCTCTTTTCCCTTTTCTAACCAAATAAATAAAATTTCCGATTGTCCCTAGCCCAGGCTTCATTCTGGGGAGACCCATTCCATTGATGACCATGGTAATTTTCTGTGTTTGGTAGTATGTGAGAGCGTTTTCTGATTGGATGGGTCAACGTGGAAAAAAAATGAATCACATAGTTCTTGCCATATTTTTTTTTTTTTTTTTTGCGGTATGCGGGCCTCTCACTGCTGTGGCCTCTCCCGTTGCGGAGCACAGGCTCCGGACGCGCAGGCTCAGCGGCCATGGCTCACGGGCCCAGCCGCTCCGCGGCACGTGGGATCCTCCCGGACCGGGGCACGAACCCGTGTCCCCTGCGTCGGCAGGCGGACTCTCAACCACTGCGCCACCAGGGAAGCCCTCTTGCCATATTTTTAACTCTCATTAAAAAAAAAATCTTTTTGATTAATCCCTGGGACTATAGGTTGACTATGGAGCCAGAAATGAAATGAAAATTCTTAGATTTATTCTGATTTTAGAAAAGAGGGACAGCTACTAGATGTTCTTCCAGAATATGTTTGGAACACAGTACTGGTTTCAGGTGTGCTTGGGGAGTTTTAAACTCTCTCGAAGGGTTTATCTTACTCTGCTTTTTTCAGTTCAGTTGGACAGGAACTGATCTGCCCTTCGGGACCAGGTACACCATATTTACAAAGTGACATATCAAGAGTGTGCTGTTTAGTGTCAATTAAAAAGTTTCCCCTAGAAAAGATGTCTCAAGAAAGACTCCTTTCTGTAATTTACTGTTTTGTTCCTTTATGGAATTGGTAAATATTAACCTTCAAAAGATTAATACTACTGGAGTAACACCTCATTTATTTGACATTAGAAAGGGATGGATAAAATAATGCTGATTATTTCATGTTCTAACTAAATAACATTTACTCTTTTTTTTGACATTTACCTTTAAAGCAGTAAATCTTTAATAAAAAATATTTTGAATGAAAATCCAAAATTTATTGTACATTTCTTGCATTCTTAAACAGTTTTAAAACAATACTTTAATGACAGAATTAATATGATATCATTATCACTGTGTACGAAAGATTATTTGCATAGTTAAGGACTGTAAGTTTAACAGTTAAGGACTAGTCAGCGTTGCCGGTGAGCATCAGTCATAAATGGCCTCCTGCTGCTCTTCAGGTTCTTGTGTCCACTCGTGCTGTATTCAGACAATTTCTAGGCCTGCCCTCCATCAGCACTTGTTGCTTTAACTCCTTTGGGTGAGGGGTGAGGCTGTCTCTAAAGTCTCTTCTTTAGTTTTGTGCAGTGAGTTAGGAAACTTGATTGAAGGTATTAGCCTCATGTCTAAAATAAATGTGGATCGATTCTAGGTAAAGGTGTATTCTTTACTGTCTTTGGCTTTCCCTCTCTTTACCCTCCTAATCCCTTCTCTCTGTTTTGGTATATGCATTTATATAATTTTTAAAAAAACTCATTTCCACTCTTTACTTATATTTGGTGTTGCAGGTCAATAACTTAGACGAATATTACGAATTAACTTGGATAAGTGATACTTTCCTTTTGAGAATCTCAGGAATTTCCCCCCTCCGTTTCTGCTCTAAGAAAGAGATAGAAATGGAGAAAGAATTGGACTTGGAATTCAAATTATTATTTTGTTTTATTAGCTATTTCTTTATAAGCTTATTTCAAGTAGCATCGTCTGAGGTGTACTTTTATTGAGGTACATATTTTGAAAACTTAATTATTGAGTCATGTCTGGCACATATGTGCTGAATAAATACATTAAATGAATGAATAAAATGTTGAACTATATTTATTTGGCCTTATTATTTTCTAGTTAATCAGGAACAGTACAAGAGACTGGTATCAGTTACAAAATGTCCAAGAGGAGATAAGACAAGAACCCAGTTTTCCTGCCATTTTAGCACTTATTTTAAATAAGAAGTTTAAGTTTGATTCTTAGATAAGTAGCCAAGGGAGGACCATCCTTAGTCACTGTTATAGTTGCATATTTAGAAGGCATTATTCTCTTTATAGTTAGTATTCTATACAAATGGGTAATGTGCATAGATTGATTTGTTGTATAGAAATAAAGGTTTTTTTAAAATACAGTCTTAAAAAATGCCTTCATGTTTGTAGAAGTTCAGTAAATTAAACACACCACACTGTTGCTGAATCTGTGGTGCTCCCCTTCCCACAGAAGCTATTTCTTTTCTTTTTAAAAATTATAGTGGTGCTTTATTTTATATTGTTCTTCGTATAACTTCTATCCTTAAGACACATAAAATTTTGGAAATCATCATTTTCCCTCACCAGCGTTGCAGAAATTTTCACCCAGTCTCCACTCCGGTGACTATGTTCAGATAATAAAACAGTGGAGCCTATTTTAGGTGGATTTAATAAGTATCATTATGATCTGTGCCCAGCAGGTATTTTTTTAAATGTATAAGTTATGTTTTTATATAGCCAGCTTTTAGGAGACTTTTAATAGATCATGTGAGGAAAAAGAAAAGAAAAAGAAACAAATTAGATGGCTGGATGTTATTTGGTAAAGCATACTTTTGTAAATTTACCGTGTGATTATTTATAAATCTGGCCCTTATTGATGGGTCTGTTAATATTTAAAGAACACTAGAAAAGGCAAATGACTTTTTCTTTAAGAAGGAATTTTGTTTTATTTAGTTCATCAATTTATATACTTAAATATAGATATATAAATACATATGTGTATGTTTGAGTGTGTATATCCACAGACATAACATACACACTCTAAGACTGATTCAGTTTTTATGATCCCTTTTGAAAAGTTGATCTAGTGGTTGGTTTAAAAAATATGTATATCTTTTTAACAAGAAGAATTGATAGTATGTTCTTGATTTAAGCCACTGGAAAATTACTACCAGTATTCCCTAATTAGAACTGGGTTTAGGACTCAGGAAGCAGGTTTTAGATGAGAGCTAGTGAGGTATCTGAAATCATGTGATTTGACCCATTCATATGGAGCAAGGAATTCAGGACCACAGAAGTCAGGGCACATTCCTGGCTGGACCCGCCTTGTGCCGGTGGCTTTGGGTGAACCATTTCGTCTTTTTCCTGTAAAACAGAGGTGATTATTCCTGTCCTTGCCCCCAGTGTTGTAGGGGACACCTGGAAATATTTGGGGGTGTTTTTGTTTGTCGTAATCACTGGGAGCTCCTTACCTGTGGGACCAGAGGAAGCCAGGGATGCCAGCTGCCCTGCAGTGTGAGGAACAGTCACACAGGATGAAGAATTGTCCTGTTTAAACCCAGAAACACCCTCTTGAGAAACACTGACAGGACCCTGGTGAGAATCGCACGCACGCAGAGGAGGTGACGTGCTCCACGGACGGAAGATGGCATCCTTCTTTCCTGCTTGCTTGATAAATGTTTCCTTTTCCCAGAGGGCATGTTGCGATATGACATATTCTTCTAATTTATTTATTAATATTTAATATTTATCGTATTCCTTTTTAAGAGAAATTTGAGTTTTATGGTCCTTTTAAGGACAGTGTTGACCATTTCCTTTTAATATTACTTGACTGTCGTTATTTTTGTTTATTTTTGGCTGTACGAGTATTTCCAGAAGAGTATAAAGTATATTAAACATATCGTATGTGATACATGACACTTCTGGTGGACAGCACTTTACAAAACTGTATCCTATGTCGAGACCAGTTATGAAAACCGTTCCCTTTTTCGCTGGGTCCAGTGGACCTTGTGGAGGAGGACTGAATTGCACTGTTTGGCTTCTCTTCTTCCCTGACCTCTGTTTCCTATAAATAGTTTCCTTCCTTCATCTCTGTCTCTCTGGCTAAGAATGGGAAGTGTTTTGGGGGGAGCTTCTTCTATGGCAGTTACAGCTTTCAAGATTCTACAGAAACTAAATGCGACAAAAAAAAAAAAGGCTTTGGCTACATTTATGATCTCTTTAAGTTGCTGATATGCTCTGAACTTTGAAGGAGGTTATATTTAGGTTGTTTAGATAAAGAACTTGGAAGGAAAACCTATATCAATTTTTATTTTTAAACAATCGCTAGCCCATTAGGAGTTTATTGCTTTCGTTACTTAGAAGTTAGGGTCATACATATGTGTTATTGAGGCTAAGCGTAGTCTTTTCCATTTTTAAAAGCTTTATTTTGTGTAACATGATTTAAGAATTTAAGTGAAAACTATTGATAGCTTTGAAGTGATTTACCATTGGAAGTACTCTCAAATTCCTGGAGAAATATTTCAGTGAAAAGAGGTTCAATAAAGCGTTTTCTTCTTATATAATGACATTGTCCGTCTGTTTTATTTTTTTTTAACAGAGACAAAGCATGGAGGACACAAGAATGGGAGGAAAGGAGGACTTTCTGGAAGTTCATTTTTCACTTGGTTTATGGTCATTGCATTGCTCGGAGTCTGGACATCGGTAGCTGTGGTCTGGTTTGATCTTGTTGATTACGAGGAAGTGCTAGGTAAGGATTTTCGTATTGTTTCTTATTTGTACTGTCAATTCTGTAGCCTCTCAGTGGTTCTCAGTAGGGAAGGAACAAAAGGGGATGTTATCAGGGTTACCTTGCTGTGGCACTTTCAACTTCTTTGAACATGACCTGTCATAGAAAAAAATAGGCTTTATATTGTCTATATATCACACCAAAAAGTTTTAACGGTACGTACTCTCGCGACATGCAGTACTCTATAATTTCTATTTCTATTTTGTTGTATTATGAATTTTTAAAATACTGGTCAGGAGCCACTGAATTTATTTAAGGACCCATGAATGGATCATAAACACAATTTGCAAGACCCTGCCTTAAAGAGAGCATTTCGAAGCACACGCCTCTGTGTCCTCGTTGGAACTGTTGTGTGTGGATGTGAGTGTGTGTGTGCGTGTATGTGCATGTGTAGCTGTGGCCTGTAGGGTGTTCGGAGGAAGTTATAGTTGTCTTCCTTTCCTCTCCATTTCCTCTTCTCTCCCCATAATCACTGCAATTTTTCACGGTTTTTTACATTAATGATTCTTTATAATTTTTGGAGTCATACTTTTTTTGTTGTTTTACCTGACCAAGTCTCTTTTTATAATTGAGATAAAAATTCAATATTGTAAATATGTAAAAATGTACAGTTCACTGTGTTTTAACATATAATTTTGTGCTGTCATCGTTATTAATTTCAGACTATTTCCATCCCCCTCTTCTTCTTGTCTCCTGGCAAAAGCACTAATACACTCGGGGTATCTGCCTGTTCCGGACATTTCATATAAATGGAATCATATAATACGTGGCCCTTTGTGTCTGTTGTTTTGCACTTAGTGTGATGTTTTCAGGGTTTGGTACTTGCTCCATTTTATGGATGAGCTATGTTCCATCGTATGGATTCACCACATTTTGCTCGTCCATTCATCATTGATGGACATAGGGGTTATTTCCACTTTTTGGCTGTTGTGAGTAAATGGCCTTCCTTTCTAATAATCCAGTGAAAGATGTGGACCTTTTCACTGAAAAAAAAATGCACACTTTTCTCTGTATGTACAGTGTCGCAGAGAAAATCCCCTCCCTTCCGTAGACCGTTCTGCACTTTTGCTTTACTTATTAGATTATAGCCAGCCATCTTTCTGGGGGGAAAGGCAAAGAATAACAAAACACACATGTAATCTGCCTTTTGTTAAAGCTTCTTATTTTTATTATTGTACTTGGAGGAAAGTGTCTCCGAGTAGATTGGTAAGAGTGATAGAGGAAGAATTTTAGTTTGGAGAGGAACTTCTGAGTAGATCTGTGCTTTTGTTAACTTAAGTTGATGATGTTGCGAAGCAAAGTCTATTAGACAAAAGAAGAGATTTAAAAGATGTGCACATTTAAGCTCGAGTAACGATTTTCGTGTTTTTGTATGCATGCAGCCAAAGCAAAGGACTTCCGTTATAACTTGTCAGAGGTACTTCAAGGTAGGCTATTGGAGATGCATTTGAAGTCTACTTGTGCTAGTCTCTAAACCCTCATCCTTGGGCTACTATTTTAGTTATCACCTGCATCAGAGAATGTAAGTGGTAGGACCAATTTTCCCTCTTAAATTTGTGAGAAAGTATAGTATTTTCTATCTTTTTTTTTTTTTTTTGCGGTATGCGGGCCTCTCACCGTTGTGGCCTCTCCCGTTGCGGAGCGCAGGCTCCGGACGCGCAGGCTCAGCGGCCACGGCTCAGGGGCCCAGCCGCTCCGCGGCACGTGGGATCCTCCCGGACCGGGGCACGAACCCGCGTCCGCTGCATCGGCAGGCGGACTCTCAACCACTGCTCCACCAGGGAAACTCTGTATGTTCTCTCTTTTTATTGTTATTTGAACTCTGTGCTATACGTAGCCTCAACTGCAGACCAGCGCTTTTCACTTACATTTTCTTGGCTATAAAAATGATAACTTCCTTATCTCTACATTTTTATTGTTATTATCATTTTCAACGTGTATGTGCTTTGTCAGTCAGACTTCTACATAGCAGGTTAACAATATTTTCCTAGGTGGAACAAGGGCTCTGGGAGGGTCTAGTTTGGTCATAGCAACTCTGCTCCCAAAGCTCTTCCTGCTGTTGTGTAATGTTTTAACTTCCTTTTTTTTTAACATCTTTATTGGAGTTAACTTAGTTTTTATTAAAAAATGGTGGCAGTAAGGGGGGAAAGTGGTGGGTGGTGGTGGTGGTGGTGGGATGAACTGGGAGATTGGAATTGACGTGTGTACACTAATATGTATGAAATAGATAACTAATAAGAACCTGCTGTATAAAAAAATAAAATTCTAAAATTAAAAAAAATAAGTAAAAATAAAAGCATAGCTTAAACAATCAAACAAACAAAAATAGTGGCAGTGCTGTCAACTGGTGTTTTAGTACTGATTCTGTATTTGTAAATGTGGTTTAAATATTGCTGTTTAAAATGTTAAATTAATAAGTCTCTTCACAGCCCCTGTCCAATGATGAATTATAAACTGTGTTGATTTTAGGATGTTTTTAGGGAACTGAATGTATTCGACTTATATTTGAAATGCTGAACAGTGCTCTGAGATGATAAAGTTAAAATACACATTGACTATTCTTGAAGGAGGAAGTCTCTGCTAGTATCGTCTTCTCAGCTTGTCTGTTCTAAGCCTTATTTTTTTTCTTAGTAGTAGGTGGCCAGTGCTAATTACATTTTTAAGTAGGATAAGTGTAAGTTTTCCTTTGTAGTTTCAAAAAGCCAGTTTTACTTACTTTATTTCCAGAAGTCTGTTTTTAAAGGTTGATTCATGATGCTTTTGTCATAAATCATTATTATGAAATGTAAAATTAATCATCCTCTTATTTTTAGTACTTATACGCGATGTTAATTATATATGGTCTTTATTTGAGGCTCGGTGGGTGTTCTTTTGTTTTGAATATTAATGGTGTGAGGAACTTCTGTACTTTAGAAACATTAAATTTCATGTAACTATTAGAAATGGATCTGTATTATTCCTTATATATGTTGAAAATTTTACCTAAAATAGTTTTAGCAGTAAAATTTAAAAAAAACTATTCTGAAATGATTAAATCTCAGGGCATTATTAAGCCCTTAAAGAAAATATTATCTGAGTTATATTTCTTAGATTTGTTAGGTGAATATTTCCTCAATCTCTAAGTGAACTGCCTTCATTTTTAAGTGAGATTATCGTTAGCATGGCTTTTAAGGATGAAAGGTGCAAAGAGTTGCATTGATTGGTTGCATTAATGTTCGATATGCAGGACTGTAAGAAATAGTAACACCTTATTAAATTTGTTTTTCCTTTTGTTCCCCTATCCGTCTTTCCTGCCCCTCTTGTAGGAAAACTGGGAATCTATGATGCTGATGGTGATGGAGATTTTGATGTAGATGATGCCAAAGTTTTATTAGGCAAGTACACATTTTTTTTTTTTTTTTTTAATTAGTGGTGCTAAAATGTTGGAAGCAAAATAATATCGGGTTGGCCAAATGAACCTTTTGGCTAACCCAATATTTTAGCTTTGGTAATGTTAGTGTCAGTCATTTCCATGTTATGAAAGATATTTTCCCACTTAAATCATTTATTTCATTCTTGTTGGGATGTTGAATGGCTTAATTATTTTTCTATAAACTCTCACATTTCAATTTACTGTTACAAATGGATAAGTACATAGCTCCTGCACAGATATTATAAGTAATATAATTTCATATGTGTTTTTAGATTTAAAGCACTTTATATTCTGAACTTAACATTTGAACCTGTAGATAATGTCCTAGTCTGTTTTCACATATGGTAATGGCGACCATTCTTTAGCATCATTTGACATAATTCAACGTCCATTTGAATATGTGAATTTCTGAAGGCTTACATAAATTTATTCTGAAATAAAATAGTGGTAGTAAACATCTTATAATGTCCTATGACTATTTGAAAGGTAACATTAAAATATAAACTAGTAGTCTTTGGCCAGGTTTCTTGATTTTTTTAAGTCTTGGACCCTTCTCTTGTATCACCAGAATTACCCGTCTTTATCATTGAGATTTTAAAAATAATAGATAAAGATGTGATATTCCTTCATTTAATTTTAAAATACTCTCATACTAGAAAGGATGGTGCTAATTTTAATATGCAAATTTTAGGTAATCTGGCCTGGTGAGATATGTATTTCTGCTTGTTAAACAGCATACTTTCCTTTGTTTTAGTATGTAGCGTAATATGCATTAAAACATTTTATACTAAAGTCTTTAGAAAAATAACAAATATGGCAAGGTTTACATACTAAGCTTAGTAGAATAATGGCACAAATTCTTCCTAGACACACAATTTTGTCTATATTTTATGGATATGAAAAAAATGGGAGACACATCTGTACTGAAATGTAATAAAACTTCTTAATTTTGCCATTGTTTTCTTGTTACTGCTCAGTGAGAACTATATTTGCTACTTAACAGTGAAAGCTTCCTATACCCATGAAATTTCTTTTCCTGTCTTAACCGTAATAGAATTTTCTATATAATTTTGTCGTTATATATCTAAATTTGGGTTTCTATAAATTTGGTAAATTCTCAGAAGACTATAATCCTAGGCATGCGTAAGAAAGAAGATTATATCGACCTTATTTCAGAATGATGCTAATTTGCTTGCCTATAAATGGTTTTTTACTTCATTTTGTTACTTTTCTTTAAATGACAGATTCTGAATAGCAAAGCTTTTTATTTAAAAAATAACTTCATGTGAGCCATTTCCTCATTTTTAGAAATAATATTACTTATCCACTGTATTTTGTTGATTTTTTAAAGGAGGGAGGTCCTTAAAATCAACTATCTGGTCTGTCAGGAAATGTCAACTATTAAAAATTAAAACATGTTATTTCTTCTACAACACACATTGATTTCTATTGCAAACTTACATTAATAACTTGATTTTTAGTATTTTAGATTTCAAAAATTTATTCCCCTTAATATTTTTAAGCAACTGTTAAGAGTTTAATTAATTGTAATTTAGAACATTGCCATTTGTGGGTAGCCACATACGTGGTATGGGCAAATGGTAACTTGTTCCTTTTTCAAGAATCATATACTTGGAGACAGAACTTAGTTGGTGAATCTGAGTGTTCATTTGCTAATTTGACTATTAAATGCACGAAGGCTAAGATAAACTGTTTTACTGTGTGTGTACAAATTCACAGTTGGCTTGTGGCTTTGGTAAAGATGAAAAAAACTAATGTAAGCTGTTTGTCCTCTGACCTTATTCTGTAGTGTTTGAATTCTCTGCATGAAATACAACCTTGATGGGAATTGAATTTTATGACCAAGGTTCTTTTCTACTTTGTGAGGTTATCGTAGCCTAGTGGTGCCTGTATTACTGGTGGATGGTCTGCAAGAACTAGGTGAAATTCTGGCCTTGCCTGGGCTCTGTATGTTCAGGGAGCAGATTCAGTGAGTGTGTACCCCCAAAGGAGCCAGATCTCTGGGGTACATTCTCATTGGAGAAGCAGTTCAAAGGTAAGGGCCTTGGATTAAGGCAGAGGGACTCCCTGGGGGGGGAGGGATGAAAGTAGAAAGTCAGAGATGGGGTGAGAGCTTGGCATGGCAGGTGTGGTAATAGTTATGCTGAACTTCCATAGGTTTGGATTTGTCTCATTAGTATTTCTTTCTGGAGTCTTAAATTTGCATATATCTAAATTTGGTCCATTTGAAGAAATGTACACATTCATGTTTACATTTCTTTTACATTTCAAAGTTTGCTTTTCTTATGAACTATAAAGAGAATGAAATATGTGAGTAAATCAAGATCAATAGCCATCATTAATTTTATTATTTCTGGCCATGGCCCTTACAATATACTTTTAAAATATTCTAAGCCTGGTCTTGTTTACATTCCTTCCTACTTTTGTGGCCAAATCATCTAAAATAAAATGTCTTTGATTTTGGTTTGGATGATGGAAAGCTACATTGTCTCGTAATGTATTCTTTGAAAATTTGTTTCTCAAATAAATCGATAGGAAAGAGGACTAAATTCTGAGTAACATTTTCGTAGAGTAACACCACCTGTGGATTACATTGTTATCCTTTTGCCCTGTGGCTGGCGCTTAGCTGGCACCCGCTATGGCCAGAGAACAAAAAGGGAAGCAATCCCTAGAGCCCTGACCAACATTTGTAGACTTGACAGATGCCTGAGTGAGAAGGAGGGAAGGGAGGGCTGGATCTTGCCCAAAGGCAGGCACATGCTGCTCTTTGGTTCAGGCCTTCTCTTAGAGGTTAAGGAATTATAAATCCAGAACATAATTTCTTTTTCTCTTTGGACTAGTACTTTCGTCTTCAGAACCACAAAAATGTTGCATAGTTGGGTCATCAGTTTTGCTCAAATACTTTTGCATATTTGTTGCACACTTCATCCTGTCATGCTGAAGGGTGGTAAAGTTTTATATTTCATATTCAATACTTGGAAGTACTTGTATTGGAAAATGGAGAAAAAGAAAAATGTTTATTCTAAATATACAGCTGTAGAGTTTTTGGACAAGAAGAAGAAATAGTGTTATTCCCACAGGGGCTTGGGTGGGAATACAGATCTCTGTTCATAGCACTTGTCAACTGTTCGGTTCAGTGAAGAAACATGCTGGGTTGGTCAAAAAATAATTGAAATACCGACTGAAGTTTGTGGGTTTTTTCCCCCCCGACGCATGAAGAATGGCGCGGTGTAGTTCTTCTGTGGACTAATGTGGGGAAAATTCACTATCATCTTTAACTTGAAACTAGTTGTCTTATTATTATCCCTTGCCCTGCCAATCTTGGTTGCTGGTAGTTATGCTGTGTGGACAAATTCTGTGTTGTCAAAGCCAGAAATACCAGATTAGGTGGTTATAATCCGAAAAGCTCTAAAATCATAGATGTGCATATTTCTTACAGCCTGTTTTTCTTTTCTCCTCAAAATTATGGATCTTACTGTATAGAACTTGACAGTTCTATTGGTGGACTTTGATACCTACTGGACCCAAGAGACCAGTCTTACCCAAAGCCAGTTCTTCACAGGAAAAAAACAAATGATAAAAACGATACACACACTGCTTTCTTTCCATATGGGGGTCTGGGATCTTTGCAGTAGAAGCTAACTTCATGAGCGGACAGGGAGAGAACTCTGGAATGTTCCTGTTGCAGGTGACTGGCCTTGATCACATCTCATATTGGTAGGCTGAGCGAATTGTTATCAATAGCTGACTCTTATTATTGGTCAGAATGACAGGACCACAAGTCAGTAACCAGAGCATCATAAAGCTAACATTTCCTAGTTTTAAAATTTAAGTTGTTTATCTGGTATAATTTGAGCACGTTGGTGCCCATCTGTGGAGGCTGAACAGTTACCCTGCTAGTCATGTTAATTCCAGAGTTTCCTAAACTAACTCCAGCTCCTAAAGGGAAAAGTTTGAGGAAATGAACAATTGTGTTTTCAGTGAATATTTATTGATATACGTAAATGTTTGTATAATCAACTCTCGATAATATCTGGGTGCTACACGGGCAAATGCGGGGCTTGTCGGAAGTGTTTTTTATCCTCCTACTACTGTTCCTCTCCGTTCCCGTGGAAGTTGGTCAGTCTGTTTTGGCTGATACAATTTTGTGGGTTTTTCGGCTCTCAGTTCTCTGATGAGAGAAAGGCAAACCTGGTTAGGGGCCGGTAGGAAGGGTGAGGATTGGTCAAATTGCTTTTCCTTTAGTCCATATGATTGAGAGTTGATTGTAAGGTGTGCATCTAAACCGATTTCCTTATTTTCCAAAATATCTTTTCTGTAAACTTCCTTGACCGTGATGCACATCCTTTTTGAGATCACTCTTCCTCAACTTCTTTTTTCCACCTAACTGCTCTCCTTATTTTCTCTTTCTCTCTTCCTTTATTCTTATGTAGGCCTGACCAAAGATGGCAGTAATGAAAATATTGATTCTCTTGAGGAAGTCCTTAATATTTTAGCAGAGGAAAGTTCAGATTGGTTTTATGGTTTCCTCTCATTTCTCTATGATATAATGACTCCTTTTGAAATGCTAGAAGAAGAAGAAGAAGAAAGCGAGACCACAGATGGTGTTGATGGTACGTCACAGAATGAAGGGGTTCAGGGAAAGACTTGCGTCATCTTGGATTTACATAACCAGTAACTTTGATGCAGGGACTGAAGTCACTGGCTTGTGAACCCCCGAAGCAATCTCCTTTTTCTTTCTTTCCTTTGCTCACCCAGGGCTTAACGTGCAGTGGGGCAGCTGTGATCGGACAGTACAAGGCAACTATGTGATCTTTTCCCCAGTACAGCGCCTAGCTAGTCCCTTGCTTGGCTTTCCCACTTGAGGAAAGCGGTACCCCTCATTCTCCTACTGGTCCACAAAGTGCATTGAGAATGTTGTTCTTGGTCGTATAATTGGTTTCTGTATCGTTTTGTTTCAACTCATGTACTAAATTCAGAAACTTAATAGCACATTGTTTTGTGATTAACCCTTGCTGCTTGTCCTTCTAACATGCTGTTCATTGAGATGATTATAGTGGAATTAATTATAAAAATATTTCTAGCATGATTCCTAAATTCAGTGCTTCTCTGTTGCTCTTTAACGTGATTGATGTGTAAAATGATGGTTCTTTAAAAGGCTGATTTTTTTTTAAATTGTAATTTGTTTAGGTTGATTTGTCAGACAGGTTAATACAAATTTCAGTGTAAAATTTTGTATTAATGGTGCTTTTAAAATACTTTGAAAATAACCTCATGTTTTTGCCATAGGGTAGTTCAGTTACTGTATTCAGATAGTAGTGTATCTGAATCTTTCTGTCTGTGAAAGCAAAATTTATTTTTAATTTCATTTCCAAATAGACATCCAGAGAAAGTAATTTGTATTTTTTTTTAAAGGAGGCATATTACACAGGAAGGAAAATGTGAATATGTTATCTTAAATAATGTTGTACATATTAAAATTATTCACCCTAAATAACGGTCTTTTTCCATTTTTTCCTGTATTACCTTATTAATTGGCCATCAACTTTGGCTTAGGTATAATATGATTTTTATATTTGTAAATTAAATTTATTGAAGTGGTAATTCTTTTTAGGAGAATCTATTTTTGCTGTTAGAAAACCTTAAAAACACCTTTGAATCAATTCATTTAAAATGAGTTTGCTAAAGTGATAGCAAAAACAATTGTATTAGACATATGTGACATGCATTTCTTAAAATGAGATTTCATTCATCTCCCACCTCAAACAGAGCTCTTATAGCTTAAGAGCGATAAGATCCAAGACATTTGATTTCTTTTACCCTTTTTGGGAGTGGTGTTTTATGTTTTTACATCTCCTTGAGCCTCTGTGAAACTTAGCTTAGCTTTGGTTCTTTATAGAGCTTAAAATTGGAAAATATTTGCATTTTTTAACATTTTATTTAACTATGATAATTTCTACTTTTCAAATATTTATTCATATTTTTTCCCATTTAATCAGGTTGCTTTCAGAAAGTAGATTATTCCCCCATTTTTTCAGAAGGGAATATGACAAGTTGAGTTTCTTTTTTAGAGCTCGCTCTTGCAGGCTATCAGAATGAGAGCCCGAAAGTAAAAGTCTCGAATCAGAACCCTGGAAGCACATCAACTTCCCCCTTGACTCAGCATTTACATGTGTCGGGAAAACTGTCCAATTTGCTAACCTTATTTTAAAAAAGCATTATTTAGTAGCTACTTTTGGAAATAGATACATGTGTTGTACATTGGACAGTGATCTCCCAATGCTTAAATAACTATTAGAACCCTAGTTTGTCTTTTCCTGATTATTCAGGGACTACGTTTCATTCTGTTAATGTTTCTAACAGTCAAAAGCTTCTGATTTTGGAATGTTAATATTTTGGAACAAATGAGTATGATTTAATAATGTTCTTTCTGAAAGCTTATGCAGTCTTTGCCTGTATTTACCATGTCTTCCACTTTGAATTTGAGTACTGTGACATATCAGAGTTCATTAGGTTTAAATTCAAAAGCAGTCTTAGGCCTCACTCAGAGAAATTCTCTTAGACAAATGTCTGAGATTTGTTTTTTAAGCCAGCCTTGTTTTTCTTCATGCTTCATTGTTACTAACACTAGAAGATGTGTGATCAGTTTATGAGAAGTAAATAATTAAATTTGTGTGTTAAAAATGTTTGGAATCGATTTCTCATCAGGCTCTGCTTTTTTGTCATGCTACTAATACACATTTTATGTACAGAAATTAATTATGCTGTATTCTTGTAAGTGAAAAATAAGGATGCGAGATTATAATTTGCCCTTTCTTCAGTATCCCTTCTGATCAGCCCTTTTGAAAAGCCTCTGATGAAGGTAAAATCCGGGTAGCCGGTGAACCCCTGACTTCTGTGACTGCCTTCAACTTGTGCCTAAGGCTTACTTTGGTGAGAAAATAAAGTTATTTGCAAAACTGGTATAGACTGCTTTGAAGCTGAACAAAGTTGCTTTGCTTACATTTTATTTATTATGGGTGTTATAAGTCTTAATCTTCTAAGGCTTAGTTGTGTAATTTTCTGTTCGAGCCTAGAAATATTTTCCTGGCTTGTGTCCTTTAAGCTTAGGAACTTATTAGTTAAAAAGGCAAAAATGTAATCTGTATGTTTGAACGTTTATTTATGGTGAATTTTACACGGTACTGTATTTACTCTGCATTTCCAGTTTGGAGCAGCCAAAGGCACTTTGAGAAAAACGCGCTCTGAGCTCACGTGGCCTTGTCTCCTCCGAGCTGCCCTCCTCAGACGAAACTGCTGTTCGTCCAATTGAAAAGGCTCCGGGTTCTCTGGAATTTGGTACCGAAACAAGGAGGTGGCACTCAGGGCACTTCTTTTCTGCACTTTAGTTTCTTTCCGCTCTTATTGCCCCTGGGTTGCGAGGGATGAGGTGTAAGTCAGTTGGAGAGGTGTCTTCTGGGTGCCGATCTGATTAAATCCCTGAGGCCCAGCTGCTGGCTCACTGCGTCATGCAGATGCCTCAGACATAATGTGCTGGGTGCTATCCTGCTTTTTCACCGTGTACTTGATTCTTTATTCTAGAAGTTACCTCCCTGTCTTACAGAGCTGTATCCAGACGTGTAAGAAGAACTGTTTTCTCTGCTTGAATTCTGGTTTGTTTTCATTTACAGTTAGCTAGACGGGGCAAAAATGTTTCCTCGTTTGGCCTGATGTTTATAACTTTGGAGTATCAGTAAAGGCAGACAGAAGTACAGACAGTTATGAATTGGAACACCTGGCAATTATACCTTTGGGGGCTTGATACTCAGCAACCCTTTCGCAATCAGATTCTGGTCTATAAAACAAGTAGAACGTTTTCTGTGTTTTGACCTGTGGAAATTTCTTTGATCACCATGCATCTTTGGAGCACTTTTATAGAACCCAGTGATGCAGACTTTATGATCACAAGTCGATAGATGGAACACTCCTGCTGGATTCTCCGCCTGTTATTTGTTGCAATAACTCTGTAATACACAGGAGCAGATATTAACTAAATTGTGAACTGTCTGAAGTTGGGAGTCAGGTTAGGCTGCATTGGAATCCTTCTTCAAAGCTGAGCGCTACATAGGGTGTTTATTAAATATTTGCTGGGGTTAGTCCTGGTGAGTGAGAACGTTAAGAGTTACCCATTGCATAATAAAATGCCGATTTTTTTTTAAACAGCTTAAATAAGTGAAAAAAATTATGGGATGTATTTTATTTGCCAAGAGAAATGACACTTTGAAGTTCAGACAATAAACTGACCTATGCTAGCTGAGGTCTTCGCGTGATCTTTCTGCTATCTCATTTGTATTTGTGTCTGGATTTTATCTTTATTGAAGCTCTCAGTCTCTGGATGTAAATCCCTTATTAAACTTTTAGTCTTTCGGTCCTCTGATGTTCTGATCTTCCCTCATCCCAGAGGGTTGGAAGGTTTGTAGCTTCCATTTTTCAAAAACGTCTGTGATGATATTGTTACGCCATCTGTTTAAAAATAAAAAGGAAAATGGTGTAGTGTCTTGACTTGCGTTTTGCCAAGACTAGACTTGCGTTCTAGAGCAAGTCTGCCCAGCTCACAGAATCTTTCTCTTAGGCGTTCAGGGCCTCGTCTGTAGTCAACGTTGAAATAAATTATGATGCCTCGTGCGGGCAGGAGGCGGCTTCGAAACAGGCTCAGGGTGACTCATTGGTCTCACCAGGGATGGGGGGGTGACTAGGATGACCTAAGTATGACATGGTGCTCAGCCGACCAATTCTGTGACCAACTTCCTGGAAGCCTGCAGCGGCTATAGTACTTGGGTTTCTGTAATGGAGCCAGTCTTCTAAAATTGTGGTGAAACCGCAGGTCCAACCGTGATTCAGCGTTTTAATTACACACAGAACATTTCACTTTGAAAATGTGTGTGGGATAGTGGCCCTGAGGCAGTTGCCCAAATAATGTTAATTACCTTTAGGCAACTGCCTCAGGCTCTAAGGGAGGTTTATAAGACCTGCTTTTTCCAAATTTCTGTATAAGGATTACCAAATAGCTATTAACAGTAATCACCTTAAAACCATCAGAATAAACATACAGGGCAAAAAGAAATAAACAACGTGGTGATTACTTTTTTTTTTTTTTTTGCCATTCTCTTTGACCATAGCCACATCCTAATGGCTTGGGTTCCATTATCATTACTCTGCACAGCATTTCTTTACTCTGAGAAGTTTTTTGAATCCTTGTTTCCTCTCTCATTGGTCATTTTTTTAGCAGCTGACCTTTGCCCTGTGTCTGCACCTCCTGCTTCTGGCCTCCTCTCTTTCTCGCTGACTCCGTTTCTCTACCCTTAGACATGCCTTTGTTTCCTAGCCCTCGAAACATACGAGTGCAGATCAAATTCTTCAAACTCTTATTCCCTTTCTGCCCCCTGAGAATCTTGGGAAACTCCATAGATGATCAGTTTTCTTCTAAGGAGGGAAGAGAGGCCGTGATGAGCAACCCTGGGGTTTTGCTCACCCTTCTTTCTACCTGTTTTCTTATTGTAACGTGACCGCCTCTTACACTCCTTGTAAAACTGTCTATGGGACATTTACTAACTAACAGAATTCAGTAGTGTCCTCATCCTAACCCTTTGTTCATTCCTTCTTTTCTACAACTGCTGCTTTGACTTTTAGAATCCTGCATTTTCTATTCATTCATTCATTCATTCATTCATTCCCTGCATTTTCTTGACTCTCCCCTCTTCTTTTGTTACTTACGGGCTCCTGTATTACCTTCTGTTTTCCAAGTGCTGTGCTTTCTTTCATGTTCATACTCTTTCCTTCAGAGACTGAATATGATGATTGTTGTTTAAATTATTAGTTCAGTCTTTGTCATGTCAAAAATATTGAAAAATGATTGAATATATTTAAGTTCAGAAAAGACAGCTTAGGTTGATACTTTGGAATTTTATATAGTACAGTGGCACATTGTTAATTTGTATCACTTTAGGGATTTATACCCTAACTGGGAAAGTTTTAAATCAAGTACTTATTGTATTTTCATGTTTCTAATCAGCTAATCTGATGTTGATCTAATACGTTGGCTTATTTATGTTAACTCTAGCCTTTTCATCAATATAGCTCTTTTGACTATATCATAATAGTGGAGGGGTAGGGGGATAGTCTGATTCCCACCATTCTGCTTTTTAAGGGAAAATCCAGGCCTCGCCAGTCAAGAACATGCAGGAATCAGGAGGGGACATTAGCATCATTAAAAGTGTATTTTAATGCTTTATGCTAATTTCTTTTGCACATTGGATAATACCCATGTATTTGAAAGTTGTCATTACAAGAATAAGTTTGATATTTTACCTAAATAAACTTTCTTGGGGAGTGGTCCAAGATAGCGTTCGGTATTACAAGGTGGTATGCTGTTTTTGCCAGAGTTCAAGAGAGAATTGGGCTTTGTCTGTGAAAAATAGTTGTTAGACACACACACTGGTTTTGGTTATGTATGCATGTTAGGAGTAAAAAAATCTCATACTGGGAATGGGCGTGTGATTATGGGTTTGAGGAACATACAGAGGGGGGTTGCACAGTTTCCAGCAGGACTGTGTGTGAAAGAGCTTAGGGGCTTTCTTGGGACACTTCAGACCTTAGTTGTAGGGAGGCAGGCCCTCCACAAAGGATGAGAGAAATCACCCTCCCTCCTACCCTGGTGTCCCCAGGAAATGGATTGGCAGCCTGGGATCCCACTTTGGGATGTTTGCTGATACATGAGTGTAAAATAACATTTATGTGGGGGCTTCCCTGGTGGCGCAGTGGTTGTGAGTCCGCCTGCCGATGCGGGGGACACGGGTTAGTGCCCCGGTCCGGGAAGATCCCACGTGCCGCGGAGCGGCTGGGCCCGTGAGCCGTGGCCGCTGAGCCTGTGCGTCTGGAGCCTGTGCTCCGCAACGGGAGAGGCCACAACAGTGAGAGGCCCGTGTACCACACACACACGCATACACAAATAATAATAACATTTATGTGACCAGGAGATAGAACTGGGAACATGAGTTGGTTGGATGCTCATTAAGTACAGGCTGGTTGGAAAAGGTGTACGGCGAGGTACATGGTACTGATATTTGTTAGAAGGTTGAAAATAAACACATTATCAGAACTTTGATTTGCCTAGAGAAGAAGCAGAAAGCCTTTGCAGAGATTTTAGATGAAGAGTAATAAAGTTAGTATGTACCTCCATAATAGTATAATTCTTATTTATGTAATTTCTTATAAAGAAAGTTTGAAACTATGGGAGAAAAGCCATGATTATTCTGACAGTAAAGAGTAAAATTCTATCAAAATATGCTATCCTTTTTTTTGAGTGGCAGTGATGATTGAGTAGGGAAATAAGGTCCCCAGGTCCTTTCACCCCTAGTGCTTGTAATTGATCATCTGTGTCCAAGCAGAAGTCCACTGACATCCAGGTACCACTGAGAGGGAAATGCCGTTTCCTGGGGTAATTAGACACATCTCTAAAGCCAACAGTTCTTTCAGACCTAAGGCAGGTTGTGAAGTTGATTAAATCAATGATGTTTTTAAAATACATTTTTCGGTTATAGGTAGTGAAAGTAAGGTTCTAAAATGACGTATGAATGATAGATATTTGTATGTTGCAGGAGTGTATTTTTTTAATGGTGAATTTAAGTAAATTTGTTTAATAGTTGCATCAATTTAAACTATTTTATAGTTACTTATTTTTTAATTACCTTAATATTTTCTGTTTGTGACATTTTTCATCTTGTAAACACCAACAGAAGGACCTGGTGGGGTAGCCAAGAGAAAAACCAAGGCTAAAGGTATTTTCTATTTTTCAAATTAGCCTTGAGTGAATCAAGTTTAATGCTTGAAAATGCATGACAGTTGGTAGATAATGTTTTGTAGATGCAGCTACTAATGCTAAACATTATTGCTTTTTGGTTTTGGGTGCACCTTTGGTTGTAAGTAGTTTTATCAAGGTTTCATTAAAGAGTTTTCTGCCTCGGGCCTATAATTTTAAGTAATTTCCTTTTTCAGATGATCAAAACCTCAGAACAGTCTTCAAACTACACATTAAATTTACAGTATACACATCCTGTCTACCTTCTAAAACCTTTCTTTAGTCTAAATTTTTTAGTTACTGTCGGAAGTAAAGATGAGTTCATCAGTGATTGATTTCCTTTTTCCAAAAGCTCTGATGATGCTCTTAGAGCGCAATAAAAGCTAGTGAGACCAAACTTGTCGTTTTCAGTTAAATGAAAACTTAGATTTCATTATGCCAGTATAGAATTTGAGGTGTTTGATATTTTGATTCATTTAAAATTATTACACCTGTCAACCATTCTGTATAGGCTAACAGCTTATTATTGCAGCCTTATATTATATTCCTTTGGTTTTTCTTGTTCACTTGTAAAGATTTCTTTAGGGAGAGGGGCATGGGGAAAGTGCATGCTTTTCTTTATAAACTTGTAATACTCTTGTGTTCAGGTGCTTGGCACATTGTATGTAGTTTGATTTTGGCGAAACATTAACAGGTGAGACTTTTACTATGTGATTTACAGGGTTTTGTGATTTGTATTTTAACTTTAAGATTAGGAAATTTTAATGTTTTAACTTTGATATCTCGCCTGAATAATTCCCGAGAAGAAAAACAGAATTTTTACCATTTTATTCTTATGTAAGTAAATATGAAATAAATGGCCAATAAAGTATAATTTGACTCCTTGATCTAGAGAGGCAAATTCAACATTAAAGATTTAATATTTTAAAAACTGTGTGCAGGGCTTCCCTGGTGGCGCAGTGGTTGAGAGTCCGCCTGCCGATGCAGGGGACACGGGTTCGTGCCCCGGTCCGGGAAGAGCCCACGTGCCGCGGAGCGGCTGGGCCCGTGAGCCGTGGCCGCTGAGCCTACGCGTCCGGAGCCTGTGCTCCGCAACGGGAGAGGCCACAACAGTGAGAGGCCCGCGTACCGCAAATAACAAACAAACAAACAAAAAGCTGTGTGCAGAGTAAGAGGTGCCCGCATTGCACCAGCACTCTGCTCTTGCAGTGTTGCTTATCTGTGTTACTCTGAACAGCGTTGAAGAAGGAGGACTTTGAGGATGGTTGATGATTTATGAATTCTGTTCTGTATTTTTACAAGGTTTTAATAAAATTGTCAGGAAGAATAGAATAACATTTTGTACTCTGTGAGTTTTACGTGATCCTGATGGGCAGAAACATCTTCCACGTTTTATTATATTAAAGAAATCTTTCTCTTTTTTGTTTCTGCTTAAATGCTACATTATACAGTAAACACCTTGCTTCTCGTATGATTTCTTAATGAGGAATCAAGAAGGTGAAATTCAAAGCTTTGGCTAGCTGCGCTGTTCAACTTTATTTAAAGTAGGTTGAAAGCAGCACCTCATGGTGAGATTTGGAATCACCTGTGTATTCCGTTTAATTGTTCTCTCTTCTGTGAGCATGGACAGCGGAGATGTTGGCTTGGAGTGGCTCTACGTAAAATAACGGGAAATATACTTAAAGGAATACTGATTTCATAACGTTGAATAGAAGCAGAAAACAAGTTCTCCTTGTCGTCTTCGACACTGTAGATAACAAACTTAAAATTTTGTACTCGTGGAAATTGTATTTTTCTAAGCTAAGAAAATTAAATGGTATTTAACTTTTCATTTGTGCATTATATTTGTTTCCAAGGAATGCAAGCACAGATATTTTAAGGACATACTTTTTTTGTTAGAGCTAAAGACTTGTAAATTATCTTTGTGTGAATACTTGCAAGCTATGGAACATTTGTTCCTACGTTGTCAGTGTTCCTTTAATTATGTTGTAGCTGTGCGATGTGAGTTGTTAACACTGTAAAGTGCTGCCTTTATGGCTGGACTCATTTTATTAATATTGCATGTTAACCTTCTTCTGAGGCAAATCATACTATATTGCCAGCTGGAAAAATGATGGCAAGTTTCCAGCATTTCTTTTATAGCTGATACTTTATAGAGGTTTGCATCTGTTTTTAGCCAATTTAAAACTAGTGGATGAAAGTCACTTTTTGAATGATCCTTTCATGTGTGTGGGGAGATAGAAAAAAAGACAATACTTTTGCACTAAGTTGCTGTCTATGAATTAAGAGATGACTTTCAATAAACATTTTTCCCTTTAATTGGAAAACCGGAAAGTTAAAGAACTCACTAAAGAAGAGCTCAAGAAGGAAAAAGAGAAGCTTGAGTCAAGGAAGGAAAGTCCGCATGAAGAGAGAAAGAGGGGCAAGAAAGAAAAAGAGGATGACCGGAAGGAGAAGAAAATTGCAGATTCACACGTTTCCAGGAAAGAGTCTCCCAGGGTTAAAAAGGACAAAGAAAAGGAGAAAGCGGGACTAGGTAAAGGTACTAAAACCAAGGAAGATAGGAAAAAATCAACAAATATCAAGGATATTTCTGGTAAAGTGGCGCCCAAAGACAAAGACGATAGAAAGGAAGGGAGAAGTTCTGCCAGACGGGCACACTTAGCAAAGGGGAGCAACCAGAAGAGAAAGAACTGAAGCTGCAGCAGCATCCCAGGAAATGGTAATATTCTTCATTGTGATTTGCTGCTGAAAGGGCATAGAAAACTTGGTATTGCTCTGGTTGGGGGAGATGTGTCATTAAGCCATTGACTCTATTTACTGGCGCTCAGCCAAGTAAATTCTTGGCAATTGAGGTACCTGTCTCATGCTTCGAAATTTTAAAAGATGAAGCTTTAAAAAAAACATGTAATAAAAATATGATGTAATAACGTCTATTTTTATTAACTTATTGATCGTGTATCAGGTAAATGTATATGTATGCTATGAATTGTAATGATTTATTAATACAGAATATTTTCACTGGAGTTCAGCAAGAATATTAAAATTTTACATAGTGTTTATATGCAGAGTGATTTGTAAGTTTCAGGAATGATAAATACTCGGGTAGTTAGGAGGTTGTCTTCTGCTCTGGTAGCTGTCGTTTTTCTTCCCTCCGCCTTCCTGCTTCCCATTCTTCTTCAGCTGCCCTTTTCCTTCTCCACTTCCTTTCTCCACCCCCTTTCCTTCCCCCAGCTCTTCCCAGGGCATCTCCTCAGGCTCTTGTGAAGTTGCCCGCGTGTCTCCCTCCCCAGGCCCCGCCAGCACCCTCCCCCTCCCCCCGCCCCCCGCTGAGGGGGCTGCTCCTTCCTCAGCCCTTCCCCATTCAACTCCTCTTCATCTCTCCTCCGGGGTCTTTCACTATCTCCTTTTCCTCCTTTTCCACCCCCCTGTGCCGCCTCACTCCTCACCCCTCCTCACCCCGCCTCTCCCTTTCCACCCATCCGTCCCCCACCTTCTCCTGTTGCCCAGTAAATACTCAGTGTTCACTGTGTTCTGAGAATTCTAGAAACAGCCCTGGATAAAAGAGAGAATTTTATGTAGAAGGACAATTTTAGAATGCTTATTTATGACATCTTGACAGACTCAGACTAGTTATAGAAAGGCTCTAATTATTTCAAATGAGGATATGCTTTCATTTTACATCACACAGTTTTTCAGTTATATTGGTGGAATGGCATATATTTTTCATATTTGATTGTATCATACTTGGTTTACCATTTCTAAGGAGTTGCAAATTTGAGGTCAAAACTGAGTTCAGAAAACATTTAATAAAGTGAAATTTCTGTAAGAAAAACATTTCTACAAATGGTTTGTGCTGTTCTACATGAAGTCTTAATTCTGTAACCGCGACTGCTGGTGAAATTGTTACTGAATTTGAGAAGAATAACCTGATTTGTTGTAGCTGAATCATAAGTGCTGCCACAAAATTTTTACTTTATTTTTAAAATAATTCTTCACCTTTTTCTTTGAAGAGCCTTTAAAAACAGAGATTATGGCCCAATTAAAGATATTTCCAATCAGAAATGAGTAAGCGTTAAGTGCAAATTTTTCTAAAAGTATTGTGTTTTTTGTGTTTTTTTTAAATAGGCTGGCACCTTTTACTGCTTAAAATCAAACACCTGTACATTTAGTTGACAAAAATTCCAACAGACATAATAAAATTATCCAGCAAGGGGGCAGGCCTAGAGAATATCTAGTCTAATATCTCTAACCCAACCCTGTCATTCTGTTGTCTAAAAACTGAGTCCCAAAGAAACTGTCACTTGGGTTAACTTGGGGCTTCATATGTTGATCAGTCTGAATTTTATGATTTTTATAGTTTGATTACAAACCACAGTGAATTTTATGGCTCATTCGGTGGCAAATACAGGGGCACTGGCTTGAGGTGAACAGATCCCAAGTACAGACCTGTAATCAGCTGTTTCTTCCTAGCTCTCTTCTCAAATCTTGACTCTGCTGATTTCTGCTTGACTTTATTCTCTATGGAGGTGCCACCACTCGATGAGGAGGGTGGCCTTCCGGGGGCCCCCAGACACATTTTTCTAGTTTAGCCATCCTTGTACAAAGATGCAGTTTTCTGGCCTGGCCCTGGGAGAAAAGTCCTGGGAGATTCTGGCTGTCCTGGTTAGGCCCGGAAGCATCTGTGACCATCCCTGTAGTCGGGGACAGGCTGGCTCCTGTGCACGAGCCAAGAACAACAGCAAGGATTAGCATGGCCAATTAGTACGTGTGCCTTTGTGGTCGATTGATTTACCAGAATATCTCTCAAGTTTCGTGTACCGGTTAGGGTGGTTCTTGGGGGTATATTGGTTTATACCCCAGTCTGACCTGTTGGACTGCTTGCACCTGAGACAGCAGCAGGCCCGAGCACTTCCTTGCATGCATCCCAGCAGCTGGAGTAACCTGGAGGGGTAAGATCAAACTTTTTGTTCCTCTGTATGCCACTGAATTAGTAAATGAAAGATTGAGAAGCTACTTTTTAAAATGTCTTAGCTTTTATGGGCTAAGATTGTGAGAGCCTATGAAGCATCATACTATGTATAATCCTTCTTGGCCCACATTTTGTTGAGAAAGCGGTTTGTATACGATTCTTACGAAAAGTGAATCTTTCACTCTCATTCAGAGTAAGAGCCAGGTGTCTGGGACCTTTTTTTTTTTTTTTTAAGATTTTTTTCTTTTTGATGTGGACCATTTTTAAAGTCTTTATTGAATTTGTTACAATATTGCTTCTGTTACATATTTTGGTTGTTGGCTGCGAGGCATGTGGGATCTTAGCTCCCTGACCGGGGATTGAACCCGCACCCCCTGCGTTGGAAGGCGAGGTCTTAACCACTGAGCCACCAAGGGAAGCCCGTGTTTCTCATCCCTTCCTATGGCGGGTAGGGGTTTTGTGTGTTGCTCTTCTATAGAACAATGCTTTGCATTAGTGGGTGCTAAATATTTGTTGAATGAATGAATGTAATATGCAATTAGTAACTTGTAAAATGTTATGTATTTATGGGAAGAAAATCCACTTATCCTTTCCCGTTATGGTCAGGTGTAGTTGGGTAGTAGTGAATGAAGTAAGCTGATGTTGGGCTAGAGTGATTGTATCAGGTAATTAAATTTGCTATGAATGGTTGATTTACCGTGCTCATTTCATTTACTTTTTATAACTTACTCCATTTTAAAATTACAGTTGGAAGAAAATTTATGCATTTATTAAATGTAAACATTGAAAAAAATTTTCCTAATTTCTCTCATGTGCTCAAAGAACTAAAAACAAGGTATGTTTTAAGGGAACCGGTTGGTTTTCCAAATCATGCAGGAGCGCTGTCGTGGTTGACGGGCAACGTTCATTCACCCCTAGGTAATTACTGTCAAACAGTTGTGGGCACCCCGCTGTGCTTGCCAGTTTAGGAATGGAAGTGGGTTCTGGTTCTGACTCTTAAAACCGAAAGGGAAGAACGGTGAGAAGTTCCAGGAAAGATTTCCTCAAGCCTAAGAGAAGCAGAACAAGAGGTGGTCCTTTGCTTCTGGACAGCATCTTGTCTGAAAGAGGAGCTTGCAGCTGGGAGAGCCCGGATTGCCACCCTGAAGACCAAGCCAGGGCTGAGAGCCAGCCAACCTGCTGTTAAATAATAACTTTCCTTCTCGCTCAAGCCAGTGTGAGTCGGTGTTTTGTTGTTTGCAGCCACCATCAGCATCAGAACCGATACATTCACTTCATAACCTGACTTTGAAGATTTATTTCAGAGCTGTATCCTTGCCATGTGTACCTCATAATAAATCCAGTTTGAAAACATTTCCTTTGCCTTATTTTACTTATTTTTCTTGTTGAATTTTTGTTTACTTTTTGCCTAAAATCTTGCATGAGACATGGATTTACCACTATTTTCTGGGGAATACTTCATGGATTCGTGGATTAAAATGGACTTGGGCAACAGAAAAAAATTTGGAAACATCTCACAGTAAAAGCTTCCACATGGGTTATCAGAACAGTAAGAATTATTCTAAAATGTGTTTTTGTTAAATATTAGGAAGTTTATAAGGGTCTGGGGAAAGAGATGTGTTAATGTGATCTTCAGCTTCATTGAAGTTTACAAAATAGTTTATTCTTGCACTGACTTCACCTCTGGAAAATAGCTGTGACCAGGTATTAGTACATTTACAATTCAGCTGCTGCTTTGGACAGAAAAGAAAACTACTCAATATTTTCTCTTGTTATGCGCTTTTGCTTTCTCCTGTTGTTTTTCACGTTTTACAATGTCAATTTTAGAGACAAATAACTCCCAGCTGATTTAGAGAAAGCTGTTTATTAGGGGCATTGTGGGTCTGAATATTGATGTACTATTTATTTTCAAGCACTTTTAGGTTCAAAATTTTTTTCAAATGAAACTTTTCTCGGAATCCATTAAGAATGGGATTTTCAGACAGCTTAAATCTTTATTGTTTGATGGGGGAATATTTTACTGCTTATTGAACCCATGGAGCACAGTTTTTGAAAGCCTGCTACAGATGGGATTAGTGAAGAATGACCCTGTAATTTTTCATCCAAACTGAGATGCTTTTGAGAGTGAAGTCATTATACCAGGACAAAAGACAAACCGGACCATCCGGGCAAATTAGGCTTGTGGTACTGAAATGGTGGATGCCGCTAGAGCACAAATAGGCATCTCGTTGGTAAATACTGGCAGGGAAATTGATGCGAGTCCCCCTTGCCTCCTCTACAGCCATAAGCCTCGCTGGTGCAGCTATAGCCTTGGCCCTGCAGAGAGTCTGTAGCCCTTTAAAGAGCAGAGCAGTCACACACGGGGTGTGCTCAGCCCTTTTGCAGCAGTTTATTGAGCACCTGCTATGTGCCAGGTGTTTTCTGAGATGCTGAGAGTGCAAAGAGAAGTGACTTGATTCTGAAGACTCAAAGTTTAGCCTGTTCATTGAGCAAAACTTGGCCGTAAGTCCATACCCGTTCCAGTAACAGTTAAGAGACGTAAGCATGGCTTATTTAAGTGGAAAAGGGCAGGGGAATTTTCAGCCCTGAATTTGGAATTTGAAATGAGATGTTTTAATAAGCCTTCATCCCTTACCCCCATGCCGTGAAAGTGAACTACAATTAGGATCTGTGCCTATTTGTGTATGCTTTCTCAGGAATCTATGGTTAGGAGTAGAACACGACTGTATGTATTGGTGTTTGTTTTCTAACGTTAGGTTTTTTGGGTAAGTCGTATCAGAAATAAGTAACTAGAGGAAATATAAATGATGAGGTGGGATCCTGTGAATCTGTGTCGGTGTCTTTAGGATTTAGGAGAGGATAGTGGGAGGGTGTTTTTGTCAATGGGAGAAAAATGAAGAGCTATAGAAAAGGGAACAATAAGGGAAAATATAAAGAAGCAAAACAGAAGAGTAAGTGACATTGAAATGAGGATTTTCCAGACTGCAGTAGTATATCTCCAATGAGTTGTGTAAAGCTGCTTAAGATAAGAAAAGGCCTCTCAGTTCTGTCCTCTCCTTTTCATTCCAGCTATTGACGTGCAGAACACATGCTCTTTAGTAGCTACTCTTGGTACAAGATTCTCGGTGGGGTAGCAAAGAGCCCAGGGTTTGGTAAATGGAATTGTCAGGCTCATGACAGTCTAATTTAGTTTTCCTAAATAGTTGTATTTAATTGAGGATGTATTTTAATGTGCTACATATAAAATATCAAAGAACTAGCAGTATAATAGATTTTAGACCAACATTGACTTTAAAAATCATCTTTCATGTTAATTTACCTTGATGTCTTATTTTCCTTAAGACAAAAAAGGAAAAACATAATTTCTTTTTCCATATTTTTTTATGGAATAATATTGCTCATAAATGTTACCTTTAGAAGATTGTACATTGTGACTTATGTATTACTTCCTCTCATATTTAACTAGAATTTTCAAGAAGAATAATTATATATAAATCAAAATATGGTGTGCATTCAAATAACAGTAGAAGGTTCCAGAGTATCTTAATTGTCTTATTGCTGAATCTGGAGTCCAAGAGTTAGAATTTAGTCACTTACGAACACGAGAGGAGATTGAACTCATACTGAGTTTCTTTTGGCAAGTTCAGATATGACTTTTTATTTTATTTTGCTTATTGTTTTTGTGACTATATTTTAGAGATTTGTGAGTATTCAAACAATGATTTATTATTATTTTTTAAATGAAAAGTTAATTTAGGCAAAGAGATGTTAAAGGCCTAGGTGAAGTTAAAGAACAAACTATTTTCCTACTTCAGTTTTTAAGCATATCAACATTTTCATGTAATATAAAGTCTTGGAAACTTTGAAGTACTGGCAGTATTGATGAAGTGTTTGGAAACATTATTTTACTTGGTTTAAGATGTCAAAATTTTTTTTAAAAAGAAAGAAAACCTTAAGTTAACTTTGTGAATAAAAATGCAGGCCTTAAAGAAAGATCTGCTCCAAAGGCAACAACAGTCCCACCAGAAGAGACCGAGCCGTACCCTTGGCTGCAGGATCAGGTTCTGGAGGGGCCAGGTAAGCTTTCCTCTAATGCTGACTGGATGCACCTCAGCTGCCAGGTATCCCAGGTAGCAGTTTCCACTGTCATGTTTTACCCATAATTTTGTTTCACAATGTTTGCAGAGTAATAAAATGCTTTTTTCTCTTCTTCTGAAATTTTACAGTGAACTCTATTCTTTTCTAGAAAAAGATTTTACAGGATCGTTTTAATTTTTGAGATCAAGAATCCACGGCACAGGGGTTTCTCCTTGTCTGAACATAGGAACACTGTGAACTAAATGCTGTGTTTCCTGACTCCAAGTCCAGGACTGCTGTGCCATATTACAGTGAAAGTAAAATTACACACGTACTGTACACCAGTTTTGTCACATTATTTAATAGAGTAGGTCTACTGTGTTTCCGGTCTTTTTGATATGAGTCTCCTGTGTCCACAACAAAAGACTTCTCAGGCCTCCGTGTGATCCTCTGCGAAGCCTGTTTTACATCTGCATGAATTCATAGCTCATTTCAAGTATTTCCTCAGTCACTCAAGGGCCTGTGACCCATAGGATGAAAACTCCTGAAGTCTCTTGAGACATTGGTAAACGACATTTGGTTCCATTACTGTCATTTCCTGTTCGTGCTTTGATTTTTGTTGCAAAGTACTATTTAATTTCTGTACATTTTTCATTTATCAAGTAGTTCTCAAAAATTTGGTTCCATTTTGCCACCTATCGGAAGTGTTAGGTATGACACTGCATATTTACTGGCAACTTTATTACTGAGTCCAGATGGTATCGATACTTGGGCTGACTTTATCACTAGGTACTGGTGAATACTGTTGGATTTACCTTCCTTCCTTTTAATAAAAATCAATAGGTTGCTCTTATTTTTTGTTGTTGCTCAAATAATCCCAGGAGAATTTCCTGTCTCTCTCCCATTCCTGTAGAATTGCTGTAATCGTACCATGGCTTGAGAGCAAGAGTGATTTTTTTCTTTTTCTTTTTTTAAGTTTTATAATTTGAATGTATATTTGGATTTAGCACCTCAGTTTTACTTTGTACTAGATTAATGTATAATTTTAAAAAATCTTGGTTTTCAAAGCTGGTACTTACTCCGAAATGTACTATTTGCTTTCTCTCCTCCTTTTTTAATTCTTTGTTCATATTACTCTTTGCATATTACTGACAACTTGTCCTCCTAAGTCTTTCAGTTTGTTATCACCTCATATCCTTTTCAACTTCTTGGTGATATTTGATTTAGTTTAAATGTTGCCTTCTCAACCTTCCTCTTACCTAGGTCTTTACCTTCTGTCTTCTCTGACTACCCACGTATTCTATAAACAGAGGTACATATCTTTCATTAAAATACAATGAAATAACCACCCCTTTGGTCCCTGCAGTTCTCTCCATCTGCCCTCCAGTCTCTCTCCTTGTTGTACTAGCTACACTTTTGAAAGAAGAACTTGCAGTTGCTTTTTTGCCTTATTTACACTTAGTGTTTCACTCACTGCAGCCTGGGGTTTTTGTTTTTGTTTTGCCTTTACTCACCTTCCCCAGGGGAAAGGAGGGCATCAGAGACTCCTGGGAAGATGAAACAGAGTCACCAAGTTCTAAGCCAGTGCTGGTAGCAGATGATTTGAGAGAGGCATGTGAAGGCTAGATTGTGGAGGTCTTGCATTTCCTTCTGGGGCTTCAAGGAACTTAGATTTTCATCTGTTCAGGCAAAGGAGGCCATTAAAGTGTTTCAGCAGAGGAACAGAGTGCCAGTCTCTACTTCTCTTTACTCACATTGTATTTTCTGTGGTTAGTGCTGTCAGCAGTTGTAAAACTGGGAACTCCGCTAGGAAGCTGTCGTGGGCATTGTGTGAGGGAAGAACAGAGATTGGAAAGGTCTCCTATAATTCTGTGAGAACATGTATAAAAGTAGTTTGTGAAATAGAAACATCTATAAAAATAGAAGGCACTCTGTGCTTCAGAAATGGTTTTGTAGTATAATTAGCATAGTAGAATCTTACACTTTTTTCAATCTGAAGTTCAGATTAACTTACTCTGTCTTTGTCACTGAAGATTAGTTTGTCAGTGTAACTGATGTCGTTGGCATTATCTCACTTGATGGCAAGTCTGGTGCTACTTCTGTTTAGTGAAGATAGATGATGTCCGTTAGACAGAAAATTTATAATAGTGTCAATGTAATTATAGCTTCTTGTTTGTTGTGTGATGTTGCAATAAAGCCTGATAATTCGATAAGCACCACAGTGTCGTCGCAATGTCATTACCAATGTTGTTCACGTCTGTAATTTACATCATGACAGATGTGACTGTCAGATGAGGTTCTCCAAAGCTGAGAGGATTGTCTTGTAAGGTTTTCCACTCACGCTTCCTGACACCTTCTGGGAGCGGGCAGCCAGCCATCCCAGCCCTCATACCAGCCAGGGAGCCCTTTCCCTGGCTATTGGGAAAGACAGTGGTTGGCCATGTACTTTACTTTTATTGACCTCTTCTTACGCATTTAATCTTTATTTCCCAGTACTTCCTTTTCTGAAAGCTTCGCCCTTCCCATTTGCTTTTTCTATCGTTAGTGTGAATTTTGTTAACTAGAAACTGAAATAATTTTCCTCTGAGTTAGGTTTTTTTTTGAAGAGAAATCTGAACCCGAGTTAGTTTCCTGTGTTTTAAAAATCTTACGAAGTTGTTTAGCATCTATATCTGCTGTCAGAATAAACCCAACTCTAAATATCTACCATATTTGCCAACATAAAAAAAGGGCTAAGCTGATAGGAAAAGATACATAGTTGATTAGTCCAATATATTCATTTTAATGTGTATATGTGGAGGCCATATTTCATGTTCTACATTAATGTCTAGATTTTTTCTGCTTAGTTATGTTTTAATTATTTTAGGGCCTCAGAATATTGAAGATGAAGTACAAGAACAAGTTCAGTCACTTCTTGATGAAACGGTATACGCAGAACATGGTATGAATTAAAATCTGTTTCATGCATTACTAAAATAATGGTTAATTACCTAAAATGACTTGGATATTATTTTGAAATATAAATAATAAAGTGGGCTTTTAAAAAAGCTATTGGAGGACAAGTATTTCTAAAATAACACTACACTCATTTTACCCCATTTTATTGTTAAGAGAATAAGCAAACAGAGACCAGTGATACATCAAGAACAAATACATCAGCAACCGGGAGGAGGGGAATGGAACAGAACCGAGCGAGCTGTAATGGGCTCTCCTGGAGCTGTCTTCAGCCCTCAAGTTATACTGAATGCTTGGGTGGCCACCAAAGCAAAAAAGGGGAAACTTTAAATTATGTAGGTCATATTACTAGAGAAGAAGTAAACATGCTATTAAAGAATCTAAAAAGTTTCTTAGGTTAAGTTCTGTACAGAGAATATTAAATGATACTATAGAAACTAGTGTTTTTAAGATTTTTATAAGACTGTTTCTTGAAGCATCTGTTGATAAAAGCACAGAATATAACCCCAAAATGTAACAGAAGGATTTTGAAGAGGGCAGAACACGTGGTATCCTGATACTTACAGTGGTTTGGTGTGAGCTGAAGGTAGTCCTAGAGGAAAAAAATAATGTTTCTTAAAAACAAACAATTCCCTATCATTTAACTTGGGCTTTTGCAGGCCAGCTAAAGTATCTTATTCAGTCTTAGGTATTTTGGGGTTAAATGTAAAGCATCCCATCCAGCTCCATCTGTGCTCCTTTGGGGAGACCAGCTTTGGCTGCCTTGTAGGTTTCTGCCCTGGTCTCCTAGGGGTCTAGGAGCCTGTGTCCTTTTATTACCAGTTTCTTCTCAGCTAGAAAAGCTACTTCACCTGAGCATATCTGCCTGTATAAGCAAACGCAGGCTTTCCCTTCCTATATCTGTAAAAAATTTTTTTATTTTAACCTAACACAAGGATAATGCAATCTCAATACATGATTGATTTCAATATGTTGAGGTAAGTGCCGTGATGATGGAGAAACACATGCTGTGTGCTATGTGGGGTCAGCAGAGGCTTCCTGGAGAAAATGACACGCTATGTGCTGTGTGGGCTTAGCAGAGGCTTCCTGGAGAAAATGACACGCTATGTGCTGTGTGGGCTTAGCAGAGGCTTCCTGGAGAAAATGACACGCTATGTGCTGTGTGGGCTTAGCAGAGGCTTCCTGGAGAAAATGACACGCTATGTGCTATGTGGGGTTAGCAGAGGCTTCCTGGAGAAAATGATTTAGGAGAGTGAGAGGCCCGCGTACCGCAAAAAATAAATAAATAAATAAATAAGGTGAAGGAGATGTCAGCAGGGAGATCAGATGGGAGGTGGTACCGGTGACCCAAGTGAGTCGAGATGGTTGGTCAAACTAAATTTCACCAAAGGTTCCAAAGGTAGGGGAAGAAGGAAGTGAAGGGTGTGGTAGACATTTAGGTGGGTGGGTGCAGGATGCCAGACAGAGGAGAGAGGAATCCAGGCTAGCATTGGATTGTGTTCCTTGGACCTCTTCTTTTTTTTTTTTGGTTTTTTGTTTTTGTGGTTCGCGGGCCTCTCACTGTTGTGGCCTCTCCCGTTGCGGGGCACAGGCTCCGGACGCGCAGGCTCAGCGGCCACGGCTCACGGGCCCAGCTGCTCCGCGGCACGTGGGATCTTCCCGGACCGGGGCACGAACCCACGTCCCCTGCATCGGCAGGCGGACTCCCAACCACTGCGCCACCAGGGAAGCCCGGACCTCTTCTTTATCAAGACTATCTCTTTAGAAAATCACAGGCCATGACTTTAGATATTATTTAAATATTAAATATTGCTTCTGAATATATATCTACAGCCCTCATCGCTCATCTAAGCTCCTGGATTATCTAACTGTGTATTCTTATCTCTATTTGTATGTTTTATGGGTATCTCAGACTTAAAATGTTCCTAAAACTGAACTCTTTATTCCTCTCCATCTCACTGCTCCCCTGCAAAAATGTTTTACTCTTATTCTAGTCTTTAGTTGATGGTCTCCCTACCCACTTAGCTGCTTAAGCTAGCATCCTGGGCGTTTTCCTTGCCTTCTCTCTCCTCTTCTCCCCTCATGTGTAATCCACCAGCCGATCCCTTCTGCTTTGCCTCCAAAACGTATTTTGACTTCTGCCGTGTGTCAGCTACCACCATGCCCTCTTCCCATCCCCTTGGGCCCCTGTTTCCATCTTGGCTCCCCTGCACCCCCCGTTGGATGTCGCCGAGCCCACTGTGCCTTGTCTAGGCCTGGTCTCTCTCGCCCCTTGGTCACTTCTCTCTAGCTCAACTGACCTTCCCTTTTCGCTTTGTCATTGCCAGGCCCGTCCCTACCGTGGGGACTTTAACTTGCTCTGTCTTCTGTTGGTGTGTCCGTGTGTGCGTTCCAGTCTTCACATCTTATCAGGCCAAACTTGACCTCCCTGACACCGTCTCTAGAGTAGACTGTCTGTCCCTGTTATTCTGTATTTCATTGTCAGGTTTGGGTCCTGCAGTGGCATTTATTAGCTGTGTGGCTTTAGTCAAGTTCCTCAAGCCCCTCATCCTTCAAAGTGGGGTAATTGCTACCTCCTAGGGTTGGTGCAGCAGCTGCAAGAGGGCATGGCAGTGCCTCCGGTGAGGCCTAGCAAACTCTCAGGAGACTGTTTTCCTCATGGCAGGCTGTCCCTGGGCCATGGAGACTCACAGACAGTGTACAGTGCTCAGCTGGTTTCCCTATGAGAGCAGAGGCTTCCATTGAGTAGAAGGCTGAAAGAGCTCAGTCCTGCTCACATAAAAACTGTAAAATTAGACTGAGTACGTGAGAGTAAGGGAAAAGGAACGTGGCAAGAAGAAAAGAAGAGAAAGAGTTGTACGTTTAGTGACAGGAAGAATTGGTGATTGATTTGATGAGAAGCAGGAAATCTCAAGTGAGGAGAAACAAGATAGCGGGCTGTGATGACAAGACAGAAGACAGACAAACAGTATCAACATAAAAGGGCCTAATAGTCCAGTAACACCTGAGAGCATCACTGGGCCACACCAGAAGTAAAGTGACTAAGGACCCTGTCCTGCAGTGTGGTGGGGGGTAGCTCAGTAGCAGTAGAAGTAGTAGTATTGTTATTACTGAGATGATGGTGGTAAAAATTTAAACGACAGCAGAAGCAGCACAGCAACAATAAAACCTAAATACTTATTATGGGCCAGGCTTTTTTCTAAGTGCTTCAGTCCTCCCCACAATGCTGTGAGTAGGTTCTCTTATTATTTCTTTTTTATGGAAGAGAAAGCTTAGGCACAGAATCATTAAGCAACTCTCCCAGGGTCACACAGCTGGTCTAGAGACACACCTAGATCTGGAGTGACTGCACACTCCTAGAGCAGTACCGCACTGCACACCTAAGTCTAGTTCCCTTGAGTTCTCTCGTTAGAGTGCTACATCCAGAGCATCCTCTGCTTGAGGCCATGGCAAGTTACTACTGGGAGAATGTCTTACACCACGATGACAAGCCAACCCGTGTGGCAGTGGAGTAACGTAGCATGTCCAAATCCACACAAGAGCAGCAGAATGGTTCAGTGTATCGTGAAAATCTCAGAAGAGAAAATGAGCATCTATGTATAACTTAAAGGCTAAACATAGGAACCTTTAGAAGCGAAGTATAATGCAGCTGAACCAACGTGGATGGCCTGGCATACGGTTTAGCTGGTGGCCTCATGTTCTTCTTGTAGTAGAATATTTGCAGAGTTACTTAAGATTGTTACATGGAATTTTACGTCAGTTCTCAGTGGAAGGTCGCAAGGTGACCTTTCCTCTGACCTAGCGATAATTGAAGAGGCAAATATAGTAAGAATTCTGAATTCATTTATTCACTTATTAAATACGTATTGAGAGCTTCCTATGGCTAGTCACAGCCCCAGGGGCTGGGCATACATAGTCACCAAAATATGTGAGGTCCCTATCCTTGGTGAGTTTATGTTCTAGTGAGAGAAGACCTGTTACCCCCTCGGGTGGACTAGCCCTTGGCCAGAGAGAGGACACAGTTTCAGCATGTGCAGTGGCCCAGAAAAGGGGCAGAGCGTGCCGAGCAGCTGAAGTGGGTCTGTGGCAGCCTTTCAGATGGGGCGTCTGTGTCTGTGTTGGCTGCTGCCTGGGGCCCTTGCTGTAGACCTGTGTCACTGTGTTCATTATCATTGTTCAAGGAGAGGACCTGCACCAAGAACAGGATGGACCAGCAGGAGAACTGCAGCCCGAAGGTGGTATCTTTGCAGGAGGTGTTACAGATGACAGATATGAACCTGTGGGAACTGGAGCAGTGCATGAAGGTAGAACACATTTTTTTGGTTTCAAAGTAAGACACAGTAGGTAATTTGTAATTACGATTATTGACATTTTCTTAGACACCTTTAAAACCAATATTTAGCTTTTATCTAAAGTTTTTTTTTAAGTTGAACCTGAAAACTTTAGTTAAAATCAGTCTTTTCCCTAAAATAAATAGATATCCCAATTTTTAAATTCAAAATGCGTTAGGGGAAATTCTAAGGATATATACGTTTCTTATAGGATGTAAGTGAAATCCTTCAGCACATTTACTTTTACTGTACTCTCCTTCCTAGAGTACCATTTGTTGTAAGAAATTCAAACAACTGATGAAATATTGACCTCGATAATCTATCACAGGCTCTTGTTCTAAAATAAACTCTATAATTACAGTGGGTAGAATACAGTTCATAGCCTAGGCATTGGCAAACGTTTTCTGTAAATGGCCAGCCGGTCAATATCTTAGGCTTTGCGGACCATGCAACCTCTGTCCCAACTACTCATCTCTGCTACCACAGTGCAAAAACAATTAGACAATGTCTAATTGGATAAAGTGTAGCCGTGTTCCAGTAAATTTTTAAATTAGAAAGTCAGGAGGCAGGCCCAATGTAGACTACATATGGACCACAGTTTGCTGACATCTGTGTATATCAATATTTTAAATTAAATGCTGGTTATTTAAATATCAGTTGAGTAGTTTACTTTGTATTATTTGCAATAGGCAAGTCATAATTATTGCTATTCACTACTGACATATAGAAAAATTTTTATTCATATACTTATTGCTCTGCTCTGCTTTAATGTGAGGCTACCATGATTATTTGGAGCCCTGCTGAATTAAGTCCACATGCTTTGTTCTTTCGGTATCTACTCTCTGTACTCTTTCTCAAAGTGGTCCTTTAAAACCTTAGTGGTTTTAAGCCACAAGTTTTGTACTCTGACTGATTTTTGTCATTTTATTTAAAGTATATAAATGATATCATTTTATACTTAAAATGAGTACTAAGGGAACCTTGTTTATTTAAGAGGGATGTTTTATTTCTAAAGAGTGATACAAGAAAACAAGCCTATGATGAAACCAGGGGGAGTGGTTGATGGCACCAACACAAAGTGAACGTTTACACGGTGCACCCCGCTGTGTGGTAATCGTCAGAGTCTGTAGGACCCATGTAACAACACAGCACCACCGGCCGCAGAGGGTCTGGACTGGAGGTGCCTGGTAGGGTTCAAGGGTTAGCTCAGCCTATGTTGAGTTCAGAGAGCCGGACAGAACGGTAAGAAACAGGCGGTAGATGGGATCCGCAGCGCTAGTCAAGGTAGGAAGGCCTGGAGCCATAGGGTCGTGGACTCAGAGAGACAACCACTTATGAACATGATCCACTAAGATGGGCTGGCATCCCACCACGTCACTTCCGATCCTGGCTGCATTTCAGTATCCCCCGGGGAGCTTTTAAAAGAATTCCGGGGACCCACCCTGATCAAAGTGAAGCAGAGTGTTTGGGGTGCGGGGGCCCCCAAAATGGGTGATTGTAAAAGCTCCTCGGGGGATACATAATTGCTGCCGGCCTTGAGCCCAGGTGTGGTTGGGCTGTTTCCTGTCTCCTGGGCCTCCCCTCACTTCCTGCTCTGCTGTGTCTGCACGGGTTAAGGCTGGTGCTCGGAGCCAGTGGGGATCAGGCAGAACACACAGGACTCGTCCCAGCCACCTAAGAATCGAGAGGTCAGGTAGCCTCAGAACATGCAGTTGGCAAACGGTTGCAAGGACTGTTTTAAAGCATAAACCTTATGAAAATGTTAAGTATGTCTACTTCTCACAATATTTATTATATTGGGGAACTACTTGAGAAGCAGACAGCTCCTAATTTATGAATGAATGTATTTCCAAAAGCTTATATTGATGCCTGTGGTTGAGAGCAGAAAATGCACTTTTCCATAGAAATAACGTTAAAAGTGATGGTTTGGTTTCCATACGAACCTACAGAACTGTATATAATGCATAATTTGGGGGAGAAAATGTAAGTTCAAAATGCTTTTGAACTTGTGTTTGAGTCCAGCTGGATAGTGCATTGAAAATAGGCATTTACAGACTAGCTTTTGAACTTCAGACCTTTAGTTATCATGCATATCATGATTTCTATGGGAAAAACATTTCTAAGCTCTGAGTGGGAATGCTGATGAAATGATTTCCACACTTCCCTGGAATCTCTTGCTGTCTCCCATCTTCAGCCAGGATAGCTCAGGAAGATGGACAGTTGCTCAGAATTTTGGTGTCCTAGATGCTGCTTACACAAAAAATTTCAGTTAAGACCCTCAAAGAATCTGAAACATAAGGCATTGGATATTTTTGAGGTTAGGAGTTACAGATTGGGAGTAGGAAGAAACACTTCTAAAAAGTTCGTAAATTGAAGAAACCTTATTTTCTGACCTAATTTTTAATTGGGACATAGATTCAGTTTGAACATAAAAGTTGCTTGTTAAAAGTCTTCAGAAACTAGGACTTCCCTGGTGGCACAGTGGTTAAGAATCCGCCTGCCAGTGCAGGGGACATGGGTTCGAGCCCTGGTCTGGGAGGATCCCACGTGTCGCAAAGCAACTAAGCCCCTGTGCCACAACTACTGAGGCTGCGCTCTAGAGCCCGCAAGCCACAACTACTGAAGCCCATGTGCCACAACTACTGAGCCCACGAGCCACAAATACTGAAGTCCATGCGCCTAGAGCCCGTGCTCCGCAACAAGAGAAGCCACCGCAATGAGAAGCCCACTCACCGCAGCGAAGAGTAGCCCCCAGTCACCGCAACTAGAGAAAGCCCGCGCGCGGCAACAAAGACCCAATGTAGCCAAAAAATAAATTTAAAAAAAAAGTCTTCAGAAATTAAAAATATTTACACTCCATGTGGCTGTTAAATAACAAGGGTCACATGAGTGGCAGCACTTTGCCATCAGCAGTACGTGGGTGAAGGTATCAACCCGTTTACCTTTTAGCTCCCCAAATGTGTAAAGGCTCTGGGTTCTTCCTTTGTGCTGTCGTGTGGAGACGATGTGCTTTTGCTCTAGAAAATGGCAGGAATGTCTAGAAAATAGAACAGCACAGTGGAATGTGATGGGGACATAGCTTTGTCACCTCGGTGTTACTCTGTCTAAATCTTTCTCCCTCTTTAGCCTACGTTATAGTATTTGTTAACCTCGTGGGGTTGTTAAGTGGATCATATAAGAGAATGTGTGAGACGTTTCTAAGCGTAGTTCTAGTGAAAGATAAAGTGTTTAGCAGACATTTAATTGATATTTTCATGTTTTATTTTAATAGTTATTTGCTTTCAAAAAAAATCAATGATAAACATTCATTCAGATATACATATACAATATATAAACATACCATTTTATGAAAGTAACAATATTTATTTAATGTTATTTTTTTCAGAAACTGAAGATAGCTACCATGTAGAAGAGACAGGTGAGATTTTAATTTAATACTATTCTTTTTTACTTAGAATGAGTCTTTTCCTATAAAAGAGCATCGTGAGAAAGATAGCATTATTTATTAATTTTAATATATTTTATATCAAATATCACATAATAGTGTGTGTGTATATGTATGTATGTATGTGCATATATATACATACACACACGCATATATATATGAATATAGTTTTTGTGCTTTTTTTTTTTTTTTTTTTTTGTGGTATGCGGGCCTCTCACTGTTGTGGCCTCTCCCGTTGCGGGGCACAGGCTCCGGACGCGCAGGCTCAGCGGCCATGGCTCACGGGCCCAGCCGCTACACAGCACGTGGGATCTTCCCGGACCGGGGCACGAACCCACGTCCCCTGCATCGGCAGGCGGACTCTCAACCACTGCGCCACCAGGGAAGCCCAGTTTTTCTGCTTTTGAAGTCTACTTCCTGAGGATAAATTCCCAGTAGTGGGATTATTAGGTCAAAAGATAATGTGGGAGTTTGGGATTAGCCAGATGCAAACTAGTATATATAGGATGGATAAAGAACAAGGTCCTACTGTATAGCAAAGGGAACTATATTCAATATCCTGTGATAAACCGTAGTGGAAAGGAATATTAAAAAGAATGTCTATATATATGTATAACTGAATCACTTTGCTGTACAGCAGAAATTAACACCACGTTGTAAACCAGCTATACGTCAATATAAATAAATAAATAAATAAAATAGGAAAAAATAAAAAGAAAGATAAGAGAACAAAAGATAATCTATACAAAGAAGGTAACTAATAAGAACCTACTGTATAGCACAGGGAACTCTACTCAATACTCTGTAATGACCTATATGGGAAAAGAATCTAAAAAGGAGTGGATATATGTATACGTATAACTGATTCACTTTGCTGTACAGCAGAAACTAACACAACATTGTATTGGGTTGGCCAAAAAGTTTGTTTGCGTTTTTTCATAAGATGTTACAGAAGAACCTGAACTCTACTCCAACTCTACTCCAATAAAAATTAATTAAAAAAAGAAAAAAAAAGATACTGTATAATTGCATGTTTTGTAGTCTTAAATTAACAAGTTAGTGAATGGTCAAAATTGTGTATTGTCACATGTCACGTGTCCCCAGAAGGTATGACCACACTGGAGACGGACACTCCATCTTCCCATAAGCCTGTGTTGTTGGCCGGGTTTTCTTCCAGTGTTGGGATAGATCCCTCTTTCTGTGCTTAAGGACCACAGGATATTGTTGGCTGGCATTTAGGACCTATATTATTTCAACAATAAGCACCTGTAAACACTAGACTTGCATTGCAGTCTGGGGGTGCTCAGGTGTTGAGTCCAAGTTACGGGCTGGGAATGTGTGTCCTCGCTCAGGCTCACTCAGGCAAGTGCCTGCTGGGTGCCTGGGAGGAGGGTTCGCCTGCACTGCTCTCTCCGTGTCTCTACCTCACTTTTTGTTTTGTGAATATGGTTGAATTTGCATAAGCTAAATGAGAATACAGCTCCACGATTCTGTGGTTCAATTACACTGATGATGGAGACTTTCTTATTTACCTTTGTATTTGGCATTTAGCACAGTTAGTACCTGTGTGTTTCATGAATGAATGTAAGTTTGAGCATCATTTTGATTTGATTTCTCTCTTTACTAGAAATTGTGCTTGTTTTTAACTATCAAGTGTAATCCTTTTCTGAGACATATTTGTAATTTCCTAATTGTTTCCTAATTTATAGCTTCACCAGCCTACAGTCAGCATATGGAAGACATGATATATGAACAGGAAAATCCAGGTTTGTGATATATGTTTCTGTTTGAAGCAGTGGCCAAGGTCATTTTCAACCAAGGTTAATGATTCATTCTGATACAACATAGAAATCTCTTTATAATACTCAGTCATTTTTGTCTGCCCATATATTATATACAATTTCTGAATATAGTTTAATATTACATGAAGAAATGGGGGAAAAGGGGATGTGTTTTTCAGACCACTGTTGGGATTTTGATCTTTGTAGAGAGGATACTGGAAAGAATATTTGGAAATGAATGAGGCAGTATGATTTAGTAGGGCCAGACTGGGTACAAACCCTAGTTATGCTCCTTCCTATCTTTGTAACTGGAGAGAAAATTATGGAATGTTATTCAGCTTAAATTTTATTAAATAATGATACTGTCTATCTTACACATTTGTGAGGTTTAGAATTAATTTGTAAATATTTTAGATTAGTGTCTAGCAATGTGTTTGGTTTGTTCAGGTTTGTCAAAAATGTATGTTTTTTCTTTTTAGATTCCAGTGAACCAGTGGTAGATGATGCTGGAAGAATGTATCAAGAAGCAGGTACAGATGTTTTCATTAGATGTTAGACATACTTCCAGCTCTGTGGCTGTAATGCTCTGTTAACCTGGTGACTTTTCTTTCGATGGGTGAAAGACATAATTTTAACACCTAATACAAGACTTTCTGCTTGGCAACAAAATTAGATTATTCAAAGAATATCAGGCTTTCATAGTTCGTCTCATCTGCCACCACCTCACAACAAAAGAGGATATTAATTCCTAACGTTTCTTTTGAATGTCTTGCTTTATGCGAATCTGAGGAGTTTTTTTTGTTTTTGACAACAATCCCTCAGTTTTATTTTATTTTATTTTATTTTTTAACGTCTTTATTGGAGTATAATTGCTTTACAGTGGTGTGTTAGGTTCTGCTGTACAACAAAGTGAATCAGCTACACATATACATATATCCCCATAACCCCTCCCTCTTCTGTCTCCCTCCCACCCTCCCTATCCCACCCCTCTAGGTGGTCACAAAGCACCGAGTTGATCTCCCTGTGCTATGCGGCTGCTTCCCACTAGCTATCTATTTTACATTTGGTAGTGTAGATATGTCCATGCCACTCTCTCACTTTGTCCCAGCTTACCCTTCCCCATCCCCGTGTCCTCAAGTCCATTCTCTACATCTGCGTCTTTATTCCTGTCCTGCCCCTAGGTTCTTCAGAACCCCTTTTTTTTTTTTAGATTCCATATATATGTGTCAGCATATGGTATTTGTTTTTCTCTTTCTGACTTACTTCACTCTGTATGACAGTCTCTAGGTCCATCCACCTTACTACAAATAACTCAATTTCATTTGTTTTTATGGCTGAGTAATATTGCATTGTATATATGTGCCACATCTTCTTTATCCATTCATCTGTTGATGGACACTTAGGTTGCTTCCATGTCCTGGCTATCGTAAATAGAGCTGCAATGAACATTGTGGTCCTTGACTCTTTTTGAATTATGGTTCTCTCAGGGTATATGCCAAGTAGTGGGATTGCAGGGTCATATGGTAGTTCTATTTAGTTTTTTAAGGAACCTCTGTACTTTTCTGCATAGTGGCTGTATCAATTTACATTCTCACCAACAGTGCAAGAGGGATCCCTTTTCTCCACACCCTCTCCAGCATTTATGGTTTGTAGATTTTTTGATGATGGCCATTCTGACTGGTGTGAGGTGACACCTCATTGTAGTTTTGATTTGAATTTCTCTAATGATTAGTGATGTTGAACACCCTTTCATGTGTTTGTTGGCAATGTGTATATTTTCTTTGGAGAAATGTCTCTTTAGGTCTTCTGCCCGTTTTTGGACTGGATTGTTTGTTTCTTTGATATTGAGCTGCCTGAGCTGCTTGTATATTGGGGGGATTAATCCTATCTCAGTTGCTTCGTTTGCAAATATTTTCTCCCATTCTGAGGGTTGTCTTTTCGTCTTGTTTATGGTTTCCTTTGCTGTGCAAAAGCTTTTCAGTTTCATTAGGTCCCATTTGTTTATTTTTGTTTTTAGTTCCATTTGTCTAGGAGGTAGGTCATAAAGGATCTTGCTGTGATTTATGTCGTATAGTGTTCTGCCTATGTTTTCCTCTAAGAGTTTGATAGTGTCAGGCCTTACATTTAGGTCTTTAATCCATTATGGCTTTATTTTTGTGTATGGTGTTAGGGCTTTTTCTAATTTCATTCTTTTACATGTAGCTGTCCAGTTTTCCCAGCACCACTTATTGAAGAGGCTGTCTCTTCTCCTTTGTATATTCTTGCCTCCTTTATCAATCATAAGGTGACCATATGTGTGTGGGTTTATCTCTGGGCTTTCTATCCTGTTCCACTGATCTATATTTCTGTTTTTGTGCCAGTACCATACTGTCTTGATTACTGTAGCCTTGTAGTAGAGTCTGAAGTCAGGGAGCCTAATTCCTCCAGCTCTGTTTTTCTTTCTCAAGATTGCTTTCGCTATTCAGGGTCTTTTGTGTTTCCAAACAAATTGTGAAATTTTTTGTTCTAGTTCTGTGAAAAATGCCATTGGTAGTTTGATAGGGATTGCATTGAATCTGCAGATTGCTCTGGGTAGTAGAGTCATTTTCACAATGTTGATTCTTCTAATCCAAGAACGTGGTATATCTCTCCATCTGTTTGTATCATCTTTAATTTCTTTCATCAGTGTCTTATAGTTTTCTGCATACAAGTCTTTTGTCTCCTTAGGTAAGTTTATTCCTAGGTATTTTATTATTTTTGTTGCAGTGGTAAATGGGAGTGTTTCCTTAATTTCTTTTTCAGATTTTTCACCATTAGTGTATAGGAATGCAAGAGATTTCTGTGCATTAATTTTGTATCCTGCTACTTTACCAAACTCATTGATTAGCTCTAGTCATTTTCTGGTAGCATCTTTAGGATTCTATATGTATGGTATCATGTCATCTGCAAACGGTGACAGTTTTACTTCTTCTTTTCCGATTTGGATTCCTTTTTCTTCTCTGATTGCTGTGGCTAAAACTTCCAAAACTATTTTGAATAATAGCGGTGAGAGTGGGCAGCCTCGTCTTGTTCTTGATCCTAGTGGAAATGGTTTCAGTTTTTCACCATTGAGAACGATGTTGGCTGTGGGTTTGTCATATATGTCCTTTATTATGTTGAGGAAGTTCCCTCTATGTCCATTTTCTGGAGGGTTTTTATCATAAATGGGTGTTGAATTTTGTTCAAAAGTTTTTTGCATCTATTGAAATGATCATATGGTTTTTCTCCTTCATTTTGTTAATATGGTTTATCACATTGATTTATTAGCATATATTGAGGAATCCTTGCATTCCTGGGATAAACCCCACTTGATCATGATGTCTGATCCTTTTAATGTGCAGTTGGGTTCTGTTTGCTAGTATTTTGCTAAGGATTTTTGCAGCTATGTTCATCAGTGATATTGGCCTGTAGTTTTATTTTTTTGTAACATCTTTGTCTGGTTTTGGTATCAGGGTGATGGTGGCCTTGTAGAATGAGTTTGGGAATGTTCCTCCCTCTACTATATTTTGGAAGAGTTTGAGAAGGATAGGTGTTAGCCCTTCTCTAAATGTTTGATGGAATTCGCCTGTGAAGCCATATGGTCCTGGACTTCTGTTTGTTGGAAGATTTTTAATCACAGTTCAATTTCAGTGCTTGTGATTGGTCTGTTTATATTTTCTGTTTCTTCCTGGTTCAGTCTCAAAAGGTTGTGCATTTCTAATAATTTGTCCATTTCTTCCAGATTGTCCATTTTATTGGCATATAGTTGCTTGCAGTAACCTCTCATGATCCTTTTTATTTCTTCAGTGTCTGTTGTTACGTCTTCTTTTACATTTCTAATTCTATTGATTTGAGTCTTCTCACTTTTTTTCTCGATGAATCTGGCTAATGGTTTATCAATTTTGTTTAACTTCTCAATGAACCATCTTTTGGTTTTATTGATCTTTGCTATTGTTTCCTTCATTTCTTTTTCTTTTATTTCTGATCTAATGTTTATGATTTCTTTCCTTCTGCCAACTTTGGCTTTTTTTGTTCTTTCTCTAATTGCTTTAGGTGTAAGGTCAGGTTGTTTATTTGAGATGTTTCTCGTTTCTTGAGGTAGGATTGTATTGCTATAAACTTCCATCTTAGAGCTGCTTTTGCTGCATCCCATAGGTTTTGGGTCATCGTGTTTTCATTGTCATTTGTTTCTAGGTATTTTTTGATTTCCTCTTTGATTTCTTCAGTGATCTCTTGGTTATTTAGTAGTGTATTATTTAGCTTCCATGTGTTTGTATTTTTCACAGTTTTTTTCCTGTAATTGATATCTAGTCTCATAGCATTGTGGTCGGAAAAGATACTTGATAACGATTTCAATTTTCTTAAATTTACCAAGGCTTGATTTGTGATCCAAGATATGATCTATCCTGGAGAATGGTCCATGAGCACTTGAGAAGAAAACATATTCTGTTGTTTTTGGATGGAATGTCCTATGATATCAATTAAATCCATCTTGTTTAATGTATCATTTTAAGCTTGTGTTTCCTTATTTATTTTCATTTTGGATGATCTGTCCATTGGTGAAAGTGGGGTGTTAAAGTCCCTTACTATGATTGTGTTACTGTCAATTTCCCCTTTTATGGCTGTTAGCATTTGCCTTATGTATTGCGGTGGTCCTATGTTGGGTGCATAAATATTTACAACTGTTATATCTTCTTCTTGGATTGATCCCTTGATCATTATGTACTGTCCTTCTTTGTCTCTTGTAACATTCTGTAATTTAAAGTCTATTTTGTCTGATATGAGAATTGCTACTCCAGCTTTCTTTTGATTTTCATTTGCATGGAATATCTTTTTCCATCCCCTCACTTTCAGTCTGTATGTGTTCATAGGTCTGAAGTGGGTCTTCTGTAGACAGCATATATATATGGGTCTTGTTTTTGTATCCATTCAGCTAGTCTGTGTCTTTTGGTTGGAGCATTTAATCCATTTACAGTAATGGTAATTATCAATATGTATGTTCCTATTACCATTTTGTTAATTGTTTTGGGTTTGTTATTGTCGGTCTTTCCTTCTCTTGTGTTTCCTGCCTAGAGAAGTTCCTTTAGCATTTGTTGTAAAGCTGGTTTGGTGGTGCTGAATTGTTTTAGCTTTTGCTTGTCTGTAAAGGTTTTAATTTCTCTGTCGAATCTGAATGAGATCCTTGCTGGGTAGAGTAATCTTGGTTGTAGGTTTTTCCCTTTTATCACGTTAAATATGTCCTGCTACACCCTTCTGGCTTGCAGAGTTTCTGCTGAGAAGCCAGCTGTTAACCTTATGGGGATTCCCTTGTATGTTTTTTGTTGTTTTTCCCTTGTTGCTTTTTTTTTTTTTTTTTTTTTTTTTGTGGTACACGGGCCTCTCACTGCCGTGGCCTCTCCCATTGCGGAGCACAGGCTCCAGACACGCAGGCTCGGCGGCCATGGCTCACGGGCCCAGCTGCTCCGCGGCATGTGGGATCTTCCCGGACCGGGGCACGAACCCGCGTCCCCTGCATCGGCAGTCGGACCCTCAACCACTGCGCCACCAGGGAAGCCCCCTTGTTGCTTTTAATATATTTTCTTTTTATTTAACTTTTGATAGTTTGATTAATATGTGTCTTGGCGTGTTTCTCCTTGGATTTATCCTGTATGGGACTCTCTGTGCTTCCTGGACTTGATTGACTATTTCCTTCCCCATATTAGGGAAGTTTTCAACTATAATCTCTTCAGATATTTTCTCAGTCCCTTTCTTTTTCTCCTCTTCTTCTGGGACCCCTATAATTCGAATGCTGGTGCGTTTAATGTTGTCCCAGATGTCTCTGAGCCTGTCCTTAGTTCTTTTCATTCTTTTTTCTTTATTCTGCTCTGTGGTAGTTATTTCCACTATTTTATCTTCCAGGTCACTTATCCGTTGTTCTGCCTCAGTTATTCTGCTATTGATTCCTTCTAGAATATTTTAAATTTCATTTATTGTGTTGTTCATCATTGTTTGGTCTTTAATTCTTCTGGATCCTTGTTAAACGTTTCTTGTATTTTCTCCATTCTGTTTCCAGGATTTTGGATCATCTTTACTATAATTACTCTGAATTCTTTTTCAGGTAGACTGCCTATTTCTGCTTCATTTGTTTTGTCTGGTGGGTTTTTATTTTGCTCCTTCATCTGCTGTGTATTTCTCTGTCTTCTCATTTTGCTTAACTTAACTGCATTTGGGGTCTCCTTCTCACAGGCTGCAGGTTCGTAGTTCCCATTGTTTTTGGTATCTGTCCCCAGTGGGTAAGGTTGGTTCAGTGGGCTGTTTAGGCTTTCTGGTGGAGGGGACTGGTGCCTGTGTTCTGGTGGATGAGGCTGGATCTTGTCTTTCTGGTGAGCAGAACTATGTCTGGTGGTGTGTTTTGGGATGTCTTGTGACCTTATTATGATTTTAGGCAGCGTCTCTGCTGATGGGTGGGGTTGTGTTCCTGTCTTGCTAGTTGATTGGCACGGGGTGTCCAGCACTGTAGCTTGCTGGTCGTTGAGTGGAGCTGGGTCTTAGCGTTGAGATGGATATCTCTGGGAGAGCTTTCCCCGTTTGACATTACATAGGGCCGGGAGGTCTCTGGTGGACCAATGTCCCGAACTCGGTTTTTCTACCTAAGAGGCTTAGGCTGCCACCTGCCCTGAGCACCACGAACCCATCAGCCACATGGCTCAGAAGAAAAGGGAGAAAAAAAAAATAAAGAAAGAAAAATTAAAATAATAAAGTTATTAAAATAAAAAATATAAAAAGTATTTTAAAAAATTAAAAAGTAATTTAAAAAAAGGAAAGAAAGAAAGAAGAGAGCAACCAAATCAATAAACAAATCCACCAGTCATAATAAGCACTAAAACCTATACTAAAAAAAAAACAAAAACGGACAGACAGAACCTTAGGAGAAATGGTAAAAGCAAAGCTATAGAGACAAAAATCACACAAAGAAGCATACACATACACACTCACAAAAAGAGGAAAAGGAAAAAAAGTCTAAAAAAAAAAGGAAGAGGGCAACCAAATCAGTAAACAAATCTATCAATGATAATCAACTCTAAATACTAAACTAAGATAAACATAAAACCAGAAGCAAATTAGATGCAGAAAGCAAACCCCAAGTCTCCAGTTGCTGTGAAAGTCCACTGCCTCAATTTTGGGATGATTCGTTGTCTATTCAGGTATTCCAGAGATGCAGGGTACATCAAGTTGACTGTGGAGATTTAATCCGCTGCTGCTGAGGCTGCTGGGAGAGATTTCCCTTTCTCTTCTTTGTTCGCACAGTTCCCGGGGTTCAGCTTTGGATCTGGCCCCGCCTCTGCGTGTAGGTCGCCTGAGGGCATCTGTTCTTCGCTCAGACAGGACGGGGTTAAAGGAGCAGCTGATTCGGGGGCTCTGGCTCACTCAGGCCGGGAGGGAGGGAGGGGCACGGAGGCAGGGTGAGCCTGCGGCGGCAGAGGCCCACGTGATGTTGCACCAGCCTGAGGCGCGCCGTGCGTTCTCCCGGGGAAGTTGTCCCTGGATCACGGGACCCTGGCAGTGGTGGGCTACACAGGCTCCCAGGAGGGGCGGTGTGGAGAGTGACCTGTGCTCGCACATAGACTTCATGGCGGCAGCAGCAGCAGCCTTAGCGTTTCATGCGCATCTCTGGGGTCCACCCTGATAGCCGCAGCTCGCGCCCATCTCTGGAGCTCGTTTAGGCGGTGCTCTGAATCCCCTCTCCTCACGCACCAGGAAACAGTGGTCTCTTGCCTCTTAGGTGGTTCCAGACTTTTCCCTGGACTCCCTCCCGGCTAGCTGTGGCACGCTAGCCCCCTTCAGGCTGTGTTCATGCTGCCAACCCCAGTCCTCTCCCTAGGGTCTGACCTCCAAAGCCCAAGCTTCAGCTCCCAGCCCTGCCCGCCCCAGCGGGTGAGCAGAGAAGCCTCTCGGGCGGGTGAATGTTGGTTGGCACCGCTCCTCTGTGCGGGAATCTCTCCGCTTTGCCCTCCACACCCTGTTACTGCGCTCTCCTCCGTGGCTCTTGAAGCTTCCCCCCTCCGCCACCTGCAGTCTCCGCCAGTGATGGGGCTTCCTAGTGTGTGGACACTTTTCCTCCTTCACAGCTCCGTCCTAGAAGGGCAGGTTGTCTCTGTTTTTTCTTTTTTTTTTTTTTTGCCCTACCCTGTCTCATGGGGAGTTTCTTGCCTTTTGGGAGGTCTGAGGTCTTCTTTCAGCGTTCAGTAGGTGTTCGGTTGGAGTTGTTCCACATGTAGATGTATTTCTGATGTATTTGTGGGGAGGAAGGTGATCTCCACGTCTTAGTACTCCACCATCTTGAAAGTCCCCCCACCAATCTGAGGAAATTTTATGAAAATAATTTACCTGCCCTTTCCTCTTGTGTTTCGGCCAGAGGCATTTCTCACTTCTCGTGCAAACATGAATATTTAAAGGAACAGGATTCTGTATTTGAGATTAAGTTGTGTTTTTTAGCTAAGCAATTACACAGAATGACTCAAGTAATGTTGTAATAAGCAATACTTATTAAATAAGTGATACTTTTTTTTGTTTTACTCTTTTTTGCAGATGACATCACCTACCAAGAGTATGATGAGCAAGGTCTGAAAATGCTTCTTCACCTTAAGTTACCTACTTGTTTTTAAATCTACTCACAGTTTGACTGTGAAGTATGGAGAGTGGTATTTTAGCTATAAATATTATACCATAACTTGAAACATCCAAATGCATGGGTAGTTCTCAAAGAATTTACTTGGGGAGATTGTCTACCTATTCCAGTGGTCCTGCCGTTGCCTAGATTGTTTCTTAAATTCTTTGCAAGGTGCCTTAGGAAGCGGTTCCAAATTATTCTAGAAAACACATCTCATTACTTTATAGTCATAGCTCTCTTTTAATGAAAAATAAGTCCCATGCTTGAAAGACTACTTTAGTCAGAGTTTAACTACTCTATCTGCTTCTGCAGATTAATTTTAGTTAAATAAAGATGACTCATCTGCCAACATGGAGAAAGGTGTAGCAGAACTTCATTCCGGGCTTCAAGGCAGCATAAAGAAAATAGTTCTGGCATCAGATTCTGATTTAGACAGTTACAGCTCCTCTTGTTGCCCCAGCACTTCTCTTGCTGTTTTATTAAACTCCGTGAAGTAGATTATGTTTTCACTTCTTCCCAGATGAAAGAAGTAGGGTTCAGAGAATGTAAGTAATTTTGCATAAGTCCACATGACTAAGAAATGATAAAATACCAACGGTAGATCGTTTTTATTCTAGTATCTTCAAAGATGACTCTGTAGAAGGAAAGAAGCCCTTTGGGTATAACTGTGAAACAAGAAGGATGAAGAAATGTGTAGTGCTTGAGTCAGATATGGAGGACTTCCTATGTGCTGGGTGGTTTTAGGGCTTGACATTCAGTTATGAATAATATAGAGTCTCTACTTCCAAAAAATGTGTGGTCTCATGTTAGCTGGTGAATCTCAAGTGAAGAAAATTAGGAAGGGCTGCATGTAGATCTAAGATGCTGATTTATTAATCATGTGATTTTAAAATTTAAACCCTACCAAGGTTACCATCCACAGTGGCTGTTCCTAATGGGATATGAAGGATCCCATTGGAAGAATCCTGCAGTCTATCTCTAGGGACTAATATATTTTTTTTATAACAAATTAAATAACTTGGCCACTACAATTAAATTTAGATTTTTTTTTCAATTTTGAATTTGAAGGAGAAAATAGGAATTTGGAATTTAAAAGTTGCACCGAGATGTGGGATTTGAGGTAGTTTTCTAATTTTTGCCAGTCACTGGGGTGTTTTTCTAAATATGCTGGAAAGAACATGTTTCGAATGCAAGTTGCCGACCAGATCTAGAGAATTTTAAAATCAAATTTGCAAGAAGTGTAAAATTAGATAAAATGCCAAAAAAGATGTTGTGAAGGTAAAGGTATTTTCGTAGGAAGAATGTCATAATAAATATAATTTAAAATGTTAACAGGGTAAAAATATGACCTGAGGTGTCATCAGGTTTTGATGAGATACGTTGAATTACCTTGTAATAGAACATAAACTTTTTCAAATCAAATATATCTAAGAGAACAAAGGATTCTTCATTATGTGCTAAAAAGATACCTTTGTGCAGTTCAGGAACCCAGATAGGGAAACCAAGTGACCAAATATATATATATTATATACACACATGTATATATATATATATAATATATAATATATATATATACACACACACACATATATATATATATAAAGCTATAAGTCGGGTGAAAAGAAAACCGTTTTTCAGTCAGAGAACAGAATATATTCTGTATTAAACGTTCCAAATTCCAGGACCTGGAAAACATAAAGCTTGTTAGGGCTGTAGAGGGAACCAGCTTTCCACATAAAAAATGTCCTGGAAAGCATTAAGCCTACATTGGAAACGCCTGGCAAATGACAGTAGTCTTACCATCTAATTGATTTATTGATTCATACACTACATCTACTACATATGTATCATGTAGCCTGTGTCCAAAACGTAGCACACTGGGGCACTTCCAGTGAAGAACACACATGGCTCATATTCTCATGGACTGTGTATTTTAGCAGCGGGCTAGAAATTATACAAATCATTTTAGTTTCGTATTCAGTTACAATTACATTAAGTACTGGTAAGAATGAGTATAGTGTACAACAAGCGTATAAAGTGGCCCTACCTAGTTGTGGGCCAGGGAAGGCTGAAGTATGAGCTGAAGAGTAGAACAATTGACAAGCCCAGGGGGAAAGGATGCTGGAACGTAGAATGAAGCTGCTGATGGGAAGATGTGTCTGGAGTGCTGAGCGTAAGAGAGACTGGGGCTGAGGTTGTGAGATGGTCCGCGTCCAGAGGTCAAGGACGTTCATCTTCACCTGGGAACACTGTTCTAGGGCAGTGCATTTTGTAAGGATTGGTCTGTCTCAAACGTAGCAAATAGATTGGAGAGACAAGAGTAGATGTGGGGAGGGAATTCCTTGGTGGTCCAATGGTTAGGATTCTACACTTCCACTGCAGGGAAGCTAAGAATTCCGGAAGCTGCGCCACACGGCTAAAAGAAAAAGAAAAAAAGACTAGATGTGGGGAGACCAGTTAGGTTACTGCAGTTATCCAGACTTCATCTTCGCTGAGTCACATCTCTGCCAAACGAGGCATCAGAGGAGATGCGTTTCACGAAAGGGGTGTTCGGCCCTGTCCTGGGCTGCGGAGGACCCACCCAAGTGAGCACTGAAGGACCTGCCTTGGATCTCGTGCTACGGAGGCCTCACTGGTAACCTTGGCAAGAACTGTTTGCAGTGGACAGAAGTTGGACAGAGATGGTAGTGGTTTAAACCAGGGTGGTGGCAGTGCAGGTGAATGGAAGTGGTCAAAGCTGAGAAGTAGAAGATAAAGTTGGCGGGGAGGGATGTGCAAGTGTAGCTGGGGAGAAAGAGCAACGTGTCGGGAACCACATCCACTGTTGTGCTTATGCACCCGGTGGATGGGGTGCTTTTTCCTAAAGCGGTGAGACTGGAAAACAGGCTTGGGGCCTGATAGTGCCTGTTGAGCCATCCACGGGGAGATACCAAGTTAGCCAATGGATGGTGTTTGGATCTCAGAAGTCTATTCGTACTCGAGTTTGAGAATCATCAGAATATGCATTGTGATTGCAGCCAAAGGCTGAGATCATTTAAGGAGAGAGCAGGAAGGGAGGAGGATCTATGGCTGGACTTTGACGAAAAGCAACATTTAATGCCTGCTCAGAAAATGGTGATGTGATGAAGGTTGAGAAGGAGAAAGGAAAGACTCAAAGGAGAGTGTGGTCACATTGGAGTCCAAGGACAAGAGTGCTTGTAAAGGAAGGAGCTGCTAGGAGACCTGATACAGTAAAGGCAGGAAGTGTCCGTTGGGTTAAATGAGTGCTCGTGGGAGGTCTTAGGGGAGCATTTTCAGGGATGTGATCCGGGCCGGAAGACAGACTGGAGAGGGTTGAGGAGAGGAAGTGAGGAGACAGCATGTGCTAATGACTCTGAAGAAATTGGATTGTGAAATGGAGGAAGGAGAGGGCAGGGAGAACCTATGATAGAGAAGAATCTGAAAAAGAATACATACACACACACGTATAACTGAATCACTTTGCTATCCATCTGAAACATTGTAAATCAACTATGCTTCAATAAAAAATAAAGGACACACTAAATAAATGAATAAAATTAAAATAACAACAAAAAGAAAAGACTTGTTTGTTTGTTTTTCAGTTGATAGACTTGAGCATATTAAATGCAGGCACCGTTCAGGGTGACAGTGAGCAAACATTCACTGGCCCTTTGTCTTCCAAATGCCACCAAAAGGATAGAAAATGATCTGTTAACAATTATCCCTTGCTCTACCCGAGCACTAGTAATAATAGCTGAAACACAGTAGATGTTCAAATTATTTTCTTTATTAAATGAACAAGGAGAATATATTTGTAACCGTGCCAGGAAAACAACACAGTTTGCTCTTAGGGTAGCAGAAATTTTCAGGCATTTTGGAAGATGGAAAAACAGGAATCAGGCTGACGAGGGAAGCAGTGAGCCAGCCAGGCATGAGGGGAGACCGCAGCCGAGGCAAGGGCCTCCTTTGCAGTGGAGCAGAGAGAGGTGAGCCTGGACTGTGCTTAAGGCAGTGGATTAAGACCTGCCCGCAGAACCCTCTCTCTCAGGGACTGGAGGCAGGGCCATTTGCCCCAGGTAAAGGATCTGAGCATTGCTCCCTAAGCGAAGTAGAGAATCTGCCTGGTAAAAACTTGGACCCAGAGTGCTAAGCGGGTTGAGCCGCGCGTGACTCAGAGCCTCCACTACAGTCACGAAGCAAATAAAACAATGAAATTCAGTATCACCCCCGGATAAACAAATGACTGGATCCAAGTAAAAAGTGACTGGGGAGGAACTTTCATTTTCCCCATTTTACAAGAAGGAAGCATATATAATTGCTCCTCTGGCTCCAAGTGGCTGCCCTGCGGTTTGAATCCAGGCCTGTTTTACTCCGGACCAAACTCTTCCCAGCTCTACTGTGTAACCTGCCGCTTCCCAGTGACTGAGACCCAGAGGTTCAAAGATAAATTAGACATTGAACCATACAGCAAATGTTGTGTTTTAATGGGAGTTATACGGTGCTAAAGGATTATTTTTTCTGTGTGCTTTGCAGCGTTTGAGCCCTCGGAAAATGAAGGGACAGAAAGTTCAGGTAAGGTGTTTGTCTAAGCAGATGTTTCCTGCAAGTCAACTCTCCTTGTATTTGTGAAAATGAGTATAGCTTGTGGAACAAAGGCTCCATAGCACAGGGAGATCAGCTCGGTGCTCTGTGACCACCTAGAGGGGTGGGATAGGGAGGGTGGGAGGGAGATGCAAGAGGGAGGGGATATGGGGATGTATGTATGCATATAGCTGATTCACTTTGTTATACAGCAGAAACTAATACAACATTGTAAAGCATTTATACTCCAATAAAAAATGTGAAGAAAAAAAGATAGATTTAGTCAGAAATACAAGACATTCTCAAGTCACCAAGGAAGGAATTGGATCATGTTGATATGTTTATTCCCTGTTTATGGTGTAAGTTTTATGTCAGCAGGGATAATACCAGCCTACTGATGTATTCTTTGAATATAATTTAGAAATTAAAGTTGATATTCTAGTGAGTGGCTCTATAAAAAGCCCCAATCTAAAAAGAGCCAAATTTAGGTCTCTGAGTGGATATGTTCATTTAAGGACCTAGTGAAGATGAGTTAATGTAACACATGTTTGCTTTTTTTAGACAATGCTGTAGATGACTCAAACACAATTTTAGAAGGTAAGTTAATTTTATAGACATGGTTTTACTTTTTATATTAAAATTATGTTCATTTCTTCAACAAGCACTTATTACACACTTACTGTTTGCTGTCTTTACAGTGCTCAGGGGCTAGGAGGGCAAGAGAGAGTAAGAGAGTTGGAATACTGTTTTCACTGCGGCTGGAACAATAGTGACCAAAGAGATGATGAAGTAATTAAAGATTATGAGAAGTGCAGTGATGGAGATAAAACCAGGATCGTGTAGTAGAAAGTAACTTGTTGGGGTGAGGAGGGTGGCCCTAAATAGGAGGAGGTGGTCTTGTGAGAAGGAGTTATCCAGGGGCAGAGGTGGGTTGAAATGGTAGGAGTGTAAACTGATACAGCCATTATGGAGAACAGTACGGAGGTTCCTTAAAAAACTAAAAATAGAACTACCATATGACCCAGCAATCCCACTCCTGGGCATATACCCAGAGAGAACCATAATTCAAAAACAGTCATGAGCCACAATGTTCATAGTTGCGTCCTTTACCTTGTTACTCAGCTGGAAAAAACTTTTTTTGAACCTGAAGGATTTGCTTCAGAAAAATAAAACTTGCTACATACATTACATAGTGGTGCTTGGACACACGGCTTAGATTTCTGTAGTTCATAACAGTTTGCAAAGCTCGTTCCCATACACCGTTTCCATTGTTTCTCACCATAGGCACTGAAGAGGAGGCCGGGCAAACAGCATTGTACTTACGTTACAAATGAAGGGCTGAGGGCCTGAAATGAGGTCAGGTGGCTGCCCGGGTCCTAGCTAGAGTGGCCGGGCTGGTCTTCAACCCAGCGTTGGGGCCGGTAGTCGACCCTGGATTCTGTGTGCTCACAAGGAACATGTCATGGGGAGTTTTGCTCATGAGATTAATCTTAGAATTCATTTATGAGCCACTGATTGTCCGTTTTCAGATGAAATGTTACTGCTTCTGAGCTTGCCTAGACAGAGTACAGTCAACTGAATTGGAGAAGGTGGAGAGGGGGAAGGGGAGAGGAGGAGAGAGGATGCTAGAACTGCACTCACTGTCCACTTAGCTGCTGGGAGAGACCCCAGCACAGGAGCTGTGGGCTGCTCTGTCTAAGCTGATCATCCATGGAGCAGGCTGGATGGCACTCAGGTTTTCTCCCACCTCCTGTTACTCAGTTCTCTATGAAAGATATAACTGAGTCGGTTTTTTTTATTCAATTAGGTTTAGAAAATGGAAACTCAGAATCCCTAGAAAGAACCTCATCCAACCCACCCCACATATATTGTTTTATATAAGAGAACTAACCTCACAAGATGCAACTTCGCTTTGCCTTTTTTGTATTAGAAAAAACAGTTTTTCTGAAACCATTTCCTCTGAGATTAGGAACAAGACAAGGTTGTCCATTCTCACCACTATTATTCAACATAGTTTTGGAAGTTTTAGCCACAGCAATCAGAGAAGAAAAAGAAATAAAAGGAATCCGAATCGGAAAAGAAGAAGTAAAGCTGTCACTGCTTGCAGATGACATGATACTATACATAGAAAATCCTAAAGATGCTACCAGAAAACGACTAGAGCTAATCAATGAGTTTGGTAAAGTAGCAGGATACAAAATTAGTGCACAGAAATCTCTTGCATTCCTATACACTAATGGTGAAAAATCTGAAAAAGAAATTAAGGAAACACTCCCATTTACCACTGCAACAAAAATAATAAAATACCTAGGAATAAACTTACCTAAGGAGACAAAAGACTTGTATGCAGAAAACTATAAGACACTGATGAAAGAAATTAAAGATGATACAAACAGATGGAGAGATATACCACGTTCTTAGATTAGAAGAATCAACATTGTGAAAATGACTCTACTACCCAGAGCAATCTGCAGATTCAATGCAATCCCTATCAAACTACCAATGGCATTTTTCACAGAACTAGAACAAAAAATTTCACAATTTGTTTGGAAACACAAAAGACCCTGAATAGCGAAAGCAATCTTGAGAAAGAAAAACAGAGCTGGAGGAATCAGGCTCCCTGACTTCAGACTCTACTACAAGGCTACAGTAATCAAGACAGTATGGTACTGGCACAAAAACAGAAATATAGATCAGTGGAACAGGATAGAAAGCCCAGAGATAAACCCACACACATATGGTCACCTTATCTTTGATAAAGGAGGGAAGGATATACAGTGGAGAAAAGACAGCCTCTTCAATAAGTGGTGCTGGGAAAACTGGACAGCTACCTGTAAAAGTATGAAATTAGAACACTCCCTAACACCATACACAAAAATAAACTCAAAATGGATTAAAGACCTAAATGTAAGGCCAGACACTATCAAACTCTCAGGAAAACATAGGCAGAACACTCTATGACATAAATCACAGCAAGATCCTTTTTGACCCAGCTCCTAGAGAAATGGAAGTAAAAACAAAAATAAACAAATGGGACCTAATGAAACTTAACAGCTTTTGCACAGCAAAGGAAACCATAAACAAGACCAAAAGACAACCCTCAGAATGGGAGAAAATATTTGCAAGTGAAGCAACTGACAAAGGATTAATCCTCCAAATGTACAAGCAGCTCATGCAGCTCAATATCAAAAAAACAAACAAACCAATCCAAAAATGGGTAGAAGACCTAAACAGACATTTCTCCAAAGAAAATATACAGGTTGCCAACAAACATATGAAAGGGTGTTCAACATCACTAATCATTAGAGAAATGCAAATCAAAACTACAAAGAGGTATCACCTCACACCAGTCAGAATGGCCATCATTAAAAAATCTACAAACAGTAAATGCAGGAGAGGGTGTGGAGAAAAGGGAACCCTCTTGCACTGCTTGTGGGAATGTAAATTGATACAGCCACTATGGAGAACAGTATGGAGGTTCCTTAAAAAACTACAAATAGAACTACCAAACGACCCAGCAATCCCACTACTGGGCATATACCCTGAGAAAACCATCATTCAAAAAGAGTCATGCACCACAATGTGCATTGCTGCTCTATTTACAATAGCCAGGACATGGAAACAACCTAAGTTTCCATCGACGGATGAATGGATAAAGAAGACATGGCATATATATACAATGAAATGTTACTCAGCTATAAAAACAAACGAAATTGAGTTATTTGTAGTGAGGTGGATGGACCTAGAGACTGTCATACAGAGTGAAGTAAGTCAGAAAGAGAAAAAAAATACCATATGCTAACACATATATATGGAATCTAAAAAAAAAACAGAGGTTCTGAAGAACCTATGGGCAGGACAGGAATACAGACACAGAGAATGGACCTGAGGACACGGGGAGGGGGAAGGCTAAGCTGGGACGAAGTGAGAGAGTGGCATGGACATATATACACTACCAAATGTAAAACAGATAGCTACTGGGAAGCAGCCGCATAGCACAGGGAGATCAGCTCGGTGCTTTGTGTCCACCTAGAGGGGTGGAATAGGGAGGGTGGGAGGGAGATGCAAGAGGGAGGGGATATGGGGATATATGTATATGTATAGTTGAATCATTTTGTTATAAAGCAGAAACTAACACACCATTATAAAGCAATTATACTCCAGTAAAAATGTTAAAAAATAATCATTTGGGATGAACTAAAAAAAAAAATACAGTTTTTTCCTAAGCCTTTTGATCAGCCAGTAGAGGGCGTAACAGAGGCCGCTCAGGGAGTTCCTTCTGCTGGGCAGTGGGGCTCTGGATGGTGGGCCTCTGGCCCAACCTGCAGTTTCTATGTTCCTGCGGCACTTGAGTGGACAGCGAGAGGAGACTTGACATCTTCACTTGCCCACCAAACTTCTCTTCCCTTGTCTTCCCCCATCTTGGCTGGTTGCATCAATAAGTCCTTGGGTTCCCAAACCAGAAATGTGGGTGTTGTCTCCTCTCCCCCTCTCTCTATAGCTAATCCCAAGTCCTGTTGAATAGTCTACTCAAACATTTCTCAAATTCATTCTTTCCTCTGAAGCTCTAGCAGTCTAGTTCAGCCCCTCACCAACTTCCTGGACAGTGGCAGTAGCCTTCTAGCTAGTCTTCTGAACTCCATGCTTGTCCCCTTCAAATCCATCTTGCACAGTGTCACTAGGATGATCTCCTCAGAAGTACACATCTGGCTCTGTCAGTCCTGTGCTTAAACCCTTCTGCGTCAGTAAGGTTACTTTCTGCTGCAGGTAACAGAAAACTGAATTTGAATTGGCTTAAGCAGTAAAGGATGGGAGAGGTCATTTGGGGCCTTGGAGGACCTAGTAAGGAATTTGGATTTTTTTCTAAGTACGGTGAGAATCTATGGAAATACTTGTGAGACATGACATAATCTGGTTTTTATGTTTTGAAAGATTACTTGTACTCTTGGGGAATGGATTAGATGGAGCGAGAAGGGAGCAGGGACCTCCGTGTTAGGAAATTGTGTCCTAATCCAGAGAAGGGACCATGGTGGCCTAGAGGAAGACCATGAAGTGGAAATGGAGGGGAAAGTTTTAAACTTGAAATGTATTTTAGAATTACCACTGGTGGAACTTTCTGATGGTTGTGAAGTAAAGAGGAATAAAGGGGGCCTTTGGTTTGCTTTGAATAACTGTTGGATGTTAGGGCTGTTTACTGAGAAGAAATGATTTTCTTTCCTGGTTTAGGGAAGAAAATCAAAGATTCCATATTAGATATTTTATGTCCAGGAATTATGTGAGATACCCAGGTGGAGGTGTCAAGTAGGGAGTTGGATATGCCCATCTGAGCCAGATGGGTGAGATCTGAGATGGATATGAATGTTTGGGAGCCATCACCATGGCGATGGTGTCAACTGCATGGAAATAGGTAAGGTCACTTTGGAGGTGAGTGCAGAGGGGGTAGACCAGCAGTTCTAGGACTGAGCGCTAAGGGATCCCAACATGGTGAGGTTTGAGGGAACATGCATAGCCAGTGAGACAGGAGGAAAACCAGTAGGGAAGGATGGGAAAAAGCAGAAGGGAGGAAGGGGTATGTTCTGTGCTACTGCCACGGGCATTTCAGGACTTGCGAAGCATCGATTGCATTTGGCGATGTGGAGAATGTCGGTGATGGTAGCAAAAGCTATTTGAGTAAATTGATGGGAGTCAAAGCCGTACTGAAGTGGGTTTACAAAGTCCTGGAGCAAGACAAAGTAGGCTATATCAATAGGCAAAACTTTCACGTTGTGCTAATATAACGAATTATTCTTTTTAAAAAATCTTCTTGTTATATCATTACCAAAATACATTTCAGATAAGTTTGTTAAATGTGCATGTTTTTCAGAATAAATTTGGATGAAAATTTATCACAATAATAACGTCTCTCTTAGTATAACATCAGGGATGAAAATAACAACGGATGTGGTTAATACTTTATAATGCATACAAGTTTTCCAAATATACCTAAAATGACAAAAGTAAAAGAAATTCTGAGAAAAATATATTGGTCAAGTTGGTAAAGTGCTAACATGTCCCTAGATTATTAAGAACCAAATAAATAGGCAAACCATTAACAAGCCAGTCACAACACAGAAAGCTAGTAAAAAACCTTCATGGTACTGCCACTAGAAGAAGGAACTCTTCCAGAAGCTTAACAGGGATCAGGGAGAATATGTGTGATATTTTTTCTTTTATCTAAAATATTTCCAACTGTTTTGAGCATGTATCATTCTTAAAAGTAGAAGCAAAATAATGCAAGAAGAAAAATGATTAAAATAGTTGCATAAGTATTTTTGAGTTTTAGAAAACGCTAATAAAAATTCCTCCTTTTGACCAAAACCTGTTAAAAATCTTGAGCAAGGGGAAAGCAGATACAATCTTACCTCTCGATTACGGTAATGTTACAGGGGTTGTTAGGGATGAAGACGTAAACATGTGATGTAATTTTATAGAGTGAATCAGGTCAATATATCATTATACTGTTGAGTGGTGAGGCTTACAGTTTCTTTAGTTGTAACTAGGTTGAAGTAGCCAAGGAAAAAGACTAGATGTTAAAATTCATATCCACATTTCTGGCTAGTTTTAGAATATGGGACCTTGAGTATTATTTTTCAAAAACAAGTTTATTAAAGATAGTGATATATTTTTAAGATTCTGTTTCAATTTAACTTTTTGTGCCATTAACAAGAAACCAGATGCTTTAAATGTCTTTCCTCAGCTTTCTTATCAAGTCTGATGCAAAATTGTGGTGAAAACTTAGGTTTTCGTTCATATCTCCTTTGCCAGACTGTGATTTTTGAGGTCAGTCAGTTAGGCAGATAATGTTTTAAAGCCTGTAGTTCAGGACAGTTGAGAAATATACAACATTTTACAAAGTTTAGCTAATTTTTCTTTGTTGGGATCATGGAAAAACCTAATGTTTTATGATAATTGCAATTGAACAACCAAAAAGTCTGTAAAAATGATCACTGTAACTTAAAGATCAGTGGTCTGTATTTTAAATACTGGTCAGCAATCTTTAATGCAGTGTTTTATAATTTATGATTTATTTATTATTTATTTTAGAGGTGCATGTGCCCCCTGCAGAGGAGCAGCGAGAAGTACCACCAGGTATGGCATTTTGTCAGATGTATTGCTTTTTCCTTTTTTTGTTTAATTTAAAAGATGCTGCTGATACACTAGATGGAATAATTCTCTGAGAGTAGAATTCCCGAGAGAGGAGGATTAATTATACCTAAATTTAAAAAGAAAATGTTCTGTGTTTTCGTCAGTTGAGCCAAAGTAATGGGAAATAGACATCAGACTGAGTCTAGTACATATTTGTTGAGCTAGAATTTGAGGAGTATTCATGATCAAAGTACTGTATGATTGTTGCCATTATAGATGGTGATAGTAGTGGAAGTTAGGTAGGTGGTTTTTTTTCCTTTTTTTTTGATTGACAGGCTATTTGATGGAGGATGTGGAATCAGACTTGCCTTCAGATAAAAGTTTAATAGTGCTTAAATTAGTGACATTGGCCCTCCTCCTCCCCCATCTTCCCCGAGAGCACCCTTGTGCCCGGCGCGACCCAGGCAGTCCTTCCTGGCAGCCCACTGTGTTACACCCGTCCCTCTGCTTTTTCCTCCCTCCCCCTGTGTGTCCCGTTCAGCATCAGTGAGTTCAGCCGAGGCCTGTGCTTTCAAATGCGTTTTTAGAGACATTAACCATACCTGCAATCGGAAATTAACACAGAAACCTCTTGCTTTCAAAGTGGGAAAAAAAATGTTTCACTAGGAGAGGATTTTCCAACACCTCTTTCCCAAATGTATTTCTTCTTGTTTCTCTGTTTTATTTCCATTTGTTTTCTTTCTGTGTCATGTACTGGTTCAATTTTTACTCACATTTTTCACATTATGCTTAATGTGAATTTTGGAGCAGTGATGTGCATTTGAATTACTGATTTTGGTAGAAATAATTGTGCCTTTTCCAGAATTTACTGAAATACTAAATTTCAAGAGGAAAAAAGCCTTTTATAATCAAAGAGTGTCTTTAGTTACACCACAGCTCATATTTGCTTAATTAACAGTTGGGATGTTTTAGATTTTGACAGTTGTTGTATGTTGTACATTTAGAATATATGCGAATACTCAGGGAACTGCATTGTTGGTATTGTGATGTGAATGAGAAAAGAAATCCATGGAGAAATAGATCTTTTACAAGACGACCGCTGGGCATCTGTGTGTATTTTGTGTTAGGAAGATGCACAGAGCAAGAAGTTTGATGTCTCTGTCCTGCTTTTGTAATTTCCTCTTTGCTGTTGAGCAGTGCTGCACAGAGTGCCTTGCTTCTAACCTGAGGGTGCAGGGCAGGTTGCTGAATTTTCATTTTGATTACTATCCATTCCTCTACATTGTTTTATAAGTATTCCTAAAAATCACGAGTTTCTGCAACACTGACTTTTTTCTAGTTATCGTTGATATTTTTAAATATTTACCTGACTTGAATGAAGGTATGAAACGTAGTAATATTTTCTGACCAAAAAGTTCTGTGCTTCTACTTTGGTGTTTTATAAATGAAGCCCAAGAATTTTCTTGGAACGTAAGTACAAAATACTAAGTGGTTGGGGGGCTGGAATAAAGTGCTTTTTTTTTTTTTTTTTTTTTTTTTTGCGGTATGCGGGCCTCTCACTGTTGCGGCCTCTCCCGTTGCGGAGCACAGGCTCCGGACGCGCAGGCTCAGCGCCCACGGCTCCCGGACCTGGGCACGAACCCGCGTCCCCTGCATCGGCAGGCGGACTCTCAACCACTGCGCCAGCAGGGAAGCCCTAAAGTGCTTTTTTTGATGAGATGTTTAACAGCTGAAGTAAATGAAAATGAAGATTTGATTCATATGCACACTTCCTGACACATAATGAGCTCCCAATAAATGGTGGCTGTGGCTCTTATTGTTTAGTGATGAATTACCTGATCTTTGGGGTGGATCAAGAGAAGCTAAATTCTGAAAGACCTGATCAAGGAGTTGTAACCTGTCAGTTGTAATGCATTTGTCTTACATTCTGGTGTCATAAAAATTTGAGTGATGCACCGCATGGCTGTAGTTTGACCTTTACCAAAGAGGATGTGAGGCGGAGAGTCAGCAATTATTATTTGTAATGATTGCACTGGGTTTGCTTATTTCCTATTATCTTCTTAGTCTTACTTTATATTACATTTTTAAAATTATTCAATCTTACAAAAGAATAATATTCATAAATCAGTCTCTATTTTGTACAATAAGGTGACTGCTTTTGCAACAGTGTTGAATTATGTGATGCAGGAACTCAGGAAACCATCGTGGGATCCATTTGCTGACTACTTTTCAATCTTTAAAATTCCTTATTCAGTGGAAATAGCAAACTGAGGCCCTCTGCAAAATGCTGGATATCAGTTTTTCCTGGCCCTCAGAATCTAACTGATGATTATTACTTTGCCTTCCCCGACCTTTCTACGACTAGGTTATACAATCTTAATATTGCATATTAAAGTTCATAATAACATACTTATCGCTGTGATAATCCCACAGGGTAGGAATTGTCTTAATTTACTATTGTATCCAGCCACCTACCAGGAGACAGAGAGTGCTAACTTTTATTAAGCATTATGTATGTCATGCTATTCTAGACACACACATGAATTAACTCCTTTAGGAGAGATTTCCAGTAGCCCAAGAGGTAGACGTGCTGTTATCTCCATTTTACAGATGAGAAAACTGAGGCACAGCAAGGCAGAGGAGCCTGCCTGACACACCCCAGAGCTGACAAGTGGGAGAGCCGAGCTCAATTCTTGTATTTTGGCTCCAGAGTTCACACACTCAGCTTCTGTGCTCTAGAGGATTTCACATAAACGAAGGCCTAAAAGCTGATGCATTTTGAGAGCCGTTTTGATGTGATAAAAGCAGAGACATTGTGTTCTTTGGCATCTTTTTCTTAACATGCATTAGCACTTCACTTAAGACTCAGAAATGTTGAAGATTAATTATGATTCATTGTGGAAAAGTTAGCTGTCCAATAATTTAAACTTTGCCATCTTTTGTTTATATTTATAAATTTATAAGTGCTTTGCTGGTATACTTTTGGCAAGGATGTAAAAAGTCAATCCTAAGAACTGATCATTCTGATATTAGAAGTCAATCATCTTGAATACCATGTCTTTTTAAAAAATTGATTTTGGAACCTCTGCTCCTTTAGTGGGTTTTCACCTTTGCCTTCAAAGTCATATTTTTACTCGAAATCATACAACATATTTCTAGCAATATGACAGCATAACCATACATAGCACAGATTGAACGGCTTACGAAGGAATCGCTTAGGAAATTAAATTTCCTGCCAAACCATACTTTAAGGCCATCTGACTAACTGGTTCCTTTAACAATTTTTCTGTCATGGCATGCCAGAAAAAAAACTTAACAGTTGTGTCTTGTGATGATAATCATGCTACTTGAAATGAGGATATGTGAGCATCTGTGTTTCTGGGCAGGTCTCCTTGCTCTCGTCCCTCTGAAAATGGAGATAACATTTGTAACTCATCTCATGTTTGACTGTTCTAGCAGGGGTGACGGTTTCACTCCGTTGCATCTGTCCAGAGCTGTCACCTATGACTCCCCTGTCACCCCGCATTTTCTAACACTGACCAATAAGACGCACAACCAGCTTTAGGCTGTCAGCACTAGAGGTCTTAGCTTAGGGTCGTAAAGCGCCTAATACGCATATCATTGTTACTGATTTGATCATTCACCTATTCAAGAAGTGCATATCAAGCAACTCCGATGGTACAGGCTCTGCCCCGGACAGGGAAGACACGCAGTGAACAGTACAGTCCGTGTCTCGTAGCGGCTCACAGGCCTGTGGTTGTACAGCTGGGCGTAACGACCAGCAGGGCGTCATTAACTTCTCAGAGTGGAACCCGGGGCGGCACCCAGAGCAGGGGGAGCCCACCCGGCTGTGGCGCCCGGAGCGCAAGCGGGAGGCAAGGCCTCCCGCGGGTGGTCGTGCTGGAGCGGAGCCTCGAGGAGCTGCTGGAGGTGAAGGAGCCGGCCCGTCGGGGGTGGGCACGGCAAGCGCTTGCAGCACAAAGACCAAGGCGGTGTGCCGGGTGCGGGTGTAAGAAGACGGTGTGGGTGGGCAGGCGGCGCTTCTCGGAGGGTCCCGTGCACGATGTTTGTGAATTCGAACGTGGGCCTGAAAGCGCAGGGAAGCAGCAGAAAGATGCCAAGCCGAGGAGTCGTGTGATCAGATCCAGATTTGAGCAGAGGAGGTCCTGTGAGGAGGAGGAGACCAGTCGGGGTCGGGGGGGGCAGACGTGTTCATCTAAGCAGAAGTGGTGGGACCTGGAACTGGTGGCGGGGATGCAGCGCCGGGGTGGGTTTCACGGACCCTCGGAGGTGGAGGTGGTCTGGTGGGAGAGGGGCTGGCTGAGGGGGAGAGTCGAGCTTGATTCCTGTGCTTCTGGCTTGAACGGATGTGAATGATGGAAGCTTAATGGAGATGCAGAAGGCGGGAGGAACAGAGGGCAGCAGAGACCACTGGCCTGAATTTGGAGATGCTGGGTTTGCAACTTGGTGGGCTGCTTCCGAGGGGAGACGTCTCCAAGTATGTAGGGGCAGAACTTGAGTCGTTCAGGATTGTAACTGAGCTTTTACGTTATCTGCCTTGTTACCAGTGCTCATGCTCTGAGTCAGTTCCCGTGGTCTCCAGGGTTTTTGGTTGCACAGCTCACAGAAATGCTTATTCCTCACACTCCAGCTAATGGTTAAATTCTAAGAGAACCTAAGGTCAAACCCGTCTTTTTTTTTTTTCTTTTGCGGTATGCGGGCCTCTCACTGTTGTGGCCTCTCCCGTTGCGGAGCACAGGCTCCGGACGCGCAGGCCTAGCGGCCACGGCTCACGGGCTTAGTTGCTCCGCGGCATGTGGGATCTTCCCGGACCGGGGCACGAACCCGCGTCCCCTGCATCGGCAGGCAGACTCTCAACCACTGCGCCACCAGGGAAGCCCCAAACCCATCTTTTAAAACTCTTTCTGTTGAGGTGTAATTGACACGCAGGGAGGTGCTCACGTGTTGAGGGTACAGCTTGATGGACTTGTACGTGTGATACATTCTCGTACCCGCTACGCAGAGTCCTTCCAGCCCCCGGAGGTCCCTCCCTCTCCCCTCCCCCATTTACGCACCCACAAATGATAACTACTGTTCTGACCTGTGTCATCAAAAACCGATCTGCCCGCCTTTGAATTTCATTGAATAGAACCGCAAGTAAACACACACACACACACATATATACACTTTTTTTGTGCCTGATTTCTGTTGCTCATCATTATGACTGTGAGTTTCATCCACTTTGATATTTATAGTTACTGGTCTTATCACTGCTATTTACTGTAATATTCCATTTAAAAGTTCCATTCTATGTTTATGGCTGCAGGGGCTATTTCTAGTTTGGGGCTGTTATGAAGAAAGCGGCTGTGAATATTCTTATACATGTCTTTTGGTAGACAAACATGCATTTCTGTTGGATGTACAAAAGGATACATATAATTTCCAGTGACTTCTCATTGGCACCAAATAATTCTGCTTATATAAAACTTTCTGGTTACACACACACACGTATGCACGCATGTAGACAGATACATAGGGAAGGAAGGGAGGGAGGGAAGGACGGATCACAATCCAGCTTTAGAAATTATATCAAAATTTGACTGGGCCTTTATGTGCACAAACTCCTTTTTGACTCTAATTGTAACATGGATCCAATGCCGTGGTAGTAAAGTAAATCAGACACTAGAGTTCGGAATAAGAAAATATTTGTTGAAAGTTGGACGGGAATGAATTTTACTTCTTTTAAAATAGTGTATGCTTTTTTTTACCAACCACTTATATCTTCAATGACATTAAAATTGATAGGATTATTAAAGTAATATATTTTAACTGCAACTTACAGTATCCTGTTATCCCTTGAAAATCCTTCCTATATTTGTGTTTCAAATGCCATACTAGATTTCCCCCCCCATTGCATTTTTTAATACAGTGAAAACATTGATGGGAGAAATTTAATGCTTATATTTCTCAAAAGACTGACATTTTAAAATTCACTTGTAATTCTCAGATGCTCTAGAGAACCTCTAGTTTTCATTAGCTTTGCAGTGAAAGTAGTAGGAACTACTTTCATAGTAGTAGGTCCCCAGGGACTCCTCTAGGTAGTGAATCATTCTGTTACCCTGTTGCTGTTCAAAACAACAACAATACAGAAAAAAAAAAAAAGCATTGACTTCTGTTGGTGGGTTTTTTAAAAGTAGAGTAAAAATGAAGCAGTTTCACAGTCTATGTCTAGTTGCTCCTTTAATTTAGATTTCCCCTTATTTTTGCAGATACTTAAAGCTTCAGAAAGGCTGCCCCTACCACCACAGGAGGACCAGTTTACCCATACGCTGCAAAAGATGGCTGGGATAGATCTTGTGAAGTAATTTCTGAGCAGACCAAGATCTTTGGGAATGAACACTAAAGATGTTTTGAATGAACTGTAGTCCACTGGCATTTGAGTGTATTTTTTTTTAGAAACAAAAATCACATGTGATGTTACATTCCTGCATGTCCTTTTCTGATAGCCTTAGTGGATCCATTGGTTTTCTTTTCTTTTTTGCTTTTGTGACACAGCTTTTAGTCTTACCTGCATTTATGTGTTTTTCAGACAATAGTTAATAATCGTATTGATGATGTAGCAGCAGTTGTCATGGCAGGGTTTTAATATCTCTTATCCATAATTCACACTAACTGTCAGGCTGACTTGTATACACTGTGTGAAACATGATTTAAAACCACTAAGAGCGTCTTAAAAACACTGATGGGGTCATTATTAGCTGTGAAGATTTGCGTTGTATATATCTGCAGCCATACCTTTATAAAAAATTGCTACATTAGCTTCGAGTAGTCAGGGTAAAACTCAACATTTGAGATTCCCGTAGGTTTTAGCTTGTTAATTAGAAAAAATTTAAATTTCAATAAAAGTTTAAATTATCATGGTTAATTTATTTTTCAAAATAAGGGGCGAAAATTATTGTTAGGACGCAGGGGAAAGGAATGGCCTGTTATATCATGCAAAAATGCTTTTCCACACCTCGGAGTGATTGTAGAATAGCTGTAGTCCCGTGAGTATTTGTTTAAATTTTAGAAAGTCTCTTATCAACTACTGGTGCATAACGTAAAGGTTGTTCTGCCTTTGGGTGGTTAAGTAATGCCCGTCCAACGCTGAAGCCTGCTCCGTGTATAAAAGTCCACAGGGCCTCTGGCCGGGTGATGTAGGGTGTGTGAAAAGTGCTTACAAGCTGGAGGCCCGCTGCTGTTTGACAATGTTTGAGCCTTTTCCTTTCCACGCTGAAGCATTTCTTGGTTTTGGTGTGAGTAATTTGTGGCTCAGAAATAGCTGCTGTGATGACAATACTCATTTGTTAGTAAAAAAAGGTAGCGACACACTCATTTTGAAAAAAACTCTGAGAAGTGGTTTCATTTATGTGTCCAGGGGGCTCTTGATCATGTTCACATGGTTTTAAGATAAAGTGACATTTTTTTCTGCTTTTAGGGTTAAAATCAAAGAGATTTTATATTTTTATTATTAGAGGTCATAGGTACAATGTAGTAAGTTATGCTGAACCGTAGTGTAGTGAAACCCGAAGTAATATGTTAGTAAAGAAGCAATAATTTTCTAAAGCTGTGATCTGAGTTGCTACTCAAAATCTCATAAAGCTCTTACTCCGTATTGTGAATTATAGAACACTACCCTTTTTATAAAGCCATATTTTTTTAGGGAAACTTAGGAGCGACATAGAACTGATAAAATGCATAGAATCAATTTTCCTGGATTTTTATATATAATCATCTCTAGAACTCTGGACATTGCGGATTCATTATACTGTGGTCAACTTCAAATACTTTCTGATTCCAAATATCTCAATGAATGAGCCTTGTCTTGACAGATATATGCCAAGCTGGGCAACATCAATGGATTTTCTAAAAATAATGCAGTCATCTTCTGTTGAATGTTATTTGAGTGCAATAAAATGCAGAATTCTTCTCTACATTGTCATTATTTTGAAGTATGTTATTTTTTTGTTTTGTTCCATAACAAAATTGGTTCATCTTATACTTACTAGTATTTTAGAATATTATAGCGTTTTTGATGACTAAAATCACAAAGGCAAACCTTCAACCTCTTTCTTAACCTGTTTCTAGTAGGTAATGTTTATTTATTTTGTTTAACATTTACTGTTATGCTACATTTGGGGGAGCAGAATGGAAGTGAAATAGCCCCTGCATCCATCCTGTGTAGGTTCTTGTCCGGCACCTAGAAGTTCTGATAATTCCCTGGTACGGCCACTCCCCTGCCCTGTACCCTCCGACCCTCTGTTGACCACCACACAGTGGGGATATTAACTTCAGCCTGGTTGAGAGGAGCAAGGCGTCTGGGCTGCTGGAAGGGCAGCACAGGGTCCAGAAGGTTCTCTGATCTTCATTCTGTGGGCAGAAAAGGAGAGCTAGACGCACGGGGACGAAGCTTCTGGGGTTCTAGAAAGTGTTGTTTTCTCCTCCAATATGCCCAGAAGAAACCCTTAGAAAAAGGCTTTCAGGCTAAGCAGACCACTTTTACCGACTGCACGCGCTCCGCTAAGTGCTGAGTGAGGGAGTCGAGTTTTCCCAGCACATGGGTGTTGTTACCCTGCTTGCAGACAAGGGGACTGAGGGTCAGAGAGGCTGAAACGCCTGCTGGCTGAGGTCATTCATGGCCTGGAGCCTAGAGCGCTCAGGTGCGCACCAGGTGGAAGGCGGAAGCCATTGGAGGGTGGCCACAAGCTGGCGGAGGGCAGTTAGGTAACTAAGGAAGTAATAGTCCAGGTGATGATGTGAGAGGACCTGACCTGGGGAATCCCTAGTGCAGAGAGAGGGCGGGGACCGTGTGACTTGGTGAAGACTGGATCAGGGAGAAGCGGAGCCCCAGGTCTGGGTCTTGGGGGGTGAACAGATGCCAGTGTGACAAGGAACTCGGGAGGACACACGGGCCTGGATGGAGATCAGCTTTGCCAACAAGAACTGGCCAGTAGGCAGATTAGCGCAGTAGCTGGAATATGATTGCGTTCAGAATAATTGAATATACAAAAGTGATTTTTTTTAATGGTTGCATGACAGTTTTTAAAAGATTAAGATCCTGTTCCTTTGAGTAAGATTTTTCTTATTCTGTTAAATAGTGTTGAAAAAGAAAACGTAGGCGGGAGCCCAGAGCGAGGCTGCCGCGGAGGAGTTGGGATCCGGCGCAAAAGTTTCCTCCCAACTGCGGCCCCGCGCGCCACCGCCCGGGCCGGGGCAGGAGTAGCCGGGCCCCTGCACCGCGGCGTCCCCGGCCCCCCGCCACCTGGGGGTCGCCCTCCCCGCTGCAGCCTCCTCTCCGCTTCCCGGCTGCCCGGGGCCACGGGGCTCTGCTGCGAGCCTCCGGCCCAGAGGGGCGCTCCGGGGTCTCTGAGCCCGCCCGCGCCCGCCGGCCCAGACACCTGTTCGGCCCGGCCCGGTCGCCGGGGGCCAGGATGGACGTGACCGTGGGCCTCGGCAGGACTGGCACCGTGGTGCCCCGCCAGGGGGCCCAGCTGCGCGCCCGGGAGCTCACGCAGCAGGCGCTGCAGCGGTACCTGAAGACCCAGGAGAAGGGAGAAAGGAATCGGAAGCTCTGAGAATGCTGCGCTTTACTCTCCCACATGGCAAGCGTCAGTTGGAGCTGAGGACGCCTCTTTAGAAGGAATCATGGTGCTGTAGTCGCCATTATTACCTTTCCCAACAGATAGATGAGTGTGCTCCCGGTACTGTTGGCTTGTGTGCTGGCGCCTCAGGGCTCTGGCCTTTCTTTCAATCGGATCTCATCCATTCCATGGCTTCAGCCACCCTCAAGCACACACCTCTCGCCTTGAACTTGCTACAGAACTCAATATCCACCGGCCTGTGGACTTCACCTCCTTGACGTGCCACCTACAGTTCGAGCCCGGCCTGTTCTCTGTACATCTGCTTCTCCCCATTCTCCTGTAGCCCGATTTCTCCATTTCTGGTGCCACCATTCACCTGGTTATCTAATCCAGAAACCCGGAAGTCCTTCGTTCCTTGATGACCTCTCATCCTCCATATTCAACCACTTGTCTGGTTGGCCAGAAATTTTGATGTTTCCACGCGCTCTTTGATCTGCTTCCTCTTTTCTGCACCAAACCTTGCGTTTCTCGTTCCTACCACGGGGAACTGCAGCAGACCAGTAAGTGGCCTTTCTGCCTTTCCTAGCTCCCAACTCTTACAAACTGTTCCCCATCGAGGACTTTGCAGCTGCAAATCTGATCACGTCTGGAGTATTGCTGGGAGTATTTGAATGGCTCTACGTTGCTTTTAGGTGAAAACCCACTTTGCTTACTGGTCCAGTACCTTCTCTATTCCTCTGTACCCTTAATAAATTTGTACATGCAATGTAGTATTCTGTCACATTTTCTCCCACCCCAGGTAAATCCTGCTTATCTTTTCGGATGAGTCTCCAGTGGCCTCTCCTCTAGGAGTTCCCTCCGTCCCCCTCCCCCCTCACCGTTGCTTGCAGCGCCCTCACTGTTGTGTTCCTAGAGCTCCCTGTGCTGTGCTTTCATTTCGAAAACGACATTTACATTACACTGTCTATCAGTCAGGCTCTAGCAACTTAACAGACAGCCCCCGAAGGACAGTGGTTTATACCAGCGAAGGGTTCTCCTTCCGGGTGGGAGGTGTGGGCTCTGACCCATACAACCACCTGTCCGCCGTTCCTTTTGGCTTTGGAGTTTTCTGCAGATCCCTTGCACTGTGCTAACAAAGAGAGTGTGGAGGGTGCCACAGGAGACGTAGGGCCTGGCCTGGAAGTGGCAGACACATCACTTTTGTGTCAGCATTCTACTGCTGAGACTGGCCGTGTGCACCGTCTAGATGCAGCGGCCTGGGCAAGTAGTCCTGTTGGACATAGGAGAGCAACTAGCTGGGCTGTGCCACCTGGTGCAATTATTTTGTCTCTCTTACTCTACTGTGGACTAGTCAAGAGCAAAGAATGAGTCATTGGGCTTCCCTGGTGGCGCAGTGGTTGGGAGTCCGCCTGCCGATGCAGGGGACACGGGTTCGTGCCCCTGTCCGGGAAGGTCCCACGTGCCGCGGAGCGGCTGGGCCCGTGAGCCGTGGCCGCTGAGCCTGCGCGTCCAGAGCCTGTGCTCCGCAACGGGAGAGGCCACAACGGTGAGAGGCCCGCGTACCGCAAAAAAAAAAAAAAGAACAAAGAATGAGTCATTTATTTTCCTCTCCCCATTTTTTAGCATAGAATCTGATATATAGTATGTATACCAGAAATGCTCATTAAATTATATCAAGTTCCACATCGTTTTCTTTCATAAAAATGAAAATGACCTTGTATTCAACACAATGTTTTGTAAGTTTGAAATCTTTATATGTGGTATATAGTTTTAAAAAGAAAGTCTAAATGCAACTTTTCTCTTGATTATCTTCAATACCTCATCACATCCACATGTGCTGTAGGCAGTAGTTTAGTGATCCATTATATCTGCCACACTGATTGTCTTTAATAACAGCTTCAAATTCTGACACGTTGACTCACTTTGTAGATTTTTGAGACTGAGTGCTCTGCAGTTCTGGGTTGTCAGCAAAGGAACATCATAATGTTTTTGTTTCATGAAGATTTGTGCCATGCTGTCCCATATATTTGAACAATGTTTGATTTTCAGCATTTTATTTATTAATTTCATGTTGATTTTTAAAAATGATTCTGGACTGTCAAAAGAAAAAAGAAAAAGAAAAAGTAATGTTAGTACAGTTAGAGAACGTGTAACATCGTTTTCTTTCCGTGTATGTATTTAAACACTAAATTCGAGTTACCGGTGAGATGGTACTTTTGTAATTTTCTGGGTTGGACTGAGTGTAGAGTTCCCTTTTATGTATGGACTGCCCACTGTTGGTATATACAGAGCATGACTAACGTAGTATTGTTGTAGAGTGTGGCCTTCTGAATCGGCCTTAATTGTTCTGCAAGCCTTGGCAAGATTCCTTAGCCTCTCTAAGCCAGTTGCCTGATCTACAGAATTAAAATTACCTTTTAGAGCTGATCGAGTTAAATGGGATCATCTGCATTAAGTGTTTAGAACAATGCCTGACAGACAGTTAAATTTTAATATATCGTTTTCCTTTTTGGCGCTTCGAGGGCCGTTTGAGGTCTCCCAGGGAAGCCTATGTACAAAGAGTAAAGTAAAGCAAAGTCATGCCTTATTCTGCTGTGTAGAATGCTAGTGAGGTAAGCTGGATCTCTTAGAAAACTTGACCTAAGCTAAATTTAAGCACTGAAAACCCGAGAAGCTAAAATTCCCTGCTCTGTGTGTTTTCCACACCCAAATACGCGTCTCAGATCTCAGCATGCTGATGTGAGGTGGGGGTAGAGGAGGACACAACCGAGAGCTTTTGGCCCGGGGCCGGAATGATTGGGCTAAGGCTTCTTTGGGCAGCCTCTCGCCGCCCTAGGTATTGCATTGTAGGAGATACAAACACGGAGGCCCTGATTCCTGGGAGCGCACCTGGCCAGGGCTCTCCCACACCTATTTAAAAGGTGACCAGTTCAATCCGCTCCTCCTTCCTTGGTTTCCCCCCAGGGGCAGGAAGATTTGTGGAGAGCCCTAAACTTTTCTTCATGACCAGCACCTACCCGTCTTCTCTAGTCAACTTAGAAACTTGCATTTTATGCTTGATTTTTAAAATTACTCTAGCCATGTGTCGGGTAACAGATTACTGGAGGGTGTGGAGACCCCCAGCCCTCCTGCAGGCATTGCTGGTACCGCAGAAAGAGAGCTCCTCGGAAATCGAGATTTTTGATGCTTTTCTTCTATCCTGTATCTCTGATACCTACAAGAGTGCAGCTTACTAACTGATGTACTACCTGTGCTAATAAGGAGGGTATATTAATAAGGCCAGAAATTCTAGAAAGTTCAGTAGAGATCTAGAAGTCTTTTAATTTTATATCCTCATACCTCCTGCAGCACTGGCTAGTGTGTATACAGCCAACGTTATAAAACCCACTCTTTGCAAAAGTCAAGACCTGCACTTCTCTTTCCCTTCGTTTCCCTTGCAGCAAAAGTAGAGGCTGACACAGGAGAAAGAACGTATGTTTTGGGACCGTGTGCACCGCTGACCTTGATGACTTGGGCTCTCTACTTTCGCAGCTTCTGCTTCCTCCTCTGCACGAAGAAGGAGATCAAACCTTCTGCAGAGGGTGCCGGGAGACAAGAGACATGCCTTGTGCTTGGCACCAAAAGCTGGCACACTTTTAGTCAGTTGGCTTCCACTCGCCTGGGGTCTCAAAGGAGAAAGACACTTGATGGATAAAAATCCCCCTTGCCTCAGGAGCCTGCCTCAGATTTACTTCTTGCCTCCCCAAAATGAAATGGTTTATATGAATGAATGTGGGAAACTGGGAATGAAAAAATCTGGTGATCATGACTGCAACCCTGAATGCACCCTGCACGGCACCTGCACCCTCTCACATCTACTCTGGGGAAAGGATGGAACCTATGACTTAAAAAAAATTAATTTACTTATTTTTGGCTGCGTTGGGTCTTCGTTGCTGCGTGCGGGCTTTCTCTAGTTGCGGCGAGCGGGGGCTACTCTTCGTTGCGGTGCGTGGGCTTCTCATTGCGGTGGCTTCTCTTGTTGTGGAGCACGGACTGTAGGCACGTGGGCTTCAGTAGTTGTGGCTCGCGGGCTCTAGAGCTCAGCCTCAGTAGTTGTGGCGCGCGGGCTTAGCTGCTCCGCGGCACGTGGGATCTTCCCGGACCAGGGCTCGAACCTGGGTCCCCTGCATTGGCAGGTGGATTCTTAACCACTGCGCCATCAGGGAAGTCCCTGGAATCTATGATTTTTTAAAATCAATCTCCCAAACTCTGCCCCATCCCCACCGGAACTCACGCATTCACGTCATTCCTAGGAATTCTCCAAGACTAGAGAAGTACCTACTGGGACAGAAATTAACTGGTCTGCCTTGAAAATTAACTAGATCCTAATCTGTACTAAACAAAGGGCCAGATAGGTTAGAAATGCAGAAATGAGCTTGTTTACATGGTCAGGTCATGTGCTGTTGTTCCCTGTCTGTGGCTGTCCAGGTTCTTGGTGGGCTTTGCTGTGCTCTGCAGCCCCATCCATTGGTGGAGAGACACTAGCTGTGATTAACTTAGCGAGAGGCTGGTACAGCGTCTCCTCAGCAGGTGAGCTGTAGCGCACCTGGGCTCAGTGCGGGCGTCCCCAGTGGCTCACCTGTGGACGTATGAAGTCCTTGAGGAGCGAGGCCAGTGTTCTCAGTAGGGCGGCATGCTGCATTCCTTTAAAGCACACAGTGCCTATTATAAAGTAGTATATGGCTTTAGGAGACAATAAAAATATCGGACAGGCCTTGAGGAGGGCTTCTCCTGACCCAGTTTGCACCCACAGGGGCACTTACTGTTGGTGGAGATGACCCCCCCCACCTATAGACCAGGAACATTCAGCCTGGTGCCCAGTACCCACTTACTGCTCGATGACTTTTTATAAGTTATTCAACTTCTTCATATTTTATAACAAATTGCATGTGTAAAGAATTCAGGATTTAGGAAAATTGTTTGCCCAGAAGTATTTTTCTTTTTTAAAAAAATTGAAGTGTAGTTTAATTTACAATGTTGTGTTAGTTTCAGGTGTACAACAAAGTGCTTCAGTCATATACATATATGATTTTTTAGATTCTTCTCCATTGTAGGTTATTACAAGATATTGAATATAATTCCCTGTGCTGTACAGTAGGTTCTTGTTGTTTAACTGTTTTATATATAGGAGTGTGTATCTCTTAATCCCAGAAATATTGTTCTTAAATGATATTTATTTGAATTCATTTAAAGATAGTCCTGTAATTTGAGATATTGAATCATGACTCACAGTACTTATTTTGCTTTGTCTTTTCAGAAACAAATAAGAAAACAGATGATCCAGAAAAGAAAGAAAAAGGTGAGATTATCAAATCAACAATGTTTCAAGTATACGTAGGGAAAAGTTATTGTATCAATACTATCCATGAATAACATGATTTTATTTTATATCACTAGTTAAAATAAATGGCCAGTGAGTTTATTATTTCAATGATTTTATCAACAGACATTAATATTCTACATAAACATTAAAAGCTAAGGCTCTGGAGAGAGATTGGCTTCTAATCCTGGTTTTGTCATTCACTGTTCATGCATCTTGAGAATTACTTAGCCTCTGTGCCTCAGTTTCCTCTTCTGTGATATGGATATAATAGTACCAACTTCCAGGAACTGCTTCCACAATAGTAATTAAGTGAAAATACATGTAAAGTTCTTAAAGCAGTATCTAGCACAGGGAAGGCACTTAGGAAATGTTAATTATTATTGTCACCTTTGTTGGCAACTGTGCTAAGTAGAGAGATCCAAAGATTATTAGAACGTGTTCTTTTTTCAAGGAACTCTGAATTGTTGGAAAGAAAGGCATGCAAACAGTTACATCCATATAGAAAACGTCATCTCTGCCTTCTGAGAACTTATTACAGAGGCATTCTAATAAATTTAAGAATGGTGTAGAATTTTAATTCAACTCTCACAAAGGTTGTTAGAGTGAGGAGCTATTAAATTTATAATTAAATTTATAAATATATGGATGATCATAGAATAGTGTTTATACTTTTAGAGTCAATTGAATGATAAAATCGTCAATGATTAAACATTATTGGAGTTTCAGGAATGGCTTTAATTTGTAGTGATAAAAGCAGTGTTTACACTGAAAAGATACAGTTCGTTCGTGTAAGGTCCAAGATCTTACTTACTCAGTATGTAAATACTACTTGAGTATATGGAGTTACTGGCTTGTGGCCATTATTTTTTAGCCCTCAGGCTGGGAACCAAGCATTTAGCTCATGCATTTTTTTTTCTGACGAGTTGTTTTTAATTTTATATTAAAGTGATATACAGGTCTAATTTTTAAAGTGTGACTTATAAAGAAAAACGGTATTCTTCTACCCTACTACTCCCTATCCATGAGTCCCATCCCAACATTTTTAGTTGTTTCTTCTAGTACTTCCCTACGCATTTCTTTTTTGTTAAATTGAAATACAGTTGATTTACAATGTTGTGTTAATTTCTGCTGTACAGCAAAGTGATTCAGTTATACATTTATATATATTGTTTTTTTAAAATATTCTTTTCCATTGTGGTTTATCATAGGATATTGAATATAGTTCTCTGTGCTATACAGTAGGACTTCGTTGCTTATTCATTCCATATATAATAGCTTAAATCTGCTAACCCCAACTTACTAATTCATCCGTCCCCCAACCCCCTTTCCCTTGGCAACCACACGTCTGTTCTTTACGTTTGTGAGTGTGTTTCTGTTTCGTAGATAGGTTCATTCGTGTCATATTTTAGATCCCACATTTAAGTGCTATCATATGGTACTGGTCTTTCTCTTTCTGACTTAGTATGATCATCTCTAGTTGCATCCATGTTGCTGCAAATGGCATTATTTCATTCTTTTGTATGGCTGAGTAGTATTCCATTGTATATTTGTACTACATCTTTATCCATATATCTGTCAATGGACATTTAGGGTGTTTGCACCTACGCATTTCTAAATAACTTCTGAATTCCGCACTTTTCTCCTCCGTATTGGAAACCGTTGGCTTTTATGTACAGATGACTGGGGTTTCACCTGACCATCTGCTCACACAAGCTCTCCATGCCGCCTCACCTCCCCCATCTTCCACTATATTCCTGGCTTACTCTGTTGGGTAGTGATGAGTACTAAGGAGAAAAGACAAAGCAGAGAGGAGGGTATCAGCAGCTTCTGATAGAACTGATCACTTCCTGTCCTCCACAACACTTCCTTCCCTTGGCCTGCAAGATGCCACAGTCTCCTGACTTTCCTCCTGTCTCTACTGTTTGCTTTTTCCCAGCCTCTTTGGGTGGTTGCTCCTTTTTGTCCTGACCATCAAGCATTGGAGGCTCCAGGGTCAGTCCTCAGAGTGTCTCTCCATCTACACACACTCCCTTGACGATCCCATCAACTCTCATGGCTTTAAATATGTGTTTATGCCAAAGACTACTGCTTTCACTGCAGGCTGGGTCTCTTCCCTGAACTCTAGACAGGTATGTCCAGCTGTCTACCCGATGGCTACCCGGTGCCCTCAGTTGGGTATCAAATAATCGCGACAAACTTAAAAAGTATAAAACAGAACTCCTGACCTTCCCCTGAAAATACACTCCTCCTACAGATCTTCTCTTTCCTGCCTCCCTGTCATTCCGTCAGCAAACCCTGTCCTCTCTTCCGAATGGATCCCAGATCTAGCTACTTCCTGCCACCTTCCCCAGTCTACCACCTGGGTCCCAGCTGCCACCAACTCTTGCCTGATGATTTCACTTGCCTCCTAACTGGCCTTCCTTTGTCTCTATAATCTTTCTCAGTTCAGTAGCCACGGTGACCCTTTTCAAACCTAAGTCGTATCATGTTGCTCACATGCCTCCAGCCTCTTCACATCTTCCGCAAGGTAAAACCAAAGTCCTTTCCAGTGGTTTACAGGCCTCACACATCAGGTTCTCACTCTCAGAAGGTCTCTGAGGAGGTTAAAGATGTGCTCAAGGCCGCTGTGGGAAGACTCGGCTACGAGCCCTCCAAGCAGAGAACAGTCTGTGCAAAGGTCCTGAGGCGGGAGTGAAGGCCTGAGAAGCTGGAGCACCCCCAACGAGCTGAGAGTGTGTGCAGGGCAGTTGGAGAGAAAGTCAGGGGCCAGACCGTGGCAGAGTCAGGACTGGTTTCTTCATGCAGTGGGACACCATGCTCAGCCCCTGCAGGTGCCTGTGCGGAGCAGAGCCTTTGCACTTCACACTCTGACTGGTTTGCTTCCGGGAGGCTCACTCCAGCACCTGCTTGCAGAAGTAGAGACGGGAGGGTGAGTTGCGACATAAACAGGGACAAAGCCTGCTCCAGACGCCGACATCCAGGAAGAGTCTTAGGATTAAAAGACGTAATGAATCAATGTTACCCCAGATTCACTGAAAATCCTATGTGAGCAAATTGTCGGCTTTGGGAATTCCGTCTGTTTTTTACTCAGATTCATACGGTGCTGTTAACTGGGAGGGCGGAGGGAAGGGGAAATACTCCATTTCTGGAATATGTGGTGAAAAAATTGAATGTTTTAATAGCCAGACATTAATTTCATAATAATAGAAATGGACATTTTTTTTTTTAATGGTAATTGTAAGTTTGTCTCAGGATGAACCATTAGGTTGTCTAATTTTCGACTGCGTTATCTCCCTCAAGTTCTTTATCAAAGAACCACGGATGAGAGGGGGGAAGATATTATTTTTACTTACAGTTAATAATTATGTGATCCTTTTCTTTTAGAGAATCAGGTTTAGTATATTTTGATAGAGTCATAGGTTTGGAATAGGGCTAATTCCAAAACAGGCCCTCTTTGGACAGGCCAGCTTCTTAAATTGAATCAGATTACTTACAGCTGTTTTAGCTAAAATTGCTATATCAGTTTCTCCCCACTGGATGTCATCTTTTCCCACACATTCCATATTCCACACCCACAGAATGGGAGTGTGAGCAACTAAGTAATGCAACACAAAAACGGCTTACAGGGCTTCCCTGGTGGCGCAGTGGTTGAGAGTCCACCTGCCGATGCAGGGGACGCGGGTTCGTGCCCCGGTCCGGGAGGATCCCACGTGCCGCGGAGCGGCTGGGCCCGTGAGCCGTGGCCGCTGAGCCTGCGCGTCCGGATCCTGTGCTCCGCAATGGGAGAGGCCACAACAGTGAGAGGCCCATGTACCTCAAAAAAAAAAAAAGAGGCTTATGAAATGTCCAGTTCAAACAGTTATTTTTATTCATCCATTTATTCAGTACATATTGAGTACCTGCTATGTGCCAGGCCCTGTTTTAGGCACTGGGGCTAAAACATTCAATAAAAACAGTGTCCCAGTTCTCGTGGTACTTATAACTTATATTTTAGTGTATGTGTATGTAGGGAAGTATATAATTAAAAAAAAATAGAATAGAATATGCAGTGATAAGTATGAAAAGGAATATAAAACAGGAAAAGAGTACAGAGAATGACAGTGGGCTGGGGTGTTGCTCGGTTGATAGGCCTCTTGGACAGTGACATTTGGAGATGCAAGATGCAAGGGCATGAGCTCTGCAGCCACCTGGGAGAAGTGAGTTCCAAGGGTGGAATATGAATATGAAAAACATATTCATAGTCCCTCGGAGAGGTGTGCTTAGCACGTGTGAGGATTCGTGGGGAGGCTAGTGTGGCAGGTGAGGGATATGAAGGGAGAGAGAGGAGGGGGTAAGATCAGAGGGGTTATAGGGTCCAGATCACATAAAGCTTTGAAGAAGGGCTTTGCATATGATCTCAAGTGAGATGGGAAACCATTGGGAGATTCTGAGAAGAAGATTGATATGATGTGCTTTATGTTTCAAAAGGCTCATTCTGGATGTAGGGATGTGAAATTGGAAGCAGGAAGGCCCCTTAGAAGATGCTTGCGTGGTCCGGGCGTGAGACGGTGACGGCTGCGATGCGGGTGTGGGGTCGGTGTGGTGGGCGGCGCTTGGATTCCGCATATATTCCCATGTGAGGTCTGGAGGGTTTGCCAGTGGCTAGGGTACAGGGTATGAGAGGAAGGAGTCAAAAGTGACTTCTTAGAAAGCTGTGTGTTAACAAATTCATTGAACGTTAAAAGTATGCGATGTGTTACTGATTTAATACATGTGTCAGTTATTAGAACAGGATTTGTGAGCCTTTAAAGAAATTTGAGGAGCAACAGAGTATACCCATGCCTGCAAAGAGGGGATGTGCTTTTGCATGCGTGTGTGTGTGTGTGTTTGTATGTCTGTGTGTGTGTGTGTTTGTACGTCTCTGTGTGTTTGTATGTCTGTGTGTGTATGTCTGTGTGTGTGTGCATTTGTACGTCTGTGTGTGTTTGTCTGTGTATGTCTCTGTGTTTGTATGTCTATATGTGTGTGCGTTTGTGTGTGTGCGTGCGTTTGTACGTCTCTGTGTGTGCGTTTGTATATGTGTGTGTGTTTGTATGACTGTGTGTGTGTGTTTGTATGACTGTGTGTGTTTGTGTGTGTGTGTGTGTGTGTGTGTGTTAGATAAAATTGCTTCTGGATCAGGGTCTTTTCCAGAAATTCTCCTTTGAATAGACTAATATTTAATGTCCCACTATATTATTCGTTACAATTAAGGATATGCTTACTCACTGTATTTTGTGAACGTCTTTAAGAAGGCATTTAAAGATTTCTTGGTTACTATTTGTGTTCTTTTAGAAATCAATTTATTTTATTTATTTTTATTTTTGGCTGCATTGGGTTTTCGTTGCGGTGTGCAGGCTTCTCATTGCAGTGGCTTCTCTTATTGCGGAGCATAGAGCGCAGGCTTCAGTAGTTGTGGCGCACGGGCTTAGTTGCTCCACGGCATGTGGGATCTTCCTGGACCAGGGCTCAAACTCTTGTCCCCTGCATTGGCAGGTGGATTTGTAACCACTGTGCCACCAGGCAAGGCCCTATTTGTGTTCTTTTAAAAGTAATAGTGCCTCAACAAAACACCAGGTGGCACTAGAAAACAAGTCACATTTACACTAACAAATGACATTTTTTATGTAACTTAGAGAAAAGGCTGGGATGGCTATATTACTGCCCTTAAATCAGCTTAATGCAACCAGTACCTCATATGGATATTTCTGAGTTTTCTGTGATCGTAAGGAAAATAGAGAGCCAACAAGGGCAATAATCAAGCCTAATTAAGAAGTTTTCATGTTTTTAAAATATGAATATGTCTATCTCTATGAAGTTTTTCCTGGGATTCTTACAACTGTGTATAACATATTTGAGCAAAACTGGAGAACATTGCCCCGAGGATTAAAAACTAGACTCCTTACGGCAGCGCCTAAAGCATCTCGGGATCTGGCTCCTGCTTATGTCTTTCCTCTGTTCAAAATGCGCTTCCTTGACTCCCCACTTCACAGTCACAAACTCCTGTTCCTCAGAACTGAGCTTAGCGATGACCTCTGCCAGGAAGCCTTCCCTGACTACACCCCCATCTCCTACCCCAGGCTAGAAGATGTACTTCTCCTCTCTGTTCCCAAGAAACCTCGTGTTTCAGATTTTTGACATGTATTTTGAGTTTTCCCCTTAATTTTTAGACACACGCACAAAAAACTTCTTAAGGGTGGGAACCATGACCTCCTCCACCCTTGTATTAGTCAAGGTTCTTCAGAGAAAGAGAACCAATAGTGTGTGTGTGTGTGTGTGTGTGCGTGTGCGTGCATGTGTGCGTGTGTGTTTAGAAAGAAACACAGACACAGAGAGATGTATTTTAGGGAACTGGCTCATGACATTGTACAGGCAGCAAGTGTAAAATCTGCAGGCAGGCAGGCAGGCAGGCAGGCAAACTGGAGACCCAGAGAGAGTTGATGTTATAGCTCAAGGCCAAAGACATTCTGGAGGCAGAATTCCCTCTTTCTTGGGGGTGGGAGCCGTGTCAGTCTTTTTCTTTGGGCCTCTAACTGCTTGGATGAGGCCCACTGACATTATGGAGAAAAATCTGATTGAAATGTTAGTCTCATCTAAACAAATGCCTTCACAGCAACATCCAGATAAGTTTGACCAAATATCTGGGTACCATAGCCTGGTTAATTTGATGCATAAAACTAACCATTACATCTCTCCAGTGGCAATTAACCATTACATAGTAGGAGCTGAATAAAATAGTTGTAGTATGAAAAAATGTGGATAATTCCATTTCCTTTGATTGCCTCTTCATCTGATGGTGATAATATGAGATGCAAGGGCTTCCCTGGTGGCGCAGTGGTTGAGAGTCCGCTTGCCGATGCAGGGGACGCGGGTTCGTGCCCCGGTCCGGGAGGATCCCACGTGCCGCGGAGCGGCTGGGCCCGTGAGCCGTGACCACTGAGCCTGCGTGTCCGGAGCCTGTGCTCTGCAACGGGAGAGGCCACAGCGGTTAGGCCCGCGTACCGCAAAAAAAATAAATAAATAAAATGAGATGTAAATAGCCTAAATGGTGGACAGGGAGAATTATAAACAGAATATCCAAGTATGAATGAACTTTGTGTCTACAGTGTACTATAACTCAAGCTATTTTCACATAGTTTCTCATGTAATCCTCATCAAAAAGATCCTGTGAATTAAGTATCTTTCAGCCATTATTTCAAGTATTTTTTTCTTCTTTCTCTCTTCACTACTTCTGGTATTCCAGTTAGTTACATGTTGGAGTGCATGCTACTGTCCCACAGGTGTTGAACCTTCGTTCATTTTTTTCCTAGGTATTGCGTAATTTCTATTGCTCTGTCTTTAAGTTCAGTGATTCTTTCTTTTGCCGCTTCAAGTCTGCTGTTGAGTCCATCTAGTTAACATTTCATTCCAGCTACTCTTCTTTTCAGCTCTAGATTTCCAATTGTTTCTTTTTTATAGTTTCCATTTCGCTGTCAAGATTTTGTATCTGTTCACTCATAACACCTTGTTTTTCTGTAATTCTTTGTACTCATTTATAATCACTGATTTGAAGTGTTTTTCTAATAAACCTGATATTCGGGCACACTGACAGGCCGTTGCTGTTGACTCTGCTCTTTTGTATCCTGATTATGAGTCAGGAGAGTCCTTTTCCTTTGCATGTCTAGTAATTTTTGGTCAAAAGCTGGACTGTGTATGTTATATGTCGTAGCAACTCTGGAATTCGTTTTGCTTTCTCTGGGAGTTGGTGGTGTCTGGTACACAATTTGCTTGGGCTCAAACGGAAAAAAATCTGTCTCCCCTGCAGTAGAAAGCAGCAACGGCCTCTGCTCAGGTGTTTTGGCTGCTAACTGCTGTTTTTAAGTCTAGCCCTCTGGTGGGTGGCGGTCGAGGTGCCCTGTGCCTGCGTTTTACTGGTCTGCTGAAGATTTGGGCAGGATTCATACTCAGATTCCGGGGCTTGCTTCTGGGATTTCCCTTTGCATGTGGGATTCCCGTCTAAGTTTCTGGTTGCTTTGCCAGAGCTACCTTCTGCGCAAGTCGTATCTCAAGCCGGGAGGACATCTATTTTCTGCTACTCAAACTGTGTGTGTGTATTGAGAAATGTACTCAGGCAAGACACAGCAAACTTGCAGATTTCACCAGAAGCAGTTATGTTTTTTGAAGATCGATTTCTGCCGTAGTCCGCCTCCACAAAGTCTCGCGATGATTCCTGCCGCCTAGCATTCATGCCTCTCTGTAAGTCCTCTCTTCGCCGAATAGGGCGAACCTATGTGACCCAGAGGGTATTGCAGAAATGACAGAGTACGACTTCCAAGGCTAGGTCATAACAGACATTGCAGCTTCCACCTTGCTTTCCTTTGCATACTTGCTCCGGGGGAAACCAGTTGCCATGTTATGAGAGTGCACAAAGCAGCCCTTGAGGCAGGTCTGTGGAGCGAGGAACTTGTGTAAGATAATAAATGTTTATGGTTGTTGTAAGCTGCTGAGTTTGGGGGTAGTTTGTTTTGCAGTCATGTATAACGAATGCATCCTCTTCGAGTTTCTGCTTCCTTTTTCACCAGCCTCCCCGGGGTTACCCATGAAGATGGAAGGTTAACCGTCAGCCAGGCATTTGGGCAGAGTTTACTCTCAGGATCTCAGTCCTTCTGTGGCTCTCCTGCTTCCAACATTTCTCCTTTAAATTTCTATCCGCTCTGTCGCTCTGAATGCCGCCGTCCACGCCCTTCAGTGAGGAAGGACACTGCCCATGCAAGAAAACCACAAACTCATCATTCTTACCCAATGTAGAAACAATCTTTCAAGAATAAACTCTTCTATTTTTAAGTTTCTCCCTGTCTTTAGTCATGTTCTAGTGCCTTCAAATAATTGTTTTAATGTTTCAGCGATATTTCATTGATTTAATGGGTGAAATATAGAATACTAACACTCTGAATATTGAAGAAGCTGGATATCTCCAACCCATTCTGGATCTCCTTACTGTGAACTGCCTCTTCGTATTTTAGTTAAAAAATTTTTTCTTGTTGATTTTCAGTGGTTTCATTTGTATTACTGAAATTAACCCCTTGTTGGATTTTGTATTACCAAAATATTTTCCCAATTGGTTTCTAGTCTATTAACTTCATGTACCATGCCTTACAGGTACATAATGGTTGGGATAAATGAGTGTATGAGTGAATACGTGAGAGAATGGTGTTCTCTGGTCTGTTTTGGTACTTGGAACGGGTCTAACGATATCACCGTGCTTCCATATACTTTGCCATTATAAAATAATAAAGTATGTACAAAAACATTGAACAACCTTGATCCAGACGACTTTGTTTTGGGGAGCTTGGGACGAGTGAGGCAAGGAATAAATTCTTCCAGCAAAGAATGTATTCATGATCTTATTGAGATAAGAACTGTAGTTTCTGACTGTGGAGACACCTGTCATCAAGCTTCAATTATCTGGTCTCTTAGGGTCCTTTTCATTGATGTACGTGGGCTTGACCAGGTCATCACTGCCTTGAACTCAGCTCCTGCACCGTCCGTGTACGCAGGTCTTTCTGCCTTTTAGCTGTCGATTGGAGGTGCTTTGGTTCATTGTCTATAGCAGTCCCTAAAGCGCTGTAAGGTTTTCATTATCAGTGCCACAACCCATTTAGATGCAGCGTAGGCTGGTGGTTCAGTTCAGGCCTCCCCACTGTGGCTTCAGAATTTTCCCTTAATGTAGAAGAGCAATGTAACAATAACACATTTAAGCCAACTCAGGGCAAAGCTTTGAAAAAAACAATCTCCCTCCCACCCTTGCAGCTGTGAAAAGACATTATGAGATAACTGCTGTTAGACATTTATTATAGTCATTACATTCAACAGCTACAGTAGTTTCAGTGGTTCCTAAAATATACCAGCAGTTATTGTCTGATTACTTCTCCAGATAAGTTAATTATAGGAGATTTCTGACTCTTATACAAGTCTGATTTAGAGAGAAGTTTAATTACAGCAATTTTAGTGATTTCAATAAGCTCAGCATATATCACCAGTCTCAGCAAGTGAAGGAGAGGTTTCTAGCCGTGTTGAAATACACATTTGCTTTGTTTTTATTTTTCATTTCATGATTTTTAACTGCATTGTAGTGCGAGGGATAACTCAGGCACCTGTTTCCACTCGAGTGGATCTTCAGTCAAATACACCACAGGACAATAATAGCAAATTCTTTGTTAGCATTAAAATCCCATTCTAATGTTTTCCCATTGAACACTCAACAGTTTACAATATGCTCATTTCTGTAATGATTGTGACAACATGAGCAGGGAAGAAAAATAGGTTTCTTAAGGAAAAAACTCAGGTATTAGTGTGTTTCAAAATTATCATTAGGATCTAGATTTTCTTTTAACTGATGGGAAATGAGACTCTGTCTTTGAATCAGAATAATCCATTTTTTGTGTATTAACACATTGTCTACTTGTATACCGAAGCATATTAAAGAGTGACATATTAGCTACATACGCCCAAGCTAGCTTAAAATTAAGCTTTCAAAAAATGTGCCATAAAAAGACAGTGCTGTTGGTAGTTGAATATATTCATTTAAACAGGACTTCAAGTCGGAGAGTGCCTTAGTTTGAAAAATGTATTGCTGAAAATGATCTCAGTCTGATCACAGAGTCCTTCCTTACAGCATTTTTCATTCTTCTGATATAATGGTGAATTGTACTGACATTTACAGCAGTCATTCTTGCCATATGTTTATATTTTTCATTAAAAAATCAAATATGTGTTGACAACAGAAAGTACTAGTAACAGTGAAAATAAATCAAACCCTTTCTGTTTCAGTTTGGGTGATTTGATTACATCCTGCCTGGGAAGCTGGTCTGTCTATCCCTAACACCATGTCAGTCGTGCTTTTCTCCTTTGCTGGAATGTTCTTTCTACTTTGCCTACTTAGATCCTACAGCCCCTGGCTGTTGTTGAGGCTGCCCAGCAGTGGCACAGAGCAGCGTGGGAGTGGCTGGAGCCTGAGGTCAGGCAGACCCTCAAGAACATTAGGCACAGCAGCAGGTGGTGTCGGAAGGCCATGCAGTAGGCAACAGGCAAGGTGCATCTTAGGAATGGGGAGAAGCCACTAACTATCACAGGGATTCGGGAAAGGACCACAGGAAGGGCTGAGGGTTGGAGGACGTTTGCCGGCAAAGTATTTGCACGTAGAGGAGGAGCAGTGAAATTCTCCCGGGGCCCTGGCATAGGGCGGAGCCCGCCGCCAGCCCTGCCGTGGGCTCTTAGGAGCTGGTCCAGGGTGAGGGCAGCAGGGCACGAGGCTGGTGCGGGGACATCAGCGACGCTCAAGGTTTATCGGCTGCCTTAATGCTTTTATTTAACCCCCCACCGTCCTCCTCGCCCTCCATCCGGAACACTGGAAGCTGGTGTATGGATGAGGACCTGCCGCGGAAGGCAGGGATCCACCCGAACACAGCTAGGTTCCGTGTAGGCACCGGTGTATAATGCAGCATGTCTCAGCCCTGCCTCCGTATTAGGGTCACATGTGGGAGTTTTCAGAAAATGCCCCGGGTCCCACTCCCAGACACTGTGATTTCCTGGCTCTGGAGCGCATTCATGATAACGAGCAGTCATGCTGAGAAGTACTGGGTAAGGCAATGCTGATTACCTGGGCAGCTTGGTCTGTGCACCAGGATCCTCTTAACTACAACTTTTTCATTGGGTCCACTTGGTTCCGATACCATCCCTTGATAATATTTGAATCCAGGGGCTTCCCTGGTGGCGCAGTGGTTGAGAGTCCGCCTGCCGATGCAAGGGACGCGGGTTCGTGCCCTGGTCCGGGAGGATCCCACGTGCCGCGGAGCGACTAAGCCCCTGAGCCATGGCCGCTGGACCTGTGCGTCCGGAGCCTGTGCTCCGCAGCGGGAGAGGCCACAACGGTGAGAGGCCCGCATACCACAAAAAAAAAAAAAAATTTGAATCCAATTTGAAGGGACTCTTTAATAAATTATAAAGACCACAAAAGGATTATCTGAGAGGAGCTGAACCTGTACTACGGAAAGAACTATCGTTAAGTTTATTAAACAGCTCTCCTAAAGATAAATACACGAGCCGCAAATGGTAAGCAGACCCCTGCGCCAGCGGTGCAGGTCTGAGACCCGGCTGCTTCCTCGTCGTGGCGTTGGTAGGACACTGAGCTGGGCAAGGTGTCTGTGTCTGAGTTTGGTTCTGGACCCTTTTCCTCTCTCGCGGCTCACGTTCTGTCTCATCTGCAAACCCTCTTCTCACCTCACGTGGGCCCATTCCTTTGCTAAACCTTGCAAATTTAAATCGGGACTGAGAGAAAAATGTCAACGAATTCTCAGTCGCCGTCTACCCACACTCAAACTTCGGGTCCTAAAGAACAAGGACACTTTCCTACGTCTAGCTTTTTCTGTTACCACTAGTTACTATCACACTGATGTCGGCAAATGTTGGAAGCAACTTCAGCCCTTCCAACGCTACACAGATGCCACCTGGGGAGACTGACTGCCTCTCTGGCCTTTGACTAGGAGAGACCCACTTCCAGGCAGACTCTGCTCAAGCCCTCTGGCCCTCCTGTCCTCTTCCTCCACCCTCCTGCAGCAGCCAGGGGCAGAAACTGCTCTCTTTGGCATTTTTGCTGTTTAACTAATGTAACCCTCATCATGTGCAGGTTATAAAACATCTGGGGACCTAGGACATATCATCGATTGAAGATATGTTCCTGTATGGGATGCAGATGTTTGGGGAAAAATATAAACCTAATGATAGAGAGCAAATATATTCCACTATTTTGACTCATGCTTTGCCCTCTCCTGGTGGGGCCCGGCTGTGCTTTCCACACAGAAGCTGCTCGGCATTGTACGGTTCACTGCCGTGGATGCATTCTTGGATGGCCAGGGAGAACGTTTTAAAAACCCTTTTCTGTTAAAGTCATAAAAAAAAAAAAAAATCACTGAGGTAGTTAAAGGAATCTATTTCATACATCCTCCAAATTGTTCACTACTAGAGATATCAATCATTTAAGGCAAATGTGCAGCAACTTATATTGTAAGTTCTAAATTTATTTCAAATCATAAGTACATTTGTCCACTTGATTATGGTAGAATCAGCGAACACCGATTCTGCCTTTGAGTTAATTTTTAAGAAGTCAGCCCACGTGGATGAAGGGAGTAAGGGTAGGAATTGCATATGTCCTAAGACATTTCTTTGACCGGAGATTCACTTGTGTTGGGTGAAGGTACGGTCCCGGTCCACCCCTATGTGTGTTGACTTCTTAAAGAACGAGCGTGGGAACTGAGTCAAGGGACAACAGCTTCTAGTTAAGGGGGCTGATTCATGAAATTAACCAGTGTTTCAGCTTTGTTTGTTTGCCATGCTCTGTGGAGTGCCCTGAAAATAAAGCAAATAAAATAAAGCAAGCAGTATAAGGAGGCAGAGGTTACGAGCAAAACGCAGTGGAAGCAACAAGGAGGGAATAACTCGGTGCTGGGGGTGGGAAGGTAGGGTGGAAAGAACTGACGTCTTCATAGAGGGTGGGATTTGGGCTGTTTCTCAGCGAACAGGGGTGTATCCAGGCAGTTCTCTTCGCATAGACCTGAGAATTCAGATACCGAAGTATTTTTAACGACAGGGATGATGGGTTAAGGAAAACAACTCCTAGGTGTTTCTGCACACACAGCCAGCTCATCGTAACTCCAAGAGCAGTGCGACTAGGGTATCACAGGAATGCTCTCTATGAAACAGTTGACATTGACTCGAGTCCCATTTTGAAACTCCTGACAACTACCACTTTGGGGGAAAATTATCATAATTCTTCTTTTTTTTTAATATCCAGTGACTTTTTTTAAGTACTTTCCTTTGTTTCTTCAATACCACTGATGGTACCTTTTGTTTGTTCCTTCCTGGTTCACCAAATAGATGAAGTGAGAGCCTATTTCTAGAACTATTTATATATTATGTATCTGGAGCCTTCGGGGTCAGTTAGCTACCGTGATTATATAATATCAACTCTGCTCAAGGTGGAAGTAGCATTAATTGCAAGTTATAGCTTCTGCATAAAACTAATGAACTTGGGTGAGCGTTTTATTTTGTTGCCTTGTCACTTTGATTCATACTGCATCTTGCTTTTTAACTGCTTCCGTGAACCCCATGTGCTTTCCTTCTGCCTCGGGTGTTAACGCTTTATTAACACTGCCTTTGGAAAACAGCTAACTAAAAAAGCGAAATGCTTAAGGGATTTATTCTAAAACTCAATCGTGCCATTAATTGCCGGGGTCAAATAGTGTATTCAGCAAGGAAGCAAGTTCCTGCTTCTCCCATGCGTCTGCTTGATTGTGCTGTTGGTAGCTCACTCGTTAATTAAACGTGTCCAAAGATAGGATCAGCTAAAGTGTGTACTGTATAAATAATTTTCATCCCAGTTTGCAAGTTTAAAACCCTGGTAAAAAGCGTTTGCCATCTGTTAAAACCCAAAACATGCAGTGTGCCGTCGCATAAAAATAAGCTACACGTTATTCATAAAAAGAATCACAACAACATAGATCTTATCTTTCAGGCTGACAGTCATCTGTCATGTTTTAGAATGTCACCACCTTCTAAGTGACAGCATGCTGAGTAGTGCATTCTGTTAAAAAAACAGGATCACCTAGAAACACAGCGAAATTAATAGATTCATTTTTATTCAAGCGAAGATAGATTTGGATGTAAGTTTTACTGGTGAGAAATTACAGCTTTTTTTCTTTGATATTGGCAAATGAAATTCTCTCTAAGAGTTTTATTTTCAAATCTTCTTTTCCCCTAAAATTTAACCGTTTCGGGCTTCCCTGGTGGCGCAGTGGTTGAGAATCCGCCTGCCGATGCAGGAGACACGGGTTCGTGCCCCGGTCCGGGAGGATCCCGCGTGCCGCGGAGCAACTAAGCCCGTGAGCCGTGGCCGCTGGGCCTGCGCGTCCGGAGCCTGTGCTCCGCAACGGGAGAGGCCACAACAGTGAGAGGCCCGCATACCGCAAAAAAAAAAAAAAAAAAAAAAAAAAAATTAACCGTTTCATTTAGCCAGGAAACTGGCGCTCTCCCTGCACTGCTGTTCCTTCAGCCCTGTGACAGCTTCTCCTCAGACTCTTACAATCACTTCCACTTTTTTTTTAATCGAAGTATAGTTGATTTACAGTGTTGTGTTAGTTTCAGGTGTGCAGCACAGTGATTCAGTTTCATATATATATATATATATATATATATATATATATATTCTTTTTTAGATTATTTTCCCATATAGGTTATTATAAGATATTGAATATAGTTCCCTGTGCTGTACAGTAGGTCTTTGCTGGTTATCTGTTTTATATATAGTAGTGTGTATCTGTTAATCCCAAACTCCTACTTTATCCTGACGCCCCTTTCTCCTTTGGTAACCAGAAGTTTGTCTTCTATGTCTGTGGGTCTATTTCTGTTTTGTAAATAAGTTCATTTGTATCTTTTTTTTTTTTTAGATTCCACCTATAAATGGTATCAAATAATATTTGTCTTTCTCTCTCTGGCTTACTTCACATAGTATGGTAATCTCTGTGTCCCTCCATGTTGCTGCAAATGGCCTTATTTCATTCTTTTTTATGGCTGAGTAATATTCCATTGTATATATATATACCACATCTTCCTTATCCATTCATCTGTCCATGGCCATTTAGGTTGCTTCCACGTCTTGGCTATTGTGAATAGTGCTGCTACGAACATTGTATTGCATGTATCTTTTCCAGTTGTGTTTCTCACCGGATATATGCCCAGGAGTGAGGTTGCATGATCATACGGTAGCTCTGTTTTTAGCTTAGGAACCTCCATACTGTTCTCCATAGTGGCTGCACCAATTTACATTCCCACTAACAGCATAAGAGGGTTCCCTTCTCTCCACAATCACTTCTTCTTACACTCTTTGCCTTTCCACTTACATGTATTCACGACAAGAGAAACTTCCTAAAACGCAGGTTATTTATGATCATTCATTGAAACCATCAGTAACCATTGCCTGTGGAACAGAGTCTGAATTCCTCAGATGACTGTTCCGGAAAGTCCGTAATCTGACTCTGAGCCTTGCTCCTCACTATCCCTGACCCAGAGGCCTCTGAAATTCCACCAGACTTCCCACGGGTCCCTGAACTGTCCTCTTTCAGGAGGACATATTTTCCTCTTTCTGGGGAAGATTTTTCTCTGCTTCTGTCTCATCCCGAGTTAGATCTGTGCTTCAAGACTCAGCTAAACACCATATTCTTCCTTAATTCTTACCTTATTGTTCCTATTAGGAGTAATACCTTGATTCTTTGTACTCCCGAAGTATTTTGTAATTCTTATTTTTCCTAATAATTTTCAATATTCTATTCTTCATTTTTATTGTATTAATATTATAAATTACATTGATTGATTTTCAAATATTAAACCGACTGTGTACATTCCTGAGATAAGTCTCATGATGCATATACTGTTGGATTTCCTTTGCTAAAACTTTGCTGAGAATGTTTTACGTCTGTTCATGAAGAAAATCAGTTTGTAGTTTCCGTCTCATGTAATGTCTTTGCCTGGTTTTGGTGTCATAGTAATGCTGATCTTATAGAATGAGTTGGGTAGCAGTCCCTCTTCTCTGAGAATTAATGTATTATGTATTATTTCTTCTTCAAATGTTTGGTGGAATTCACCCGTGAAATGAGTGGGCCTAGAGTTTTCTTTGTGCTAAGGTTTTTAATTACAAATCCAATTTCTTTAATTGATGTAGGATAGTCAAGTTATTTATTTCTTCTTGAGTAACCTTTAGTAGTTTGTGTCTTTCAAGACTTGTGTCTATTTCATCTAATTTGTTGAATTCATTGACACATAACATTGTTCACAATATTCTCTTATTGTCCTTTTTTTTTCTTATTATCCTTTTAATAATTGTAGGATCTGTAGTGGTGTCACCTGACTTACTCCTGATATTGGTTATTTATGTCTTCTCTCTCTTTTTCGTGATCAGTCTGGCTGGAGTTTTGTCAGTTTATTTATCTCCTCTCAAAATCAGCTTTAATGTTATTGACTTTATTATTTTTTTGCTTTCTAAGCTATTGATATTTTCTCTGATCTTAATTGTTTCCTTTCTTCTACTGCTTTAGGTTTAATTTGCTCTTCTTTTTTTTTTTTAGTTTTGTAAGTTGGAAGCTTGGAAAATACTTTGTGTGCACTAGTAAAGATGTGTATTTTGCTGTCGTTGGGGAAAGTGTTCTAGAAATATCAGTTAGGTCAACTTAGTTTATACTTTGATTCAACTCTTCTTTATCCTTGCTGATATTCTCTCTACTTTTTTAATCAGCTGTTGAGTGAGCAATATCAAAATCTCTGATGGATTTGTAGATTTTTCTTTTCTCTTTATAGCTCTGTCAGTTTTTGATTCATGCATTCGGAAGCTCAGTTACTAGATGCATAAACATCTAGATTATCATGTTCTCCTAATGAATTGACTCCTTTATCCGTATGAAATGACCTTTGTCACATCTCTTCGTTGTTCCTTTTTTTTTCCCTTTGTCTCTCTTCTTCTGGAGTAATAGAATAATTTTGATGATTCCATTTTGTCTCCCTTGTTGAGTTATTAACTATAACTCTTTGTTTTGTTACTTTAGTGATTGTTTTAGGGTTTATGGAATACATCCTCAACTCACTACAATCTACCTTCAGTTAATATTATACTACTTCACATACACTATATAGAACCTTATGATAATATACTTCCTTCTCAAGGAAGGGGTGGCTCACAGAGTAACCACAGAATGTGAAGTGACGAAATGGGCTGCTACGCTAAGTCTACATCCTTAGCCAGTGGGCCCTGCCTCTCTCTCAGAGCAAAGCTCTTCTTCTGTTGACTTAGCACAGGATAGAGAGGAAAGAATTCACAAAAATTGTGGAGCATCTCTGAACGTCCAAAGAATTTTCCCTTGAGAGGCTAAAGAGGAAGGTTTGTAGACCAAGAGTCCTTGTTTAATCTCCATGAGTACCTCCCACGTACTTGTTCACCAAACATAATTTCAACAGACTGTAAATGTATGACGCCAACATTTTCTCATTATTTAAAAACCAGCTTTCACATATGGGGTTTGAAATTTGCCTGTTTAGTGTTTATATTTTTCTTCACTCACAATATTCTGACTGTGAAAAAAAGAATACTAAGTGATCAAGGTGATCTTTTTAAAAAAAGCTCTTAATATCATAGAAACTATGCTTTTTGTTTAACTTTGTGTTACTCTGGAAAGAGTCTAGTATTAATTTTTAAAAAGCTTAAATGACTTGCAAAAAAACCACTTTCTTCTCCCCTAGGAATTTGTGCTGTCGTTGTCAGACGTTTTAATTTTACATATTCTCTAAAGCTTACACAGCATGGTTATTGTTTTCGTTTAAACAATTATTTTATTAAAATAATTATCTTTTAAAGACTTTAAAATAATAAGAAAACTAATGTTAACCCATGCAGTTACCGTTTCCAGTCCTTTCATTTTTTTGTGTGTAGATCCGTATTCCCTGCTATTTTTTTTTTCCTTCTGCCTGAAGGATGTCATTTAACATATCTTGCAGTGCAAGCCAGTTGGTGAGGAATTCTTTCAGCTTTTGTTTATTTTTGTTTTGAGAGGCATTTTTGGTGGGTATAGAATTCTCAGTTGACTTTTTTTTCTGTCCATACTTAAAAAATATTGCTTCACTCTCTTCTCCCTTTCATTTTTTTCTGATAAGAAATCTGTTATTAATATTTTTGTTTCCCTGTATGTAACATGCCTATTCTATCTACATTTAGAGTTCTCTTTTTATCACTGGTTTTGAAAAATTCGATTTCTGTCTCTCAGGGATCACTGCCCTTCATTATCTGATGTAAGTGCCTTGCGAGCCACTGTTTCATGTATGATATGGAAGTATTTAGAAATTTGATTTTGTTTCGAAAGTATGCTCTCAACCTTAGTGTTTGAAAATAACATCTCTTTCTTCTTTGTGTTATTTCCACTACATATATTTCAGAAAGGCAATGGCTTTATTTTTCAATGTATTGAATTATAGGTTTATGTCTCTGTTTACTGATCCATGTTCACATTTGTCTGTAATTAAAACCTGCCCATTTAAACATGTGTTTTCTACTTGTTAAAATATCAGAAATCATTTGTCACTTTATCATCCTGCTATTGCCAGAGTAAACACAACTACTTCTCATTCTCCAGAGATGCAGATCTTTACAGTTGGGTTGCTTGTTGAAAGCTTGTGGTCATCTCATCATGTCTACCATACTCCTACACATCAAAATTAATACATTCTGTAATACCAGATTTTCACTTCTGTCACACAGGGAGAAACTCCAGAGGCACTCTTGGGATTTCTGTCATTGCAATGATCAAATTGTATTGAAAGATATCCACTTGGGTTTGGTGAAATCTTTGATGTTGTCTAAAAAAATGTGAGCCAGATGTAATTTCTGTCTTAAAAGATGTAATAATCAAAACCAACCGGTATCAATGCTGACAAACACCAATCAAATGTGTACATCCTTGTTGACCTCTGAACAATCAAGTAAAAATCAAGGTGGTGTTAGAAACTTAAGCTTACAAATACCTACATTTTTTATGTATATAACATATATTAATCTTCAGCTATATCTGAGATGTTGCAGAGCAGAGTTACCTATACTTATTTTTTTTTTTTAGTAGAGTTTCTTGTGGCTTCCTAACCCTAACCTACCCACTTCATGATTCTTATTTGACGGTGCTTGGGAATGTCTATTTTGTTTCAGGGTCCCCTGGTGATACTGATATGCAGCCAGGCTTGAAAATTATTGTGTTATTTGACATGACTGGGAAATCAGTATTTCATGGAAACAGATATTTAAACATGACTTTAAGCACCACTTACACAAAATTAACGAAAGTTGGTAGCTACTTTTCTAAAATACTTTTTATGCCTCTCTGCCTTTTTAAATTGTATGCCGCACACCGTTTAACTTCCTTTGGTGATTAGAGACTGTCATGCCCATTTTAATGAACATCAGTTATTGTGCAGAGATACCTTTTGGGGCTGTTGAAGTACATAGCACTGTTTACCTGTGCACGATTTGACCCACATTGGAATGCTGTTTGAGCTGGGCTCATTTCTGATGTCTTTCTTACTTCAGTCTGTTGGCTTTTATATCCTGCTACTGAGTGTGTATCTGATTCAAGCAACCCTCACTTCTTCTTTCTAATATACTAATAATAAGGTAAAGGTGCAGCCTCTAGATCCAGAAGATCAAGATGGTTAGAATTGTATCTAAAATAAAACTGGGGGAAGGTGGCTATTCTCTCATGGAACAGTGAACATCGAGATGAAATTCTTAATGTTTGAATTAGCTGTTGGTAAGCCTGTGGACTGCCTTGGCACTGAAGGGGTTTCTGTTATGTATAGAAAACACATCACTTAGCATCTCTGAAATTTCTAATTTAACATATGGGGTCACATCTGTTAAAGGATTATTACTCTAGACGGGGAGTGATGTATAATTTATTAAAATAACCCTATGGGGAGACAGCAGACTACATTTAATAAACCAGAATACTTGCTGAATCCATTGACTGCTCCCAGCTGAATCCCACATTATTTCAATAGAGGGGGCAGAGGAAAACAATGGCCCTTTATAGAATGTTTACTGGGTTGTGTTAGTCAGTGTCTCTCAGCAGAAAAACATTTATGTTAACTGTGTGGTTTAAGCTTTGACTATTGAACTCCTGCTGGCATGTAGTTGATATTTAACTCAGGAGAACAGAAGTCCATCATTCCTTAGCCGTAGGAGGAAAGGAAGGGTCCACCTTTCTTCTTTCCTCCAATCATCAGTGAAGGCTGGCAAGTAAGACAGTCTCCCCTGAGTTGCCAAGATTTACCTCTTCTCCCCCTACTATATACCTGCAAGGTGGATATATCACATTAGAGGAAGTGGGCTCAGAAGGGGCTCTTTTTGGAGAGACAATAAAGACGTTAATTTTCCTTTTTCACAGTGATAACACAAAGACTCCCTCCAGAAGCACTTCTGTGGCTGTCTGCTGATGGGGTTTCCCAACCGCAAATAACATGACCCACTATCGATATGAAGGCAGATTTATTTCAGACCCTCGCGTGAAGCATAGCAATAGAATACCTTGCACAATTCCTACTTGTAAATGAAAGAGAAAAGAACTGAGAGCTCCCACCAGCATCCCTTGCCTGTGCCTTGGAGGAGCATTGGTAGGTCTGGGCTTGCTTTCCCTGTGCCCAGCAGGAGGAATTTCCTCAAAAACCCTAGTACTGGATTCGTGAAGTCTTGAATGTTTCACTCTGTTGTTTCCTTCTCTTTTGTCATTTGCCATAATTTATAGATTTCCTCACTGCCAGACAAATTTAGCATGGAGGGTTTTTTTTCTTACACTGAAATCTATCACTGATTTTAAAAAGAAAAGCAAAATTAACTTCCAGCTGTGACATAGGAAGTTTAAACTACGTAGTGGGGTCTGTCGTGGTTCAACTGCTATTTAACATGAATAATAGTGAAATAAGCATTACATGATTATTTCAGAGCTTCAGGCTGTATCTCAGATATAGAGCACATTTTTCTTCAATGACTTATTTTGGTCTTACTGTTCCTTCCCTTAAATCATTTTGCTCTTTAGATGATTTTTTTATCCAACTCCACCTTTGGATACCTATAACAAAAAGCAACGCTTCATGTTTTATGTGGTCCTGCTTGAAAACACAGTCGGGTTTAGGGAGCAAGGGGAGTACAGTAGGGCCCCATAGCTCCTTAGTCCTTTGCTGACCCAGGAAATACAAACGGGATGTAGGAATGGTTTGGCAAAGTTATTAGTTGTCCAAAATCTCTGCCAGAGAAATGTTTGACCGTAGAGCAGATCTGGTGTCTTAAAAAAGTTAGTTCCTCCAACATTTACTAATAAGGTAGGTCATACATATCTCCCATTTTATTAAAGAGTAGAATTTTAACGGAAATGAAAATAAGGTATTATAGATGGAAGTCATGATTAATACTTATGTGATATTTTATGTTCCTTTATGGTCGGTAGGTAGGGGTCAGACATTATTCCTGTTTCATGGAAGTGGGACTAAGCAAGTCACCTAAGAAAGGCAGAAGTGAGGCTCACACCCTGGCCTCCAGACTCCATACCCTGTGACCTTTCTGCTAAGCCAGGTGTCTCTGCGTAATGTGTACGCGCTGGTCTTTGAGACACAAAATGAAGGGAAATCACTGTGATTATTTAACTGCCTTTAACCCCTGAGCCAATTAGTACAAAGTTCAGCTACTTCCTTACACAACATACTACTGATGCTAATACTTAATTCCACTCTGTCATCACTCTCCAAACATGCAGGAACGCCCTGGTGTCTGAACTTTGGGGCCAGATGCCAGGTATACAACAAAATGTTGTCAAAAGCATAGACACTGGAGTCAAGACAACCCCCAGCTCCAGTCTTGGCTCCTACTGTTGAGAATTTGTGCAGCCTGGGTGAGTTGCACATCTCTAGCAGGGTAAGTGATCAATGAGTGTCAACTATTATTATCAGCAAATAATTTAACAAGGCATTAAGCAGAGGCTCAGAACATAAAAAGCAAGCTGCTTAGTGTAGCTTTTATGTTCTACTACAATCAGCTGAACTTTGCAGTCCAAGAACTTACTGGTTAGTTGTGTCTAATATTCTGCCATTGTGTTCTAAATTCTAAATATATGGAAAAACTAGAATGGAATAAGAAATAAATATCGGTGTTCTCTATAAAATCTTCAGTGGGGATTGTCTCTCACTTACCTTGTGTCTTTCTCTTACCTTCCTCCTCCGTCCCCTCTTTTGTTGTCTGTTGACACTTTTTGGACTAAACCTTCTTTATAAAGCACGCTATTCTCACTCTCAATTCGTTCTCTATCTTGGGTGCTTAGAATTTTCCGATTGTTTTTTAAATAACTGATACGCCTAAGTTATAAATTGACATGGATATCCCCTTCTGGAATGTCTTTTTTAAAAATTGAGTTACAATTAACATATAATATTACTTTCAGGTGTACAACATAGTGCTTTGATATTTTTTCTACATTGTGAAATGATCACCACGATAAGTTCAGTTACCGTCTGTCACCATACAAAGTTGTTGCAATATTACTGACTATATTCCCTGTGTGACATTCCATCCCTGTTATTTATTTTATAGATGGAAGTTTGTCCTCTTAATCCTCTTCCCCTTTTTCAGCCACCCCCTAACGCCCTCCCCTCGGGCGACCACCAGTTTGTTCTCTGTATCTGTGAGTCTGTTTCTTATTTTGTTTGTTCCTTTGTTTTGTTTTTCAGATCCCACATATAAGTGAAATCATACAGTATTTGCCCTTCTGTGTCTGACCTATTTCACTTAGCATAACACCCTCTAGGTCCATCCATGTTGTAGCACATGGCAAGATTTCATGGGATATTCTGATTCATTCATGCTTGCATGTATTTATATACAGTCAGAAACATTTATTGAAGACCTTTCATGGGACAGACCATGTGCTGTGCTGGAAATAAATTATGAGGAAGACACAGTTCTTTCCTCACAAAAATTAACAATCCAGCAGTATAGGGGGTGGCGTGGGGAAGAGGGTGTACATCATATATAACCACATGGCCAGCTTAAACACAGCCTGAAACTTTGCTATTTCTAGAAACAAAGTGTTGTATGAGCACAGAGGAGAAAGTTTTGCTGGTTGTTTTTTTTTTTTTCACGAGGATGTCTTTAGATGACTTGATAGAGGGAATAGCATTTAAACTAGGTCTTGAAGGTTGAAAGAGAGTATTCTTTGGTAGAAATAGAGGGAAGGGTTTTCCAAGCTCCCACACCCAACCACCACCAAAAAAAAACACCATGAGAAGAGTCACGGAAGTGTCACAAGTTCACACGAAATTTGAGAGTCCGTGTAAAGGAAATGTAACTGCTTTACAGGTGAGTGACGGGGTGAAGATAAGAGTAGCTAGGAGCCAGTTTGTCCAAGGCAGTAAAGCTGCTTCCAGGAAACAACTGTGAAAGGCTTACTTCAAGATGTATGTATTTTTCTTGACTAAATACAACGTTTCAGATAGGTTTTGAGTTGGTGGGAGAAGTTCTCATTCTCTCTCTCTCTTTCTCCTAGTAAAGTTAATTTAAGGTCCTTAATCAGCTTACAGTGTTGTATCAAAAGCAGATGGCAGCCCCGGGCAGAGCAGCTGGTTTGGCCCTCAGCGTGGGAATCTTGAGTCCCTCCTCTTGCTGGGGTGCGGGGCTACAGCTGTCCACTCTTTGTCTTGCATGTTTTCAAAAGCCCCATTCTCTCTGTGCCACCTCTTACAGTTGGGGTGTACATCGTCTCTCTACAAAACTAAAACTCCCTGAACGTGCATTTCGGGCCTCTTCTGGCTCTTAAAGCAGGTTCAGTGTCACTAAGGCCACGTACCCATATATGGGGAGAAAGCAAGGCAGTGGCCGGGATCCCTAAGCAATATCTCCACCACTGTGAGCTTTCTAAAATTCTGGAAAGCCCGGATTCCCATAATAAGAACATACATATTGCACCAAGCCATAGCATCCAAGCAGGAGGAGGTTTTAGAAAAATAAAGAAAAATAACGAATGGTGAAAATACAATGTCCCAAACTTGTGACTGATTTACAAAATAAATACTCCTTCCTCTGCCAGAAATGCTACTTCTATTTGGGTCTATACTTAAAGTCCTCGGTTTCCCCAGAAAGCTTTCCCTCCCCATTCCCAAAAAGATTAGCACCACTCCTGGTCCAATTTCTCTAAGCATTCATTATCCATTTACAGCTTTCTCCCCAGTAAGACTGTAGCCTCCTTGAGGAATGTTCTGTTGAATCCCCAGCACTTAGCACAATCCTTGAAACATGGTGCCTTTTTAGCAAGTAGTTGAATGAATGAATGAACCAGTGAAAAATGTGGGTCTCAGTCCAAAGCCTGGCGCCCCCTCCACTGCTTACAGAGTCACCCATAGAAAAGCAGCAATGGTTTCCTATACTTCAAGAGTAGTCAAATTTAAAAAAAAAAAAAAAAATTAAAAGTAGGGTGCTTGGAGGGTTGAATGAATAATAAGAAAGAGACAGGAGCAGAAAAGGTAGCTGGGTTATTAAATAAGGAGAGAATTTTTCTTCCTTTTTTCTTATACTTGCAGGGAGGAGCCTCTTAAGCATAGTTGAATTTGAGTAAGTTCAAATTACCTCCTGATAGGTTCATGGTTGGCGGGGGAGAGCTCAAAATCAGATTTAATTTTATTTTTGAAGGAACGATGTTTTTATGCCCAAATGCTTCTCATACTGATACACCTATGATAACAGTCTTCATTGATTTTATTTTTTGTTTGTTTGTTTTTTTGGCCGCGCTGCTCGGCTTGTGGGATCTTAGTTCCCCAAGCAGGGATCGAGCCCTGGCCCTCCGCAGTGAGAGCACGGAGTCCTAACCACTGGACCGCCAGGGAATTCCCAAGAGTCTTCATTGAGAATCATGTGACTTGTCTCTTCCTTATAACTTTTTTGCCAAGTCAGGTATTGAGGTGTAAGTTACATAGTTTTGAAATATGCATTGACATCTAGTTACAGTTTCTCCACCACAATTAAAATCTAGAACTTTGTGTCTCAAGATTCTCTTGTACCCTTTGGAGTCAACCCCTTTTCCCACCTCCAGCCTCTGAAACCACTAATCTGTTTACTTTCCCAACAGTCTATCCTTTTCTAAAATGCTGTGTAAAGGGAATCATCCAGTTAGTAGCTTTTTGAACTTGGCCTCTTTCACCTAGCGTGATGCATTTGAGAGGGATTCACATTATTGCACGTATTCATATTATGGCTGAGTAGCATTTCGTTGTATGGCTCTGCCATAAACTGTCTGTCCATCCACCAGGTGATGGACGTTTGGATTTTTTCTACCTGTGGCTGTTACAGTGCTTCAGTGAATACGTGCATATGAGTCTGTGTGGACATGTCATCATTTCTCTTGGGCAGATAATCAGGAGCAGGATTTTACTAGGATGGCATGCAAAGGAGTTTAGTTTTTATTTTATGTGTTTGGGGGATCCATGGCAATGGGGTAACATTGTGTTACAATGTTTTACATTGTACAGTGTTACAGTGTGTTTTACAATGGGGTAAACAGATTGTTTTTCAGGAAGATCCTGAGGACAATGTAGAGAGAGAACAGACTGGAAGCAGGGAGACAGGTCCGGAAAGTTGCTTTTCTGTCAACCTTATGGCAGACCTTGCAACTTCCGTCCGTCACTCATCATCAGAGCGTGTCAGGGACGTAGAGAGATGCAAAGATTCTGTGTCTGTTTTCATTGGTGGTCAGCTTCTCCTCATGTACCATGGTATGAAAACATCTTCTTCCATGGACCAAGTGGAGAGGAAAGGTAGTCACAACATTTAATTTTTATATAATCTACATGTGTATTGTTAGTCTTTTTTCATGCCTTTAATTATTCTTTTATTTCCCTTCTTTTCCATTTCATTTGTTCTTAATGTTTCAACCGCGGCAAGGGAAGTCAGGATTTGAAATGCAACGGGTCACTTTTTTTTCTTTCTTTGTGGTTTTGGAAAAGGACAAAACACTTGTAATGGCAATGACCAAAAAGAAAAGTTCAAGTTTTATAAAACATAAACATCTGCTTCCTAAACCATTTTTAAAAATCCAAATTCAACAAAATTAACAAGCCAGGGCAATACTCCTAGGTCTACTTTGAAAGATTATTCACATGATTTAAATCAACTGAAAATCAGAAGTGCAGGATTTGTTCAGAGACCTTAAGAGAACCATTTGTAGAAGAAGAAACTGAGGCCCAAAGAGCCTGAGAGAGTTTGCTGCATCCTGTCGTGAGCCCTGAGACCCCACTCCTGTTTCTGCAATAAGACCACATGTTTCCCCAGACCAAGAAGGAACAGATCTGTGTTTTTTCACAATTGGAAAAATTGCCTTAAGCTTTTTAATACACTTAAAAATCAAAAGTCATGATAGGAATAAACTTGAATTTCAAAGAGAGGAGCAATATTAGCAGCTATTAAATAGGAAGGTGTGTGAAAAGAAATTTTATGGGACAAGGTAATTCCTCTTGGTAATGAGTGCTTTGAGATTTTTAATATTCTGTTTTTCATGATGATACTGAAATATGTTGACACTGAGTACAGTATGGCTATTTAACAAACATATTTTAATGTTAACTATATATTTTGGATGTCCTAAGCTGCCAATAGTTGGTTTTTTTTTTTTCCCCCCCATAAATAAACCTCATGTTAACTTTGACAGTGGAACATGGGAGGTGTGCCTGGGAAAAGCGCCGCTGCCACAGCCATAACCCTCTGCTCACGTGCTCGCCAGGCTTTCCTGGTCCTGCTGTCATTCTGCTGACAGACACTTCTGCAAAACCAAAGCGAGCAATTGAGAGACCTAAGTCAGTGCTGGGTGGCACGGCACTCACTTCCACCATTTACAAATCCCCATCTCAGCCAAATGTCGACTCATTTCCCATATCCTCAGCACGTATGCTAACATACCACGGCACGCCGTTGGATGTGCCCCCCAGCCACTATTTTTTCAGTCTCTGCTTTAGACATATTTTTCAACAATAGGGGGCCTTGGGGCTTGGGGGGAGGAGAAGAGAAAGGTGGAAGAAGTAAAAGAGAATACCAATTTTTTTAGATATGTAAGGAATGATATATGTACCACATCTTCTTTATCGTTCCTCGGTCAATGGACATTTAGGTTGCTTCCATGTCCTGGCTACTGTAAATAGCGCAGCAGTGAACATTGGGGTGCATGTATCTTTTCAAATTATGATTTTCTCCAGATATGTGCCTAGGAGTTATATACAATGGAATATTACTCAGCCACAAAAAAGAACAAAATAATTCCATTTGCAGCAAATGGATGGAACTAGAGATTGTCATACTGAGTGAAGCAAGTCAGACACAGAAAGACAAATATCATATGATATCACTTATATGTGGAATCTAAAAATAGGGTACAAATGAACTTATTTACAAAATAGAAGTAGAGTCACAGATGTAGAAAACAAACTTATGGTTACCAAGGGGGAAGGGGTGAAGGGAGAAACTGGGAGACTGGGATTGACACACACACACTGCTATATATAAAATAGGTCACTAATAAGAACCTACTGTAGAGCACAGGAAACTCTCCTCAATACTCTGTAATGGCCTAGATGGGAAAAGAATCTAAAAAAGAGTGGATGTATGTCTATGTATAATCAATTCACTTTGCTCTACACCTGAAACTAACACAACATTGTAAATCAACTCTACTCCAATAAACATTGAAACTATATTATATACAAGGAATGAAATGAAAAAAGTGATCAAAGTGTCAGCTTTATTACTGATAAAAGTCAAATTGAAGAATGGGACTTAAATGAGCAAGAATAAATGGGTTTTATAATCTTGAACCCCAGAACTGCACATGCCCACCCACTCCAGGCTGTGGAGAGCAGGCCCAGTTCCGCCATGTGGGTGGGGACCCCTCCCTGCAGGATGTGGCATCCGCTCAGCGCATTGGTGGTACCCGTCGTGGGGGAAGGGAAGGGAAGGGGTGGGGCCGAGCTACACAAGCTTGTTGCTTCCGCCTAACTCAGTGATCAGATAAGTCACACCACCTCCCCTGTGGGGGGAGGCAGGAGGCTGAGATTCTTAGGAAACTTCCCTCTTTTTGGAAACCATTCTGGTGGGAAATGTAGATGGGAGAGGGGAGGTGTCGGAGGACGGACGGAACAAAAAGCGCCCACTGGACTGAGAAGGCATCTTGAGACCAAACAACGAGGCAGGAAGCCCCGTGTACTCAGTGGATCCATTTATTACAGTGTAACTTACTCACAGGGTGGGATTGGGCAGAAAATGATCTGGAAGCATTCGCAGAGGCTGTGGCCACTGGGACAACTTGATAGTTAACCTGGGGTATGGGGTGCTTGGAAATACGGCGTGTATTCCTAAGTCACGATTTATGAGTGGGTAACTAGTCTCGTGGGTGCCCGGAATACGCCAGCAAAGGTCTTCATCATTGTTTGGAGACTAACAGAGCATAGAGGCCACCTGGTCCTAATGATGATGAAACAATATCGATTAACTCTAAAGCCCCTGACAACAGAGAAGGGATTCACTGCACCGTACAGTCCTGGGTAGTGTCCATGGAAGGACAGGAGGAACTGTCAGGGCCCAAGATGTGGCATCAGCCATGCTAACAGCCATACGGGAGGTGTCAAGGGACTGACCCCCTTTGAAACCTCAGTGGCCACATCTGTGAAGTTAAGTCCCCCATGTCCAGGAGGTTGAGAGAATAAAAGGAGATGTGGCCTGGAGGCCGGCACACAGTGAGTGCTAAAGAAAAACAGTAGCGATTACTTTCAGTCTTTGGATAATCCCTCATGTTCCTTCTTCTTTACTGTGGCCACAAACTGACCAGGTTTGTTATTTGGAAACAGGTGAGTACAGCGGCATCCTCTGAAATAGGGCAAATCCGAGACGGAACAGATTTGTGAGCAGTGGCGAATTTCACTCTGGATCTGAGCTTGAAGCCTCTGTGTCCATAGGCACTTGGATTTATTGATTTTTGTATTTCAGGAGAAAAGCAACTAGTTAATATGTAGCCCAGTTGGGAAATTAAACCGTGGAAGCCCTTTAGAGGCTGAAGCCTGACCCTGATGAGTGCTACATGCTGGGGAGACGGGAGGAAAAGCAGGAGAGCGGACGACACGGAAGTCAGGGCGAGGGACCATTTCGGGAAGGAGGGAGGAGTCCGCCTGTCCGACGCTGCAGGGGGGCCAGGTTGGATGGGGGAAAAAGGAACAGGGGGACTTGCAGAGATGGCCGTGAGCACGATCAGCTCTCAGACACGGGGCACTTACTCCTGTATGTTGATCACCGTGCTAGTGGCCCACATGCGGTATTAGTGAATTCTCAAAAACACTGCCCCATGTTATAGATTAGGGAAGAGAGAGTAGGGAAAGTCTACCACCAGCTTGGCGTAGGTCACAGAGCTGGGACAGGACAGAGCTGGGACTCGGGCCCCTCGCCTTCTGACTCTTAACCGCCGAGCCTCCTTCCTTCTGGACGACTCGCTTTTGCCCCTGTGGTGGGTGGGGGCAAGAGCTCTGTGGGTGGAAAGGGAGCCACGAGGGAGGGGAGCGGGGAGAGGGCGGCGAGCAGGGGTGGGGGCGCTGAGGCTTGTCCTGGTTGGCTGGTTGGCTGGCTTTAGGATGGTGGAGACTTCAGCACCGTGAAACGTGGACAGGGGCTCAGAGGAAAGCCGGAGTGAGGAGACCTACGGAGGAGGAGATGGCGACGGCAGAGAGCGGGCCTGTGGGGCAGGGTGGGGAGCGACCTTAGGAGGAGAACCCCTCCTCCTTCACCTGGGGACAGGGCACACGGAGCTGAATGTGCTGGTTTAACGTCAGAGCATTGAGGAAGTTCTCCTCTGACTGTGCTCATCTCTCTCTACCTGGAACCTCCGGCTTACCCTTCAGGGTCACACCTGGTCATGCTCTGAGCCCTGAGACAGGATTATTTGCGCTGGGTCCACTCCGCAGGCCCCGCCCCTCCCCTGCTGGTCGTGACTTCAGGCTGAGTCAGCAGGAGGAAATGCAGGTTGCATCGAAGACACGGTGCCACTCTGCGGGGCCTTATGGTTTGAAAAGGGACCAAGATAAGTACATAAAAGTCCCATATAATAGGGGGAAGAACCACACACACACACACACACACACACAAGAGACGTATGCATGGTGCTGAGGACTTCAGTCGTGTGATAGAGAGAGAAAACAGAGCACTTCTGTGAGTGATCTGTGGAGTGAGTGTGGGTTTCAGCTGGTTGTTGAAGGAGGGGCGTAGTTTCAACTGACAAGGAATAAGCCATTTTACTTGGAGAAAGTAGCCTCAGAAATGGCCGAAAGCTTATTTGGGGAGCGAGGGGGTGGTCCCATCTGGCTAAAGTATGGAATATGCTGGAATTTAGGTCCAGGATGCAATGGAAGGGTCTTGAGTCCTAGACTACGAAATCCTGCTCACTTGAGTCCCTTGAGAGTAATTTCCTACTTTTATCTGATGGGGAAACACTGTGGGTGTGTTCAAAGACAGTTGTCGGCAGTCTTTTGGGCTTAGCCAAGGAGTTGATCCTAAGAGTTTAGAAATCATACCTACCATTTTCATTCCAGAAATTCGGTCACTATCCTGAGAGTTTCAGGATACCAGAATGCACCCAGTCTCCCAAGAACACCTTCGAGCATTTGAGAAAAAGGGCCCTGACCGTCTCCCTGTGGTTTGGCAGTTACTGGCTAGGTCATCCTGGGGGTTGGGAGAGCCGTGTGCGAAGCTGAGCCAGGACTGTACTTGGTTCTCCAGTTACAGGCTCAGGACCAATGCTAGGTTTCTTACTACTTTTGTAAATCACTATTCTCAAGAACTATTTCTAGACAAAAACATAAAATAAAAAACCTCCTTTTTTCTTTCAGTGAAGAAAAAGAAGCCTAAACTATTAAATAAACTTGATAAGACTATTAAAGCTGAACTCGATGCTGCAGAGAAACTCCGCAAACAGGTAGGCGGTTGTCTTGCTTTTCGAAGGAACATGCGACGGTTTCTTTGTTAACCAAACCCAGCCATTCCTCTTGATTTGTTTTTAAAGAAAACTGTAAGAGAAACAACCCTTGAATAGGGTGGATTTTTTCCCCAGGCACATCAGCGTTCCATGTGAAATGAATCAAATGAAAGGAAAAACAGCAGCTGTAATGGCCAAATAGAAATAGAACTTTACCATCAGGCCAGTGGACTTGGGTATCAGCCCCTCCCATCACAGTCTAGTTTTGTGGCTTTGGGCCCATCACTAAGACATTCTGAGCCTCCGTTTCCTTATTTTAAGAAATGAGACTAACACATGCTCTTCCTATTTCCTACTTGGTCTTTTCCAATGAGATAAGAGATTTAAAAAGAAGCATCAGTACTGTCAAGTACCATACAAGTAGGGGTTTTCATTTTAAAGCAACTCGATGCAAAAAGAAAACATAGGTTAGTCCAGTACTCTTAGGATAGTTACCGTTAAGGTGAAATGATATTAGATTTAAGATTCTTCTCACTTGGGGTTAACCTCACGCACCTCCAGTTTCCAGGGTGACTGTTTGATGTTTTGCTTTGTCATCAGTTATTTGAAATATTATTTGCATTTGTTTCTGGATGTTACAGTTTTTGAAAATTCAGTTAACACTAGATTGAAGTTATCTGTTCTCTTAACTCCATCACACTCATGTAATTATTGAGCCAAATATTTATTACAATGTATTTAATGACATCTTCCCTTAATCGTCTACAGGCATTCCTCGTTTTATTGTGCTTCGCTTTATTGTGCTTCATGGATATTGCGTTTTTTACAATTTGAGGGTTTGTGGCAGCCCTGTATCAAACAAGTCTGTTGGTGCCATTTTTCCAACAGCATTTGCGCGCTTCAGGTCTCTCTGTCACATTTTGGTAACTCTCGAAATAATTTCAAACCCTCCACCAGCAAAAAGATTATGACTCGCTGAAGGCTCAGATGATGATTAGCAGTATTTAGCAATAAAATACTTTTAAATGAGGTGTGTGCATTGTTTTTTCTAAACATAACGCTATTGCACACTTAATAGACTACAATATAATCTAAACATAACTTTTATATGCACTGGAAACCAAAACATTCATGTGACTCACTCCGTTGTGGTATTTGCTTTATCGTGGTGGTCTGGACCCAAACTTGCAAGATCTCTGAGGTCTGCCTGTAGTTGTTTCTCTTGAAAATTTCTTTCTCTACTCTGTACTTGAATTTATACTTGCATTTTAAACTAATACTCATTGGTTTTCCTGTAATGTGGTTTTTAATCAGTAGACATCAGCTGAAAAAAAAAAAAAAAAAAAGGAATAAGGGGACTGTCATAGGTAAGCGACAACAATAAAAACACCCGAGTTAGGCACTGAAGTGGGACGAGAATGTGCTTCCCCGCATATTTATTGGAAAAGTCCCAACAGGCATGGCGACGTCTCTAACTAGCATTAGTCAAGGTTCCCAAACCAAAGGCTGGCTCACCCTGGTCAGCAGCTGATGCAAATGTAGTAACTCCAAAGAATATTGCAGCAAAGTCTTTCTTTGTTCACTAAGTTAACATCGAATGATTTCTGTGTCTATCTTGTTTAATTTTATAAAATGCAGCCATCTACTATTTGTTGAAAATTTGCATTTCTCAATAGAAACGAAGCAGGAATCTTCTTTTTCTATCACCTTGTTTGGCATTCTCCACTTTCTCTGTGCTACATGCCCTTGATGAAAATGGATGCCTATTTCACAGCTGACTTTAGGAATATAGAACAAACGAACAGCTTTAGAGAAGGATTTTTATGTAATTATAATGAATAGTAGAGAAGGGATCAGTTATTAGGGGGCAGATAAGTCAGTGACACATAAAAATGCTGGAACAATCCATGGGGTACTCTCCACTTCTCGCTTATTTGGAGAAATGTTGATGCTTTCTTCAAGAAGCACCATGGATCTATAACAGGGTGAATAAAGGAGGAAGAAGAGCCCACAGAGGCAATTCTTGCTTCTGAAATGGCAGGGAGCCACGTTATTGACTGAGTCATCAGCGTAATTCAGTTTTTTAGGGTTGTTTCCATAGCTGGTAGTTTCAAATGATACAACCGACTACACTGGGATTGCTATGGCCATAAGGCAGCAATGGTCAGAGGAGGCCTGGTCTCAGGCCACACCCATGTTTCAGAAACTATGTGACATGAAAGTACGAGGTCACTTTGGTTTTCCTGCAAAAATGCACGGATCATATTTTAATCATCAATTTTTAAAAATAATATTTATTGCTTAAAACTCCTCCTTATGCCCCAGAAGACAGATTTGAAATGATACACTGAAATATTTGTTCATTTGTTGGAATCAGTTTTTATTATTGTATTATAAGTGGAGAAAAAAAGAGAAAGAAGGGAAAACTTAATAAAGTCGGAGTAAGTGCAACACACGAAGGTGGTGAGCGGGTGGTGAGGCAAGTACATGTCTCTCCAGTGAACTGTCTTGGTCCTAGGATAAAATGTAAGCTACGTTGAAGAACGGATGATTTTCAGGCCATCCTTCGTGAGCACTCTATCTTGTGGTTGAGTTTTTTAAGAAGAATCGTGGAATAGTAAATAGTATCAGGAGCTGTATTCTCCAGCAAGAACTAACTTTGCCAGACAGCTGAGGGGAGGGCAGGGCCGATTGTCCCTTAGGAAAGGCACAGAGCATCTGTGTTAAGGGATCCAAAGGATGCCTAGGACAGAGCCAACGTATTCCATTATTTTTATAACCTTGATGGCCAACTAAGGGAGTGTTAAGCTGGAAAAAATACTTTCGCAGAGTGGTTATGAATATTGTTAACCCTATGGTTTAAATCTGGAAATGGTGCATTTAGCATGATCTTCACAAAAATAGCCTCAATACTTGCAATTTAAGTTGTGTAAGTCATGTGATAGGCTAAAAATAATCCCTCCAAAGATATCTGTGTCCTAATCCCTGGAACCTGTACATGTTACTGTGTTTGGAGAAAGGGTCTTTGCAGATATGATTAAGTGAAGGGTCTTGAGATGGGGGATTATCCTGGGTTGTCCAGTTGGGCCCAAAATTCAATCACATGTTTCCATATAAGAGAGAGGCAGGGGGAAATCTGATACAGACACAACAGGAGAAGACACAATGTGAAGACAAAGTGGAGATTGGGGTGATGTCAAGAAAAGCTGTCGGGAGGCAAGGAGCAGATTCTCCCCTAGAGCCTCTGGAGAAAGAACGGCCCTGCACCCATCTCAATTTCAGCCCCAGTGAAACTGATTTTGGACTTCTATTCTCCGGAACCGTGAGCAAATGAATTTCTGTTCTCTTAAGCCACAAAGTTTGTGGTCATTTGTTACAGCAGCCTCAGGAGACACGTACAGGTTAGTTAGAAGAAAGTCACATGGAGAAGGATATTTAACATGAATTATTTATCCCTTACAGTCACTCATGGAATAAATAAAATGGTGGTTTTAGAAACTGTTATCCAAAATATACAAAAAACTCATAAAATTCAATGATAAGAACAACAACCCAATTTTAAAATGGTCCAAAGACCTTAAAAGACAACTAACGCAAGAAGATGTTCAGGGCTTCCCTGGTGGCGCAGTGGTTGAGAGTCCGCCTGCCGATGCAGGGGACACGGGTTCGTGCCCCGGTCCGGGAGGATCCCGCATGCCGTGGAGCGGCTGGGCCCGTGAGCCATGGCTGCTGAGCCTGCGCGTCCGGAGCCTGTGCTCCTCAACGGGAAAGGCCACAACGGTGAGAGGCCCGCATACTGCCAAAAAAAAAAAAAAAAAAAAAGATATTCAGGTGGCAGATAAGCATATGAAAAGATGCTCTACCTCATATGTTATGAAAGGCAATTTAAAACAAAATGGATATTACTACACACCTATTAGCAAGCCCCAAATCTGGAACACTGACATCACCAAATGCTGATGAGGGTGCGGAGCAACGGGAACTCTCACGCATTGCTGGTGGCGACGCACAACAGTACAGCCCCTTCGGAAGACAGTTTGGTGGGTTTCTTACAAAACTAAGCATACTTGTAGCATACACTCTAGAAATCTTGCTCCTTGGTATTTATCCAAAGGAGTTGAAAACTTAGGTTCTCACAAACACCTGAACATGGATGTTCATAGCAGCTTTCATAATTCCAAAACCTGAAATCAACCAAGATGTCCTTCCGTAAGTGAAGGGGTGGATAAACTGGGGTACATCTAGACAATGGAATCTGATTCAGCACGAAACAGAAATGATCTCTCAAGCCATGAAAAGATAGGGAGGAAGCTTAAAGTCATCTTACTAAGTGGAAGAAGCCAATCTGAATAGGCTACATACTGTATGATTCCAACTATATGACTTTCTGGAAAGTGCAAAACTGTGGAGACAGTGGATACATGTCATTATACATCTGTCCAAACCCATAGAATGTACAACACCAAGAGTGAACCCTAACATAAACTGTGGACTTCGGGTGATTTCAGTGTGTCATTGTAGGTTCATCAATCATAACAAACGTACAACTGTGCTGAGTGACGTTGATTATGGGGGGAGGCCGTACACGTGTAGGGGTAGGAGGTATGTGAGAAATATCTATACTTTCCTCTCAATTTTGCTGCAAACCTAAAACTGCTCTAAAAAAAAATAAAGCCTTTAAAGAAGTTAATATCGTGAGAGACACAGCATATTTTAAATAGCGATACAAAGATTTCTGACAATAAATATAACTTAGAGAATATGTTCCTGACTTGATTTATCTCAGCCTTCAAGTCCTCATTCTCTTTGCATTAACCTGTCCATCAGGTAGGAGACTTACCTGGGGCACGCTCTATTGTCTCATGTGGGCTCACACATCCTCCCCACGCTACGATAGTAATAATCATAATGGCTACCATTTTTCATTGCTTTCCATGCGCTCTGCAGCGGCTATAAGCATTTTATATATGTTATCAGATTTGACCTTCACAGCAGCCTGACAAAGTGATCAAGTACCCTTATTGTACCCACGTCACAGATGAGGCATATAAGGCAAAGTCGTAAGTAACTTGCCAGGAGTCACACGCCTCCTAAGTGATGGAACCCAGGGTCTAGCCGGTCACTCTGGCTCTGGAGCCTGCACTCACGACCACCCCTCTGTGCATATACTGTCTCCCAGACCCTCAGCGCCACTGATGGGCATGTAACAGGGAATAAGAAACCTCCTCCTTCCATGATTTCAAGGAACTTTAATATGGATATTGCCTGGCTCTATTTAGTCAAGTTGCGGAGAAGTAGGCATCAGTAACGATCAGGTAGTGCCGTATGGTTTGCTGAGCCCAGCCACGTTTTGAGGGGTAAGCTCTGTTGCTGTGAAAACTCACTCAGTGAGGGTGACAACATACAAACCGCAGTGAGCTTGCGTTTACGCATGGAATGCATGGATTTACAGATTGATAGGCAGCTGAAGTGGCGGTAAAGTTCAACTCAGAGAATCCATCTCCATCGCGTGGTTCTCATATTCTGACGTGCTGCCTTCCACTAGACACCAGGGGATGTGTGTTTCTCCTTGTGGATGGACTGCGAAGGGGAGAGGGTGCCTCACCCCCACGCCAAGACCCTCAGCAAGCCTGCCTGTTACACGCCCCCCATTTCCGCTTGCACAGTGGTGGTCAGAGACCTACCACAGGTGCTGGAACCAGCCTCTTAAGGGCCCGCGTGGGCTTTGGGGGGATGGGGGGGGTCACATGACAATGAAGCAGCGGGCTGCCCCAGCAACCCGGTGAGCCGCGTGAACCCTGATGTGCGTGGGTGCCAGCGTCGGCGGCCAAGTGGCCCTGTCATCCCGCACGCCTACTCCCTGCTGACAGTGCCCTTCTCGTTGCAGACCCCGGGCATTCTAGCTGCTAGCAGAATGCCTCCCCCAACTGAAATCCTAAACTTTTTAAACCTTTTTATGCATGTATCCACTCTTTTCTTTTCAGATTCTTTTCCCATAGGGGCCATTACAGAGTATTGAGTAGAGTACAGCAGGTTCTTATTAGTTATCTATCTTATATATAGTAGTGTGTGCAGTTTCTTTAACAATGACTCATAGTACATCATTTGCCAGGTATCTATCTGCCTTTTAAAAAAATAAAGTGTATTTATGTTCATTTCTAGTTTTTTGTTTGTCATAATGAAGTTAATTATTTAGAATCTTAGGATAAAATTGTCTTAAACTCAGAAAGGAGTCCAGGAAATTTTGACAAAATTACTCGGTGAACATTAAATAACTATATTGAATAACATCAGGCATTTGAATTTATTGTATGTATACAACTGCCTCTTCCTAACAGGGAAAAATTGAGGAAGCAGTGCATGCGTTTGAAGAACTAGTTCAGAAGTACCCTCAGAGTCCAGGAGCGCGATATGGGAAAGCAAAGGTATGCCGAAACCGTGCTACTTAAGACACTGTTTTGATGTCCTTATGCTCTGTATAATTGGATTTTCAAACCCAGTATTTGCATTTTATTTTTCCTTTCTAACTTGTATACAGAATCGATTTCTCATGCATATACATAAATTCAAGCAAGAAATACAGTTTTAAATAAGACAATTAATTATTGCTATTTTGTATGGTGAATTTAGTAACATTTTTTTGCTCCCCCTGCATCTGGCTTCTCTCCGGTTTTGAAAAGAAAATAAAGAATAACACTTTTGTCACTGGTTTCCTATCACCCTCACGTTTGTTCCATTTAGACCCACCACCTGCTTCTTACTTCAGGCTCCTTAGAGGTGTAAGAACCTCATTTTATCACTAGAGGTTGCAAACTGTGCTTAGAAAAGACTCTTAAAATATAAAGTGGGATGGACTTTGTTCTCTGTGTAGTTTCTGTCAGCTGACTCATTTCTTACCCCTTACCTTCTCCCCAGCTCCTTCCCCACCTTCTCCTTTCTTTTTTTTTTTTTTTAATTAATTAATTTATTTACTTTTGACTGCATTGGGTCTTCGTTGGGTTGCACGGGCTTCTCATTGCGGTGGCTTCTCTTGTTGCGGAGCACGAGCTCTAGGTGCACGGGCTGCAGTAGTTGTGGCATGCGGGCTCAGTAGTTGTGGCTCACGGGCTCTAGAACGCAGGCTCAGTAGTTGTGGCGCACGGGCTTAGTTGCTCCGCGGCATGTGGGATCTTCCTGGACCAGGGCTCGAACCCGTGTCCCCTGCATTGGCAGGCAGATTCTTAACCACTGTGTCACCAGGGAAGTTGTGGCACACAGGCTCAGCAGTTTTGGCTCGCAGGCTCAGTAGTTGTGGCTCACGGGCTTAGTTTCTCCGCGGCATGTGGGATCTTCCCGGACCAGGGCTCGAACCTGTGTCCCCCGCATTGGCGGGCGGATTCTTAACCACTCCCTTCTCCTTTCTTATTTGGACTTTCTCCATCTTCCAGCTCCTCAATTCATGAAGCTTTTCCACGTCCTTCTGTAGCTGGGAAACCCTCCGTGGGCCACATTCTGTTTTAGGTCCTGGGATTTATCATGAAGAACACTCTCGAGGTCTGTGTCCTTGTGGAGCTTATATTCCAATGGAAGATATTTTAAAAGTTTCTTACCCAAGTTTTTTGTAGTGAAAGGCCACTCTGTGGCAGGCCCTATTCTAGGCACTGCAGGCACAGCCATCAACAAAGCACATGGTGTTTTCATTGTAATGGAGAAGACAGTGCATGAGACATAGAAGAAAGTCTCTTGCTTGCTGCTGGATACTTTGCCAGGAGACAAAAATAAAGAAGAGCACAGCCATAGGATGTGTGAGGGGGTTGAAATTTTGGATAGGGTGGAAGGAAGATACCTCACCGAGGAGGTGATGTTTGAGCAAAACCCTGAACGTCTTTATAAATAAATATATATTGAAAGAATATTAGAAGGGTTAAAAACAAATGTATTAGAAGATCTTACAAGATAATACATGCCATGGTGAAAAGAAGGTCATGGAATAAAGAACATGATATTATTAATTTTTTGTTTGTAGGTGGTGTGATTGAGAGTGACACAGCAACACTTAACGATAATAAGGTGATCAGCAAAGGCCTCCCTAGGGAGGTGACAAGTGGCTGAAACATGTCAAGGTCGAGGAAGGAGGTGTCCAGGCACGGGGAAGAGCGGGGGGCAAAGGCCGTGATGCAGGGAATCAGCCTTGGCTTGACTGGAAGGACAGGAGCAGGGCCGTGCTGAAGGAGGTGACACGGGGCAGGCGGGACCAGGGCCCCTCAGGTTGTATTCTCTGTGCGCTGGAGGCCCTTGGAGGGTTTGTGCGTGGCTGTGCCCGTCTGGTTGTTTTTTTTTTTTTTAATAACGATCACTTTGGTTGCTTGGCGGAGAATGGATTCTGGTGGCACAAGTAGAGGCCAGAAGAATAGGAGACCATTGCAGCTGCCCTCGAGAGGCGCTGGCTCAGACTGTGGTCTTGGCCGTGGAGATGGAGCAGTGGACAAGGGCGGAGCTGAGAGGTCTTGATGATGGGTTACATGTAAGGGTCAGAGAGAAGACTCGAGGGTGGCTTCGGTCTTCCGCGCCACGCGGCTTGCTGGGTTCCAGACCAAGGATGGAAACCAGGCCCCCCGCAGTGGAAGTGCGGAGTCCTGACCGCTGGACCGCCAGGGAAGTCCCGACTCCATGGTTTTGGGTTAAGCCATCTAAGGAAAGGAGAGTGCCGGGTTCTGACCAGGAAGACTGGTGGAGGAACAGGTTTGGGGAGGTACAAAATCAAGCATTCGCATTTGGTCCTGTGAAGTTTGTGATGCCTGTTAGAGACGCAAGTGCACGTGTCAAATAGACGGTCGGAGATACGTAGTCTGGAGCTCTGGGTAAAAGCCAGGGCTGATGTGCAAATGTCAGGCAGTAAAGCTCCTCCAGCCCTGCCTGGGGGGATGAGATTGTCAGCACTGCTGGGAAATGGCAGATGCAGAGCTGCAGAAATTTTCCAGACCCAGGAGAAGCTGACAACACCCCTTTGGAGAGGGCAGTGCTGTCACTTGTGGGTGACACTCACACGGAAACTAACACATCTGGAGATAAAGCGAGTGTGCTTTGCTCTGAACTAAAGGTGGCAACCACTCGAAGTACAGATGCTCAAATTCTTCCTATCTCCCCCTTAAAAACTTATTAATTAAATTTGTATTAATTCAGTTCCAATAAGTTAAATTTGTGAAAATTTAATGCAGAGAAGTTCCTTTTATCCATGGTGCAATACAAACTAGGTTTAGCAGACAACAACTGTATCATTTCTATAAATTAATTTGGTCAGTAATCCTCCAAAATTGCTAAATTGTATTGCTATTAAGCAAGAGAGAATACATTTATTACCAAAAGATGGTGCCTATTCAAATAAGTGATGTGCTTTGCCACTAGTCCTGGCAGTCATTTGATTAAGGAAAAGCATATTAACTCGAAAGAATAATGATTGGGCCAAATGCTCATCATGGCAAAAATGTTTCATGCTTTAGAATTTTTCTTTCTATGTGATGTTAGTTGCGGGTACCAAGGTCTAAATAAATGCAATACTTTTTGTACATGGCACTTGCCGTATTTACACCCTTATTTACAGTCAGAATTTGAGATTTATGCCTCAGCAATATTTTTTATCTCTAAACTATTATGCTACAAGGTGTTATCAGTATTAACATTAATGCAAAATTTAAGCATGGTAAATTAAATTTTAATAGAATAATTTAAAAGAAAGCTTAACTTTGTAGGAGCTTTAAAAATAAAAGTTCAACAGAAGACGGATTTTGTAAGGAGGAATACGTGATGACTTTTTCATTCTTTATTAGCAGATTAAACCATTACTTTGGAATATCCCAACAAATTTTTGAAATTCAGCAACGTTAAGTTAAATAGAAACGACAGTATCTATCATTTCTAAGGTAGCACTGGGGCTTCCCTGGTGGCGCAGTGGTTGAGAATCCGCCTGCCAGTGCAGGGCACACGGGTTCGAGCCCTGGTCCAGGAAGAGCCCACATGCCGCGGAGCAGCTAGGCCCGTGAGCCACAACTAGTGAGCCTGCACTCTAGAGCCCGTGAGCCACAACCACTGAAGCCCGCATGCCCTAGAGCCCGTGCTCCGCAACAAGAGAAGCCACCGCAATGAGAAGCCCGCGCACCCACCGCAACGAAGAGTAGCCCCCGCTCGCAGCAAGTAGAGAAAGCCCGCGTGCAGCAATGAAGACCCAACACAGCCAATAAATAAATAAATAATAAAATACATGAAAAAAAAGTAGCACTGATAGTGTCTTATTCTTTGGATTACTGTGAAAATCAATTTTGACCAAGTTCCTTGAACATCAGACACAAAATTATGAGCTCAATTCACTTTATTATCTTACACAAACCATTAATGCCTCTCAGGCAGAAAATGCCGCATCTCAGGCATCTTCAGGCATCTTCCTTCCACAGATAGGAAGGTTGGATGGGGAATTCGTTTGAATCAACAAAAGGCTTTCTGATGTTAATGTCCTGTAGCAAATGCTCAGTTTCAGGGCAAATCCTTTATCTACAGATGCCAAACTAATCAATATCAATCAATTTTGATATTCAAAGCAAAGCCTATCAGTTTTATTTAAGAGGCTTTGAAGAATTATGTACTATTTTAACACTGATATTAAAATTCCATTTCTAGAAGTTCTAAAATGTTTATACGTCATTAAAATGAAGGACCTTGAGGATGGAGGAGGGAAAGGAACAAGGCATGTAGTTGTATCATCTGTCTCTCATTTCAGATTGAGCTTAGTTAAGATATTTATTCCCCTCTATATAGAGAATGACGTCTCGGTTGACATTTGCCCTTGAACTAACCTTGAAGAGATCCTCCAGTTCCGGGATCTGTTTGGTAGCTTGAAGAGGCTACCAAATGAAGAAGGTGAACAAGATGGTCTCAAAAGAGCTCTCTCAGCTCTAGGACTCTAGCATTCTGTGACGTCATCTATGAACGACCATGTTTGGGGGAGTTAACTCACCATAGCCAAACTCACAAGAAACTGATGCTTAAACAGAGAAGCCAGCATAGGAATATACGGAAGGCCATGCAGTCAAGATGCCCGATACAGGATGTTGACATTGGACTTTCTCTCCTGGTAGATAAGTCTACTCTGGAGACCGTTTGCAGATATGAACAGATTGTTGTATATTCTGAAGCTTTTTTTTCCTGTCAAGCACAGGTGAATTGCCCTTTTCTAATCTAGAGATTTTCATCCTGTCAATTTTCCTTTATCATAAATCCGTCCACTGTCCGTCACCACTGAGTCAATTCCAGCCCTTATCATCTTGGGAAACTTACCCTTATCAGTACATATTAACAGGTTCTTTCTTTGATGTGGTATTTTCTGAAAAGCTTCCCACAGGTGTCTTACTTTGTCAATTTGTGCTGATTCTTGTTAGTTTTTCATTTTGGGGTGGAGGAGGGATGGATCATTTCCTTACTGCGTCCTCGTTGTGGAGTTAGACTTTGTCTTGGTTCTGCAGTGACATCTACATAACTGCCTACAACACGCACTCTGTTTTAACAAGGTAAACATGTTAAATAGGATATTCTGAGAAAAAAATTATACGTGCTACTTTTAGCCTCTATATCGTTTTTTTTTCAAATGGTAAGCTTCAAATGGTAGTCTACTAAATCTGATGAGATTTTGATGACCGTTTGACAGTTCGCCTCTCTCTTCCTACCTCTAGCGTTTTAGTCCCTGTTCTCGTGGCTGTTAACACGGTGAACTGCTCTGGTCCCTTTTCCATCCCCTCTCACCTGCTGAAGGACATCATTCTAATTTTTGTGTCCCCTGCATCATCAGATTTCCCCCCTCTACTGGGTCTTTTGCATCAGCTTAGAAACATGGTATAATATTTCCCATTGTTAAAAAACAACACTCCCTTCTCTCCACATTACCCTCCAATTACTGGCCCATTTCTCTGCTCCCCTTTACGACGAAACTCCTTGAAAGAGGTGTGTTCACCTCCTTCCCTCCTGTTTTCCCTTGAGCCTCTGAGCTATGGGTCCCCAGCAGCCCCATGGAGATGCTCTTGCTGGGACCCTCAGAGGCATCACATTGTCCCCAGTCCAGAGCGATCTAGCTTCAGTTCTCATCTTGTTCAACCTGACAGCCACTTCTGATACAACTGACCACTCCCTCTTGATACCTGTTGTCAGCTGGCCTCCAGAATACCACTTTTTACATTGTTATTTTCTGCTCTCTTCCTGCCGTCCTATTTGCTGGTCCTGTCCTGGTCCTTTCTGACCTCTGATGACCTTGAAATCCTGCAGCTCTTTAGAGTTCTGTTCTTGGACCTCTTCTTTGCTCTGTCTACACTCACAGCTGCATCTAGCTTCTTAGCTCTGAATACTCTCTCTATCCTCAATGATGTAGAAGCCTACGTTATTTTTATCCACAGCACTCACGACCACAAGACACATGATACTTTTATTTGTATATTGACTTTCCCTTTTAGAACGAAGCAAAATGAGAAAGGGGCTTTGTCTGTTCTGTCCAATTTGTCTGCCACCTCTCTAGAACAGAATATAGTTGTTGAAGGAATGAATGAACACAGGAATAACGTAGTGAGAGAACAGGAACGGTGGAGTGGAGTTCTGTCTATTAATGATGTATAACAGGATATCAATTCCATCAGCCCTCACATATATTAGTCTTGCTTTTATGATAGTCTTTCTCATCTGTAGCTCATTTTTCCTCATACTATTAAAATAACATGCTGTGTTGCTTTCCTTTATTTTTCTAATCCTTGACAAAAAGAAAGTTTGAATTTGTCTTGAATTAGTTTTAAAGCATGTCCCCAAGTCAACTTTTCATAAATATTTTGAGCAACTCCAAGTACAGCTTGTCCTGGGACATTTCTCCCTTCCTCTAGTGTGAAGATGATTTGGCCGAGAAGAGGAGGAGCAATGAGATTCTGCGCAGGGCCATCAAAAGCTACCAAGAGGCGGCCAGCCTGCCTGACGCCCCCGCAGACCTGGTGAAGCTGAGCTTGAAGCGGCAGTCAGACAGACAGCAATTTCTAGGTGAAGTGGAGTAAGCGTCGCTCCAGTGGCGATCAATGGCGTGCTTTTATCTGGAAAAACCTGCAGGCTGTGCGTACTTCTGCAAGAGTTTAGTTACATGGAAGGAAACCTGAGTTTCATAACCAATTTCAGGCAACTTCTCTGATTGTGTCAGACTGAAAGAGCAATCCTCCGTAATTACAAAGGTGCACGTGGTACTTTGCCGCTTACCCACACACGTTTTGAGGAGAAGGCAAATGGAAATCTGAGAGGTTGGATACGTTGCCTAAGGAATCATAGCTAATAAATTAAAAGGTCTGCAGTCAAAAACTTCCTATCATGCCAAATTCTTCTTTTCTCTCTTAATGATAACCAGCTGATTCATGGTGGCTGAAGTCAGCGGTGCCACAGTTTTTATAGAGGAATGTTAGGAGTTCTAAGCACTCTAAAAGTTTTACCTGTAAGTTTTGACTCTATACTAAAGAAAATGATAGAAAAAAAATTTTTTTAATCACTAAGTAAATTTGCAGATGCTTTGAAAAGAGCAGCATAAAGCATCCTTTCTAAGTGACCCCGGTTCCCAGTGCCAGAGGCAAGGGAGACTCCCTGTAGTCTAACTTCATTATAACCAGGCCAGCGCTTGGTTCTCTCTCACCTAAAATGCCATCGGTAAGCCAGGAGGGCAGAATCTAAGCCATGTGTAACCCCCTAAGGGGGGTTCTCTGCTGGGTGGATAAGTTATGCAGACAAATTACCTCGATTACAGTAGGAAATGCTCATAAAAGTAATATTCAAAGTCAACTGAACTTTATATCAAGGATAAGAACTAAAGGTAGTTAGTTGTGTTGCTTTGGTAGATGACTAAAATCTGTGACAGGAGTAGAACCTAAGCGATGGTTGGAAACTAGAAGAAATGGTCTTATTCTAGAAGAATGGACTTAACATTCATAAGGGCCAGTCCTGGGGAAGGAAAACATGCAGCACACATACAGGATGGAAAAGGCAGAGCCGGGGCTCCACGGAGGCGCTCGCCGTGGGCGCAAAATCAGTCACTGAGTCGTCCTCTCTCCTAGGGCTCTGACATGGCTCGCTCGGCACTGCGGATTTCTAACATTAATTTTGATTTTTTAAAAAATGTATAAAATATGCATCTTGATGACTGAATTTCTGGTGCCCGCTCAAACTTTGCCTCTCTTGCCTCACCCTGTTCCTGGCCCGGAGGAAAGACAGCCCACCAGTAGGTTTAACCTTCTTTGGAAACAGTCCTTCGGTATTTGAATATAGTCTTTCCTCCGAATGAGAATGAGGCGGGTTCACTAGAGGAGGGACTCGGGTGCAGACTAGGTGGTGAAGTCCCTTGCGGTTCAAAGTGGGAGGGGCGGGGAGGACAGGGCAGCAGGACGGACTCTCACCTGGGCCTTTGTCCTTTGTTGTTTATCTATTTTATATCTAGTGGTGTGTATATGTTAACCCCAAACTCCTAGTTTATCTCCTGCCCCTTCCCCTTTGTGGTTCAACGGGGGCTGTTTAAAAGCAGCAGAAAAGTGAGCCCAAGTGGGGCAGGTGGAGGAGGAGGGGTACAGAGAGGTAGAGTCAGATTTATTAGTGGAGGAATGAAAGGCTGAGCAAACCATCCCAGACTGGCGAGGAACGGGGAGCGGCCCGTGGCGTGAGCTGGTGGTATTTTATGCCGAACGGTGTTTCTGTTACTGGAGCATCCAACTGCATTAGCTTATGGGTGGTCCTACCGTGTCTTGGCTGATTTTCAGTTTGTGGTCAGCAAAGCCCTTTATTTAGGTAATTAATTTTGTCGTGTGGACTCTCACTTTGCACATTCTCCCGTATACAATTTGTCTTCCCAACGGTGGTGAGGAGTGATGACAGTTGGCTCCTGAAATCTTAAATGTCCATCCAACAGCCTTAAAAACGACTTGAAGCTGGGGTTTCATGACTCGTGTGTGCCTAGTCCCCTATCGTCCACCAGAGGGCCCCCTAATACCGGATGACGTCTCCTTGGCTCCAGGACTGGGTCATTACTGAGAGAAGAGGACAGCATAGAACCTCAGTGCCTCTTCCGGTTGCATCCAGGATGCTAGACCTTGAAATCTATTAGACTTCTTATTTGCCTGTTCTGTCTTCGTAATTTTAATTATAATAAATCAAAAATATCCCGGTAAACAGTTTTTAATAAGGTACTGCTAACTAAAACTTTCTTAAGAGGGAATTTGACATAAAAGGGCAAATGTTGACAAATTTAGAAAATAGGAGTGTCTTTAAAGGACTTATAATCAGCACCATATTCAGTATCTATTTATGGGAGTAACTGATGCCTCTGCAGCTGCAGGATGAAATTCTGATGGGTACTTAGCCATCAGTACAGAGAATCAGAATTAAGCTGGCCCTCAGGCTCTGTTGAGTAGAGTCTCTTCTGATTTGTAGTCTCAATACAGAGGTGTACAGAACCTGTTTTTATTTCTATTTGTTTTCCTTTCCTCCAATCAGGTCACATGAGAGGTTCCCTGCTTACCCTGCAGAAATTAGTTCAACTATTTCCTGATGATACTTCCTTAAAGAATGACCTTGGAGTGGGGTACCTCTTGATAGGAGACAATGATAGTGCCAAGAAGGTTTATGAAGAGGTAAGCAAGCAGCAATTTGCTACTAACAATTAATCAAATTATTTCGCACATGAAGTTCTAATGTTATGTATAAATGGCATTTAATACACCTAATCGCTCCATCTCTTTAAGTTAAATCAAATTTGTCTCATTATAGTTGACATCTCCTAAATTTTGTTTCATCTCCCTTTTTTTTTCCCACTTTATCGGAAGATTTCAAATTTTAGTTAACCCTTGGTACATCAAAACCTTCAACCTATAATCGTGAGCTTTTTAAAACTTATGTATTGATATTTATCAGTCCACAAGCAGCCTTTCTAAAAGTGTTCTTTATGATAGGAAAAGGAACTGAAAAACTTATGAGCTTAAACACACATAATCTTGTACGTTTTTCACTAAAAGACCAGCTAGAGAGAGACTACAGAATGCCCTCTGAATGGTGAGTCATGGAATAAATGACTCACCTTTCAGAGGGCATTGACTATCTGATCTTCTAGCAAGGATACCTTTGAAAGGACGTCTGCCTTATAATGGATGCTCTAAAGAATAACTGCTAAGTCGCAAGTAGCCACGTAATCTAGAAAACTATGACTCCTTCAAGCAATGAGGGACGAAATTTCGTACAAGTTAAACAGGATACAAAATGAACTTTGCAGCTGGAGCAAGTTAATGCCTCTGTAAAAGAAAGATGAACACATTTACTTGTTATTCTTTAATTTAGGCCTGGGGCTCCGTGGTTTTCAGGCTGGTGCACTTTGTATCAGAGTTCTCCTACTCAGTAGAGACGATATGATTCCTTCTATTTTTCTTTTAATTAATTTTTTTTTTTTTTTTTTTTTTTGCGGTACCCGGGCCTCTCACCGCTGCGGCCTCTCCCGTTGCGGAGCACAGGCTCAGCGGCCACGGCTCACGGGCCCAGCCGCTCCGCGGCACGTGGGATCCTCCCGGACCGGGGCACGAACCCGCGTCCCCCGCATCGGCAGGCAGACTCTCAACCACTGCGCCACCAGGGAAACCCCGTTCTATTTTTAAAATGCTGTCAGGTATAGTGATTTCATACCCAAGTCTCGAGGCTGGGTCCACCCACAAAGTGATGCTTTCCTCTTTTTATTGCTGTTGGTCCCATACTTGGGAATCACTGGATTTAGGAGCAGTTGTCTTTTGACCTTTGTCCTAATGTTTACATTTTCTGAGAGAGAAGTAAGACCTTTGCTGTTTATAGCATCTCTAATATCTATTCAGGGTGCGTTGAGCCTACAGTGTTGAAAATCTGTGCCACGTGCTAAAGTACCTGTTACAGGTCATACAAGAAGTCCCTGTGGGGCATTGTATTTGCTAACGGCTGAGTGCCCTGCCTTGTAAAGTTTGGCTAAAGGAAACGTCATGTATCTCAGTGATCCAGGAACATATGAATATAAGAACTGTCAAACTATATCAGACATACCCTTCTGCCACGGTCACAAGGCGCAAAGATGGAATTATAGAATTTCTCCCTTCCTCCCTCCCTCCCTCCCTCCGTTCCATCCTTTCCAAAAGCCATGATCAAGTGTCTACAGGGTGTCAAGCATACTTAAGGTTAGGGCAGGATCTGAAAGCATCCTGGTTTCTTTTACCCACTATGGATTTGTCCTTCTCCAGCTTTTCAAAACCTTCCTTAAATATATTCATTCTTGGGCTTCCCTGGTGGCGCAGTGGTTGAGAGTCCGCCTGCCAATGCAGGGGACGCGGGTTCGTGCCCTGGTCCGGGAGGATCCCACGTGCCGCGGAGCGATTGGGCCCGTGAGCCATGGCCGCTGGGCCTGCGCGTCCGGAGCCTGTGCTCCGCAACGGGAGAGGCCACAGCAGTGAGAGGCCCGCATACCAAAAAAAAAAAAAAAAAAAAAAAAAATATTCATTCTTTTCAGCTGGTACTAAATCTCAACTATGTGAAACATTTACTTCATTTTGAAAAATGCAACTTACACGCTGTTGTTTACACATTTGAAATCATAAACTCATCGGAATAAACATAACAGGATGCAGAAAATCTAAAACACAGCCTTGTTATGCAGCCGCTTGAGTTTCTTGTTGAAGAAGCATTGCTAAACTGAAAATTAACTGTGGGGTTTGCCTTTTGTCCCCTCCTCTGCCTGCTAAGTTAATAAGATTAATAAAGCTGAATCTGATAGATTCTCTTTACTGAAGTTTATCCTGATAAGTTTATGTCTCAGTCAAAGATCATTTTCAGCAAACGGGTATTGTAATTTTATGTTTTTCTTCTTGTTGATTTTTATCTTTGAGTAAAATTTATGAAAATCATTGCTTGTTCCCTTTCTGGGTTTTGTTTGTTTGTTTGTTTTGCTGCTTTTAGTTTCAAGGAAGACTGACCCCCACACACTTGCTTGGGAAATGGTAGTTAAGGAAACAAACACAGAGTATATGCCCTCATGGAGTTACAATCCGGAGTCAAGTCACTAATCTCGGTTAATTTTAACTTCCTTGATATCTTTCAAATCCCCTCCCTTTTTAACCCAGGCCCCATCATCTCTTGCCTAAAGTAGGATAGATCCACTCCATCCAGGCTTGTTCTCCTACACAAAATGCCAATCTTACCTCCCACCCTTGGCTTCAGCTCTTCAGTGGTTCCCACTGCACACAGCAGTGATCTTCAGACGTGTTCCATTGTGTCCCCTTGCAGTAAAAACTGTTCAAGCAAAAACTTGCGATGTGCATGTTTACGTGTCTGTGTGTTATGTCTACGTATGTATGTACGAATCTGTGATGTACATTGTGAAAGGTCCACATTCTAAAATAGGTCTTAAGATGAAATGAAATATTTCAAATACTTTTAAAATTTCATTTAACTGCCAAAATTTTTTTAACTCACACTGAAAAATTGATATTTTAGTAATATCCATGTGCAATACTATTTATGATTATATGATTTTTTTTTTTTAGTCCTGGTAGCGTGTCCTGCAGAATTTGTGCTGGAACTAGAAATGTCACCTCTGCCAGTTTGTTTGTGTGTCTGTGCCTTGTGTGTGTGTGTGTGTTTGTATGTGTGTGTATGTGTAAAGAGAGAGAGAGAGAGAGAGAGAGAGTCTGTGTAACATTTTTAGTATGAATCTCAATTTGGTTTTCTTAGAAATCTTCATTTTCCGAGGGTTTGTTGATTACAACTAGATAATACGACCCGTGCATCCATTATGCGCCGCATGTAAACTGCAGTAAGCACAGTAGGTGCTCATAAAGAATCAAGCCTGGAGGGCAGCCCTGTCGGTCCCTCTGGGTCCTGATCGCCCACCCTCCCCTCACAGTAGCAGGTGTATGAGTGGGACGTGGGACTGTCCACCATGCAGATGAGAGGAGAGCGCTGGAGCAGTTGCACAGTCCATACTATATTTCAGAGACAGATATAGGTAGAGCATTTGTCATTTCTTTCCACTCCCCCCGAGGATTATCTTGTATGTGATACTGAACAGGACCTTCCGTGGTTTGCCTCCTGTCCTCTTCTCCACTCTCATTGCCTTTGCTGTTCCTGGCACACTATTCCTTTTTATTCACTTTCTCCTGTGCCTTGAATGCCTCCCCCAAAGTCCCCCACCTTCCTTTTCCCTGGTGAACCCCTATTCATCCATAAATACCTTTCAGCACTTGCCCCTGCCACACCCACCCTAGAGTGAGCTAGATGCCCGTCCTCTGTACCCCTGCGTGCCTCCCGCCTATCTCTGTGCTCACACTTAACCACGGTGCATTGCTGAGGTCTGCTCGTGAGTCTGTCGCCTCCTCTTGACTGAGAGCTTCCTGAGAAAAGAGAGTATATCTCATTTATGTTGATACGTCCAGAGCCTAGAAAAGTTCTGTGTGTTCTAAAATAGCTAGTAAATTAATACATTTGCTAATTACTTGCGATGATGGCTGTGTCTACAGTAAACAGAAATGTCCTCTGTGTAGCTGCAATAATTGTAATAATTCCTTCATAGTTGCGCTACCAGAAACGTGATCAGCCTCAGGACAGCTCAGTTGCAGAACTGTTTATTGAGCTCTTGCTCAGCACCTGACTCAGTAACAGCGCCGCGGAAGGTGCAGAAGAGGCAGAGGCTGGGCTCTCAGAGGTCTAGTTGGGGAGTCGAGCCCGGCACGCACCCATCCGTTCAGTTAGTACAGAGTTCTCCGCGACCTGCCATGTGCCCAGCACTGCTCCAAGCACTGGGGGTCAGCAGTGAGCGCAACAGACAAAATCCCTGCAGTTTCCATCTTTGTGGAGGAAATCCAAATAAAATAAGTCAGATGGTGACGAGTGCTATGAAGAAAAAGGAGTCTCACCGTAAACAAGTCAGAAAGTGATAGTGATGCAGCTGGAGGGTCTGTGTGATATCAGGTGATTCGGCTTAGGCTTCACCGAGATGCTAACCTTTGAGCAAGGATTTCATCACAGTAAGGGAGTGGGCCATCTGGATGTCTGGGAGAAGATGGTTTGAGGCAAAGGAGTACTGTGTGTGCAAAGGTCCTGAGGCAGGGGTGCCTTTGGCTTTCTATGCAGCAGCAAGGAGTCCAGAGTGCCTCAGAGTGGCTGATGGGGGTGGATAGAGGAGAAGAGGCCAGAGAAGTAGAGAGGCCCAGCTCAAGGGAGGTCTTACAGACTGTTCCTAGAACTTGGTCTTAACTCTGAGTGAAATCGAACCCCTTTGGGTTTTGCATAGAGGAGGGATAAAATCTGACTTATGATTTAGTGTGTCCTTTCAGGACCCACGTGGAGAATGGGTTACAGGAGAGTGGGGCTGGGGTTCAGAGGGTCGGCAGTTAGGAGGCTCCTGTAAGAAGGTAGCAGAGAGACGACAGACTTGGACCAGGATGGCAGCGGTGGAGGAAATGACAAGGAGTTTGATTCTGAAGATACTGTGATGGTATCATTGGCTGGATTTGCTAGTGGATGAGGTGCAGGCGCAGATGCAAGGTGGAAAACTCTAAAATATTGGCAGGGTGCACTGTGGACTCACCAAGAGTATGGGGTCCCTGCCCAGCACACTTACTCCTTCTGCGTAAAAGATCCCGTGGTTCCCTTTTCCTACTCAGGCTGAAGGATGAAGAGAGGCTGTAGGATATTCATCTTTTCTCTACATGCATTCAACTCAAACCTTCTCCACCCTTCACTTTGGGTCTGTACATTAGTTTGTCTAAGCAGCTTCACAAGTTGAATGTTGTTTTGGTTTCTCACTGTTAATATTTAATTTAGAGGCATTTTGCATAATTTATCTTTAATCATAGTAAATGCATACGATTATAAACAATGACCTGATTTATATTAAATGTTTACCTGAGTTTTATCACAGAATATTGGATTTGGTCACCACTTTATCCTCAGTCCTTAAAATAGTCTGGGTGTTCAAGAAATGTATGATGGATCGTGATATATTTTGAATGCAAATCTAAATTTTCTCGTAATTAAGGCAATGTATAAAGCATGTACATAAAGAAATGTATAATAACCATGTGGAGTTGACTTCAAGTAAAGCTCATTTAAAGCAGTTTTTCCTGATCACTAAAAAAACACTGAAGTCATGAAATTGACAGAGGTTTTGCTGATTTGCATTGTTTTTTTTTTTTTTTTGCGGTATGCGGGCCTCTCACTGTTGTGGCCTCTCCCGTTGCGGAGCACAGGCTCCAGACGCGCAGGCCTAGCGGCCATGGCTCACGGGCTTAGTTGCTCCGCGGCATGTGGGATTTTCCCGGGCCAGGGCACGAACCCGTGTCTCCTGCATCGGCAGGCGGATTGTCAACCACTGCGCCACCAGGGAAGCCCTGATTTGCATTGTTAAAGCAATGCTTTAATGGTCATTGCCTTTTCATTCATTTCTTCATTCTTGGAGAACGTTTTGAGTTGAGGGGAAATGGGGCCATTTAAGCCTAATGTATCGCAATGAGACAAAACGCTACAGCATTTTAAGCTATAACATCATAATCCAGTCCAAATACTGTACAGCAAAGCTAATTAAAATTTGTTCTGATGGTCATTTGTAGAATTCATAGTCCATCACAATAGCTTTTTGTTCTCTTTGAGTTTAGGTTCTGCATGTGACGCCTAATGACGGTTTTGCTAAAGTGCATTATGGCTTTATTCTGAAGGCACAGAACAAGATCGCTGAGAGCATCCCCTATCTAAAGGTAACTCCCCCCCTTCCTCTGTTTTCCTTTTCTGCTCCCCTTGAGTCATTTGGACACCCTTGATTATGTATTGTAGATTGATTGGCATGCACTGCTGACTCTTTTCAATGCTAAAAGGTACGCCCTTGGACCATGACGTTCACAGGCAGTGTGAACCTTCAGCATAATCAAGAGTATCAGAGGTAGAAGTACCAGCTATGTGAGCAGAGACTATTTGGAAAAAAATTTTATGAAGAAATTCCTAAAACTGCAGTTGTTATTAGTTGATAAAATATTTTAAAATATGGACAATGTGTTAACTGTTACTTGTACAATTTAATTATACATTGAAATGACTTTGATCAGGGCTCACGGAAACCTTTACAAAGCGTGGTAACAAATGCAGACTGAATAGGTCAAATCCTCAAGAGCCTGATAGCCTTAAAGACTCAGATTAAAATATGCTATCATTTTTTTTTTCTCACATAAAAATTGAAGTTCACCAGAATCACATTTGGTCTGGCTCAGGGGTCTCCAACAGAACTTACTGCCGCCAAAGAAGTGGTCTTTATTTGTATCCTCTAATATGGTAGCCACTAGCCACATGTGACAGTTGGGCATCTAAAATGTGGCTGGTGTGACTGAGGAACTGAACTTTTTATTTTAATTGTAATTTAAATACTAACACTAGCTAGTAGCTACCATATCAGCTAGGTAGCTGATTGACTACTTGTGAACTTTAAGTAGCACTTTTGTGATCCACCTTTGTGATCTCTTTCTTTCACATGACTTCGATCCGAGATCCCAAATAGTGACCCACTGATTGCAAGTAGCTTGCATGTTCTATTTGGCCAGCATAATTCTCTTAAAAACAATTTTAACTGCTTGCCTTAGTTGAAAATCTGAACATTTTATATAATCGTGCAGATTTCTGGTGTCTCTGGAAAGTTCTCATGTGGCCCACGTCTCAGCACAGGAGCTGAACAACGGTGTCCCCTTTTTTTTTTTTTTTTTTTCCAATACGCGGACCTCTCACCGTTGTGGCCTCTCCCGTTGCGGAGCACAGGCTCCAGACATGCAGGCTCAGTGGCCATGGCTCACGGGCCCAGCCGCTCCGCGGCATGTGGGATCTTCCCAGACCGGGGCACGAACCCGTGTCTCCTGCATCGGCAGGTGGACTCTCAACCACTGCGCCACCAGGGAAGCCCAACGGTGTCCCCTTGAGGTGGGCATGCACCCCTCAGTCTATCTTGGCTGTCACTGGGCCTCTGCAACCTGCCTGTTCCCTACCATGACCCTGTGGGCATGTGGGTTTTTCTGACTTAAAGTGTTCCCCTTAGATTTCCTTTCATCTAATAAGGACCTAACAGTACTCTCCTGGCTCAGAGATGAGGAAGTGGAGGGCAGGGTTGGTTAGTTAATGAGCAAGGGTGTTTATGTGAGTGTCAGTCAGTCAAGAGCCCAGGTCACAACTCTCCTCTCATGAGTGATGCTTCTGTTCCATGCTGCTATTTTCCAACATTATGCAAATAAAATTTCTTCTGAGTAAAAGATAATGGGCTTCTTGTGAAGAGGCCTCAAAGATGCAGGTTTTTAGACATTGAAATATCTTCAGCCTTCTTTTACTTTTCTAAATTCATTCTCTTGCTTTAATATTTTCTCTCTTTCTTATTTTTACATAAATTTAAATTTCAGTTCTTTTGTGGACAGTGGGGATGGAAATCAGCTGAGTGTTTTAGGATAGGAGGTGTTTAAAAAAACGAAAGATTCCAACTGGCTTTAATCCTGTTGTATGTTCTGTCAAAGATTTCATTGAAAAGTGAGGACACATTTGTTTTGGGTGGAGAAAAAATATTATTTGCAGTTGGGTCTCTATCATTTCAAACATCTATGAGCAACTAGACATTTTGGTTCAGGGATAAAAAAGCCTCTGGATGACATAACGGTCAGATTTGGAGAGCAAAATAAATGTGATAGAAACTCAGACAAAGAAATTCTTTGAGATATTGAAATACGATTGCTCCTGCAGAGACAGTTCACAAAGCGTCATACTGATTTTGTGGGGTATTCCACTGTTAATTGATGATGAATATATTGTTAAGTGGAACTTTATCACCTCCTTTTGGCTTTGCGTTGTAAATGCTGACCAGTAACCTAATTGCCAAACTTTAATGTTGAGGTGATTTTCTGATTCTTAGAAAACATTAAGTAAATCAATGAATTAAATCTGGTATTTAATTCTTTCCTAAATACTGACACTGTCCTTTCTACAGGAAGGAATAGAATCCGGGGACCCCGGCACTGATGATGGGCGATTTTATTTCCACCTGGGGGACGCCATGCAAAGAGTTGGAAGCAAAGAGGTAATGCATTCGTGAACTTTTTGTTCTCTTTAACAGAAGATAGAGGAGGGGGAAGGTACTTCTATGAGAGAGTTAAATTGAAAAAAAATGTGTTAAGCCTAAACTTTTGAAGGTGGTGATTTAAACTTTTTGTAACAACTTAACAATTCTTACTAAATCCTATAACGAATTTTGGGGGGCTTCCCTGGTGGCGCAGTGGTTGAGGGTCCGCCTGCCGATGCAGGGGACACGGGTTCGTGCCTCGGTCCGGGGGGATCCCACGTGCCGCGGAGCGGCTGGGCCCGTGAGCCGTGGCCGCTGCGCCTGCGCGTCCGGAGCCTGTGCTCCGCAACGGGAGAGGCCACAACAGTGAGAGGCCCGCGTACCACCAAAAAAAAAAGAATTTGGGGGGTTTGACTTTTATAATTTCTTTCCAGAAAGTATCTGAATAATCATGAGTAGCCTCTCAATTAGTGTGCCTGTGTGTATATCTGTGTGTGTATCTATAGAGATAGATATTGCCTTGAAAAAATATTTTTAAAATTATGAAATGAAGAGATGTGTTTGGAATTTTAAAAATATTGTTGAGATAATTTTACAGTTTGCCTAGATTTATTTTTATTTTATTTTGGAATTTAAAAAGTAGTTATTTTTAGAATGAAGTCTTTATTCAACTGATTCCTAAGCACGCTGAACCCAGTAGTTAATTGTGTAATTTACCTTCCAGAATATTTAATGCCAAGTTGAAGATGAATATCTATAGCTATAATAATGACGGGTATTGACACAGAAAATATAGTAGCTAAAGCAAATCACGTGTTTTCTTTGTGATTATTCCTTTTTTTTCTGAGTACAGCGTCAGCTTCTTTAAGCACAGCATTTGGTCATTAATCATGACATCATACAATGTAAATTGCCAGACTCTCACCATCCACTGTGGTCCACACAACGTTGCTGAGCTGTCCTTCGCCATATCGCATGGCTCTAGGCTGGGCTCTGCGTAGAGTCAGGGATCAAAGGCTGTAGTGAGACCTTGGCTCTTTGTAACCATGCATTCCATATATGTACTAAAGTGACATCTAAGGATAACGTAGCTTCGGGTTTCTAAAATTAGTAAGAACATGGGACCGTTGGACAATTGAGGGTTCATTGGAGCAAGGGGTTTTGTGATGGGGTAATTGCCAGCTAGTGACAGGAACCAATTTCAGGTAACAGAAATTTGCATAATTGACACTGTTTTCTTTATACATTTCTATGTATCTGTACCTTTCCCCCTGTGACCTACCAGTCAGTCAACTGGAACAGAATGAGAAATGAGAGGCAAAGAGAAAGAAGGGAGAAGAAATTGCTGATTAGAAGTCACTTTTGTGTTCCTTCATTCTTTTAAGATGTAAATGCCTGGTACCTCCTTTGAATGAGAGGGATAAGAAAGATTTTGCTACAGTATCTAACACTTGATAAGTGTTCAGATGTGATTGCTATAAATGTAATCGTCACTAATTAATTTACCTTTCAACATCTCATGGTCCAGGGCAAAGGCAGATAAAAGAAGTCTGTGATTTATTCTCGCATCTTAGATGAAAACAGCCCTTACTTCAAGGGCAAAGAATTCACTACTACACACTGTTAAGGGCTTGGGATTTGAACCTATGGGATTGTTCTGTCAGCTTAATTATCATTAAGACGCAAAGAACAGCACAGTTCTTTTTTTTTTTTTTGGTACGCGGGCCTCTCACTGCCGTGGCCCCTCCCTTTGCGGAGCACAGGCTCCGGACGCGCAGGCGCAGCGGCCACGGCTCACGGGCCCAGCCGCTCCGCGGCATGTGGGATCCTCCCGGACCGGGGCACGAACCCGTGTGCATTAGCAGGCGGACTCTCAACCACTGCGCCACCAGGGAAGCCCATCACAGCACAGTTCTTGAATTTAAAAGCTCACAATGATTCATCCTTATAGGAGAAACAAGCCTATAGAAATCCCACGTTAGCATATTCTCCATATTAGATGTTGAATCTGAGTTGACTCTCGTGCTGTGAGTTTTCCCACCGGGAAGCAACCCTCCTTCACGCTCTTAAGCTCTGCTCCAGGCACGGGAAGAGAAGCAAACCCACAGCCTCTGTGCTGCAGAGGCTGACAATAAAGTGGTTTTGCCTTTCCTCACGGGATCATTTCGCACGGGCAGGAAGCGGGAGAAAGACCAGTCATGATACTCTTGTAGCAATTCAGCCTCAGCTTTTTCCAGAGTTTCTGTAACTCCCCAATCCGCATTCGAGCTCTCGTCTCGCACTCAGCGTCCACGGTCTACTGCCTGTCGAGTTTCTCCACACGGTGCCGCAGTGGCAACTCACTTGTTCTCCTCTAAACCACGTTTCTTCCTGGGTTCCGGCTCTCATTGGATGGTACTGGCAACTCCCAGGCTCCAGACTTGAATCAGCTTAGCTCCTCCCCTCCCTGTGACACGCCCCCTCCTCACTCCAGTCCGGTCAGGTCAGACAGCTTCTTCGGATGTCTGGCGTCCGTCTCGTCTTCCCTCTTGCTTGGTCAGGGTTCTAATTCCAGCCTTTGTCACCGTCCACCTCTGTGATGGCTGCAAGAACCTGGCTGTCATTTCCTGCTTTAGTCTTACTTTCTTCCAGGCGTCTTGGGCTCAGGAACCCCACGGTGCAAAATAGAAATAAAACCCTCTTCCCGAATGATGGCATTCATGGTTCTCCCAGGCCAGTTGAACCACCCGTTCTCATCACAAGTGTGTGTCCCATGTCCCACTATGCACTGCGCTCCAGGCAGAACAGGCTCTGGCTGGGGTCACGTACCACGGGCCCCAAACGTGGCCTGGGCTTTTCTCAGTTAGACTCTCTTGACATACTATTTCTATGTAGTTATGTAGTGAGTGTGTGTGTGTGTGTGTGTGTGTGTGTGTGTAAATTATACCTGGCATTAATTTGAAGTATAGTAGACATTGATATAGACCACATTTAACAAGGTGCCCAGGTATGCTTTCTGTCTATTTTAGTATTCCTGTTAAGAGGACATTGCCAGAGGATTCTAACAACTTGATCATGGATTTTCTAGCGACTTTTATTGTGAGGTAGTCTAGATGTTTAAAAAAAAAAAAAAAAAGCAGTCTGGCTAAATTCATTGGGTCCCCTATATAATTGAAGGTATCATTGAAGATGATTTTTTTTAATTTCAAATATATCATTTCACAGTTTTGTTTCTCGAAAAGTTAAATGGCAGAGGGTATAAAACCAAGGGCCCTGTTTGATGCACTTTGGTGTCAGAAAAGCTCTTATGGGCAGTTAAACACGCCCCGTAAGCAAAGTCTCTTGCCCAGACATTCAGCCTGGTGAGTGTTAAGGCCAAGGCTGAAATCTAAGACTTCTAACTCCTGAACTAGAGTTATAAGTTTTTCTATAATATGTATATTAATATAATATGATAATAATATATTTTCCTATAATAATTTCTTTCTCACTACTCTAACAATATGCCTAGTCCTTAAGATGAATTGCTGATGATTAAAAATCTAATGGACTGTAAGAGTTTCCAAAAATCATCTGTTGTAATTAATAATGTTGTTTAACACTGAAAATTATAGGAAACAAAACCCGAATTTAAATTGGACAAAAATAACTGAAAGAGTCAATTTAATTTCAAAGGTAAAATGCTATATTTTTTGAAATCAATGAACCATAAGCCGTTTTTAAAGAAATTACTTTATGGTTACCACTTACATGTATTTCAAGGAAACATATAAGTGATTAGTATATACATTCTTAATTTGAGATATTATTGAGAAAGATAATTAAATGAGAAGATGCCTTGTGATAGTTTTGGTTTTTTTTCAATGATACAAAGATAGAAGGAAAGAGGAATAAATTGCCAATAAATTGCCCTGGGTGATAATTCAACATATTTAGTCTTTTTAAATCTCAGATTGAGCATTTGTAAAATGGAGCTATTTGGGGTTATTCCAAAGCTCAAATGAAATTACGCATGCACAAGCTAGTAATAAGCTGAAAAGTGTTACTGAAAATAGGAGTGGTTCTGCTATCACACTTGATTTTTCTAATGAAGGAAATTTTGACTTATGAATTTTAAGAGACTTAAAAGTTATTATTTCTTACATCTAAAGTAAGATGGGGTTTTATGAAGATATTCTTCTATCTTCTTACTCTGCTTGATATTAACTGCCTGTTTTCATTGATCAAAATGTGTATTTGAAATCACTCTTCAAAAGTAATCGTTAGATCAGAGTTAAAATAATGGAGGGGGGGCTTCCCTGGTGGCGCAGTGGTTGAGAATCCGCCTGCCGATGCAGGAGACACGGGTTCGTGCCCTGGTCCGGGAAGATCCCACATGCCGCGGAGCAACTAAGCCCGTGAGCCATGGCCGCTACGCCTGCGCGTCCGGAGCCTGTGCTCCGCAACGGGAGAGGCCACGACAGTGAGAGGCCCGCATACCGCAAAAAAAAAAAAATAATAATAATAATAATAATAATGGAGGGGATACCGTTAGGCACACTCCTGGAACCGTCTTCCAGTCTAAAGACAACGGGGTGAGCACGGTACAGGAGTCATGGGGGGAGGGCCCCTGGGAGAGGATATGGTTCGGGCGTCCTTTGAAGGGTACGTATGGGGCAGCAGACCGCAGCCAGCTATCCCTGAAAAGGCTAGTTAGTCTTCTTGGAGGCAAGTTGTATCATGTTCCAGCTAGCCTACAACCGCAAATGTTATCCCTTATGGCAGGAAAAAAAAAAATGCTAGGAACAAAAATTCCCTTCTAAAAAAATCTAGTGCGGGCTATCACTCTATTTACTGCTAACTCAGAATAATATTTTCTTTCGGTCTGCTTCTTTAATGGAGGATTTATACTTCGTTACCTTGGGGCAGCCTTCTTCATGTGGACGTGAGAAGACTGTTCATGTTGCTGTCCAGGACTTCCCTGGTGGTCCGGTGGTTAGGACTCCGCGCTTCCACTGCAGGGGGCACGGGTTCAATCCCTGGTCAGGGAACTAAGATCGAGCACGTGCCGCCGGGCGCGGCCAAAAACAAAACGAAGGAAGTTGCTGTCCTTCTCAACATCCCAATTCAGTAAATGCAGACATCTGTGAAGAAATGATGAAAATCATACTCCTTGCCTTTAAAGGAAACACAGACTTTAAGAAATGAAAGCTGAAATATGAACATAGTCCCCTTTTGTGTCTTAAATGATTTATCCACTCAACAAAGTCCTAGATTCTGCTGGACACTCCGGGGAGACCAGAGTGAGTGCAGTGGAGTCCTGTGTTCAGAGAGCTTACAGCCTAGGAGTGAAAATAAAAAACACACATTTATTTAAAATAATATTTACTATTTTAAATTTATTATTAAATTATTATTAATTTAATATTATTTAATTTAATATAATTTTATTAATTTTAATATTATTTTAATTTAATAATAATAATTTAATAATATTTAATAATATTAAATATTGATAATATTAAATAACAATAATTTAACAATATTTTAATTAAATATTATTATTAAATATTAAATAATATCAATATCGATGATATTATTAATATTAATTATTTAACATTAATATCCAATATTATTAATGTTATATTAAAATATTAATATTAATAATTAACATTAATATTATTAATGTTATTGAATGTTAAATAATATTATTTAAAATAATTTTAATATTATTTAATATAATGTAATATGATTAATTTAATATTAGTATTATTATATTATTAAATTTATTATTTATTATTTATTTAAAATAATAGGTCATAATCAGAGACCCAATCAAATAACAGTATTTGTGCCAGTGTAACAGATTTGGGCACCTGACTAGCAAGCTCTTTCTTTAAAAGTCAGACCTTGTTTTTAGGGACTTTCCTTGTAAAATTAGTAAAACTGCTTCATTTGGAATTCCATCTTTCTGAACCCTTCCAGGCATATAAGTGGTACGAGCTTGGGCACCAGAGGGGCCACTTTGCATCCGTGTGGCAGCGCTCGCTCTACAACGTTCATGGACTGAAAGCCCAGCCGTGGTGGACCCCCAAGGAAACGGGCTACACGGAATTAGTGAAGGTGAGTGTTGTCTTTGTCGAGTCCTTGTCTGTCTCGTCCTCTAAATTCACAGACGGCTTCTCGTGGAAGGGGGTGTCAGGGAGGAGACAGATTTTCTTTCCAGGGGCATTTGCAGAAAACACGGCAAAGAGGGGCTTCATCCCATCCGCCTAGAGTTTAGGTGAGATGGTGAAGAAAGAACTTTGTTGAAGAACAGATCTCAAATATTTTGGCTTTCGGACCCCTTTGCACTCTTAAAACTTATTGAGCACCCCAGGGAGTTTTGTGTGTGTGTGTGTGTTGGGGGATGATATGTATCGATATAACTTTTAGAAATTAAAACTGAAAGGAAATTTTATCTTTTAAGTGACTTCTATGAAAATAAAATAATTACTCCATTACATGTTAACATCAGTAAGTGTAAAAAATACATTTTCAAAGCAAAAAAAGTGAAGTGAGAAGATGGGAACTGTCGTGTATTTTTACAAATGTCTTTGGTGTCTGGCCTCATGGAAGACAGGAGGGTTCCACTCTTGCACCCATACACCCACCAGAGAGCAGTGATGTCATATGTCCAGTAGCCTGGGAACACTCCACTGTGTGCTCATGAAGGAATGAGCACGGAAAGAGCAAGTGACATCCTGGTATTATTAAGAAAATAGTTTTGATCTCGAAGACCCCCTCAGTGGGTCTAGGGAACTCCCTAGGTGTCCCTGGACAACACTTTGAGAACCACTGGTCTTGTCTATTAAAAAAAATTAGATGTAAATACTTTTAGAAAATGTTGTGGCAGATATATAGGATAGAGAAGTGTACGTTTCTTAAAAAAGAAACAAAATATTGGAGGCTTCTATATTGGTAGATTATATCCAAACTGTAAGAATGTCTACTTTATTATTCTGGTACAGGCTGGTCAGAAGTTTAACTCTTGCCTTGATAAGTTCCTTCTTCTTAGAAACATTAATCAAATGGAAAGTAAATTAACTCGTACTTTCAATCACTGTTTTCTACTCAAAATGTAAAAGGTAATCATGTATCTTATGAGCTAGATGGGCTTCAGTGGTCTGGCCTGAGAATCTAACTGACATATGTACATTGTTCGTATAAGAAAATACATTCTGATTTTCAGACAACTGATTATCCATATCCAATGTGTGTTTTTCAACACCACCAGGGAATTCTCCAGTTCTCAGTGGACACTGACTGGGTGTCCTACAAATTGAATTCAATTCTGATACTATCCACCTGGAGATAGCATCAGAGCCCATAATTTAAGGGCTCAGTCCCAGAACACTGACCGCACTTCAGATGCCAGTAGCAACTTTAGGTTGTCACCTGAGGTTCTGACCAACGGACTGTAAAATCAGAGGTTCCCCTGTGACCATCTCCTGGGGTTTAGTTTGTTAGAGTGGCTCACAGAACTCAGGACGTTTAGTTATGTTTGCAACTTTATTGTAAAGGATATTATAAAGGAAACAGATAAACAGGCAGATGAAGAGGTACAAGGGGTGAAGTCCAGAAGGGTCCTGAGTGCAGGAGCTTCTGTCCTCATGGAACTGGGGTACACAGCCTCCTGTCCTGTGGACAAGCTCGCCCACCCAAAAGCACATCAAATCTTGTGGTTCAAGAGTTTTATAGAGCTTAATCTGCAACCCCCATGTCCATTCCCAGTGGTGGGTGGGCTGGAAGTTCCAGCCTTCTAATCACCTGGTCTTTCTGGTGACCAGCCCCATCCTGAGGCTATCTGGGGCCCCATGCTAAGTCATTTTATTAGCATAAATTCAAGTGTGCTCAGAAGGGATCCTTATGAATGACAAAAGTCACTCCAGTTATTCATGGGTTTGGGGAGGTTTATGCCGGGAACTGGAAACAAAGACCAGATATATTTCTTATGTTATCCGAAGCCACCCTCTGGGTTTTGAGCGCAGATCCCTCCTAGCAAAAGAATCCTAACAGTTAACAGACATGGGCACATTACTAGATCTCATTCAGTCATTAATAATAATGAGTCCAGTCCATTATCACGTTATATGAAAGCACTTCCCAGGGCGAGGCCAATGCAGTTGGCAGGCCTCTGTTAGATCTCATAAGTTCCAAAAGTAGGAGTGGTCTTGGCAACATATAGCTTTACCCTTTCAGAGAATCTGGTGTAGCTGAGCTAAGAGACAATATCTTGCCCTGAGCCTCTTCGAGGCCTTAACGTAATATTGCATTTCCCTCATGACATACCCTATTTATTCATCCTCTTACCTTCCGCTATTATTTCTCCTTTTCTTCATTTATACGCTAACTTTTCCACCCTTGGAAAGGACATTCAGTTTGGCCACTGTGCTGGCCTGGATTGCAGGCAGCAGTGCTAGTCTAGTAAATACCTCCTCTCAGTTCACTACCATTCAGGGGGGGTAGGGTTACCCAGGGGCAAAACTCGTGGGCTGTTTGCACCAGGCAGTATAGCTACATTCACTCATCTGAGAGAGGTGAGAAAGGAAAAGCAAGAGTGACAAAATATTGATAATTTTGGCATCTAGGTGATCGATATATAGAGGTTTCTTACACTCTTTTCTCTACCTTTAAGTATATGTTTTACATTTTTCATAATTTTTTTTGTTAAAGAACATCTTGTTCTTTAAGACCTATAAGAATTCACTGATCAATTTGGTTGACTTGGGGAAAAGAAATTTTCAATGAGGTTTCAATAAACTTACATTAAATGAGTCTTCCTAGACCATGTTTATTCTGTATTTTATTATAAGATCAGTATACAAAAATCAATTGTATTTCTTTATACTAGCAAAAACAAACAAAAAAACCCACTCCCAGAATGAAATTAAGAAAACAATTCCATTTGCAGTAGCTTCATAAAAGAATATAAGATACCGTATTAGCTTGATATACCTTCAGTAACAAAGTCTCACCAACTAATTGTCTCACAGTTCTGGAGGCTATAATTCCAAGATCAAGGTGTCAGCTGGGCTGCTTCCTTCCAGGCGCTGTAAGAGAATCTGTTCCATCCCTGTCTCCTAGCTTCTGGTGGTTTTCTGGCAACCTTTGGAGTTCTGTGACCTATAAATTTCTGCCATCATCTTCACATGGCATTGTCCCTGTTTGTGTATCTGTCTCTGAATTTTTCCTTTTTATAAAGGACACCCTTTGTAAAAGACACCAGTCGAATTGGATTAGGGCCCACCCTAATGTCTTAATTTTAACTTTATTACCTCTGTGAAGACCCTGTCTCCAAAAAGGGTCACATCCTGAGGTCCTGGGGGAGTAAGACTCAACATGTAAATTTGGGATCATCATCCGACTCTTAAAAGATACTTAAGAATAAATCTTACAAAGAAGTGCAAGATGTACACTGAAAACTATGAAATTGTATTGGGGGAAATTTCAAACCTCTAAAGAAATGGAAACACATTCCGTGTTTATGGACCAGAAAACTTGATATTAAGATAGCAATATTACCCAAGTTGATCTAAACTTTCAACACAATCTCTATCAAAATTCCACATGGCTGGGCTTCCCTGGTGGCGCAGCGGTTGAGAATCCGCCTGCCGATGCAGGAGACACGGGTTCGTGCCCTGGTCCGGGAAGATCCCACATGCCGCGGAGCAACTAAGCCCGTGAGCCATGGCCACTAGGCCTGCGCGTCCGGAGCCTGTGCTCCGCAATGGGAGAGGCCACAACAGTGAGAGGCCCGCATACCGCAAAAAAAAAAAAAAAAAAAAAAAAAAAATTCCACATGGCTTTTTTTTTTTTTAATGGAAATTGACAAACAGATCCTAAGATTCGTATGAAAACACAAGGGACCAAGAATAGCCAAAACAATTTTGAGAAAGAACAAAGTTAGAGAACTTAGACTTGCCAGTTTCAAAACTTACTACATACAAATTAAAGTAATCAAGACAGTGTGATAGTTCCATAAGGATAGACATATAGATCAGTGGAATAAGAATTGAAAGTACAGAAATAAACCCTTACATTTATGCTTAATTGATTTTTGACAAAGGTGCCAAGACAATGCAAAGGGGAAAGAACTGTCTTTTTCACAGGTGGTCCTGGGACAACTGGATATCCAAATGCAAAAAAATAAAGCAACCTCGTACTATACATAAAAACAAACTCAAAATGGATATAGACCTAAATGTAAGAGATAAAACTGTAAAACTTGTAGAAGAAAACATAGAAGTGTTCATAACATTATTGAGTTAGGCAATGGTTTTCTTGGGTATGACACTGAAAGTACAAGTGACAAAAGACAAAATAAATTAGATTTCATCGAAACTTAAACTTTTGTGCTTCAAAGGACATGATCAATAAAGTGAAAGTAAAATCCATAGAATGAGAGGTAATATTTGCAAGTCATATATCTAACATATATATATATATATATGATATAATAAGAACTCTGAATATAATAAGAACTCTGATAACTCAATATAGAGGCAGATAAGTCGGTTAAAAAATGGGGAAAGATTTGAACAGACACTTATTCAGAGAAGATAATGAATGGCCAAGAAGCCTATGCAAAGGTGATCGATGACATTTGTCATGAGGGAAATGCAAATCAAAACCTCAATATGATACCATTAACCCTCACTGGGATGTGGCGGCAAGAAAAAAGGTGAACATTGACAAGTGGTAGGAAGGATGTGGAGAGACTGGAAGCCCCGGAACTTTGCTGGTGGGCATGCAGAGGGGTGCAGCCACTTTGGAAAACGATTTCGCAGCTCCTCAAAATGTTAAACACAGAGTTAAGGCCCAGCAGTTCTTCTCCTAGGTATATATACCCAAGAGAAATGCAAACGTATGTTCGTACAAACATGTGTCCCTGAATGCTCTTAGCAGCATTATTCCTAATAGAAACAAAGTGGCCAATAACCCAGAGGTCCATCTAGATGATGAATGAAGGAACAAACAAAATGTAGTATATTACACGATGGCAATAAAAAAGGGAGACGTGCCAAGATCCATGGTAGAGCATGGATGAACCGCGTGTTCCGTGATTCTGTCTGTATGAACTTGTCCAGAAGGCAAATCAACAGAGAGAGGAAGGCGTGAGAGCCAGGGACTGAGGAGAGGGCCTGAGGGTGAGCAGTTGCTCATGAGTAAGGAGTTACGTTTTGGTGTGATGAAAATGTTCTAAAGTTAGGTAGTGTTGATGGCTCACAAGTCTGTGAATACACTACAAACCGCTGAATTGTAAAAAGTTAATGGAGCGAGTTTTACGGTATGTGAGTTATGTCTCAACAAATCTGTTAAAAATTGGGAAACTGTGATATATCTGTTGTGGTTCAAGTATGCTGGAAACTAAACAGGTTTCTGGGGGTTGGTGACACCTAACTTAACCATCCGGGAGGCAGGTTAGAGCATCTGCTCCACAGCCATGTTGCCTGGTTTTGTTGGTTTGTCTGTTTCGTTTGGTTTTTCACTCAAGTATAACCGATTTACAATATTATGTTAGTTTCAGGTATGTAACATCATGATTCAGTATTTTCACAGCCTGTACTCCATTAGAAGTTATTGCGAGATAAAGGCTATAATTCCCTGTGCTATAGAGTATATCCTTGTTACTTACCTTTTTTATACATAGTGGTTTGTATCTCTTAATCCCCTACCCCTATCTTGCCCCTCCTCCTTCCTCTCTCCCCACTGGTAACCACTAGTTTCTTTTCTGTATCTATGAGTCCGTTTCTGTTTTGTTATATCCAGTTGTTTGCTTTATTTTTTATATTCCACATGTAAGTGATAACGTAGAGTATTTCTCTTTCTCTGTCTGACTTATTTCACTATGCATAATACTCTCTAGGTCCCTGCATGTTGCTGCAAGTGGAAGAATTTCATTCTTTTTCAATGGCTGAGTAATATTCCATTATATATATATATATATATGTATATATATATACACACACAACATCCTCTTTATCCATTCGGCTGTGGGTGACAATACAGTGGAGCAGTTTAGAGCGTTGGCTCTGTAGCCACACTGCCTGGTTTTGAATTTTTGGTCTCATTCCTGACTAGCTGTGTGACATTGAACGACACTTCTTCATGCTTCTGTTTCATTGTCTGCAAAGTGCCTGTGGAAGTAGTGCTTGTTCCGTGGCTTTTTTTTTTTTTTTTTTTTTTTTTTGCGGTACGCGGGCCTCTCACTGTTGTGGCCTCTCCCGTTGCGGAGCACAGGCTCCGGACACGCAGGCCTAGCAGCCATGGCGCACGGGCTTAGTTGCTCCGCGGCATGTGGGATCTTCCCGGACCAGGGCACGAACCCGTGTCTCCTGCATCAGCAGGCGGATTCTCAACCACTGCGCCACCAGGGAAGCCCTGTTCCGTGGCTTTTTATTTAATAAGTAGGAAGTGCTCGGTAAACATTAGTTATTGTTATCATTTATAATTTTAATTTATGTGTTACCTTGTTTTCATAGGAAAATATTTTCTAGGTGCTAACAAATTAGTCGGAAAGCCAATTTTGAAATTTTATGTATTATGGAAGTAATAACATAACAGCTAGCATGTATTAAATGCCTGTTTGTAATCATTGTGCTGAGCAGTTGTGTATATAATACTTCTCATCTTGACAACAACTCTTCAAATAGGTGTCATTGTACCCACCTGTGTTGGAGTAAGTAAGGATTAGAGAAACTAAGAAATTTGCCCAAGGCCCTATATTTAATAGGTCAGGGCTGGGATTGGAACCGAGGCCTCCTTATCCTCAAGTCCATGCCTTCACTGGTACCTCACTACGCCCTCAAAGTTACTGAGGTCTGCTCTTATGTCTCATGTTATTGTCCTTCTAGCCAATTAAATCTTTATTTCAAAATTCTATTTCTCTGGGCTTGATTTCAGCCCTGCCTGTTTTAAGCTCCGCTTCATCTAAGAAGGAAAAAAGCAAGTCCTGGGCGTTAATCACAGGGTCCCCAGCAGCATAGAGTCTCAGAGTGTGTGACAGCTGTGGGTTGTGATTGTAAAGTTAGCTTTACTTCACTAACTACCTTGATTTGCATAACATGATTTGCGTAACATCGTATATGTGATGACTTTAAAAAACAGAATTTCGGGTGACCACTCACCGGTAGTGAGTATGACAAGGCAGAACTTTCTGTGTGAGGAACCCAGGGCCCAGAACCGCTTAGCTGACACACACTTGCACATCAAGAGTTTTTTTCCATTTTCACATGACAGATTTGACTCTTGTGGATCACGGACCATCACCCAGGCATTCATATTGTAAGGTGGAAACCCTCGAGACGGGGTAGCTGCCATGTTTGGCCAAAATCCTTTTAGAATAATTGCCCAGATCTGGCCCTTATGTAATGATTAACTGCCATGCATAGCACATTTTCATTTAAATTATTTTCATTGTATGTTCCAGTGAGCTGTAGAGTGCAATTTTCTTGAAGGCACGGGACAATGTTCAGTAAAATGTTATCATCTGTGTTTTTCCACTTTGTTGAATTGTCATTGTTTCCCCTTGTTGTGTAGCTTGCAATTTGGCAATTCTGTGCACTGGGGGTGTTAAGAGGCTGTGCAACTCGATGAAAAAAATTTGGAGAAAAATATCCCAGTAGAGTTTTCTCTTTTAGGCGTATGTTCATTAAAATTGAGTACTTTTTTTGGCCCAAATAACAAATATGAAAACCCTAAGTGTTCGGGGGCTATTTAACATAGAAATTGAAACAAAAATAGATTAATGTCTTTGCTAGGTTATAAATAGAAAAGGGAAAAGAAATCTCTTCCAGTGAGAGGAAAGCCATCATACTTGAGAATTTTGCTGTTCTTCTTTTTGAGATTAGCTTTTTGATCCAAATTATTCCGTGGCTAATTTAGATGTAAACATGCATGCATTGAAACCGCTGTCGTAACATGGAGAACACAACAGCCAATAGCAACTGAAAACCATAGTTCAAAATAACCCTTTTCTATTTTTGTCCCTGCTACCTAACTCTGCATTCACCACTGGGAAAAGGGGAAACTCTTGCATGCTTTTTCTGAGTTTTTCACAGCATTTGCTCTGATAGAAACATATAGCATCACAGATAAGTTTTCCCTCCTCATACGGTAGTTTTATTACAGTTGGAGAAGTGCCCAGTAAAACTTGCCAGTGTTGTGACACAGTGCATAAGAATGATTGATTGAATGGTACTCTTCCTGGCATTTTCTCTCAGACTCTGGCTTTTATTAATTAAAAAACCCATTGTGTAGGAATAATGCCACCTGGACAAAAATAGGACTTATACAGGAGTGAATTCATGGTTCAGCATTTGTATCTGTGTGATTAAAGATTTGAATATTTTCACTGAACTGCTTTTGAAATGAATAGGATTGAGACAGAAGCAGAAATGTCAGACTTACAGTGGAATTAATCTATAAAGTAAGAGGATTATCAGTTTTATAGAAAAGTAAGTATCATACTATAAAGAAGTGCTGAAAGCAGTTTCTTAAGATTAACATAATAGTTTAATCCTATTTTTCTAAATCAGACTTTCAACTTTTGGATTCCAATGATACTTTCACTAAAAATAACAATAGGAGTCCAGAGAATGTACAGAATTCGATGGTTATGTGATTTAAAAGTTTACTTTAGAAGCAGGTTGGTTTTGCTCTCTGCTCTGACACCTTGGGGAAGTCATTTCATCTATCTGGGCCTCGGTTTCTTTCTCTCCAAATGCAAAATAATTGCCTCAGTTCCTCCTCTCCCACAAGGTGCAAAAACAGAACAAAACACAACAAAATGCCACCATCATGGATGTTCCCGTGTGTGTTTAAGTGTGAGCCCTTAATAAGAGCTGCCACTCTGCTACGATTATACGAGGGTCTAAGATGCCAGTTTGGGCAACATATCAAAGGGGTGAGATACTAGAAATTCTTTGAATTATTTCAAACTAAAAGGTCATTTTCTTTCTCAAAGCAAAATTGATGAGTTTTCAATATTTGTCAGTTTTTTTAAAATGCCTGAAAATTGGCTTTATCTCTGGTCCACCTCGGGAGCTTGCAGTACAGTGTTTGACTTGCAGACCCGGGCACTACACCGCAAGCTGCATCTGTAGGTCAGATGCGCCATCTGCAGCTCCAAAATGTTTGATCAAGCAGTGTTACCGAAAGTGGGATCTGGCTGCTTCACCGCTCAAGAGCTGGCGTGCAGGGATGGGGGCGGGGAGAGGACGAGGTGTGTGGCTGCGGACTCCTGTGCAAAGGACAGCCAGGGGGCAAGAGCTTTTCCAGGTGCGGGGAGGCGCTACACGCAGGAACAGCACAGGCAGCTCCGACAGTCGTCCTGAAATTGGTCATCGGTGGTCTGACGAGCGTCCTCTTGACTGTTTTATTTTTTACTTATTTATTTTTTTTGCGGTACGCGGGCCTCTCACTGTTGTGGCATCGCCCGTTGCGGAGCACAGGCTCCGGACGCGCAGGCGCATGGCTCTCCGTGAGCGCCATGGCTCACGGGCCCAGCCGCTCCGCGGCACGTGGGATCCTCCCGGACCGGGGCACGAACCCGCGTCCCCTGCATCGGCAGGCGGACCCTCAACCACTGCGCCACCAGGGAAGCCCTTGATTGTTTTAAATACAATTAATCTTCAGTTCCGGGGTCGGTTTGTTCCCATTTCCTTGAGGCCAATTCTCGGGGCAGCTTTCGTCATGGCTACAGCCTGCTCCTCGTGTAGTTCCCTTCTTCCACCCGGTGAGGGTTTCAGTGTCTACAGGACAGCTCACAGGATAGGGCTCAGAATATTATCTGTAGCCCTTGAGGAGCAACTAAAGGTCCTTGGCTTTGCTTACTGACTAAACTGTTATTGTTTTGTCCTGTTTGACTGCTTTTCTTTGCTTCTGCATTTTCTCACTTCTCTGATTAAACGTACTCCTTGGCTAAAGTTTTTCCACAGACAAAAGGCAGGCGGAGGACATGGGAGGCAAGGACCACAGGGTCCTGCTCTGCTTCAGTAGGTCACGATCTATATCTTAATGTACATACACACTGATCGATGCATGTACACATACACATTATAGATAACTTGCTTATCTGTTTATCAAGTGGTTAATTTATGTATAAACAGAAAGTCTCAAAAAAAAAGAAAGTCTCTGTCAGACTTGCAGCCCCTCGAGATTAGGGGCGTTGGGGTTTTTACTCCCTCCTGACCTAGCCCGGTGCACCGTTCCCTGTGGGTAGAGCAGGGAAGGGATGACAGAACTTTATTTCCCCTTTTACCTTCCTCTGACTGAGAATGCTGGCTGACATCCCTGCCAGTCTGGGCTAGAGTACAGGAATGTGGGTCTCCTATGCACTCTGTGTCCTTGAAGCCCTCAGGCTGGCTGCTTCTCCTGGCAATCTGGGCTATCTTTTTGCCTTTCTCCTAGGAGAAGAAACCCCTTTTCTCCCACTCTTTAGAAAGAGCAAAATCCAGTCCTCCAAGACGCTTCTCTTGCCCTGTGCTAGGTACTTTATGCTATTCTTTCCCCCTCAGTAAGGATACGAGAGACTGTACATACAAAGCGGCAATGGCCAGACCATTTAGAAGCATAGAACCTTGACCTACAATCTGCAACAGCCTGCCAGGGAAACGAACCCCTTTTCTGCAATAAATAAACCAGGAAGCCAGCCTACTGTAAATCAGACTGGCAGGAAGCCAGATTACTATCTCCAGTGGCAATCCAGAAAGCTAAACAATAACTTCTGTAACATTCTGCCCCAAATGGCCAGGACTTGATTAATAACTGACAGCTTTCCTAGTTTCTGTCCCCGCTTCCAACTTAGGACCAACCGGAGAAAGTAAAATATGCTCCGCTAACCGATCACTAGGGAACACCCAGCTTCTAGTCAGCCTGCCTACAGCTTCCCCAGGCCAACAGCCTCCAATCAGGGCACCCCTGAATCCTTCTCTTTTTTCACTAGAAAGTTTTCCCACGTCTCTGCCAAAACACTGGTGACGGTGGCAGACTCCCTTGCTTGTCTGAATAAATAGCCTTTGCTTTTCTCATTTGGTTGGTCCTTGTTTATTTCCACGATAAGAAATGTCAGGTGTTTTCCTTTATTTTTATATTCAAACTTGAAAAACAGGAGGTCTGATTAAGACGCACTAGGACCAGCAAGAGATTGCTCCTTCAATGCTACTAATTTCCCTAGAGATTTTACTAAAATCAGTTTGCTGTGAGAGCATTGCACGCGCTATGGTGTTTGCTTGGATTTCATAACTCCAGCTCAGCACTCAGGAGGATGTCCCTCTACCGTGGTATATTCTTTCTAAGGCAGGGGACACTGCTACCCATGTCTTCTCATCACAGTGTAAAGTATAGGCATGTTTTAGCAAAGATTTAAGTAAAATGACTTTAAAAAATCAGATCTATAATTCCTAAAATAATTAACTATAGCCAGCATGTTCTTAGATAATTAGGTAAAAATGGTATACATTTTAGTAATGCACCACTATTACCAATTCGTTCTAACTCCAATTTAATGCATAAACTTGGCCTGGAATAGGCTTCGACCACACGCCTTCTCTTAATTTAGAGTCAGAACCTTTCAAAGTACGTACACATCTCTGGGACTTCTCAGTTGCCAATGTCTATATTTTCTCAGTTCCCTTTTTTCTTAACAGCTAATCACACACAGTTACTTACCTAATCTTGCTTATGTTAACCTGAGCTCTGTGAATTCTTGTATTATGGTTTGTTCACATGTTAAAAGCTTAACTCTTCCTGACTTTTTCCATGACTATGCTTTATTTTGCTGCTATAGACTTACTTGTTTCCTGATCCCTTCCCATCTGCTATTTGCTTTCTTAGCTGGATCTAGTTCTAACCTGAACCTGCATTAGTGTTACAGGTTACTTGTGTCCCCTCAAGAATCATATATTGAATTCCTAATCCTGTTAGTACCTCTGAATATGACTGTACTTGGAGACAGGCCCTTTAAAGGGGTAACGTTAAAATGAGGTCATTAGGGTGGGCCCTAATCTAATATGACTAATGTCCTTATAAGAAAAGGAAATTTGGACACACAGGGGTATATGCACACACAGAGGAAAGACCATGTAAGAACATGGAAGATGGGCATCTACAAGCCAGGGAGAGAGGATTCAAAAGATACCAAACCTGCTGACACCTTGATCTTGAACTTCCAGCCTCCAGAATTGTGAGGCAATGCATTTCCGTTGTTTAAGTCACTCAGTCTGTGGGGTTTTGTTATGGCAGCCCTAGCAAACTAATGCATTAGTGACTTTCCTTACTTAGCAATCTGCAACATTTCCTAACTGCCTAAGCAAAAATGTTTCTCTGAATGGGCCCATTTTCCTCCATAGAAGAAGATATTTAAAGCTCAGTTGGATGAATTCTGTTTGATTTAGGACAAAATTAAAGTGATTTTATATCAAGCTTCAAGCATCATAATCAATTTTATCATCATGAGAGCACATCATGGAATTGGGGGGATACCATCTGTGATGCAAGGAAAGTTGTATAGGCCAAGAGGCAAAGAGAAATTAGTTAACAATAAATCAATATATGGATTACCAGAGTTTAGCTTAAAATGTAAGCTATGAAGCTGAGAATTCTTTCTTCTGTCTTGCTACTACCTTTCTATCACATGAAACATCATTGCTTTGGTGATCTTTTGCAGACACATTAGAGGGACTAGTAAAGGCTTTTGCAGGCCAATAGGATTTTGTTTCAAAACTTCACTAGAAGGTTGAATTATATATTACAAGATCCTTCTAGTTTAAGAGAAAAGAAGGTAAGCGGTCGAAAATAATCAGCTGTTAGAGCTGCCTAGAAAATATGAATGAGGAAGGGTTAAGCAAAACTGTACACATTCATTTACCACCTCCCACACAAAACCTCACGTAAATGGCAGTAAAATAATAAAAATGGTATAAACCCACAAGTTAAAAAAAGAAAAAAACAGGAGGGAGACAATAACAGATGGACAATGTCAGCATGATTTTTGGAAAAGGAAAAGAGAAGTAGCTAACTTAACAGATCCAAGAAAGCTGAGATGGAAGTAAGTAATTACAGAGGGACTCTTCTCAAAAGAAGAAACTTGCTACTATAGCAGTTAAAAAAAGTGCATGGCCTCCCAAAATAGGGTTGTCTATCCTGACATTTTAGGGTGCCCCGTGAAAACACTGGTTTGACATATACCCATCAGTGAGGCCTGTCAGTCGTAGGCCCTGTCCTTTCCCATAGCATTTCCAATCAATAACTCAGTTCTGGGCTTCCCTGGTGGCGCAGTGGTTGAGAGTCCGCCTGCCAATGCAGGAGACACGGGTTCGTGCCCTGGTCCGGGAGGATCCCACATGCCGCGGAGCAACTAAGCCCATGAGCCATGGCCGCTAGGCCTGCGTGTCCGGAGCCTGTGCTCTGCAACGGGAGAGGCCACAACAGTGAGAGGCCCGCATACCGCAAAAAAAAAAAAAAAAAAACTCAGTTCTATAGGACTCACACCCAAGGATCACCACACATTGGAGAGACCCCTCAACATGAAAGAAAATAAAACAAAAATGGAAAGAATGCTGTGGTTCAGGGGAAACAAAATTGGGGGAGCAAATGCCAACTTAATATCTCTAATATACTTGAAGCAAGAAGAGAAGAGAGTGTAGCCATGAAAAAAGAACAGGATGCTGTAAAAAGGAACAAAGAAATTTTAAAATTTGATTTGCAGAAATAAGAATTTAATAGCACTATTGGAAGCTAAGTCAAGGGAATCTCCCAAAAGAAAAAAACAAAAAGACAAAAATGGAAATAGAAAAGTTTTGAAAATTAGAGGCTCAATTTAACATGTCTAATGTACAAACAAAAGAATTTCCAGGAAGAATAGGAAAAAAAGATGGAGAAGAAATTATTAAAGAAATAATACTATATAGTCTAGAATTGAAAAATGTGAGTTTCCGTATTGAGGGGAGCATTAAGTGTTCAGCACTTACACTAACGCACATTTCCACAAAATTTCAAGTAACCAGAAATAAAAAGATCTTAAAATTCTCATCATTATCATCATAGCGCTATCCTTATATAGCACAGTTACTTTTAGCACATTTAATCTTCTTAGAGACTCCTGAGGGAAGAAGCAGTATTTTATGCTCTTTACAAGTGAGGACTCTAAGGCACAGGGTGGTTAAGTAACTTGCCTGATAGCACACAGCTAATAAGTGGCACAGTCAGATTTTCAAACCAGGCAGCCTGGCTCCCATGTTTTACACCCCTAACCACTACACTGTATTGACTTTTTATAAAGCTTCTAGAGGAGAAAAGAAAAAAAAGAATCCAAAAAGCGTCAGATTTCCCAACAGCAGCACTAAATGTTATATAATGCAATGGATCAATGCTTTCAAAAGTCTATATAGGGGCTTCCCTGGTGGCGCAGTGGTTGAGAGTCCGCCTGCCGATGCAGGGGACACGGGTTCGTGCCCCGGTCCGGGAGGATCCCACGTGCCGCGGAGCAGCTGGGCCCGTGAGCCATGGCCGCTGAGCCTGCGCGTCCGGAGACTGTGCTCCGCAACGGGAGAGGCTACAACAGTGAGAGGCCCGTGTACTAACAAAAAAAAAAAAAAAAAAATGTCTATGTAGAAATTATTTACTACCTAGAATTCTGTACATAGTCAAGCCGTCAATCAAGTGTAAGAATAACTTCAGATAAGTCAGAAAGACAAAGACCGATACCATATGATATCACTTATATGCGGAATCTATAAAACAACACAAATGAACATATATACGAAACAGAAAGAGACTCAGAGACACAGAAAACAGACTTGTGGTTGCCAAGAGGGAAGGGGTATAGGGGAGGGATGGATCGGGAGTTTAGGATGAGCAGATGCAAACTATTATATATAGGATGGATAAACAACAAGGTCCTACTGTAGAGCACAGGGAACTGTATTCAATATCTTGCGATAAACCACAAAGGAAAAGAATATGAAAAAGAATATATATATATACACACACACACGTATAACTGAATCACTTTGCTGCACAGAAGAAATTAATACAACATTGTAAATACTTCAATAAAATTTTTTTTAGAAGAATAGCTTCAGACCTTTTTAGAAATTCAGTTTTACCTGTGGTGTGTCCTTTCTCAAGAACACAGATCATCCTTTATCCAGATTAGAATCCAATAATTAGGGGGCCTCATACTGGGCAGGGGTCAAGAGAAGTTCCGTGATGACAGTTGTCCAGCAAAAGCCCAGACACCGACCAGTTCAGAACAGAGCAAGGCAGTTGGCTACTGGAGGGTCATCTTCAGAGAAAGAGAGAAAGAAAGTAATAGCTTATATGATGTTTTTGGCAAAGCATAGAATACTATAAGAGATGTTACAGCGCTCTTGCAGGGCTTTAAAGAAGAAACAGTGATAAGGGCGTTACAAAATTAAGCCAAAGAAAAGGAGGCAGAATTTATAAATGCTGCATGTGAAATGAAGTGTAATCGTTACAGCTCAGTAAAACCCAAATGTGAGTTTACCCAGGTGTATGAAAGGTTTGTGACATGAGCTGAGCTGCTGGATGAAGAAGAGGGAAAAGAAGACATCCAACTCTTAACTTGTTCCCTTCCCTGACAGAAAGTGAGAGATCAAGTCTGGAATTAATAAATCAAGAGATAGCAATATAAACATATTCTATAGATAGAAGCAGGCAAATATGAGAAAAAAATATTTAAAGGAATTAGTTGGGGGTTGGACTCTGGACTGGGAAAAACTTGCGTAAGATACTGCTGCTTTCATTATAAGACTTGGGGTGATATTTGACTTTGAAAAAAAATGTGTATGTCTTAATTGAATGAAGGGAAATAGTAAGGGAAATAGTTAAGAATTAGTCTGCTCCTCTAAAGGCTTTCTGCAAGAAATCAGTTTGAGGAGCAGCCTTTAAAAATAGGACTTAATCGGACGTGGAAGAGAAAAGCGTGCCATCCAAGCGGGCTGAGCAGAGTATGTGGGAAAGGAGGCAATGGCCCTGAACTGGAGGGAGGGTGCGGGTCGAGGGGAGCTGGCGTACAGTTTGGGGCCGGTGAGGCTTGACACTGGGAAGTCCATCTGTAGATGACCGGAGCGCCAAATGTAGCTGAGGGTTAACTGAGAGGCGTGTGCGGAGGACGGGTTGGTGAGGCCGTGAGGCACTGTGAAAACAAGCGAGTCTCTGTTTTCTAAAGCCTGTGCCTCCAGAAGAGGAAACAAACGTGAATCAGAAGCTGTTGTCTTCCGGGCAACCAACTCAGATACTAACCCTGTGAGCTTCTCTTTTCAGTTTCATGAAATGAATGAATTTAGGGTCAGGGAATTAATAGGTCAAATGAAACCTTTAAAAATGTAGGCATGGCCCGCTCTGTGTGAGCCTTCAAGTTCCTGTTGGAATTTCCTAGAAAGCGGAATTTTTTGCCAAGTCAGACAACTAATGACGTTACTGTAGAGAAAGTAGGTTTCTTCTCTCCTTCTCCTTCTCCTTCTTCTTCCTCCTCCTCCTCCGCCTCCCCGCCTCCCCCCTCCCTTTCTCTCTCTCTCACGAGCACACACGTGATTAGGTCTGGTCTTTAATCCCCTGCAACCCTGTGAATTTTTATATAGTGCGGTTCATTGGTTTGCGCTTGAAAATGCCATTCCCGGGTCCCATTCCAGATTTCTCCCCGATGCCCGTAAAAGAGACCCGCCATGTCTTTCCGAAGCTGAAAAACACCCCCAAGCACAGTCCTTACTTCAGTAGAAAAAACGTTTCTGTTGGACACGTAGGGGATCGTGATGCTTGTGATCTCTGTGTTTTTCATCATGTCACCAGGTAGAACTGGTGTGGGTCTGGTTAGCCCAGCTGCGCCCCCTTTGAGACGCACCCAGTTCCCAGCCAGGGACGCCTTGTTCCTGCAGTATATGTGCCCAGTGTGTGCCCTGAAAGCCACAGGAGACGGGGACCCACGGCCGCTCTGCTGCCCCAGAGGGGCGCAGGGCCCCGAGCCCCCCGCAGGCTGACACCCCCCTCCCACAGCTGCCCCGGGGATAATCGGGGGGGCACCGCAGAGCCGGTTCTGGCGCTAGATTGCGAGGCCTTAGGCTCAGTCACCGGCCCAAGTCCTCTGTCATCCCTAAAGTGGAAAAGTCTCCACCGCACTCACAGCACAGACACTTCCAGTTGTCACATTCCACGACAGACTGCTGAACTCTAAAGAGGAAATGCTGGTGGCTGTTTCGTGATGAAAATAAACGTCCGTGGGGTGTCTGCTCAGCACTGAGCGTAACTGTAGAGCAGGTCGGTGGCCCTGCCGCGAGAGTGTCTCCAGTTTGGGACCGACTGGGAGACCCTGCATCTGTTTGCTCCTTTCAGCCAGAGTCTGTCCTCCAGCACCCCTGCGGCAGGATTAACAAGGGCAGACACGAAAGTGTTTTTCTAAAGTCATCACTATTCCTGGAAAAGTCCCTCTGCAGCAACACTTCCGGGGGGGAACCCGGGGGAAGGGGGGGGCGGAAGGGGGCAGGAACCACATTTCACGTGTAAAAGACAGCCTGCCCTTAAAGAAAGCTTAAACATTTTATTTAGTGATGCAGTCACATGAGCACTTTCCCTGGGGCTTTGCGCCCTATTGTAGGAACAAAAGATCAGCTCTTTCCAAAGATGTCCCTAAAATCAGCTTTCAAAAGAAATGAAAGAAGCCACTAAAATACTGGGAGGGCACAGGGTGAGAGCCTGCCTGCGGTATCGGGCACTGATAACCTCATTTGAAAAGTGATTTCAACTGTTAGAGAGGTAATTCTCTCCTGTCTTTGTGGTATTTTAACAAGAATTAGACGGATTTATCTAACAACTTGAGTAAGTTACAGTGGCTGTGGGGCGTGTTGGCAGTTTCGGTACATTTGGGGAGACGTATCTGGGGTGCATTCTCATTCCTTTCCGTGATCTTGGGATTCTTGAGAAAACCATGGTCTTCTCTCACTCTGGGGACCTAAGTGAGCGTTTTTGAGCACCTCTTAATTGCAATGCAGTCTTTGACTTACTATTTAGGAATTACCTTCTTGGGATGAAATAATATTGAAACTGTTACCAGACCAGGTTCGTTTACCAGGTCCGCAGCAGCAAAGAAAGGATTTATTCACAGGCAGCCAAGGGAGGAGACGGGAGAACCCGTCTCAGATCTGCCTCCCTGAAGGCAAGGAGCTTGAGATATTTATGGGATAAAGAAGTAGGGTGATCTTAGGTGGGGGGGAGGGGAGGTGAGGTAATCAGTGGTCTGCCCAAGGTGTTTCTAAGTTACATGCTTCTTCATGGAATGTATATGTAAAAATGGAGGGACTTCCCTGGTGGTCCAGTGGTTAAGACTCCATGCTCCCGATGCAGGGGACACAGGTTCAATCCCTGGTCGGGGAACTAAGATCCCACATGCTGCATGGCATGGCCTAAAAAAAATTTTTTTTTAATAAAACAAAATAAATAGATAAAATAAAATAAAAATGGAGGCACTTAGCACGATCTGAGCCTGCAGGTTTGGGTCCTCGACATCAAACGGTCATTCATCAGACACCTATAGAGGCCCAGTTTTAGGGTCAGTGGTCCCAGCCGGCCTTAGCCAGCTGGAGCTTGAACTAGACACAGCTGACTCCAAGTGCCTGGAAAACAACTCAGGCAAACGTCTTATTGTTTAGACAACAGGAGGCTTGGAGGGTCTGCAATTTGCAAGAAAATAATTAAGGCGAGCGTGGGTAGTAAAGTAGGCTGCAAGCAGTTATATAGCAAACTCTAAGACAAACTCAAGAATTTCTGTTTCAAGTTTCTGTTAACCCAATGGGGCACAGTTTCAGGATGGGTTTTTTAACTCCATGGGGCATGGTTTCAAGATTATTTGTGGACAGGTGATCCACACCGGCAGAGAGCAGGGCGATGATTAGAGCAGCTCTAGATTTTGACACAAATCAGGGGGTGGGTTTCATAGAAATATAAAATCAGTTCGTGCAGCTGCTGTGGAAAACAATATGGAGGGTCCTCTAAAAATGAAAAATAGAACTACCAAAGGACCCAGGAACCCCATTACTGGGTCTATATCCAGAGAAATGCAAATATAATTCAAAATGAAATATTTTGAGATATCTGCACTTTTGCGTTCATTGTACCCTTATCCACAATAACCAAGATATAGAAACAACCTAAGTGTCCATCAATGGCTGAGTGGATAAGGAAGATGTAAGACACACACACACACACAATGGAACACTATTCAGCCATGAGAAAAGAAACCCTGCCATTTGTGACTTGGATGGACCTTGAGGGGACCAAGTGAGATAAGCCAGACACAGAAAGACAAATACGGTATGGTATTACTTACAATGTGGAATCTCAATTTAAAAAAAAAAAAAAGTAAAACTCATAGAAACAGAAAGTGGAAAAGTGGTTGACAGGGGCTGGGGGCGAAGGAAGTAGGGAGAGGTTTGGGTAAAGGGTACAAACTTCCAGCTACACGATGGATAAGGTCTAAGGATCTGATGTGTAACATTGTGACCGTAGTTGATAACACCGTATTGTATAATTGAAATTTGCTAAGAGAATAGAATTAAAATGTTCTCACTCCCCAAAAATCAAATCAATAAATATGTGAAGTGATAAATGTGTTAATTCATCAGGTGGGGGGGATTCCTTTCACAATGTGTACGTATATAAAATTACCACGATCTACATTTTAAATATCTTACAATTTTATATGTTAATTAAGCCTCAAAGCTGAATTTTTTTACAAAAGAAATGTCAATAGACTCAAAGTAACAAGGGGGAAAAATGCGGTAGAAAATCAGTATCTAATCTTAAAATCTACCGCTTGCCCTAGAATATTGTAATATACCTAATGTGGTCACACAATGTCACAAGTGTTCCCTGGGTTTGGCTGAAGTTGGTACCGTGTCTTCACACAAATCTCTGAGGGTATCTGTCTTTGGTGGAGTCCTCAGCTTGCTCTGTCTTCCTGGCTCCTTCTGGGTTTTCCAACATTGAATCGTTAATTCATAAGGCACGGGTTGGTAAAAACACTTCACACCTTCTCTTGTGCTTTGCTCCACCCAGTAATGGGTCATCCAGGCTTCTCTTGAATACTTCAAAAGACAGAGACCCCTGTTTTATGAGGCAGCTCGGTCCACTCTCAGAGCCGATGGTCGCTTCCATTTTGTGTGTGTGTTTATAACTCATCAGCTTTACTTCCTTGCGCTTGAGCCCTGATTCTCGGTGAAATCATCTATTGTGTCCTCTTCCCTATCCGGGTACCAGTCGACTCCACGACCGCATCCACTTCCCATGCAACGTAGAAATGTGTGAAATTATTACGGTTTCAAGATCCTGGTTTTCTCTGTGTAACCTATAGCCTCTTTCACGCCGTTTTTATTCTTTTCTCCTGATAGTAGTTCTTCCTAGGCTGCCACTGCGGATGCTTGCCCTTGGCCTGCTGTCCCCCACGGCACCACCCCTCTTCCGTGCCCACTTACCAGTATCGCCGTGCAGTGAGGGTTCCCAGGAGGAGAGCCTGTCCTTCTCCTCCCATGGGATCTGCCCGCACCAGCCAGGCGCTTGCTGACAGAGCCTAAGGCTCCCTCAAAGTGAGAAGTCAAAGAAATGTTTTTGTTCGGCTGAATTCTAAACACGAGGACACTTATTGGCTTTATTTTGCTACTAATTTTATAACACGGCGCATGCTCCAATGGACATTTGTCCAATGTTCTTGAAAGTTTAATTGATACTTACGACGTTGAATGGCATCTTTATGAGGCCCTCTATTGGGAGGTGGAATTAAGTCTGTGATTTGCGTGCCAGTTTGGATGCTGGAGTGGCACGGGGACTGTACGGCAGGGTCCTGATGTAATAAGATCAACAAGGTTAGTCCTCTTGGTCGGTTAGGGTCTGTGAAAAACAACGACCTTTAGGCAAACTTGAAAACAAATCATAGACGGAATTGCTCTCGGCAGTTCCTGGGAATTATTGAAACGTTTATGCTGCAAAGGCACTTGGTTCTGAGAAATAATTATGAGGTGGGTTTTTTTACACCCTTGACAAGAGGTCCTAGAGGAAGTTGAAATAAGTAATCTAGATGAGAAGGGAACATTTCATTACTTATTAATCGGACAAACAAAAAGCTGAACGTCACTATAAGGGGTTTTACCAGAGGCATATTTTCAGTCCAGTAAAACCAGAATCTTCCCTCTAGACCTTAGAAAGAAACTGGAAGTTAATCCGAGATGAAGGCCTTGCAGCGATGGATAGAGCCCAGGGCCTGTTTCTGCCTGAAGATGAGAACCTGAGGGAAAAGGGTGACTGGAGCCAGTTTACACTGTGGCAGCAAGGTGAGCGTGCTACTTCCAGATCATTCTCTGCAACCTGATGGGAAGGGGGCACTTCTGGCGATACCTCCCAGAGCCAGGGTTCCCTGACTTAAAGGAAACTGCCTGGGAAACCCAGATTATGAAAGCCTATTTGTTGCTTCTTGAAACTATGTAGGAACACTCATCTGTGTGTGTGTGTGTGTGTGTGTGTGTGTGTGTGTGTGTGTGTGTGCGTGTAAATATATGGGTGTGTATATGCATGTGTGTATTTGGATAAATATACATATGTTGTATTTTGGTTTTCCTGGTCTTTCCTGTGAAATGATATGTGACAAAGAGTAACCCTACTGTACAGACGTAACTGAAGAGCCCACCCACCACGTGCTCATAGATGCCTAGAAAGGAGCTTTCCTGAGCCTCTTTTGCTCCTGTACCTTGGAGACGATGTTGCGTGCCAAAATGATATCACCGCGGTGAGAGCCGTGATGACAAACCGGAGTGACAAGTCAATAATAACTAGGGTCTGAGCTCATCAAGAACAGGAAGAGGTTCCCAGTCAACCTAATATTCCTTGAGGTGTACCCAGGCCCAGGTACACAGACAGGGCCCCAATCTGTGTGTGTCCCATGAGTTAATATATCAAAATGAGGAGCACTGAATTTTATCTTTAAAGCTCTCTCCAACTCTCTTCTGGAAAATTCAAGTTAACCGGGGTTAACGGTAGCTGAACAAAAGTAAATCCATCTTGAAGACTAAACAGCGTGTGTCACACATCTTTAACGGCAGAAAATAAGTTGAGAGGATGATAAGCAGTTGCTTTATATTACGGGACAAATAGCACTGTTGTTTATGTCGGAATGCTTTCAGAATACTAAGATTTACACGTCAGAGAAAGAAGAACGACTTCAGTAATATTTTCAGGGAAATGTCCAACAGAAGAGATGTCACATGATTTCAAGTGACTGTGTCAGCTTTTTGCCAACAAGATTTTTTAAAATAGAGCTTTAATAAGGTCGATATGTGAACAACATGCTAATTTTGTCTATTGGCATCTTACTAAATGAGTCAATTCTGTTGGCCTTAAGCATTCACCAGTTCATGTGATGGCGCCGTTCCATTAACGTCCTCATGCTTCATAGAAGTTACTGGGCTTCCTACACTAAGTCTCCAGAATAGTATGCATCCTGGCAGTAGTTTCCGGAAACCGTAGTCTCTGCTAAAAGCACATGCTTTAATAAGGTTGAAATGTGCAAAGCATTATGGGGCATATAAAAGTGTTAAACAAGAAAGGAAATAAATAATGGAGACAATTCCGTTGGGGGCAACATTTTGACTTTTAAGGTTTTTGTGTATTTAAAAAAATGTTTTAATGGTAGCACAGTACATATAACTTAAAATTTACCACCTCAACTGTTTTCAAGTGTACATTCAGTGGGGTCACGTATATTCATATTTTCATGCAACCAATCCCTAGAACTGAGTTTCCTCTTGCAAAACTCAAACTCTGCCCCCAGTAACAACACTCCCCATTGCCCTCCCCCAGCCCTTGGCAACCACCGTTGCACTTTCCGTTTCTATGAATTTATTACTTCAGACATGTCATAGAAGTGGAATCATACGATATTTAACTATAAATTTTCATATATTTTGATTATACCTGATTTTCCATGAATTCGAGTAATTTCTTAAAATATTTTTTACTTCCTCGATCTTTGTTAAATTCTTCTTCCCACTGAATGGAATTTGCGTGTCCTTTTCTTTCTCTCTCCTTAAGTTTGACAGAGTGTTCTAGTGTGTTCTTTAAAAACCTCAAATTATATCTTACCTTATTTTGATTTTTTTTTCTAACTCCTGCTTTTATATTTTTCTTCCTCCTCATGTTCTTTTTGTTGTTTGTTTTATCCATTTTTTTTAAACTTTTCAATCAGAACTTCTTAGTAAATTTATTTTCATTCTTTCGTCTTCATTAATAAAAGCATTTAAGGCTATGGACTGATCTCTGGATTTAGCTTTGGATACTTTCCTTAAGCTATAATTTCTATTTTCACTTGTATTATTCCCCCCCAGAAACGACTTCAGTTTTATCTCAATTTCCATTTCGATTCAAAATAATTTAGAAGTGTGTGTATGTGTTTTATAAGTATCTGTTTTCCAATCAGTTGCAGTCAATTAAGTAGAACTTAATTTCTAGTTTTTTAATTTATTTTAATTTTAATTTTAATTTTTTTTGTGGTACGCGGGCCTCTCACTGCTGTGGCCTCTCCCGTCGCGGAGCACAGGCTCCGGACGCGCAGGCGCAGCGGCCACGGCTCACGGGCCCAGCCGCTCCGCGGCACGTGGGATCTTCCCGGACCGGGGCACGAACCCGTGTCCCCCGCACAGGCTCCGGCCGTGGCTCACGGGCCCAGCCGCTCTGCGGCATGTGGGATCTTCCCAGACCGGGGCACGAACCTGCGTCCCCTGCATCGGCAGGCGGACTCTCAACCACTGCGCCACCAGGGAAGCCCTCTAGTTTTATTTTATGATCATAAAATAATACAACTCCCACAGTTGCTCTTTTAAGAAGATTTATTAAAGTTCTTTGTGGTGTTTTGTTTGTGGTTCCAGGCTTCTGGGAGGAACCAGTAACTGTTTTCTGGAAACAAATTTCACAGTTTAAAGAATTTTGAAGGCAGCTAGTATTGTAGCTTGCATAGAAGCAGGGTGGCACCCCTGAAGGCAGATGCCCTGTTGGCCTGGAGACAGAGGGGACGGAATCCTGCAGCAGGAGGGGTCAGGAAGATGAGGAGAGGGAGATGGCAGGGTCGTTTCTTAGCCACACTGAGAGCTCAGATTCAGACAAGAGGCCCATGAGGACCTGACTTGTGAAGATTTAGAGGTTGTCTAGACTAGTTAGGAAAGGATGCTGCTGGATCCTTGAAGGCCTTGAAGCTGTGGCTTCATTTCTATCCATATGTAAGTGGGAATCCTGGAAGTTCTCTAAGTAACCCAGTCATTTCTGAAGTATATTTATTCCTTTATAAATGATCAACGTTTCTGAGTTGGAGGGAAAAAAAGACCGAATCAACAAATATACATAACTAATTTTTCCCCACAGATGTTTTCAAATTGCTGTGTGAATGTTACAGAACATCTGTTTTGCTCATTTATTGTTATAACGATGAACGCTAAAACGTAGTGTTAATAAATATGCCACACGTGCAGTCATTCTTTCCTCCAGAGCCCATGGGAGATGGTGCTAACCTGTCCCAGTAGCCCTTCTGGATGAGCTCAAGCTGAACCTCTGAATCCTGCTCAACACAGTGTTCTAGGTAGCCACTGTCAACTGGTCAGAGTTGTCATGCAAGATGAACCTATTGTCATCCCAGCAGTAAAGCCTTGAAACTTCAGAGAGATACAACCCAGAACCTTTAAAAATCTCACCTCCATGAATATCCCTCATAAAGTGTATTATTCACATGTAGATGAAATATTCAGTTGATTCTTTCAGATTTGCATTGGCAGTTAGATCTCTTTCTGGGGCTATTTTTCCCAAAGAGAAACAAAGCTTATCACTTCTTGAAAGTTACTTTAAACGGTGTGAGAAATAATAAATTAAAAACAAAACCACACTGAGTTCAGCTCCTGGGCAGTTTTCTCCTCCACGGTTTGTTCTGCACAGTTATGTTCAAATCCAAGATGCAGCATATAGTGAAAATCATGCTTCAAAGCATAGCCTTTGGAGACTGAGGGCCCCGAGTTGGGGTCCTGGCTGCACCACTTGTTAGTGTGTGATGGGGGCTTGTTCCTGGCTCTCTGAGCCTCAGATTCCTCAGCTGAAAGATGACGATGAAAATAATGCCTCGCGTGTGGGCTTCTTACCAGGATCGGTGAGCAGAGGTCTGACATACAGATAAATGATAGAGATACTAGTTTTTATTACGTAATTAGCATCCATTATGTAACAGTGATGGAGACATCCTTAGGTCGCCGTTAAGGACACGGACTCTGGGTCCAGTTGGACTGGAATTCCCGCTCTGCCCCTTACCGTGTGACCTCTCCATGCCTCGCTCCCTCTTCTATAAAAGACGATTCTAATGGCGTCGCCCACCCTGGTGTTTCAGGCATCGAGCGGGTGGTCCCGGCCCGCACTGAGCGCCGTGGAAGCGTAGCTGCGTTCCTAAACCCTCCGGGTCACACGTGGATAGTCAAGTCCACCACGGCAATCCGCGAATGTTAAGGTTCCCTTACAGAGAATCCGTGTTTACAGACTAGGAAAGATTTACGTGGCTAAATGGCTACAGATGTTCTCTAATTCGCTCCTCGCCAAGTGGCAACCCTAGTGACCCAATGTGTTAGGCTCCCCGTTCATTAGCTATCATTCAGGTGAGACACACGTGTTCTCCAGGCGACACGTGCTCGGCCCGCACCACTGTGCCCGCGGGAGATCCAGACACCTCTGGCCACTCCTCAAGGCCCCAGGCTTCACCTGGCTGCCGCCTGAAAGTGCAGGACCCGCAACTGGTACTACTGCTAGGTCACCCCCAGATCCTGCACTTAGGACGGCATGGGGAGCTAGGGCTGGAACATGCTTTATGATGCCGTATACAAGAATCTATGGGTTCAAACCGACGCTGTCATTAAACTCATATTCAGTGAGTAACTAAAAACAGCAACTAACATTTTACTCAAGAGACAGATTACTTAGGAAAAACACATATAGAAGTTGTTTTCTAGAATACCGAGGTCCATTTGATTGGGGAGACTGCCGTTAAGATACGTTCCTTGTTAACTCTCACTTTATGCTCCGTATGTGATGATCTTAGGACACAACTACCGTTAATTAAATAAAGTTGAACTCAGCTTAGATGTATCAGTACCTTGTAGGAATCCTGAATAGGGAATTACAATGTCTCTACCTTTAAAAAAAATCCCATTGTTTCCCCCCTCTGTGAGAGCAAATGATGCTGTACCTTCCTGAGCACATCTTTCTTAAGAAACAGTGATTTTGGGCTTCCCTGGTGGCGCAGTGGTTGAGAATCCGCCTGCCGATGCAGGAGACACGGGTTCGTGCCCTGGTGCAGGAAGATCCCACATGCCACGGAGCGACTAAGCCCGTGAGCCATGGCCACTGAGCCTGCGCGTCCGGAGCCTGTGCTCCGCAACGGGAGAGGCCACAACCGTGAGAGGCCAGCGTACCGCAAAAAAAAAAAAAAGAAAAAAAAGAAACAGTGATTTTGTCCATGGTGAAGGAACTTGCATAGTCCAGGGTGCTTTAGACTATGTCCCCAAATCTGTGTTCTTGCCCAGTCCCTCAGAGAAACCCCCATCTCTGAGAGACCTCCTCCCCTCTTCACTGAAATCGTATTCTTATCAGCATATAAAGGATGAGCTGTACATTGGAAAATACAGTAAATTTCAATGAAAACTAATGTGTAGGTTATTAGAATGTAGTCCTAGAAAATGCACTTTTAGGTCAGAAGTGTAACATCAGCGATTTTCCTTCCTTGGGGGCTGGGGGGTTTACAGTGGCTGCTCTAACAATTGACCGTAAATGTCGTGGCTTAAGTTAACTCAGATGTTTACCTTTACGGTTCTGGGTCTCACCGGGCTGAAGTCAAAGTGTCGTCGAGGCTGCATTCATTTTAGAGGCGGCCCGCATTCTCTGGCTTGTGGTCCCCTTCCGTCCTTGGAGCCTGCAAGAGCCAGTCAAGTCCTTCTCATTCTGTATCACTCTGGCACTGAGGCCCTCGTCTACCTTTAGAGCCTGTGATTGCACTGGGCCCATCCAGTTCATCCACGACAATCTCCTTCTTTAAAGGTCAGCTGATTAGTAATCTCCATGTCACCTGCAACCTTCATTTTCCCCTGCCACGCAACATAACATATTCACGAGTTCCTGGGCTTGGGATGTGGTCGTCTTTGGGAGGGGGCCGTTATCCTGCCCCGCCACAGCGGGAAAAGTAAGCGTTCAACGCACGCCTTGGCCGTTAGCCATCCTCAGTCGAATACGGTGGTCCGAGGCTGAGTGGAGAGTCCTGGTGTTTGCCGCGGCAGAGTCACTGTTTCTTGGAACCGGACACTGTGTCTTCTTGTGTTTACTCAGCCTTCTCGTTCTTAACAGTGAGGAGGACAATATAGAGTGTATACGCTCAAAACAGGATGAGCTAAAGCTTTACTGTGATTCGTTTCTAACCGTGGTTTTATCATTTATTGTTCTAGGAAGAAAAAATGAAAATGCCTGTAAAGGAGCTTCTAAAACCTGTTCTTTACTAGATAAGTTCCCCGAGACGACAGGATGCAGAAGAGGACAGGTACCAAGAATGTTTTCTGTGCTGGGAAGAACCCTATCGGTTGTTAGGGGAATCAATGGGAATGTGCTGATGTTTCCAGAGAAGCGGTTATTTCCTTTGACCCACCGAATGCCTCTGTTTTTCACTTGCTTTTTGATAAAACACAACGTCATGCCCTCGACGGCAGCACTGAGGGTGGAAAACGTTCCGTGTTTGTAGCTTTGTGGAAAATGGGGGTCCTTATTTTTAGCTCCTTCACAAAGAAATAAGACGAGGCTATAAATTCCGAGTACTGCAAAGGCACTAATCTAAATTGGCAGTAATCTTGTACTTTTAGCAGTTCTCCCACACCTTGGTTAACGGATGAACAGGGTGGTACATTTTCTGTGCAGATCAAGTACTCCGTCATGCACCCGGGAACCCACGTGTGGCCGCACACGGGACCCACGAACTGCAGGCTCCGAATTCACCTGGGCTTGGTGATCCCCAAGGAAGGCTGCAAGATCCGATGTGCCAACGAGACCAAGTACGTTTCCTCCCATCCCTTTCTCTCTTACTCATCGCCTCTGAGGAAGGATGTTCCTTACGACAAAGCTATGCTCAGTTGGATTATTTCTCTTTCTTTGTAACCGAAGTAGACTGGAGTGGGTGGTTTTAATCCAGCGTCTTAGTCCGCGTCCCATCTCTGTGCTTTCCGTTGGTCTGGAGATACTCCCCAATTCTCGGGCTGCCCTTCTTAATCATTACTCCCCAGAGCGTTCTCGTCTGATTGATGAGCCTTCTTGCTTCTCTTTCGGGCTGGACAGACTTGCATTCAGTCAGCTAACTTGTACTAAACCCTACACCTGTTACACATTGTGTTTATGGCTTTACACCTTGAACTCTGCATCAATACAAAGAGTCTCCTTCCTGAAGAAAACACCCTGTGGTACGTATATGTCTCGCTCTAGAGGACACAGCATGGTGCAATGGACGTGGCTGCCTTTTCAAATCTCAGCTGTGCCAACTAATCCTGTGTGACCTTGGCCGGTCACTTAATCGCCTGCAGCCTCCGCCTGCTTACTTACAACATCGGCGGATGTTGCTATCTGCTCTGCAGGATTGTTGTCCGGATTAAACGAAATAATGCCTGCAAGGCACTTAGCCCGGGGACTGGCCCGAGAAGGGACATGGTGAATGTTAGGGCAACGTCTTCTGACGCCTTTGCCTGTCCTGATCTTATTACTCTCTTCCCCTGGAATGCCCGCCTTTTCACCCATCCAAAAGAAACCTATTACTAAGATCCAATTTTGCTCCTAAAAAGGAACCTCTCCTTTGACTTTCTTAGAGTATTTGCAGGGCGTATTTGCAGTGATCCCGCTCTTTATTTCCATTGCTTTTCATTAATTGGTACATATTAGTCTCATCTCTGGGACTGAGCTGTGAGTGGCCGGAGGGCAGCAACCAAGCTGACCTCTCACGCACGTATCACGGCCCTTGGTGGAGGTCTGCTAGAGGCGTGTTCAGAAGGGCACCGGTCGCTCGTTTGGTTGTTGGCAGACACCTGCCTGCCCCGGGCCTGGGGCAGCAGCCCAGCGCGCCGCGAGGGATTCTGAGATGACTCACATCGGGTCTTTCCCCCACCAGGGGTGTCCGGTCAGGGAGAAAACACAGCTCGAAAGCCGTGAGTCATCAGAGAGGCTCGGGCAAGGACGCCGCAGGTGGTCACTGGGCAGGCAGCTCCTTTGCGCTGAGACCTGGGAAACTTGACGGTGGTGGCTTTTAAAGACAGGAAGGATTTGGACATGAAAAAGCTGGAAGAGAGGGGCACTCGAGGCTGAGAGAACAGCATCCGCGTGGGCACGGAAGCCAAAACTGACAAGCCCACGTGTGAGGAATATTGAGTGCTTTCAGCAACCAAGAGTGTGGGATGCTGTTAAGAGGTAAACTGACCTTCAAATTCTGGCAACTTCTTCCAGAATTTATTTGAACACGTATGATTCGAATCAGGTAGCACCAAACCCCGAAGGTGGTTAGGTGCGCTCCACGGGCAGGAGCTGGGGGCCACGTTTTTACGGAGGAGTTGCTGAAGCAAAGCAAGGAAATTATTTGACTGGTGATAGTGTAAGTGGTTGCCTTGTTTGGGAAAGGCTGCTGGCTCTTTGTGATTGGCTGTTGTTAAGTTTCACTTTCTCAGATTCCAGTGAATTGACTCTGGTGTAGGTTTTGCTTTGCTACGAGGCTCCCAAGGCATTAGAACACCTCCGTCTAATGGCCTCCTTGTTTCGTTACTTTAACATACGGAATGAGGTTGGAAAGTGAGAGAGTGGATCAGAAGCTAAATCATGGAAGGCTTTGAATACTAACTCGTGGGATCAGATCTCTTTTAGGAAGGCATTCTGGAAACCCTGGGCGTGTCTGATGGGGCGTTTTGGGAAGGACAGTTAACAGACTGCCACAGTAGCCCACCCCGGAAGAGCAGGGGTTGGGATCCTGGAAAGAAAGGGAGAGTAAAGAACAGAGGCAGGAGATGTGATGAAGATTGACTCAAGTGAACCTCGAGTGGGGGGGGGGGTAAGGGAGGGGTGTCCGTGATGATGCGGCAATTTCCATTTTGGTCAGTAGCGGGTTGTTGATGCTTTAGCAAATGCTGAGAGCTTGGGAGGCATGAGGTTAGGGGAACAGATCATGAGTCCGGCCTTCATATTATTTGTTTAAGCTGCTGTTGGAACACAGGAGTGGAAATATCCAGGAGTCTGCTGGATGGGGAGGTCTGGAGCTCAGGGGAGAAGTCAGGGCTAGACATAAAGGTTTCAGAAGCAGGCTTATCGGGAGGCTCTAGAGGGAACTTGAGAGTCCATGGCCACATCGACGTTTTGGAGGCAGAAAAAGAAAAGAGAGCCAAGAAGGAGCTGGGGCAGCAGAGGTCAGAGTTGGAAGGAGGCAGGAGGAGGAATCAGAGACGGCCAGACGGGGCGAAGTTTCTTCCAAGATGGCACGGAGCTCACCAGGCCTTGGTGAGCTCCGCTCGGGTCTACGGGGTCTCTCTGCCAAAGGGGAGAGGGGCAGGGGGGCCCAGGGAAAACAGGAGGTGGAAGTGTGCTGGGGAAGGCAGGGTCTGACGAGGTCAACTCCTTGGAGATCAGATAAGAATCACAGGGGCCGTGAAGATGGAGAAGAGCTTCAGGCCTAATTTAAGTATCTGCATCGGCAGGCGGATTCTCAACCACTGCGCCACCAGGGAAGCCCCTAACTTAGGGTCTTAAACTGAAGTTGGGAATGTGATTCGGGTAACTGTCAGCGCCCACCAGAAGTAGGGAAGGGTTATAAGCCCAGTGCTGCGACTGACTTGTAGGGTGATCTTGAATAAGAACATTGACTGGGCAGCCCCTCCATTCCCACTGGGCTAAAAGCCAGCCTCCTTCAGGTGGCAGTAAGTAGCTGCTGATAACAAGACTTTGCAGATGGTATAGTTTACAAATTCACAGTGATTATGAAAAAGCACTTGCCAACACCCCGCCTCTCGTTGGGCTAGGGCGGTGGTTTTGCGGAGGATGGATTGTTTCACGCCGTCTCGTCCCCAGGGAGCTTGGAAGCATCAGCGCCCTTGCTGTCTCTCCTCATTGCTGGTCAGCATCCTTCTCCGTGTCCCCCCTACGGTACTTGTGTTATGTTGCATTACATTCTTATCCTTCATAATCCTTAACTCCAGGGTGGCTGGGTCAGGCTAAGTATTTCATTACAAAAAGAGTGTTTTTCAGGAGAGAAATGGATCAATGAGATTAAAGCACTGTGCAATGCTTCTAGTGAAAATAGCTAGAGAGCTGAATAGTAGAGTCAGTTTATAAACTCTGAGGACAGAATATGAAATCATATGTAATATGAAATCTGGGAAGTTTCACACTGTCATTATGGAAGCACTATTAGTGCTTCCATAGAAACAGAAGCACACATACCAGGAAATCAGGCTTCCTTGTTAAAGGCGAGTGGAAGCAATCTTTCAGAGCTTCTTGACTTTTGAAGGAGTAGCAATTTTTTTTTTTTTTCTTTGCGTTACGCGGGCCTCTCACTGCTGTGGCCCCTCTCGTTGCGGAGCACAGGCTCCGGACGCGCAGGCGCAGCGGCCACGGCTCACGGGCCCAGCCGCTCCGCGGCACGTGGGATCCTCCCGGACCGGGGCACGAACCCGCGTCCCCTGCATCGGCAGGCGGGCTCCCAACCACTGCGCCACCAGGGAAGCCCCTGGAGTAGCAATTTGTGCTCCGTAGTTCTCAGGTATTAATCATCATCGCACTGCGATTCCTGCTCGCGGGCGTGCATGTTCGTTAAAGATCCCATCACTGCGAAACATAGCGCGGCTCTTTTTATCTGAAGATGAGCTGGAAGGTATGCAGCTGTCTATCTCAATGAGTAAAGTGATCATTTAAAATGGATAAATGCTTTCCGATGACAAAACTGACGCACGCCCCTGCGACGTAATTTGTGAAACACAGAGAAGCACGATAAAGAAAGCAAATATTATTTTTGATTTCGGTACCCAGGGATATTGCTCAGACACTTCTCGGGGCCTATATAATGTATATTCATGATGAGGAAGCGGGTAGTGATAATATACATTGTGCTTACTGTGTGTCAAGCACGGTTCCAAGCACTCTGCATACCTTCACAACACCCCCACGGAACTGGGATCATTAAAATCTCTACTTTTCAGCTGAGGAGACTGATGTATAAATAGGCTGAGTAACTTTCCCAAGGTCACTCAGCTCAGCAAGCGTCGACATCTGTATTAGGGTCCTAGGGCTGCCGTAACAAATTAACACAATCTGCGTGACTTAAAACAACAGAAATGTATTCTCTCACCATTTTGGAGGCCAGAAGTCTGAAATCAAGGTATGCTCAGGGTTGGTTCCTTCTGGAGGCTCTGAGGGGGCATCCCTGTCCCCTGACTCTCTCCCGGCTTCCGGCGGCCACGGGCTCTCCTTGCTGCGTCCTGGCTCGTAGGCATATCACTGCAATCTCTGCCCCTGTCATCATGTCACCTTCTCCCTCCGTCTTCTGCCCTTGTCTTCTTTTCCAAAGGCGCTTACTGAGGACCTCCCTGGCGGTCCGGTCCCGTGGTTAGGACTCCGCACTTCCGGTGCTGGGGGCACGGGTTCCATCCCTGGTCGGGGAACTGAGATCCCACATGCTGGGGGGGGGCATGGCCAAAACAATCAGCAAATAAATAATTAAACGCGCTTACTGGATTTAGGGCCCAACCTAACCCGGAATGATCTCACCGCAAGCCCTTTAACTTAAGTACAACTGCAAAGACCCTTTTTTCCAAATCAGGTTATATCCACAGCTTCCAGGGGGACGTACTTCTGGGGGTGAGGGCCACCATTCAGGCCACTACAGTGTTGGAACCAAGGTTCCACGCCAGAGAGTTTGGCTTGAGAGTTTGTGCTTCTAGCCTCAATGCCATAGACCCACCTATATTATAGGTTTGGGGGCTTTTTGTGTTTCCTTGTGGTTCACAAGATTAGGATCATGCTATACTCATGAGGTGACCGCTTTGAATGCTCTGTTTGTTTCCAGACATCAGGGTAACAAGTAGAGGAGGCTGCTGGGGAGTCTCCATCTCTGGGGGTTGGTTTGTGTCCCCCTCGACGGGCCATGCTTTGCAGTCAGTAAAATGAGCTCGTTAGCGATCTTGAGTCAGAGCTGAATGAACTTGAGTCAGTGGATAAACAGGCCACCGCTGGCAAGTGGGAGTAATTGTTGTCCTCACAGAGTGGCCAAGGTGTGTGAGCTTTGGGTGATCCCAGAGACAGATTCTTTCTTCTGAGTCTCAGGAGGGCTTCTGGTACATGCTGGAACCATACCAAGGGAAAGAAGGGGGACCGTGCAGCTCCGCTGGAGACCCAGCCTCACTGCCTGTGAATCGCTGGCCTGCAACGTTGCACAGGACCTGTATGTAGCCAGAAAAGCATGTGTTGGCATGAGTGTCAGCAACAGACTGAAGAAATGAATTGGCAATAAGTCATTTAATTCCTCTTTATATGGTTGTAGAAATAATGACTTTTTCCCACACACCTCAAGTATTTTATAATATATGTTTTCATTACTCTTTCAAGTTTCCTACCAGGAAGATTGTGTGGAAGGCAGGCTAAAATATTAACAGTCAAAGAGAGACCGTTTTTTTAAATCCACCGTGAATTGTTCATAGACAATATTTGTTATGTTTTCATGAAGTGTCCAAGAAGATAGTTTAATTTTTTTTCTCATCACATTATAGAAGCTGTGAATTACCAAATCATTTGGAACCAAATATTTTTGCCTCTTCTTCCTTTTTTGGGGGGAGGGGGAGTTGTTTTTTGGTTTTTGTTTTTTTTAGTCATTTCCCTGAAGTCATAGATCTTCTGTTTCACAAAATATACCCATCTTCCATTCAAATTGTAATGTGACCTTTCCACATTACCTTATCCATCATTCAAGCCTGCCCGTCTGGGACTGTAGGACCAAAAATGTCACTTCTAACTGGATGGGATGCTTCCCTTAAGGTCTGTTGTTAAATAGTAACGTTTCGGGCTTCCCTGGTGGCGCAGTGGTTGAGAATCCGCCTGCCGATGCAGGAGACACGGGTTCGTGCCCTGGTCCGGGAAGATCCCACATGCCGCGGAGCAACTAAGCCCGTGAGCCATGGCCGCTGAGCCTGTGCGTCCGGAGCCTGTGCTCCGCAACGGGAGAGGCCACAACAGTGAGAGGCCCGCATACTGCAAAAAAATAAAAATAATAAATAAATAAATAAATAGTAACGTTTCACGCTCTTTCTTCTTTTACTTAAGCAATTTGGAGAATTAAAAACACCAGTGAAGTTTCTTTACCGCTGTCCTGGTTAGCATGGGGTGTCTATGGCTATTCATACACACAGATGAGTATCTGTGTCTCAGCAGGGAAAGGCACTTCCCACATTGAAAACGCATTGTGTCCAAACATTCGTTCATTGAACTGATTGGTTGAGAATTTGGAAAGTTGAGATTCATTTTGCTATGGCAATAATAAATGATGTGGAGGTTTCTGGGCCAGCCCCTAAAAGCCTCCTAACTCATGGTCTTTGTTAATAGGGCTCGAGCACCAGTGATTATTGGTTTTTTTAACTTTTTATTTTATATTGGAGAATAGTTGGTTAACAATGTTGTATTAATTTCCGGTGTACAGCAAAGTGATTCAGTTATACATATACATGTATCTGTTTTTTATAATAATGTTTCTATGGGAAAACAGATCCTGAGTTTTCACTTCAGATTTTTTTCCTCTATTAAATTTATTTATTTTTTGGCTGTGTTGGGTCTTCGTTGCTGCACGCGGGCTTTCTCTAGTTGCGGCGAGCGGGGGCTACTCTTCATTGCGGTGCACGTGCTTCTCATTGCGGTGGCTTCCCTTGTTGCGGAGCAGGGCCTCTAGGTGCGCAGGCTTCAGTAGCAGTGGCTTGTGGGCTCTAGAGCGCAGGCTCAGTAGGTGTGGCGCACGGGCTTAGTTGCTCCGCGGCATGTGGGATCTTCCCGGACCAGGGCTCGCACACGTGTCCCCTGCATTGGCAGGCGGATTCTTAACCACTGCGCCACCAGGGAAGTCCCTCACTTCAGATTTTAACATCCTGTATCTTCATGAAAGTAAGTTAAGAGCACCGAAATCTCATGACCTGGGTTCAAATGCTGGCCTCCCCTCTTTGAAGTGTAACTTTAGACAACTTGCATGGCCTCACTAAGCCTCAATTTCCTCATCTGTAAAATGGGAAGGATAAAAGTATGTCTTGGTGTAGTTTTGAGAATTAACGTTACCCGTATAAATACCTTCAGAGCTGTCTTTACAGAGTATGGTGTGGTAAGCACGCTCGGTATTTTTGAGCTTTTATTGTGCTCGTCTCTGAATGGGGACTTCTGCCTCTTACCTTCCAGGGAGTGAGACCAAGCACTCGTGTCCTGTCGGAGTTGGTCCTTGGAACCTGCAGTGCGCCGCGCTCTGGCGGGGATGAGGGTGGGTGCTCTAAGGAGACAGGAAGGAGGGGGAAACGGGTAGTCGAGGGTGTGCAGGGCCAGGGCTGGTGAAGGAGTGGATCAGATAGAGAGGGGGGCTGTGATGTGATAGGCCTGGGGCTTGGAGGGACGCTGAGGCGGGGGGCACGGCAGGGCACAGCGGATGGCCACCCCCTCCATTTCCCCTAGTGGTCCCATGCCGCCACCCTGGACGGGGGCCAGAGGCATCCCAGCCCTGTGGCCTCGGGAGGTTTCCTCTCCCTCTTTCCTTTCTCTGTCCTCCCTTTTTGGCTTTCTTAGCGATGTTACAAAGCCCTCTGCTACTGGGTGACCGAGGACCAAGAGGAGGAAGTCGAAAGCTGTTACACAGGCAGCAGAGGGGCTGCACAGCAGAGCTGAAGCCCCAGGCCCACCTGGAGGGGAGGGAATCCCCGCGGCAGCCTGGCTGGAACGAGTCCCCCCAGGAGGGGTGGAGAGAGATACTAGGGTGCATATATACAGAACCTGTTGGGAAAAGAGCTTCTTTGTAATTTAGCCATCCTTTATTGAAATTACTATTTTGACATCCAACAAAATAGCAAATACCATACCCATTTCTCAGATGACAGTTTGTGAAATGTATCCCGTAAAATGCAATCTGAAGACTAAAGTCCTAGCCAACAGCTTGGCTCAGAGAATTAAGAGAATTTCAGAGCTGAAAGAAGCCTCGGAGGCCCTCTTGTCCTCCTCCATCATTGCACAAGTGGGGAAACTGAGGCCCACAGGTGACATGCTTATCACAGCCACATGGCTAGTTAGCAGTGGTCAGAACAAGAGCACAGGTGTCCTAGCTTCCAGAAAAATGCTTTATCCTGAGAGATAGATAGATAGATAGAGATAGATAGATAGATAGGTAGGTAGATGATAGATAGCCGGACAAAGAAGGTATGTGCATGTGTATTTCTGTATTAGGAGGAGAGAAAAAAGACGAAGTGGCAATGATGCAGTTTTCGTTTCAATTCCAGGATGTGCCAGGATTTCCAGTGCAATCAGCAACTGAGGGATTTCAATGGACCAGAATTAATAAGAGCTGTGTTAAAGTAGCCTGACTCCCGAGCCCTTTGACCCTCTTCTGTACTCCAGTCAGCCTGTTCAAATGCCTTACACGCCACCTCAGCATAGCAGCTATAGGCGCTGAGAATGTTTCCTAGAACCGTGATCTTGAGCTAGAGGTTTGGCTGTAATGAAGCAAGCCTAGCGCCTTTCTGCTTCCTCCGCAGAATCGCGGCGTCACTGCAGCCATCGGAACTGGCTTCCCTGTGATTCCCCGGCTGAACAATTAGAACTGCGTCATTTGTCTACCTCAGAACCTTTTAGCAAAGACCACTGAGATACAATCTATAAAGTTTTTAGGTGGAAAACTCTATAAGCACGTAGCATCATTATTTAGCATCATTAATGGTGATGGTAATTCTACGACAGAATTATAGTTATGAGGCTTGCGCTGCCACCAGTATACCATTATCATTAATTATAATAATCTGAGAAATTGAGGAATTACACAATATTGGTTTATCTTGTGACCCGATATTCTTCGATCTCTTGGCAAACCAGGGAGAGACGTTCTTCTCGTAACGGTAGGAAATGCTAAGATTAAGCTGAGGTAGCCATCTGGGGACGGGGTGCAGCTCCCCGCCGCCATCCTGCCTTTCTGGACCCTCAGAGGAAGGAAGGCGGCGTGAGTGCCTCCAGGAAGACTTCTTTCCAAGGCTGTTCTGAAAACCTTTTCCCTTGTCATAATTTGAGCATAACTTAAATGTACGTGGTGGAGATTTGCTCTCAAAGCGAGTGGCCTGTAAACTATTTTCTTTGCATTGCAATGAGTGTCTTTGTTTTTCACTCAGAACAGATGTAAGACCTTTGATATCTTTGAGCTGTGTCTCTTTTTGTTCTGGAAAACCTTCATCCTTTCCCAGACAGGTGACACATCTCTTGTTGAACTCAAGTCACTTTAGTCTGCATGTCACTTGGATGGAGTTTTATTGTCCTCTCCAGTTAGGGCTGCACTTTTACTCATTCTAGCTCTCATAAGTGATTGATAGACATCATTTTTTACCTATTCAGAAGGTATCTGCATTTAAGAATCTACAATAAGTAATTGAGTATCTTTACTGTTTTCTGGGAAAGTATCTGAAAGAAAATAGAAAGGCAAGTATAAATCTAATAGAATTTTATGGCCCTGATGGAATCCAGCCCCTTGGAATACCTCCCAGATTTCATGTTTAAAAAATTGTTTAGGGGCTTCCCTGGTGGCGCAGTGGTTGAGGGTCCGCCTGCCGATGCAGGGGACGCGGGTTCGTGCCCCGGTCCGGGAAGATCCCACGTGCCGCGGAGCGGCTGGGCCCGTGAGCCGTGGCCGCTGAGCCTGCGCGTCCGGAGCCTGCGCTCCGCAACGGGAGAGGCCACAACAGTGAGAGACCCGCGTACCACCAAAAAAAAAAAAAAAAAAAAATCGTTCAATCAGTGGTTTACACTAGTCCATATTTGACCCCAAATATCTTCAAAGCCACAACCCAGTGCTAACTTAAGTTCCACCTTTACAGGCACTGGTATGCCATGAATGAACCAGCGCTAAAAGCTTTTCCCAATTTACAAGGAATTTAAATTAATGAATGGAATGCTTAAGATTTTTCTCACATCCAGCATTCCTAAATCTTTGGCTTTCTTATACTTACCGTAATCTAGTGAAAAATGTCATTTTGTGCAAACTTAGAACGTTCAATTTCGTTGTCTTAATTACTTCCAGTACTTTAAGTAGGTTGTAGACTCTCCACCACTCAGCAAACGTTGCGAATCACGTGTCATTGCCGCACCAAGTGTACGTCACAGGTTCTCTTAGGGAGTTTTGGTACTGCACCCCCCGGGAAGTCTTCTGTCTTCTCAAATAGAGGCAGATACTCATAGGGAGTGATGCCAAAGTAATTTTGAATTTTCTGCATGAATTAGACTACTCTAGGTGCTGCATATAAGTGGAATCATACAGTGTTTGTCCTTGCGTGAGTGGCTAATTTCACTTAGCATGATGGCCCCAAGGTTCATCCATGTTGTAGCCTTGTCAGAATTTCCTTCTAAGGCAGAGGAGTGTTCCATCGTATGTACAGACCACATTTGTTTATCCATTCGTCTGTCAGTGGACACTGGCGTTGCTTCCACCTTTTGGCTGCCGTGAACATGGATGTGCTGTGCTTTTCTTGTGCATGTCCTTTCCCCCTTGTCTTCTGCCTGTATTGTAGGCTTGTCACTGACACTGCTTAGTCCCACCGATAACAAGACCGAGGAAAGGACCACCAAAGTGTATAAGCTAGGGATCATTTTGCTTCTTTTTCCTTGTCATTTTTTTTTTCTTTTCTTAACTTTGCTTTTCTTTTCAAATTTGGCTTTGCATGGTAATGAATACATACTCTGTCATTTGCCCCTGAGTCTATATATTTTTGTCCTTCTTTACACTTGGATGGGACTCCGGTAGACCCTGACCCTTCAAAGGAATTGGATCAAAGAGCCAAGCAACTCATTTAATGAGTGCAAGACTTCAGGGTAGGTGGGACCTCCCCTGCGGTCCAGCAGTTAGGGCTGCGCGCTTCTCTTAATGGGGACATGGGCCCCATCCCTGGTCAGGGAGCTAAGGTCCCACAGGCTGTGCAGCACGGCCAAAATATAAAAATAAACAATAAACTCGCAATTGCACAACATTGTGAATCAACTATACTTCACTTAAAACAAAGACAGCAGGGTAGGTGTGTGAGGCAGTGCAGGAGGTGGGGCTGGGGGGAGAATGGGTAACAGGACAGAGGATTGGTTCCCAACTTCAAGGAGCTTTTAACTTGCACATATTTGTTAATTTAAATTATTTGGAAATTTTAGTGTCAGATTCATTAATATGTCTGGGACAAATTTGTCTCCCACTGCACTGCCTTCCGACTCAGGATATTTGGCAATGAATGGAGACTTTTTTTTTGGCTGCGTTGGGTCTTCGTTGCTGTGAGCAGCTTTCTCTATTTGTGGCAAGCGGGGGCTACTCTTCGTTGAGGTGCGCGGGCTTCTCATTGCAGTGTCTTCTCTTGTTGTGGAGCACGGGCTCTGTGCGTGGGCTTCAGTAGTTGTGGCTCACGGTCTCAGTAGTTGTGGCTTGTGGGCTCAGTAGTTGTGGCTTGCAGGCTCTAGAGCACAGGCTCAGTAGTTGTGGCACATGGGCTCAGTAGTTGTGGCACACAGACTTAGTTGCTCTGCGGCATGTGGGATCTTCCCTGACCAGGGCTGGAACCCGTGTCCCCTGCATTGGCAGGTGGATTCCTAACCACTGCGCCACCAGGGAAGCCCAGGAGACATTTTTGATTGTCACAGTTGGTAAGGGCATGCTACTAGTATCTAGCAGAGACCAGAGATGCTGCTAAACATCTCACAGAGCACAGGACAGCCCCCCCCCCAAAAAAAAAACCACAAAGAATTACCTGGCGAAAATGTCAGTATTGCCAAGGTTGAGAAAGCTTGCCGTGTGTAACAACATCTAATTTAATATTGATTAATCACCCGGTAATGAACATAAAAAGACAAATCATTTCCCTAAGGAAAACTTCCTTATGATAATGCAATAACTTGAAATCAAGCTAACGTTTTCCTCCTATAATTTTAATTATTTGCTAATCCAGGAAGTAAGATTTTTTTTTTCCCCCCAAAGGAAAGTTGTATTTATTTATTTATTTTTAAACATCTTTATTGGAGTATAACTGTTTTACAATAGTGTGTTAGTTTTTCCTTTACAACAAAGTGAATCAGTTATACATATACATATGTTCCCATATCTCTTCCCTCTTGCATCACCCTCTCTCCCACCCTCCCTATCCCACCCCTCTAGGTGGTCACAAAGCACCGAGCTGATCTCCCTGTGCCATGCGGCTGCTTCCCACCAGCTATCTAACTTACATTTGGTAGTGTATATATGTCCCTGCCACTCTCCCACTTCATCACAGCCCACCCTTCCCCCTCCCCATATCCTCAAGTCCATGCTCGAGTAAGTCTGTGTTTTATTCCCATCCTACCACTAATCTCCAGGAAGTAAGATTTTAAATACTTGAGAGGAATTTTGATATCTAGAAAAAATTTCCTAGTAAAAATTTCATTTCAGAAACATAACTTAGCATTTACCATATTGACAATTAATACCTATTCGAAAAAGAAGAAAACATTAGCATAAATAATAAACTTTCCTTGGGTTTGAAAGGCATTGTATGATTGCTCCCTAAATTTTACTCTCTCGACTGCCTTATTTAGACTAACACCATATTTAGATCTTAGCTCCTATACAGATATCTTGTGAAGTAGTGCTGTCAGCCCTAAAGGATGTTTTGCAGCATTCATTTAAAATATTCCATGGATAGGGCTTCCCTGGTGGCGCAGTGGTTGGGAGTCTGCCTGCCGATGCGGGGGACACGGGTTCGTGCCCCGGTCCGGGAAGATCCCACGTGCCGCGGAGCGGCTGGGCCCGTGAGCCGTGGCCGCTGAGCCTGTGCGTCCGGAGCCTGTGCTCCGCAACGGGAGAGGCCACGACAGTGAGAGGCCCGCGTACCGCAAACAACAACAACAACAATATTCCATGGATAACCTACTTGCACAGCGTATAACATTAGAAGTAGAAACAATCTGCCCTTGCATAAAATGGAACTTTAACAAATGGAACGGGTTGAAAGGAGAATCCTTTGGAGATGCACAGACACCGTGCCTGTGGGACATCCAAATGCCTGAGACGCAGTCACTGTCTGTACTTCCACACGCATCTCTGAAATGCCAGGGAGGATACCATGGAGCCGTTGACTGGGAGGTCACCTTGGGAATGAGCCACTAGGGCACGCTTTTGAGTGCTCGCCCGACTCAGCAAGCCTTGCCTAGGCTTGTACCAAGGATAAGTTTACCCTTATCACCAGTCTCCTGCCTTTTGCACACCTTCAGTGCTGAGCATGAAAGTTGGTGTTCACGGTAAGAGCCCTGAAACTCTTTCTTACTCACCAAGGAAAGAACGCGTCCTGTGTTTCACTTACCCGGTGCTATTGTCGCAGAGGCTATCGTGAGAGAGCCTTCCCGAGCGCAGACGCGGAGTGACCCTGGGGCATCTGAATTACAGGCTCCCGTGCTTCTCTGTTCCAGGACGTGGCAGGAAGGCACGGTGCTCATCTTTGATGACTCCTTTGAGCATGAGGTGTGGCAGGATGCCACGTCTTTCCGGCTGATCTTCATCGTGGATGTGTGGCACCCCGAGCTGACACCCCATCAGAGACGCAGCCTTCCTGCGATTTAGCATTTCGTGCAGAGGCTGAGGACACGCTGCAGAGAGGCTGCCTTTCTGGTTCAGTCACCTTGGATGTGGGCATGAACGTTCAAACACCACAGCCCTTAATCCCCTTGATTTGCAGCCTGAAAAATGCTAAACCTCCTCCGAGGGTTGGATGACACTACGGAGAATGTGTATATGCCTCGCTGCAGTTCTTTTAGAAAGTACCTGCGGTATTTCACCCGTGACGGCCCCCGCCCGATGCCTGTGTTCCAGGTGAACCCATGATAGCTTCTACCTTGCCGGCCAGAGATAGTTTTTCCACTTAGAATAGGCGGAATCAGTGTAAATGAGAGTATGTGTAGAAACTGTGAACGGATGGCTTTCGTTTGTAATGTTTCTATGCAGTTATATTTTTCTAGGGTAGCAGGATGATTTCGTCATCACACACCACTACTTTTTCGTTGAGTTTAATGACAAGCTGTGTAAACGCTTTAGTTCTGCTTAATCGTAACTTTCCTGGTGAACTCAGACGTCCCCCTTTTAATTATTTTTAGTAAAAGGCACTCACATGAAAAAAAAGATTCTATTTTCCTAATACAAAGGAGAAAGACATAATTATGCCAATGTCTCATGAACCGCACTGCTCCCTACCCATTGAGTCTCTTTGCTTTTTTGTCATCATTGAGAGCTGGTGTCTTAAGTTCTCTCCTCGCTCTGTGAATGGTGGAGATACTGTCAAAATGGTATCTTTCTAAGAGGAACTTTTTACACTGAAGAAGGACTTGGAGTCATTTTGTAATGGTTTATAACAACGACGCATGTAAATTTTGTTAATGTCAAGCACTAGGCATTAGAAAACAAAAAGTAACATTTCTCCAAGTGAACATTTTCTCTTGGGATCAGGTAGATAGGGGGCTGCTAGGACACCTGGCTCCTGGCCTCTTTGCGTCTGTGAAACAGGGCTGGAATCCAGAGTGTTTTCTATTGTGGATCCTTGTGAGTGATGAGGTCATTGAAAGGATTCTCATCAAAATTTTGTAAAATTCTGAAGGATGGCAAAGTGGAAGACCAAGATGCCAGGGTCTCTGTCCTGCATGTAGGATGTAAAAATTGCGTTCCTCTTTGAAATTGTTTGGAAGACTCTGACATCTCCTTGGCTTGAGAAACTTCTGCCGTTTAAGCTTCACTTTGAGATGGCAATTATTATTGATAGTTTAGCTGTAAAATTTCCTACTGCATAGAAAGAACAGTTGCCTACTCGTTCCAAAGATGACCACATCATTAATTTAGTGGAATATTAATGCATTAAATTTTGTGTTTTTAAAATCAGAGCTGACTAGAAATGTTAGCTATAAGAATGTAATGATATTCATGCACTGAATTTTAAGCCAATATGAACCAAAATGCTGGAGAAATGACACATAGGTTACCAGATTTCGTTCACAGGTAGAAAAAACACTTGTGCTTTCTTTTCCATCGAAGGACAAAGAAGGATGCTTTCTTTATCTTATTTAGAAAACATTCTTTAATATTGAAATGAACCCCCTTTGCTTGTCTTTAAGGACTTCAGCTTCCAGTCAAAGAGTTTGTAAAATATTTGTCCTTTTTCCTTCTGTTTTGCCAATGTTGAAAAGTCTCACTAAAATAGATGAAAAAGCATGTGAGGAAAAATATCAAAATTAATTACCGAAATCCAGAAGAAAAAGCAAACTCTTGAAAAATAAAAAAGCATTTGTGTCCTCCAGTATTTATTGAACAGAAGAAATGACTGACAAAGAACAATACAATCGAGTGTTCATGTGGTAACATTCATGTCACTTACTGAATTTGGTTCTTATATGTATATTGTATATACACATAAAGAAATTCAAAGTGTAAGTTGTCACTGTTGGACCATCATCTTAGATTCATTTAATGCAATCATGGAATAGAGTAAAAACTAGCTCTTAACTTAGTAATTATAGTATGGTATTTAAAATCGGGTCACTACAGGAGGATTCTAAATGTTGCCGATTGGAAAGCCAGAACTATTACTGCTGCAGAATGTGGGCAATAATAGCCTCCAGTAGCATTTGAAATGCTGGATCCCGCAACTATTTTATAAGCTCAAGTAATAAAATGGGTTTTCTAATTCGCTTTAATTCTTCATCTTTCTTCCTTATGTTGTGGTATATAAGAAAAGTGTTTCAGTCATTGCATTGGTAGAATCATTTCAGTGGTTTTTTTTTTGTTATTTGAAATGTCTACACAAAATGAATTGGTTTTATTTATACTGTGATGCAATTGGTTGAGAAATATTTTAAATTCTCTTTCAATTTTATTTCAAGGGTGGAATACAAAAATCACTTGTTATTATTTTCTACCAGTAGAAAAAAATTAAAACATTAGATCCATTGAGAAAGAGATGTAATCAATGATTAAGATTAGTATCTATCGAGGGTGATTACGGCCAGTTGAATCACCTCTTTCCTTTGAATTTTTTAGCCAACAAATTAACCCTCCCAAGTACTTAACGTGTAAAATCATATTTTACTGCTCATTATCAACTAAAATGTTTTCTATTTGACCTTGACCACCAAGCGGTCATACTAACGAAGGCCCGTGCCATTCAGATGGCTGGGAGAATAAGAGAGATAGCTAAAAACATACACCTGGTTTGGGGAAACGTGGCACAAGTCAGGATAGCGTATCTTATGATATCTGCTTATTTTTAATCTAATTTCCTTTGAATGGATAGCCGGGGACTCCATTTCTAAGGATAAGAAACAAAGAAATAAAGTGATCTTTGGCATTTCAACCTGCGTTCCTGGTCTTCCCTTATTTTCAGTTCTTTCATATCTCACCATCCTTAAGGGTCTTCCTCCATGATTGACATACCTACCCTCTCAGCAGCAGGCAGGCCCTTTCTCCACACCTTTAACTGGTTGCAAGAGGAGGTGAGGGGACGTGGGGAGCGGTGTGATGCTTTTGTAGCACTTTTCTTTTCTGTAGTGACCCAAGTGAGGCAACTTGAATGGATTCATTAATCACTGACATGTATTTTCAGTGAGACCCCACCCCCACCCTCTGGAGACACACATCCCCTGTGGGAAGTCACATTGCTAAGATGAAACAGTCATCTTTCAATTTGTGTCTTTGTTTACAATTAGCTCATTATAATCAGCTGGTGGCCTGATCAAAGATGTGATATCAAAATCATTTTTGCAGGCTATCAAAAAAAAAAAAAAAAAAAACAACAATAAGCTCTGCAAATAGCCAGACCTACGAGAACGTGCTCTTAGGCTGAACAGTTTGAAATTTGATGCTGGTGATGAGGTCAAAGAAAATATTTCAATATAGGAATGGAAATCACTGGAGACACTACTGTCTTGGGGCTTTGCACTACATTAAACTTGACAGTTGTGTCTGCACAGTTTAATTCTTATGTATCTACTTGGAAATGCACTTCATCTTAAATTGCAGAAACTGGACAGAGTCTCTGCAAAGCCTCAGAAAAATCCTTATCCTAATGAAGCGTGTGCATCAAATTTAGTTTTTCTCTTCTCAACTCACTTAATCCTATAAATATGGGATGGGGGGAATCTTGTTTCCATAACTGCCTTTCTTCATCCTCCAATTCCCTCATTGAAAAAAAAAAGGCCTCTCTCAAGTCTTTGTTCAACTTTGGCTGTTTAGACCAATGGCTGGTGACAGTCATTACTGGGTGGGAGGAGAGGAGGCCCTTGCGTCGAGCCGAACGCGCGCATCGTGGGGTCAGTTGCACATGTGCTCCCTGGTGGCTGGTACCACTGAGGGCTGGCGATGTCCGGAGCACAGGGCAGCTCAGGGTTCAGTCCAGAGCCAGGAGTGGCTGCGTGTTCTCATTCTCTCCCTTGTCCTCGTGTTTCAGGGTCCCAGCTTCTACCACAGACTGAGATCTAATAATAGGGGGAGGAAAAAGATACGATTACAAATAAGTCTTGGTGTCAGCCATTTTGGAATCTTGTAGGGCATTCAGACTTTATGTCCCCCTTATTAACCAAGACACTCAAAGTAGCTATATAACTTCTCCCCCCTTTTGTATCTCCGTTTTCCTTGCTTTTGTGTCTTCTACACCAGATTTTTAGGGAGCGAGGCATCTTGGAATCTCCTTTGCAGGAATCTCTTCTTTTGGTAAAATGAACATGTGTTCTAGCCACAACTCTGCCGCCTTTAGTCTAAACGTTCTATGGATCTTGAGATGTATAAAGTCTCATAAATTTTGTTGGATTTTTAATGTTTCAAAGTATTTTTGAGAGCCTTTGTTTCTCAAGGTCATAGGGAACTATCATGTATGATGGTAAGACCGGGAGTTTTGGAATCAGATGGTAAATGTATTCTTGACCCCTTACTGACTGAGGAGTCTTGGGGGAGTTCTTAGAACCCTGGACCTTTATTGTCTCACGTGTAAAGCAGAGCGGTTACCTACCTTCCAGAGTGGTTGAGAAGTACTAAAACGAATACTATACCTAAAGCACTTGACATGTACTTGTGGTCAGAATTTGTGGGGCACTCTGTTATCACCATTATTGCAATATGGCAGTGATCTTAGTTTCTGGTGTGTCCTTTTATACTAGAGTAATAACAATTTCCTGTGTTCATAGCATGGATTGAAACGGAAATTATTTTCTAGCTTTATAGAGAGAAGATTATAAGAGAGCTACGCACACAGTAGACATTCAATAAACGTTCACATACTAAAAAAAAAAAAAAAGCCATTCAAGACATTAAGACAATGGTCGAATTGGTTTGTTCAAATAAGCAAGATTTACATATATGTGCAGTAAATGGTTAACTCAGTAGGCCTGAGTGGCCGAAGCCGTCCACATTCCAAAAGTCTTCAAGACTGTCCCTTGACTGGTTCTTCTGAACCCTTGGAGTATCCTGGCTGATAAAGTGTCTTTGTATGCCTGAGACTTGGGGCCATGCCTCAGTGGTTTATGCAAACAACGTGATTTATGGCGAATGCCTGTTTTTGTATGCCTGAACTTTGGGTCACACCCTGTCAGTTGGACCTCTTGTTGGGGAAGGTGGAGGAGTTGAAGGTCGAGTGGCTAAGGTCAGTCACACATGCTCCGCATGCCTATGTGATGGACCCCCTGACCCCAATAAAACCCAAAACCCTGGGCATCAAGGCGTGGGTGAGTTTCCCTGGTTGGTGACACTGTGCATGTGTTGTCACACGTCATTGCTGAGGGAATTGAACTCTCTCTGTGTGACTGCACGGGAGGAAAACTGGAAGCTTGCAACTGGTCCGGTGTACCTGAACTCCACCCAGTGCACCTTTTTCCTTTGCTGATTTTCATCTGTATCCTTGTGCTATAAGAAACCTTAACTGTGAGTGTAAGTACATTTCCAGGTCCTGTGAGTCCCTCTAGCAAATTATCAAATCTAAGGATCCCAAACACAGTATATAATAACACTAATATTTGCTGTCTGTGCGTCTGGTATAGTTGTAACGTCTTTGCATGCATTAAGGTACTTCATTTTCATGCTCCTAAGGAGCGATGCTATGATTGCTTCCATCTGGGGAGTGGGAAAAACGAAGGGACAAAAAAAAATCAAGTAACATAGGAAAGGCTGTGCAAATAGACAGTAGAGAACAGGACACGTTTATCACCCTCACAGTGTTCCTGGGTCTACCTAACACTGCAGAGATTTCTAGCTACTCTAAATGTCAATCCCGTCAAACAGTCCAACTTTAGGTACCAAGTCTAACCTTTGAAAATGAAATGGATTCGTTTGCTCCTGGGACAGGGCAGAGAAGCCCCAGGTAGTAGAGTAATTCAGCTCTTTCACACATTGCCTACATATTTCTCTCTTTGCTTTTAACTAAGGCCTGGCGTGTGTGTGTGTGTGTGTGTGCGCACACACACGCATGGGGGTGGTGGGTAATAGATTTATATAAGAAGAGGAAAAGCTGAAAACCCAGAAGGCATTAAAACACTGAAAAACAGAGAAGTAGAACTGCCCACACAGGCCACTCCGTCACCCTGGACAGCTGCCTAACTGCTTTGCCCTTCAGGACCTGGTGAAGATATTCAAGGCAGGTCCTTTATTACTGAACTGTATTCCTCTACTTTCATGCCAGTTGGCTTTGTTTTACAACATGGCAAGAGAATCGCAGCCACAGAGTTAGAAGGGACCTTGGCAACCCACTAGATTATCCCACTAGGACATATTCAGTCAGGGGCCACGCAGCCTCTTGTTGAATATATCTGACTTAAGAAAGCTACTCCTCCATGCTCCTAGAGGAGGAGCTCTGCTAGAAAGTTCTTTCTTACACTGAACTAAAATCTGTCTTTTTGCAATTTCTATATACTGCTTCCGGTTTCGTCTGCTGGAGCCACCAGAGTATGTGTAATCCATCTGGTCCACATAACAGCCCTTTAAGTATTTCTCTAGTGCTCTCCAGCCCTCTCTCTGGCCGCACTAAAACTAACCGAATTCCTCTTGAGCCAAGGTTTCTAAAATTACCACTCTCCTGCATCTCTTCATCAACTGGTTGCCCTCAGGATGTCACCTCAAAATGGAAGGAAATTATTGCTTCCTTTTTTCTTCTTCTTCTTTTTTTTTGTATGCTTCTACTGAAGCATAGAAAATGCACCTAGAATTGCCTTAACCTTTCTGGCACTCACGTAATAAAGCCGAGGGAAATCTTAGCTATATTTACACATGCTGCTGTTAAGTCGTTTCTCCCCCATCTTGAAAGTGCGTGGTTGAGCATTTCATCTTTTTAAATTTGGCTCATATTACCACTGTATCTCTATCCTTCTGGATCTAGAAATTTGTTATCCATCCAAATTATTGTCTGTGACTTTCACGAGGATTGGATTTGTTTCCAAACTTTCCCTTCCCCTATTTTGGGAGCCACTATGGGGAAAAAAAAAATCAACGAATTCTCAAATATTGAACTTTCAATCAACAGTCATTTATTTCTACTCACTCATGGTAAGAAATGCTCGTGAATGTCTTCTGCTATATGCCAGGGACTGTGAGAAAATGTTCAGAAGCCCTTATTCTTTAGTGGAAATATTGCTTCAGTTACCCAGGCGTAAAGGCCCAGATAGGTATGGGATTACTGTGGTAGGCACCCTGAGAACAGGGCATTGGGGGAGGGGAGGCATTAGCTCTAGAAGGAAAGGAAGGAAGGAAAAAGCTATCATTCACACAGTGACATCATGCACAGCCCTTATTTGGGTGACTCTTCCCTCCACTTGGCATCAAATTTGGATCTAGTTAGGATTCTTTAATACCCATACTGACAGCAGGGACACACAATGCTAGTTTTGTTATCTCCGCCAATAAACTGTTTGTCTTGGGTGAGTGGTGAGTAACAGTTGAACAGTTCTGAGGCACTGAGCACGAGGGACCAAACATAACCCTTCTCCCTGATGAGAAGGAGACCATAGCCTCTTTACTTCCAGCACGACATAATTCCATCTACCTGGTCACACAGTGAACATTCGACCTAAGGAACACACTCATTGTGAAGTGTTTGAAATTCACTGGGACACCAGAAAGCATGTGTTGCTGTTTTCAAAATCTAGTATAAATAAAGCAAAGAGAAACACCTTTCTTAAATCTTGCCCTCAGTCCCTTTAGCTGAGTCACAGTACTCTCTGGGAAGGCCAATCCACTGCCCACTGATAGAAATGTCTCCACCATTTGTAAACAGAGAGCTCAGGAATTGGGCATTAACTGGCGGAGCCACTTGCCTTGCGACTTTGTTGCCCAGATCCCGCTCAGCGGTGATCCCTCCATTTGGTGGCTTTGCCTTCTCCCAAGAAGATGAACGCTTCCGCTAAAATAAACATTTCAGACTTTTCTCTTGGGTCCTCTTTCCAACACTGAGAGCCAGCTTAACCCCAAGGGCAAGCAGGGGAGTTATTTGAGCTACCTCGGCCATCATTATCTCCGTGGTATAGCAGGCTACCCTAACAAAGGCTTCATACTTGCCTTGATAGCCACGTTTTGTTTTCCTGCTATTATTTCTCCTCTCTCTCTCTCTCTCTCCCTCCCCCCCCACCCCATTCCCTCTACCTTTCTTCTTTCTACCTTCCCCTTTTTCTCTCCAAAATTTGGAACTTTCTCCACTGCATGTCATCAAACATCTATAGCCATGGTTTAATTTTTACTGATTCCAAAGGCAATGAAATTCCAAAAAGAACAAGATAAAGACGGAAAATGTTTACCATGAGCTAGTCCATTCTGCACAGACTTACAGTTGAACTAAGAGTTCTGTTCTCAGTCAGAGGTTTATTTGCAGAACGTCATTTAGCTACCTTATCTCAACAGCTATCACCACATACTCTTCCTACTCATGAGCTGCCATGGCCTGGCTTGGGCTTTGTGGACCCCAAATAAGGGCACAGGCACTCCGCCCTTCAACCCCAGACCTTCACCTAGAGTCACTGAAGGCCAGGGCTGTAAGAAGCCTCAGAGGCGATTTAGTCAAACGCTCATTCAAGTCAGGTCCTCCCCATGTCTTTTCCAGGGACCAACCTCGCCACTTCATCAGGAAGTACTCCATACTTCTGGTTTTATTTCTTAAAGTTAGTGATGGGCTTGGTTTCATGGAATAGTGCAGAACTGCCTAATATCTTAGTGAACCTGTATAAGAACTTCTAAACAGAAAGAGTGGGGGGTATTTTAAAGATATTTTAAAAGATGCCTCTAAGTAATTCTGTTTAACCTCTATTTCTCCCTGTAAGTTCAATTATCAAGGCAGTCAGTCCCCTCAGGAGCTCCTGCCTGGGCTTGAGTGATGGCTCCACTGGCTGGCTTTGTGATCTTGGGCAAATTCGACCCCCTCATGTGTAAAATGGAAACAGGAGCGCGCCCGCAACATGGGACATGGGGGTGATGAGAATTAGATGAATTAAGCAAGTAAGGTGTCTAGCCCAGTGTCGGCTTGGTGTTATGTGCTCCTACATTTTTAGCTCTTGTTATTCTTCCCCATTTGCCGATAAGAAAGTTAAGGCCTGGAATATTTAGTTCATTTACACACTGAGTCACAAAGCGTGAATTCAACTCCACGTTCCCATAGCCTCATGATTAAACGTACAAGAGAAAATTGCGTGTCCTGCTTGATGTGTCAGGTAACCTGACACTAAATGCAGCCTAAGATTTGAGAATGGATGCAGACTAATATTTTAAAATTTCAAAATAAGTGATGCAACTATTCCACATGAAAGCTAACCTTATTATTTTACTTTATATCCTATAATTTTCAGAAGTAACACAGCAGTTCCCATCTGATTAACAATTATTTATGTAGCTTTCAGCACATCTATCTGTAGTTGTTTTCCACTATGTAAAGCAGCAATATGGGGTTTCCTTCTACTGTAACGCCTCTGATACTGCACTCGATAAGGAGTCTTAAGTTATAGTTGTAAGACATGTATTCTTCTGTCCAGCTCCCAAACTCTTCAGTATTAGAATCATGCTTTCAGGCAACACGAAACAATTAATATTTACTGAACTAGTAAATAAATCACGAATCATAAATCAACAAAGCACTTTAACGAAAGGTAAACCTAAGTATTTTTCATGTCAGCAAAGCTTTTCCCTATCAAAGTAAAGAAATAAAAAATCAACCTCCCTCTACTTTGACAATATAGTTAAACACAACTTACTGAAATATAAAGAAACCGATCCAAGAAAAAGAAATATTCTGTTGCTTTTTAAGTGAACTATTTGTAGAGGGAGCCAAACAGTGAATTCAGGCCTTGCCCACGGGTACTGTAACTCAGATTTCAATGTATAACGTATTTCTATTTAACCACGATGGGTACAGATCTTATAGCAAGGAGGAAAGAGCCAAGAGAAAATGCATGCACCTTCAGAAAGGGTGAAATTGGGCTCACATGTACATAGGACTAGAGCAGCTCTGTCCACCGCAGAGCCCTAACCCCATGTGGCCACTGAGGACGTGAAACTGGGCCGGTCTGAGTTGAGATGGACTCTGAAGATGATGTACACATGGGATTTCCAAGACAGTGTGGAAAAAAAAAGAATGTAAAATATCTCACTAATACTTTTAGAATTATATTGAAATGATAACTTTGTATACATTGGGTTAAAACATATTAAAATTGATTTCCCTTGTTTCTCTTTACTTTTGTAACGTGGCTGCAAGACAACTTAACATTCCATGGATGGCTCACATTGTCTTTCCACTGGACAGCAATGTTATTTAAGACCTCATTCCCTCCGTCACACTTGTAGCCGAGCCAGAGTAATATACTAATCCTCATTTAGAAATTCGGTCATCCCAAAGGACCACAGCAACAACATTATGATCTGTCACTGCCAGCCGTCACTGTGCTGAGTTACTTTCCACGTGTTAGCTCATTTCATCCTCACTTTGACACACACAAAGCCCCAGGTGACAGGAGAGCTGCTTCCTGAGTGCCCCTGTCGTTGCTTGAATTCTAAACAGAAACTTCATCAGCCTAGATTCCATTAATTTGTTATCCTTTAGATGAGGGTGAACACACACCAATATTTTATCTCTAAATGAATAAATACTATGAAAAGACTTTAGGAGGAAATTTAACCTACTTGAAAGTGAAAGAGATAAGTTCTTTCTGAACATATAGCAAAATGAATATTAACTTTGTGGGGCCACTACAGATGTTTTTCGCTGTTCACGGTAAGGGTCCTTGGAGAGCTAAGCTGATGGAAGAGGACGAGGCTGGGAGTTCAATGCCTCTCCTCATCACCCCTGTCACTGACTTGCTGTCACTAACTAGGGCTCTACGGGGCACCTCACTTGGCTTCTGTGATCCCACATTTTTCAGCTGTAAAATGATCTCAGACAAAGTGCTATTTTATTTCCTTTTTTTTTTTTAAAGGAATAACTGTTTGTTTGGGGGTTTTAAATATTTATTTATTTATTTGGGTGCGTTGGGTCTTCGTTTCTGTGCGAGGGCTTTCTCCAGTTGCGGCGAGCGGGGGCCACTCTTCGTCGCGGTTTGCGGGCCTCTCACAATCGCAGCCTCTCTTGTTGCAGAGCACAGGCTCCGGACGCGCAGGCGCAGCGGCCACGGCTCACGGGCCCAGCCGCTCCGCGGCACGTGGGATCTTCCCGGACCGGGGCTCGAACCCGCGTCCCCCGTATCGGCAGGCGGACTCTCAACGACTGCACCACCAGGGAAGCCCGCAAAGTGCTATTTTTAACCCCAAGATTTCATGAAGTCTACGAGACTGGGTTAAATCACCCGTTAGTTCTTGAAAATAATTAGACGTCATTTTTCAAAGTTCTACAATTCAGACTTTAAGCTAATGTGCTCAGATAGTCTAGGTTCCTCTCTATTTCAGCATTTGTCTTTACCTCCTTCTAGAAAAGCATAGCAATACTAAAAATGACAAAATTTTGCCAGACCCGGAAAGCTTTTCCTGAAGTTTGTGTATGACCAACACATTTAGATTTCATGAGTCAAAAAGATTTACCTTTTAAAAATATTTTTATTTCCGTAAGCTTCTAAATATTGAATTCAGAGCTGCCAGGTGCTACTTAATAACTATTTTCCTGTGTCATTGTAAAGCGTTTTAGTTTCTTTAAAGAAACTTCCTGCTACTTGTCCACCGGTCACAGTTTCCTGCTGCAGAGTAGCTCCCATCTGATCTGGAGCCACCGAGGGTTTTCCAGTGGGCAGAAAAATTCCAGTTGGCACTCAGCAAATCTTGCTTGTCACATCTGAAGTCAGTTTCAGAATGTTTTGGAAAGGAAGATTTCAACACACACTTTAATTGGATATTTTTAGAATTAGCACCTACAGGAGAGTTTCCCATCCCCAAGGCTGGTTATTATAATTATTGTCATCATCTCATCATGGCCATCAACAAGAACAACCACACCATTTATTGAGTACTTATTTCATGCCAGGTTCTGCGCTAATTATTTAGCCTGCATTTTCTTTATTTAAACCTCACAGTAATTTTCTGAGGTGAGTATTGGTTTGTTTTTGAAATATAGTTGATTTACAATGTTGTGTTAGTTTTAGGTGTACAGCACAGTGATTCAGTATATATATATTCATTTTCAGATTCTTGGCCCTTATAGGTTACTACAAAATACTGAGCATAGCTTCCTGTGCTCTACAGTAGGTCCTTGTTGGTTGTCTATTTTATATATAGTAGTGTGTATATGTCAATCCCAGCCTCCTAATTTATCCCAACCCCCGGTCCTTTCCCCTTTGGTAACCATAAGTTTGTTTTCTATGTCTGTGAGTCTGTTTCTGTTTTGTAAATAAATCCATTTGTATCATATTTTACATTCCACATATAAGTGATACAATATGATATTTGTCTGTCTCTGTCTGACTTACTGCACTTAGTATGATAATCTCTAGGTCTGTTCATGTTGCTGCAAATTACGTTATTTCATTCTTTTTCATGGCTGAGTAGTATTCCATTGTGTATCTATGTGCCACATCTTCTTTTATCCATTCATCTGTTGATGGACATTTAGGTTGCTTCAGGTCTTAGCTATTGTAAATAGTGCTTCTTTGAACATTGGGGTGCATGTATCTTTTCAAATTAGAGTTTTCTCCAGATATATGCACGAAAGTGGGACTGCTGGATCATATGGTAGTTTTATTTTTAGTTTTTTAAGGAACCTCCATACTGTTTATGGTATGGCCATAGTGGCTGCACCAACTTACATTCCCACCAACAGTGTAGGAAGGTTCCCTTTTCTCCACTGAGGTGAGTATTGTTAATTCTGTTTTGCAGGTCAGGAAACTGAGCCTTGGAAAAGTTAATTAATTTGCTCAAGTTTCCACAGTTAGTTGTGGAGCTAGAATCTGAACCCAAATATGACCCTATAACCCACATTCTTAAACACTATGCTATACTGTACAAGAAATACCTACAACTTGGTAAGAAACCAAAGGATATTAACATATATCCAGAACTGTTAATATTCAAGTTCTCAGAGAAGCATTTCTTCTGTTGGCATCGATGAAGCCAGTGGTTAACAAAATCATCTATTATGTATTAAAACTTTACTTTAGGCCCAGTGATGAAATCAGAAAAGAAAATAGCAGAACTTCATTCAGGAAAAAAAAAAAGTGTTCTAATAATTACGTGTTGTACAATCATATCTTCATCTACAATGACCAGCAAAGAATTAATAACACTTCAAGATCCTTTCTTTTAAATGTACAGCATTCACCCAAACACCTGGGAACAGCTCTACAGAACTGGAATCGGCCAACAAGGAGAGTCGATTAGGATGGAGAAAGGGAGCAGATATGATTATCTGAGAACAGAGCTCAGCTGCCAGAAGACGAATCGGGCCAGGAACTTGGAGATGAGGAGGAAGGAATGAAAGGAAAGACCAAGAAAAGCCGTGGTGGAAACTGGCAGCTGCAATTGGATGTTCTGCTTAATTTATTTGCAAACCGCTTTATTGCTCTTTATGAAACAATGCATTCCTGTCATATTAACTCACAGTTTTTCACCGGTACAATGAGGACAGGATATTACCACATTCTCTAGAGGGCTATGAGAGATAAAAGATACAATAAAGTTCTTGGAGCTCTTTCAAGGAGAAATTATTTCAATTGGAAAGACATCATTTTACCAACACTTCTCTGAATATGATCTCTGAGTTTGAACAGCTGATAGTCTTTCTGATAACAGAGGCAGCCCTTGCCTGCCCTCTTGAAGAAAACCAAAGAAAAGAATGCAAATTTAGAAAATAGATATAGAGAAGAGGATTATTTAATTATAAAAATATTCTTCATTTTACCGAGCAATTTCCCAAAGCATTCCTTTAAGCAGAGTCGCCCTAGTGCACCTGAGAATGAGTGTTCAAGGTCATAGTTAGCGTGTGTTGTGTTCAAACCCTTCAGAGGAACCCCAGGCAGCAGAGTGAGGTCTGCAGATGGTCTTAGGGCCGGTCTGTAGCTGAACCAGATGACCGTCCTTGCCATGAGCTCACATTCTGTGTGTGTGCAGGTTTCCAGATTTCTGAGAAACAGAATGCATTGCTATAGGTACTCCGATGTGGATTCAGGCGTCCTGAGTGGTCAGAGGATGGTTCAAATAATACATTTTCAACATGCAGATATTTCTGGAGAGTTTTTTTATACTACCAATCATATCTTAAAATAGCAACACAGCAAACAGCTACAGGTGCTGGCACCACCTGCTCTGAATGCACTCATCTTTCATTAGAATTAGACGGGCACAGAGAGCCGCCAGGCACTTTCAGAGCATCCCTAAGTTTTCCTAATTATTCTTCTCCCTGTGACATGGATGGTGCAGAGCCTCCGTGGAGTTCCTTTGCTAGAACTAGAATGTGGTGTTCTGAAGCAGGTAGAGAAATGCCAGAAGCTGCCACCAGCCGAGACCATGAGTTTGAAAAGGATGGCTAGGGTTCTCCATAAAAACTACCTGCTGTAAGTCTGTTTTGGAGTCAGATGACTTAAAGGGATCTAAACGACAGGACGTTGATGGATCTTATACTTTGTACTACATTAGGCTGAATACCAATTTTCTTCCTGAGTAGCTGTAGCTTCGCCACTCAGAATGGGGTTTGGGGACAGCACAGTACATGACAGTGTGACAGAGTAAGTTGCTTTTCAACTGTGTCTTAAAGACAGGGTACAATCCGGGCTGGCGGGAACAGGGAACAGACATCCAAGACAGCTGCAGTGCTTTGCGCAAAGGCAAATGCCCCGAAAAGGTGCTCTGTAAGCCCCCATGGAAGAAAGGAAAGAGAGGGAAGAAAGGAGGGAGGGAGGAAGAAATACACAAAAGTGTGAGAACAGATGTGATAAAGGAGCCAGAGCATTGGGCTTGGAATGAAGAGAAGTGAATTTACAATATTTTGCCACCTACCAGCCCTGTGATCTGGGCTAAATCATTTCACCTCCGTGGGCTTCAGCTATCTGATCTATAGCATGGGGATAATCATCTGTCTATTTTTATTCATTTTAATCTATTAAAATTCTCTATTTTTAAACATATCTATCTTTAAAAAACTCTCCAAACCTGAAAGCCTCAATTTTTCAACAACCCTTGGAATAAGTCCAGGAACATCTGTGTCCATCCTGGCGTGTGGGGAAATGTTCCAGTCTGGGGCCTTGCCATGTAAAGTGTGGTCCCAGACTAGCAGCACCCCTACCACCTGGGAGCTGATGAGAAATGCAGATTCTCAGGCCCGCCCCAGACCCACTGAATCGGAATCTGCATTTTAACAAGATCCCGGTGCTTTGGACGCACATTACAATTTTCAGAGCATTGCTGTGGAGCTGTCACTACCTGGCTAAATGATTGTGGGGCAGTAAGAAACCTTCCCATCCCAGGTTTGCCTAAAAGGAAATCTGCTTTCATCCACCTCAAGAAGAGCTGCAAGGATTTGTCAGGTGTGGTTCATTCAAGCCAAATTCCTGCTTCTGTTCACTCATTGATGCAATATCTTAAAGAGTCAGAAGAGCTCATGAAATGCCACATTTATTACAAGGGAAGAGCTCTCGGTTTAGGAAAATCTGCCTTCAAATCTGGAAAATATTTCAAGGGGCAGGAAAACTTTTTGGAAATGCAATGTTGAGCAACGCTGCTTTCCCGCTTCACATTTTGTCCGTGTTCATGTCACACAGTAAATTTTTTCAAAAGTTTTGAGCATGTCGGTGCTCTGTGACCACCTAGAGGGGTGGGATAGGGACGGTGGGAGGGAGACGCAAGAGGGAGGAGATATGGGGATGTGCGTATACGTCTAGCTGATTCACTTTGTTATAAAGCGGAAACTAACACACCATTGTAAAGCAATTACACTTCAACAAAGGTGTTAAAAAGAAAAGTTTTGAGCATGTACTATATGCTAAATAAGGAAGGGACGACATCTCTGCCTTCAAGGTATTCACGTGAAAGAGATACAGATGAATATAAAAGCGCCTGGCACTCTGGCAGCTCTGTAGACTCTCATTCCAGAGAGTTGCCCAGACGCAGTGTCCCAGCTCACACACAGGTTGGAACCCCCCTTGGAAAGTCAGGATTGTGCTGTCTCAAAGCTGGGCATCAGTGTAAGTGCTGGACCACAGGACTGATCCAGTCAGAGAAGCCTTGTTCACGTGACTGGTGGGGCTGACACCGACAGTGAACGTGGAAGATGGAAGCAAACGAGAAGCTTCTGGAAAGTGAGAAGTGCTGGGAAGCGAACGAATCAGGGCCCCGTGACAGAGAGGGCCTGGGGAAAGGGGGTCTTGTTGCTTTAGTGAGGATGCTCCTCCACCAAGATGAACGACTACCGTGATTCCATTTGGATCACTGTTTTATACTTTGGTTCCAACGAAACTTTTCAAAATAGCACAAAAGTCAGATTTTATAGTAATGCATCCAGATCTGTGTTCAGTGGGTAGAACCCACAAGACTGGGGAGAAGGTTTTGGATACGGTTAGTGTGAGGGCTTGGGTGGCATCTGGTGAGAGTAGTCACGGAGGCAGCTGCTCATATGGTTCTAAAGCTCAGAGGAGAATTCTAGAATGAACACAAGTTAGGGGCTCCCAGGCATAAAGGGATGCAAGCCACGGGAATGGAGGAGAGCTCCAGAGTGCACATCAGAAGGAGACGAACCAGAAGTGGTTTCCTTGAAGCCAAGAGGGTAGAGTGAGAGCTTCAGGAAGGATGGGACAGTCTGCTCTACTGACCTTCTCCCCACTCAGCTCCTCCTCCAAGTTCCCTATCTTGGGAAGCAGAAATGTTCTCCAGCAAGTTACCCAAAAGCCAGAGACCTCCAGTCATCCCTGAACTCTCTTCCCTCTGTTCCCCGTAATGACTTTATCATCAGGTCACGTTCATTCTACCCACTAAATATCGCCGAGTCCGCCTTCTCTCTGCGTCCACTCACACAGCCCCGGTCCAACTACCGCCATCTCTTGCCTGTACTATTGCGGGAGCCCCAGACAGTCTCCGTGCATGTACCATCCCTCACTCCAATTCATACTTCTCACAGAAGGCTGCGTGAGCCTTTTCATAAACTCATATATTCATGTCACTCCCCTGCTTAAAACCTTTCCATGACTCTCCTTTGCTCTTGGGATAAAGGTCAACATCCTTCTCAAGACCGATGTGGTCTTGCATGACCCCCACACACCCTCTTCTCGTCTTACTTTCTGCTCTCCAACCTCTCTGGGCTTTTCTGTTCTTGTTTTCGTTTTAATTCTGTATTTCATTGAATCTGAGATGTCATCAGTTGTTAGACAGGCCCTGATTTCAGAGATTTTTAATTTAAAAAAATACATCTTATAATTGGTAACACACGGTCGTGCCAGGAAGCACCCTCTTCCTTCCAAATGCTGGGTGTGGGCTCTCCCAATTCCACGCTTCTCCTTTCACCCGGGAAGCTTTTTTCCCAACCCTCAAGTCTCAGTTGATGCGTGACTTCCTCAGGGAAGCCCTTTCTGACCAGCACCCCTCCCAGACCGGATTAGGAGCCTCAGGATGCACCTCATGGTACATTGTCATTGTCAAAGCACTTGTCCTGGCGAGAAGAAACCAGCTGTTCGTACAGTGATGTGTTTAAAGTCTGTCTCGCTTCACAGACTGTGGACTCAGAGATCCGGAGCGGGGTCTGCCCTTCCAGCCGCTTTCTCCTCAGCAGCTAACACTTCACTTCATTTCATCCTCACAGCACAATAATAAGGCAGATCTAATGGTTTCTTCCCTTTGGAGAGAGGAAACCAAGATCACAGAGAGATAGCTACTCAGGTCACATGGCTCCTAATTTGAACTCACAGAATCTGATGTAGATCCTGGTCTCTTAATGACTCTATCTTGTACTACGTCTTGGTGTCTAGTAGGTCCTCAATACATATTTGCTGAATGAATAAATGAACAAAATTTTCAAAAAGATAAGTATTATAAAAGTTAATTGTTAATGAAAATTCAGAAACTAGGAGAAATAATCAGACTAAGGAGTTAGTTATAGATACCCTTAGAGACAATTTCAAGTTCTGATCAAACACTGATTACAGATAAGACGATGATACTGTCTTATTCCATTATGCGTGGTTGACTATTAACCTCATCACTCTGCAAAGTCCTCTGTTCCTAACAGCATTTACTGTCATACAATTCCTGCCTTCCTTCTTTCCTATTTCCCTTCTCCTTTCTTCTCCCTGCCTGTCTCCTTGCCCTCTTTCTTCCTTCTTCAGAAAGTGTGCATCGAGCATCTATTATATCCTAGGGTATTTGTGAGGCACGGGGTACATGTTGGTGAATAAAACAGCACAGCCCCTGCCCTGAGAGGGTATATAATCTATAGAAGGGAGATTGAATACATAAGCCAACAGATGTGTGATTATAGGATTGTGATCCCTATGAAGAAGAAAACAGGGACTTCCCTGGTGGTCCGGTGGCTAAGACTCTGCGCTCCCAATGCAGGGGGCCTGGGTTCGATCCCTGGTCAGGGAACTAGATCCCACGTGCCGCAACTAAGAGCCCACGTGCCACAACTAAAGATCCCACATGCCACAACTAAGAGCCCACAGGCCACAACTAAAGATCCCACATGCCGCAACTAAGACCTGGCGCGGCCAAATAAATAAATATTTTTTAAAAATTTAAAAATGAAAACAGTGCTCCGTGACAGAGAAGAGCAGGGTGGGAAGGGAGGGGTCTTTGGGACGGGGAGGGTGAAGAACTCCCTCCAGGGCTGTGGATGGAGAAGCCAGCCCTGATGAACGAGTGGGCCACGAGCCCGGGGAGAACATCTCGGAGCAGGGAGGCCCTGGAGAAGGAAGAAGCCTGGCCGTGGAGGCGGTGGACAGAAGCCAATGTGGCAGGGGCCTGTGATAGAGGGGGGGCAGCCTCTGTCCAATGCAGGGAACCCGTGGGAAGTCTGTAGAGGATGTTGGGGAAAGGGGTGGCATCATTACGATTTTTAAAGGTTACACTTAAGATTCCATGGATCATAAGTTAGATTAGAGGAACAGAGAGGAAGGAATAACACTAATAAACACTAATAACTAAAAAACACTAATAACACTAATAAAGACCAATAAGGACATAACTGCTATCCAAGCCCAAGACCCAGGCTCACACCAGGACGGGTTGGTGAGTGGAAAGTCAGGGCTCATATGAAGACTAGACCTTCTTGGCAGACAGAGGGGAAGAGAGGCAGGGGGTCTGTGTCGCTAATTCCCCCCGCCTTGACTTTGCCTTCCGTGTCCAGCACGCAGTGTGCACGAGCGTTTCTGGGTGCGGGGCTCCAAGGGTACAAAATTCCTGCCCTCTGCGCACATTACGGCAAAGAAGATGGAAACGGCCAATGTAAGTCTGACTTCTAACCAGGAATTCAAGGCATCTCCCTTCAAGCCAGCACACCTAACCACTGCCTGCTTCTCTCTTAGGGAGTTGGGAATTTCCATCCTTAGTGAGAAACTTCCACTGGGAAAGAAGTCGAAACTCGAAAAAACTGGAAATCCTTACGAACCATGCTGGAGAAGGAAAGCTACTGCTTGTCACCCTGTTCCTCTGCAGGAACAGGACGTCCTGGGTACTGTCTCCCCCTGCTGCCATCTGACTCCTGACAGCGACCCCTGAGGTTATATCCACTTTAGAGTTGAGGAAGCCAACGCTCCACGTGGTTAAGTCAAGACTGCACGTGTGCCTAACACCACGTAACTAGAAACATCAGTGGAAGCAAGTGACCAGAACCCACATCCAGTCCCATAAGGGGAGACTGGGGGAAAACAAAAGGCGAGTGAGAAGAAGAGAACAGCACACACTGCCTCAAAGTTTCAAAGCTGAAGCAAGCGGCTAGGATTAGGACGCGCTGACACGTGCTGGAGCCCCTGAGGCCCGTCTCGAAGACCCGTGGAGCAGAGGAAAGCCGGGCCAGCGGGGCTGATCACCGTCATCTCAGGGACACAGGCAGCTGCGTCCCCAGTGGGGCCCTGAAGGAGTTTCCTTTGAGATGCTGAAAGCTCAACAGCGCTCATTTATGGCCTTGACATGAAAACTCGAACACTGCCGTTTGGATAATTTAAGCCCCAAATAAGATCTACAGCAGGTTTGCCTAAGCCTGAAAAGGAGCTGAAATTCTCTACGCAAGCAGCGCATTGTTTTTATGAATGACACTTCAGAGAGACTTTTATCACGTATCACATCAAGTATTTGTTTTCACCCCTACGATCACTGGAACTTCTACGAGAGACCCACTGCTAGCTAGATGGTGGGTACACACAGCACCAGCGTTATTGGAATCAGGCAAAATGTTTGTCTACCGACAGCAATATGTTCGCAGAAATAAGCTTTCTTTGCTTTTCTTGCCTAGACTACATCTCCCTTTCCAAGTAATTGCATCTGGCTATGAGTCTTCGGCAAACAGGAGTCTTTTTCGGAACAGACACTGTGAGTAGCCAAACACTTTGCACTTGAAGCTACACCCAGTCACACCCACGTCTGTTCATTTTCCTCTAATTCAACCCTACTTCCTGGCTTCGCCAAGAGCTTAGAACTCTTTATCTCATAATCTGTCATGTCGTTCATTAAAAAAGAGGAGAACGTGGCATCCCCCCCACCATATTTTATCTGGCCTCATTCATGTTCTTATGGTCTGAGTTCATCGTAGATATTTTTCCATTCTAATTTCCATTCTAATGCATGCTCTATAGGATGCATTTGCAAGGAGATGCACCACCACCCCCATTTCTGCCCCAGCAAAGAAAGTTGTATAAAAGCAGGACATCCATCTCAGCCGGATGCACAAGTAATGATGAGACCAGGCAGCTATTTTTCTCGGTTCTTTAAGATATGTTAACCATTTCCTGTCAGCACCCGCGCGACACTTCAGTATCCAGTAACCGACAAAAAACACCAGGCATGTGTGGCGTACCCATGAGGTCTTTGCTTCTAGAAGTGAGGATGTCTCAGGCATTAGCTGCCTGAAGAGGAGTGACACCCCAAAAGTATGAAGTTCAATCCTGTTTGAGCTATAAACCAGGCACAAGACAACTCACAGGGCAGCAGGGACTGTAGGGCATTCATTAAGAAATGACGCGTTATGTAATTTTACTGAACGTCACCTCCATACGGAACTCCTGTTCCCGGGCCACACAGTAAAATGGGCCCTTTGTTGCCCCGACTGCTTAGAAGACAAGGGTCCTCCTGTTTCCACATTGCCACCCCTCATTCTCTTCGTATAGGCTGTGTTTCACGATGATGTATTACTTCTGCCGGGAATGAGTGCTTATCCAGCAAACGCGTACATTCACCCTATAAAACGAGGAGTACGTGCTGAAAGGTCACCAAGCTCGTGGACAATTCTATTGACAGCTGAAAACAGTTAAAACGACGTTTTGTTTTTTGAATCGCCCAGGCAGGACCCAAAGGGGAGCAACATGGCCCAAAATTTCCTTCTGGCTCAGAAATCTGAACTCGATCCAAGCGTGCCCTCACCCTCTCCGCACTCCCTCTGAAAAAGCTCACAATGTCTTTTGACATCGTCCTACTTCTTCCGTGTGGGACCTAGGAGAGGACTTTAGGGAAAGGAGGGCCGAAGGCATTTTGTCAAAGGGGTCAAAAGCAGTCCTTCCGCTGTGTAGCTGGACAAGACCCCAAAGCACTGGTCTCTCTAATCGCCCAGTATACAGGGTGGATGATGTGGATCATTTCTCTGGAAGCTGGGGCCACTCCTTACTGGCATGAATGAAGGTGCAGCTCGGGTCTTTAAGGCCTCTTCCTCTACAAACAAGTTACTGGATTCCTAATAAGTTCTAAAGGTTTAATAAATAAATAAAAACAGGAGTGATTGCATATACTCAGCCAAACTTTATCTATGATCAGGCTACATCAAAACCCCCCAAATTACTGGAAATGACAAAAATTGCCAGTTTTGACTAATGAATGGTGTTATCTCTAGCTAAAAAAATAATCCCGGGAACAAACATCTTTGCATGTAAATACACACCGAAGGCAGCAGAATCATTGCCATGTCATGCCAACTTAGAAAGTCGGTATAGAATTTATAACTAAAATGTTACGTGTGTGCTCTTCTACATGGGTGCTGCAATATTGCCACTCTTTGCCTTGAGGTGCTTTGCTCACACTGGTCTTTTGATTCCATGAGGTACAGGGGCCTGTGATCTCAGCACAGAGGAGCTCTCCCTAAATACCTATCGAATGGATAAGGCCAGGCTTCTACGCCACTCTGGGTATCTTCAAAGTCACTTTGGCTCTGCTTTTCCTCAGAGTGACTCCGTCTGATTTGGTGGCTGGTGCACCTGCATCACGGGCTGGGTTTAGCTCTCGGGCCCCATTCAGCTCACTCACTGTACAAGGAAAACGAAAATGTGCCTTTCTGCCTGTGGTAATTTCCGAGCTTTTGAGAAGGAACCACAGCTCCACCATCATCAGGCTAGGAGTTCCTCTTCCGGGGCTGAGACACGAATGTTTATTTGGAAAATTAATGAGCTGAATGAGACTAGAATCCCAGACAGTACATTAAAAACTTCATTATCATCCCTTTCCTTGAATAGCGGGGATGCCAGATGGAGCCCAGATCAAAATGCAAGTGTATCTGAGCGCACTGCGAGGGGACCTCCAGGAAACAAAGGATGTAAATTGTGAGTCAGGGCTTCCCTGGTGGCGCAGTGGTTGAGAGTCCGCCTGCCGACGCAGGGGACGCGGGTTCGTGCCCCGGTCCGGGAGGATCCCACGTGCCGCGGAGCGGCTGGGCTCGTGAGCCGTGGCCGCTGAGCCTGCGCGTCCGGAGCCTGTGCTCCGCAACGGGAGAGGCCACAGCAGCGAGAGGCCCGCGTACCGCAAAAAAAAAAAAAAAAAAAAAAAAAAAAAAAAAAAAAAAAAAAAAAAAATTAGGTATATGTGTGTATGCATACATTTCAACATATACATATATCCATTTGTACATAAACACCAAATATATAGTATACATATACGTCCAAGTATATGTGTAGATGTATACACGTATAATACCTACAAATATATATATATATATATATATATATATATTTTTTTTTTTTTTTTTTTTTTTTTTTTTGCGGTATGCGGGCCTCTCACTGTTGTGGCCTCTCCCGTTGCGGAGCACAGGCTCCGGACGCGCAGGCGCAGCGGCCACGGCTCACGGGCCCAGCCGCTCCGCGGCACGCGGGATCCTCCCGGACCGGGGCACGAACCCGCGTCCCCTGCGTCGGCAGGCGGACTCTCAACCACTGCGCCACCAGGGAAGCCCTTACAAATATATTTTTTAAAGTAAAACCTTTCCCGAAATGCTCCTCATCCACCAGTAGTTACTTCCAGATTGTGTATGGCTGTGCCTTTTTAATGATATCCATAGCCATTTTAATTACTTTATCAGAGATATAGGCTAGAACCAGAAAGTAATTAATAAACCAATCCTAATAACTGAAAGAGATGTCACAAAATCTGTGACGCTGATTTAAAGACCATGCACTTCCTTCATGGGACAGAAATTCCAGGCCTGCCCTCCCCAAACTGAAGCAGGGCTGCCGGTTCCCAATCCAAGCCATTCCCTCCTCCTTCCAGGCATCAAAAGCTCCTTCAGTTTGGCTCTTGTCCTCCCCCTGTGAGTCAGGCTGGACTCCTGCCTCAGAAATTTCTATTCGTGCTGGACTCGGGGGTGAGGACCTGGGTTCTGGTGGCAACCACTGAGCCACTAGAATCAACATTCCTGTAGCCACCTTACTTTGTAACTTCTCAGTACGTGAAATAATACATTTTCCTTATTTAAAGCAATGCACTTGGAGTTTTGTCATATTCGCAGCCAAATAATTATATAGAGCCTAATACAGAGCCTACTTACTGTCATTTGTTGGACAGTATTAAAAAGTTTGGCTACCTACTTTCCAGATCTTAAACATATTCCAGTAGTAAATTAGGAGGAAGTAGGGTGCTTCAGACCTACACAGTCCCAAGAACACAAAGTGACAGCTGATGGCCTGAGAGCAAGGACATAGACTGTAACAGATAAAATAAAAAACAGAAACAAGAAGTTAAAAATACAAAACTCAGGGTCATCTAGTATTAGAGCAGAAAATGTCACACACTCAGCCCACAAAGGCTATTATCATGTCAAAGAACTGACCAATATAGAAATAAGTAGTATGGAGAAATTTTCAACTCAACTAAGAATTTTTTAAAGTTTCTGTGCTCAAGGGTTGAACCAAAATTACCTGGGGAAAAAAAAAAAAAGGCGCTGTTAGAACCACTCCTTCATTGAGAACACCAAGAACACGTCTTGGATTTTGCTCTGCGCCTGTGTCAGAATGCTTTGCTCCGAGCCGCCTGGAACTGAGGCAGTGGGTGCCCCTGAATCACATTATGAAACGCGATTAGGTCCCAAGGACAGTCACAAAAGCCCATTTGATTCCAAATGGGCCTGAAGGCTGTTAGAAACTAGGCAAGCTTAGGACTACCGGGCAGAGTCGACCCCCTGGAACTGACGGCGCCGTTGCAGAGGTCAGACCCAGGTCATCTGGCTCAAAATAAGGAGGCACGTCCTGAAGCCGCGCGGCAGGGCCCCTGCTGCCCCATAAGCTGCCTGCCCGTCTCTGGACGGGGCAACTTGGGGCTGCCTGACAGGCTGTGCTGGAGAACAGGCCACCGTATGGGGTGGGGGGCTGGAAGAGATGACCTTCGAAGTCTCCTCCAATTCTGGTTCCAATTTTCTTATCCCCTCTGGGCCCTTACGGATGCTCTGAATTCACGGTGACTGTTCTGTCCCTGTAATCTTCTTGTTCATCACAGAGCTCTGTCTGTGGGGCGTCTGAAGGCAGGCCCAGCCCAATAGCAGGAGTGGTCCCTCCTTGCTGGCGTCCCCGCTGGTACTAGGTTTTCGCTGCCTGAATCCCCAAGCAAAGCCTCAAGGATGTCAAGGACAGCAGGACTGGTGGGGTAATGAGGTGCCTACGCAATCGCTAGCTACTCTGGCATAAGTCCTGGATGTTGACGCTGATATTTTACCTTCTCCAAAACCTGGGTCAGCTTTGCCTTCCTTCATGAAGACTTCTCTGAGTCTTCTGGTTGAAATTAGCGAATGCGTCGTCAGAGCACTGCAGCAGGTCTAACACCTCCTTCATAGTAGCTCTCCCATTCTGCACCTAAATATAGTTATGTGTGCGGATACCTTATCTCCCCTATAAGATCCTACGAGGCAAGATCCAGGAGAGTCTTGGTAAAGCAGGAGAATTAGCTCTTTCCATCTGGGAGCTGACAATATGTTTGAAGCAATTGGGCTGGTGCACCAAGGATGGGTTTGTGAGGTGGTAGCTTTCACTCAACGTTGAAATGCAGCGAGTGTGTGGAGCGCATAGAGCATGTCCGCTGTGTGTCTGCTGTGTGTGTGTGTCTGCTGCGTGTCTGCTGTGTGTCTGCTGCGTGTCTGCTGTCTGCTGTGTGTCTGCTGTGTGTGTCTGCTGCGTGTCTGCTGCATGTCTGCTGTGTGCTGCGTGTCTGCTGTGTGTCTGCTGTGTGTGTGTCTGCTGCGTGTCTGCTGCGTGTCCGCTGCGTGTCTGCTGCATGTCCGCTGCGTGTCCGCTGCGTGTCTGCTGCGTGTCAGACGTGGAGTTGGATTCTTGGGGAGGGAGTGAGGTGAACAAGAGTCAGTTAGGCAAAGCATTTACCCCCCGAATTCGCTGGCTGATAAGGGAGGGTGTCACCTCCTCTGATCCTCAACATCAATTCAGAGGTGGAACTTGGGGTCAGGACGTGTCTAGTCACCCAAAAAAGGTGTAACTATGAAACTGATCGTCTGGGGAAAGAGTGGCAAACTCCTATTTCATACCACTTGACTTTGGAAGTTCAGACATAGGAAGGTATGATGGCCGTATCCGAAAGTGATAGGGTAGGGACAGGCCACATGAGCTGTCACTATTCCCGTCCACGGAGGGGCTGGGGAGAGAAGGCTGGTACTGGAGATGAGGATAGAAAGTACGAGGAAAAGCAGGCAGCGTGCCATATCTTATAGAGGACACGAACCCAGAGCTCGGAGCCAGCGTGCCTGGGTCTGAGTCCCAGCTTGGCCATTTACTAGCTGTGTGAGCTCGGGCAGTCGCTTAACCTCTCTGTGTCTCAGTTTCCTCATTTGTAAAATGAGAATCATGACAATACCTTTCTCATCCAGTTGTGCTGAGGATTTAAAGAGTTTAATGAGCTGAAGGGCTCAGAACAGTGTCAAGAGTGTGAGTTGTCATTACAGTGGTTACTGTGTTGTCATCTGGACTGAGAGTAGGTCAGGACGTGGGCCGCCAAGTCAGTCCCTTCCCTGTTGAGGCACAAAGCCAACCTCTTCAGCCACCAGGACCACCACTTCCCAGAGAATGTTGACTAGTAACCTGGGTAGTAAACGAATTTCCAGGCCCCTCCCGTCCCAGCAGAGAGGTTTCCCAGACATTTGAGTGTAATGATCCTGACGGAGCAGGAAATGCAGAGCTTCTCCTCCTCCTGGACACTGTGTCAGTTCAGGACATCAACATGAGCCCAGCTACCCCAAGGAGACTTCGACATGACACTCCTCCTTCCCTAAACAGCTCCAGAATTCAACTGTTCTTCTACCGTTTCATTGTCTGTTCTGGCTCTCATCTTCCCACCTGAGCCCCCATATCAGCTGCTGATGGCTTTTAGTCTCCTTTTCTCTGATAATTCCCTGATCCTTACAAACCTCGGACTGTAACTGTGCTCGACTATGTCTGGTGGGAAAACACAGATGAAAACAAAAATACGTACGGTTGTCCCAACATCAGGATTATGGTTAAAACTGACCCAGAGGGGTGGGATGGGGAGGGTAGCATGGAGGCCCACGAGGGACGGGATATAGGGATACATAGAGCTGATTCAGTTTGTTGTGCAGCGGAAACTAACACAACATCGTAAAGCAATTGTAATCTAATAAGGATAAAAACAACCAAACTCATAGAAAAGGAGATCAGATTTATGGTTACTAGGGGCAGCGGGGAGGAGGAGGGAAAATTGGATGAAGGTGGTCCAAAGGTACAAACTTCCAGTTATAAGAAAAATAAGTACTAGGGATGTAGCGTATGCACAACATGATTAATATAATTGAAACTGCTCTTATGTTATACATGAACGTTAATAGAGTAAATCTTAAGAGTTCTCATTACAAGGAACAAAAATTTTTTCTATTTCTTTAATTTTGTATCTATCTGAAGTGATGGATGTTCACTAAACTTACTGTGATAATCATTTCATCATGTGTGTAAGTCAAATCATTATGTTATATACCTTGAATTTATACAGTGCTGTATGTCAATTATATCTCAAGAGAAAAAAATGAAGTCTGATAATATCAAGCACTTTTCATGGGTCTGGGAGAGAGAGTCTCACCTACTCCTAGTGGGAGTAGGGTTATTTTGGAGGGTATCTAGGCAGTGTGGACTGAAATTTAAGATGCACAGTCCTCTGACCCAGCAGTCTCAGGGCTCCAAGTCTACCCAGAGGAACTTTCTCCTGAGACTGAAGGAGGGCACATCAGAAAGGTTCAGAAGGTTCCTTGAGCCTCATTTAGAACAGAAAAATCTCAGAAGAAACCTAACTGCCCATCAACGGGGAAGTGGCTACGCTGTGATATATCCATGTTCTGGAACATTACACAGCCCCGAAAACATAAGATACACCTAGACTTACTGACGTGGAAAGATGTTACATAATGACATGTTATGAGATGAGCTGTGTCCCCTCCTCAAATTCATGCTGAAGTCCTAACCCCTAGTACCTCAGACTGTGACTATATTTGGAGATAGCATCTTTTTTGTTTTGTTTTTTTTTTGTGGTATGCGGGCCTCTCACTGTTGTGGCCTCTCCCATTGCGGAGTGCAGGCTCCAGACGCACAGGCTCAGCAGCCATGGCTCACGGGCCCAGCCGCTCCGCGGCACGTGGGATCTTCCCGGACCGGGGCATGAACCCGTGTCCCCTGCATCGGCAGGCGGACTCTCAACCACTGCGCCACCAGGGAAGCCCTGGAGATAGCATCTTTAAAGAGGTTAATTAAGATAAAATGAGGTGGGCCCTAAGCCAGTATGGCTGGTGTCCTTATAAGAAGAGGAGATTAGGATACAGACACACACGAAGAGACCATGTGAAGACACAGAGAGCAGATGGCCATCCACACGCCAAGGAGAGAGGCCTCGGAAGGCACCAACCCTGCAGACACCTTGATCTTGGACTTCTAACCTCCAGAAATATGAGAACATAAAATTCTATTATTTAAGGCACCTAATCTGTCCTAGTCTGTGGGACTTTGCTACAGCAGCCCTATCAAACTAGGCTACACAATACCCGGTATTAGATATTTTCTCTGGATGTGTATAGACGTGTGTAATATATGGAAAAGAGAATGGAAGAGCCCACCCCAGGCTGATTGCTCCTTTGGGGAGGGGTTGGGATTGGGGAACAGTGATTGAAGGAGTAAAATAAAGTTTTACTTTTTATACATTTTGTACATTATTTGTACATCCGTTTTTTAAAAACCGTCCTTCAGAGAAAAACAAATACCGTATGCTAACACATATATATGGAATCTAAGAAAAAAAAATGTCATGAAGAGATTAGTGGTAGGACGGGAATAAAACACAGCCCTACTAGAGCATGGACCTGAGGATATGGGGAGGGGGAAGGGTAAGCTGTGACGATGTGAGAGAGTGGCAGGGACATATACACACTACCAAATGTAAAATAGATAGGTAGTGGGAAGCAGCCGCATAGCACAGGGAGATCAGCTCGGTGCTTTGTGACCACTTAGAGGGGTGGGATGGGGAGGGTGGGAGGGAGACGCAAGAGGGAGGGGATATGGGGACATATATGTATATGGTTAACGGATTCACTTTGTTATAAAGCAGAAACTAACACACCATTGTAAAGCAGTTATCCTCCAGTAAAGATGTTAAAAAACAAAACCAGAAACGCCTCCTTCAGTGGCTCTCCATTGAATACAGAATGCAATGTACTTCTCCACCTGCATTTGCCCTTCCTTGGATCCTCCACTGCCACCCCCGACCCTCGCACGCCTGTTTGCCACAGCACGCCAGGATATCCCATCCCTGCCCTGCCTCCAGGCCTCGGTCTCTCTTGTCTTTTCCTCCTTTTGAAGACTGGGCTGCTGATTTTCATCCTTCAGAGCCCAGCTCAAACATCACTCACGTTAGAGATTGGTTGCTAGAAGTCTTACTTGGCAGATTTTCCCAGGGCCTTCTTCTCGGGTTTTTTGTTTTTTGTTTTTAATGTCTTTATTCATTTTTGTATTCCCAGTGCATAATCAGTGACTGTGGCCAAGTAAATGCTCAGTAAATGGTTCCAAATGCGTCAATGATAGACACGTTTTCTAGCAGGTTGCTTTTTCATTCAACGTATCTCAAAGGTCCCACACTTCACTCTGTGTGAGTTAACAGACCCCCTAGAGACTGGGACTGTAATCGCGACATGAATGAGGTCCCAGTCCTTTACTGCTTCTTTCATACCATGGGGACAATCGTATTTCTGGGCCAGCCAACCCCCATTTACTTTCAGTTCTGGTGAAATCAGCTGAGAATGTATTGCAATTTATTTTATCCAAGTTCTGTGCCCATAAAGGTCCCCAATTACTTAACCTACAACAGGCCCAAATCCGAGCCGCCTCTTGACCTCTAACTGGGAGGCTCTGCTCGCCCAGGCCTTACCTCCTCATCAGCGTGGGTGAGCGCTCTGTCTCCGGATTGGAGGCTGTGTGTCTCACGTGCATTGCGTTGTAGGAAGTGTGCGTGTAGTCGTTTTCATCGCTGTAGTCGGGGCCGAGCAACGTCCGGGCCCAAGTTCCCATGTCATAAGGAGGAAGGGTTCCTCCAAATTCAGACGGCAAACATTCGGGGTGTATTAGCTGGTGGAGGCTGTTTAAGTTGTTTCCATGCAGGAAAATCTGCAAAGAAAGAATAATTAGCAAGAAAAGCCCCCCAAACGTATGACCAAGCATGTAATCTAATACACGGTCTAGCAATGACAAAGTGGGCGCAGTGCGGGTGATCACGGGGCTGAAAGGCATTCCGTTTTGTGTCAGTAGCTTAGTCTGCATACAATGTTCACTTATTGCTCAGAAAAGGGCCTGGATGAATAGTCCTTAAAAATGAAGTTCAGGCTTCCCTGGTGGCGCAGCGGTTGAGAGTCCGCCTGCCGATGCAGGGGACACGGGTTCGTGCCCCGGTCCGGGAAGATACCACGTGCCGCGGAGCGGCTGGGCCCGTGAGCCATGGCTGCTGCGCCTGCGCGTCCGGAGCCTGAGCTCCGCAACGGGAGAGGCCACAACAGTGAGAGGCCCGCGTACCGAAAAAAAAAAAAAAAAAAAGAATGTTCATCTGAGTTATTTGTAATCAGGTGGATAGACCTGGAGTCTGTCATACAGAGTGAAGTAAGTCAGAAGGAGAAAAACAAATACCGTATGCTAACACATATATATGGACTCTAAGAAAAAAAAATGTCACGAAGAGATTAGTGGTAGGACGGGAATAAAACACAGACCTACTAGAGCATGGACTTGAGGACACGGGGAGGGGGAAGGGTAAGCTGGGACGAAGTGAGAGAGTGGCAGGGACATAGATACACTACCAAATGTAAAATAGAGAGCTAGCGGGAAGCAGCCGCAGAGCACAGGGAGATCAGCTCGGTGCTTTGTGTCCACCTAGAGGGGTGGGATAGGGAGGGTGGGAGGGAAGGAGACGCAAGAGGGAAGAGATATGGGAACATATGTATATGTTTAACTGATTCACTTTGTTGTAAAGGAAAAGCTAACACACTATTGTAAAACAGTTATACTCCAATAAAGATGTTAAAAAAAAATGAAGTTCATGAACAAATTTACACATACGGTCATCTCTGAATGATCCCTGCTGATGAAAAGAGTAGCGAGGCAGACCATCCAAAACCCCCCAGTCATGCTTCACACACAGGCCCACGTTGCAGTGTTCTCCCCCGGGGTACCCTCGGGACCCTCCTCGGCCCTCCCCATCCCTCCCAGGCCTACACCAGGTGGCAGCTTCTTTCTCGGTCTGTCCCAGGGGCACCTGTCCACTCTGGTCCTCCCCTCTTCCCCAAATTAACTCTTCATCGTGTGATGACTTCTCGTTTTTTCTGATTTGTTCATTTATGTCTTGCTTCCCCATAGCAAGAAAAGAATGCTCAGGAAAAGGGACAGTGTCTCCTTTCCCTTGTGATACTCTCCTAGCTCCCAGGGTGGTATGGGCACAAGGAAAAAGCTCAGTGAATTCGTAGCCAGTGGAACTGAAAACTGGGACCTGAGAATTTCCCGTGAGATATTTTAGCAACGATTTTCTATTTTTGTCTGGATTTGCCAACACCCTCAACAAACAAGTTTGCGTCTTCTAAGCATATGATAGATGGTGATGGAAATTAGTCAAGCAGGGGAGAAAACACCCCAAAATAACAACATTTTCAAACAAATCTATAAAGTGGATAAGCCACAAGTTTATAATTACCATTGCCTGCGCTTTAGGAATTGACTCCTGAAAGTTTATCTAAAGTGCATCTGTGGGGCTTCCCTGGTGGCGCAGTGGTTGAGAATCCGCCTGCCGATGCAGGGAACACGGGTTCGTGCCCCGGTCCGGGAAGATCCCACGTGCAGCAGAGCGGCTGGGCCCGTGAGCCATGGCCGCTGAGCCTGCGCGTCCGGAGCCTGCGCTCCGCAATGGGAGAGGCCACAACAGTGAGAGGCCCACGTACCACCAAAAAAAAAAATAAAAAAAATAAAAAAAAAAATAAAGTGCATCTGTATAATGACATCGGTTCCCACACTTCTTCATGTTGCAGGCTTAATGTGCATAAACTGTACTCGAGTATAGGGCCGTCAATTACACACACACACACACACCCGCACTTAACCATGATGAAGTGTAAATGTGATTTTTAAAATACTTACATATAGTATAATAATATGCCATATAAGTATTATATTATGCTATATACTACATACTACAGGCATACCTTGTTTATCATGCTTTATTGCACTTCACGGATATTATGCTTTTTATAAATCGAAGGTTTGTGGCAACCCTACGCCAAGCACATGGCATCAAGTCTCTTAGTGCCATTTTTCTAACAGCGTTTGCTCTTCTCGGGTCTCTGGGTCACATTTTGATAATTCTCTCAATATTTCAAACTTTTTCATTATTATTATATTTGTCATGGGGATCTGTGCTCAGTGATCTTCGATGTAACTATTACACTTTTTTTGTTGTTTTGTATTTTTAATTAAGGTATGAACTGTTTTTAGATAAAAATTTTACTTTTAAAATTTAATAATTACTAACACTTATAATATATTTACGTTGTTTGGGACAATTGTGCGTTAATAACATTTTTAATGATTACCCAACTTAAAAGAAAAATTGCTGGTATTTAAAGCATTAGGGTCATGGGTAATCAGAGTAATTTAAATCTATATACATATTTTTGTTGCAAAGAAATGTAACAGGGTGATCGATAAAATGCTTTCCAGTATAAAAAAAATGTTATATGAGGATATGATTCGGCGGGGGAAGTATAATGGAAATACAAGTTCAAGGAGAACAAAAAGAACATGTAAAGTTTCTGACTGTTCATGAGGAATTTGTTTAATAATTTTTTTAACATCTTTATTGGAGGATAATTGCTTTACAATGTTGTTAGTTCCTGCTGTATAACAAAGTGAATCAGCTATACGTATACATACGTCCCCATATCTCCTCCCTCTTGCGTCTCCCTCCCACCCTCCCTATCCCACCCCTCCAGGTGGTCACAAAGCACCGAGCTGATCTCCCTGTGCTATGCGGCTGCTTCCCACTAGCTATCTATTTTACATTTGGTAGTGTATATATATGTCCATGCTACTCTCTCACTTCATCCCAGCTTACCCTTCCCCCTCCCCATGTCCTCAGGTCCATTCTCTATGTGTGCGTCTTTATTCCTGTCCTGCCCCTAGGTTCATCAGAACCTTTTTTTTTTTTTTTTTTAGATTCCATATATATGTGTTAGCACACGGTATTTGTTTTGCTCTTTCTGACTTACTTCACTCTGAATGACAGTCTCTAGGTCCATTCGCCTCACTACAAATAACTCAATTTCGTTTCTTTTTATGGCTGAGTAATATTCCATTGTATATATGTGCCACACCTTCTTTATCCATTCATCTGTCGATGGACACTTAGGTTGCTTCCATGTCCTGGCTATTGTAAATAGAGCTGCAGTGAACATTGTGGTACATGACTCTTTTTGAATGATGGTTTTCTCAGGGTATATGCCCAGTAGTGGGATTGCTGGGTCGTATGGTAGTTCTATTTTTAGTTTTTTAAGGAACCTCCTTACTGTTCTCCATAGTGGCTGTATCCATTTACACTCCCACCAACAGTGCAAGAGGTAAGGTATGAACATTTTTTTAGACATAATGCTACTGCACACTTAATAGACTACTTTATCACAATACTCGCCTTTTTGCAGTGGTCTGGAACCGAACCCGCGATATCTCCGAGGTGTGCCTGTTTAGTATCATGTACCATATAAGTATATAATAAATACTTGCTCTTTTGTTCTGTTGTACTGATTTTAACTTGTGATGTAACGCCATCATTTAAAGAGGAAGGGGACAAGAAGCTAAGTGTTAAAATTCTTCACAAGAATACTGTAGCACTTCAGAAAACAATGTACATTTTCTAACACCGGATTGTTGGCTGTGACTGAATTTTAACAAGATTTTTTTTGAAGAAATTCACATATTCTGGCTTTTGCAAAATGTCTCACTGGAGGAATTGTAGTATTTGAAGCATGGAAAAGCTGGCGCAAAATACTGGCCCTGGTACCCACTGACGCAACACTTCCAGGTCTTAGAGGAAAAGGAGCGCTGTTGAAAGTGGCCCTCTCTCCGGGGGTCCTGTGGGGTGGAGGAATTCAGCAGGTAGGAGGTGGAATCCCCACCTGTCAGATTCTGTTCTGCACCCAGAGCTCCAGAAACCCCCTTCAATGGCACAGCACAAATGTCGCTTGCTTTGTGGGAGGAATTCCCCCTGGATCCTTCTTAAGTAGAAAAGGAAGCCAGCGGGAAGCATGAAGCCACACTGGGAACAGGCTAGGGCACTCCTCTGCCCTTATCACTGTCGTGAACCCCAGACAGACTGCAGAATGTTCCAGAATGTCTCTGCCTCTTGGGGCTGGTGAATCCTAGTTCCCAGTTCCACACTCGTGAGGGGACAGCGGAATTACCCCGTATCCCATACCCTACTGCAGTGTTTCCTAAGGATCTGGAAGCATCTGAGGTCTAGGAGTTAGGAAACATGCAGAGTGTGTACGGGAGGGTGTCCCTCGCCTCGTCATTCCCCACTGAATACTCAGAGCTCTTCCCCAGCACGGGGTCCCTGGGGCATAGAGGCCTCTGTCAGGTGCTGTAAGACTGGCCATGGTTCCTTTAAGAGGTGATGTCCCTGAACCAGGTGACAGCTGAAATCGGAAAGCTTACAAGAAAAGAGAGCTAAATGGGAAAGAGAAATTGGTGTCATGGAGCCTCTACTACATGAGTGGCTTTATGTTATCTGTCTCATTCAATTACTCCAACCACTCTGTGATGTGGGTGTTAGTTTTTCCATTTTATAAATGAAGAAACTGAGATTCCGAGTGGTTAAAGAATGTCTGGTTTCTCAGCTAATCAGAATGCCATGGAAAAATACCCAGCTCTGGTGGAAGAGGCTGGCTTCCCAAATGTCATCAGCTGATGCAATCAAGATTTTAAAAGCCTTCTTCCTACGAGCTCTATTATTTCCAAAGAAGAATGCTTTCCCAATCTCAAAGGTGATGGAGCTGGCAGCTATGACCCAAGAGCCATGGGGAAAAATACAAATCATCAGTATTCTTTGTAGCGCTAATACATTCACAGGACAAAATGCTAGCTCTTAAAATATTCCAGGAACAGGAAGCTGCTTGACCCCATATTTCCCACAAGCATTTACAGTAAACGGGGCATCTGGTATTTGCATGCCTTCAATGTTTCCTTTGGTTTGTCACCCGGACTGTAAAATAACTCAGTTCTACTAAATTACTGATTAAATCCAGGCCATTTGCGAACTCCAGCTGAGGCTCGAATGCTCAGGGACTACAGAAAAGCAGGAAAAAAACACAATGAAAAATACAGAGAGAGGGAGAGAGAGGGAGAGGACAGGCTTCGTAATTGTGCCTCCGAATCCCCCCTTTGGGTTTTTGTTTTCATTACCCGTTTCCTGGTCTTGTCTTTAAGGAATGGCTTGATGAGCGTGTACAGGGCATGAATGTACCAGGGCTGGTTGACAAAATGGACTCCTCCGAAGCGGGCAGGAAAGCTGTCCTGGGTGGAAAGAAAGAAACGCACAGCAGTCAGCACACATCACAGCTTAGATGGGAGCAGCCTGCTTCTTCTCTCAGACTGAAGCACCAGCTATAGCGGAGGGAGAGACAGGAAGCACCCTTACTTCCCAGCTGTCAAGGTCTTCTCTGTTACCCTTGCCTCCCTCTTTCCCTGTGGCTCCACAACTGAGAAATCACACATCAGGCCTGTCTTTTCCAAGTCACAATTATATGGCGTCCGACATGACACCAGAGCATTTGCAGCCCAGATAGGGAAGGAGTTGGGATTCTTCGTAGTGTCAGGGCACCGAGGCTTCGGTTCCCATGAGCCCTACAAGATGACTCTCTTTCCCCTTTCCCCTCATTCTCTGCTCTCCGGCTCCAGCCCTCTCCACTGGGTGATCATGACAATAATCCTACTTTCTGGGTGACTGAAGCTGTGTAGGAAGGGGGTTGGGAAAGGATCTCAAAGGCTCTTCAGAGATGGGGCTCTCTGAAATCCTCCAAAGTCCGACAGCATCCAACATCCGTGCCTCCTTTTCACAGATTTCAGAACCGGCTCCCTACTTCAACCCGGGATCCACACAGTAGGTCCCAGGGACAGACATTTGCTCATTGAGGTCCTCCTTTTCTGCAGATGAACACATTTTGTAAATATCAGGAAATAAGAGCATTTAAAAAAATGCTTTCAGTTTTAGAATCCAGCTCAGGGCATAAGCTTACACTTTAGAAGCTCAGAAGCTGCTCTGTGTGCTAATTAGATCCACAGAACAAGGGACCTTGACGGTAAAACCTGAGCTAGTCCCACAGCACCAGGTCCTGAGTTCCTGATATCGGGCTTCCAAAGGTTGCACTCGTGTGGCTGATGGCATTAAAAAAGAAGGAACATCTAATGCAATTCGAATTGCCAAGCGTGCTGGCAATCAATTTCATTGCAACAAACACCTTTGTAGAATGTTAGCGAGATGGGATGAAAGCAGGAGCCTCGTTATCTGAGCGAACAGTTCAGGCCACTGGCTGCTCCTTGCAGTGTATGAAATGCCCTGCCTGGGGCTTTTTTAGTCACAAAGAATGAGGGTTATTAACTTTTTTCAGAACCCTTTGAGTCTATAGGCTCCATGGGCACCTTCTACATTGAGACCTAGTTTCCAATGTAAGTACATGGACCTGTGCTTAAAGGTCGACCTTTAAAAAATTTAACAATAATTTTGCCTCTGTCTAGACATTTTACAGAGTACAAAGGAATTAAATATTTTGAAGGTTAAACTAGACAATTCCAGTAAAAGGTCTTTGTTTTGAGGGGTATGTATTTTTTCTTTTGTTTATTCTATTTTTAAAAAAACTTAATGAAACCACCAAGTAAGGATGGAGAGACCGTTTATACCAATTTGCACCTTTGTCATAATCTCTCACTATTGCAAATGTAAATTTAGAAAAGTAGAAGTTCTTAATAAGGTTTTCTTTTCTCTTTCAGGTACAGTTTATAAATCATTGTCTTAACATGCTAAACGTGGGTTCTGGGGCTGTAGAAGGAGAAAAAGAGCAAAGGGTTTATCTGTAAACCAGGGCTTTACTATCCTTTTCAATAGGATCAATAAGAGGGTTTTTATTTCTATTGAGAGTCTACTATATTTCTAGGTTGGTCAAGTGGAAGAAAACCCTATAAATAATACTGCAAAGGCACTAGGTAAAATCTCAAAGAAAACATTGACCTTTACAAAGTATCTAGAGACTCCTAATTTTTGTCTATGGAATCTCAGTCCTCAAAGACAGCAGCCCTGTCTTCGATTTGTGTCAGAAGAGATTGAAAGACAAAGCACAGGGCTGAGACCCATCAGTTGTCTGTGGGTTGGCCGTGGCTTTGAGTCTGCCGTCTTGAAGGCATGGGATCTTCTTGATCTCATTCAGGTCGGCAAATAAATATGTGCAGATAAACACATGTAACAAGGCTCTCCTGTGTAATAAGGGCAATGTGCAAATGGTACGGTTATCCTCGAATGAGCCTAACTGCATTATTAATTATGGGGTGTGTGTGTGTGTGTGTGTGTGTGTGTGTGTGTGTGTGTGTGTGTGTATTGTGCAAAGGGAAGGATGAGGGAAGGGAAAATTAGAAAACAGAGTGCTCTTTTAAGCAAGGCCCATCATTCTTGGTCGTTTTGCCTGATCTCTTTAGCAAACCACAGATACATGGGAAGTTGTCTGTCACACAAATGTCTCCCAGGACCCCAAAGGAGTCCGCCACCCTCACGAAGGTGCATTTCTTAGGGGCTGGAGCAGACCTATCTCAAGATGGTAAACCTTGATTCCATGACAGTGTGACATTTTGTTTTCCAGAGTTCTTGGTGACTAAAGAGTATGCTCCAAAAACATACCCCAGGTTCAAGAACGTGGCATTAATTTTTGTGTATTTCATGCATTTATCAATAAAAATATAATATAATTTTGAATTATAAACATTCAAAGCATAAACATCATCTTTTCCCTAGTTTATTTTAGATTAATTTATTTCCTTATTACAAAAAACTATACCCATTCTAGAAGAGTATAAAATTGATTTTTAAAAGTATTTGAGAAATTAGACAATACCAAAAGATAAGAAAGAAGAAAAGAAAAAACACCTACCATCCTACCACAGAAGACTGTGTTACTTACTATGTTCTATCATTCAGGACAGGCTACGTTATGTTATAGTAACACACAACTCCTGCTTTTTATCATTTAAAACTGTAAAGATTTATTTCTCGTTCACACAGAATGTCCTTGCAGGGCTGCCAGGAGCCGGGCTTGATTCGCTCTGAGCCAGGGATATAGCCTCCCCGTCTGGATCAGGGCTGCCACCACTGAAGGAGACAGCATGGGGAGTCACACCTTAGCTCGTAAGGTTGGCTGCCAGAAGTGACAGGCTTCATCTGTCACAGTTTACAGGCCAAACACGTGGCTGACTTCTAGGGTGTCAGGAAGTATAATTCTACCATGTGGCTGGTAAAGAAAAGACCAGAAGCCTTGGTGAAGAGCGCTAGTGATTACCCAAGCTCTCCTTTCCTGCTTCCCTCCCTCCCTTTCCTTTACTCCCTCCTTTCCTTCCTTCTTTCCTTTCTAAATGGGATCATGTTTTGTACATTGGACTTGATGTTTTTACTTTGGACAGCTGACAGCCTGCTTGATACTGGTGAAATAATATCAAATAATCAGTATCAAATATACAAGGTAGAGTTTACAGAGGAGAGGGGAAAACAGAAAATTGCCTTTATGTAATGACTGGTTTACTGTCTTTAATTCCTCACTGAACAATCAGTTCAGACCTTGCACCTCTTCAATTCAGCACATACTTACAAGTGTCAACTACAGCACAAACACTGGATTGTATTCTTTAAAGCACTTGGCAGAAATGGCCATCGCCACGGCCTTCTGGTACTTTGACTCCTTCTCCCTCCTTCTCTACCTGAGCTCTACTCATGCCCTAAGCTGCTGAGGTCAGGTTTGTGTTCCTTGGTGTCCTTTTTTAAAATTTACGGTCATGCTTCTCTAATATTTTTCTTTGGAATAGGGGTGACACAAGCGGTAGCTTGGAGTGCTAACACTGCTAATAATCAGTCCTTCCTCTAACACCCAAGTCACACAAAGACATGTTCACACTAGATAATCTAGCAAGCGTATCTTCCAAACTAATCCCCGAGGCATTCTAACTCCACATTCAAAGAGTGCTACCTCTAAATCCCTCCTAAATGGAATACTGGCTCAATGATTGACCTGAAAATCTGAAGCTAGGATCCCCTCTTTGCTCTCTGAATACTCAGAGAAGGCTATTCTCATCCATCTGCCTTATTTTCCTACACCAGATAAAAGTCAGAGCATTCCAGGGTTATTAAAATAAGGATCTGATACCAGAGAGTATAAGAAGTAGGGACGAGATATGGGGATGGATGTATATGCATAGCTGATTCACTTTGTTATAAAGTGGAAACTAACACACCATCATAAAGCAATTATACTTCAATAAAGATGTGAAAAAAAAAAATGAATGAAGGAGGAGCCAGTGACCAAGAGAGTGGTGGGGTAATAAGAAATAGGTCTGAACATGCGGGAAAAAAATTTTTTTTAAGAAATTAGGAAAGCCAGGTTAGTGGGATAAATCAACTAGGAAAGAGAAGGAGATAGGAGAGCTTCTACTGTACATTCTATTGTTCAGAAATGTAACTGTGGAATGAGTTTTGGAGATGGGACTTTATTGTGGGAAATAAGAGGGTGAACTAGAGTCCCAGCATCAGGGATGTGGCATGACTCTTTCAGAGCCGTGCAAGGTACCTGGGCTGAGGCCTGAGGCTAATTAAAGAATCAAGGTCTGTATGACAGACTCCAGGTCATACAGACCTTGATTCTTTAATTAGCCTCAGGCCTCAGCCCAGGTACCTTGCGCGGCTCTGAAAGAGTCACATCAGCTCCCTAGAAGGAATTCCCAGGGAGAGGATAACTGTTAACGCCCTGCGAGACTGATAAATGGGTAACAAGAGAGAGCCTTGTGGTGGTGAAAACGTTCTGTAACTTGGCTCTACGGACGTCAATATTCTGATTGTGCTATTGCTTTGTAGTTTTGCAAGATGCTACCAGTGGAGGAAGCTGAATAGAGGTTGTACGGAGTCGCTCTGTATTTTCTCCTACAACTGCATGTGAGTCTACAGTTATCTCAAAATAAAATCAAAGAACACGATTACTGTGAATATTTCAAAACTCCCCAATAGGAGTAGCCATTTTTTTAAGCATAGTAGAAGCTTTTCTAAGGCTCATCTTTTCTGCCTTATATGAAGTGTTACACAAAGAATGCCAAGGTAGATGGTAAGGCACAAGATACACTGCAGGACATTCTAAGGGGGCTCTTCTCTCTTTTCTTTGGGAGTCTTGGGCAGCATTAAGTGATTCTTACCGTCCATTAGAAATAGCCTTCATTTTTAAGTGGGCACTACACTTGCACTTCATTTTCACACCGGCACTCTTCAGGCATCACTGAGCTGCCTTTTCTTGTGTTTGATCAAGATTTAGGAGCAGCATGGTAGAGCCAAGACTATTTCCTCCCCCTTTCCTTGACAATCAGTTACAGATGTTACTGGTGGCAGTTGGCCGAGTTTCCTGCTGGATGATAAAGTACTTACTAGCGATATTCGCTAAGTGTGTAATATGCCTGCAGGCAAACATATTTCCAACAGGGTTCAAGACACACCTGACCTCAAAATCACATTGCCTGGCGAGGCTTGGGGAGCTCTGCGCAATCTGACTCTAACTCCCATCCTTCCGCACTTCTTCTGCTGTTCTTATGTGGAAACCGGAGCAGGGCCACTCAGATTCACAGATACCACGCCCTGTCCCCATCTGTTAAGATTCCTCTGAAAACCGAAGGCGAAGAAGGAAAGAGAGAGAGGATGAGCACATGAGCTGTGTCTTTTAGACCATCTGCCTTCTTCCCTGTGGTGACTCTGAGCGTCTTTCAGGACCTTGGCTGAAGACCTCCATTCATTCACCGAACTGCATGTCTATAGGTCTGAAGGCAACACGAGGACATAAGCATGAAGTTAGGATTTGGTTCCTACTAATGACACCCATTTCCCACATCAAAGCAGACAGATAAAAACATTTTCAGCAGCATAAATGGGCTTCCCTGATGCAAGAGAGCCTTTCTAAAAATGCTATATTTCATGGTGATGGGTTTCTATTATACCATGTGGTACTCATTAGTTTGAAAGCCACACATCCACCTATTTGCAAGGAAATGGAGAGCTCATGCAATAACAATTACACACCAGATGCTTTACGTACGACAGTAGCAAGCATGAGAGAGAAAAGAGCATGCTTATTCGGACGCCGCTGGGAGATAGCTCCAGCTGATTACGGGCTATGGATTTTCTTTGAATATATGCTCCTAGAAGGCAACATTGATTTCTGAGAAGCTGTACCAACCCAGTGTTCTCTTGAGGGTAGGAAGGGCTTGGGCTTTTTATGCAGGTTCAGATCAGGGCATGCTAAAGGATGAAATTTTTTTTTATCTGCAGATCCTAGAACTGTTATGATGCTCTGGCAATTCTCCTAAACAGAGTAAGCAAAACTGGCCTTCTGTCAAAGCGGGTCAGACAAGCAGATCACACTCAGAATCTTCCCTGGCCACAACCTAAACAGTGTTCCTTGATGATACTTTTCATATTCCATTCTGGTCCACAGTCCACCATGCAGTTATTGAGCTCATCATATAAGTGAAATGCAGGGGTGCAGGGGTACAGGACACGCACTTCTGTGTCCAATCCGTTCATTGTCCAGCGGGAGAGACAGGGAAACTGCGAGATGCTTCGTTTGAGAGAAAGACACAGATCAGAGTTTAGCCTCTGTGGTTTATGGTAGTTTCTTAGAGCAGAGCTAATAAACAGCATAGATAACCGGAGGTGAAGATCAGGGAAAGCTGAACATGCTGCAGAGGCCAAATAAGAAAGCCTTCTAGAAAAGAGCTATCCAAAGATTTGGTGATTAATAAATATACGTGACTATGTTGGAGAGTCTTCAAGGGTTTATCTGTCACCAGGAGACCCTACATTGATCCTAGCCCCCCACTGTTTTCTAAGAATGAGCTTACAGATAATCTCTATTTTTTTTAAAAATGTTTTTTAATTAAAAGGAAGGAAAGGAGGCAGGGAGGCAGGGAGGGAGGGCGGAAGGGAAAGAGATCAAAAACCATCTATCTCATGGTACATGCCTGTCAAATTTTTGCCGAGACAACAGAAAATGTGACTGTAAAAGAGTATCTTGATTACCCTGATACCTGCCTCACACCTGGTAGGAAAGTCTACAGAGCAAAAAAACCAACTGTTTTTTGTTTTGTTTTTTTTTTTACTTCCTACTTCATAGAGCACCAAAGAGGAGACCTGCATTCTTCCTGGGCTCTGGCCATCTCATTGCTGGCCGGGCAAGGGGACCAAGGAGGTGGGTGTCCTCAAGGAGGTGACCTCTGTTGGGAGGAGAGAAGGGGTAGCCTGCAAATCCATCCAGCCTGGTCACTCTGGGCCAGCGGAGCTGAGCTCAAGCAAAGAACAGTTAATTTGCCAGAAAGATCACTCCTGCTTCTCTAACCACAGCAGCCTATAAAAGGGCTTCTAGCTGACCATGAAATAGCAAATACATTGCGGTAAGTACGCAATACTTCATCTTCAGGTTTCCCTCAGGGGCCTTGTGTGGTAAATAGATGATTGTTGCTCATTATTTAAAAGCCACTTAGTGGAGAAATCCGGATTGCTTGCATCACTGATTTGCACGGGCAGTCAATGCCGGAAGGTACAATGTGCTTCACCCTTTAGGCCTTAACAGTCACAAAACCATGGTGTGTCTTAGAGAAAGATGCACGGTCAAAGGAACACAGAGGTCACTCGAAGCAAACCTTCTGGCAAATGTTAAAGTTTTAACCACGAAAATATCTTTGGTCTGTAACTAAGCTCGTAGTAAGTAAGTGTAGTAAGATGTTAATGTCTTAATAGATATAATTTAAGAGAAAACATTAAAGTCAGTAAAGGTAATTTAATAGTTAAGAATTGGGCACTGAGTATCTGCCAGGAATTTTTATATATGTTATCTCATATCACACCCATGACAATCTTATGTAGGTATAATACCCGTGTTATAGTGTCTATAATATCCCAGTTTTACAGATGAGGAAACATAATCTTACTTAGAGTAGTTAAAAACTTGCTCAAGTTCACACATCAAGTAAGAGACTGAATGAAGTTGAATCCAGACCTGTCCGTTCTTACAGTTGAGGCTCTTTTCTCCTACTGTAGGTTCATACAAACTCTGTATATGTCAGCAAAATTTGGATTGTCGACCATGTTCAGGAGAGTTTTAAGGGTGCATATGCTCACTGATTGAGATAAAACAATAAACATTTCAAAGCATAAATCTCAAATCCAAGTTAAAATTTCTTAATCTTGCTTTAGCTGCGAGCGCTTTAGATGACAGCTACAAGAAAACTGTCCTCATGGTTTGAAAGTGCTGTCATTTAAAGAGTTTCGGTTGTTGTTAGAACAGAATGAACAAGTATTCCTAATGACCACTCTGGACGTTTTAAAGATCAACTTGAATCTCTCCATACTGGCCCTGCCTTATTAGGGAACATTGTACTTTTACAGCATAGATAAAATCATTTTAACATGGCCTCATTCTGCAGGAGACTTGAGTCAGCTGAAAATGTTCTTGTATTTGAGCACAATTTATTTTCTAACCACTAGATATACATCACTTCTCCGTATCAAAAGCTAGCAGTAACCCATCTCCAAAATAAACAGCAGGGAGGATTCTATTAAGACAGAGCCATGAAATTTATTTGTGGTACTGCTTCTTCCTCCTAGCAATGGAGTTGGTGGAGCTCACCTGTAGCCTGGTCTTCTCCCCTGTCTGGGAACCTGGCTATACTACACGTCCCAGCCCCCATGTTACAAGATGAGGCATACGACCAAGTTCTGGAGAGCGGGACGTAGGCAGAAGTAAGAAAGATTCGCCACGTCTATACTCAAACGAAATAGATGTGAATCTCCCAGGCTTTTTTCCCCTCTCTTCCACGTGGCTGGAAATGAAGAACTCTGATGCCCTCGAAGATGGGGGAGCCCCAGATGCAAGGAGCCCCAACCTATGAGCCACTTGCTGGAGGAGAGATCCATGCTTAGTGGAGCTGCGTACCAAGGACAGCAGGTAAGAAGTAAACTTTCATTCTCTCAGGAAAACCAAACTCAGCATAGCTTATCCTGCCCTGATGAGCTCAGCCACTAAAACGATGGGTAGGGGCGTCTGGGCTGCCGAAATGACTTGGGAGTTTTCAGCTTGTAGATGATGTTCGCATCCACGTGCTTTGTGAGTGAAGCTAGAGCAGAGGTGAGATCTCAGGACTGAGCCCTCAGCTTTGCCATGTTTAAAGGCACAAATATGAGAAGAATCCAGGACAGATATCTGAAGGGTGGCCAGTCAGGCAGGAAGGAGGACAGTGTCCTGGAGGCTGAATGAAGGGAGCATTTTCAGACTATCTCAGTATTTTCACAGTTGATGGAGCATTCGATGGTGTTGAATAAAATAACAGGCTGAATAAAATGCAGGCTGAGAGCTGTCCCTTGAGTGTGGCAATAGGAAGGTCCCTGCCTTCAAGGAGCTTACCCTCTATTTGGGAGGGAGGGAGAGATAATAAACAAAAGATAGAGGGGAAAAAAAGCTAGAAGGTGCCACATTGGAAAATAAACAGGGAAGAAGGCTAGTGAATGTTGAGAAAGGGACCTGGATTTTAAAAAGTTGATCAGGGAAGGCCTCACTGAGAAAGTCACCTCCGAGTAAAGACTCAAGATGCTGTGGGAAGCCAGCCATGTGGCTGCCTGGGGCTAGTATTTCAGGCAAAGGGAACAGGAGCAAAAAGCCAGTGGTGAGAACATCCTCACCGCCTCCACAGAAAGGGCTGATGTCAACTAGCATTTCCCAAAATAGGTACTGCAAAATATTATTCTGAAGGGTCTCCGCGTACAAAAAGAGGATTCCAAGTGAAACACTGCCTTCTTGACCTTCTCTTAGGAAGTAAAAGAACATGTTGGTCTACTTAATTAAAGCCTTTGAAAAAAAGTCTGGTAGCAAAGAAACCAATTGAACTTTGTTTAACCTTTTTTCCCATGCGTTTTACAACATAAGATCCATTTGGGGGAGGTTATCTATTAACCACAACTAATATTCTAGAAAATCCCCAAGGGAAAATATTGGACTTCCTCACCTCTCTGCGTAAGTCAGAAAACAATGTACTTCAGGTACGTGGATTGGTCAGACTTGAGTTGGCAGCGTGACAGTTTGAATATTGTCAGATACCATTTTAAAGAAATCCACTATGAAAGTCATATAGGGAGCAAACATGTGATTTCAAGATATTACTTTATCTCTTTTTAAAGTTTGAACTGTGCTTTAGTCACTTGAAAATCTGTATTATTCGTATTTCACCCAGCTTACCCGTGATCTTTAGAAAGAGATGCCCTGCCACTTCTTGCTGGAACAAAGAACAGAACTGACTCTCCTCCTGAGACATCCGTCGATATTTCCATCCCAATTACTTGATCTCAGGTCTGGGGAAGGAACCACGCCACCCATTAGAGTTTCAATGGTACCTATGTTCGTCTGAGGTTAGGATAGAGCAGAATCTTGCCTTTAAACAGGACCACGTTAAGCACTGATTTGGTGTCACCTTGAGAGCAGGGCACCAACGGTAGCAGAGCCTGTGGAGACTGACAGGTCATTATGACCTGGGATCCCAGAGAAGAGCGAGGCTGGACCTGAACATAAGCCCAAGTCTCCTTTCACACAGGCAGAGAATACTGCTTTTTACTGCCTAGATATGGTTGCTGCTTTTCTGGGTGAAAACAACACACCATGAACGTGGAGGGCAAATAACTTTACAAGAGTTTTATACACTTATTTATATGTTGCAGTGGCCTAAGTGCTATTTTAAGGGTGCAACTTAAAACTCCCAATCAGTTCTCTAATAAATATTGACCATTATAAATATTTGAGTAATTTTTATCATGGACACAGCAGCTTACAGGGACAGTTTTTTTAAAAATGATAGAAATGATCCCAGAGGAAATAACAGCTCACCAACAGGACGTGTTAGATTCTAAATTCTACTGCTTGTGCTTTTAACTCAGCTCTGAGAATCTTCAGGAATTTAAGGGCCAAATGAGAGAAGATTATTCCCGATAAAATTAGATATTTTCTACCTCCATTGTTATAAAATACCTTGGGGAAAATGGCTTTCCAGTTTTTTATCAGTGACACAAATTCTTATAAGTACTTTATATTTTATACCAGCAAAACCACTATATTTAGTGAAAATTACATCATTAAGGTCTTCCATTTCAGATTAGAGCTTCCAGAATTACCTATTATCTTCAAGAAAATTCTTTTAATGATACATGCATACACATATATCTACAGGATAACATCTTCAGGGATCACCTGATCATCAGGGAGCTTCTCAATCAGCTCCACGGGGAAGAATCTGTCTTTTTGTATCCACACAATGTTCAGATTTGCTCTCCTAGCCACATCCCCTCTGTGGACTTCCGACTTAAGAAATGGAAATCCTCTACTTGAGGGAAAAGATTCTAGGGATCTTACTCAGATGCTATAATGTTTCGTCCTTTGTACTTAATTTTAGTTAACATTTTATCCACTAACTCTAGCTCTGTAATTGACTATTAACTCAGGATAAAAATTCTTATTTTGTTCTCTCTCTCCTTACACACACACACACACACACACACACACACACGTACACACACACCACAGACCCCAGTGCGTAACTGGTATATGTCTATCTTTTGGCTCTTCTCTTCCGTGTTTATAATTGAGGCCTCCCAAATTTAGGATCAAATGCACTCAAATTTACAACAACAGCAAAAAATTCCAACTTCAGCCTTGTCAGCAAGCTGTGACTTAGGTGGGCGTTACCTCAGAGGTGAGAGCAAATCTCAACCTCTTCTACAAGCTGCAGATCCATCATTAAAGAATCATGTCTCTGCCACAGAGCTGATCTCCTGGTAAAATAAGGACGCCACTGTCAGGGTAACGCTCCAGTTACTTCCCTCCCGTTACTGCCCGGGGGCAGATCTGGAGCTGTTTCGGATGCGAGGTTTGTGTGCGTCTGTGCGCCGCGGGTGGTGATGGGGGCCGCGCGGAGGATGTGAGTGTCGGTGGCAGAGGAGAACTGTAGAGCCGAGAAGGAAGCCTGCAAAGGAAGGTGGAGGAGCGCGCCAGCTCTCCCTGCCTCGGCACCAGCTCTGTCCCTCCCACGGCGTCGCCGAAGGGCACGTATCCATCGACACCTCTGAGAACGCAGCACTGCGTTTCAGGGGCGGCGCGGTGGATGGAAACTCGCCTTCAGTGGGCTCTGGTTCCAAAGCTACATACAGTACAAACGTGGGCAATTGCTTCATCTCTCTGGGCCTAGTTTGCTGCTGGTAAAATTCCGCAGGCGATTGTGAGGCGTCACTGGATCAGAGTGTGTCCTCCGCCGTGTCTGGCAACCGGTATAGGCCCTGCGTGTCCCCTCTCGTGGCAGCAGGTGTGGGCATGCCCAGGTGACCAGGCTGCTTCTGCATGCCAAGTCTGTCTTTCCGTCGCATCCTTATTCTCCCCAGCTTTGTCAGTGATATCTCACGGGGATTGTGTATGTCCTGGGCCTGTTTACCCCAGGGTAGGTCCGCCACGCACCCTCCCCTCCCTGAGCTAGAGTGCAGGGTTTCTGCCCCCGCACCCAGGCCACCCTCCCAGGTTCCTTTTCAGCCAACGGGGAACTCGGAGGTGGGTGGGATGGAGGAGAAACCAGCACATTTTTCCCCCACGTGCTTCTAGCTTGGGTGGCCTCTCCTCCAGGCTCCTGTTCCCTTGGGACAGGCCTGTGTGGGTTCCGCCGCTGGGCCCCAGGAACGCTTTGCCTTTCAGCCTCAGGTAGGTCTCTGCTTCCTGTTCTTGCTAATCTCCAGCTTGACCCGTCATCCCTGTTTGTCTTCTCAGATTGGTGTACCCAATTCCCTGTGTTAAATTAAGTTACCTCTGTTTTAAATACTTGTTGTGGTTTCTGTTTTCCTGGCTTGACCCTGACTGACACGTGCATGCTGTGTTGTGACATTACTGAATTTTTGCCTCTGGGTTGGAGACTCACACTGTGGAATTTCAAAGCAATGGGTCCTTCGATTCCTCGGGTAAATGGACTTGAACCCTCACAGGGCTGACTTAGCTTGAGGAGCCTGGTGAATTCAGCTCTACACATCAGCACAGAAGACACGTGTGTGATCCGTCCAGGTAGGACCTCTGTTTACCCCTGGCCGCAGACTGTGTTGAAACAGGGAGCTGAAACTCCTGTAGGCGGGACCGAAGAGAATTTTGAAGACCAGAGAACCCCTTCCGGAGATGAGCGATTCGTATTCTGTGTTTGGTGAGGGGGCAAGATGTCCCATCAAGTTTAGGTTAAGTGGTCGTAAACAACTTCTGTGAGCTTTGCTGCTATTTACATCACAACAGCAAGTGACGTGTCCCCAGAGGGAGAGGACAGCTCTTTACCAGCGCTGTTAGATTCTCTCCATTTCTTAATCTTATTTCACTGGTAACAGGGACGAAACTCCTACCGGAGTAGTCATAGTTTTCCCCCTTATAAGTCCTCTTTACTCCTCTCCCCACCTCCACCCACTTCTAGAAAGGAAGGACACTCTTACTCAGTGGGTGACGCTCTTGGCTCTTTTCTGCAGACTTGGGATAATGAGTGAAAGAGAGGAGGGAGTCAGGAGAGCCAGAGAGGCTGAGTATGGCACTGAGAAAAAGCCAAGGGGCAGATGCCTACAAAGTAGGTGCCCATCGAGTGAGCGGAGAGACTTGGGGACCGGGGGGAGAGGCTGCAGAGAAGCAAGGAGTACAGGAAGACGGGCAGACAAAGAAAGGTGATTTCGTGAAGTGTTGCTGTTGAACGTAAGTTACATCTCCTTTAAAGCGCTTTAAAAGATGCAGATAGGGCTTCCCTGGTGGCGCAGTGGTTGAGAGTCCGCCTGCCGATGCAGGGGACGCGGGTTCGTGCCCCGGTCCGGGAGGATCCCACGTGCCGCGGAGCGGCTGGGCCCGTGAGCCGTGGCCGCTGCGCCTGCGCGTCTAGAGCTTGTGCTCCGCAACGGGAGAGGCCACAACGGTGAGAGGCCTGCGTACCGCAAAAAAAAGGTAAGTTTAGGGGCTTCCGTGGTGGCGCAGTGGTTGAGAGTCCGCCCGCCGATGCAGGGGACGCGGGTTTGTGCCCCAGTCCGGGAAGATCCCACGTGCGGCGGAGCGGCTGGGCCCGTGAGCCGTGGCCGCTGCGCCTGCGCGTCCGGAGCCTGTGCTCCGCAACGGGAGAGGCCGCGACAGTGAGAGGCCCGCGTACCGCAAAAAAAAAAAGATGCAGATAAAAATCTGTTGTACTGTAAAATGAGTTTTAGTGGTTGGACTATACTTTTCAAACATGTTTTACTTACACCAGACGATATGGGTACCTAAAGCTTATTTGGTTTAACGTTGTCGGCTGTGCACAACGAACCCTTTCGGCGATCCAGTCTCGTTCTCTCATTGTTTCAGGTGTGTGTGTGCCGTCTTTTTGGCTGGTCAGAGAGCTGCGGACAACTGCCTTTGAATTTATTTATTCACATGACAAAAATTACTTTGAGAGCCCGCTGGGCGCCAGGCTCTGTGTAGAACTCCACTCTGCCCATGAGACGCCCCCAGTCCGGGGAGGGAGACAGGAAACACAGCCCGCGTTGTCCCGTGGCGTAAATGCGATGATGGACGTGAGGGTGCAGGGGAGCACAGGGGGGGGAGGCTGCTTTCAAACAGCCCAGAGCCAGGCACAGCGCAGGTGCTCAGACACAAGGCACATCCCGTGCAAGAGGGTGCTGGGCTGAAAGCCAAAGGCAGGGACGTGGCCATCCCAGTTGTCAGGGGCCCAACTCTCCATTTAACTATTATAAAACGGGAGTCAGGGGCTTCCCTGGTGGCGCAGTGGTTGAGAGTCCGCCTGCCGATGCAGGAGACACGGGTTCGTGCCCTGGTCCGGGAAGATCCCACGTGCCGCGGAGCAACTAAGCCCGTGAGCCATGGCCGCTGAGCCTGCGCGTCCGGAGCCTGCGCTCCGCAACGGGAGAGGCCACAACAGTGAGAGGCCCGCGTACCGCAAAAAAAAAAAAAAAAAAAAAAAAAAAAAAACGGGAGTCAGTAGAAACAGCGGCTCAACGCACAGCTTTCTACCCGACGGCTAAACCAATTGCATGATTTGTCATGTACTAACAGCATCAGGGCACAGTGGTGGTGCGGGACAGGGACACACTGGTCTCTATTCTAGAGGCCCCCTCATTCTCTTCAGGAAGATAAGACAAACACAGAAAACCATTAGCAAACATACAGGGAAGCAATAAAATCGTGAGCTAGAAGTGGCTAGGTATTGTGGGAATTGACTGTCAGGTAAGCCTTTCCTACGTCAAAGAATTCATGCAATAGAAATTAATGGCCATAAGAATGTTTTGAGTATATTAAGGTGGCACTAGGGACCCGCAGGAGGAGGGAGCGTGTGTTGGGATAATGAGTGCAGGAAATGATGGGTTGGTGTGCATGGGCTGTACCCCGGTTGGTTTTCCGCTGAAATAGAATAGAATCGAGGCACAGTGTGAGATGGAAGCAAGCCGGAATTCTTCACTTATATCCTGTGGTCTCCTGTTTGGAGCCAGGTTCTAACTGTAAATAAACTTGTGAAAATGTATTCACAGCTCTATAGGGCCAGAGATACCAAGTGATGGTGTGCTCTACCAGCTTAAAACTCTCACTTCGTGCAAAATGGAGTTGTATCAGATCTTTCAGCAGTCGAGCACAGAAAAGAGAGCTAGTCTGTGTACTGAGTTTATCTCAAAAAAGAACCATAGCTAACACGCAGAACTGTCTACTCTCTTCCCTCTTGTATACCCCAGACAGTATTCAATAAATATTTATAAAACAAATGAATAAGAGAAACCACCACACCAAAAAAGTTCACTAAGTTCACTGTCTATTCTAATCACAAAACCATTCAATTCAGCCTTTAAGGTGATTTTGCAATTGAAATGAAGCTACATGGGGTTTGGGGGCAGGGGTACTGAGTAGTGAGTGCCATCGGGTACAGTTTCTATGTAGGGTGATGAAAATGTTCTGAAATTAAACAGTGGTGATGGTTGGACAGCTCTGTGAATGAACTACAACTCACTGAATTGGGCACTTAAAAGGGGTTAATTCTGTGGTATGTGAATTATATTTCAATACAGCTGCTTTTTTAAATCATAGCTGAGATTCAGTCTTGATGAAATACATTATAACTCGAGAATCCAAATACAGCTCATTGTGCATAGTGTAATAAATAAGTTTTATTCTTGAACATAAGGAGACTTATAATCCAATGAAAATTATGACCTTATGAGAGAGAAAAAAATATTCTGATGAAATATGAAAGCACTTTAAACCGAATACCAGCATGAAAATGAGGAGGAGCTTGTTAGCTGAGAGCTGCAAATATTGTGTATCAGAGAATTGGTAGTTGGGTTATTGGTTCCTTTGGTCTCTCATCCAATGAACATTTATTAAGAAATCTGAGTAGCAGTATTTGTCTAGGATCCTGAAGAGCTGTCTCATCGCTGGCTGAATCAGTGAGCAACAGAAAGGTTTGAGATTCTCTAGTACACACTACATCCCGGGCCGTATAGATCTGTTTCCTCTACAGCGAGACCTGGGGCTCTCTCAGACGAAAATTGGAAGAGCGAGTTCCACAGCTCTAACAGAACTGTGTTCACCTTGACCACAAATCCTGACGCTTCTACAAACAGAAAAATGGACGTTCTTTCCTAGATATAGTGACTTTCCTCTAACATTTATGGCCCAGAACTACCATCAGGTCTCTATCTACCTGGCATCCAGTGTAAGCTTCAACGAACTATAGCTGATAGGCAGTCCGGTGCCTCTAGACACACGTGGTTATTGAACAGTTGAAATGTGTCTTATCCAAATTGGGATGTGGTGTCAGTACAAAATACCCACCAAATTTTGAAGACCTAGTAAGTACTAAAAATCCAAACCATCTCTTTAATAGTTTAAAATTTGTGTTTTATGTTGAAATCACACTATTTGGGGATATATTGGGTGAAATAAAAACATATCACCCCCTCCCAATGTAGCTGTCTCTTTCCTGAGGATGAACAGCAAAGAACTCAGTTAAAGAAAGGTCAGCCTTGTGAAGGCAGCAGAGAATATAATGAAAAGAGGTGAAGAGAGGATGGCAAGCCTCTGCTCACTGACTTGTTATAACTGCTGTCATAACTGGGGGGAAATGATAAGAATGAGGTTTGAGGTGTTCATCTAAGCCCTTCAGTCCTTCTGAAATGTTAACAGCATTTTATAACCAAGACTTCTTTCTGGAAGGGGAATCCCAGCTGGCCACAGGCAGATTGTGTAGCTGGGCATTAAGAGCTAGAGCTCACACAGAGGTTAACGTAACTGCTGCTGCTTTGTACAGGCTCAACTGGACATTTGCGGGGTTGAACCAGCTGCACAAGGGTGATCAAAATCTCCTGGAGCCCCTTTGCCCAGATGTGGGTAGAGTCACTTTTAAACTCTGCTCTTCATATCCACGTGGCTAAAGAGCTCAGAGCAAGTGCATTTCCACTGCATACAGTGTAGGGATTCCCTTTATGTGAACGGTTCCAATTGAAAGAGGAAACACACACATGTTCCAGAGTAACTCATATGTGCTTCCAGCTCTTTGCCATCAATAATCTAACGAGACCCACCGTGTCTGGGTGGAGGTGTTAGAGACACAGCGATAGTGACTGGGTAGCCTCCCTTGAGAGAGACACAGTTTGATAGGGGAAAGATCCAAGAAAACAAATAACCGCAGCAATTGTATAATTGCATAATTATAATTATAATAATTTTTTATATATTATATAATATATATTTTATATTATATAATATTATATTATAATTATATTATAATTATAGTAATTGTATAATACTTGTGATATTTGACTATTAGTGGATGTAGGAGAACATGTGTCTTTTACTTAACATGTAAGTAATTAAAGGCAAATCTATGTAACCTACTGCCTGATTAACAAAGCTTCTACTGCTGCAGGAGAACAAATGAATTATCTGCTAATTATCTTACTTTAGAGGTGAGTCCAAGCCACTTTGGTGTCTATATATTTGTGTCTATGGTTATTTGCTGCTGGTGATATAGAACGAACAAATGAGGAGTGAGTCTTTTGTGAGGTACTCTATGCCCAATGTAGCCATTGGTGAGGGAAATCTCTGTGCTTTGCCCACAACCCTTGGTGCCCTGGAGTCTCGGCTCTGCAGGAAGAGTAAAACCTTTGTGAAGTCCCCGTGTTCAATGAGAGGCACTCATGTAGATAATAATGGCAGACAGTTTAGGAAAACAGATTAATTATTACATCTGACAAGTTTGGGGATAAAAACAGGAGCTCGTTAACAAATTTGCTAATTAGTCCTCTCCATTGTGATATAGAATTCAACAGGTATATCTGTGTATAATGCAGGATGGCTTTATGTGGTGTGTGTGTGTGTCTGTGTGTCTATGTGTCTGAGTATAGACAGAGATGGTCTGTGTTCTGGAGTCTCACGTAATAATCTTATAAATCGTTGATGAATGTTCCCAAGTCTCTGCAGATTACTCTTGATTTGTAAATGAGATGCCTTTGCTACATACAGAAAATCAATGTTGTCATATTTGCAAATTAACCATTCTAATCCTTTGATATTGCTCAAATTACACTTCCATCTTAGTTCGGTCCACTCTCCTGAGAGACACTTTGGTCAAACATGGTTTCCTCTTAGGTAGTGGAAAGGGAATATTTGAAATCCTGGTAATATTTGAAAAACGTAGCTGTTTATTCAGCACATGTATTTGGATGCCTCTACTAGCTGTTAGGTCATAATTCTATCAAGAGGCAAGAGGACGAGGTGGCACAGATGAAATCTCCCTGAGTAGTGTTTTCAGAGAACTTATATAAGAAAATCATTCTTTAATTTTTTTTTTTTAATTTTTTTTTTTTTTTGCGGTATGCGGGCCTCTCACTGTCGTGGCCTCTCCCGTTGCGGAGCACAGGCTCCGGACGCGCAGGCGCAGCGGCCACGGCTCACGGGCCCAGCCGCTCCGCGGCACGTGGGATCTTCCCGGACCCGGACACGAACCCGTGTCCCCTGCATCGTCAGGCGGGCTCTCAACCACTGAGCCACCAGGGAAGCCCGAAAATCATTCTTTTTTAAAAAAGAAAAAATATTCCGTTAATCTGAATCGGGCAGAGAAAATGGCTGTTACTCGTTGTATCATTAAATATTAGGTTTTGCTTGTGTGTATGTGTTTGGTGGCCAATAAACAGAATTCACAGTACGCTTAGAATCTTTATAAAATCCATGTGGGCAGTACACATATGCCCATCTTGTAGAACGTGGAGCACAATAAATTTTCCCCAGTTTTATAATTGTACATTTATATTTTGATATATATTTGGTTACATTTAGGACACATTCCCCTTATTGAAAAACGTTTTTAAGCCCAATTATATAACACCGCACAGATTGCATTTTGGAAGATATTTATAATTAGGTGAGAAAGGAAAGCCTGTGTCCCTTGCAAGGAGAAATCCCTATAGAATATTATCTATGCCGGTCCTGCCCTAGAAAAGATGTAAAAGTCATGATGGGTTTGTTTTGAGTAAGCTAATTAGCATCATTAGTTTAACGTCGTGTTCTGCAAATTAGAAAAATTTCTAAATGGGCTGACTTGAAGAATATTTTAATTCTTAGTACTACTGCATAATAAAGAGCTGTAACTTGGCACAAGTTACAGCAGTTTGACACTTACTCATATGAGTATTGGGGTGACACGAGTTAATAAAGAAATAAGCGCCTGGCCCTGATGCCACAGCCTAGGAGAGGAGGAAGCGGGGAGGGGACCCGTGGGAGGTGGTCTCATCTGCAAGGCGGGGCCGGTGGAGGAGGGACCACACAATGCAGGGCACATTTTGCTCATTCTGGTAATGCTTTGAGATGCACTTTTTTTTTAAACATCTTTATTGGAGGATAATTGCTTTACAATGGTGTGTTAGTTTCTGCTTTATAACAAAGTGAAGCAGCTATACTTAACACATATCCCCATATCTCCTCCCTCTTGCCTCTCCCTGCCACCCTCCCTATCCCACCCCTCTAGGTGGTCACAAAGCACCGAGCTGATCTCCCTGTGCTATGTGGCTGCTTCCCACTAGCTATCTATTTTACGTTTGGTAGTGTATATATGTCCATGCCACTCTCTCACTTCATCACAGCTTACCCTTCCCCCTCCCTGTGTCCTCAAGTCCATGCACTAGTAGGTCTGTGTCTTTATTCCCATCCTACCCCTAGTTTCTTCATGACATTTTGTTTGTTTGTTTGTTTTTCTTAGATTCCATATATATGTGTTAGCATACGGTATTTGTTTTTCTCTTTCTGACTGACTTCACTCTGTATGACAGACTCTAGGTCTATCCACCTCACTACAAGTAACTCAATTTCATTTCTTTTTAGGGCTGAGTAATAGTCCATTGTATATATGTGCCACATCTTCTTTATCCATTCATCTGTCAATGGACACTTAGGTTGCTTCCATGTCCTGGCTATTGTAAATAGAGCTGCAGTGAACATTTTGGTACATGACTCTTTTGAATTATGGTTTTCTCAGGGTATATGCCCAGTAGTGGGATTGCTGGGTCGTATGGTAGTTCTAGTTGTAGTTCTTTAAGGAACCTCCATACTGTTCTCCATAGTGGCTGTATCCATTTACATTCCCACAAACAGTGCTTCAACTAACTCATGAGGGTAGACTAAAGAATACTATTGATAAGAAGGTTTCCTTTGTTTTTATACGTTTTAAAAAAGCTGGTAAAAAGAATCACACTCGGGCTTCCCTGGTGGCGCAGTGGTTGAGAGTCCGCCTGCCGATGCAGGGGACACGGGTTCGTGCCCCGGTCCGGGAAGATCCCACATGCCGCGGAGCGGCTGAGCCCGTGAGCCATGGCCTCTGAGCCTGTGCGTCCGGAGCCTGTGCTCCGCAACGGGAGAGGCCACAACAGTGAGAGGCCCGCGTACCGCAAAAAAAAAAAAAAAAAAAAAAAAGAATCACACTCTCAGCACTGAGATAGAGCCAACCAGTTCACACGATTTCCCAAGCAAGAAAATCCTCTTTTCTCATTTGAACACTATTTCTTGGCTAAAGCCTAGCATTTTCATTTATGGGTCTGGTGTTTCCGCGTGTGTTCACAGCAGGAAGCGTCACTGTAAGATCCTTGCTCAGGAAGCAGCCCACTGGATCCTCCCATTTCACTCCAGAATGAAGGCATCCTAGCAGGACCACAGAGGAATACAATAACATCTGGCTGTCTCTTCATATTTCACCGAAAAAATTTACTTCTAATATGAAGAGCCAGCAACAACATCTGTATTGTCTTGTTTCCAGAGAAAGAAACAGGAACCGACCGAGGGCTGTGGGGCTGGTCTTACAGTGGACCAGAACTCATGTGGCCGCTGGTGGTGCTGGATGCTACATCTCCCAGAGAGGGGTCTGCCTGCTGAGCGCCTAGGAGCGGTTCCAGCTCTGTGATCAGAGGTGGAGAAAAGTTAGACCTTTTCGTAGTCCCCGGGTGTTATGATTAGCCTAATCCAAGACCACCCTAAATTCAACCCAGCAGTGGTTAGAATTGCTTTCATCAGAACCAACCAGCTATGGGCTATCCTGTCTGGGGAGGGTTGCTCTACCCTTGGAAGAACCATCCCAGAGATTTCCTGCAGTTTCTCAGCTCCGGTACAGCACTGCTTTGTCCAGGTCTTTAGTCCATGGAGCACTGCCTGCCTACTTTGCTGCTCCAGCGCCATATCCATTTCCCAGATGTTAAACAGGGAGTGGTACTCATGGTGACATAGCCAAGCATTCATCACTTCATGGCTGGAGCCAGGGACACCCACCTGGGGTCTACTGAGAGGGTGATCCTAGGCGTCCTTCAGTCTATTTTCAACATTTCAAAGAGTCTGCCTCAGAGTAGAATTTGCATCCCAACCGAAACACCCACTACCTCAAACGAACAAGCAAAAACAATCTTTCATTTGATGCTAGGTTTAATTTCTATTTCTCTCAACTCACATATGTTGAATTACATATGTTTTTGAGTATGAAATATAAAAATAAATGAATGATTAATAAACATAATTCCTAAAATAATAACAAAGATTTTTAAAAGCTTTTCTTTAAACCACTGGGTGTTTACCATGTGCCAGACCTTCTGCTATGTGTTTTTATAAGAGTATCAATTCAATCTCATAGTAACCCTATAAAAGATAATCTTATTAGTTCCATTTTAAGGATGAGAAAATCGAGGCCCAGAGAGTTTAACTAATTTACCCCATGATCTATAACTCTGATCCATACTTTGGAGGCAGGACTTAAATCCAGTCAGACTAACTCCAGAGTTCCTACACTGAATACAATTCCATTAAATAAAAGGGAGGAAGGTTATTGAAATATATTAAATAATAATAGTCAGATTTGAAGGTTACAGATTTGCATAAATAACGGATAGGTTAGTTGCCTGTTACCTTATTAAGCCAGCCTTAACATGCTTATTTTCCATGACTGAGGTAAACAGCAAGGGTCAAGGGCTTAGGGAATTATTCTTAGAAACTCCGCAAGTCTGCCTTGGTCCCTTTGGACAGTACATCTTTAAGTGGTGGTTTGCAGATATGCAGTTAAGTTCAACACGCAAAGTCCAGAGCATCCAGAATCAGGAAGTTATGCTGAAAAAGCCTTTGGAGATGTAGAGAACAATAAAGAGTAAAACTAAAGCATCTAACTCCAGGAGTCAGCCACTTCCAGGGGCAGGATTCCCTGAGGAAGTTCCAAAGAATTATGTTAAACTCTATTAACGTAAGAAGGTAAAAAAGAGAAGCCTGATTTCCAACTCAGCTTTGGAGTTCCCTTGGCTGGTGAAACAATTACAGGTCCCATGGGGCCACCAGCCTTCAATGCGTCAGCCAGTTTTTTTCCATTGCTTATTCAGAGGTATCCTCAGATCTCTTAGAGAAAATTCCCTATTTTCCCTCATTATTTCCTTCCATATTTTCACGGAAACACTTCTTAAAGAAATGGTCCTCATTTGTAGTCTTGATTGCACGGTTCTGGGGGCAGTCGCGGATCAGCTAGCCCTGGTGCCCTCATACTGCTTCCGCCGAGGCACTCTCCACCGAGGCTGGGCAGAGGCGACGACTCTGAATTCTATGCAGCAAAATTACTGACTGCGTTTGTGTTTCGTAAACTCACCTATTCTTTCACTCAGTTTACCTCTCATTGACGTCAGGAGGAGGAAGCTGAGTGGTGACTACAGTTTACCAAGCTCTTTTATGAATCTGGTTTCATTTGCTTCTGAAAACAATGCATAGGGTGGGAAAAAAGCTTGTTGCAGAATAATGTATATAGCATAAATAAATTTTAATCCAAAATAATTCCTCTTTATTTATTTATGTTTGTATGAGCAAGGAGAAGGAGGTGGAAGGGTATACATAGGGGCAGCGTTCTTTTGCCTATATCAGGAGGGAGGGCGTGAGGCGGAAAGGGAGAAAATCATCTTTGCCTTCATACCGTTTTGTTAGCACTCGTTTCGTCATGTAAAATAAGCATGCAGTACTTCTGTAGTTTGAGAGATATCCGGTTAAAATTTTACATTTAAAAAACCAGGAAAATAAAAAATCCTATGAAGTTGAGATTAGCAATACCTCATTTTTATGGGAGAAGAAATTGACTGTGGCGAAAGCACGGGTTTTCCTCAAGTGATAAGGCCAGAAACAGAGCCAGGCTCCATTTCAAACCTTCTGGTTGAGAGGACAGTGAGATTTCTGCCCCAAGCAGCTGTTTCCTTTCCATAGAACAAACACATCACAACTTGTTAGGATTGCGGGCAGCGTACCGAAGCAAAGTAAAACTCTCTGTACTGAGGGGTAAGACATTTTGACTGAAGGGATAAACAGAAGACCGGTCGGCTCTGGATGTGATGTCGGACTCCACGTGGAGTACGCCAAGCTCTTCATAACTTCTTTTGCTTTTCTTCTGCCAAGTCCAGAGACCCTCTAAGAGCTCCTAGCTTCATCAAATGTCTCTCAGGGCAGAGTAGCCAGTCTCTGGCACAAGGAAGCAGGTTAAGGGTCTCACCAGGCTTTTTTGTACTCGTCGGGGTCTAGCTCAGGGGTCTCCAAACTTTTTGATAATGTAGACTTATGTATAAATTGAATGCATGGATAAAATCTACGAAGTTAGAAAATAGAAACTTTTCTTCCTATACATCAGTGGATCATTTTTTTTTAACGTCTTTATTGGATTATAATTGCTTTACAATGTTGTGTTGGTTTCTGCTGTATAACACAGTGAGTCAGCTATACGTATACATATATCCCCATATCCCCTCCCTCTTGCGTCTCCCTCCCTCCCACCCTCCCTATCCCACCCCTCTAGGTGGTCACAGAGCACCGAGCTGATCTCCCTGTGCTATGCGGCTGCTTCCCACTAGCTACCTGTTCTACATTTGGTGGTGTATATATGTCCGTGCCACTCTCTCACTTTGTCACAGCTTACCCTTCCCCCTCCCCATATCCTCAAGTCCATTCTCTAGTAGGTCTGTGTCTTTATTCCCGTCTTACCCCTAGGATCTTCATGACCTTTATTTTTTTCTTAGATTCCATATATATGTGTTAGCATACGGTATTTGTTTTCCTCTTTCTGACTGACTTCACTCTGTATGACAGACTCGAGGTCCATCCACCTCACTACAGGTAACTCAATTTTGCTTCTTCTCATGGCTGAGTAGGTGGATCATCTTGTGCCCCATCTTGGGGCTGCTAGTCTGTCCCCTTCTTAATGACAATTCATGTGCTTCATCACTTTGACGATGAAGATTGGTGGCCACTTGTTGGAAACGCTTTGCATATCTGGAGAGCAAACAGCACGGACCGTATTCTGGCAGCCGTGGATGGCTCTGTGAGAGCTGAGTCCTCCAGCTCCTGGAATTCTGTAGCTCTGCTGGCATTCCAGCAGCTCTGCCTTCCTGGGCACAGGGGTCCAGACATTCCTGATGAGCAACTGATCATTCTGATGACTTTGAATAAAGGTCTACACCCTGGAATGACTTAGCCATCACCATTTGAAAGACAATTAAGAATCTCCTAGCAGGGACTTGCCTGGTGGCGCAGTGGTTAAGAATCCGCCTGCCGATGCAGGGGACACGGGTTTGAGCCCCGGTCCGGGAAGCTCCCACGTGCTGCGGAGCGACTAAGCCCATGGGGCATAGAAAATAAGTTAAACCTCGTGAATGATAAAATATGTTAATAAACTGCCTGAAAAGCAGGCGGTTTGTCCCTGGCTGGGAGAACTAAAGGAGGGGGAGGTGCATTTGACCCCTCGGTCCGACTGGCCTGCAGGAAGCTGCCTGTCTGTTTTCCTGCACAGACAGGCTCAGTTTAATCAGCTCAACTCTCAGCACCTTAATGATGGTGTTGCTCTTTCTTTTCCTCTGTAGCTTCCTTCTCCCACAGCTTTTCTCAGTTGACTGTGGGCTGGTGACAGCGACGGTAAAGGTAGGAGCTGGTTCCATACATCAATCTGGAAACCTCAGACCCCATCCACCGCCCCAGCCAAGGAACAGCCCACTGCTCCATCTCTTTATTTTATTTATTTTTTTTTTTGTGGTACGCGGGCCTCACTGTTGTGGCCTCTCCCGTTGCGGGGCACAGGCTCCGGACGCGCAGGCGCAGCGGCCATGGCTCACGGGCCCAGCCGCTCCGCGGCATGTGGGATCTTCCCAGACCGGGGCACGAACCCGTGTCCCCTGCATCGGCAGGCGGATTCTCAACCACTGCGCCACCAGGGAAGCCCCCTCTGCTCCATCTCTTGAAAAACAATTCTGAGACCTGGAGGTTTCACAATAACATCTTTGTTAAAGGTGTCTCATTCTTGAAGCTAACAGTAAACCAACTATACTTCAATTTTTTTAAAAAAAGTCTCATTCTGTTCTCCATTTCATGTCATAAAAATATCCCAGGAGAAAAAAAAAGAATGGAAAATATGAAAAATAAGTTTTCTGATAAATTCCAAATGAAGCTTGAGTGCCCTGTTTTTCTTCATTGCCTTTTATGACCTATTTATTGTTTAAAGTCCCCTGCAGATCCCACTTCAGTCGCGGGGCCTTTTTTGCCTAATTGCATGAACTCCCAGGTTAGGCATTTCTTTCTCAGAGCTCCGTAGCATCTTGGGCACACCCTTATTTTCATACTTCTCACTCTTCTTTGTATCCGTTTATATATCTATCATTCCTACAAAACCGCGAGCCACTTTGGGGCAGGAACGCAGATTTATTTCTTTTTCTTCCCTGCACGCTCTCATTTTACATTATGTTATATTATTATTATTTTCTGGCGGCCTAGCACAGAGCGCTCAGTGTTTGCTGATTGACTAGGTCCCCCCAGGGTTAAGTTCCTAATCCGTTATTCAAAATTAGAAATGAAGTTTCCCGTAAGTTCCATGTTCCGAATGGCAAGTACGTTACTGGTATTACTGGCATCATTAATCATTCCCTCCAAGTATGTATTTGTGATCAAGGAGACACATATTAGCTATGAGCAGCCCAAAGCAATTCTATTGCAATATTAATGGAGTACAGTTGACCCTTGAACAACACGAGGGTTGAGGCGTCAACCTTCCACGCAGTAGAAAAATCTGGTATAATTTGTAGTTCGCCCTCCATATCCGAGGTTCCTCCAGATGGGCAGTTCCGAATTCGGGGGTTCAACCAACTCCAGTCCTGTAGCAGTTTAGTATTTACTATGGAAAAAAAGCCGAGAATAGGTGGTCCCTTGTAATTCAAACCTGTGCTTTTCAAGGGTTAACTGTATATCCTTTGCATTTTGTGAATGTTGCTGTAGCATGTAAGTTGCCCCATAAAATAAATCTTTGACCAGGAGTTTCAAACAGAACTCAAAGGGGTTGAGACGTCGACCCTGGACTGAGCCAGCCTGCTCATGATTAAGTGACACGCCACACTGCCAGCCTTGCAGTACCCCGAATTCAAGGGCCACAGCAAAATGACAAATTGTTGAAGCATCAAGGCCTTATTTACACGCAAACTAAATCAAAATATTAATTCCCAAAACACACAAAAACTTCTGAATGTAAATCAGAAGGGCAAAAACCAAAGAGGAAGTAATAGGTATCTGTTATTAGTGGGGAATTAAAAAAGGTACAATTAAAGGAGAATAAAGAGTTGCAATTTAGAGACTATGTATAATTCTGACAGAAAGTTCTAGAAAAGCCTAGGGAACTTTCGAACTTCCTAAACTAGGTCTTAACGCCTTCACTGACATTCAGGGCCCTCCGAACAATAACTGAAAGCCAGGTCTGAGCCTTACTTCTACACCCCCTTTTGTGCGGCCCAGTCTTGGCCACACTGGCCCCAGGGTTCCTCGTGCAAAGGGTTCAGCTGGCCCCGGAGCCACGCAGCCTGGCGGTGCTGGAGGAATTGGGACACCACTGTCCCTGAGGACACTTGGGCTTTGCACAAGTAAGTTCCACTCATCATGATGTCACGATCGCCTCTCAGCACCATCCCCACCAGTAATTCATTCTTACGGCCCCGGGCAGACGCCAGCTCAGGGCTTCCGTGAAAATTCCTCCTGATTTGCCAAGTCCCCGTCAATCCTCGTCCTCACAAAACCTCCACTGAGACCCCCAGCACGTGTGGTCGTGTGCTTTTCTAAATCTTCACCATATTTCCACGGCTTTCATGGCACGTCTCATAGTATGTGTGTGCTTCCCAAATACGATTTTTAAATTAGAAATAATTAGAAACGTGTGTTTTGTCTTAATTACTGGTCTACCTATTCCCATCCCCACCAAACCATCACCTTCTCTGAGGGTAGCACTTTGTCTTTCCCTGCTTTTACCCCCAGGACCCAGTGTGATATGAGCCACAGAGAACGCCGTGTCCCCTTTGCTAACAAGGGTGGGAGCGGGTGATGCACAGTGAGGGCCCTTCGGGGGCTGAGCCTTCCTGGACGCACAGCTGCTTCCTTCGGGGCCCCCACATGTTGGCTGAGGTGCATGGAAACACGTGGCTCTGTTTTTCTTGGATGAGGACAGAGCCCGGACAGAGCTGCGCTCAGACCTGGAGTCAGGGAGGCTTCTTCTCATTCCTCCCCCGAAAGGGCTATAATTCTGAGCAAAGTGGGAAAGACTTGGAAGAGAAAGGGAGAGTGGATGAGAGCGAGTGAGAACGAGGGCACTGAAGGAGGAGTGATGAGTGAGAGTGAGTGCGTGTGAGGGTGTGAAGGGGTGAGTGTGTGAGGGGCAGCGTGTGAGTGTATGACGGGGTGTCTCTGCGAGGGGGAGAATGAGTGTGCAAGGGAGTGTGAGGGTGTGAGAGGGCTGTGAAGTGTGAGTGAGTGAGGGTGTGAAGGGGTGTGAGTGGGAAAGGAATGTGTGTGTGTACGTGCGTGTGCGTGCGTGTGCGTGAGGGCGCGGGCCTTGGGCCCCCTGGGGCACCGCCTTCCCACCCGGACTGCGCCTGCGCCCCTCCCTCCTCGGCCCCGCCCCCTGCGCGCGTGACGTGGGCGCTGCTCCGTCCGTGGCTTCCGGCGAAGGGCGGCGAGGACCTGGAGCTGCTCCTCACCGGTGAGAACACCGTTAAGTATGCTTCTTCCTTCAGGTTCAACCTCTCTGTCTCTGTCTGTGTCTCTGACTCTGACTCCCCAGCTCCGGAAGGGCGGAGAGGCGGCCCGTTCCCTCCTGCCTCCGCAGGTGTCAGGTCAGGACATGGCGGTTACTGGGTGGCGCTGCTCTGGGATTCCAAGTTCAGCAAGCTCTGGAGCCTGAAAAGCACTTTTTTTTTCCAATTCATTTTCTTTTCTCTTCCCTCCGCCCCGCCCCGCTTTTCCTTTCTGCCTGACCCGCTTGATGTATGTCTCCATCTCCAAAATATATTCTTGGAAGCCTTTCTTTAATCCACCTGTAAAAAGTTAATGATTATCTGCTCCTCAGAACAACCTTTAGGATATGGATCCAACAACCTGGAGGGCAGGTGTAAGTAAGTCCCCGCACATCTGAAAGCTTTAGAAAGCACTGCATTTACCGTCTTACAAATAAAAGCACAGAGAACGGAGGAGAAAACAGTTCTTTGTGCCCACAAACAGCAGCTTGAAGGGTAAATCTGATGGGGGCAGGTGGGGCAGGTGGGGCAGGTGTGCAGAGTAGAAGCCGAGTGAAGGAGGCTGCTCTCAGGGAGGTCACGTGGCTTCTGAACCAAGAAATCATACAGTCAGCTGCGGAGAATCAGATCTATTGCTTTTCACAGCCGGTACATTTATATTGAGTAGAATTTCTCAAAGGAAATTCTAAATCTACTGGATATTAAAACTTATTTTTAAGCCTCAGTAGTTAAAACGGTGTGGTATTTATGCATGAAGAGACCCAAGTATATATGGCGTATGATGAAGTGGCAAGTATAATCAGAGGGTGGAAATAAATGTGTCCATAAATTGTGTTGGAACCAGACAGCCTTCTAGGAAAACAACAGCAGAAACCCACACTGTGTACTAGGATAAGCTGCAAAAATGTAAATGCAAAATAAAAAGAAGCCATGAAATTTTAGGAGAAAATCCAGAAACCATACAAAATTGATAAATACTCTAATTTTTAAAATGCCCTTATCTAGCAAAAACAAAACAAAGCAAAAAATCCTGCAAGTAAAATCAAAAGATAACTGAAAGAAAACTATGAGAAATATTTGCAATTCATATGACAAAGAGCTAATCTCCCTAATGTAAGTTGATAAAACCAACAACATAATAGAGAAAATGGGAAAAGGCTGTGAACAGAAAATTAACAGGAAAGGAAAGACAAATTCCACTTAAAACATATGAAAAGCTGCTCTACCTCAGTCATAGAGAAATGCAAATTAATATTTCATTGAGACAACATTTTTCATTCTGTCAGTCTGTCAAAAATCCAAAAGGTTGAAAATACGTTCTGGCCTTGACAAGGCCTTGGATAATAGGTGTTCTCATAATGACTGATGATAGTGGATATTGTGGTGTATCACCCATGGAGGGGTATTTCTGACTCTTTACCCAAATTACAAGTGGATAATTTTTAATTTATACAAAAATCCTACTTCTGGGAATTGATCTTGCAGATATAATTGTACATGTGCAGAATACTGTATGTACCAACTTGTTCCTTGCTGCATTGGTTGTAATAGCAAAAGATTGGAATTAAACCAGATATCCACTAATAAAGAACTGTGTTTAGCAAACTGTGGTACATCCATATAATAGAATACTCTGAACATGTAAAAAGAAAAAGAAAGTTCTCTATGTGCTGATATGGAAAGATGTCCTTTCTATGCAGTGATATGTTGAAATCCTCAAGACATATTGTTTAAATAATAAAGCGAGATGGGTAATACTGTATAGAGTATGGAATATCTGAATAAAAAGGGGAGAATAAGAATATATACTTCTATTTCTGTTACACAACAGACAGACACAAGAAAATAAGAAGTTACCCTTGTGGAAATGAAGGATAGGAATGAAGTAGAAACATTTGATGAATACCCCTTTATATTGTTTGATTTATGTGCAATGTGAATGGATTGCCTATTCAAAACTTATATATATTATGTGTCAGTCATATTGAAATATGTCTGATTTTGATAGTATCACTGAAACAGTCCTCTTAATGAAAACCAAAACAAAACTCAGAACTGCTTCTTACAAATTACTCTGTCTCCTCTTTTGTTTTCTGTTCCCGTTAGGGCTTTTAAGCCTGACATGTTTCTTCCTTTGACTTGGAGAAGGAGATAAATAACTGCGCTGATGAGTGCCCTGAGGGTTTGAGACCACCGGTTTCCCATTAACTCTGGATATCTGTCTCCGAGGCGTCAGCGTTTCTTAACGCACTGTTTTTCTCTATAGATCACTGCTCTCAACCTGCTAACGACACCCAAGTAGATCTACAGCAGTCATGATTCAGCTGAGGAGTGACCGAAGTAAAGGCAGTGTCTCTCATTGAGATGAATAACACCAGGACCCCAGGTATTTGCACTTACGTGCCCGAGCTTATTTTCCTCAGTTATAAACGGTGGTTTATATATAGTTTGGTTTTATAACGCTTCCATGCACACTATAACAGTTCCTCAATGCATCTATGTAGATAAAATAAAGTCTGTGACTTGCTGTAGGTGTACAAAACCCTGACAGTGTCCTGGTCTGGTGGGTCGATTTCTAGGTCTAGAGATGAGTCAGGTTCTAACGTGGCATGGAGTGCACCTGGAGGAGGTGAGGTGTGGAGTTGCAGGAAGGAGAAAGCTTCCACTTGCCTGTCTTCCCAATCCGGTTTTTAAAAAACTCTCCTAAAGGCCTTTGCACTTGCTGTGTCCTCTGCCTAGAAATTGCTGTCCCAGATCTTTGAATGACTTTCTTCTCTGTATCATTTAGGTGTAAGCTCCTCACCCCTCCCGCACCAACCATTATTCTATCACGTCCTCTAGTTTTACCTTCTTGATAGCACTAATCACTGTCTGAAATGGTCTTTTTTACTCACTTGTTTACTTTTTTATCATTTATTAACCCTCTTCTCCCCACCACCCAATAGACTGCAGATTCCAGAAGAGCAGGGGCCTGTTCTATCTTGCCCTCCCACATATTCTTGTGCTTAGAATGGGGTCTGACACATAATAAGACCTCCGTAACTCTTTGGTGAATGAATAAATGAAGGACTAGAGTCCACGTCTGATTGTGTTTTGTACATGAAACCTAGCAAATGAAATTAGCAAATTCTTATTCAGTGAATGAATAAATTCAAGTAAACTCTTCTTAGACATGGGCATTGCCTTTTAAAACACTCAATCGGGCAAAGAAAATACTCTAGGTTGACCCTTACTTATTCAGTCATCACTGTTTTTTATCACACTTAGGACAATTCCTGATATCTCAGAAATTCTGACTTAAAAAACCAGCTTTCTTTTATAATTTTAGTATTGGTTAAGAAGGCCCAAAGTGCACTAAAAAGCTTATTTAACTTAAAAGGCTTATTTGACTCCCAGAAGAGTTATTTGTTATACACATAATTTTTCTTGAGAATCAATGGAACTTGTGCTAAACTGAATTTATTTTTCCTCCAATAACTGATTTAAAAATCAATTGCACAGAATTCTTTGTCATCGACAATACAATATTTCTTTAGGTGCTTTATTCCAATTTCAAATGCCATTTTTATCAGTGTGAAGAGAGATGTTTAAATTGCATAAACAACTAGAGTTAATTGATGTATTGGTTTAGTAAATCCTAACCACAAGGCTACATCTATAATATTAATAGTCCTGGAGACATACCTAGTTACATTAAAAAATGCAAATAATATCTGTGCTTTTTAATGAGGTTTAAATCCCTTTTTTGGAAAAAGTATTTTCCTTCTCCAACATATGTCCTTTTCTAATGAGCTAAAATTACAGATAGTGAGCCAGGTTTTGGAAAGGGACACAACCATGTTTTGGGTGTCTGGACATAGTTCTGGGTATTCTTCATACGTTGGGGACCAATTAAATGTTCTCTGGAGTTTTCTGCCAACCACTCAGCCTTTGAGGCACAAGTCTTGTGGGCTCTTTTGTGTGATGCAGTGTACGTTGTGACACAGAACCTTGGGAGACCAAATGCTTTTGATCTGGGTCCGAGACAAATCTTATTTTATTAAACTTATCACAAGTAACAATGATGTTCAATATACTGTAAAATCCTTAAAACTACAGAATCTTGTCTTTTGGAGAATTTTTGATTAAGATGATCTTATCTGGAAAGAATGCTATGTCATACTGCACGTAATCAGTCAGTTAATTAGGAACTATCCTAGGTTCTCTTCCATTCTGAGGATTATACGTTAACTCTTTTAGCCTTCAATTTTATTTTAATGAACACATGCCTAAAAATCATATTTCAGGTCAAAGGAGCTGAAACACAACTGATTACTAGTCTGTATGTAGTGAATTACTGAAAAAAAGCGTTTTCTTGGAGCACAGAGAAGGGAAAGTAATGGGCCATGCACTTATTATTTTTTTAATTTTTTTTATTATTATTTCCTTCTCTAAACTCATGCATCTGTTGTAACAGATACTATTTTGGAAGATGGTTTGGCGTTCACGTGAGCAATATATTCCATGGTTGAGATATCTGAGTTGGGAGAAGTAACGGAAATTGAAGAGAAATTGCTCTTTCCCCTCAGACACACAGAGCTATGAGTTAAAATTTGGACTCTTTATCTTACCTGTAAAGAGGACATAGGAGCTTCAATTCCATAGAGGGTTAGCCTGATAAAATGGAGTTCCATACCTTACAGAGGGAAATGCAAATGGGTGGATCATGTCTGAAAGGCAATTTCTAATATGTATCAGGTCAGGCACCTTAAAATATTTATAGCCTTTGACCCAAGAATTTCAAGGATTTGTAGACAGCAGCAGTTCTTAAATTGTGGTCTGCCATCCCGCGGGGATCCTTGAGACCCTTTTAGGGGGAACCACGAGGCCCAAATTATTTGCATAATCGTATTAAGATCATCTGCCTCTTTCACTGTGTTGCCGTTTGCACCAGTGATGCGACAGGACTCAAGAGAGTGGCACCAAGTTGTACTAGAACGCATGGCCTTCCGCACGGCCAGCCCCAGGAGAAAGATACCTGTCCGTTCCACTTAAGGGTATCCCTGGTAACGTCGTAAAAACCAGCAACCTTATTACGTCTCGACCCTTGAATACAAATGGCTTTAGTGTTCTGTGTGAGAAATGGGCAGTACAGGCGGAGTACTTCTGCTGGGCACTGAGGCATAATGGTTGTCTTGAGGAAGTGCCCTGTGTCATCGTTCGATTTGCGAACTGAACTAGCTTCTTCTTTTTTTGTGAAAGAACAACTGAAAGGCCAACCCTGGATATTCAGATTTGGGGCTTTAGCAGACACTTTCTCCTAAATGAACAAAGCAATCCTGTCATTACAAGGATAACAAATGATAGTATTTTTAAGTCAGAAGAGTCAGGGCTAGGAGCGGGGCTAGGGCAGTAATGAACACAGTGATATTGTTCGATGAGTTAGTGCTTATAGTCCCTGCCCCTGGAGAGTTCTTTGTGACATTCCAGCATACCCAGTTGGTGGCTCAAGCAGCAGCCGCTTCCCCTTAGCGCGTGTTGAGCGGAGCCGCGATTTGGTCCTGGTGGCCACAGCCCCTAGATCGTGGTGACTGGCTGGTTTACGCCACACATGATAGTGAATCCGACTCTTTTCGCCAGGGCTGGAGATTGAGCTTGACGTTGAATCTCCTCCCCTGCAAAAGAGAGCTGTGCGGGCCTCTTCGGGGCAGGCTGAGCCAGGGCTCTTCTGACGGGTCTCTGAAGGGATGAGGATCAGGTGCCGAACTTCTCGTCATCGGGTGCAGTTAGCCCGTTAGTTCTTCCACCCTTATAAGGTACGCAGGTAGCCTAGACAGGTGCCCTGGCTGCAAATCCACCACCGTTTCCCTCTCTTTAGTTAACTCAACAACCTGACCTGTGTTCTTTGCCTTCAAGTTTCCAGTTGATAGTTGCTGTTTTGAAAAATCCTGTTTTCTGAAATCTTTCTAGTATGTTTACCTCTTACAAGGTAGTCAATTGTAATGGATCTGTCACCTATTCAATGAAGACAAGGATTTCTCTTTTAATTAAAATCCCCCATAGGCATTGCAATGAAAATATGATAAGGAGGTGTGTATATCAAATACATTTCGCTCTTTGAAAAAACATTAAAATTCCACTGATGAATCATTGGGGTAGATAAAAAGCAACATATAAGGTCTTTGCTCTCAAGGGACTTACAATCTAGGGAGGCCAAGAGAAAAGTAAACAGACTCTTATTATACCCTGGGACGGTGCTGAGATGGAAATGTGAACACTGGTTGGGGAGGGAACCCGAAGCTGATCAGGGGGCCAGGGCTGATTTTCTAGACAAGGAGCCTAGTCTTCAAGGCGCCCCCAAATCTTGTCCATGTTTATGCTCCGGTGTTTCCAGTGAGAACGCCTCACCCCAGGCAGGGCTCTGTTCACTCTCACAAACTCACCGTGCTTTCTCCTGTTCCAAGGATCTTGCTTAGATATTTCCTATGTCTGGAATTCTCTTCCTACTCTCTCTGTAGCCAATATTTTCCTATTGTCCGCTGCCCGTTTCACTCCCTGAAGCCTTCTGGATCACACCAGCCTCCTTTCCAGAGGCGGTGTTTGCCATTTCCTCAGGAAGCCTCACATGGGTGCACTTCCTACACGTTCCCATAGAATCCTCTGCTTATCTCTGCTTTGGTACTTACATATCCAGCTGCCCACATGAATCTCCGCTCGGAAGGTTTCAAGCTTCCAGTGTACAAAACTGAACTTCCGAGCTCCCCGACCCCATCCCCGATCGGATTCACCTGAAGTCGTTGCCCTCCTCTCCACTCTCCTAGGTGTTAGCCCTCGCCAGAACCCTGAATTCATCCTCGAATCCTCTCTGTTTCAAAACTCATACATCCAATCCCGGTGGCTCTAACTTAAAGTAGATCCAGAGTTGGGTTATCTTCCCACCACCTCTGCCGTTTTCGCTCTGCTCTCAGCCACTAGAATAACCTCAAGCCTAAACGACGCCAGTCACCTCCCAGCCTGTTTCCCCGCACCTGCTCTTGGGTTGGCAGTCTGTTCTTCACAAGCAGCCAGAGTAAAATCTGTGTAACAATTTGATTGCATCACTCTTCTCCTCAATAGACCTCCCACTGTTCCTCATTTTACTAAGACTAGTCCTTCCAAGGCCCATAGGGCACCCCAACCTCTCCGACGACCTCATCTCCGACAACTGCTCTTAGTCACTTAACCTCAGCACTAGAGCTGTTTCGCTGTTCTGTGAATACTGCAGGCACCCCCGCCTCAGGGCGCTGGCGTGCCTGATCCCTCCCCCTGGAGCATCCTTCCCTCAGTAGCTGTATGGTTAACAGCCTCACCTCCTTCAAGTCTTTGCTCCAGTGTCACCTTCTTAATGAGGCCGATCACAAGGACTCTCAGTTGCACCCCATCCTCTTCTATGCCCCAGCAGCCTCAATCACTCTAATCTGTTTGTTTCCGTAGTATTTATTTTTTTATCATACTGTATAATTTATCTACCTGCTTATTGTCTTCCTCTCCCAACTAGAATGTTTGCTCTATCTGGGCGGAGATTTTGGTCTGTTTAATTCATTGCTGTATCATGAGCACCCCTAGGATAGTATCTGTGATGGTATTTGCTGAATGAATAAATATAAGTTATATGTTAACTTGCATTACTTCCTCACTAGACGATAAATTCCTTGAACACACAGATTCTGAATTATTCAACATTATATATTCAACATCCAACCCAGTACCTAGCATACTGCTAGTGCACAATCAATAATCGTGAGTGGGGCTTCCCTGGTGGCGCAGTGGTTGGGAGTCCGCCTGCCGGTGCAGGGGACGCGGGTTCGTGCCCTGGTCCGGGAGGATCCCGCATGCCGCGGAGCGGCTGGGCCCGTGGGCCATGGCCGCTGGGCCTGTGCGTCCGGGGCCTGTGCTCCGCAACGGGAGGGGCCGCAGCGGTGAGAGGCCCGCATACCGCAAAAAAAAAAAAAAAAAAAAAAAAAAAAAAAAAAATAATCGTGAGTGTATGAGCCTCTCTCCACTGAAATGCTGTTGTCTGCACTACCCATTTTAACATTTAATTATTGACTGCTTTAATGTCTCACTGAATCTTGTGTGTGAGCGTTAACCGTTTGGTGAAACCTGCTTTTATTACAGTCAGAGGCTACAACTCTTACTTCTTTTGTGCATGAACATGGTAGATTGATATATTGATATAGTCTACTGTATTTTTTGAGTTGAATGGAATGTATAATAACTAGTGGTGGATATTGTTGTTGAGCAGTGGGAGAAATGGGGCATAAGGGTCCCTAGGAAGGTATTTTCTAGAGACCATTGTTTCCAGTAATTGAGACAAGGTCTGTAGACTCAACACTTTTTGGTTTTTTTGCTTGACTTGTCTATTTATTTGCCATCCATATTTTCCTGCATTTATATTCCATGGGCCCTGGAACAACTCCATTTACCTTTAAGGTCTCTTGGTTTTTATGGCTGCTAAGCACTTTAGGATTGTGTGAGTCTTTTTATTCATTTATGTGTGCTCAATATTAAAAAGTGACATAATTCTCAACATCCATCCATTCATCTGTCCATCAAATTACTGAGTGAGTTCCAGGCACTGAGGATGAAAGATGGTTAAGATATGGCCCCTGACTATAAGAAATTTATCTTCCTTGGAGAGGCAGAAACTCTTAAATCAACAATGCAGAATAGTATGTGAACTCTAGCATAGGAATATGTGCAGTGTGTTGTAAGAATATAGAGGAAGGGCACCTAAACCAGATCTAGTTAATTGATATCTTTTTGAAATTAGTGGCACTTGAGCTGTGTCTTGAAGTATAATTAGGAACTAAAGAGTAGGGATAAGGCAGAAGATAAAACAAAGAGACATGAGGTAACGTGGAATGTTAGGAGCTACATACAGTTTACAATAGGTAGAGCTCAACATTTTGGAGATGAGGTTGGAAAAGGAGGTGCAGAGGGAGTATCCAGAGATGTGGCTGGAGAAGTAAGCAGGGCACGCTCCAGGAGGATCTTCAGTCACAGGCTGTGGAGCATGAACTTGATTTGATAGGAAATAGGGATCTACTGAAGGATTTTAAAAGGAGATGATTGTTGACTGACCAAACTAGGAATAGAAATTTCCTCAACCTGATACAGGGCATCTACAAAACATGCAACTAATTTTATATCTAATGGTGAAAGACTGAATGCTTTTCCCATAAGACCAGGAGCAAGACAAGGATGTCTATTCTTACCACCTCTATTAGATATTGTACTAGAGATTGTAGCCAGAGCAATTAAGTAAGAAAGAAAAGTCATCAGATGGGAAAAACAGTAAAACTATCTGTTTTCAGTTGACATGATCTAGTATATAAATAATCATAAGGAATCCAGTTTTAAAAACTACTAGAACTAATAAATGAATTCAGCAAGGTTGTAAGATACAAGATTAATATACAAAAATTAATTATATTTCAATATACTAGCAATGAAAAATTAATTTCATTTAAAATATTATCAAAAAGAATAAAATACCTAGAGGTAAATTTAACAAAAGAAGTGCAAGGCTTGTATAACAAAAACTATAAAATATTTTTGCAAGAACCTAAATATCCAGGTAAATGGGAAGACATCTCATGTTAATGTATTGGAAGACAATATTATTATCATGACAGAATTCCCCAAACAGGTCTAGAGATTCAGTTCAGTCCCTATCAAAATCCCAGTTCCATTTTTTTTTTTCCCCAAAATTGACAAGCAGATACTGAAATTCATGTGAAAATGCAAGGGACCTAGGATAGCCTAAACAATCTTGAAAAAGAAGAATAAAGTTGGATGACTCACATTTCACAATTTAAAACTTATTTCAAAGCTACAATAATCAAGACAACATTGTACCAGCATAGTATAGATATATGGATCAGTGGAGTAAAATTAAGGGCCCAGAAAGAAATCTATATATTAATGGTCAATTGATTTCAAACAGGGAAGCAATACCATTTAATGGGGAAAGAGTAGTCTTCAACAAATGATGCTGGAACAAGTGGATATCTTCATGCAAAAGATTGAAGTTGGAACCGTACCTCACACTATACACAAAAATTAACTCAAAGTGAATCACAGACACCACAAAAAAAAAATATAGGAGTGAATTTTCATGACCTTGGGTTACACAAGGTTTTTTTTTGGTTTTTTTGCTACGATACAAAAAGTACACACAAGAAAAGAAAAAAAGACAAATTGGACTTTATCAAAATTAAAAACGTTCGTGCTTCATAGGATTCTATCAATAAAGTGAAAACACAACTTACTGAATGGGAAAAAAATATTTGCAAATGATATATCAGATAAGGGAATTGTATCCAGAATATATATATGTGTGTTACAAGTCAATTATAGGAAGACAAATTACCCAATAAAAAACTGGCAAAGGATTTGAATAGACAATTCTACAAAAGGGTATACAAATGGCCAATAAGCACAAGAAAAGATCCTCAGTATCAATAGTCATTACGGAAATGCAAAGCAAAACCACAATGAGATACTGCTTCACACCAATGAATATGGATATAACTAAAAAAAGAGAGAATAACTAGGGTTGGCAAGGAGTGGAGAAATTGGGACTGTCATACATTGCTGGGAGGAATATAAATGATAAAGCCACTTTGGAAAAAATGTGTACATGAATGTTCATAGCAAGATAATTTATAATCGTCAAAAGTGGGAAGAACTCAAATGGCCAGCAACTGATAAATGAAAAAAAAAATGGGGTAGCCATGCAATGGAATATTATTCAGCAATAAAAAGGAATGAAGTACTGATAGATACTACAGCATGGATAAGTCTTGAAAACATTATGCTAAGTGAAAGAAGCCAGTCACAAAGGATCACATATTGTTACGATTCCATTCATATAAAGCATCCAGAATTGGCAGATCTGTCCAGGCAGAATGTAGATTAGTAGTTACCTACAGCTCTGGAACAAGTGGAGGAAGTGATTAATGAGGAGTGACTGGTAATGGGTATGGGATTCTGGGGGAAGGGGTGATAAAAATGTTCTAAAATTAGATTGTGGTGATGATTACACAACTCTGTGAAGATACTAAAACCCACTAAATATACCCTTTAAATGAGTGAATTATACAGTATGTGAGTCATATCTCAGTAAAAGGTGAAAAGGAAAAACACCAAAATGTGAATTGTGGTTCTCTCTGGACTGAGGAATTATGGTTGATTTTTATTTTCTTCTTCATATTTTTGAAATTTTCCAATCAGCTCAAGTAAATTTTTAGTTTTTCAACTTATCATGAAAAATATTTATTTAAATTAAGACAAAAGGAAATGGTGTATATTACAAGACAGATTTGACTTTTAGGAAGACAATATGGAACCTTTAGAAGAATCAAAGCAAGCCTAGAACAAAGCAGGAAGAACAATTTTAAAAAGTGCTCTGTCTTTTGGGAGAGAACTGATGAGGTTCCAAATTGAAGTGGCAGCTCTGGAGATGGAAAGAAGAAGATGGAAATGTGAAAAATATTGAGATAAAATCATTTGGAATTGGAATTGGGAATCAATTATATATATATATATATACACACATACACATATATATACACATACTATATCTATCTATCTATATATATCAACTATATATATATAGATAGATAGATATACACTAACTCAAAATGGTATATGTACCCCCATGTTCATTACAGTACTATTTACAATAGCCAAGATACGGAAATAACCCAAGTGTCCATCAACGAATAAATGTATAAAGAAATTGTGGTGTATATATATATATAATTGATTCCATACACACACACACACACACACACACACACACACACACACCCCACAATGGAATATTATTCAGCCATAAAAAGAGGGAAGTCTTTTCATTTGCAGCAACATGGATAAACCTCAAGGGCGTTATGCTAAGTGAAACAAGTCAGACAGAAAAAGGCGAGTCCTGTATCTGTATGTTCTCTCTTATATGTGGAATCTAAAAAAAAAAAAAAAAAAAAAAACAAAAAAGAAGGTATGCTATAGTAGTGATTCTCAAAAAAGAGCATATCAGCATTATCTGTGAACTTAGTAGAAATGCACATTCTCAGATCTTACTACCCCAGGCCTGTGGAAATCAGAAACTCTGTAGAGGGGTTCAGTACATTTTTAAACTTTCCTGTAGATTCTGAAGCATGCTAAATACTGAGACCTACTGATCAATACCATTCCCAAGTTCTCTTTGAGATCTAAAATTCAGTGGTCTAGAACAAACCAGGTTTTTAGGGGAAGAAACATTCATCAAGAATTAGAAAATCTGGAGAAAATCTTCAAAGAGGAAGGAAGGTTTGATCTAGCGACGTGACATCATACTAATCATAAAAGATGGAGAGGATGGTTAAGAGGTAAAAGGGTAGGGGGATTCGCAACATTACAAGCTGAGGTACCAGGGGGAATGGAAATGGAGAGAGGGGAATTTTATAATTCATCTGTGATCAGGGAGGAAATTAGGCAAGTGGTGCAGGAAAGGGGGGTAATTTTGGGACAGCACTGGTAAATAAACTTGGATGAGTAGAGCAGAGCCACTTATGGTTGCTCTTAAATATCGAATATTATTTTATGCTCATAGTTGGTTATTTTCTCTGTGTCTATTATACTTTGAATTATTATATTTAGCTAACTTTCTTGTGGAAGGTGTTATAATTAAGACACTCAATTTTTTACAAATATAAAGAAATGTGAGTATCTATAGGAGAAAGAAAACACAAGAATAATCAAGAAATAGAACTTTGTACCAAAGTACTCAACAATACCATGCTCTGACCAGAGAAAAATATTTCAGAGCGTTCTCAGGCTTTATGTGTGTCGCAACTTCTGAGTGAGGTCTTCTCTTCTCTAGATCTGTTTCAAAACTGAGTTCCCCCTTCCAAAGTCTGAAAATCCACTTTAGCGTTGCCCCGTCCTCTTGTTTTTCTAAGAATATCTTAATTAAAACCTCGTTTAGTTAATGGAACAAGTTATTCGTAATTTCTTCCAAATCCTTAATGAGTCTCTGGATTAAGGCATCAGGGATTACTCCTCTCAATAAATGACATTTCAGCTGAGCTGGCATTAGCTTAATCATTTAATTTTTTTCACATTGTTAATAATTCCTAAACTCCACTCTAGTATTATTGAAGCGGGAGAAATCATGTTTATGACTGTATTTTTAGAGTTCCTTAGCGGTGAAAGATATTTTTCAAAGTCTTCAGTCCAGCTTTTGTGCTCAACAACAATTGCCCTGTGCCTGGCCAACACACCTTATTTTTCCTTTTCTCCTGTGTGGAATGGAAGGAACACCAAACTAATCTTTGTCCCGTCCTGGGGGCGTGACCAGCTGGTCCCTCCGCCTATGCCTGCTTGGAATTCTGGCGCATGAAAAGTTGAATAAATAGTTGTTGAATTGAAGGGAATCTCCTCTTCCAGCCTTTGCCAATTCACGTTACCCATACTTATCAAAAACTAGCTCAAATTTTTAACAGAAAGTATTAAATGAATAACTGGCTCTGCTGTCACTCTCTTTAATATTTCCTCATCACTGATTTATTCATCTGCTAAAATGCATTTCAGGAGGCATTATTCAATAACTGGGATTAAGACTAATCAAAATACCTAGAAAAAAATTAAGTTAAATCCCTTCCTCCACACCTTTTCAAATGTAAATTCTGATAGATAAAAATGTTAAATTAAAAAAAACCTCTAAGTCTAGAAGGAAATATGAATTTTATATAACATTTGGGAAAGAAAAGACTTTCTAAGCCCTAGCAAAGGCCACTTAACAGACTTGATCATATAAATGTCTTAAACTGCTTTAAACAAGGACAGCAAAAATAAACATTAGTCATTGTAGATGCAAATTATGGAAAAATGTTTGTGATGTGAGAAAATGTGAATTTCCTTAGGTAATAAAAATCTCTTACAAAATTAGAAATAAAACAAAATTTTAAAACCTCAACTGAAACATGGTTGAAGCACATTAACAAGTGATACACAAAAAAGCTAATAAAAAATGTCTAATAAACATATGGGAAAATGTTCCACCTCAGTAGTAGTCAAAGTAATTAAAGCAAATTAAAACAAAAAGGGGCCGTGTGGTGGAGGCATAGTGGGGAGCTTACATATAGACCAAGACTTATTTTTAATACCCAGTGCTGATTTTGGTTCAGAAGAAGACCCTTTCATACAATCCTGATAAATATTAAAAAAAAAAAAACCTTCTATAGAGCATCTTCAAGATTCATTTCACCTCTAGAAATTAATCCTAAGGCAGTAGTTCATGTGGCCAAAAATTTAGTAAAAGGACATTCATGTCAGGAATTTACATAATACTGGAAAAATTGAGAACAATCTAAACATTCAGCAATTGGAAATTGATTAATACATTATCATATAACTAAACAATGGAATACGATGCAGTCATTATAAATGATGGTTGAGGTAAAATAAAGAGGTAGAATACTGTTCACTGTGTACTATAAAGTGAAAAGACCAGATGCCCAGGTTTAAAAGGTTTATTTCTGTATAGGGTTGTGTGTAATTTGCATTTTCTTATTTTTATTTACCAGCATCACCAATATTTTTTAAAGATTTTTTTATACTGAACATGTATAATGAACCCCCAAGAGTGGGGTTTGGGAGTGGAAGTTGAGTTTAGGGAATGTTACAGATGTCAACAGCTGGAGGTGCTGAGGGCATTTATTGTTCTTCCATTTCAGGGAATCTATTAGACAGACTTTTTTTTTTTTTTTTTTTTTTTTGCGGTATGTGGGCCTCTCACTGTTGTGGCCTCTCCCGTTGCGGAGCACAGGCTCCGGACGCGCAGGCCTAGTGGCCATGGCTCACGGGCTTAGTTGCTCCGCGGCATGTGGGATCTTCCCGGACCAGGGCACGAACCCGTGTCTCCTGCATCGGCAGGCGGATTCTCAACCACTGCACCACCAGGGAAGCCCCTAGACAGACTTTTGAAGAGCTAAAGCCATGGGAATTCCCTGCCGGTCCAGTGGTTAAGACTCAGCGCTTCCACTGCAGGGGGCGTGGGTTCTATCCCCAGTCAGGGAACTAAGATCCCATGTGCCACATGATGTGGTCAAAAAAAATAAAAAATAAAGAGCTCTGTCTTGGCAATGTGGAAACTATTTTCACTATATAATAAAACTTCTCTGAAGTCCAAATAATAATTTCTGGGATTCCTGTGTTATACAAGTGACTAAGGATTTGTCTCTTAAACTGTAAAATTTTCTATATCACATTATTACTGTTTTAGATGAAAATCTCTCTACTGTTTACACATTTCCATGGTGTCTTCAGTCATGCTTATTGAATGTGACTAAGGCTTTTTTCTGATGGCTCAGGATCGTGGCTGTGTGCGTCGTATCTGCTCCGTGGTACACAGTGGTCTCAGGTACATCAAGCTCTATGCGAAACGACCTCAGTCCTGGTGCTCTCTAGTTTCAATAGCAAAATTTTCATCTTATTTGTGTTTCTTCCCTGGCTGACAACTTATTTCTTGATATAGTCTATCTGGCAATGTGAATTAGCCCCTCAACCAAATTCTTTTACAGACTTCTAATATGTGGTAAGTTTGGAAACTACATGGCCAAATTAAGACAATAAGTGGGCTCTAAGGGAAAGTTAGAGAGATTCTCTTAATGTAGCTATTTTGTAACACTTACTTGATGCTGCATATTCTGTATTTTATGAGGTACAATTGTCATATAGTTAAATTCCGCAAGGACAATGTGCTACTGCATTTCTTAGCCTCAGTATTTTCCAAGAATAATCTTATTTATTAAATTCCAAACATAGACATTAATAGTTTAGAGCTTTGATGAAAAAAGTACAGGCAGATAGTACAGCAAGTGTTGTGATGCCACAAAAGAATAATTGACTCGGGAACGCCTGGACACAGGGAGTAGGTCACCTCTTTTTTCTGTAAATCAAACTGTACTCGGAAAACTAATCTACCATGTGGAAAGTCAGGAGAGTAGCTACCTTAAGGAGTCAGTTACTGGGAGAGGGAAGGAGAGGCCTCTGGGTAACTGGCAGTATTCTTTTTCTTAATCTGCGTTTGGTTACTTCAGTGTTTTCATTTTCTGAAAACTCACTTGGCTGCACACTTACAGCTTGGGTAGTTCTCTGGATGTATATTAACATATCAATAAAAAGTTTATTGGGACTTCCCTGGTGGCGCAGTGGTTGAGAATCCACCTGCCAATGCAGGGGACAAGGGTTCGATCCCTGGTCCAGGAAGATCCCACATGCCTAGGAGCAACTAAGCCCATGCACCACAACTACTGAGCCTATGCTCTAGAGCCCATGAGCCACAACTGCTGAGCCCGTGCGCCACAGCTACTGAAGTCCACGTGCCTAGAGCCCGTGCTCTGCAACAAGACAAGCCACCGCAATGAGAAGCCCATGCACTGCAACGAAGAGTAGCCCCTGCTCGCCGCAACTAGAGAAAGCCCATGCGCAGCAGTGAAGACCCAACACAGCCAAAAATAAATAAATTAAATAACTAAATTTATTTTTTTTAAGTTTATTCTAAGTATAAAAAAATACTACACTTTGAAAAATTAATCTTTGGGCTACAAAGAGTTAACAATTCTTATTGGTTTCTTAGCAACAAATGCTTTCCTTTGGTGTAAGTGGAGACTGCACTTTATCACCTATTTATTCTCAAAAGGTCCACCTTCTCTCTTGGTGGGACACAACAAAAGTCTGGGGTCTTTAGTTGGTCTACAAGGTAACTATAATCTTATTCAGAATTGATGCTTCACCGATTGTTCCAATCAGTCTTCCCCGCGTTTTTATTTTGAAGTGATGATGTGTTACTCTCCTGGTCTGCTTATTACCGAGTGCTGTTGGGAGGGTCAGATAAGGCACTGTGTGAAAGTGCTGTAAGTGCCAGACTGACAGTAGGTCCCATCATCACCGACCGCCATCACCACCATCATCACCAGGTTTGATTAATTTTAACCTAGAGTAGAAGCTATGAGCTTCTTTGAGATGTTTGTCTCACCCTATGGTCATTCTCCTTATTTCTTGTACCATGAACATTAGACTGTCCCCCAAACAGTTTAGCTAGAGTATCCAGGTCAGGGAATGTGGCAGGCTTGACATTCTCCATCCACAGTGAAAGGAACCATCACCAATCGTTGCCAGCATTCTTTTTTGCCTGAGCTGCATTCGAATTGTTTAGATTTGGTGTGGGAGGGCAAGCCTATTTTCCTATTTCCTATTTTCCTAAATAGGCAAGCCTGTTTATCCCTGACATAAGCACTAAGGCTGTATCCGTGAAGGTAAAGTTATAGATTTGTAGCATTGGGTGGTTAAAAGGGTTGTAAGAATTATCTAGTCCAGTGTTGTCAGGAGTTGTCTCTGGACCAGCACATCACGTCACCTGGTGACTTTTTGGAAATGCTAATTCTCACTCACCTACCCGAACACGCCCTCACCCCGTCCCGACCTACTGAATCAGACACTCCAGGGTTGGGACCCTGTAATTAGAACTTCAACAAACGCTCTAGTGACTTTGGTGCGTGATGAAGCTTGAGAACCACTGCTCTAGTCCAATCCCCATTGGGTTCTGCTGATGAATTATCTTAGGTCTGTAGGTGTTACGCCATTTCCCCAAGGTTATCCATGGAATTGCAGTTGCCAAACAGAAATAAAACTCGACTTCCTAATTCCTAGTTGTTACATCGGATAGCAAGTAGAGGATTGCAAGAAAGCTTCCCCCTGATTTCTACCTTACGTTTCTAAGTGAAAAGTTTTGTCATTTCCCACCATCTTTGGGGGGGGCACCCCTCCACCATTCTTAGTCTGTGTGGTTTGGGTTTCGCATCTTGGGTGGGCTCATAACCTGATCTGTCTAGAGCTCCCTCAGTCCCCTCGCTCCTGTCAAGAATGTGAAAAAAAAACCTATCTGAAAATGAAGTCAGTACAGAGATCTCATCTTTGGTGTGCTGAGGAATATCAACCTGGAACTAAACAATTCACAGAGGTCAGTTCTTTGTCAGGACCGATCTTCCACAGCTGTGTGAGGGCCCTTGATATATTCCTCTGCTGAAAAATCTTGTCCAGTGGAAAAGTAAGGTGGCATACTCCTTCCAGTACCATCTTCCTGCTCCCTCTCCTCAATCCACCCACCCCCCTGGGTCTGTGGGACATTCTTCTTGATAGAGTTATGTCCGTTTCTGCACCGCCCTCCTCAAACCAGAGCTTTCTGGATGCCATTCCCACGGCTACAGTGAAATAGTTTCCCTCCTTGAAGGCCCGTCCTTTTCGTTTCTTGATGAATGAGCTCCTCCTTCTTCTCAACCTGCCCTTTTTCTCTTTCGTGGGCCCCTTCTCATCCAACTTGTTCATTTTTGTTGCTCTTCACTTGGGTTCTTTTTCCTCAGTCACTGGTTTCACTCCATAGTTTTTCTCCAAATGATCTTTCGTTCCTTATGATTTCAAATACCACCAACTCTATAGATCCAGCCCAGACCCCTCCCCTCAGCTTATACTTAATGTGAACAGTTGAATACCCCATGGCATCTTAAGCTCAACACGTCCAACACTCGTTCTCTCCCCACGCCTGCCCACTCCCGTCTGCACCACCTCCACCCTTCACCGGAAGCTGCACACCCGGCTTCATCCTCGACTCCTCTTCTTCCACTTTCCATTCTCAAGCATCCGTCCACCAAGCACTGCTTTGCTTTGCTTCCTGTGTAGTTACTGAATCCTTTTATCACTCCTGATTTCGCCTGTGGTTATTTCTTACTTGAAGGATTGCAGTTGTCTCCCTATTCGGTTCCCCTGCCTTTGCATCTTCCCTGCTCATACCTACCAAATTGATCCTGGGTGAAATATCAAATCTGTGGTGTCATCCTGCTTCAGTATGTTCAGTGGCCCCCAACATCTGCAGGAAGAGACCAAGCTCCTTAGCATGACAGCAGGGCATACAAGCTGCTTGCCTGGCCCTTGTGCACGCCAGGATTATGAAATTAATTCTGCTTCTCTCTCGCAGTGTCTTGCCTCTTGCCGCTGTATTTTTGCCCATAATGTCTCCTCTACCTGAAATTTCTCCCACCCTGCCTTCATTTAGCTATTCCGCTGTCATCTGCTAAGAATCAGCTGAGGTGTGGCCTCACCCAGGAGGCCATTCCTAACTCCTCCTGCCTGGATTGGGATTTTATTAACCTGGTACACATGACCCTTCCTGCGCATGCAACACTTTTCATCATTTGTTTACAGATCTGCCTCTACTCTGAACGATGACTTGCTGAGAGCAGGGCCTGTATCTGTTTACTTTTGTGGCTGGTTCGAAGTCAAGTCTTAATAATAACTGTTTCTCGAATGGATGAATGCGAGCATTGGCTAGGTCTATAATGCATGAGAGTCCAGAAAAACCAGTTATCAAAAATATGCCAGAGATAGACCTGTGTAATTGGAACTGTTTTAAATGGGCCATCCTGTCTGCCATCTGGATCACCAGAGTGTCATCACCTCTAATTGTCTTCCTGAGTTTAATTGATATTTAACAAGGTAGAGCATTAAGAGGGATATTTTATTCCTCTAATATTTCTATAATAACATATTGCACTACTGCAAAGTCAGAATTACAGCTTTGTGGCCTGAGAAAGTAGTTTGTTTACAGAGAAAGTGTTCTTCAGGCACCCCTGGAGTGTTCAGAATGAATTAAGGACCTTCTTGGCAAAATATATACAAATATCCTTTTCCTTCAGTCTGTTTGTGTCTAATATTCTTTAATATATGAACACTGTAAGCATCAAAGACTGTAAATGTTACTGCTTAAAAGAGTCCTCCAGGATAAAAGAGGTGAATTTTGACCCCATTGATCACTCAGCTACAAAGGCTTTGGGAGTGGACTCTTTGGTGATAATTAAAAGGATCACAACACATAAACAGAAAGAAAAAACACCTCAAGTGCCACAGTCTGAACAAGTGACACCAAGCTGGGCCCAAGTCATTAACTGAGGTGAGAAGGTAGCTCCCTTGTTTGGGGCCAGTGAACAGGCTGGTGAGGTCAAACTTTAGAGCTGAGGCAATGGAGAGCAATTTCATTTAAATTCGTGAATTAGAGCCACAGGAGCCCACAGATAAGGGCTGTCCTCTTCATTCTTTCAAAAACATTCGACCTTTCAGTGAGCACTGACTATGGCCTGGACACTTTTCATGCACTATTTAATTTCTACCGTAAACCTATGGGGTAGTACTGTTTTGACACCACATTTTTACAGACAGCAAAACCAGAACTGAAAGAGTTAAAATGACTTGACTGAGGTCTTAAAGTGGCAGAGCCAGGACTGAAGCCCAAGTAGTTGGACTCTGCTCTCACCTACACCAAGGCATGGTTGTACAGGCAGCAGTAGCATCACCTGGGAACGTTTTTGAAGGGTAAACTCATGGGCTCTTCTCCAGATCTACAGAATCGGAAACTGGGAGTGGGGTCCCGCCGTGTGTGTTGTAGCAAGTCCTTGGGGGAGTCTGTGTACTTACAGTTGCGATCCATCGCATTATACCGCAATACCGTCTATTAGAGCAGTGCTTCTCCAACTTTAATGTGAGTACACATCACCTGGAGGGCTTGAAATGCAGACTGATTCAGTAGGTTCGGGCGAGGGCCTGAGAGTCTGCATTTCTAACCAGCTCCTGGTGCTGTTGAGATTGCTGGTTTGTGGACTACACTGCATAATGAAACCCTCGAATGTAGCTTCAGGAAGCCAGGTTGCTTTGTTCTCTGCTGTCATCTGGTTCAGAAGAATACCAGACTCACCTTTTCTTTTGAATGAATACACCACAAGTCAGTATGCGTGCATGTCTGAGTCATAGACTGTTGATTTGGTGTGAATCGACTACTATCTTGAAATGCATCTGCCCAACCAGCCTTTACAAATTTCTAATCACACCGGTCATTCATTTACCCTCAGGAACTGTCATGTTTCCCAGTGACTTGCCGGACGTTTTTCTGCTCTAGTCTTTCAAGTGAATAGAGCACTTTGGATTCCCCAAGGGCGAGTGAACATATTGTATGTTTTGGAAAAGAGATGGAAAATCAGAATGTGGGAAGGAGTAGGATGTGGAAAGGAGGCTAGAGAGAACGGATGAAGGTTGGGAACAGTTTAATGAAAAGGGACGCCCAGGAGATGGATGTTTCCCAGCTGCCCGGGCCTCTGAGCCTTGCCCGCAATCCCCTCCCGCCTTTGGGTTAAGAGTTGGAAAGGCGACGCGAACCTCCTTTCACACTAGACTGGCTCAAATCTATCTGCTGGGAGAGTTTAAATCAAAGTTGATATAAATATTATAAAACCATTTTTAACAAAAATAACAACAAAAATCACACAGTACACCTTAAACTGGAACGAAGAGTTAATGAACTGACAAAGTGTCTGATTGGCCAGAAGAAAATGACATAAGCACAGAAATGAGAAAAAAACAAAAAGAGTGCTCCCTAGATCTCCTCTGGTGAGTGAAAAGTAAGCCTGTTTGTAAACCCTTAACAAACATCTGGGTCCTTAGGGAATCAAATATTTTGTAAATAGCCTGTGGGACAAAAGGCTATAGCGCTTCCTAAGTGAAACACGTCGGCACAGTAAATTCTTTAAGTATCTGGGTTGGCTGAACATTGGTAAATGCTGTGTGCTGATCGTAATGGTTGGGTGGCAGTGATTTACAAGAAATAATTCCAAAAATTGATTTTGGAAACAGTGCAAAACTCAAGAACAGGACTTCAGCATGCTGCTTATTCTGCCAGAATTCCCCAGCAGAATTGAGAATAATGCTTTGCTACATTAAAATGGTGGCATAAATATTACCTGTTTGATTAAAATTTAAACAAGTTGTAATCTTTTAGACATTATTGACCACAATTAAGAAATGAAACAGCAGAGCGAGAGAAAGTGACTTCTAGGCATTCTCAAAATTAGTATTTTTAACTCAAGTTTTTTGAACTAATATTCACAGAATATTTATGTATCTGGGACACCTTGATATTCTAAACAATGACATACCCTATTGTTCTAAAGGGGGAATATATACTATATGCACTATTAGAATTTCATGACTGGCTGATGCAAGGTAACTTTTGATGTAAAAAAATCTGATGACCCCTTAAAGAGCAGTCTTGTACATGATTATTATTATTATAACTCATTAATTCAGCCTGTGAAATACATAACCAAAGTGCTATGCACATGCCATCTTTTTTGATGCCTGTTGTCAGAGGCAGTATAATTGCCCTTTTCTTCACTAAGCCTTATTTGTTAGAGCAGTTTTAGGTTCACAGCAAAACTGAAGGGAAGGGACAGGGATTTCCCATATATCCCCTGCTCCCACACACATATAATACTCCCTCATTATCAACAGTCCCCACCTGAGGTGTACCTTTGTTACAACTGATGAACCTACATTGACACATCATAATCACCCAAAGTCCGTAGTTTACATTATGGTTCACTCTTGGTGTTGTACACTCTGTGAGTTTGGACAAACGTATAACAACAAGTATCAGTCATTATGGTATCATCCTTTGTGCTGCACCTGTTTATCCTTCCCTGCCCACAACCTCTGGTCATCATTCATTGTCCTTTGCAGAGCAAACGTCTAATCATAATGAAGTTCAGCTTATCAATTATTTCTTTCCTGGATTGTGCCTCTGGTGTTGTATCTAAAAAGTCATCACCATAACCAAGGTCACGTAGACTTTCTCCTACATCTCCTGTGTCTGTGTCTAGATTTGTTTTTTTGCATGTGGATGTCTGGTTATTGTAGCACCATTAGTTAAAAAGACTATCTTTGCTTCACTGTAGTGCCTTTGCTCCTTTGTCAAAGATTAGTTGGATATATATAATTGTCTTTTATTTTATTTTAAAAAGATTTTTATTGAAGTATAGTTGACTTACAGTATTAGTTTTAGGTGTATAACAGTGATTAGATATTTTTATGAATTATACACCATTTGAAGTTATTGTAAAACATTAACTATGTTACCTTGCTGTATATAATATCCCCGCTTCTTATTTTTTTAATAACTGGTAGGTTGTATGTCTTAATCCCCTTCATCTATTTTACCCCTCCCTGGCCCTCTTCCCTCAGGTAACCACTAGTTTGTTCTCTATGTCTGTAAGTCTGTTTCTGTTTTATGTTTGTTCATTTGCTTCGTTTTTCAGATTGCACGTATAAGTGAAAACATACGGTCTTTCTCTGTCTTCTTTCTCTCCCTAAGCATAATACCTTCCAGGTCCATCTGTGTTGTCGAAAATGGCAAGATTTCATTCTTTTTTATGGCTGAGCAATATTCGATTGTGTATATTTACCATGTCTTCTTTATCTATTCATCTGTTGATGGGCACTTAGGTTGCTTCCATATCATGGCTCTTGTAAATAATGCTGTTATGAACATTGAGGTACATGTGTCTTTTCAAATTAGTGTTTTCGTTTTCTTGAGATAAATACCCAGGAATGGAATTGCTGGATCATGTGGTAGTTCTATTTTAAATTATTTGAAGAACCTCCATACTGTTTTCCATAGTACCAATTTACATTCCCATAAGCAGTGTAGTTTTCTCCACATCCTTACCAACACTTGTTATTTCTTCTCTTTTCAATGATAACCATTCTGACAGTGTCAAGTGATACCTCCTTGTGGTTTTGACTTGGATTTCCTTGATGATGGACAATGTTGAGCATCTTTTCATGTGCCTGTTGGCCATCTCTATGTCTTCTTTGGAAAAGTACCTATTTAGATCCTCTACCAATTTTTTAATTGGATTTTTTATATGTTGAGTTATATGTATTCTTTATATATTGTGGATATTAACCCCTTATTGGACATAGCATTTGCAAATATTTTCTCCCATTCAGTAAGTTGCTTTTTTGTTTTATTAATGGTTTCCTTTGCTGTGCAAAAGCTTTTTAGTTTGATGTGCTCACATTTGTTTATTTATGTGTTTGTTGCTCATTTCTGAGGAGACAGATCCATAAAAATATTGCTAAGATCAATGTCAAAGAGCATAATGCCTATGTTTTCTTCTAGGATTTTTATAGGTTTTAGTCTTACATTTAAGTCTTTAATCCATTCTGAGTTTACTTTTGTATATGGTGTGAAAAAATGTTCTAATTTTACTCTTTTACATATAGCTGTCCAGTTTTCCCAACCTCACTTATTGAAGAAACCATCTTTTCCCATTGTATATTCTTGTCTCCTTTGTCATAGATCAATTGGCCGTATGTGCATAGATTTATTTCTGGGCTCTTTATTTTGTTCCTTTGATCTCTGTGTCTCTTTTCATGCCAGTACCATACTCTTTTGATTACTATAGCTTTGTAGTATAGTTTGAACTCAGGGAGCATGATACTTCCAGCTTTGTTCTTTCTCAAGATTGCTTTGGCTATTCAGAACCTTTTGTGATTCCATACAAATTTTAGGATGATTTTTTGTTCTGTAAAAAACGCCATAAATATTTTGATTAGGATTGCATTGAATCTGCACATTGCTTTGGGTAGTATGAATATTTTAACAATATTAACTCTTCCAATCCATGAGCCTGGAATATCTTTCCTTTTATTCACATCTTCTTCAATTTCTTTCCTTAATGTTTTGTAGTTTTCAGTATACAGGTCTGTCACCTCCTTGGTTAAATTTATTTCTAGGTATTTTATTTTTAAAAAATTTGATTGTAAATGGGATTGTATTCTTGCTTTCTCTTTCTAATAGCTCATTATTAGTGTATAGATATGCAACAGACTTCTGTATATTAATTTTGTATCCTGTAAATTTACAGAACTTATTTATTCTAATAGTTTTTTGGTGGAGTCTTTCAGGTTTTCTATATATAGTATCATGTGATCTGTAAATAGTGACAGTTTTACTTCCTTCCTATTTGGATGCCTTTTAGTGCTTTTCCTTGTCCAGTTGCTCTGGCTAGGGCTTCCAAAACTTGTTAAATAGACGTGGTGAGAGTTGGCATGCTTGTCTTGTTCTGATCTTAGAGAAAAAGCCTCCAACTTTTCATTGTTGAGTATAATGTTAGCTGTGGGTTTGTCATAAATGCCCCTTATTATGTTGAGGTGTGTTCCCTGTATACCAGCTTTTTTGAGAGTTTTTATCATGAATGAATGATGAATTTTGTCAAATGCTTTTTCTGCATCTGTTAAGATGATCACATAATTTTTATCCTTTGTTTTGTTAATGTGGTATATCACATTGATTGATTTGTGGATATTGAACCATCCTTGCATCCCTGGAATAAATCCCACTTGATCAGGATGTATGATCCTTTTAATGTGGTGTTGAATTCAATTTGCCATTATTTTTGTTGAGGATTTTTGCATCTATGTTTATCAGGGATATTGGCCTCTGATTTTCTTTCTTTGTAGTGTCTTTGTCTGGTTTTGGTAATGCTGGCTTTGTAGAATGAGTTTGGAGGTGTTCCCTCCTCTTCAACTTTCTGGAATAGTTTGAGGAGGATAGGTATTAACTCTTCTTTAAATGACAGAATTCCCCTGTGAAGCTGTCTGGTCCTGGACTTTTGCTTGTTGGGAGTTTTTTGATCACTGATTCAATTTCATTACTAGTAATCAGTCTGTTCAGTTTTCCATTTCTTCCTGATTCAGTCCTGAAAGATTGTATCTTTCTAGCTATTTAATCATTTCTTCTAGATTGTTCAATTTGTTGGTGTATAACTGTTCATAGCGTTCTCTTATGATTGTTTGTATTTCTGTAATATCTGTTGTAATATCTCCTCTTTCATTTCTAATTTTACTTATTTGGTCCCTCTGTTTTTCCTTATGAGTCTGGTTAAGGGTTTATCAATTTTCTTTATCTTTAAAAAAAAACAGCCTTTAGTTTCATTTTTTTTAAACTCTTTTTGGTCTCTTTTTCATTTATTTCTGCTCTAATCTTTATTATTTCCTTCCTTCTGCTAACTTATAATTGCCTTTTAAAGCATTAAAATACAACTGGTAGACCCAAACAGAAGACTGTCACCAAGTTGCTGGCCCAGTGCCCATCACCTCTATATTATGTGGTATCAACTCCACTTGGGGCTAATTGGGACTGTATATAACCAAGAAAAAAAAAGCAGTTAAACATCCAGATTCAAAATAAAGGAAGCTTCTCGACATTACATTACAGGGTATTCCAAATGTCTTTTGCTTATTGTGGTAGATATTCAGATATGCTGCCAGGCCCCCTTTAGGACTGAGTATTTATTTCCCAGCTGCTTGAGGTGCTACCAGGAGAAAATTCTCAGATAATAGTGCCCTCTAGACCCCCAGGCTGAAGAAAGCTGCTTTGCCCAAACTCACAACCACTTCTCAGGACAGCCTGCACCCAGTTACTGAACAATACGGGAAAATATAAATGTCCAGTCCCTTGGCTCCAGTCAGGAACAGCCCTGAAGGGTCGTCTCAGTTTCAGAACACCTGACGCTTTCATTGGAAACGATTGAATCCCAGCTTAACTTCTCCTGCTGTCAACCATTCTTCGTAGCTTCCCTTCTGCGGGTTCTGACCCCAGGAGCATTCCCTAATGAATCTCCTGCATGTTAGTCTCTGTGTCAGAATCTGCTCCTCAGAGAACCCAACCTGGAACAATTAGTAATTGAGGGTCTCACTGAGCAACTTTCTTTATGGAGAATTAAGAACAGAGGTAATAGAGCTAAAACTCAGGGTTCTGAAACTAGGTTGTGATGCAGGCAAAGGACTGAACAAAAAGATTCTAAATTCTCACATCCTGAACACCCCACCCCCTTCTCCTGCAGGAGGTATTGTACTATCTGTGTGTGTTGAGGGGGTTGCCATATTTCAGGGCCCCAGATTCTCTAGGAGTTGATCAGCAGGTAATCCTAGATAACGCCTATGAACAGCTGAAACCCCAAACCAGATGGCCTAGCACAAAAGTAGTCTGATTAGTACCCCCGTGCCAGTTTACTTTCTCACATCTACCCCACAAAAAGCAGGACAGCAGAGAAAGCAAGTTCCCTTCACTGGAACATAGGGTCTCCCTCCCCTGCAATCTCCTGCATGTCTACAGGACACTCGAACCCCTTTGGGCCTCTCTGATGGTGCAGAGGAAAAAAGAACAGCAGTGACTTCTCATCTCTCACTGACCCTTTCCTTTTCTCCAGTAAAGTCCATGGCCTTTACCCATGCCAGTGGTGTTATGAACTTTATCTTGAACTTTCATGGCTGACAAGTGGAGACCTGTATGGGGTCTTCCTTGTAGCACAGTGTGACCACAAAGACATGAAAATTCTGCTAGTATCAGTTAGGACTTCTTTGAAATGCCAGAAGCGGTGAATGGTTACACTGTGGATGGAAGCAATCCCTGCAGTGATAAAAGGTCCCTGCGAGAGCTGTTGGAGAGGTGACCATGGTGTCTGAATTCCCGCACAGCCTGGGAGAGGATAGCCTGGAGCGAGAAGTTGCCAGTGGCTGGCCAGAGCTGGCCACCCACTGTAGGGCAAGAACCAAGCCAACGAACTCGTTAGGACAGGGAGCCCATATCCCAGACAGAGGAGCTGCCTCCAAGCTCAGCTTCTTCTAGGATCACTGGCTTCCTTCTCCTGGCAGGAGGGTCTGCACCTTTTTAAGAGTTCTTAGGTCTTCAGGGTCTGGGCAGGCAGAATTCACAGAAAAAGCTGCATCCCAATCCAGACAGCCTGGTAGGCCTGATGCTCTCCCACAGTCCAGGGAAAGCAAGTTTACCTTGTTTAGCAACAGAGACGTCCAGGCCATTGCTCTGTGAGATGATGGGAGGAAGTACTTTCTCTCCACCCTGACCCTGACCCCATGCATCTCCCCTTCGCCCAGTAGAGGCTATTCTTTAACCAGAGCTACAGGACGTTGTGGAGTTCAACCCGGACCCTGGTACATGAAGAGAGAAGGCCCAGATAGGACTCGCTTTGTCCCACAAGAGGTCATCTAGTATTTCTTGTAAGAATCTATTACAAACTTATGTACAGCTTTATGTTGTAAAACACATTCGCATGCATTAACTCCGTCAGACCCACATTAGCCTAGAGAAGTTGGCAGGGGACATGTTATATAATCCACACATTTCCAGAAATAAAAATTGGAACACAGGGTTGGAAAAAGTACATTTTTCTTCCTAATTTATGAAAAATCTTATAAATACATAGAATTTGAGTCACAGCTACTTACACATGTAATGAATTATCTCTTTTTAGAAAGATAAAATTATATGAAGCTTGTACTACACCACAGAAAACCCTGGAAATATGGCCAGCATAATTATAGGGAATGAAATAAACCTTGCAGCTTACTTTAAATCTCCCTTTGATAAAAGCTTTAAGGAGAGAAAGATCAGATGTTCAGAGGCTTAGATGAGAGGGCGCTGGAGAAAAAGAGAGCTAAGAGAAAGTGACTGACAGTAAAGGACAAACAAGTCTATGATTGAGATTTTTTTTAAGGCAAGGCAGGATACTCTGTAGTCTACAAATGCAAAAGCAAATTTTAAAATGTGCCCCTGATACACTGTGTGATGTAACTCCCCAGGATAATGTAGCATTCTTGGAACAGTGTGTACTTGTTCCTCTTCTGAAATAGGAAACCCTTTCAACAAAATAAGTTCCATTCAATAAACATGAGTTTATCAGAGGCCCTGTAAGTGCTGCATATTTGCCGGGAGCCAAATGAGAATCAGCCACAGTGTAAGAAACAGGCCCATTGATTACTCATCACACTAGAGTATGATGGGTGATTAAAATAGGTTTCCCAGTCTTGTACTTTGAAGAGCTTGAGTCCTGCCTGCTTGATCTGAGAATTCACAAATAGTTTGTGATCTATGTAGCTGCATGTACCTGCCGTCTGTTGGGAGTCCGTCTTCCTACAAAATGAAGAGTGGACTTGAGTTTTATCTGTGCTGATTCTGAATCTTCCTGAACTATGCCTTTTCTTTTGTACAATGATAATGCATCACCAGGAGGCTAAGCAGCATTGCTTAGCTCTGAGTTTGCTACTTTTCATGGAATCACCGGTCCTTAAAAGTAGAAGGGACCCCAGGAACTGACGACCCTAACCTCTACACAGCACAAAAACCCCTTCCCCAAGTCCTGACAACTGGTCACACAAACAGGAAGTAGAGTTCCATATGCTCCCTGTGCCCTGAAATGATTTACTTTAGTACAAACACCTCAGCACGTTGCCTTCAGAGAAGTGAGGACCCACCGGGTATGTTTTCATGTGCAAAGATGCTTCCAGAAACCCTGGAAAGCTTCCATGCCACTGCAATATAAGGGCACACTCATAAAGTAGATGTTTTCTAGTTTTAATTTGTGTGACCTCCCACATGGATTTGGCTAAACATCTCCAAGCTTTATTCATAATCGCAACTGTAGGTAATTTGTGCCCGTGGCGACAGTAGTTTAGAGTTGTTAATGAAAATGGAGGCTAATTTTTTTTAAAAAAATCATCTCAACTCAGGCTGGGGTAAAAATACGGAGTATTCACAGGTGGATTCTATCGAAGTTTTCTTTTTCCATTCTCAAAGACAAACATTACCTGGGTTGCAATAAGAAAAGAGCACACAGTCGCATACTATCTCGTATGGTACATTCATTGAACATACCTGCAACCCTTCAATGGCCAGTTTGAGGATTGATGGTGTCAGTTTGGAGGCTTGTTTGAAGGAAAAATTACTCCAGTCTATAATTAAAATGAAACCATTTATCTGAAGCTCTGGGTCTTCAATAAGGACTTCCAATGACAGCAGGATGGCCCGGAGGATGTCTGTGAAGGAGTTCCTGTAGCCAAAGCAGAAAGGAGAGGCTGTGCATGAATATTTAGCAGGTGATAGGACTTTGTGTGTGAAGCACTGGCTGCCTCGCTTCTCTGCTCCGTGAGCCCAGTATCCTGTACCCAAAGTGACAGAAAATACATTTGCTAAACTTCACAGGAACAATGTTTTGAGAATCACAGGATGAAACCTCCCTTTGATCTGACTGCACCAGAACCCCAAACTTTACAAGGTGTCTCTCTTTTGTGTTTCCTTGGGTCTCTAGTCTCTGCTTCCACCACAGACCTGATTGCATTTCATTGAAATGCATCCCTTACTTGTCTCTCCCTCCTGGGCCATAACCATAGTTGTGGCCCCAGTATCTAGCTGCTTAATGAATATTGCTGAAAAAAATGAGGTAAGACCTTCATCAGAGGCACTTGTTTTGATTAAACCTCTTGCTCCTTTTGTATGGTTAAAGTCTTGCTCAAAGTGTAAATACAACTGTGCAGTTGATGCTATTTTTTAGCCTCAATTCATGAATAGAGAAAAATAAAGCAAGAATAGCTTATTTTCATTGAAGGTTTGCAGAGTGTGATTCAGGAAGGAAATCGCTTGGAGTACAACAGTAACTATGACAACAGGTAGACCTGAATACAAACTAGAGTGACAGTTCTCTAGTGTTGTGTGTGTTCTTCCACATCATATATTCCCAGTCACCAGCTGATACTTGTTTTAAATAATTTTCAGACACGAAGAAATGATGGCATATTTTGCTAATTCCCCCAGCAAATTATTTGAGCTAAAAATTTAAGATCTTAAAGGATCTCTAAATTCTGTGGATGTCAAGTGATGGCAAAATCTGTTACTTCCTTCAGGCTGTCATTACAATCAGAAGCTGTATCGTCTTGTGAAACCGGATGAAACGATCAGATTCCCGAGCATTTGAATCCGATTCAAATTATAACCAAATCTAATGATTCTAGATTGGAAATCAGAAAATATGGGATTAAATATGGGATTAACAGATACAAATTACTATACAGAAAACAGATTCACATCAAGGATTTACTGTACAGCACAAAGAATGACACTCAATATCTTGTAATAACCTATAATGGAATGTAATCTGCAAAACAACCTAAAACTGTATCACTTTGCTGTACTACCGAAACTAACACAATATTGTAAATCATCTATACTTCGATAAAACAAAACAAACAACCAGTAAGAATTTACTGAATGGCTGTTACAAGCTCAGAGCTCTGGTTAATACTTGAAGTTATAGAATAGTATGTCATGTTTCTACTTTCAAAGAGCCCTTAATTTAGTTGGGGTGGGGTAGGAGATTAGCAAAATGAGTTGAAAGGGATTGATAAAATTTGAGTAATCAGGAAGAGCTTACAGAGGAATGAAAGCTTGGACTAAGCCTTGAAGGGTAAATAGGATTTTGGATAAGTGGGAAAAAGAGTAAGACATTTCAGGAAAGAGAAGTGACGCGTGAAAAATACAGATATTAGTGCATTCTGTTTCTGTACAGTTCTTCTTACTAAAAATGTCTTCCTTATATCAAGCAAAACTTTTCCTCCCCCAAATCCACCCACTGAGTGTAGTTCTGCTACAAAGAAGAGAACCTCAGGTCTTCCTATACCACACACTAAATTATCTAAACATGGTGGACATGATGCCCTATATAATCTCTAGATTAAAAAATATATATATATTAGTAACTTTAACCATTTCTCATGGGAAATGGTTTTTAATAATGTTCTCATCATTTTCTTTTACATAGATTCTCTTCCAAATTTTAGAGATGTCAAATTCCTATTAATGTAGGGTACGTTTTCACTAGGACTTCGAGTCTTGCTTTTGCATTCATAGCAAATATGATCTAAAGACCCAAGTCTTTATTAGAGATACAGCTTTGTATTGGGAAGATTGTGAGCTTAGGCAATTCCAAAGGAAAATATGGAAATGCCCAGTGGTAAACTACAAATGACCGTTAGGGAATTAGAGAGTCTGATCCTGGATAAGCTTTCTTAGCATGAATACACACATGGAGAGAATCAGGAAACTCAGAAAAGCTAAGCCGTATGTAAAGCTTACATACAGTTCTGAGGTTGAAGGAAGAAAGGTTAAGGAAATAAAAAGTCAGAGAATCATGATAGTAATGTGTTTTTTAAAGAGGGGTGTAGTGTTTCAAGAAGGATATGATAGTTTGCATTACTGACCCCAGTTCTTCACTTGTCTGAGCCATCCGCACACTAGCTGTGTGTTGACCTCATTGGTGAGAGTGTATTTCTTGCCATTTGGCCATGGGACTTGCTTTAACTGATGGTATGTGGCTGAAATGACAGTGTACCAATTTGAGGCCTAGCTCTTAGAGACCTCAGATGTTATGTGTTCCCTTGCTTTCTGCCGTTGTCATGGAAAAACACATGCCACAGCTAGACTGCGGGACTGAAGAGAAGGGTGACTCCCCAGCCAGCCAGCTAGCACATCTTTGAAAGAAGCAGAGCCACCCAGCTGGCCCCAGCCTAGGTAAGCTCTAGCTGCCTCACAGATGTGTGAGCAACAGTCAATGACTGCTTTTTTGAGCCATTGAGTTTGGAGATGGTTTGTTATAAATTAATAGCTACCCAACACCAGGAGGTAGTTAACCAAGTGAAATGCAACAGAAAGATGAAGGAGAACAAGGAAGGAGAAAGGGCTATTGTATTTGACAACAAGTAGATCTTTGGAAAATTTTGAGATAGCCCTTTTCGTTGAATAGTGAAGACAGACATCATTGATTATGAAGATCTTCAGCAAATCACTTAATTGCTACCGCATTTTACTCCTCTGTAAATGAGAGATAGCACCTCTTCCATCACATATCCACTTGTATTCACTCCCAAGAAAGAAACATTGACTCTTGGAAACCTGAAAACTATTTTATGTGTTTTCAGGACCAGAACCTTACTGATGGGTAGGCATTTGCAGTGAGTGAAGTATTTACACTTACGGGCTGATCCCAGGAGGAAAGTAAAATCACTTTGGAATTCACAATAGTTTCCAAATGTTTGAATACTTCACTCTTCTAGAAGAACTAGAAAGTTGGACAGCAAAAAGTTGAATGCAATGGGTCTCAAGTCATGAGGCTTACCCCCTTTGAGGGGTGTGACCGCCCCCTATACCTTAGCTGATCATTAGCTTGAATTCCTCACTTCCTGGCTTCCTCACATGGATTTCCTCATCTTTTTCCTCTTTCTTATTTATGATATCTTTGAGTTGTGAAATCCTCTCAGCTTTTTATAATTTGACATACCAAATACTTTATATAGTTACTCCACCCTCATGAAGGTGGAACATAGCTTCTCACTCCTTAAGTGTGGGCTGAGCATAGTGACATTTTTTTCAGAGATCTTGTACAGTGTGGAAAGGGAGGGAGAAAGAGTAACTTTACAAGAGAAACCAGACAAACGCTTCCTCAGCCCGGTGACTAGGGTCGACATCAACAGAGAGAAATCATGTTGAGAGTAGTTCCCCTTGACACGATGATGAAAATCATACTTTACCTCTGTGATCTTCCTCCCCCCAAACCATAACCCCAGATTAGTCAAGGAGAAAACATTAGGTACATTCTCATTGAGAAACATTCTGCAAGATACCTGACCGGTACTCTTCACGATTGTCAAGTTCATGAAGAACCAAGGAAAGTCTGAGAAACTGTCACAGCCTAGATGAGCCTAAGGAGACATGAAGACTAAATGTAATGGGATACTTTGGATGGGATCCTGGGACAGAAGAAAGATATTAGGTAAAAACCAAAGAAATCTGCATAAAGCATAGGCTTTAGTGAATAATAATGTATCGTACTGGTTCATTAGTTGTAATAAATATACTATACTAATGTAAGATATTAATAATAAGGAAAACCCAATGCAGGGGATACGGAAACCTTCTGTGCTATCTTCACAATAATTCTGTAAATCTACAATTGTTGTAGGTAAAAAGTTAACTTTTTTAAACTGCTTACTGGAGTTTGTAATCTGCCATGGTAGGTTTCCATGAATCTCTTCCAGAATTTCCAGAATTTACTAATTCTACCAACTCATTTAGACTTATAGCATGGTTTAACTCTAATAAACCAGAGGGGGGGGAATTATTTTCTGTATTGCCTACAATCGCAATTCTATCAGTGTAGCTGAGCACTTATCTCGAAACGAACTAACAGGTGACAAGTGGATATTTAGATTTTTTTCAGTCTTCTTCTATAATTTGCAAGGCATTTACATAGTCAGCTATGGATTATATCAGTTTTAGTTTGATAATTAAAAGCTCAAATGTGAAAATGTGCGAAAGCTCTGTGAATTGCAAATCGCCAGTGAAATGTAAAGAACTTTTCTCAAAAAAAGGATAATTTTATATTAATTAGGACTTATTAATGGTTTATAGGTGGAGGTTCATCATTATATTATGAGCAATTAGAGATTATGAAAAATGATGCATTTGTAGTTCTACTGTTGTTTTTATGAATTGAGCACCCAACATTGCCACCTGAGGCTTTAAAATCTAAGTCAACAGCGTAATACAGATGAGATGCAAAATAGTGGAAAACAGTGTTTTATCTATAAGAAGATATTTAAGTTTCAAGAAGTGATTCCTTTGTGCTTTGAATTTTTAGTGGAGATTTTAGAACCTAGATCCCAGGGCTAGACGCATATAAGAAAAAAGAGACAACCTGTGATCAGATAACCACTTAAAGACATGGTGTGGTTGCCAATGACACCATTTCTCAGAAGAAGTGGTGGGAAGCCTCTTAGTTAATTCTGAAATCACAGTGCATATATCTGTGCTAATTCTTCTGCATGTAACAGCAAGAAGTCTGTTAATATTAGTAGTTAAAGCTCTTTGGGCCAGTTCTTGAAACCTCTTCACTTTACCATCAGTATCATTGTGTTTATGACTGTTGCTTGGAGATTTTTAGGGTCCTCCTTAAACCACAAACTAGTTGTGCAGATGGTTTGCCACCAATATCTCTTTGCAGCAGGTGCAGAAACATTGCGTCTGAGTACGTTTCTTCATCTCTTCGTCCCATCTGAAGTCTCTTTCAAAGTGAATCACTAAAATAACCACAGCATGACTTGCACAGTTCCCACTTCGCCCCTTTTCTGATAATGTCGCCTTAGCCAACATGGAGAGCAACCTGTGTTCCCTCTGCAACTCTTCTGATGCATTTTGGCCTCTAGACATGGCAAGAACCCTCCTAGTAAAGTGGCATAAGAGTCTATACTCAAGGGCTTGACATCCTGGCTCTGACCCTCGACAAGCATGCAACTCTGTGCAGAAGACTGAAGTCCAACGTGGGGTGATCTCCTCTTTCTCCATGTAGGGGGCTGTTGCACGGTTATGCAAAATTACATGTGCGAAGGAGCTTTGTGAATTGGAAAGTTCATCCCGATAGGATGGGAGGCAGTATTTGTACTTGCATGGAATATAGAGATACCCCTCTTGGTTACACTGCTTTCATGGTGGTGATGGCAGCAGGACAATAGGAAATGTGCAAAACTCCACTGTGTTCTGTCCAGATGAACCTATTTTCTCCTCTTCTAGGGCGGAGGGTCTTTGGTAAGTGGTTTGGAATGGGAATTCGGGTGATACATTTTCCTGAATGGGTTCTAATAATTTGTATGTGAATCAGGTTTCAGCTGGATGGTCTCTGTGTGTCATTATGCATCTAGGCAAACAAATCTATGTTTCTCAGTGAGGTAATCAAGAAAAAGTAAAAAAAAATCATTGTGTTCAGATAATATTAGGTCAAGGAAGATGCTAACAAAAATGTTTAGCTTTGCTGTGGTAGAATTAATATTTGCAAGACCTTAACCTTGAATGTATTGCCCTGAATGTTAGCTGGAAAGTCAATTAGTTAATTACTTTTCTTAGCAGGGATGGTCTCCCAGAGAACAGAAGCTTGGGATTTAACTCTGCCTCTTATGGTTTGATGAAGCTCATATGATTAAGAGGAGTAAGAAAGAAAAGGAAGGAGAAAGCAGGGAAGAAAGGAAGGAGGAAGAGGAAAAAGAAGAAAGAAAGAGAGAGAGAGAGAGGCAGGAAAGAAAGAGAGAGAGAGAAAGAAAGAAAGAAGGAAAGGAAAAGGAAAAGAAAAAGAAGGAAAGGAAGGAAGGAGGAAAGAAAGAAAGGAAGAAAAAAGGGGAAACGGAGGGAGGAGGAAGGGAGGGAGGGAGCCCCAACTCACCTCCAACTCAAGCATTTGCTTATGGAGGACAGAACATAAAGGGTAATGTTCTTGTCTAAGAACAGGGCCCAGCTTCTGAACTAGTATAGAGAAAATAGTGATGTAAATGAAGACAGTGTTCTCTCACTCAAGTAAAGTATGAAGATAAGAGACTGTTTCTTTAGACCAATCCTGACAGGCCTATCCATCTCAGGATATAGACACAAGAATGCAAAGTATTCATATCCACCATTAAAAATGAAACTGAAACTAAAGTTTTCAAATTCCAGTTTGCCAGGGTTTTTCCTTGTTTGTGTTTCTGTGGTAAGCAAGTGTATAAATCATTTGTGTGTGTGTGTGTGTGTGTGTGTGTATGTACACAAACAATGAATTCATCCTTTAGGGTTGCCTCCATTCAGGCAGGCTTTTTTATTTTAAATGAGGAGATGGTTTGAATAAATAAAAACAATATTTTATTACATTTGGTCCAAGTGCTTCTAAATTCTCCCAAGAATAGAAGAGAATGAAATTAACATCAAATGCTTCTATCTGCTCACTTAAACAGTTAATGAAATTTATCATCACTCAATGTTTTATTTTAAAAGTTTTGAAGTACCTAGACCCGGATAAGGAATCAGGAAGGCATTTATTCAAAGATATGACAAAATTTTACTTTGTGGAAGACACATAAGATCAAAGGATATTTTTTACTTTTCTGCTAGTAGATGGAAACCAATAGAAGACATTAAAAAAATACATACATGGGAGGCAGTGAAGCATAGTCATTAAAAGCATAGGGTTTGGAGTTAGCAGACTGATTCGAATCTCAGCTGTTCTGTGTAAACTTAGCAAGTGAGTTTTATCTCTCTGTGGTTTAGTTTCCTCATCTGTAGAAAGAGGATCATAGCACCTACCTCCCTGGTAATGATCACATGAGCTAATGTACACAAAGTCATAGAGCAGCTGACTTGTTCTATCCATAGAATGAGTTGATGGTCATGTTGGTTTTCATTATTACATACGTGAACATGATATCAGGTGGAAAGTCACAGGAATTGCAGAGTGTTTGGGAGTCGCAAGGCAAGGTCACCCATGGCTGGGAGGTTTCAGGACGCCTTCAGTTGGGCTGTGAAGAATGGGAAGGTTTGGATGCTGGGCGTAGAAGGAAAGGAGCAGAAGGAGCCTCGTAAACAGCACGTTCTGCGGGTGCAGAGACTGTGGTACTGGGAGCGATGGCGAGTCTGCCAGTGCCACTGGGGCAAGTGTAAAGGAAGGTAGAAATAAGGTTAGAGGTGTGATCCGTCTTCATCCTGCCTGCTGGGAGAACTACTGGCTGTTTATGCAGAGTGAGGGAGCAACAGCAATTATGCTTTGGGAAGATTTGAACCGGTAACAGAGATTCTGTGGATTGGAGTTGGGAGACTGGAGACGCAGAGACCAATTAAGAGGAGGCCATGGCAATGTAGCAAGTGAGAGCTGAACGGAAGTGATAGAGAGGTGAGAAGAACTCTGAGGGCCGGTACCCAGCAGTTGGTTACAGATTAGGTGTGGGTGTAAAGAGAGGAAGGTCAGAGGTGCTATTAAGGACAAAAGGAACTCTGCTGGGTCGGAAGTGAATTAGAGGTGCTATAGTTGTATCTAGTTCTGACACAGTAAGAATCAGCACCCAGGACAGCAACGCACAATATTAATATTAGTTATTAATATGACTTGACTTCGGGGCTGTCCAGGGGGTGCCTAGAAGGGCACGGTTGTGTGGGGTCTGCATTCCTGCCACTCACGTGATGAAATATCACCCTAAGTGGAAGCCATGTCCGCAGAAGAGAACATTTCCTGTTCTCTTTGCAAGAAGGGACCACTTGCCTCTCTAACCTAGACTGTGAGCTCCATCAGGGCTGGAAGTGTGTAGTATTTGTCTTTGAATCCCTGTAAATCACCAGTACCTATACATAGTAGATGCTGAATAAATGGTTCTTAGTAAAAGAATGAAGGCAAACGTGTTAAACCCACCTGTTGGAAGCTTTGAAACATTGAAAATAGACAAAACCCACTCTGGGGGCACCACTGGGTACATTTTCTCCTCTTCAGTGCCTCTCATGCTCATTGATAGGAGCAGTGATGGCAGATGTATGTCCTTAAGCCCTTTTTCCATCGTGGCTCATATTTATAAAATAATATGCTACTAAGTACCATGTATTCGAGAAGTGGAAAGACCACCAGGCTTTAAGATTAATTGGGGGGACTTCCCTGGTGGCGCAGTGGTTAAGAATCAGCCTGCCGATGCAGGGGACACGGGTTCGAGCCCTGGTCCGGGAAGATCCCACATGCCGAGGAGCAACTAAGCCCGTGCGCCACAACTACTGAGCCTGCACTCTAGGGCCCGCGAGCTACAACTACTGAGCCCGTGAGCCACAACTACTGAGCCCGTGTGCCTACTAGATCCCGTGCTCCGCAAGGGAAGCCACCGCAATGAGAAGCCCGCGCGCCGCAACAAAGAGTAGCTGCCACTCAGCCGCAACTAGAGAAAGCCCACGCTCAGCAACGAAGGCCCAACACAGCCAAAAATAAATACATAAAATAAATAAATTTATTTTTTAAAAAGGATTAATTTTGGTTTAGGAGAGGGCCGTGGCTGTATTCACGTAAGGTTAGTGTGGGCAGTAAGAAGATTACAATCTAGAACAGTTAATAATAAATGCTAGATGGATGTCTACAGATGGGAAGGCTGGTATACCACAGGATTCTTAACCCACTGGGAAAGAACTGGTCCCAAAACACCACTTTAAGACAGCCGAAATGCAAGCAAGGAAGAGGTTTATTGCATTAGCCCTCTAGATGGGGATTGGGCCAGGGTCTATAGGAAGCAGCAGCCATAGAAGGAAAAAACCACCCCGACGGAAGTGAGCTATGAGCATTCCATCTATTACTAAATGACTATGACAAATTAATGTCATGCTTATCTATTGTGGTAACTCTTTGGCTGAGAAGCTTCAGAAAAGTAAAAACTAGGAAGAGTCTCAAGAATGCAAAAAAAGCACTTAAGACTAGACATGGAGCTATGATCATATCAGCCTAAGTGGGGTCACAAACAGCAAGATCTCCTCTGACATGGGTGAATGAATATGAATGGCTACATCACTCTTACTTCCAGTGGAATTCAATTGTTATTTATAGCTCTTGCGTGGAGTTCCTGGTAGTGTTCTAGCCACTGCTTGAAATGGAATATTATTTCCTCTAAGTCTGTCTGGCTCTTATAACCATAAAATCACTTTCAGGATAAGACACTGGACAATAAGATGAGGAGGCGTTTTAGGAAAACATACATCCCATGGTACTACACTGCTTTGAATGATTTTGCCCTCCTGAGGTCCTTCCCTCTGAGTGATATGCTGCCATCGCTCTTGCAATTAGGAGATTCCTTTCTGAAATCACAAACTGTGTGCAAGACAGTTTGAACTAAAGAGTGCATTAGCAAAACAACTCTATAGATGTTACCTTTCATGGCAGGCATACCTGTGACTTGAGTTGGAAGTATGCAGCATCTCATAATTTTAATTAATTCATAAAATTGCCCATCTCCAATGAAAACTCCAAACCTCTGTACTTAACGAAGAGATCAATGTATTCTGGCAGGATAGCAAGATCTTAAAACCAAGAGAAGTCCCAAGGCTCTAAAATTAGTTGCCGGTAACTAGAAGTCTCAAACCTGAAAAATATGGGTAATTCACATCAGAAGCTTTAATAGAGGCTGATTGAACTCAGAGAGTCTGCAGTCTGGTTGAAGTTTTCAAAGTTGGTTTATCCTTTTCCCCTTTTGAAAATTCTAGCCTTCTTAATCATAAGCTGCTTAAACAGCAGCCAGCAATCAAACGTATGCACGATTAAAAGGAGAGAGCCACAAGGAAATCCTTACATAATGGAAAGAAAAAGCTTATTTTCGTAGATAATATATTCAGGAGAGCTTTATAATCTACTCTGATAGAAACGCAACTTGTCGGCTGGTTTCCAGGTAGGCACCCTCTATCTGGCTGTCACCCTTGAGCTGTTTCATCTTCCTCAAGACACCTCGAGGTTATTGGATTCTCAGAGAGAGAAAGGTCCAAGGCTCCCATGACCGTCACAGCTCTCAGGCTCAGGAAGCCCCTTACCACTGAGGCGAGCCTGACACGAGGACTTTTTGGTCCTGATCAACTCCTGTAATGCGTGTGATGGTTCACAAATTGCAATAATGACACGCAGTTTGATCATCCTTCTGAAACTAAGATAAATGCATTTCATGCCCAGAAGGAACAAGCCTTTTGCAAACCGCACGTACTTTTTCTTCCAGAACTGAACGTGTGCTTCACTTCAGCAGAAAAATCCCCCTTGGAGGTTTCAGAAGACAGGCTGGACCTTGAGTGCTCTGCCTTTAATAATTACCTGGTAGGACCAGACATGTCAGAATAGAGATGTGGGAATTTCTAGAATTCTCCTAGAAGAGGCTCCACACGTACATTCCCTGGGCCCCAACCCAGCCCAATTCAGGGGCTGGGTCATGGAGACGAAAGAGTGGCAGTGTGCCCTCTCCCTGCACCCCCTTCCCAAACCAGTGGCCTGGAAGCGCCCATGAACTCACTTACAGACCCCCAGTCAAAACACAAGCTCATATGTTTACCCTGCTTATTTTGGGAATCAGAACCAAAACAAAAGGTAACTCTTGAAATGTTCATAAAAAAATAAACACAGGCTCTACATGGTTCATTTAACAACAACAACAAAACCAGTGCAGGGTCTGGTTGACTTTTCCTAGCTGAGGGACTGTGCTTAGAGGGTTAATTTTGCCCCTTAAGGTAACTTTACTTAGGGAAGGTCAGATGCCTCTGTAGGGAATCATTTTATGGAGGTGGTTAAAGACAACAGTTGGTCTCTTTTACTTAATTACATCGCAGGTTATCACTAGGCAATTCTCTGAGCAATTGGAGCCAGTGCTTATTGTTTGTTCCTGCCACCTAACAGTAGCTGCACTGCAGGACATACTGTAAAACATCAGCATACATTTATCTTCAACGTAAGTCCAAAACATCCTACTCTGAACAGCAGAACAGAATTTGGAAAATGTGTTACATATGTATAGAGACACAATTTATACATTTTAAATACATTCCTCGCACAAAGAGAAAATACAACATTTTTAGGACTTGGAATTTTGCCGTAGGAGGATTTCATCGCCTATATTTATCCTAACGAAATCTCAGAGATTGTAAAGGACGACTTAGAAAGATCAGCGGTTTAATTTCCAAAGAGGAGAAAATTTAAATGCTCAGGCTCTGGGAAGTTTTATCTCAAAATTTCCCTCTTGCTTTGATCCTCATCTGCTGCAGACTGGTAGGTTATTAGCCGTTCCTCTTCTATCAGTCAAGGCACAGGGAGGGTATTTCTAGTTCTGGCTCGTAAGAACATTCATTCCCAGAGGAAAGAGCTGGAATTTTCTGTCTCTTTCACCCACATTCAGGAAGATGGGACGGTACTTACCCACCCACTTAATTCTCTGGACTCTGGGGAAGCTTGGAGGGAGGGAGGAGGGATTAAGATGAGGCTGGTTCTTCCAGAATGGATTTACAATTCAAATAGAATGAAGCAATAGAGAGCTACAAGGAATCTTGGTGATTACAAGGGGATTTTCAGCAGAAGGTAGGATCACTCCCTCCCCAATTAGGGGGACATCCGGTTATGTGTATGGGAGGGAGTCACCGCCTGTTTTTACAGTATTTGGAGAATGCTGCCAGCATTTATTGAGCGGAGGCCATTGATGCTAAATATCCTGCCGTGTGCAGTACAGGCCCCAGAATAAGCTCCCCATCCCCAATGCCAGTAACTTCTGTGTCTTAAATGGTGAAGTTCAGGTCCAGAGATGCTCAGTGAAACCTCATGAGCGATTGGTTGCACATTCATAGCAGGGGTCCTGACTCCTGGGCCTCGTATGCCTGTCACAGCGCTCTGAGACTCACAGAACGTGCGAAGGAAGAAATACCGGCTCAGATGGGAGGCTGAGCGGTGTGTGGAATCAACAGTCTTTTCCTGCTTCTCTCTTGCACTTTCTTCCTCTGTGCCTCGACTGTTCTTTCCCTTCTCCTCACCAGGCTCTTTCTCACTCTTTCAGCCTTGAGTCAACCGATACTTTGTCAGGAATGCTTTCCTGCCACAGGAAGCGGCAGAGTCCTGACAAAAAGCCCCCCACCTTGACCAAACTTTCGTCAGGCTCCTCTGAGTGTTTTCTTCATCCAGGCCTCCTCCTTGGTCCACATCGTTGGCCTGCAGAGCCCAGTTTTTGCAAAACATCCTGCTAAGCCAGGATTTGAGAATATTGACAATATTGAGAAATTTGAGAATATTGAGAATCTCCCCACCTTTAATATCTTAAACCAAGTTTCTCCCCCCCCATCCTTGGCACCTAACCAAATTCCTCTTAGGAATTTTCCATCCACTCCCTCTCCCTGCCCATCAGCTATAAATCTCCACTTGTCCCTGTCAGACACCCTCTGCTGTTACAATAGTCTTGACCCCTGTATGCCTGTACGCATGCGGTATAGGCAGAGCTCGTGTTACCGAGCTTTGCTTTATTGCACTTCATGGATACTGAGTTTTTACAAAGCGAAGGTTTGTGGCAACCCCACATCGAGCATGTCTGTCGGCGCCGTTTTTCCAGCAGCACTGGCTCCCTTTGTGTCTCTGTATCTCATTTTGGTAATTCTCACAGTGTTTCAAGCGTTTTCATTATTAGTGTATTTGTTACGGAGATCTGTGATCGGCGATCTGTAATGTTACTATTTTCATTGTTTTAGGGCACCACAAATCGCACCCATATAATAACTTAATGGATAAAAGTCTGTGTTCTGACTGCTCCACTGAGTGGCTCTTCCACTGTCTGTCTGTCTGTCTCCCTCTCCTCGGGCCTCCCTGTTCCTTGAGACACAACGGTATTGAAATTAGGTCAATAACCAATAACCAAACAATGGCTTCTAAGTGCTCAAGTTAAGAGTCGTATGTCTCTCACTTTAAATCAAAAGCTAGATATAATTAAGCTTAGTGAGGAAGGCATGTTGAAAGCCAAGACAGGCCAAAAACTAGGCCTGTTAACACCAGTTAGCTAAGTTGCCAATACAAAGGAAATGTTCTCGGAGAAAATTAAAAAGTGCTACTCTAGTGAACACATGAATGATTTAAAAAAAAAAAAAAAAAAAGTGAAACAGCCTAATGGCTGATATGGAGAAAGTTTTAGGGGTCTGGTGAGAAGGTCATACCAGCCACAACATTCCCTTATGCCAAAGCCTAAGCCAGAGCAAAGCCTCAGCTTTCTTCAATTCTGTGAAGGCTGAGAGAGGTGAGAAAGCTGCAGAAGAAAAGTTTGAAGCTAGCAGAAGCTGGTTTGTGAAGTTTAGGGAAAGAAGCCATGTCCTTAACATCAAAGTGCAAGGTGAAGCAGCAAGTGCTGGTGTAGAAGTTGCAGCAAGTTATCCAGATCTAGCTCAGATAGTTAATAATCTTTATAATAATATAATGATGGATACCTTTCATTCTATATTTGTCCAAACCCATAGAATATACAACACCAAGAATGAACCATAATGTTAACTATGGACTTTGGGTGATTACGATGTGTCAGTGTAGGTTCATCAGTTGTGACAAACGTACCATCCTGATGAGAGATGTTGATAATTGGGAGGCTCCATGTATGGGAGCTGGGGGTATATGGGAAATCTCTGTACTTTCCTCTCCATTATACTGTGAATCTAAAACTACTCTTTAAAAAAACAAATAAAAATGTACATTTTATTAAGAGCAACTACAAAAGAAAATGACTCATACGTTCTTCCATTTGTTAGGATGGACACTAAAACCCACATGCCCAGTGTACCCTAAGTTCATAGCTTTTAGCTCACTTCCATTGCACTGTTCTTCCTGCATTACTCGGGCATCCTCTCTCCTGGGAGACTCACATCTTGAGAGGGGAGGTGGGTTCTCAGTTCTCTGCTCCTGAAGCTGGGCTTTAAGGGCAAACACGCCTGTCGGCCCAAATCTTCATAATCATGTTCGGCTTTATATCCTGGAAGGGGAATGATGGTGTCACGCCTGGAATTCTGATCAAATTTGGGACTTATCCTTGGGTAAGACACACGGGTCGGGCAGCTGAGAGCAATGGGAGCAAATTGGCTAAAACCTGGCCTGACAGGCTTTGGAAAAGGAGACAGAGGAAAGTCAAATATGACTAAAGAGGCTTGCATACGGTATACAATATAATGACATACTGATCTGACTTGCTAGAAATGACTAGCTGCAGAAGGGAGGTAGGTGGCGGGCGAGCAAAGAACTTTCTTCAGATATTTAAAGAACACTTTCTCTCCTTCCTTCTCTCTTTGTTGGATCCAGAAGAAGAGAGAAATTTCTTAAATTACTGTTTGAAAGATTCAAGTTGAAAGATAAAATGTGCTGGCAATAAGGATTGTTCACGATGTGAATGGATTATTGAGAGATTTAGAATCAGCTTCTCTGCTGACCTTAAGATATACAGAATTTTAGAACTGTTCCAAAGCCTTCATCTTCACACATGAGGGAAAAAACGAGGCTCAGGAGACACAGCTAACAAATATCAGTGCCAAGATTTGAACTTCAGTGTTTGAATATCACAGTGGGAAGGCACCTGAAAGACCATGCCACCCCCACGTGGCCAGCGGGGTTTCTTTTCAACCAACGTTTTCCTAAGAGAATGTCCTGGCAAACAAAAAAGTAGAAAGAATACCACAGGAATACACCCATCATTTGAGTCAACAGTTGTCGACATTTGGCGTAGTTGTTTTATCTGTCATATGCGTGTGTATGCATATATGTGTGGACGGCTGAAAGCAAGTGGAAAGTCCCAGACATCAGTTTTTAAAAACTGATTTATTTCCATGTTACTTGTCCTGTAGAATGTCCTACACTTTTGTTTTCTCGTTATGCCATTTAATTTGTTCTTTTTAACAAATTAGATCTCTCTTGGTGAGATTCCGGTTCGATGTATCTGGAGAGACTGTTTTGTAGGATGATGAGCCCGTAGGCTTGAATTCATTGCTGATGCTGACCTCCTGACAGGTGCCGCGGGCGCTTTCATTGAGAAGGAGTCAAACGCTGCGTGGAAGCTTGGCAGAAACTGGTGCCAAGATGGACTTATTGGTATTGAGGGGGTGGGAACAACTTTACATGTAAGAAGAAGAGGGAGGAAGTGAATATTTTCTCAGTTGACATGATTGTCGACTCACATGCCGTTTTAGTCGTGTGTGTGTGTGTGTATATGTGCATTTAGTTCTGTGCAGTTTTATCAGGCATATAGGTTGGTGCGTTCATTATCCCAGGCAAGATGCTGAGCAGACCCATCACAGCAAGGGCCCTAATGCTGCCCTTATCCTTCCTCCCTAAACCGTGGCATCCGTTAAACTTGTCCTTTGTTTCTAAAATTTTGTCACTTCAAAAGTATTCTAATAAATGGAACATTATGGTATATAACCTTTGGGGACTATCTTTTTTCATTCAGCGTTATTACCTGGAGTTTCATCCACGTGGCTGCATTTATAGCTTATTCCTGAGTAATATTCAGTGGTATTGATTTGCCACCGTTTGTTAAACCTTTTGAAGGAAATCTGAGCTGATTCTAGTTTTTGGCTATTACAGATAAAGCTGCTCTGAGCATTTGTGTATAGGCTTTTATGTGAATATCAGTTTTACTTCTCTGAGACTAATGCCCATGAGTCTGATTTCTGGGTTGGATGGTAATGGCATGCATAGTTTTTTTAAAAAGAACTGTCGGGCTTCCCTGGTGGTGCAGTGGTTGCGAGTCCGCCTGCCGATGCAGGAGACACGGGTTCGAGCCCCGGTCCGGGAGGATCCCACATGCCGCGGAGCGGCTGGGCCCGTGAGCCATGGCCGCTGCGCCTGCGCGTCCGGAGCCTGTGCTCAGCAACGGGAGAGGCCACAACAGTGAGAGGCCCGCATACCGCAAAAAAAAAAAAAGAACTGTCCAACTGTTTTCCAGAAATGCTCTGCTGTTTTAGGTTCCCACTAGCAATATTGATGAGTCAGTTTCTCTTTATTCTTCCCAGTATTTGATGTTGTCACTGTTTTTATTTTAGCCATTCTGTTAGGTGTGTAGTGTTATCTCGTATCTCTTATTTTAGTGGCTAGAACTTCCAATACTGTATTAAATAAAAGTGGTGAGAGTGGACGTTGTTGCCTTATTTCCAACCTTAGGGGGAAAGCATTCAGTCTTTTACCCTTAAGTGTAATGATAGCTGTAGGTTTTCTGTAGATGCTCTTTACCAAGTTGAAGTAATTCCCCTTTATTCCTAAATTGCTGAGTTTTCGTAAGACTAAAATAATCATAAATGAGTACTGAATTTTGTCAAAGCTTTTTCTGTGTCAGTTGATATAATAGTAGGATTCTTCTTCTTCAGCTTGTTGATGTGGTGAATTGTGCTGATTGAATTTTGATTGTTGAACTAGCCTTGTATATTTGGAATAAATCCTGCTTGGTCATTGTGTATAATTCTATATATCATGGGATTCAGTTTGATAAATTTTTTGATGATTTTTTATTCTACGTTCATGAAAGGTATTAATCTATAGTTTTCCTTTTCTCTACTGTCTTGGTCTGGTTTTTTTAAAAATTAATTTATTGGGCTTCCCTGGTGGCGCAGTGGTTGAGAATCCGCCTGCCAATGCAGGAGACACGGGTTCGTGCCCTGGTCCGGGAAGATCCCACATGCCGTGGAGCAGCTGAGCCCGTGAGCCATGGCCGCTGAGCCTGTGCGTCCGGAGCCTGTGCTCCGCAACGGGAGAGGCCACAACAGTGAGAGGCCCGCGTACCGCAAAAAAAAAAAAAATTAATTTATTTATACTTATATGTATTTTTGGCTGCGTTGGGTCTTCGCTGCTGCGCGGGCTTTCTCTAGTTGCGGCGAGCGGGGGCTACTCTTCGTTGCGGTGCGCGGGCTTCTCATTGCGGTGGCTTCTCTTGATGCGGAGCACAGGCTCTAGGTGCGCGGGCTTCAGTAGTTGCAGCACACGGGCTCAGTAGTTGTGGCTCGCGGGCTCTAGAGCGCAGGCTCAGTAGTTGTGGCGCACATGCTTAGTTGCTCCGCGGCATGTGGGATCTTCCCAGACCAGGGATAGATCCCGTGTCCCCTGCATTGGCAGGCGGATTCTTAACCACTGCGCGCCACCGGAGAAGTCCTTGATCTGGTTTTGCCTCAGGGTAATATTGGCCTCATAAAATGAATTGGGAAATGGTTCCTCCTTTTCATTTTTCTGGAAGAGATTATGTAAACTTGGTGTTAATTATTCTTTAAATGTAGGTAAAATTCTCCAGTGGAACCATCTGGACCTGGAGGACTCTTTTTCAGGAGAATTTTAATTACAAATTCAATTACTTTAAAGGTTATGGGGCTATTCAGATTATCTATTTCATATTGACTGAGTTTTGTTACTTTGTAACAAGTTTTGGAGGAATTGCTCCATTTTTTCTAAGTTGTTGAATTTATGAGAATAAAGTTGTTCATAATAGTCCTTTATTTCCTTTTTTAAGGCTGTAGGATCTGTAGTGATATCACCATTTCATTCCTGATATTGGTGGTTTGTGTCTTCTGTGTTTAAAATTTTTGTCAGTCTTGCTAGACGTTTATAATTTTTATTGATTTTTTTGGAGGAACCAACTTTTTGCTTTGATTTTCTCTTTATTTTCCTACTTTCAATTTCAAGATTTCCATTCTTTATTATTACATATTTCTGACTGCTTTGGGTTTATTTCATTCTTCTCTGTTCTAGTTTCTTAAGGCTGACATTTAGGTGTATGATTTGAGCTCTTTCCTCATGTCTAATAGCAGCATCTCATGCTATAAGTTAACCCTCTCAGCACTGTTTTATCTGCATTCCACATATGTGGATGCGTTGTCTTTTCATTTTCATTTAATGGTATATACTTTGAAAAATTTCCTTTCAGACTTCCTCTTTGACCCATGGGTTATTTAGAAGTGTGCTGCTTAATTGCCGTGCTTTTGAAGATTTTCTAGTTGTCTTTCTGTTTTTGTCTTATTTCGGCTGTGGAAAAATGCCATGTTTCTTCCTTCTGCTGTCATGGTCAGATGAAAAATCCACTGTCACTTGAATTAGTGTTCCTGTATATGTAATGGGTCTCTGGCTGCTTTCAAGATTTTTTCTTTGTGTTTAGTTCACAAATATTTTATAATGATGTGTCTTAATTTGTTTTATTCTGTTTGAAATTCATTTCGCTTATTGGATCTGTAGGTTTGCATTTTTCACCAAATTTAGGAAGTTTTCAGTCATTGTTCTTCAAATGCTCTTTCAGACCACTCTCTTCTCTCCCTCTGGAACTCCGATCATGCAAATACATGATTTTATGATATTGTCCCCCAGATCCCTGAGTCTCTGTTCAATTTTTGTCAGTCTATCTTATATCGGTTGAGATTGGCTAAATTCTATTTATCTGTCCTCAAGTTCACCGACTCTGTCCTTTTCCTCCATTCTACTATTGAGACTATCCAGCAAAGTTTTTAAATTTTCTTTTATTATATTTTTCAGTTCCATAATTTCCACTTGGTTCTTTTTTATAACTTCTTTTCTTTTGCTGAGACTTTCTATTTTTTCATGATGCACAGCTCACCTTATGTCACTGGAGAGAGTATTGCTAGATCCCAGCGGGAGGAATGAGGCCACCTGGGCTGCCTTCTGTTGCTAAGTTGGATGCCGGGAACCACTGACCCTGGTCACTTTCTTCCGTGGGTGAGGATGTAGGATAACCCAGGGCTGTGCTGTTTTCCAGTCCCGGGGCCTTAAACCAGTTTACCTTCTCCTTGCCACCTTCCAGCAAGGAGAGGTTGTCTGGTTGTCTTCCGCGCCATCTCCAGGGATTAGAGCTATGGTTAGTGTAGAGCAGCAAAGGGAAGCCCGTCTATATCATTTTGTCTGGAAGAGAAGTCAGAAGAGACTGGTTTTTAAGGCTTTTTCCTCCCAGAGCAGGGGTTCTTAATCTGAAGTTATGTTTTGTGCCTTTGTATGCATCTGTCTTTCTCTGTAACCTGGAGTTTTCTTTTGTGTATCAAAGGAAAACACGGTGAAAAGTGTCAGGCCTTGCTCTCAGAGTGGTATCATTTCCAGACACACCAGCTCTGCCCAGGTGATGGGTTTCCATGTAAGGGCTCAGCTGGGCTCTTGGCCGCCCTTGCCTCCCCTACTCAGGAAAACCTGAGAGCCTCAGCGCTGCGTATCTGTCAGAACCTCACGGTTAGTTAGCCTCTAAAATAGAAGCTCTACAAGGGTAGCATCTCCATGCACTTTGCTCACTGCTGTATCCTCAGAGCCTAGAGCAGTGCCTGGCATCAAGAAGTCATTCCGTAAACATCTGTGTGAACGACACTTGGGCTGGAGCTCAAGTGGCCTGAGAGCACCCCACGGCCCCAGAACCTCCCTCGGAGCCCAGGGTCGCTCCCTTACAGCCCTGTATGGGGAAGGGAGATTGTTCAACATGGGGTGAAGGCCTCATGGAGAAGACCCTGTTTGATTTAGACCTTCCTGGGATGCCCTGCCAATGTGGAATTCCTTGGAGGAGTCCAGACCTGAGCAAGTAGAGAGGAAGGACAAGATTCAGCATATACCCCATAACGTGACTTACTAGGACCAGCCATGGTGCCAGGTACATCTTTCTGGGACAGATGAGGACATGCATTTGTTCCCTACCAACTTCCTCATGCATCCCAAACTTTTCTAGAAATCTCCATCAACCCACCACGGCAGCCCACCAGGCAAGCAGCACCCCATCTCTGTTCAGCTGCACAAGCAGAGAGGAGTGAGGAAGCCTTCATAAGAAAGGGCCAGGTGCCCCTGTAACTCTGCTACCATCCACAACCATGTGGGTGACTGGGAATCACACAGTTAACTAAAGGCTTCCCCTCAGCTTCATTTCCTCTGCTAAAAATGGCAATTGCTTTGCTCATTTTTGCTTTACCTTTGATTTCAATTCATAGAAACAAAAACATAACGATATAAGGGGGAGGAGAAGAATATGCATTTTCTAAGCTGTCTGGGGGCTGACGATTGTTTGAATGTGTGTGTACTTTCAACAAGATGGTAGATTACACCATTATCTTATTGTCTTCCGAGTACTAAAGACTACCATTTAGGAACCAAAAGTCTTCTAATGGTTTATTGAAATGGTTCCCTCTTGCAATGCATTATCACCCGTGCTTTACAACAAGGAGAAAAGTATGTTCCAGTACAACATCAGATAATGCCACATACACAGGCTTGCAAGAGAGATAGCTCACTTGGGAAATAGAAGAAGTGAAGAAAACACACCGAGTGCAAGGTGCTAACCAGAACTCTGGTAAACGAAGTAAGCGGTGACCCGCGTGAGACCCCCGATTCTCTTCCATGGTCAGAAACACTGAGGAGGAGGGTGAGTAGAGAGGAGCCACAGTTTAATGCATTTTAGTTCATCGAACACCCTCACAGACTTATTAATCTCTGCAGCAGGCAAAATTAAACCTTTCTTACAACACTTCTTGCATGGCAAAGAGACCAGGTGCCTCAGTGATGCAGTTGAGGGATTATTTGGATGGGGCTTAAAAAACGCAGGCAGTGTAGTGCACACCTGTGTTGCGTTTGGAAAGTGCTAGAAGGCCAGGAAGGGCTTGATGTAACTACGCAGACTGATCCTTCACCAACTGGTGATTCCTGCCCTGTGAAACTTTAACGTATGGAGGCTAATTCTGTATTTATTGTTTTTTTTCTCTTTGGAATTTTCAAAAGAGAAACCTTTGGGAGTTTGGAATCAAGTACGCGCGAATTGCAAATCATTTCAGATGGTTTTTTACCGACTCCAAGTGGCAGATCAAGAAGGTTCCAAGCACTCAGGGGGGGGATCAGACAGAAAGAACAGAAACTTCCCGGCGTGTGTTCTGTGCCATATGACAACCCGAATTCCGTCTTTGTATTCCTTCCTGCCTCAGGCACTATCCCAAACGCAGGTTCACATGCAGAAATCTGAGCGGCATCCTTGACCCCAGCCTTCTCCCCTTCCTCGCCCTAATTCCCAGGCAGCCACAGAACCCGGCTGATTTCACCTCCTGGTAACTTTGCGGCCTGTCCAGGTCACCTTCTCTCCACCACCACCTTGCTCCTCCAGTCATCTTCACCGCTGCAGGAAACAGCCTTGGAGCTGGCCTCTGCTGCTTTCACTCTTACCGCCCTCTAATCCATTCTCAGCCCAACAGGCAGAGGAGATTTTTTAAGAGACCAACCTCATTCTGCCGGTCCTTTCCTTAAAGCTCTCAACGGCCTCCTCCTGCTGTGTGTCTCAGGATGACCCACCTACCAGCCTCTGTGTGGCTTTATCTTGCCCCTGCTCTGCATCAGTGCCTGTACGCTGGGGCTCATTCTCGGTGCTGCTGCAGCCCCCTTTTGTGACCTGTGCCCCCTTGGAGCTAGTTGTGCAACCACTCCAAGTGTGCGTACATTTAACAAGAGGAGAAAGCACCATTACAGGAGTGAGTTCCACTCTCCACCCAAGCTGTAACTCTCCCGCTGACTGGCCTTCTTAAGTTCCCTGAATATACCGTGCCTTTCACCACCTGAGGACATTGGCGCAGACTGTGCTGTTGATATGGGATGCTAACCTTGGCTCTTTCAGATCTCCTTTCAACTGTCTGCCCCAGAGCAGATCAGGGGCCCTTGCTTTCCATTCCTTAGAATCCCGTTCTTCTCTCCTGAGCGAGTATCACACTTGTGCTTAAAAAATTAGATGGGACATTGTTCGTGTGATAAACTGTTTCACAACTGTTTCTACCATTACACCAGAAGCCCCGTGAGCACAGGACTGCCCTCTGTCGTGCTCACGACACTGTGCCTCGCTCAGGGCAGGAACTCGAGGTTTGTCAAACGAATGAATTACCTGGGAGCGATACCTGCTTCCCGGTTTACAAGGAAACCTCAGGGGAGCAAAATCTTGAAGGTTTGCTAGTGAGAAAGTGGTGACAAATGGAAACTCATTAGTGTTTGGTAGGAGTCCTAGTATATCTTCGTGAACACAAGCGTGTTCACACAGGCTTTAAGGGTCTCTGAAAGACTCCCATCCTTGATCTCTCTTTGACTGTTTAGTTTGCTCATCTGTGTCCTCTACATGGGTAGAGGACACCACCTCTACAGGGCGGTGGTTTCAGCCCTGGCGTCACGGCTGGGGAGTTCTTCCAAAATACCGATGGCCTTGCCCCGTGCCCAGAGACTCTGATATAATCATCTGGGGGCAGGTCCCAGGTAGCCTGAGGTAGGAAACACAGGCTGAGTTCCATTCCATACTTCACTTCCATAAGTTATTCCATAACTTCAGCAAAATGCCCTATGCAGGCACATTGGAAGTTCTTTCATTTTAAAATAAATGTCCGTTAAGATTTGATGGACACAATTCTACCTTAAGCCATTGGACCAAGGCGCTTTTTTATGAAGTATATCACCACAGAGTTAAGTGTGCTCTCTCTTCATTGTCTAAAATAACCAAGAATGGATATGGGTTTAGGGCAGTGGAGTCAGTCACTCTTGAGCTGATTTTGGCTGAGTTTCCTGAAATACCTGCGCTACAACCCAAGCTCAAGGCCCTCCGCGGCCCTGCCCCCAGTGACCCTGCCAGCCTCCATATCCAATTTCTCCAGCACCTGCTGTCTCCATCCACAGCCCTCCCCAGCTCAGGAACAAGGCTCTTCACTCACTTTTCTTCTTCCCTACCTCTTCCTTTCCTTCTACCTCTCTTCTTTTCCTCCTTTTCCCATTTTCTGCTTCCACTCTGTTTTAGTCAAGGCTGGACCTTTGAAAGACCTGTTCTTTTCCTGTAACAGCTGAAAAACATCTGCACATGCTATCAAGCCAGACACACACCCAGAAGCAGCTAACAGGGCAGAGAGAAAAGAGCTGGCACAATATTCTAGAGAACATCCAGTCCTCCAAATGTAATGAAGAGTTTCCTTCTCACCCAGGACTATAAGCATTGCTTCTGAACCCTGAACACACCCCTTGCTTTTAGAAAAGGGTGTCCCACATGCTCTGTGGTCTTTCTGAGCGGCCCTCAGCCTGTGAAAGCATCCAGTACGGGGCACTCGTATGAGGGTCTTGAACAATGCCATGTCAGTCTTTGCTTTGAGAATAAAAATTAAAATGCAGATGGGATTTTATAAGTAATTTTCATAAAGGTAATTGTCAACAATGGAAAAAATACAATTACAAGAACTATAATAGAGGAAAATGTGGTTAAGTGTACGGGTCACATGGTCGTGAGAAACAAAGTTGAACTTGCTTCATCTTGGCTCTCGTGGATATGCTGGCAGGTGCATTGCTCTTCTGTAGCAATGTACTCTTTAATATAGGTTAATAAAGGGGTTTGTTTTTAGTAAAAACCTTCAATATGATAGATTAGAAAACTACCACTAAAGAGATTCTACACAGCAGCAGATGAGCTGCTCTGAGCCAAAAAATAAGCATTTGCCTTTGGTAACAGTGGGTCACATGGATGTAATTTTCCATATCCATTCCATATGGTACTTTTTCACTCTCTCTAGGATAGCACTTTTCCTTAGGTAGTTGAGACCCCAAACGGTATGCCTTTTGCAAAACCTCAATTTAATAAGCAGGAGGAAAAAAATGAATACTTACCAAAGAAGTATGTCTTATAGCTAAAAAGTCAAGGCAAATATTGGAACCAAGGAAAAAATTAGAGCTGGTTCCTTCAGCAAGGGGAACAGTGTCTCAGATCCTATTGGATAGTCATTCATTCATGCATTTATGGAGCACCCATGTCTATGGCCCGATGCTCAATTCTAGAACAGCTGAGATAGAAGGCCAGCTTGCACATACTCCAGTCTGTATTGCAGGCTGCCAGAATTGGGGGCAGGGGGTTGAGCAGCTTGCTGTGGGGTCGTAGAGGAGACAGGGGTTCTCCGGCAGAGCTAGGCTGCCCCGTTTCCTGGAGACAGAGTCTAACCCTGCTACAGCGTGCTGAGCGCCGTGCCCCGTCTGGCCCTACTGAATTAAAGAGAGCTTTATCTTGCACTACACTCGGGATGGTCCACTTGTGGCCATAGTGGTTAATGGTGGGAGCTCTGGAGCCAGACAGTAGGGTGTGAATGTTGCATCTGAACTTCCCAGCTTGACTTGGCCAAGTTTGTTACTGTTTTTTCATTTCTTTGTGACTCAAGTTCCTTGTCTGTATAATCAAAATGAGAGTGCCAAATTCATAGGATTTTGGTGACACAATTAACTTTGAAAAGATGCACAAAGTATCACTCATTTTTTTAGCAGAGGGTAACTGAATTCTGTGTGCCTTGCACTGTGCCAGATGCAGGGGCAACAGAAGTGAAGGCAGCACAGCTTTGGTTTTCAAGCTTACCATTCAGGGAGAGACCAAGAAGAAAACCAAGCAGTAGATCTCGCGTGATAAATGCAGTGGTGAACGGGATGCCAAGCAAGGCAGACAGGTAGCTCAGGGAGCTTTGTGTAAGGTGGGAATTGGCAATACATGCTGACATCAGGCTTCACTGGCCAAGTCACAGAGGAGCTAAGACCTCTCCCTGCTGAGTCCGAGGCAGAGCCCTCTCCTCTCTGCAGGGCTCTGCTCTGCTATCTTTTCTCTCTCCTCCCACCAGGCCAGTGATGCACTCAGAAGGGCCCTGAGCTCCCTCTGGTTGGGGAGGAGAGTTCTTCCCCCTCTACAAGGGGCACAGTGGAGCCAGGATGAGATGTAGGTATGAGGAGGTGGGTGCTAACAAGGGGAGCCCGCTGGACGCTCCAAGGAGAGAAGAGCAGGTGCAGCCCAGCTCACCACTGGAGCGAACAGAGAGATTTGGGGCAAACCACCACCTAGCACTTTCCCTGCAAACACCTCTCAGGAATCTGGGGTTTTAGGAGGTGGGTAACTGAAGGTTAGAAATTCTATCGCTTTCCCCTGGAAAGCCGACTGACACATGTTCATGACTCTTTGAATCCGCCATTCTGCAGATGCTAAGCATTAAAAGCCCTCCAGGAAATGGCGGTGAGTTCAGCATCATTCAAAGAGAGGAAACAGCAGCTGTTTTCACTCAGGAGTGTTCACATCCAAGTCTTCTGAAAATGCCCTTCAAAGCCATCAATTAGATTCTGGTAGCTTTATCCCAACCTGCTGATACAACCTTGGCTTTCGCCTCCAGCCTTAAAACGTGGAAAATACTGCCAGACTGTCTCCCGTGTATACGTTTTTGTCTGAAACAAAATTCTAAACCCCAGGGAAAAGTTCATCTGCGTGACTCTCGAAACAAATCCGCCCGGGTTGTAATTCACGGAGGCACGCGGCGCCTGGCGAGCTGGCCGCCCAACGATACCAGATGGTGGGTGCAGAATTGATGAGGGACCCTCCTGCGAGACGCTGGAGGATACAGGCATGGGGGAAGTTCCCAGCCTGGGGGCCAGGCCTGTGACGTGAGACATGCATATTCACGAAGGCCCCAAAAGAGACCGGACAGCCAGCTGTGAATGCGCCATGCGTGCGGACCGTGGCCCACGGAGCGCAGTGAGAGCCGGCCAGCCGGCCAGAGGACCCTGCATTCACCTGTGGGTGGTAACACAGGCCTGTTGGCTTCAACAGCTTCATGCCTCTGTCCAGCTTTAGCGCCAGCACAATTTGCAGACCCGTTTCGTCTGGCTCTGGCTGGGCCCCTTCAGTGCCTCACCCAGGGCTGGTAACTGCCCATAGGTGAACAGCCTCAGCCCTGTTCTTAATTGCTCAAATATAAAGATATCTTGCATCCTAAACAGAGGTCCTAGTACCTTAGGGACAATGCCTAGGGCATCTGCCTTTCTGCCTGTCCACTTGGCTCCGTTCTCTGTACAGTGAGGACTCTTCCTGCAGAAGAAGGCATGATGCCAAACTTAAAGCCAATGAAACACTTTAAGGCTGGCTCCTGCCTCTACATTTAGGACGTGTTTTGTTTTACTACCCTCCGATTTTGAAAACGTGTATTTGTTTCCCTCTTGTTACAAGTGCTACCTCATTTTCGAAGTTACAGTAAAAGCTAGAAAGATCCAATAATAACAAAACAGAACGCTGTTACCCACAGAGGGAAATGTGAGTCTCAGGTTGGGTTAGAGCCTGGAAAGTTCCAAGGATGAACAGTATGGTGAGACTTTATACTCTGAAGGGGACGCTTGAGTGGTGTCGTAGCAACTGCTGGGAGCAGCTCTGGGTCTGGCTGCGGGTCCCCGACCCAGGCTGCCAGCTCGGGGTGGGAACGAGGCTCCAGCAGGGCTGGAGAAGCCCCGGCCCATCCTCTTGTTCTCCTCGCTGACCCTACTCCGAGGGGCTGCACCCCTCCTTTCAGACGGCGTCCATCTGTGTCCTGACCCTGGCCTCTGACCCCTTAAAGAGTCAGAGTCCCCTTATCCACCACACTTGGTGTGCCTGCCGGGTGAGTTCCCTCCAGGGAAAGGCTTGCCATCCCAGGACGCTGGGATATCTGATCCCCTAGAGGCTCCGCTCTGTGTTTGGGGCAAAAGAGAAAAAAAAAAAAATCTGCTTTTGCTGCAGTCTCTTTTTCAAAAAGAGTAAAGCAGAAGTTTGACACTTTTTAGAATGCGAAGTTTGATGCTGAGAGACAACCAAAGCCTTAAATTGTAAAATAAACTCTAGATAATTTATACGTGTCAGCTAGGTTTTTACTACTTATTTACAAATAGACGCCGACTCCGAAGAAAACTGGCTTAACAATCTCAGTGAGGAGTACAAGCGGGTGGGCCGGGGCTTCTCCACCCCCGCTGGAGCCTCGTTCCCACCCTGAGCTCCGTCAGCCTGGGTCGGGGACCCGCAGCCAGACCCAGAGCTGCTCCCAGAAGTTGCTACGACACCACTCAAGCGTCCCCTTCAGAGTATAAAGTCTCACCATACTGTTCATCCTTGAGAATTTCCAGGCTTTAACCCAATTTGAGACTCACATTTCCGTCTGTGAGTGACAGACTTCTGTTTTGTTATTATTTGATCTCCTAAGGAGGAGAAAAATCTCTCATCAGCCAGAAAAGACTACTTTTCCTAGTCCACTTGGACGTAAGCTTTGCTGCATAAAGCTCACAAAGTACATTTGCCTTTGTGATATTTGCTGATATTTCCTGGTTCAGAGCTGACGCCCTTCTCTCCACCTGGGTAGATCCTGGTCATTCATGAAGATCCCGCGTAGCCATCGCTGTCTCCCCCTCCCCCTCCCCCTCCCCGCCGGTGAGGTGCCTCGCCTTTGCATTGCCATGGCAACCAACATATTTATTTATCACAGACAGCACTTTATGGAATTACTTTACTCAGTTATCCCCCTCATTAGCCACTTAATTTTTCAGGGGTAGCCATCTTGCTTATTTATATTGACGATGTTGAAATTTATCCAATTTCTGTGATCCTGGAAAACAGCAAAGGTTACGCAATCTCTCCACCCTTTGTGCTCCAGGAAAAAAGGCTGACTGCAAAGAAGCACCCTGCCCACATGACTTAGATCAGACTCCCACAGATGCTCCCTCCTTTGTTGACCTGTGACAGACACAGACTCCCCAGCTCCCCATTCATTGCCTCATAAATGATTAGCCGAACTGCTGGTCCCCACTGATCAAAGGAGCAAAATGCTTGTGAACCAAATTTGGTTAAGATTCTCTCCTTTCCCTGGACCCTGAAGGTTGGTTCATCCTCACCTGGTCTCAGGATAAAACATTCTCTGATTTCCTCCCCATCTGGCCATCCTTTCATCTCACTTCCCCACATCCAGGTCTTTCTAGCCTTGTTTATTCCTCCCCAGAAAAGAAAGCTCCTTCTGCTTAACCCGTGAGATACTCGCAGATCTTATGTTCAGAGTGGTCTCCCTATTGCTTTTTTTAAAAATTAAAGTGTGGTTTTATTTTTTTTTTAACTTTTTATTTTATATTGGAGTACAGCTGGTTAACAATGTTGTGATAGTTTCAGGTGCGGAGTGGTCGGTCTCCCTGTTGCAAACTCCCTTCTGTTCAGAGTGGTCTCCCTTCCCCTGCTACAATAGGGGGACCCAAGGGAACTCAGGATGTTTCTACACTGCATGTCGTATGTGAGCAGAAACTCCTGCAGATTCTTGCCGCAGCTCCCACCTCCTCTTGCTACCTTCTCCCATGGCTTCCGCATACCGGACAGGGTGGCTGCGTGGTGTAGATTGTGATCTGTTGGGGTTCTTTTTTTTTTTTTTCTGTCTAAAAAAATTTTTTTTTAATAAAAAGCAACTCATTGAGTTACCTTGCAGTGGGTTGTGTTTAAATCTTTTTTTAGACTGGCTTCAACACTGTGCAATTTAAAACAAGTAACTTAAATAACTTAAACTTATTTAAATCTGAATTGTAAAAAAAAATTATTTCCTCCCTTTGCAATAATCTTTTTTGAGTGAAGTCTCTCTTTACTAAGTCCAGGTTTGTTTTTTATTTGACCATACATTTATTCTCACACAGTAAGCACTTGGTAAACGTTTTAAGCTGTTGCTCTTGCTAGTTTTGAAACTTAAGGTTTCTGATGAATAATTAATCCTAAAGTTTCCTTTCTATTTTATTTTTCTTGCAAGCTCCAATTCGTCAAGTACTGTTAAGTCAGTACCTTTGAGATCTTTACAGGACTCTGTCAAGTGTCACAACTAGATGATTGGGCTTTAATTTCTAAAGGAGTTTTCTGATTATAATTACTTCCTACTATGATGCTTTACCTATTTGTCACTGGATATGCACCTTATTAAACTTTCACATTTTGCCATATCTTTATTCTTGCTCTAATTCAAAGGGTATTTCAAAACTTTTTTGCTTCCTAAGCAGTGTAATAAAAAACATAATCAGTAAGTGCATATAAAAATACATGGACTAGGGGTTTCCCTGGTGGCGCAGTGGTTGAGAATCCGCCTGCCGATGCAGGGGACACGGGTTCGTGCCCCGGTCCGGGAGGATCCCACATACCGCAGAGCGGCTGGGCCCGTGAGCCATGGCCGCTGCACCTGCGCGTCTGGAGCCTGTGCTCCGCAACGGGAGAGGCCACAACAGTGAGAGGCCCGCGTACCGCAAAAAAAAAAAAAAAAAGAAATACATGGACTAAAAAACTCTTAGGTATTTTAATTGTTAACATTGTAATATCCTTGCAGGAAAGTAAAAAGAAAATAGATGAACAAAATGAAAGAAACCTGTTACAGCTTCCAGTTAAGCATGGCAGATTGAGCATATGATTTTATTTCTTCTCCACTTAAGACCTTTTTTACATAAGAGTAAAAGAATTTTTTTTAAATGAGTAAACCTTGGGAACAAAGAGAACATATGGAGAGATGATGGCAGATGAGAGATATTATCAAATTTTGGAAGCTGGGAAGCAGATGGACAAGTGGCTGCTGACGTAACAGACCAGACCGGAAGGAAGCCAGCAAGAAGCAAGTCGATTTTGCACCATGAACTCCTGGAAATGCTGAGGAGATAGTCTCCTCTGAAGGATGGGGCAGGTGGCTCAAACCAGGGGAGTTCGTGGAACGTGTTTAAAGGAGCAGTTAGATACTAGATCCCACTCAGCAAAAGGACAGTTTACTCTCCGGAAGTTGGAACAGAGAGGCTCCCGGATGCTATGTCCAGCTGGGGCTGGGCCACGGGCCAAGCAGGGGGTTCACTGAAAGTCTATTTCTGAAAATGCAAAAGCACTTGTCCTCCTTCCCCACACCCAGCTCCCAGAGAGCTGGCACCACCCTCACCCCTGATCGGGAGATTGGGAGGACTTCTCTCTGGGGATGCTGAACCCAGCAGGAAAAAAGACCTACAGATACTGACAGTTGGGAGTCCTGCATGGAAAAAGACAGCTGACTGCCCTTGTCGTGCCACCATGGAGCTCACAGGGCCCTCGCCTGCAGGCTGAACTTCCAAACAGGTGTTTAGCGCCCCCACTCTTAAGAATGACTTCGCCAAGGATCAAGGACAAGTAAGGAAACAAATTAACTTAGGGAAGATGAGCATATGCCAGAAGGAAGATTATAATTAATATTATCAGAGAGATGAAAATACTGCATCTGTGGGGGAAAGGAGTAAGATATTGTTCACAACACAACCAAGAGTACTCTTAGCAAGGAAAGGTGTAATACCGTGTGTGAAAAATGCCGAGAAGGGTAAGAAAGTCACATCGATAAAGTCTTTAAAAAATAAAATAAAACAACAAAAAACAAATTTAGAGAGTGGAAGAAAAGAATTAAAAAGTTAGAAGTTAACTCCTTTAAATCAACCATTCACATAACAGGAGTTACAAAAATAAAAATTAGAGAAAAAGGTGAAGGGGATTTAACAACAAAAAGTGATAATAGGGCTTCCCTGATGGCGCAGTGGTTGAGAGTCCGCCTGCCGATGCAGGGGACGCGGGTTCGTGCCCCGGTCTGGGAAGATCCCACGTGCCGCGGAGCGGCTGGGCCCGTGAGCCGTGGCCGCTGCGCCTGCGCGTCCGGAGCCTGTGCTCCGCAACGGGAGAGGCCACAACAGTGAGAGGCCCGCGCACCGCAATGAAGAGTGGCCCCCACTCGCCACAATTAGAGAAAGCCCTCTCACAGAAACGAAGACCCAACACAGCCATAAATAAATAAATAAATAAATAAATTTTTAAAACGTAAAAAAAAAAAAAAAATGTGTCTAGATATAATCATTTTTTAATGTGGTCAGCTATGAATATGATTTATATAGTTATAAAAATATTAACACTAAGTACTGATTTAGTCCCAAATTGTGTTTTCACGATTTTAAGAAGTTGGGAAGAGGGGAAAATGATGTGCAAGTTGGGGTCAAACTCTCTTAGCAGAATCACTAAATAGTAACTTAAACCAAAATGATAAACAAATAGCAATTTATGCATGTCACTTCAAAATTTGCAAGTAAATACCAGAAGATACAGTCCAAATGATTGAAAACATTTGCCTCTGTACAAGGGAATTAGAGATAGAGATAATGAGAAGTAAGGAGAGGCTGCCTACTGTTCAAAAGCTATTATAATTTGGCTTTTGATAAAATCAAAATTAAATTAAAAAAGAAGATAATTAGAAGGAAATACTGGGGGAAAATGAATGAGAAAAAATGAAGGGAAAATATAGAAACATCAAAGGGAGGAACTCAAAATTTTTTAGACTGGAAAAAAATAAAAAGGAAAAGAATGTACAGGTCCAACTTGCAGACGTAATATTGAAAATTCCATTTTAGACACTGCACTATCTGCAAAGCTTTTATGGATTTGTCATTCATTTATTTTATTGCCTTAACTGATTCCTCATAATATGCCTCTGAGTTAGCAAGTGTTGAGGGTAAATAGAGTGCAGGGTGAGGAAGGAGGGGAGTTAACAACCAAAGACAAATCTTTGTTACCTGAAGACTTACCTCCTGCCGAGAGACAACCACGTAAGTGGGAAAACATGAGAACACAAATGATAGACCCATAGCAACCCATCTAAGTGAGATTAGAAATGAACTTGCACGCTGGAGGACTTCTGAGGCTTCAGGGAATCTGCAGTCTGAAAGACGCTTTATGGAAGTAATGGATTTTTCTGATGAATGAAGGAAGAGAAGACAGTTCTTGCATGGAGGTAAAGGAGGCGATTTTTAGACAAGAGTAAGATTGGCCAGGACAAGGTTGAAGGGGAGAACAGGCAACTTATGCTAAAGGGACAGGACAGCCTGCCCACCTGACCTGACCTGGCTCTCACTTGCCCACGAGAGCCCTGACCAGCCTGTGTGTCCAAGTCAACCCTCACCTTCCAATTCAAGCTCTATCTCCACAGAAGCCACAGATGGGCCCTATGAGGAAAGACCACAGTAATTTCTCTCCTCCTCACTGTTAGCTGAGGTCCTGTACCCTCATTTGGGGCACTTTTAAGACTTTCTGCCAGGTGTCCCGATCCAACTATTCCCTGGATTAGAAGGCCACCCAGAAAGAACATGGCCTTTGACACTGAATTTGAGTTAGAATTCCTGCTTCATCTACTTACTACGGCAGTGGAACTGGGCCAGTTCACAGAACTCCCGGAGCCTCTTTCCCCACCTGCAAACGGGGCATAATGAATATGTAATTAGAAACGCCTTTGGAAGAATGGAGATAATGTATGTAAAGTACCTGTCAAAGAGCAGGTGTGCAAGACGCCATAGCTGCTGTTATTATTACCGAGATTATGGTTATTTACATAAATATTCTCTTCTCAATTAAACGACACATATCTTGAGAACAGCGACTTGTCTTGTTCCCTTCTTAGAATCATAGTACCAGGCACATGGTGGATATTATTGCATCTGCGTAGATTGATTAAAATAGCGTTGGCACCATGTGCGTTTAGAGAAGGAGAATCCTATGCTACTAATAAAAGATGATGGTTGGCGGTGGGGGGAGGGGGGGGCGCTGAATCTAATCCTGACCCAGGAGCAGGGAAGGACACTTAGGCCTAGGTGATCTGACTATGTTATGAGACCCCTTTATATGAGGAAGAGAAAAAAATGGGCAGCAGACCTAAACAGAGATTTCTCCAGAGAAGACATACAGATGGCCAAGAGGCGCATGAAAAGATGCTCAACTTCGCTAATTACTAGAGACATGCAAATCAAAGCTACAATGAGGTATCACCTCACACCGGTCAGAAGGGCCATCATCAAAAATCTACAAACAATAAACGCTGGAGAGGGTGTGGAGAAAAGGGAACCTCCCTACACTGTTGGTGGGAATGTAAATTGATGCAGCCTCTATGAAGAACAGTATGGAGGTTCCTTCAAAAACTAAAAATAGAGCTACCACGTGATCCTGCAATCCCACTCCTGGGCATATATCCAGAGAAAAACACGGTTGGAAAGGTTACATGCACCCCCAGTGTTCACTGCAGCGCTGTTTACAACAGCCACGACATGGAAGCGACCTAAATGTCCATCGACAGATGAATGGATAAAGAAGATGTGGTACATATACACGATGGAATATTACTCAGCCATTAAAAAAAAAATAATGCCATTTGCAGCAACATGGGTGGACCGGGAGATGATCATCCTAAGTGAAGGCAGTCAGACAGAGAAAGGCAAATATCATATGATATCACTTCTATGGGGAATCTTAAAAAAATTATACAAATGAACTTATTTACAAAACAGAAACAGACCCACAGACTTAGAGAATGAACTTATGCTTACCAGGAGGGAAGCCAGGGGGAGATAGATTGGGAGTTTGGGATTGACATGTACACATTTAAAATAGATAACCAACAAGGACCTACTGTCTAGCACAGGGAACTCTGCCCAGTATTCTGTAATAACCTGAAGGGGAAAAGAATTTGAAAAAGAATAGATACATGTACATGTACAACTGAATCACTTTGCTGTACACCTGAAACTAACACAACATTGTTAATCAACTATGTTCCAGTATAAAATAAAAAATTTTTTTAAATGAGGAAGAGAAAAATGCCTTCACAAGTATCTGAAAAATATTTCTTTCCAGTGTGCACGTAGGAATAAAATCATACAGAAAAGTTGAAACTTTTAAAGTCATAGCTGGAATTGGAACTACAAGTTCGAAGTGCTTTAATTCAGTTTAAATCTTGAGGAACAACTAAATTCAATGCTCTGAGAAAGTAGGTAATACATAGTTTTAACTTTAAAGAGAGAAAATATTTATATTACAAATAATTCTAAAAGTGATTGGAAATTTTCTGTTCTATCCATTAATAAGCAGAAATAGAAAACGAGGCTCAGATTTTAAACAGTAGAGCTTTATCATGATAACAAAAACGCTCACTATGCTGTTAGTACATACATGTTGTTTTTTGTTTTTTGTTTTTTTTGCGGTACGCAGGCCTCTCACTGTTGTGGCCTCTCCCGTTGCGGAGCACAGGCTCCGGATGCGCAGGCTCAGCGGCCATGGCTCACGGGCCCAGCCGCTCCGCGGCACGTGGGATCCTCCCGGACCGGGGCACGAACCCGCGTTCCCTGCATCGGCAGGCGGACTCCCAACCACTGCGCCACCAGGGAAGCCCAGTACATACATGTTTATGCTCAACTTTTACAATATTTTAAATTGCCGGGATTTTAAGTTCCTTTGATTATTTCAAGATGAAATTTATTGCAATATATGGAAACAATGCTTCTTCATCCTGCCCCACCCCCCTTTTTTAACTAAAGAGAAAAAAATTGGATTTCTTCCTTGAAGGGCTCTCTTTGAATTTCTCATGCTCTCTCCATCTAATAGTTTCCTCTACACAGACATATATGGTGGCATATATTCATGTGTGTGAATTGATCTTGCCTCCAGAACAAAGAGATCTCCTTTAGCTCACTTTTTTATGATAGCCTGACTATTGTATTCATGAGAGTTGTCAAATCGAAAATCCGTTAACTGAACTGAACATGCTCTTAGGGATTTCAAGTATTAAAAGATAAAAATCAGCATTTTTCTGGCCACATTTATTATTTGGAGTGAAATCCTTCTAAATCATCAGGGGGAAAAATGCCTGTGAAAGTATCCGAATGCCAAGTCTATTTTAAAAAGAACATCAAATTTGGAATTACTAACCTCAATTCTTCTTCCTCCTTCACTTCAACAAATATCTATTATAGCGCTTACTTATGTTAGATGATATGCTTGGTGCTGCAAAGAATATACAAATTAACAGGACCTGGCCTCTGTGATACATTATTCAATGGTCACAAAGACCTCCCATCTCAGGAGACAGCTCCATTTGTAATGTGACTGGGCTGCACCCCTCAACCAGAGATAAGAGTCTCTTTCTGTACCTCTTCAGACCAGGCTGGTCACATGACTTACTTTGACAAATAGAATGTGGAGAAGTAACATGTAAGTTTCAGGGTCTGAGTCTCAAGAGACCTTGTATTTTTTGCCCTTTCTCTCTTGGAACCCTGTAACCACTCTAGAAGCCCAAGATGGAAGACAACTTGGAGACAGAGGTCCAGCTTTCCAGCTGTCACAACTGAACCCAATTCACAGCTGAGCCTACAGCTGAATGCAGGCATGTAAGTGAACCGAGGCAAAACCAGCAAAGAACTACACAATCAAGCCACAGGATCATGAGAAATAATATATCGTTGTTTTGAGACACTAAATTTTGGTACAGTTTGCTATGCAATAATAGACAGTAGACCCAAATTGATACTGGGAAATGGAGTTGTGCTGTACCAAAAACTTAAAACACGTGGCACTGGTTTTAGTTCTGGGTTGCAGGTGAAGGCTGAAAGGCAGTGAAACTGTTGTTAGCAAAGGCTGGAAGAGCAGTGAGGAAACTGCTACTAAAGACTGGAGAAAGCCCGTTTGTGTTATGGGTGATGGAACATTTGCAAGACCGTTTTCTGGGGTAATGTAGAGCACAGAAAATGTACCGAAAGAACTTGTGAATATGGCAAAAAGTTGAAAGTGTCAATTGGCACTTTTTGGTCATGTATGATAAATTATGTCAAAGGAGAGATGAACTAAAGAAGGAACTCTTCAGTATGAAAGGCCCAGGATTTGTTGAGTTGGAAAATAAAATTATTTCATATTCTCAGTCTCTCCCACTAGCAAACAATTCTCAGTGTAAGAAATGGCTTCAAAATAGAGACTAAATCAAGGCTGTACCTGTTGGTCCTTTGCTAAACCTGACAAAGATTTTAAATGGCGCCCAATAAACACTTTCAGCTAGACCAAAGAGCATCAAAGAAACTCAAGGTTTTGCCACTTGGCAGCCATTTGCCTAAAGTACAGAGTGGTCTGTCTCAAGAAAAGGACAGATGCAGCAAGAAACAAGAGGAAATATTTTTAAACCACATAATTTTAAAATATTAAATAAAATATTTAAAAATTTTTGTCTGTTTCAAAAAATCCCAGTGAGTATTGCATCTATGGAACTTCAAGAAGCTGTCATGAAGAGTGGTCACTGTAGCAGGAGAAATTGCAGGGACTTTGCACAACACTACTGATTAATAAGAAACAACAAGAGAGGAATCAACTGTAGCAACACAGGAACTATTTCCTAACACAAAGAAACACTCTAATTAGAAAACAGTGTACACTGTTATAAGAAAAAAAAAACTGTCAGGATGATAACTAACAGGGAGGAATTTTTCAGTATCTGAAAAGGAAGAAGAGGAAGAGGAGGAGTAGGATTTTTATAAAAATCCAGAAGAAAAAAATCGAATCACCCAGAAAAAACATCCACAAAAGTTTCAGGTTGTTCTCAGACTACTTAGCAGGTCAAAGTGCTAGAAATTAAGCTAGCAAACCATTACAGAACTCTGGAGAATAAAGCCTCTGAGAAACAAGAGCATGTCCTCAGCTACTTCAACACGCAGAATTCTACCATCAGGGCAGTCTTCCTGAATAAGCTTCTGGAAAATGCCAGGGCAGTGAAGCACATATAAAAACAAGTCCAGAATGGAGAATCTTGGTAGATGGACAGGCATGGGGCAGAAAAATGAGTAAGATGCAGAGATGAATTTGAATGTGTGTTTTGAATGGTCATAAAAGTAATTACTAAAAGCGATTTTTAAGTGAATTAAATAATCACTTGTATTTCTAAGATAATAGAAACCAAATTATGGCTTCCATAACCACAGAGTTCTGAAGGAAAACTAGGATTAGAGTGGTGGAGTATAAAAGGAAACAGTATTACATTTCTTTTCTTCCACAACAGATGGTTTTCAAAATTACTAGTTTATTACTTAATAAATTGAGAGTTAATTTAACACCATTCCAAGATTGTCTTTCAAAAATCTAAATTGATTTAAATTAATTTAATTAATTAATTTTAATTAAAACTGAAAGCACAAAACTTCTTAAAAAATTTTCGCCAGAAAATTAGCAAATAAAAATAAATGTTATGTAGCACAAATGAGCAAACTAAAAAAGCAGGTACAAAAATAGCAAAAATAAAAATCATTAAACAACAATTGTGAAGTATAAGCAACACATCTAAAACAAAATAACACAAAGAAGCTTAGAACAATTTAGGTGACAAAAAGCAGAAAAGGTAACTCCAAAAGAAGAGCTCTAGAGGCAGCTTTTGTCTGTATAAAATAATTAGAAAGGAAAAACAACATGTATGTTTACACACAAAAGCTATAATCAATGCTGAAGGTAAAGTGAACAACATAGTACTTATAAGGAAGCAAAGTCATAGAGAGACTGATGAAGATACAATTATATTGCAAGAACATTGCTCTCAATCTATGACAGAATACATAGGCAAAAATAAAGAGATAAACTTGATAAAAATTGAGAAAATTGAGAACTTGTTTCACATATTCACTTTTTTAGAATATGTGATTGTATGCTTGAGACCCAAGAAAATAAAAATTTAAATAAGGTGAATAAATATAAGGTAAATATACAAATATTTATATATTAGAAATTCTGCTTAAGATGGTAGAATAGGCTGGTGCCAGAAAGCAGAAACCTTCCCCCAAACAGAAATGTGGGATAAATATAATTTTAAACTGTTCATTCATAGCTGAAGTCAAAAGTAAAAAAGCAAAATCTCCACGGGTCACAAAGGAAGCGCAGGAGTCATGAGAGGGACGACAGATTGAAGCCTTATGGAGCAAGTGAACCAGAGCTATAGCTCTTAGGGGCTGAAGTTAGAATGCTTCCATGGTGATGACATGGAGATCAAGGCCCTGGGACTAAAACTAGAACAGTCTCCCCATATAAAATGAGGCGCTGGAAAATGAGAAATCATAGTTGTAACAGGAATAAAGAAAATTCTGCCTGCTTATCATTGGGCATGGCATGGAATGGGGCTTTCATGTAAGTCCATGGTAAGGGTAGGAGGAGACAGAGTCTCTGTTAACAGATGATATGATACTATATATATTAAAGACTCCACCAAAAACCTGTTAGAACTAATAAACGAATTCAGTAAATTTGCAGGATACAAACTCCATATACAAAAATCAATTGCATTTCTATACAATAACAATGAACTATCAGAAAGAGAAATTAAGAAAACAATCCCATTTACAGTAGCAGCAAAACAAACAAACAAACACAGGAATAAATTTAACTAAGGAGGTGAAATATTTGTGCACTGGAATATAAAAGATGAAAGAAATTGAAGAAGATGCAAATAAATGGAAAGATATTCTGTTCATGGATTAATGCTTTTAAAATGTCCACACCACCAAAGCATTACCCAATCTACAGATTCAATGCAAACTCTAACAAAATTCCAGTGGCATTTTTCACAGAACGAGAACAAACAATCCTACAGTTTGTAAGGAACCACAAAAGACCCCAAATAGCCAAAGAAATCGTAAGTGAAAAGAACAAAACTGGAGGCATCACACTTCCTGGTTTCAAACTATTACAGAGCTATCATAATCAAGACAGTATGGTTTTGGCATAAAAGAGACACCAGAGAGAAAACAAGATACCTATGAAGAAACATCAGATTGACAATACACTTTTTTAAGGCAACCCAAATGCCATTAATTAATATCGTCAAAGTGTTTAGGGAAAACAGTATTTAATCTAGATCCATATACCCAGTTAAAATATTATTTAAGAGTAAAGAAGAAATTACATTTTCAAACATACAGAGGTGGCTAAGAGAGTTTACTAGCCACAGCTACTCACTTCAGCAAGAAGGAAATAAATTCACAAAAAGGAGTCGAGTGCAAGATTCAACAATGAGGGCTTCCCTGGCGGTGCAGTGGTTAAGAATCCGCCTGCTAATGCAGGGGACACGAGTTCAAGACCCAGTCCAGGAAGATCCCACGTGCCACGGAGCAACTTAGCCGGTGTACCACAACTACTGAGACTGTGCTCTAGAGCCCGTGAGCCACAACTACGGAGCCCGGGTGCCACAACTACTGAAGCCCACGAGCCCTAGAGCCCGTGCTCCACACCAAGAGAAGCCACCGCAACGAGAAGCCCACACACCGCAATGAAGAGTGGCCCCCGCTCGCCGCAACTAGAGAAAGCCCACGCGCAGCAACAAAGACCCAAGGCAGCCAAAAATAAATAAATAAATAAATAATTTTTTTTTTTTTAAGAGTCAACAATGAGCAAAGAAATTGGTAAAACACCTTGGAAAATTTGAACAGGCATTAATTGTCCAGTGATAACAACAGCAATAACAAAAACTCTGGGGCTGAACACATGGTGAGACTAAAACAACAGATAGCAGTGATTTTAAATACGGCGAAGTTCAGAGAGAAGTTAGAGCATTCTTTTTTCTTTATTCTGGATAAGAATAGAGAGATTAACCTCGAACTTTTTAGCAAAATCTGCTGGTAAAGCATCCATATTAAAATTTGGAGAATAACATATAAAGTAATAGAAGTAGATAATTTCCAAACCCAAAGGGTGGAAGTGGGGGAAAGCAAGAAACAATAAAACTTGATCAGACCAACAGAAATCAGTGCTTTGATGACAGTATGCATAACAACACATTGCATTGTGCAGCAAGGAGAGAGGAGCGCTCTCATAGACTGCTGGGGGGAATAGAGACTGGAACCTTAGTTCTGGAAAGCAATTTAACTGTATATGTACTAGAGCCATATGAGTTTTCATTGCTCACTAATTCAACTTCTTGGAGTTTATCCTAAGGGGGGAAAAGCAAAGATGTAGAGAAGTATTTATATAGAAAGATGTTCATTATGCCATTATTTATACTGGTCAAAAATTGAAAATAGCCTAATGCTCAGCATTAATTGAGCTTTAGACTATCCACTCATAATTTTGTGCTTAATACATGCTTAGTAAAGTAATAAAATAACCGTGACATAATTTTAACTGAAAAAAAAAGCAGATTAATAAAACTAGTGGCTACCAGTGGCGAGAAGGAAGGGGGGAGGGACAAGATAGGGGTAGGGGATTAAGAGATACAAACTACTATGTATAAAATAAATAAGCAAAAAAGGACACATTGTACAGCACAGGGCAATATAGCCATTATTTTGTAATAACTTTAAATGGAGTATAATCTATAAAAATATTGAATCACTGTGCTGTACACCCGAAACCAATATAGTATTATAAATTAACTATACTTCAATTTAAAAATTTACTGAATTGAAAAAAGCAGATCAGTAAAAAACAGTTGACACTTATTGAGTGTTCAGTATGGGTCAGTCATTTTTCTGAGCCTGTATTTGTATTACCTATTTTCATTCTCATTACAACTCTTTAAGGTTGATACTGTTTAAGGTTGATACTGTTACTGTCCTCATTTTATGGGTGATTAAATTGAGACCCAGAGCGTTTAAGTGATCTGTCCAGGCTCGGGCAGCTAGTAGAGCTCTGACTCGCACGCAGGCAGCCCAGCCACAGCTCTCAAGCTCTATATCACAGTGCTACCCTGCCATCCAGTATAAGCTTGATTGTGTGTGTGTGTGTGTGTGTGTGTGTGTGTGTGTCTGTGTGTGCAAAAATACTTCAATTCTCAGTGTAAAAAGTGGTTATAGCTCAGTGGGGGGGTTGTGGATGATTTCCAATGTCCTCACACTTTCTCTATTGTCATGATTATTATCAGTGCTTACTCTTCTATTTTCCAGTTATATATATACATATGCGTATGTGTATATATGTGTGTGTATAACTTCTTCAGATCCTGTTCCATCATAGGTTATTGCAAGATGTCGAATGTAGTTCCCTGTGCTGTGCGGCGGATCCTTGGTGTTTGTCTATTTCACGTGTAACAGTAATGCTTCCTCTTGCTGTCTCACAGCGCTTCCTGTTTAGGATAGAGCAACAGGCCCATTTGGCAGCCCTTCTGTAATACTATCCAAGTAGGGTGTTTGCTCCCCAGGGCATCGCAGAACTGTATGCACAGGGAAACCAGTAAATCGAACGTGGGGTTCTTAAACAACTTTTGGCTGTGAGCCTCTTGAGAATTTGGTAGAAGCTGGGTACCTTCTGTACCAAATGCACGTGTGTCTAAAATTTCAGGAGATTCCCAGATTCCCAGTAGCCAAATGTAGACCAAAAGTCTCTGCCCTAAGGTTCACAATGAGCCAGGCAGCGGCAATTACTTAGACCAGTGTGGAAAACAAGGAAGAAGGCATCTCCCACGTTTCTCCCCGGCTAAGGTGTCTGTGAGCTCGTGATGCTCGCCAGTGTCCGTGTTCCTGTCCCCACCCCTGGGTGAACGGACCAAAGCAGTATGAATTTAAATCTGTAAATATAAAAATTATATTTTGGTCACGGTGGTGGGGTCAGGGTCATATGACACATGAGAAGGGGGTGGCAGCTCAAGTGAGGGCACCAAAGGGACTGGGTCCAGGGACAGTGCTCCCCACTGCCTTAGAGTAGGTATTCAGGAAAGACCCAGGATGTAGTAAAAGATAAACGGAGAGCTAAGCTACTTTCTGTTGCCCAATATATTATTGATGAGAGACCAAAGCTTGCATTTAATAGCTAGAAAAATCTGAACATAAAAATATAAAGGATAGTCACCACTTTGGTAAAAACAGGTTTAGTCCAAGTGTAAGGGAAAACATAGGTCCTTTTCTGTTAGGCTGGGCAAATATTATAGAGAAGAAAGACACACAAGTCGGTGGGGGGGTGTAGTATGTGAATCCAAGATTGGAAAAACCTTGGAAGAAAAACTGCCCAGGTTTTCCATTTTGCACAGTTCCAAATAGAATCTGCATCAGAAGGTGCTTCACGCCCTGCCTGCCGGTGCATTAGGCAGAACTATATTTCTCAGCATACAGATGAGATGCCATAAAATTCATGCACTGCTACAGCTCATTTACATTGTTTCTTGGGATTCCCCATAGATCTTCACCCAAAGCATGCAATTCAACAAGCTCAGTTTTCTGGCTTCCTAATCCACAGAAAATTAGGAGAAAGGGTTTTGAAGCAAGCCCACTAACAATAGCCAATTAGTAGCCAAGAGGAGAAAGAGGTACTAAAAGCAAAACAAAAGAATTAGAAAGTGTACATAGCGGGCGGTGTGGGCTGTGTAGCATGGGAACAAAGCCCATGAGTTCCGAGAATCCTCATCACGATAGTTATTTCACAGCCCGGGGCACGATAGCTAATATATTTACTGTTGTCAACATTTGTCGTTTTAAAAAAGTATTACACTATACTGGGCAAGGGTAGGGAGTACATAATGCATTCTAAGGGTTGTTTTTTTAAAAAAAAAAAAAAAAACACAACTGCATAAAATAAAATTTTAAAATTGGCTTCTAAAAAGCAACCCTCAACTATCTGAAGATTTAGCTTCTCTGGATGGGATGCCCTCTTCCCTTACGAAGCTGTAAGGTAAATGAGGCACTGCAGTGTTATTCTGCAGGGCTTCACAGATCAAATATCAAACTGAAATACTCTAGCTGTGGTGATGTGATCTACTAATCAGTATGCATGCTATAAAATGAGATGATGGATTAAGTCGTCAGAAACTCATGAGGAAATGCGTGATCAACATCAGCCATACAAACCTGTCAGGGTGAGGAGGGATCCGGAGCGGAAATAAGACGCCATTCGCAAAGAATGAGGCGGGAAGTCGGGCTTCCGCTCCCTGAGCTCTGCAGGGGAGGAAGCGCCCCGAACAATGGACGTTTCCGTAACACGAAACCTTCTCTCAACTCGGTCTTACGCACAATGACCCGCACAGAATACAGAATGTAAGAACCGAGCGAAAACAATGCACGTCATCTACTTCCACATCCTTGTTAGGGGAGGAAATGGGCACCTGAGCCCATCACACAGTGGATGGAGCCGCCACAGACCCCGCAGTAGTGACCCCCGTCCCGTGTCCTGGTTGCTCCTGCTACTCCCAGGACATTCTCTGTCCCCATTATGTCACGCTAAGGACCGCTGGGCAGGCGGTAGACAGAGCGTCCTCATCTCTTCCTCCTTCATTCTCAAGTTCAAGTGCACACAACTCTGGTCCCCTTGACAAGAATATTGCCACTGGGAAGAGTCTACAAAGAGCTTCTCCCCTCCGGACTCTCCATCGTTCCAGACTTCTCCCCGGCAGTCAAGAGGGCGCAGTTGGGCACTGCTCTGTACCTGTGGGTACCAAGGAGGAAAAGACACAGCATCCTGCCTCCGGAAGCTTCCAGAAGCATGGAGAGGTGTGCAGTAAAGAAGATGAGGCGGACGGGCGTTCGGGGAAGAACAAAGGAAGAGATCCGTGCTGCCCCAGCCATGGACAAAGCTTCTTAGTGTGGAGAAGAGCTTTGAGAGAGGAGTAGGGCCTGATCTGGCCTCAAGCATAAAGCCCAGATTCCTTGTGGCAAGCAAGGCCTTTCATTCCTGGCCTCTGCTTACCTCCCGAGCCTCGTCTCTCTCTCCATGTGAGCCCTTATAGTCTATGCTCAATGGGACCAACTGAGGCTCTTCCAACAAGGCTGGCTCTCTCTTCCCTGGATCCCTGCACTCTGTGGTCTTTTTGTCTCAAACGGCCCCCCTCACATTCCTCCCCTCTACCTGCTCGGTCCTCCTTCTCCTTCAAGTCAGAGAAGGCCTTCAGGAAAATGTCTCTGAGGCCCCAGCTTCCCAGTGGGTTAAACGCCTCTCGTCTGTGCTCCTCTAGGGCCCGTGCTCACCTCACTATGGGACCGAAGACTAACTAGTAGGAACTAGGTAAGCAAAGGTGGGAAAGAGCTTCGGTGAGTGAGGAGGGGGAAAAGGGGAGAGGACGCTTTCTCAGGTGGACAGTGTCCTTTGGATAAGGAAAGTAGTGCCAGATTCTTAAGGTTTTCTGTGGCGAAGTGTGTGGCAAAGAGACTGAATCAGTTTTGTTAGGGAGCCCGTAAGGATTCCTGAGCAGGGAATTTGTAATAAATTGTGAGCAATCAGAGGTGAGGTGACACAGTCGCCAGAAGCAGACCCCAGACATAACCAGGTATCATGAAGAAGGAGAAAGAGAGATACTCAGAATCAAACCACCAACCAGTCTTGTAGTCTTGTCCAGATTAAACACCTTCTATTTAAAATGAAGATAACGATTCTCCTTCATAAATTGTTGGGAGGGTTAAATTAACAACGTGGCGCAGGAGATGCCCATCGCCTGGGAAGCATTACGAATGTCGGCACACTCTCAGCCGCGAAGTCACTGGGTGTTACTTGCGGGAGTGCCATCTTTGAAATCAGATTCGGAGACACTCAGCAGGGAGTTATTAGAGACGGGGAAAAAACAGAGGCAAAGAGAAGAGAAAAATGACGAGAAACAAAAAGAGAATTTGCAAAGAAAAAACAACACATCACTTTAAAACCCTCACAACAAAATTTACCTTCTCTTTATTTTCCTGTCTGATGCTATGTTTCTCAGTATAGTAGCAATAACTTCTACTGCTTTATAGGACTCACAATAAATGGCTTCTGAGCTTGATTTACAACCTCAGCGAACTGTGGGCATTTAATCATCCCCAGCAGCTATTGAAGGTTCCGTATATCACCGTTCAGGAGCAATTATCTAGGAACCATATAAGGGCAGGAGAGCTGGGCGCTGGTCCTAGGACTGAGGTTCAGGGCTCAGGCACTGGGGGGTTTCCTTGGAAGCTCTACAGTGTGCTTCTTGTAAAGGGATCAAAAGATGCTTGCTGGCTGATTGAGGACTGGGCAAAGCAGCGAACAGCCCAGAAGAGCTTCAGATCATACAAGAAAAGGCCCTGTAGCTCGCAGTGCACCCGTTCAGCAAGTCCGCTTCGCCCTTGAGAAAATCTCACAGTGAACGCAGCACACAGACGGCACCGTGATTAAAAACGCCCTTTCTCCGTGCCCTCTTTTACCGCCGCTGGCCTCTTCAAAGAGCAGACCCAGGCTGTGCCCCCAACTGGAGCAGCATTTCAAGTTGAGTAAGTGAGCAAAGCTCTGGGTTGGCTGCTTTATCCAGGCCACGCTCCAGGAAGGAGGAATTTATTCTTAGACCCTCGAATTTCTAGGCATCAGAGGAGACTTCCTTACCTACAAAGTAACGAGTGTCATGTCTTTTAAACTCCTGGGTTGATAAGTGAGAACTTGCGAGGAGCAGGTGGCCTGGAAAGATACGCTGTCAATGAAAGCTTGCTCTCCTGGTTCCGAGGGCCCCCTCCTGCTGCAAACCTGCCCGGCCTTCGTCGTAACGGTGTTACAGGAGCCGCGTGACACCTGACAGCTGCCTGAGGGGCAGCCACCCAGTTAGGCAGGAACGGGCACTGCTGCGTCATCTCAGCGCGGAGACGCCGGTGTTGTGCCTTCCATTCCGTGCGCACGGGAGACGCTTCCAAGGGGCGTGCGTTCGAGGACCTGAGCTCGGTCGGAGGGGGTGTGGACAGCGGGCAGAGAGCAGCCAAGCCCTGGACTAAGCAGGATCGGGGTGTGGGTGCTGCAGGCTGTCTGACGAGGCGTTCTCACGGAGGAGGAAGGGGGTTTACAAGAAATATTTGAGGAACCACTTGACTAACCCACGTGGTGCGCCATACGGCCATCCAGCAGGTTGAGGGAGCAGAGTGAACTCTTCTAGCTTCATTTCCACGTCAGTCGCCAGCTTTTTAGAAGCACCTAACAGAGATGTAGTCCATTTTATAAGGTCTTGAAGCCAAACGAGAAATTCTATCTTGGGCATTTTACACTAGATCGACGTGGGAAAACCACCTGAATGATGGAAGAAAGGACACGGCTGTTTGTGTCCGACCCCTTCCTGCCTAGCACCTCATTTAACCCTCACAGCTCTACCAAGGGCACACGATTATTACCAGACAGTGAGGAAGCCGAAGGTTAGAGGAGTTACGTATCTCGCCAAGGTCACAGAGCTGGTAAGCTGTGGAGCTGGGGTTCTGTTTGCCAACTGAAAGCTGACTCATCCTAGTGGAAGGAACAGGTAGGCAAAGATGATGTTTTCGATCACAGTCATACTAGGACCACTTTCTGTGACGTATTCCAAGCAATATCCAGATTCTTTTGTTGGGCTGGGATTTTTAAAAAATCAAAGTTGTTTTTGTTGTTACTCTTATCATGGCCAAATAATTAGGGTTGAGATTGGACAGGATCTTCAACATTTGGTTTGCCACGTTTCTATGAGATTGGAGTACATGGCAACAGGATTTCCCTGTTAAGCTATGAGAGCCTTTTCAAGTCTTTGGGACCTTGAGTGACCGAGAGAGGCTTGCTCACTCATAGCTTGCTGAGAGCCCTCCTGGGTGTCTGATCGAATGGCCCCCAAGTTTGGCAAATGGGTTCTAGTGGTGAGCTATACAGAACGGTATTTGAACTATGGAGTTAGGTCTGAGATGCAGCTCGTTTTAGCCATTTACCAGCTGTGTGATCTTGGATGGGTCACCTAACCTCTCTGAGTCTCAGTCTCATCACCTGCAAAATAAGGATATGAATAGTGACTACCTAAGAGCATTACCGCCAGCCGCAAAGTAAGCACTCAACACTGTCCGATTTTGTGGTTGTAATACTCTCCTTCTCTTCGGTTCAACTTTGCTCATTGCCAAGGTCACAACAATTGGAAAACTAATCACTCCCAGAACGATGCTGGGAATGTTTCTGTAGGGAGAACAGACAGCGAGACCTTTTCCTGAACCTGCCTCGATAGGGCCTGGGACTGGGGAGGAGGGCTGCCTCACGGCCCCGGTGAGAAGCACAAAGTCCACCTGACTTGCCTCCCCCTTGGCTACCCAGCATTCAGCACTGACTTCTTAGAAATCTGGCCCCTTCGTTCACAAGTTCTTTATACTTAGGACAGTAAAACTGAACGCGGTGTAGACCCCCCGCTGCTTGTAAAAAGCTCTTTTATGCGCTTGCAAAAAGCTAAAGGCGAACCTCCATCAGGTGGCTTATTTATAGTTTGAAGACTTACATCCCACCTCCTAGCTCGGGGTTTTACTCAGAAGAGAAAACCCACCTAATGCACATCTCCCACCACCGTGCAGTCGGGACGCAGGCCACGCCAGCCCTTTGGAGGTGGCCACAGCTCAGCAATAACGGGTGGCGTTTGAAGGAGCTGGATCGCCAGCATATCCATTAGATCCATTACGTCTGGCGTGAGGGGACAAAGAGCAGCTGAGCACGTGTCCAGAAACACGTGGTGAGTGGGAAAGCGCCTGCTCCCTAAGAGCAGGTAGAGTCTCTTTGCAATGATGTTCTCATTGCAGAGTAAACATGGCAGTGTCCTTGCTTTCAGAACTGTGACAGCAGGAAGGTCAAGTACCCTAGTATCATTCATCTTCCTGTCGTTTCACACCTGGAGGGACTGGGGTGGGGGGGCGGCTTGCGTGAGATGCCACTCTGGGATGCGGAGCTCCTTTGGACCTTCAGGAACTCGCCCAGAGCTGGTCAACTGTAACCGCTCAGCTCGCCTCTGGAGTGCGTGGAGGGCCGGGCGAAGCTTGGATTCATCCCGCTAAACAACAGCAAGTCTTACAGTCGATAATTACACTCTCAAGTGGTAAACAATACTTGTCTCCGTACACTGAACGCTAACGGTGTGTCAAAGACTCCGCCAAGTGCTTTGCCTGTATTATCTCGCATCCCCACAGCAACCTCAGCTAGGGTTACTGCCAGGTCCCATTTGAGAAAGCCGAAAACGTAAAGAGCTACATCACCCAAAGTCACACGGCTCACAAGTGGTAAAGCTGGGATTGAACCATACTCTCAATCACTGGTCCCTAACCTATGGGCCCAAGTCTCATAAGTACCATCTCATGAGCAGTCCAAAAAATGCACACGTGCCCAAGTACTTTCCGCAGCCTGAATATCACACTACAGGCCCAGCTCCTATGTGTACTGTTATTTTTCAAGTGTTACTAATGCTACTGCGTTGAGTAAAATACTGATCACAATAGTTAAAAAAAGACTAGCAAGTCTTGTCTGTTGTTCGGCACCCCACCCACTTTCTTATTTGCTCAAACTGAAGTGATGGGTCCCTCTCCACTCCCTTTCTTCCCACTCTTACCAGGGACTAGACGGGCCCTCCCCATTGAGCCTCCAGATTCATCTCAACTTCTGGTGCACCCAACTTGCAATGCTCACCCTTCACTGTCTGAGCCCCATTGGGGCTCACGAGGAACGGCTTTGTTGTTTACACCGAGCCACCCTGGGCTTCTTGGCTAGGAGAGGGGGCTGAAAGGAGGCTGTGAAAAATCTTGCATTGGGACCCTAGGGCTGCTTTGCCACTTAGCAACACACCAGTGATTCAGATTTTGATTGTAAGAAGCTCTGGAAGCTTTGAGTTCAGGGTAGGAGTGAGACCATAGCGAGGCTTTCGTGGGAAAGCGTAGTCTTTCTATTCAGACAGACAAGAGAAGCATGTCATCTCTTTTATAGACGACCTACACACGTAACATAGATCCTTGCAGGACTATGGTAGGAATTAGAAATTATATGTATCAAACACTTGGCACAGAGGCAATTAACAAAGGGTGTTATTGACATTGGTGTTAGGACGTTTTTAGACACGCCCCATCAGGGGTTCTCACAGTGGGTTCTAGCTCCCCTAAGGGCTCTGGAAATATGAAGGTGGTCGTTCAGGTGAAGACGGTACCTGGGACAGAGGATGCTAGACATTCCCAATGCTGGACACAGTCCTGCACGTTCAGAACTAAGCCGCGTCAAAGGCCAGTTGTGCTGCTTTTGAGAATCTCTGCTCCTAAATCTTAGGTCCTCTGCACTGTGGGCCACTGTCTTCATCTACACCCTTGTCTACCACCAGGAAATCCACTGACAGCCTTTCAGAAGCTCCATGGATATTTTGAAATATCTAATCACTCAGGAGCTGAGCAGTCAGCTCCAAGACTTGGAATTGGAAGCCTTGAGTCTCAGTTTTTCCATTGATGAGTCATAATGCTCCTTGATTAGAAAGTATCCTCTCCTCCCCAAACCTCTTCTTTGTTGTTTGTAACTTAGTGACGCTGAAACTCCTCAAATGGTTACGAGCATCCAATCAGAAAACGTACGTGGAAATGCTTGGGAACCATAAGGTCCTAACGGCGGTATGGAGAATGGATGTACGGAATTATGTGCTGTAACCTAACTGACCGGGAACCAACTTAAAGCTCTTCCCTTGAGAAATCTGATTGGCCTGAGCAGCGCTGCGCTGAGCCGTATTGGAACGCAAAGCGCAAGGAAAAATCAATCATTCTTATCCTGCCTTCTTGAAAATTTTGATACTCTGTTCATCAGGAATTTTTGTTTGCGTTAATTTTGATTCTAAAAAATATTTTATGACAATGTTATTTACTTTGATTAGTGAGTGTTTTGGTGCCCCCTTCAATCCTGCATCCCGGGCAAATGCGCCAACCCCTTCACCCTTGTCCCAGCCCTGGGGCCCAGGCCGTGGCTCAGCCTCCCTGGTCTTCAATCCAGACGGTTGTGCTTCAGTGCAAATCTTTTGTCCCTGGTTCTGTACTTTGGGGAAAGAGAGCCTGCAGGATTCGTTGCCTTCTTATAATAACTCTATAGACTCGAAGGTAGTAATCAAGCTGTTCGTCAGCTGCCTTTTCTCTCTACTAAATTACCCTAATGTGGTTCAGCCTCCTCAAAGAACCAACTTTTCAACGAATTTTCCACCTGGCTGCTGGTTTTTGAGCTTTCAGTTGTGGGAAACAAACAATTTACTGACAAAAGAATGTCCAGTGTAACTTTATATGTTTTGATTCACAATGCATTTCCAGTTGTTTTTTCCCCCATTCAAGTACTTGGGGACCAGCTGGTCGGCACATAGCACCAGCAGATTAATTACTATTGTGGGGCTTTTATTACCTGGACTGCCCCCCTCCCGATGCTTTTCTGATATCCTGAGACTATAGTAACCATAATAGGTGGGGACACTAAGACCAGGTGACTTCTTAGAGCCTGCCAAGCCACACTGAGCCACCAGGGAGGACTTTGGAGCACGGTGGCTGGGGGTCTTCGCTGTATTGTCTCTACTTTTCAGGAGCAGGAATGTTAGTAATGGCGTCACATTCTGCTGCCCTTAGAAACAACATCTTGTGACCTGATATCCTAGATATTTGCCTGCTTTGAGTTTTTTTCTTAAGAAGCAACTGCCATCTATTGACTGGGGCTAGTCTCTGACCGTGGTCATCTCCACTTTACAGGGGAGAAACTGAGGATATTAAGAATGTAAGCAACTTGCTCAGGATCACATAGCTGGTTAGGAGGCGGCTGGCCGTCTGGCTTCAGAGTTGGTGCACTTAATCACTCTCCTATTCCGCCCCTTGGACACCAACAACTAGAGTAACTGGGGTTAATCCCTGCAACAGTTCCACATGCCAGATACCAGACCCATTTCCATTTGATAATATTGAGGCTCCAGAAAGTAAAATAACCTGACCAATTTTAGCTCTTCTGTTAACTGAGCAAAATCCAGAAAAAAAACAGATGAGTTCCTCTGTGCTCACATTTTCCCCTTCGTGGGAAGGGCATCTTCCTGGGCAAATCAGGCTGTGCGGCCCCGTGCAAGTCTGCAGCTCAGAGAGAAACAGGAAGTAGATGTCTTTTTTTTTATCAGGTCTTAGGGGACAAGTTGGGGATTCTTGCCAATGTGGTTATGAATTTAGGTGAAAAAGATCAAAAGGCTCGTTGAACAAGAGTGTCTCCTTAGGTCCCCGACACACACCAGGCTGCTGAGCTGAAATGTACCTTCTGCTGACCCTGGAGGTGCCAGCTTCATTGTATGAGTGCGTGGGTGGGTGCTGATGTAATCTAACTCGTTTGGGTTCAGCCCGGCAGCCTCAGGAGAGACAGAAGTGGTCCGAGGAGGCCAGTTTGTGCTCGGAGACCCCTGTGCTCTGCGGGCCACACCTAACCCTGGAGGGTAGCACTTCTCATCACTCACTGTTCTGGGCTCTTGCTCAGGCTGTCTGGGTCTAGATGAATGAGATTTGCATCGTTTTAATAAATATTAATAACCATTTTAATCTCAGTAAACCTTTTATATGAGACGTTCAAATCACTTTCCAGTCATCTCGGGCTCCCCACAAGAGCGGGTAATCATTTTGCAAAGCTGTGCTAACTCTTCAGCACCCCCCCCGGGTTCCATTAGGCTAGTTCTGTGTGACAGGGCACACGCCTGTGTGACAGGGCACACGTCTGGGGAGAAAGCTAACAAGGGCTGAGGGTGGGCAAGGGGTAGGTCACACTTGTCGGCCCACTTCTGTTCTCAAATATTGTGCTCCCGTCTCTTATTTTTAACTTATTTACCATCTGTGCTCTAGTGTATTTGTACTGGGAGGTTTAATAGTGTTTGTGATGATACTAGAAGCTCGCGTTAATTGTTTACCGTGGGCCAAGCAATGCGCTGTGTACCTTAAATGCCTTGTTTCATTCAGTCCTCCCACTACATTATTCAATAACCATCAAGAGGTTGCTTGTGCCAGGTCATATAACCAGTAAATCACATGACAGTATCCAGGTTCAAACTGAGGTTTGTTTGCTTCTAATCATCTTTGGCTCTCAGTAAGATAGCCTTATCGTTCACCTTCTTGTTAAAGCCAAAGTGGTTTGGAACAAATAGTATTCTACAATTTGAAACAAACTGCCTCAAGTAGACCCAGCTTTGGGAGGGCTAGGAGGGGTGGAAGAAAGAGATTGTGTGTGTGTGTGTGTGTGTGTGTGTGTGTGTGTGTGTGTGTGAGAGAGAGAGAGAGAGAGAGAGAGAGAGAGAGAGAGAGAGAGAGTGAAGAAAGGGATTACTTCAAAGAACCTAGTGAATTAGGAGCCTATAAAGTGAATTTTAAAATCCCTCTCCGTCCATAGGATCAGGCTGAATGAGCTTCACATTCATGAACCATTAGAGCTAGAAGGTATCTCAGGGATTACCTAGTTCAAGCTTTTTATTTTACACCTGGGGAAACTGAGGAACAGAGATGTGAAGTAATTCTTTCAGGCTTATCTTAATCATAAAGATTTGAAGTATTCCCTTAAAGACTTGTTTCTTCTTGCTTCTTGACACATTTTGAGGTACATACAGACCAAAGACTAATACGAAACAAGATATTTCATGATGATTTATCTCCTCACGTGTGAATCATCGCTTACTGGTGTTCTATGCATCAACTGTCTTAGCAGATACAAGTTCTCCAACACGTTCAGCTAAGCCCAAATGAAGTCAGCATGATCATTCTCCAGAGTCATCAGATTTTTCTGTTTCGCAATCCAAAATGTTCGTGTGCCCTTTTCGAGAGGACAGCCGTTCCCTCTAGTTTAAGACTCATGTCCTGTGTTGACGGTTTACGTCTCAAAAGGAATTCTCCTGTGGTAGATGGGAGTTAGCTGTCTATGTGTTTGCTCCATAACTGGACAGTGGGTGGCCCAAGGGGTTGTTTGCTGGAGGGACCTTGTATTTTCATCGTGTTCATCATGTCCTTGTGCCTTAGCACAAGCCCTGGCACAAAGTCTACACTTGTCACATGTTTGTTGAGTGAATGATATATGCGTGAATGTAAAGACCTGGAAATCTTTCTCATCAGTAGAGCATTGTAACAAGAGGCTCATCCTTAATGCTTATGGAATAACAGAACAGAGACACGGCAGGGCAGCCCAGGCCTAGGTGCAGACCTGAACAATCTCTAGACTGATAGTGTTAAAACATTCAAATGCCTTTTCAGGGTTACATTGCTCTATTCCAGTTTATCAGCCAGAAAACAGCCAGTGGTCCCTAAGGTGTCCCATACTAATCATCATTTTTAGGAGGAGGAATAGTCCTAAGGGGGCACTAAAGGGGAGCCCTAGGAATTCCTTTTAATTCTGTTTGGGGGAGGGGCTCTTTGGTATATTTTTAAAGTTAAATTGTATGTCTCCCCAAATACCATAATTTCAATACGATCCCCCTGTGAGAGCTCAAGCCACAGGTGAAGTTTTGGAGATTAATTCATGCATTCTTTTGCATTCAACATTTCTTGCCTATTGGACCACGTGCCCAAGAGATAAACATGAAAAAGGCACAGTCTCCTGCTCTTAAGGAGCCTGCAGCCTTGGGAGGAGGGATAAGAAAGAACACATGGGCGAACACGCAGTTACAGCAAAGCCAGGCTACGATAACTTGCTCTCAGGTCAGCCCCACTCTGTACTTCACTAGTTGTGTGACACTGAATGAGTTACTTAGCTTTTCAAGACCTTGTGTCATCAAATGTAAAATAGGGATCATAGGAACACCCATCATGCAAAGTTCTTGAGTGGATTAAATGAGATAATATAGGTACATATAAATGCTTAGCAGAGTATGTGGTATGTTTTTAAAAATATTAACTAAAGTAACAGTGGTTCTTATACTCCAGCTGTAAATACTTTAACGGAAATACGTGAGCAGAGGAAGGCACCTCACTGAAACAGGTTGGGACGGAAGGTAAATAACAACTACCTTCCCGCAGAACCAGAGAGATAGGTGTGAGTCGGTGGGCAGGTTATGTCCAAGATGGTTGGACTTGGCATAAGCAATGGTTGATCCCTCCCTTAAGTAGCTGGTGGGACAAGTCCAGAGGCTTGGAGGCATGTTGAAACCTCAGCTATGTAAGACAAGGCTTACACTTCCAACCAGCAGGACCAGAGAACACGAAAAAGGGCAGAGGGTGAAGAAGAGCAGGCGATGAAGGTGGTGGATCATAAAGAGCTTTACTTTACTTTGAAGCCCTTGCGGGTCACTGCAGAATTTTAACGAGAGGAGCGACGTCACGGAATTTTGGAAGGGTCACTCAGATGGTGGTAAAGACTAGAATAGCTCAGAGGAGACGAGACCAGAGGCGGGGGCTCCAGTCAGGAGGCCGTCTCAGTGATGCAGGTGAGAAATAACGAGAAATTGCACGAGGGCAGCAGCCATGGGGCCAAAGAGAGTGAAGAGATTTGAGGTGGTTTTAAGAAGAAAAGGGGTAGGACTTGGCGATTAATTGGATGTGAGGCGCAAGGGCAAGGAGCGGTCCGGGAAGACACCCAGATTTCGGGCTCGAGAGACTGGATGGGTGCAAGAGCGGGGAGAGCGGGAAAGATGCTGCACTCAGTTGGGACGTGTTGAGTTTGCGGTTCTTTATAGGACTTTCTGGGAGAAATGGCTGGCAGGCGTTTGGATGGGAAGGTCTGGCATGCAGAAGAAAGGTCAGGTATTAAAGTCATGGAGAGGATCCAAGAAATTCGTTCATGTGTTAAAAACACTTGACCTAAAGCCATCTACTGAATCCATTTTTGTGGTTGTTAAAGATGAGAACCTTAAAGACAGACTCTAGGGTTCTTCTGGAAGACCAGGTTTCAAGTTTATTAAAATAAATGACCCACTTTGATGAATAGAATAACTTCTGAGGTCTCTTATAATTCTAAAACTGTGATTCTTTTGTTCCAAAACATTGCTGTGGATCTGTAATCACCTATTGATGACAGTAAAAGACCTGTGGACTTAAAATTCTCTTTGTGGACGTGCAGCATATATACTTTTAAATAAGAGCCCATTATCTGTAAAGGCACATACAGCCCCAAACATGCAGTGACAGTGCTCATGAAAAGGAAACAGTCAAATAAAGACACTATATCTACATTTACCTACTCTGATCCCAGTTGGCTGCAAACAGCAGAAGAAGCTTTCTGCCACAGTGATCCCGGTTTTCCAGCACTCCAGGGAACCCATCGATGAGGGCCCTCTTAATGCCAGGATCATCAGCCTTGAAGTTTTTGAACATGTCCAGGTTTAGCTGGCGGTACTGGAAGTACTGGGCCAGGAGTCTAAAGGCATCTGCTTGGTGAAACTTCCTGGCTCGAAGAAATCTCAGGATGAAGGCATCATCTGTGCGTAAAAATCCAATGTCAGGCCTGGTGATGATCATGTCCCTGACTTGCTGAATATCCTGGTGTAAAACATCTGGGTTTTCATTCAGTTCTAGGCGAGCTTTCTCTATAGTCTCTGGGCTGAGTCCAGCCTGCAAATGGGTCATCTTGGCCAGATCTCCTTTCCAAGTGCTTAATTTCTGATGTTTGGGAAGAAAAGACACTGGTTCCATTCACATGATGGTCCTCTGAAATTGTGGCCCATTCAACAGTTTTTTTACTACCAAGCTGCCACTGAGACAAATTAGAGGGTCTTCTTTCTGTTCCTGGAAAGCAGTAGACATTCAGGTCCTATGTGGTGGCAGCCATCCCAAAGAGAAGCAAAACCAAGGCCATCGCTTACTGCAAAACAAATGCACACAAGAGAAACAAACAGAGATGATACAAAGAAAGTCTGGGTAAGTTAATTGGAGCTCAGAAAAGCAGTATATTATGCTGCAGATCTGATTAGAAGAATAAAGCGTATATTTTCTTTAAAAGAGGATATTTGGCATAATTTTATTATTGACAACTTCAGTGTGTAATATGCAAGTATTTGCAATACGTTTAGGAAGTTTTTAGTTACATTGACTAGTTAACATGATAGTGTATGGTCAGATTAGTAATAGATTGCTTTTTTATGAATTACCCAAGAAGAGAGAAAAATCCTCCTGTGTTACCGCCTGCTTTATGGGGCTATTCACAAGCCTCTTATCCAGAGACATTACGGCCTCCCATTAGCTTCTTTTCTCAAAACAGTTTCTTTCACAGAAATACACCCTCCCCCAGCTGTTTTTAAAGGCAGCCATTTGCAGCTTAACAATAAGAAGGGACTTTTAAAAGTCACGCTCTTTTCACCCCTCGGTACCTAATTACTCAAAACTAAACGCAGTGAACTGGAGCAGGGAGGGAAGGACAGGCTTATGGCTGGAAGCTTGACCTTCAGTAATCAAATTCAACAGCAGTGAGAAAGGGTCTCATGTGCGGACGTTTACAAGTGGCTTTACTATTCTGCTAAAGGCAAATGGACTTGAGGACCTCCCTGGCGGCACAGTGGTTAAGAATCCGCCTGGCCAATGCAGGGGACACGGGTTCGAGCCCTGGCCCGGGAAGATCCCACATGCCGTGGAGCAGCTAAGCCCGTGCGCCACAGCTACTGAGCCCATGTGCCACAACTACTGAAGCCCGTGTGCCTAGAGCCTGTGCTCCACAACAAGAAGAGCCACGACAATGAGAAGCCCGTGCACCGCAACCAAGACCCAACACAGCCAAAAATATAAATAAATACATTTTTTTTTTAAAAAAAGGCAAAAGGGGACTTGAAACTCTCGGTTGTCTTCCTACCTAACCTAATATCCATATGGACTTAAAAGTCATTTTTTCGTATAACTTTTCTGTTGTCCTGAGATATTATTTTACTTATGATAATGATGGTTTTTTTGTCTGTTTTGTTTTTCCCTTGGTGAAATTTTATTTATTTATTTTAATTTATTTTTTTATTGAAGTATGGTTGAATTATAATGTAGCGGTAATTACTACTGTACAGCAAAGTGACTCCATCATATCATGAATATATACGTAGTCTTTTTCATATTCTTTCTCATTGTGGTACATCACAGGATACTGAGTATAGTTCCCTGTGCTCTGCAGTAGGACCTTGTTGTTTTTCCATGCTATATATACCAGTTTGCATCTGCTCATCCCACACTCCCGATCCAACCCTCAGCCACCCTCCTCCCCCTTGGCAATCACCCGTTTATCCTCTATGTCCCTGATTCTGTTTGTTTCAAAGATAGGTTCATTTGTGTCATATTTTAGATTCCACATGTAAGTGATATCATATGGTATTTGCCTTTCTCTTTCTGACTTGCAATCCCAATCCTGGGCATATATCCAGACAAAACTATAATTCAAAAAGGTACATGCACCCCTATGTTCACAGCAGCACTACTCACAATAGCCAAGACATGGAAACAACCTAAATGTCCACCGACAAATGAACGGATAAGGAAGATGTGGTACATGTATACAATGGAATATTACTCAGCCATAGAAAAGAATGAAGTAATGCCATTTGCAGCAACATGGATGCAACTAGAGATGATCATACTAAATGATTGTTTTAATCCCCTTGGATTTTTCTATCTAAATGGTATACAGACAAATGCTCATATTGTTTGCGTCTTTCTCATTTTAAATGTAAGTGTTTAAGTTCTCTCAGACATTGGTTTGGTCTAACTTAGAAGTTCTAAAAATCAGAACATATTAGGTGTAAAAAAAACTTGCAGGCGTGCATTTTTTCCCTAGCTTTCCTAGATCAAACAGTATATGGAATAAGAGGCAGAATATTTACTTCCAACCTAATTATTAATGCCATATCATACAAAATAATTTTAAAGACAAAAATGGTTCTTTTTACTTAACTTAGGACTAGCAGTAATTTCTTCAGGGAGACCATCACCTCACACATTTCCGCTTTGTATTGCCTTTGCGATATGGAGGAGATGAAGATCAGTTCGGATAACTAGTATTCAGTTTCAAGAATGAATACAGAATAGTGAAAATTTGTACTTACAAGATGCTGGCCTTGTAAACTAATTTGTAAGGAAGTAGCATTTAGCTCTGTAATGTGCGAAAGTGAGAAGTGTAACAGAGTCTTGATTCTCACTGATTCTCAAGGACTTAGAATAGTAAAGGAAAACAGTGCTGTGCACTAGTCCCAGGATTGGAAGAATCTTTAAAATCCGTCTAGTTCGACATCCACCTGACTGTAAAATTCCCTCTCCGTTAGCCTCGCCACACCCCTTCAGAAGTCACCTCCACGCCCACTGCGGTCTACCTTGGATTGCTCTCGCCAGCCAGTGACCAGGATGATCGTATAATGTATTATCCACATTTAGACACCAGGGGTCACTAATAACAACAACGCTCCACAACAGGCATAAATGGGGACGTGTCCAAGCAAACCCAGACACATGATCAGTCTGCTAGTGACTGACCTTTCTGTTGCTACCTCCAGTAGACCAATTTTTTTTTTTTTTTTTTTTTTGTGATATGCGGGCCTCTCACTGTTGTGGCCTCTCCCGTTGCGAAGCACAGGCTCCGGACGCGCAGGCGCAGCGGCCACGGCTCACGGGCCCACCCGCTCCGCGGCATGTGGGATCTTCCCGGACCAGGGCACGAACCCGTGTGCCCCGCATCGGCAGGCGGATTCTCAACCACTGCGCCACCAGGGAAGCCCTAGTAGACCAATTTTGGTAACCTCTTCCGGGCGGCCCCACCAGCCTTTGATGTTGATGACGTCATTCCTCTGAAAACTCTCCCATTTCCCCACTCTCTTCTGTGATTCCGTGTGCCCTGTTTTTCTCCTAACCTCTGTCCATCCCTGCTCCGTCTCCTGTGCTCACCACGCCCATATGCTATTTCCCAGGATCCAGCCGTGACCTACCCGCCTGCGGGTGGATAACTTCAGTCCGCAGCCCTCTCCCCTGACCTTCAGGCTTTCACTTGCGCATTCCAGCCGCTGGCTGATCACCCCCACTCAGCTGTCCCCCAGCCACCCCAGATTCAGTGTGCTCAAAACCGAACGAGTCACAGCTCCTCATCCTGGATCTGCACATCCACCTCCGTCTCTCACTGACTGACATCATCTCTGTATAGGTTCCCACGCTGCAAGCCTGCGAGTCAACTATTATTCCACCTTCTCCCTTACCGCCCACACCCAGGCAATCACTTCCATAATATTTCTTAAATCTTCCCTGTTCTTTCCATCCATTGTCACTGTCTCTGTTTAGACCGCGTCTCCGCTCATCTGTTTATTAGCTCTGCAACATTCTCCCTATGGTGCCCTTGCGGCCAACCTTGCCCTTCTCTTGTCCATTCTCTGTCCTACAACTGAAATCTGCTCACGTCACTCCTTGATTGGCAGCGATCGGTAGCTTCCAGTTGTCCTAGGATGAAATATAAAACTCTGTGACGGGCTTCCCTGGTGGCGCAGTGGTTGAGAATCCGCCTGCGGATGCAGGAGACACGGGTTCGTGCCCTGGTCCGGGAAGATCCCACATGCCGCGGAGCCTGTGCGTCCGGAGCCTGTGCTCCGCAACGGGAGAGGCCACAACAGTGAGAGGCCCGCGTACCGCAAAAAAAAAAAAAAAAAAACTCTGTGACATGGTTTCCAAGACTCTTCATCATCTGGTCCCTATCTGTCTCTCCAGATTCACCCTCCAGCCGTGCAGCCACACCGAGACACTTGTAGTTTCTTCTCTCTTCTCTGGGCTTGGCAAAAGATGCTCCCTCTGTCTAGGAAAACCACTGATTAACTCCTCTTTCCCCTTCAGGAGTCATCTTGGAGATCATTTTCTCCGAACCCTCCCTCACCTTCGGAGGTCACAGGTAGCCCGCCAGCCCTGAGCACACCACGTTTCATCGCCGCGTTCCGCTCTCCCTTCTCACTCTGAACTCCTTGCGCAGAATCTCATTAGTTAACCTGGATCTTACTCACCTGTGTGCCCCCAGCACGGCGCCCGGCGCACAGAGGGGCCGTGCCGCGGGCAGAGCCTCTGGGCTGTGTTCACTGCCTGTTCTCAGTGCCTGGAGCCGCGCCTACGCTGAGTAGGTGCCGCATATCTACGTACATATAGAACCACGTACTAGAGTAGTCAAGATGTATTTTTAACGAATAAGCGGTTTCCCCTTCTGTTTGGGTACCTCCAGGACTGTTTTTCCTTAAACGAGGGTGTGGCAGCTGCCTTTTAATTTCCTTCCTCATCTACAAAGTACTTTTTTCCTAGAAGAAGTTAGCCTAGGCACGCTGCACTTCAGATCATTGCCTCTTTGAAGCGTGCCGGGTGATACGCATGGTTCCAGCCATGCTGCAGCGTGCTCAGAGCACGAGGCACAATAGCCAGGGCTCGTCCCTGGCCGAATATTTAAAGCTGCTGGGAGCAAGTTACTTATCTTGCAGTTCAGGGAACTCAACATTGTTTCCAAGATAAATTACTATGAGTTCGAGGGGAGAGTTGAGGTTGCATTTTTCACGGCCCACTTCCACACATGGTTATGCCTCCAATCTATAACCACTGACATAAATTTGTTTCAATCTATATCTTCGTTCTGTGCTCAGCATATAGTGGAAGCTGCTGGGGAGAATACCCAAGCCAGGCTCACTGGGTTTCATACTTAGGATGAAATAGACATTTTCCATTAAAAGGAAACCCTTCATTTCAGAAGTCTGAATAAACTGCTACTAAAAATAACAGCTTCAATTGATAAGATTTAAGGCACCAGAAATGCTATGCTATACAAGAATGTTCTCCAGATGTAGCATTTTCAATTGCAATTTTTTTTTTGTTCACATGAAGGATTTGGTTCTCATTCAACTTTTCTGACTTGGTCAAACAAGTATAAAGGATACATTGGACTAGGTATCACCTGAAGAAGTAGGAGCGGTTTCTGTCCTGGTGGTAATAAGAATTGCTTCAATTTATTATGTATTATAACTGTGTTTATTATGTCCCAGGCGCTTGCATACTCTCTTTTGTATACAGTATATTATTTAATCCTTAGAACAACTATATGAGATGAGTATATTATTGTCTCCATTTTTCTGTTGAGGAAACAGGCACAGGAGATGGTAAATGACTTTCCCTAGGTTATGCAGTTACCAAGAGTCAGAAATGGGTTTAAGCTTAAGTAATATTTCTGCTGTCCCATGTCCTTTATGACTGTGCTATTCCATCCTTATATGTAGCAGAGAGGTTCTAGTATTTACCACTTAAGACCTATGCGACCTTCAGCCAGTTACCATCCCTGGCAGAACCTCACTCTCCTTCCCTACAGTTCCTTCCAGATTCACTATTCTCTAAGCCTAAATGTGCCTAAGGGGTTAACAGACATTTTTAGGTGGCCTCACACCATACCTTACAAATGTCCAGTTACCATCTTGTCCTCATATTTCCTCAGCGGATGACTGGAACTATTTTAAATCTACCTATCTATGACTTTCCCGGCTGTCATTGATTTTTGCTCTGCCTTTACGTATTTTCCTATGGCTAAAATGACAAATCAGAGGCCCTGCCATTCTATTTGAAGGACTGATATTTTGGCGCGCCTCGTAGAGTTCCAAGCATAGCCTGGGCGTTGAAATGTGCTTGATAACCCCAAAGGGCACTGTAGGTCCATTCCCGTGAGCCTCGGAAACTCTTCTTCCTCTGCTGGTTGGGTCCAAAACGATTATTTATTTAGCGATTGTTTCAAATACACGAAGAGTAACTCACTACACTCTCTGGGGAGCCCAGGGTAGAAGCTTACTTCCATTTCTAATCCATGCTTTTTCTAATGAACTAGAAATTTAGGTAGTGCTATTTTTGTATGAGGGGGAGGAAAGAAGAGTCTCCATATCATGATATGTGAAATCATGGCATCCATAGATTCCAGATTCATACTTCATCTCAAATTTCCATTAGAAGAAAATACATGTTTGTGTATTTCCTCATATGGAATTCAATCTTTTTTTAAAAAAATTATTTATTTATTTATGGCTGCGTTGGGTCGTCGTTTCTGTGCGAGGGCTTTTCTCTAGTTGCGGCGAGCGGGGGCCACTCTTCATCGCGGTGCGCGGGCCTCTCACTGTCGCGGCCTCTCTTGTTGCAGAGCACAGGCTTCAGACGCGCAGGCTCAGTAATTGTGGCTCACGGGCCCAGTTGCTCCGCGGCACGTGGGATCTTCCCAGACCAGGGCTCGAACCCGTGTCCCCTGCATGGCAGGCGGATTCTCAACCACTGCGCCACCAGGGAAGCCCATAAGTAATTCAATCTTAAGAAAGTGTATTTGCACACGCACACTTATAAACACATACCCTAGTCTTTATGAACCAAGAAGTCTAGGTGGAAAAATCATTTCAGAAAGTATAATAATTCAAATGAAATCTGTTTTGGTTATTTTATAATCTATTATTCTCATTTATTTCATTATCCTTAGAAACACACGTTAAATATAGGATAACAATCAGAATAATAATAACCATGTCTTATCTACAAATATGTACATATGTGTATTATTATTTCAAAGCATTTTACATCAATTCTCTTTTTTCATCATTACAATGATTCTGCAATCGGTAGAATAAAGATAATTCCCTGGGAAATGCTGAGAATCATGTGAAATAATGTGGGTTAAAGTGCTTTGAAAATGAAAAGCTCCAGTTTACATTTACTGTAATGTTCTTGTTGATATCATACTTCTCTTGTCTCCAGGTAGATAAATGGATGTTGAAGCCTAGAACAGCTAAGCACCAGGCATTAAGTCAGATAATGAGCTAGTGTTAAAAGTGAGGGGAAAAAACAGACAAGTATTTGTGACTACTTGTTTCGTGCCTCGGGCTTTGGTATTATATAGTCTAATCTCCACACCAACCTTTAAAGCTAGGTTATTACTTATTAGATACAAGGATAAATCAGAGATTTAGGTAGATTAAGTATAGCTGGAAGAACAAAGATTCATACCCAAACCTGCCTGACTCAAAGCCTGTGTTCTGTCCACTGCCCTACCCGGCCTCTCAGAATAGGTGCTTTCCCTTTACCAGCCTGGGTATCAGTGCTCTCAGACTCACTCACACAGCAAGCACAGACCTACACCCCATCAATCCTAAGCAAGAACATTTAAGAGATGTAAAGTTGGCCAAATTTGGGAGGAAAGAGTATATTGTTGTCATGACCAGAAAGATGAAATCTATAAATCCTAAATATTGTTTGCAACACAAGAACATCAATAACTAATGAACAAATACCTCAAATAGTTACTGCTTCTCAATGTTCTTGATAATACAAAGAACAGTTTTAAATACACATAAGTTTAAACTAATACAAATACAAAATGAGAAACTATACCTATATTTGTTTCATGGGTTTCTTTTTTAAGAAAAAGATGAAGAATGAATCTCAGTGATAAAACTTTCCACATGAAAGTCTAATCAACGACCTCAGCCATCAGTAAGTGTGAAAGATGTGTTTCAGAATTTTAAATGTATATTGAATTAGGTTAACCCTTATGGCTCTTCACCTTTCTAAAATCTCACTTCTAATTTTTTAACTGAATATGTATTTCCCCCTAGGAGTGCTGAAAGGGATTTTTACACTGAATGAAATAAAAAATAGTTGCTGCTCATATATCCAAACCAAAATCAAAAGTCACAGTGAGCAAAAATCTTTTTTTAAGTACAGTTCTATTTGAAAGCTTTCCTGAAAGATGATATGCTCCCTTACTGCCAGTGGAGCCTATATTTAAATCTCAGAGGTCGGTTGATTACAATATTCTATGGTGCTGACCAGAAAGGAATCTTATTTCCAAGTAATGAATGTGAGATTGACCATTAGGGTTTGTAGGACTTCCCTGCGTAAGCACCGGCCAGGGAACATAAGCCTTGTGAGTAACAAATTGAACCCCAATCCACTGACTTGCTATCAACCATTAGCCAACTTGTAGATACGAGCTCTATATCCAGGGCAGGGAGAGTAGTCTAGAAGGATAAAGGGGAGACCTTTAATCACCTGCAAGTGTAGCGTGGCCGGAAGTTAGCCAGCCCCTGGCTCATGGTCACCTTTCTGTTGCCTGTAGCTCAGTAGCAGCCCAGGGCTTGCCCTTGCCACAAAAACATTCGTCGTATAGACTCCCTTGGCTCCCTTTAAATAGCAACTAAACACACCGTCATCTGCCCCCATCTGTTCTTGCTCTTAAGAAAGATTAAAAGTCAATTGGAATGAGTTCTATCACAGTAGAGACACTGAGAGTTTCTACCCAAAATAGATGCCAGATCAGAATTAATAGGCTGGGACCCAGATGAAGTGAATTTCTTGACAAAGGATTGTGTCCTGTTCCAGGACAATCTATAAAATGTTTGTCCTTTTAGTTTGCTTCGGGGCAAATAATACAAGGAGTTGAAGGGAAAGACAACTTGTAAGGAAGGCATGGGATTTTTTTGGCCTCCTAACTGTGTTAGGTAGAAAAGTTTGTAGTTGAAGCAGTGGTTACGTTACACTTCACTGTATTTTCAAGAAAGGAAGTCTATAGGGGAAACATTATTGAGACATAGAAAATTAAACTGGAATGTTTTTCTGTGTCATTAAACTATCCCCATAAGAAGTCACTGGCAGTCAGTGCCCCAATTTATATGACAGATTCACTGTGCTTCTTCGGAGTATCAATGAGAAGGGAAGGAAAACAAAACCACTTGGAAGAAGGTATTTCTCTCCGACTCTTTCTGAGGAGGAGGAAGCGGAGGAATGTAAGAAAGGCAGGGCTCACTCAAAGATAGAGCCATTAAACCCACCGGCCCCCCCTTTGCACTCAGCGTTTTTCCCCACGTATCTGTGTGACGAGGGCGCTTTCTCTGGGAGGGATTTGGCAGACGAGGAAAGCAGCGGGAATCAGAACTAAGAAAACCGCCTGGCGAGAATGAGGAGCAGCAGAGGTTGGAGGAAAGGGGCCGTTGGCGTAACTTTCTCCTCAACGAGAGCTACGATTTTTGAGCTCTTATTGCCTCAGAACTTGGGGCGGTTTTTGCTTTGTTTCAGGGTGAGCGCCATTGTTTAATAATCAGACATAAAGGTGGGCATGTTAATAAAAAGAAAGAAGGCATTTGTTCTTTGCTTCTCAAAGTACGGTCCATGGGTTAGCAGCGCCGGCGGCTAATTAGGAGCTCGTTAGGAGTCACGGGTGTCAGGAGCCACCCAGACCTGCCGAATGGCTAGCAGAACCCCCAGTCAGTTCGGATGCACGTTAACGTTTGAGAAGCGCTGACCTAAAGGATTGACCATCAAAGGGGTTGAGAAGGTAGGTCAAACCCCCTGAATTCAGAGCTCACTCTGTCTGCGGACAGCAGTGCTACTTTGTCCAAGAGGAGAGTGAAAGCACTCCCAGTGTGCTTTTGGAGCACTGACACTCGTAAAAGACCACCTCATTAATTGTTCTCACACGTGCTGGCATGCTCTGTATACCAACCAAAAGCAGTGAAGCAAGGAAGGAGGAAGGAAGCAAGTGAAAGCAAGAGAGAGGGAGAGAGAAAAAGGAAAGAGGGAAAAATCTGACCTGTCGAAGTTTGATTTATTTTGTCCACACATAAGACTAGATGTCTTTTATTTACAGAGCCTGGGATTGGAGTTCCCAAGTGCCATTTCCAGGCCCACGGATTCTCTCTTAACTCCCTCCAAAACTACAAACTAGTGAACACTGAGTGCACTATGTACTTGACACACATACAGGTGTGGAACTTTACTTAGGACATTTGAGCCATAATACAGGCTGAACTGACATGATGTTATTCTAAGGAGAGTAGATGGAGAGAGGTCTGAACAATACCTTCAAATTGGAGATGTGGCGAAAAGGGTCCAGAAGACAAGAGTGGATCATCTCAAACACATATGGGGAAAACCCTACTGGCTCAGAAGTCAGGAAGAAGAAAGCTCACAGAGAATTAGCCCCCCGCATAGAAACTGTCATGTGATAACAGGTCCGTAAAGGGGGAGAATAGGGTTACCTGGCCAGAGACAAGATGATAAGGGGCTGTGGGAATCAGCAGAAATAGTGGAGAATAATGAACTTATTAACTGAATAAATGAAAGCTTTTTTATGGAGACAAGAGTGACCAGTTGATTTCTACATCCATGAGGAATCAAGCCAAAGAAGATAAACTTCCATTAAGCTAAGAAAAACTTGGATTGAAAAACAATCACAGTTTTCTCTAGAGAAATGTACACCTGGAACTGACATTGGAGGCTACAGTCTTAGAGTAATACTGTGGATCTTCTCCTGAAATTTAGTCCAGTAAATAAACAACTGGATAAAATGAACAATAATCAAAACAATAAAAATTCGGGAGAAAGATGTAATGGGGAAAAGATCCCTGTTAGCTTAAGGGGTATTTCTGGGCTGATTGCATGCGGCCGGACTTCATACTTTGTATACCCATTCTGCTGTGCTACGTCCTCTGGGTCACCATTTAACGGGAAAGCAGAGAAGCTCCAAGTCAGCCTGGATCCATTTACGAAGGATGCCTCTGCTGGGGAATTGTGTAAAATCGTGAATAGGCTTCTCAGGGTTACTAAGGTGTCCCTTTGTGAAACCTGCAGAAGTGAAAAGACACCACCCATTCTGGAGTTCTAGATTCCCCCATCGGGGAAATGAATGACCTTCTAGCTTTATACTCCATGATTCTAAAGGCTGCACCTCTCTGGGAACATGTCTACAGAAGTGTTATGACACCACTCTGCTGGAAGATGTGTTTTCTGTTCACCTTTAAATCCATCATAAAAATGAGAAAGTTCGGTTACTGAAAATATGGAAAAAGCAAAATATCCCTTAACAGAAAAAACAAAAGGGGAAGCCAGGACGGTGGCACTTTAGAAAAATTAATGAGCTCAGTATAATATCTTAGTCAAAGAAAAGCATTGCTTCTGAGACAGATGTCTGTAAATCTCATGGAAGCAGCATCGTTTTGAAATTTCCCCAGCCACAGGAAATTGTCTCAGGCACAGGAAGAAGTAGTATTGAAGGCACGACATTCCTGGCCAGAGTTTCTGGTTCAAGCAGCTAGAACTGGCAATGTATATATACATTTTCAAAGATTGTCTGGGCTGAACCGTTCTCTGCAGACAGATAAGGGAGTTTTAAGAATCTGGTTGCTTGGGGACTTGAGAAGTCCAGTTTACTGTGGATATTACCAATCTAAGGACAATATAAAGGTGACCAGATTTCCCTCCTCTCTCAAATCCATTTCACCAGATACTTTCACTAGTTTTCTTGGTTTGAATTCAAAAGTGAGTGAATGTTAGATGCAGATAGGATTAATTCATAGCAGTAAATAACTTTTGACAAAATGCTATTATTCCTCATTCAGGAGGAGTATTTGATGTGAATTTTTCCTCAAAACTTCTTTCAGCAGATCCTTGTTTGTGACTATTTTTTTTTTTTTGACAATGCCTCTGATAATGAGCAAGCTGATTTAGACAAAACTTGCTTCTTTTCCTTTTTAAAGAGGCAGAGTAAATGTACGACGGGGATTTTTTTTAATCAACCTTTTCTGTGCTTTGGTTTAAACTTGGTTGTTACATGTGACTGACATTATTCCCATATGAAATTATAATCCATCTCTTTTTTAATAAAGATGTTGATTTTATGAAAAACAATTTGCTAAAAAACCCAGCATTTTGCTGTTTGGTAACAACTGATTAAATGAGTACCCACGAAGAGATTTTTATTTATGACAGGCTCGGGCACTTATTTTCTGAGGTCTGTTAGCTCTTATAAAACAGATGATCCTGGCTAAATCAAAGAGGTGCTATGACTTGTGTTTGGACCTTCAAGATATTTGAAGACCCTAACTTCCTTTTTTCAGCTGAGATAGAAAATCTTAGCACTCTAAAAGCAGAACCTGGTAGAAGACAGTTACATAAAATGCCTTTTCCATTTTTTTTCCACTCTATTACCCTTTTACTATTATAGGAAGATGGTGTTATCGCCTGATTACTGAGAAAGCACACAGAAATCTCGCCTTCCAAATCCGAGTCAGTCCTTGACTAGGATGAACAAAGCCAGGCCATCTGCTCTGAATATCATTACTACTTTGGCCATTTGGGCAAGGGATCTATCTTCTCTGCTTCAAAGAGAGGTTTTAGATTGGAAAATTGAAATTAAATAAATAGACAGGAAGAGACATTTGGACAAATAACACTTTCCAAAGAGAGCCCTATTAGTTAGGTTATTATCGTCATGATCATTTTAATTTTCATTCTGGACACAGAGTTAACCTTTGGGGTCTCCATTTTACAAAACATTTCAGTAAAAACTTAATCCCAGAGTTTCTGCAGTAAACGCTTAGGAAGGAAAGCCAGCATGTGGGTGAATATGAGTCATTAGTCACACCCCCCCCCCCCCCGCTTCCTGGTGATTCTCCACTGGAAAACCAGAAACATGGATTGAGTTTATACAGCTATTTCACCGGAATAATACTCTACCGCAGGCCATGTTAATTTCCTGAACTAAACAGTCCTTAATCTGCTGAAAGGCAGCTGGCTAACTGCTGGTGTCTGGCAAGTGCCCCATCTGTCCCCTGCCCAGGGTCTCTGTCTACTGTCTTCACTTTCCCGTTCTCTCAAGCAGGCGCCTCTCTTTGTTTTCAGGGGTGTAGTCCACCTGAACTTTCCTGTCTGTGCCTGAAAACTTGGGCTCCTTTCCTCTATCCTGCGGCTTTGTCTAAGTGACAAGGCACAGTTGTGTTGACTGTAGTTACAGCGCTGGCGATGGTGGAGGTCATGACGGTGGTGGTGGAGGTGGGGGGCTGATGGTGCGAGGAGCGCAGGCTGAGCCGGCCCGGGGGGGTGGGGTGGGGGGTGGGAGGATGGACCACGGAGGCGGTGAGAGTGGGGTGCGAGGCGGATGGAGTGAGCAGGGATTGCAGATGGGAGCTGTCCACGCACCCGAGTGCTGAAACGCCGCAGCCATGGCATCGCCCGAGCGGAGAAAGGCGCGGAGGCGCTGCAAATATAGAAGGGAGAAAAAAAAGGCAACAAATACCTTCACACGGCCGCCCAGCCTTGCTTTGGGAATGTGTTTCTGCAGGTGTCCTCGTTGCTGAGCTGAGTGGGTGAGATCCCCTATTCTGGCAGGTTCGGGCTCAGATTTCTCTAGAAAGCTGTGAATGAGAGCCCTGGCTCTTAGGGGCTGTGATTTTGGTAGGAGGCGTGTGCGCCCGAGACTCTGTCCTTCTATATGGAGCCTGGCTTTCCCCTGGGTCCTAAATGCCTCCGCAACGTTGGTTTTCCCCGGTTCCGTCAAGACAATACTAAGAATTACTGTAATTTTGTAACATCTGGGACAAAAAGTATTTACTTACCATTACCCCCCCCCCCGACAGACACAAACCTTAAAAACAAAACCTTTTAAGCAGATTAGTGCAAGCGCTGAAACAAGACTCGTGTGTGTGTGTGTGTGTGTGTGTGTGTGTGTGTGTGTGTAAATTTAACAGATGAGAAAGTATCACAAACCTATAGGGGAAAGGATGGATTGTTTCATTAACAAATGGTGGTAAGAAAATGAACGATTTGGAAAAGGCTCAAATTAAAGCCCCATCGTACCAAATTAATTCCACCTAGATTAAAGAGCTAAATGAGAAAGTAAAATAAAATTTAGAAAACAACTAGAAGAACATAAGAAATATGTTTACTGATTTCAGCATAAGGAAGGCTTTCTAAGCACCAGAGGAATAGAAGCAGTCATAAAGAAAAAGGGGCAATAAGCTTGAGTGCATAAGAATACTTCTGAATGTAAAAATGTCGTTAACAACATAAATATAAATGACCACTTGGAAAAAATTGCAACAAATATATGTTTCATACATAAAATATCTCATATATCAAAAGAAATACACTATCAGCCCAAGGGGAAAAAAAAAAAAGGACAAGCACATGACAAAGAATTCACTAAAGAAAGGTGAATGCATTATAAACCTATTTTTTTTTAAATCAACCTCTCCTGTAAAGAGATATGTAATTTAAAATAGTGGATTTTGGCTGAGGGTTTAAATCTACTTAATATCTCATGTTGTTGAGATAACGGTGAGGAAGTGTAACCTTTCTATAAGTCTATTTTGCAAGATACATTGAGTCATAATATACATACATTTAGACCCAATAATTCCACTTTATGCACCTTATCCTGGGGATATAATCAGATATGCAGGTAAGGATTTATGTACATAAATTTAATTTAGGACCATAGAAACTGTCAAAAATAATGAAAGAATCACATTTTTGTATACAGCCTATAATATTTGCAGCTATTAGAAACATATTTTTGAAGACTACTATAGACAAAGAAACATGCTCACAAAATGGTAAGTGAAGAAAAAGCTAGATAGCAGATACAGTACCCCCCATTATAAAGTTTTCATATTTACTCATAAAAAAGAAACATTAAACATTTTAATGCAATCTTTTTTTTTTTTTTTTTTTTTTTTTTTTTTTTTTTTTTTTTTTTGCGGTATTCGGGCCTCTCACTGCTGTGGCCTCTCCCGTTGCGGAGCACAGGCTCCGGACGCGCAGGCCTAACGGCCGTGGCTCACAGGCTTAGTTGCTCCGCGGCATGTGGGATCTTCCCGGACCAGGGCATGAACCCGTGTCTCCTGCATTGGCAGGCGGATTCTCAACCACTGCGCCACCAGGGAAGCCCTAATGCAATCTTTTTATCGTGTATTTCACAGAGCCTTTAAAATTGTCAGAATTTTTCCAACTCTGACCTAGCATTATGTGTTTATTTACCTATCTGTATATTATCTCTCTCTCCAATAGACTGTAAGCGCCACGTGCTAGAAAATTTGTCTCTTCTGTTCAGGACTGCTTCCCAGTCCACCTAGAAGAATGCCTGAATGTCACAGAAGTTCAGTAAATACTTGAGAAATAGAAAAATGAATGAACGAATGACATAACCCCCCACATACCAATATGTTTTAAAACATTTTACAAAGCTATGCATTTCATATAAAAAGTTATCCAAAAAGGTATAGTGCACCAAAACGACCTGAGGTTGCTGCTGAGTTTCAATCACATATCAGCTTAAAGGGACGTCTTCAAAAGTATAACTAATCATGGACATGACTTGCAAAGTAGCACTAAATGGGAACTTTTTAGGAGAAAAAAGTTTTCTCATTAATTTGCAGTCGAATACTGCTCACTTCCTCTTGATCATGACCCCTTTAAAAGCTGTGTAGACTTCCCTTTCTTCTGAGATGTTAATAACTATTCTGCTTCTCTTCCTCCTTTCATCAATTTTATAACCACTAATAGAAATATAAACCAAGACCAAGACGTAAGTGTTTCATTAGCCTATGATATAAAAAGACTTTTTCAAAGTTTCAAATGAGCTACCTTTGCTCAGCTTCTGTTCTCTTACAGTTTTTTTTTCCACTGTCAGTTGTGACTTTTGAATGACATCAGTGATAACCTAGCCAAGTTTTATTTGTATTTGTAGAAACAAAAATCATGCGTGTGTGTGTGTGTGTGTTGTATGTGTGTTGTGTGTGTGTACTCTCCTTCCCGAGAAATCTTTATAGAAGAAAACTCTCCCCACTTGTATGAGGCTGAGACATAACCCAGAGCGCTCCTGCCTGATCGAGTGATAGGACCTACAGAGATAGGTAGAGTGACCACAGAAGCTACTGGCTGCCAGAATATAGTGTTATATTCTGAAAGTTTTAAAAAACAGTTTTAAAATTGACTTGCACTGATCCGAGTGAAAAAAAAGTTTTTTTTTTTTTTAAAATCTCACTTTTATTTATGATTAGAACAGATAAATTCACTATATTACCAGATTTACTTCTTCCCAAAGTGCCAGTGAAAGTATAGCATTTCACTTTGTATTTAAGGATATTATCCTTGTATTGTTTACCATAATATACCATTCTACACCGCTTAAAATTTCCGTGTAAGAAAAACTGCCCTTGACTGAGTAGATGTGTCTTCACTGTGTTGGATCTTTGTTTCCAGGATTCAGATTATCTTTGCTCAGAGCCTTCGCTTGGTAACTGCTAACCAGAGGCTTCTGTGATGGGTTTCTTTTCTTTCCTCACCCTGATTGAAATTGTTCTCACGCTTGGCACACTCTACTTACCCTCCATTTCAGCTTCTCGTATTTCTGAGCCGCCTACATATCTGTTGGCAGGGCTCCTCCATATCCCCTTTGTGTATGAGTAGCCAATACCAGGCGTTCAAGCGCGGTCTGCTCATCTGCTCACACACATCTTTCCTGGTCCCTGACCTCGCGCCCGACATTCCTAAGTCAGTGACTCATTTCCGTACTGCCTTAAAGGACCCTGTTAATGTTGGATTTGCTGTGGTCTAGGTTTGGTTAATGGGAAGGTACTTTCTGTGGTTGACTAGTGACAGATGAAGGTTTTATCCATGTGGGAATGCTCTAAAGTCTTAAAGAGTCCAGGCAGATGGGATAACACCCAGAGAAATCTTGATATTTATAAGAGGGATGTTAGGATGATATTACAGTGGTAAGATAGCACATTTCTAGACAATTGGATGTTTAAGGACTGGGTAATACATAAAGACTAAGGTCAAATTGCAAAAGTAAGAATATTTTACTTAGCCATAAGGATAATTCATTCTCCTTATGTATGTTTTGTAATGTACATCTCAATTTATTTATTTATTTTTATAAATTTATTTATTTATGGCTGCACTGGGTCTTTGTTGCTGCTCACGGGCTTTCTCTAGTTGCGGCGAATGGGGGCTACTCTTCATTGCGGTGCACGGGCGTCTCATTGAGGTGGCTTCTCTTGTAGCAGAGCTCAGGCTCTAGGCACACGGGCTTCAGTAGTTGTGGCTCGAAGGCTCTAGAGTGTAGGCTCAGGAGTTGTGGCACACGGGCTCAGTAGTTGTGGCACACAGGCTCAGTAGTTGTGGCTCGCGGGCTCTAGAGCACAGGCTCAGTAGTTGTGGCGCACGGGGTTAGTTGCTCCGCGGCATGTGGGATCTTCCTGGACCAGGGCTCGAACCCATGTCTCCTGCATTGGCAGGCGGATACTTAACCACTGCACCACCAGGGAAGCCCTCAATTTATTATTATAAGAGATTGCCACTGATATTTTTACTATCTAATATGCAGGCCAATGTTGAAGTTTTAGAGTTTGTATTAGTCAGGATAGGCTAGGTAATGCTGAAAGAACAAATTAACTCTGCACTGCCAGTGGCTTCCCACAGCAGTGTCTTCTTCCTTGTTTACGCTTGTTTGAGGGCTGGAGGGGAGAGGAGCTGTGTTGCATCTAGTCATCTAAGGGCCAGGTGAGGAATTGGCATAGCAGGGAAGAACAATGCATGGAGAACTTAGACCTGCTTGGAAGTAACACACATCTTTTCTGCTCACAGCCCATTGGCCAGAACAAGTCACATGGCCCTGCCTATATAAAAGGGAGCTGGGAAATGTGTACAAGCACAGGGATATTTGATGAGCAGTCAATATTTATACAACAGTCTACCCCTGTGGTTACCAAAAATGTCTTAACACACATAGAACATACTCAACCCATCTCCAAAGATTAATTTATTCACTACATCTAGCTCCAAGTTTCAGATCTCTAGGTTTTATGGAGTTGTCTTATCGAGATGTGATCCTCTGTCCTAAAGATGTATTAAAATTCAAATAACTTGCAACCCATCTGCCAACATACCCAACATACAACAGTAAGAGAGGGACAGGGTAACCACAACAAACACTCCCGTTTGGAAAGGGAAGGATGGGAGGATGCCTGGCAGTCAGTGAGCCCAGTAATTCTGAAATCACACTGAACGGGTGCGGCCAAGACCTCCTACACTGGGGGTTAGAGGGGTTTTTGATTACAGTCTTACTCTGGTCTCTGGGAAAAGCTTCTTATTCCTTTGTTCTCTGTGACCGCCGGCACCACATCTGAAAGATTGCTGTTTTTTCCATTATACACCTTGGCCGCATCCAAAATGGGAATTACAGAATATGCCCTTAGTTGGAATTGAATTTCCAATTTTAGTTTCAATTTCTATTTCACTTGGGTCACAGCAAACATCCAGTTCTTTGAGTAGCAGTATGCACTCAAGAAAGCACACAACCACATCGTTCAACATTTATAAAACCCAGCATTTATTTCCTCCAAAGTCTAAACGAGTAGGCAAGCTAAACCGGTGGTAAAGTGGTTGACCAACTGTATCTCTGAATTGGTCAGTTTTTCTCTGTCTTGACCACTACCAGATATCTTCTGCTTGTTGTCATTTCAAGGGTTCTTGGAGAGATTCGGGGAACGAGTGTCACAGGTTGCTCCATGACTGCTGTGACAGGTTGGGTGTATCTTCCAGCTGGGACCTGGATGGTATCGATACACCTCATATTCCACTGGCTCAAGGTTGCAGCATTCAGTGCTGCATCGTTAAGCTGGAGTGTTCGTGGACTGTTGTCCTCTCATCTGTCCTGGGCAAGGTGACCATATGCTCATCACAGTATCCCACTTCCTTTGGAGTGACGTGTTCACATCTGGTCAGTTTTGCACGTAAGGCAGCTGCGAGCGAGTGGTTGCAAACAAGATGAGGCATCCTTTACAATAGTTTGGAAGATATGTACTTCAACCTCCTTAGGGGATACAGTTTTTCAGACCATTACCTTCCATAGGAGAATGAGGGGGGCACAAGAGTTATTTCAGTTCTCTAAGACTCATGAACTTTTTATTCCAAGTTCATAGGTTTTTTGAAAGTATCATTCTCTGAATACTTTGGAGGTGCATTGTCTGTCTGGCTTAATCGGTTTCATATTATAACATCCACAGTATAGTTCTTTGGAGACATAGACTTCAGATCTGCTATAGTTATTTGCTTTTTTATCCCCTCAATATATTTTTTACCTCTCAGTATATTTGAGCCTCTCTGGAGTAGTAAGTGGTAAGGCCAGATCGTTTATCTTATCTTTTTCTGGAAAAAGTCTAAACCATTGAGAGGTTTTAAGTAACCATCAAGTAACATCCTTAATCTGATTCTTGCCAAAAATATATGTTTTAATGGACTTTTCCTCAAGTTCTTTCTTAATTTTAACTCTTTGTTTGGGAGTAAAAATCAATCAGCTATTCCAACATGGTAAAGTGTTGGATTTCTAGAAGTCTCTATTTCCTTGTATTTCTACTTATAAAACCAGTCATCCTTTTCTTTCTCTCTTTCCTATCTTGTAAAACACAACAAATAATAACCAAGACATTCTCCCACAAACACTTTGTTTTTCACTCACTTTCCCCTAGAAATTTGAGTTCTTTAAATAGGCAAACTTACCAAGTTACTGCAGGTGACAATTTTGCCAGATGTTCTCCCGCTGCATGACGCGGATTATGTGCCTTACCTTTGACATCAGACTCCTAACCACATATTGCCAACCATTAAGTCAACACTACACAATTTATTTTTTAATACAGCACTTCACTTCCAGGAGATGGTAGGCTATGCTTCAGTGGTAAGTAGCTCCAAAGGTCTCAGAGTCTTCATACCACAAAATCTTATTTCTCATGCTGGAGGCTCAGTGCTGGTTGACAGGCAGATGGGGTGCAGGGGAGAGTGAAGGGCTCTGCTCCTCAAACTCAGACTTAGGGAAGCGCCATCACGACAGGAAGAACGAGTCCATGAGAACTCACACTGACTCTTCCTGCTCCGACCCGGAGGCGGCACGTGTCATTTCTACTCATAGCCCATTGACCAAAGTTGTTTGCTCCTACTTGAATGCACGGAGCTGGGAGCACGGGAGAGAGTAGTTGACGTGCAGCAGTTCGGCTTTAATGGGGAAGTGCAAACCCAAGCTCACTTCCATGCTTGAGAGACGAAAAACAAAGCCCTAACAGTGCGTCATTGTACTCTGACAATGGGGAAGTGCAAACCCAAGCTCACTTCCATGCTTGAGAGACGAAAAACAAAGCCCTAACAGTGCGTCATTGTACTCTGACACTCCTTGGAGGGAATCATCGTGCAGGATCAAACAGTAGCGAGTGCTCAAGGTTGGAAATTCTTGACAGAAGGAGTACAGTAATTCAACCTGTAGAGAATGTCTACCATGTTTCAAACAAGGAAGCATAACCACTGCTATCAGAACTACTGCTTTCTATGACTGGAAAACAAAAGAACTCGGCAATCAGTATCAGTATGATTGAAGAAAAGAGCATGAGGTTTGGCGTTCAAAGGCTTTGGTTCAAGTGTCTGCTTCTTACTAGCTGTGGGATCTCAGGCGAATTACTACAGTAAACACAGGTTTTCTGTCTGGACTATATACCTTTGTAGAAACTCCTCTTCCCCCACTATCGAAAATTCCTGTCCAGACCGTGTCACGGGCGGTCACGTGACACTCTGATTAATTGCTGCTGTGGAGCGCCACGTGGGTAAACAAAGTAGGAGGAGATGAAGCCCACGAGAGTTTGAAAACCTCTGGAGAGTGTATCATTTCGTGGCATCGATGGCGGCAGATCTCCTGCCCCACTCCCCCCCGCCCGCCCCTCTTCCCGTTCGCCCTCAACGATGTTTCAGATCCTCCTCATCCTTCCAAGCCCATCTCTTCCACAGAGCTTCGCCGGAGACTGGGCTCCGGCATTGCTGTGATTGATAGGCTTCCCGCCATCGCCGTGCGCTGGGCGAGTGGTGCCGTGACTCTGGTTGTAGTCCTTTTAAGCACTGGGAAGACTTAGAGAACAAAGGTCTTGGCACCATTCATTGTCTTCCAGAGGGCAGGAAGCTCAAGCAGGAAAGTCACAGTTTGGTGACTTAAGACTGTCTCAAGACCGTCTGCTCCTTGGGATCAAAATGGAGGTCGAATTCATCTTTGTTTCCCCAGGCACCGGGCACAAGGGCCAGTCACCCAGGGAGTCATGAGGACACTCAGGCAGCCTCTGGAGAGGCCCGTGTGGGAAGAAACTGAGGCCTCCCATGAGCTACAAGCACCTTGGAAGCAGATCTTCCAGCTCCAGTCACTTCTGATGACTGTGGCCCTGGTGACATCTCGGCCACAGCCTCATGGGACGCCCTGGGCCCGAATCACCCGGCTGAGCAGTTCCCACATTAATGAACTGCACAAACAATATCATGATGGTTATGGAGTTTCTTGTACAAAAGAATGGCCTGGGGACTTTCCTCGTGGCGCAGTGGTTAAGAATCCGCCCGCCAATGCAGGGGACACGGGTTTGAGCCCTGGTCTGGGAAGATCCCACATGCCGCGGAGCTACTAAGCCCGTGCGCCACAACTACTGAGCCTGCTCTCTAGAGCCCGTGAGCCACAACTACTGAAGCCCACGTGCCTAGAGCCCGTGCTCCACAACAAGAGAAGCCACCGTGATGAGAAGCCCGTGCACCTCAACAAAGAGTAGCCCCTGCTCGCCGCAACTAGAGAAAGCCCGCAGGCAGCAACGAAGACCCAACACAGCCAAAATTATAAATAAAGTAATTAATTAAGTTTTTTTAAAAAGCCTGGCCTGGAATGGAGTGGCATCTGTATTAATGCTTCCTGCAGATGGTTGCATCCATGTCATCAGAGCCTCCTTGCCTTCGTGGGGCTCTGGTTGTAATATATGTTGTCCGTGTTGCCACAAAGCAGCCTAAAGCTTTCCATGACTTTACACCAGCGTATGAGGCTGAGAATGTTTGGAAATGTGCCCAGGGTGCCAGCTCGGACAGTAGCGTAGACAGAGCATCCCCGGACGTCACAGGCAGGTGTACCAGACTTGGTGCTGCACCCTTTTCTCACGCTTAGCACCGCGTGTGGACTGCGTTTGAGTCCTTTTCTGCGTGTGACACTGCACACTGCGTGTGCTCTACAGACGCGGGAACCGTATTCAAGGACTGTTAGTTGGACGGTGTTTTATATTGGTTTCACTCACCATAGCCTATCAGACAGTGGTGCCAATTTTAAAGCAAGAAGTACCCTGCTGTAGGGAACTTCCCGTGACGTTCCATGGACCATTCCCTCCCTGAGCCACACCAGGGAGTTAGGTGTCACTGAAGGGTGGCTTGGATTCTCTAAGGAAAAGCGTCAAAAGCAACGGAGAGTCGATGCTCAGCTTCTAGGGGAGTTCATGGTTAAGTCTGTCAGGCTGGGCTCTAGTGTGGCATTTCCCCAGCAAGTGCCTCTCATTTAAGTAGAATGTTTAATTATGAGATTGAGGAAAGGAGGAGGCGCTCCAGATTCAGAATTCAGAAGAAAATGACAACCGGGCTGATCACTGCTTCTGTATTAGTCAGGGTTCTCCAGAGAAACGGTACCGATAGGTTATATATGTATATACGCACATACACACTTGTATCTCTATCTCTATCTCTATCTCTGTACTTCACGGCCGACACATTCGAGAGAGAGTCTTTGGGTGAGGAGTGGGGGCAATGCACGTCTACTTCACCACTGCTGGAGCCCCTGACCTCAGCCCCTGGCAGGGTCGCTCCTTGTCCGGGGCGGCGGAACCACCTGCCGCTCTGGGGATGGAAACGTCAGCCTTGCTCACGTGTTCTGCGTTTGTCTGCGTGCTGCAGTCGGGCAAGTACATGCTCACTCCACACTCGTGGTGTAGTTCTTGAAGTTTTATACTATTTTTGTGATACTGAAGTATTTGCTTTAATTCTAAATAAAAATGTATCTTTAAGAATAAAAAGAAAACCTATGGAAAGAGAGTCCTATGGGTCCCATTTCCTGTTCCAAGGCTTTGATTCCCAAAACTCTTCCCTCAACTGTTTGAGCCACATGAACTAGCCCATCAGGTTCATTTGAATGGAATTTGAACTTTCATCTTTGCTATTAAGTGGTTCTAGTTAATTCTACTGATTTCTTGGTAAGAGTTTGAGGAGACCTTGCTCCTCAGACCATAATTTCTCTCTGAAGCCCGGTCCTATGAGAAATGTCTGCTTCCCTGAAAACTGGCCCCCTTAGTGAATGCCCAACCTTAGGAGGAGAAAACAAGAAGAACTAGTGAGTTTAACTGGCATTACCCATACTAGGATCTGCCTACGAGACTTCTCACCATTGAGCCGGATTGCTCTGGGGAACCCCAAACTTCTCCACACACGCCTCCTCTTCGTTAGGGCAAAAAGAAGCCGCTGAGCGTTAGAAATTATACACCTTAGTTCCCACCAAACCTCTGCAAAATGTAAGTGTCTTTTTAGAGAGAGGTTATTCATTATGTCATAATAACTATGAGTTAGTGTCTTTCACATTGCAAGGAATAGATCCACACTTCATTTACTTCATCAGGTGGGAGCTTATTATAAGTATACACAGTTTATAATAATAATAATAGCTAAAATTTATTAAGCTTTTACTATATATAAGCAATCCAGTAAGGAGTTTACAAGCAATATGTCACTGAATCCTCCTCATAGCAATCGCATGACGGGGGTCCTTTCTCGCCCTCTTTTTACCAGGGAAACTGAGTCACAGAGAGTTTAAGTACATGGTTGAATTATTTGGGCAGCTGGGGGCATAACAGGTCTGTCCCCAAGCCCAATGCTCTTAACCACTCTGCTATTGTACTGCGTGAATCCCACAAGAATTGGGGGATGGGGCCTCTCGGGGAACTAAAAAGTGTCACATCTCAGTGTCCCTCTTGGGGTCTCTTAAGCAGCGTCTCTCTTGGCTTCTCCATCCACCCCCTCTGCTTCTACCGTCGCTTCTCTCTCTCCTCTCCTTTTTGTCTCATCACTTCTGCTACTTATACTTTATACCTACTGCCACCTCTCTCTGTATCTTTCGCCACTCTGCTTTACTGAGATGCTCTCTGTGTGTTGCATTCAAACTTTCATAGAACCACAATCTGATTGGCTCATTTAGTCATTATCAGGTGAGGAGTGTCCTCCCAGGTAAAATTCTTTCATAAGGCAGCATGAGAGGCTGTCCCACTACTAGCCGCCTTTTGCTCAGGACCAGCCCTGTTCTAAGTGGTTGTGGCCAGGGTGATAGCGGGGTGACATAATTGTAATGGAACACACGTAGATACTCCTCTCAAAGGAGAGCATGAAAGGTGTCCAGAACTTCAGGGCTTATTAGTTATTTGTTGCTACATGTTCGTGTAGATCTTTGCAAGTTTTAGTAACTAAAAAATAGGCAAACCAGTCACTTATTTGGCAAGTTTCTCAGGGTTTGAGATGTAGGATCAGTATATTTTTATGAGTGGCATATCATAAATGTCTGGAGTCAGGAGAGCAGGTTGGAATTACAGGGGATCAGTGGATGCCTTGGAGAGACAGGATGCAGCAAGAGGACCTTGACTATCCAGTGGGGTGGGGTTGGAAGTATGGCAGACCTGCAGAAAGGGATGAACTAGTAAATGCAAGGACACCTTTGCATTAGTCTGCTGGGACCAATAATAAAAGGGTATCCCAGACTGGGTAGCTTAAACGACAGACATTCACTTTCCCACAGCTCTGGAGGCTGGACGTCTGAGATCAAGATGTCTGCAGCGTTGGTTTCTGGTGAGGCCTCTCTCCTTGGCTGCAGACAACTGCCTTCTCGCTATTTCCATGCACATCTGTAGTCTCTTTCTCTTCTTATAAGGACACCAATCCTACCAGATTAGAGCCCTATCCTTATGACCTCATTTAATATTATCTCCATTAAGGCTCTATCTTCAATACAATCATTGGCGGGTAGAGCTTCAACGTATGAGTTTAGGGGGAGACACAGTTCGGTTGGTAACACCCCCAAACTCTTTCCCTTACCCTTTGGGTCATGAACAGCCCTGCACTCACCCTACTCATTCTTACACAGTCCAACAATTCATGCCTCATTTCAGGAGTGAAGGAAGAACCACATTTCTTTGATGTTTTCTAGAAGTTTTTTGTAACGATGCTGTTTATTCCGCTCAAGAGAAAGAAACTGTGCAGAATAAATGGACAAATCCAAGTCTCTGGGTTTAGTCTGGGGAGCCTTTCTAGTTGTCTCCAAGACTGAAAAGCACATGCATGTCTCAAGCGAGGTTTAATGAAAGAAGACTGAAATGTACATGTGCATGTTGGTCATAAATAACTGCTTATGAGGGCAAGAGTATTTTAAAGTATGTGATAAAAATTACTCCAAAACCTCTATTTTTTGAACTCTTTTATTTTTAATTTAATTTTATTTATTTATTTTTGGCTGCATTGGGTCTTCGTTGCTGTGCGTGGGCTTTCTCTCGTTGTGGCGAGTGGGGCCACTCTTCGTTGCGGTGCGCGGGCCTCTCATTGCAGTGACCTCTCTTGTTGCGGAGCACGGGCTCCAGACGCGCAGGCTCAGTAGTTGTGGCGCACGGGCTTAGTTGCTCCGCGGCATGTGGGATCTTCCCGGACCAGGGCTCGAACCCGCGTCCCCTGCATCGGCAGGTGGACTCCCAACCACTGCGCCACCAGGGAAGCCCTATTTTTTGAACTCTTATATTTGCCAAGAAGGGACTTTGTTGCCATTCATGAAGGTGCAAGGAAATTCATCCCTAGTGTCTTTAAGAAATACCTTTTAAAGTATTTTTACTTTAAAATATGTGATATTCATTAATGCAGATATTTAATGATCTTACTATGTTCATTTATTTTTGTTTCTATTTCAATATAAAACATTTTAATATAAGACTCATGATAAAACAGCTCTTCAATACCAAAAGTCAACAATATGATTTTTTTAATTGGATTCAGCAGAAACTGGATATCATTTTGAATTCCAAAAGAAAAATTCTAATACAATTCTAATACAAAATTCTAATATTAAGACTGATAAACTTAAGCAAGTGTGTATTTAATCGGGTTCATTATTTACTTAGCATTATTGAAACTATCCATTTAACTTAAAAATTAATCCTTTGGCCCCGTGCTTTGAATAATACGATTAATAATGTGTACAGAAAGTATTTAAGTATGTTGACTTCTTATCCTATTTAAAATAAGATATTTAAAATTCACTTTTGTCTTCTATTCATGTAATTTTATGCCTTCATGACAAATACTGTCATGCTAGATGAGGCTTCATTTCTTCTCATAAAAATTAAGCAATTTCAAAGTTTTGAGTATTACTTCTGAAATTCACAGTAATCTTACCAAAAATTTTATTGAGACTCAGAAAGTGGGTTAAATATCTACTGGGTTCTAAACTCAGTGTTTAACATATGTATTATATACACATATCATAAATAAATAATCAACCAACCAAACATTCAACTTACATATGTATATCTTACTGGACTGATATTTCAAATTTATATCCTTGTGATACAGTTAAAATTTACATCCTTCCATTTCCTCAAGGGTTTCAGTGGATATCTTAGTAGGCGATCAGAGGAGAGTTATGGTTTGGGAAATTAGTGCTACAAATCGGCTCTAAATGGATTCTAGCCACTGTGAGTTCCCCTTTCTGCAAAATTGGAAGACCTGCAGAATTATTTCTGCAGATCTTTTCAGCAACCACAAGAGTTTGGTTTCTAAATTTGCAATTTGCAAGTCATTCTTTGGGAAGACCATAAGGAAAAAGAGAACTGGTCCCTGAGAATAGGAAAGAAAGAAGTAAAGGAAGAGGCAGAAAGGAGCAGAGTTTTTGCATGAAGACTGGGGAGAAATGAGGAAACTAAGGCACATCTGGGCCAAAAGCTGGAGGTGGGGTGCAAAAGAGGAGCTGGCTTTGAGTAAGAAGTCCCGTGGGCAGAGCTGTGTTGTAAGAAGGAAGGAGATTGGGGTTAGGAAACACAATTCAGGTTTTTTAAGTCCCACTTTTTTTCATCCCAAATGTAACCTATATGACCTGCATCACAAATTCGAAATGTAATAGGGTCACCAGTCTCCTATGTTACTTAAATATGTCTCCCAAAACCTTGTCAGCAGGAAGTCCCCGCCTCCCCCAGGTTAACCAGCCCCCCGGGTGAACTCAGTCCGAAGGGATGGCGCTGGCCCCGCCCCACCCCAAGCGTTATGGTGCAGTTTGATCGGCCGCCCGGGCCAGTGTTTCTCACAGCCATATTCTATCCCTGGGAACCGGTTCCTACACCAGTGGTGCAAGTCCTGTCAGGGAGGGTGCCTGACCCATCACCGTGGCCTCTGTCCCAAGCGGGGCTGTCTGTGCTCCAGTGCTCAGCGCCAGCCTGACCCACACGCCCCAGGAGCATGGGATTGGGCTGGGGACAAGCACCCTTGTGGTCCAGGGAAAAGACACCTTTAGTGATTCCAAGATGATCTCCTCTTCTGAGGGAGACCCTCTAAGTCATTTCAAGGTGCCCAGTCCTAAGCTTGTGGGAGTTGGAGGAGGGAAGTTGCCTTCAGTGATTTCAAGGCTCCTGCACATATGTGTATGCGTGTATATACATAGATAGATAGATAGACAGATAGATATAGATATAGATACATACATATGTAAAGTCTCTGATGACATCCAGCACGACATAGAACCAAATTAGTTTGTGGTACTAACACTACCAGAGAACTTGGAAAGTTGTGTCCAACACTTGTAGGTTATAAAAGCAGAGACATTTTGAACATCTGCTTTGAAGACAGGACATACAAAAAAATGTTCACAAAAAGAAGACAAATTTACAAGGACCTTTTTGAGACAGTAGTGGAGGTGGAGCCTAAATGTCTTCCAGGAGCCCAGGCCTGCGTTAGTGCAACACTCCGTGTGACTGCTATTGAGTGACTGCACAACGACACAGTCTTTGCTTACTGGGTTGTCTTTATTGGTCTGTTCAGTGGACATGAGAAGATTCATGAGAGAAGAGGCCATTTGTTTTTGCTCACCACTATGTCGATCAATAAATACTTGTTGGATAAATGAGTTTACCTGAGGCCTTGGTAATTCCCTCTAATTCCCCGTAAGAGCTTGGTTCCCCACACATGGAGCTGCTCTGAAGAACAAGTGAAGCGATACAGGTAAAGCACGTAGCAGGAGCTAACATTCATGGGAGCTGCATGTGGGAATCAAATAAAAGAGGCATCGCCCCACCCATAGATCACCCCCCTGTACATACACCCTTGGCTGTGTTCTGTGTCACGAGGGGCCTCCTGGACACATGTGTGGGTATCCCACTCAGCAAAGCTCATCCAGCCTCACCCCGCAGCCAACAGCACGGGCATGCTCAGGAAGTAGGACCTTTGGACCAGGTCCACACAAGCCCCAGGTGCAGGTTTGGGGCCATTTGGGCAGGGGATTCTTTCATTCTGGGTACTTGGAACATGGAGGGGTGGGGTGGGTGCAGACTCTGGGTGGACATGTCCCTGGGCACCAGTGAGCATTTCCTCCCACGGGGACGCTATGCACATGAGCAAGGCAAAAGCCCCCATTACCCAGGTCTACGGGCAGTGTTGGTGCTTCTAGAACACACCTGGCACACAGTAAATGCTCTGTCGGTGGGGAGAGAGAGGGAAAGAGATAGAGAGCAAGAGACTGAGTGAGAGACAGAGAAAGAGAAAGTCAGAGAGACGGAGGGACTCCTGAGCCAGCAAGACCAGACTTCAATCTGATTGAAGAGACTGACCGATATAAAGTAAAAAGTATGGGCAGAGAGGAGTTTAGTCTGTTATGGTGGAATTAAAAAAGGAGAATCTGCAAGGCAAATCAATATGGCCGTAGATCACTCAAGCATCAGAGAGGTGGCAATGGTAAGGAACAAGACACCAGAGGAAGGAGAGAACTTGGTAGGGGACAGAGAAAACATCAGAGGTCAGTGGGGATATGCCTGGGTCATGGGTCAAGGGCCAGTTTCCCTTGCCTTGAGGGCCCCATTCCCTCCATAAATTAGCCTCCCCGATTCTTGAAGCTCAACCATTGTGTCTCTTTTCAATGTTTCAACGTATTAACTAAAACTTGGAGTTTTAAGAAATCAGTCTCCTTCACAGACAGCTATTATCTGGTGTGGTTTTGCTCCTTCCTTTTTTTTTTTCTTTTAATAGTATCACATATACTATGTTAGGTGCCAGGAGTACAAAACTGATTAAGACGTACATAATTCCTTGTCCTTGAGGTGAGAAGAGGCAAACGAGGGAGCTGAATATATGAGCAAACGGTTATAGTGCATCTGATAAGAGCTGGCTAGAGACAGGAAAAAATGCTGTAGAAGCACGGGAGTGACTTAGAACTAAGAGTCTAGTTTAATTCAAATCTAAGAGCAAAAGAATCTTACCAGAAAGACAACTCTACTGGCGCATAAATGCGAGAGTCTCTCAAGGGATCTTTCTAACTCATATAGATCTCCTGCTGGGACTGTTTGGGGTGACCCCTCAGAAGACAAAAAAGGAGTAAACAGAAAAGAAGAGAAAGGTATTCCAAATGTGTAAAGACACAGTGACCGAGAAACGGAAAGGAAAGAGACTGAAAAGAGAGTGTAAACCAATGTGAGTGCATATTGATAACAATTTGGACCAAGAATGATGGGAGAGTGTATTTTTTAATTTTTTAATACATTTTAAAACTTTTACTGAAATATAGTTGATTAGGGTTGGTTATAATGTGACAGTTTCAGATGTACAGCAAAGTGATTCAATCATACACATATGTGTAAATATATATATATATATTCTTTACACCCTCTTCCATCATAGGTTATTACAAGATGCTGACTATAGTTCCCTGTGCTGTACAGTAGATCCTTGTGGGTTTTCTATTTTATGTATAGTAGTGCGTGTATTTTAATCTCAAACTCCTAATTTATCCCTCCCTCCGCCTTTCCCCTTTGCTAACCGTAAGTTTGTTTTCTGTCTGTGAGTCTCTCTCTGTTTTGTAAATAAGTTCATTTGTGTCACTGTCTTAGATGCCACATATAAGGGGCATCACATGATACTGGTCTTCCTCTGTTTGGCTGACTTTCACTTTGCATGATACTCTCTAGGTCCATCCATGTGGCCGCAGTGTCTTTTAATTACCAGTCTGGACCATGCCCTTCATTCTGTGGTCACCTGCGCTAATTGTTAATGGCTTATTCTAAATGTCTTAGAAAGCCACAAAAAGCACTGTTCTCTTAACGGATGTTTAGCTCCGAGTCAGAAAGTGCAGGGAGCCCAGAATTCCCCAAACTAAACCTTTCTCCGTTCCCTTTTATGTTCCTATGATGCAGTCGTGGATCTCGCTTACTACGTTAATGGCATGACTGGTTAAGCACAGTTGCCTCTTTCGCCAACTCCAACGGTCTTTTAGAAACGAACTCATATTGACATAAGGAAATCTTGCATGAGTAATATGATAGCTACGAGAAAATAATTTCTGAGCATGCCATAAGATTTTACTAATATATGTTAATTTACTGGGTTGTTCTTTTGAAGGATCAGTGGCATTTTAAAGGCAAGCACCTTCTACAGATTTATTTGGAAATTTTGACTCTGCGCTTACAGAAAGAAATGCCATAACTTAATCACCTTTCACAGGCTGTTCCCCTCATTGTGCAAAATAAGCAATAAACCCTGTGTGTGTGTGTGTGTGTGTGTGTGTGTGTGTGTGTGTGTGTGTGTGTGTGTGTGTGTGTGTAGGGGAAGGTGTTGAGTATAAGACACAAAATCCGGCTTTCTCCTTCAGCTTGGTTAAATTACTCAACCTCCTGAACTAAGCTTCCTTTTCATAACTCCTTCTTCTAAAATACTTTTGTGATTTCATTCATAGATTTTTAGTTGGTTCTGACTTTAATCTCTCAGACTAATATAACCAAGGCTGAAGTACAAAGGATTCTAGATGGACAGTCAGGATGTGGGTGAGGTAACCCGTGTATGAAACACATTGCTCATCGGTTACCTTGAACAAATCACTCACCTCCACAGTTTTCTCATTTCCTTACTGTGAAAACTGGGTCACAGATTGAAATGCTGAGGTGCCAGGCAGGTAATACAAATGCGTGAACGGGTTCCAGGGCCGGGCAGTGTTCATGGTGGAGCTCAGTGTGGTGGGCAGATCAGTTTGCCTCTCCTAAAAGCATTCAAAACCAAAGTTAAAGAAATAAAAACAATCTGTAGGCCAGACGAAGTTTGGAGTTCTCCTGTTTGCAATCTCTGAGTTAGATAATCATTCTCTCCCTCTCCAGTTTTCGTAGGTCCGTAGTCTTTGTTTCTTTGGCTTGAAGTCAAGATCTCTCAGCATCAGACCTCTCCCTGGATTACAAATCGGGCACTTTGGGAAACTTCATTAATTCTTTTCATCACCAGAGAGCCCTTCCATAAATTACTTATTCGTTGCACTCTTTACGTATTACTCATTGATTGCAGTCTTAAAGCTGTCTGACAACCTTATTTGTACTTGGAGAATTGAACAGAGTCTATAGTACGAATTTTGAAGACATAAGACACTACAAGTGTTAATCAATTGAAGAAAGTAGCACCAAATTTTAAGTAACTTTATCTGGAGAAAAAGGATGTGTTTTAAGCTAGTTTTAAGCCACCAAACTTAAAAATAATCAGTGATTGTGTCCTCCTTTGCCATGACGTATCTTCAAAATGGAGATAAATCCTTAGGGCTTGAAAATCAGTAGCAAAGTGGGATGAAGGAGGAAGGTAGCAATTTCCCTGCTTCAGTGAAAACATTTCAGATTCGCTACATATGGTAAAAGACACCCGGAAACAAACTGTCATGAGCTCACTAATCAGAATTTGGTTCAGATGGAGGAGAAGGAGAAAAAGCAGGAAGAGAAAAGCGTAAAGGAATTACGCTTGTCCTTGGTTAGGTGACTCGCGGGGGTAGAGAAATGGCGTTATCAATAACTGTCAAGAAGATTTAAACTCAGGGAAATAGAGCTAATTTCAGCTGGAATAAAGGAATACATCAGCAATGTGAGGAAAATAAATTCAAAGAATGTTTAAACTAATCCAGGCAAATGGCAACCAAATAAAAATAGATTCTTTATAACGGTGTTGAAAGAAGAGCTCTTATGCCATTTTTTTCATCACCCATTGCCTCTCAGTGCAACACCAAGCATGATGAAGGTACTCAGTCAATTACCTGATTGCCTGACGTGTGAAATGTTTAAAATAAACCGAATGTTGACTTGAAAAATTTTTTTCCGAATAATTAGCCATTTCTAATTCTTACAAGTTCAGAATGACTCTCTTATCACCAGAACAGCTGGCGTCAGCATTTTTTATTGTGCTGAGTAGCCACCAGGACCCTTGAATGGCAGTCTCTTTCCAAGATGAATCCACCAATAAAGAGTTAATTGACGCCCTTTTTCATGCCCCGTCCTGAGACAGATTCCTTAAGAGCACTGAGCAGAATTTTCTTAAATAAATTAACTCAAAATGACAATACAGTTTTGATAAAATGAAGCATATTTTATGGGTCCTGAAACATAACAATACCAACTTGAAAAGCTCATATTTGTTATCCACGTAAGAAGGCAATAACCCCACATTAGCTATGTACCTCAGTCATGATTATCAGTTAATATATTTGCAATTAAGAACGATGCTTAGGTTAGTCACGAGAAGAGGAAAAACTAAACTGGTGTGGAAAGTTTGATTTTTGTAAATCATAGCTGTTTAACAGTATATGGAAAATATAGGAGTTGCTCTATCTTTCAAGGCTGAAGATAATTTTTCCCATAAAATTATAGTCAGAATGAGACTAAGCATGGGGGATCTAAAGCAAAGAAAAATTTAAAAATAATGGAAGATTGTGTGAGTGTGTGTTGGGGTGGCAGTATTTAGGGCTTAGTGAGTATTTTATTTTACTCTGTTTTGTTTCAGTTGGTTTTAATTTTTAAATGTAACCAAGAATACGACACAAATTTGATACAAAATTTATAAGGTGCTAAATAGCTGCTTGAAAAGTGGGAAATTTTATTTTGAATAATATTCCTAGCTTACATGGATAGTTAGCCTCCTGCAGATACAAAGACAAACCCATCCTGCTCTCATCTTTATTCAGCATCTCAGTCCAGGTGGTACACAGTGAAGGCTAGAGTGGAGAATGAGGGAACTAAACTCTTGAGAGGACCAGGGCAGGCATTTTCTCTGCAAGTGAATGAGAATGAAATAAGTGGCTGGGTAAATGGCAATTCCATTTCTACCATCAGCCACCTACTCTTGGCCTGAATGCCTTGTCTGTGTGCTTCATAGCAGTTGGTGGTGGGAGGGGGTGTTCAGCAATGAGCATTAGATTTGTTGCGGGAAGGGGGACCCCTTCCAGGGCCCAAGAGTGGGCTCTTGTCTAACACTCAGAAACGAATTGTCTGACAAAGCAAAAGACTTTCCTAGGAAGGGGCGCCTGGGTGGAGATCAGTGGGGTGAGGGACCCCAGGAGAACGGCTCTGGCGTGTGGCTCACGGTCTCAGGTTTTATGGTGATGGGGTGTGTTTCCGGGTTGTCTCTGGCCAGTCATCTTGCTTGTTGCCCATATCTGGTCTGACGCAGCATCCTTCCGGGTGGCATGTGCATCTCTCAGCCGAGATGGATTCCGGGCGGTTGGTAGGATATGTTACGGGCTGGCATCCCCTCCCTCCTTTCCGCCCCTCTCCAATCCTCCTGGTTAGTTTTCGGCGGTAGCACGCTGCAAGCACCGTGTTCCTTCCCGGGGCCTCCTGTCGTGGGACAGCTGAGGCAAGCGGTTACCGTCGTGCCGGGCCAAGGCGGGCGGTTTTGGTCAACGGTTCCCTAACAGGTCCACCGTGCACAGGGCTGCCATACGGAAGCTGCCACATTCTGACTAGAATCCCAAATGACACTCTATTTTTATTCCATGATAGATACCCATTAAGCACTTATGATGGGCCAGGCGCCTTTCAGACACCGGAAACTGTCAAATGAAAGCACAATTCCAGATTTATTTAAGAGAGACTTTATTCATATTCAGCAAGATTACTGCAAGGGAGGAAAAGAATTATTGCAGTAGGAGAAGAGGAATATTACAATAGAAAGAAAGCTGTGGCCATAAGGTCTGTGAATACCCCCACTGTTAAACAAGGGTTTTTCTTTTACAGGGAGGAGTGAAAAGGCTGGAAAGAACGTGTGTGGGAGAGCGGGGTGCAGGAGTGGTCTCATCAGACCGCAGCTCAGAGAACCGTTTACCCCGCAGCCAACTGACTCTCACCCGCCTGCCGGCTCAGGCTGAGCGACGGCCACAGTTGAGTGGCCTCAGGGAAGGAGAGAGTATTAACCAAAGTTTGGCTAATAAATATTTCGTGCCAATGGCTCAGTAGAGACAAGCAGTCCAGCTGCTCATTTATAAGGCAAAGAATAGAAACTCGGAAGGTCTGTGTCTGGCCTTGTTATAGGTAAACAAGGGGCATCCATGAACTTTAAGTCATTTTGGGGAAGGATTTTTTTTTTTAACATCTTTATTGGAGTATAATTTCTTTATAATGGTGTGTTAGTTTCTGCTGTAGAACAAAGTGAATCAGCTATACGTATACATATATCCCCATATCCGCTCCCTCTTGCCTCTCCCTCCCACCCTCCCTATCCCACCCCTCTAGGTGGTCACAAAGCACCGAGCTGATCTCCCTGTGCTGTGCGGCTGCTTCCCACTAGCTATCTGTTCTACATCTGGTCGTGTATATATGTCCATGCCACTCTCTCACTTCATCCCAGCTTACCCTTCCCCCTCCCTGTATCCTCAGATCCATTCTCTACGTCTGCATCTTATTCCTATCCTGCCCCTAGGTTCTTCAGAACCATTTTTTGTTTTCTGGGGTTTTTTTAGATTCCATATACATGTGTTAGTGTACGGTATTTGTTTTTCTCTTTCTGACTTACTTCACTCTGTATGACAGACTCTAGGTCCATCCACTTCACTACAAGTAACTCAATTTCATTTCTTTTTATGGCTGAGTAATATTCCATTGTATATATGTGCCACATCTTCTTTATCCATTCATCTGTCAGTGAACACTAAGGTTGCTTCCCTGTCCTGGCTATTGTAAATGGTGCTGCAGTCAACATTGTGGTACATGACTCTTTTTGAATTATGGTTTTCTCAGGGTATACGCCCAGTAGTGGCATTGCTGGGTCGTACGGTAGTTCTATTTGTAGTTTTTTAAGGAACTTCCATAGTGGCTGTATCAATTTACATTCCCACCAAGAGTGCAAGGGGGTTCCCTTTTCTCCACACCCTCTCAAGCATTTATTGTTTGCAAATTTTTTGATGATGGCCATTCTGACCAGTGTGAGGTGATACCTCATTGTAGTTTTGATTTGCATTTCTCTAATGATTAGTGATGTTGAGCATCCTTTCATGTGTTTGTTGGTGATCTGTATATCTTCTTTGGATAAATGTCTATTTAGGTCTTCTGCCCATTTTTGGATTGGGTGGTTTGTTTTTTTGATATTGAGCTGCATGAGCTTCTTGTATATTTTGGAGATCAGCCTTTGTCAGTTGCTTCATTTGCAAATATTTTCTCCCATTCTGAGGGTTGTCTTTTGGTCTTGTTTATGGTTTCCTTTGCTGTGCAAAAGCTGTTAAGTTTCATTAGGTCCCATTTGTGTATTTTTGTTTTTATTTCCATTTCTCTAGGAGGTGGGTCACAAAGGATCTTGCTGTGATTTATGTCATAGAGTGTTCTACCTGTGTTTTCCTCTAAGAGTTTGATAGTGTCCGGCCTTACATTTAGGTCTTTAATCCATTTTGAGTTTACTTTTGTGTATGGTGTTAGGGCTTGTTCTAATTTCATTATTTTACATGTAGCTGTCCAGTTTTCCCAGCACCCCTTACTGAAGAGGCTGTCTTTTCTCCATTGTATATTCTTGCCTCCTTGACTAAAATGCTGTACAGTAAGTCCCCTACACACGAACCTTCAAGCTGTGAACTTTCAAAGATGCAACCGTGCATATTCCATCAGCGTCAGGCGTGAGTGAAATTAAACCTCGCCCTCCGTCTCCTGTTGCTGACGATCCTTCAGCTCTACCCTCGCCCACCTCCTCTCCCTCCTCTCCCTCCTCCAGACAGTAACTCTTTCTGCCTGTTCACTCGATGCCACCCCCGTGTGCCAGCTGTTGTACTGGGCTACTGTACTTTTCAAGGAACTGTTCTGTAAGTTTTAAAAACGTTTATTTTTTGTTTGGTTTTTATGTATGATCTGTGTGAAAAGTATTATAAACCTATCACAGTACAGTACTCTATAGCCGATTGTGTTAGCTGGCTACCTAGAGTAACTTTGTTGGACTTAGGAACAAACTGGAGAAACCCACTCTCGGAACGGAGCTCCTGCGTATGTAGGGGACTTACTGCGAATAGTTCGGCTGTAGAATTCTTGACTATGCCTGGCTTAGGAATCTTTAATATGCAGTTTTTCAGACATTGGAAGTTTTTGAATATTTTGTACCTGCTGCGCCCCAGAGTTAGGGACTCTGCATTGCCTTCCTACTCTGGGTTTACACTAGAGCTTTGGAACGTGTCAAATGAAACCAAAGTTCGGCATTGCTTTTCTTCAAAACATTCTGTTGTGCAGAGTAAACTCTTACGGGAGCAAGAATATTGATTATGTAATAATTTCACTAGACAAGCAAATAGAAGGTCTAATCTAAGTAATGTCTCCTTATACCTCCCTCTTATGACATAAAGACGGTGACAATTTTGAACGCACTTACCGAGGGTGTCCTCTGTGGTTTAGGTGAAAGCCATTCAGCTGCTCCAGGCAAGGAGAGCAGTACGTAACAGCTGTGCCTGTGCTGGTGTCACGGGTACAATGCCTGGGTCACAGGGGTGAGAAGTGATTCTGCTGCCTCCTGGTCCCCACCCCTTCCCTGGGCCACCTTTGTTAAGTATTATTTGGCTGAAGCCTGATTCAAAGTGGTCCTCCTGGTGTGTATGTAACTTGCTCAATAATATGAAACAACATTTTCTTCTCCTCTCCTTGCCAGGTGCATGGCACTGCTTTGGACTTTCTAGGGTGTAGGAGAAAAGAAATCTTTTAAAACATAAAATAATCAATTCTTTGGAAAACTGAGTTGGGCTGCGTTCTTGCTGTTATTATCTTGACTACTAAAATACCAAGATTTTTTTTTGCATTTGGTTAATTAAAAATCTGCAAATTTACTTCTCTTTTCCTAGCTTTACTGAGGTAAAATTGACATGTAAAATTGTAAGATAGTTAAAGGGTACCAATTCGATAATTTGATATACGTATGTATTGTGAAAGGATTCCCCCATTAATTAACACACCCATCACCTCACATATTTACCCCCCCCCTTTTTATTTTTGGTGAGAACATCTTAAGTTCTACTCTCTTAGCAAATTTCAATCACACAGTACAGTGTTATCAACTGTGGTCACTACATTATATATAATGTCCTCAGACTTTATTCATCTTATAACGGAAAAGGTTTTACTCTTTACAAACCTCTCCCTATTCCCCCAACCTCAGCCCCTGGCATCCATTTTTCAACTCTCTGCTTCTGTAAGTTTGACTATTTTTTTTTTTTAGATTTTCCACAAATAAGTGACGCCACTCCGTCTTTCTCTGTCTGGCTTATTTCACTTAGCATACTGCCCTCCAGTTTCACCCATGTTGCTGCAAATGAGAGGATTTCCTTCCCTTTTAAAGGCTGAATATTATGCCATTTTGTGTGTGTGTATATATATATATATATACACACACACGTTTTCTTGATCCATTCATCCATCGGTTGGCAGACATTTGGTTGTTTCCATACCTTGGCTATTTAATGCTGCAATGAAAATGGGGGTACAGCTATCTCTTCAAGATAATGGTTTCATTTCCCTTAGATACAGCCAGAAGTGCGATCGCTGGATCAGACGGTAGTTCTATGTTTAATGGTTTCATTTCCCTTAGACAGCCAGGAGTGCGATCGCTGGATCATACGGTAGTTCTATGTTTAATGGTTTCATTTCCCTTAGACAGCCAGGAGTGCGATCGCTGGATCATACGGTAGTTCTATGTTTAATGGTTTCATTTCCCTTAGACAGCCAGGAGTGCGATCGCTGGATCATACGGTAGTTCTATGTTTAATGGTTTCATTTCCCTTAGACAGCCAGGAGTGCGATCGCTGGATCAGACGGTAGTTCTATGTTTAATGGTTTCATTTCCCTTAGACAGCCAGGAGTGCGATCGCTGGATCATACGGTAGTTCTATGTTTAATGGTTTCATTTCCCTTAGACAGCCAGAAGTGCGATCGCTGGATCATACGGTAGTTCTATGTTTAATGGTTTCATTTCCCTTAGACAGCCAGGAGTGCGATCGCTGGATCATACGGTAGTTCTATGTTTAATGGCTTCATTTCCCTTAGACAGCCAGAAGTGCGATCGCTGGATCATACGGTAGTTCTATGTTTAATGTTTTGAGGCACCTCCACACTGTTTTCCATGGTGGCTGCACCAGTTTACACTCCCACCAACGGTGTAGGAAGGGTCCCTTTCCTCCACATCTTCACCAGCAAGTCTACTTCCTTTTTTAAAAAAAATTTTATTGGGGTAGAGTTGATTTACGATGTTGTGTTAGATTCAGGTGTACAGCAAAGTGAATCAGTTATACGTATACACGTGCCCACTCTTTTTTAGATTCTTTTCCCATATAGGTCATTCCAGAGTACTGAGCAGAGTTCCCTGTGCTGTACAGTAGGTCCTTATTAGTTATCTATTTCTTGTTCATTGTTAAATTCACTGGAAATGAAGGCTTTTACAATTAAAATGAGATTTGTTTCCATCTAAAGAAAGAGGCAAGAGTGCCTGCAAACCTGAAACCTGGCCCGTGGGGGCAGAGCAGGGTGGCAGGACTGGCTGGCTCGCCCTGTTAGTTGATTCTACCCCTCGCTTTTCTTCATGCCCTTATTTCCTCCCATCTTGCCTTTTCTCCTGTCCTTGGCTTTCTCGGTACAAGTCGCCATCATCCTCATCACCACCACCAGTTGTCACCACTGACAACCATACATACATATTTAATAAAACAGCAACGCACAGCGAGTCTCCTCCGGAAGAGAAACCGGACACGTGAACACACAGTAATTCAGGTTAGTGTGAGTCTATAAGTGGCACACAAGCATAAATTCCAGTCTCCCAGCCCTTTAAGTTGCTGAAAAATACTCAGTAAGCACTCTTGGAACACGGGTACTAATCTTACTGGGTTTGAAGCCTGCGACCTGCACTGGTGGCTACAAAATCCACTCGCTTCAACTTTGTGAGCAGACAGGAGCGTTTCCAAAGTTAATTCAATTAGAGGACAGAAAATTGAAAGCATCCAAAACGATTTACCCAACCTCTTCAAGTATGCTTGAGTAATATGTAATTTAAGCACTTCTTGTCGTGAGTTTAAACATATTTAGCACTTATAAAATCTTAAAAGTCAAGATTTAAAATGTGTGGCTTTGCTGAACATAGATCAAATTTTATAGGCGTTGAAGGCCTGCCTGCCATCGATTAATGGTGGCAAAACAGCTCAAGATGTTTTATCAATATCTGTTTGCTACAAAGGAAAAATCTGTCTACTCATTTAGCACAGACACAGAAATGAAAGTGGTGCTGCTAATGCATTTGTTGGAGTTCTCCCTACAATCTGGGTTTTGTTTAAATCAATGGTACGGCTGTAATCAATTTTAGCCCATTTTAAAATGCATGTGTTATGATCAATCAAAACCATTTTTAGTGCTATTTCGGGAAAGAAAATAATTCTGAACTTCAGAGAAATGTTTTTATTGGCACCAAAAGCATCACCTCAAACCCATACGATGTGGGACCTAAAGCCCTTATTAAAATTATATTTCCTGGGAGTGCCATGGTGGCCTAGTGGTTAGGATTCCGGGCTTTCACTGCCGGGGCCCGGGTTCAATCCCTGGTTGGGGAACTGAGATCCTGCAAGCTGCACGGCCAAAAATATACCTTATCTTTCCAATTAGGAAATCAATAACCATAACACATAAGGAGTTAAGTTGATCTTGGTCCAAAACTTGCCTTCTTCAATTCACGTAGAAGCCCTGTATGTCATGAGGGCTCTAGTGATTTATTTTGTCAAAATGACCTGAAATCATCTCCTTCACTAACACCACCTCACAGATTTAATAAGCAAAATGCATAAAAACCACAGTCAGTGCATAAAAACCACAGTCAGTGACAATGGTCAGAATAGAGTTACTTGTAACTGATCTCTGGATAAGGCCTGGTTTTCTAAACACACTAACAATAGAGGAAATCACAAAGGAAATCTATGCAAATTCCACAGGTGATTTTAACAAAATTTAGAAATACTTTAGGGCTGATATATCCAGTTGTCTACATTGTACACTGTACAATCCCAGGGAACAATGAGCAACAGTACATCTTTATTAAATGATCACATTAAAATAAAATGTAAAATAAGCTGGGTTTAAAAATGAAACAAATATAGTAGCCAATACCATACTACTTTTAAAGTTCTAGGGAATTCCCTGGCGATACAGTGGTTAGGACTTGGCGATTTCACTGGGGGACCCTGGTTCGATCCCTGGTTGGGCAGCTAAGATCCCACAGGCCTCCCGGTGCACCCAATTTAAAAAAAAAAAAAAAAAAGAGTTCTTAAAATAAAAAGGATAAATTTTCCAGCTGTCAAAATGGCAAAGGTAAAATGTTGAAGAATGTACAGTGAGATGGAGACTCATATCCCGCTGTCAGTGTGAAGTGTGAATTGGCTTGCTCCTTCCAAAAAGAAATTTGGCCGAATGCATTAAGACCACTAAAATATGGGTATCCTTTTTTTTTTTTAACATCTTTATTTGAGTATAACTCTTTTACAGTAGTGTGTTAGTTTCTCCTTTACAACAAAGTGAATCAGTTATACATATACATATGTTCCCATAACTCTTCCCTCTTGTGTCACCCTCCCTCCCACCCTCCCTATCCCACCCCTCTAGGTGGTCACAAAGCAGAGGTGAACTCCCTGTGCTATGCTGCAGCTTCCCGCTAGCTATCTGTTTTACATGTGGTAGTGTGTATATGTCCCTGCCACTCTCTCACATCGTCACCGCTTACCCTTCCCCCTCCCCATATCCTCAAGTCCATGCTCTAGTAGGTCTGTGTTTTATTACCATCCTACCACTAATCTCTTCATGACATTTTTTTTTTTAGATTCCATATATATGTGTTAGCATACGGTATTTGTTTTTATCCTTCTGACTTACTTCACTCTGTATGACAGATTCCAGGTCTATCCACCTCACTACAAATAACTCAGTTTCATTTCTTTTTATGGCTGAGTAATATTCCATTGTACATATGTGCCACATCTTCCTTATCCATTCATCTGTTGATGGACACTTAGGTTGCTTCCATGTCCTGGCTATCGTAAATAGAGCTGCAATAAACATTTTGGTACATGACTCTTTTTGAATTATGGTTTTCTCAGAGTATATGCCCAGTAGTGGGATTGCTGGGTCATATGGTAGTTCTATTTGTAGTTTTTTAAGGAACCTCCATACTGTTCTCCATAGTGGCTGTATCAATTTACATTCCCACCAGCAGTGCAAGAGTGTTCCCTTTTCTCCACACCCTCTCCAGCATTGATTGTTTCTAGAGTTTTTGATGATGGCCAATCTGGCTGGTGTGAGATGATATCTCATTGTAGTTTTGATTTGCATTTCTCTAATGATTAATGATGTTGAGCATTCTTTCATGTGTTTGTTGGCAATCTGTATATCTTCTTTGGAGAAATGTCTATTTAGTTCTTCTGCCCATTTTTGGATTGGGTTGTTTGTTTTTTTGTTATTGAGCTGCATGAGTTGCTTATAAATTTTGGATATTAATCCTTTGTCAGTTGCTTCATTTGCAAATATTTTCTCCCATTCTGAGGGTTGTCTTTTGGTCTTGTTTATGGTATCCTTTGCTGTGCAAAAGCTTTTAAGTTTCATTAGATCCCATTTGTTTATTTTTTTTATTTCCATTTCTCTAGGAGATGGGTCAAAAAGGATCTTGCTGTGATTGATGTCATAGAGTGTTCTGCCTATGTTTTCCTCTAAGAGTTTGATGGTGTCTGGCCTTACATTTAGGTCTTTAACCCATTTTGAGTTTATTTCTGTGTATGGTGTTAGGGAGTGTTCTAATTTCATACTTCTACAGGTCGTTGTCCAGTTTTCCCAGCACCACTTATTGAAGAGGCTGTCTTTTCTCCACTGTGTTTCCTTCCCTCCTTTATCAAAGATAAGGTGACCATATGTGTGTGGGTTTATCTCTGGGCTTTCTATCCTGTTCCATTGATCTATATTTCTGTTTTTGTACCAGTACCATACTGTCTTGATTACTGTGGCCTTGTAGTGTAGTCTGAAGTCAGGGAGCCTGATTCCTCCAGCTCCATTTTTCGTTCTCAAGATTGCTTTGGCTATTCGGGGTCTTTTGTGTTTCCATACAAATTGTGAAATTCTTTGTTCTAGTTCTGTATAAAATGCCAGTGGTAATTTGATAGGGATTGCATTGAATCTGTAGATTGCTTTGGGTAATACAGTCATTTTCACAATGTTGATTCTTCCAATCCAAGAACATGGTATATTTCTCCACCTATTTGTATCATCTTTAATTTCTTTCATCAGTGTCTTATAGTTTTCTGCATACAAGTCTTTTGTCTCCTTAGGTAGGTTTATTCCTAGATATTTTATTCTTTTTGTTGGAGTGGTAAATGGGAGTGTTTTCTTAATTTCATTCTCAGATTTTTCATCATTAGTGTATAAGAATGCCAGAGATTTCTGTGCATTAATCTTGTATCCTGCTACTTTACCAAATTCATTGATTAGTTCTAGTAGTTTTCTGGTAGCATCCTTAGTATTCTCTATGTATAGTATCATGTCATCTGCAAACAGTGACAGCTTTACTCCTTCTTTTCCTATATGGATTCCTTAAAACATGGGTATCCTTAAACATGAGACTGTCCCTTCTAAGCACATCGGAGTTTACCCGCTCAGATCTCTAGGACCCCCTGCTCGGTCAGGAAGTAGTGTGGGACGGGATAGGAAGAACCCTACAAATTAGGATCTGTCAGATCAAACCAGTCGTTAAAGTGCCTCTTTAACTCATCCAGTCTCTGCCTGAATGTCTCAGGTAAACACTCAGCGCTTCGGAGTTCTGTCCTCTCCCAGGGCCCTCTTCACGGGAGCATCAGGATAGATGATGGGACCTGATGGCCCCGGAAGGTCAGCCGCATAGCCTCTGGGCCTCCCCTGTCTTTGAGTCCATCTGCCCTTGGAGAGGGGAAGGACCTGGTCCTGCCGTTTGTCTCGAGTCGGGACGTCTCTGAGTGCCGAGCTTCCTAGGTGTGACCGGTCTTGCTCTCCTTCGGGCCCTCCGGAAGCTTCTCAGTTTTCTAAAGGATCCCATCAAACCACCGCCCCCTGCACAGGCTGCTCCACCATGGTCTGGTCCGAGGGTTTCCCAGAGTTTTGTCAAAGCTGGGAGAGGAGTCACTTTACCTCTCTAGACCTCAACGCCCTCAGCTCTTAAATTACTGATTGAACAAGTTTGAAAAAATGGCCCCTGAGTCCATTTTGGTGTCCAGCTCAGTGCCATCAAGATTTTTCAGAACAGAGGAGAACTTCTTTCTCCACGGACCACCTTGCTCTTCCATTTCCCCCCTTACTGGCAGCTCCAAACAACCTCCTAAAGATGGACTTCATCATTCTGGCCGGGGGCTTGCTGCCTAGGCTAGCTCTGTCTGAAACAGGCGTCATTCTGTGATTCGACTTGAATCTGATAGAATTCTCTTAGGTCTGGCACAGAGCCTGGGCTCATTAAAAAAATATTCTCTTTTGTCTTACTGATCACCATCCCATGGATGTACTTCTCTTAGGGACTTCATATAAAGAAATGATTAACTGAAGGCAGGCCTGAAGAGTTTCTGGGTCCTGCGGCCACATTAATAACACTCACTTATACTGTGCTCACTGGTTAATGGTCCTCCAGCCACCGGTGTGGAGAGAACAGTGTCGAGGGTGCAGGTTTTGTCCCCACTGACCCCTCACGGGCTAAGTGAGAGCTCCTCCGTTGGAGCCGATACCCCCCCTCTGCACCCCCGCACGAGCTGTGTACCCTGGGGAGGTTACGCAGCCTCTCTTGGCCACCGTTTCCTCATTTGTGAAATGAGGTCAGTGAACTAGATGATCTCTACCATCCTTTCTGTTTAGAAGCCTGTAATCCTTCTCGGTTTTGTAAGTGAAGCCCAGCTGGATCTCGGCCCTGGGGAGCTATTAAAGAGCAGAGCAGGTGCTGGACTCTGGGAGAAGAGATGAGATTTCACAAAAAGAAAAAGCCGTCCGCCAAGGAAAAATGCCAGGGCTGCATTTGTGAAATTTTACTCTCGACTCCAGAGGTCTGTGCTCGGTTGGATTTCTGGGCCCCAGAGGGACGTCTGAGCAAGTGGCAGGTGGGCGGGGGACATCGCGCCCCCGCAGGCCACGTCTCCGAGGAGGTCTTCTCCCCGCGCTCTCGCTCGGGACCCCGCCGCGCTCAGGCTGAACACGCCCATCCCCGATCGCCCGCTGTGGCCGCGTCGACTGCCCTCCTGTGAACGCTCCTCACGCGGACTTCGCGGCTCCCTCCCTCCCTCGGGCTGGAGGACCGTCCCTTCCCCGCTCTCGTGCCCTCGGCCGACGTGCTGTCCTCGCCCTGCCCTTGGCCCCGGCGGCACGTTGCCGCACGTCAACGCTGGGTCGGCACAGCCGAGATGGACGGAGGGGAGCTTGGCTCAGGTACCGGGATGTATGGCACAGCCAACTTGTCCCCTACCCGTTTTGCCTCCTCACCGACCGTGGAAAGTGGTCCAGCAGCCTCACAGAAGATCCTGACGTCAACAGCACGTCTCGGCAGACTGGCCCCCGGCCTCCGATGTCCCAGGTCGGAAACCTGACTGCTTGGAGTGCCAGGCCCGGCTGGGCACGTGCCAGAGGGCACGTCGCTGTGTTGGCGGGGCTTCTGGCTCGGAGGCAGGACCGTAAACAAAGAAGGAGAGTCTCCAAAGATCCTGGCCCGGACGGTCCTCATTCCTACAGCCACAAGAAGCGGCTGGTACGTTCTGTCTCAGCTTCAGGACACAGAATGTGCCAGAGAGCAAGGCGGTCCTATATTAACCTTCAAGTCAAATCATCTGCTACCTGTGGGTTCCGACATCCTTACAAATGCAGGCTCTCTCTGGACACCGCTGGTGGACATCAGCCTGGGAAGAGGAATTGTCACTCTCCTCCTCTCTACTTTCTAGAAAATCTTGCCCTCAAAATTTATAATTGCTTCTGTTCATTGAAAGCCATGTTCAGAAGCTTTGAGAAAATAAAATGGTGAGTTTCGCTAAATTTGAAGAAAACAAAACAAAAACTACAAAGTGTGTCCCACTCAAGTTCCATTTTCTTGAGCTTTAATCACAGTTATTGATAATAACACAGAACTAGGTAAATGCATCTGTGATTTGAAATTCTTGCCTCTTGAGACCATTAAAAAAAGGAAGGCAGAGGGCATTACAGTGCAGCTCTGCTGGGCTTCTGTTGGAATCCTCTATCCGGGCGTCGCTTCTCTGTTCAGTTTGGGGGCTGCCACAGATCCTCCAGCAAGTGGAACATTTTTGTGTTCTGCTCACGTGCTTGGATTTTAACCTTTGAAACCTTTACTCTACAATCTAAACAGTAATTGCTTATATAGGACAGTCGAGTCGCTGAGATGCTCTTTCCACAAATTCTTTTAGTGCTTTTCCCTCTACCCAGCTCCCTAGACTTTCTATTTAAGTGGCTACCAGATCCACGTATGAGCTGCAATTAGATTGGTCATTTTAAAAACAACACTCGGCTTACTCCGTTTAGGGTAACAATGATTATTCTGAAGTGACCTAGAATCGCGTGTCCCATGCAGAGAAAACCACCTGCTCCTTAGAGATCTAGGGTGGAAGAGAACCACAGCAGCTATTCTATCAGCTCTGATTCTTTTTTTAAAGATCTAACTATATAAAAAACTGCACCATTTATGCTGAAGTCTGTGAGCTCCGAACACCCCTATTTTCCTGCCGAGACCCACGTCTGCTAAGCTGGTAAAGACTACTCGGGCAGTATCACAAGGGTTAAACGGGGATGGGCGTGTTTTACCCAGCTTGAACGGACCCCGTGGATGAAGCCGGGGACAGGCTGCCAGGAGAGGAGACCCCCGCTGTGAGAGACTGGGGGGGTCCTCGGCCGGGAGAGGCCACGCTGGTGGCAGGCCTGGAAGAGGTCTGGTTCTGGGAGACGGGAAGGAGATCAGCATGAAGCCAGAACTGAGTCTGATGCTTTCAACTAGACTACACCAACCAGCCTAGATTTTTAAATAACTGAAAGTTGTAAAAAGCTATGGGTCCTCCCTGAGACTTCATGAAGAAATGAGAAATGGTTGATGGAGAACAGCCGACAGAAAAGATGGGGAGAAAAATAAGAAAATAAGTCCTTTCCATGTCTGTTCTCTACAAAATCTCATACATGCAAATGACAGATATCTAGCAGTCCTGAATACCTCACAATGCAAACTGATTCAGAATATGTAGACACTCCGTAAATTCTCATTTCGCCTTTTGAAATATAAAATGACAAACTAGCATAATTTGTCTGGTAGATACACTAATATCTCCTATTTCCTAGTTTTTTCACTTAGCAGAAAGAGAGAAAAATGTCCATAATTCCCTCTTTAGTGATTTCCTTATAAAGGTTCAAACCTTTATATGTTCAAATGCCTGCTAAATTGTTTGATTAATTAATATTATTTGATTAATAAGCAGTGGTTTATTAATCAAAGATATTAAACAATTACTATCGTCTTCAGACATGCTAGAAAATAACCAATGTGTTTTACCTTCTGTTAAAGCTTTATGTGGTTATATAATTTTTATATATTATTTTACTTCCCAAAGATTCTAGGAAACCAAGATTAAAAATGAAAAGAATCCCCCAAATTAAGCAAAGAGCTAAAGAGACGATCAAACGTGGTTTATTTCAATGCAGCCTCTCAATAAATAATATAATTCATGCTGTTATGCTTTGCTCAAGAGGCCCCACTTATCACAGGGGGAGATGTGAAAATGTTGCCGGATAGTTGCCATAGTAACTGCTATGTTTCTGATGTTGGGTCAGAAAGTCCAGGGGTACGGATAGCCGAAGACTGATACTGGGGTTTGGGGAGGCTCTCACTGAGAAAGTTTCCAGATCCATGCATACGGCCACAGTAAAGAGACTGCAGATTTACCTCGTGGTGGTGTCCAAAAACCAACCCAACACTGCAGATCTGGCTGCAGCTCCCATTTAGTAGACTTTCTATGGGGAACGAACCTTTCAAAGGAAGGAAACTAGTCTGGGAAAATGTGAGGGTTAAATAAGACTTCTTTCTGACCCAAGCTTCTCATTCTTAAAAGGTGCAAAAGCTTTCGATATCCACAAGAGTCCCAAATGTGGCTGACCTTAACAGTAGACAGACCCCTTCCACATCGATGCCTGGAGGTCCCCAATGCAAACTATACTTTTTAAATTATCCTAAAACTTTTTTCAGGGCTCCTCCTTTGGCTGCTCCGTTGACCACAAGGATCAGGAAGCATCTAACGTCACGGCGGCAAAAGACATGCAGGAGGTCACTATGACTGCCTCTCCACACCTGCCCTCGCACACACCCGTTCCCGTGCTGTAAGCTGTGGTAAGGCTTCAATGGAGGGGCCCTGCCCTCATTTCTAGGTATGGGTCCCTCCTGGTCTAAGCCAGGTTCTCAAACCTTAGTGCGCACAACAGCACTGGCACCTAGAGAGCTTGTGCACACAGCGTGTGCTCCCAGTTTCGGATTCAGCTGTCTGGGGTGGGCCTGAGAATCTGCATTTCCGGCGAGTTTTCAGGCGATCTGGACGCTCCCCGGTCTCCTGTCACTTGCCTCCACTGCACTTCAAACAGTACAACAGGTGAATTCAAAAAGCATTCGTTACGCTCAAGAAATGAAAGCTCTCTGTGTGCCAAGGGGGTAGGGGGGTTATGGGGGTCGATTTACTTTAGAGCAGTGGGTCTCAACGTCGACCACCTGGGGCTCTCTAAAAAACAGGAAAAAACTGAGACCCGGCCCTACTCTCAAGAGATTCTAATTTCATTGTTCTGGGGAGGCCTGGGCATCAGTATTTTTCAAATTCCCCCAGAGATTCTAATGCCCTTGTTAGTGGAAGCAAGGGGCCCAGCGGACTCTAACATGGGGCCTGGTCCAGCTGGCCCTATGGATTCAAATAGCTTTTAGGTTAGATAGCTTTTCCGGGTCCCGGATCTCCAGGTAAACGGCATCGTCCAGTTTTGCGTACTAAGCCACGTGGCTAATTGTGCTCAACCCAAGTAGAAGGTCTGAGTAGATGAACGGGAAAAAGAGAAGGTAAGCAAAAATAGCAAATTACAAAGTACACAATTAAGATTAATTTAAATAGTCGTGATGATATTTGCCTTACAGTACACTTTGAACTTGGATACTTATAGCTAGTACTTAAGCAATACTTACTGTATTCCAGCCACTATCCTATGCTTTAGCCTATTACCTAAAGGATTCCTCCTAATAACTTCCAAGGAGGACGCGGCCTTTCTCATGATCGTTTTCCAGATGAGATTATTGAAGCTCAGAGAGGTTAGTCGCAGGCCCAAGGCCACACAGCCAGGGAGTGGAGAGCTGGGATCTAGACCTAGATGGTCTGTGGGATCACCCACTGTGCTAGATGCTGCCCATCTGCTAATACTGACATTTGAAATACTTAACTTATTCACCCAAAAAAGCAAAGCAGAGACCGGCTACCTGGTAGTCCCTGGCCGGGGTTAGCGCACAGTCTTTGAGAACTTCATCTGTCACTGACCGCCCCCCCTTTAGTTTACCCTGTTGGAGAGCTTCCCAGATCTCAGAGAAGAAGCCCTTTCCGGGTGGGGCGGCTCAGCATTCCCCTCTGCGCCGATGTGCACGTCGGGTGAGAGGAGCCGTGTGAAGGCACCACACAAGCGCTCCACCGCCCAGCCGCGCACTGAATCCCGGGCTTCGCTCCAAGGGGCGCGGCGTCACGGGGGCTTCACTTCAGACTCCAGTGGCCTGAATCCCACTGTTCTGCCTTGGGCAAGTTCCTTTGCCTCTGAGCCTCTGTGTCTCTGCCTAGAAAGTGAACTAACAATGGAGTTCAGCAATTAGAATTATTATGGGCAGTAAACATGAGAACACAGGTGGGCGCTGAGCATGAGGCAGGAGCCAGCGTGGGAGCGTAAAGCTCACCACAGGACGCATGCGGTTCCTTCTCTGGTTCACAGTCGACCTTGAACAGACATGGGCTTGAACGGGGCTGGTCGTCTTATATGCAGAATTTTTTTCAATAGTCAACACCGAGCTATACCATCCTAGGTTGGCTCAGTCCACAGATGCAGAACGGCAGGTACGGGGACCGGCTCTGGGACTTGAGCGTCCGCCGATTTTGGTAACCATGGTGGGTCCTAGAACCAATCCCCTGCGGATACCAAGGGGTGACTGTATTTCTGTTGACAATGTCTTGCATAGGAAAAAAATACTTAGTAAATATTTTTGAATAAATTAATGAGTGAATGGATAAGACAAACCACTTAACTTTTGGTTTTAACTCACTCATTGAAATTCAGGGAAACCAGAAACAGCTGTTTCTCAGAAAAGTCACTTCTCTTTGGAACTAAACACAGAATCCCACAGACCTCAAGTTGCCAGGGTACCAGTTTTTTATCTTTCCACCACTTCTGGTATTCCATTTCTGTGTATTTTCTTTCCAGACAGGAAACACCTCTTCAAACAGGATTTCTCTGTCTTGATCCTTCCTGTCTCATCAGTCTAGTCACTGTCTTAGCACAGGTTGGCCAAGCACTTCAGAGTTTCAGGACCAACAGTCCTGCGCGCAAGAAAACCTCGCTCACGTCACCCTCCTGGGCACCCAGATATCTTTGAACTGTAAAAGCTTAACATTTGGGTACCACGCACTGTAATATAAAACGTCTCAAAATAACTCATTCCTCTGCACCTGACCTTTGTCAAAGAACAACATATGCCTTCCCTCCCAGTGTCTTGTTTTGGATACGATCACAACGGGGAAAAAGGTAAACACGAGAATGAATGTGTCATATTTACGGAAAATAAATACTATTTTTTTTGCAAAAGCCAAAACAGGAATTAATATAAAAAGAATGACTCACGTCCCTTCAAGATATTTTTCTTTAAGTTGGATTATTTGAACAGAAGGAAATGTGAGAAAATGCTTATAATGAAGCAAAGAGCAGCAAGTTCTCATGAAAATGTAATGGTGGGGTTTCAGCTCAGGGTACGTCAAAGGTTTGCTGGAAATGCCATTATACAGTTTGCCAGAATCAGATTTTACAGCTGTGGGCCTGATGAGAAAGATTGTAAAATCGCTCCCACAAGAAAGGAATCGCATTGCTCACTGAATCCTTAAAGGGCTAGTTCCTCACATCCAAGTGGACTTCATTGTTAATGAGAACTCATCCAATACGGCACTGGTTGTCTATGATAGAATCTTGTTTTATAAGGCAATCTGCCTGGATGTTCATCTATTAGCGCACGTCTATCCAGCTCCCGACACACATGGATGTCATGGGCCTACTGGTAACACTTCGTTTTGTAGCATGCCTTTCAACTACCATCAGAACTTATTCATTAGAACCAGGTGTTGCTGTAATATTGAACTGCTTCTGAAAAGCTAAATTTAACATGGGAGCTGAGCGAGGAGAACCAGTTTTCATAATGTGACAGGTGTTCTTCATGTACGGTAGTCACCCCCTCATCTGCAGGCGATACACTCCAAGACTCCAGGGGGTGCCTGAAGCCGTGGATGGTACCAAACCCTCAATACACCATGTTGTTCTCTACAGATAATACCTATGATAAAGTTTAGTTTATAAAGGAGACAGAGTAAGAGAATATCCAGATTGCCAGCATCACCACTCCTGCACTTTGGGGCCAATGTTAAGTAAAATAAGGGTTACTTGAGCACAAGCACTGCCACTCCGTGTCAGTCAATCTTACTGGCTACAAAGTGACTAAAGGAGAGGAATCGCTGGGCAAAGCAATGATTCACGTCCCAGGCGGAACTGAGCGAGATTTCATCACACTACTCAGGACAGCGCACAATTTAAAACTTACAAATTGTTTACTTCTGGAATTTTCCATGCACTATTTTTAGGCCGTGGATGACCCAAAGTAACTGAAACCATGGAAAGCAAAACCACAGATAAGGGGGGACTCCTGTAATTCTAAATGCCCAGATCATCAGAAAGGAACGCTCATAATGGAGAACAGTATGGAGGCTCCTTTAAAAACTAAAAATAGAGCTACCATATGACCCAGCAATCCCAGTCCTGGACCTATACCCAGAGAAAACCATAATTCAAAAGGCTGCGTGCACCCTGCTGTTCACTGCAGCACTATTTACAATAGCCAGGACATGGAAGCAACCTAAATGTCCATCAACAGAGGAATGGATAAAGAGGCTGTGGTACATATATACAATGGAATATTACTCAGCCATAAAAAGGAACAAAATAATGCCATTTGCAGCAGCATGGATGCAACTTGAGATTGTCAGACAGAGAAAGAAAAATATCATATTCTATCACTCATTTGCAAAGCAGAAATGGATGTAGAAAACAAACTTATGGCTACCAAGGTGGAGAAAGGAGGGTGGGATGAATTGGGAGATTGGGAATGACATATATACACTGCTATATACAAAATAGATAACTAATGAGAACCTACTGCATGGCACAGGGAACTCGACTCAGTGCTCTGTGGTGACCTAAATGGGAAGGAAATCGGAAAAAGAGCAGATATATGTATATGTATAACTGACTCACTCTGCTGTGCAGCAGAAACTAACTCAACATTGTAAAACAACTATACTCCAATAAAAATTAATCAAAAATAAAAAAACCCTCACTCATTCTAAATACTTTCCAAAGAGAAACGCATTACCTCAGCTGTGCCATCTTTAGACCGCAATACCTTTTAATGTCCGTCAGACATTAATTCTCATTTTCTGCCACCAGACCAGCGACTGCAAATAGAACCAGTTACCTTCCCCCCATATCCCCACCAATCTGAGCCTCTTCCCTCCCCAGGCCGAGCATTTAAATGAGAAGACGCCACAGTAGGGCCTGCATGATTGCTAATGAAGAGGAGATGGTTTTGATCTAAAAAGTCCACATGAAGAACACTCCAAAACTATTCTTCACTCTAAGTGTTACTGATTTTAAGGGCAAACTGAGTTCTGCCTCAAATCCTGTTGCAAGAAGACATCAAGATGCCTGCGAACGTGGAGAATTTGATATTTCTTCACCCATTCACTCTGATCAGGTTAAAACAACACCAGCTATGAACAAAAATAAAGTGCTGCACGTGAAAAATACCTTCCAGTTTTAAGGGCCAAGGCTCAAGTTGAAAAGCTTCAATCATCTTAAGGGTCTGGACATTTTGCTTTAATTTTTAAAATAAAATATTTTGAGTGTCTAATATGTTCCAAGCCAAGAATGCAGTCACTCTTCAAAAACACAACTTCTAATAATACCGTTGAACAATAAATTGTGGGCTGATTTTCCTTTTAAAAGTAATATCTATTCTTCACTAATTGATTTAGCCATCTTGAAAAGAGCCACTAGGTTTTTAAAAAATTATTTGACCAGCTTTTTCTTCTTCATCTCTGGAACATATTAATCTTACTCCAGTAAAGCATCTCTGCTCCAGTGCAACACTGCTGAAGCCAAAACAAACCTCGAGATTATCTTCACTGTCGTCAAAGTTAGTGGCTATTGCCCATGTATCTCAAATTGGAAAGTCCTAATTCTCCTTATTAAAAAGCTTACAGGACACGTCTTGAGAACTAAGCAAAGATGGCCTTTTAGGAATAGTATTAGAAACCCAGTTGGTTACACCATCTCTCACGGTATAATTGGAAAGAGTGGACATGACGTTTTCCTGTGCATTACAATTATCCATTGCTACCCAGGAGGAAGCGCTACCAGGACAGGCAAATGCATCCTGGGGATGAATGACAGCCCAGGGGTTGCCAAGGGACTGAGTTGATGACAAAATTCCGTTAATTCCAACTAGTCACTTTGCCCTAGGATGTGCTGTCCAGCTAAGTAGCTCTATTTGTAGTGCGTGCAAATAGCCTGAAATACACAAATACACACACTGACTTACAGAATACATTCCCCAGCAGCCAAAATAGGATTTTTTTTCCTTCTGGGTCAGGTTTCATCCTAGTGGTTCAATACCTGTAAAACTGTAAAGGGAACTGTGATACGAATTTAGAAGAATCCCTTCAGAGCTGAAACTGCCGTACCGGGATTTGAGGATCCTGGAAACATTTCGCTTTCAAATCCCAACATGTTCAGCGCGTTGGAACAAGACCTGCCAAAGATTTCACTTAGCAATAAAAATGCGTGACATTTTCTAACTCGTTTCTCAGGATTTGACAAGTATAAATGATTGTCGATCATAGTTGATCACCACTAGGCATGAAGGTTTTCTGTTCCTTTTTTTAAGCTCTGTTTTCAAAACTATAAAATTACTCTGGTAACACACAAATATGTATTTCTCCCAAAGCTATAGATGAGCATTCACGGTGCATTTACGGAGGATTAGAAAGCAAATGTCCTGCAGTCTGGTTAAGGACCATCTCCTCCCATCTCCCCGCACCCTCACCCTGTCCTGTGACCCCACTGAACACGAATTAACCCACATCGAGAGAGGTGCTGTTTCCTTGTTCATCTCTCCCACCTACAAAGACTGTGAGCTCCTGAGCTCAGCCGCTGTCTCTTGTTTGTTTGCGTACCATCTAGTGCCCAGCCCATGGCCTGGCAAGTAATAGGTGCTTAATTAAAGCACTGAAACATGAGGCCAATATAGTCAACCATATTCTAACAGAGAAGCTAAATGGTGACTTGAGGCATAATTTTGGTCCAAAATGCAGTACTCGCGGCCTTTATATTTTAGAAGAGGAAATGTACTTGAGCATTTCTTGCAGGCTACTCCCTTCCACCATTTGGTGTTACTTTTCTCCCTTCAGCACCAAATAGTCTGCACTATTGATACTGTGTATAAAATAGATAACTCATGAGAACCTACTGTAGAGCACAGGGAACTCTACTCAATGCTCCATGGTGACCCAAATGAGAAGGAAATCCAAAAAGGAGGGGAGATATGTATATGTATAGCTGATTCATTTTGCTGTACAGTAGAAACTAATACAATATTGTAAAGCAACTATACTCCAATAAAAATTTTTTTAAAAAAATCAACCAGTCTGTTAGGAAATAAAAAGGGGGGGCAAATGGCATTGTAGCCCCCCTTCATTTGGCCCCTGCTGTGACTTTCTTATGATTCATGGGGCATACATACTTTGGTGAACTAGAAACATCTGAAACCCCAACTCTCCAATCTGTAACTATGAGGGACTTTCTGTAAATCAAGATCAAATCCACCTACACTGATGAGATGCTACTTAACACAGCACTTGGAAAAGGGAAAGAAAATAGTAGAAAAGCCTCAGAAAAGGTAATGAAAAACTCTAGAGGAGCTGAGATTTCAAGAACTTGAGATTAATTAGGGTAGTATTTTAGAAAAGAGAAGGTGGGAAAATCTAGATCTGGACAAGTGATGAGCAGACATTTTTGCGTGATGGATAATTAAGGCAGGTTAAAGACGCTTAAATCTGTGCTTTTGTTTTGAGTTAAAACATATTTAGACTAGCCTGGACGTGGAAGGTACCTGTTTCTAAAGACTGTGTCCTGACGTCATAGAAGAATGCCGATGAGAAATGTGCCCTAATGTCCTAAGTCTGGACCTGGGTGCCAGAATGCCAGCACCCAAGCCAGGGCCTATGTCAGGGCAGAGGCCGCCTCCTTTGCACCCATCCGAGTAGAGACAGAAAACTGGATTCAAATCCTTATTATGTCTACAACACCTGTCACACTCGCTTGGGTAAAATACTATTTCTGAACGGCCATCTTGCAGTCCTGTTTTGAGGGGTGATAAAATCAATCTGGTTTCCCCATCTTGATCCCCACAAATCAGCCTCTTTTCTCTATTTAAGTACGTTAATGTTAGAGTGTTTGTGGTCCAGAGCCCAGCTCCTATGGCAGCGTCGCTGTCTCTGTGGGGAAGCTGTAAGATGGATGCTAGCACGGCCTGCTGAAGTCCACCCTCCAAGCAGACCAGAGGGTGGAAGGGCCAGGCAGGTATATTTAGACAGCAGACTGGCTTCCAGCGCACGTTTGTGGCCAGCGAGGCAAAGGCTCTTGGGGGGAATCTTCCAAGCTAGTCTTAAGGATTCTGTACTCACAATCATATTCCCTTGACACCCAGTTTTTGTCGTGTGACCATGAGATCCTAATGAATTTAAACAGTTAAGGAGCCAGTGCTAACGTTTAATCTATTGCCCTGTGTGACAAGCCAGTATACCCTCCAGTTAGAGATGCTTTTCACTAGCAGGCCTCTAAATTCAGCATGATGGTACAGGATTATCAAGCCCCAGGGCAGGCCTGCCAAGGAGAGAGTAAAGGCCAAGAGGATATTTTCTATGTCCCCCCAATCCTCCTGTGCTGGAATCTGACTCACAAACTCGGATTGAGTGTCCACTGCCCAGTTTACATGTTCACGCACCCGGGAAGGACCCAAGAAGTGGAGTGAACAGGGGGTGGGGTGACTCAGGGACAGGAGGAGAGCGGGATCTGTTGACCCCAGGTCAGCTACCTGGGTAGAAACAGCACTCACATTCCTCTCCCCAACGGCACAGCCACGGGAGCTAGTTCCTTCCCCAGGTCAGCCTCGATTTCCCTTGACAAAGTCATAACTGTCATTCTGAAGGCATGTACAATTTTTTAAAGTTGGAGGACAACTGAGCTCTCTCATTGTCAACTGAATTCCACCTCTCAGCAGTGACTTGGAAACTTACTTGGAAACTTTTAAGTAAGAGAGTAGGATGGCACTCAGAAACACACACATACACAAGCACTTACAATTTCAGTGCTATGAGTTCAACATCATTGAAAAAAAAGGGGGGATATGAGGTTTCAAAACCTCTTCTGGGGGGAGCGAGAAGATGGCGGAAGAGTAAGACGCGGGGATCACCTTCCTCCTCACAGATACATCAGAAATACATCTACACGTGGAACTTCTCCTATAGAACACCCACCGAACGCTGGCAGAAGACCTCAGACCTCCCAAAAGCCGTGTGGATTAAAGGCTCTTGGCACTCCAGCCAGGTGTCAAGGCTGTGTCTCTGAGGTGGGAGAACCAACCTCAGGACACTGACAAGAGACCTCTCAGCTCCACGTAATATCAAACGGCGAAAATCTCCCAGAGATCTCCATCTCAACACCAAGACCCAGCTTCACTCAAGGACCAGCAACGAACAGTGCTGGACACCCTATACCCAACAAAGAGCGAGACAGGTCTACAGCCCCATCCATTAGCAGAGAGGCTGCCTAAAATCATAATAAGGCTACCAACATCCCCATATACACCACCAGACATGGACCTGCCCACCAGAAAGACAAGATCCAGCCTCATCCACCAGAACAGAGGCACTAGTCCCCCCAACCAGGAAACCTGCTCAACCCACTGAACCAACCTCAGCCACTGGGGACAGCCACCAAAAAACAGAGAGAACTACGAACCTGCAGCCTGCGAAAAGGAGACCCCAAACACAGTAAGATAAGCAAAATGAGAAGACAGAAAAACACACAGCAGATGAAGGAGCAAGATAAAAACAAACCAGACCTAACAAATGAATAGGAAATAGGCAGTCTACCTGAAAAAGAATTCAGAATAATGATAGTAAAGATGATTCAAAATCTTGGAAATAGAATAGACAAATTGCAAGAAACAGTTAACAAGGACCTAGAAGAAATAAAAGAGAAAGCAAGTAACGATGAGCAACACAATAAATGAAATGAAAAATACTCTAGATGGGATCAATAGCAGAATAACTGAGGCAGAAGGACGGATAAGTGACCTGGAAGGTAAAATAGTGGAAATAACTACTGCAGAGCAGAAGAAAGAAAAAAGAATGAAAAGAACTGAGGACAGTCTCAGAGACCTCTGGGACAACATTAAATGCACCAACATTTGAATTATAGGGGTCCCAGAAGAAGAAGAGAAAAAGAAAGGGACTGAGAAAATATTTGAAGAGATTATAGTTGAAAACTTCCCTAATATGGGAAAGGAAATAGTTAATCAAGTCCAGGAAGCACAGAGAGTCCCATACAGGATAAATCTAAGGAGAAACATGCCAAGACACATATTAATCAAACTATCAAAAATTAAATACAAAGAAAAAATATTAAAAGCAGCAAGGGAAAAACAACAAACAAAATACAAGGGATTCCCCATAAGGTTAACAGCTGATCTTTCAGCAGAAACTCTGCAAGCCGGAAGGGAGTGGCAGGACATACTTAAAGTGATGAAGGGGAAAAATCTACCAACCAGATTACTCTACCCAGCAAGGATCTCATTCAGATTCAACAGAGAAATTAAAACCTTTACAGACAAGCAGAAGCTGAGAGAGTTCAGCACCACCAAACCAGCTCTACAACAAATGCTAAAGGAACTTCTCTAAGCAAGAAACACAAGAGAAGGAAAAGACCTACAAGAACAACCCAAAACAATTAAGTAAATGGTAATAGGAACACACATATCAATAATTACCTTAAATGTAAATGGATTAAATGCTCCCACCAAAAGACACAGACTGGCTGAATGGATACAAAAACAGGACCCATATATATGCTGTCTACAAGAGACCCACTTCAGACCTAGGGACAATTACAGACTGAAAGTGAGGGGATGGAAAAAGATATTCCATGCAAATGGAAATCAGAAGAAAGCTGGAGTAGCAATTCTCATATCAGACAAAATAGACTTTAAAATAAAAACTATTACAAGAGACAAAGAAGGACACTACATAATGATCAAGGGATCGATCCATGAAGAAGATATAACAATTGTAAATATTTATGCACCCAACATAGGAGCACCTCAATACATAAGGCAAATACTAACAGCCATAAAAGGGGAAATCGACAATAACACAATCATTGTAGGGGACTTTAACACCCCACTGTCACCAATGGACAGATCATCCAAAATGAAAATAAATAAGGAAACACAAGCTTTAAATAATACATTATACAAGATGGACTTAATTGATATTTATAGGACATTCCATCCAAAAACAACAGAATACACATTTTTCTCAAGTGCTCATGGAACATTCTCCAGGATAGATCATATCTTGGGTCACAAATCTAGCCTTGGCAAATTTAAGAAAATTGAAATCATATCAAGTATCTTTTCTGACCACAACGCTATGAGACTAGATATCAATTACAGGAAAAGATCTGTAAAAAATACAAACACATGGAGGCTAAACCATACACTACTTAATAACGAAGTGATCACTGAGGAAATCAAAAAGTACTTAGAAACAAATGACAATGGAGACACGATGACCCAAAACCTATGGGATACAGCAAAAGCAGTTCTAAGAGGGAAGTTTATAGCAATACAATCATACCTTAAGAAACAGGAAACATCTCGAATAAACAACCTAACTTTGCACCTAAAGCAATTAGAGAAGGAAGAACAAAAAAACCCCAAATTTAGCGGAAGGAAAGAAATCATAAAGATCAGATCAGAAATAAATGAAAAAGAAATGAAGGAAACAATAGCAAAGATCAATAAAAGTAAAAGCTGGTTCTTTGAGAAGATAAATAAAATTGATAAACCATTAGCCAGACTCATCAAGAAAAAAAGGGAGAAGACTCAAATCAATAGAATTAGAAATGAAAAAGGAGATGTAACAACTGACACTGCAGAAATACAAAGGATCATGAGAGATTACTACAATGCACGGTATGCCAATAAAATGGACAACCTGGAAGAAATGGACAAATTCTTAGAAATGCACAACCTGCCGAGACTGAACCAGGAAGAAATAGAAAATATGAACAGACCAATCACAAGCACTGAAATTCAAACTGTGATTAAAAATCTTCCAACAAACAAAAGCCCAGGACCAGATGGCTTCACAGGCGAATTCTATCAAACATTTGATTTAGAGAAGAGCTAACACCTATCCTTCTCAAACTCTTCCAAAAGATAGCAGAGGGAGGAACACTCCCAAACTCATTCTATGAGGCCACCATCACCCTGATACCAAAACCAGACAAAGACGTCACAAAGAAAGAAAACTACAGGCCAATATCACTGATTAACATAGATGCAAAAATCCTCAACAAAATACTAGCAAACAGAATCCAGCAGTACATTAAAAGGATCATACACCATGATCAAGTGGGGTTCATTCCAGGAATGCAAGGATTCTTCAATATATGCAAATCAATCAATGTGATACACCATATTAACAAACTGAAGGAGAAAAACCATATGATCATCTCAATAGATGCAGAGAAAGCTTTTGACAAAATTCAACACCCACTTATGATAAAAACCCTGCAGAAAGTAGGCATAGAGGGAACTTTCCTCAATATAATAAAGGCAATATATGACAAACCCACAGCCAGCATTGTTCTCAATGGTGAAAAACTGAAACCATTTCCACTAAGATCAGGAACAAGACAAGGTTGCCCACTCTCACCACTCTTATTCAACCTAGTTTTGGAAGTTCTAGCCACAGCAATCAGAGAAAATAAAGAAATAAAAGGAATCCAAATAGGAAAAGAAGAAGTAAAGCTGTCACTGTTTGCAGATGACATGATACTATACATAGAGAATACTAAGGATGCTACCAGAAAACTACTAGAACTAATCAATGAATTTGGTAAAGTAGCAGGATACAAAATTAATGCACAGAAATCTCTGGCATTCTTATACACTAATGATGAAAAATCTGAGAATGAAATTAAGAAAACACTCCCATTTACCACTCCAACAAAAAGAATAAAATATCTAGGAATAAACCTACCTAAGGAGACAAAAGACTTGTATGCAGAAAACTATAAGACACTGATGAAAGAAATTAAAGATGATACAAATAGGTGGAGAAATATACCATGTTCTTGGATTGGAAGAATCAACATAGTGAAAATGACTCTATTACCCAAAGCAATCTACCGATTCAATGCAATCCCTATCAAATTACCACTGGCATTTTATACAGAACTAGAACAAAGAATTTCACAATTTGTATGGAAACACAAAAGACCCCGAATAGCCAAAGCAATCTTGAGAACGAAAAATGGAGCTGGAGGAATCAGGCTCCCTGACTTCAGACTATACTACAAGGCCACAGTAATCAAGACAGTATGGTACTGGCACAAAAACAGAAATATAGATCAATGGAACAGGATAGAAAGCCCAGAGATCTTTGATAAAGGAGGGAAGGAAACACAGTGGAGAAAAGACAGCCTCTTCAATAAGTGGTGCTGGGAAAACTGGACAGCTACCTGTAGAAGTATGAAATTAGAACACTCCCTAACACCACACACAAAAATAAACTCAAAATGGGTTAAAGACCTAAATGTAAGGCCAGACACCATCAAACTCTTAGAGGAAAACATAGGCAGAACACTCTATGACATCAATCACAGCAATATCCTTTTTGACCCATTTCCTAGAGAAATGGAAATAAAAACAAAAATAAACAAATGGGATCTAATGAAACGTAAAAGCTTTTGCACAGCAAAGGATACCATAAACAAGACCAAAAGACAACCCTCAGAATGGGAGAAAATATTTGCAAATGAAGCAACTGACAAAGGATTAATATCCAAAATTTATAAGCAACTCATGCAGCTCAATAACAAAAAAACAAACAACCCAATCCAAAAATGGGCAGAAGAACTAAATAGACATTTCTCCAAAGAAGATATACAGATAGCCAACAAACACATGAAAGAATGCTCAACATCATTAATCATTAGAGAAATGCAAATCAAAACTACAATGAGATATCATCTCACACCGGTCAGACTGGCCATCATCAAAAACTCTAGGAACAATCAATGCTGGAGAGGGTGTGGAGAAATGGGAACACTCTTGCACTGCTGGTGGGAATATAAAATGATACAGCCACTATGGAGAACAGTATGGAGGTTCCTTAAAAAACTACAAATAGAACAACCATACAATCCAGCAATCCCACTACTGGGCATATACCCTGAGAAAACCATAATTCAAAAAGAGTCATGTACCAAAATGTTCATTGCAGCTCTATTTACGATAGCCAGGACATGGAAGCAACCTAAGTGTCCATCAACAGATGAATGGATAAGGAAGATATGGCACATATATACAATGGAATATTACTCAGCCATAAAAAGAAATGAAACTGAGTTATTTGTAATGAGGTGGATAGACCTGGAATCTGTCATACAGAGTGAAGTAAGTCAGAAGGATAAAAACAAATACCGTATGCTAACACATATATATGGAATCTAAAAAAAAAAAAAAAAGTCATGAAGAGATTAGTGGTAGGATGGGAATAAAACACAGACCTACTAGAGCATGGACTTGAGGATATGGGGAGGGGGAAGGGTAAGCTGTGACGATGTGAGAAAGTGGCAGGGACATATATACACTACCACATGTAAATTAGATAGCTAGTGGGAAGCTGCCGCATAGCACAGGGAGTTCACCTCTGTGCTGTGTGACCACCTAGAGGGGTGGGATAGGGAGGGTGGGAGGGAGGGTGACACAAGAGGGAAGAGTTATGGGAACATATGTATATGTATAACTGATTCACTTTGTTGTAAAGGAGAAACTAACACACTATTGTAAAACAGTTATACTCAAATAAAGATGTTAAAAAAAAAAAAACTAGAAACAATAAATGCTGGAGAGGGTGTGGAGAAAAGGGAACCCTCTTGCACTGCTGGTGGGAATGTAAACTGATACAGCCACTATGGAGAACAGTATGGAGGTTCCTTAAAAAACTACAAATAGAACTATCATACAACCCAGCAATCCCACTACTGGGCATATACCCTGAGAAAACCATAATTCAAAAAAGTCATGAACCACAGTGTTCATTGCAGCTCTATTTACAGTAGCCAGGACATGGAACCAACCTAAATGTCCATCAACAGATGAATGGATAAGGTAGATGTGGCACATATATACAGTGGGATATTACTCAGCCATAAAAAGAAATGAAACTGAGTTATTTGTAATGAGGTGGATAGACCTGGAGTCTGTCATACAGAGTGAAGTAAGTCAGAAGGATAAAAACAAATACCATATGCTAACACATATATATGGAATCTAAGAAAAAAAAATGTCATGAAGAGATTAGTGGTAGGACGGGAATAAAACACAGACCTACTAGAGCATGGACTTGAGGATATGGGGAGGGGGAAGGGTAAGTGGTGACGATGTGAGAGAGTGGCAGGGACATATACACAGTACCACATGTAAATTAGATAACTAGCGGGAGGGAAGCTGCCGCATAGCACAGGGAGTTCACCTCTGTGCTTTGTGACCACCTAGAGGGGTGGGATAGGGAGGGTGGGAGGGAGGGTGACGCAAGAGGGAAGAGATATGGGAACATATGTATATGTATAACTGATTCACTTTGTTGTAGAGGAGAAACTAACACACTATTATAAAACAGTTATAGTCAAATAAAGATGTTAAAAAAAAAAAAAAAACCTCTTTTGGCTAGGATCCTGTAGGTAAATGTAAAGTCAAGTGATTCTTCTCCATAATCACAGTTTTTTTTTTAAAAAAAGACCTTGACTAAACTTTACCTTTGATCATTGGTAAACAAGGTAGCTCATGAGGCCGGCTCAATATAATGAGTTTTAACTCAAAGACTGTCAAGTTCAGGTACACAGTGTGACTTTGGTACAATTTTTCACCTCTTCAGCTATTTTTAATGTCTGTTCCCACTGATCTGTGTGCCACAGCCTTGCTACAGCAAAAGTTTTGATGCTACTATTTTTATATAGCCAATTTAAAGTGACTGCTGGGATATTTAATGCAGTCTAAAAACAAACTTCTAAACTTTTTTTTAAACTATGTCCTTTGAATACCTGACTTCTGTACCCAAACCTTATCCCATTTCTCCATCTTGGACCACAAAGCTTCAGGAGGTAAGAGATGGGGCACATTCTTAGGAAAAAAAAAAAAAAAAAAAAGCTTGTAAAAGCTGAATATTTACATTATGTCACACAATAGTAAACATGGTCAAAACAGTTCCAGTGTGAAAATGGCTCTGTGGGCCCAGAAACTCAAGTTTACAGCATTCACAAGTAAAAGAAGGATTCAAAGACTGAACCGTCATAAACATACTTGTCAAACTGCTGCGTTAACCAGAAAGCCAGTCAACTGATTCACAGTGGGCAATAGAGCTGAGAAGTGGGCTGGGATTCTCAGGAGGTCTGGTTGGTGAATTCTTTCCCCATTGTAATAGCTGCAGGGGAGGTCAGATCATAGCCAGAAAGTTACTCCAGGAGTTGGAAATCAGGGTGCAAAGAGTTGGACGGATGTATTAGTTTTCCAACTCTGCCGTAACAAAATGCCACAGACTAGCTGGCTTAAATAACAGGAATTTATCGTCTCACGGTTCTGGGGGCTAGAAGTCCAAAATCACGGTGTCAGCAGAGTTGGTTTCTGCTGAGGCCTTTCTCCTTAGCTTGTGGGTGGCCGTATCCCCACTGTGTCCTCACATGGTTTTCCCTCTATATGTCTGTGTCCAAATCTCCTCTTCTTATAAGGATACCAGTTAGACTGGAAAAGGGTCTACCCATACAACTTCACTGCACCTTAATTACCTCTTTAAAGACCTTATCTCCAATTACAGTTCCGTTCTGAGGTCCTGGGAGTCAGGGCTTCACCCCATGAATTTCGGACGGACACAATTCAACCCCTCCCAAGGGATGACTTCAAGGCTAGTTCACCAACATTTTCACAGCTTGGTGCACCCATCCTCACTGCAAGGCGAGCCCACCGTGCGGACGTGCAGTCGTGGGGGCTCTTCGGGGTACTCTGGCGGACAGCACTGGCAACACCAGCTCTTGGCCCAGGTCCCCGTTCGAGTTCAGTGACGACAGTCCCACCAGTGTTGCAATTTTCCTTCAGAGTATCGTTCAAGCGATTAGATCTAACCTTCCTGGGTTGCATTTTTATTTCAATCTTGCCTCCCTCGACTGGCAGCTTCCTTGGATCTGGGCTGTTCCCTAACTCCTGAGTCACACATTGCTTACATATGACTTATTCTCTTATTCTTTTCCACAAATGGCCAAACCCATTCACCTAGTGGGTTTCACTAGTTTAACACACGGAAGGCAACCATATCTCAAAATTCTTCATTATACATTTCGGTTGCCACTAAGCCATTGATTAAGGAATTAGAATAGAGTCATAAAGCGTTCTTGTAAAGATGTTGCTGACTTGACACTATAAGCTTCCCACTAGTGACATCACACACACACACTTAATTTGAATAACGTGAGTGCAGTTAAAAACAGAAGAAAACAAAACCAGAAGAAACAATACATAGATCAGAAATGGGCACAGCTATAAATGAAACAAACTGCAGACTGGTTCTGGGTCAAAGTACCCACTGGCTTGAGAACCGGAAATGCCATAAACCCAGCTTCACCATGAGGGTCCAGCCAATAGTGTTAGAGCTGCTTCTGGACAGGGAGTCCCAGGAGACCAGATGAACGTAACTTTAGGGCCATCAGACAAGGAAGGAAAAACAGAGGAAAAACTCTGAAAGTAACCTATTTTGACACAACTGCAAACTATCATTTCAAGTCACATGAGAAAAATTAAACACTAAGAAAGATAACCAAGAAACCAGCTTCCACCCAGCTAGGGAGACAGTATAGTGCAGACCTGTCATTCTCAAGTTTGATACACATCACAATCACCAGGGCAGAGTGTTAAAAAATATAGATCACAGATCCCCAGAGGTGCCAGGACAGGCACAGAGTTGCCAGATACAATGCAGGTCAATGAAAATCTCTTAGCATAGGTATGTCTCAAATATTGCTTGGGACACACTCATACTAAAAATAGTTATTCATTGTTTATCTAAAATTCAGATTTAACTGGTAATCTGAAAAATGACCAACCAGAAGAAAACTGGCTTTTGCTTTTTGGCTTTTGCTAAGTCTGGCAAATAACCGTGCCCCCAACAAAATGGAACACTTAATAGACCAATCTGAAAGGATTTCAACCTAAGTATGTTTTAGGGCCTCAAAGAGATAAAGGAAGAAATAACACTCATTTAATCAAATCATAAAAGTATGAAAAAAAAAAAACCGAGCAGATTAGCCAATTGCCCCCTGGAAATAATAATATATGTTGACATGGAAATTAACTTTTACAAAGTTAACACACTGAATAAACCTATGACAGGGCAAAGTTAAAGGAAGAAAGGATGTGATATGAAGTAATTTGCCTAGAACGCTGTACAGAGAGAGATATGGAGCTAAAAAGCATGCGTGAGAGTTTAAGAGACATACAGGAGGGTGCAGAAGCTTCCCCATGCTTCTGACAGGAACTCTGTTCAGAAGACTGGATGGGCGCGCAGAGGGGAATGAAAGGGGTAATGGCTGAGAGGTGTCCACAACAGGGTGGGTACAGAAGGCCTCCGAGGGTGAGAAAAACAAACAAAAGCCACAAGGAGAATCCATAGAGTAAAATGCAGAATACCAAGAATAAGGGTAAAAACTTTCAAAGCCACAGGAGAGAAAAAAGTCACGGAGTGACACAAAGGGACCCTTAATGATGGTAGACGTTTCACTGGGGCCAGATGTGCTGGAAGGTCAGGGTGAGATGTTGAAACAGGATCGTTTACCACCCACAATCCACTCTGAAGGATCTGCAGGGCCACTGGAAACCTGAGACTTGGATATGACGTAATCACAGAAGCCATATTCCATCACCTTGGTAACAGAAGCAAGTTACACGTCACCCCGTGCGCGCACGCTCCAAAGAAGAGGTTATTCAAGGCCGTGAGTCATTGGGAGTCCTCTCAGGATTCGGTCTGTGTCACTGGCCTTCCAATTATCTATGCAATTGCCTCCCAAATATCTGTATCTGAGACAACACGGGTACCGACAAAATACGTGCGAAAGTAAATCATCTTCTCCTCGACGCTGGCCCTGCCTCCTCTTCTGCAAAGCTCAGTTAACATTAACCCAGTGGCCCAGGTCCAAAATCATGGCGGTCACCGTTCACTCCTCACTCCTTCTCCCCACTCCCGCTCTCATCCCCTCTTCCGCCCCCACTGCCTCAGCCTCAGCCGGGCAGCGGTCTTCCTGTCCCTAGACGACTACACTGGAGGCCGGTCTTTACGCCGTTAAGCAGGCCCTCGCGCTGATGGTCTTGCCGAAGCCACCCGAAGCCACCCGATAGCCAACGTTCCATCGTGGTTGAGTCTCTCTTCTTTGGCAGCTTTTTTGAGGGGCTATAGAAATGTGACAGTAAGTATTTCCTATGAGGATGGGATACAACTTCCTAAGCCTGAGGCAGTTAGGCTGGGCAGTCAAGCCAGCGACCTCCACACCCGGAGAACGAGCTTAGCCTCACGGCCGGCTGCTGGGCTCCGAGGCCCGCCCTGGATACCGGTGGGCCCCGCGAGCCTGGTCCACACGTCTGTCGTTCGTTCTATTCACTGTGTGTCTCCCTTAGAGTTACCAGGTTGAAAATATGGTCAGTGCCTGGAGAAATGGATGCTGTTACCTTAGTGATGGAGAAGTTTATTAAGATAACCCCACATTTAGGAGAATTGACATAGGGTCTTTTTTAAAAAAAACATCTTTATTGGAGTATAACTGCTTTGCAATGGTGTGTTAGTTTCTGCTCTACAACAAAGTGACTCAGCTACACATATACATATGTTCCCATATCTCTTCCCTCTTGCGTCTCCCTCCCTCCCACCCTCCCTATCCCACCCCTCTAGGTGGTCACACAGCACAGAGGTGAACTCCCTGTGCTATGCGGCAGCTTCCCACTAGCTATCTACTTTTACATTTGATAGTGTATATATGTCCACGCCACTCTCTCACATCGTCCCAGCTTACCCTTCCCCCTCCCCGTGTCCTCAAGTCCATTCTCTACGTCTGCGTCTTTATTCCTGTCCTGCCTCTACGCTTTTCACGACCTTTTTTTTTTTTTTTACATTCCATATATATGTGTTAGCATACGGTATTTGTTTTCCTCTTTCTGACTTACTTTACTCTGTATGACAGACTCTAGGTCCCTCCACCTCACTACAAATAATTCAGTTTCGTTTCTTTTTAAGGCTGATTGACATAGGGTCTTGCACCACCCTACCAGCTGGATAATCTTACAAGAATCACTTAGCCTCGTCCACCCTATTTTTAATGGGACCATACACCTGCCCACAGCTGTCTCTTAGAAATCAAAGAGGATTTGTGAGAAAATTTCTCCAATCCTTTTAGAAAAAGGGTGAGCAGTCAATTTGCTAAATTATTTTTCATATCTGGTAGATATGTTCTGATAACTTTTACATTTTGTTGATTTTCCTGTTCAAACACTACAAAAATACCCTTAGTCATTGATGTGCAAAATTCACCTCAGCGTTGCAATCTCTGTGGGCTAATTTCTGAAACGATTTCAGCTCTTGCCAGGAAAGAGTAAGATGTAATACTGTTCTGATATATCTCATATTTTGTCAGAACCCTTTCTTCAGAATTAATGACCTGGATACCTTGCTCCAAAATATAGGAAAGATAGGCTCTTTACAGAATTCCGCCACACAGTTGAAACTAAATCAGCATGTGTGTCTGGAAAAACATCCATCATTTTGTGAAGCCAATAAATATCCCTCCGTAGCAAATGTACTGGTAATGGATCACAAAGTCACTTGATCTATCTGTATGCAATAACATATTTGAAGGCATTGCTAATTTCTGATTTCTCATTTGTAGTTTTGTTGAAGGACCGAGAGCCCAGATGAAAGGTTACAGGGACGAATCTGAGTTTCCCGCAGACCTCGGCCCACCGGTCTCCCCCGGCTTCCATCCACCTGCGATAAGCGGGGTGTGTCTGCACCCACGGCCAGCGTGTGCTCGCCTAGCTCCCTGAGCCATGCCAGCATCTTTCCGAGGCCCTCCAGTGGCGGAAAGCTGGCACTGCAAGACCAGGTAGACAGGCTGCCTGGAAAGCCAAGGGGCTGAGTGATTTGTCTCCACCCGGCCTCCCTGTGAACAGAGTTAGACCTGAGAATCATGACTGATAAACATAACTAACCTTCTCCCTCACACATGCTATGTGGATAAAAATGGTGTCGAATTATGAGCCAAGTACTTCACAATCACTTCCTCCTCACCAAAACCCAATATACAGTTGGGAAACAGGCTGAGTCGGCAGGTGAATCACTGGAGGTCGTACAACTGGCCAGTGACAGAGCCAGGCTGTGAGCTCAGGTCTCTCTGTCTTTTTCAGTAGCTTTCAGACCTGAGCGTATCTCAGAATCCCTGAGAGTCTTTTGGAGCCTGGTACCAGAGCCCCGGGAGCCCCGTGATCTGTATTTTAATGCTATCTCCTGGAAAATGTGATGTGCGTGCAACTTCAGGAGGCCAGCTCTGAATCACACCACCTCCCTACAGTTTATCAGGAGAGCAAAGCAGGACTCTTCCGCCGGAGATGTCAGCTGCTCTTGGGATGGAGCCTGAGACAGCATGGGTCTCACAACTCCCAGAAGCTGCTCCAACAAATAATGTATGAGGGACATATATAACCCAATCACTTTGCTGTACACCTGAAACTGACGCCCACTGTGAATCAACTACACCTCAATTCTAAAACTATGAGGTAGAGTAATCGAAGTCATAGAGACAGAAGGTAGAACATATACAGAATATATACAGAAGGTACACAGAATGCATACAGAATGTATACAGAAGGTATACAGAATATATTCAGAATGTATACAGACTATATAGAGAAGGTATACAGAATATATACAGAAGGTATATACAGAATGTATACAGAAGGTATATAGAATGTATACAGAATGTATACAGAATATATACAGAAGGTATACAGAATATATACAGTATATACAGAATATATACAGAAGGTATACAGAATATATACTGAATGTATATAGAAGGTATACAGAATGTATACAGAAGGTGTACAGAATATATACAGAAAGTATACAAAATGTATAGAGAAGGTATAGAGAAGGTATACAGAATGTATACAGAATATACACAGAAGTATACAGAAGGTATATACAAGGGAATACTACTCAGCCATAAAAAAGAATGAACTAATGCCATGTGCAGCAACATGGATGGACCTGGAGATTGTCATACTGGGTGAAGTCAGACAGAGAAAGACAAGTATCATATGATATCACTTATACGTGGAATCTAAAAACATGGTACTAACGAACCATTTACAAAACAGAAATAGAGTCGGAGGTGTAGGAAACAAACTTACATTTACCAAGGAGGAAAGGGGGCAAGGATAAATTGGGAGATTGGGATTGACATATATGCACTACTATATATAAAACAGGTATCTAACTAATAAGAACTTGCTATATAGCACAGGGAACTCCACTCAATACTCTCCAATGACCTACATGGGAATAGAATCTTAAAAAGTGTGGATATATGTATACATATGGCTGCTTCACTTTGCTGTACAGCAGAAACTAGCACAGCATTGTAAATCAACTATACTCCAATAAAAATTTTTTTAAAAATACAGATTATGGTAACCAGGGACTGGGGGAGAGGAGGATGCAAAATTATGGCTTAATGAGTACAGAGTTTCAGCTGGGGAAGATGAAAAAGTTCTGAATTTGGATGGTGGTGATGGTTGCACAAAAACGTGAATGTACTTAATGCCACAGAACCGAACGCTTAAAAATAGTTAAAATAACGAATTTTATGTTATGTATATTTAACTACAATTTTTTTAATGTTTTAATTTTTTTAAAAAGCATTATCCTCATTAAGCTTAAGTAATTTCCTCGTGATGTATGAATTCATGAAACTTGGCAGATTTTCTAGTTCTTTCAACCGAATGAACAATTCTCTCTACCTCCAAAATTTCTTTCCTAAGCAGTTATTCTTTATGGAAAGTTCAACCATTTCCTCTGGCTTAGCAGACACTGAAACAGATACATCCTTAAATTGTAGTTTACGAACTTGACATCCATAAGCTACTCCCATTTTGCTTTTGTTTGGTTTGGTTTTGGATTTTTTTAGTGGTGAAGAACTCTTGAAGAAAACAAATAAAATACACTAAGTCCAGTAGGTCATCTATTCGTGGGACAACTTGGCCTCATGGAAGCTTAATGAAGCTGGATTCCCACATACAGTGGAAACTGCTTTAATAGACAAGCAGCTAAACAAAGTGACATGCAGCACTTCACATTTGTTTTGTTATGTAAAATTGATTCTTTTCTTTTTTCAATGAGGCACTAATGTACTTAATGTCACCTGTAGAATGTTCAGGGAGCCTCATTATATTCTTCCCACATTTAACGTTTTCCTATAGAAATGGCCCAGTTCTGTAGACAAGCTAAACAGTCCCCAGTGCATTAAAAACTACATTTTTTAATAGTGTAAACAATTTGCGTTTATAGCCCCTGAAAATTCTACTTGGATATTTTGCCAGCAAAAGACAATCAAAAGTCCATTAGCTTTCTTCCTGAAAACCCATCAATTTTGGCTTCAGTGGAAAGGCAACATCTCTGTATTTGTTTAGTTTGCTTTTTAAAATCGTTCCTGCCTAAGAACATAGGCACCATGGGTTTCGGTTAGCAAGAACCGCCAAATAATGATGCCTTTCTTTTCTCAGTGTCCCTTAATAAGCATGTCAGTGATGACAGTTCTCCTCTGTGAAAAGCTCTTCCACCTACAACCAGGTTGTGTTGAACACACCTGGAAGGAGTGTGAAAGAGTGTAAAAAACACCAGCTTTGAAGCTGGCAAATGGGAATTCAAATCCTAGCCCATCTAGCAGTGGAATCTTGAGAAATTGCTTAACTCTTCTTGGCTTCAGTTTTCTCATCAAAAATAAATACATAAAAAGGACCCCATCTCCTACCTGGCAGAATGATTGCAAGAATTAAATAAGATATCTTATGTGGAAGCACCTAGTACATAGCAGTTGCTCAATAAATATTAGTTGAGTCTTTCTGTAGAGCTGTTTGAAGTAATCACTACAGTCAGTCAATTTGCATACATGATAAACTCTACCACGTGCCTAGCTTTGTGCTGGGATTAAACTTCTAATCTATGGAAGCTAACACTCTATTTCAAGAGGTAAATAAGAATAATATCCACAGCTGCTAAGAAAGCAAGAGAAGATGCAAGATCATCAACGCCGAGTTGGGTGGGACAGGCTCTCAATGCTGAAGCAGTTCTCTCTAAGCTTGGCCTACCTGGGAGGCTTCTTGGAGGAAGAGAGGGCTACGTGGCAGCAGCTTTCCGAGGTGACTAGAATTTAGATTGTCAGAGAAGAATATAGGCCACTAAATATAGTAGCTAAAGCACAGAACCCTTAAAAACACAATCTCTTTGGCCCACCACAGCATTGTCATAAACATAACTTTTCTCATTATGACCAAATCAGCCTTTTATTTTATTTTGGGGGTTTTGTTTTGTTGTTTTTTTTGGCCATAGCACATGGCTTGTGCAATCTTGGTTCCCCATCCAGGGATCAAACCTGGGCCCCCTGCAGTGGAAGCACAGAGTCCTAACCACTGGACCTCCAGGGAATTCCCCAGCCTTTTATTTTTGCTAGAAAGAAATGTGTGTGTGTGGGGGGGGGGGTGGTATATGGGCCTCTCACTGTTGTGGTCTCTCCCATTGCAGAGCACAGGCTCCGGACGCGCAGGCCCAGCGGCCACGGCTCGCGGGCCCAGCCGCTCCGCGGCACGTGGGATCTTCCCGGACCGGGGCACGAACCCGCGTCCCCCGCATCGGCAGGCGGACTCTCAACCACTGTGCCACCAGGGAAGCCCTAGAAAGAAATATTTAAATATTTCCTGCCACCTCTACCAAACATAGCCATCCTACAAGAGATACAGTCATTCCTGCACTCTCTTCCTTGCTTCTTAGATTTTCTTTTCTTCTGTTTTTTGTTTTTGTTTTTTATGATGAGGGCGCTGGATTTGCAGTCAGATCTGGATTTGGGTCCTAACGTTGCCCTTCCTCTGGGGCTTTGGGAAGCGCATCTACCCTTCCTCACACTAACTTTCCTCACTTGCCACTGCACGGGACCTGGTGGGTTCCATGCTGCTACTACCGATCTAGCTGGGGCCCCTGAGCTCCCCATCCTTCATGTTAGCTAACTCACTCTTTTATGACAATAGTGAATTGGCAAACTTAAAAAGAATGACACTGACTAGTGCTGACATAATTGTGGGGTCAGTAATATCTTATACATGATTAATGAAAGACAAGTCAGCAAACCTTTCCTGAAGAGCATTAAGGCAAAATTTTCATTAATTGCATACCTTTGGAGTTGACAGTGTTATTTCATGGAACTCGTTCTAAGTAAATAACCTGAAAAATACTCAAAGACATAGTACAGATATGTTTATGGTAGGGTTTTTCCACTAATAAAAAAATTTTATGGCTTCCCTGGTGGTGCAGTGGTTGCGAGTCCGCCTGCCGATGCAGGGGACACGGGTTCGTGCCCCGGTCCGGGAAGATCCCACGTGCCGTGGAGCGGCTGGGCCCGTGAGCCGTGGCCGCTGAGCCTGCGTGTCTGGAGCCTGTGCTCTGCAACGGGAGAGGCCACAGCGGTGAGAGGCCCGCGTACCAGGGAGAAAATAATAATAATAATAAAATTTTTAAACAAAGTAAATATTCAAAAATAGGAAATAGAATAAATATATAGATAACACCTATATATGGAGTGATGTGCCACCTAGTCCTTAAAAATGACACTATTAGTGTGCATTTTTTAAATTAATTTTTACTGGAGTAGAGTTGCTTTGCAATGTTGTGTTAGTTTCTGCTGTACAGCAAAGTGAATCAGTTATACATAGACATATATCCACTCTTTTTTAGATTTCCTTCCCATTTAGGTCCCCACAGATCATTGAGTGGAGTTCCCTGTGCTAAATGGTTAAGTTCTCACTGGTTATCTATTTTAGTGTGCATTTATTTTTTGTCGTGGAAGACTTTCACATTGGATTAATGTTGCAGTGATAACTTTATTAACTCCTGAGTGTTCACATGTTTTCTCCTTTACGACCCACCAGCCCCACTCACTAAAGAGAAGGTGGATCTTGCCCTCTCAGTTACTCCCTCCTTCAGCAGAACTTACCAGCAAGGAAGGTCCCTTACCTAGACTAATGCAGACTCTGGGGAGTGGAAAATTAATCAGGGGGCCAGACTACAGAGGCAGAAGATGAGGGACAGGCAGAGCTGAGAAAACAAGTTGCTCCACATATATAAAAAGGTGGAAGGAGGGATGGAGCAAACCCACTCTGGGAATGGAGGTGACCTGGAAGAGGCTGGCGTGGAAGATGCCTTCTGCAGCTCTGGGTGCAAACAAAATGAAAGAAGGTAACTGGGGAAAAAAGGAAGTGGTGTCCAAGAGTACAACTGCGGGCTGTGTGTTAGACTCCACTTGATATCAACTAAGAAACTCAGGGACAGAATGGAACTGCACTTCGGGTTCGTAGATTCTGTGTCTTTGAGGCATCTCTAAATGAGCAACAAGGAACGCTTGGATATAGTAGAATATATAAGGGTTATATTATTTGAGAGGGAGTCTAGAAAGCAGGTATAAAACAATACATTATTTTTATACATTCCTATATATGTATTTGCACAAGCAAAATTCTAAAAGGACATAAAGTCACAATTTTATACAGTGGTCATTTTTTTCTGTTGTTTATCTAAATTTGCTATTTTTTCTATAATGAACACTTTTTTATGGAACAAAAAGGAGGAGAAAAATAAAAGACAATTCAGCCTAGAAGCACAAATGCTCTGTGCTGTACTGTATTCAGGATATTATTCCAGTCTCCTCCTCAAACTAGCTGCTTAAAATAAATTCTTGCTTCCCCTGCCCCACATGTGTCCCAAGCTGTGTTTGATTCTCGTGTGTAAGGACTCTGCCCTCCAACAGGCACTTGGAATTCAAGGCAGCTCCATCTCTGGTGTCTCTGGGCAGACTGCTCCTTTTGCATTAAAAACTAACTTGAGAGCAACTCCACCATCTTGCCTGGGACGAGTATTCCATGAACTACAAATCCCAGCATACAAACCATTTACCCGCTTCTGGCCGGGAGGTCTGGAGTCATAGGTATTTCAGGGTCCCTGTTTGGAAGGCCTAGGAGGCTAAAGCTTTTCTGCAAACAGATGTGGGGGACATGCAGGGGTCTGTCCCAGCAGAGTGGCTGACAGGGTCTTGGTGCTCTGGCCGGGTGTCAGGCCTGAGCCTCTGAGGTGGGAGAGCCCAGGTCAGGACATTGGTCCACCAGAGACCTCCCGGCCCCACGTAGTATCAAACGGCGAGAGCTCTCCCAGAGATCTCCATCTCAACGTTAAGATCCAGCTCCACTCAATGACAAGCAAGCTACAGTGCTGGACACCCCATGCCAAACAACTAGCAACACAGGAACACAATCCCACCCACTACCAGAGAGGCTGTCTAAAAATCATAATAAGGTCACAGACACCCCAAAACACACTACCAGACATGGTCCGGCCCACCAAAAAGACAAGATCCAGCCTCATCCACCAGAACACAGGCACCAGTCCCCTCCACCAGGAAGCCTACAGAACCCACTGAACCAACCTTATCCACTGGGGGCAGACACCAAAAACAACAGGAACTATGAACCTGCAGCCTGTGAAAAGGAGACCCCAAACACAGTAAGTTAAGCAAAATGAGAAGACAGAGTGAAACACACAGCAGATGAAGGAGCAAAGCAAAAACCCACCAGACCAAACAAATGAAGAGGACATAGGCAGTCTACCTGAAAAAGAATTCAGAGTAATGATAGTAAAGGTGATCCAAAATCTTGGAAATAGAATGGAGAAAATACATTTAACAAGGACCTAGAAGAACTAAAGAGCAAACAAACAATGATGAATAACACAATAAATGAAATTAAAAATTCTCTAGAAGGAATCAATAGCAGAATAACTGAGGCAGAAGAACGGATAAGTGACCTGGAAGGTAAAATAGTGGAAATAACTACCACAGAGCAGAATAAAGAAAAAGGAATGAAAAGAACTGAGGACAGGCTCAAAGACCTCTGGGACAACATTAAACACACAAACATTCAAATTATAGGAGTCCCAGAAGAAGCAGAGAAAAAGGAAGGGACTGAGAAAATACTTGAAGAGATTAAAGTTGAAAACTTCCCTAACATGGGAAAGGAAATAGTCAATCAAGTCCAAGAAGCACAGACAGTCCCATACAGGATAAATCCAAGGAGAAAGATGCCAAGACACATACTAATCAAACTATCAAAAATTAAATACAAAGAAAAAATATTAAAAGCAGCAAGGGAAAAACAACAAACAAAATACAAGGGATTCCCCATAAGGTTAACAGCTGATCTTTCAGCAGAAACTCTGCAAGCCGGAAGGGAGTGGCAGGACATACTTAAAGTGATGAAGAGGGAAAATCTACCACCAAGATTACTCTACCCAGCAAGAATCTCATTTAGATTCAACAGAGAAATTAAAACCTTTACAGACAAGCAAAAGCTAAGAGAATTCAGCACCACCAAACCAGCTTTACAACAAATGCTAAAGGAACTTCTCTAGGCAGGAAATACAAGAGAGGGAAAAGACCTACAATAACAAACCCAAAACAATTAAGAAAATGGTAATAGAAACATACATATCGATAACTACCTTAAATGTAAATCAATTAAATGATCCCACCAAAAGACATAGACTGGCTGAATGGATACAAAACCAAGACCCATATGTATGCTGTCTATAAGAGACCCACTTCAGACCTGGGGACACATCCAGACTGAAAGTGAGGGGATGGAAAAAGATATTCCATGCAAATGGAAATCAAAAGAAAGCTGGAGTAGCAATTCTCACATCAGACAAAATAGACTTTAAAATAAAGACAATCACAATAGACAAAGAAGGACACTACATAATGATCAAGGGATCAATCCAAGAAGAAGATATAACGATTGTAAATATTTATGCACCCAACATAGGAGCACCTCAATACATAAGGCAAATGCTAACAGCCATAAAAAGGGAAATCGACAGTAACACAATCATAGTAAGGGACTTTAACTTCCCACTTTCACCAGTGGAAAGATCATCCAAAATGGAAAACAATAAGGAAACACAAGTTTTAAATGATACATTAAACAAGATGAACTTAATTGATGTTTATAGGACATTCCATCCAAAAACAACAGAATACACTTTCTTCTCAAGTGCTCATGGAACATTCTCCAGGATAGGCCATATCTTGGGTCACAAACCAAACCTTGTTAAATTTAAGAAAATTGAAATCGTATCAAGTATCTTTTCCGAGCACAACGCTGTGAGACTAGATATCAATTACAGGAACAAATCTGTAAAAAATACAAACACATGGAGGCTAAACAATACACTACTAAATAACTGAGAGATCACTGAAGAAATTAAAGAGGAAATCAAAAAAATACCTGGAAACAAATGACAATGAAAACACGATGACCCAAAACCTATGGGATGCAGCAAAAGCAGTTCTAAGAGGGAAGTTTATAGCAATACAGTCCTACCTCAAGAAACAAGAAACATCTAAAATAAACAACCTAAGCTTACACCTAAACCAATTAGAGAAAGATGAACAAAAGAACCCCAAAGTTAGCAGGAGGAAAGAAATCATAAAGAGCAGATCAGAAATAAATGAAAAAGAAGTGAAGGAAATGATAGCAAAGATCAATAAAAATATAAGCTGATTCTTTGAGAAAATAAACAAAATTGGTAAACCATTAGCCAGACTCATCAAGAAAAAAAGGAAGATGACTCAAATCAATAGAATTAGAAATGAAAAAGGAGATGTAAAAGGGGGCTTTTCATCCTCTGAGCATTTGGATCATATTTTTCCTGATGAAATCCAACCCTTGGTCCAGCTTGAGTTCTACCTCTTCTTGCATAAAGCTTTGCTTGACTTTCATCCCCACCATTACCTGGCTCTAGTTTTGGAGTAATTTTTTTTCTTACAAAAGGATTTTGCACCCATTCCATTCATATGGTGTTATTTTGGGCCATACCCTATTGTTTATTTTTTAGGGTGGATATACTTAGTTGTCCCAGCTAGAATTAAAGTTATAGCTCTTACGGGATAAGACTCTGGCTTTACTCCTTTGTGCATTCGGGGTCTAGTACAATACCTGCTCCCCTAGCATGCTTATTTTTAAAGAGAATGAACAAATGCCTGCTGACTTACGAGATTTCCAAGATGAGATTTTCAGTTACATCAAAAAAGAGGTGAATAGCCCTGGTGGAGATTATTTCTCACTTGCTAATATTAAAAAAATCCATTTAAATTAGCCCTCCTCCACCATACTCTTCATACTGATTAATTTCTCTCCTGTCTTGACTTGCTGATCTCTTCGACATTTAAATTCGCTATTTATTTCAATAATAATTTATTAACTTGATTTTTGTACTGACCACAAGACCCGGAAAATATTTTTTCAAATTTCTTGCTGATCTGTTCCATGATGATTGTGCTTATATGCGGGAATGGAGCCATGGCATTTAAAACCAATGAAATGGGGGCTAATAGGAGGCTGTGAAACTCACCTTTGGCCTGACACCTGGGCAGCTAGATGGAGACGTCCTTTCGCTTTGTTTAAACTACTGTCTAAGAGAGTCATATCTTTTTCTCAAGAGGCTTTTACTAAAAATAAACTTATTAAGAGGGAAATTAAGCAGATGTTGACCATTTCCAATTTTCTCTACCCCTTTCCAACAATACTGTATTTCTGGTGTTCCACAAAGTATAAACATTTGCTGAATTTTGGAAAACTGAGATGTGCTTTTGAACGTAATCTATTTACCTGTGTAAAAACAACTGTCGTCTTGAAAGAGAAAAATTATTGCTTAAAATTTTGGGAGCTGTACCCTTTTACAAAATTGCCGTGATGATTTTCACGGTCACAGTGGCCTCTGGAGGACCTGCTGTTATCAAGCACATTGTGCTGTGTGATCCTGCCGTGTGGTTTTCACACCGGCTTTGAGACGATCGCTGTGACTCTCCTTTTGCTGAGGAAGAGGCAGGGGCTCAACAAGTTTCCTAAGATCATCCAGGGCTGCTCAGTAAATGAGGGGGCTGAGGTTCAACGCTGAGTCTGCCTGACTGCCATGCCAAGAGCTTAAGACCCACATCGCTTTAAATATGGCACCATATTTAAAGAGCTGGTTGGAGTGACTTGTCGTCTGTGTTAGCTGTAATTGTCATTGCTGCTTATCACTGCTCTTGGATTAGGGTGACAGCGTGGAGCATCTAAATATAGAGCTATTAACAAATAGTAATGCCTGAGAGAGAGAGAGAAACAGGGGGCTAGAGAGGGGGGAAGAGAGACACAGTGCTGATACTGTGGGAAGAGGCACAGTTCTGAAATCTTGCAGACATGGCTTCAAGTCCTGGCACCTCACACAGCAGCTGTGTAACATCGTACAGATGAAATCGACTGTCTTATCTGTAAGATGGTGTGACTAGTAAGAGCCCCTTTGGGGGGAATGATATGCTCATTACGTTGATTGTGGGAGTGATTTCACAGGTGTATACGTATGTCAAAATTTACAAATTGTACACTTACATGTGTGCGGTTTATTGTATGTTAAATTATGCCCCAATAAAGCTATTAAAACAACAACAACAATAATAATAATAGCTCCTGTATCATTAGGTTGCTGAGAAGATTAAAGTTAATATATACTTAGAGGCCTTCATGTAGGTAATTCTCAGTAAACATAGCTCTTGCTATTGTCTGAAGATTTTATGTATTGTTTACCTCCATCAAAGTGAGCTCTTGATCCTTTACATTAGGAGACATTTGCAACATAGGACGGAGCAAAGAACAATCCCTCCATGGAATGTTTCTGACTAGCTGGGAAATAAGAAGTAAATACCCTAAGCCGTGTCCACCTCATTTTCTTCTTCTATAAAATGGGGGCAAGAACCTGCCTCAGTGTTGATGAAAGGAGCAAATGAGATTATTTGTGTCAGCATCTGCTTATGAACAAACATTCACTGAGAGACTTCTGGGTTCCTGACACTTCCAGTGCTGGGGATACACTAGCAGAACAGAAGGACAAAGTTCTTACCCTCAAGGCGCTCTCATTCTACCAAAGAAAAAGTGATTCTGACACTTGTTAAAACAGTAAAGAAGACTTTCTTCAAGACTCTTGTTAACAGATGTCAAGACCATCACACCTGGGAAAAGAGATCAGATCCAACTCTGAATACAACACAGAAAGGTGGGGATTTCTAGCTAAGGTAGCAGGGAGGATGGATGAAAAATTACTAAGAGGCAACGTCAAGGACAGGAGGAGATTAATTAACTTGACTTAACAAGGATTCCTGCTGAAGGCAGGTCGGGGGAGTCCAGTATCAAGGGTGGCAGGTAAGAAACCAGGGGATCAAATATCAAGGACGGGGAGATTCTAAGCTGACTTAGCAGGATTCTCGCTAAGACTGGGCTCTGCCAGCCTGGCAAGGACTGGGCCAAGGGCTCAGAGGAGCCTGACTAGTTTGGTCAAGGAGGGAGGTTTTATCAGTTTCATCCTTTGAATATTCAACTGAGCTCAACAAACCCTTTTGAAAAGCAAATGCCTATTAAAAAGTTGTTTTTGTCATGTATGCCTGGTTATTAATTCATCGGAGGGAAAAGGAAGCTGGTGAGAGAGATTAGGAGATAATTTAGAAGCACAATCTTTGAGGAAGTGTGGGTGGGACAGCCAGGACCCCTGAGGGTAAAGGCATCAGTAAATCTTCCTCCCTTTTTCTATTTTGCTGAAGTTACCAGAATGGTGAAGGGTGCCCTCCTGGACTGCCCAGTTGGCTGGCACTAGGAAGGGTCTGGTAGAATTCGTTTTGTTCGGGGTGGGGCAGCGGGGGGGTAACTGTATTGCTTTGCTTGCTAAATATAGATTCTCTTTCATAGTAAGGAATCATAATGCGTAAAACAAAGGCTGAAAAAGCAAACATTCCTCACAATGTCAGCAGATACTGATTTTAGATATTTTTAATGGCTTATTGACATACAATTGATACCGATTTTAGAGACACTGCAATTAATTCTTGTCATCAATATGCGTTTCTTAAAATTTGAGGTTAAAATCCACCGCAATTAATTGTCATCAATATGCATTTCTTAAGATTCAAGGTTGAACGACTCTGTATCCAAGAGTCGTTCAAGTAGGGCCTTCCCAGCCTCCTCTGAAGCCCAATCTGTGCTCTGCCTCTGCGGGAGACTTTCAGTTCCTTCCAGAACCAGTCAGGCCAGAGAAGAAATGGAAACACGCCAACCTCAGCTCCACTGACAGTGAACAGTGAGATAAAAAGACCAGCCTGGGGCTTCCCTGGTGGCGCAGTGGTTAAGAATCCACCTGCCAATGCAGAGGACACAGGTTCGCGCCCTGGTCCGGGAAGATCCCACGTGCCACAGAGCAGCTAAGCCCGACAACTACTGAGCCTGCAGTCTAGAGCCCGCAAGCCACAACTACTGAGCCTGTGCTCTAGAGCCTGCGAACCACAGCTACTGAAGCCTGCGCGCCTAGAGCCCGCGCTCCCAACAGGAGAAGCCACCGGAGTGAGAAGCCCGCGCACCGCAACAAAGAGTAGCCCCCGCTTGATGCAACTAGAGAAAACCCACGCGCAGCAACAAACACCCAACGTAGCCAAACATAAATAAATATAAAATAAATAAAATATTTTTTAAAAGAATTTTTTTTAAGGCAAAATAGTCCAGCCTGGGGAAGTGTCAGTCACTGACGGTGTCAGCAGGAAACCTCAGTCTAGGCAGAAGGGAGTTATAAATAATTCCGAGGCCCCCCAAGAACTCTCGGGGAACGCTCAGGAAAATCCAGCTGCCCCCAATCACTCTGCACTCCTTTCCCGAGTGTAGACAAAGGTTCAGTGCCCGCTTGCTGCTGCCCCTCTGGGCTCCGTCCAGGACACAGCCCGCTTTTCTCTCTGTCGCTCATGTGACGAAGCCCCAGAGGACTGTCACAGCAGCCACTCTCTCTCCTCCTGGCAATCGGGTAAATGCACGAAGCCTTGACTTTCTCTAACGGACTCAGATCCATGCCTTGTCTTTCAGCGTTTTGCGTTCTCAGCGAGCGTTTCCACTGCTGGTACATGACTGGGTGCCTGGAGAGGAGCTGTCCCGGTGGAAAGACCAGACAGCTCCGGAGGCTGAGGCCATGAGTGCTTTTCTCTGATTCAAATCCCATGTGGTCAATGGGGACAAGAGGCTGTTGTCTAAAAGCCATTCACCAGCAGAGAAGGAGCATATCTCCCCCGAACCCGGGGGTCTCTGCAAAGGTCACTCCTCTGGCCTTGTGAACTGAATACTGTGTCCCTCCAAAATTCATACTTTGAAGCCTCATCCCCTTAATGTGACTGTATTTGAAGACAGAGCCTTTGGAAGTAATGAATGTTAAGTGAGGGCGTAAGAGTAAGGCTCTGATCTAATAAGATTAGTGTTCTCTCTCTCTCTCTCTCTCTCTCTCTCTCTCTCTCTCTCTCTCTCTCTCTCTCTCTCTCTCTCTCTCTCTCTCTCTCGCTCCTCCTCTCTCTCTGTCTACAAGCCAGAAACAGACACCTCACCAGAAACCAATTCAGCCCGTACCTTGGTCTTGGACTTCTAGCCTCCAGAGCTGCGAGACAGGAATGTCTGCTGTCTGAGTGCTGTGCCCACGGCGTGTCCCGGGCCGACTCGGACAGGCAAGGGCCGTTCCAGCAAGCTTGCCCAGCCTCGCCTCCTTGGGCCTGCATTTGCATCCCAGACTTGCTCCTGCCTGCCCCGGGACGGGCGGGTGAGCCAGGAAGAAGCGTTTAAGGTACTAATGTATGTAAGGTAGGTTCAGGTGGGGAAGAAGGCCCCTCCGGAAGGACACGCATTCGAGAAGCATTTACTGAGCATCTCCTAGGCCCGTGACTCGGCCCAGTGAAGTCATTTGTAAGCACAGGCTGAGAGCACAAAGGAAGCAATTTTTCTGTAGCCAATCAGGTCCAGATGCTATTGCAGCGTATTTCTTTAAGATTCCTACCTTCATCTTCCAGTCTTTCAGAAGCCATTGCAGACAGGCCAATGAGGTGTTTCTCTTGATCCTCTTTCTTTCCTACCCTCGCCCACCCTCTGACCTAGACTCATTTTGCTGCCACCCCTTTAGTTTAGACCTGTGAGGGGAGCTCTGTCCTCACAGCCCAGGCCATCCAGCGCCTCATTATGCACTGCTCCGTCTTCTGCAGGAAGCACTTACCAGACAGACAAAGCTCTTTTGCAACCCACGATCAATTGGCTGTGGCTTTAAATTTTTTTCCAGTTTTATCGAGCTATAGTTGACATGCATCACTGGATAGGTTTAAGGCATTCAGCCTAACGGTCTGATTTACATATATTGTGAGACGTTTACCACAATGAATTTAGTTTGCCTCCATCACCTCATATAGATACGATGAAAAGAAAAACCAAAATACGAAAAAAATATTTTTCTCTTTGTAGTGAGAACTCTTAGGATCTAGTCTTTTAATAACTTTCCTATACATCACCCCACAGAGTTAACCACACTCCCCCATGTGGTACTTTATATCCTTGGTACTTATTTGCCTTCTAACTGAACGTCTGTACCTTTGGACCACCTTCCCCTGATAACTTTCGTTTTTAAATTGAGGTTTAATTTATGCACAGCGAGATGCCCAGATCTTAAGTGTACTGTCCACTCAGTCTTAACGAATGTGCATCAAAGCACAGAACGTTGATGTTGCCCCAAAAAGTCTGTCTGCCCTTCCCCACTCAATTCTCGCTCCCTGGAAGTAATCACTGATCAGATTTCCATCACCATAACACAGTTTGCTTTCCTTAGAATTTTATATAAGTAGAATCATACATTTAGGTTTTGGCTGGTGAGGAGGTCGGGCTTCCTTCACTAGGAAAATGTTTTTGAGGTGCGTCTATCTTGCTGCGTTTATCATCAGTTTGTTCCTTTTGCTCTGATGGGTAACATTTCACCGTAGAGGTGCACCGTGTAAGTCTGCTTATCCACTCTATCGATGGACATGCAGGATACTTCTAGTTGGGGGCTGTTATCCAGAAAGCGCTGCTACAAACACGCTTGCACATGTTTTCCCCTCTCTTGGATAAATACTTAGGTCACAGGATAGTTGTAAGTTTAACGTTTAAAACACTGTCCAACAGGATGTACCACTTTATGCTCCTGCTAGCAATATGTGAAAGTTCTGATGGCAGCATGTTATCTCTCATTTTATCCATTATAGTGGGTGTGCAGCAGTATCTCGTGATTTTCGTCTGCATTCATGAAGGATCGTGTGTGCTTTTTCATGTGCTGACTGCCACTTCATTATCATCTTTTGTGAAATACTTAAGTCTTTTGTCCAGTTTTTATTTGGTTGTCTCTTTTATTACTGAGTTGCAGGAGTTCTTGATATACTAGATACAAGTCATTTGTCATATGTATGTGTTGTGAATTATTTTTCCCAGTCTGTGAACTGCCTATCAATTTTCTTGATGGCGTTTTCTAATCCACAGGAATTTTTAATTTTGATAGTCTAATTTATTAATGTTTATTCTTTTATGGTCTGTGGTTTTTATGTCCTCTCTAGAAAATATATACCCACCTCAAGGTTGTGAAGATATGTCTGTGTTTTATTCTAGTAGGTTTATCATTTTTGCTTTCTCACGTAGATCTGTGATCCAGCTTCCATTGATTTTTGTGCGCGGTGTGAGATGGAACAAGGTTCTTTATTTTTCCAAACAGATGCACAGTTATCCCAGCACTGCCTGCTCAATAGATTTTCTTTTCTCCATTAAATGGCTTTGGTGCCCAGGCTAAAAATCATTTGAATGCTTATATGTGGACTTACCATTACTTTAACATGTTTATGTAAAAAAGAGCCCCTTCCTACCAGGAGGAAGGGAAGGGCACAGAGAAATGGATTCTCATCTGTACAAGGACTATACCAGGTCTACTATGAATCCTCCAGAGCACGAGCTGCCCTGTCCTCGAACAGAAGAAACCAACAGAGAAGGACGCCCAGGAGCGTTCAAGCTGGGGAGGTGTGACTCGCACAGACCAGGGGCGTTTCTACCGGAGGACTGACTCTCATGTTAGCTTCTCAAGCTCTCCGATGATGAGAGAGGGAAAATACATCAAAAGAGCTGCTGGCATTTGCAAAGGATCGAGAGCAGTTTGTTGTTTTCCATCCCCACTGAAAGAGGAATGGTCCCAGGTTCTTCATGAAGCTCTGCCGTGTGGGGCTTCTCGATCCAAAACACAGTCATTTGCTCTCACTTCTAGAAAACTGCATGGAAACCTCCTCAGTGCTAGGGCACCGAGCAGATAACATTTAGAGTTTTACGGCTGCTCTAAATCAGAATTAAGGAGTAAGTAGCCTGACCAATTTTCACTTTCCTATTTCCTCCTCATAAATTCTAAAGTGAGTTTTATCATAGGGAAGCTGACATTTTAAGAACAGCAATTGTTTTACACCCATGGCAGACAGGTCTCTTGGAAGTTTTGGTGGAAACTCATCTTCCAGCTACGGTTGTCAAAGTCACGGTGTAGGGGCCTTGCAAGTATATTGAGTGCTTGGAGATGGGCAGGAAAGGAATTTGCTGGGCACTGACGGTGCCGTGCACTGTGCTAAGCTCTTCAGAGGCAGCATCTCCGTTAACGATCGCAAGCACAGTACAAGGGAGGTTTCATCGTTATTATCTTCCAGATAACGAAGCAGAGACGCAGGGAGATTCAACCACTTGCTTGTGGACCCAGAGCTAATTAATCCTGAGTTTGAACAGAGGGCTGTCAAGCTTCAATGCCTGTTCCTAACCACGATGTACGCTAGATTCCTCTGTGTTGCTCTGGGTTTATTTATTTTTTGCCAGATCAAGCTATGTGTTAAAACTACCCGCCCCCCTAGGGCTTCCCTGGTGGCGCAGTGGTTGAGAGTCCGCCTGCCGATGCAGGGGACGCGGGTTCGTGCCCCGGTCCGGGAGGATCCCACGTGTCGCAGAGCGGCTGGACCCGAGAGCGGCTGGGCCCGAGAGCGGCTGGGCCCATGAGCCATGGCCGCTGAGCCTGCGCATCCGGAGCCTGCGCTCCGCAACGCGAGAGGCCACAACAGTGAGAGGCCCGCGTACAGCAAAAAAAACCCAAAAAACTACCTGTCCCTCCAAAGTGATACAGTGCCTTCGTGTGCTTTGGCAGCTGCAATTTTTCAGGCCGGAATGATGACATGGTTGCTTCTGATTTTTGAGTTGGAATGTTTGGCAAAGAAAAGCTATTTCCTCTGTTGAATCTGATGGTGTTATTGAATACAGCCTCTTTCATTTCAGCTTCATTCAGAACAGACAAAAATCAATTTCTGCTCACCTAAAAAATAAAGTAACGTGCGCTACCAGGGGGGAAAAAAAGATCTCAGGTTCCATGTTATTATTGTGAATAATGACAAAAGCAGGGACGGTGCTGAGCCTCTTGTAATTGCTGTTTGGGGGTTCCTTTTTTGCTTTCTTTGTGGAGAAGAAAAAAAATCTGATTTGTAGACTTTTTTTTTCCAGCTCCCCAGATAGTCACTCTGAAAAGCCTAGGGCTCTAGCTTAAAATGGCCTGTAAAGCATCTTGAAAGGACTAGGTTTTGGTTTTGGTGTTTCGCACATCTGAACTCCATCTAACCGTATTGGTGCAATTTTACCTGGAAATGCCCCCCAGGACACCGGGTTCAGGAGCCCGGCAGGTGGCCGACACTCATCCTTTCCCTCAGCACCCTGCAGGCACCCGGAAACCCAGGACAAGCCCGGACCCACGATGTTGCAGAGACAGCTGCATGCAGACACAAGACAGGGGTCCCGTGGGCAGTCCCTTCTCCTCCCTGAACCCCGAAGGCGCCGCCCTCCTCCAGGAGCGACTTGCAGTCCCGAGCGTGGGCCCGTTACGGTCCCCGTTCCCCTCAAGGCTCTACCCCCCCCCCCCCCGAGGCACAAACCTCCTCTCCCGTTTACTTTATCCTCGTTATTGGAGGACTTTATTTTTGTGTCTACCTTGCCAGCCGCAGAAAACAAACCACAACAGCGCTTCCGATTGTCTCCACACCCCCTGCCCCTGGAGCAAACCCCACCCACAGGCACCGTCTGCGAGAGAGCTCCTTCGTCCGCGTGCAAACGTTTCCAACAGGCCTCTGAAAGGCAGCCACTTGCCCAGCCACGCGACTGCTTTCCCACAAACACTGCGATTTCAGACTTTAACTGCAGCCCCTTGATTAGACATCAAAAGTCCAGAAGTGAGCGTTCGAAATGGCACTTCTAAATGGCGAATCTACCCATTTCAAGCGCTTCCGCCGGGCTGTCCGAGAACTGCCTTGGTTTTGTTAGGCAGCAAGTTAGCCACGAGCAACGAGAGGTGGTCCCCTCGGCGGAATGTCCAACGGCCGCCTAATCCCGCCAAGCTCTTTTGCCAACCCCGCCCCAAACACACCCCCACCAGTACTCCAAAACAGTCAGGGCACAGAAAACCGCCCCCCCCCCCGGCCGACTGGAGGGACTCTGGCCTCACTACTGCACATGCGCACACCTCAGGCTATCAGTCCTTAGAAAACCTTTGGGCTCATTAAATGTTCATAAATAGTCTATGAATACATACATCTAATTATAACAGACTGCATTATGGGAAGGACATGCACAGCAGAGCCTCTTGTTATATAACCTGCAGCTGTCAATTAAGATTATCAATCAACAGTCTCCTGGATTACGCAAAAACCTTGCCTGAAAAGCTCTACACCCCAGTCCTTGGGGCCACTGCCTTCCTTGGCCTGGCCCACCTCTCTTTTGAGGTGTTCTCTCTATTCTCTCCTTATCTTCAGTAAACGCTCTTGCAACGGGTAAGACCTCAGATTCTTCTTTGCGTCCTTACCAAGAACCAAGGCCCATGGGAGAAGGGGTCTCCAGACTCTCTTCTGCTAACATTGTTTACCAATTTTTGAAAATTCGCTTGCACCACCCCTAGGAAAACACTCTGGTGGGTAGCACTAGTTATTCTTCAATTTAATAGTCACCTTTTTCAAATACCTACAGAGAATCTGAGCCTCGCAGCAGCCAGGAAGAAGAAGAAATAGAAAAGGAAAGACAGTGGGGGTGACATTCCATGAAATCTCGCCCCTACCCCACGCTGGTCCATGAGGCGCAGGGAGGGGCAGCTGAACACTCCCCTCCCCTCCCCCGGCCTCCTCTGCAAGTGCCTGGTCTCATCCCTTCAACTTTAATAACCAGGACCTCAAGGATTTCAGATGTGAAAATCTGCAAGGAAGGGGCTTGCATCCAAGTGGATCACCCTTCCTGGGGGAGAAAAATGCAAGAACTGGAAGCTACTCCTTCCAGGAAATATTTGTGAACCACTTGAAATGTGCCCGGCCCTGTGAGAGGTCACGTGACAGGTCCCCCTCGTGCCCTGCTCCCCACGACCCCCTCACACTTTCCCATCTTTCCACAGGAACCACAGCCCTCTTTGAGGCCAAAATCTCTCACTTTAAGAAGCTCTCGGGGGTTCTAGAAAGAGCAACAACTTCAAAATCAGACTGATCTTGACTTTAGTAAAAGCTCTGTCTCTTTGTAGCTGTGGGTGCTTGAAAGAGTAAGTTAACTCCACTAAACCTCAGTTTTCTCCATCAGTAAAATGGGGAGAATATCTACTTCACAGGATTATCATGAGAATTAACAAGGTCAGTAAATGTTCAGTAAATATTAGTTTCTGCCCCTTTTCTGGTTTATTCCAAAATCCTCTGAACAGCACCGGACTTCAAAACCTACCTAATTCACCCAAGCTGCAGTACTAACACCTCAGAAGCCCAGCTCTTACTTCTGTTCACCTCGAAATTGACTTCCTGTTACATGCACGTAGGTACAAGAGTTTGTGTTCCTCTAACCCTGGTAGCCAGTGTACTAGTCAGGATTTTTTTATTGCAGGAGACAGAAATCTAATTTGCTCAAACACGGTCTGGAAGGGCATTGATTCCCACCACCGAGAACTTACGTCCTGGCTTATCCAGGGCCCTGTAATGTCACCCAGCTCTCTCTGGCTCCATTTCTCACTCTGCTTTCTTTTGTGGAGCAGCCTCCTCTCCTGCTGCAGACGGCTTGTCTGATGGGTGGGAAAGATGGCTTTCTGCGGCCCCGGAATCTCACCCTCCCGGCGTATCGGCCTCCGTAAAAAGAGGATGCATCACCCCCAGCGCCTGCACACCGACTCCAGAGATTTGCCCCAACTGGCCCCGGGAGAGTCACATCTTTGTACTACTGAGGGGACAGGCAGCTCACAGTGGCTGGGGCTTCTGGTGGAACCTCAGGGCAAGAAAGGGTCGTCATGACATTCTGGAGGGCACATGCCCGCTGCAGCCAAGGATCCTGGGCCCAGCGACCCAGGGCCCTACCCCTGGAGCATGAGAGGAAGCCCGGCCCGACTGGGGTCTGTAATGGGAGTCAGGGGCGGGCTCCCCACCTGACCCTCCCTTGGGGGCAGGGGTAGAATCCAAACCAGGCTTTCCACATAACCCATAGAAACTTCTAGTCAAAATATGAGGCAAGGCAGGTTTCCCCAGCATCCGGCCTCAGGAGATCAAGCTTAGAAAAGTGTGGAAAGGAACAGCAGAGCTACCCAGGGCCACTCGAGCACCTGGTCGAATGCAGGAAGTTCTAAGTGCCATGACCTTGACCCTCTGTGTGGCTCCTCAGAGCTTTGTCTTGCTGGACCAGAAATGAAGAAGAGTGAAACTGGAACATGGCAGCTAAGTCAAGTCTTTCAAGGGTTCCCATCACAGTGACAAAGCACCTCCGGCCTTACATTTATCTGCTCCCAGGACACACACGCACGCTCCCAGCAAGTGGGATTTCCAGCAGCGTGACAAGGTCACAGATTTGAACGTGGCCACCGACTCACCTCTTCCCGTCTCCCACGGCTGTGAGTGTGCCTTAGCAGCCGGACGTCTAAATCCACGTGGTTTAAGCTGATAAGTCCACACGACGCTGGATTCCTAAAGAGGAGGAGAAATTTTAAATATAAAAAATATTTTTAACTTAATCTCACCCACTTGTAGAGGTCATTGAATCCATTTCTCACTCTGGCCCTGGCCTCCAATGTTTCCTTTGAATATATCAAGGCACAGGGACCCGTCCCCAGAAAACACCGGTTCCAAGACCAGACACCAGCAGTTGTTGGAACATCCCATGTCTTATTACGTTAGAATTAGTCTCTTCCTAACTCCATGCACCACGTCTATTTTTACCCATTGGAATCCATTCATGTTCTCTTCCTTCCTTTCTATCTTCCACCTATTATTGATTACGAACCTACTCTGTGCTGTGTAAATTGGCTTAAGCACCAGGACACAGCGTTGAAGAGGAGAGAAGGGCCCTTGCCTCATGGGGATTATAGTTCGACGGACAAAGAGAAAAACAAAAAACAACAACAAAAAGCCAAACGAACAAAAATTTCAACTCGTGCTCAGCCTTATAGAGGAAATGAAACAGGATGATGAGATAGTGCGGGCCCGGGAGGAGGGGCTTTCTCTGAGGGGTTACGAAGGGCTAAGGTGACACATGACCTGCAACGTGAATGTTCCTGGAATCACACAGCGCATTTCCAGCCCTCTTGCCTCAGCCTCTGCTCATATTTGAAGACAGGTACCATGACACGCACGCACGCACGCGTAGGCATATGTAGGCACGCAGACACAGCTGTCTCCTTTCCTCTTGGTTACACATCTATATTCCTCTGTCGTTTCAAACGTATAAATCTATCCATCAGTGTTGCTCTTAAAATATAGTGTTCAAACCTGGATAGTCCACTTTAAATTTGGTCTGACAGATACGGGAGGGGTGGGTCCATGAACTCACTCTCTTGTTCTGGACCGCATCCTACCATTAACTAGACTTCTGCGCTTCCACACACTGGGGTGCCGAAGTCGCAACCGGCTTTGACAACCTGTGTTCATTAGTTCTCCCGTTAAGCTCTCAGCCAACTAAGTAGAGTAAGTCTATCACATGTGCTGTTGCTGAGGGTCCTCACTAGTATCCTGTAATTTTGGCATTTGGGGTGGGGAGGGGTGGTCAAGAGGAGGACCTGGGTCTCACCCTTTTTCCGTTAAAGCCATTTTGCTACCTGATTTTCTTTTTTTTTTTTTTTTAGTGCAGATATCGTCATTAGGATTTTAACTGTCCTACATTTCACTCTCAGATTTGATAAGCATGACACCAACATTCAGATCCAACTCATGATAAAAGCATCTCCCAGGAGGGGACAGGCAAGGACTGTGGACAGTCAAGCAGTTATCAACCCAACTAAAATATAACGAGCCAGTCCCCAGAGAAGAGAAACAGGCAAGACACTTGCTGAAATCCAACTACACTTATACAGTCATTCAAGACCCAGCGAACAAAGAAAGAAGGTCATTGTGGCATTAAACCGGTGCTGAGTCTTGAATTTGAATTCTCAAAAACTCTCCTTTTGAAACTCTGTTCTAAATGTGTTCTAGAACCCTGCCTGCTCTATATACGGGCCCACCAGTTGACAGAACACATACTTTTATTTTCCCCTTGAAAATTCCAACTTTAATCCCTGGATCATGTTCCAGGGCCCCCCAGAGGGTGCAGACAGTGCTGCTGCTGCAGTTGAAAATGAAGGTTTTTTTCTCAATGTCCTAAGACGCCATCCATTTGGGGCCAGAGACGTAGAAACTTAGAATCCATAACAGCCTCACTTTTACAATCATTGATCTAATGTTGGGTTCCTTTTATGGTCAGCAGTCCCCCCATTTCCAGTAAGATTCTCATCCTTAAAAAAAAAAATTTAGGTAGAAAATAGGAATTGAACACTTCTCCATTTATTGCTTATTGTGTATCATTTTTGTTGTTTATACCTTTTATTTGAGGATATAGAGAAGTTCCCCAAGAGTAAAGCAGAAGGTGACAGAAAGGAAACCTATATAAGAAATAAATGAAAGACAAATACCACACAAGGTCACTCAGACGCGGAATATTTTTTAAAAAGTGAACAAACCAAACCGAACGAAAACACATAGACACAGAGAACAGAGTAGTGGTTACCAGAGGGGAAGGGGCAGGGGGGTGCGTGAAATGGGTAAAGGGGGTCAACTGTATGGTGATGGATGGAAACTACATTTTTGGTGGGTATACAGAAACAGACATGTAATGTCGTACACATGAAACTTACATCATGTTATAAGCCAATGTTACTGCAATTTTTAAAATCTTTAAAAAAGAAAAAAATGAGATTTTACACCTATCTTTTTAGGATATTTTGAAAATTAAATTTCTAAATTCATATGTGCCTGGTCTAAGCACTAAGCTAATAAATTTCATTAAGCTTCAGAGGACATTCTCTCTCACACCCAAGGTTTTTATAATTACAAAGTATCCCCTCTTTGATCTGAAATAATTCCACAGCAGCAATAGCCATTGTTGCTTCTTTTTAACTTCCTAGAAATAGAACTGTCGCCACAACAAGTGGAAAATCTATCAGCAGCTCTGTTTTCACTGAGTGAGGGGTCCAGCCCAAGTCCGGTTATTTCCAGCCCTCGCTTGTGATTCGCTCTTTCCCCTAAGCCTGTCTTGGGGTTTGTATCGGGAGCACGTGATTCACTTCCTCTCTCAGGCCGGGGGAGTCCACACGGACAAACAACGCCCCTTCTCTTTGAAGCTCAACTGAGAAACTCTCCATCTTGTGAAGGGGACATTCTCAAAAGGAGGAAGTCCTGTTTCAGTCACCTTTTTGCAAGGGTTGCTGCTGATCTTATGATCAATCTCATCACCAGGAAAGGAACTCAAATATGGGTTGCACCTACCTAATTAGGTCTGTCCCCCAAACAATGTATAAAGTATGCTTTTAACTCGGGGCTTTATGAAGACCCTACAGTCATGTTGATTTTATATATATATATATAGTCAAAATACTGGTTAATACACCAGTATTCAACAAATAGATGAATACAGAAATAAAATATAAGAAACATGTATTATATATATTTTATATATTTATATATATACATAACATATATATGTATTCTACATATACATATATAATACATATATATGTTACGTATTTTATATATATTTTCTGAATGCTGCGATTGTTCTTAAGTGAGTTGAAATACAACTGAGGTCATAAAGTTCCACTTGTCTCCATGTTTATCTATGCTTTTATTTGAAGAAAAGGAGACAGAAGAGAGGAAGCGGAGGAGGAAGGGGAGGGCTGGTATTTCGGAGGACCGACTGTGCTGCAGGTGTTTCTGACGCCTCGTTGTACTTTGCGTACATGTGCACACATGACGAAACAACTATTATTATTATTACCCCACTTTACAGCTGAGAAAACGGGAGCTCAGATGAGCTCAAATAAGTGAAATAATGAAATTAGTAAAAGGCAGAAAATGGACACAAAATGAGTCTCACCCTTCTGGCCAAACAGGGAAGGATTCAGGGTCACTTTCAGCCTCGAAGGTGTACCCAGGAATCTGCTGCGGCAGAGCCACAAGCAGGGGTGAGGAACGGCAAGTCAATGGAGATGGCGAAGGACGAAGAAACTGCTAACCATTTCCCCCTGCTGACCAACGGCATCAGTAATGAGAGGAGACACCTGTCGCCAATGGGAAGAGCAAGGCTGCCTGCCTCCCCTCACTTTCTGCCTTCCCCTCCTCCTTCATCAGGCTGTGGTGCTTTGCTGCCTTCTAGATCACAGCCTCTGGAAATGTGCCTGCAGCCTCAGGTTCCTTAATGCAGCCGCCCGCCCGCCCGGGTCCCGGGTCCCGGGTCCGCTGCCCCTTGTCCGCCGCCGCCGGCGCCCCCAGAGAGGGTGCTTGGCGCTGGGGAGACGGGCTGCGGGCACGCGGCAGACGTTCCCCGGCTCCTGCACCAACCTTAAACGGGAAGAGTGTGTCACCAGATAAAATGCTAAACGACAACTCATTTTCATTCTGCGGAACAGATTTGTTGAATGTTTCATTCCTGTCACCTGCTCCTTTTCGGGCCACCGTCACACGGCTGCAAGGGCTCCCCGGGGAAGTGCTTGAAAGGCTGGCGCCGGCAGCGAGCGTGGGGTCCTGAGGCTCGGCTTCCGGGCGCGGCCCCCGGACGCCGGCTCCGCCCCCGCCCCCGGGCGCCGGCTCCGTTGGTGTCTCAACGCTGCCCTCTGCTGGGCGGAGGCGCGCGGCCACCGAGCGGCTGAACGGAGAGGGGCCACCCGTGCGGGAGGGGAGACGGCGCCAAGGGGTGCGCAGCTGTATACAAGGGGGCACAGCAGAAATCTACCGCCTTCGAGGGCATCGGACCTCACCGGATGGATGCTCAGCTGCCCTTTCTTTCCGCCGCGCGGCCGCTGCTACCCGCTCCCAGGATGTCAGTGCACAGATGAAGAAAGCCACTGCCGCCGAGGACTTTCCTGCCTGAAAGAGATTTGCTTGTGAAACGAAGATACGTGTGCGTTGGGGGCGTGGGGGAGGGTTGCTACTAGGAAAGAGCGAAGAAACACCTGGGGCGTATACACAGGATTGCCAGATTCAGGTTCCAGTGATAAACCCACACATTCACCCGAGCTGGGAACCACCATCCCCCCAGGAAGCACTCCCTGAGGGGACCCAGCCCCGCCCGCCTAGCCGGCTGCTGTCCCCCCCCCCACTTCAGGCTGCGTTCCTGGCACTATTCCTCGGTCAGTCACCCCCAACTTGCCCCTCCCCCCGCCAGCTCTCTCCTTCCCAAGTCCATCCTCCACTCAACCCAAGGAAATCTACATTAAATGACTCAATTAACATAAAGCTCGGGCTTCCCTGGTGGCGCAGTGGTTGAGAGTCCGCCTGACGATGCAGGGGACACGGGTTCGTGCCCCGGTCCGGGAAGATCCCACAGGCCGCGGAGCAGCTGGGCCCGTGAGCCATGGCCGCCGAGCCTGCGCGTCCGGAGCCTGTGCTCCGCAACGGGAGAGGCCACAACAGTGAGAGGCCCGCGTACCACAAAAAAAAAAAAAAAAAGTTACCTGTGTGGGCTTCCCTGGTGGCGCAGTGGTTGAGAGTCCGCCTGCTGATGCAGGGGGACACGGGTTCGTGCCCCGGTCCGGGAAGATCCCACATGCCGCGCAGCGGCTGGGCCCGCGAGCCATGGCCGCTGCGCCTGCGCATCCGGAGCCTGCGCTCCGCAACGCGAGACGCCACAACGGTGAGACGCCCGTGTACCGCAAAAAAAAAAAAAAAAAGTTACCCGTGTGGGCTTCCCTGGTGGCGCAGTGGTTGAGAGTCCGCCTGCTGATGCAGGGGTACACGAGTTCGTGCCCCGGTCCGGGAAGATCCCACGTGCCGCGGAGCGGCTGGGCCCGTGAGCCATGGCCGCTGCGCCTGCGCATCCGGAGCCTGTGCTCTGCAACGGGAGAGGCCGCAGCAGTGAGAGGCCCGCGTACCGCAAACAAACAAACAAACAAAAACATAAAGCTCTTCATACAGTGCTAAGCATGGGGTAAGCTAGCTAGAAATTTAGTTATCTCTGATCAGCCACTTCCTGCCCAGTGAATGCTTTAAGGGGCTCCCTACCTACGTCTCAGATAAAATCAGCAGGCCTCTGCCTAGCTCTCCGCTTCCTCTTCAAGCATCTTCTCAAGCTTTACAAACCAGCGATGGAACCCCTGGGGCTCTCCCATGCACACCCTGTGTCTGATCTCTGCCCGTGGTAATGCTAATCCCTTTACCTACTAGACCCTCTCCTGGCCCCTTCATCTGTTTATTTATCCAAGACTCAAGCCTTCCTGAAGGCCTCTTCTCCTTCAGGAGTCTCCTAAGTGTCTGCTTAGGAGTCTGTCTGCCCTCTCTGTATGAGCTTCTTGAATTCCAGGACTGTCTGAGTCACATCTTTCCATCCCATACAGCCTGCACAGCACCTGGAGACACTTGAGACTCACATGTTCATTGCATGAGTGAATGAATGAAGGCAGGAAAGAATGCACACACCAGAGGGGTCCCAGAAGCACCTACCTGCCCCAACCATCTCCTTGTACCTGCCAACTCAGTCTTCTCAGGTGGTTGGGAAGGACACAGCATCACCTCCTGGGAGGCTTTGGCCAGTCAAGTTCACCTGGACCTTCAACTTTTTAAATTAGATGCTGCTGGCCACTTCAAGCCTAGCTGCCTGTGAAAAGGGAAGTGATTTTTGGAGGAGAGGAGAGAGAGGTTCTGGAGACTTGGGAACTTGGCAGAGGACAGGTCTGGCAGGAGTACAAGAATTGCGACCCAGGAGAGAGCTGTTAGGACAGTAGGCACACAAGGAAAGAAGAGAGTGTGGGAGCTCCGCAGAGCGGCTTAGAGGAGAGGAAAATTGCCTGAGTCCCTGGTACGTGCCACAGGTGCGGCTCATACCCCTTCTGAACCTCATGCCAACCACAGAAGATCACGATCCCCATTTCCTCCATGGGAAATTGAGGCTCCGGTGGTTCCATGCCTGAGGTCACACAGCAGCTGGGTGGCAGCCCTGAGATTCAGACCCGGGCTCCATGACTTTAAGCGTATATTTTCACATTACGTGAACGTTTGCTCTGCTTTGAGAAGCAAGGCCAAAGCACCTGGCACAAGCAGGAAGTAACCTCCCACCTCTGAGTAAAGTGGTCTAGCCCTTCTAAAGATCATTTCCTCTCCATCTTGGGAGTACCGGTGGATTTCTCCATCTCTGAAACAGGCCCCCTTGAATATTAAGGGTCACCTATAATTCAGACTCCTTCATACCTCCCAGTCTGGGCAGGTCCTAGGTGTGATGGGGGTCAGTAATTGAAGAGTCTCATTTCCCATCTTACACGGGTGACGTCCACTGTCACACACCCCACGTTACTAGGAAATACGAGATGCTACTTCATTCATCACGTCCTGTCCCTGTGTCACACTTCCTTAGGCATCAGTAGGCTTAAATAGCAGTGATTAAAGAGATCTAATCGACTATTACAGTCTTCAGAGAAGAAACCCAAGCTCACAGATCACTGTACTTTGGTGTCGCAGGGAAACCCAGACTTGGGTCTCAACTTTACATCACGAAATGGTGTTGCAGTGAACCAGGAGCTTAGAGCTAAGAATTTGAGAGCACCGTGTTCTTACCGAGTCCAAGCGGGCTCCGCTCGCCACACGACGGGCCAATCAATGGCGAGATGAGGTGCTGAGGCGAGGAAGACGACTTTATTCGGAAAGCCGGCAGACCGAGAAGATGGCAGACTTGAAGCCTTAAAACAACCATCTTATCGGGTTTGGATGCCAGTTTCTTTTATAGCACAGAGAGGGGGAGGAGGTGAGGAAGTAAAGTAAAAACCGTAAGTTTCGCCAATATCGCCTGGAACGGCCAGCCTCGGGGAGGGGATGCGTTCATTCCTTCTTTCTTGCAGCGATCCGCGGGTGGACAGGGTCCTGGTGTTTCCCTGAACAAAAGCACTTTGGTTTAGCATTCAGGCAGAGGGGGCCGGGTGCCCCGAGGCAGGCCATTCTGTAGAGACAGTATCCTTTTCGTGAACAAAAGCAGCGGAAAGCAAAGGGTAAAGTAAAAAGAAACAGATCCACACATAATCAGATTTGGCCCTTCCCTGTTACAATGTCAGCAGGGAAATCAAATCTCAGGCCTTGACGTCAAGAGCCACTGAATTCCACATGCATCCCACGTGACCCTCCGCTGATACTATACCTGGCGAGGGTCAGAAATAGCAGCCTGACAGCAGCGGTTCTCAAACTTCGGTGTCCCTCACAATCTCTTGCAGGATCATTAAAATACAGACAGCTGTGCCTCCAAATCCCCGGCGTTGCCGATTCAGTAGGACTGGGGAAATCCAAGAACTTTGTTTCTAACCAGTTGCCAAGAGACGCGGACGCTGTTGCTGTGGAGCTCGTACCTGGAGTACCGCGGCCCCGGAGCGAGGACCGGGCCGGGAGCCGTCCCTGAGCATTCCCAGCGGCTTCGTCCTTAACTTACAGTGCTCACCAAGGCGTGTAACCTCCAGTAGAGTTACTTTTCTGTTGTGAAATGCGTTTTTAAGCCTCTAGTCGCCGGCTCTGCACGTGCAAAAGACTCCAGAGGCCTCTAGGTGGGTTAGGGCTCATTTGGTTTAAGTGGCAGAAAGCCTGGCTCCAGTTGAAGTAAACACAAAGATATTGCAAACTAAAAACAAATATATTGGTTCCAAAAGCGAGAGGTCTAAACGTGGCTTGATCAGGGTGCGCGAATGGTGTCACCAGGACCAATGAATCTTTCTCAACCCCCCCTTTCTCGTGCTCTGTCTCCTCTCTCCCTTGCTCCATCACATAGTCTCCGTTGCCAGGAGTCCTCTTCACTGGGGTCTAAAGGCTACTGAAGCTAAAGGCCTGGCAAACTCTTACATTAAAATCTTTCCCGGGATTCCCAGCCAAAATCGCATTCCTGTGATCGCTTCTCATTGACACAAATTGAATCAAGCCCTCGCCCCGAACCAAATGGGAAAATGGCAGTTCACATTAGGCTGACGTGGGCATACTCCACTCTTGATCCCCAGACGAACTGCAGGCATTTGGAAGGGGACAGGTGCATGGATTACGGGCCTCCCCAGGCCATCAGGCAACACTGCCACCGCTAACTGCCAAATCTAACGGGCACTCTTCCATCGGAATCCCCCCCGACTTTGATGGAGCATTTGCCTCCCTCCTTGGACCACTCTTCTCCTGGCTTTCTTGATTACATACTTTCCTTGCCCTCCTCCAATTTCAGTCTACTTTTCAAGATCATCTCCTTGTGCCACTTAAATCCAGGTGCACAGCAAGGATTTTTCCTTAGGGCCCTTTTTGTTTTATGTACTTTCCAGGATGCCGTCCACGCTCTCACTTTTAAATACCACCCCAAGGCAGTTGATTCCCAAATGTATATCTCCATTCATGGAATATGGCAGAATAATGGTTCTCCAAAGGTGTCTACATCCTAACTTCCATAACCTGTCACACGGCAAAGGGGGATTACAGTTGCTAATCAGCTGACCTTGAGATAGGAAGGATATCCTGGATTATCCACTGGACCCAATGTCCTATAAGTAAAAGGGTGAGACAGAAGAGTCAGTGCCACACTGGTGTGACGTGCCAAAGACTCCACTGTGGTGTTGCTGCTTTGAAGATGGAGAAGGCGCCACAAGCCAAGGCATTCGGGCAACCCCTAAAAGTGGGAAAAGCAAGAAAATGTGTTGTCGTGTGTGTTACCTAGGACCCCAGAAAAGCCCTGACAGCACCTTGATTTTAGCCTAGTGAGACTTATTTTGGAATTCTGACCTCCAGAACTGGAAGCGCATAAATTTGTATCATTTTAAGCCATGAACTTTGTGCCAATTAGTTATGGTAGCGATAGGAAACTAATACAGATTTTAGTTCATTGATTCTCAAATAGATATCTCCATCCCAGATACTGTGCGTGGCAAAGATGTCTTGAAGCCACAGCATATGTGGCAAAAATTGCATCCAACTAAAACTACCCTTGAAAATTCCTTAAATCATTCACAAAATAGACAAGGATTTTTCTATACATGCATGTACAGTAACATATGTGTACAAATGCATCCTGAGTTTGGCTTGTGCTTAGTGGTATGTTACTAAAGCAATATGTCTTTAGGCCCTAGAGCAGGGCTCAGCACACTTTATCTGTAAAAAGCAAAATAGTAAAAATCTTTGGGAGCAAAACTGTCTCTTTCTTAACTTTGCTAGTATATCGCTAAAGCGGCCACAGATAACTCACCAACCAAAAAGAGTGTTGTTGCAGTCCCCTAAAAGTTTATTTATAAACACTGAAATTTGAATTTCATATAAGTTTCACATGTCATGAAATAGTCTTTCTAAAAAAAATTTTTAGCCACGCAGCTTGTGGAATCTTAGTTCCCTGACCCTGGCTTGACCCTGGCTTGACCCTGACTTGACCCCGGGCCCTCGGCGGCGAGAGCGTGGAGTCTTAAGCACTGGACTGCCAGGGAAGTCCTAAAACCATTAAAGCCCTGCCCCAGAGCCACCGTCAGGCCGATCCTCACACTCTGAGAGGCCCCCGGCTCCACGGAGAAAACGGACGGTTAATGCCTGCACCCACTGCTCCCCACTGGGCATATGCTCGCGAGCAGAGTTGCACAAACGACACTTTTTAAACTCGTGTTTCCTCTCCCTGGACCTCCCTATCTCTGTGTCTGTGTGCTGTGTGCAGGTGGATTTGCATACACTACATATGCTAATGACGTGTGGCTCCACGACGGACCCAGCTGCCTGCTGGGCACTCCTCCTGAACATCCCATAAACACCTCACGGGCACCGCGTCCAAAGCTAAGCTCCACTGAACTCATTATCTCTACTTTTTCTCCCCACACACTTGACCACCTCAACGGGAAACAAGCACCTTCTAGACACCTTTCCCGGCTTGTCATCACCACAGTGCACCCGGTCACCCAATTCAGACCTCGAGAACATCCCTCCCCTTCTCTCCCTCGTATTCTGCAGCTGGCCGTGAGAGCCTGTGGGGTCCACGCTTGACACCCAAGAGCGCCCTTGAACTCTCCCCCTAGCCAGTGCCTTCATCCGGAGGCGTCTCCATCACAAACCCTAAACCTGGGCTAGCAAACTCCAGTCTCGCCCCTTCCAATCCTTCCAACGTATTTTGCCAGAGTCACCTCCAAACTCTTTAGCAGAGTCACTCGGTGACTCCTGGACCCAAAGCCCTCCACCATGTTGCTTTCACGCTGCAGGGTGAAAGGAGCCTGACATCCGGCTCCTTAGCATCACAGCAAAGGTCCCCGCGGCCGGGCCCCTGCCTGACTGTCTACGTGCTGCTGTCCTCCACCGCCCTGGTTACCAGTCACAAAGAACGACTCGCAACATCAAGAAACGTGCAGTTCTGTGCTGTCACGCCTTTGCACGCGCCGAGGCTTCTTCCTGCACTTCGTGACCCTTTGTCCGCATGGCTGATCTATACTCACTCAGCACTCACGTCTGCTGGGGAGATTTCCTTAGCGCCGCCTCCTGTGCAGACCTGATGTGATTCCTCTCCGTTCCACCTCTGTATCTTTTTACATCTGTCTCTCGGGCATGTGTTTAACTCCCTCGAAATTGTTTGCTTTCCGGTCTGCCTTCCCCATAGGCTACTAGGTCTTCGAGGGCGATATCTCTTGGTGTCTCCGGGACCAAGCACCGCACCTGGCCCTCAGGTGATGCTTCACATGCATAAAAGCTCTAACCTCCAGGCTGACACGAGACCGCTGGTTCTCACAGGGCTTGGACATTGGCAGTTATCTCTCTTCCCATTCAGAATCTCACTGATTTCCATAAAAAGAGCCACGCTGCTCAGGCCTCTCTGTAAGGGAAGACTGTCCTTTGTGAGGCCCACCCCACAAAAGCTGCATCTCACGCTTGGCTAAATGGCCGCAGGAGAATCATGCATCCCCCGTGGTAGATGAAACCACACGCCCTGCGTCACGCTGCACTAATGACACGCTGCGTGCACGCTAAGCATCATGGGAGTCAGGCGTCGAGACCCAGCAGGGACACTAGAGGCCCCATCACAGGAGCGGACCCCGCCCCCCTCCCAGGGCATCGGAGGCGTCCAGCTGGCTGAGCAGCCGCTAGCCTGGGGGTAACAGCCCTGGATCAGCCCGGGGGGGTCTCACTACTAAGTACGCCCACGGAGAGGTGGATCCCGTGAGAAAAAACTGACAAGTAGGCTGGGCTCTGCTGCACAGAAGGGCAGGTGCTACAAGATGCAGTGTCTCTCATGGAAGGAAGGACACCGACAAGGGTTCTCTCTTCTCTGTTGTGAAAATTGGGGCAACTGCTTCTTGGGGGCAGGAGTCCACCTGAGCCAAAAGCCAGCCCCGTCCCACCAGCCTCAGCCCCCCTCACATGACTGAGTCGCCCTCGGCCGGTGCATCTCCAGCTTCCAGAGCTTTCCGGGAACACCTTTCTGGGCCTGGCCAGAGTGTCTTTGGTTCCAGGCTCTCTCTCCTGAGCTGCCCAAAACACCAGTGTCACTTTTCATCACCACCAGCAGCCAGTCCCAGCCCAGGTGCCCAGATCCCTCCCAAAGGGCTCCCAGGCCAGAAGACTAGGCCAATTTAGGGCTGGTTTCTCACATCGTGGTTTCACTTACTGCAAAGAAGGACACACAAAATATCCCCACGAGTGAAAGAATCACAAGGTCATAAGGACGAAAGCACTTTGAAGCTCTAGCCGGACCCTTGCCCAATGCAGTTGCCTACCGGGATTCAGCAGCAAGCACAGTTCTTTCTTTCTTCCTTTTTTTTTTTTTTTTTTTTTTGCGGTACGCGGGCCTCTCACCGTTGCGGCCTCTCCCGTTGCGGGGCACAGGCTCCGGACGCGCAGGCGCAGCGGCCACGGCTCACGGGCCCAGCCGCTCCACGGCACATGGGATCTTCCCAGACCGGGGCACGAACCCCTGTCCCCTGCATCGGCAGGCGGACTCTCAACCCCTGAGCCACCAGGGAAGCCCAATTTCGTTTCTTTTTATGGCTGAGTAATATTCTATTGTGTATATGTGCCACACCTTCTTTATCCATTCATCTGTTGATGGACACAGGTTGTTTCCATGTCCTGGCTATTGTAAATAGAGCTGCAATGAACATTTTGGTACATGACTCTTTTTGAATTATGGTTTCCTCAGGGTATATGCCCAGTAGTGGGATTGCTGGGTCATATGGTAGTTCTATCTTTAGTTTTTTAAGGAACCTCCATCCTGTTCTCCGTAGTGGCTGTATCAATTTACATTCCCACCAGCAGTGCAAGAGGGTTCCCTTTTCTCCACACCCTCTCCAGCATTTACTGTTTGTAGATTTTTTGGATGATGGCCATTCTGACTGGTGTGAGGTGATATCTCATTGTAGTTTTGATTTGCATTTCTCTAATAATTAGTGATGTTGAGCATCCTTTCATGTGTTTGTTGGCATCTGTATATCTTCTTTGGAGAAATGTCTATTTAGGTCTTCTGCCCATTTTTGGATTGGGTGGTTTGTTTTTTTGATATTGAGCTGCATGAACTGCTTGTATATTTTGGAGATTAATCCTTTGTCAGTTGCTACGTTTGCAAATATTTTCTCCCATTCTGAGGATTGTCTTTTGGTCTTGTTTATGGTTTCCTTTGCTGTGCAAAAGCTGTTAAGTTTCATTAGGTCCCATTTGTGTATTTTTGTTTTTATTTCCACTTCTCTAGGAGGTGGGTCAGAAAGGAGCTTGCTGTGATTTATGTCATAGAGTGTTCTGCCTATGTTTTCCTCTAAGAGTTTTATAGTGTCTCGCCTTACATTTAGGTCTTTAATCCATTTTGAGCTTATTATTGTGTGTGATGTTAGGGAGTGTTCTAATTTCATTCTTTTGCATGTAGCTGTCCAGTTTTCCCAGCACCACTTGTTGAAGAGGCTGTCTTTTCTCCATTGTTTGTATATTCTCGCCTCCTTTATCAAAGATAAGGTTACCTTATGGAGCACAGTTCTTTCCGTGTGAGTGTCTGGATACAGCAGGTCGTTTGGCACCCATGACCCCACCCCGTCACTGTGGCTACCAAAGTGCCCCTTCACACGCCCAAGTGGAGTTTCAGGGGAAGGGCCGCCTTCAGGACGTCCCCTAGTGCTGAGGTTCACGCAGTTTTCAGAAACACCAGGTCACATGTACTAATACTTTTCCGGGCTGAGAACAAGTCTGGTCCACGCTGAGAAATCGCTGCCTGGAGCTCCTGCCTCACCTTGGTTCTCATCCCCATAATTCTCTTGATTCAGATCTTTACTGAAAAAGAAAAAGAGTCTGGATTTTAAAAAGCGCTCACGTAAATCTCGCTCTGTGGGTAGTAACAGTTAAAGCACCGTCTGCGCAGGCCCAGAGGTAAGGTGGCTCTGGGCGCTCAGTGAAAGCGCTTGGCTAACCATATCTCTTCTCTGCCGATAGTAAAGGCTTGGCGCTCACGTTTCCGACATCTTAACCAAGAGCGACTTTCCTTTCTTCCTTGACTGTCCCCACACCCCGGCCAAAGCCCCTTCTTCTCCAGGCCCTTCCACCGCCACGCTGTCATCTACCCAGTTAGAAAAGCTCAGACCCAATATATTTGCAGCCCAACAAGGCTGCAAATATATTGGGTTTTTGGTTTTGTGGGGTTTTTTTTTTTTTTTTTTGGCTCGTACAGTAAGCATTTATTTTCTCAAACCCAAGCAATTCATACCATTTACTTCGCTTCTGCAGACTCCTATCTGTGTTCACTATTTCTCAGCTGCATAGAGACTGCCCTAAGCCGTGCCCGCGTCACCTGACACCTGGCCTGTTGCAGCCCTCTCCTCCTGTCCCGAATCACTCTCTCCCTTCTGCTACCAGAGGGAACCTCCTAAAATGCAAACATGCTCCGGTCATAAAGCTCTGGTGTCAACTGGTATGTGCACACTGTTGCTGTGATAATACCTCAGCGCAGAGCCACAGATGGAAATTACCTCCCCAGAGAAAAACACTGGGCCATCGGAGGGGGACACAGAGTGGGGGGTAGTCATTGCGGGGACCCCTGCCTGGGGATTAGGCGCACGACCCTCTTGTAGAACAATCCCCAGGTATGCAGGTGGGCGCACCCAGGGCTCACCTAGAAGTAGAGAAGGCTTCAGAACATTCAGGCCTGAAACAAGCCCTGAGCCAGACCTCCTTCTAACCTTATGAATAGTGAAATTACTATGATTTGATGCATCTGGAATTCTGGGAACGTCTTAGGTCTCTGCCCTGGCATCAATTTTGCAGAGAAAGGAAGAGGTCCAGGGTGACCGCCAAGGAGCCCCATGGCAACTAGCTTCCAGGCTTCTGAGAGAATCCCAATGATCCTTTTCATCAGCAGTGAAGTCAGGGAGGGGGGCCCTGCAGCCTGTACGGTTCAAACACTTGCCCTGCAGCCTCTTAAAGCTCTGCAGAAAATGTTCTCTTCCTCTGCTTTCCTTCACCCCATCAGGCAGTTCTGTGAATATATGTAACTACCTTTTAGCGAAATTATATGTACAAATAAAACAAAGGAAAACAAATGCTATACTAATTATAATTTAGAAACATATTTCCCCACCCAGGATGCCAAGTTATTATTCATTCTGTTGGCTTCTAATCTATTTGGCTTAAGAGGTTTTTTTTTTTTGATTGATGACAGATATGTGAACTAATGCATTATATACTCATCCATTCACTTTGTAACTCTTTATTCACTGGCCGTAGAATGCTCGGCGTAAACTGGGCCAATTGGATGTACGCGAAGGAGCCATACTGTTCATGATCTCTTACGGAATATGCTGATCTACAGTGGAGCTTTGCGATATACGTGTGCTTTTAAACTCTTTAAACTAAGTGTTCAATCAGGATCATCTAAAAAAAGCATGTGTTTAGATTCAGACCAAAGAATATATTAACATTGTGTTAGGTGTGTCGCTTTGAAAAATATGTCTGCAAATGGTTTGACAGTCCTGCCATTGAGAGGTAGCAGTCTGTATGCCCTCCCTTTGACCCCGGCCCAAACTTACTGACCGGCTGACCCACGAGTTTGGCAGTAATGGTGCTACAGGACTTCTGAGACTGTGCCATAAAAGCAAGGTGGTTTTTACCTGGTTCTCTGGAACATTCACATTGAAGCCCTACGTCTCTGCTAGGAAGTGCTACCACGGAGAGGATGCCATCGTATGAGGAAGCCCAAGCTGGCCTGCGTAGAAGGACCCCACAGGAGGCCCCGAGACTACGTGGAAAGAGAGAGAGAGGTAGATGCCTGCACAAGCCCCTCTCTCCAGCCTCCTACTGTTTCAGCTCCAGCTACTGGCTGACGGGACCATTCGGTAGACCCAGAGGCAGGTCAGCCTCGAGGAGCCTTCCTGAATCCCTGACCCTCAGAAACGGTGATTGATTATAAAATGATTACAGTCGATAGACACCATTAATCTTGGGACCGGCTTATTACCCAGCAACAGACAAGTGATACAGGAGGAAAGGGAAGGTTTTCAATATGCATTTCTACTGCTTTCATTAGGAATGGTCCAGAAAGTATTTCCTATTAACTTGAACAAGACAAACCACCTCTCTCTTCTTGTATTTGAGCAGCTATTTCTCTGAGTAAAGTTTCATGTGCCCTTAAGTAACATTGGGCTTCTCTATCCATACTTGACTCTAAAAAGATTATTCACAGATAGCGACTCCAACTTGCTTACATTTTAAAAGGAGACAGAGTTAAAGGAAAAAGCAGTAACCATAGGTTTAGCCAAAGTGTAAATGTCAGAATCCCTGCCGTGGCAGAGGGCCCAGAACCAGAAGCAGTTTTTCCTCCACTTAATAGCTGTGTCACAGGTGCTCAAATCAAAGTCCTCTAATTGCTACACAACTAAAATGGCCAAATTTCATTCATCCACAGGCAAAGCTTCCACTGTGCCTCTTCTCTTCTGAAACAGATAAGGTAATAAAAAACAGATAACGTGAAATTGTCTGGTCATCAACAAGCATGAGTTACTATCTATTTGTTCCATTTTAGCTACAAACAATTCCATCTCTCTCTGTGGCTTGCCTGGGGCCTACCTTGCAACAAATGAATCAGCCGAGGGTTAGCATTCTAACAAAACTGGATGGGCTTCAGAGTCCCGATCTTCCTCGTGTAGAAACAGGACCCACTGAACATTACCGTGGAAAAGGCTGAACAGTATCTAAGGCAACAAAAGCAGAATCAGTCACTCATCAATCAGGAATCCCCCAAACCGCTTAGAAAAACTAACAGGGGAGCAGTGGACCTGCTCTGTCCTAAGAACAAGCAAAGCAACAGTAGGGCTGTGAACGTATTATCTATTCCTCCAACAAACTGGGACAAGGTCAACTCTTGATGGTAAAGAAATGGGTCTTCTGGGAATTCCCTGGCAGTCCAGTGGTTAGGACTCCACGCTCTCTCCCTGCTAAGGGTCCATGTTCAATCCCTGGTCAGGGAACTAAAGATCCCACAAGCTGTGTGCTCAAAAACAACAACAAAGGAAAAAAACGGGTCTCCTAAGAGGGTTGATATGAGAAGTAGGTATTCAGCAACACGCTTTTTAGGGGTTTGGGCTGGAGAGTGAGAAGGAAGGTACAGACGGCAAAAAGCCAAAGTGTATTCACATGTCAGTGAAGCTCTTGAAAGTCGAGGCTGATGGAAACGCTGGGACAGGTTGAGAAGCCCCAGAGTGGAGACAAAAGAGCACAGATGGGGGCTTCCCTGGCGGTGCAGTGGTTGAGAGTCCGCCTGCCGATGCAGGGGACGCTGGTTCGTGCCCCGGTCCGGGAAGATCCCACGTGCCGCGGAGCGGCTGGGCCCGTGAGCCGTGGCCGCTGAGCCTGCGCGTCCGGAGCCTGCGCTCCGCGATGGGAGGGGCCACAGCAGTGAGAGGCCCGCGTACCACAGAAAAAAAAAAAAAAAAAGAGCACAGATGGAGGCCACGCTTGGTGGCTACCCTGGCACGAATCCTCTGCGTCTTTCTCCTCTGGATCCTGGATTTCACACCATGTTACATAACACACCAAAGCAGGGCTTCATATTGCAGGAGCCTGCGACCGTTAAGAAGATAGAACTATTGTTAGAAAAAAAAAGAATCTAGAGGAAGGAACCCTACACATGGAGGAAAAGAGTCCAGAAAAAAACACAGAGACAACCAAACACCCAATTCTGTGGCTACTTCTGACTGTGGGGGATGATGAAGGAATTTCTTTGAAAGCATCTAACAGATCACAAAGAGTAAAATCTAACCCACGTGCCCGTGGCGTAATCCAGGCCTTACCCCTCGGTGCCTAAATGAGTTCCAAGAAGAAGTTAGATCACAATAATTCTTTCAGGACTGCATGTATCCGTGCACAAATCAGGTATCACTACTAAGAAGTAGCTTTAGATCTAGGTGATCATATACAGCAAGAACTCAAAAAATCAGATATATGATTATACTGATCCCAAAAAGCTTGTTTAAAAAAATAATAATAAAATCAGTCAACTGAACACTCCACAGCAGCTGGTTAATGAGTTTTCAAAATAACTATTTTTTTCCCCACTAGTGTTGCTTTCTAGATCTTCTATGTGTATTTAAGACCATCTCGCATTGGGATGGTCCTCTTATAGTGACAATTGTGTTTATTACGAAGAATGGTTAACAGTGTTTATTTCACATGGTTTGTAGAACAGACTGTATATCTCGAAAAAGAATGAGGGGAGGGGATTCTTGTTTTGACTTCGCCAGGATGCTGTTTGATATTGAATATCCGATTGGAATGCACAATGAAAGAAAAGTACATAATCTTAAAGTGTAGTTTATCTCAAAGATTAATCAAGTTGGCTTAAAATACTCAGTGTGCTATCAAGTGTAGATATAATATTCTATGAGCTCATTAGGCATATTCCAGTTAAAAATTAATCAAAACTATAAAAAAATCATTTATTACGTTTCCTCCACTTTACATATACTTTTTTTTATCCCAAAACACATACATCTGAGGCTTAATTCTAAACTGAATCAATATTAAAAATAAATAAATAAATAAAAGACCACTCTCGTTGCTGAAGTTTTTGTCTGCAACCCTCCTTTTGGAGGTTCTTTGGGCAAGCTTCTCCCCCATTCCTGTGGGCCTGTACAGGGGTGAAATTACCATGCTCATTTCAAGCCCCCCAGCAGGCCCACTTGGACCTGCCTGCAGGAGGGGAAGAGATCCCAGGCCAACACGGAACCGTACCCCCCAGGACCCAGTGCTTGGTTCAGGATGTACATGTGACCTAAGCGTAGAGTCCTCTGTGCCACCTCTTGGCTTCAAAAGGAAAGACTAACCCTTTCCGTTTGGAGATCATGAATGGTAGGAATGTCAACTCAAGACTTTCCAGCAATTTAAAGAACAGTATGAATCAGGAAGAGAGTAAACCTGACATACAAACAAAAAACGGAAATAAGCTCCTCTGGAAAATGAGAGGAAGAGAGAGAAAGTGATGACAGTGCTGTTTAAACCCTTGGATCCAGCCATTCAACAGTGAGAAATCGTCCCTAGACCTCAATTGAATCAGTCAGGACTTCTGCTTCTTGCAGAGCAAAGCCCCTGATTAATGCAACTTGGGTGGTTATTTTAATATTTCTTTACTGCTGTCAGTTCCACTGGATACAAAACTTATATATTTTATGTACATCAGAATACACAAAATTTGGATGTACAAAATATTCCCATTTTGTAAAATAATAATGTAAGAAATAATTCTAGTTATGACAATAGCAAACAGTTTTGCCCACTTATTATGTGTACATGTATGTATAAAGAGAAAGAGAGAAGTGAGACCATGATACAGGGCCAGCTAGCCTGGCAGGACAGACCTCCACAAAGTTCATGGTGGGGCTCTGAGGAAGCCTTGAGACCTTAGTGATTTCCATTTCTTTGGGTACTTATCATTCATTTCCAAACCTTCCCCAATAAACTATATTACACTTGGAATCAGACCAAAAAAAAAAAAAAATGTCCTTGAAAAAGACTGTACTCCATTTATCAAACCAGCAAGGCTATTTCTCATTAATTGTTGTTTTAATATTAATTAAGAACATTTATGTAATGTTGAAAAATCAAACTAAAATATATTATCTGTCATAGTATTTCATTGCGTGTGTCTCAGAGCTGTGTCTTCCTATTAATCTCCCCGGGATATTTGCATATCGCTTTTTAAAATTCCCTCCCAGGAAACCTTCCTGGTACTAAGTAGGACATTGTCCTGACCCTGGGAAAAACAACAACAACAACAATGGACTTCTTTAGATTAGAAAATCCCTTTGGACTAAATTTAAGCAATAGTTGAAAGTTTGTTGCCTGTCTGTTTATTTTAACTCTCCCAAGAATGATTCCATGTGCCTCTATCATGTGATCCAGTGTGCTTTCAATCTCGTGTTTTAAAGGAAGAAGAAAAAAAAATCACTCATGTCTTTCTCAGTCAGTTTGAACTAAGTGAGAAAAGAAATGAGATCTGGAAGAGACAAACCAAAATGAGGAACTGAATTTACGTAACTGTTTTAGTTTTAGTTTAAGTTTTGAGTAACCCCTTCTGGGTAAAACCTGACTCTCCTAGGCCGGCTGTGCTGTGGCATAGCCTGTCCCCCACCCAGCGCTCACCCCAAAGCCGGGAAAGGGGAAGAAAGCGAGGGTTCGTGTTTAAAGGCAGACTCCGGGAGTTCATTGCCTGGAGGAGAATCTTGAAGTTGTCACGCTGATTGCATGACCTTGGGCAAGCTGCTAATCTCTGCAGGCCTCCATTTCCTCTTCAGTTTAGAGATAATAATAGTAACCAGCAAAGAGGCATGTGGAGAGAGATGAAAAGTGCCTGCAACGCGGGGCCCGGGACATGCGCGTGCGCGCAGGCAGTTAACTGCTACGTGATTGTTTGCTATTACTATTAGCCAAGGACTTCCCCAGACATTCACTCTCCTCTGTCTCTGATGTCCCCTGCTCCTCTCGTCCCCAAGAAGAACCGATCACCACCACCTCCCACCCTCACTTGGCGTAGGGACACTTCCAAGAGCTCAGGGCACGCATGACATGAACATGTGCGTCTCTGCACCACAGCGTAACTCACGAGGTTAATAATAGTAAGACTGTATCTTGTTTGTCCTTGTGTGTCTGACACCCAACATCTAGTGGCCATTCCCTGAATTTTAAAGGAGTGAGTGGATGAATTCTAACATGAAGAACTGGAGGCTCAGCCGTCCTAAGCGGCTTCCTCGAGATCACAGGCCGGTGAGTGCCAGCCTGGTGCTTTCATTAAAGGGTCTGCAGGAACCACGGTGACATGCTGCAGTTTCATGTCCTAGAAAACTAGACAAGCTTGACTAGAAAGGGGACAGGATAAAGGGGCTGTTAAAAATAACGAATTTGGATCAAACATATGACAATAACATGCTCCCTTTATAAGAAACGAAGGCCTTGTCCAGACACGCACACCCCAGCTTTAAAACAAAGCGACTCGCTCCGCTGCTGTCAAACACGTGATGACTGGGAATGATTCATCTCCTTCCAGGGATCAGTCACCAACCTCGTATGGAATCTCATATGAAGTACTTGGCCTGTTTTTCTCAGACCTCCTAAATCTTGTCCTTTGGTTATGTATTTGTTGCTTTCATTCAAACGGTTGTTTTAAAACTCACTCAGTGATGGTGAATTTTGGAGGTTTTTCTTCTGCAAAGGTTTGAACCTGAGAGTATAACCACGGAGGAACACTGACCCTCGGAAACACATGGGTATTTTACCAAAGTGACTTTTTAACAGTTGATTGTCACCCATTTCTTTTTTTTTTTTTTTTTTTTTTTTGTGGTACGCGGGCCTCTCACTGTCGTGGCCTCTTCCGTTGCGGAGCACAGGCTCCGGATGCGCAGGCTCAGTGGCCATGGCTCACGGGCCCAGCTGCTCCGCGGCACGTGGGATCTTCCCGGACCGGGGCACGAACCCGTGGCCCCTGCATTGGCAGGCGGATTCTCAACCACTGCACCACCAGGGAAGCCCTTTTTTTTTTTTTTTTTTAACACAGAAGTTTGTGCTTTGAAAGGGAGTCGTTTGAATATGAGCCTTGGTTGTACAAAAACGAAACATCTTTAAACCTCTCTTTAAGACTCAAATGAAAGTCAATTCTTTTTTTTTTTTTTTTTTTAATGTGTTTGGAGCTAAAAGAAAGGAGAAGTGGTCGGCTCTTCCCCTGTCATTCCTGCTCCAGCTCCCTTTTTGCCTGGTTTGATGATCAGTCTCTTTCAAGGTGAATCCAGAGCTGCGGTATAAACAGGCCACGTGAAGTCTGTTGGGGGCCAGCGCCCGCCTGGCCGGGAGAGCTGTGGCCGCTCACCCCGCCAGGAGGCCCCGCCTTCATGGGGTTTAGTCCGTGGACACGCGTGGACCTGGCATTTATAAAACTCCAAAAGAATGGCCCAAATCAGCACAACATACCCTTCCCCAGTTTGGGGGAGCAAAGATTTCTGTTAAACTAATAATGAAGAAAAGAATAAATATTTCTAGTTATTTTGAAACCGTGGGAAAATTTTAAATATTTTACAATATTAATTTTTTAATATTTTAAAATATTAAATTTTTTTGTCCAAAACATTCCTGCTTAAAAATGGAAATTTGGGGGAACACTTTGAAATCTGTTTATTACATGTGCTTTTTAGCTTTGATAGCACAAAAAGGCATTTGTTGTAACTTTTTTTGGTCATAAAAATTCACAATGATTTTTACTCTACATCAGGAAAGAAGGTGACTTAAAAATAATTATAATGTTGCTGATTGAATTTATTTCCCAAGGTTTTATCATATTCTATAAAAGGAGGTACAAACTATGAAAATTTTTAAAGCACTAGATATCTCTTTTTTTTGGACCAGTTCATGAGAAGCAGGCAAAACCCGAAGAAACCAGAAACATTAACACAGAAAGTGTTAATGTCACAGAAAGTGACATTTTCTAAGCTTAAAGCCATTACAGCGTCAAGCATCCTTTTCCAGCAAAGGAGCCAGGAGCTGAAGCTGGTCCAAAGCATCTTTGGTCTTGGGAAGTGTGTTTCAGCCTCCTCTGGTGCTAACGTTTTATCCCTTTCACTGCCTTCTGAAAATTCAAAAGACCAACCTCACACTTTCACGTGATCTTTAATTTCTTGGTTTGCTGTTTTGGGGTTTTTCTTAATAGAGGCCAGTGGTTTTTGTGTGTTGGAAGAAATGGATCAATAGGATTCCATAAGAAGTATGGAGACCCAATCAAGTAGGTTTTATTCTAAGAATTCAGGAATGGTCAGAGGAAAAAAACATATGAACCTCGTTATGTGCGTGCACGAGTGCGTGTGTGTGTGTGTGTGTGTGTGTGTGTGTGTGTGTTTAGCATGGAGAACGTTACACTAAAATAATAAAGGTGCTCACATAGGTGGTGGGCTTATAGATTCTGGTTTGTTCTTCCTTTTTCTTCTCTGCAAAGCCATTTGAAATATAATGAGGAAAAGATCTTATTCATAATAGCAAAACAAAAACAATAACAAAAATGCCTAGCTGACATTTAGCAAGAAATATGCAGGACTGGTTTAAAAAAACTTTCCCGAGATTATTAAGAGAAGACTCTACTAATTAGAGAGATTTTATGGCAAAAATAAATGCCAAGTCTCTGCAAAATAATCTATACATTCAATATAATTTCAATAGAAATTTCAAGGAAATAATTTGAAACCTATAAAAATGATTTTTGGACTTATTCGATAGAATGAATATGTGACAGCCAATAGTTTTTAAAAGACAACAGAAAAGAAGGAAGACTCATTTTCCCATAGAACATGTTCTAAAGCCACCGTAATTAAAAAGTGTACTAACAGCGAAGAACTAGGCAGAAAGACTTACAGGGCAGAGTAGACCAGAAATGAGCCCATATATAAACAAATAGGTTATAACAGTAACATGCAAATCAACATGGAAAGGATCAATAAATGTAGCTAGAACTTGTCGATAAAATGAATTTCAATTGAATTAAAGTTTAAATGTGAAAGATAAAACCACGAATGGACCCTGCTTGTGTTTCTTTTCCACTCCCAATTCTCTCATGCTACATTCGAAGGATAATACACATCCAACACATCTATCTTCACCAAAAGTAAATTCCAAGAAGATAACAAAGAAAATACTGAGCCACCATCCTTCTCTTGGGAAAAGTGACAGTGCCTTTTGGGGGAAGAAGAGCATCTTGCTTCTGTGATGAACCGTCAGTACGTAGAGAATTTTAATAATCGGACAAATACTATGATCTTTCTATTCATGAGTTTTCTAGTTTTTCACACAGCAAAAGCTGACTATTAATATCTGAATATGTCCTCTTAAGCATCACTGCATTTTCTTCAGAAAAAAAATCCTGCTTATTTGTATAAATCTTCACAGTTTTTTAATTAGAGGGAGGGGAGAACGTCCACATTCATGGATAGCTGTCTTGGATTTATTTCCCCCTCAGACAGGGCTTGAGACAAGGATTCTTGGGAAATTAAGAAGCAGTCCTCCGGAGCGGACAGAGGGAGGGAGCAGGGGTGAGAAGATGCAGGACGCGGTCTCAGCTGGAGCCTGGCTGCAGCCGGGGCCCTCAGGGCAGCTCTCCGGCATGAACTTCACCGAGGGGCCCCTCTTTGAGAAAGGGGGGCTGGTCTTTTGTGCACCCTGCCAGTCAGTCAGAGCCACAGGCTGCGCCCATTTCAGGGACAGGGGATGGCGGAGCCTTCATGTCCCAGGTGAGGCAGCTCTGTTCAGCCAAAGGGGCAGTTGGGGGCCTTCAGCAGCCAATCTGAAATTCCACCTTAACTGGGCATCCTGGTTTTAGTTGCTTAAGTCGGCAAAACCCTAGAGGGGGCACAACACCACGTCCTCCCAGTAGCACACAGGTGCCAGGCTCTTTTATGGAAATTACTTCCTTTAGACTTTAGGAGCAGTAGTAGTTTCCTTATAGTATGAATGAGGAAAGTTACAGAAATCACTGGAAGCAGCAGAATGTGGACCCAGTGTGACACCCCAGCCTGAGGACGTCAGCCTCGCCAGCCACTCAAAGGGACCCCCTGCAGTCACGCGTCCCCCTCACACCAGGTCCTCGGCGGGCGCTTAGCCAAGGTGGGGAGAAACCCCACGGAGAAAACTGCTTAGTGAATCCAAAAACGGATGGGAAAATGCCTGCTCACCCTCTTCGCTCCAACCAGGCATATCCTGCTAAGGAAAATGCTCTCTGCTCTCACAGGAAAGGCTGTTCCCCTGCTCAAGGCAACGTGGTTTGGAACCAAGGGAGGTGAGCAAACTAGAATACAGCGCTGGAAAGGCCCGCAGGCCTCTGAATCAACACGGCTGCCTGGCCCACTAAAGAAAAAAGAGCCTTCTAAACAGTGAGCTCCAGACTGGGGGCTGAGCTTTGTAACAGCAGTCAGGACATGTACAGCCGAGAGGGTTGTAAGCGGAAAGGAAAAGCAAAGTCAGGGGAAAGTACAACCCCTGGATTAGGACTCATTGTATTTAGCCTGGCTGGGTCTTAGAAGATTTCGTGGAAGTTCTAATGCTCTTACCCAGGCTCACACATCTAAGTATAATAATAGATGTCCCTTTCATCCTTTCTTCCAAATGTTCTTAGGGAGGCACATAGTATCTGAGTATGAGTATATACCGAGAAAGAGATACACACAGAGAGAAAGAGACAGACACAGAGAGAAAGCGTGAGAAATTGGAATAGACTAACATAGAGATCCATTCAGAGCTTTTGGATACCAGAATTACAGATCAACTAAGTAAGCAGTCAACAGTGACCCACGAATGGCCCAGAAAAGTACAAAGCAAGTGTCACTCCTTTTCACAAAAAGGAGAAATGTAGCCATTAATGTATGTTTGTAACTAACATTGCAGATTTTTATTACACTTAATATAAGACCCAAAAGAGCAGAAATTCCTGTCTGTTTTGTTCTCTGATGAATCCCAAGGGCCTGGAGCAGAGCCTAGTATAGAACAAGCTCTCAATAAACACTGATTGAATGAATTACATTTCAGCTTCTAAATAACCAGAGACCATAGAAACATGTCGTTTCACAATTCCACCCAACCCGAAGGAAAAGGCAATCACTTGAAGTCTGGAAACTGCAAAGAATGGGGGAGATATTTCCAAAGCAGCGCCAACGACATTTCAGTTCAATCCAGACAACACGTTTCTGTGCTAATTGATGCCGCGCTCAGTAGAGGGAGATGCAGACGAAGACGCTGCAATAGTCGACTTCACAAGGGACCATCCTCACAGGTGGAGAATCTCAGTACTTGGGTTCCGCAGAGCAAAGGAAGGCTTCTGTCCTGAATTCTGACTGATCTTTAGATAACTTCTCACTCTCTCTAATGCGCAGACCAGCCCTTACGGTTTCGAACTGTCCGCCTAGTTTTCATGTTCTGCTTCCTCAGTTAGGGTAACAGGGACGTAGATGATCAAAATGTCCAAAATCCATCAAGGTAATCAAATGGGGGAGTGAGGGAGGGTGGCATTCGGCCGGCTTCCGTCCATCCTTCTGAGACAGCCTTCTCGAAGATTCGGGACTCTCACTGCCTGGGCCCTCCGTCAGGAACGCTGGCACATGCAACATGCAGCTGAGCCCGTTTTCTCCTTCACTCCTTCATTCATTCATTCATTCCATCAGCACTGAGTACCTGGCCCTCTGCTTGCCTCTAGGCATCCGGAGATAGAAGCCCGGTCTTTTCTTCTCAGTGTCACGGTACATCCCTTAAAGCTGACTTGGGCGGATTCTTATCTATGAACTCCACGGTACCTGGGAGTGTACCCAGTAAGATTTCAATAGCTGTGTCTCCTCTGCGTGCAGGGAACAAAATCGGGCACCTCCACAAGGCCAAGTGCCTCAGCGCAGCCTGTCCAGGCCGGCAGCCTGCATCTGGGCTGCTTGTCAACGTGCCAGGGGCTGCGACGCCCAGCACCATCCGCCGCCAAGGTGCCAGCAGCTCGTTCCGCAGGGCCTGGGGCGGGTCCGGGCTTGGCGCTCCTTTTCCTCATCTCTAACCCTCCCACCGTCATCGTGTGTCTCCCCTACGCCCAGTCCGGTTGCGGAGCCTGTTCCAAGGATTGGTTTTCTGTTTGGCTCCCCAAACGTCTTCAGCCTTCACTCTAAATCTTTTTTTATTTTTTTGGAATTTTAATTTTTTTATACAGCAGGTTCTTATTAGTTATCTATTTTATACATATTAGTGTATACATGTCAATCCCAGTCTCCCAGTTCATACCACCACCCGCCCCCCTACACCTGCCACTTTCCCCTCTTGGGTCCATACGTTTGTTCTCTACATCTGTGTCTCTATTTCTGCCCTGCAAACCCGTTCATCTGTACCGTTTTTCTAGATTGCACATATATGCGTTAATATACAACATTTGTTTTTCTCTTTCTGACTTACTTCACTCTGTATGACAGTCTCTAGATCCATCCACGTCTCTACAAATGACCCAGGTCTGGTCCTTTTTATGGCTGAGTAATATTCCATTGTATATACGTACCACATCTTCTTTATCCATTCGGCTGTCGATGGGCATTTAGGTTGCTTCCGTGACCTGGCTATTGTAAACAGTGCTGCAATGAACATTGGGGTGCGTGTGTCTTCTGAATTATGGTTTTCTCTGGGTATATGCCCAGCAGTGGGATTGCTGGGTCATATGGTAATTCTATTTTTAGTTTTCTAAGGAACCTCCATCCTGTTCTCCATAGTGGCTGTATCAATTTACATTCCCACCAACAGTGCAAGAGGGTTCCCTTTTCTCCACACCCTCTCCAGCATTTATTGTTTGTAGATTTTTTGATGATAGCCATTCTGACCGGTGTGAGGTGATACCTCACTGTAGTTTTGATTTGCATTTCTCTAATAATTAGTGATGTTGAGCAGCTTTTCATGTGCTTCTTGGCCATCTGTATGTCTCCTTTGGAGAAATGTCTATTTAGGTCTTCTGCCCATTTTCTGATTGGGTTGTTTGTTTTTTTAATATTGAGCTGCATGAGCTGTTAATATATTTTGGAGATTAATCCTTTGTCCCTTGATTTGTTTGCAAATATTTTCTCCCATTCTGAGGGTTGTCTTTTCGTCTTGTTTGTAGTTTCCTTTGCTTTGCAAAAGCTTTTAAGTTTCATTAGGTCCCATTTGTTTATTTTTGTTTTTATTTCCATTACTCTAGGAGGTGGATCAAAAAAGATCTTGCTGTGATTTATGTCAAAGAGTGTTCTTCCTATGTTTTCCTCTAAGAGTTTTATAGTGTCCGGTCTTATATTTAGGTCTCTAATCCATTTTGAGTTTATTTTTGTGAATGGTGTTAGGGAACGTTCTAATTTCATTCTTTTACATGTAGCTGTCCAGTTTTCCCAGCACCACTTATTGAAGAGACTGTCTTTTCTCCATTGTATATCCTTGCCTCCTTTGTCATAGATTAGTTGACCATAGGTGCATGGGTTTATCTCTGGGCTTTCTATCCTGTTCCATTGATCTATATTTCTGTTTTTGTGCCAGTACCATATTGTCTTGATTACTGTAGCTTTGTAGTATAGTATGAAGTCAGAGAGTCTGATTCCTCCAGCTCCGTTTTTTTTCCCTCAAGACTGCTTTGGCAATTTGGGTCTTTTGTGTCTCCATACAAATTGTGAAATTTTTTGTTCTAGTTCTGTAAAATATGCCACTGGTAATTTGATAAAGGATTGCATTGACTCTGTAGATTGCTTTGGGTAGTATAGTCATTTTCACAATATTGATTCTTCCAATCCAAGAACATGGTATATCTCTCCATCTGTTTGTGTCATCTTTAATTTCTTTCATCTGTGTCTTATAGTTTTCTGAGTACAGGTCTTTTGTCTCCCTAGGTAGGTTTATTCCTAGGTATTTTATTCTTTTTGTTGCAATGGTGAATGGGATTGTTTCCTTAAGTTCTCTTTCTGAACTTTCATTGTTAGTGTAAAGGAATGCAAGAGATTTCTGTGCATTAATTTTGTATCCTACAACTTTACTAAATTCATTGATTAGCTCTAGTAGTTTTCTGGTGGCATCTTTACGATTCTCTATGTATAGTATCATGTCATCTGCAAACAGTGACAGTTTTACTTTTACTTTTCCAGTTTGTATTCCTTTTATTTCTTTTTCTTCTCTGATTGCCATGGCTAGGACCTCCAAAACTATGTTGAATAATAGTGGTGAGAGTGGACATTCTTGTCTTGCTCCTGATCTTACAGGAAATGTTTTCAGTTTCTCACCACTGAGAATGATGTTTGCTGTGGGTTTGTCATATATGGTCTTTATTATGGTGAAGTATGTTCCCTCGATGCCCACTTTCTGGAGAGTTTTTATCATAAATGGGTGTTGAATTTTGTCAAAAGCTTTTTCTGCATCTATTGAGATTATCATATGGTTTTTATTCTTCAATTTTTTAATATGGTGTATCACATTGATTTGCATATATTGAAGAATCCTTGCATCCCTGGGGTAAATCCCACTTGATCATGGTGTATGATCCTTTTAATGCGTTGTTGGATTCTATTTGCTAGTATTTTGTTGAGGATTTTTGCATCTATATTCACCAGTGATATTGGTCTGTAATTTTCTTTTTTTGTTGTATCTTTGTCTGGTTTTGGTATCAGGGTGATGGTGGCCTCATAGAATGAGTTTGGGAGTGTTCCTTCCTCTGCAATTTTTTGGAAGAGTTTGAGAAGGATGGGTGTTAGCTCTTCTCAAAATGTTTGATAGAATTCACCTGTAAAGCCATCTGGTCCTGGACTTTTCTTTTCAGAAGATTTTTTTTTTTTTTTTGCGGTACGTGGGCCTCTCACTGTTGTGGCCTCTCCTGTTACAGAGCACAGGCTCCAGACGCACAGGCTCAGCGGAACGAACATGTGTCCCCTGCATCAGCAGGTGAACTCTCAACCACTGCGCCACCAGGGAAGCCCATTTTTGGAAGATATATAATCACAGTTTCAATTTCATTACTTGTGATTGGTCTATTCATATTTTCTATTTCTTCCTGGTTCCATCTTGGAAGGTTATACCTTTCTAAGAATTTGTCCATTTCTTCCAGGTTGTCCATTTTATTGGCATGGAGTTGCTTGTAGTAGTCTCTTATGATGCTTTGTACTTCTGCGGTGTCCTTTGTAACTTCTCCTTTTTCTTTCTAATTTTATTGATTTGGATCCTCTCCCTCTTTTTCTTGATGAGTTTGGCTAAAGGTTTATCAGTTTTGTTTATCTTCTCAAATAACTAGCTTTTAGTTTTATTGATCTTTGCTATTGTTTTCTTTGTTTCTATTTCATTTATTTCTGCTCTGATCTTTATGATTTCTTTCCTTCTACTAACTTTGTGGTTTTTTTTTTGTTCTTCTTTTTCTAGTTCCTTTAGGTGTAAGGTTAGATTGTTTATTTGAGATGTTTCTTGTTTCTTAAGGCAGGCTTGTATTGCTATAAACTTCCCTCTTAGAGCTGCTTTTGCCGCATCCCATTGGTTTTGGATCATCGTGTTTTCATTGTAATTTGTCTCTAGGTATTTTTTGATTTCCTCTTTGATTTCTTCAGTGATCTCTTGGTTATTTAGTAATGTATTGTTTAGCCTCCATGGGTTTGTGGTTTTCCCTGTAATTGATTTCTAATCTTGTAGCATTGTGATCAGATATGATTTCAATTTTCTTAAATTTACTGAGACTTGATTTGTGACCCAAGATGTGATCTATCCTGGAGAATGTTCCATGTGCACTTGAGAAGAAAGTGTAATCTGCTATTTTTGGATGGAATGTCCTATAAATACCAATTAAATCTATCTGGTCTATTGTGTCATTTAAGGCTTCTGTTTCCTTATTAATTTTCTGTCTGGATGATCTGTCCATTGGTGTAAGTGAGGTGTTAAAGTCCCCCACTATGATTGTGTACTGTCGATTTCCTCTTTTATAGCTCTTAGCAGTTGCCTTATGTATTGAGGTGCTCCTATGTTGGGTGCATATATATTTATAATTGTTATATCTTCCTCTTGGATTGATCTCTTGGTAATTATGTAGTGTCTTTTCTTGTCCTTTGTAACATTCTTTATTTTAAAGTCTATTTTATCTGATATGAGTATTGCTACTGCAACTTTCTTTTGATTTCCATTTGCATGGAATATCTTTTTCCATCCCCTCACTTTCAGTCTGGATGTGTCCCTAGGTCTGAAGTCTGTCTCTTGTAGACAGCATATATATGGATCTTGTTTTTGTATCCATTCAGGGAGCCTGTGTCTTTTGGCTGGAGCATTTAATCTACTCATGTTTAAGGTAATTATCAATATGTGTGTTCCTAATACCATTTTCTTAATTGTTATGGTTTTGTTTTTGTAGGTCCTTTTCTTCTCCTGTGTTTCCCACTTAGAGAAGTTTCCTTAGCATTTGTTGTAAAGCTGGTTTGGTGGTGCTGAATTCTCTTAGCTTTTGCTTGTCTGTAAATCTTTTGATTTCTCCATCGAATCTGAATGAGATCCTTTCTGGGTAGAGTAATCTTGGTTGTAGTTTCTTCCCTTTCATTACTTTAAATATATCGTGCCACTCCCATCTGGTTTGTAGAGTTTCTGCTGAGAAATCAGCTGTTAACCTTATGGGAATTTGTCGTTTTTCCCTTGTTTCTTTCAATAATTTTTCTTTGTCTTTAATTTTTGTCAATTTGATTACTCTGTGTCTCGGCATGTTTCTCCTTGTGTTTATCCTGCCTGGGACTCTCTGCGCTTCCTGGACTTGGGTGGCTATTTCCTTTCCCACGTTAGGGAAGTTTTCGACTATAATCTCTTCAAATATTTTCTCGGGTCCTTTCTCTCTCTCTTCTCCTTCTGGGACCCCTATAATGCAAAGGTTGCTGTGTTTAATGTTGTCCCAGAGGTCTTAGGCTGTCTTCATTTCTTTTCATTCTTTTGTCTTTATTCTGTTCCATGGCAGTGAATTCCACCATTCTGCCTTCCAGGTCACTTATCCGTTCTTCTGCCTCAGTTATTCTGCTATTGATTCCTTCTAATGTATTTTTCATTTCAGTTATTGTATTGTTCATCTCTGTTTGTTCTTTAATTCTTCTAGGTCTTTGTTAAACATTTCTTGCATCTTCTCGATCTTTGCCTCCATTCTTTTTCCGAGGTCCTGGGTCATCTGCACTATCATTGTTCTGAATTCCTTTTCTGGAAGGTTGCCTATCTCCACTTCATTCAATTGTTTTTCTCAGGTTTTACCTTGTTCCACCATCTGGTACAAAGTCCTCTGCCTTTTCATTTTGTCTGTCTTTCTGTGAATGTGGTGCCTTTTCATTTTGTCTATTTTTCCTTCCACAGGCTTCAGAATTGTAGCTCTTCTTGTTTCTGCTGTCTGCCCTCTGGTGGATAAGGCTATCTAAGAGGCTTGTGCAAGCTTCCTGATGGGAGGGACTGGTGGTGAGTAGAGCTGGGTGTTGCTCTGGTGGGCAGAGCTCAGTAAAACTTTAATCCACTTGTCTTCTGATGGGTGGGGCTGGGTTCCCTCCCTGTTGGTTGTTTGGCCTGAGGCGACCCAGGACTGGTGCTTACCGGGCTCTTTGGTGGGGCTAATGGCAGACTCATAGGGAGGGCTCACAGCAAGGAGTACCTCCCAGAACCTTTGTTGCCAGTGTCCTTGTCCTCACGGTGAGACACAGCCACCCCCCTCTGCAGGAGACCCTCCAACACTAGCAGGTAGGTCTGGTTCAGTCTCCTATGGGGTCACTGCTCCTTCCCCTGGGTCCCGATGTGCACACTACTTTGTGTGTGTGACCTCCAAGAATGGAGTCTCTGTTTCCCCCATCCTGTCAAAGTCCTGCAATCAAATCTCGTTAGCCTTCAAAGTCTGATTCTCTAGGAAGTCCTCCTCCCGTTGGCGGACCCCCAGGTTAGGAAGCCTGACATGGGGCTCCGAACCTTCACTCCAGTGGGTGGACTTCTGTGGTATAAGTGTTCTCCAGTTTTTGAGTCACCCACCCAGCGGTTACAGAATTTAATTTTATTGTGATTGCACCCCACCTACCGTCTCATTGCGGCTTCTCCTTTGTCTTTGGATGTTGGGTGTCTTTTTTGGTGAGTTCCAGTGTTTTCCTGTTGATGATTGTTCAGCAGTTAGTTGTGATTCTGGTGCTCTCGCAAGAGGGAGTGAAAGCACGTCCTTCTACTGTGCCATCTTGAACCAATCTCCTAAATCCTTTTTAAATATCAAGATTTCTTTCCTGTGTGCCATCTCTTCAACCCTTTAGAAAATCTTTTATTTGGCTGTTAAAATGGACAGCTGGCCACCCACCTATAGCAGATGTGTGTTTGTGTGCTGTTTTGCTTTTTGTTTGTTTGTTTTTGGAGAGTTCCACTGACAGCATTCCTATGACATTTGAAATCAGGCACCAGCTTCAGATTTTAAATGTAGTTCAGTTAAACAAGCCTTAACCGAAAGCCTACAAAGGATCCCAACTCCAATGATGGGGAAGGGGTAAAGAGAGATTTGTCGAGGCAGGTGGGGCAGGGTAGACAGGCAGGCAAATATGATGGTAGAATATGAAAAATCCTTCAGCATCCAGGAGTAAATAAGTGCTGAGATGGAGAGGCAAAGGAAGGCAAAAACTCTGCTAGGGGAATTACAACCAGCTTCCAGAAGAATCCTGGGGGTAAACACAGAATATCAAGGTGGGGGTGAAAGGTAGAAAGGGGCTCAGCAGGTCCTGTGGGTTAAATTGGGTTGAGATGGGTCATGCGTGTCGTGACAACACATCCTTACATTGTCCTATATTGCTGATTCCTATGTTTTGGGAGTATGAAGATCCCTTTTTAAAATTTAAAAAAATAAGTTCAGAGATCTCCTACATGAAAATCGTTGTGTTTTTAATAACCTACGGCTAAGAAAATGCATATAAAAATACAATAATACATGCCTTGAAATTAACTTATTTACAAATTACAATCTCTCCAAGCATTTGTGAGGCCTTTATTCAGAGCACAGATGGTGCTTGGTGTGAGGATGGGATCCAATGACCCTGGCCATGCACTGCCACCTGGGCCCCACCCTCCACTCACATGCCTTTAGATAGATGTCCAGGCCCTGGGAGCAGCGAGCCATCAATATTCTCCTCATTGGAGTTTTGTGGGGTTTTTAAAATTTTTTAATTTATTTTGGGCTGCATTGGGTCTTTGTTGCTGTGCACGGGTTTCCTCTAGTTGAGGCAAGTGGGGGCTATGCTTCGTTGTGGTGTGTGGGCTTCTCATTGTGGTGGTTTCTCTTGTTGCGGAGCACCAGGCTCTAGACACACGGGCTTCAGTAGTTGTGGCACGTGGCCTCAACAGTTGTGGCTAGTGGGCTATACAGTGCAGGCTCAGTAATTGTGGCACACGGGTTTAGTTTCTCCACGGCATGTGGGATCTTCCTGGACCAGGGCACGAACCCATGTCCCCTGCATTGGCAGGTGGATTCTTAACCACTGCGCCACCAGGGAAGCCCTCCTCATTGGAGTTTTAAGTCAGGCAGGCATCAGATATGTTCTCTGTCATAAGAACGTATGGTAGTTATGAAAAATGAAATGAATGAGGAAGAACCTGGGGTCAGAGAAATCAGTTGAGAAGCTATTAGATTTCAATGATAGAAGCTTTATGCAAAATTGTGTGTGTGTGTAAGGTATGCACAAAAGCTCTCTATGTACATCTAATTGATTCAAGTTTGTTTTTCAAATTCCTTTTTTTGTTTTTTCTTCCTATAAATACTGATGAAAGCTACCTTAAGAAAATCTGTATTTTAAAAATGTCTCTTAAAATAAATTTTAACATTTTGATCCAATTCTTGGGTTTTCTTCAAAAAACACATATGCTTTTGACAAAAAAAAAAAAAAAAAAATCTGAAAATATCTGTATTGTATAGAATAAACCAAGTTTCCAAGTGATTATTTGAATGTGTTTCATATTCTTACAGGTCACTACAGCTAATAACATTAAGATGTAGCAATAGATCGCTTTTGTAACTTGGGTGAGTTTTTCTTCTACTCCATCCAAATCACTGGAGTCAAGGACTGCACGAATTTCTCTTGGATTTCCCGTCATTGCCAACCACAACAATAGAGATAGCCACACTTTTTATATACCTTTCAAGCACATTAATTTTAATCTGCTGAAACAACTGTTTAACCTCCCATTCAGCTCAAGAGCTTTGAAGTTGACTAAATGATGAATCCAGCCTGACTCCTGGTTTATATGGACCAAGTTTCTTCCTTCTGTTGACTATAACTCAAGTTTTCATTATCTATAGTAAGAAGTTTTTAGAAAAGCAGAAATTTTGCAAGGCTGAATTTGTTCTTCAAAGAGCAATGGGCTAAATTTGCGTACTTTCATGACTTCTGAAATCCCAGTGTCTAGTAGATTGTTAATCACTTTCTGAATACATGAAACACGCAGAGAAAAACAAACAGATTTTATGATCTATGTTAGCTATCTATTGTATTGTGCCCCTGAATACCAAAAAGCCAAAAGACTTTGTAGTTGGAGTTTTGTTAGGCTTCTAGAAGAGGGGTCCAGTGGAGGGACGATATAATAGCATCTATTCTGCACTCATAAATTCCCACCCATCCAGAAGAGAATAGAGCCCTAACGTTTGCATTCTTTTAAGCCAGCCCTTGCCTAAAGTCCACCCCTTCCTGAAATTCAACTCAACTGTTCAGCACATGTCGACCCTGCAGTAATGAATTGGCAGAAGCCTAATTCTTATGATGATTAATGGAGCGTCTCGGATGCAGCCTATTATTTCATCCAAAGTTGAAACAGTGACTCATCATTCATCACTATAAGAAATGGGCCAGTGATTCATAATTCTAAGCCAGCCCATTTCCTTAAGGATCCCGTTTGCCTTTTGTTATTCCAGAAGTGGCACTGTTCACAGCCTTGTGCTGCCTACATTCTGATGTGCACATTTTCTGATTAATTCTCTTTAAAAACTCACATACTCCAAGGACATTTCCTTATAACCCCAAAGCCTCTGAAAAATCATACTCCTTTCAGATACCAATCTTTTTCTGGATCCAGCTGCCTTCAGATTATCCAAGTTAAAACAAGATTATCCAAGTTAAAACCCGCAACCCAGAGATTGAATGAATTAATCTCAAGTCAATAACCCTCATGGTTACCTTTGTCCTTGGCAAAGAACCACATTTGGAGTAGGGCCATTTGGGTTGAAATGCACTCCCCTTGGTTATTTCTTCATTGTTACCCCTCACCTACAACCAGATGGTCACCAGTGGGCAAGGAAGAGCAGCGACGCAACTGAGGCTTACCCTTCCGTTCCTGTGGCTCAAAGTCACCGACAAGGACAGAGTCACTGCTTTCTACACAGAAACCTGCATTGCATCATTTGCCATCTTGACGCTATTTTCTCTAAAACTGCCCATCCGGCATAAGGATTTGTTGCTTTTTTGCTTTACACAAAGAACATGAAAGCCTTTTCTAAGCTAGAGCACCACTGCCTGCCTTTCCTGCTGGTGACCAGGCAGGACACAAAAACCAACAGCATCACTGCTGGCACGACTGCCTACACAGAGCTCAGAGAGGAAAACTTCAGCGCCAGAGCCAACACTTTTTTTTCTGTCCTTTTCTTTCTCCTCCTCCTTCATTACCTCCTTCCTGTTTCTCTCCCTTCACTCACTTCTCATTTTCCCCTTTTCCTATTTTCCTAACATATTTCTTCCATAGGGATCTAATGGTAAATCCCAGATGACAGCTCAGCCCAGTAATGGCATTTAGGAATAAAGAGCTTTGGAGAGGCATGGAGCTTGTCACTATGATCCATGATATTCTCTCCAGAAGTTATCATTTCTAACCAAGTCAATTAGGCAAGAATCTTAAATAACAGGCATACAGATTGGAAAGGAGAAAGTAAAACTAACTCTATTTGCAGATGACATGACCTGATGTATAGAAAATCCCAAGGAACCCACTAAAAAACTACTAGAACTAATAAACAAGTTCAGTGAGGTTGCAGGATACAAGAAAAATGTACAAAAATCAATTGTATGTGTATACAGTGGCAGTGAGAAAAATAGAAAAGAAATTAAGAAAACAGTTCTGTTTATAATAGCATCAACAAAAAAATACTTAGAAATAAATTTAACAAAATAAGTGTAAAACTAATACTCTGAAACCTATAAGATATTGTTGACAGAAGTTAAAGAAGAACTAAATAAATGGAAAAGCATCTCATGTTCATGGTTTGGAAGACTTAAGGCTATTGTTAAAATGACAATACTCCCCAAATTGATCTACAGATTTGAGGTAATCTCTATCAAAACCCCAGCTGACTTCTTTGCAGAAATTGACAAGAATGGGATAAAAAATTGAACCCACAGAATGAGATAAAATTTTTGAAAATAATATATCAGATAAGGGATTTGTATTGAAAAACTATACCTAAGAATTATTACAACTCACTAATAAGAAGATAACCCAGTTGTTTAAAAGATGGCAAAGGATCCAGATAGACATTTTTCCAAAGAAGATATGCAAATGGCTAATAAGCACATAAAAAGACTATGAACAGTATTAGCCGTCAGGGAAATGCAAATCAAAACCACAATGAGATTCCACTTTACATGCACTAGGATGGCAAGAATCAAAAAGTGTTGGTGAAGATATGTAGAAATTGGAACCCTCATACTTTACTGGTGGGAATGTAAAATGGTGCAGCCACTTTGGAAGACAATCTGGCAGTTCCTCAAATGTTTAAACATATGGTCATGCTACCATATGACCCAGCAATTCCACTCCTTAGGTATACGTTGAAGAGACATGAAAACATTTGCGCACAAATATTTGTACACAAATGTTCATAGAAGTATCATTCGTAATAGCCAAAACATGGAAACAACTCACATGTTTATCAACTGACAAATGGACAAACAAAATGTGGTATATACATACAATAAAATATTATTCCACAATAAAAAGAAATGAAGTACAAATACAGGCTACAACATGGATGAACCTTGAAAACATTGTGCTACGTGAAAGAATCCAGTCAAAAAGGACCATATATCTATATTAAATGTTCAAAATAGGCAAATCACAGAGTTTAGTTTGGTGGTTCCCTAAGGCTGGAGGAGGGGGTAGCATATGGGAGATTAGGAGTGATGGCTAAGGAACATAAGGCTTCCTTTGGGGGTGATGAAAATGTTCTAAGATTGACTGTCATAACGGATGCACAACTCTGTGAATACACTAAAAGCCACTGGTCGTACACTTAAATGGGTGAATTGTACATTATATGAATTACAATTTTCTGTTTCTGAAAAAAAAACAATTTAAAAGAAATAAGTCATGGCTTGAAATTTGAAGCTTTTGTGGAAAAGTCAAAGTAAACTCTCCAAAATACTAAAAAATTTTAGGATACTATTTGAAGTTCTGGTGTGATTTCTAGCGTTGGAATTTACTCACGAATTTAGACCAGTCATTTGCTTTACTTGTATCATTTTTGCCTATGCCATAAAATAGTGGCTAATAAAATAGCAATTAATGAAATAGCCATGAACAATTCAACAGATCGGTGCCCCACAATGCTTTGTGAGTCCTGATCATTGTCAATGGTAGTCACTGACATGGTCCTTAGGTCCTTGTCCTGCTTAATGAAACTATTCAAAAGTCTATCATTCCAGTTAAATTCTGTCATTCTAAGGCAACGCTTCAGAAGAGACCCCTTTGGTCAGGAATGAAACAGACTCGTCCTTTGTCATCTGCACATCTGCAGTGGGATTCAATGGGACTAAGAACTTTTTACTAAGAGTAAAAAGGGGGTAGCAGAGGGTGACTCCCGTGTTTCAGGCTTAGCTTTCCCATTGCCCTGAGCAAAACTGGACGCTCATGAGTAATTAATAGCATTCAATCCACCAAAATATTGTGTTTTTAAAAACACAACATTTATCATCTCTTTTAAAAATGTCCTTTTACTCATGGTGACAAAGACTGCTGTATGTCCCTTAATACACACTTTCCTGTTCTTCCTTAGGCAGCTGTGGACGTGGATGCCTGGTAAACACAACACTTGCCACGCTCCCCTGTAGCTAGGTGTGGTCACATGACCAAGTTCTGGGACATGGGAGAGAAGCACGAGTGGGCCATGCAGTTTGCAAAACCTTTCCTTCAAGGGTGGCTGCACCTTTTTTCCACCTACTTGCTCCCTGGTGGCAGGGGAGTAGACATATGGCTTCTCCACCAGCACCCACTTAAACCACTTAAAACTTGATCTTGGTCAAAACTTGGATTTGTGGAGACACTACCACTGTCCACTGATAGCTTGTTCTCTCCTTCCAGATGCAGTAGAGGGTTATGATTCCTCACCCCTTGACATCTGGCTTGGCCATGTGATTTGCTTTGACCATGAAATGTCACTAAAAGTGATATGTATCATTTTGAGTTTAAAACAATTAATTAATTGCCTGTGTGTAAGTCTCCAGGGTGACCTGTCAGTCATTGCAGTCAGTAAACCCATTCTGATACGTAAGTGCAACATTAAAATAATGTTATTTGTTAAAAATGATCTCATTTGTTACTGCAGCACAGCCTAGCCTAATCCAAATAAAACAAGAAAACTGGAGCCAAATACAGGTGATGTGATCATAGAAAACATTCGGATGTTTCCTGGCCTAGAAAAGTTATATCCCAAGCAATGTATATATTCATTAAAAACACAATCTTAGGAGTTTGAGGGGAAAAAAACCCACAAAAACGAAAAAACAAAACCTGGTCTCGGCAACAGGAGCTTTGCAAGGTGGAATGTTGAGAGAAGAGGATCGATCGGGGGTCTGGATGCTGTTCCTGGAGAATCTGCTGCCAGACTTTGACATGAGAGGGGACAAAATGTTTTTCTTGTTTAAGCCACTTCTGCTTGGAGTGTTCAGTCCCTGGCAACCAAACCTACCCGTTAGACCTGCCTGCCCAAGAGTCTTTGGATGCTCTGCTCTCCAAAATCAAAGCCCACCCATCCTAGTCTGGAAGTGAGGTCTGACGGTACAGCTTGAAGTAAAGGGCTCCAGTGGTGGCTCGCGTGTTGGCACCAGGAGGGGTAGGGGGCACTGCCAGCGTCACAGTCAATGAGCATGAAAGCTCTGCCCCATGTGTCTATGCTTGGGTCCCATCTCTCTTCTACAGGAGCCCTGCCTCCTCACCAAATGGCCTGTGTTTGGTCCACTCAATATGCCCCCACCTATCCCCACTGCAATCATTTTCATTTTTATTTCCTCTGGCTAAAATCTCTCCCTATGCCTCTCAGTAAATATCAGAGGTTCTCATCCTAGCCCCAACTTAGTTTCCATCTCCCCCGTAAGTATCCTTAATTCTAGCGTTTCAACATTCACCCTCTTTTCTCTGGATTTCTACTGTGCTTATTGTCTGAGTCCTCAAGCGGCACCAACTAGACATTGCATTCTATTGCTACGTGTCTTTAACATATACCCTGTTTTCTCAAACAGATTATAATTTGCCTGAGGTCAAGAATCATTTCTAGTGTCTTTGCTTCCCCAGGAGTCCAGGAGTGTGGCTTGTGTACATTAGGAATTCGGTGACCACTTGCTGCTGCTATAAATGATGCTATCACTCCTAATCACAGACCTTCAGCAAATGGGTAACCCTTGAAAGTTTAGCTCCGTTGCCGCCCTCAGCAAACTGTTCATCCTTCAGACACATCCTCTTTATGGTCAAGCAACGCCTCTTGGAAGATTTCTCTGAGCCACTGAAGCTAATTTTCCTTAATCAGACTTTGTAAATGTCTCTACGATTGCTTATTATCTTATATAATAATTATTCGTTGTTTGTTTATCTTTGCTCCTCAATTGCAAACTCCTGCAATATGAGCATTATGTCTTATTCATCTTAGAACTGCTTGTACCCAGACAATAAATGGCGTACAACAGATACTCGATGAATGTTTGTTGAATAAATAAATGAATCATAAATAAAGACAATGGCCCAAGAAGGCTCATGGCTTCCCACTGACTTTGCTACTCTGCCTTTCAAGCCAGTCTCTGGAGCCCTCTGACCCCAGGTTCCAGGCTTTCAGTGGCTCTCCGGACATTAACTAGCACCTTTGGTGCCCACCCAGATCACACGTGGCCCCCTCTTCTGGCTCCACTGAAACTACAATGAAGTCCATGTGAAACCAGCCTGCCTTCAAGTGACACCAAGGAGAAAAGGTTGTCTGTCGAACTCAAAAGACAGATGTTAGTACTTCTCAGTTTCAAACTGAATCCTAACTTGTGAAGTTCAAGTTTCATTTCTGCTTGGCCAAATGGAACTTCCTGATTCTATGTAAGAAAAGTTTAAGGGTCAATATCAGAGGACTTTGGGGCTCTATCTAAGTGATACCCAATTTTATTGTGGTGATTAATGTACACATCTCTTTGCCTTAAAGAGCATAGGTTTTACATTTCAAGAAAAAAATATTCTGGCTTTGTTTTTGGCGAGACGTTTAGTGCGTTGTTCCCACACCAACATTCAGAAACAGGTAGAGACGATTCCCAAGATCCAGCTGTCATTGGCCTTCACTCCTGGGAAGCTGCAGACTGGGGTGGAACACCCGCAGGCTCTGTTCTCTACGCAGCTCTGACTCTTGCCACCTTGGGGAAGTGACTGAAATCCTCTGTGCCACTGTGGCCCTGTCTGGAAAATGGGCTAATCACCTTGCCTCCGATCCACCTCCCTGGAGGCTTGCAAGTATTAATGAGTTAATGATGTCTGGAGAGCAGTGTGGGCTTTGTATGAAAGATACAGAAGAACAAAGTAGGAGGGTTATTACGCATAATTAAAAGCTCCAGCAGAAACGCTGGTCTGAGTTAACCCCCAATACCACAATAACCAGAACTCAGCCATACCACAGGACCAGTACTCAAATATAAATCATTTTTAAATTTTAAACCTTAAAAGGGGATTTTAATCTGACTGCATGATTATACCACACTAGCTTGTCTCAGGAGCAGGGGATCAAAATCGCCGCGGGTAAATGCCTGATTCCATTCCTACCCCGAGGTGGCGGTTATCGCACCCACCGTGGACTGCCGTGCACCCAGGGCACCTCTCACCCTCACACTGGGAGCTCTTTTAAGACTGACCTTTTGGGGGGGCTTCCATGGTGGCGCAGTGGTTGAGAGTCCGCCTGCCGATGCTGGGGACGCGGGTTCGTGCCCCGGTCTGGGAAGATCCCACGTGCTGCGGAGCGGCTGGGCCCGTGAGCCGTGGCCGCTGCGCCTGCGCGTCCGGAGCCTGTGCTCCGCGACGGGAGAGGCCGCGACAGTGAGAGGCCCGTGTACCGCAAAAAAAAAAAAAAAAATTCTTGGGCTTCCATGGTGGCGCAGTGGTTGAGAGTCCGCCTGCCGATGCAGGGGACACGGGTTCGTGCCCCGGTCCGGGAGGATCCCACGTGCCACGGAGCGGCTGGGCCCGTGAGCCGTGGCCGCTGCGCCTGCGCGTCCGGAGCCTGTGCTCCGCAACGGGAGAGGCCACAGCGGTGAGAGGCCCGCGTACCGCAAAAACAAAACAAAACAAAAACAGATTGACCTTTCTGAAGAACTCTTAGGGGTGGATCAAGAAGATCCACTTCTCCCAAACCATTCTCCCACGTGGTCATGGATTCTTGAAGTTCCTTTAATAAGAAGACAAAACCCTTTGCAAATTAGAGAGGAAACTTCAAATACAACTACTGCCCGTAGTAGAGCAGAGCACTTAACCTGTGAATTACGTCCACCGGATGTCGTAAAACGATAGCAGACCCCACCCTCCACCCAGCGCAGGTGTCAATAGAGAAGAGAGAACAAATGACCTGGAGTTCAGGCATGAAGATGAGTTTCTGCGAAATACAGGTGCAAAAGGAGAGACTCGGGTGCCAGAGACAGTCACAGCCTCCCTTCCGGCTTCGCCCAGAGCACAGACTGCACACAGAGGACCCTCTCATCTTCCTTCAGAGCACGGCCTCCACTCACACCACGCAGGGACACGCACAAGCCACGTGCGCTAGAAACCCTGGGCAGGGAAACAGCAGCCAGCGCCGTGCTCGCTAGTTTCTGAGGGTGAAAAGGCGGCGTACTGTGAGAGCTCATCAAACGTCACCCCGCCCACACGTGTCCCAAAGGACCACCTACACTTTTTTTTTTTTTTTTTTCGGTACGCGGGCCTCTCACTGCTGTGGCCTCTCCCGTTGTGGAGCACAGGCTCCGGACGCGCAGGCTCAGCGGCCACGGCTCACGGGCCCAGCCGCTCCGCGGCACGTGGGATCTTCCCGGACCGGGGCACGAACCCGTGTCCCCTGCATCGGCAGGCGGATTCTCAACCACTGCGCCACCAGGGAAGCCCCCACCTACACTTCTGAACAGCGGCCGTGGAGCACTCCAGCTGTGCGAAGTGCTGTCTTTGCTGGTCAAGTTGATGTCTGAGTTGGACAGAACAGAAAGCAGGGTTGCAGAGTGGGGGTGATGTTGTCCGTCAGCTTCGCAGGGGGTTGCTGCGGATGCTCAAGTACAGCAATCCAGGCAGGACCAGCGACGAGCGGGCACAGCCAGGGGAGCGGGTGGTCGGGGGCGGAGGGTGTAGGGGTCCAGGCTCTGAAGGCAGGTCTTCAGCATGAAGGATCAAGCCCAGGGGGCTGGGGTGACTTCTTCATACGTGTGAATAGAGAAAATCCGCTTTGTCTGTGGCGTTCCAAAGCACGGGACCAGGCTCAAGAGGCGAACACAGTTTAATCCAACAGACGGACATGCTTTCTAACAGCACGGACCCAAGATGGAGTTAGCTGGCCACTGGCCACTGACCACTTCCTGAACTCAAGCAAAGGCTACTGCATTTATTTTAAAATAAATCTTCTTTTAAGAGATTTATTTCTCTATTTGGCCACACCAAGCAGCATGTGGGATCTCAGTTCCCCCACCAGGGGTTGAACCCGTGCCCCCTGCAGTGGAAGCTCAGAGTCTTAACCACTGGACCGCCAGGGAAAGTCCCAACCATGATTTAAGTCTTTTTAAATGACATTTTACAGTGAAAACCATTATTGAGTCACTTCTGATATAAGAGGGGGAAAAAAATAAAGAAAAAGTTGAAATGGCTGCCTTGCCGGTTCAGACACTGTGTCAAACAAATCCTTCACTCCAGGCTCCTCTTTCAATATTTATATCCTCTTTATTATAAATGTGTTACAGAATTTGAAGATTCATTATAAAGAAGAATTTTCCCTACAGAATATGAGGTTTCACTTTGTATTCTAAAAGAAAATTTTAAAAATCAAATAAATACAGATTCTGATCCTTTGAATGACACTGGGAAGTGGGTAGAAGAAAAAGTCATATCGATTAATGGCTGAGGATGGGAGACTTTGGCTGCGCACGTCCCCGCTCTGTCCTGTAGGTGGCAGCATCTGCTTACAGCTGTCGCATTTGCCTTCAATGGCGGCTGGAGGGCAACTGGGTTGAGCGAGTTTGAATGCGGCTGCTTCAATTTCCAGAACATCCAGCATAATCAATTAAAATTTTAATATCATTAGCTAACTGCCTTTACTGAAGGAAAGAAAAAAAAAAAAAAAGAAAGAAGCATAGAAGTAGGTTCTGCCTGACAGAAAGGGAAGCAGCGTATTGAGTCTATGCAAGGTCATAGCTCAAGCCACCACTGTCACATTTTTTTTACCTGGACCACGTATTGAATCCTTTATTTTTCCTCCGCTCAAATCTACATGAATGCAACAAAAACTGTTGTTTACTGTTCTCTTGTCCTTCCCACGTAGATTTTAGAAAGAAACCAGTGAAGAAGTAGCCTGCGCTAACCCAGTGAAAATTCAGAAAGGCCGTGAACTGTCTACAGCTGAAACCAGGAAAGTGGGCTAGCATTGTTTTTTATAAAAATAAATAAATAAAGTATACAATTATATTTTAAAGTTATATTTTAAAATATTATACATATTTTAAATATATATATGGAATGGAATAAATTTCTTAACGTATTAAAAATAAAAAGCCAGATGTGCCTTGCTTGAAACACCAAACGTTCTTCTCCCTACTTGAGGTCTTCTCCTTGCTTGAGGTCTCTGTGTTGATACGTTACTGCAAAGCCCCAGAGTAGGCCAGAGAGCACGGTGAGAGCAGGTCTCCAGCTGCCATTACGGTCAGTCTTTTGGAAAACTCAAAATACTCTGCTGTGTGAGATCCTCTAGGGCAAACATTTCCAACCAGTAGATCAGGATCAACCAGTAGGGTCACCTAGCTCCCCCCGGGGGTGGGGGTGGGTGGCCAAGTCAGGGCTGTCCGCACCCCGCCCACTCATCCCATTTTTATCCCAGGCTTCCTTTTGGGAAAAAGACAGCCTCACACCTCAGAGGCCTCCCCTGGCGAGACTCCCCCAACCCCTCAGCTCTCCCCCATGCCCAGGCTCTCGATCCTTTGGGAAAATAAGAAGTGCTCCACTTCTGGAGAGGCCGCCCCCGCCCCTGCTCTGGGGTCAGAAAGCCCCACTCTTTGGGGAGTTTCCAAACCTTATTGTTGGTTTGATTTCCTGAAACCTGTCTTCTGCCCCTAAAAACCAAAAGCTGTTTTGCATAGTTGTTTCTTTCCCTGTAATTAAAGAAAAACTGAGTAAGTGTTGTTTGGAAATTTTCACAGCTCACTTAGACATAACTGGACACCAGCGGAGCACAGAGTCAGATCCGGGAGAGACTACTTTCAAAATTTGGTAAATATGTTATAAATAGGAACAGAGAGACATATCTAGTATTTTAAAACATGTCCTTTCAGAATATTAACTAATGCTTAAATGTATTACTTGGAACCAATTATAGAAAAATTATGAGGTTGACAATGAAAATGTGGGTTCTGTAGTCAGGTTTGCCCTGTGTATAGCCTTGGGAAAGCTACTGTATTGCTTTGCTAAGGCTGCCGTAACAAAATACCACAGGCTGGGGGATTAAAAGGACAGAAATCTACTTTCTCACGGTTCTGGAGGCTAGAAGTCTGAGATCAAGGTGTCAGCGGGGCGGTCTTCTTCTGAGGCCTCTCTCTTTTGCTTGCAGCTGGCAGCCCTCGCCCTGAGTCCTCACGCGGTCTTCCCCCCGTGTCTGTGTCTACTCTCCCCTCCTTATAAAGACACCAGTCATGTTGGATTAGGGTCCACCCTAACGACCTCATTTCAATGTAATTACCTCCTTGAAGACCCCATCTCCAAACCCAGCCACATTCTGAAGCACTGGGGGTCAACCTGTGAATTGGGGTCGGGGGGTACATAATTCAGCCAACAGTTACCCGACCTTTTGAGTCTCGGTTTACTCACGTTTAAAACAAAGAAGATAATAGTAACAGCCTCTGAGTTTTCCTGAGGATAAACTGCCTTTGGGCTGTAAAGCGCTTAGCAGGGTGTACAGCTTGGGGAACTGGCTGTGGTCTCTGCCATCATCGTGGACGAGGTAATAGCAAGAAGACAGCACACATGGGCACACCCAGCATCGGTGCCCTGCAGCACTGAGTCAGAAAGACAGTGACGGGAGGGATGGACTAGGGAAAAAGAAAGATGAAAACACAATTTTCACTCCCCTCTGCCACTTCTGACACAGATATCTCAGAGCAGAAGAGTGCTGGACCCACAGGAAATTCCAGCAGAGGAGGGTCTATTTAAAGTTCTGACTTCTCGGCTTCCCTGGTGACACAGTGGTTAAGAATCTGCTTGACTAATGCAGGGGACACGGGTTCGAGCCCTGGTCCGGGAAGCTCCCACACGCCGCGGAGCAACTAAGCCCATGCGCCACAACTACTGAGCCCGCGTGCCACAACTACTGAAGCCCACGTGCCTAGAGCCCGTGCTCTGCAACAAGAGAAGCCACCGCGATGAGAAGCCCGCGCACCGCAACGGAGAGGAGACCCGCTCGCCACAACTAGAGAAAGCCCGTGCGCAGCAACGGAGACCCAGACGCAGCCAAAAGTAAATAAATAAATGAATTTATTTTTTAAAAAGTTCTGACTTCTAGAATTCAAACCAAACATGGGTTCAGAATGAAAGCAGGAAAAGAAAAATGCATTTTCCTTCCCTCAAAGCAGTGCCTGGCCGTGCACAGAGTGGGTGGTCAAGCGGAGAAGCAATGGTCAAATGACTGGCGCCCCACGCCCCCAGGCACACTGACTGGGATGGAGTTTCACAAGCAGGGCTCTCCTGGCAGAGACAAAAGCTGGCCTGTCTGTCCCTGCTTCTCCAGGGAAAACGCACGGCCATTCACCCAGTCACCCCAGTGGCTGTGACACCTGATGCTGGCATAGCAGCCAGCTGCTGAAACAGCATTGCTAAGGTAGCCCGAGAAAACCAAACCATGGCAGATAAGCGCGGTGATTTCTTGCGGGAGGGGAAAGGGCCCCAAGAAAAGAGCAACCAAGCAAGTGTGTTCCAGAAAGAAAGGTAAACAGTGATAGGCCAGGTGCCTCACTATTTCTTCCTTCACCTTCTCCCTGGTGCTTGCTTTCAGTTTATGACACGCGGTACTAAAGAGACTGTCCATAGATTTCGCATTGACGTTTCCTTCACGCAGTAATCCTTTGAATCCCATTTGCTGTAGATTTCTGCAGAGTGACATAAAAAAGACTTGTTTTGAAATTAGTGAACACATTATAATGAGCTATTTTTTTCCAGTGTTTGGGGAAAACTTGAATAAGCTAACTCACCCAAACTCACCGCGTTCGGCCTGTGCCCAGGAAGAACTCTACAGCAATAGAGGCTAGATTACAAATCATCACACTATCCATTGTTATGAAAAACGCCAACGGACACTGGCTCTAATCACATGATTTTTCCCACACAAACAACTCAGACCCTCACCTGACTTAAGGAAAGGATTTGTACGTGGTCAGTACGGCAACTTCAATAGGATTAGCCTTTTTTCCATTACATTGGTGCACTTCATAAAGTTGTGTATAGTTGTCACATATACAGTAAAGTATACACAGAAGAACGATATACTCTCTTGCTCCTAATAAAAAGGTTTCTGAGATTCCACATTTAAAAAAAAAAAAAAGAAAAGGAAAGGGAAAACGAGAAGTTGGACGTTCAGTACGAGACATTTACTTGGGGAAAACTTCCCATTTTGCAGGGAGGAGAGACAAGGGATTTCCTTCTCCCCGCCTCACGCTGTGAGGGCCGTGTCTCGTCCACGCCTCTCCGTCCACGATCATAGCTCGTGCGGTGGCCCAGCTCCCACTGTATCGCCCTGGCTGCCCGCCCCAGCAACACCCCTTGGGGAAAGCAAAATAATGGCTTCCAAAGATGTTCAGGTCCCAATTTCCCCAAATTGTGCCCGTGTTACAATAGAAGGCCAAGAGGAATTAAGGCTGTCAGTCAGCTGATCTCAAATAGGGAAATTATCCTGGATTGTCTAGGTGGACCCAGTGTAATCACAAGGGTCCTTAAATGTGGAAGAGGTGGCAGAAAAGTGATGTTTGAGTGAAGTGATGGGAGAAAGAGTAACCCGCCGCTGCTGGCTTTGAAGATGGAGGGAAGGACTCAGTATCCAAGGAATGTGGGCAGCCTCCAGGAAACAGGTTCTCCTCCAGAGCCTCCAGGAAGGCCCCGGTGACACCCTGATTTTAGCCCACGGAGACCCACTGTGGACCTCTGAATTACAGAACTGCAGGGCAATAAATCTGTGTTATCATAAGTCACCTAGCATAGGGGAATTTGTTACAGCAGCAGCAGCAGAAACTATCCACCACGCCTGCCCCTTGGCCTCTAGAACTAAGGCAGGGGTAGCTTCCTGATCTTGCTGACCAGTGGGTCTCCCCACTGCCCTAGACTGGATCTCAGATCTTTCATCACATGTGTAACCCACACAACTGGTTTCCTGACTGGTCTGTGACTGATATAGGTACTATCAGAGCAAACTGGTATTTAGTCAAAAAAGCTCAAATGCTAAGAGAAAATATGCCACCTAATAAGCTAGTTGTCTAAATAGAGTCTGCAAACTTCTCCATTTGCAAATCTTTTCCAGTGAAAGAATCTGCATCCATACATTAAATGTTAAATGAATTAAATGTTGTATGCTTGCATCTCTGATCAGTCAAAAGAAGAAAGTAAACATGGGAACAAAGACCTCAGTCTAAAGAATGTTCTTCCTAAAATCGAAAAAAGCACATACGTTGCACTTCAGTGTTTTGCCAGCTCTGCCCAAACCTGTCCTAAATAACCAGTGCCATCAAAAACACCTCGCAAGCTTTCACCACGGCATTCTTCCCTGTTAGGATTTCATAAGAATATCAATAATGTGATCTTGCTTTCATTTTGGCAAAAATAATGTTATACGTTATTGTTCGTTTCTTTCCTAAGAGGCCTTAGGTCTTCTAGAGAGAGGATTTTTAAAATGGAGTTAGTTCAGATATTTTTTAGTAAAAGCTGAAGTATTGTACCCCAGGTAGTATCTGCTAAATTATAGAGCTTTTGTTTTATGAAAGACTTTATAATTTAGTTGCTTCTTTGTAGTGCATTTAAAGATGTTGTTTTGTTTGAGAAAAAGAAAATTCACCAATTATAATGAAGCGAATAGCCCTCCCAGGAAAAACGCCCCCTCCCTCATTCCTTTTCGTACAACTGCTCTTGCTATGACATTCTTGAATTTACAAGCGCACTTAAGGACCCTCTGGCACAACAGAGAGTGTACTAGTTTCCGACTGCGGTTCCCCAACAAATTCCCACAGACTTCATGCCTTAAAACAACACACGTGTATTACTTACAGTTCTGGGGGTCAGAAGAGTAAAATGAGTCTCATGGGGTCTAAATCAAGGTGTCAGCAGAAGCTGCTCATTTCCGGAGACTCCAGAGGAGAATCTCTTCCTTCCCTCTTTTATTACCTTCTAGAGGTGTTACCGGCCAGGGCTCTTGACCTCCTTTAATCAATAGAAATTGATCAGAGGCCAGACAAGAAATTCGGGCAAGGCTTTACTGGGGCTCCTGCTGCAGCAGCAGAGAGCGGGGAAAGCAACACGTTCCCCTGATCACGCGCTCTCTCCCCGAGGCAGTGGCAAGCTGGTTCCTTATATAGGGGCAAGTCCAGGGTCGGCCGGAGGGGGACTTCGGTGGTTTGCCCACCCCTTTGGTGGTGGTGTGTGCAGCAGGAGCCTGCTTTTGCTCCAGGCTCTTCTTTTTGTATCTTATTGCCCATAATTTGCCCCAACTGTGCAAGTACATGGTTATTTTTAGTCCCTTATAGTTTCTTTGTATTCTATTGCTGGAGGAGACATTTGTCCAGGTGCAAGCACTGCAGCAAAGGGTCCCAGGTCCCAGGTCCTAGCCTGTCTCAGAGGCTGCTGACATTTCTTGGCTAATGGCCACATCCAATCCAATGTGCCTCACACGGCCTTTTCCTCTGTCTCCCTCTTATAAGGACGCTTGTGATTACCAGGCCCACTTGGATAATCCAGGGTAATCTCCCACGTCAAGATCCTTAACCAAATCACATCTGCAAAGGTGCTTTTGCCAGGTACAGTAACAGTCACAGGTTTGGGGGATGAGGGCCTGAACACATTTAGGGGGTCATTACTCAGCCTTCCACAGTCCGCCCTCTGGCCCCCAGAGATTCACACGCGTCCCACATGCAAACTGCATTAACCCCATCCCAAGGTTCCCAAAGGTCTTAACCCATCACAGTTTCAAGTCCAAAATCTCATCCAAGTCTCAGCAGCTCCCAAATCTCATCTAGGAAATACAAATCAGGTACAGGTGAGTCTCTGCATATAATCCATCCTGAAGCAGAAGTCCTCTCTTCCTGCGGACTAGTGAAATTAGAAAATGAGTTATATGTTCCAAAAAACCAATGATGGGACATGCAGAGGGTAACAGTTATAGGCACGCCATTCAAAAAGGGTGAAAACAGGGCTTCCCTGGTGGCGCAGTGGTTGAGAGTCCTCCTGCCGATACAGGGGACGCGGGTTCGTGCCCCGGTCCGGGAAGATCCCACGTGCCGCGGAGCGGCTGGGCCCGTGAGCCGTGGCCGCTGAGCCTGCGCGTCCGGAGCCTGTGCTCCGCAACGGGAGAGGCCACAACAGTGAGAGGCCCGCGTACCACAAAAAAAAAAAAAAAAAAAAAAAGGGTGAAAACAAAAGGAGAAAGTGAGCATGTGGGTCTCAACCAATATCCAAATGCAAGCAGGCAAACTCCATTACACTTTGGGACCTGGGAATGACTCTCTGTGGCTCAGCCCACAGCTTCACCCTCGAAGCCATCCTTTTTCTCTCTTTTCAATATTTATTTATTTATGCAGTGCTGGGTCTCAGTTGCAGCAGGCGGGATCTAGTTCCCCGACCAGGGATCGAACCCGGGCCCCCTGCATTGGGAGTGTGGAGTCTTACGCACTGGACCACCAGGGAAGCCCCTCATCCTTTTTCTTGAAGTGTACTGCATGTTTGTAGCTGAGTAGTTATCAGCCTGTCTCCTACCTGTGGAATTGGCGGAGCGCACCAGCTTTATTTTATTTCATCTTCTTTCTGTCCCTTTCCATCCAAGTGTCAGTGTTTCTGCTGGAGTAACATTCTCAAAAACCTGTGGGCCATTACTGAGCCTGCCACAGATTGCCCAGACAGGATAATTAATAAAGGGAGGAAAACGTGACTTCTGGAGGATGCATTTGGCTATCTACGTTATAAAGCACCACATACACAGAATGCAATCATTCACCGCTCTTAAGTGTGGATTTAAGGTATGTCAGGTCTTTAAATCTCAAGTCATACACTAGAACACGATATTATCTGAAAGACCTTTCAACTGTGATATATCTCCTTACAGGAAAAGTCAGAATGAGTGCTAAAAAGTAAAAACTGGACTGTCCAGAGGATGCTGATGACTCATAAATAGAGAATAATTTTAAAAGGAAGGAGGTGCTCAAATTACAGCAGGAGGTATTAGGGACAGCTTCCTCATAGGACCCCAAATGAGCGTCAGGAAGGTTTACAAAGCTGTGGAATCTGCTTCCCGGAAAATTTTTAATAAAAGTGATACCATACAGCCCAGCAATCCCCCTACATATATACTATAAGTGAACTCTTGCAAATGGGCCCCTTTAAACACGTTTAAGACAGTGTAGTATATAATGGCAAAAATGACAATAAGCCAAGCATCTCTTGACAGGAAAACCGATAAATACGCTGTTATGTATTCACACAATGCACTACCGTACAGCAGAGAATGTGAAGAAATTACAGCTATGTGTTTCAATGTGGATGAATCTTAGTAGCTTAGTAGCAGGTAAAATAAGCAAGTCATAGAAAAATACATACATATAGTTCGATACCATTTAATAAAGTTCAAATCAAGCAACACGTTATAGAATACTCACATATGAAACAGAATTGTAAAGAAAAGAAAGTAATGAAAATAAACCAAATATCAGGGTATTGATCAACTGGTAGCTGAGTGAAAGATGGGCTGGGGGTGGGGCAGCAGGGGTCTACAGGGAACTTCAGGATTTGAGGCATGTTCTACTTCTTCGGTCAAATGGTGGGTTCACGAGGGTTCATTGTATTATGAAGATTAATAATTTCAACGTATTGCATAGTTTTAAAGTATAAACCAGACTCAAGATAAAACTAAAAAATTCTCCCAATGTCAATTTTTTAAAAAATTTATTTATTTTTGGCTGCTGTGGGTCTTCGTTGCTGCACGCGGGCTTTCTCTAGTTGCGGCGAGCGGGGGCTACTCTTCGTAGCGGTGCACGGGCGTCTCATTGCGGTGGCTTCTCTTGTTGCGGAGCACGGGCTCTAGGTGCACAGGCTCAGTAGTTGTGGCTCGCAGGCTCAGTAGTTGTGGCGCACGGGCTTAGTCGCTCCGCCGCTTGTGGGATCTTCCCGGACCAGGGCTCGAACCCATTTCCCCTGCATTGGCAGGCGGATTCTTAACCACTGCGCCACCAGGGAAGCCCCCAATGTCATTTTTAAATTAGGGAAGAGGGGAGCCTTTCCCCTCCCATAGCTCGATAAAGATGCCAGCAGGCTCTGTGACTGCGCTGGTCTGTGACTTCCTGGTCATCTTACATGAGTCAAATCAGAAATGAGAATGTCTTCCATCTTCACTCCCTGCTGAGATCTGTTTCTCTCACTTTGTCCGGGTGGGCATATCACAGGCACGCTACCCAAGGTGAGCTTCTCCTCTTCTATAATTGCCCGTACCCACACCCCCACCCAGAGCTCCTACCAAATCCTCCTCTGAGTTGGAGCCTGAGAAAGGATCTGGGAAAAGGAAACAGAATGTTCTAACTTGACCAGTAAGATCATAAGCTGGCTTTGAGCCCTCTGGACATGGCAGACTCTAGAACTGACTCCCTCATGGATCTTCTTGAGGATTTCTGCAAGAACCCAACTGTGACACCCATGCGTAGGCCACGCACTTTCCTCTTCCAGCTAATGCCCCCACGTGGCCCCCACGTGGTTCTCGGTTTTCCACTGCACACAGATTCTCCGTTGGCGTGCCATTGCTATTCCAAGACCCCACATGGCTTCAGGCTGGCTCTCCCCTATGTAGTCCACACCCATTTTGCAGTAAACACTCTTGTCCCCTTGGCCCCAACAAATGAGTGCAGGTCAGCTCCACTCTCCTTTGTCCTGCCCCAGAGCAGCTCTCTGGACCAGCTTTCTTTCCCTCGCAGTTTCCGGGGCTGGAGGGTGGAGGTCAAACGATAAGGACAGGGACGGCGGCCACCCTGAGCCTCAGCGGTGACACACTCCACCCCTCTCTAGCCCTCCATCTCCGTGAGTGGTGCGGTGAAAGAGTCACAGAAGAGCTCTCCCCAAGGAAATCAAGTTCAAAACTTCCTCCAGGGCTTCCCGGGCGGCGCAGTGGTGGAGAGTTCGCCTGCCGATGCAGGGGACGCGGGTTCGCGCCCCGGTCCGGGAGGATCCCACGTGCCGCGGAGCGGCTGTGCCCATGAGCGTAGCCACTGAGCCTGCGCGTCCCGAGCCTGTGCTCCGCAACGGGAGAGGCCGCAGCAGTGAGAGGCCCACGTACTGCAAACAAACAAACAAACAAACAAAAACATAAAGCCTTCCTGGGGGCTTCCCTGGTGGCGCAGTGGTTAAGAATCCACCTGCCAATGCAGGGGATACAGGTTCAAGCCCTAGTCTGGGAAGATCCCACATGCCGTGGAGCAACGAAGTCCCTGCACCACAACTAATGAGCCTGCGCTCTAGAGCCCACGAGCCACAACTACTGAGCCCGCGCGCCTAGAGCCCGTGTTCCGCAACAAGAGTAATCACCGCAATGAGAAGCCCGTGCAACGCAAGGAAGAGTAGCCCCCGCTCGCCGCAACTAGAGAAAACCCGCGCGCAGCAACGAAGACCCAAAGCAGCGAAAATTAATTAATTAATTAATTAAAAGTAATAATAAATAAAAGCAGACCTTAAAAAAAAAAAGAAAGAAAACTGTGACATCTTAGACCCTCCGTTGGCAAAACTATGGTGGACAGGAGGTTGCTCTCCTCCAACCATCTGCATCATGTCTCTTCTTTTCACAGGTGTGATCAAGTTGCTACTCAACCCCTTTTGACCCTTTGTGAATACGGGAGTTGTGCTGTACTTTTCCATTCCACGAAGTCCCTTTCCTGGGACTTACTGACATACCTGTTTGTTCACTATCATATGAAAACAAGATACCTAAGATTTTCTTCTCTAAGATCTCTTAGACCCTGACGGGTTCCATTCCCATCCCAATGGTCATTGGTCAACCCAATGGAGACCTTTTAAAACACTTTAATGCCTCACCTATTTCACCAGCTTCCTGTCCCTACCTCAGTGACCAGGTTTTGCAGAGACAGTTTTGTACCATAAGATCATTATTAGGATTTCCCTGAAGCTCACCTCTTTTATTTCAAGAACCTTTTATTAGGTTACACTGCACATCCCAAGACAATCTCTGATTCTCCCCTTACATTTAAGTTTTCTACACATAAATACAGTGAGGTTTGTACTCACCACTCCCTCCATTTCTCATTATCTTCCCCGAATTCAGGGTTTCCCAACCTTGACACTACTGACATCTTGAGTGAGACAATTCTTTTGGGGGGTTGGGGGCACTGTGCTGTGCATTGTAGGATACTTAGCAACATCTCTGGCCTCTACCCCTAAATGCCAGAACCTCACTTCTCACGTCCCCCAGATGTGACAACCAAAAATATCTCCAGATATTCCCAAATTCCAGGGAAGTGAGAGAAGGGGCGCAAAATCGTCCCTGGTTGAGAACCACTACCCCACCTCAAAGTCTCTATTTTTTTTTCTTTCACTTGATGTCAGTTTTCTTCATATGGAGTATTTTACTGGGTAACCAGTTGTCCCAGTTTGCCTAAGACTGAGGGGTTTCCCAGGAGACAGAACTTTCAGTGCTAAGATGGACAAAGTTCTGGAGAGACCAGGACAAATCAGTCATCCTACTGGCTGATAAAAGTCTTAAATCCTTGCAAATCCACCGATATCTTTCTTTCATTCTGTCGGATAATTGTTATTTTGGTGAGGCATTGAATTCCTGGTCTTAGTTCTATCTTCTCAGTAGCCTAAGCATGTTATTGTCTCACTTTCTAGCACAAAAGGGACATATAAACAATCCAAGTCTCGTCTGGTTTCTGAAGAAAAGCCTGATGTACTTCTTATCCCTGCTCCTCCGTAAATAATGCATATTGCCCCACCTCACCCTGGAGCTTCTTTGAAGATTTTCTCTTGGCCTTTGATTTTCTAAACTTTAAATATGATATGTCTAGGTGTCTTTTCTTTTCTTTTTCTTTTTCTTTGGTATTTATCCTGCTTGGTGTTCTCTGAGGTTCCTGGCTCTGTGATTCGATGTCTGTCATTAATTTTAGGAAATTCTCAATCATATTATAGCTTCAACGGTTTCTTCTGTTCCTCTCTTTTCTTCTCTGGTATTCCTATTGTGCATATATAACACCTTTTGTAATTGTCCCACGGTTCCTACATATTCTGTTCAGACTTTTTCATTCTCTTTTTCTCTTTGCATTGTTTTGTAAGTTCCTATGGACATTTCTTTAAGCTCACTGATTCTTTCCTCAGCCGTGTCCAGTCTATTGATAAGTCCATCAAAGGCATATTGTTTATCTCTGTTACAGAGGGATTTTTTTTTTAATCACTAGCCTTCCTTTTGGTTCTTAGAGTTTCCATCTCCCGGTTTATATTATCCACATCTCTTCTTGCACGCTGTCCACTTTTTGAATTAGAGCCCTCAGCCTATTAATCATAGTTGTTTTAAATTCCCAGTCTGATAACTCCGATATCTCTGCCAAATCTGAGACTGGTTCTGATGCTTGCTCTGTCTCCTCAAACTCCGCTTCGTGTCTTTTGGTATGTCTTGTAATTTTTTGCTGAAAGCTGGGTATGACGTACTGGGTAAAAGGAACCTGGTACTGATTCCCATGGAGGTTTCTGCTCTGGTACCTCTACTCCAATAAACTGTGATTCTCTGTATCTGCGTATCTGTATCTCTAATTTGGGGGGCAGTCGTTTGCCCTGTGACCTCGGTCTCTGATGGATCTAATAAGAGTTGTTGCTTTTCAGTTTGTTGAGCTTTTTATAAGCCAGACTGAAAGCCGGAAGCCCTCCCTTCTGTTTATACCAACAACAAGACACTCTTATCTCTGCAGACCAAGATACGATTTACTCTATTTGCCTCACATAGGCTCTCCCCACTAATTCCAGGCTCTTGTCAAGCACACAGAGGAGAAATCCTGCATCAACCTCGGAATCCGCCAGAGATGGGGCCATCCTCACACCCTGCAGCCTGGCACGCCTGCTGCCTTCCGCAAGCCTTGGCTCAGGAGAGGAAACCTGGACACACTCAAGTTGCCATCTTTCCAGAACTCTCTTTAATCCACCTGTACCCGATTAGCTGCCAAATCAAATGTAGATTCTGCCTCTTCTCTTTTTTCCCCTGTTGCCACCAGCCTGGCCCAGGTCCCCAGTCCTTCTGCTATATCTCTTCTTCACAGGGCATTCTAGCAGCTTCTGCCCTGCAGGTCTCTTCCCAAACCACCCCAGTTCAGTCCCCGCTATCAGTGATGCATGACTTGGATCATTTCACTGCCTCCTCAGAAACTGTCAGTGTCTTCCCAGTGCTTTCTGGATTAAATACAACATGCCTCATCCTGACATTTAGGACCGATCTACATTTCTAATCTTAACTCTTACTGATCTCCTACAGATAACCTACTTCCAGCCAAACTAAAATTATAGCATTTTCCCAGCACCTGGGCATTTCCTATTCTGTGCCTTTGCCTTATCATTTCAATTCTGCCACCTAAAATGCTTTCTCAGTTTGCTAAATTCTTACCCATTCTTCCAAAACCATCTCCTTCATTAAAGGACCAAACACACACACCACAACTTCACAAAAAATAGCTAGCTCTTGTCGCACTTTCTCTCTCCTTTGTGAAGCTCCAGGCCGCTTTCACTTTCAGCATTTAATACTCGCTTTTATCAGAGTGTGATTGTCCTTTGGGCACCTGTCTTTTCTATGATATTTCTAGTTTTCTGAGGACAGAGTCTGTGCCATACTAATCTCCCTATTCTCCCATAATACCTGACACAATGCTTTGCAAACAGTACACGCTCGACAAACATATCTTTAATTTAAATGAGACCATGTTATTTTAGGAAGGCAATCCACGGGTTTCAACTCATTCATTATGGTTCTGATGTATTGGATTAAATAGATGATACAATATCCCTGATATTCACAAGGGGAGGAAGGACTGGGAACCAGATGAATCCCAAATAGTGGAACTCAGAAATGTTCATCTACCTCTTTAATTCCTCCTTCATTGCGTCTCTGTCAGTAGCTATGTGTTGACCAACTCTCCACGGATTAACTACATTTTCTATCTTTATTTAACTTTTTCTCTTACTTAATGACCATTTTATTCAAAGGAACAAAGTTTTGAATCGCTTCATGAACGTTACCATACATGTGTTGGGAGCAGGTAACCAGGAGAGATACTGGCGGCCAAGGAGCCTGGCAATTTGTGTTGTTGGGTTTTTTTTATCTCCCCCAAATGACAAATTACTATAAATTATAGACCTTACGCTGTTTTTCTTACAAACAGTGATCACCACAACTGTTAAATCCTTATTGCTAAGAAACTACTACATTAAGAAGAATATTCAAATTATCTGTCACTTGCCATTGATAAAATTTAGTGCCAGCAATAAATCACTCCAGGTTTGGAATATTACACTCTTGCTGTTCCCGTCACCTCATTGGAAACCACACAGCCCCCATGACAGTCAACATTAACATTCTCAGTCACTAGAGTAAGATCAACTTTTTCTATTGACTTTTTTTATTTTGGTAAAATACACATAACATGAAATTCACGATTAGTGACATGTAGTACGTTCACATTGTCGTACAACCATCACTACTATCTAGTACCGGATACACTGACTTTTTTTTTTCTTTTCCTAATGGCTTTTTGCTAAAATAAATTAGGACTATTTTCTATAATGGAGGCACTATCCATTTTGCAGAATTGGATATTTTCAATCTCTTAGACGCACCAGCTTTTGTCAATAGGACAAATAAACAGCCCAAAAGAAAGAATCACTGCTTGGGTCCCTTTGTTGGTCTGTGTAGAGGTATTCTGAAAGTTAATAGGTAATGATATCCATTTGCCTTGCGAGGACCAGGCAGCAACGTGGTTTCTAGCCCCTGGCAGTGTGTTTCTGGAACTATAACAAACCTGGATGAAACACAGGAGACCCAAGACCTTGGCACGTTTTCACCTAAGCCAAGTCACACCATTAAACCTCAGTTAGGAAATATCAATAACTTGGGGAAGGTGGGTTGCAGTTTAGCATATTACCAGCTGTCAGCACCTCAGGAACTAAACTGAACAGCCAGGGAATTGAGATACGAAAAGTAAAGAAAGCAATCACATGGGTCTCCTTTAATATCATCGGTGCCATGACCACCCCCTGCCAGCCTCAGCCCCTCCCCAGCTGAAGCAAACATAAACAGTAAAACACAAGTTTCATTTTATTTTTAAAGAAATAGGGACAGAGCGATTATAAAATTCCAGAAATATAAAAGTTGATGTCTCAAAGACCGCTACTCTTTCTATGCTTATATTTTCTAATATAAAGCAGATGTTTTGAGTTTTTCCAAGTCACTTCTTTCAGAGGAATAATGCTTTAGTCTTTGGCATGTTTTTGATCTGAGGTCAATTATTCTTACCTATTTTTTCCTCAACCTTCACGGAGGTTGTTTTCATACGATTCTAAACGTAAATATCCCCTAACTGGGCTCATTTGCATTTGGAGCTGTCCATCTCAACATTTAATGTTTATCATATAATAGGGTATGGGTTTTGGAAAAATTGGAATTTAATGAGAAAAATGCATTTACAGGCAGACCTCAGAGATACTGCAGGTTCAGTTCCAGACCACCACAGTAAAGTAAATATGGCAAGAAAGTGAAGTCTCATGAATCTGTTGATTTCCAGTGCATATAAAAGTTATGCTTACACTACCCTACGGTCCACTAAGTGTGCAGTAACGTTATGTCTAAAAACGATAATGTATGTACTTTTGTTTAAAAATACTTTATTGCTAAAAAACGCTAACCATCATCTGAGCCTTCAGAGATTTGTAGTAATAACATCCAAGATCACTGATCACCATCACAAACATAAGGAAAAGGTTTGAAATATTTCGCAAGTTATCAAAATGTGACACAGACACGTAGTAAGCAAACACCCTTGGAAAACGGGCACCTATAGACTTGTTCTACTCGAGGTTGCCACAAACATGGAACTTGTAAAAAGGCAATACCTGCGAAGGGCAATAAAGCGAGGTCTGCCTGTAGACAACTCTTTTGACCTAATGATACCCAATTCTGTGGGAAGCTTTGGGGGAGCATTAGCCCAATACGGTTACCAGATGAAGACAGAAGGAATGGCCCAATATACATAAAAATACCTGAGGTCTCTACAGTGGTGGATTTCGTTGATCAGCATCAAAAAAAGAGGGAAGGAAAATTCTTGAATTCAAAAAGTGTCCTTGAGCTTGTTAGATTTATTGTTAGAGTGAAAAATACAACCAGTTTCAGAATGAATTAGATTCAATCTTTCTGAGGTTTCACTGACGGCTTGCATGCATTTCAGGCTCGCAGAAAGCCCAGCCAGTAACACAAATCAAAATGGCCATAAAAACAGATATAAGCTGAAACTAGAAATTTTCACTCTCTGACCAAGACACTACCTCTCGCCATGGCCTGGTCCCCTGCCCTGAACCGACTGCCAGAGATGGCAGATAAACACACAAACACACACCCAGGTGTCCTAATCCAAATCAGGCCAAGTTAGCGAAAAAACAAATTCATCACGTGGGCCTCATGACACACAGCACAAGGGAGCAATTCTGGTGCGTGTGCCTTGGTCCCCCAGCCAGTTAACACAGCCACACTGCAGAATGCAAAACAAATACACCTCCCTCCTTCCTGTACCACGCAGCTTCTTTTATCAGCTGCCTGGTGCGCCCCGTAGACAGGCAGCCCTATCGGGTAGACTGGGCACGATGCTGTCTGGGATCCATCCGGGGAAAGCCCACATGGGGGTTCTATGGAAAACTTCAGGTCAGCACTCCCCTCGGCTCCCCCCACCCGACCCCAGCACTGCTTGTTAAGACAATAGGACAGCGGGGGCGGTCTGATCCCGAGTCGAGGCAGCTCAGTCTAGCGCAAGGACACAAAGGCTGCTGAAGGAGGGGCCCGGCGCCCGCGCTGGCCACTGCCTGGAAACGCCAGCCGCGCAGCCACCCGGCACCCCGGGCCTCGTCACGTGGCTCCGGCGTGGTCTGGGGTCCACTTAGACCGCCGGTGCTCTGCCCGCTGCTGGAGGGGAGCGAGGACGCTGCTCTCCCCAGAGCGGAGCGTTTCCTCTCATTCCCCTCCCCTTCCGGCACCGATTTCAAACCCCGGTTTGCTGGCAAAAAGCTTTGAGAGTGTTTCCTTTTGGAGGGCTTGTCGGAGCTCAGGAAGAGCTGAATGCTATTCATTCTGGGGAAAGTAGATTATCTGGTTTCTAGGCTAAGACCTGGCCCGAGGCCAGTAACTCGTTTTGGTAAATATTTCAAGAACCAAATGTAAAGTATAAAACAGGAGCCCTAGCCTCAGAACAGCGCTCCGTAGTACTCCTGGGGAGACACAGTAATGGCCTGGCTGGATGAGGGTGTAAGAGAGGAAATGAGGCACTGTTGCCAGAAGATGAAAAATGGGCCTAAATCTTAGTGCAGGGCCTCTGGCCTTCTTCCAGCGGGACGCTTAGACCTGGTATCAGGGGTGGTACGGCAGGAGTCGCTGAGATGATGCATTTTGCTGACGGAGCCACCCAAACAGCTGGCGAGCTGCCCTGCTCCGCCCGTCTCCGTGCGCTCACCGCGACCAGGACGCATCTGGCACGTTCATCATCTTCTCCGGGGCGTAAATGGATGCTTAGGAGGCAGATAATTTCGCAGGCATATATGTGTGTATTATCATGCAGATACGACAATTATTTCATAATAGAAATGGAACCTGGGCCGTCTCTGCCTGACTTTTGATCCAGCCAGCGCTGCAGAAAAAAACGCTCGCTGATATGTTCCATAGTCAGGAAATGGAAGCCCAGAAGGAGAGCGAGATTACGGGCCACTCTGTGCACTCGCTAACACGTGCTGTGATTTTGGCCCTTTCTTGTGGATATCTCATTTCACGGGGAAGGGGAAAGGCGAATGGGAGACAAAGAGGCCGCCACCCAGCATGCACGCATTTTCCATCCCAGTGTGCAACTAGAAAATAGAACGGTCATATAAATAAGGCAAAAGCGTATCAACAGACCAGATGCAGTAAAATGGTGCCAAAAAAAAAAAAAGAGAGAGAGAGAGAGGTGGAGGAAGAGAGAGAGAATGAAAGAAATGTGTAAAACTGACTTTTCCTTATGATAACTTTCTTTTGAGTCAGATCAGCATACCCCACTTTGTTTCATTTCATGTTGAGTATATAGATAGATAGATAGATAGATGTCCACAGAGAGAAATGATTTTTTATGACAGATTTTAAACTCAGTGAGGGCCAGACACGGTACTATTCCTTGTTTAATTCCATAGCCTCAAACTCTTGGTAGAAAATCTAATATTAAACTTTTTTCTTCTCTAATTTGGCAGGAATTGGAAGACTTAGGGAAAGAAGGAAGTTAAATAGGATATGAGAACAGGTAACAGGTTTAACCAAGGCTGAATTGACTGAGCTGTAAAAAAGAGGGAGGGGAAGGAAACATCGTTGTCCAGGCCGCTGAGTCCGCCATACTGCACTTGTAATCAAGGCGGCAAGGCTTAGTCAGTAGCCCAGGACACCCTGGGTGTTTTCTAAGAAGAGCATGTGTGAAGAGGAGAGCAAGGATATTTGAGGGAAACTAGTACCCAACCAATCGTTGATATTTATGGACCATCATAAATTAGGTGTTTATAACTTGGGAGATACTTTTGTTTGCACTATACTTCGAGTAGTTTCGGTCATGGTTTAAGGTTAGAAAGATGTGACCAGAGCAAACGTTATTTCATTTTAATTTGGATCTATTTCATGCATCCAAGGAATGTGATGGTCCTGTCAGCTCAGCTCCCCCTCTTTCAGCCTCTACAGGGGTCACACCTTGCCAACACCGGAGGGTGCTTATGCATCTTGATCCAGATAAACTTAGGGGTGCTTGACTGATCTGTCATAATTCTTTCAAACTGTTGGTCCTGTTTTGGATCAGTTCGTTGCCCTTTCAGCTGTAGAGAAAGGAACACCCTCTGGGGAGAATGATCTCCACACACCTCTTTCGTTTGCCAGGGGCTGCTATGGGAAAACAGCCACCTGCTGCCGTCTGGCATCGACCCGTCAATCCACGCCATGCTGCTGGGGCAGCTGGTGGTGCCTCCCATTCCTCAACTACTTGAGAATCCTTCCCCGCAAGCTGGGCTGTTGATGAAGTGCTCACTTCGGAAGAGGTGTAAGCAAGGACTACAGTGGGATCGCAGAAACCACGTGTGCCCACTTGAACAAGAGGAAAAAGACAAAGAAGAGCATTTGTAAAGGGAGGATGCGATTTTCTGTTTCAAAAGTGGGCCCCCCACCCCACCCCGCCCACCCCGATTCTCGAAGATCAAACAGCCCGATAGGAGCTCCCTTTGTTTAGCCAAGCTGGGAATAATAGGTCCTTTCTCTGAACTCCCAGTATTTATTCATTTTTTTTTATTTTTATTTTTTTTTATTTTTTTGTGGTACGCGGGCCTCTCACTGTCGTGGCCTCTCCCGCTGCGGAGCACAGGCTCCGGACGCGCAGGCGCAGCGGCCACGGCTCACGGGCCCAGCCGCTCCGCGGCACGTGGGATCCTCCCGGACCGGGACACGAACCCGCGTCCCCTGCATCGGCAGGCGGACTCTCAACCACTGCGCCACCACGGAAGCCCCCAGTATTTATTCATTTAACATTTGGTAAATGCCTACTAAGTGCCAGGCACTTTAAATGCATATTTGTTTTTACAAACAAAGCTACAAGGCAACTATTATTATCCACCCCACCTCCACTACCACCACAAATATAATAAATATAAAAATCAGATGAAAGGAATGCAACTCAGAGGAAATGTGAAAAACTAATATAAAATTATCAATAAAAAAGATAGCCAAATACCAAAATATAACATTATTAATATATTATCAAATATTATATTAGCAATATAATATCAGTAAAAATATATTATCGATATAATATTATCAGTTAAAAATGATAGCCAAATACCAAAAATATATAGACTTCCATAAAGGAAAACCTTATCATTTCACTTTGCGGTTTATTATTCCTTTTCACTGAGCTTGATTTTCCTAGAGGTTTCAGAGATTTGACCTAAAGACAACAGCTAAACAGTTCTCTTTGGAAGATAAAATGTTTATTAGCAAACATGTACTTATGGTGCATGGTATTATTTTATTTTATGCTCAGATGTGAGCTGAGAAATGTGATTTTATTTGTTGCAGGAGCACCATATTCAAAACCCCTTTGGTGCTATACATGGGAAGCAACGGATGGACATGGACCCATTCGCTGTGTTTAAATCTCCATTCTAAACTTTAATACTCTACATCAAGTTGTTGCTAATGTAACTTGCCACAATTTTGGATGTGTATTTCTGGTTTTTTCTCTTTTTTAAAGTGAATTAGATAACCTGACTACATTAAGTACGGTTTCTTTTATATGTATAAGAGCGCTACCATATCAAATATTCCGTCAACGTGGGTCATTAAAATACATATAAAACCTCTGCAAATTAAAACATAATCATTAAAACATCTTAAACCAAAAGAAATAGTAGAGGCACTTGAGAAACTATCAAAGAAATACTTTCTATTTAGTATTTTCCATTAGGGACATGGGTCTGGAATTCATCTCCACAGTTGAGAGTTGCAGTCACGGGAGTGGGTAAGATTACCAAAGAAGAAATTCATGAAGGAGGGAGGCAGTCCTTAAATGATAAAATCTTTTTTTTTTTTTTGCGGTACGCGGGCCTCTCACTGCTGTGGCCTCTCCCGTGGCGGAGCACAGGCTCCGGACGCGCAGGCGCAGCGGCCACGGCTCACGGGCCCAGCCGCTCCGCGGCACGTGGGATCCTCCCGGACCGGGGCACGAACCCGCGTCCCCTGCATCGGCAGGCGGACCCTCAACCACTGCGCCACCAGGGAAGCCCAAGGATAAAATCTTAATGGCAATATCTCCAGCTGGGCGTTGAGGGCAGTGGGCAAAACTGAGGAAACCAAAGAACAAAGCAGGGAAGTAGGAGGTGATTGGGGGTGTGCAGTCAGTGCAACAGCAGGTGCAGGGCATCTGTCAGTCTGGACTTTGGAGTCTGGGAGACTGGAGAGAAGCCAGCGTCCTTACTGGCACCTGAGTGAGCCCAACACCTGGACACCTGGACAGCTCCCCTGATGAGGTTACATGTCCTCACAGGGGCTCTCGTTCTACAGGCTGAAAGAGGACATGACATTGGCATGATGGTTTTTCCATGAAGTTAAACACAAACACTGACACTGTAGAAACCACACCCTTTACATGGGTTTTCTTTCTTAAAGACATGTCAGTATACCTTGAGGGGGGACTTTCAAAATAAACTTTTATGTACATATACACAATAAATATATAATATACATTTATGTATGATATATGATAATTATATATACACATATATAAAGGAAAATGCCTTATTAAGTAATATTCCAGGGCCAAAGCAGAACTCAAGAAAGTGACACAAAGATATGTGAGTGAGTCTTCAAAGGGCAGGTGAAATTCAGTGTGGGACACTGCTAAATACTGTCCCCAAAGGTATCCACATTCTAACCCCTGGCATCTGTGAATATTAATCTTATATGCCCAAAGGGGTGTTCCAGCTGTGATTAAATTAAGGATCTCGAAATGGGGGGATTAACTATATATATTTTTTAATATATTTTTTAAAGTGGGGGGACTTCCCAGTTGTGTCCAGTGGTTGAGGTTCCGCACTTGCAATGCAGGGGGTGCGGGTTTGATCCCTGGTCAGGGAACTAAGATCCCTCATGCCACACAGGGTGGCCAAAAAAATATTAAAAAAAAAAAAGAAAGAAAGAAAGCGAAACAAAGAGGGGGATTATCCCAGGTTATCTGGTGGACCCTAAATGTAATCACACTCTAAGAGGGAGGCAGAGGAAGTAAGAGATGTGACTAGGGAGGCAAGAGGGCTGGGTGATGTGGGGAAGGGGCCACAAGCCCGGGAATGCAGGCGGCCTCCAGCAGCTAGAAAAGTCAAGGAAATGGATTCGCCCAGAGAGACTCCGGGAGGGACTGGCCCTGCTGACACCTCGACTTTAGCCCAGTAAGACTGTTTCCAGACTCCTGGCCTCCAGACCCGTGAGAAAATAAATTTGTGTTGTATTAAGTCAAGTTTGTGATCATTTGTTCTAGTGGCAGCAGGACACTAACACAGAGGCACTTTGGAAAAATATCCTCATTGAAAAATATGCTCATGTGGGTGCATGCTTTTCTCTGAAAAAAGCAAAACAAACAAACAGGACAACCTCTTTAATGGATGTTCCTTGAGGGCACCACAACCTCTTTAATGGATGTTCCTTGAGGGGAAGCCTTTCTCTTTTTTACTGCCACCTTCACTGCAGAGAGCCAGGCTCGCAGAATCTCCTTCACACTTATCTGGTCCCAAGTCAGCAGGGGGATGTAGGTTCTGGCGGGAGGGGGGCAGAGGGCTGGGAAGAAAGGTTTGAAAGAGGCCTGAGGAAGGTGAGAGGGAAGCGAGGACTGGTGATGCCACCCAGCCTAGGTCAAAGAGGTCGGGCACCAGCAAGAGGCCATTTCTGTTTGGGACTCAGGCTCTTCTGAACTTGAGCACATTTTAAGGTCAGCAAGTATTGGGGTGGAGGATGGGAACAAGCAGACGTTCTTGAAGACTTGGGGAAATGTGCTGCTTCATCTTAACACGTCATCAAATGCTTGTTTCCTTGGGAATAGTATTGACAATAAAACAAAAAGAAGGATTTTAGAAAAATCAAGCTACAGTTCTTCTTGGACGAATACCGACATCCCAGTAAGCAAACCTCAACAACGAGCAGCTAAAGCTCTCGAAGACCTAGCGAATGAAACTGAAGTGATAAGGGTAACATGCCTAAGGAACGCACACAGAATCTGCCAGGGGATAAAGCCACCTACAGAAAGCTCAGAGAGCTAGGACAGGGAGGTTCAGCTCAGGACCCCATGGACCCGACCTTCAAGGGTCAGGCCGAACAAGAGGAGGAAATAAATGTGGTTCCTTTTTCCGCGGAGGAAAAAGGAAGCACTCCTGCGCTGTGAGGGAAACGGGCAGTGAACGCGGAAGTCTGAAAACAAGCAGGGTGGACGCTGTCAGAAGCCGGATGAAAAGACTGAACAAAGGTCATTGGCAACGCGGAGGTCCCAGTCACCCTGATTTTCTAGGGGTGCTGGCAGCAGAGCCAGGGAGCGGCGGGGAGGACGTGGAGGTGCGTGAGAGGCGCTTGGGACGAAGCCTGGTGACGGAGTCTAGAAGTCCGCTGCAAGGTGCACCCGGAGATCTGTGTTACTATTAATAACTACTCACGTATGCAAATGACTTACTTTCAAAGGGAGGGAGGGAGGGAGGGAAGGAAGGAAGGGAGGGGAAAAGTAGAGAGGATTTAATATCACCCTTAGTTACTCATGTCCTGATAGGATTCCTGGAAATAGTGAGACGTGGGTGGGTTGGAGCTAGTGCGCTGGGAGTTGCCTGTGACCCTGCACTTTCAAAGATTCCACGTGACTGCGCTGTGAAAGAGGCAAAACGGAAATGCAGGGCAGGTTAGGAGGCGGGGGCATCATCGTGGAAATGGACCTAAAGATTGGAGAGCCTCCTGGGACGGGAAGGGATGAGAGATGAACCCAGAAGGGCGGGGGTAGGACACGGACCCTGGGAGAGGCTTACACGGCTGGGAGTACGGACGTGGGTGTAGGTAAATTGTAGGTAGAGGGTGGGAAGTTACCAGAAAGCACGCGCATGCCCTCAATTTTCTCAATGACTCACGAGGTGAAGCTGTCTGCTGAGAGCAGGGGGCGTACGTAGGAACTGAGAGTGAGTCTGGAGAGGAGCGCTGAGGTCTATAAATAGTCTTCTAATTAGACTGCGGAGGGAGGCTGTGGGTCTGTCTGAGTGCATTCGAGCCCTGATGGTGACCTCTTACTGGGAACCACAAACCCAGCTCTCTGCGCCCACGGCTGCGTGTGCCAGACGTGCAGTTAACACACCCAGCTCGTGGACCTTCGCAGCCGCAGCGGCGCGGCCGTATTTAAGCAGCATTGAGGCCTGGAAGAAGCTATTGATTCCAAAGTGGGAGCTTTTTAAAAAAATGGTTTGGATTATTGTGAACTTTTTGTTTGTGCTTTCAAAACATATGGCTTGATACTAAGTGAAATAGTGTGGCCCTCGGAAAGTTTCTTAACTTCTCTGTGCTTGCTTTGCCTCTTTTGGAAAACGTAAACAAGCTAAGTAATCCTCATAGGATTCTCGTGACAATTAAATTAAATGATATATGTAAAACACTGAAAAAAGTTTCTGTTTATAAAAATTAAAGCGCTCAATAAATGATCATTATTTTTGTCAAAAAATATGACTTGTACATATATATCCATACCTTGAATGTATATATATTTATATGTTCGGTGAAAGTATACATATACAATGTGTTGTAGCCTTAATATATGTGTGTATATGGATGTAGGTATGCACATATATGTGTATTATATATGTACGTATGCGTGTATACACACACACACATATATATATAATTATAGCAACCATTTATTCAATATGCATTAGTTGAGCACATTCTACGTGCCAAGAACTACGCTAGATTCCGAAGAGACAATAATGAACAAAAATAGATGAAGCGTCTGCCATGATGGGGTGAACAGTCTGACGGTTAATACAAGAAGAGGGCGGAACTGATGTAAAATGATAATGTGCTCAGTACTGTAAAGAGCTCTACCGAGTGTGGTGACAAGGTAAATCAGCACAGGTCAGGCGGTTCCACCCCACCTGAGGTCACAGGCTGACGTGTCCTCGTCCTTCTCCCCGGCGACACCACGATTCCTTCGAAAGCTGTGGATCGCTGCCTACCCCTCTCTGCTTCTGACCTGACTCCCGGCCACCGTCCGCGGAGCAGGTGCTCAGTGGGTGTCTGCGGGCTAACCTGCCGCCATGGGATGTTCACCAGCAGTTTTAGTCAGGACAGCCATTTGGGGCACGCACTGCCTTCCTTTATAAGAAACCACAGAGGGACATCTTGGTGGGAACGGAACATTGCCGCCGTCTGGCTGACTTGGCAGGAACAGCTCACCCCAGACACTGCGGGGTCTCTCGGCCCTAAAATGGAGCGACGTTGATGCTTTTCCTTTGAAAAAAGCACAAGTCACAGTGTTCTTTGTGCTAACGTACGTCGAGGACCTATGTGCTTATTTCCTCTTGTTTTTCAGCACAACTTCCGTTGATCCAGCAGGTCGTCGGGAAAACGGGGGAATGATGGTTCAATGGGTACAGAGTTTCCTTTCGGGATAATGAAAATTTTCTAGAAATGGATGGTGGAGATGGTTGCACAATATTGTGAATGTACTTAATGCCCCCGAATTTTACAATTAAAATGGTTAAAATGGTAAGTTTTGTTATGTTGATTTTACACAATAAAAAATCCCCCCCCCCTAGGGAGGGTGGGAGAAAGGGTGATGCAAGAGGGAAGAGATATGGGAACATATGTATATGTATAACTGATTCAGTTTGTTGTAAAGGAAAAACTAACACACTATTGTAAAACAATTATACTCCAATAAAGATGTTAAAAAAAAAAAAAATCACCCCCCCCAAAAAGATTTAAAAACTAGGTATGAATAACTGTCACCTTTTTCTTAAAGTCCTTCAACAGTTCCCCATTCTCTCCTGACCAAATCCCAACCAGGCCCTTCATGGACTGGGTCCCGCTTGGCTGCTCCTATCTCTGTGCTTCCTGAACCTCAGGCTCCACCCAGGCCAGATAGCTTGCGTTTCCCGCATCACGCATCTGTGTTTTGCCTGCACGGCTTCTGATCTCTGGGATGCTCTTCTCACCCCCCACCTTCGAGCTGGAAAGCATTATGCACCTCAGCTTAGCCTCCTCTAGGGAACTTTTCCCAACACCCATTTCAAATCTTTCAGCCCTGGCCAGAGAAATTCCTGCTTTCTCTCTCTCTCTCTCTCTCTCTCTCTCTCTCCCACTTTCCCTTGTGTAGGCTCATTATCACAGCAAACACAGCATTAAATGCACTTGTTTATTTATAGGTCTGTCTTCCTGTGCCCTACCTTGGTGGCAGCAGGGGCAAAAAATCTTTGTTTTATTTGCATACTATGGTTTTAAAATCTTTGGCTCCAACAGTGTGACCTTGGGCAAGATATTTAACCTCTTCGAGATCTGTTTCAGCTTCCATACAATTGGAATAATAATAATAGTCTCTATGTCACACAGTAGTTATGAAGCGTAAATGAAATAACGCATGTGACGTGCTTAGAGAGGGTCTGATACACAATCAACAATAAAGTGTTTGAAGAAAGGAGGTTCATAGCCAGTAACAATTGTTCAGTGGCTAAAAGGATGACTATTTAACACTGAGAGTTGACAAGAAGAGTGAATAACCTAATTCCAGATGTTTGTTTAGAAAGCCATCTGAGGAAGCTGAATGACTGGAAGAAAGAGCATTATAGGAGAACACCTTTTGGTGTGTGTGTCATAATACCGTCAACATGCTTCCAACGACCTCCCACGTTCCTACCATAAACTCCTCCACCCCCTCCAGAACCAGCCTGATCGGGCTACAGAGGTCTTTATAACTAACTAAAATATCAGAGTCTTCTTAGAAAACAAAAACTCAGTGAAACCGATAAGAAAGGCTCATTGACATCGTCTTCAATACCGAACCAGTGGAGGCTCTTCATGCTTTAAAGAATAGAAGGCGGTCCTGCTGTAGACGTTGAGGAATTTTTGAGCGTTTTCTATACCGACCCACTGGCATCAGAATTTTGGCAAACTAGCCTGACTCCTGGAATTTAAATCAGTAAGTAACCTTTTCTCCAACCAGCTTGGCTTTGGGTGTAAATTCTTATTTTACGTAAGCAGAGGCTGGCTATTTTCAAGGTATGGAGCTGGCTTATGCAGTGGACACAAAACATTATGGGACGCTTATGCACCGTTTCTTAAAAGGCAACACACGCTGCAGGGAACAGTGCTGGAGGCCTCCGGGTGACCGTACCCGATCTCCACGCAGTCCCATTAGAGCGGACTCCACACCGAGCCCCAGGAGTGAAGCTTGTGACCAAGGCCTAAGCCGTCAGCATATCTCACTTTCCCCATCCTTTGATCTTCCTGGATCATATGTGACCTAGTCAGAGTCAATGAAATGCAATGACATTTTCACTGCACCTTCTGGGGAAGAGACTCTCACTCGTAACCTTTGACTTAAAACATAAGAGAATGAGTGGATTAGCAGGGACCTTTCTGGTACCCATAAAACTCAAGGCTAAAGTCAACGCAGTGGAAGGCAGAACAAAGGAAGAAAGTTTTTAAAAGTTGGCAGGTGCCGGTGGTAAAGCCTGAGCCCTGAATTGCGTCCTGTCTGTAGTCAGCACCCTCTTCCAGCCTTTGAGTCAATAAATTCCCTTTTGGACTAAGCCAGTTTGGGTTGGGCTTTTCTGTAACCGCAACTAAATAATCCCAACTGGCCTCCATCAAAGCCACTCTTCCCAAACGGGAGCTCCACACGCTGATTCCGTCCAAAAGATAACTGGTGTCTCTAGAGAACCCACATGTGAATAGAATCAGGGCATATGCAAGAGGGTAAGTGTCTGGGTAAGAAAATCTCTCCTTTGGGGATACCTGTGCTTCACATTTCTGTGCGGGCCAGGAAACTCCTATAAATTTCACCTGTTGACGCATTTTCTCTGCAGGCACTTTGCTACTTCAGGGGGAGGAGCCGGAAACAGAGGTGGAGAAGGGAAAGCATGAGGCAAAATGTGAATTATTATGCAGGAAGCAATATAGCTGATGGCCTTTTAGCAGAGGGCTGGCGTGTGGGTACATGCGGTGTGAATTCATGGTGGAGGAACTAATCAGGCAATGTTATCTGATCTGGAACAACAAGAAAAAGGAAGGGTCTCTTTCATTTTCGCCCGCTTTGGTATGTCTGAAAGCCCTTATCAGTGTGACAGGGCTGGGAAGCACCCAGCCAGCAAACCTTGACTTGGGATTGTGCTCAAGTGGGGACCTGGGATCTGGGTTGTTTTCCAAGGACCAACCATCATTTCCTTTTCAGCATGAATCTGCATTTTTGTTCTGTGAAAACAGGGCAGGTTCTGGATTGAAAACAAAAGTCAGACGTGCTGATGCTTGAATATAAAGAACTACGGAATTTCATAAGTTCTGAGTAATAGAGGCTAGTCTCCAGCCTGGGGCTGAGGATGCAGTGGGACCCAGAGTCTGTGAGGTTATTTCTGCCATGAAAAGCAGAAGCCCGAAGCAGTACTCTGAATAATCTAAGTGCAAAGCTGCCCCCATGGAAGGCAACGGAGCTTTCAGGAGGGGCCCTGGCCTTTGGGTACCAGGATGGGTTTCAAACTTGCTTCCACCCCCCACTGTCTCCATGATGACAGAGAAGTTAGTTATCCTCTCTGGATCTATTACCTCATCTGTAAACGTCAGTTAGGTTCTTGAGAGAAGTAAGTGGGTTGAATTACACCAAGAGGGTATGGCCCATCATAAGAAAATGGCAACAGCACGATTTCAGTTACTCTGGGGAGACTTGGATCAAATACAGGGCTGCAGGTACTGAGACATGAATACCTTCTTCTCATTTGTCAGGCAGAGGGGGCAAAGTTCAGTTTCATCTTAATGTGATTTTCTGCAGAATATCAAGAGAAAACCACCAATTTGCCACCAAATTTCTGCATTTTTCTGGCTTCTTCGAAGCTCAGCAAAATCTTGTCCCTAAACCGCTGAACAGCTCTATAATTCCAGACTGGCTGGAGACAAAACTAAATCAAAAGACTTTTGTTGGACCTTCAATTTCTCAAGTATAAGAATTGGGTTTTATTCCTCTTTTTAGGCCAGATACATAGCACGGCACCTTACGGGTTGCTCATGAAATTTTTATTCTCTTATCTAAGAAAATGAATTCATTTTCAGACCAGCCAACCTAAACTTCTGTTGGAATGTGCTCAAAGAAGCGAGGAAGGAGGGAAGGAAGGAAAGGAGGGAGGCAGGGAAGGAGGGAGGGAGGGGGGAAGGAAGGAAGGAAGGAAGGGAGACTTTCTTGGTGTATTAGTTAGGGTAAGAGCTAAGCTGCTAAGGGCTAATAAAGAAACCCCAAATTTCAGTGGTTTAAAAGCAGATAGGGAGCAGCGCAGCGACGGCGGCGGCAGGTAGGTGAAGTTCCTGATGGAGCTGTAAAACCACCCACAAACAAACTACCCGTTTTCTTTTTTGGAACTCATGAGACTGCTTTTTTAGGCCCAAAGGACATATTTCCTTACTCAGAAAATAAGGAAAAGTACGGCAAACCAAATAAACGAAAAGGCTTTAATGACGGTTTATGGGAGATAGATAACAATCCGAAAGTGAAATTTTCAAGTCAACAGGCATCAACTAAACCATCAAATGCCTCTTCTGATGTTGAAGTTGAAGAAAAAGAAACTAGCGTTTCAAAGGAAGATACTGACCATGAAGATAAAGCCAGCAACGAGGATGTGACTAAAGCAGTTGACATAACCACTCCAAAAGCTGCCAGAAGAGGGAGGAAGAGAAAGACAGAGAAACAAGTAGAAACCGAGGAGGCAGGAGTCGTGACTACAGCAACAGCACCTGTTAATCTAAAAGTGAGCCCTAAAAGAGGACGACGTGCAGCTACAGAAGTCAAGACCCCAAAACCAAGAGGCAGACCCCAAATGGTAAGACAGCCCTGTCCTTCGGAGAGTGACATGGTGACTGAAGAAGACAAAAGCAAGAAAAGGGGGCAAAAGAGGAAAAACAACCTAAAAAGCAACTTTCAAAGGATGAAGAGGGCCAGAAGGAAGAAGATAAGCCAAGAAAAGAGCCAGAAAAAAAAGAGGGGAAAAAAGAAGTTGAATCAGAAAGGAAAAATTTAGCTAAAACAGGGCTTACGTCAGCCTCTGATTCTGAAGAGGAAGGAGATGATCAAGAAGGTGAAAAGGAGAGAAAAGGTGGAAGGAGCTTTCAAACTGCTCAGAGAAGGAATATGCTGAAAGGCCAACATGAGAAAGCAGCAGAAGATAGGAAAGGCAAGCAAGAGGAACAAATGGAAACTGAGCACCAAACAACACGTAATCTACGGTAATAAAAAATATTCTCATTTTGGGCTCAAAGCATTAATCCAGTTACAGAAAAGAGAATACAAGTGGAGCAAACAAGAGATGAAGATCTTGAGACAGACTCATTGGACTGAATTTCCCCCTCCCCGCCCTTGATGGAAGAATGTTCCAGATTCTAAATTGAGGACTTCATTAATGGCATTATTACTGTGCTATGATTGTTAAAAAAAACATTTCCTGTAAGATACACACTACATACTAAGGTCGGCCATCATTCCTGTTAAAAGTTTTTTTACCAAGCTTAAAATGAAGCTTTGTGTTTGAAAGTTATAATAAGCTCAGATGAAGATGGTGGTTGTACATTATTTCATTTGGAAAACATAAAAGTTCATTTTGTTTTGAAGCTAGGTGTTAACCTGGAGTAGCTACTATACCCCCAGAGAATGGGGCACTTTTGCCCTTCCCCTTGACATTCCGTGGTTGTTCAGTTCTTTAGAAGATTAATTATTGTTGTTTAATCCTGAGAGATTAAACAGGAGACTTGTTAAGAAAACAAAAATGAAACCGTAACCAAAATTTTCAAATAAAGTTTTTAAATAAATAAATAAAAATAAATAAAAATTTGAAAAAGCAGATAGAAGTTCATGTCTCCACCGGGCACCAGTGCAAAGGTGAGAGATCCTGCCCCACCAGGTCGTCCTGAACCCCAGGGCACTGTTCTCACCAGCGTGATCAAAGCTGATCATGAAAAAAGAGTCCAGAGAAGCACACACATTATTTTAAGGACTGAACCCAGAAGTAGCACACTTCACTTCTACTCACATTCCACAAGTAACAACTCAGTCACGTGGCCATACCCAGCAACGAGAGAGGCTGCAGAATGGATGCACATCCGTTGTTAAAGAGGACGAAAGACAAGTTACATGATATTTGCAGGGCGCATATCTGATAAATGTCTTGCATCACGAATATATAAAGACTCTCAACACAATAATTAGGAAACCAACTACTCAAAGACAGTGAACAAAATATTTGAATAGGCACTAAAGAATATGGACAGATGGCAAATAAGCACATGAAAGCACGCTCAACACCATTAGTCATGAGGGACATGCAAGATACCACAACACATCTGTTAGAACGCCTAAAATTGCAAAAATAGATGTTATCGATTATCAGTGAAGATATGGAGGAACTAGAACTCTCATACATTGCTAGTATATGACTCTAAAATGGTACAATCAAGTGAAAACAGTTTGTCATTTTCTTAGAGAGTTAGATGTATACCTACCATATGACCCGTCCTTTCTATCCCTAGATATTTACCCAACCAAAAAAGAAAGCATATGTCCATACACAGACTCACGCATGAAGATTCATTGCAGCTTTATTTGTAATATTCAAAACCTGGAAACAACCAAATGTCCAGCAAAAGTTGAGTGAATAAACAAATTGGAAAATACCTGTCTGATGAAATACTGCTTACCAATAAAAATGAATGAACTCTTGAAATACACAAACGGCATGGATGAACCTCAAAATAATTTCACGGAGTGAAAGAAGGCAGACCAAAAAGAGTGTATACTATATGATTCCATTTATATAAAATTCTAGAAAATGCAAATTAATATATTGTAACAAAAATCAGATTCGAGGTTACCTGGGGAAAAGGGGATAAGGCAGAGAGGGACAGAGATGGGGGAATTGCAAAGGGATACAAGGAAACTTTTTGGAGTCACAGATACATTCTCTGTCTTGATTGTGTGATGTTTTCATGGCTATAGACACATGCCAAAATTAGTGACTTGTACACTTTTAGGATTTGCAGTTTACTGTATGTTAATTCTACCTCAATTTTAAAAGTATGTGCCTTTTTTAATGGATAATGAGGAGAACAGAACTTGGTGGTCAATCGGAAGTATCCTCCACATCTAGTTTCTTTTCGTCACGTTACTATCAAGTTCTGGGATATTCTGGACCACAAGAAGGGAGACTATGGAAGGAAGATTTCTGTTGGGAAATAAGACTCAGGAGATTTGTCTACAGCTCTTGTCCCTGCCTCGAGCTCACGCACTTCTCAAGCATCGACCAAGCTTCCTTCTCTGGTCTTGATTCTTTGCAGTGAACACATCCCATCCTGCACAATTCCATGAAACTCTCCCACCCGCTACCAGTCCACGGTGCCAACTGCCAGAGACTTTGCACCCCAGCCTCAGCCCACCTGCCAGACCACACCTTTCACTGTAGGCTGCTGGCCCCAGGCCCCACTCCAGTTCAGCCCAATGGACAAAGTTCTAGCCGGGTGGACGCTGACCTGGCCAACGGGGTGATTTTTCTTTCCCTGACACTTCCAACAGAGTGAGAAAAATGACTGTATCTGCACCCTATTGAAGCTCACCTAGAACCTTTCCCCAGAATTCCCGTTAGCATCAATGGGACCTTTTCTCTCAATACTCTTCCAAAAGATGTCTTCAAGTCTAACCCCTTTTGCAGCCACCATGCCCCTTCCCAACTGCACGGCACATTCGTTTTGGTGACACTTTGGAATCGTCCCAGGTGGAAGGCTGAGATATATAAAGGCATCATCAAAGAATTCTAGAGGGCTTGGGCAGGATTATTCTAAGAATGTTATCCATCCACTTCAAGCAATTTCTTCTGTTGATCTTTAGGATTACTACGGAAACAGCCAAGGCTTTTGCTGATTTATCCCAGAATATCATCCTTGTGGGAGCATAGTGGTGAGGTATCACGGATGCAAAGGTTTTTTTCCTCTGACTGGCTCAAAGTGGGATACCAGAGATAAGTAAGAAATAAGCCTATGTAAGAATGAGAAGATTTAAGGATTATAATTGATTCTCATAAACTTGGTTGGGGAGAGCAGGGTTGCAGGGGGAGTGAGTTTCATCTTCCTCCATCATGTTCTCAGGCCTCACAAGAGAAACACAGCGTACCACCCACCCTCCATTTAGAGGTGAGATTTTTCTTGGAGGGGTGTGTGTGTGTGTGTGTGTGTGTGTGTGTGAAGGATGCTAGCATGAGCAGGGCTAGATCAACGGAAATGGGGTAGCTGGAGTAAATAACTGCTGATAAATCAAGGAAATACGTGAGAGAAGAGATGGAGCATAGAAAATGCCAGAGGTTGACTAAGTTGAATTACACTGGGACAATGAGATCACGGCGGTCCTGTTGACTGAAGGCCTTCCCTCTTGGGTCCTTGGAGCAGAATTATCAAAAACAAACTGCAGGAGAGCCTTTCTCCAGCCAGGATTCTTGATAGGCAGTCATGTGGGGGTAATTGCGCCTTTGTCTGGCTCCTACTCCCTCCTCGCCCTCAGACCCTCTGATTTCTGCCTGAATGGAGAGAACTCTTGCTGCCATTAGGTCTTGGGGAGGCGTGGAGGGCGGGGAAGGAGAGGCGCTCCACCGTCCTGACAAAGGCCCCGGTGGCTTACCTCTCCCCGGGTAAGACAGGCAGGAAGGGAGCTGGTGGTGATGGATTGTCCAGGACGGCAGGCACTGGGGTAGGTGGTTTCTCCTTCAATATCTGCCATAGCCCTTACAGCGTCCCATGAGACGGGAACTATTAACCCCATCTTCACAGAATAAGGGACCGAGGAAAATAATTTACAGAATAATTTAACCTAAGGAGGTTAAATAAGTTTCCCAAACTTCACAGCTACTACGTGATGGGCTGGAGAACTTTTCCCACACCTGCCCGAAGGTGGGAGCTGACTCACTGCAGGGGTAAAGAAGCTGGGGGTCTGGGCAAGGCCTGACGTCCTGAAACAGGTACTCAGTGATAAATGATACCCAGATCTCACAGACAGAGGTAGAGACAGAGAGAGCGAGAGAGAGATCTCCATCTTGTTTGCCTCAGACCATATTGATGCAGAGCCTCTACTTTTCAGATGATTTACAAAAAAAAAACAAGGTCAGGTAGACTTCTTTTGCTGTAGACTCCCTCCTTTTGGACTGTTTTTTTTTTTTTTTTTTCTATGTTATTATAGACCCAGATTTTAAGATGTTTAATTTCAATCTAGAAGGCTATGAGATAAGCAAAACTCAGTAGCAAACAAAGGAAATTAATGTAATGCCCTCTCTTGAGACCCACCCTGGCAAGTATTCCACATGCTTTGGAGGGAGAGTCTGGCCATTGCCAGAGTCAAAAACTTCTTGACTGTGGCCACGGAAGGCAGACACCGTCATTACATGTTCAGGCTGGCACACAGCTAAACTGCACTCGCCGGCCTCTTCGCAGGGTGACGTGGCTGCAGTCCAGCATCTGTCCTGCTCTGGTCAGTTGCAAGTGAGCAGCATTGATCCACCCCAACCCCAGGTTCGGATCACAAATCGCCTGTGACCCTCCACGTGCTCTTCCCTCCCAGCCACTGGCATGATCGGACTCTGGGAACTGTCTTGAGCGCCACACACAGAACCTGGTGGAGTCACAGAGGACAGGAGCTGCTACTTCCAGTCACCTCGCAGGGGAGAGCTGCCCGACCGGAAGTGTCAGCCTCGGACCGCGGCACGTGAGGCAGCTACCAGGCGGGGATTTTCCTGTTACAGCAGCTGCCGCTTCCTTAACCAACACACCGAAGGCCGGGTTCAGCTCACCTTCCCAGGATCAGGATGGGAACCTAAGAGCACCAGACCTGGGAGAATAAAAACCACTCTTCCAGAAAAAAAAAAAAAAAAAAAAAAGACCTATGGACTTCTGAACCTCAGGACTTTCCTCTCTTGCACTTCATGTCCCAACTACAGGAAGTGTGGAAAGACTTTTTGGAAAACACTTTCTTTATCTGGTTTAGAAAGCAGCATCCAGTTATGGCACCAAGAATATATACACCTTATTGGAGGGTAAAGTCTTAAAGTAAAACATTCTTTTTCAGACCAGTTGTGGGAGAAGGTCAAAGGAAATCAGTGATCAGGGTGAATGATAGGGTATTTAGGTAGTTTTATTGCAGAAAATAAGCAGTGGGCTGAAAGCCCGCAGCCTCCAGAAATCGTCAAAAACCTGCTTGTGTGAATCCAGACGATTTATGTGGACCTGGCAACCACTGTTTGAGTGCAATATGATGGTTTAAAGTGCGTGAGGTTGTCTGAGACAGTTTTTCTCTTGAACACTTTAAATTCACCCTTCCTGCAAATGTGTTTAGTCTGGTAACGTGCACTATCTGAGCAACAAGTGGATTTCTTTTCAGCATCTGTCAAATGCTACAGATTCCAAATGGGTGGCACTGCGTTTAATGAGGTTTGTTGAGTCAGTCTCCTTCATATTCCACGATGGGAGTAAAGTATACTATTGGAAGGAAGGCTCCACATCGTTAGATGATGAAAGGGTTGGTGTGAAAGATGAGTCTTCTCCAAGGACAAAAGAAATCCTGAAATAGGAGCAAGCAAGGAGGCAATGATTTTAGATGCACAGGACTTAGACCGAGACCTTGGGTGCACAGATATCGCAGGGCTCTCCAAAGTCCTGACTTCAGCCTAGGTAACCAGGGATTATCACTGGAGCATCATTTACCGGGTCAGGGTGCAGAGGAGAAGATCAGGGCTCTCCCAGGGCTGACTCATGCATCCGCCCTTGTAGGGAAGAGTGATGAGACGGACTGAACAGCCCATCTGCACCGAGACCTGGAAGAACGGTAAAAACGTGGAGAAGACGCACTGGATCTTCAGAGCTGAAAGCCAGCACCCGTGGATTACACTCTGCTCCCGGTGTCTTTAAGACGCTACAATGTGTGTGGGGCTGGCCCTTTAAAAACAGTTCCAAGCCAGAGAAACCTCAGCCAGCAGAACTAGTTTGTTTTAGCAACTGCTTCCCGTGCCCTGGTCTCCCATTACTTCATCTGCATTCCCCAGATGCTGGCCCTGTCTGCCCCCAGGCCCGTGGCAGTTCCCCTCGTGGCTTTCGTAATCTCCCAGGGAACTCCCAGAACCAGGACGAGCCCTGTGCCCCGCGGGACGCCACCTCCTGAGTCACAGGTGGAACCTGATGCCCTCACCCAGCTTCTCTGCTTGCAACCCTACCTGCCCCAGATTTCAAACCTGCGTCAGAGGCTGCCACAGGAAGAGGGGGGAGGTGACCTTGTCTGGCTCCGCCATGCAATTCCAGACAGCTGAGAGTAGTCCTGAAGCCAGGGGTTGCTTAGGAAGGCTTCATTCGGAGGCCTGCCCCACGAGGACTGTCTGTGTCTTTGCCCAGGGGCTCAGACACCCGTCTGGTCGGTCTCCGCCTGGCCAGGGGCTCTGCAGCACGCCCTACCTCACACTGTCTCCCACCACCAAGGAGTGGGCGTCAAGAGAAATCCCCTGGGATGCAAGGGACAGAGGCCGATTCCAGTGAGCTTAACACAGAGGTTACTGGCTGGGAGGTGACACTGAGTCCAGGGATGCAGCGGGCTTCAGGCAGAGCTGCATCCAGAGCTGGTCCAGATGCTCTTGTCAGGGACCTGTCTCTCTCCATCTCAGAAGGAGGGAGTCCACCTGACAGGCAGGACGTCTGAGAGAGGCCGGGACTTGTACCCCAATGCTTAGCAACCCCAGGGGAAGGGCCCGTCTGTCCTGACAGCTCCAGGGGGAAATGGCCAGAGAGCGGTCCAACCGGCCGGTCTGGGCCGTGTGCTCCACTCTGAACCCGTCACCGAGGCCAGAGGAAGGGATTCCCGTGGTCAGCCAGACCGGGGCCCACTAGCCCCCCTGAGGCTAAGGTAGGGGCCGGAGCCACAGCTGAAGTGTATTGACGGGTCTTCTTCACACAAAATCGGGCTCAACAGTGGCCTCCCCTTTGCTGGGACCAGCCGTCATCTGTAGGCCTTATCTTCGTTGTCACGGACAACCACCCAGAACACTGACCTGCTCACCCCACTGTCCCAGTCCCCCCTTAACGGGTCTTTCTCGGCGCCCTGGCCTCCTCACGCTGGAGGCCCCCAAGCTCAGGCCTTGGCCTCTCTCCTGTCTCCTCCGCACCTCCGCCACCCCCAGCGGTAACCTTATTTTGCCTGTGAACGCAAAAGCCATCTCTGTGCCGTGGGCACCAAGTTTCTCCCTGGAGAACCGTCCTCTCGTGGGCTCCAAACTCTACTCTTCCACTGCGGTGATGGACAGGCATCTGGAGAACACCCAGCCCCTTTCCCACACCACCCCTCCAGCCCTCGCCTTGCCCCCCGTTCTCACTGTCCTTCAGGCCAAAAATCCCACCCCACGTCTTTGTCTCCACTCTTTCTGTCCCACTCCACGTGCAGGCTGTTCGACCGCTGTCTGAGCTCCGTTTCTCACCTCGGCCACCCCGGCCAGTCTGGGCCGAGTCATGTCACGTCGCACCAGTATGGTCACAACGCCCTCACCTGGGCGCCGTCTCCTCCCTTGGTCCTCTTTGGCATCCTCTCGTCTCGGCCACCAGAATGAACTCGTGAACGCAGTCAGATGATGACTTCCTCGGGTCAGCACCCAAAGCGACCCTCAGCTCACTCAGAGTAAAACTCGTACAGCTGTCTGCAGAGCCCCTCACCCCACCCTCCCCGTCTCCTTTCTGATATGCTCCACTGCCCTACCTTGTCCCTCACCCACAGCAGCTCCCTTGCCGGTTCTCTGGCTCACTGAGCACAACTGTGCCTCAGGGCCTTTGCACCTGCCTTCTCCCCTCTGTGCGCGGAAAGTGTCTCATTTGTGTGCCACATGTGATCAGGCCTCCGAGAAACAGGGCGTTTCTCCTGCCTCCCAGGCCCCTCTGCGGGACCAGCAAACTGTGTCCAAGTCCAATCAGTGGCGATGTTTAATGTCCCTTTTCTGCCCAGAGCAGTCACCGTGCCTTAGAGAATGCACTATTTTGGGAGAAATGATCCTGCCACGTGGAGCCCTTGGAGGCTGGGGGATGGGATGGGAGAGGCAGGCAAAGCACAAGAATGCATCTCCCTCAGACTCCATGGATGTAGACGAAGTCAACGATTTCCTCCGATGGGCAAAACATGCATTTTCAAATAGAGAAGAATTTGGACGCAGAAGGGGGTCGTTATAGAAACACACCAGGAAAGGAGGAGAGCGTGAACACGGTAAAAAAAATAACATAGAATCAAAAACAAGAATGGGAGTTTCTAAGGTTGGAAATCACCCATAGCTGCTGTAAATCAGACCGCAAAGAGTTAAGTCCAGTCTTAGCTAACAGCACCTACTGATAAGTCCAGGGCACATTCAGTGTTATTGTGTTAAAGATAATAGCAGACTTGTTACAACAGAGAGCTCCACATACATTAGTGCCCACACAGTGTCACCTGTCTGTGAATTCAGCAGAATTTGCTCACAGAAGAATACAGTATTGCCATTGTCACAGCTTAGAACTACACATTCATTAACAGAAACGGTATCTCTAGCACCTCTATGCAATACTCAGTCCCAAAAAAGGCTCATTATGGAATGTGGCCCCAGAGCCAGTAATGGCAGTCATTATGACAATGTGCATTAATATCAAAGGATCTGCAATTATTTTTACATTTTTCCTGGTGTCATCAGTGATACTCTAAATTGTGCACCTCTTTTGGCGTAATCATGGGCCCTTAAGAGCCTCTTACTATATGCAAAATTTATTGCAAGCTGTTGCAGAAGATATGCCTAGTAGAATGTTTATTAGCTACCATTTTGTTTCAAACTGAACCTCAAATTGTAGTCAAGGTGATTTTGCTATCATTTAGTGATATTTAGCCAAAATCAAATCAATCAAGTGCTTCAGAATTTATAATTGGAATGAAAATAATGAAGGCAACATCTCTCCTCTTCTCTATATTGGGTTAGGATGGTTTGAGCTAGCCACCAAAACTGGAGGAAAGGAGAGAAATTGATATACCCAAGAAAACTCAGTCGGAAAAAAAGATGACTTTGCCAGATTTGTGTTCATTGCTGTAGAAATTCATAAACTTGCCCACATCCAGTTCTCCCCTCCACTTACAGGTGGGCCATGTCCCAAGTTCTAGCCTAGACATGACAATGGAAGTGTGATGGTTATTTCTGGGCTGAGTTATAGAAGAGTCTGTGATACCTTGTACCCTTTTCTCTTCCCTTTCTGCAATGTTCTTGTGAAAATTCAGCAAGCTGTATTTTTCAATATGCTTTTCTGTGCATGCATTATCCTTCCATTAAAAAACAGAAAAATAATATACATACAATGGAATATTATTCAGCCATTAAAAAGAATCAAATAATGCCATTTGCAGCAACATGGATGGACACAGAGATTGTCATATTAAGTGAAGTAAGTCAGAAAAAGACAAATATCATATGATATCACTTATCTGTGGAATCTAAAGCAATGATAGGGATGAACTTATTTATAAAACAGAAAGAGAGGCTCACAGACGTAGGAAACAAACTTATGGTTACCAAAGGGGATAGCTGGGGTCGGGGGAGGATAGATAAATTAGGAGTTGGGGATTAAAATATACCCAGTACTCTATATAAAATAGGTAAACAACAGGGACCTACTGTGTAGCATAGGGAACTATACTCAATATCTTGTAATAACCTATAATGGAAAAGAATCTGAAAAAGTATATATATATATAAATCACTGAATCACTTTGCTGTATACTTGAAATTAACACAACACTGTAAATTAATTATACTGAATACTTCAATTTAAAATTTAAAAATTTTAAAGAGTAAAAATAAGAGGTGGTCTTGAATAAATTTTGCTATTCAGTTCTAAAAATTCTGCCATTGGGCTTCCCTGGTGGCGCAGTGGTTGAGAGTCCACCTGCCGATGCAGGGGACACAGGTTTGTGCCCGGGTCCGGGAAGATCCCACGTGCTGCGGAGCGGCTGGGCGCGTGAGCCATGGCCACTGAGCCTGCGCGTCCGGAGCCTGTGCTCCGCAATGGGAGAGGCCACAGCAGTGAGAGGCCCGCGTACCACAAAAAATAATAAATAAATAAAAATTCTGCCATCAGCAGCTCCACTCACCAGGGTTCTTATTTTTGTTCATGGGATAATGAACAGAATGCCTTCTCCCTAGGCGCAAGGACCAAAGGAGGGAGAATATCAGAGTCTTGGTCAGAGATCCAGGGGTTCAGGATTCGTTGAGGGAGAGCCTTATGGGAAAAACTGGTGAGGAAGGGAGGGAGCCAAGCATGGCAGGGAGAGAAAAGAGCTGAGCAAGGCTGTTGTCTTGGATGAAGTCCAGCTCTGCCTGACCCACGATGGGGGGTGGAAGGAGCACTAGGGCAGGGACAGAACTGCAGTTATCCCCCCCACCCCGACCGTGATGCAAATGATCCCGCCTTTTGTACCCTTTTATCAGTCAGTCATTGCCTATGGGCCCCCCAACCTGGAAGGCAGTGAAAGTTTTCTTGACAAGGCTGTTCCCGTCAGCGGAGGGAAATGATTTGGAGAAGCATCCACCTCCGGGAACCAAGATATCTAAAACTGTGTGGACAGAAAACACAAATTTCCCGAGTCAGTCATGATGTTGGAAATGATGGTGAAGAAAGCCACAACTGCTTCCTGGAGCCCGGTTTTGACCTCTCGTCCTAAGAAATCGACTAAATCCTGAAACAGTGCCTCATCCTCACGGAGTGTGACCTTCATGCGGTCACACTCTATGTGTGACCCAGATGCTTTGCTAAAAGGCTCTTCCACTATTGTGTCATGTTAGCAACCTCTGAACGGTGGGGTAGAGGGTCGAATGAACGATCCCACAGCCATGCACCCACCGCCACACCTCCTTTGCCACAGAGAGAGCCTTTGGTCGAAGGAGATGTTGTGTATGATCCTGGGTCATGGACTCTCGCTAAGTCCTTGCATAGTCTAATGGCCAAGGTCCTGTGGGCAGAAAAGACCAACCCATGTCCAGAATGGGCATCGATCCCAGTGAGTGTGAATCACGGCTCCGTCCAGAGTGGGAGGGAACCTCTGTGATAGACTTACCACAAGCGCCTTTTTGGTCTGCTCAAGGAGCTCGGCTTTGCTTAGCTAAGAGATCTGACTTCCAGCAGCACAGTTGCTAAATTAGCCTTGGTGAGAGGGAGCCCACGCTTTGGGGCCCCTGCAGAGCCTCCTTCTCTTCCTTCATGCTTACTGCGTTCATGAGCCCATTGCTCACACACTGGGGAAGCCAAGGGTGGAGGTCAACGTCAGCTGGCCAAGTCATCCTATCTGTTTGGCTGTTGAGTACTTCTTACTGCAGTGGCTCTTGGCATGTGAAGTGGCCAAGGCTCAACCTCTCTCCTGAAAGGTGTTTATGAATGAATAGGAGAGATGAATATGAGAAAGAATTCTCAGTTCATATGAGAGAGGTCAAAAGCAAAAGAGGGATTCAAGCTGGTTGGAATTTTGACTAGAGGAAGTCAAATCCTCCGGAAATCTTAATTCACAAACAGAGAATACCCATCTAAACAACTTTTTTCTCATATGATTCAAGCCAATCTGGGACGTACAAAGAATCCAAGACCTGAGAGATTAAGTCACCTAATTCAACCATTATCCACTGGAAACACCACCACCGACTGAGTCCTGAGAAAAATAACCACCATCCTGTACTGAAGGAACTTGCAAGCCTTTTGGGATGAACTTGGATGCAGTGGGCCAGAAATGAACCAAAGAAGGCTCAATGGCCTCATTTTACAGTGTTTCTCAAATTGCAGGTTTCAACCCAAAATTGCATCTCTTGTAGGAAGAATAAGTATTGTTTTGTGAAGTTGTGTTACTTTGGATGAAGCAAAGTATATTTCTTACTGTGGTCAAAAAAATTAGAAAAGACTGCATTGAACATACAAAAGAATATAATACTTCAACAAACAAATCAAGCCAGCTTCCAACCAAGGGGCACCGAGTTAGCGTGACATCAAGAGAAAAGTGAATGACCAAAACAGAAGTGTTTCCGAGACTGATATAGCTATCTGAGACTGATATAGCTACAGATGCTTCTGTACCCTGTGGGGTCACATTAATGAAAAATAACACAGGTAACAGCAATAACAACAAAAAGAGCTTAATGCTTTTAAACATTCTTTGATCGTGACCCTCTCTCAGGGTCATCTAAGAGAGACAGGTGTTTGTGCATGTCCAGAGTCACTTCACATCACAAAAGGACCTCCTTCAACACCGCTCATACACGCTGAGCCCTCACTTCTCCATAAAGTGGGTCTGAGGAACTGGCTTCGATACACAGGCCTGAGCGGGGGAGCGACACACCAACCACAAGGGCAGAGGAGGCTGACGTGGACTTGAGATGCTTGCCAATGCTGCTCGAAGGACTGATCAGCATCAATCCTTATGTTGGCCACCAAGAAATCCAGGATTTCTTCTGTAGCAATCCACTCCACAACAATAGCTCTCCTGATTTGAGAATTCTCCCACTATGGGTCAACAAAAGTATAAAATGAAAAGCAAAAAAATGTATAGTTTTTCAAAGCACTTTTCATCCAGGAAGGGCTCTATATGAGTCATGCTTCATACTTTCCTTCCCAAAGGGTCCTGAGAGCCTCACCCTGCTTATCACTGCCTCCCATATGGGAAGCAAAGATCCTTGTTAGGGACTCCCAGGGGCCCCAAGCCCTCAAACAGGGCTGGGTTGTGTGCAGCCTGGAGAAGAAGGATATTCATGCTTCTGTCTACCGCTGAGATGCTGCAGTTCCAAAGTCTCAAGCACGTCAATAGCCATAGTTTTATGCTTGGTTCATAAACCAAAACTGAGCTGCTGGAATGTCAGGAACTCGAGTCACACTGGACAACCGGAAACACAGCCAGAACTGATTGCAAAGGGGGAGTTGGAAAATCAGTTGAGGAGTTTCGCCCAGAACTTGCCGGCCCCGTGTCCTCACGCAGGAGTCTCTGCCCTCCCACTCCGCGCTGGCCTGGCTGCTTCTCATCCTCAGATTGCAACACACAGGTCACCTTGTTGGAAAGCCCCTCCCTGACCACCCACCTGAGCCAGGTCACCCATCGACGCGCTCTCACTGCATCACTTCCTTCACAGCGCTGGTCACAATGAATAATTATACGCTGATCGGTACGTTCATGTGTTTAACACCTGCCTCCTCAGGTGACCAGAGGCTCTAGAACAGCCTGTGGGGTTCACCCTGGACACCCAATACGCGGCCCCCCGCACCCAGCACTCCAAGAGAGTGAATGTTCGTTGAAAGAGCAAATGAGTTCCCTTTACGAAATTGAAATTTCATTACCTGTTATTTACCATTAAGCAGATGGTTTGCTATCAAGTTTAGAAGAGATAATCACTGGTACCAAAATATTAACTGTTTAACGTACACTCGTGTTCCTGGTAACATTGTTCGCAGTAGCCAAAAGATGGAAGCAACCCAAGTGTCCGTCAACAGATGAGTGGATACACAAGTGTGGTCTATACGTACAGTGGAAAATTATTCAACCATAAAAGGGAAAGACATGTTGGCACAGGCTGCACCATGACGGAATCTTAAAGACAGTGTGTTAAGTGAAATAATCCAATCACAAAAGGACAAAGACTGTGTAATTCTACTTAATATGAGGCATCTAGAGTAGCCAAATTCATAGAGACAGAAAGTACAATGGTGGTTACCAGGGGCTGGAGGCAGGCCGGAATGGGGAGTTAATGTTTGATTGGTACAGAGTTACACTTCGGGAAAGGTGAAAAAGTTCTGGACATGGATGGTGATTATGGTTACACAAAAGGGTGCATGTAGTTAAGGCCAGCAAGTTGCACATTTAAAAATGGTTACGATGGTAAGCTTTATGTTATGGGTATTATAAAAAAATAAAATTTAAAAAATATTTTAAAATATTAAGTGTTTATTACTACTCAGATGCATGCTTTTGGTGTTATGGCAGTATAGGGCATATTTTGTATAAATGTTAAACATACTCAAAATGTCGGTCCTCTATTGAATGCAAGTTTTGTATTCTGGCTGTGATTGCTGTGCAGCTTTCATCTCTCGCCTTTTCTAGTTGGAGAGGCCCAGTGTCAAGCTCAGTGTCAGACACACGGCGGGAGCTTAGAAATACTCATTGTATGGCTGCTGGAGGTCCGATAGGATGCAAGGGTGAACAGACAAGTGGGTAGATTAATAAAAGGAGGTCCATGATAAAAGAAGTTGTTCAAAAGTATGTTATGGAAACTAGGATTCATAGCCTAGATTTTGGTAGTTGTGACACCTATGTCCTCAAATCACTTTACTCCCTTTTCTAATGAAAGGTATATAAATGACAGATATTTTTAAATAATCAAATTTGAGGGGACTCTTAAATAAGAAAGGCAGAATTTGAAATTGTATGACACTTGGTGAAAGAAGAGTTTCATTCCCAAAGATTCAAAAGAATCATAATCCTCATTTTAACATTTACAAGTTAGCCAATTTTTATCAGCCACATTTTACAGGAAAGATCACTGGAGCAGAGAGAGATAAGGACCCTGCTTAAGAGCACGTGACAAGAAAGTGACAGAGGCGGGGTACGAGCCAGAGCTCCTCTCGTGAACCAAAAGTTCTACTAGCTCTTCCTCTTGAAGAAAGAAAGATAGGAAGGAAGACGGGAGGGAGGCAGAAGGGACAGGAAAGGAAAGGAAAGAACCTTTTAGTTCAGCTTCTTAAAATTTAAAAGCCAAGTCATAATCAACTATCTGGTCTAATTCAACGCTCACACGTTAACACAAACAACCCCGAGTGGGGCTTCTGTGAACCCCAGGCGCACCTCCAGTCCAAGTCTGAGTCTCGCCAAACCAAGTCTCTTGTTTCCCAGGAGGCCGGCCCCTGCAGCTGCCCTGAGAGCCTGGCCAGGGGTCTTTCGACATCCAGCCCCTCGCTCACTCTTCCTGTAACAGAGGATAACTTCCCTTAAGACACTCCACAGTTTCCAGGAGGCTGCATTGTTCTCCAATTCCCATTCTGGAGTTCCAAAAGACCTCATTTCCTCTGGCCGCTCTTTCCCCTTCCCAGGCAGGCAGGGGAACAACGTAAACCCTTCCATCCTCCTCTGCTCTGGTTCACCATCTCCTAAGGGACCTTACAAAATACACTGAAAGTGGTTAAGACACCAGTATCCTCCGTGAAGACGCTCTGCCACCACAGGAGCACAACCTCGGTGTGGCGTGGGGGGCGTGAAAGGAGCAGGGGCGGGGCGGGAATGAGGGGGACATCACAGAGGGAGGAGCCTTACGAAGAAAGTCTGAGAAAGTCCGTGATACTGGGTCTAGATGATACCAACCTACCCGTAAAAAAAGTGGTCAGGTGCGCTCAAAAGTGTCATTGAAATTAGAATTTATTCTAAGAAATGTTTTTATGATTGATGTCAAGTTCAACCGGTTTATATACATAAAGACAATATCTATAAACAGTAATTTTTTTAAAAGAGAAAAGAATCTGAGGGAGGAGATGGTCTGTGTTTACTAGTGTTCTCCTTGAGAAGTCATTTATCATCATTGCTGGGGTTTCTGCCTGGTCCTTATCCTTTAAAAAAGTCTGAGGAGGGCTTCCTGTGTCTTAGGGAAATGATATCTGAGTTAGTCTGGGCAGACACCTGCATCTCCGTGCTAGTATTAGAGATTACTCTGAACAGACCTTCCTTTTTCCCCTCGCGGAATTCTGGCCAGCCCCTGACAGTGCAGACCAATTCTCAGTAATAGTAAGAGAGGCCCCGGGGCCGGTCACAGGGGCCCAGGCCATTGCACACCTATTCTTCAGGATCAAAGTGTTGACAATCTCTCTCCCAGTGGTGAGGCTGAGAAATCATAAAATTACTCTTGGGTGTCTTGCCCTTATTTTATCAGTTGACTTTGTAAAGAATTAAAAAAAAAAAAAAATAGAACTTCCGACTGGAAAATGCAAACAAAAGAAGGAAATGACGGAGACACTATGATTTTTGAGCTCTCAAGAAAAGTGCAGCTTTGGTGAAGAAGGAATTTCAGACGTTCCCCTCCTCCACCCACTTCATCACCCTAGTGAGGTCAGGGTAGGAAACGTGCTGATCTCCTCAAAAGAAAAGACTAAAGATCAAGAATTTCAGGGGTTTTGTTTGTTTGTTTTGCTTTTTCGCTTGATACAATTTGCTTGCTAATTTTTTTAAAAATATACATGTTCACAAAAAGCTGTACATACTCCCATGTTCACTGCAGCATTATCTACAATAGCCAAGATAAGTATTCAACCTAAGTATTCATCAATAGGTGAAAGGGTAAAAGGATGTGGTATATATACAACGAAATATTATTCAGCCATTAAAAATGACATCTTGCCACTTGTGAATACATGGATGGACTTTGAGGGCATGATGTTGAGTGAAATAAGTCAGACAGAGAAAGACAAATACTGTATAATCTCACTTGTATGTGGAATCTTCAAACACACACCCAAGCTCATAGATACAAAGAACAGATCATTGTTACCAGAGGCGGGTGGTAGAGGCTGGGTGAAACAGGGAAAGGCAGCCAAAGGTACAAACTTCCAATTATAAAATAAATTAGTCATGGGGATACAAGGTACAGCTAATGACCCTAGTTAATAATATTGTACTGTATATTGGAAAGTTGCTAAGAGAGTGGCTCTTAAAAGTTTTCATCACGAGAAAAAATATTGTGTAACTACATATGGTGACAGAGCTTAACTAGACTTACGGTGATTATTTTGCAATATATAAAAAAATTGAATCATTACATTGTTCACCTGAAACTAATATAATGTTGTACGTTGATTACACCTTAATAAAAAAAGAAAATAAGCCACTGTTCAACTCTGAAAAAAAAAACACGTATATACATTTTCAAATAATATGCTCAGTGCTCACGTTTAACTTCCAGACTCCTTTTCCAACGAAGCACCTCTAAACTTAAAGCATTAGGTCCAATTACTAGTCTGAAAAAGTAGACTCGTCTATTTTCTAAAACATCTGGAAATTCAGGGCAAGTTGTGTCCTTATTGTACATTTATCAGACGTATCCTGAGTTTGGGGGTCTCCTATGTTTATCTCTCTTTCTCCAAGACCTCTGCTTCTTTTTTGCAAACACCGTACGAGGTTCCTTCAGGAACCGTGAACACAACTTCCCCAGAGAACAATCGTGGGTAAAATAAAGTCGCGCTGCAAGTTTTACTCAAAGTTACACCTGTCTGGCAATAATGTTGATAAAGAAGCTCCCAAGATGACAGAAGAGGGAGAGACGGTCGGAGAATGGGTAAAGTTTCTTAACCAACGACTCTTGGGCGTCCCGACTGTGGAACGGTCATTCCTGGTTTCTCAGCTCTGAGTCAAGAACTGTTGGCTTCTGACCCTTGGGCTGTGGGCCCGAGGTGAAACCCGATGTGACCCTGGCTCTAACCTCTGCACTTGAACTTGGGGATGACCGAGAGGGCCTGGGGAGCTGACCCCCCAGAGGACGCAGCCCGCCAACCTCTTGAGCCACCCAAGGCTCTGAGACCGAGGGGTGCGCAGGGTCTTGCTGTTTACTCCTGAGTTTAAACTTCAGTCTATCTCGCTTACCAACAGAAAGGCCATTGGTTCTATGACCGGCTTCCTCCGTCAAGGTCGGTCCAGGGTGACTTGCAGCGGAAAAGCTGACTCTCTTTCACCAGCCTAAGGCAGCGCCTTGCGGAGCAGCAGCGGAGGTGCAGAGCTCCCCGGAGGCAACGGTGACACCGCGGGGCGGGGGTCTCCTCTGAGCCCTCACCCTGGAGACAGGGACGTCCCTCCCGCCCAGCGGGAGACCAGTGGGAGGGGCTCCGCTCTGGGGGCCTCTCTGCGCTGTGCTCCTTCCCAGCCCCCTCCCCTCTCTGAGGTGCACCCTCCAGAAGCTCTCTCTCACCTGCTCGAACCCAGGTCCCCAAATGAGGGAGAAAGGACAGGAGCTCCTGTCCCAGAAGCAGAATCACCATCCTCGTGGGCGGTGCTGGACTCCTCGCTGCCCGCCCACCGTATGCGCTTCCCCTCCTCTCCACGCCGCGCCCAGCCAGGCCGCTCGCTCCGGGCAATGCCGTGACAGCAGACGTCACGCAGGCAGAGGTTTTGGGAGTGGGGCTCTCTTGCAATTCTGCCATCATCAGGAGGACAGGCCAGGGCTGGTCTACCGTCCCAGGAGGAGGACAGGAGACACTACAGCCAGAAGCCTTTCTTCCACCTGGAGCCCAGACCCTCAGACTTGTAAGACCTAATAAAGGGTTGCTGTTTTAAGCAGCTGCGTTTGGAGAAGCTTCGTTCGGTGGTGTTTCGAGGCCACAGTTAAGGAATACACCCTGTTAGGTTTCCCCACTGGCGCCCACGTTGCCTACTGCAGTGCAATTTTGCTTAAGGATAGAAGAGGCCTCAGAGCCAGAGGGCACAGGGGAGAAGGAAAAGTAGGCTTTCCCCTATTCTCAGCCCTCCCTCAGTGGCCCCCTTTCCCAAATCTCTCGGAAGTGGAGGAGGGGCGTCTACAGAGGCTAACACTCCTCCAGCTCCCTTCCTTCCGTTTTTCTGGACAGCCCACAGGCCTGCAATCTTGGCGCGGGGGTGCCTGGCCCCTGCAAGAACTAATTGGTCATTGACATCTGTTGAGGGTCATTAGCTCTTGGCCGGCACCGTCTCACTGTCGGGCCGCAGCGCACGCGTTACCCACGGAGGGTGACAGTAGGTGCTTCGGAAAGAGATCCCGACGCACAGCGGTGGTGGAAGGCAACACAGCAAAGCCCTAGAGCGGCAGCAGCCCCTTTCCGTGTTCCGGCTCCCACCTGGTCTGAGAAAAGAGAGCGCCGGTAGGTGCTCGAATGGTGAAGGCCACGGGGCAGGAGTGTTTTAACACGTGCCTCAGCCCCTGCCTGGCCTGTGGCCCAGATGTCCCTCCCGCCCCCAGGCCATGGTCTCACCTCTCAGGCGGGAGGAAGGTCTTACCGACGGCAGAGTTTTGTCATCCTCGACGCTACACGTGCTCCCTGGGCCCCGGCTCTGCTTTCTGGGCCAGCTCTTTCCGGCTGGTTGCCCACCTGCTCCCCACACCCCAATCTAAACACACGATGCCTCTGCACCTCTGGGAAGATCAAGTATCTTTGTCTGAAAACTAAAGCCTTCCACCACTGCATTTGCCCCCCCCTTATTTTATTTTGTTTTGTTTCCTTGAATCTTTCTATGCAAATCCAGAGGACCTTCCGTCTTCTGTCTTCTGGGTCATCGAATCTTAATTTTGCATCTTTCCCCTCATTTTTTCCTTTCACTTAGAACAGACGCCAATTCCTGTTTCCTTGCTTGAGCTCCTCCTGAAACCCCACCTGTCCCACAAAGGGTTTCATCAGGAAAAGCCGCTAATCACCTTGGACCCATTCCGCACTGAATTATTGACACCACTCGTGTTGCTAGATTCCAGGTTCCTCAATGGCCAGGAACTTGGTCACGTGGTTTGTTTCCTCTGCTGTGCAGTTCTGTGTTCATTTACTACTCCGAACACAGCATAAGGAGGGAGTAACCGTGTGAAACCCGAAGGCACAGGAAAATGGGGATTTTTCTTAAAAGACACAGAGAGAAATGGGGGCCTTTGGAATTATTCTGGTGCCTTTTCGCTCTGAAGGAACCACAGAACTTGCCCTTTTAGCATCTGGCTCTGGATGAGCCTAAGGTGGAGACAGACGGAGCAGGAGGTGGGATCCGGAGGGTGGGTGAGTGGCCCCCGGGTGAGCAAAGGTTCATTCCTGGGAAGGTGGCACCAGAAGCCCGTGCTAAGGGCCCAGCCAACGCCAAGTGTTCAGCCGATGCCCGGGGGCCTCGCCGGGCGGCAGGTCCAGAGAAGCGGAGAGAGGGCGCGTCTTCTATCCTCTTCCTGCGACCCTGCGGTCCGCAGTCCTCCCTCCCCGGGCCTTCGGTCTCCCCGGAGGGCCGCCGCTCCACACGGTGCTGTTCTCCCTGAAGAAGCTTTCTGTCCTTCCTCTCACCAAAATTCCTTTCTATCCACTCTGGTAGCTACAGCTTGCCGGGTTGTTCAGAACTTGTCAGACTTGGAGCAAACGTATGCCGGAGCCTTAAATAAAGAATCTCATGTAATTGTCGCAGCAACCCCACAACTAAGTAGGCGGTGTTAGCATCTTCCTTTTACAAAGGAAGAAACAGAAGCCCTAAGAGTTCATAACTTGCCCAGAGTTACAAACCCAGCTGAGACCTGGACGCAGCAGCCCGACCCCTACACTGGCCTCTTTCTACTGCTTGGCACCTCTCCTTCACGACTGCCGCAGCTCAGGGATGGGAGCGCGGCGGCGGGTGAAGGAGCCGTCCTTCTAGCGAGGGGCTTCCCCAGCACCTTGGAAAGCCTGGCGCCTGGCACACGGTTTGTGCTCAATGAATACTGGACAAACAAAGGGGCGTCTTGTGGACAGCCACCTTCTCCATCCCTGGGCAGAATCCTGCCCTGAGGTTGCTTTGTCGAGGTCTTCCAGGAGCCCCAGAGGAGACCAGGCCTTGGCCCAGCATTTCCCAGCAGCTACATCTGTGGGAGGATAAGTGTGAGTGTGTAAAGAGCTCTTCTCTGTGCAAAGACGTAGGACCTTCACTTCTCCAAAACTAAACTTCACTACCTCTGAAGCTCCTCCTTTCCGCTGATGTTGGAAAATGTAGCCTTGCTAGTTCATGATAATGTAGTCGAGATTCCTTTTCAGTCCCTTTTAGGTAAATACTCAGTCAGTTCATATTTTGATACCCGTGCCTTGTCATTTCCTTCTCCCCCGAGATGATCTAAGTTCCGGCGAGAGGAACATTTGTGCTCTAAGACCGAAACTGTTTCTGCATGAAACGTGTGGAGGAGACTATGGCCCTGCGAGCAGTAAACCCTGGGCGGAGGCAGACCCGCGGGTCTCGTGGGGTCGGCACGGGGCTGCCCAGGCCACCCGCCACCACGCGGCCGGCCCACAGGGCATCCAGAGGCCAGGCTGCGCCAGAGGCTCACTGGGCTCTCCGGGGGTTTTTGCGATTATGGCAGAGAGACCTGAGATGCAAACACGCGTCCCCACGCAGGGGAGCGGCGTCGGAGTCCACTGGCCCAGGAAACCGTCGTGGATCTTAGCGTGGCCCGTGGGAGCGGGACAGTCAGACTGGCTGAGCCGCGTGGGAACGAAAATCACCCTGGACCTTCTGGCCTGTTTCACAGCCTACGTTAGTTAAGGGAAAGGATAAGTACCAACATTTCTGTGGCTTAACACAATCAAATGTATTTCTCACCCAGATAACGGCCCAACACAAGGGCTCTCTGGGGCTGGACTGGCTCATCTCATGATTCTACTATCTCCTGACAGACGAGGGGAAAGAGGGTGGTAAAGTCGCCCCTGATTCTTAAAAACCTCATCCCAGGAGTGACAAGTCTCACTTCCGCTCCCGTTCCAGTGGCTGCTCCCTGCCGCGTCTCCCTCCCCCTGGTCTCCCTCCACCGCTGACCTGGCTTCCTGGGAGCTGCAGGGGCCTCTCGAGGTCGACCAGATACTCGGGGGGAGACCACACCCTCACCGGTGCCAGCAGTGAGGGGGGAGTCAAACGCTGGTGGCACATAAAGCTGGGTTAAAGTCCCAACTTATCTCTAACATGCGAGGGACCTCGAGGGGGTGTCAAGCTACACGTAAAGTGGTCAGCGCACCCCTTGGCTCACGTTAAGTGCTTAGTAAGTGTGAGCCATCGTATTTGCCATCGTTTCCCGGTCAGGCTGCAGAGGCTAGAGGAAGGTGCCCAGGCCCGGTGACATTTGCTCACGGCCACTGGAACCGTCCGCATGGCGCGCCTCAGGACTGGGGAGAGGGGTGCGCGCGCGCCCTGAGCCCCTTCACCCTCCTTGGAGCGCAAGCCCGAGAGGGATACAGGCCCCCGATGTCTCCAGCCCGGCCCCTGAGCGCCTCTCAGAGAACGGGTTGTGGGTCTTGGAAATTAGCCTTGTCTACGCTAGGTTCCAGGTCATGATTCTCCCAAGGACTCATCTCAGAAACACACTGTTGCTCACCACGTGGGTTGAGCTGAGCTCTGTCCCCCCCCCCCAAGAGGATATGCTGACGTCCTAACTCCTGGCAGAGGTGGAAAATAGAGTCTTTCCACATGTAAGTTAAGATGAAGTCACAGTGGAGTCGGGTGGGCCCTGAATCCACTGGGACCCATGTCCTTATAAGAAGAGACACAGGGACAGGCACACAGAGAGGAGGAAGTGCCACGTGACACGACCGAGGAAGGAGGGGGACAGCCAAGTGGCCACAGCAGCAGAGACTGGAGTGCTGCCCTGTAATCCAAGAAGCACCAAGGGCTGAGGGTCACCGCCAGTCGCCGGGGGTGCAGGGATACGGAGGATCCCCCTCTGTGCCCCAAGCAGGAGCTAACCCTGCCGACAGCCTCCAGAGCTGTGAGAGGATGAAGTCCTGTTATTTTAAACCACCTGGTTTGCGGGGGTTTTTACAGCAGCCCCAGAACACTAATACAGTCCTCCTGCATTTCACAGATATTATTGAGCATGGATTATCCTCCAGGTATCGTGAACAAAACAGATTTGGGTCTCGGCTTCATAAAGCTACAGTCTGGTGGGAGAGATCGACATCAATTAAATAGCTAATTATGAAAGTCCAGGGTGCCCCCTCTCCCGTTACCCCAAATGTGAAGGAGAAATGGGGTCTCAGTCACTTTTTATCCCTAGATCCTAACACAGTGCTCGTTAGGAAATAAAAAAGCTTCATTAAAGGTGGACCACGCGAAGCTAGGTTACCCCGAGATCAAGCTCTCTGTAGAATCATATTCAAAGCCACACTGCCTCCAAAAGCCTTGAACAATGATGCAAGTCTTTAGTCAAGATTCCCTGACGAAGTGGCAGCGGCCGGGGTGAGGGGTTGACATCACAGCGCAGAGCAAGAGTCTCCCCAGAAAGTTCCATTCTTGGCGCAGCTGCCCCAAATTCCTTGTCCTCTCACCTGCCTTTCTCTGGAGGTCTTCTCAACTTCCGGTCTTTTCTCATGCAAAGTAATTTAAACTCTCTGAGCTTCTCAAAAAGGGTTCTGCTTAAATGCTGGGCGAAGGGTAAATCTATTTGATATTTAGACTTCGTATTTGGTCTTCTCAGTAACTGGTGAATTATCAAATGAATGAACAAAGGACCAGCTCCAAGGGCCTCAGGTCTTTGTTTTTAGCAAAGTAGGAACAATTCTGAGTTATGTAAGCAGACCTAGAAAGCCCAGAACTCTACGCAGGCGCCCTGCCTCCAGGGTGGGAAATTAACTCCTGTGAAGCGGCTCTGATATCTGGGCTAGTCTCTGATCGCGGGGCTTCTCACATGGGGCCTCTGATATAATAGACACGTTTGCATTTCCCCCCATTTGACTCCAGATCAGTGCTTGGTCAAGGTGCCCTGCTGGCAGCCAGAAATGAGAACCTGGTCTGGGGGTTCACAGATGTGTGCTCTTGGGGAAGACCCTCCAGGTCTCTGAGCCTCTGCGTGAGTGCACGCACAGGGAAAGGATGCTACAGGAGCCCCCCGAAGGCCAGAGCAAGCTGCGGGGGGCAACAAGCTTAGGTAGCAGAAAGACCAACCAAAGAACAGAGCCCTCAGCTCCGGAATCTTCGAAAGTTCTCTGTTAGACAGGACTTAGTGATTTGCTTCAGCTCATCATCATTTCTTTGATAACAGTTTACTGAGGAGATTCCTTAAGCAGCCAGCACCCTTAGAAGAACAAGGGACCACGACCCAAGGCTCTTAGCATATCTGGCCCAGCAGAGGCAAAGTGGCCAGCAGAGGAATCTGGAACCCAGGAAACTCACGTTGAAATGCCAGGGAACCCCCAGAATTGGGCTTGACACGACCTAACACCTCAGAGTGGCCAGGAATTGCTGCCTTCAATACTCTAATGCCTGGACTCTTAAACGCCGTGTCGTTACTAGTTATTGGGTGTGGACTGTGATTACCCCCACTTGGAACAAATTCGCTTGGTATGAATTTTGAGTGTCACATGTACAGGACTTTCACAAGAATAACTGTACGATTCAGCATTAATTAAACTATCCTTGAAGTGAAATGTTAACATCAAGTCATATTTCTTGGATCCTTAAGCCACTGGCAGAGCCTTTATCATAACTACGATTATGTATGGACTGTGTGAGTTGTTCTCAAATGCGTGCATTCACGGACTTCTCCCAACACCCCGCTCCCCTACAGCACTGCTGCTCTCGCCAAACAGATTTGTCCAATCAATACCTCCATGTCCTGATCTTTAGAGATGTCACCTTGGGGGGCTTCCCCAGGGGCACAGAGGTTAAGAATCCACCTGCCAATTCAGAGGACATGGGTTCGAGCCCTGGTCCGGGAAGATCCCACGTGCCACAGAGCAACTAAGCCCGTGCGTCACAACTACTGAGCCTGCGCTCTAGAACCCGCGAGCCACAACTACTGAAGCCTGCCTGCCACAACTACTGAAGCACGTGCACCTAGAGCCCGTGCTCCGCAACAAGGGAAGCCACCGCAACGAGAAGCCCGCGCACCACAACGAAGACCCAACGCAGCCGAAAACAAAAATTAAAAAAAAAAGATGTCATCTTGTGTTCGCAGCTGTTAGCCCATCAATACACATAAACATTTCGGAGCTGCTTCTATAGCAGTGAAATGTATCATATTTTTACACCACAATCATCTCAAGGACCATCCAGCTAGGAAAGCCCTCAGGATCTTTTCTGTGATACCCCAAAAACATCCTCTTGATTGCTTATCACAGAATGGTTGATTCACCGCTAAGCAAAATCGTATTTTAGAATGTGAACGTTAGAATCAGATTACTTCGAGGGGAATGATATTGCAAGTCAGATGACTCCATATGAGCGTATTTAGTGTAGCACCTCAAACATGCTGATGCCAAGTGAAAAATGGACAACCACGTGGATATTTGTCATATTCCAACCAGACACTGGATATTCTAAGCAGCCCATCGGTTCTCTGGTGCAAATGGGGATGAGCAGAGAGACAAACAGAACAACACTAGAGAAAATATTCAGGAAGGAAGTGCGAAATGATAAATCATCGTGGTGCTGACACTTTTTGAACTTGACCTTAAAGATCTCAACAGGGGCTTCCCTGGTGGCGCAGTGGTTGGGAGTCCGCCTGCCGATGTAGGGTATGCGGGTTCGTGCCCCGGTCCGGGAGGATCCCACGTGCCGCGGAGCTGCTGGGCCCGTGAGCCGTGGCCGCTGAGCCTGCGCGTCCGGAGCCTGTGCTCCGCAACGGGAGAGGCCACAGCAGTGAGAGGCCCGCGTACCGCAAAAAAAAAAAAAAAAACAAAAACAAAAACAAAAAAAGATCTCAACAGCAAAAGAGAGTTATTTTTAAGTGGGTCAAACTATAAATTTAATTTATGTGGTGATACGGACCCAAAGCAAAGGTGACACACATATATAATTTTGAGTTAGACAACTCATTTTACCTAGTTTACTCATTCCACTCCAACTTTGGACATTTGATTAGCCTTCTTAGTATTCAACTTCCAAACCCCTAGAGCAGATGCCTAATGTCTACTGAATCCTTTTTTTTTTTTTTGCGGTACGCGGGCCTCTCACTGTTGTGGCCTCTCCCGTTGCGGAGCACAGGCTGCGGACGCGCAGGCTCAGCGGCCATGGCTCACGGGCCCAGCCGCTCCGCGGCATGTGGGATCTTCCCGGACCGGGGCACGAACCCGTGTCTCCTGCATCGGCAGGCGGATGGATTCTCAACCACTGCGCCACCAGGGAAGCCCTACTGAATCCTTTTTAATTCCATAGTGTGTGTGTGCGTGTGTGTGTAAAACACAACGTAAGGCAGGGAAGTGAATAGTTTTTTGTAAAGTACAAAATCCATATTAACGCACAGTCTTGTTGGCTTTTATTGGGAGACAGTGTGAGTCTCCTTGAGACATGGTCTCGCTCATGGGCACGTCGGTGTGATGGACAGGATCTATCACGTTCATTTCCTTCCTGCGTTCCTTGCCCTATTGGACCAGGCACGGGATGGTGGTAATCTTAGAAAAACTCCACAAGATTTGTTTATTACTGGAGGTTTATTTAAGGCTGTCCCCATCCCCTGTATCCATTAGTAACCTCACAGGTTCTTAAAGGGACACTAGTAACAATACCTGATTTTTTAAAAACTCTCCTGAATTTTAGTAAAAGCCCACTTGAAAGGTGTTTCTTTGCTCCACTTTTCCACTGCCTTCCCATCCCTTTTAAGAACCATTTTGAGTTGTATCCACTTTTCCACAAAAAAAATGCTTCGGGACTTCTTCAATAAGCCAACGTTATGTAGTGAGGTGCACTAAAGAAAATAAAATTGCTCTACACTCTTTTTTTTGTCTGCACCACGCGGCACGCGGGATCTTAGCTCCCCGACCAGGGATCAAACCCTCATCCCCTGCACTGGAAGCGCAGAGCCTTAACCGCTGGACCGCCAGGGATGTCCAAAACTGCTCTACACTCTTGAGTGAAATTGAATTCTCATGATCTGACTTGGTTTTGAAATGTTTATTTACTAACATGAAAAGAAAAACCAAATCCAGCCTAAAGTTGTAGTTGTTTTGTCATATCTACTGATACTAACCCCGATTCATCACGTGTACCGCACCGGTGGCTTCGCTCCTTGTGTTCTACAGATACCAAGCCAATTTAGCTTCTGGAAGGTTACTACAAACCCCGTATGGGATAAGCTCAATGCCCACGGCGTCCAGCACAGAATTAAGCATCTGACCAAGTACTCCCTGGGAAAGACAGCTGCATCAATGACAAACTGAAAAGATGAACCAGGCAAGTCCCTAAGGAGTATTTATTGATGAGGCCTCACCTTTCAGAACCCCAGCAAAAGCTCTCACCTGAGCCTTCAGTCTGGACACCACACACAGGTACATCAGGACAGTCGGCCATTTGTATACGCTGGTCCTGCATCTGCAAATTCAAGCAACAGTAGATGGAAAGTATTCCAAAAAAAATTCCAGAAAATTCCAAAAAGCCAAACTTGAATTTGCCGTGCTGTCAACTATTTACATAGCATTTACACTGTATTAGGTATTATAATTAATCTAGAGATGATTTAACGTATACGGGAGGGTGTGCGTAGGTTATATTTGAACACTATGCCATTTTATATAAGGGACCTGAGCGTCCTCAGATTCTGGCATCCATGAGGGGTCCTGGAATCAATCCCCCTCAGATACCGAGGGACCACGGTACCTTAGCATGCAGTTTGCGGGTCCATAGAGCTTAACTCTGTTCACAATCATATTAAGGGTCTGCAAAAAAGATGCATAAAGCACTATGTTCTTCTTTTTTTCTTTTTTTTCTTTGCGGTACGCGGGCCTCTCACCGCTGTGGCCTCTCCCGTTGCGGAGCACAGGCTCCGGACACGCAAGCTCAGCGGCCACGGCTCACGGGCCCAGCCGCTCCGCGGCACGTGGGATCCTCCCGGACCGGGGCACGAACCCGTGTCCCCCGCATCGGCAGGCGGACTCTCAACCACTGCGCCACCAGGGAAGCCCAAAGCACTACGTTTTGAAGTGCTTGATCTGTCAGCGTGAACAATTTTTTTGTGTCCAGATACGTGAAGCGAAATAGAAGACAGCTACGTCCACTAGCAACCACACTGTGCACAGGACAGCCGTGCTGCACAGACTTCAGTGCTACGTTATGCTTTACCCAGGATTCAGCAGTTAGGTCAGGGCCAGGTTGGAGACCTCCCGAGGCCTCGTTTAGTGAACTGTCAACCCCCCTCCACACACACACACACACACACACACACCACCAGCATCACCACCAAGGCACACCAATTTCCCCACAGGGAAGATGAGCCTCCTGCTCTTTGAAATAATAGAAGTCGTTCTGGAATACCAGAATATACCGACAGCTGAATTAACTTTCTCACCTTCTGTGAGTTTGCAAGGGTTGCCGTCACAAAGAATCATAGACTAGGAAACAGCAGAAATGTATTGTCTCACAATTCTGGAGGCGAGAAATAGGAGATCAAGGTGTCAGCAGAATTAGCTCCTCCTGAGGGTCCTGAGAGAAGGGCCTTTCTGCTCCGTGTGCACATGGCCATCTTCTGTGTCCTCCCTCCGTGCGCGTCTGTGTCCTAACCTTCCCTTCTTCTAAGGACACCAGTCATATTGGATGAGGGCCCGCCCTAATGACCTCATTTAACTTAATTACCTCTGCACAGACCCCGTGGTCTCCAAATAAGGCCACATATTGAGGTACTAGGGGGTTAGAATTTCAACACGTGAATTTGGAGGGGACACAATTCAGCCCACAACGCCTTCCTATAGGGATTTTGGTGTCAGCAGAACCTTTAGACATTTTGTTTCTGGTTTTCCCCATAAAAGAATAAGCCAAACAGATTAAAGACTGAGTTTGGGGGAGCTAATTCATATCCGTGTTTCTTTGCCAACTCCTTTATATTCAGTAGAGGAAAAAAACCCATGAAACAAATTATTATATTAGACAGGAGCTAGAAAGCCATAATGCTAAGGAGGGTAGACCAGGATACAAGAGGGTGACTCCAGGCCACGGCACATGGACTGCGTGCTGGCTGGCTGGAGAAGCCTTGGGGAACTGGCCCGAAAGCAGGACCGTGACATAACTGTCACAAAATGGATCCTGCTGGTAACGCTACCAACGCAACGTGAAGGGCACGGTCACGATATTTAGAAGAGTTGCCTTCAGTCACCAGATGGAGCAAAGGTGACTCCACCTTGAATGCTAATGACCTGACCAAAGAGTCTGTGGTTTTTCTTCTGAGTAGCAAGGAGGAAAGCTCTCAGGCCCTGGGTCCTTTAAGAATGGGATTTTCTGCGTTAAATGCAAGCTTAGTAACAAACCCATCTAGCACCGTTCTGTCTGCTTTTCTTGAACCAAATGAAGGCTGTTACTTAGTTTTGACGCTTGCCTGGAAAATAAAGCGGTCCGTCGTACAATCTCCAGAGATCTGTAACTTCACACGTGCAGAAGAACTATAAATTATGTGCTTTTGTTTCCAACCGGCAACTGCTTCCTTACACTTCTTTCCTGTACAAACATCTGAAGAAAATGCTTGGAAACTGTGGGGAATGGTGCTGCAGGGGGAGAGAGGCTTCCTTTTAAGGAGAGGGAAGGCGAGTTCCTTGGGAGGATGAGAAAAACATTCTCTGAACTGTGGGGCTGGGTGAGGTGAACTTCCCTTTTCAGAGGCGGTTCTAGCATCTCATTTGAATTGATTAATAACAGTGAAACTCTCCCTGAGAAAGCACAAAATAGACCCTCCCAAACTCAGCAAAAAAAAGCCCAGAACACCATCTGTTGCTATGTTGAACCATTTGACTGGGAAAGGAGGTGGCTGACAAATTAGAAGGCTCCCACATAAATACCTACCCCGAGTCCTCTGCTTGGGACCCTCTTTGGGATATATATGGATTAGTGTGTTCTTAAAAATCTGTGAAAGCCTGTGAGTGGTACATTTACAGAACTTCAGTGAAGCAGCATAGATGAAGCAAAGGCGTCAGAGAAGAGTCTAAAGCAAGGAACATTTTAACGCTGCTTTGAAGGGATTTACCTCCTAAAACACATACAATTATCACTTGATGGTTGTTTATTTGCTAAACGAGATGACTACACAGAACACAGTTTAAACCAACCTCTAAAACAATGGATGGTTTGCAGTTGCCCTCACCGCGCCAGAATTCAACTCTGTCTTAAAGTGTTGAAGGGAAAAAATTTCCCTGGGAATAAAATACTGTTTAAAACATCGCACACGGCAAGATTCAGCGTTGTCTTTATCTGGGAAATCATGCTCTTGGCATGTCGGCAAGTCACTGCCTCTGCGCATCTATGTCCTCTTTAAACGGTGTCGTGCAAGAGCAGAGACTGGCGTTTGGTAATGAAGGAATGGCTTCCCAGATCAGCCGGGTAAACAGCAGCTTGATTAGATCATCTGGCCTTTAATAAAGAAGAATGGGGACAGCAGAGCTGCTAGCGGACCAACCCGTGCTGGCTTTGCAGCGGGAACAGAAAACCCTCCTCCGGCCTCGACAGCAAATCTCCCTGGGCTGTCCCCGCGACTTCAAGTTGACCCGCAATGGCAAAGCCCAAGGGAGCAGTTAACACACTCTCTGAGAGCTCGGTCCTGCCTAGGATGTTTACATTGACGAGCGCGATGCGGCCACACCGGCCTTCGGCGCCGCTCCCGGGGCGGCGGGGCCGGCGGTCGTGCCCGATCCGGCCGGTAGATGGCGCACCGAGCCTCCGACACAGCCTACTCGGCTTGGGCCGGCGAAACAAGCAAGGATTTTGGTTCATCAAAAACATAAATTCCACTTGATGAACAATAATAATAAAGGAAATTGACTACTGGGCACCATAGAGATGAATTTTTAAAGCCCCGAAATCAAGTAATTTGAGATTATTTAATTTAATTTACTAAATTTGAATAACTGTGCAGTGTAATGATGCATGGCAGGGCATTTAGGTTTTATAGCTTCTAAATGCTCCTCTTTAGGGCGATTGCTCTGTTGCATGGTCGCCAGAGATCTCTGTCCCCATCTCCAAGCCCTGTAAACAAACCGAGGAAAGAATAATTACACGTTGGGAAAAAGGCAGGGGGGAAATGTATGGAGGGGAGAGAGAGCCCAGTAACAAAGTTTCCCCTTTTCGGGCAATACACCACCTCAGAAGTACTCCAAGGCCAGTGTTTGGAGACCTTCTTAATATAAGCACAGCAGCTGAGCCTAAGCTAAGGGCTTTCTAGGTGCTTTTGAAGTAGTATCCTCATCTCTTAATAAAACAAATAAGATCTACCATATTTATATTCACGTCTAAATTGTGTGTGTGTGTGTGGTACGCGGGCCTCTCACTGCTGTGGCCTCTCCCGTTGCGGAGCACAGGCTCCGGACGCGCAGGCTCAGCGGCCACGGCTCACGGGCCCAGCCGCTCCGCGGCACGTGGGATCCTCCCGGACCGGGGCACGAACCCGCGTCCCCTGCATCGGCAGGCGGACTCTCAACCACTGCGCCACCAGAGAAGCCCTATATTTTTTTAAGTTGGTGAATATGCATCTCTAATAGCTTCTAAACCGACAAATGAGGACACCGTAAAACTTAGAGATTCTGTTCATCTTTTGATCCACAAACTTTTTCTGCAAGCAGATGCAAAAAAGTCCTTTGGTAAAAGTTCAGCCCCCGCCTTCCCCTCCGTGTAGCTCCAACGCACACGTTCTGTGCGCACAAACACACACACACACGTATTGGTTCAAATATCTCCGAGTGTGAAAAATAAATAAATAAAGGCAACTTCAAACATCAAAAAATATATATATATCTCCTGGTGTGTACACATACATGGGGGGATACACACGCTGTCTGTGTACCCCTCTCCTCTATTGTTTCCAGCATAACTGATTTTGGCACCAGCGCTTTAGCACTTTGGAAGGGCCTTCATTAGCACTGGGACAGTGTCCAAAAAGAATCCAGAAAAATCAACACATGGCTGCTCTTGTTCTCACGATAAATGACAGCTTTGGTGGAAAACAACAACAGTCAAGAAGCAAAACAAAAACCAAAAAGCAACAAGAGTAGCGATAGCATGAATAGAGGAAGTCAGACATCACTGAACTCAGATTTCTTTAATTCAGATTTATTTATTTATTCCATTCTTACAACTCTCTTCCTTTGCCACTAACCCTCTGGGTACTTTCGCACCATTAAAAATACAAATAGTGCAAGTATATTAAAGACCCTAGTGGAAAAAAACAACAACAATCATGGGGCTTATGTCTCTTTATAGACACAAACATGCTTATTATATTCTTTAAAATGGGAAACATGTAAGGGGCACATTTATGTAACTTTACTGTTATGGTGTGGCATGCGCTGCCCATAAACTACATCAGCCCCCGGTTGAAGGCTGTCCCTTGAGCCTTCCATACCAATAATCCACAATTCTTTGGAACCGGGCTTCTGAAGAGATGAGCCTTTCTTGGAAACTAGAATCTCCCTAATTACCTGAAAGTCTTGTCTCAAAACAATTAATGGGAACTTTTGGGTAGTTCAGATGCCATGAGACTGTAAAGAAGGCAGTAATTTCTAAACTAGTCAAAAACCCAGTAACAGAGCTTCCCTGGTGGCGCAGTGGTTGAGAGTCCGCCTGCCGATGCGGGGGACGCGGGTTCGTGCCCCGGTCCGGGAGGATCCCACGTGCCGCGGAGCGGCTGGGCCCGTGAGCCATGGCCGCTGCGCCTGCGCGTCCGGAGCCTGTGCTCCGCAACGGGAGAGGCCGCAGCGGTGAGAGGTCCGCGTACCGCAAAAAAAAAAAACCCAACCCAGTAACATTCAATATGTGTGTGTGTCCTCACACCATACCTTAATAGGTTGATGACAAATCACACTTTGAAGGAAAGCAGTAACCAAACAAACTCTAGAAGACTTTGATTCAAAGGGTTAATTCCTTTGCTCTTCAGCTGTCAACACAATAGTGGAAAATTGAAGTGTGCATGGCCCTTTAAGGCTCTAGGCTCTGCTCGGGAGACCAGGCAGCCAGGGAGAAAAGCCCGCTGGGTGTTAAGAAAAGAGAAGTTACTGTGTTATTCATTCCTCTTTGCCGTCTCTTCCCTCAGTTTCTCAGTTAGATTTTGTGAGTTGTTTGTAATTGGAGGGTCTTGAAATTGTTCAAGGAAAAGGGAAAAAGGAACAGGGAAACAGTGAAACAACTAAAAAAGAAAAAGAAGGGAGAAAGTACATGGGATTTGTAGGCATGTGTTTTCTCCCTTCTTTTTTTCTTTTTACATCGTGTCACTGCTTTCCCCCTCCTTTTTCCCTTTTCCTCGAAAACTTTCGAGACCTTCCTTGCTTCAGGACAGGAAAAGGATGAGTGCAGGGTGTGCCAGAACCGCCTTTACGGGGAGCCCTGCAGGAAGCTGGTGGGAAAGATCCAAAGGAGAAGGAGGCTGGACGTGAGTAGGTAGCAAGAGAAGCCTCTGAAAGAAACAAATCTTAAGCTTTAAGACATCCTGGAAGAACAGCTCTGGAGCAACTCAGAATCAGGAACGGCCTGAGAGAGTAGATCACAGCAGAGAGGAAGCAGTGCATCTCCAAATTAACTCATTCCTTCCACAAATATTAATTAAGTGCCTCTCACGTGACAGGTACCCATTAAGCACTAGGCCTGTGAAAGTAAACTAGCTACTTCTTCTCAGTGCCTTTCTTACGTAGCACACGGCCACCATCTTGTCTGAATTCAGACTCAGTCAGTGTACAAAATCCTCTAACTCGGGAGGCAGAGGTGAAAACCCTTGTGAGTCTGTGGACCAAGAGGAAATTGAGTCCATCTCTCCTGATCCCTGCGTGCTGAACGGGCACCCTCTCAGGAGCTCAGCAGTTATTCCAAACTATAGCTTAAGTATCTGTGGACAACATTTCATCCTTAGAAATGGCTCCATTTCACCCCATTGCTGATCATTATTATGAATGAACTGATGTTGGACAGATTGTCTCACTCTCCAAGAAGGACCAGAAAGCTGACTGACAGGTCTCCAAAAGGAGAGATTCCAAGTAGAACGGAGGCTACTTCTCAACAGCCTGTTCAATAACTCTACAATATGAGGACAGAAACAACCTGGAGTTTGGCAGGAAGACCTGTGTCAACACTCTCTATAGTTACTTATTTATTGGTCGTTTGGAAGCAGCCACAATTGATGGTCTTTCATTCCCTAATCGAGGGACTGATGCTCCCTGCCAACAACATTTCCACACCACCTGGCCGGTCTCTCTCTGCACAAGCCAGGAGGGCAATGGATCCAGGGCAGTTGTCGTTGGCCGCCATGTTTGTAACTTATTTAAAGCTGCCTGTACTCCCAAAGATGCCCCCTGGAGGAGGGAGTGGGCTGCAGGCTCCCCGACGTGGCTTAGCTCTCGCGGAAGGAAGGAACCTGACAGTCCACACCCAGCCAGCCACACAACCGCAGTGCAGTCAAGCCCACACTGGCATTCTGTTTGGAAGGTGCGATGGGAGGGTTATGCGAAGGCCACGGAGAGGACTCCAGTGGGTGAGGATATGTTTGGGAAAAATAGCCTTCTGAGAAACAGCCAAGGACATCAAGATTTGTTTTAATGGAGCAAAGAGGGAAAGCTAGAATGGGGGTTGTGGGACCTGTAACTGGCTTCAGAATGATACTGGGAGAGTGAGTCTGTCCTTGAGAGGAAGCAGTGCTTCTCAACCCCTGGCACAGCTAGAACAAGAGACATTGGGACATTTGAGAGCTGGACAGGTCCTTAGCAATTATCTAGTCTGACCTCTTCACTTGACAGACCATGAAGTTTATTTTTTAGGGAAAGATTCTGGACTAGAAGTAGGTCCCCTAGGTCTAAAGGGAGGGCCGGATTCTCACAATTGGTTGACACCAGCACCCAAAGGATCGGTTTAGACGTTATTAGAAGCACAGACACGTCACCAAAGGCACTCCAGCCACAGGTTAAATTCTAGATCAAGGTAAGCAAGTTTGTTCAGTCAGGAGCACAGCACAGCCCTTGCCAGAAGTTGAGGGACCTCCTGAAATCCTTATGATGGGATCAGACCACTCTTCGTGGACCGCCGATTACGCTGCTTCAGAAAGCAAAGGGACTGTGGGAAGAGGGTACAGGCCAAGTTCGATCTGTCCAAGCGCAGGAGAATGTGGTTTTATGAAGTGCTGGAGTCAGCCTAGTTATAAAATCCAGAGAGCCTTCTAGACAAGCCACTCAATGGCCGCTCTCCAGTTGCTCCCTTGAGCTGATAGGCAATTTCATGGGAAGCAGGTTGTGGACACACCGTGTAAGTTACTAAAGCTCGGTGGACCTCCCCCATGGCTGCAGCGTGAAATTTCCCGTTTGCTCCACAACCTCCAAATTCAAAGCAAAATTGCCACCAGCTGTGCTTTCAACTTTCTCCGTTGCAAGTGAAGAGCAAAGCATCTTTGAGGATAACGAAAGTGGAGAAAAATTTAGGGAACCCCTTCTGCACCCAGAGTTCGTCAAGGCTGACTCAAGTCAAAGCCAACCCCAGCACTTGAAGAGAAGTCATCTGCTCTCAAAGATGGCATCCTGCCTAGCCCAACAGGGGAAGTAATGAGCCTGGACTGGAAGTCGAAGAAGACCGGAGGGCTTATTTTTCTGATAAGAAAATGCACACTCAAGATTTAAGTGGGTCTACAGGAGAAATATGACCAGAACCAGCAGTTTGACCAGCAGTTTAAACATTCATCATTGTTGCAGAAATGAGGTGAGTGTTATATTTTCAGTTCCTGAAACACCTTGCTCTCCTTTTCACCCTGTATCTTTGCATACACCATTCCCCAACCTGTGTTCCATCTCCACTTGGCCAACTCCTACACATCCTTCAAAACCCCAACACAAATATCTTCTCAAGTGAAATCTATTACTTCCTCAACAGAATTAGGGACTCCTTCCTCTGTGATTCCAGGTATAAAATATTACATTTTATACATCTGATCACAGTATTAACATTGATCACATTAAACTGCAAGAAACAGTGAGGAGGAGAGAAAATAACAAGAGCTTTGGTGTCAGAGATAAGAGGCTGTATCTCCCAACTCCTCCATTTACAAACTGTGTCCCTGAGCAAATTCTCTCATCTTCCTGATCCTTCCTGCAATTCCATCTACAAAATGGGGGCAATGAGGCCTACTTTAGAGTATTCTTATGAAGATCACATGAGATTGGCAAATAAAGCCCCTAGTGCTATAGGCCTGACTCATAGCCAGTGCTCCACAAATCAGTCCCCGCCCCTGTCTCCTCCCTCCAAAGGCAAAAGCACGCTTTTCATCATTGTGTCCTCAACATTGAATTGAACACACTAAGGATTTAATACATGCAATCATGCAATGAATATCATAACTAAGGGCAAACAGGGGCCAGTTTTTAATCATAGAATGCCGGGCCTAGAGAGGGCCCTAAACCCACGGCATCTGACCAGATGATTATCATGGAGGAAGTTCAGAGACGCAAAGCAGCAGGGCCCTTCTCTCGTGCTTGCAGACCAGGACTCTCCCGCTGTCTCCCCGCCAGCACATGCTTACTGCTTTTCGCGGTTGCAGACCCGAGCCTGAGCGGGCCTTTCTGGGGGTGCATTTTAGCCGGCCTTTCTGCGCGTGGGCTTTGGAGACCAGTACTAGTCTTGGTGGCTGCTTTAGTAGGAATCCTGTCCAGCTCTTAGTGGTTAAGTTCAATTCCTCATCATCCACACAAATAAGGCTTCATTCAAATTGGAGATGATAGATGATTAACAGGCATGAGAAAACGTGTTGTGCTACACTCAGAAAGGATGCAAATGACAAAAACACATTGCCTTCTGGAGAGGCAGGGAAATGGCGGCAACAGAACGCACCCGGCTTCTTGCACCTTCGTGTCTGGCTAGACGGTTTTTGTGGCATTTAGCAGCACTGTGTGAAGGCACCCACGTTATCCTATAACTCTCACAAACCAGCGTTTTCATGTGCTAATGGCAACGGAATCAGAAACACATGGATTTAATTTCCTCCAAGATACCCAGGGGTATAAAAATCAATGCAGGAAAGCCATTTGGCTAACTGTATTGGGGGCTTTTCTGAGCCCAGAAATGGTGAGAAATTGTTGGAGATGGCTGCTGAGCCCAGAAACGCCACCAGGTTCAGCCCTCCCCGAGCACAGCCCTGGCCTAATGTGATGTGAAGCCCCGGCTGTGCTTTTGGAGAGAGGCAGGTGCTTGCTGTGTCGCACCTTCACGGCCGCCATCTCCGCAGAGCTCCTGCTTCCTGCTGTTCGTTCGTTCGCTCAGCTGCTCCCACCACAGAGCCGTCAGGGAGACCTCACTTTGGCAGCAGATCGGGATCCCTGCCTGAAAGTTGATAGAGGTTGAGCTATTTGCAGAAATAATGCTTTCCAGACGTACTAAACAGTACCCCTCTTTCCAGATGGAGTGGCATTAGCGTTGCTTCCAGCCATTTCCTCACCTTCTGGTGTACTTGTCAGCTCTCGCATATGCATCACAAGCCTTCCATATTCTGGGGAATCTCGGAAAACTGCTCAAACCCTCAGCTTCTCACCGCTTGCCTGCACAAATGCGCGTGCGCATATGCGCGCGCGCACACACACAGACACACACACAGAGTCTCCACTGTTCTGTATGCACATACAGTTTTCTTCCCCCACCTCTTGGGAATCAACTTAGATTTTCCAAGAGTGCTGATCACTAAATGTGATCGTTTAGCAGCTCGGGGAATTAACAGGCTTGAATACCTGGGACACCAAAGAATTCCCTTGGCGTGGTGGTGAGTTCCACCATCCGCAGTCACTGATGACTTTGCTATTCACATTGACCTTCGGTGGCCTCCGGTTTTCAACGTCAGAAAGAGCCCTTGATGAAGAGGCTACTCCCTGGCCCCAAATCAACCTCTTGAGAGATGAATGAAGCCACTTTGTGTTTGCGGCCCGTACATGAGACACTTTGCGTTGCAAAGTGTTGCAGGACCCCGCAGTATTACATCCATGTGCTATTTCCTTATTGAGAAATTGCCCGGCTCGCCATACTGTGTGTGAACTCCGGATGGTTGAAACGTGCCCAGGCTAGAAATCAGGTCCTTCTCCCAGGTCCTGTGTTAAGGTCCTTCCCAGTTCTCAGGACTCCTGAAGTTACTTACATGCACTCAAGTCTGCAGACTAAAGTGGTCGATGGAGCACTGGGCCACTTGGTGAAAGTCCAATATGGCAGCCGTGCTCATTTGTCTACCAGTAAGTGTCCCTGTTGGTTTGCCTTCCTGCCTCCCTTTCTAATTCCCTCCTGAAGCTAAGCTTCCCTTGTCAGGGGGAGAGGGGGGGAGGGGGAAGGGGAGGGGGAAGGGGAGGGGAGGGGATATTACACACACACACACACACACACACACACACACACACACACACACACACGCAGAACCCCTTGCCCTCCTCACTCTCATTTCTCAGTTTGGCTGGGTTTTGTCCCTGAGTGGGATATGCTCTCCCTAAAATCTAAGATCTGTCCTGTTTCTGCCTCACATCCTGGGGTGGATGCAGGAGCGGGGCTGGCTTCTCGGAAGAGCCTGACATTGGAGACTCTCAGCACTCCCAGAGTCTGTGAAAGTCAGGCTGAGCAGCCGAGGCCAGGCCGATTACTAAACACAATGAAGACAAGATAAAACAGAGAAAGCCGTTTAAAAAATACAGACCAGTGGATATAATGGATACCTTCCTCTTCAACTCGGCTCTTCAACTATCACTCAGAACCAGTAGCTCCTGTGTGACCTTGGGCAAGTTACTTAACCCTTCTGAGCCTCAGACGCCCCACCTGTAAAGTCAGGCTAGCACCAGTCAATACCTCATAGGTTTGTTATGTGGACCGAATGAGATAAGGCGTGTAACATGCTGAGAACAAGAAGCGTGAGTGCGCTAAGCAGTCTCTAAGTGTAGGCTGGTAAACAAAACCGTGAATTTTCTTTTTACCTCCAGGAAAGCTTACTTCCTATTACCTTCCATGCTTTTAGGGACTAAAAAGTCCTTGCTCTTGACCCAGCAACTGTTACCGGAAGATGTGACATTTGTAACACTTCTGGGTCATTATGGTCACTGAGATGTTCTCATCCTCGCCGTGTGAGCTGAGTCACTGACGGTCATCTTGGTCTACGTTGGACCCTCACTGATGAGCTACTTTTTCTTCTGGAAAGGCACTGTCCTCATCATCCCGGGGAAGATCTCACACATTCGAACCTCACTTCTTTTTTTATTTCTAGTGTTCTACCACTTGTGTTTTTATTTTAGTTTCTGGTTGACATACAGTTGATTTACAGTACTGTGTTAGTTTCTGGTGTGCAGCACAGAATACATGTCTGTTCTTTTTCAGATTCTTTTCCATTATAGGCTATCACAAGATATTGAATGCTATTCCCTGGGCTACACAGTAGGTCCTTGTTGTTTATCTGTTTTATATATAGTAGTGTGTATCTGCTCATCCCAAATTCCCGATTTATTCCCCCCCCCTTCCCCTTTGGTAACCATAGTTTGTTTTCTATGTCTGTGAGTCTGCTTCTGTTTTGTAAATAAGTTTCATTTGTATCATATTTTAGATTCCACATGTGATATCATATGTATTTGTCTTTCTCTGTCTGACTTGCTTCACTTAGTATGATCATCTCTAGGTCCATCCATGTTGCTACAAATGGTATTAATTCATTTTTTATGGCTGAGTAATATTCCACGGTATATATGTACCACATCTTCTTTATCCATTCATCTGTTGACGGACATTTAGGCTGCTTCTATGTCTTGGCTCTTGTAAATAGTCAAGCCTAATTTCTTGATCCCTACATCTTTTGATCTTGCTAGAGTGACAGAGGTAAGCTCATTTTGCTGTTGTTGTACCCAACTGTGCTATGTCCTTCCAATCAGGAAAGGAGAGAGCTTAGCAATCAGATAATTGCTTCACTTGATCACCTGTGTATCTTCCACCTTGATCAAGTCTTCATAGGCTTTGAATCTTTCTACCTAAAGCTGGGAAGATTTGCCATGTTTCTTAAAATCCCCAAACTTTTTTCCTCGATGGTTCAAAACAAATAAAAGCAACAACAAAAAGCTTTTTAAAAAAATAAGTTATAGCAATCTTTTTAACATTTCAAAATGCATCTTATTGCTTGATTGATGGATACATATGATTTAAAAGTACAAATCAACTGTTCCATATCCATTTTCTTGATGTGCACACTCTAATTTCTGGAAGTCCCAAAAAGCAAAATATCACCCTCCCCAATTCTTTCTTTCTTTCTTTTTTTTTTTTGTGCTAGGCGGGCCTCTCGCTGTTGTGGCCTCTCCCGTTGCGGAGCACAGGCTCCGGACGCGCAGGCTCAGCGGCCACGGCTCACGGGCCCAGCCGCTCCGCGGCACGTGGGATCCTCCCGGACCGGCGCACGAACCCGCGTCCCCTGCATCGGCAGGCGGACTCTCAACCACTGCGCCACCAGGGAAGCCCCCCAATTCTTTCTGCCACTGCTCTTGATAAAAGAAAACGAAATATATTAGTTACCACCCACCAACCCAGGCTTCTAACTATACTGTGAGACTTGCTCATTAAAGCAGGTAGGGGGTGCAGAACAAGAAAGGAGGTTTTCCACTTAGCCCGTGATGGGAGTAACAAGTGTGCTCAGCCTGACACACCAGCTCCACGAGGGGAGCACCTTAAACAATCCCATCCACACCGAGTTGCTTCAAACAGGTGATATTTTAATGAGCCAACCCCGGTGCTCCCTGGATGACATGATGCCTCATGTCACACCATGAGAGGGGCGCACCACCTTTCAAAGAAAGAAGATCCCTAAAAAAGCCAGAGCGTTGACACTTGCAGATGAGTTGAATTCCCTTTGTCCTGTGGACGTGCAGGATGCTCGGAGAGCTCCAAGTGCGCGGAGCTGATTTCCGCTGTCATCAGAGCCGACCCGCACTCCCCTAGGAGCCCGCGGCCTGGCTGCTGCAGTGACAGCAGAGAGAGCCAGGCTGTGACTTGGGGTCCTCAGCTGTGCAGCACCGCAGGCCACATCCAGCCCTGACGAGGGCAGCTGGATTGCATGAATTTTTAAAGTAAAACAACGGATCTGGGGGGGGAGGGGCAGGGGGCATCTTACTCCCGCCCCGCCCCCCACCTTGTGAAATCCCTACAGAAGAAAAGCACGGACCCAGCATGTTGATTTTGGCAGAGGTACACACGGTCCCTCTGTTCGGAAGATGAGCTGACACGTGCAGATTTGCAGAGAAGCCATTCCAAAAGGTTAATTAAATATTACCATTGTTTTCTGAGCTATCAATGCAGGTTCTTTTATTCCTTCATGGGAAAGGCTTCTCCCTCCACAAAATCAGAGTTTGGATTTGCTTCCCAGACCCTTCCCCTTTTTGAAGCCTGCAAAGAGGATGACCGAGGGACCCAGAGAGAGAGAGAGAGAGAGAGAGAGAGAGAGAGAGAGATGCAGAATGCAGTTTGGAGCTGAGCAACGAGGGGCTGTTGTCGGAAATGAAGTCCCTGAAACACACTCTCAGCTGCAGCTGCGGACTGGAATCGTGTGGTTCGAGGAAGGCTCTAGAAAGGGGCCAGGAAGGAACCTCTGCTCTGCCCACCTGTATTTATTGGCTGATGTAACTGGCCACTGGAGCTGAGGAATGTTGCCAGCCTAGGGCCTTCGGTGATGCCGGGGAGGCTCAGCCTGGGGCGAGTGAGGCCTGAGGCGGGAACACAGCCCACCCTGCACTGCCTGTCTGTCCCCTACCCCCTCCAAGCCACGCTGCTTTCTCCCTGCCCAGGGCGGGGGCGTCCAGAGGTCGGCAGGACAAGACCCTCGATGCAAACGGGAGAGGGATTCCAAGATAGGCAGCGAGGGAAAATAAGACGGAGGGTCAGGGAGAGGCCGCGGTTCCTCGCCGGCAGGAAGTGCCACCCTCTGGGACCGCAGTTGGCGAGAGCCCTGAGCCGCGAGGACTGCAGCAGAGTCTGCAGGCAATCTCCCCAGACAGCCTGTCTTCCAGAGCAAGCGCGACATGTTTGCTTTGCAAAGTCAGGACGCCTCCCCGGAGGTGGGGATGCGGCAGTGAACCTACAGCGTGACGGATGGAAAACAGAGGACAGGGTGAAGACAGGTGGTGACTTGCTGGATTGGGGGGTTGCTGGCGTGGATGGGAAGAGGCAGGACGGGCGGTGCCAAGTCAGGTCACGCAGTCCTGCCCGGGACACCGGCCCCAAGTCTCTGCCCTCCCCACCTGCCCCTGTACCTGCCCTGCATCTGCAGAGGGCGGCGCCTCACGGCGGTGCTTCCACACGCAGACTCGGTCAAAGCCCACTGCCCGCAAGCTGGCTGGGCTTCCTGAATGTTTCTCGGTTCCTAATGGCTTCACTTTTAAACACAAACGGCTATGCTGTGGGGTTGTTAAAATGTAAAAATGAAAAGAAAAAGTAGGCGAAGTGCCCCGTATACAGTAAGTGCTCTTGCAAAGGAAGGGAAGAGAGGGGAAATCAGCATCAGCAGGCCGCGGGGGGAGCGGAGGAGAGCGTGGGGGCGGGGGGCCTGGATGCCTCGCCCTGTGGGGGCGTCTGTTAACAGGCCACCCTGGAGCATCCCGGGCCCGGCCTCCCTGGACGAGCTCACGCCTGTCTCTGATGGGCCTGACAGGATTCTCTTGCCGGCGGGGTCACCTTGACACGCTAGCTACCCACACCTAGGGCTGCGCCCCTGCAGGCGCGTGAGGCTTGCCGGTGACCTGTCTGGGATGGAACGTGCCACAGCCAAGGGCCACAGCTGGAGAAGTAGAAAGGTCAAGCACACACGCGTCCTTGTGAGAAGGTTGTAAGCGCTGAGATGCGGCCTCCAGAGCGAAGTGCTGGGTCTCCTGTAGGGCTGGTGTCCCCGGGACAGGGATGGCAGGAAAATGATGTCCCAGATTCAGGGACCTTGGGCTGAATTCGTTCCAACCAGGTATGCACTGGCACCGTAAGGAAATGTCGGGGGGCGTTAAAGAAGCCCACCCCCACACATACAGGCCCTGCACTTCCTGTGGCTCACACCACATCATGGGGACAGAGACCGCGAGGGTTAACAGTGAGGGCGGGTGACAGAGCACAGTGCCAGCGAGTGGGGGCGCGGCCAGGCAGCCAGAGCCACGGGAGGGAGATGGCGGAAAGGCCAACCGCGCAGAGACAGCCAGTCGAGGTAGGGCGGGCGAGGCAGACACCCACGGGGTTGTCTAGGGAACACCACACCCCCCACTGGCCAGCGGGCAGCAGCGAGGACACGCCCACTGGACACTGGTAACCGACGTGAGGGTGGACAGAGCCCCAGCTCCCTGGCTCTGAGCTGACAGTTCCAGAAGCAGACTCCTGACTAGAGTCGCCAAACTCGGCAAAGAAAGGTACCGGACGTCCTGTTAAACTTGAATCTTAGATGATCAATTAATAACTTTTTAGTATAAGTATAGCCCATGCAACTTTGGGGAGATACTTATAACTAAAAAATAATGAGTTGTTTCTCTGAAATTCTCATCTGCTTGGACATCCTCTACCTTACCTGGCATCCCTCCTCCTGACCCAAACTGGGCCCTCAAGAGAGTGCTTTCTGCAGGATGCAGATAAAAGAGAACGGAGGCTGCCTCTTTCCAGGGGCTAAAAGTTCAAGAAGTTGTCTGACACATGAAGAAGGCCAACCAACCCAGGGAGAGAAGGAGATGAGGACAGAAGTCAGCAAGAGGCCGAGACAAAGGGAACAAGATGCTGATGGAGGCCAAGTTCACGCCTCTTCCCTGCCCTTCCTGCAGGTGGTTATTCTGCTTTCTACTTGCCCATTCCTGCTCCCTGCCCACCCTGCCCTAGCCCCCAGCTCCTGGGGACAGAGGAGAAAGCAGGGGCATTGTAATTCATCAGCTCAATGGTAATAAATACAAGCAAATGTACCTTTCGCACAAGAAGGCCAGAGTTACTATGTTATATATGGTACACGGTCAAAGCCACAGTTACAAGAAGAAATACCATTTCTTACATAGACCAGACTGGGTGTTTTTCAAAAGGAAATTAATCGTCAGGATGGTGAATTGTGTTTGATTTCCAAATTTAAGGAGAATACAGCCAGTGTTGAAACATACACCTTCTCCCCAGTCAGTCCACAGAGCCAGAAGGCCCCCTGAGAACAAAGCAGGAAAGCTTACTCATAGCTCACAGATAGCTAAGTACCTAAAATTTGAATGACAAATTATTTACCACAAATAATAGGCCCTGGGTTCATATCCTACAAACCTGTAAGAAAAACACTGTCAGCACCTCCCCGCCAAAAATGGGCAAGGGGTTATTTGCAAAAGAAATACACATTTCTAATAAACATATGAAAAAAATGTTTAATTTCATTAATAAGCAAACAAATATAGACACAAACATTGAAATGGCCTTTTTAGACTGTTAAATTGGCAAATTAAGAAAAGCAGTTCCAGGGGCTTCCCTGGTGGCGCCGTGGTTAAGAATCTGCCTGCCAATGCAGGGGACGCGGGTTCGATCCCTGGTCCGGGAAGATCCCATGTGCTGTGGAGCAACTAGGCCCATGCACCACAACTACTGAGCCTGCGCTCTGGAGCCCACAAGCCACAACTACTGAGCCCACGTGCCGCAACTGCTGAAGCCCGCGCGCCTGGAGCCTGTGCTCCGCAGCAGGAGAGGCTGCTGCCATGAGAGGCCGGTGCACCGCAACGAAGAGTAGCCCCTGCTCACCGCAACTGGAGAAAGCCCGCGCGCAGCAACAAAGATCCAACTCAGACAAAAATAAATAAATAAATAAAACTTATTTTAAAAAACAAGAAAAGCAGTTCTTGACTCACAGACTTAGAGAACAAATTTACAGTTACCGGGGGGAAGGATGGGGGAAGGGCCAGACTGGGAGTTTGGGATTGACATGTACACTCGGCTATATTTAAAATAGATAACCAACAAGGACCTACTGTAGAGCACAGGGAACTCTGCTCAATACTCAATAACCTAAATGAGAAAAGAATTTGAAAAAGAATAGATAACATGTACATGTATAACGGAATCACTTTGCTGTACACCTGAAACTAACACAACGTTGTTAATCAACTCTATTTCAATATAAAATAAAAATTTAGGGCTTCCCTGGTGGCGCAGTGGTTGCGAGTCCGCCTGCCGATGCAGGGAACACGGGTTCGTGCCCCGGTCCGGGAAGATCCCACATGCCGCGGAGCGGCTGGGCCCGTGAGCCGTGGCCGCTGAGCCTGCGCGTCCGGAGCCTGTGCTCCGCAACGGGAGAGGCCACCGCGGTGAGAGGCCGGCGTACCACACAAAAAAAGAAAAATTTAAAGAAAGGTAGTTCTACTGAATGCAGCCCAGGGTACAATGGTGTGAGCATTCTTTTGCACGAATCTTGTGTCCCTAACATAGAAAGAACTTCTGCAAAATAATAAATGAAAAGGAACCCAGGAGAAAAACAGGCAAGGGACTGAACAGGCAATTCACAGAAGAGTTACACGTGGTCACGACAGATGAGAGAGATTTCAGTATAGATGGTGATTTTGATTTAGGATAGCACTCGTCCTCACAATCAGAGAAGGTCAGGATAAAACACGACACCAGCTCTTGGCCTATGACGTCATAAGTACTGATAACTTCTACTCCTGGGCAGGACATTGGGAAATAGCCAGTCTCACACACTAGTGGTAGGCGTCAACATTCCTACAGCATTTTTAAGGGATAATTCCACAGTATCTATTTAAAGCACCCTAAAATCTCTGACAGCTCTGTTTCTTCCTTGAAGATATTGCTTACTCTCCTCCTTGTAAAAGGAAATTCCCAATGCTCAGGAAATAATAATTACTCCGTGGGCGTCCCCCCCAAACACATGTTTTACATTTTCAAACAATGGAGTTATTTTCCCTGGGTTCTGATCCATTTTCTCTCTATTCCGGGCATTCTTTGATGAATCATGTCTCATTCTTTAACATTCCATTAAGAAGGCGGTGGCCCATGTGGGCACAGTACTATTCTTAAAAAGCAAAGCATAAATGCCGAGCAGTGTAACAGAGTCATGACGTTTTCAGCAAAGATGGGGAAACAGTGATTGTGTTGAGTGGGTGAGGATCTCCTACACCTCTAAGCACCTTCCCTCCTTCAAGATTTCCTTCGTTCAGGGCAGGAGTCCCTGAGCCTGGAATCCTGCCCCGTCCCATCTCGTCAAGCTGGCTCCGGAAATCACTCTACCAGCTCCTGAGACCTCGCTCCCTCCACAAGCCCCCGCGGCCGAGAGCAGTGACCCCTGCAGCTGCCAACCTGTGTGGAGCCACCGCGGCTCCCTGTCTCCCCCACCCCCCGCCCCATTGTCTGGACTAAACAGCAGCATCCCGGCCACTAAATGGCTGCAGCATCCTCCACGTCCTTTTCTCTGCCCGTCTGCAGCCAGAGAAGCCAGAGCCCGAGTTTATCAACATGCTTTGCTTAGATCAGCAACCCGGGAAGCTGCGGAGTGACATTTGTATTCTCCGAGCTCACCTTGCAGGGCGTTGCCAAGGACCGGAGTCCTGTGGGTCGGTACACTAGGCTCGCGTTTATGGTCACGTTGAGGCTTCTTGAACCTCTCTGTGCCTGTCTCAGTGTCCCTGGGATAGAGTAATGCTGACTTAAACTGGCAAGATCCGAAAATCAAACGAATGACAGTGACTTTAGTGAAACGGAGGTCTGGCTTTCCTTTAAATGCTTAGGACACCGCTAACAAGTGGATCTGAATATTCGGATCTACCCTCCTGCAATTATATTTTCCTCTTCTGTGATTCAGCGTCGCTGTAATTGAACTGAATTCCACAAGACTAGAAATCTGGTATCTAGGACTATAAAACACCTTCAGTTGGTCAAATATTTAGGAAGTTTCCTTTTAAGTCCTTTTTCAGATTTTGTCTCTATCCACTGTTAAAACGAATTTCACACCCATTTCCCCCTCTTACCTTTGGGAAAGATGCTTTTACAGCCTCCTCTTAATGTCAAAACAAAAGATCTCTTCTACTTCTTAGAATCTTGAGATCCTTTTCTGGTAAAGAGGAAAACAAATGTGCTCTAATTAAGGCAATCGGGGAAGTATTGGATCACTGCAGACCAGAACTAACCCTCTTTAACTTCCATGAACCGGTAGCTCAAATATTAATAGACAACGTGAAACAAGAAAATGCCAGGAATCACACCATTTTTCACTCGTTTACCCTGAATGTTTTTCTAAAGAGTTGTGTGCATTTTTGTAAGCCACAATTTGAATGATGTACAGTTTAGGGTGAGATACAAAGAGATAAGTTTACAAGATCATATAAAATTATATTCTGGAGTCAACAGTGCTACTGTAGAGCAGAGGATTTTTCTTCCTTTCCCGTCCTCTGTCAGGAAACAAGAGAAACAGAACAAGATCAGGGTCTAAATCTCTGGTTCATGTGAGTAACGTTTTCTTACTTCACGTAGGCACTGACAAAAAGACCCCAAGGAGGACAAACAACAATAGATAATAAATTATAGATGCTAGAAAATTGAAGGACACTATGCTTCAGCATTTCTGCCTTCTAATCAACCGGGAGGGATGAGATGTCCTCCTTCATCTGTCTGCTTACAGACCGTTTGTTCATTCACACCCACTGTGTTGTGGGTCACCTGCACAGGACCTCAGCAGGCAGACTGTAAAAGCAGGTGAGCAGCCGCTGACTGCTGAACCCCGCCTCCCTCCCCCTCCGGCCATCTGATTTGGTCCAAGGGCATCCTTGAGAGCGCAGAGAGATGAGGAATGAGGCTCCTCTCGGTGGTGGGACGGTGGGGGGAGGCGTGAAGACTCACAGGTCCCAGCCTCTGCAGAACCTTTGTCGGCATCGAGGTCTCCATCCGTGGCCCCCTCCCACACCAAGCATACAATCCCTTCCCCAAATCCAGGAGATCAGCAATAATTGATTTGGCTTCTGGCCCGTCCCCTTCTGGGGCAAAAGCAACAGTACAGTTCACTAGCTCTTTCTGATGTCTCCCTGCCCTCCTTTAAAGAGAACCCTCGTGTCTGATTAAAATCGGTCACGCGCCGGTCCTGGAGTGGAGAGGTGCTATTTATTTCTGTCAAGTTCTGCTTGGAAGGTTTGAGGCTTCCTCCTACCAGACATTTTACTAGTAAACAGAAAAGTTACCCATATTGTCATGCTTGCCCTGACCTGCAAGCTAGTGAACAATAAATCTTAATTACAGTTAAATGCCAAAATCTGCAAAGAATGAGGCAGCACTAGTCAACTGTGAATTGGCTTGGGTGCAGCTGCAGGAATACATAAATTAGTTTGTGATTTGTTTGTGCCAGAACCATCAGTTGAGGCTGGTTCTTAAAAGCATTTCCAGTATCAGTGGACACTCGGGCATTCATCCTATCGCCATGTCAAATACAGGTGGCATCTGGGAAGTTTTATCTTAAAGGACCTTCAGCATTATGCTTGGGTTAATAAGAAAGCGCTGTTTCTAAACATCTCGGCAGTTTTCCAAAATAGCGCTCAGTCTCCTGACATCTGCTCCATCCATACTTGTTACCTTTGGATTTGTTCAGGGAGCCGCTGAATAACCTTTTTGTTAGCAATCTCTTTTTTTGCACCGTGCAGGGCTGCTGGAGTGCAGGCAGGCATCCATGCAGGGGCCTTTCTTTCCTTTTTTTTTTTTCCTGCTGCTGCAAAGCTCATGAGCTCCTTGCTCTTCAAGCGTTTGCTTGTCATCATGTTAAATAAAGCCACCCTGTTGTCCCCTGGCCTGGGTCCTCATGACATATTGTCACCTATATGCAAGAATTAGAAAGATGATTGCCCACATAACTCTGTTCAATGGCTTCAGGCTGTTCTATCAATTTTGAGACTGACAGGAGGTCGGAGATGGAACGGAAGAAAGAATGGAGTTGGGGCTGCTCCGTGCTTGGTCCCATGAATCAATCTGCAATCTACTCATATTATTCTAGACGCAGATCCTGTTCTCATTGGGAGTCAATCATCTGCTAGATGCTCCTACCGGCAGGTTCCTAATAATAAGGTAGGCCCTGGTTCCCCCGAGCCTCTGAAATCAGCAGAGGGTAATGGCAGGCCCGGGGTGCGATGCTATTTCCCTAAAGAGGAGGTGGATACGTAAGTGGGTAAAAGGGAAGTAGAAAAACCCTTTCCCGACAGAGCTGGCGGGAAGAGAGTTGCAAAACAGGCCGCTTTCTGTTGCATTTTTAAGAAAAGTGTAAGACGGAGCATTATTCCGTACTTAGATGGAGACGTCGATTTCACCCGGGATTCCCTGCGCGGAGACGCCCCCCTTCCTGCCCTCGGCCGCCTGCTCCCGGCATCCCGGCGGCCCCCGCGCCTCTCCGGGCTCTTCCCGGCTCTTGCAGGGCCCCATCCTGTCACCAGCGGTCCCGCTTCCTGCTTGTGTTGCCGCGCTGCTGCTTCCTGGCCGCCATCCGGAGCCGCCCTTCTGCCGCGTCCCCGCCCCGGGACTGGCTCTCTTCCCAGCTCTCTCTCGTGCTGGCAAATCTGTCTCCCTCCGTCTCGGTCTAAACCCCACGTTTTTAAAGGACCCGTCCTGGTGCTGGAGTCCTTGCCGCCAAGCCCCGCGGGCTGAGGGCCGGCCTCTCCCACGTGCTCCGATCCTCTGCAGACCTTTATCCGAAGGGCTGGTTCAAAGCATTTTTGCATTTGCTACCTCACCTGCCCTTTTGCATTCTCTTGAGGAGGGGCCGAGGGTGGTTTCCCGCTTGTATTGACTGAGAAAGAGGCCCAGAGAGACTGAGGGTTGACTTGGTCCTGAAGAAGAGTGGGGGGGGGGGGGGGCGGTGATTAGCAGTCTGCTCACCCGGCTGCAGGCTGCTAGCCTGACAGCGTCCACCCCCGTCCAGTTTGTACTGCAGGCCAAGCCTTTCCCAGGCCTCCTGGCATTTTAATCTCCCGTAGGCGTCACTGGCTTTATTTTAAACCTTGGAAACCAGGGTCACAGAAGTTATCACCTTGCCCAGGGTCATACAGCTGGCAGCACACTGCCTGACTCAAATCTTCCCTCTGCAGGTCCCGTGTGCTTCCCCCAGCGGCACCCGTGTCTCCTCCAGGGCTCTGCCCAAATGCCCCCCCACAGGTGATGAATCTTCCTTAGACTGTTCAGTCCCAGATAGAACTCTCTGCCCCTTCACCCTTCTTTATTTATCTTTGGAGCATTTATCACTACCCAGTAAGTATTATATACCAATACCCAATAATCATTATATATATAAAATAAGTATTTTATTTTTTTATTATTAAAAAAATTTTTTTTTTCCTGTCTAGCTGTTGCTAGCATGTGTCAGGAAGTTTGACTGTTTTGATCACTGCTGTATCCTCCCGGTCATTGGCAGGCATTTAATAAATATCTGTGGAAGGAAGGAAGGAAGGAAGGAAGGAAGGAAGGAAGGAAGGAAGGGAGGGAGGGAGGGAGGAGGGGGGAGGGAGTGGGGAGGGAGGGAGGAGGGAGCGGGGAGGGAGGGAGGAGGGAGCGGGGAGGGAGGGAGGGGGTGCAATGCTTTCCAGCTTGAAGCTAAATCAGTCATAATGTTTGGCCAGGTTGCCAGAAAAGTCAGGCAGCAATCCCATCTACATATGGAGAACTCGGGCATGAGGTGGACGTGTTCAGGAGTCTACCATAAACCACTGGTCGATCTAGGACTAAACCATCAAATTCTGGACCAACAGACTAAGCTATCGTCAGTTATCCTAGCAGTGGCTTCCTGCAAGAAGCAACAGGATTTTAATAGGCAAAGACGGTGTGAAGGGAAAATGCCCTGGATGAAGGGGGTGACAGCGGCCCTGCAGTGGAGCACAGGAAATGCGAAGGGTGGGGAGAGAGGCTGGATGAGTTTGGCTGGAGTATGAGGTCCATGCCCAGGAGTTGCAGAAGATAAGGCTGCAAAGGAATTAGGGGGTAGAATACCAGTCGAAAGAGTTTGCACTTAATATAAAAGACAAAGGCAGTGAATGGTCAATGGGGTGGCACTCTGCAATGCGAATGAGATGTTTAAGATTTGATTCAAATGTAACTAGTGTAAAGTCAACTCTGAAACCTGATGTTTGATTCAGTTATTGGCAATGTTTAAGGTATGTTTGGACAACCTGGTTTGTGAATCTTCTCTTACAAACGTAATCTATGAAAGCTAAGCGCAGATGAAGTGTATCTGATAAAATTTAACTTTAAAATTGAGATGGGCTGTAACTCTGCAACACACACTGGATTGGCAGCTCAGAACAAAGACAAGGACACAAAATATCCTCATTCTGATGTGGGCCACACTTTGTGACCATAATATCTTGCATTTCTTGGGTTACGTTAAAATGTTATGAAAATGAAGACAAAAAAAGGCAAAGAGGAGCCATTGAAGGTCTTTGAGCTGGGCTGCTACCTGATTAAAGATGCATTAAAATAATAATAATTAATAAGAAGAATAATTTTGAGGAAGTGTGTGAGGCAGGTTGCAAGGAGAGTCTAGAGACAGGACAATCCACTGGGAGGTTCTTTAACGGCTACAGCCGAAAAATCCTGAGTCAGAGGCTCAGAGAGACACACTTTACGTTCCAAACACGGCTCAGGAGTAGACTGCCTGTTCTCAGGGATGTCCCCACCGGGCTCACACTAAGCCTCACTCACTCCCCCAGTACTTCAGAGTCAGGAAAGTTCTGGGCTCTATTGGGAGGGGTCAGTTACTGTGAAGGGTCACCCCGAAGGGTCCTGGACCAACCCTGACCCCTGGTTTGACTTGGAGGCAACCTGAGAAACATTGTTATTGCATCTCGGGCTGGAATTTACCATTGGAAATGCAGCCTTTATCACTGGTACAAGGAGAACTGTTTTGCATTTGATGACATTTTCGAAATGGTGTGAAAAAACCTTGACATTTTTATTAGAAAATCTATAAAAGCCCAAACAAATGGTTTCATGCTGCTTCGCCTCATTCTTCATATGTTCATCGGCAAATCCATCTTCCCTCCTACTCCCCTTGCACCCAGCAGCGGCGACGTCCTGCCTGGGAACAAAAGGGCCTCTCGGAGAAGCCATTTCAACCTCGGTTGTCCTGTGCCTCTCAACTCTTACCCCTTAAATCAACTACAATCATCCCATTTTCGCTGGGCCCCTTCCTGGAAGGCTAAACAGTGCTGTCACCTCCTTCCAGAGCCTCTTCCTGTACCTCTCGTGACACTGAATTAGAGAAGCTTGACCCCCCCTCTCTTGAGTTGGACATGGGGCTCTCCTTCTCTGGACTCTCTGACACGCGATTCCTCTTCCCGTCTGGACCAAATAATTGGATTCAGAGCGAATCAGGGAAGGCTTTCTCTCCTGAGAAAAAATGATACGCCCCTCTCTTAGATTACCATTTTGGATAAAGGTCTCATCCACCCTAAATTTCAACTCTGCCTCGCTGTCAACTGCACCCCACTTCAGTTGGGTGCCCGGCTGTACCCCACAGGTGACATCATGTGTCTGCGACCTCCTGCCTCTGCCTTTAGGCTTCCTACAACGAAGTGCGGTTTGACTCTCTCTCACCGTCTCCCCCGTGGGGGGTTCTCCCCTGCCCCCCTCCTCCTGGCCCTGTCTCCCACTCACCGGGCTGACACTGGACTCTTCAGCACGGGTATCACTGCTCATCCATTGGACCCTATCACTCTTCCTGCATCCTCAAGTGAGTCTGGTGTCTCTGCCAACACCATCACCATCTGGTTCTTTCTTGATTCTCCACCTGGCTCCCTCCTGCTTCCTTTGATTAATCAGCTTCTCTCTATGTTCTGTTCTGTACTCCCCTATTTCTTTCTTTCTTTAACCAAATTTGTTGAACCAAGCAATGGCTGGCCAAGGAGGGGGTGAGCATGAGTTTTGCCTTACAAGGTGTTCATGTTTTCATTTAATGCTCACACCATCCTTATGGAGGAGAGAGGACGGAGGTTATCGGCTCTGTTTTCAAGAGGGTAAAATGGAGGCTCGGAGAGGGTAAATCCCTTTCCTAAGGCTCCCCCCGGCCCATAAAGGGCAGAGGTGAGACCCGGGTCTTCCGCCCCCAAATCACAATGCCTCTCTGCAAAACCCCACGGTTTCACTTCCTCATTGCCGCTCTTCTGCGCTCTCGTTTCTGATTTCTGGCCTCTCCCACCTCTCGTCCCTTCTCTGCTCGGCCCGGCTTCCCCCACGTGGCTTCCTCTCCTCTTCACCCTCTGCCCCGGGTTCCTCTTGCACAGCAACTGCCGGCCAACAGCCTCACGCACTGAGCTGAAATGGACAGATCAGCCAGAGGTCCTGGGTCATCCGAGAGCCCACACCCTGTTTGGCTACAAGCCCTTTAGAGTAGGAGGATTTTGCTCTGAAACGCTGCCACTGGCTGTCCCCCACCTGCTCTCCACCCTCCCGCTGTCCTGTCACCTCCATCTCACAAACACCCATCACACCCCGGGATACTGGCCGCTGGATGGCAGGACTGTCCCCTGTGTTCCCAAATCACCTCAGGCTGTAGCACCGTGGGGGCTCATCTGTGTTTTTTTTCATCCTTATTGTGATTCATAGGACCCTCTGGGAGCAAACAGATACCAGGGTGAGGGCTGACAGAAAAGGAAGACCCAGCTGGCAGATCCTCCGGCCACACAAGTGACTGACTACCTGTGCCAGCTTAACTGCCTGACAGTCAACAAACCTGTACTACGGGTAAAGGGGACGTCTGCCCAAAAAAGAAAAAAAAAAAGTCTGCTTTGTTGTGGGTTTCTTCTTTTCAAACCAAGACTTTTGGGGGTCCTGTTTACTGACTCCCCTCCAAGACCAGGATCAGACCCAAATAGAAGTGCGGGGACAGTAAATAGAATTACTGTGACACCTCAAGCCTGGCAGGAATTCTTTTTGTCCCTTGATCCATCATCTCCTGTGCCACCAAGTGTGACAGCAGCCAAACCAGGCAGGCCTGAAAAGCCGCAGACAAGAAGTGGTGCCCCGTCCCCGTCCTTCACCCCAGGGGCCAGCGCCACAAGGGCAGGCTCTCACAGCACGCGGCACTTTGGTTGGGTGTCCTGGTATTGCCCTGCAGCTGTGGAATCAAAGTCAAATAAGGTCACTGAACAAGGCTGAGGTGTTCCAGCTTGAAGATGATACCAGGATGCGTGGGAAGCAGGTAGGGAGTGGGTGGGGACCAGCCAGCCCTCCCGGAGTGACATGGCACCTCTCTGCCTGTCCTCTCAAATCCTTGCCAACTAAGGCCTCAGCACGGCCAGCAAAAGAGTGGGACTTGCCCCCGTCCTCCTCATGTCTTTTGTCCTCCCTGACAGAGCGCTCAACTAGGAGTCCACTGTATCGGCGGTCCCCAAAATTTCTGGCACCAGGGACCGGTTTTGTGTAAGGCAGTTTTTCCACGGATGGCGGGCGGGGTTGGGCGGGGGAGTGGTGCCGGCGGTGGGGAGCCGTGGGGAGCCTCACGTGGACGTTCGCTCGCCAGCCCGCCACTCGCCTCCTGCTCTGCTGGCCGGTGCCTGACAGCCGTGGACCAGTACTGGTCCGAGACCCAGGGGCTGGGGGACCCCTGCACTATATGGATTCTCTCTGACTGGAAATGATGCAAAAGCACAAATGCTCATCGCCTCAGCTTGGTTTTTGGTTTGGGTTTCTGGCCAAGCTGCGCGGCTTGTGGGATCTTAGTTCCCCGATCAGGGACCGAACCCGAGCCCTTGGCAGTGAAAGCGCCGAGTCCTAACCACTGGACCACCAGGGAATTCCCTATCAGCTTGCTTTAAAAAGAAGATCATGCCTCCCTTCCATCCCCTTCCCAACCTTCCCGCCATCCTACACACACTCACACTCACACACTCACACTCACACACACCCAGAAACACCTGAGGGTTGGTAAGAATCCTGAGAACGCTGTGAGCTCCTTTCCATGAACTCGGCATAAATATTAGAACGTCTTTTGACCCTGGCCACCTGGCTATTTAAAGTGATCCTATACTATTTAAAAGGAAAAAATCTTAGGCTCTTTTCAGCGAAAGAAGAGAGAGCTTGGTAGCAGCTTGAGTGAGGTGACAGCCTCCCCTTTCCTTGGTGGCACAGTTTACACAGAAGGAAGAGAGCGGCTGGGCCAGGCAAGGCACGACAGGTACCTGGTCCCTTCCCAGCTCGGTAGCCGGGGGCGTCTCCCCAACGGCAATGTGGGAAAGTTGACAACGGATGGAGACTAGAAAAACTTGGGATCTGCCACCCTCCTCCCCATTTGATTTTATTCTAACCAGCACAGATTTAGTACACGTACACTGTATATGTATGTATATATGTACCTACACGTACACTGTATATGTATGTATGCATAATATATTATATATGTATAATATACATGTATATATGTATAATATATTATACATACACTGTATATTATAATATACATATATTTAAATATATAAATATATCAAATGCATACATATTTGCGTTCATTTATGTGCTGCACAGATTGTTTGCTTGTTGTGAGCCCGTGCTCTAGACACTGAGGGTGTCCTACTGCCCTGCCGGTCTGTATCTTAGGCAAGGATGTCCCACGATTGTTTCTAGATGCTGACTTCAGTAGCTCCCAGGATTCCCCGCATGTCCGTCCGCTCCCTGAAAGCTCTCTGAGGGCTTCTTGTCCTTAGAGCGCCCCGAGTCTTCACTCTTCCCTGGCAAGCCACCTGACCTCTCTGCGCTACAGCTGTGGTCACCCTCCCCCAAATCCATCCATCAAGAGTATTCAAAATTGCAACCAGAAATTTTTTTTTTCCCCAAAATCTAGAATTAAAATTTTCTTTCCTTCAAACCTCCATTTAGGTTTCGTGCTTCATTTTTTTTCCCCCCTCCAATTCATTATCTATGCTCTTGGAATAGACAGGGCTGTGCACGAGAGAGAAAATGTCTACCTTTATTTCGTCATTTAGCCCCGTTAGCTGAGGCTGCCCCCCTCCGTGCTGTGCCCCTTGAACACTTATAATTGCTGTTAAACAGAAGAGCAGAGGAGGGCAGAACAAAGGGGCCTTCGCGAGTCAAAGGTTGCAGACAAACAGCCCATGGGCTTGAAAGCCTCTGCCTGCTCCTCCTCAGAAGAAGGGGGGGGGGGGTGCCAACCGGCAGGCCTTGCCCACAGCCATGAACCCTGGCCGGAGGGACATTGTGAGTGACAGAGAACCACCAGAGCACCGCTCAGGGGAATCCATAACTGGCGACGGCATTTGTAGGATGCAGGAACGTGGGGCCAGGAAGAGAGAAAAGCGAGAGGAAAGGCCCAGAGCCAGAGCTGTTGCTGGTCTGACCTGGGACAGAGGCGAGGACAGAGGGAGAGTTTTCAAAAGACCTTTTCACTTTTCTCATCTTTGGAACCAAGTAGCTCTCTCTCCTTTTTTCTTTATATTTTTAGTGGTTGTTACTGGTGTTCTTGACTTGCTTTTGTGTTAACTGAAGAAACACCAAAAGGCTATCTTGTGAAGATACCGCAAGCAGCCCCATCGGCTCAGGACAGATTGTCCTTCGTTCTTAAGATGACAATTGTGAACCTGTGCCTCCAGTGACACAGGGCATGTGACCAGTAAGACAACAGTTGGATGATGTCCTGAAACCCCGAACAATATGTAGCTGGAGGAGACTCACCAAGTCCGCTTTTGATTCAGCAGCATTGCAGCCAAAATTGTTCTCAGCTCTGCCCTCCTTTGCCCCTCGCCAGTGGTGGTACAGCAGGCATGGGATGTGAGGGAGCTGGGCCTGAAACAGAAGGAAACAAAGTCTGATTGCCAGTTCAGCCCATTCAGAGCTGCAGTAATAACCGCTCATGGACCATAGCTTATCTTATCCCAGAGAAATACAGGGCAGCAACACGCAGAAACACATTTTTTTCTTTTTTATATTGAAATATAGTTGCTGTACAATATTATATGTTACAGATGTACAATATAGCGATTCACAATTTTTAAAGATTATACTCCATTCATAGTCATTATAAAATATTGGCTCTATTCCTCGTGTTGTACGATACATCCTTGTAGCTTATTTTATACCTAATAGTTTGCACCTCTTAATCCCCTACCCCTATCTTGCCCCTCCCCCTTCCCTCTCCCCACTGGTAACCGCTAGTATGTTCTCTGCATCTGTGAGTCTGCTTCTCTTTTGTTATACTCACTACTTTGTTGTATTTTTTAGAGTCCACATATAAGTGATATCATACAGTATTTGTCTTTCTCTGTCTTATTTCACTTAGCATAACTCCCTCCAAGTCCGTCCATGTTGCTGCAGGTGGCAAAATTTCGTTCTTTTTTATGGCCGAGTACTATTCCATTATATATGTATATAAATACCACATCTTCTTTATCCATTTCTCTGTTGGTGGATGCTTAGGTTGCTTCCATATCTTGGCAATTGTAAATAATGCTGCCATGAACGTTGGGGTCTATGTATCTTTTCAAATCAGTGTTTTTGTTTTTTTCAGATATATCCAGGAGTGGAATTGCTGGGTCATGTGGTGGTTCCATTTTTTGTTTTTTCGTTTTCTGAGAAACCTCTATTCTATTTTCCATAGTAGCTGCACCAGTTTACATCCCCACCAGCAGTACACAAGGTTCCCTTTACTCCACATCCTCACCAGCACTCGTTATTTGTGTTCTTTTTGACGACAGCTATTCTGAAAATGTCAACAAATTGAACCAGCACTGATCAAGTGCCTGCTTTATCCAAGTTTTAATATACAATTTTTCATTTAGCTTTCTGTTATGGGCTGAACTGTGCCCCCCACCCCCACCCCAAATTCATGTGTTGAAGTCCTAACCCCCAGTTCCTCAAAATGGGACTCTATTTGGAGACTGGGTCTTTAAAGAGGTAGTTAAGGTAAGATAAGGTTGTAGTGGGTGGATCCGAATCCAATCTGACTGGTGTCCTTATAAGAAGAAGAGATCAGGGTACAGATCAAGGAAAGACTGTGTTTAGACACAGGGAGAAGACGGCCGCCCACCAGCCAGAGAGAGAGGCCTCAGGAGAAACCAACCCTGCAGACACCTTGATCTCGGACTTCCAGCCTTCAGAACTGTGAGAGAATAGCTTTCTGTTGTTTCCGCCTCCAGTCTGTGGTATTTTGCAGCCCGAGCAGACTAGCACACCTTCTCAACAGCCTGTACACTCAGAATAGAAGTGAGGATATGAGAGCTCAGTGATAGAAAGTAACTTGCTCAGAATCAAAATTGTGAGGGGGCAAAGCAGGCATGAAAAGGCATCCTCTGTCTTCAGCTCAGGAGCCTTGAACAGACAGTGGAGTTTGCAGCTCCTGAAGACAGGAGAAGCGCTGGGCAAGAACGTCCCCTCCTACGGATTGAACCCGTAACCACCCACCCTGGGCAGCTCTAGAGAAATCACTGACGTGGAGGTCCGGGAGGGGCTGCAGTGAGGCTGGCCTGTCTCCTGCCACTCGGGGGAACGAAGCCCTGAGCAGCTGCACGGGCAGCTCCTTCCCCAGGGCCCCACGTGTGTCACACCAGGGGATCCTCATTGCGTCCCGTGAGCTCGGGACGCCTGTCACTGCCATTTTACACCTGAGAAGCCCGGGGTGCGGGCTGAAGTCATGGCCCAGAGTGCCCGGCCAGCGGGCACTGCTGAACGAAATTCTGCCCAGGCTGTCACTGTACGGAACCGCTCTCGAGCCTGGGGTCCAGGGGTAGACGTCCATGCTTGGAACTACATAGAAACGAAGCAAAGGCCATTCCAAACTGACTGTATGTTAACTAAATGGGAAAAGAGTCTGTCGCTTGGGGAGATGCTCTAAGTCCTTCTTCCTAACTCCAGAAGGTCCATAAGGGGCTGAGGACCAAACAGTGCTTTGGGCTTCCGCCTACCCACAATTCAATGGGACTGTTGTTATTTTTACATGAAATTTAAGGGAAATTGCTTAAAGAAAGCAAAATCCCCATAGCTTTCCAGATGTTAGGAGTCTTCTTAGCCCCTCACGACACCCTTGTGAGGGAGATGAGAAGGTTATTTTTGTAATGCTCACCCATCTTTCCTTCTCCCAAGGGTGAAAATGAGGCTCAAGGAAGAAAAGGACGTGCTCACAATCCCAGCGGTGACCGGGCTCCCCCACGGGGTTTCGAGAACCTTCCATGACCTTCCCTAACTCCACCCCCGCCACCTCCCATCAGCTGCTGCAGTTTCTGTGAACCACTCCCCACGTCCACCTCCTGGTTCCCCCAAGGTTGTGGGCCTGAGCTCTTGGTGCCATGGCTTTCTCTTCTCAGTTCATCTGGTTCATCTAAGGCTAATAAGACCTTTAGTCTGTCTTAAATCTCTAGACTTTCAGAATTTTCAGAAAAAGTAAGTTCACTCAAAAAAAAAAAAAATATGTCCGTAAAGATCTCCATGAAAGTTTTTGTGCAGTTGCTAGAGGTTTGCAAACCTCCAAAACCACCTGGCCAACACCCCCTGCCTTAGGTGTTCTCCTCTCCTTCTCTAATAAGTCTTTTCTCTTCATCCATTTTTTCCCCCATAGCTTTCCTCTCTCGGGTGCCCTCCATTACATTGATTCAAAGAAGACCTCTGCTTCAGAAAGTGTTCTTTGGGTCACTTCTTGTGGTGCTGTTTTATGCCACTTCCTGTCTGCTCCTTCTAGCACTTTCTCTCCACCTTCCTTTCTCACAGAAATGCTATCTTCTCTTGCACGCTACACATCCTACACATGCAGGCTGACCGTGCCTTTATTTTCTACAACTGTGGCCCCTGAAATTAAATATTCTGTATTCAACTCCCACTAGACAGGAGGCTTGGAAACAGGTGACGGAACACGGGAGACCATGAGACGTAGTCGTGCTCTCGTAGAGTTTACAGGTGAGTATAAAAGGTGAAAGCAGACAATTACTTACAAATTAGACACATTTCCTTACCAAAATAGAGACATATGGGACTAAAGCAAGTTACTGAATGAGCTGCCCGAGGATGCGGCGTCCCAGGGAAACCTGAATGGTCAGGGCTTGGTCAGGCCAGGAGGGGGAGGGCGAACCAGAGCAAAGAGCTTGTTGGCTTTTCGCGTCAGAGCCCGGCTGAGCTGGGAGCCTGCACAATCCGTGCGACAGGCGTGAATCAGGTGAGAGGATGCAGAAGCCACATTGTGCCCGTGCTGAAAAGCCACCAAAAGGACTATGCACTATATACCAAGGATAATAGGACCAGACAAAGTTTTGTTTGTTTGTTTGTTTTGTTTGTTTAACTTTTCTTCTTCTTCTTCTTTTTTGGCCACGCTGTGTGGCTTGCAGGATCTTAGTTCCCCGGCCAGGGATTGAACCCAGACCTCGGCAGTGAAAGCGCCGAGTCCTAACCACTGGACCGCCAGGGAATTCCCAAAGGGTTTGTAATAGAGGAAAAACATGGTCTGATATGGAGGAGGAGCTGAGAGCTTATTTTACCTTTTATTTAAAATTTTTGATATGCAATACCTTCACATGTTTTCAAACACCAGAAAGCATGAGAAGGTGTTCAGTAAAAGCTCCTCCCTTTTCCCTCATTTGCTTCTCTCCTAAACAGGTATCGATTTTTTATAGTCTCTTAAGTGTCCTTCCTGACTTTTTCTATACTCACACATAATCAAATAAAACTAGCAATTCTTCTTTTTCTCTTTACATGTTCAAAAAGTAGCATACCATGCCCAGTGCTCTGTACCTTGAATTTTTCTGTGATAGCTTTTGACTGTTTTGCATATTGTCGATTTAGCTCTTAGTGTTAGTATGAGTACGAGTATTAATATTAGTATTAGTATCAGTTATCTTTTCACAAATGTAAGTTTCTCCTCCCCGACCAGATGGTTCTAAGAGGCAGAAGCTGGGTCTTATTCAATTTTGTATGAGGTAGGCGTTCGTTAAAAAAAATCTGTTGAATTGAAGTAGGTGAAGAAAGAGTATCTTTGTCAAATAAATCAGTTACTATTGAAAAACACAAGCGCTTCACCTGGCCTATTCGCTTGAATTTTTACTTTTACTTATAGGCTACTTTCCCAACAGTCACAAAGGTAGACAGAATACATAATGAACCCACCTCGCCATTCCCCAGCTTCAACAATTACCAACATTTTGACGATCTTGGTTCTCATCTATGCACACCACCCATCCACTTTGGGGAAGGAGAGGGCTGCAGTATTTTAAAACAAAGACATCATGTCACTTCCTCTGTAAATACCCGAGAATTCACCTCTAACCGATACAGCCTTCGCGTCACGAACATAAGGGTGTGCAGACAACATTAACGGTAGTTCTTCAGCTAAGATCCACACCATGGTCAGATTTCCCTGATTTTCTCCAGAAGGTCTGTATACACTTGGCTTGCTGGAATCAGGAGTCACACTCGGCCCACAGATAATACTTGGTCATTGTGTTGATAGTTCTTACAGCTCTTTGATTGCATCACAATCCCCTCTCCTCCCTGTTCGGTCTCTTTCATGCCATTGATTTGTTAGAGAAACCAGGTCATTCGTCCTGCTCTGGGTCCCACATTCTGCATTTGGCTGATTGCTTCTTTGCGGTCATATAACTTATTTTCTGTCCCCCGTATTTTCCTGGAAACTGGCGAGAGTTGTGTTTTGAAAATGTAATCCAAGCTGCTGTGAGGAGGACTGATTGGAGGTGAGAGAGTGGACAGTGAGAGGCCGTGCTGTCCCCCGGGCAGGAAAGAAGGGTTCCCTACATGACAGCGGTGGCACATAGCTCCGGGGGTGCGAGGACAGAGAAACGGGGTGATTCAAGGAAAACTTAGGAGATACGCTCAACCAGACTGTTGGCTAACTGGGAAGGAGTATATGCTTCTTGACACTCTGTGAAGAGTCCGGGCCTCACCATGAGACAAACGGAAAAGTCTGTTTCTCCTGGAAACATTTACATGTTTTCTGACAATCTCCTCACAATAATCACTTAGGACAAATTTTAAGGGCATGCAAAGTTGTAGTATTATTGTTGGTATTAAATTTTATTGCTGTGGCTCTAAAATGTAAACAAAAATAATTCCTTAAGTAGTTGGAAATTGTAATGATACTCTTGGGAATCGATTTTATTGCTATGGGTATCGTAAAGCACAAAGATAATACATTTAAATTGTGGTTTTAGTATTGGGAATATATTTCATTGCTCTGGCTAGAACACAAAGAAGCAGGATCCCTAACTTTCTTCTCCCCAGCAACAGGTTTATACGAAATGACGCTGGATCTGGTGTGTAGGGAGGGTCAAAGGTCACCAGCATCACAGATCACGTGACAAGGTGATAGACCTGGGCTGATGGGAGAAGGTAGAGAGAGGCTTGACTCTTACAGGTGGCCAGGGAGCTGGAGAGACACAGGCCCGGTGAGGAGTAGGAGGGGCAGGTGGTCACATGGCCTGCGGGAGGGTCCTCTGGGAAGAATTGCTGCAAATCCCCCCCCCCACTGAGATGTCTTTGCACCCCACCCACTAGCACACGCACTGCTTCACATGCTCCCGATTTGAGTCTAGTTTTGAAAACAAGCTCTACGGACGATTTGGGTTTGGGTATTCTTGTACGGTCTTTCACTTCGCGGACACTGGCCTGCGGCTCCCTCCGTATCCATCTCAGCGGAGGGACCCCCATGCCCCTGGCCGGAAGCAGCGTAGCAGCTGCTGACTCTCCTCTCTGTCTCTCCACGGCTCATCGTCAGCCACTCGCCCTGCCGATTCTGCCTCCCCAAGTATCTTTCACATCACTTGCTGTCCCTCCACCCCATCTCGGGCTGCCATCATTTCTCACGGTGTCTTTACTGCTTCAGATCCCTCACCTTGCAGCCTATCCTCCACGCTCACCGTCATAATAACCACCGTCACTGCGCATCAGTAATGTGCGGGGACCGTGCCCAGCACCAGATACCCGCATCTCATCTGACCCTCACGACTTCCCGATGTTGCAGGGACGTGTCTTTTTCATAAATGAGGAAACTCAGTTCAGAGGTTAAACATTAAAAGACATAATAGACTTAACGTAAATCACCAGTCATAAGCAGAAAATAAATCTTAGGTCTTTTTTTTTAACATCTTTATCGGAGTATAATTGTTTTACAATGGTGTGTTAGTTTCTGCTGTAGAACAAAGTGAATCAGCTATACATATACATATATCCCCATATCCCCTCCCTCTTGCATCTCCCTCCCATCCTCCCTATCCCACCCCTCTAGGTGGACACAAAGCACCGAGCTGATCTCCCTGTGCTATGCGGCTGCTTCCCACTAGCTAGCTATTTTACATTTGGTAGTGTATATATATATGTCCATGCCACTCTCTCACTTCGTCCCAGCTTACCCTGCCCCCTCCCCGTGTCCTCAAGTCCATTCTCTACGTCTGCGTCTTTATTCCTGTCCTGCCCCTAGGTTCTTCAGAACGATTTTTTTTTTAAGATTCCATATATATGTGTCAGCATATGGTATGTGTTTTTCTCTTTCTGACTCACTTCACTCTGTATGACAATCTAGGTCCATTCACTTCACTACAAATAACTCAATTTCGTTTCTTTTTATGCCTGAGTAATATTCCATTGTATATATGTGCCACATCTTCTTTATCCATTCGGCTGTTGATGGGCATTTAGGTTGCTTCCATGTCCTGGCTATTGTAAATAGAGCTGCAATGAACATTGTGGTTCATGACTCTTTTTTGAATTATGGTTTTCTCAGGGTATATGCCCAGTAGTGGGATTGCTGGGTCGTATGGTAGTTCTATTTGTAGTTTTTTAAGGAACCTCCATACTGTTCTCCATAGTGGCTGTATCCATTTACATTCCCACCAACAGTGCAAGGGGGTCCCCTTTTCTCCACACCCTCTCCAGCATTTACCATTTATAGATTTTTTTGATGATGGCCATTCTGACCAGTGTGAGGCTTAGGTCCTTTTTTATTCTTCAATACTCCTATTGTCATTTCTTCCTCCCTCCTTCCCTCCCTTCCTTCAACAAATAAACCCCTTGGAATGAAACACAACAGCACTGCCAGTTTCTCTAGACTCATCCATCACCACAACCCTAAGTGAGGGTAGCACTCATTAACAAAGTAACTTGTGGTTCTTGGAATGCCATTTGCTCTTATCTAGAATGTAATCCCTTTCCCTTTTATTATCTCAAGCCCTATTATCCTTCCAGATTTATTTTAGACATCGTTACCAGGAAGGTTGCTTTTTTTCTGTATTATTGGAGTGTAGTTGCTTTACAATGTTGCGTTAGTTTCTGCCGTACAGCAAAGTGAATCAGCTATACGTATACATAGATCCCCTCTTTTTTGGATTTCCTTCCCGTTTAGGAGGAAGTCTACTTTTAAACTATGCATTTCCAAACACCATGAGCACAGGCGTGGACACACACGGCTGGATCGCTGGCTTCCTCCTGGCTCCTGCTGTACCCTGGGCATCTCCCTATCTTGGTGTTTCTCATACCACATTGTAACCATCCCCCTGGTCTTGGAAGCACTTCTGGACTGTAACTGGCCTGAGGGCAGGGATTGTGTCCTTTGTGTGTAAGCTCCCAGAATCTGCTACCTGAATCCCAGTTCACAGTGAGCGCTCAGTGACAGCTTGCTGAATGAATGCACAAGCAAACAAAAAGTATAAAAATACAATGAATTCAACAGTAATTATTAGAACAATGAGACATAAGCCTCTTCAGTCTCAAAGAAATTTCAGGTCATGCTTTATTTAGTTTGAGGAATTATATTCATATACTACATTTCAAATTCAATCTGCAGTTACTCACCTGTTCTCAAACACCCAACAACACGCTACCTATGAACTCAAGGCAGAACATAATTAATGGAGGATAAGCAGTCCTTTTCAGCGGCCTTCAGCGAGTGCATGGAAAAGAGCACCATAGCAACGACACAAATAAATATTGGGAGTAATGTTTACCGTGTCACAGCAAATTTGGAATGCTACAATCAGCTAAAGAAATTAGGTTTAGTAAGTTTGAATGCCCTCAAATGCCAGAATCAGCCTAACTTCTGTGAGCTTCTTGTTTGGGAGAAAACTCCTAAATTCTCAAGTTACATTGAGGCTCTTTTCTTTGCATTTGGTCCCTACTGAGGTCAGAAACTTGCAGAGTCAGAGTCTGGAATCTGAGCATATGGAAAGTACGAGAAGCCGACAGGAACCAGGCCTCTGACCAGCACCGCCCGCTTCCTGTCTCCATTTCTGTTTCCATAGAAATGACCATCAGCTCCGCAAAAATAAGTTCAGGATTCTTCCACTTTGTTTCCTTTCTTCTTCCTTTGAGATACAACCCCTCAGAGTTTTGCTAATTAGAGAAAATGGGCTTGTGGATGAAATGTGAAATGTTTGAGAAGTTAACTATCCTCCCAGTAGCAAGAGTGTGTTTCTACTCTGTCTCCCAGAGGCCTGCTCCAGTGACAGCTACCCGCCCCCATCTGGGGAAGCGCGCACCACCTCGGGATCTACCATCATCTTTCCGGTCACTTCCGGCAGTGGGATAACCTTTATGACTGAACACGTTGCAGGGGATTCACGATGGTCCCTATCAAACTGAGATGAGTGCATTCCCTAATGTCTGCTTTTATTACATTAGCCTGCGAAGATGAAATCAAAAGGACCAGGCTCAACAAACATGTCCTGTGTCGACAGTTCAATACTCTTTCTACAGTCCCTGGTGACTGCCCTGATTGCATGCTGGATAAAGGCTAAACGTGCAGCTACCTGTTAGTTTGACAAGGCTGTTCTCAAGCCAGCAGGTTGCTTAGGCTTCTTCTTCTTCTTTTTTTTTTTTTTTCCCCCACAGGAGCCCTCTAATTCCAACAAACCTACTGGATTAACAAAAAACTGAAAGTAAAATAGCACAAAATGATATCCCTGCATGAGCTACTATTCTACTTTGCAAACTACAATTACACCAGTTCCATCTAAATGGCCCCAAACATTATCTCATTAATTCAAGCCATTTCAGAACTGGTAAATATTTCCTCTTCTTGGATTTTCTATTATTATTCATTCTCAGCAGAGAATCACGAAGCAGGCAAAGGCCACAGTGGAGGACGGTGCCAACGGCACAGTCAAGATGACAGGAAGTGAGGGGCTGGCACAGGAATGGGAGTGAGAGTTGACTAAGTCGATTTGGAGAGAAAACAGGAGGAAAGAGAGAGAGAGATCAAAGAGAGGGAGATCAAGGAGGAACTCTCCAGGCGGGTAGGTGGAGCTGAACGGGCTGGTCCAGGGCCCGCGGCTGGCATGGGACAGTCATCTGGGAAGCCAGGTCCAGCCCCGCTGAGCCCCACGGCCGCCAGGCATGTGCAGAACCTGAGCCAGCTTTCAAGACCCGCGTGCAAGACACCTTAGGGTCTGAGAGTCAAATCCTTTAAAGAGACTTCTTCCTGTGACAGAATCCTTGGACCAATACAGATGCAAGTGTTAGTTAATTTACAAGAGAAAAAAAAAATTGTCCTAACATTCTTAGTTGGTCCAAGATCTTTGTTCAGTGAAATAGCCTTCCGAGCTGGGAAAGAGGATTTGGGGGAAGATTGTGGAGTTGGGTGCAGACGGATGACTTGTGTATTCTCGGCAGCTCTGTGTTGGGCGGGAAAGGAGAAGGACAGGGAAAAAATATATCTCATTCATGGATTCATTTCCATGGCAGTTGATGGTTAAGAGGAGGGATTTTGAAAAGAGAAGGACCTTGATTCCAATAGCAGCTTTGCTACTTACTAGATGTGATGGGGGTAAGTTATTGAACTTCTACAAGCTACCATTTCCCCATCTATAAGAAGGAAATTAAAATAGCACGTACCTGAGAGAGTTTCTGTGAGAACTAAAAATGCAGATAAAGAGCTTAGCAAATTGCTGGGTACCTCTCTGACCTCAAAGGAAGGTTAGATAGTATTATTTGAAGCATAATAACACATGAGATGAATAGAACTAGATCTTAGGAGTCTATAAGAGTGAGGGAAAGGGGTTAAAGCCAATCTGAGGGTTTAAATTCTCATTAGCAAAACTGGGACATGAAGCTTCACGTTGGTGGGTAGCATCTTTCTAAAATCAGGTACTAGAAAAGGAAAGATATTCTAGAAAGAGGGAGGAGTCCACCTACACCATCTGCACCATCCGTCCCTTCCTGCTGGTGAAGATGGCCGTTTGCACCTGTGAGGGAGAGAGGGAGGGAGGGAGGGAGGGAGGGAGGGAGGCACCCAGGAAGTGCTGGGAAGGGGTGGGGTCACAATGGAGGTGCGACTGAAACCAATGGAGGTGGAGAAAGGATTGGCAGGGACGCAGGTCAAGGGGGAAGTTCTCCTTTCGGAACAACAAACATCTCCTGGAAAATGTCAGGTGCTAATCTCGGCGACAGCTCTGCCAGGGAAGAAGGGCACCTGCCCACACATCCTGCGGGCAGACGTTTGGGGGAGCAGGGGGTCTTCCGTCATTGTTCGAGCTGAGCTGAACGGCCAGCTGGAGCTCTTGGGCATCGTGCTAGCCTGGATTTCACACTGTTTGCACAATTACGGAACAACAGACAACAGAAAAGGTGCCAATTCTCTCTTCAAAGTCACATGGACACCCCTCGCTCGCTCGCGCAGCTGGTTGCAGCACGCAGACCCCGCTGATTCCCGCACCCTTCCCCCTTTGGTACCTCATTCAGGGCCCAGAGCCCTCCCGGGGGTGGGGGGCATCTCCACACCCCTCTCCTTTGGCTGGAGAAACAGCTCCTTGCTGATGAGATCTAGGACCCAGGCTCACACTGTGGTGGCAGCAGAGGCTTTCGCTGCCCTCTTTGCCCTCCTGGCTGCTGGGGAGGGAAACCAGCTGCATCCCGAAAACAATTCCACTCAGCAAACAATGCAGGGCCCCGACGAGTCATAATGAGGTCTGGTTCACGTGTTGGCACGCACACAAAATATTAATTAAAATAACGTGCATGATAAATAATATTGGGATCCAAAGCACAGGACTCCTGTAAAGTCACAGTTGGTAATTACTTGAGCGCCTGCTAACACGTACTCAGAATTCCAGGGCTGCTTCCATGACAAAATTCGTCTTGGGGAGGTGACCTTGAGAAGTTGCCTTGTGTGGTACCCTCCTGCTCGTAAACTGAACAATGTCTAAGCAACCCCGGAAGAAGAGTATCCATCCTGATTTTCAAGTGCTAAGGAAAGAAATTCCTTGAGAACTCAATAATTTAATTTCATAATAAATCCTGGAGTACCAGCCAGGCTGAGGCTCTCTGCTTAGCACTGGGGATGAGGGGATGAGGGATGGGAGGGGTCCATGGTTCTCGTTTTCAAGAAGTAACTGGTTATTGGCAGATAGAAAGTCCTTCTATATGCCTCACCTACATCTTTCATGCTGCTGTCAAAAACCCATTGCCACCTGTTTAGTCCTTGACTGAGGACCCCACAGGATCCCAGTTCAAATGCTTCTAGAGCCTTCCTTAGCTACCAGGGACTTGGGGAGAGGGGTGAGAACTGGCAAGTGTCCCTAGCACTTCTGCTTACTCCTGAGGTTTCCCACCAACCCCAGCAAGTGAAGCAATTGTGCACCATCTAATTTATCCAGACCCTTAAAATGATTGTCGAATGTATTGCCCCGGTTAGTACAGAAACCTCACTGGGAGAGGAAAAGACCCCGTTATCTTAATTCCAAAAGCATTTTCTATTTGCGGCTCAGGCAACATTTCGGCATCTCATTAAATGTGTCTCATTTCATTCCCTCCACAGTGACCCACATACCACACCAGTGACCACAGCTTCGACGCCCCAGCCCCTCAATTCTATTAGTGTTCAGAGGGCCTCCTGGTTGCAACATAATGTTCAATCAGTGCAGAGAAATTAATTAAATTAAAATTATTTTTATTGTGATTTAATTAGCTCGGTTTAATTACTTTGTTCACTGACTGAGCATTCTGCTGTTACAGCCAGGTGCCCGCTCTCCTTCGTGGCATGCACGTTCCCACAGAATCACACATTTTCCCTGTTCAGCCACTGGAGCAGGCTGGGGGAGTCTGCCAGAAAGTCACCATTTATCACCGTCAGCATCATCACAAATTATAGGAAGCATCCAGCAATACAACTTCTAAATGAAGTGTCTGAAAGCAGGTCACACCACCAGCCTCGGCTGTTAATCCATCATCTTTCATAGTCAGCCTGACGCCTTGTCCAATTAGCCACGCCTGCCGTATCACCGGGCGGCCCCTGCGAGCTGCTGCCTCTCTGGGCACCCAAGTGAGGGTGCGGCTCCTGCACAGGCCGGCATCCCGAAAGAGGCCCGGCCAGCCCTCCTGGGCCTCCCCTGCTTCACCCCCACTGCGGCTGTTCAAGCTGCCTTTCCTGCTGCTTCTCCCTCTGCGCCTGGCCTCCCACCGCCTCAAATTCAGCACTTCCTCTGAGTGCAGAAGTAGGCAGCACACCACAGTGCCTAGCAATCCCTGGCACTGAGTCAGCAGCGCGCACCGGACACTTCCACGACTACATTACAGCTACTGTCCGTGTCTTGGAACCCTTTACTCTCCTCACCACCTCAAAACAGCAGTGGGTATTTGACCCCCCGGTAGATCACACGTGAACCCAACCTTTCTCCCCCGCAGGCCAGTGCACGATGCCGCGCGTGATTCAAGCTGGACGGCAGTGGCCGTCACAGTGGCGTTTCACAGAAATGACATCAGCTCCAGCTTGGCTGCGTTTGAGACGTGCCGCCTTGATCGCTGTGCTCAAAGCTGCACGAAGTTGTTTTCTTACGTCCTAACAGCTGTGCGTCCGTATATCCGGCTTTCTGCACCGTCTCACGTGTTCTCTTTTATGACCTGAATCCATTCTTCTGAGAAGGGATTCTATACGCGTTGCTAGACTGCTCTAACAACGGAGGCCTAAGCCTTTTTTTTTTTTTTTTTGGTCCCTGTGTTAGTTTCCGGTGGCTAGTGTAACAAATTACCACAACTTTTTTGGCTTCAAACGACAGGAATTTATTGTCCCATAGTTCTGGAGACTAGAAGTTCAACCTCAGTCTCACTGGGCAGACATCAAGGTGTCCTGGGGCCATGCCCGCTCCAGAGGCCCCAGAGGAGAATCCTTGCCTTGCCTCTTGCAGCTTCTAGGGGCCGCTAGCATTCTTTTCCTTGTGGCTGCATCACTGCAATCTTTGCCTCCATATTCACGTCGCGTCTCCTTTTCCGTGTGTGGGATTTCCCCCTGCCTCTCTATACTTTTGATGGCATTTAGGGCCCAACTGGATAATCCTGGAAACTCTCCCCATCTCAAGTTCTTTAACTGAGTCACATCTTCAAAGGCTCTTTTTCCAAATAAGGTAACATTTACAGGTTCCAGGGCTTAGGTCCTGATATTTTGGGGGCCACAGTTCAGCCTGCTATATAGTCCCTTGCTTAATTCTTTATTGACCATACAATTCTGTCCTTGAGGAAGGGACATAAAATGATTTCAAAACTGTGACAAAATTGGTAGCAAGTTAAAATAGATGTCCATGCAAAGCCCATTACAATAATTAGGTAAGAGTTCATGTGATGGTTAAAGAGAGAGCAAGACTTTTAAAAAATTAAGTTTTTACCATGGCCCAGGAGAAGAAACAGGCCTGTTTCTTCACCTCCAGATGAAGAAAGTACAAGCTTTGCAAACCTTGCTACTAGAACATGTGTGGTTCTTGGGCCCTGAGACCTCACGGGGCCCAGGTTGGCAGTTCTGCTTTTCCCCCCTCCACCTCATCCTGCCCAGAGGGGGTTGCATTTGTGTGCTCTGCAAAGTGTTGAATGAGGAACTTAGGCCACTGACCAGAAGTGAAAAAGGGCAGGGACTGTGTGTTTTTCAATTAAATAGAACAAGAGGAAGGAAGTGTTAGCTTTGACTTGAGCTATTCAGGCTACCGATGAGGACAAAATCCCTGCAGTAAAGGTGTGCCAGCCCAGAGTTTATCCAGAAGGGGCTCTACAGCTGCCTCTTCTGAACATCGTGAAAACGGTGCCTGGCAGATCCTGCAGCAGCCTGCCTCCCTTCTCTGTCTCCCTGCCCCAGTTATGCCTCTTTAACTCATGTGATTTCATTCACAAAACCTGACCTCTCCAAGAGCTGGTTTCTTCAACTGGGCCTGATGTCCTGCGCGGGCTCCTTAAAGGCAGGACTCACTCTTCGTTCCCTGTGTGAAGCTTTGGGCACATGGCCTGGCACATAGAGGACCCTCAATCAATATCCACTTATCTGAACTGGATGTCTGTCTTACCTGACTCACAGTCTCAAGGTCACGCTGGACGTGCTGCCTCTGAGGATAATTCTGAAACTCTGCACAGACAGACGGCATCAGTATTGCTGCGGATGTCGTTGTTCTTGCACTAGCTCACTTTGCAAGGTCCCTTCCAGGCATATGACACTTTCATCCCTCTTAAATTTAGCCTCACAGAATGCACATCTGTCCTGGAAATGAGTAGAAAGAGGTCTAGGTTACCCATGCTCTTCAATTCAGAGGGCACGCACTGTCAGTGGAGACTGTGCACAAACCCCGGTGCCCACAGGCAGGCTGGAGAGACCTTTGAATTATCCAGCTCAACACACTCCCTTTATAGCTAAGAAAGCTGAGAGCTGTCCAGTGTCACATGGCTGGTTGGCAGCAAAGAACCCAGGGAGCTAGGACCCACTTCTACTGTCTTCCGGCCCGGTGTTTTCTCCACACTAGTACACTCCTCCGTTGACCCAAGGTCTTAGCTTGGCCTGGTAGAACTGGCCCAACACACTACCTCACAGCTAAGTGCTCCAAACTATCAAAGGGTTGAGTATGTTACCGATTCCTCTCACACAGCCTGGGTTGTAAGAACCCATAAATAAAAACCATTGCAAGGTACTCGGAAAGTGTAGAATGTTTTGGTAGGACTCAATTTTGTAGTATATCATTTCAATTCCCTCTTCTTGTATTCCCTGTGTTTTTGTTTTTGTTTAGTTCTTTTCTTGGTGGTTACCTGGGGGGGGGGTTACAATTAACATCTTAAATTTATAACAACCTGGTTCGAATAATACCAACTTATTTTCCATAGTATCAAACATTCCACACCTATACATCTCCATCTCTCCCCCTTTATATTGTAATTGTCACAGATTATATCTTTGCACATTGCATGCCTGTTAACATAGCCTTATAATCATTGTTGTATGAATTTGCCTATTAAATCGTATGGGAAAAAGAGAGAAGTTACAAATCATTACCAAAGTGCAGTATTATGCACTTTTAAATCCAGATACTAGATTTTATATTTAACTATGTAGCTATCTTTACCAATCTTCCTTATTTTTTCTTATGGGTGAGATTTACAGTCTACTGTCCTTTCATCTGAGCCTAAAGGACTCCTTTTAACATTTATTTTACAGCAAGTCTATTGGTAATGAACTCCCTTGACTTTTGTTTATCTGGAAATGTCTTAATTTCTCCTTCAGTCTTGAAAGATAGTTTTGCCAGATATAGAATTCTTGGTTGACATTTTTTTTTCTTCAGGCCTTTAAATATGTTATCCCATTGCCTCTGGCCTCTATGCTTTTCGAAGAGAAATCAGCTGTTAATCTTATTGAGGCTCCCTTGGACATTATGAGTTACTTCTCTCTTGCTGCTTTCAAAATCCTCTCTTTGTGAATTTTGACAGTTTGACCATAATGTATCTTGGTGTGAATCTCTATGAGTTTATCCTGCATGGAGTTCATTGAGATTCTTGGACATGTATATTCATGTACTTCCAGATTTGGGAAGTTTCTGGCTACTACTTATTCAAAATTTTTTTCTTCCCCTTTTTCCCTCTCTCCCCCTTTCTCTCTCTCCCCCTTCTAGGACTCTTATAATGTGTATGTTAGCATGTCTGATGATATCCCTCACATCCCTCATGCTCTTGTTCATTTTTCTTCACTCCTTTTTCTTTCTGTTCTTCAGACTGGATAATTCCAATTGTCTTATCTTCAATTTATTGATCCTTTCTTTTGCCTGCTCAGATCTGACGTTTAACCCCTCTAGTAAGGTTTTCATTTTGGTTATTATACTTTTCACCTCCAGAATTTTTTGGTTCCTTTTTATAATTTCTATCTCTTTGTTGGTACTCTCATACCAACAATGTTCATGTATTATTTTCTTGATTTCCTTTAGTTCTTTGCCCATGGTTTCTTTTAGCCCACTGAACATATTTAAGACAGATTTAACATCTCTGACTAATAATTCCAATGTCTGGAATTCCTCAGGACTGATTTCTGTCAAACTCTTTTTTTCTTGTGAATGGGTCATGTTTTCCTGTTTCCTTGTATATTTTGTATTTTTGTTATTATTGTTGAGAACTGGATATTCTGAGAAGTGTGTTAACTCAACTCTAGAGATCTAGTTCTCCCACACCTCAGGGATTGCTGAATCTTGCTTGTTGAACTTTTCCAAACTATTTTAGCAACAGGTGTATTCCTTGCTTTGTGTGGTCCCTCATGTTTCTGTTATCTCTGCAGCCAGATTTCCTTAAATGTCTGCCTACCAGAAGAGCTGTGGGGGAGAAAAATAATGGGTCCTGTCTCTTTAAATCCCCTCAAAAGCCACTTCAACACATGGAAGGGCTGACGGTTCCTGCCAGCTCAGTCACTGTTTTGGTGGCTGGGTAGACTCCTGGAGCTTTCTATTCTGCTCTCTCCCCATGAAGTCACCCAGTAGTGATTGACTGATTCTAATTTAGAAAAAAGAGAAAATAATTATTAATTTAAAATTCAACATGTTTTTTCCAAACATGAAAAAAACATTTCATAAATGTGGGTCTTAACTTTCTCATGGTCTCTCAGAAGAGATTAAACAACCCAGTGATTTTTATCTGCCATCTTTAAGTCACATACATTCTAAAAATCACTTTTCGGAGGCAGGCAAGTATAAAACCTGCTGGAAACATGATCTGAAAAAAAACTTAGACCTAGAAGAGTCTAGTAGGAGGGTCAGAATTGAGAGACCAAAGTGATGTTGCTAAATGTGCTCTTCCAGAGCATGAAGAAAGTTTGTTCTCAGGGTCAAGGAAAGTTTGATCAACAGAGACATTGACTCTGAGCCCAAAAAAGTCCCTGACCTCCCTGTACTTATTGTATGCACTCTTAGCTCTTGGTCACCTGGTGGCTTGTGGCATCCCCATCTTGTGGTCCTATTTGGTCACTTAACTTGCACACCATTTAACTTCCACTGGGATAGGTGTGCTTTACTCCAGCATCATTAGATCTCTCTTGAGAACAAGAATAATTTCTTAAACATTATGATTAAGCTGAAGAAGGAGAGGAAGGAAAAGGGTATAATAAAAGGTGTATTCCTTTCCTCGGGCTGCTATAAAAAATTACCACAAACTTGGTGGCTCAAAACAAAAACATTTGTTCTCTCACAGTTCTGGAGACCAGAAGTCCAAAGTCAAGGTGTCAGCAGAACTGTGCTCCCTCCAAATACTCCAAATCCCTCCTTACCCCTTCGAGCTTCTGGTGGCTCCAGGCCCTTAACCTGTGGGGTCTGTACTAATTTGGGGCAATTAGAGTCAGAATTGAACTGAATTGTTGAACACCCAGTTTTGGTGTTTAGAATTAGAGAATTTGTTGGTGTCAGAGAAAGTACCCCATTAGGATTAGGATATGGATATATATTTTAGGGGTGCATAATTCAACTCACTACAAAGAGGAAGGGAAAGAAGAAGCAGGATCCTTGTTTTCTCACAAAATCTAATAGTACTGAGAACATATTAATTAAATCTATGAATGTGTTATTTATGGAATCAACCTAAGAAGGCAAAGTACAGAGGTTAACGGGTGCTTCCTGCTAGAGACCTCTTTTGCCTTCAGTAAAACATGAGGTCTTTGTACAAACTTTATAAAAAAGATTGCAAGATTTTTTTTCAGGACTTGCACCACCTGCTCACCAATCCTGAGTTTACATTGCAGGAAATATGAATCACAGGAAATATGAGGATAGGCAGGAAATATGAATCACATTTAATGAGGGTGAAATCTGTGAGTTGATCACTAGAATTGTCACTGCCCCTAGAGCTAAGGAAGCACACAAAGATCTGAGACCCAAATTAAGGCCCCTTTGGACCCCCTTCCTGGATTGTCCCCTGCAGTTTCTCACCATTAAAAAATAAGTGATTAAATTCAGGCCAAGGTCAGGTAGCCAACAAAAGGGATATCATTATTCTCAATCTTATGATTTTTATTTTCTTTCATGTCATTTCTCTCCCTATTCTAACAAGACATTTTCTCTCTTTCTTTCCTTTTTAAAATAAATAAATAAATAACAAACATTTGCTTTCACAGACATGCAATTTCGTCTTGCATCAATGCCACAAGGTAGGTGTCATTACTGCTATTTTATAAAGAATGAAATGAGGCCCCAAAGAGGTAATGTGAGGTTACACAGATATTCAGCTGTGGAGCTTGCAATCAGCACTAAATCCCACTGTTTTTCCTCAGCTCTATCATGTCTTCCTTTCTGCTATTTCCTTTTCTATTTCTATTTCTATTTCCTTTTCTGCCTTTTTCCTTATTCCAAAGGCACTCACAGACCTAGGACATGCACCTACCCATTATTTTAAGAGCGACTGTTCTCAGCACTCTCAGTACCAAAACTACCCAGGGAGCTTTTATGAAAGCTGATGACTGACCCCATCCCAGGCCAATCAAATCATAGTGTGGCCTGGACATCAGCATTTTGTCAAAAGCCCTCCCGACCCCTGCCAGAAGATCTTAAAGCGCAGGATTGAGAATAACATCTCAATGTATCAAGAGACAGATAATATCTCTTCTTAACCCTAGAAAAGAAAATATTCACTCTTTCAAGCATAATCCAATCTTTGGAGCACATCTCTGTAAACCTGGTTGACGAAAACCAAGAACAAAACGACCAATAACACTTGCAGACGGCAATTTGAGCTGACATGCTTAATGCCCCCTCCTTTCCCAAATCCCACTAAGAGATCACAGAATTATGCTAAGCAGGGAGAAAAGTGTAAGACATTAATGTAAAATAAAGAAGAATGGGGCTTCCCTGGTGGGGTGGTGGTTAGGAGTCCACCTGCCAGTGCAGGGGACACGGGTTCGAGCCCTGGACTGGGAAGATTCCACATGCCGCGGAGCCACTAAGTCCGTGCTCCACAACTACTGAGCCCGGGTGCCACAACTACTGAAGCCTGCGCACCTAGAGCCCGTGCTTCACAACAAGAGAAGCCACCTCAATGAGAAGCCCGCACACCGCAACGAAGAGTAGCCCCCGCTTGCTGCAACTAGACAAAACCCATGCACAGCAATGAAGATCCAATGCAGCCAAAAATAAATAAATAAATTTATTTTTAAAAAAAGAAGAATGGTATCAAGAGGCTAGAAACTTTGAAGAAGATGGCATGATTTGGTGCAGGTGAAAATGACACACCAAATACTGACAAGCACTATTCAACCCTGACAAAGAAAAGCCAGGTGGGAAGCAAATGGATAAAATTCCCCCTCAAAGACCTGGGAAATTCTCAAACTTGATCTGGAAGCAGATGGGACTGTGGGACAGTTGGTGGATAGCAAATGAGAGCAGTTTGGCAACAACACCAGTGCCTGACACGGAATTGCTGGCCACCCAGGAGGCACCTGGGGAAGGAGGGACCCTCATCCACACCTCCAACACAAGAGACTTCAAAGAAGCTGTTTGAAAAAGCAGTGACTTCCTGAGGCAAACATGCCTTCTCAGTAGTTTGCTACCAACTTTTCCCAGCTGAATAGATTCCCCAAGCAAGGAAAATAAAACTACCAAATAAATATAAAATTAAAATTCCCCCTTTGGGACTAAGAGAAAAAGAACCAGTACAATTGCTGATAAAACCATTTCAAATCTCCAAAATGAATAAATATAGATCTCCTTCCAAAGGGAAAAACAAATCAAAAAAATAAAATACAATAAAAATCACAGAGCATATGAAAAGAGAAAGAAGACATTTTTGAAGACTCAGAGCAAATGTTTATCTATGAAATAAACTTATTCCAAAGCAGGGGATAAGCTTAACACAATCTTTCAATTATATTTTCAACAATGTTGGAAGGACATTATGGAGAATAGCTATAAAGAGGAAACAATTGATAAATATTCCTATCAGTGAAAATCATGCTCACTAGAATTTTTCTTTCTTACAAAATTTATTTATTTTAAATAAATAAATTTGTTTGTTTATTTATTTTTGGCTGTGTTGGGTCTTCGTTGCTGCGTGCGGGCTTTCTCTAGTTGCGGCGAGCAGGGGCTGTACTTCATTGCAGTGCATGGGCTTCTCATTGTGGTGGCCTCTCTTATTGTGGAGCACAGGCTCTAGGTGCACAGGATTCAGTAGTTGTGGCACGCAGGCTCAGTAGTTGTGGCACACAGGCTTCACTGCTCCGTGGCATGTGGGATCTTCCTGGACCAGGGATTGAACCTGTGTCCCCTGCATTGTCAGGAGGATTCTTAACCCCTGCGCCACCAGGGAAGTCCCAAATTTTTCTTTGTTAATCAGCTTTAAGCTGGGTAGTTGTGAATTTTCCAAAGATGGCAAATCTCCCAACTCCCACGTTCATTTGCAATGTGGCCTTCTTCTTCCAGGAGGAGGAGTCTATTTCTTCGCATCCTTGAAGCTGTCATGGGTGGCAGACAGACTAAAACTTCTGAGCGGTAGAATGTGCGGAATCGATGCTGTGCCAGCGCTGGGCACAGCCCCCCACTGGCCCAGCAGCTTTTGCTTCCCACCAGTTGGAAGTCATCAGTCATGTAAAAGGTACGACTGCCCTGAGGCCACCACACAGCGAAGAGCCCAAGCCACAGAAAGGCCCTGGAGAGTGAGATACCATGGTGGTGGGGCAGGGCCGCCATGCCACAGGAGTAGAAGCCAGCATGTAGTGGACCCTCCATCCAAGCTGTACCAGCCGAGGCCGCGTGATCAGAGACACACCACCCAGCCGAGCTACCAAACTCCTCACCCTAAGTATCGTGAGCAAAATAAAATGGTTATTCCAAGCCACAGAGTTTTGTGGTAGTCGTGAAACGGCAACAGATAACAGGCAGAGGCAGCCAATAGCAGCCTGCAGTGCCTTACAGAAATAGGAGGGTTTGGTGAATGTACACTTGCTAAATGTTGAAATACCAAGCCCTCTTCCCCAGTTCAGCTCCCAGAATGCTGACAGCCAGGATATTACCCTCTGGGCAAGAGGCGAACAGATTCTCCTCTGAGAAATCTGACCAGCTCTAGAGGAAGACCTAAAGCAGGCCTTCCCCACCACCACCACCCTACAGAGAAGGTCCCTCTCAGCAGGTCCCGTCCACAGGCACACAGATTCCAATCAGATTTTAGCCCCGCATCCTAAACACGCAAACAATCCCGGATTCCCAGACCTCTGAGGAAGCCTCCAGCATGAAAGAGAGAGACCAAACACACAGAGGAGAGGGGATTTAGAGGAAACAGAGGCTACCTGAGGAAAAGAAAATGAAAGAGCAAAACAATCATTATTGTCCTTGGAGAGGAGATAAAGGAGAAGACATCACACCCATAAAACAAGAACAGAGTGCTATTAAAAAGAAAAAGTAGTCAGAGAGCAAAAGAAGAGCTTTTGGAAATTAAATAAACAGTAGTATAAATGAATAACTCAGCAGAAGTTTTGGAAGATAAGTTGAGGAAACTCTTTAGAAAGGAGAGCAAAAGGTGGAGATGGAAAATTAAAAAGACATGAAAATTAGAGGACTCAAACAGACCAACAATCATCTGTTTATCCAAATAACAAAGAGTTCCGGAGAGAAAGAACAGAGAAAATGGAGAGGAGGAAATCACCCATGAAGTAATTCAAGAGAATTTCCCCAAATTGAAGGGCATGACCCCCACCAAGTCACATTATCACAAAACCACAGCAGTCGTGAGAAAAAGAAGATTCTGCAAGGAGAGAGAGAGAGAAGGATTGAAAGAGAGATTGAGAGAAATGTCACGCACAAATGATAAGAAATTGAATGACTTAGAACTTCTCAAAAGCAACACAGAGAGCTAAAAGACAATGAATGGTACAATGCCTTCTAAAACGATCTCCATACTGGACTTATCTACCCAGACAAACTATGAGTCAAGGGTGTGTGTAGAAGGAAGACATTTTCAGACATATGAAAAATTTAACTCCTCCTACAGTTTTTCTTAGGAAACTGTGGGACAGTTTGTTCCATAAAACAAAGGAATGAACCAAGGAGGAAGAAGATATGAGTTGCAGGGTTCGGCTTCAACACAGTAGAACAATAAAGGGACTTCCCAGGCCATTAATGAAGGGGAACCTCCGAATGACAGTAGCCACTCTGCACAAGAGCTCGTCAGAGGACTCCCAGACAGACTCCCCCAGAAGAGTAAGACACAGGATGTCCTTTGTGAATGCTTACCTCAAGAGACATCTAAAACGCTGGCATAGAATCAGGGATTGACAAATGCATGGAAAACCAAATAAATAAACAAACAAAACAATTACAATTCAGAGCAGCACCCTCAAGAGTCCCATATGTAATTTTACATTTTTTAGCAATCATATTAAAAAAAGAGCTGAAATTAATTTCAATAGTATATTTTATTTAATCCAATTTATCCAAAACCTTATTTCAACATAAAATCAATATAAAACTATTGAGATTTTTATATTCTTTTTCATATTAAAACTTTGAGGTCCAGGATGTATTTTGCATTTATAGCTCATCTCAGTTTGCACACTGAAATTTCTCAGAAATGCTTGATTTTGGCTGTATTTAGTTTTCATTAAATCTGCAGTTGAAAAAGTGATTCACATACCAAAAGTGCTCCATACATACTTAATTTTTTTCCAAAAGCCATCCATTTTTAATTTAGATGTAAACGAATTAATAATTAAATAATAATAATAATAACATTTTAATAATATTAAAGATTAATTCCTTGGTCACAGTAGCCACATTTCAAGCACTCAAAAGTTCCATGTGGCTAGCTGCTACTCTATTGGACAGTTAAGATCCAGAGAGATCAAAAAGTTATGTGGAAAAGGAAAAATCATTGTACTTATTACATGGCTCAGCTTTGAGTAACATACTCTGAATATTCATTTAATCAGAATTATAATATGAACTCCACTGGGAAGGTGGGGATGGGAAATGTTCATTGTGTCAAAGGAGGAAGAGGAAAGAAAGCTAAATCTTAAATGCCTAAAACTGAAAAATTAAGAAGCAGCAATATAATCCTATTAAATAGAAACACAGAAAGAGACACAAAAGGACTCTCTCACCCTCGCTCCAACTAACTGCCCCTGAGTAAGGAGAAATGGAGAGGGAAGGGGCTTGGGACTCCTGGAGTCTTTTTGTTTTGTGTTTTTTCTAACAAACCTCAGGGGACTGGCTGACTCTTTCAACTCATGCATGTATGATTTTGATTTTTTAAAAGATCTTGAAAAATGATCTTGGGAAGGTGTGTGGAGTGAGAATTTTCTATGTGACGCTGCCAATGTAGGACTGTCACTTTAAGATGTGCCCCTTTCTCATCGCTTTATGGAAGGAGAAAGCAGGGGAGGCAGCCCCTAGTATAGGAGGAGAACAGAGTGAAAGGGAGCTCAGAGGTGGCAGATGTATCCTCCTGGCCAAATCCCAAATTGCACTCTGACTCAAGTGCCCCCGCCCAGAGCAGGCTCCTAAGAGGTTACACAGAACAGCAGAGCTCTCCGGGGGTGCATGCCGCCCGGGGCCACTGGGGAGGCGTGCACTTTCTCCACATCTCAAACCTGCCCATCTGCGAGGCCTGGCAGCTCCAAGGGCAGCGCCAAGACCACCTCCCCTCCTCCAAGCCAAGCCCACCATCTTCCTTCATGGCCCGGGACGGAGCTTCTTTCCACATTAATTTTTCCTGACTTCTACCGTCCTCACCAACAATCTTTTTCTGGTTTTGTTTTTTTTTTCCAATCTCATGCAACTCACGTGGTATGTCGCACACAGTTTGGGCCTTAATTATAAACTGTTTTGAACTGTACACTGTTAATTCCAAGCTGCACGGTAAGAACAAGGACAACCCCATATACTTCCTCAGGCCCCTCGGTACTCAGCATATAGTATCGGCTTAAAAGAGTGTTTGATGATTGATTGTTGAGGATATTATATATGCATTCATGCCTTTCTACATTCCTTATCACAGAAACTATGGTATTAGATAGGTAGGTGGATGGATGAGAGGGAGAGAATTTTAATGCATAGGAATCAGGTACAGGGTTCAGTTCATTGTTTCTTCATTTCATGGCACATTATTATAATTAGTCAATATAAAACCCCCTCTCGTCTTTAATTTTATTTCGATTTTTTTCCCTGTATCCTTGATCCCCATGATCTGTTTCCTTCCTCTCTCCCCACCCAATAGACACCAATCTAAAGTGTTAGGAATTTGCCCTTGGAAACATACATATCTTAATGATAGAGTGTTGTTAGTGTGTGTATGCTTTTCCTAACTCTATTAAAATGATACCTTGCCGGGCTTCCCCGGTGGCGCAGTGGTTGAGAGTCCGCCTGCCGATGTGGGGGACACGGGTTCGTGCCCCGGTCCGGGAGGATCCCACGTGCCGCGGAGCGGCTGGGCCCGTGAGCCGTGGCCGTTGAGCCTGCACGTCCGGAGCCTGTGCTCCGCAACGGGAGAGGCCACGACAGTGAGAGGCCTGCGTACCACAAAAAAAAAAAAAAAAAAAAAAAAAGATACCTTGCCATAGATCCCGTTCTACATCTTCCTTCGTCATTCAGCACTCTTTCTAAGGAACTATGTTCATCCGTTGCTTCATTGCTGCACGGTGTTTACCGCTTCTGCTACATCTCACCTATCCATTCCCCAACGTACGGAGACTTATGTCACCTCCAGCTCCCTGGGACCCGAAGTAATGCTACAAGGAGCACCCTTACGCATGTGTGTTTCCACATGGGTGTGTGCCACAGTTTCTCTGGCATACGTTGGGGTGGCCATGTCATGGCATCTAAAATATATAATATACACTTTTAAAATTGCTGTCCAGAATGGCTACACCCACCTCATTTCTACCAGTTGTAGATGAGAACTCACTGCTGTGTAACACAGAAAGAGCTGTCAGACACAGTGGGACAGCTGAGCACCTCCGGAGATAAGTCTCACAGTGACTCTCAGCATCTCCACGAAAACGACAGGACAGAAAGACACAGGCTGCTCTTGTGGGTCTTTTCCCGGGCCACACGCTTTAATGCAGGGGCAAGGATGAGCTCTGGGAGACCTCTGCTTCCCTGATCTCCCCATTCCGTGCTGCTGACTCACCTGCGCTTCTTTAGGATTCAACTTATTTCAGACAATGCTTTTGATTCGTATCTAGCGCTCTGAAGTTGACAGCTCCTCCCTACCAGCCTGGGGACTGATGAACCCCTGTGCCAGGTGTGGCTGCGTGAAATGGTCTCTGTCTTTTCCCGCCAGCGCCCTTGTATTTCATCTCCCATGGTCTGCAGGGTCCCAGCGGCATGGAGTTCTTTTGTTTACCCTCGTCCTGACTTCCACCTGGGGCTCCCTAATCGTGGCCCCTCTGAGTCCTCCTCAGCCATCATCTACCCTCCACAAGTGGGCCCTGTGCCCCCCAGGTGCCCACATTTGAGTTTGAAGATCAGACACGCCAGGCGTCACTTCCCCACTTGGCCTCAGCTGCTGTATCCAGAGAGCTGGGCGGCAGGACAGCAGATCAGATGTGGAGATGGAAAAGACCAAGCACCCAAGAAAGGGCAGACAGCCCTCTCCTGCCTGGGCCCCCGCACCCCTGCGTGTGCCCCTCAGCTTCCTTCCCCTGATTCCCCCCATCTGGGATCCACCTAGGAACTGACAAAACTCCTGTTGGTCACATCTGGTTTACGAGAAAGAAACAAGGAGTTAGGAGACCTCAACTAACAGGCAGCACTTGGCACGCACAATACAAGCAGCTGCTGTTTACAGCCTGTTTTAGGGTGGCCTCGAGCTGGACCTCCCACTTCCTGTCCCTGACTCTCCCCTGGGGGGCATTGTTTTACACGGGGCATTTGCAAACCTCACGGTCCTGCAGCTCAAAAAAAAAAAAAAATCCATGAAGCTCGTGAAGCCGTGAAACTATAACGAACTCTCTTCCTGGGAAAATGTCCCAGACTCGCTCCTGACTGGCCTCTTACTGTAACGCAGGTCCGTACAGCTCCTAACTCCCCACTTTCTCTCTCCACTAAACAAGAATAAGATCAGCCAGTCGGCTGCCCAGTAAAAATGCTACCCCATGAAGCCTTCTCCTGCATAACAGCCAACGAGGTTTGAAACACTGCGGATTTCTTAACTGGGAAAAATACCAGCAAGAATCCAGGCTGTCAGTTCAAGGCCAATATCACACTGCCTAGGAGGCAAGTAGCAAGGGCCTTCCCAGGCCCCTCCTGCTTGGTGTTGTTATCTGTGCGTCTCTGCTGACCCCAGGGCCTCTCCTCCCTGGTCTCATCCCCATAGAAACAAGCCAGGAGCTGGCGGGCGCGGAGAAGGCGCTGCGCACCATCTGACTCCGCCAGCGCCCTCCCAATACCCGCTCCTGAGCTCGCTCCGCTGGGCAAGGAGGCGCCTAATTACCTCCCTTCTGTTTTCTCCTTCCTCTCCTCTCCGGTCCTCTCCCCTCCCCACTCCCTCAGAGGACAGCCTTTCCAAGAAATAACACACGCTCACACCTGGCGCGGAGCGATAGGGAGGCTACCATGGAGACCGGTCTCCCATTCCCACCCCGGTGGCGGCTCCTGGGAATAAGCAACTATCTCTAGAATGCTACAAACTCCAGATGTGCCCCGCCGAGGGCCTAGAGACCCGGCTTCCTTGTCTCATTATGTCTATTTTTTTTCCCACAAGTTTCATATATGCATATCGAGCCTTCAGAAGGGGGGAAAATGGGAAATGGTAATCTTTTTAATGTGCTCTCACATGCCAGCCCGGAACAGCTGTGCACACACCACACGTTGGACTGGACGTGAAATACAGCCCAGGACCATTTTTTAAGCAGTCATTCCCAGGGCTTACAAAACACATTTACTTGGAGGGAGGTCACACAGTCTTCCCTCTGCATAAAAAGGTGGCTTTGAAATAGGTACAGCCATCTGGAAACAGGCTCCTCTGCCATTGATATGTAAAATGCACACATGACACCATCTTGCCGGAGACCGGGCAGAAGACGCAGACACACACGGGTCGTAATTGTTTAAATATACAGCCTCCGGTTCTCCGCGGTGCTTACCTTGCTCTGAAAAACCATTTGCCAGCAGCCTCGGTGACTCTGGACAGGCTGGGGGTGGGGAAGGGGTGCAGTTTGCTTGCGGGGGCATTCATCTGTGTGGAGGAGGAGTGTTGTGGAATCCAGATTTGGGGGAAATGATTTGCACTCTCCAGGACGGCTCCAGGCTTGCTAATAAGGAAGAACATGTCAAGTGCCTGACTGCAAGTAAATAGCAAACACCCCATCGCAACAATGACCTCTGCTCCTTTGATCATTACAGCCAAGGGTTTGCTTCACCCCTGGAAGACTTAGATCTCACCTTTAATAACTGGTTTGGTCAGGCATTTAAAGAAAACGTGCAACGGCTCCTATATCGTTAATTGATCTCCATGTAATGGAGTGGGGGGAATGACTCTGTATGTTTATTGACATTTACTCTTTAAAATGAGTAAACCGCCCACCTTGACAAGACCTTCAATGATCAGACCTCATCCAAACAAATTGTTGACCTCTGAAGCTATTTAACTTTTGTGTTGTTTCTTCCATTTTTACTTCCTAGGCTTGTTTTTTAATGTTTTGTGTTTTTTAAATATATACATGATATGAATAACATAAATCAGCTGCCCTAAAATTTAGAGTGCCAACCCAAAGCCGGACACTCTCCCAAAAGAAAGCCCAGAAAGGATGCAGAGCTCTGAGTAACCCAAAGGGTTAAGCTGTTCAGTGCACAAATAGCAGAGCTCCTGTTACCGAGCTAGCAAGGAGGGAGCTGACTGGAGGAAGGTCACTCTAGGTCAGCCTGTCCTTTACATTGTGAAGAGCTTGAAAGGGGCTAATAAACCCAGCAGCCTATGGCAAAGGTAATTTATTTTATATTCTGAGTCATCACATGCAATATTTTTTGGAGGGGGAGAGAAAATATAATTCAAAGAAAGTGATAAACAATAAAAAAAAAAAACACCCACATTATCTAGTGATGCAAGTCAAGAGAACTCGGCCCTTCTCTGCTTTTGTGGTGTATTTCTCATCCTGTTTGTGCGTCAACTTCTTCAAAGCGCTTTGGGGCTGGGGGCTGGGAGGAGGCGGAGTGGTGGTGGCTCTGCCTGGCCTGAGGTCAGGGTCCTTCCTGGGGTGGAGGAGGGGAGATGCAAATCCCCAGAGAGGAGCAGCTCCCAGGGTGGGCGTGGACATTTCTGCACAGGCACCTCCCAGCCCCACCCCCTGGAAGCCACGTCCACTTGACTTAGGAATCGGCTCCCGGCTGGGAGGCATTACTGAGTGGACAGCTCTCCAGCTGATTTCCTGAGCTTCTCCTGGGCTCCGACGGTGAGGCTGGGCCGTCCTGCTCCTGTCTCGCATTGGCCACATTTTATGTGCATGAGGTCACTGGGCTGCAGATGAGGTAACTAGGCAGCCGCCCTCGAGCTGGGAGAGGTTACCACGTGACCATTCACGTAAACACAGCGAGGTCCCCGCGGGGCCCACGACAGCTGCTCTGCTGCTGGCTGCCCTGCCAAGCGGTGGGAGCTGCCGGACTCATGGAGCTTCTCAGAGCTCTTAAAGGAGCCAAACCGCTGCCTGAGCTTGTGTCACACCCGCCTTGAACACTGGTCCCCCAGCCTCAGGGCAGAGCAGCATCCTCGAGAGAGGAGCGCTGGCTGGTCCTGTGACAGGTGTGCATGGGGGAGGGGTGCTGAATGAATAATATTGCCTCTTAAAAGGGGACCCCCCCCAAGGCAAAGAGGCACAGGGGTCTGAGGGGGCATGGTCTCTGCAAGCCCAGTTCTCACCCTCTCTGCCCTCTGCCAGGAGAGGTGGGCCCAGCATTTGGGCACCTCCTAATCATCTCAAAGTTAGAAACATGGCTGGAAAACAAGTATTTTTTTAAAGCCAATAAAGAAATACATTTTAAAGCTCTTCCATGGAAGGACAGAATGCATTTCCAGACGTGGAGCTGTGCTGCTTAGGTGTTTCAGGGCCCCTTGACTCTCAAGGTCAGAAAGTTCTTTCCAAGGTCAAGTCAGATGAACTAAATTCCGCATCTACCCCAGTTCGTCATTTATTCCTTTTTTACGGAGCCCGACCGTGTACCGAGCTCTCCACTGAACCCTGGGAGTGTTGTAGGACCAAAGGTTTGGTCTCCACACGGACGAAGCTTCCACGCCAGCAAACAGTTCCTGCTATTACACGAGCAGTATCCCCGAGTGGTGACAGTAAAGAGGGATGCGTGCAGGGAGGGGAAATGTGGGGTGCAGGAAAACAGAGGGCGTGTCAAGAAAGACCTCCCTGAGAGCCTCCCTGAGCTGGGACCAGACCTGCGAGTCCCAATAAGATTCACAGTGGCAGCCAAGATGCACTGTGGGACCGGCCACACATCTTACAACAACCTGGGAGGTAAGTTCACTGTGATCCCCACCTTACAGATGCTCACACAGCTTAAGAGAAGTTAAGGAACTTGCCCAAGGAAGCGGTAGAATCAGCATTTGAACCAAGGGGTGGGACCCCAGAGCCTGCACTGCATAATCGCTCTACTCCAGACGGTCAGTGGGACGCCAGGACAGGAAAAGCCTCAGAGCCAAGTGTGAGGTCGGTGCCCTGCCAGCAGCACAAGCAGCTGGGTTCACAGGAAGGGTGGGAAGACCCTGGTAGAAGACAGCTAGGTGATGGAGAGAACATTCTGGAAAGAAAAAGCAGCAAATGTATAAGCCCGTGTGTGTGTGTGTGTGTGTGTGTGTGTGTGTGTGTGTGTGTGTGTGTGTGCGCGCGCGCGCGCGCACATGCGCACATACGTGAAAGAGAGAGAGGGACTTTGCAAGCCATGCTAAAGAATCTGAACTTTCTCCTAAGGGCCATGGGAAGTCATTGAAAGACTATGGGCAGGTTAATGGGATGATCAGATCTGTTTGTTTGAAATGTTGCCCTGGCCGCAGTGTGGAATATGGGTTGGAGAGCAGTGAAGGGCGTGTTGGGGTAATCCAAGTGGGAAATGATGGCCAGGTCTGAGAGGGAGCCGTGGGCACAGGAGGGAGGTGACTTCTGCACAGGAGGCAGAATCAGCAGAGCTCGGTAACTGACAGGCCACGGTGAGGTGTGTGCGTGAGTGCAGGGAAGGATGGAGGAAGAGGGGGGAAGGTGTCTTCTGATGGAGCTGCAGGACGTGGAGGAAGATCAGGTTTAGAGATGCTCACTAGGCACGCAGACACACAGACCGCAAGCTCAGGACCAAGGTCCCGTCTGAAGATACAGAGTGAGGAGCCGTCGATACGCACAGAGCAACTGAACCTGGGGAGGTGGCGAGCGCGGCCGAGACGTCACTGACACCCCGTTTCTTTACCTTGGCTCTTGTGGGTTCTTGTAGGAAGGCCCATCCTCCCCCACTGGAATAGAAGCTACACGAGGGCAGGGACATTCTACTGTCTTGTTCTCCACTTGTTCCACAGTACGTGGCATCTGAAATGTAGGCAACGTTCCATAAATATTGTGGAATAAAAGAACTGAAGGATAACTCTTTCTAATATAAGGTTCTAAAAATAATACAGGCAGGCAGTTTTTAAACTTTTAAAGCACACAAAATAATTTAAAATTTAAATTCTCCTTCCACCTTCACCCCTCAAACGTGCTATGTTAAGACCAGGAAATAGGGCTTCCCTGGTGGCGCAGTGGTTGGGAGTCCGCCTGCCGATGCAGGAGACACGGGTTCGTGCCCTGGTCCGGGAAGATCCCACATACAGCGGAGCAACTAAGCCCGTGAGCCATGGCCGCTGGGCCTGCGCGTCCGGGGCCTGTGCTCCGCAATGGGAGAGGCCACAACAGTGAGAGGCCCGCATACCGCAAAAAAAAAAAAAAAAAAAAAGACCAGGAAATGAGCGTACGGAGAGTCCATCGTGACCCCAGCCTTGGTCAGCTGCCATGCACCCTCCTACGGCATCAAGGTTTACATTTACCTTCTGCCTTTAACTATGCTTGGGTCCTTCTTGCTTTGCCAATTTAGGTTAACTCTAAATTTCAAAACAACATCAATTATACTACTGTTACTGTAAAGACATCACCCACTGCAGCATCGAGTGATATGATGGTGGTCGTGGAAAAGTCAGTGCGGTCATTGGACTGTCTGTCACTGAGCTCACACTGCCCAGGGGAGAGTGTGCCCAACGTCAAGATCAAAGGCAGATGTGGAGAAAGGGAACCGCCGCGCACTGTTGGTGGGAATGTAAATTGGTGTAGCCACTGTGGAGAACAGTATGGAGGTGCCTCAAAAAGGTGCCTCAAATAGAACTACTATATGATCCAACGATTTCACTTCTGGGTGTTTACCTGAAGAAAGCGAAAACACTAATTCAAAAAGATACCTGCATCCCATGTTCATTGCAGGATTATTTACAATAGCCAAGATATGGAAGCAACTTGTCTTAGCAATAGAGGAATAAAGAAAATTATATATATATATATACATATATATAGTACATATTTTTCTCACAATTTCTATCATCTCTCTTTTTTTGGATTCGCAGAAGACACAGGCACCCATCTTATCATGAAAATCTTCCAGGTTCTTAATCACATAAATGTGTGTAATGTAAGTACCTATCTTATTAAAGGCCTTCTTTATTGGGCCCTCTGCTGTCCTATACTCATTTGGATCAACTGCTTTCTAAGACTGCTGCACAGCTGTCATCCGGGCTTCTTTTTCATTACGCTCCTGGGTTTGTTCCACTGTTTCTCAGATTCCCATTTTTCTTTTGGAGACTTTTTTGTCTCAATCTTGTATTACTCTATCTCAGCCACACTAGCATTCTCTCTGACTGCCGAAAATACCAGAAAGGCTCCTATTTTACAGTCTCTGCATTGGCTCTTGCTCTGTGTTTAATGCTCCCTCCCCTACCTCAGATCCTTACAAAACTCGGTCCTTTATCTGATTTAAGTCAGCTTCAAATGTTGCCCTCCTCACCGAGCATCCCTCTGCTACCATACCGTCAAAAAAATAAACAGACCCAAAACAACCTCCCAGTCATTCGCTAGTAAAACAACTTCTTTTATTTTCAACATAGCACTCTCATTTCCTGATATTTCCTAGTTTTATTCACTTATTTTCTTTTCTTCCCCATTAAAATGTTGGGTCCAGGAGAGCAGGAGTTTTTTCTGTCTTTTCTGCCTGTAAACCCTAGCCCCTAAAGCACTAAGAGAAGTGTAGGAGAAGCCCAAGAAACAGGCTGAAAGAGATTTCAGAAGGCCACATTCATACAGAACACCCAAATTTCTTCTACTCTATCCTCTGACATGACAGAAGAGCAGTCAGTCTCTTAGGATATCTCTTCTGAAATCTTGCTAACCTGTGACTAAAAGCTCTCATATGGAAGAGGAGCTATAAATTGGTACAACAAGATGCTAAAGGACTGAGGGAGATGCTTAAGGAAAAATAGATGATTATCCTTTAGCTAATTTACCAGGCTTTGCCTAATTGAAATGGTATGTAAGCTAAAAGAGAGAGATAAATTGTTAAGTTCTGCTATTAGAAATACAGAAGACTGGATATTTCAAATATTCTTTCATTGTGAAACATAGAGATTGCAATATTAAATGAGTTGATTAATAAGGGAAATTCCCAGAAACATAAAGTAAAATAAAACAAAACAAAATAAGCCATGAGCAAAAAAGTAAGAAAACCCAGGAGCTGGGGCTGCTCAGGAAACAAATGCCAATGCCAGGATTCTAGAGCGGGGATTAACAAACCATAGCACATGGGCCAACCACCTGTTTTTGTAAATAAATTTTATTGGCAGATGGCCATGCCCATTCATTTATGTATTGCCCATGGCTGCTTCTGTGCTACAACAGCAGAGCTGAGTAGCTGCAGCAGAGACGATGTGGCCTGCAAACTTTTAAAATATTTACTCTGATCCTTTAAGAAAACCCTTAATGGTTGTGCAGGGGAAAAGGGTCTTTGGACCTATACAAAGTGGGAGAAGAACCCGAGAATCATTAAAGCTTGAAACTTCAAAAGGGTTCACTCTCCAGGAAAAGGGTGGGCTAGAAAAACACACCTGCTGGCAAAACAAGTCAGAGGTAAATCTTTCTGTTTTCACCCCAACAATGTTGTTAATAATAGTGATAATAATAAAAATTTTTAAACAATGGTGATGACCTCCCTTGGGGATTTGTAACTATGAACCTGCTTCATATGAACCTGAGATTCAAATTTTTGCTACCCACCTAACCTTGAAAACCCCAAACAAAAAAATAAATTGAAGTGGTCCCAGTTTGACAACACTTGGCAGAGAGAAATGCAAATCCGCTGTAGCGCAAAGCCTTCCTAACTCAGTCACATGAAGATTCCCACAGTTTAAGTTTGATTACATGTAAGTTTTTGAAAAGAGAAAAAATTTACCAAACCACAAGGTAACTACCATCATAAGTGAGAATCAACAGAAATAACAAGCATGATTTAAACTCCCAAGAACTTCAAATATTAGAATTATCAGATATAGGACATAAAAATAACTACATATGAAATGTTAAAAGAAATGAAAGATAGAAAAATGCACAAGTTTTGAAAAGGGTACCACCAAACTGACCAAACAGATCTGACAAAGAACCAAATAGAACTTATGGAAATAAAAATAGAACTATACATAATTAAAACTATACATATATTACATATAATAATTATAATGAGATAGATACATTCATACATGTATGGGTATGTTTGTATACACTAATGAATAGGTGAAACAACAAAATAAACATGGATGAAGAAAAGATTAGTGAACTGAAGACAGATATGAAGGAATCATTTGGAATGCAGCACAAAAAAGCAAAAGCGAAATAGAAAACAGAAAGAGAAAGGGAGGAATAAATGAGAAGTTTGAATATACATCCAAACAGAGTTACACAAGAGAGAACAGAAAGTATGAAAGAGAGAGAGAGAGAGAGAGAGAGAGAGAGAGAGAGAGAGACCCTGTTTGAAGAACTAACTAATAGCTAAGAAAATGTCAGAACTAATGAAAGACATGGATCTGAAGAGAAAGGATGCATAATATATCCCAGGGAGAGTAAAAATCTTTAAATTATCACACATGTTAGGCACATCCTGTGAAAATGTAAAACAGCAAAGCCAAAGAGAAAATCTCGAAAGCAACAAGAAAGGAAAAACAGATCACCTAACAAAGAATGACTGTGGTCTGACAGCGAACTTCCAGCAGAAACAATGAAGACAAAAGACAGTAGAATCACATCTCCAGAGGCTGAAAGAAAATAACTGTCAATCTAGAATTGTGTTCTCAGAAATATTATCTTTCGAAAATGATATGAACATAGGCTTCCCTGGTGGTACAGTGGTTAAGAATCTGCCTGCCAATGCAGGGGACATGGGTTCGAGCCCTGGTCCGGGAAGATCCCACATGGCGCAGAACAACTAAGCCCGTGCGCCACAACTACTGAGCCCGCGAGCCACAACTACTGAAGCCCACGTGCCTAGAGCCCATGCTCCACAACAAGAGAAGCCACCGCAATGAGAAGCCCGCGCGCCGCAACGAAGAGTAGCCCCCACTCGCTGCAACTAGAGAAAGCCTGTGTGCAGCAACAAAGACCCAACACAGCCAAAAATAAATAAATAAATAATATATATTTTTAAATGATATGAAAATAAAAACATTTTGGCAAAACAAAAACTGAGATACTTTACCATTAATAGACTCTTATCAAAGAAACTTCTAAAGGATGAACATCTAAAAGAACACAATGTTCCTAAAAGGATGCTCTGGAATAGAACAAAAAATTCTGAGCTGAATTGCAGTGCACGGTGCCTGTCATAGGAGTGCTCAGTAAATGTCATTTCTTGATTTCCCTTTTCCCCAGAGGTTGTGCTTGGAACCTACCATCAACACTGAGACCTGATCTTAGTGGAAATGGGGGTGTTGAGGAAAGTAGAGAGGATTTTGAGGCAAGAGAAGAAAGGGAAACAAGAAAGCTGGCAAAAACAGCAACACTTTGTGGGAGTTAGAAGGAATGTCTAATAGACGTTTTATTATGTTTTTGCAGTGTGGGATGGATTGTGAATTCTTCTTCCTGTATTCCCACAATATCTTCAGTAAAGTATACATTTCTCTCAAGTGCTTTGCGGAGCCAAATTTACTTCTCAAGATAGGAGTAAGAGCCCTTCAAATGAAAAGTTAGGGCAGCACCCTAACCAAATCCAGCCTACTTCCTGATTGATTTTTACATTTATTAATGATTGAAGGAAAAAAGAAAGAAAGAAAGGAAAACATTTCGTGACAAGTGAAAACTAGATGAAACTCAAATTTCAGTATCCATACAATTCTATTGGCACACAGCCACGCTTGTTCATTTACATCCAGTCTACGGCTTCTTCTGTCCCATCATGGCAGAGCTGAGTGGTTGCAACAGAGATAACAGCGTAAGGGCTGAGTAAAGTGCAAGGAAAGAGGCTGGGACTGTTACTTCAGAGGAAATAATGCCTGTGTAGCAACAAGGGTCCCCCACACCCGCATTTGATACATGTACCTCACCTCCTCCTGTAGCTTTAGCTCCTTTTTCCTTTTGCCCAAAATATTTGTCATCAGATTCTTTACAGAAAGTGTTTGCCAACCCCTGGCCTAATTGATAGTATTAACATATGTAAAGAAAAAATGTAATAATCAGAAAGGTCAGTGGGTGTTTCAAAGGAAAAAAAGTCAAGAAAATGAAAGCCAGATGTTCCCAGGCAAGTACTAACTTGTGAGGTTAGCCTGAAAAAGGCCCTGGGTTAGCAGACCTGGTAGGGCCTGTTGCAAAACGATGCATTGAGCTAAAATTGTGTATCAATAGTTGCTATAACACCATTTGTCAAGCAAGGCTATGTGCCAGACGTTGTACTTCGCACCTCATATACATTATTTAACGTAATACTTAGAACAAGACTATGAGTGTGGTGGGTGTTATTTCTACTTTAGTGGTAGAAAAAATATGAAGTTCAGAGAGGGTAAGTGGCTTTCCCAAGGCTATGTAGTAAGTAAGTGGACGAGTTGGAATCTTGGACCATCTGAGTCCAAAGCTCCTAAACACTAACCTATACAGTTATTAATATCGTAATATTATACCCACTAAGAAACTGTCAATTTGGTCACTACCGCCTCTGCAGCAACTAGCCCAAAGCCTAGAGCATCTTAGGTAATTAGAAATTGTTTGTTGAACAAATGAAAGACTCTATGCACCTAGCAAGGTTTTTATTATAGTTTGGCTTCCTAGGTAGCTGCCTGCATGGAAAAACTACACCAAATTGAGAACTCAAGACTCCTGCCTCCTGCCAGCTCACTCTACCTCTATCAAGTCAAACAGAAATGGAGTTAATACATACATGAGTCATTTATGAAGCTGGTTAGTGGAAGTCAATCCCTGATCTACTCTTTGGTGATAACAGAATCAAGATTTTTAGCCCGCAAAGCTCTGGGGACCAAGCCCCGTTCACACATCAGCACCTGTCGACCTTCAGGGACCCACCAGATGACAGCCTGTGTCACTGTGCATTGCTGTGAGCCCACAGCAGTCAGACTAAGAAACAAAAGACCCAAGTGCCAAGGCCACCTCGCCAGTAGGAGCAAAGCTGGGATTCAAAACCGGTTCTTTCCTGTTCTAGACCCAGTGCTGTTTCCTTCTGCCATATCTTCTCTTTTGTATGACAAGATGTCTACAATCTTCCACTTTCTTTAGTTACTCAAGAAATCCATATCCATTTTAGGAAAAAATTAACATAACAAATTAGAAAAAACTTTCACATAATCCCTCTCCCAGAAATTATCTATTAATATTCTAGGTTATATTTTTCCAGATTTTTTTCTTAGGCATGCATGTTTTAACCAAAACCACAATTATACTGTTTTATAATCTGCTTTGGCCTCTAACAGAGTGTGAATATTTATGACACCCTAGATACATATATAATCATTTTTAATGTCATGTTTTCTTGTATTGATATGCTGTGATTTATTTAACCGAAATCTTACTGTTGGACAACCGAGCTTGTCCTGGTTTTTAGTTTATAATCTGACGTGTGTATCTTATTCTCAGTAAGCAATTCCCCCCAGCTCCAATCCTAGTCCTCACTTGATCAGTGTCTCAGAAGCTAATATTAAATTTTATAATGTTACAGCAATGACCATCACGGCTCTTTGCTCCGTCTTTGAGCTCAGAATCGATGCAAAGCAGAAACAGTTGTTCAACGTGGCAGCTTTATTACAAGAAGGCTGTATTGGATACCACAGTTTAGATATGGCCGCTATTGGCTCTTCCGAATGGAAGACCACATCTGGACCAAAAGACAGCCCAAACCACGGCCTCGTCGTACCCTCCGAGTTACATCAAGCACACAGCAAGCAGCAGACCCAGCTTCGCAGCTCCTGGAACCCACAATATTTGTGAGCTGGCAAATCTCTGAGAGAGGAGAAGAGCTAAGATGCCACACTCGCTTCCCACAACCTCAACGATCAGACCCAAACACGCCCACACCGGGGCTGAGGAAGCATGAGGAAGAGGCCGGGAGGGTCGCCCCTGCACAAGGACCCCCGCACTTGATGACACACCTATGCCTCTCCGGCTGCTGCTGCGGCTTCTTCGTCTTTTCTCCTCCTCCCCCCAGATCTGAGTAGGGATGGCTCCCCACGGCCTCCCCACGTATCACATGCCTGTTGGAGGGCCACCACCACAAAGCTACACGCCCGCCTCGGCCGCGGCTGCAGGCTCGGCGTGGCTGCCACCAGCCCCGCTGACTCGGCCCTGGTCAGGGTGGCCGGTCTGCGGAAGGGACTTGTTCTGCCTCAACGGGAGTCGTTCTGAGTAATGACAGGAGCTGACGAAGTCCGCAAGAACCTCCTTCTTCTCTCCTTGCCTCTGTCCCTTCCAGGCGGACACCAAAAGGTCCTGGCCACCTTTGGCGCTCCCAGGGCTGCAGCTCCTATGGCCGCCTGCTCCCCACAGGAGGCTGCAAATCTGCCCACCCCGAACCTGTACTCCAGCTGCCCTGCCTTCCTGAGCCCGCACGGTCAGCAGGTGCGCATCCTAGCTCTGCCCCTGGGCTGTGTGACCTTGGGAGAGGCCCCTGGCTTCTTGGGACCACAGTGCCCTCCTCTGCAGAATAAGGACCACAAAGCCCGGGTAGAAACGAGAAGCGGGCGTGGCAGCAGGCACCCCGCAGCAGGCTGCCCGGCCCCCCACCCCGCAGCGCCTCTGCTCTTCTCTGCCTGATTCCATCTCCCCCCGCCCCCCAGCTTTCCCCACGTCTGTCCTGGAAGTGCAGCTTCCCCGGGAACTCTTTCCTGCCTCCAGGCTTGCTCGGGCGCCCACGGCCTCCCCTGCCCTGCCTCTTTCATACCCTTTCCTCAGGGCTTGGAGATTAATCCCACACTGGCATAGGCACCTGTCCGTAGGTTTTCCACGGCGGGAAGCTTGATCCTTTGTTCCCCATTTCCTAGCACGTGGGCTGGCTCTAATGCAAGGTAAGGAAGGGGAAGGGGACAGGAGAGCCGTTCAAGTCGCAGCATCCCGACTTCGGGAAATCTATGCAATGTCTCCCTTTTCGTGTGTAGAACTCTCCAAACACAAAATCTTACCTCTTAGGCTGAACGCTGCCCTTTAAGGGCCCTGGGACACAAACCATGGCCACTCAGTGGGCAGCTTCGTGGGTGCTGCTCTGCTGGTGCTGGGTCAGCGGCTCCCAGCCTGGGATCACAGAGAATCTGGGGCAGGGTGCCTGCCCTGCAGCCCCAGGCCATGTGTGCATACAATCATACCTCTCCAATACAAAGAGCCCTGGAAGACAATACCAGTTTGTTCCAAAGAGAGAGGAATTCTGAGCAGTGGCTATTTCCTGGATGACTGAGTACTCCTTACACTGGAAACATGCATGGTCTGAACAGATTTATTCAAAAACATCTTTTCCCCGTGTTTCAAACTAAGGAGCCGGTTCCATGTCACCTCCGACGGGTTTGTGATAGTGATACTGGAAAATGGAGGCTTCCAAAGGATATTTCTGTTCTGCTCCCCACGGGGTACGCAAACCCCAGCATAAAACCCAGAAACGAGAGGACACAGAAGAATGCCAAGTATATGCACAGTTTTCTGGAAGACTTGGGCATAATTTCTACCTCTGATCAGTCTCATTGTGCAGACGATTTTGCATGTAACAGAGACATTTTCTTTTTAAGCTTGAATCAGGCTAAGGAGAAAAACACTGCGGCCTTTTATAAGGGAAAGTGTCTCCCCAAGGAAATAACTGAAGGCCCCAATTGCTCAACTCTTTCAAAAGAGACTGTACAAAGTTCTCCTGAAAATACTGTGGGGAATAGTTCTGTGTCAGCTGGGGAATTGGCTCGATGATCTAATAGGTCTTTGCCCTTGCTCTAATTTCTATGATTCATGTATGACTTATTTAATTGTTATCATCTATTGCAGATATATAAAAGAATGCTTTTATTCTAAAAAAAAAAAAACTACATTCAAATCATCTTTAACATCACACCAAGTTCTTAATCCCATCAGCCTTCAGAACACTGACATATTAACTTTTTGACCTGCCTTGAACCCTCCCGCTACCTCCCAGGGTACAGAAAGTACATCTGCAGCGCTGCGGGGTGTACTGGGGAGCCCTCACCCCACAGTGCACTGAAAACAAGTTTGGGAGAACTAAGGGTTAAGTGAAGTCCCCTAGGAATGCCAATCTGTTGCAGGCTGCCAATTCAGAGGCTGCCTGGGGCCTAGGTGTAACCACAGCTATAGGCAAACAATGCCTAACGGCCTTAGGCCTTATCCTCGGCAGCATTTAGCATTTATCATGGTCAGAAAACCACCTGTTACTTGGGAGAGATTCAAAAGAACTCTGGGCCGTAATTAAAGCAAAAATGAATCAAAACATATTGCGAATCACTACCCAATCCCCAGGCAGATGTGTGATTTAACTGTGGGCTTGATCTATGCTGTTAATCTGGAATTTAAAATAACAGACAACAAAACACAGACCCAACCAAGACCCTGCCCTGCCCTGGGGTTTTGTTTCCTTCCGAGGCCCTGACAGTTGTGGTCAGTAACCCGCTGCAAGCAGAGCTGCTGCAAACCTGAATGGTGCCTGGCAGCAGGCGGCCAATCGGAATCAAACGCACCCCTGCACCACCGAGACTACCCATAAATGAAGCTGAAGGAGCGACTAGGGTTTCCATCCTCCCACAGTGCGGGAGCCTCTCTCACCGAGGCCTTTTAACCCTGCCCAAGCTAACAGCAGATCTTTCACCCTAGGAGAGTCACACCTGACCACCTGGATCCCGCCAGGAGATACTTCAGGCATTTCACTGGGGAACATCTGGAAACACATGTCTCCGACTGTCAGTAGAATTGCTATCAAGCACAGAACATCACACGGGAGGGTCAGCGGCGGGGAGGGGTCAGCTTCTACTTGCAGGTTCTGTTTGGCGGCTATTGCTTTGTTTTTTTTTGTGTGTTTTTTTTTTTTTTGGCGGTACGCGGGCCTCTCACTGTTGTGTTGTGGCCTCTCCTGTTGCAGAGCACAGGCTCCGGACGCGCAGGCGCAGCGGCCATGGCTCACGGGCCCAGCCGCTCCGCGGCACGTGGGATCCTCCCGGACCGGGGCACGAACTCGCGTCCCCTGCATTGGCAGGCGGACTCCCAACCACTGCGCCACCAGGGAAGCCCTATTGGTTTGTTTTTAAGGCTCTGATTCCACCTCTTTAAGTCCCTGTGAAATCTCCCGGTAGAACCAGGCTCTAGAGGGGGCGAAGTAAAGGGCAGAGGGGGTGTGAGGTGACGGAGAGAGGGGCAAAGCAGTTTTGTGGCACGCGGGTGTTCCTGATTTTGTATAAAACATTACTCTTAAAAGAGTTCAGAATTCGGTTGACATCCATGCAAATGTGTGAAATGTGGGAAAAGACAAGCTAGCGTTCATTTCAAAAGTTGAAAGCATCGCTTTGATTTGCAATGATCTTTAATCTACCTCTTTTACCACAAAGAAACACTGCAAAGAAAGGAGCCCCAAATGTCACGAAATAAAACCTGCCGATGTTCTGTTGGCATATATTTTAATTCTTGAACAATTACCCTGCCATATACATTTATTCTTGAATGTTATATATTGACACATTAAATTTTGGAGTTGAAAGAGAAAATGACACATGTAAATACCCCCAAACACAGAGCCGACTTTACAATGTAGTCTACTAATCTGCGTGAGTGTGAGTGTGTGTGTGTGTGTGTGTGTGTGTATACACTACAGTAAATCTGTGAAAAGTTAAAAGTATGGCTTGTTTATTGAAGTTAACTTCGTATCACTCTCAAGGACTTTGAATATATATGTTCCCGTCCTGAAGAAGTTTTGGGTTAGTCTTTTCTGGGATATGCTATCATCTATATTTAGGACGTAATCTCTAAACTAGCAAAAATAAGTGGTGCTGATGTGAGTTTGTACTTGAGGGTGGCCTTTATGTGGCTGCAATCATATTGCTGCCCTTAGGTGGCTCCTCCATTGCCTTTTAAATTAATTACACACTGTCATTAATTCAAACCTGCCCAAATACGGCTGCAAACATCTTTACTGGATTCACCTTGCATTACTCTACAAAATCCATAGCAGCCACACAGATGACTCCTTGGTGCTTCACGAGCTCGCTTACATTTTTTTACCTCTCTGTCTTTGCTCACCTTATTTCCTCCTCGGGAAATGCCCTCCCCAACCAATTCTAGTTGAAACTCACGCCAAGGATCATTTCCTGGATACGCTGACTATGTCTTAGTCATCCCTGTATCCCCAGCACCCAATGACTTGGCAAAGGGTAAAGACTCAATGTGCATTGAATGAATGGATTTCATATCCTTTTCAAAAATTGGTGTTTTAATTAAGCTTTTTCCTACCCCTTTGTCTACTGGACCCCAGAGTTCGGCGCTGGAATTCTCTTGGGGGACTTCCCACACTGAATCTGGCATCACAGTCCCTTGTCTGCTCCTCCTCCCCCAGCCCCTCCCCCCAGTCCCTCCATGGTGGTCTCCGTGTCTTGCTGACTCTCTGCTGAAGTGTTCGTCCATATGCCTTCCATGGACCTGATACTCACTTAGTCTTTAACAACAATAATAATATCTAACTCTGGAACAGTGCAGAAAATTTTACAAAGCACTTTCACGTTTATGATCTCATTGTATCCCCGCAATAAGGATACAAAATAGAAAGGACCATCATTTGAAAGGTAATAACGGGTAATATTTATTGAGAGCTTACTTCAGGCCAGGCATGTTAAATACATGACTTTGTTGAACCCTCACAACCCCATGAGGACAGCCCTATTTTTGTCCTCATTTTACAGAGGAACAGCCTGTGGCCTAAGTTGGCTCAGTAAAGGACCAAGGGCGCCCAGCTGCGGAGCGGCAGAGCTGGGGTTGGTCTGGCTCCAGAGTCCAGGCACTTCGTCACTAGCCCCACCTGAAGCCTAGAGAGGTCGTCAGGAAAACTCAGAGCTACAAACGTCCCAGTTCTCCCACTACACCCTACTGCCGCTTCTCTCCTCTGGCAGAAAAAAAAAAAGAAAAAAAGAACTGAACATAGTTTGAAAGCTGAATCTGATTAGCAGGACAGTGGTTAAAAGCACTGATTCTGGGGCTTCCCTGGTGGCGCGGTGGTTGAGGGTTCGCCTGCCGATGCGGGGGACGCGGGTTCGTGCCCTGGTCCGGGAGGATCCCACGTGCCGCGGAGCGGCTGGGCCCGTGAGCCGTGGCCGCTGAGCCTGCGCGTCCGGAGCCTGTGCTCCGCAACGGGAGAGGCCACAGCGGGGAGAGGCCCGCGTACCGGGGGGAAAAAAAAAAAAAAAAAAGCACTGCTTCTGGAACCAGAAATGCTGGGTGCAAAGTCCTGCTCCACCACTTTCCAGGAGTGTGACCTTGGGCTAGCTGGTTATTGCCTCTGTGTCTTCTACCTCCGTCTGTACAATGGGGCAGCAGAAGCATCGCCCTTAAGGGTGCTGTGAGGATTAAGTTAGTCAGTGTATGAAGAACAGGAGGGATGGTGCCCTGCCCCTCTCGGTGGGGTTCTGAAGCCAATGGATGGTTCCAAATGGCTTTGTTTGGCTTCCAGGATCTCTGTGTGCTAGAACCGCTTCGAAACGTTCAAAAGAATGATTTCCCTCCACGCAGAACAGGCCCTCCCATCTTAACCCCGGTATGATGGCGTGGTGGGCACTCTAGCATGTCCGCGGCCTCGTGTTGTACGAGGGAGCCGACTGGGACTGGAAGTGAGGCCTCCCGCCACGGAGACAGTCTCCCGGTCTAATCTGCCCCCGGCCCACCGCCCCGCGAGAATCCAGCCCATTAGGAAGAAACTAATGACCATGCAGATGCTCACTTTGCCCTGACTTCACACATGCGCCTCCAGATGGGCCGGACACTCTACACCATCCCGGTTTCCATTTGTGAGCACTTAACCCAACTAAGAGGCCCCCGGCGGTGCCGCCCGCACACACACCCAAGCCCTCTTAGCCACCCAGCTCTCTACTTCCAGCTCTCTGCTTCTCTTTTTCCTTGTTTCCTTCTATTTCTTGTCTCTCCTTCTTCTCTCTGAGCTTCTCTCTCTCCATCTCTCTTTCCCTGTTTGAGTTTTGCTTCTCCTTTCTCTTTTTCTCTCCCCCCCCCCCTCTCTCTCTGTCTCTCACTCACACACACCCCCCCCTCACGACATGCTAATTGGGCTCCCAGGAGAGTCTGCCTCACCCATACAGGCAGAAGTGAACAGAGATGGTGAGAAAGGACGTACTTCACACCTGTCAATTAAGCTCAATCGCCTATTGTGTGAAAATAGCGCGGGTGGCCAGGAACAGGCCGACCTGGCTGGACCAGGCTCAGCCTCAGCTGTCCCTGCAAAGTGGGCCCAGGGAACAAATGCGCCTTGTGCTCTCCGTGGATGAGAGCACCTCCTGGAACGTCCCAGGAGCAGGTGTGGGCCCCTCCATAGGGTGGATAGAGGGGCCAGTTCCCAGTGAGTTTATAGGACTGTGTGTACTGCAGTTGGTCAGCTATTTTTACAAAATTCCAATTACATAGCTAAAGGAGAAAAATCACGTAAGGAGGAAATAGGTGACATCCTGGCACTCATGTCACCGGAGTATGTCAGCGGCAAGGAAATGTCTTGAGGCTGGACTGGCCGTAATAGGAAAGAAATATGACCTGAAACAAAGGTGCCTCTATTAATATATTACTTTTGATTTAAGATGGTCTGCCAACTGGAACAGAGCCCATCAAGAGGGAAAGCTGGATGTCACCGTGAGGGAAGGTGGGAATATTTTTAAGGGTAAGTTGAGATCCAAGTCTTCATCTATCATTTGATGCACTTGACAACTATTTGAGGGCTCACAGTGTTGAAAGCATGGTGCCAGCTTTCAGAGGATATCCCCCAGCCTCACAGAGCTTACAGTTCAGAGGAGAATAAGGACAAGTGAGCAAGAAACACCCACCTTGTGTGTGGAGTGTCATGGACATGGGAGTCCAGGGTATGAACATGGAAAGTAAGTGGGGCCCGGGGAGGGACCAGAGTTGAGCAGGAAAGGCCTCCCAAAGGACATGGCACAGAAGCTGAGTCCTGACGCATGCGTAGAGTTAACGGAAGAGGGAAGGATGAAGGGTTCCAGGCGAAAGGGACAGACAGCGCCAAGGTCAGAAGGGAGAGAAGCTGGAGAGGGGGGAAGCCAGATGACAACGGGTCTGATGGGCCCGTGAAGGAATCTGGGTCTCATCCTCAGGTCAATGGGAAGTTATTAAAGGGTTTTAAGTGGGGTACAATGTGACCAGAATTGCACTTCGGACGCATTGCTCTGACTCCGGTAGAAAGACAAGAACCTTGGCAGCAGGAGGCAGCTGTAGTGAAGACACTGGAGAGAATGAAGGAATCAAGTGGCATTTAGGAGGCAAATCAATAGGGCCTGACGGCTGGTTGTTGGAGAGGCTGTTAGGAGAAGGAATCAAGAAGGGCCTCTCGGCCTTTGGTGTGAAGAGTGGCTCCCTTTCCTACCTCAGGGAAGCTGGTGGGAGAGCAGAGTGTTCAGGAGACGATGTGTCGGTGTGGCCATGCTGACGATGCTTACAAAACGTCTGGTGCTCAGCCCCTACGGTGACCCACGATCCAACCTCCTGGAGTTCATGCCCTTGGGTGACCCCTTCCCCTTGAGTGGGGGCAGGACCTGTGACTTCCTTCCAGACAACAGACTACGGCAAAGGGGATGGGACATCACTGTTGTGGTGACATTACGTTACAGAAGACACTCTCTCAGCCATCCGGAACTAGAGACTGTCCTGTGGGCTTGAGGCAATGAGCCACCAGGCTGGGAAAGCCCAGGTGATGGGGCGCAGGCTCTAGACACTGAGGATGGGGGCCCTCATGGAAAGTGATTCTGCCAACACCTGAGTGAGCTTGGCACCAGATTCTTCCCTCGGCTAAGCCTCCAGATGAGATCACAGCCCAACCAACACTTTGATTTCAGCCTTGTAAGACCCTGAGTAAAGGACCCAGTTAAGCCATGCCTGGACTCCTGGCCCATGAAAACCACGAGATAATACATGTGTGTCTGTTGAAGGCACTAATTGGAAAATAATATGGTATCTAATCGGAGATAGCGAACAAGCAATTGGATGTTTGGATCTGGACCACAAGACCGAGGTTAAGCCTGGAAATACACATTTGGCAATTATGAATGTATAGATAGTAGCCAAAGCCATGGGAGAGTGTGCAGTGACAAGGAGAAAGTCCAGGACAGAAACTTGAGGATCCACCAACACAGAGGATAAGTAGATGAGCAGGGGTCTCAAAGGGTTCTGAGAAAGGGTGCCCAGCACGGCAGGAGAAAAACTAAGAATACAGCCGTATGAATCACAGCTAACATTTATTAAGAACTTACCACATGCCAGGCACTGTTCTAAGTGGATAGCAAGTATTAATCCATTTAATTCTTACAACCCTCTATGAGGCATTATCACGTTAGTACCCTCATATTACGGATGAGGCAACTGAGGTACAGACAGAAGAAGGAGCTTGCCCAAGGGCACACTGCAGAACAAGGGTTCTAACTCAGGTGGCTGCCCCCAGAGGCCACGTTCTCTGTCCACCCTCTTACGCCAAATTGACTCTTCCTGTTCTGAGGAACAGAAACTGAATGCAAACTGACTTAACCATGGGATTTACCAGTTCATTGTAACTAAAAAGATGAGGGATAGAACATGGGACATATTTCAGGCACACCTGAGGGGACAGAGGCAATGTCATCACTTCTCTCTCTCTCTCTCTCTTTCTCTGTCTCTCTCTGTCTCTCCTCCCTTCCACCCCTTCCTTTCTCTCTCTGTCTCTCAGTGCAGCTTCCCTTGTGTTGGCTTTATGCTCAGACACGCTCTATTGACTCTATGGCAAAGTGAGCTCCAGGCAGATCCTGGCTGATGTTAATCTCCACAGAAGAGTTTTTCTGCCATCACTTGCCAACCCTGAACCAATTACAGGGTCCAGGGCAATGAGTTCCCCCTCCAAATTTTTTTTTTTTAATTTCTCGAACTGTGTGTGTAAAAAGAGTGACTACTACTGCATGTAAATTAAACTCCAACAAACCTAACCTAAAACAGAACAAGAATAAACAACCAAAAACAGGAGTGTCATCCTAGTTCTCAAATTGTAGCGTGTGTCAGAGTCGTTTGGAGAGCTTGTAAAACACAGATTGCCGAGTCCCACTCAGAGTTTCTGATTCAGTGAGTCTGGGGTGTTCCCAAGGGGCGCCGATACCCGGGAACCGCTATTTGTGAAAATACCTCCATGTGGAAACAAGGAGCAGGAGACAAGGCTTCTCTCCTAACCAGCTATCTGAGCAGCTCAGGGCAGGGGGTGGGGTCGCTGAGGGAGACCAGCATTTTCACAGACAGCCTCACGGTAAGACAGGGGATCTTCCAAGAGGAAAGGAGGGGGTTCTTTTTCCAAAGGTGGAGGACCAGAAGGTAAGTAGCCCCAAACAAAGTCTACTTGGAGATGCACCAGAGAAGCCAAAGGAAGCATTTCTACAGAAAAGGAGTGGGAAGCACGGTCAGAGATGCTCAGATGGGTCAGGGAGGTAAGGATTATGGGGACGTTGCCAGGTACAGCAGCACGGAGGCCACCGTGACCTTGGACAGACCTCCTCTAAACGGGTGCTGACGGGGGAGCCGGACTGCAGAGGGGTGGCGAGGCCAGGTGGGACAGTCCCTGACGCAGGAACGGACGCAGGAACGGACGCAACCATCCAGTGTGTGGGGAGCCATAGGGACCTGTGGGGTGCGGAGGGGAGGGAGCGAGGGGCCAGGGCACCACATTTCTTTCTTCCCACGGGAGATGCTCAAGGGAGGAAAGGAGTCCGTGAATGACAGACGAGAGGCTGAAAGTAAAGGTGGCAGAGAATGGTCGTGGAGCGACGTCCTTAAGGAGGCGGGCCAGGGAGGGACCCCGAGCGCAGAGGGGACAAGTGGCCGCGGAGAAGCACCAGCAGTGGACGGAAACCGAGCGTCTTCCCATCTGATGGCTTCGATTTGCTCTGAGGAGACAACGTCAGTCAAGGGAGGCCCTCTCCAAAGTCAGAGTTCAAACCTGCTGCGTAACATTGCGCGGAGGACCCCAGGGCTTAACCAACATCTATAAAACGGGGATAGTGGTGGGACCTTGCTCAAGGTAAAGGTGCCTAGGGCTGGGCCCCAAATGTAGCAAATGCTCAGCGCGCGTCTGCTTCGTTTGAGTGGGGGTCTTGAGGAATGAAGCAGAGGCTTAACCGTACAACTGCTAAGAGGTCACAGCTATTCAAGTTTAACTTCTACCGAAGAAGTAAAACCCAGGTGCACCCCGGGGGCTGCGGGTGCAGGCGACCTGCAGAACATCATCCGTGATCCTGCTCAGCCTCTAACAGACGCTCCACCTCGTCTGTAAAACTCCGAGAGCCAGGGCGCACACGGGAGAGCGATTCGGAAGCCCCGGGGGCTGCTGCGGCCTCAGGCACTCCCAGCTGTGGGAACAAGAGAGCGTTTCGGAGGCAAGGCCACTGTTAAGGTCATCTCTGAAGTTCCATCAAGACCCAACAAGTTGGTGTTTCAGAGGCTCAGAAGTGAGTCACTCGCCTACAGTTGGCACCTTCAGAGGGATCCGTTGTGTAAGAAACCCGAGGGCGGGGGGCGGCGGGGGAGGGAGCTGGACCTGGTTAGCCTGCGGAGTCCAAGGTGACTCCTCTCCCCACTCAGACCACCGGCCACCAGCTGTGGCCATAGGTCAAGGGCACTGCTTCCATCTAATACAACAGAAAAAGGGAGAGCATCTTCCCCCCAAAGCATTCCTTCTCCCACTCTGTGTGCCAGAGCTCAGCCTGCATTTCCAACGACGTTTTTTCTCCTTGAATTCCTCGAGCATGATCCAGGTGTGAGTCCCACATTAATCACCGGAAAAGCGGAACTACTCCAGTTCCTTTGTTCCTCTTCCAAAAGGTGAGGTTTTTCTTAGCTTCTGGTTTGTGTTTTTCCTTCCTTTTTTCCCTTGATGATGACCCTTTACTTAGGGACTCACCGAAAGTCAGTTACCATATTTCATCAGTCCTATATGATGCACAGTTTCCTCACATTCAACAGCTGGGAAGTGGAGATGCATTTTACAGTCCGTGGCGCCTTAGCTTTGCGTAGTAGTTAAAGTGCCCATCTGACAGTCCGTGTGTTTATCTGGATGAACTATGGAAATTGTTCTTCACTGAGTGCCTCAGTGCTGGGACTTCACGTAAATGTTTGCCAGGGGGCCCCATATTATGATGGAACTCGAGGAGGAGCCAGATTCAGTGACCTGCCTGAGGCCACCCGGTGCATATAAATAGCAGCGTGGAATGATGCCAAGTCACCCTGCCTCCTGGAGCATTCGAGCTGGATCAGAGTCATCAGCCAACCACAGCCATGAACGGCGCCGAGGAGAGGAACAAGGTTCACGGCAGGATTTCCGCTTACGCTGTACCGTAATGCATGGACATATCAAGAGAGCCACGTACACAGAAATCCAGAACCAGCCACGGGAGGAAGCAGCCGGGGGCTGTCATCCCCCCTGGGTCTCTCGGTCTCGTCCACACGGCCACAGCGATGATGGCGTCCGCCACTCAGCAAGGAGCTGCCCACCGCTGGCTCTACGACAAGCATTTTGCCACGTTGTCTTCTTGATGTTCTCCCAACAGCCCCCAAAGCAGAGAGCATTTTCCTCATTAGAAACTGTCGCTTGGAGTGTTGAAGTTACGCACCCAACATTACAGACCTAGCGAGTATCAGAACTGGAATTCAGCTCTGCCTGGCTGGGCCTGGCGAGTACAGCAGCGCTGGGCCGTTCAGCCCCGTGGTCAACGGAAGCAGAGAGGGTGCCCTCTGAGGTCCTGTCCCTAAGAGGCAGTGGTCCTGCTTTCACAAATAAGTACACAATGGCACTACGCTTCGTGATTTGGGGTTGACGGTTCCTCAGGAAGTTAAACACGGAATGACCGTATCATCCAGCAAATCCACTGCTAAGTATATGCCCCAAAGAACTGAAGGAAGGGACTCGGACGTCTGCACGCCAATGTTAGCAGCATTATTCACAATAGCCAGAAAGACGGAGGCAAGCCAGATACCCACCAACAGAGAAATGCTTAAACAAAATGTGATAGATGTGTATACGTATATATGTATAAATATATATACATATCTAAAGGAATATTTTTCAGCCTTCGAGAGGAATGTCGTTTGAATGTATGCTCCCACGCGAATGAAGCTTGGACACTCTGCTAAGTGAAATAAGCCAGACAAATACTGCATGATTCCATGTATGTGAGGGACCTCGAATAGGCACGTCCACCACTCCAGAAAACAGGACCGAGATTAGCTCGGGCTGCAGGGAAGGGAGGGTGGGGAGTGGCTGTCTGACGGGCACAGACCCTCTGTTTGGGGCGACGGGGGAGCCCTGGTGACGGGTCGTGCAGCGGGTTGCCCGACACTGCGGATGCACTTGATGCCCCTGAACCGTGCGCTTTGAAATGGTTAAAATGGCAGGTTTTCTGCGGTGTACACTCTATCACCATTTGTTAAAATCACCAAAAACATGTACTGGTGACTAATCACGCTACCCCAGATCCAGGACCGAACGACGCTTGAGACCCGTGTTCCGAGAGAAGGGACGAACCTCGTTGCCGCGGTGTGTCGGCAGCAGGAGCGGCGAGGGCGAGAGGGGAAAGGGGCACGTCTGGGAGGGGAGACGCACAGGCAGAGGATGTGGGTTCCGCCAGGCAACCCCGGGCATCTCAGAGCAGATGGCAAGTGCTGCCACGTCAGCAAGGAACAGCGAGGGATCTCATGTCATTGAGAAATAAACCATCCTCCTCAGGACTCGGGGGGAATCACCTTGAAAACAACACTCGCCCGCCTTCTCACATATCAGACAGTCCTGTATCCTTCCTGGAACCTGTAAATAACATCCGTGCATCCTAATTTTCACTGCAATAAGGAAGCAGTCGGCTTACGAAGTCGCTTCCCGGCCTTCAGGGGACGCTGGAGGGATCTAAAGTGTTTGCTCACATCAGACCCCCAGTGTCTGGATTACAGAGTGCTGCGCAGCCGCTGATAAATGTGCTCTGACGCGTGCTTCCTGCCAGGGGGCCGGCGGACAGGCTTTCCCGGGGGCTCTGAGAAGCTCTGTCCCCCGCAGCGAGGCTGAGGCCCCGCTCCAGGTCTCTTCTGGACGCGCGCCTGCCTCCTGTTGAAACAAGCTGCACCCCGATGGGATGCTTGCACGCTGTTTTTAAAGAGAAGGGAATCAAGTCCCCCGTTGAGAAGAATCTGGAAAGACTCTAGGGCTCACCCGTCCGGGCTCCTGTTTGCGTGGGTGTCGTGGGCGGAGGCGAGAAGGCCGATGAGACCCAGCCTGTCTCATCTGGCGAGCGCGGGGGCTGAGGAAGAGCCGGCCCTGGTTTCAAGATTTATCAGAAACTCAAACAAAGGAAAGTATTCTCTGAAAACGTAGCAAAAGTCCCAACTCAAGATCAGAGGCTCATTTAATACCTCCAGTCCACTTCCGTGGGCCTGCGGAAATCTAAGAACCGCCCCGCTAACTCGGTGCAAAGTTTTCCGTGCGCGCGCCTGGGCACCGTGCGCGCTGGTACGTTGGCAGCGGCTCCCTCTCTGTGCCCAAGCCTCCTTGCTCCAAACAGAAGGCACTGAAATAGGTGCTTTCCAAGGGTGATATATGTGCCATGTCGCCACTCATTTTGCATTTATAATTTTTAATGAGAAATGTAATATATAACAACAATAAAATTTATGAAATGGAGACAAAGTTAATTACCTCTAATCCTATTGTCCTAACAAAGGTCGCTTAGTTTTATAGTTAAGTGTTTTAAATCTTGCAGCATAACTGGTTCTGGAAAACACTAAAATGTTTTAGCTGTTTTTTCAGAACAAAAAATCTTATTAGTACATTTGATTTTTTTTTTTTTCATAGTTAAGCCCTTATACTTTCTAAACTCCAAGGCCCTGTTCTGTGTCATGATGACTCCTGTGTCCTCCACAATTCATATGCTGAAGTACTAATTCCCAATACCGCAGAAAACTGAGTATATTTGAGGAAGAGTTTTTAAGAGAGGTAATTATGTTTTTTTAAAAAATTACTTTATATTGGAGTATACTTGCTTTACAATATTGTGTTAGTTTCTGCTGCACAGCAAAGTGAATCAGCTATACGTATACATATATCCCCTCTTTTTTGGATTTCCTTCCCATTTAGGTCACCACAGAGCACTGAGTCGAGTTCCCTGTGCTCTACAGTAGGTTCTCATTAGTTATCTATTTTATACACAGTAGTGTATATATGTCAATCCCAAAAAGGTAATTAAGTTTTAAATGAGGTCATTAGGTTGGGATCCAATGGTGGGTGACTTTATAAGAAGAGGCGATTCGGACAGACACGCACAGAGGGAAGACCGGATGAGGACCCAGGGAGAAGACGGCCATCTGCAGACAAAGGAGGGAGCCCTCAGAAGGAACCAACCCTGCTGACATCTTGATCTCAAACTTCCAGCCTCCAGAACTGTGAGGAAATAAATGTCTGTTGTTTAAGCCCCCGAGACTGTGGCGATTTGTTCTAGCAGCCCTAACAAAGTAATACAATGAGATATGACTCTTTCTTGGTAAACTACTGATCCCTCTAAATGGTCATTGACCACAAGGTCCACATAATAATATGCAGGAAAACACACACACGCTATTTTAATAGGTACAGGTCTGTTACATTGTAACATGAGTGTATTTTGCAACAGTTTTTTTTGTTTTGATCCTGGAGCAGAACAGGGTCTCGCAAAGTAACCACATCCTCTCCCCCAGCTGCTTCTCCCTTCCTGCCACCCAGCTCCACTCACATAGGTGCTTTGAGAGTGAGCCCAGCACAAGGGGTTGGGTGGGAGGTCTCCCTCTATCCTGGCCTGCCTCTCCAGTCCTTTCTGAGAAGGTCTGGTGAACAGTCTGTTCATTCTGCCAAAGGGGAGACGAGACAGCCCCCATGCACCGCGTGCCTGCAGTGCCTTCAGAGTGGCTGTGAGCGGAAAGCCTTCTCCGGGGCTCAGACCCTCGATCAAGCCTCCAGTGACTCACCAGCAGCAGGGAGAGCAGCTCCCTTGGCCTGTGCCACTGGCTTCCCAGCGGCACTACTGTTTGCTTTGGGGTGGAAAGCTTCGGCTTCTCCTGTCCAGACCTGATTGTGGGGATGGCAGCCACACAGAGACCCGTTTACGTTGTCACCAGTACCGCTATAAACAACACCACCAAAGAGAACAGAGAGAGTTGGGCTGTTTTTCTTCAGGGGAGCAGGCCGCTTGGCCCTGCAATTTTGAGTCGGTATTAACTGGGAACCACCAAGAGTTGAATCGGTAAACAATCCACCCTTTCCTCATTCCTGCAACATTCTAAAGAGACAGTGAAGGTCAAAAGGGACACAGTTATCTCTGCACCAAACTGCATGAGTTTCTGAAAACAGCTGCAGCCCAGCACCCGGATGACCTCAAGGAGCAGAAAGAGTGAATAAACGTTAGACATCGAGGTGCAGAAAAGCACCTATTATGCACGGAAGAGGATGGGACCTGCACATCCCTGAGAATGTCTCGTCTATCAAACAGCCAGGAACGGCACCAAGAAATTGCTAGAAGGCACATCAACCTGAAGGAGCGTCTGCACCGACACTGCAGTTACAACCTAGTTTCGGCTTTTACCTCAACCAGACGGTTCCTCTTCTTTCTCGTGGGGAACTCTCCCATGACTACTGTCACCGCCTCTCGTTAAAGATCAGCCTCTGCATTATCACTTCCTTTGCGTTGTCACCGAGGCCACGAAAACTAAGGGAGAGAGTGACCCCCGTGTGGCCCTGCCCTTGGCCGCTTCCTCCAGCCAACCCAGGGACGTCATGCTTTGCAGGGAATCGATGGAGGGACTAGCCAGGCTTCCCACAGAGGCGCCCCTCTGGGCCAGCGCTGCCCTAAGGAAGCAGCTAACAGGGGAGATGGTCACCAAAGCCATCAAAGGGGCTCTAACCTTGGACTTGTTCAGAGTAGGTTTTAAGGACCGCAAATTTAGGAGAAGGCATCGACCGGACAAACGCAAGGGCTCTGTCTCTGTGGGCAACGCGTTGCACACACATCACCCAACCTACTCCTCACAAGCCTGTGAAATATTCATACCCCTACTCTGCAGATGACTCGCCTTCCTTCAGGCCTTGGTTGATGCCAGCTTCTCAGCGATGCCTTTCCTGGCCACACTCCCTGAAATATCAACACCAGCCCCTCCTGGAACATTTCTGGTGCCTCTTCCTGCTTTGCTTTTTCACCATAGGACTTTACCACTCTCTAACATGCTAGTTCACTTACGTCTCCTATTTAATGTCGGTCTCCCCGACTCAAATATATAATTTCTATATAATCATATATTATAAAAGCTCCATTAGGGCAGGACCATGTCTGTTCTGTTCACAGCTGTATCCCCAGCACCCAGCACAGCACTCAGCACACAGTGCAGCCTCATTTATGTCTACTGAATGAATGAATGAATGAATAAGGCAACTGAAGTTCCGAAGTTGAACCCAGCAATACAAGCTATTAAAAGGCAGAACCTGGGCTTCCGTGGTGGCGCAGTGGTTGAGAGTCCGCCCGCCGATGCGGGGGACACAGGTTCGTGCCCCGGTCCGGGAGGATCCCACGTGCCGCGGAGCGGTTGGGCCCGTGAGCCGTGGCCGCTGAGCCTGCGCGTCCGGAGCCTGTGCTCCGCAACGGGAGAGGCCACAACAGTGAGAGGCCCACGTACCGCAAAAAAAAAAAGAAAAACAACAAAAAAACACAAAGAAACGAGGCACAATGGACCCAAAGGGGAGCAAACACATGCTGTTCGCATTTTCTTTGAGAAAGGCTAGAAAAGCAAAGGCAAGTTGAAGGACCCGGGAGACAACAGAAAAGTGACAGCTGATTCCAGGCGGGCGAAAGAAGAAAAACATAGGAAGATAAGGCAAAATGAAAACAGAAACAGAGCTTGGGGTGGAGAAGCCTCCTCCATCCCTGGGGCTTTCTTTAGCAGCAGATGGAGAAAGGAAAAATTCATACAGCCTCCTGGAGAGTCAGGAGAAGAGAAAAAGAAAGAACCACCGGCATGTAAGAGAGTGAACTTTGCGGATAGCTTAAGGAAGCTCTCAGGGCTGCAGTCAGGTAGGACTGCCAGGCATTGGGGTGAGAAAGTCATGGTGGGGGAGCATGGACCCTAAATTGGGGGGTTCTCTCAAGGGGGCCGAGAGGCTTCACACCAAGAATGAACCAAGTGGAACATAAGGGGGAGCTCAGCGCCTCTGAACAAAATCAGCCTGCACTGCCCGACTGTACAGGACCCACCAATGAAGGGAGGTTAAACTGGGCTTCAATTATGGACATTTCCAGAAACTTCAGGCTAGAATCTCCCCCTGTGCAACACCAGTGATTATAAGAAGCAGCAAACATAGTGGCTTCCCTTGGGGGATGAGCCCAGGATTCTTAAAGGAGGAGGCAACTGATTCCAAATATCATCGTGTGTTTGCACTCTTACGGGCACCGCCTCAACCCCTGAGGCTCAGAGCTCCGTCCTGGGGGAAGGTGCCTTGTTAGGAAAACGCCTAACAAGGGTAAATGATGGTCACAGGAGTACATGAGGACAGACGGGATAATGACCTGAAACTGAGAGCTGGGGACCAGGTGACACCCCAGACCAGGCCAGCTTGCTGGAAAAATCCAGCAGCGTTCCGCGAACCTGACAAACTTTTGCTGGCAAGGAACTCCTGAAGGGTGGTCTCAGAACCAAGATGAAGGCATGGGTTTTACAGAGAGAGGCTCTGGACTAGGCCCCAGGGCGAAATGACCAGAAGGGAGGTTGAACTTCCTGGAATCACGTAAAGGCTTTTCCAAGTAACTCTCAAGAGTGTTTACTACTCTTGGCTGGAGTAACCACTGAATTAAAAATCATACATATGGGTGAAATGACATGATGTCCGGGATTTGCTTTAAAAAGACCCCAGGGGAGTTCCCTAGCGGTCCTATGGTTAAGACTCCGCACTCCCAATGCAGGGGGCACGGGTTCGATCCCTCGCTGGGGAACTAAGATCCCGCATGCCGCATGGCACAGCCAAAAATAAATGAAATGAAATGAAATAAAATAAGTCTCCAGCCACCTGAAAGATGGGGGAGGGAATGGAAGAAACCTGCTGGCACAATGCTATACAGTTTACATACTGAAGCTGGGTGAGGGTTACAGGGGAGTTTACTCTACCAGTGGCTCTCATAGCACCCTTTCGACACCAGCAGCAGAATCACCTGGAAACGTGCAAATTCTCAGGCGACTGCAGGAGACCCCAGATCTACTAAATAAAAACCTCTGGGGGCTTCCCTGGTGGCGCAGTGGTTGAGAGTCCGCCTGCCGATGCAGGGGACACGGGTTCGTGCCCCGGTCCGGGAGGATCCCACGTGCCGCGGAGCGGCTGGGCCCGTGAGCCGTGGCCGCTGAGCCTGCGCGTCCGGAGCCTGTGCTCCGCAACGGGAGAGGCCACAGCAGTGAGAGGCCTGCGTACCGCAAAAATTTAAAAAAAGACCTCAGGGGGTGGGCCCAGCAATCTGGAGTTTTCACCAAACCTCCCAAGGCTGCTGCTCCCTCGATTCTGATGCTTGCTCAAATTTGAGACCCGCTGCATTATACTATTTTCTCTCCCTCAGTGTTTGTGCAATTATTTCCATGATAAAGGCTTAAAAAAAAACCCCAAACCAACCCTATGGGCATTTTTGTTGTTGAGTTATTTCTTACATCACTTGTCTTCAATTGCCATTTAACTATTGTTTTGATCTCTTCCTGGAGCCAGAATAAAAGCCAGGAAGCAGATGCGACTACCCCTCTCTCCCTCTCCTCCCTCCGCAGTTTGCAAATGTAAACTTCCTGTTAAGAGACGCCCAGGCTCGGTACACAGCACTCGCACCTGAAGAACTGGGTCTCCAAAGGGGCCCAGGAAGAGCCCTCACCCCAGCCCCCCGCAGCGGGGCGAGATGACGCCTTCCAGGGGTCACCGTGAAGGAGTCCGGGGCCCAGAGAAACTGCCACCCGTTGATCCTGGGGGTCAGCCGGGGCTCCCAAGGAACGTTCCCCTGGCCTGCCTCTCAAAACTGCAGCCCCTTGACCTCCGTTCTCCCTTTAGGAAGTTCTTCAGAAAGAAGACCGGGAAGGGAGGGCCAGGGGGCGGGAGGCGGGGCCGGGTCACGGGGCCGCCCCTTCCAGCATCGTCCTCTCCTCCCTCCTGTTTCTTCTGCTCCTGGGAGCACGGGGCGAGGCTGGGGAGGCCTGAGTGGCCAGGAGGGAAAGGGTTAACAGGCCGGGGCCACGTTCCCCTCCCGGCCAGCCGGGCCCCCTCCCCCCACGTGCTGTAAAACTATCCCGGGGTTTCCTCTTTAAGCTGTTAGCCTCAGGGGCCATTATGGGAAAGAAAGGTAGCCGGGCTCTTTTATCTGCAAGAATCCATTAAGCTTGGCCTCGGTGGTGCCGCCGGCCGCTGTTTACGGGCAGCTTCACTAGGGCACCCTAGGGGGACGTCTCCCCAGCCAGGACGCAGGCGCACCTGTACCCCATCTCCCCGCCAACACCCCTCCCCCGCCAGGAACTGGAACTCGGGGTGGGGGGAGTGGAGGGCAAGAAGCCCCCAAACTAAACCAGAGTTCCGAGCAGTGGCGCTCCCGGTTCACACCCTCCCGCACGCCGGGGGAGGGGGCACACGTGCGACGGCGAGCTGGGGACTGAGCCCCTCGCAGCCTCCGACTCTCCACGCAAGTCTGCGCGCCGCCCCTCGGGTGCTGAACGCGGGCGGGAAGGCGGGCGCGGCAAGATGCGCACGTGTCCCGTCGGTCCGCGTGTCGGTCGGTCGCCGCGAGCCGCGGAGCATGTGCGCCCGGCCCCATCCCCCAGCCCGGGCGCTCAGACGGCCACCGCGCCCCCCTACACCCGCGCCACCGCCCGCGGTTGAAGGTGGCGCTTCGGGCTGCAAAAGTGTTTCCACTGCGGGCCTAGCAGTCAGCCCTTTACCTCTCTTAAGGAAGCTGTGGCGCAAAACGCCGGCTGGCGAGCCCTGGAGAGGACACTAGAGGTTTCCGGTGTCTCATCAGAGCGCAGGCTAACACCGATTAATTATCTGTGTCTTCCCCCGAGAATCACTTGCCCTAATGCCCACTTTGTGCCGGCCCCCCAGTCAAAACGAGGGAAGAAACTCCGACAGGCCGGAGACATAGGACCAGGGAGGGAGCGGGGCCCTGGGAAGGTCCAGTGTGATACTTTCTTGGAGCTTCGGGGGCGAGGGATATTCCCTTTTGCAAATTGCCAACAATGCAGATTGTTAAGAGGAGCAAAGGTGGCAGGGAAAGCAACAAAACAGAACAAAACAAAACTCTTTATTTCAGTTCTCTGTTGTGTCCGGCCAGAGACCGAGTATCAAGTCTGTGCGTCTCCTGCTTGAAATCTCTGGGCAGTGACCTTCTTTGGATCTACTCCTGCTCTTTCCCCATGAATATAAATATTTTCTCCACTTGCCATATGTTACCCACGCACTTCCACAGACCCCACTGCCACTGCCCCGCTGGGCTCCTTGCAAAAAGAGTCTGCCGGCCGCTCAACCGGGAGCGCAGGGGGAGGAGGGGGCAGTGTTGTTCAAGGGACAATGTCACTTTCCTCTTCGTCAAGATTCTTTGTCAATTGCTGGGGAAATAATTGACCTCAAGCTACTTCAGTCACAACCAATAGAAAAATGGAATGGTGATGCGTCCAGCTGTTAAGGGGAGGCGCGCATGCAGGCTGGGAAACAAAGGTGGCCAGGAGCAGAGCGGACGTGAAAAATAGGTAAAGCTTCACGTTGGAATTCCTGGGAAACAGTGGAATTTCAGTTAAAAAAAAAAAAACCACAACCCTAGTCTTCTGTTCGTTTGCCACATCTTCTAGTTTGTGGTCCTTAATTTATGCCTTTGGATAGTTTAAAAGGAGAGTCCCAACCCAGAAGAGACCTTTAATACAGCTGCCATCTTTTCAGTTCTCGGACCCTCTCCTTAACTTGCACAATGGTACTTTTTTCCAACACCCTCCACTCCATCAGCAGCCAGAATGACACAGTTCTGTGGGACTCAGGGGCCCAGGGAATGATTTGAGAGTTCAGTGAGTATCTTTTGGGGGTTTTTGTTTGCAAGCGGTGGGAGAAAGAGGCAAGAGAATACTAGGCAGGGGACACTAGGAGGAGTGGGAAGAGCCCCCAGAGAGGCCACCAAGAAGAAATCCATAACTCGCCTTTGCTTCATTCCCTGGGACAGATGATGGTTAAGAGCAGTTTGTTAAGACAAATCTCCTGTTTCAAACCACAAGATGTCCCATCTACGAAGCCAATCCTGTTCCAGGTTGGACCAATCGGGAACAAATCGGTAAGGACATTTGACGCCAGAGATGCGGTAACAAGCAAGCACAATATCAAACAGCAGCTCAACTAGGCCTCCAACACAAGCTCTGAGCCAAAACTGTGTGGTTGGCTTGCAAAGAGGAGAAAAGAAGCCTTTGGAGGAAAAAAATCCAGATGCTACAAAAGCAACCCAAGAGCTTCGGTGGTTGAAATTTTCTCCTCCCCTGTGTGACTAAAGCCACGTGGCCGGCGTGTGAGTGCTGATGAACAGGCATCACCCAGAAGAACTGAGACCCCTGCCCGCTCCAGGCTTACAACTGAAACACAAAGGGCGGGGTGTCATATCAACAGGGCACAGACTCCTGTCGCCAGGGGGGAAGAGGTCACCAGAACCCATGAATGAATTTCTCGACAGCCTGTTTCTTCTCCATGAAGTTGCAGGGAGTGCGGGTATGTGTACAAGTCATCTTGAAAAGAAAGCACATGCAGTGCACAGAAAGTGCATCATGGTAGAGGGAAGGCTGGTAAAACTCCATGCAGACGTTCAGTGACATATATTTAGCGTCACTGTAGAACATTCCCTGATTGCATGATGCAGTATTCTCAAATGGAATTTTTGAAATTTGTGTGTCTGCTCTAAGATGACCTCAGGTAAACAGGTTGATGGGCATATTTTCAAATTTCTCCAACCAGTAACTACACTTTACTTTTCTCAGAATTACTAACTCTAACCAGTGGGGTGGTATTAAAAAAAAAGAACCTGCTGAAGGAATTCTCTGGTGTCCATCATTGTTTGAAGCTGCTGACCGCCATTTCATTTGAAACTAGAGAGATTTTTTTCACGTACCATCCTTGAAAAGAGATGGATCTGGACTGGTTTTATTCTAGCTGGATTTGGAACTTTCATTCTAGAATCCAACAATTGTCCAACATGAAATATTCTAATTGTGCCTATTAAGCATTACCCCCCGCCAAGTTCACTAAATGGTTCAGAAAAGAATCCTTTAGGTTGGCTGTCTAGTAATGGATTCGCATTGAACTTTCCATGGTTCTCCTTCAATCTCCCTGGTGGCCCCTGCCATTCATTTGCAAGGTGGGAAACCAAGAGTGGGGTGAAATTTGTGGCCACAGTAGTTAGTAAGGCTAATTGACTCTTGTGAGGATAAAACCTCTGGCTTGGCCTCATTAGCCCTGCATTAAATCTAACATCTCAGAGTACAGCTGAATGGACATAGCTCTTGCCTGGAATATATTTGTAATTTGGTAGAAATAAATATGGTTCTAACTAAACACTGCCCCATCTGCGAGCTGTTCTGGACCAAACAGAAGAAATTAGAGTAAGGTGCCAATCAGGATTATAGATTTATGAAAATTAAACAGTTTTAAAGTATATGTTTTTCATTCTTCAAATAATTTATGTTTAAACATCTTAAAACACTGCATTTTATTGTGCGTAAATTGTGATTCCATGTATGTAAAAAAGATGCCTAGGAGAAAAGCTGAAAAGAAATAAGTAGTTTATGTGTTTTTATTTAGATGGCAGGATTATGGATAAATGATTTTTTTTTCTGGTTCAGTTTTCCAAAATGTTATTGAGTGGTTACAACTACTTTTTAATGGAGTATAAAATATATGATCATTCTGTAAACATTGGTTCGTACTCATGCAGAGGAATCACTACAAAAAAGTGATGTAAGTACTGTTCCTGTTTTCTGGGGGAAAAAGGTGATTTGAACAAGCACAAAGGCGGGAAGGACAGCCACTGCGTGCTTTCCTCCTGCTGCCACCCGCCCACCATGTCACCTCATTTCATTCCCTCTCTTGGGAGGCGCATGGGGTGGCTGATTTTACAGAGCAGGAACTGAGGCTGTAGGAGGATACACGCCGCCCAAGATCGTGCTGGGATAGGAGGCATTCAGACTCAGTCTGTCTGGCCAGGCTCTTTAATTCTGCTGCACAGGACACAGAGGACACGCAGGATCGACATTCAAGAGCTTAGACAAGTAAATAAATAACATACCAACATCTCTCCAACCTAAAGTCCCCTACTTGACAGGACAGCTGGCCTGCCCACTCCCCTAACACAAAATCACCCCTACACGTACACATATACACACACAGACAGAGACACACGCACACACACACATGCATATACACACAGAGAGAGACACACACACACATACACACAGAGACACATACACATACACGCATACATGTACATACACAGACATACATATATACACACATGCATATCAACACAGACATAGGCATACACACATGCACACATATACACACACGCACGTTGCTGTCACTGCCCGCACCGAGGATGATCACCTGACCCAAAGCCACCATGCCATTAACTTCGTAGTGCCAATCAGATCCTCTCTTCTCAAGAATCTGAATAAAAGAGATGTATAAATTATGGTCAAGTGTAACGACAGTAAGCTTTTCAGTTCAGATGCCGGTCGGTCTGCGGGGCAAGAGCAGGCGTCAGCTCCATGGAGAGCACACGTGTGGAGGACGGAGGCCTCTCGGATGAGTGGAGCAGGCTGGTCCGCCAGTGGGAGGCGAGGCAGAAACGAAGGCCCCAGTGGCCACGCCGCCCTGTGCCGCCCAGCAGAGCTACGCCCATCCTCGCCGCTGTCCCGTGAGCAACGCACCCCAGCAAGCTCGTTGTATGCTAACGGTTCCACGTTTTATTGGAGCTAGCTTGACTACATTTCTTTCCTTACAACCAAAAGGTCTCAGACTACAACAGAAATAAGCACACAAATTACCCAAACGATTGTCTCAATTTGCCAACGATGGCCAGCATCCCCAAGCTCAGGTCCCTGTGGATGTCGCTCAGGAATCTCAAAGCCAGCATGCACACAAGCAAACACATCCACTTCCCGCCTGCATTTCCCCATGTGTTCCCAGACCCTCCCAGTTGTTCAAGTAGAAACCTCGGCGTTACCGCGACCTTCCCCTCTCCTTCGCCTCCCGTATTCACCCTACTACAAGTCCTCTCAAATATCGCTCAGATCCACCCGTTCCTCGGCCCCTCCACTGCCCTGCCCTAGTCCAGGCTCCATCACCTGCTAGTATCTGCAGCAACCTCCTATACCCATATGTCTAATGCTGAAGTCTGATTGTTGCGCGTGCGTGCGTGCGCGCGCGCACACACACACACACACACACACACACACGAGCATTTAAAACACTCGTGGCTTTCCTTTCCCTTGTAGGGTAAAATCAAAACTCCCGAGCTCAGCCTACGATGCCCTGGCCGTGCACCCTCTCCTGTCCTGCCTCTCAGCACCCCGCCCACGCCCTGCCCGGGCTGAACCTCTTTCGGTTCCTCAAAAATGCTGTGCTTCTCTGCCCGAGGGACTTTCGTGCACCCCGTTCCCCTTTGCACAGAGCTCTTCCTCTACCTGGCTGACTCCGACTCTCCTGTGGAGTCTCAGCTTAGACTCCGTGCCCTCCACAAAGCCTCATCTGACTCTCAACTCAAGGCGAAGGAACCCCAATATGCGGTCCTGAGACCTTCTGACCACTCTGACCACATACCAACCTTCTTGGTCGTCCCTCATGTGTATATCTGTCTCCCCTGCTTGACTGTAAGCTCCATGCAGGTGTATCCCCAGTGCTGAACCCACAGTGCATGCTTAGGAAGGACTGCAAGAATGAATGGATTAGGTTCATAACAACATATTGTTAGATACTTTAGTGAACCAGCTCTTCTACTCCTTTTTGTTATAGCTTACACCTTTTAAGGATCTGATGCAAGTCCTGAAAGGGAAGGTGCAAGACGAGGCCAGAGAACAACATTAATAATAATGATTACTGTTACGAGTATTAACGCACCTGAAATTTCTCCTCCCTTTTTGCACTAGGCTGTAGATTATAGTCTCATTCCTCTGATTACACTTTGACCCTCTTTGCCCTTATGGTGGGTGAGTCCTGACCCAGGACCCTGTTGGATCTTCATGCAAATCAACCTCACAGCCCTTTCCAGAAGTCTCTCCTCCTAACATCAAACTTACGGTGGACATAAACCCAAACATCTCCACTACCCATGTGCAGGAGCATATCATTTGGATGAGGACACTGAGTCCTTGCACAGAGGCAGCTGATGTAACAGATCAGACTGTTCTTTCTCTCCCACCGGCTGCCTTGGGGACCAAACAGTCTATGGAAGGATGGATCAGACAGGAGAGCTTGGAGGCTGGGGGCAGGGAGGCAGCGACCAAAACATCACAGACACGAAGGGCTCAGGAGGTAGATATGTGTTGTGGTCTCGGAAAGGAAATAAGAGAGATTATCAGACAGAGTCACTGTGGATGAAGATGCCTCAGAGAAGTAGGCAGCAGCCAGGAGGAAGGGTGTTCGGGAGAAGGTGGAACCAGCATGGTTCCGAGGGTGGAGTCATACATTCCGAGGCTGGGAGAGGATCTCTGTTGGAGAGGGAAGGTGATCACTTGTTTTTAGGCCGATTGGGTGAGCAGGCCGAGATCAGAGGCGTCCAGAACGTAGTGTGAGGTGACTAAGCCAAGGGAGGAGAGACTAAGAGGGAATTGGTTGGTGACCTTCAGCACTTATCATGTATCTGAGCCCTGGCCACGGGCTAGGCAAGTTCCAAGGAGGTCTTCACCGATGGGCTCATTTAATTCTTGCAGCAGCTCTCTGGGAGGGGTGCAACCATTATCCTCATTTTACAAGTGAGCTGAGACGCCACCGCCGAGCAATCATACAATTCATCAAGGTCAGGTGGACAGAAAAAGGCAGAGGTAAGATTCAAACCCATCATCATGGAACCCGGAGCTGGATCTTGAAAGAGGAAGGGAAATACGGAACCGAGGATATGCCAGTGTTCTGTGATGTTAAGTCACTTGACAGAACACAACAGAAGTCTCTATTCTGCATGAGCATTGAAGTTGAAAGAGACAGAAGTCTAGACAGTCTTCTGATTAAGTGCCGCGAGGACAGGGAGGGAATCAGAGAGGTTTGAGAAAGCACCACAGCCCTGAGACAGTGGCCAGAGTCTGCTGGGCTGGCTGCTGCCTCTGCCTGGGGGCTTCTCTGGAGCCTCCTTCCCTCCCCCTCCCCTACTGGAAATGCAGCCTAAGGGTTGCCATGCTGGGTGCTTTCCAATGGTCATGGGGCCAGTGAGGGCAGGGATGGAGCTCATCCACTTGCCAGAGCCCTGGGGGCAAAAGGCCCTACAACCCAGGAGCAAGGTGGAGGCCCTGAGAGGGACTTGCCTGAGGCCAGCAGCTGTGGGGGAGGGAGGTGACCATACAAACAGAAAAAGTCTATTGTAGGAGCTTGTGAGTTTGCTTACAAGTGAACTGAGAGCCCTGGCGGTAAGGCAGAGGGGCTGTCCCCCCTCATCCCTCAGCAGCGTGCTTCCTGTTGGCCTCACTTAATATTCTTCTATCTCTTCCTCTCCTCCACATTCCACCCAAGAACTGGAAAAGCCTTGCCCACCATTCAAAAATCTAAATTTAGAAATGAGAAAAGCAGGAAAGGAAGGGAAGAGATGGGCCCTTTTTCCAGGGAACTCAGAGGTGACTTGATGCTTTTATGGGAGAAAAGAACCAAATCTGCCCTTGGCTGCTGGGACAGACCTGAGTGAGGAGGGACACCCCCGGCCTCCTGGAGGAAGTGGGCAGCAGACCTGGGGGGCTGGATGGCAGGCGCCTGAGAGAGGAGCCCCACACCCAGGTCTGAGGGGGCTGCTTCTGGGGGCACGAGTCTCTCCCGAGGGGGAACACTGGTCCTGGTACACGGGTCACGGGTCTCTCCCCTCAGAACTGCATACGTAACCCAAGCCCGTCCCCACCCGTTGGCCAACTCCTCAAGATGCACCCTCTACACCTTCCCCACCCCCACTGCAGACAATGGATTTTTGCTCTGCAGTAGCTGTGTCTTCTGCTTTCAATCAATATTGCTGGCTTTCAAGGCAAGGCAAAGAAGATTCACAGGTAAAGAGGACAGCGTCTGAGCTCGCAGCCCTCCTGCTGGTTTGCCTGTGGACGTGAATCAGGGCAGATGCCGGTTACATGCAGGCTGCAGGTCAGGACAGCGCCCCCTGGAGTTGTGCACGCAGCAAGTGAAGGAACCCCGGGCCTCCCCTGCACCCTGCTTCTCCCCAGCCCTGTGACCTGTGCCTTCCCTGTCTCTGCGACCGAAGCAGCTCCTCCCAGGCGTCCTGCATCTCTCTGCCCAGACTGTTTCTCCCAAGTGGCACCAGGGCTGCCTCCCTTTTGTTTCTTGATCTCAGCTCAAATATCAGCTCCTCAGAGAGGCCGTCTCCCTGTCCGGTGGTATTATTTTCAAAGCTCTCACCCCTATCCAAAAGTCATTTAAAAATTTACCTGTTAGCTCTCTCTCCCCTATAGGATGTAAGTTCCAGGAGAGCACGGCCTCGGCCTGCCTTGCCCTTCCGTATCCTCGGCACCTAGGAAAGCACCTGGCTGGGATCAGGGCTGCCCAGCAGAAGGATATCACACTGAATTCATTTACCTGAAGCTTCCACCCACAACAAGTGGCCGAATGTTACAAATGATTCGCTTCTAAGCAAGTACAACTTAGCTACCAATAATTATTTTTGCCCATCCCTCAAAATGATGGTCCGTCTCCCTCCTCCTTTGCCTCTTTCATCTCACCAGATACTACATTCGGAATGTCGGGAACATCTGTAAACTCCCCTGGGTTAAAGGGAACCTATGACTTTAAAAAGACAGTCGTCACTGAAGTTGGTATAAAACACGCTGTAAAAGGAAAATCTCCCAAGGAGATGAAGGGCGTCGGGAGTAGGGCGGCGCCTTTTTATGAAGAGTTCCTGGGTGGTGCCCGATCGCATAGGGCAGCAGGGAAACCTGCCTGTGGCCTGGTTTAACCCTTCCCTGGCCCTCAGCTCACTAAGATGCCGGGGAAGATCACAAGGATTCAAGCACTACTCGCCGACTGGAAGAAAACAGCAAACGGGGGGAAAAAAAAAAAAAAGAAAAAGACTGATTCCAATGTCGCTGCCCAGCCCCAAGCTTTCTTCTCCCAAAGAGCCTTCTGTTCAGAGAAATTAAAGGACTCTGATAGCAGATCACAAATTCAGGACAGAAAAGCTTCACTATGCAGCCAGAGACTGTATTGTGGGTAACCAGACATCGGACACTGTTTTTCGCTTATGAACTTTTGGAGACCATTCGAATAAAAGACTGTTTGTTCCTGGACAAACACTCATCAAGCCTTTAGGAGGAGGGGGAATTTTTGTTTTGCATTTTCCCTCTGTAAAGAAAAAAAGAGAGAGAGAGAGAGAGAGACAGAGAGGAGAGACAGAGAGACACTTGCTCTATTTACTTTTCAGATGGAAGAACCTAGACTAATTTGTTTACTGTTGCCGGGGATTTGTGTTTGCAAGTTCCTATGCCATTGCGGTAAAAAGAAATGCTATTTTTGAAAAGCAAAACCCCACACAAGCCTCCATACGCAGGGCTTTTCTTCCTCTTCCTGTCTCCCCACCTTCATCTGACAGGTGGTCAGGAACCTATAAGGCAAGTCAGCACTCGGAGCTATAACTCGGAGGCACTTTTCTCTCCCTGTCTCCCTTCACAGAAGGCCATACCTGACCTGGAAAGCACTCTCTCCTCAAAGTTCAGTGAAATTCTGCTTGCCCTAAAAGGTGCTGCTTTTCAGAAAACCCAACTCCTGGCCTGTAGGAGGAACCTACACCCTAGGTTTCAATTCCCCATCCCGAGCAGCCTTCCTCCTCCTTGTATCCATGGACCGTTTCTGCAATCAAGCTAGCAAGATGTGGACTGATGTCCTTTTAAAAGAGGGTGTGCCATAACTGGGTCACTCACTGTGTGACTAATTGTGGTTGCCTGGAACCACAGTGACTGTGGCTTCAACCTGACTCGGTTGTTTGTAAACCACAAAATGACCCAGCCATCTGCAGGCTCTGGAGCTTGCAGCTCTTCCTAGGCCGGTTCCCTCCTAGGACGGAGGGGAGCAGCCCTGGGCTTGGGGCCTCTGGGCCTGTGCAGCAATCCAGATGGGTGGATCTGACCTGCTCAGACTTCCTGTCACTCAAGTCTTTGCAGGCTCCAGCCTCAGCAAAAGCACTGGCAACAGCTGCTCTCTGGTCCCAAGTCCAAGTGAGAAAAAGAAGGGGCCCAGAATAAATTTCTTTTCAAGAAAAAAAAAAGAAAGAAAAAAGACTTCCCCCAACTTAGTTTGGGGTCCTTTGTTGTCCCTATCTTTTATGCATTTGTTGCACTTGAAATGTGATAAAATCCATACATCTTTCCCCAATCACTACAGCAATTTAAGGAATTTTCAGGACGGAAGCATCCTTTGCCAAAGGGTCCCCCAATGTATCCTAAGTTAGGAGCACCTGAGGTTGCTTTGCTGTAATGCTGGCCCCCCGCAGGGTCAGGGATCAGTCTGGTCCGGGTGCAGGGGGGAGCAATGAACCCCTTCCCTTCCTGCCACCCGACATCATTTTTTGCACGCCTTCAGTGCTAAAAAAAAAAAAAAAAATCAGGGCGAAAAGGTACAGTTATAAATGAGTAAAATGATTGGTGGTAGGGGAGGGGAAGGATCTGTTCTCACTGCCTCTCAGCACAAACGCCTCACCCCACCACCTCTCTGGAAATAGGGGTTTTTCCTACATAGTTGGGGTAAAAGTAATCGAAGGTCCGCAGTGGACTCGGCCGGCTCCTTCAGCCCCGCCCCCTTACCTGCGTTCCTCTCACCCCCTCTGAGCAATCCCTCAAGGAGACTCTCACTTTTTGCTTTCTTATCACATAAGTCTGTAAGGTAATTACTGTCTTGGGGAGGGGAGGGGGGAGGCATTTTCTCCGAAAGGACAGACGGAAGCAACAAATGGGAAAAAAAACAGGCAACGCTTGTGAAACCCCAAACCGGACTGGTAAGAGCAACATCATAAATTATGGATCCCTCGAGCCGCCTCCGGCCTGTCACCGCTCGGTCCGTCTCCAGGGACTCGCCGGGCGCGGGCGACACCGTGGTCCGGGCGCGCCGGTCGCCGGGGCCTGCGATGCCCCGCGGGGCGCTGGGGGGAAGGCGCCCCCCGAGCCGGCGGAGGCCAGGCTCGCCTTTGTTCGCCGGGACCCCCGGAGTGCGGGCCGGGCCGGGGCACCGCAGGGGCGCACGGGGCAGGTGCGGGGCCGGGAGGGCGGCGTCGCGCGCGGGACGCCCATCTGGCCCGGCCTTCCTCCAGCGCCCGCGGCGAGGGTGGCGGAGGGGGGGAGAAGTCAAGGTCAGCGGCGGCGGCGGGGCCTCGGTGGGCGCAGAGCCCCGGCCCCTGGGCCCGCGCCGCGCCCAGCGCCCCGCCGCCAGGCCGCGTGCGCCCCTGCTCGCCCTTCGTCCTTCCTGCAGGGCAGCTGTGCCGTGACCCCGGCAGCCTCCGGGCTGGCAGGATTAAAGGCGCCTCCGCCCTCACCAACCCCACCTATTGTTTTGTTTTTGTTTTGTTTTTTGGCAGCATTTCAACCACTCTTCATAAGGTGGGCAAGGCCCCCCCCCCCCCGGTTCACATTTAAATTTGTTTGTGTGCCAAATCGGCCTGCTGTTACAGCCTTTCAGCACGGCAACCCGCACCGCAGACACAGTGAATGAGATTAAAGTCACCGAAAAACGACTCATCCTGCAGATGTTGCCTGCGGAAGGCTGCTCTATTGACGAATGTGTAAAGGGGCTTTGTGTGTGTGTGTGTGTGTGTGTGTGTGTGTGTGTGTGTGTGTGAGTGTGAAGGAGGGAGGGAGGGAGAGAGAGAAGCCTCACATTTGTTCTTCGGTAATTTGTCTTCAGAATGCTTTTTTTTTTTTTGATGATGATGATGAAAGGTCAACTCAAAAATAAGCAACCTTCTGTAGCAAGCCCCTACTCCCAGAAATGAATGCCAGAGTTGGGGGTTCTCCTGGGGCAGAGAAAAGGGAACTCCAAATCAAGCTGAGTCGGGTGTGAGTTAGGCCCTGGAGAAAATTGTGCCGAGAGGAAACGTGGGGGGCGGCTTCCTGGATTTCTGCTGCAGGAAGAAACCACCAGTGGTGGGGGGGGCAGCGAGGGGAAGGGCGAAAGAGGGGCGGGGGAGGGGAGAGGGCTGGAAGGAGGGGCCGGGCCTCCTTAAGGCCGCGGGAGGAGGGCGGTGGGGGCGGGGGGGAACGGGGGAAGGTCGGGCTGCCTTTGTTTGGCTCGGGCCGGCGGGGGCTGGGCCCCGGGGAACTCGCGTGAGAGCGCCCAGGCGGTCAGCTGCCCGGCGAGGTACCAGCTGGCACCTGTGCCTGAGAATACCGGGCGCATCAGCGGCCTCGTTATTGAGCATTAGAGCGCTGCAAAGATAATTATTAACAGCTAGAAAAAAGGAGGACGACGGGGGACTTGAAACCCCAGACCCCTTGGCTTATGAAACTCCCAGTTTACACGTGTAGTTTCCAGCAGGGTTTGGAGGCCACCACCTCTCGCAAAGCTGCCAGTCTGTGACTCTAGATTCTACAGCTGGAACCAGTTCCCCGGGGGCTTCTTTCCAGCTCTCCTCCTAGTTCAAAGGTCAAATTAGGGTCAGAGATAAAATGTCAAAGTCCATCACTCTAAAATTTTCTGATAACCAAAGCAGTTCTACCCTCAATACCAGAACAATCCTTTTTATCTGGAATTAAATAGGTCAAATGAAGGGGAGTGGGTACTTTGGTCTTCAAATATCAATAATCACCTCGACAGCTAATTGCTGAGCTCTCTTCATGTGTCAGATACTCTGGAAGCACTTATCGCCACCATTTGACAGATGAGAAGACTGAGGCTGAGAGAAGCCCTGGGGGGTACACGGAGTTACTCAGCGCCCCCGCAGTCCTGTCCCACTGCCTGCAAGGTGAGGAGAGGACAGCTGGAGCTAAAAGCCCACCAGACAGCAAGCAGAATAAAAACGTATATTCTGATTTTCTGTAGCCAGCAAAGACCCTTTCTCAAAGCTTGAGATCTAGCACAGAAATGCTCGTTTCTCCAAAGACACATTCTCTCCACACATGTCCTGGTTCGGGTCAGAAGTAAACCTCACAGAAGTTAATGTTAGGGTTTCTGGAAAACCAACTGTTTTCAAGAAGTGCCTTCTTTTACAGGTTGGTATAGTAATTTAATTACTGAAAAATGTTTCACAGACTTTCTTCTTAAAAAGTTTGCCTTCAACACATGCAACTCATTATATGGACAATAATAAACTGTTTAGGGATCAAAATCGGCTTTACGTTCGAGACCCAGCTAGGCTAGTAAACTCACCGCCCAACTCCTGACCTAATTGTTTTTGACGTTGTAGTGACTGAAATCAGAGAAGACATTTAATGTCAGGTGTACATGTTGAATTTATAGCATCAGATTATGATGCCAAACTGAAGCATTATTGCTATTAATACTGAGAATAATGACTAACAGCAGTCAGGTAAACCGGGCAGTTATTATGTGTCAAGTATTGCAGGAACTGCTGAACATTCATTATCTCATTTAATCCTTACAAAGAAAACCCTGACTTCCACTCCTTTCCCAGTCTCCACTCCACACACCAGTAGCGAGAGCTCTTTTTAAAATGTAAATGAGGTCAAGTGCTGCTCTTGAGTGAAGTCCTCCAAGGACCTCCCAAAGTGCTCAGGAACTGAGCTCCAACCTCTTCGCTTCCCTTGTTCTCCAACCAAGAGTCCAGTGTTCCGTTTCTTCAGCCTTCAAAGACATTTGCACCTCGGGGCCTTTGCACATGCTTCTCCTTCTGCCTGAAATATCCAGCCTTTGCCTGGCTAATTTTGTTCATTCTTCAATTTAAATGTCTCCACCTCATGGAGACCTTCCTTCAAACCAATCAAATCACCCTATTTTCCTTCATAACACTTAACATCATGTAAAACTGCTTATTTTTTGTTTGCTTACTTGTTCATTTCCCTCCCTGAACAACAAAAGCCAGAAGGACAGCGACACACATTCAGTGTTGCTCTCCAATGTATCCTCCACACCTGGTGTTTTGGGGACACGCAGTGGTATTTGTTAAATTAATCAACAGAGAAGCACTCTCACAGGAGGATACTATTCTTACCCTCCCTTTATAAATGAAGAAACTGAGGTGCAGGGGTGTTGAATAACTTGCCAGAAGTCCTACAGCTGAAATGGGGCAATGACTGTTTCAGGTCGCTAGCTTTGACTGAAGCCAAAAACAAAATGACGAACACACGTGATCATGAAGAAATGTTAAGACCAAACTGGATTCTATAGAAAAGGGACTCTGAACAATTTGAACTTACAGAGAAGGGTGCTATTTCCAAATACATCAGAGATGAATACATCATCTTGCACACTTATTCCAGCCATACAGGTTAACATTAAGTATTGTGTGGCTTCAGATGCAATGTTTCCTACTATTTCTGACTTTTTTTTTAAGGTTTCAAAGTATTTGAGGATTCAGACTATGTCTCTTCAAATAGCACAGGCTGACGGGCATTCCATCCAGTCATTTCTGCTCTTACCTAAGGAAACCAGCAGAACGTGGTTTTATTTCACAATAGTGGGAGCCAGATGTAGCCACAAACCCAGTGACCTATTCTTCTAGTACAGTCGGCCCTCCCTGTGTGCGGGTTCTGCGTCCTCAGATTCAACCAACCTCAAATCAAAACTATTAGGGGAAAAAAAGAATTCCAGAAAGTCCCCAAAAGTAAAACTTGAATTTGTTCCATGCAGGAAACTATTTACATAGCATTTACATTGTATTCGGTATTATAACTAATCTAGAGATGATTTAAAGTGTAAAGGAGCATGTGTGTGTGTGTGTGTGTGTGTGTGTGTGTGTGTGTGTGTGTGTGTGTGTGTGCCATTTTATACAAAGGACTTGAAGGTCTGCAGATACCCTGAGATCAATCCCCCTTGGATACCGAGGGACAACTGTACTTCTAAATCTTTGAATAAATCATAAGACGCCCTCACCCAAGAGAGAGGCAGAATTCAAAAAGAGGAGGGGCTGATTTATCCCTAAATTGCTGGAGTGCCTTTAAAATTAAGGATTTGCTGTTTCTCCAGACAGTAAGCAAATGGCTTTTCTGTAACGAGGAAAATGTCCTTGGTCTTCTCTTTTTGTTGCTTTCACAGCTGAGACAAACCTGCAGGTCCTACTGAGGAAGTGGGGCCGGGTTCCAGCAAAGCCCTGTGGCTGTACATGCAGTAGCTTCTCTTCAGAGAACTGAAGTTTTCTGTTTCCTTCCAGCAGGAACCGTAGATGCTCCGAAGGAAAATACAGGAATTCGATTCACATGGAACAAAACACAACAAGCCCAGGGGGAGGAAGAGATTTTCCTGAAATATATGAATTTCCCTGGTTTCACATGACACTGTGTATGGTTTATAATTCACATACCACAGGAGGCTGAAAATTGTCATTTCCTGGCCCCTCCAATGGTGGTTTTCCAGTGGAGAGCGTTCTGACTAACCAGTGCTGTTTTTTTTACTTTGAGTCTTCATGTTTGTGAAAGAAAGCCGACCTGTACTTGCAGGGGGAGGGGATGAGAAGGTGGGCTGCAGAGAAACAACCTAGAGTTGGTCTTACTATCAATCATCTCTGCCTGTTGTCAGAGTTTTAACAAGAAAAACCTACCCACACAGACCGGCATTGATACGCATTTCGGCATGTTACTTAGAGCATAAGTGAGACATCATCTAACTTTCTATCAGATGGGTTTTTTAAATATAAATATTCAGACCAAATTGAGATTTTTAGGAGCATTTTGTAACATCCAAACTTGATCGTGAAAACATAGGCGAGAGAGATTATATGCGCTCTCAGTGTTTTTTAGTACACAATTTTGGTTTCACTGGTTCACTTTGTGCGTGTGTGTGTGTGTTGAGGGGGGAGTTTTCGAATCTTGAGCTTCTGTGTAACGAGCATTTGCTGTTATACTTAAATGACGCTGTAGTTCAGCAGAGGCAGGCAAAGTGAGCCTTCAGTTTGCTCTGGTTTCATCAGTGATTTCTCTTGTGTGGTGGATGTGAAAATCGTCTTTTCATGAAAGCAACATCGGGGCTCATTCAGCCCTTCAGGAAGGCCTTCTGTGACGTGGGGAACCTTGGTGTATGCGGTGCGATCAGCTGTCTGTAGAAATGACAGGCTCTCAGGGGTAGCCAGTGAATGTGCGGCTTGCAGAAAATTAAGAAGCCTGGTCCCGCGGAGGGACGAACCCACATTCTCAGGAAGGTAACATCAAGTCACCAAAGAAGACCTCAGGCCCGTCACAGTGAGGGAGTGAAGGGACCCAATCTCAACTGGAAATGGTCAGCACGTGGGGAGTTTTAGATCCAGAAATTGTCACTCTCTCCCCAGAACTGTCAGGGGGATGGGGGAAGAGGATGGCTTGACCAATGAGTAATACTATGCTCTCTGGGACAGACTCCTGACCCCAGAGATCTGGAGGCAAGGACAGAGGTTGGCGGCCTCGTGTTGCAGGTATTCTTGACCATGTGGTTGGTATTTTTTTTTTTTTTGCATTACATTTTTTCTTTTGCATTACATATGAACTAGCTGGACTTAGGGTTGACATGTCAGTTTTGTGTGGGTTTTGGTTAAGCAAGAAGCAGTTCTAAGCCAACCACTCCAGGTGACCTAACTAATCATTTCTTGCCCTGAGAAGCCTGGGACCAGACTGGGGACTTTGCCAGGCAGTGCCCCCTGGGAACCCAGCCTCCCAGCCAGCTAGCCCCCGGTGACGCAGCCAGCAACTCTCTTAACTGCAGCAAAACCCCAGGGCCTGGAGAACCCCCGAGAGGGAAAGTGTCCATCTCTTCACAACACCTCAGCCCACAGCTGCAATCCCAACATTTGATACTTTTCACGATTCACAACTGTTCATCAAAAAGCAGTTATTTTTCAACAAGCTTGAAAATAAACACCCCAAAGTCGGAGTTTCTGGGGAATTTCCCTCCGGGAATAAAGGTGTGAAGAATCTTCCTGAACGGACATAACTATTTCTAGTGGGGCAAGAAGGCTGGAATATTTTCCTAGAAGATGAAAAGAAATCATGCTTACAATTATGAGGTACGCTCAACTCAGAAAGTAAGGCCTCTGAGGAAGTAGAAGAGTAAATGAATGAATAAATGAATGAATATGGCGCCACTCGGTGAGAACATGAGGGGTGATGCAGTCTCACTGTTTTCTGGGGGAAACACTTACTTGTTCACAGGGCTTTTTTTTTTTTTTTTTTTTTTTTTTAACTGCTGGAGGAAAGCGACACATGATGCGAGTCTGTGGTGCAGCCTAGAGACAATTAAGCCAGGGTTCCGGACAACATCCTGGCCCCGTACGTAGGTGGGTCCGTGCTGGCCTCCAAGCCTTCCTCATCAGCCTCAGGTTACTCAGGTGGTCCTTCAATTTACTTGAAGGCCTTAGAGGAATAGTGTAAAAATCTAGAAGAATTGAGCTCATAACGTGATAAGTAACACAATTCTGCGAGCCTATTAGAGGGGAAAATTGAAAAGGTTGCAGCCAATTACTAATAAGACAGGTGAACATGAGCTGTCTGGAGATGTGCTTGGACCACAGGAAACAGATTACCGGTGTGGACATGCTCGGAGCGCTCACCCAGCAGCCCCGGGGATGGATCACGCCAGGAGAGGAGGGGCCAGCTTCCGGCCCGCTAGGAATCACAGTGGGTGGAAGGGAGAGAGAACGGTAGAAAGCATGAAGGCTCTTTTCCTAAAATAAAATCAGAGAAGTATTGGGCTCCCCATTTCTATTATATTTTAGAACTCAAACTATAAAACTCTAAATTATAATCTCCCTGACTCCATCGCCTCATCTAAGAACATGCTTTTAGAAGCTTTTCTCAGGACTGCACTCTGGTTTAATAAGGTTGTTTCTTGCTGCTGTTGAAACCCATCCACCAAGCTCTGCGCTCCCTGCACATATGGAATAGCTGAGCAATGTCTTTTTTAACCTTTATTTTCCTAAAAACATCACCTTTTAGCCCCTCTCAACCCCTTTCACCTTTTCTTATCAAACCCATTTTCCTTTAGTCATTGAGGAGGTTGGTTTCCAGTTTCCATTTAGTCACATAAACTCTAGTGGTATCACCGAGGGTTTCAAAAAGAAAAAAAAAAAACCACTCTCTACAAAGATCTTTCTTTCAGCCAATGTTGTTTTAGGTTTGTACAGCATATGCTAGAAGTAATGGTGGGAGGGAGAAAATACTGAATGTAATCTTTAGGCCACAAAGATTGCTGATTGCTGTGCTGAGCAAAAAAGCCAGACTGTAGCTTCTCCCTCGGTCCCTTGATCTGTAACACAGCACAGCTCTATCATCCTGGCTGATTATTCCAGGGAAAGGGGTCTGACCTGAAGGAAACGAGCTGTAGGCTGGCTGGTGCCTATGAGGTGTCCTGACGTGACCACACTTCTTTGTACAGACGCTCTGGACCAGATGCTGACAAACCCAAGCAGGTAACTTTCAGGGAACTGCAGTGTGAGTTGTTAAAAGAGACACAGCTGCTGCAGTGGAGTGGGCAGGGGTGGAAAGAGAATCAGAGAAGAACGTCAGCGGGAGGCAGGAAGGTGTGAAGGTTGGAAGGCCGCAAGGCCATGAGTTATGAGAGTCCGGGAGGCAGAGGGGAGGAAGAGGGGGAGGGGAGGCCAGCGGCAGAGACAGGAGAGGTGGACCAGGATGCGCTGGCCTGGGCTGTGCCTGCGGCGAGCACCTCCCCAACCCCCGTTCCGGGGCTTTGTTTTCAGGGCGTGGACGCACCCCAGCTCCAGCTCCAGCCCCAGCTCCAGGACTGGCCAGTCAGAGCATCCTGTTCACCTGGCTGCAGGGACTGGTGTGAGGGTGGGCCTGTGACCCAAACCAGGTGAGCGAAGCCAGTGGAACTGGCTTCCGGAAGTATTACTGAAGCTGCAAAGAGAAGTTCTTTTTGCTGCGGTTGTGAAGCTAACCTTGCCCTGAGCCACCATATGGAGAATGTCGGCCCCCATGTGAAGTCAGCCCAGAGAAAGGCAGACCCAAGGGATCGAGGGGGAAAGCCTGGGCCATGAAGGTGAGGCCTACCTCTCTCTGACACGGAAGGGGGCACCGTGGTGGGGCCAGGCGCTTGTTTCAGGGGACAGTGGCGTAGCTGGGCCAGCTTGGAAGGACCAGCCCTCCTTCTCTCTGGTATGTACCACATAAACCTCACATGGTACTTGCTGGAGGAAAGAAGCTCAGGACACAGTGGCTTCTTGGCGGGTGACGGTTATCATCACCAGGACACGACACACCCGAACCAGCCAGTGGGACCCCATCTCTGACTCTCAGGGCAAAGGCACAACTTTTCAAAAGGACCCTTGAAAGTCCCTTAGGAAGCTGCCACATTGGGGAGAATTTCTCCCAGGTCCAATACGTACAGATGCTCCTCACTTCTGGACAGATCCTTGCTTCCTCGGTGTTTACATGTGAGCACTTTTGGAGAATCCATCTCTTTAAATGCCACAGTGACAGAGATCAGGCCACAGAGGCGTGTGGCAGCTGAGGCCTCCTAGGAGAAGGACAGACTTCTGAAGCCCATCTCAGCCTGCGAGGGGTGTAGCTCGTTGAGTGGACAGACAACATTGCCTGCACTGTCATACTGTTATGCTGCACTCCCCACACCACCTTTTTTTTTTTTTTCTTTTTGACCTTTATTGCCAAATTCACTAAGGCATTTTCCCCAGCATATGCCTAGAGCTGACGAGGGCATTTTTGGAAAGTAAACTTTGTGGTAATTCTAAAATAGTCCTTGGAAAACAGTATGGAGATTCCTCAAAAAATTAAAAACAGAACTATCATATGATCCAGTAATTTCACTCCTGGGTATTTATCCAAAGAAAAAGAAAACACTAATTGGAAGAGATATCTGCAACCCTATTTTCATTGCAGCATTATTTACAAGAGCCAAGATATGGATACAGCCTAAGTGCTGTATGAATAGATGATGTGGTATACATATATGTGTGTATATATATACACGTATATAAAATGGAATATTACTCAGCCATAAAAAAGAATGAAATCTTGCCATTTGTGCTACACCATGGATACACCTAGAGGGTATTATGCTCAGTGAAATAAGTCAGACAGAGAAAGACAAATGCTGCATGACTTCACTTATATGTGGAATCTAAAAAAAAAAAAAAGCAAATAAAAAAACATAGCTAACCAGAAACAGAGTCATAGATACAGACAACAAACAGGTGATTGCCAGGGGCGGGAGGCGGGGAGGTGAGTGTAGGAGAGAAGAAGGTAAGGGATATTAAGAGGTGCAAAGTTTCAGTTACAAAATAAATGAGTATGGGTATGAAACGTACAGTCTGGGGAATTAGTCAGTAATTATATAATATATTTGTATGGTGACATAACAGCTAGACTTATCACGGGGCTCATTTGGAAATGCAGAGAAATATTGCATCACTATGTTGTGCACCAGGAAGTAACGTGGTGTTGCAGGTCAAGTACACTTCAAAAACAAACAAAGAAACAAATAGGAAAAGAGATTAGATTTGTGGTTACCAGAGGTGGGGGAGGGAACACTGGATGAAGGCCGTCCAAAGGTACAGACCCCCAGTCATAAGATAAGTGCTAGCGATGGAACACACAACATGATGAAGATAACGAGCACGGCTGTAGGTTGCAGATGAAAGTTGCTAAGACAGTCAACCCCAAGAGGTCTCATCACAAGGGAGAAAAACACGTTTTTTCCTATTTCTTCCGTGTTGTATCTATCTGAGATGATGGATGTTCCCTAAACCTACTGCGGTCATCCTTTCACGATGTATGTAAGTTAGATCATTGTGCTGTACACCTTAAACTTACACAGGGCTGCATGTCAATTATATCTCGATAAAACTGGAAGAAAACGAAAAATCGTTCTTGGATACTTCCCAGGGTCGGAGGTTAGCAACGCAAAGGTTTGGCTTTTCCCAAGAAAGCTGTCATCACGGATGCTCAGAGTAGCCCAGGCCCCATCTCCTCCCCGACACTGACCTCACCGAGCGAGCGCCTCAGTGGGAGCCCAGCCCGGGGGAAAGCAGTGCAGCCACAATGCCCACCAGCAAGAAGCGGGGGGGTGGGGGGAGTAAAGGTCTCCTGTCCTCAGAGGTCTACAGTAGCCTTAAAGGAGGAAACTTGATTCTGTTAGCACTCACTGTATACACTGGACCGAGATGGAAAGGAGACGTCATGCGATTTGAGAGGACACAGAAGGACCCAGAAACACTGAGACCAGAGAGTAGGGGCAGGGGATGGGGGTGGGAGGAAGTAAGGAGCCTGGACTAAGGAGTGAGAGTCGTGGAAGGCAAATATTCTCATCAACTTTCCACCACCACCCCTGCCACCTGGGAGATTAGGGGGTGCAGTGGTGAGTGGAGCCAAGATCAGAAACAATCTGTCACAAGGCAGGGGACCCCATTAACTATTGGTTCTGGGTCTCCCTCTACTCTTCATTCCTTCAAAAGAGAGCAGACTAATAGAAGGGTTAAGAGTTCCGGCTCTGAGCCAGATAAATCTATTGAGAGAGTCATACATTGACCGCCACCTGGCTGCTTTCCGCCCTGGAGCAAGTTACTTCTTTTTGCCTCAATTCCCTCAGCAACGAAGATGATAATAATACTATCTGTCTCAAAGGACTGTAAGAGATAATGGTTGAAAAGTGCCCAGCACAGAGAAAATGTTCGGTAAATATCAGTTGCTGCTATAGCATCTTCTCCCCCACCCTTAACTACTGATGCAGTGCCTGTGAGAACTGATGTGTGTATAGATTATTGACAAAGCGCCACCGTCCTCTGGGCATCCCGAGGCTGGAGAGCACGCAGGGCGTGTCCCTTTGATCTCGCGTGTGTTTACAGTCAGCAGAAATTAATCCACGCGCTACATTTGTCAGTTGCCATAGGCTCCAGGTCCCACTTAGGAAAGAGGTTGAACAAAAGAAAGAAACAGTCAATGTCCGTGAGTGAATTTTGAACTTCTCCAAAGTGGGCTCTTACTCAAATGAAGTCGCATAAAACGTGAAAGTTCTCAGAATGGTCTCCCTTGATAATCGGGTGGAAGCTTCGGTCTTTACATTCCAAAAGCAAAGTTGTAAGAAATGGGCCTTTCAAAAACCCTAAATTCACACCAGAAAAAAACAAACAAACAAAAAAAACATCTGGAATATCTCCATACCAGACTCTGTCACACACAATCTTGTTGAGAAGACGTTACTTATCGTTGCAATTTCATGTTTCTACTTGAGGGTGCTTTTCCCAATGTTTGCCCCAACCGGGGACTTAAACTGTGTTGGACACAGTTTAGGACAAAGAGACATCCTCGACAATGAGACTCTCACATACATTTTCTGCATTTTCTGCTGAATTACCCAATTTACTGTGGTTTGCCATCTTCTGCCTTTTCGTAAGGCTTGAGATTCAAGAAATCCTCTACTCATCTTTGGAAAGTAAACTGGTTATGAAAGTAGCTCTGGTAATATTCACTACAGTTTTAAACGACTCTTTTTTTCCATTTCATCACAGTCAAAATTAATTTCGTGGCTCAGGTACACGAAGAGATTTAAAGCGATGTTTAGAACATGAAGTAGGCTCTCCCTCATCTTATTTAGAGTTCTCCATTGTGTAGATATTCAAACTGTAATGGAGAGGCGATTTAGGAGAGAGCTCTCCGGTGTCCTCGATTGTGGATCCTCTGGAGGGTGTATGAGTTAGTTCTCCTCCTCCCTGGGGGCCAGAAGACAGACCATGTGGCTGAGAGACACTGGCTTGGACACTTTTCGTAACAATAAATTGGTCTTCAGAGTCCCATTCGGGATCTTTTGATGAGGCTCCACAGTGGGGGCTGGGCAGGGGCGAGGCGGGGAGGGAGGAGCGGAGTGGAGTGGCGCGCCCGCAGCCCGCAGCTCGCAGCTCGCTGGTGCCGATGCAGCTTTAGCGTGAATCGGTGGCAAATGTCACTTCAGTTCTAGGTGTGTGAGGCCGCCTGCGAGCGTGCACAGCCCCGGAACGGGTCTGGGGGGAGCTGGTTCTGATCCTGACTTTGCCCTTATCTCACCCTTGATCCTAGAAAAGTCGCAGAGTTCCCTGTGGTCTTCACCTTTGTCAGCAGTAAGATGAGGCTGTTGGAACAGACAAGCTCTACGGTCTCTTCTAGCTACGAAATGCCATGATTTAGCAACTTAGCAATTGTAAAACTGTTCATTCGGCTAGCCCTTACTTCAGGATGTCTTCAGGGTTCCGGCAGTTGACTACACACATACATACACATCTTTAAAATTATATCTCTTTGCCTGTATTGAGCCATATCACAATCAACCGAAAAAAAAGACTTAACCTAGTTCGTTACTAGAGCTGCCCCGGCCAACACGGGAGCTGTTACTCGCCGTGGCTGTCTACCTGGAAACGAGCTCCTCCATTACGTGAGCCACACTTCAAGGGCTCCATGGCCACACGTGGCTAGTGGCAACAGTATAGGACAGCACAGATATGGAACATTTCCACCATCACTGAAATTACTATTGGACCAGAGCTGTCATTAGAATGAAAATTGTTTCTAAATAAGAGACTAGGGACTTCCCTTGTGGCCCAGTGGTTAAGAATCCGCCGGCCCATGCAGGGAACACGGGTTCAAGCCCTGGTCCCGGAAGATCCCACGTGCCGCGGAGCAACTAAGCCCGTGAGCCACAACTACTGAGCCTGCGCTCTAGAGCCCAAGAGCCACAACTACCGAGCCTTTGTGACACAACTACTGAAGCCGGTGCACCTAGAGCCTGTGCTCGGCAACAAGAGAAGCCACCGCAATGAGAAGCCCGCGCACCGCAACGAAGAGTAGCTCCCGCTCGCCACAACTAGAGAAAGCCCGCGTGCAGCAACGAAGACCCATTTATTAATAAATTAATAAATGTATTTAAAAATAAGACACTAGCTTGGGTGCCCAAGACTGGTTACTATTTTCCAAGGAGTATTCTTCCTCCTAATCACAGATTGATAAATCATGACCTCCAAAGCCAGTCCCATAAACCAACAGTCATTTTTTGGCAGAATTTAAGGCATCTCAAATGTCTGCTTAAAAATACCTTCCCCATGAGTTTGTCATGGGGTTTCCCCACCCACTCTTGCCCACTTCTCCCTCCCTCCCACCCCTGCCAACTTCCTCCTCTCTCTGCTGATCCCTGGTGTCTAGTAATCCTGATGTAACAACTCAGGGAAACAGCAGCTAAAGAGGAGAAAATAGAGCATTTTCCCTCCATTCAAACATGCCATTGTTTACAGGGCATAATATTGTTTGTTTTTAACTTTTGACGTTAAGAGGATTTTAGATGGCCTACAGGTGAGTTGCCAAAATAAAAGAGAGTTCCTGTATGTTCCTCATACAGCTTCCTCACGTTAACACCTTACATAATCATAACACAGTGATCAAAACTGAGAAACCAATGTCAGTATAATTCTACTAGCTAAATTGCAGATTTTATTTGGATTTCACCAGTTTTTTCACTGATGTCCTTTTTCTGTTCAGCGACCCAGTCCAGCATCCCATGCTGCATTTATTTGTCACATCTCCTTATCTCCTCTGATTGGTGGCAGTTCCTCAGTCTTGTCTTGTCCTCCATATTTTTGAAGAGTGCTGGTCAGTTATTTTGTAGAATGGTCCTCAATTTGGCTCTGCCTGATGTCTCCTCATGACTAGACTGAGGTCCCGCATCACTGGGAAGTGATCTTCAGAGGTAACGTATCCTCCGTGGTGCCTCATGTCAGGAGGTACAGACTGCTCTCTGGCACAGGGACAATTGTAGCAAGTGAAGTTCCTGAGGAAGCAGATCCAACAGTGCTGATTCTTATGTCTCATGACTGTGCCCAGTGGTGTCAGGGGTGGGATCCATGACAGATGGTACTAGGAGATGAGAACCACAGGGTCTGCATTCGATAGATCCTGTGATGTAATCTGGTGGTGTTATTCCTTCTTTCACCCTGCTAGATTCTCTCTGGGATTCCCAATATCTTTTTTAGTGAGTTTCTTTTCTGCTTATATCAACCCCAATAAGTTCCTGCTGCTTACCTCTAAGAATGCTCACGGATGGAGAAATTGGAACCAGAGGTGGTTATAGGAAACAGACCTCGAGGTAATGAGGGAAATCTGGGGTTGGTTATCAGACAGAGTGGGGGCAGATAGCAGAAAAAAAGTTCAGGTAAGAATCTGATTCTGTCAGTTCCAATGCATGGTGGCAAAATGGTTATTGGTGACCTGTGGTCCTCTGAATTAAGTGCCCATTCAGGGCAGGCTTCAGGGGGACAGGTGACTTCTGCCAAACAATGGTACAAAGGCCACAAGGAACTAAAGATATAAGGGTGGAACTCAAATATGTAAACTCCTGGCACAAAGCATAGTCAGAAAACCGTGGGACTTGTATGACAGTTAAGATAAACTCATTTCTTGCAGATAAGCCTGAGGGAGACAACAGCCAGACTCAAAGTTGGATCCTGAAGGCCGATGAACCCCGTTGCCAACTGAATTCACAGCCTTAGTAGGTATTTTATGCAACATTTAGGGCATTGATCAGGAAAGAGTAAAAGCCTGGGAGTTGAAATGGGGATCTGGGGAGGACCCACTAGAATCCTCTGGCTCCCTGTGAACCTTCCACAAAGATCCACACCAAGGAGATAAGTACATATTTGTAGACCAGACTGAATTTACTTGATATAGGAGAGTCTGGGTTCAGTGAGTTAGCTCAGGCGGCTGGGAACAGTTTCAGTTATTTATTTGTTTAGTCAACTGAAGTCTGACTCATCGAGAGTCCCCACTGAATGAGACAGCCATACCCCAAATTAGTGGATGTAGTTGAAAAAATCCATCCAAAGACTTCAAGTTTGGAGGGACAGGACTGTTACAAGCAGATTTATCATAAGTGAATAAGTGAAATATATTCCCCCAAATGTACCGTGTCTCCAAAGAAGGCCCCAAGAAAACACTCCCTTCGTCAAAGCACCGAGAAACGCATGGGTTAAGTGAAGGCCAGTGTATTTGTATGGCACTAGGGTTGCCATTTTCTATAGGCTGGGCTGCTGGTGATCTTAGAAAACACCCCTTCTGGAGACGTGGAACACCACTCTAGTTCTCCAGTCAGAGAGGGAGATTCGGGAGAGTGAGGTAAGAAATAGTGTTTTGACCTTTGACCAAAGTCCTCTCCCAGGAGATTCAGTAAAATCTTATCCTACCCCCCGACTCCCCTCCCCCTCCCCCCCCCTTTACTAAGTGTGTCATCTCAACAATCCATAGAACCCTAACTTTGGCTCTCTCTTAGAAAAGGAGCAAAGGCTACTATGGTCAGTGAATTGGATGGAAATCCCTGAAGCATACTGACTGCCCTTGGCAAACAGTAAATCAAAAACTATGCTTTATCTCTGGGAGAATTGCAGAGATAAGTTCTTTCACCAAAGATGTAGGAGGTTGTAAAGTACATACATCAGCCAGAGTCAGTTTCTGTTGCTTCTGACTGAGGATGATCATGGGTAAAGGAAATGGAACCAGAAGTGGTTACAGACCTCAGGGCGATGCTGAGGACAGATGGGTTTTGGAGAATGAATGACAGTGGATTATCATAAGGTTAATAAAGTGGTTGTTCTAATTGCCACTACTCTTCCAGAAGTGGTCTCTCTCTACTGAAATAAGTCAACAGAGCCTCTGGTACTTTCTATGTGGGTAATAATCTAAAAACAAAAAACAAAACAAAAACAGAAACAAAACCAAAAAAACAATGCTTTTTTTCTCTACTTCAATAAGCAGAGAACATTAGAAGTTTGGTTTTGCCTGGTCGGCCAGCAGTACACTTCATCACCTTGCTCCAAGGCTCTATGCCAAAGGGCCACTGATCATCTCTCTTTCCCAAAAGGCATCACACTGGTCTACTCCATTGAGAACACCATAGTAACAGAACTTGGAGAGCAGTAAACAGCAGCAGGTGCCAAGATATCTTGGTAAGTTATATAGAAGCCAAAGATATCAGATACACCCCATGAAAATAAAGGCCATCTCAGTACAGTTTCTGTGGGAGGCATGAAGGGATATCTTCTCAAAGTGAAGAATGAGCTGTTGCACCTTGCAGTCCCTAAGGAAGAAGCACAATGCCTCGTGAGGTTCTTTGGAGTTTGGAGGCAACCTTTACAACATTTGGTGGTCCTGTTCCCCTCAGGTGCCAGGTAACTTGAGACGCGACCAGCTTTGAGTCGGGGTCAACCACTCTCCACCAGCATGAGTGTGTGGCAGACACAGCCCCTCCGCGTGAGCCTTATGACGGCGGAGCCAATGGTTCCAGTGTGTCTGTAGCAGATGAGGACACTGTATGAAACCTCAGCCAGGCTCCACCTCGTCTCACGGCAGAGGCCTCCAGGTTTGAGGAGCAGAGCCACAATCGTTTGGCAGGAATGATTTTTTTCTTCTGAGAAATAGGCATTGCTACTGGACTCTGATGGGTAAACCTGAAAGGCACATCACGAAGTGGGTTTCATCTCATCCTCCTGGCCATGAATTCAGGCATTCCCAGACACACCCATCATTCAGGCTGAACAGATCCCGAAGGCACAAGGAAATTGTATGAGCAGGTGACTCACGCTTCCGGTCTGAATCCTCCTCCTATACTATGACCCTTCCCTCAGCCTACACCTGGGCCTCCTGGAGAATTCTCCTCACTATATGCTGGTGTCAGCCGCAGATACAGTGCTGAAGAGTTACACCTGACTCCGGGGAGGCCTTGAAGGATGGCTAAGAAACCTTCCCAGTCACTATAACTTTGACTTTTTTTCATCCTCTATCTCACCTGGAAGGAGATTGGAGCTGGTCAGTCTATACAGGCAGTGGTTTATTGTTTAGCCATATGGTAAGGAAATGGGAAAGAGTAAAAGTTAAGAGCTGGTGACCAGGTTAGGGAAAGAATATGGACTGGCCTCTAAGAACAGGCACAGAGAGTGCCATGTAAATACTCACCAAAAGTCCCTTGTGATGGAGGAGGCTTTCTTTACTAAGCTGGATGTGATGACCTATTTTCTGAATATCAATCAACAGCTGGGCTCATTCAATAAATAGGTTCATGAAGTAAGTGGCCATGAAGGGTGCCAGCAAAGCTAAGCGTGGGCTCAAAAACATGGGCATGTCCTCACCTGGCTGAGCTTGTCAGCAGCAGTGATTAACCCTAAGTGTCAATACGGTGACACCCCCGGGAGGAGCAGCCAGCCTCCTGGTGGCTGGTTAATTACGCTGGATCTTTTCCATAATTAAAGAGGTAGCGATTCATCCTTACTGGGATAAACACTTACTCTGGATTTGGAGTGCATTTGCTTTTCTTCCTACCATGCTTCTTCCTCCATGACCTGCACAGTCTTATGGATGTCTTACTAATTATGGGATCTTATTAATGATTAATGATGGTATCTCACATTCACACACAATTACGTCTCGCCAAAGCACTTACTTCTGAGGGAAAGAAGACAGATGGTGGGCTGGTGTCCATGAGACTCACTGATCTTACCCTGTAGCCCATTTCTCAGAAGCAGAGGCCCTTACAGAACAGCAGAATAACCTACTGAAGACTTAGTTCTAGTGACAGGAAAAGTAGAAAGAAGAAATCTTGCCCTTAAATTGAACCAAATGATCTTGCCATTACACAACCATTTTTGACCTACAAAAATGGTGCCTTTAGGCCATTCAACCTAATGATTTAGGGTATACAGAATGTGTTGAGCCAGCAATCAACCATGGTGCCTCCACCTGTGAATAGGGTGGATGTGGGAATGGTATGACCTCATGATCACTTGGAACCATTCTGTTTTCTGATCCCACAGCACTGGGCTTTGTTGAGAGGTCTTACTAAACAAGGAGAGAACGCTTCCTCCAGGTGGGCGGCACTGGTTCCACTGTACCTGAAGCTGAGACTCACACCTGGACATTTTATGACCCTCCTCCATTGGATGAAGAGCCAAAAAAAAAAAGAAAAAGTGTGTGTGTGAGTGTGTGTGTGTGTGTGTGTGTGTGTGTGTGTGGTGATGGGGGTGTTAGGAATTGGGGCTGAAGCAATTAATCTGCTTATAAAGAGGAAATGGAGTTACTCCTCCACAGTGGGACAGAGGGGACAATGGATAGGCTCCAGGAAGCTCCCTGGAGAGCCTCTGGACGCAGTGTTCTTGGAACCTGGAGTCATGAGTTTTGATAAGTTTTCTCTTCCTACTTAAATGAGCCAAAATCGGTTGCTGTAAGTTGTAACTAAGAACTCTACCACACTGGGCTGGACCTCAGGTCCATAGCTGTAAAATGGAGGTAAGAAAATTGCCCACTGTAGGGTAATGGTTAAGGACACAGACTTATGATTCCTTAATTCAAGTCCTTGCTCTGCCACTTTCCAGTTGTGGCATCTTAGGCAAATGACAATTAAAGCACCCGTATCTTAGGGCTTTTGTAGGGATTAAATGAGATAATCTGCATAAAGTGCATATAGCAAGGATTCACAATGTTAACTATCATTATCTGTGTCTATTATTGATATTAATATTAAAGAAAATTACCTAAAATTATAGAGTGTTAGTTATTATTTGGGATATATCTACCCTTTCCTTCTCCCTCTTGTGTCGTCCTCGGTAACCATTTGTATAAGGTATAAGGCAGACCATTTTGGGTGCTGCTGGAAGGAGTCCTGGGGTGAGAGTTAGTGCACCTGAGCGTTCATACCGGCCTCTCGCTGTGTGGGCTGGAGACAGTTTCCTCATCTGTAACTTGAGAGGCTTGGGCTTGATTTCCTCCAGTCGGATCCAGCTCCGACAAGCTCAGGATGTTAGGGGAAGGGCCACAGGCTGCACTTCTCCTGGAACTCCTGTCTCTGGGGTATGTCTCATAATGGAGTGTTGGATAGGTGTCGCATAAAATAGAAATTCATTCACATTCCAATTTTTCCTAGCACCGGACCTAATGACAAGCTCCCCTCAAATATTTCAGTCAAAGGAATCAGAACTTTCAAATGAGCTAAGACATAGCAAATACTTAGAACAACTTTGGGACAACCAGGCAAGTATAAACCACGATACCACACACTTCCTAGATGTGTGGAGTGCAAAAAAATGTTCCAGGTTATTCGCTCCCTGTAAAAAATAGAATGTGAAATTGACTTGGAAAAACTGACCCAACCTTTGTAGAACAGGTTAGATTTGAGTAGATTACTGACTATATTAAACAAAAAACTTGAAAAGCAAGGAAAAGATTCAGTAATGCCCAGAATGTTGAAAGAGGGATAATTAGTGGGGCTGTGATGTCACTACTGTGTTTCATCTTTAGTTCTGAAAGTTTTCTGAATTTCAGTCTTCTCATTATATTTCTTAACTAAATTTCAAAGTGTTGACTAAACAAAGAATCCTAAAGAGAAAGGCCAGCAGGCAGTGTATATTTAATAATGTAATTACATCTTTGTAAACTACAACTCTTCCATTCTTGTCTTGCTCACAGGTATACTGAAATGACAGTAAGAGAGTGGTCCTTAAGTATACTTCAAATGTTATTATACTAAATAAGAAAAGGAGAGAGGTCATGCAAGAGGACTCCCTCATGTAGGCAAGGAAGCTTTCACAGGATTCTGGAGGGAAATGTTTTCTAAAGTGAGAAGCTGGCATTGTTTGCAGATAATCGAATCACCCACCTGGGGCGGCAGTGCTGAACGAATCGACAGCCAACCCTTAGAACTAACCAAGGGTTTCGCCAGCTTTAGTCAGTGCGATCAACCTACTAAACAGCAGAAACCAACCAACTAGAAATTTTCATGAAAAATAAAATAAAATCCTTCATTCATAATAGCAACAAAATCTATGAAGCGTCTAAGAATCCTGAAGTCTTTTGTGGAGAAAACTAAATTTGAAGAGGAACAGAGAAGATGACCCGAAAAACAACAGGGAAACAGTCCACGCTCTTGGATGATTCAATAGTTTGTGTCAATGTCTCTAAAATTAACCCGTGATTGCAATGCAATCATAATCATCATTAGAAATTGAATTTTTGAGGAACTTAAACTTATATTAACATGTATATGGAAGAATAAGACATCTAAATCCATCTTGAAAATAATAGAGAGAGGATTTTCCACACTAGATAAGAAAGTATATTATAAAGCCACAGGGGAAAAACATGTGGTATTGGTACAAGAACAAAGAGGCTATGGAATATTATACACACACACACACACACACACACACACACACACACACACAAGTTAATATGTGATCATGGTGGCACTATAAACCAATGGAGAGAGTACAGAATTTTTAGTAGCTGGTAATGGGGAAACCGGTTCACTCTAAGGAGAAAAATACCACTGCATCCTTACATAATAGCACTTACAAAGATGATATCCGGACAGATAAAATTCTCAATGTGAAAAGTAAAACTACCAAGTCAAGAAAGCCTAGGATGAGATCTTTCCGACACAGGTTTGGAGGACTGACTTTCTAAGCAAAATTAAATTCACCAGAAAAAAAAGCAATCCCAATAGGAAAATAGGCAAAGAAGCTCAACAGGCAATTTACAAAACGAAACCAAAAACGCTAAAAACCATGAAGAGATGCTCAAACTCACTGGTAAATAGAGAAATGAAAATAAAAGCACAGGACATAAATTTACACCTGGCAACTGTTAGAAAGATAGGCACTGGCGCAGGCCTGGGCGGAGGTGGAGACAGGGCAACCTCGGGCCTGGGCTGGTGGAGGGCGGACCGGCGCAGCAGTTCTGGGGGGCAGCCCATCACTGCTCAGGCGCAGTGAGCGTCGGCGCGCCGGTGACCCTGCAGTCTCATTTCCGAGTGCGCGTCGTCAGGAAGTTCGCATGGAAGTCCATAAGAAGACACGAATGCAGATGCTCCTTGCAGCATTCTTTGTAGTGGTGGAGAGTAGGGGCCAACCTGGTGTCCATCACTGGGAAAGCGTGTACCTAAAATGCGGTGGATGCATGTGGCACGTGGCAGGCTGGATAATGCCTCCCAAAGATGCCCCTGTCCTGATCCCTGGAACCTGTGGCTATTACTTTGCAGATGTGATAAAGTTAAGGATCTTGAGGTAAGGAGATTATTCTGGATTATCTGGGTGGACCTGATGTGATCACAACATCCTTATAAGAGGAAGGCAGGAGGGTCAGAATGAGAGAAAGAGATGCGAGGACAAAGCAGAGGCTGGAGTGAGCTACTCTGGAGACAGAGGAAGGACCACAGCCAAAGGATACAAGCAGCCGTTAGAATCTGAAAACAAGGCAGCACAATAGGTTCCAGAAGGGACCAGTCTGGCCAACACCTTGACTTTAGCCCAGTGAAACTGACTTCAGACTTTTGATCTCCAGAACTATAAGAGAATACTTTTGTGATGTTATAAGCCTTTAGGTGTGTGTAACTTGTAACAGCTGTAATAGGAAACTAATACTCTTGCTGAAATTAAGCAAGAGTTAGAAGCAATGCAGTAACTGTATACATAGGAACATAAATTAAGCTTAAATTTTCAATGTTAAGAGAAGAGGGTTTTTTAAAAAATATCATGTTCGTGGATTGGAAAATTCAATACTGTTAAGATGTCTTTCTGCTCAAATTGGTGGGTAGACTCAATGCAACCCGAATCGAATTCCCAGCAGGCTTTTTTTTTTTCCTAAAAATTGACAAGTGAATACTAAAATTTATATGGAAATACAAGGGAACTAGAATAGCTAAAACAACTTTGAAAAAGAAGAATTAAGTTGGAGGACTTAGATTACTTGACTTCAAGACTTATTATAGGGCTACAGTAACCAAGACGGTGCGGTTTTGGTATCAAGATAGACAAACAGATTAACGGGACAGAATATAGAGTCCATATACAACCCCAAAAGTATGATCCAGAAGAAAAGCAAACTGATACACTGAACTTCGTCCAAACTAAAAATTTCTGCTCTTCCAAAGACTCTATTAAGAGAATGAAACAAAGCCACAGACCAGGAGAACATATTCACAAATTATACAGTGTATGATAAAGCACCTGTATCCAGATTATAAAAATAACTTTCAAGGGCTTCTCTGGTGGCGCAGTGGTTGAGAGTCCGCCTGCCGATGCGGGGGACGCGGGTTCGTGCCCCGGTCCAGGAGGATCCCACAGGCCGCGGAGCGGCCGGGCCCGTGAGCCATGGCCGCTGGGCCTGCGCGTCCGGAGCCTGTGCTCCACAACGCGAGACGCCACAACAGTGAGAGGCCCGTGTACCGCAAAAAAAAAAAAAAGTTACCTGTGTGGGCTTCCCCGGTGGCGCAGTGGTTGAGAGTCCGCCTGCCGATGCGGGGGACGCGGGCTCGTGCCCCGGTCCGGGAGGATCCCACGTGCCGCGGAGCGGCTGGGCCCGTGAGCCATGGCCGCTGCGCCTGCGTGTCCGGAGCCTGTGCTCCGCAACGGGAGAGGCCGCAGCAGTGAGAGGCCCGCGTACCACACAAAAAAAAAAAAAACAACTTTCAAAACTCACTAATAAGAAAACAAACAACCTCCTCCACAAATGGGCAGAAGATGTGAACAGACACCGCACCAAAGGAGACACACAGATGGCAAATAAGCACATAAATGGTCCTTAACATCATTAGTCACTAGGGAAAAGCAAATTAAAACCATAATGATACACCACTATGCACCTATTAGAATGTCTAAAATTAAGAGGACTGTCTACACCAAGTGTTGGCAAGCGTGTGGAGGAACTGGAACACTTTTGGCAGGAAAATGAAACACTGCAACTGCTTTGGAAAGAAGTTTGGCAGTTATAAAAAGTTAAACTTATACCTACCATGTAATCCAGGTGTTCCATTTCTATGCATTTATCCAAAAGTAACAGAAGTGTGTCTCTCTATTAAAAAACTCATAGCAGCTTTACTTGTAACAGCCAGAAATTGGAAAAAACCAAAATGTCCATCAGCAGGTGACTAGGTACATAAATTGATACATCCATATAATGGAATACTACTTACGCTACCACAGAAAGAAATGAACTATTGATACACACAACACGAATGAATCTCAAAAACAGTCATGCTTTGCAGAAGAGGGCAGACAAAAAAAAAAAAAAGAGTATATACCATAGAATCCCATTTATGGAAAATTCTAGAAAATGCAAGCTAACCTATAGTGATAGAAAGGAGATCAGTGGTTGCCTGGAGATGACGGGTGGGAAGGGGCAGGAATAGAGGGGTTACAAAGAAACAAGAGGAAACCTGAGGGATGGTGGACCTGTCGTTATCTGGATTTTGGTGATGGTTTCACAGGTGTCCAAACTTATCTAAACATGTTCAGTATAACGTCTGCCAATGATATCTCAATAAAGCTGTTAAAAATAAGATAAACTCACAAGATTAAAAAGTAGAATGAGATACACAAACTACCATTTACATAATTAAATATATGTGTGCACATAAAACAACACACATTTTGAAAAAAATATAAGCAAAACTAAAGCATATATCTGTGATAAACACATTAGAAAGTGTCTCCCTAGGTGAGTGGGAGCTGAGAGAACAGAACTGGGGTAAAAGAGAATAAAAAAAAGAAATGAAAGAAGAGAGAGACTTTTATAGACCAATGATGATTAATGAGGAACACAATGAACTCAACCCTCTGCAGAAAAAAATTTTTTCTCATTATTTATTATCAAAAAAAAAGTTTCCTAGGATAAGATAAATTTTTGTCTCAATTCAAAATGGGAATATTTTCGAGATTCTTATGAAACTGATGCAATAATTTTGTCTCCAAAGGGAGACAAGTCACATTTTAGTGCTTCTGGATATGGACTCGTGGCTGGTAGGTGTCACATCTCTGAAAATCCTGCTAGAAATCCTGCCAGCAGCAAAACGCTGCCATTCCAAATGGCGTAATTACCTTGATGTTTACAAAACTCCATCATACCCTTTACGTGGGCCCATTGCACAGATGTTTAAGTACCTTCAAGCTGTGTTTTCATATGTACAGCGAATAACTCCTAGAGGTCGTTTCCCTTTAAATAAGGCCAACAGTAACCAGAAGATACACTTGGCAGAAAGGGTTCCCTATGTAAAACATCATTTATTTTTAGTTTATTGCAGAGAAATGAGGTAGGGGGAGGGTGGTTAGAAAATAATTAAAAGTGTGTGCTTCCTTATAACATGCTATCTCCACTAACTGAACTTCTAACCTGACATAAATACATTGCATACTGTAACCTGTTTCTCCTTATTATTAACCTTGAGCGTGGCAACCTATAAATCATCCCCGAAACAGCTGGCGCTCAGCATTGCCCCAAAGGTATATGATTACGATCGTTTTATATACGTCTTGGTATGCAGACATGAAAAATTCATTGAAGAGGTTGGTATTGTAAGACTCATTGTAATGAATTTTCTCAAAAACATAGATCATGCTTAAAATAGGTGTCTGCTTATTATAATGCAGCCATTTATATCTTCTTGAATTACCTTGCCCATAGCTCAGCCATTTTCTTAAAGTCAAACACGATGATACCGAAACAGATTTACTGCAGTCACTTTGCACTGCTTAAAAGTAGTTTTCTTCCCCCCTCCTTTCTGTGTTAATGCCTACAGAATCCAAGGGTACAGAATTTTTTTTTAAGGGAATCATTTGGAAGGTCATTCCTTAAAGGCACCCCACTTACTTCGGTTTCTCAACCATGAACACATAGAGTACAGAAACCCCCAAAATTGTTATGCTTCTCACAACTCGCTAAGCTTTGTCGCTGCTCCTGCAGAATGGTTCATATCACCATTTATTAGAATAATAAAACGTTAGTGCTGAAAGAGTCCTCAAGTGTCGCCAGGCCTTCACTGTGTAGATGAAGTATCCCCAGGGGGTGGTGACCTCCTCAAGGTCACACATCTGGGAAGGAGGAGGTTCCAGACTTGGAGCCGAGTGTCAGGTTTGCAATCGTAACAAAAATAATCACTCAGATAGTACTTCTAGGTACAGGCTCAGTGCTAAGTGCTGGACACGTGGTGAACTGCTGAATCCCCGGCAGCCTTGTGAAATGGGTACTAACCACCCACGCCACCACTACCATCATCACCATCACATTTAAGCAGACAGCCCCAGCGAGGCAGAGCAGCTTGCCCTGGGCATGGACTTGTAACTGGCTGAGTGAGATTCAAGCAGACTCACTCCAACCCAAGTCCATATTCCTCACCACTGCTTTTGACTTCTCTGTGATGGTGTCTTATTTTTTCCTTTTCTCATGTGGCTGGCCAGACTTGTGAACTGTTACTATATGAATTCATAAAGCACGCAGGGTGTTCGTTTGCTGGGGCTGCTGTAACAAAGTACCACGAATGGGGTGGCAACAAATTTATTCTCTCACTGTGCTAGAGGCCAGAAGACCAAGATCAAGATGTCCGCAGTGTTGGTTCCTTCTGAGGCCTCTCGCCCTGGCTTGTGGATGGTCATCTTCTCTCCGTGTCTTCACATGGTCTTCCCTTGGTCTGTGTCCTGATCTCCCCTTTCTATAAGGACACCAGCCACACTGGATTAGGGCCAACTGATAGGACCTTATTTTATCTTAATTATCTCTTAAAAGACCCTGTCTCCAAATAGTCACATTCTGAATCACTGGCAGGGGAGCGGGGGCAGTCAGGGCTTCAACGTATCAACTGGGGGTTGGGGGGGACTCAAGTCAGCCTATAGCACAGCATGCCTTTTCCCAGTGGAAAACACCTGATTTAAAACAAATAGGCCTAGGGCTTCCCTGGTGGCGCGGTGGTTAAGAGTCCGCCTGCCAATGCAGGGAACATGGGTTCGAGCCCTGGTCTGGGAAGATCCCACATGCCTCGGAGCAACTAAGCCCGTGTGCCACAACTACTGAGCCTGCGTGCCACAACTACTGAGCCTGCCCTCTAGAGCCCACGCGCCACAACTACTGAAGCCCGTGTGCCTAGAGCCCGTGCTCCACAACAAGAGAAATCACTGCAATGAGAAGCTCCCGCACCGCAACAGAGGAGCCCCCGCTCGCTGCAACTAGAGAAAGCCTGCACACAGCAACGAAGACCCAACGCAGCCAAAAATAAATAAATTTATAAAAAAAAATAAAACAAATAGGCCTAATTCTTGTAGGTATATACATCTTCATTCGTTACCAGGTATGAGCTGTTAAAACCAGCGAAACCTTTTGTCTCTGTGTCCTTTTAAGCCAAGCTCCAGAAAAGAAGAGCTGGTTCTGGCAGAGGACTTGTTTGCTTGCATTTCAGCCCCTCCGGGGAGCAGGACCCGACCTCACGGTCCATCTGTGTCCGGCGCAGCCTGAGCTACCGCACTGCCTACTGCTGTGTCCAGCAGAGCCACCGCTGTGCGGAGCCAGGCGTCATGACTGAGCAGCGTGACAGCAGACAATGTGGTGGGCTTCGCAGATGAAAAGGCAGAAACCCAGCCTCCCCCAAAGGCAAGCAACGCACACACAGAGGCATTTTCCTTCTCAACTCACATTCTTCTTCATAAGGATGGAAAGTGGAGGTCAACTCTCTTGGGCCTATTTTGTTTCCTTCTGATTTGATTTTTATACCAAAGGGTGAGTAGGGCCCCGAGCGCAGGTCCTGGGCGTTGTCTGCCAGCCGGCAAGCAAGGCACGTGGGCGCCCAGGAACCTGGGGTAGCCTGGCAGGCATGCTGTTCAGGCCCCGGGGCCGGCTTCCAGAAGCCAGAGAGGGAGGAAAGGACTCGTTTCTATCCTCTAGCTTCGTATGAGGTCCACTCGGAGAGGCCCAGACATATACTTGATTGCCCTGAATTTCCATCTACCAGCCTCGATCCTAATGAATGAGGGAAATAATTCATTCTACTAAAAACAAACACACACACTCATACAAGAATGGGGCAGATACAATGGGGACAACCTTCCCTGTGGTACCACCATCACGCAGGGTCCGTGTGCACAATAGTTGACATTGTGAATGTGTTTATCTTGCACCCGCTCCGCCCATTGTTCTATACGCATTATCTCATCCAGTCTTCAGAAGAGGCCTATACGGTGGGTGCTCTTTGCATCCCGACTTGGTGCAGTTGGAAAGGGGGCCAGGCACGGGCGCTGGCTGTTACACAATGGAGAGAGGCGTCCTCTGTCCAGGAGACGTGGGGAGGAGGCTCAGTTTAACTGTGAACTGGGTTTTCCTCTTCAGGGACTGGTCTTTCATCAGTTCTCCATTTCTAAGTGGCGTTAAAAGCAATTCCCAATCAACGCCAACCTAATTTTCTGGCTCTCTTTCTCACTACCCTCTCAAAGAGGGAGTCAGATGCTTTGAGAACCAGATGAAACTTAGGGGCCCTCTTCCCAGAAAAACGCATACACACACGGTTGTGCATCCAACTGCAGGAAATCTGAGGCCACCTTCACCTCCCTCCCACAAAGCCCATCCACAGGCCCAAGTTAAACGTCCTTGTTTTAAAGCCCAATTTTCCAAAAAGCAGGCAATTATAGACTTCAATATATTGAAATAATTGAAATTTCAATTTATTCAAATAATTTTCCAATAACCATCCATTATTGTATCCTAAAATCAATTTAGAGGGGCGTGAACATTTATTTTTTTAATGGAACAGGATCCAACAGAGAAGAGTGCATTAGAGGAAGTAAGGATATGTTATACTGTGTGAAGCTTTGAAAAAAATTCATATGCAAATGTGAGCATGTACCAGGTGCCAGCGCCACTTGTATTTCTCTCTGGTGTTGGAGAGCCAGCGCGCTGGACGCCTCGCCGCCCCCCGGACGCCCTCCTCCAGGCTCTGCACTGCTCCTGCCCACCAGCGTTTTCAGGACGGGCATCAGCCTCGTTTCTGTGGGACCTTCCTTGCAGACCCGTCACCCCAGCCCCTCCCTTAGTGCTTTTCAACTGCACCTCCTACGCCGCTTGGCTAACTCGATGGGTGAGGATGGTTTCATTTAATTTTGTTAAGACTGTTTTTTTTAGTTGGAGTATAACCGCTTTACAATATGCTGTGTTAGGTTCAGGATGGGTTTAAAGTCATCCTTTACTGCGTGTCAGTTCAGTGCCAGGCACTAAGGACTTTGCACAGTCACAACTTCTGATCTTCTCACAACACTACAAGGAAGGCATGTTTGGTGTTATTATTGTTTTTATTCCAAGTTTACAAATGAGGGAGGTGAGGCTCAGAGGAGAAGCGAACTCTGGCCGTGCAGGGCTGCCCCGCTGTGCATAGTGGAGTTGCCTGCTGGCTATCATAACGTGGTAGAAAGATCTCTGGGTTTACAGTCCAAACACCTGCCTGCAAGACCCAGCTAGGCCACTTGCTACTCTGGGATGGCTGAACCTTAATATCTTCCATCTCTAAACTCACAACTAACTTGCGGTTTCAAAGTTCTATCAGCTGAGATAATGCCTGCATTCGTGCTTTGAAATCTCGAAATCGCAGGCAGGTATATATTATTTACACGCACTACATCCGCAACACGCTAAGGGCCCAGAGAGCAAGGACCCTGACTACACCCTTTGTTCCGCGTCCCACCCCTTGGCATACCCTCTAGCTGCACATTAAATATTTGCCAACTGATGGCTGCTTAAGAACAAGAATGATGCCTTTATTCCCTTTCCCCAGTGAGCTTTAAAAAAAGTGTCCTTCATACACAAAAAGACTCCGTGACGTTTGTCCTTGAGAGAAGAGGAGGCTTCTTGTAGGAAGCCCCGAGCACAGAATGGCTGCCTGAATCCACCAAGCAAGGGTGTCCAGGTCCCGGAGGAAATCGGCCGTGGGCACGGGCCGCGGGGATGCTGTCCTCAGCCCCATCGCCGTCATTTTCAGACACCGCTGGTGCACCAACAGGAAAAGAGGCATCACGACCACGTTCACGCAGGAGGGGCTGACATGGGAGCCGCGCACCAGACGTTCCTAAACTTTTTGCGGCGGGGGCGGGGGGGGGCAGTGGCAACGATTCAGAAGCCCAGATGGCCTCGCCTTCGAGTTAATCGAGATCAGTTCAAGCTGTTGGTGCTCTGGAAATGAGGCTGTCAGGTGCAGGGAGCTAAAATTACCTGGAGCTGAGGACAACCCATCGTGTCACCCCCCTCCTCCAGGATCTGTGGGCTCAGGCCCTCCTTAAGTATTCAATACATTTAGACACAGCTGACAATCAACTGGCCAGGATATTGTGTACCTGAAACGGCTATTAAAACTGTAAGTGTGCCTAAACCCTCCAGTTACGGTGGATTTCTGTGTTTCCTTGAGGGCAGGGAGAGGCACCAGACTCCCGTCCCCCATGAGGATACACGTGCCACGACAGCAGCATCTTACACAGTGCGAGCGCTGTGGTCAGGTCTCCCTTTTCCCTGTGCCTTAATGCTATATACCACCTGCAAAGTAAAATCGGGCGCTGTCCGATGCACACGAACGTACACAGAGAAATAAGTTCAAGCGTGTTGGGAACATGTGGACTGGAGGTGAGTTTTTGGCCATTTAGTCATTTGAGCTCCAAATACAAGGAGGAACACCAGATGATTTGCAGAACTGCTTTTCTTCCCGCGTCTATTTTCCACCTCGGTCGCCCAGTCCCCTCTTACCTTTCACAGGCCAGAGGTGCTGTGCTCATGTGGCCTGCTCCCAAACCACATTAAAAAAAACAACAGGGGCTTCCCTGGTGGTGCAGTGGTTGGGAGTCCGCCTGCCGATGCAGGGGACACAGGTTCGTGCCCCGGCCCGGGAAGATGCCACATGCCGCGGAGCAACTGGGCCCGTGAGCCACAACTACTGAGCCTGCGCGTCTGCAGCCTGGGCTCCGCAACGAGAGGCCGCGATAGTGAGAGGCCCGCGCCCCGCGATGAAGAGTGGCCCCCACTCGCCGCAACTAGAGAAAGACCTGGCACAGAAGCGAAGACCCAACAAAGCCATAAATAAAAAAATAAATTAAACAACAACAACAAAAGCTTTTGTTTCTCTGACATTACAAACGAAACGGTATTTGGGTTAGGATTTTAATGGTAATAAACATTTGATACCTGAGCATCTCCTAGCAATGCACAGCTTTCTGGTTGAAATGTAAAGGGACACTTGCAGCTTTAATTGCATCCTGCCCTCCCCCCGCAGGCTGTCCTGATGGCCAGTGGTGTTTTTTTCTCAAGAGCCCTCTGGAGGCTGAGGGGCAGAGCTGAGCCCCTTGTCCTTGGGTTGCCATTGCTGTGTTACTCTCTCTGTTTTCTCTCAGAACCCAGAGGCTCTGCACAAGATGAGGCTCGAAAGAAAAGGGGGTTTGGGGTTTGTTTGTAGCTTTACGTTTTGGAGAGTGAGGGGGAAAGGGAGCATTTTAAACGATTTCTTGTAACCCTTCAGGCCACTGAGTCAGTGCAGCGGTTCCCCAGAGCTGGCCAGGCTGAGGCAGCAGAAACCCAGGGGCTGAGAAGCAGGCCAGCTTCGTCCAGCAAGAACAATGCCTCCGCAGTCAGACACGGTGGCTGCTCTCATTTTCCAGGGACACTTACAATCAGATGGAAAGGATCCCAGAGGCGCCTCGCAGGGCTTCCAGCCTCGTGAGAGAACAGGAGCTCTGCAGCTACAGATATGCAAATCCGTCCTGAGAGCCACAACTGCCCAGAAAAGCCCTGTAGGGATGGAGGCTGCCAAGGCCATGTCCCATCCCTGCAGGGACTTCAAGTCCCAGACTTAGCTGGGGCTGCCTGCTAGGGCCGTTCAGATACGCGATTCACCATCCAAAAATTCTAAGGAATAAGCTTCAAGAATGTGCAAAGATATTTAGACTATCGGTCGTGCAGGTTCTATAATAAAATCAGCATGGATGTAAATAAATCAAGCTCGTAACTGTATACACTTTTTTTTTTTTTTAACTTGAACATCTTTCAGTCATCCTGTCCTGGGGTACTTTGGTCTTGCAGCCTGAGAGACTGCAAGCTTCCGGCTTGTTCTCCAGATCACACACCAGCTGTTATTAAAAGAGTGTGTAGCTTATTCTATTTTAGGTTGCGGGTTTTTGTTTAAGCTCACGGACTTGAATGAACAAGAATGGCAGGTTTATACTTCACACAGACAGCCCACTGCTGGACACGGCTTACACTGGAGGAGTCTAAATACTAGTTCTCGCTACCACACCTGTCTCAGCACTCAGACTCGGGCAGGACATCCTGCCTCGCCAGGTAAATGGCTGGTGGCAAGCAGTCCAAGCTAACTCGCCGGGCTGTGCTGTGGGTTAACTCACAAGTGCCTATTACCAAACAAAAATGCGGAATTCTAAAACGTTAAGAGCTTCCTGACTCCCAAGGAAACATGGTGAAACATGTTGAACAGGATGAATTTTCCGTTCCAAGACGTGATGTGTGCTCCCCAAACTATTAAATTTACAGCCCGCTTAGGTTTCAGTAACCCAGCCTACATCCAAGTTGAAGTCGCGTTAACTGCAGCTGACAATTAGGAGGTGGTTTGGGGTTGCAAAGGATGTGAAGCTACTGCAGTACCTGGCTTGAGTCACGGGAAAGAATCAGGTTCCTCTCATTTGTAATTTTGAAATCAATCAAAATTCCGGTAATTTTCAGATCAAAATGCAGAGGCGGGCAAGGGACGATGGAGGAAATGACCAAGAGTAGAGTATTAAGTGATTCCTAAACAATATTTTGACTTAGTGTTTCTCTTTATTATACCTTAGAAATAAATCTGTTATGCTGCCCTTCAGCTGTAACTCGGATTCACGATGACAGATTTATCTTGGTGCCCAGTAAAGACCTCGCGAGTGAGAAAGGTTCACAGGAAGAAACCTACTGGGAGACACTGCTACACTTAAATATCATGTCTGTATTGCGCGTTTGGAGATGGGTTCTGCCATCTTTGTTCAATTGATGAAAATTTCAATCAGTTTAGGAGTTACACAAATGATAAGAATCAATCATTCTGGAGCTAAAGATGTCAGATGAAAGAATATTTGAAATTTTAATTGTCATTACCCTATTCTTCAATTTCATTTAAATTACATGGTAAACATTCATCAAGGAGGTGCAAATTAAAAATCAACTCTACATTCCTAGATCCAAAATAAGATCTACAGACCAACAGGCCCATTAGGACGGTGGGCCTACACTGCCAACACATATACACAGGGAGTTTTTTAGTTTTGGTCTAGAGCATTAGGAAAGTTCAGCAAAAACCTTAGACATAGAAGTGATTTATATAGCTCAAAATACTTTGAAAATCACCATTCTAACTCCTACAAGAAAAAAAATCTCCGAATTAGGTGACTCTCCCAACAAAAAATTCAGTGATGAAATACTTTCACTGAAGGAGTCTTACGTTAGATTAAATATTCCAGATGGTAATTTATACATCTATTTTGCCAAATGTAGTTTACTTTACTATAAAATGTCTATAAAACGATGGTAAATCTTACCTGTGCTAAGAAAATACATAAAATTGCTCATTAGAGAGCCAAATTGAATGAGTAAGGTATAGTCTAACTTTCAAGTGCTTGTTAGTAGAGGTCATTTACATTGTTTTGCTTCCTAATTTAAATTTATTCATGGCTCTGGAGGCGCACTGACATTCACTGCACACACATCACTTCAAGGGTGCACACACCTTCTTACCTCCACTACCTGTTAGAAATAATTGCTGAAAACTCTTCCCAAAGATAATTAACAAATTATTTTCATTGCACTGAAAAGATAAGTTTGTAACAGGACATGCACGGAAAGATTTCTTTTCCTAGCACCTTTTCTATTAACACTAATCATGGAATTGAAAAAAAGAAAAACAGCACGTGTTCTTCATCTGTTGGTTTGACCTTTGGGTATATTTCAGTAGGAGTAATCCTGAAAAGTTAATTCAAATTATTCACTTAATGTAAATTGGAGGCTCAATTTCCTTAAAACATATCCCAAATCCATTTACTGCTTTCCATCTCCATTGCTACCTACTATACTACCTTGATCCAAGGCTGCTACAAGAGTCTCCCAAATGGGGCTCTTGATTCCTCTTTACAAGCCATTTTTTTCACATTGCAGCCATAGTGATTACTTTTTTTAGAAACATGACTATGATACCACTTCTCTGCATAACACCTTCCAAGGAACTTTCTATGCCACTTAGAAAAGCAATCCAAATCCTCCACCAGGACCGGTTTGGTCCCTAACGCCCAAATCTTCTAGGCAAACAGGCTCCCTGCCCCTGCTTCTTCCAAGCTCACTGTCAACACAGGACCTTTGCACTGACTATTCCATTTGCCTGGAACATTCTCCAACCAGCTTTGTCTGGCCACTGCTTCTCGTCAGTCAGGTGTAAGCAGAGTTTGTCCCTCCACAGAGAGCTCCTGCCTGACCACCCCATCAACTTATTTAATAGTATTCCTCCATCTACCAAAATTGTTATTTGTATCTGTGTATCACCTGTCTCTTCCTATTAGCTATATAAGCCCAGCGACAGCAGGGCCCTAGTCTATTTTTGGCTTTTGCTATATTCTTGCCACTAAAACAGTACCTAGCACATAGCACCCAGTAAATGTTTGTTGATGAATATTAATCACCCCAGAGCAGTGGTTAAGTGCCTAGGCTTGAAATACCTCAGAAGTTAGAACAATCTGAGTTGAAATACCAGGTTTGCAATTTGCTAGCTCTGAGGCTTAAGTTAATCTTTTCCAAAGACTTGACTTCTTCATAAAACAGAAACATTCACGGGGCAAGATAAATCCAAATTTAAATGAGGTAACTGGGACTCAAGCTTGCCTAGTCAGAGCTCACGCTCTTCCAGGTTCTGCTTCATACAGACTGCCTCTTAGCTCCCAATCTGAGATTTAAGGTCCCTTATGGAGGGGTAAGGGGAGGAAACGTAAAAATACAAAAGCCCTATACACTTCAAATCATCACTAAATAACTATTTTATCTCAGAGACCAGAGTGCAGTATTTCAGGAAACTGTAAGGAAGCTCTAATGTTAGACTGCCTGGGTTCAGATCCAGCTCCTGTACTTACTGCTAGCCAGTTACTTGAAGTCTCCAAGTCTCCGTTTCCTCCTGGAAAGCAGCACTTCCCTCACAGAAGAGAAGTGACAGTGAAACAGCAACGCCATGGAAAGCACTGAGCACCTCAGTGTTTAATTTATACAAGCACGTGACAAACACCGGTTATGAAGGATCAGACTGAATTTAAAATATTTCTTACTTAGGCAAATTCAAGATCTCACGTCGAGAATTAATTCCATTCGAAAAAAAAAACAAACCGCATTTTTTGCGTTTGGAAACTTGCATGACTTCAAGGCCACCTTCACAGGTAAATCCCAGATGACTCAGGGCCGCCGGCTGACCTACCTATCATGCCAGGGTTCCTTCTGGCCACAAGCAGTTGATGCCTCTGCTTTGAAGGTCGTCATTGTTCTCAGCATCTTCCTTTAACAGGGACAGAGTCACATCGTGTGCTCTATTTACAGGTCATAGGAAACCTTCCAACGCTATAAGGAATTTCAGAAGAAGCCCCTTTAAGACTCACTTTATGAAACATATTCTCCCTACCTAAGGTCCTATGTTAAGGCTTAAAAAGTCAGTTATTTAAATATTTAAGTTCTTTATATTTTGTGGAAGTTTAGTCTTATTTTCCACGTTTGAAGAATTCTGTTCCCGAAGCTATTCTTTTAAAAAAATTCTTTTTAAATTTAATTTTATTACTGTTTTTACTGAAGTATACTTGATTTACAAAAGGCACTTTCCTGCCCGCGCACTACCCAGGCGCTCACTTTCAGGTAAGAAGAGTCACGGTGACGTGACAGGTGAAGCCACCACGGGGCGTCTAAGGTGGAGGCTTCACGGAGCTCCTTTTCCAGAATCATCATGGGTGTATTTTCACCTTGCGATGTGAATTCACGGAACCTCATTATCTAAACGGGACTCGGACAGCTTGTCTTGTGCCACGTCGGGCGGGGGACGGGTTGGGCGCGTCCCGGGGGCGGTGTGCAGGGAGCCACCGCGGACCACCCCCACCCCCTCTTCTCCTTTTTAACTGCAGGGACATGGGGCTTTGTGTTTGGTCAGGTGACATTACAAGGTGAAAACAGAGCATCTCAAATTCTACTTTACCTCAAACATCAGAGGTCGTAAAGCCGTGCACGAACCAGCGGCTCCCAGCCCGCGCCTGCGCGTACGTGCGCGTACCTGCATCGCGCAAGTGCGTGTGCGTGTGCGTGCTCGCGCTCGCGCCCGCCTGCGCTTGCCGCAGTGGGTCCCTGCTCGTTCCATGTGGGGCTCCGTGGCGCTGGCACCGAGCCCGGGTCCTCCCTCAGGACACCAGAGTGGCTTTGCGTCCCTTGCTGACACCACGGCATTGTGTTTTTCTACCCATTAACCGAGGATAAATGACCCAGATATTGTGCCTATTAAAGCCTCATTTTTCTTTTGACCTTTTGTTCCTCGGTGTACCACATTATCAGACGCTGCACACGTTTTTTAAGTAGTCTCAGCCTCGGATGCCCTTTTGAGGGAGTAATGGGAGGTTTCTGCGTGTGGTGCTGTTGAGATACATGGAGTGGAATTATGTCAAGGTGATGTGAGGTTTTTCTTCCAGTCTAGTCGGAAGACAATCAGTTTAGCGTTATTACCAGCAGCTAATCTGGTATAGGAGGATATATCAAGAAACTGTACAAAGGCCAGAATGCTGTATTTGCATCTATTGCGAATACAAAAAAATAGAGTGAAACCAGTTCCCCTACCCTACTACATTCTATAATTACATCTCTGCATATCATGGGTCACTTTTATTAAAAGCATCATTACTACAGTTGGCAGCAATTTACATTTTATCTTACATGATAGCAGTTTTCAAAGGAAAAAAAAAAATAAAAGGACATCACAACAAAGAAAAACAATACATTTACAAAGTCATGTCTGTAAACTTCAAGGCTAGTTTAGAGCTGAGGTAATGCTGTTTTAGCTTGTGGCTAAAGTAACAAAGTCCTTTAATTTAAAAAAGGTACCTGATTCTCTCTTCTCTCACTCTTTATTTATTCATCTATTTATTTTGTTTATACCAGTGCATTACAAGACCACGAGACAATGGAACTGCAGTTCTGTCTGGCAAGAACCCTCCCAGTAGGTTAATTTCCAAAGGGACCCTTCACATTCAACAGCTGCCTTATTATTGCTGCGCCTCGGGACAGAGACGTTCACACAAGGTGGAGATTGTCAGAGTGTATGGATGTGTGTGATGCGCGAGTGTGGGAACCCCCGTGTAGTCAAAAAGGGAAACAAATGAGCAAGGGTGATATGTATGGTAAATTTCATCTTGACCTTCACAGCAAAAAAAATTAAAATTAAAAAATTAAATATATAACTTCATACTTCCTTTGAGCAGCACTTCCTTCCATTCGTGCCACTTGGTTACAAATTGCTCTTTATTATAATACCAATGGTACCAAAAGAAAAGGAAAAGGAAAACAAAAAAACAAAAAAGCAGAGCATTATGTAAGTTTCCTTAAAAAGACATGATCATCTCTCAAATTTCATCTCTCCTAGGGATAATAAATAATGCACTGCACAATACTTAATGACCGAGATACCTTTTGACACACCTGTATAACATGACTTGGACTTTTTTTCTTTTGCTACACTATGTTACAGAACAGCTTATAAAACTAGGTATGAACATTAACTGTGAGTGTAAACAGTAGGACTACCACTTGTCAAAAGTTTTAAACACTTTAACTGAAACTGGTACTGGTTATCCATCATTTTCATTGTGTTCTATTTCGTCCCCCCCGTCGAGTGAGTCTAGCTCTTCGCCCTGTGCTATCTCGTCTTCTAAGACGGAGGACTCCGCCGTCTTGTCCAGGCTCTCCTCGGCGTCGCTGCCCTCGAGGGTCTCGTCTTCCTGAAAGGCGCCCCCCTCGGCCTTGTCGGGAGCCTTGTCGTCACCGGAGCCCACGGCGTTCTGCAGCCCCGCCAAGGCGGGGAAGCCGGGCAGCGTCAATCCCCCCAGTCCCGGAGGTAGAAACATGGACGGGTAGAAGAGGCCCGGGGCCATGGTGGACAGGAGGAAGGGGTTGAAGGCGAGCGGGCTGGAGGGCAGGCCGGCCGGGGCAGTAGCAGCACCAACAGATCCATTCGCGGAGTCCGGGCCCGGAACGGCGTCTGCGCTTTTCTCCGAGTCCTTGTTCTCGTCCTCGTTCTCGTTGCCCTTCTCCTCCGCTTTGCACGCGCCGTCTTCCGGCTCCGCGGGGCCGGCTGCGGCCGTGGTGTTGCCGGCGGCGGCGGCCGCGGCGGCGGCGGCGGCGGCGGACAGCGGGGTGTTGAGCAGCCCGCCCAGCCCGAACATGCTGGGCAGGCCGGCCACGCCCGGCAGCACCAGGGGCAGCACGGCGGCCGGGTTCTTGGCGTCGCCTCCCGCGGCCGCGGCGGCCGTGGCCGTGGCCAGTCCCGGAGGGAAGCCCATGAGGCCGGCCAGCTGCAGAGACTGGAGGTTCTGGAGGCTCTGCAGGCTCGTCAGGTCCATCCCAGCGAACAGGCTGTTCACCAGCAGGGGGTTGATGCCCGACGTGGAGGCCACGGCGGCGGCGGCGGCGCGGGCGATTTCACTTTTGGGCCTCCGTCCCCGCCGGCTCGCCCCTTCACCCCGCACCACGGGTCCAGTGAGAAGACGGTCAAACATCGACTCAGGAACGAAACCCTGAAAGGATGGGAGAGGCAAACAGGGGCCATCAAAGCTGCGGAAGCAAACCTCATCTCCACGCGGGCCTTTGTGATGGACCGAACACTGACATTCGGAACGGAAATACACAAGCAATTATTTCCATTCTAAAAGCTCGAGGATCAGACCTCGGAAAGCAAAACTTCTCTTTTTTAGCATTACATAGCTCACCGAATTATGCTGAATCGCAGAACAAAATGTTAAAGGCTACTCTATCGGTGAGGTAAATGTCAAGGTATCTGCATCCATAGCTAACTCGAGAAATAGCACATCAGAAAGAAGCTGAAAACTATGGAAAACTTAATTAAAGTTATATTTTAGTATCTACCCTGGAGAAACAAAAACTCATGTTCACACAAACACCTATACATGAATGTTTATAGCAGTTCTACTCATAATTGTCAAGGTCTGAAAACGGCCCAGATGTCCTTCCACGGGTGATGGGTAAACACACACACACACACACACACACACACACACACACACACACACACACACGAGCCTGATCGGCGGCAGCGAAACTTGTGACACGTGTAACCACTTGGATGAGTGAAGGAAGCCGCCTCAAAAAGGGCAGCACGTAATTTATGCTTCTGTTTAGGTGACATCCTCAAAAAGACAAAACCTCTAGGGATGGAGAACAGATCAGAGAGCGGTTGCCCTGGGCTAGGGGTGGGGACAGAGAATAATACAAAGGAATCTGGGCGAGTCACAGAACTGTCTGTATTCTGGATTAAGGTGGCCGTTCAAGAAACCATCCATGTGTGAAGACTGACAGCACTGTATACCGAAAGAAAAATAAGCACTTTTACTGTTACTTTAAACAGACAAACAAAAAGAAATCAAGATGTTTAAACAAATTAATTTTAAAAAGAAACAGTGAAATTAATGCTTAGGCAGAATTGCTTTATTTTTTTCATTTGTTTATTTTAAAATCAGAAATCACAGTTAATCTTAGGGATCTCAACCACCATAAATTCCATTCCACAGATGCTGTTAACCATGTTTACCTGGAGCAAGTCTGCCTCTGAGGCTGTGAATGTATATTTCTGTACAAACCCTTTAAATCACAGCTGTCAAATTAACCCACCCTGGTGGATTAATGACATATTGATACAAGGAATAATGACGTATTAATGACATATGAAAATGATGCATTATGTCAACTCTTTTTTTTTTTTGTGGTATGCGGGCCTCTCACTGCTGTGGCCTCTCCCATTGTGGAGCACAGGCTCCGGACGCGCAGGCGCAGCGGCCATGGCCCACGGGCCCAGCTGCCCCGCGGCACGTGGGATCTTCCCTGACCGGGGCACGAACCTGCGTCCCCTGCATCGGCAGGCGGACTCTCAACCACTGCGCCACCAGGGAAGCCCTATGTCAACTCTTTTAAGCCAAGAATAAGTTACCACTGAATAATGAATGGCCCACAGAAAATAAAGAAAAATTCAGGAAAACAGTTTTGTATAGATACCTTTCTGGACAGAAAGGCAGGGTCTGTACTTACAGACTGCTTGACTATATCGGTCCAGTCTGGGGCAACTGCAAACTCAGGGTTTTCTTCCAGCCACCGGGGTAGATCCTTCATCGGAGGCGCCATAGCTCCACCCATCTAGGGAGAGGCATTCGGAAAATGATTTAGAAACAGACAAATTCTTCCCTCTCCCCCTCCCATCTGTATATCTACACATATACATATACAGATCATATAAATACACATGTATTCTGGAAGAAACATGATTCTTTTTCCCTATAAAAGATGTCAGAATAAAACACTTCTTTCTGGAAAAGGAAATCGCATAGAGATCAGTTCCCTTTCCCAATGTTTACCTTCTTCCCATTTCGTTTATTGACAACAGGCACCCTTTCTTCTCCTGTCAAAGTGTTTATATCCAATTTATTAGGGTTTCGACATCTGTGTCGTTTCTGTTTCGGTTTCTGAAATGAGGAAAACAGCACATCTGCATTCTTCTGCAAAAAAATAAAAACAAAGAACATACTTAGTAAAATTGTACTTAGTACTTATTCTTTCCTATATAAATGACAAACAGAACAGCCAAGCCATTTTCAATTACTATGGAAGTTTCAAGAATCATTTTAATTATTAGAAACCATAGTTTCCTTTGAAAGGAAAGACTATTCTCTTTTTCCTTTACTTAAGGAACAAACTTAGAAGTGGAGAACATGCTTTTCCTTTTATCTCTCAATAAATTGCTTAAAATCTTTTCTCCAAATGTTTAACCAAGTCATGGTATTTGAAAAGGAAACTTTCTCTGGTACCTTTGCTAATCTCTACTCAGAGACTTGAGTGGATACAGAGGTGATCTCACATCTACAACGTGCGACTGTACATGAGGAGAAACAACCCAAGGGATAAAAGAGCCTTTGCAGGAGGGTGCATTCTGAGTGGCAGGAACTCAGCAAGATAAAATGTAAACTCCTACACTTAAGTTTTTAAAAATTCAATCACATAAGTTATAGGACGTAAAACATCTGCACAACTAGCTCGCAAGCAGTTTAAGTGACAAATCATCTGGAGATCCCGTCTCATGTTTAATAAACGGCATGAGTGTTAGCTGTTTAAGAAAGAAGCTAATAAAATCTTAGCGGCTCAGATCTCTGCAGTAACAGCTTCCTAATATTCTGTGCGGGGCAGACCCAGTCCAGAGACCAATTAGAGCACGTTGGGGAGTGTCTTCCCAATAACGAGACCCACCCCGGAAACCACACCATGGGAAGAGTAACAGAAAAACAATCCCATCTATTTGGTGGGAGAAGGAAAAAGCAAGGAAATGCATACTAGGCGTCTTCAAATAGCGACAAGGCTGCCCTTCACGTAGGACAGACCTGAAGCTAGTTTCTCTAATGTAGGATATACAATGACAAAAGCTGGGAAACGTCCGAGATGACGACACAGTCAAGCAAAAGGCAGAGGGGCCAGGGATGGATTTCTCCGTCGCACGGGAGAAGGAAATGGCCTGACTGAGCAAGAATCCTCCCAACTCTACACTCTGTGATACTCACTGGTACGTAACTTGGCATATCAACAGTGTAAGCGGGATGCAGCTTCAGCCATTCAACTAAGTCCTTGTTTTTAGGAGCTTCTTCCCCCACCAGCCTAGTCCCATCTTCGAGATTTATAACAGGGATCCGCGTGTCAGGGTCCAGCTGTCCAGGAGAAGGAATGTCTCTTGTAGGCGGGGTCTCTATATCTTCTTCAAAAGCTTTGGTCACCTCAGCATCCTCCTGCAGAAAGTTGACAATGGTCGGAATTCTCACATGAAGAGAGAGATCCTGACAACATCCTAGCCCGAGGAGATGCCAGCCTAGCATAGTGGATCTCTGATCATAAAGGGAAAAGAGTTACTTGAAACAACGGCAGTTTGGGAACAGCTATTAAATGAGAAGATGGAACGTGTATCATTCTTCACACTGTAGAATTAGTAATGGGGTAGAAAATTCACAGTCCATCACCGCTCCATGTTTGAGATCTTAAATAAGCAAGCCACCAGGAGCATGACACGGGCAATGGAGTCTGAGCCCGATACGCATGGAAGGCAGCCTCTCAATCTCTTTTGGGGATCCCTGGATAGCATCATTAAAGAAATTATAATTAAAGGAATGTTCCAGAAGCCAGTTTATACCTAGCTATTTGGCACTCTGTGATCAGTACACTTTTGTCGTTAGTACAATAGCTCATATTAGGCGTGTGTGGCTATACTGGAAAGGTCAAGTGTGACCGAAGCTGAGTCAGAGCTGAGACTCTACCACTGCCCAGCCACTGGTCCTCAGACTCCGTTATTTCAACCTGCAGACATCTTCAGTGAGGCCCATCCCTACTGTTCCCGCTTTGGTTCAGGTCTCCGTCACTGACCACCTGTATCCCTGCATCAGTCCGAAAGGGTCCACCTGATTCTAGTTCCACCCTTCTTTAATCCAACCTCCACTCTGCACAAAAATCATGTTACATCACTCCCCTGTTTAAGCTATTTTGATAACTGAATCTGCATCACCTTCAGGATAAAATCCAAGTTCTTTAGCATAGCAATCACAGCCCTCCGTGATTTGCATCCTACCTTGTCGCCAAGGTCATCTCTGCCGAAGCTGCCTCCTCACCAAATTCCCTGGCCAGTAACTTTCAGTTCACCAGACATGATAGGCTCTCTCTGGCCTCAGTCCCTTAGCACATGCTCTCCCCGCCCCCTCTTTTCAAATGACTTACCCCCATACAACCTTCAAAATTTCACCGAGGTACGGCCAACTCCAGGGAAACTTCCCCGTCTGTTTCTCCCCATATCCTCCTCCCCCAGTCCCATTCTTCCTTTGGGTTTTCAAAGTACCCCAGGGACTTCTCACAACAGTGATATGTTGTTATTTATCTGTCACCCATCTTACACACTGAGTTCTCTGGTGCAAGCACCCGTCGGGCCTTTATTCTTCGCGCCCCCGTGCCTGGCACAGGGCGGGGTTGGCTCTCACAACTTACTTACTTTTCACGGCTGCACAGTGGTCTCCGGTTTGAATGCTAACACATCACAAGATTTTGGGATCTGTCTTGTTCCACACAAGTAACCTTGCCGACCTCTATACCTCTTCACTACTCAGTTTATTTACAGACCAAGCAGCATTCTCCTTGTATTTTATGTGCACGCACGTAACCCTCTAAAATACCAAATGAGGAATCCCCAAATTCCAGCAGTTAAGAGTTAAAAGAAAAAATTAAAATAATAAAAATACATTCTCTTAACATCTGTTAGGAGTTTTGAGCCAGGCTGCTAAATATGACTTCAGGAAAAAAAACAGTAAATTCCTAGGGACAGCTTAGAATATGTGAATGAATGACGTCAGCCGTAAGTTTAACATAGGGTGTATAACTGCAATAGGAGATAGCACTTGGTCTCACTGCCTGTTAATCCCTGACGCTGGGTCCGCAGACAAACGTGAGATTCCAATTGAAAGACAGTAAATGAAGCCGTGTATGAGCTGCAGAAACTCCCGGATTTGTTGATGTTTGTTCAGTGAACAGAACCTATCAAAGCATCAGGGTGGTTCCCAGCAGGAAGCTAATGGCTGGGGATGCCACTTTGGGGACCACACACCTAGAAATGGTGTTTTAACTAAGGGAAAAAACAATCACAGCCGATCCACTGTGAGGTGTATTTTTCAAGATTCTTAGAAGTAGTCAGATGATCAACAAAAATGACCATTACTACCACTGGTACATTCGTAATGACTTTTGAAAATTACCTTTTAACCACCCGGATGCTTCTGGTTTAATCAGACCCCACTAGGGGGCCAGTCTCAGTGAAGGCTATTTTGTCACTTCGAGACTCTACCTTGAGCACGCCTTCCCTACTCTTTTATTAAGTTTCCTCTAAATTCAAGAAATAAAAAATGGGGAAATAATAATAGGAATGAAATGAGGAGAAACATATTGGAACAAACGTCTCCCCTCGGTGTTTCCCAAACTGTGTCCCGCCGCCCAGGGGTTGGGCCTGCCGCCGGCATCCCATCTCCTTGGGCAGGAGCTCCAGCACCTCTGTGCTGATTCGGGTTTCAAACCCAAAGGCCTACAGTACCTTGTACCAATGTGAGTGCTTTAAAAAGACTTGGTGTAATCGGGTTCTCTGGGGTAAAACCTCATCGTTAGTTGGGTGGCACTTGTTTAGGTGAGTGGTTGAAGCGGATTAAGGGAGAGAGTTATTTTGATTACACTGCACTCATTTCCTTTGAATCGAAGAAGAAAATGACAAAATCCACTGACACATATTTCTTGCAAAACTAAACTAGCACAGACCTCAATTCAGTTGAGACTTTTAAAATATCTGCTTCTGGAGGCAAGAGAATTTGCAATCACTAGCTCTGCACGCGAACACAGATCTTAAGTCTGAAACTGAACAAATCTAATAAACGCCAGGCCCCAAACAGATGGATACTTTTAAGAGCAGAAGCTTTTTCCACCTCGAGGGTTCAGAGATAACGATTACAGGCTCAGCAGAACATGTTTTTGTTTTGGGCTAGTCTCCCGAGAGTGATCAATATACTAGGATCTTGGGAAGAATAAATCCTCAAGCTACCCGTGGTTCAGGCCGAGTGATCTGCGTCAACGCTGAGCGCAGCTTTCCGGCTCAGAACCACGACTCTGTCCATCGCGACTCCTTCTTTAGCGGAAGGGGCCGGCTTTCGCGGCGCGTCACCGAGGGGCGCGCGCCCCAGGGCGCGCAGCAGAGCCGGGACCCGGGCGGCCGGCGCGGGCGCGCGGGGGGGGAGCCAGCCCCTGGACTTACTGCACTCAGTGACGTCCGTTTGTGGCTCATGAACAGCAGGTCGAGGCCCTCCACGTTTTTCCTCCTTCCCCGCCTCCTCTTCATGGGAGGCTCTCCGTCCACGAGGGAGCCGTTGAGCAGGTGCCTGGCGGGCGCGCGGGACAGGCCTGCCTGGAGCAGCTCCATTTGAGTCTTAAAGGCATCAGACATGGGCGCCGAGACATTAGGCAAGATAAACTTTGAAGTAAGAGATGAAAAATTTGAGGTAGAGCTTGCTGCCTCTCTCGAGGCCTTTGATAAATCGACAACTTTCTCTTGTCCGTTTTCCGAGACCACCTGATTCTCCCGCAGCTGGGCAACCATCTCCATGAGGTTTCGCCGCTTGGCAGCTCTTTCGGCCTCGATTTCGATCTTTCTCCTCCTCCTCCTCCGCTGGCGAGGGACGGAGAGGTTGAGGGCGTCTTCCTGTTGAGAAATCCCGACACAAGAGTGAGCCAAAACTGCACCTGCTGCACGCGCTGGCTCGCGGAAACCAGGAACGAGAAGCTTAAGGAATTAAACACCCGAGGCTGCTGAACGGAGCGGAGGAAACGGCAGCCTCCTTATTTCTCGGTAGGACCAGTGAACACGAGCTTCCAAACGGAGTCAAGGGAGCTTATCTTTAAGCGGCACCAGCCAGGCGCGCTAACTGACCTTGGACAACTGCGGGGAAGCGGTGAGGTCCTCGCTGCTGCTGATGCTCGCCTGGCCCACCGCGGACAGCTCGGCCAGGCTCCTCTTCTGCAGGGGACTGTCGGCGGTGGGGGGCGGGTAGCCGGGGATGAGGCCCTGGAAATCAAACATCTGGCGCCTATTTACCGGCCATTTGCCTTTCAGCACTGCTTCACAGATGTTGTCTAATCGGTTTATCATTACTCGATCCTGGAGGGAGAAGAAAAGTCACACGAAACTGTAACAAAGACCTGGTGAAAATTACGAGATAAATACATCCACTGAGACGCTGAAGAGCAGAAAAGGCTTCAAAGCAGACGGGCGGGCGAAAAGCAAAAGTAAACAAAAAGCAAACAAGCATGGAAATAAACCAAACCCACCAGAACCGCTTTACTCTGGTGTGAGGTCTGAAGGTGGCCGCAACACGTAAGATCAGCATTTTTCAATTATGAACAATGAATCACATAAAGGAGAGAACGTCACATAACCACCACCTCTAAAATGTCCCCATGTTTTACAAGGAACTGCTGTGTAGGCTAAAGATTGTTGGTGCACGTCAGCAGGTGACAATGGAAGCCTGCAGTCAGCTTCTCGACGCTCCGGTGCTTCAGTGCCCAGGCTGGACCGCAGCCTCTGTCCCAGGAAGTGGGACACCATCAGCGTCACTATTAATAAAGTTCAGCATTACGCGTGGGCACCAACCTAGGAACACCTAATGAGCGTCAATTTGCATCTCCCACCTATTATCACGTCAAGTTTCACTGAAGCGTGTACTTTAAAAATTTCTAATTACAGCTCTTAGACCCGGTTTCCATAGATTAAAAGCCTGCTGCTATAGACCTTTCGGCTTACCTGGGAAGCTGCCTTCTCAACTCAATAAGGGAGACTAGCAAAGCAGGGGAAATAAGGGAGCGTACAGAGGGAAAAAAAGGTCTATGATAGTACACTCTTCAGTTAAAAAGTTCGCGGTGTTTCTTTCACAATTAACACTATGGGAGAGCAGCCTGGGGGTGAGTCGACAAGCCTTTTCTGTGTTGCTTGTTTTAAACCAGACACAGCCTGTTACGGTGATTAGGATGATTATCTCCCCACCCTGAGAAACAGACCCAGATTACATAGGGATTTATTATAAAATTATGCCAGTTAGCCAAAAAAGTAATTTCTACTTTACTTTTGGTTATAGATAACTACATTTGGAATTATCTCATAATGTATTCGAGCAAATGGGTCAATGCCCACCGTCTCCCCAGTTCAGAAGGTTACAGGGTTCCAAATGTATGAAGTTGTCGTAAATCTGAAAGTTCTGCTTCAGGATTTAAAAAAAAACCCAAAACACACAGTTTTAAAGTCCACACAGGTTGACCCGGGCATTGTGGTTGGGATTACAAAATGGTACAATGGCTATGGAAAACAGTACAGAGGTTCCCCCCCCAAATTAAAAATAGAACCATCACATGATCCAGCAATACCACTTACAGGTTACATTTCCAAAAGAAATGAAAGCAGGGTCTCAAAGAGACATTAGTACATTCACATTTACAGTAGCACCATAATAAGCCAAGAGGAGGAAGGTACCCAAATGTCCCAATGATGGATGAATGGATAAAGAAAATGTGGTATATACACACGATAAATATATTATCCAGCCTTAACGCAGAAGGAAATCCTGTTACCTGCTTTGACACAGATGGACCTTGAGGACATCACACTAAGTGAAATAAACCACTCACAAAAGAACTAGTACTGTATGATTCCACTTATACGAAGTATCTAAGCTAAAGCAGTCAAGTTTACAGAAACAGAAAGTAGAATAGTAGTTGTCTAGGGGCAGTGGGGCAGTGGAGTTGATCTACAGGGAAGGAGTTTCAGTCCTGCAAGATAAAAAAAAAGTCCTGGGGGTCTCTTTTACAACAACCTGAAAATATTTAACTCTACCCAACTACACACTTAAAAACAGTCAAGATTGTAAATTTCATGGTATGTGTTTTTTACCACAATAAAAAATTCTTTTTAAAAAAGAGTCACATATTTTATTTTGTCGGATGGGTGAGTCTTTTGAAACAATAATCCATAGACTATACTAGACAAATCATCTAAAAAACTGCGAGGAACCAAAAATCCTTATAAACAGTTCTTTTTTCTTATTTGCTTTGCTTCCTGGCACCTTTCCCATCCTGTTAAAAAAGTTATTCCACAGAATTTTTTCTTTGGGCTTTCGCAGATCATTCTTTTATTTATTTATTTATTTATTTATTTATTTATTTATTTGCGGTACGCGGGCTTCTCACTGTTGTAGCCTCTCCCGTTGGGGAGCGCAGGCTCCGGACGCGCTGGCTCAGCGGCCCTGGCCCACGGGCCCAGCTGCTCTGCGGCATGTGGGATCCTCTCGGACCGGCGCACGAACCCGTGTCCCCTGCATCGGCAGGCGGGTTCCCAACCACTGCGCCACCAGGGAAGCCCGAAGATCATTCTTTTAAAAACACAAGCAAAATCTACAGTCTTCATACACTGTGTCAGAGTTTACCTTAACATTAGTTGAAAAATCAAGCTAGAATGATTTCCTCCACCCTATTCTTTTTTGGTCACCAAAACAACAACAACAACAAAACCTCACCGACCTTAGGCCAAAATGAGAAGGCAAACGTTCTTTCATGAAGGAGCTGAGCTACGGACGGATCTCCATCCTCCATGTAGAATCCGTCTCGGGTCTCATCCCTAGCAGTGCTCATGGAAGCATTGCTCTCTTCATCAAAATTCTTCCCTCTCGAGACAGTTCCTGCTGAGAAACGAGTTAATGTGCATTGCTCACAACCAGCATAGCGCTGAAAAGGGAGTGTAGAAAAGACATGATTTAATATCTGAATACTGATGAGCTCCATGTTATCGAGTACCTACTACGGCTACAATGGTATTAGGCACGTTACAAATCTTGTCGCTGAAAGCTTGCAAGGGCCCTTTCACGTAGGTGGTGTTATTCCTGTTTTACAGACGAGGAAGCAGAGGCTTAGGGACGTTACGTCACTAGTCGTCAGGCATCCTGCGCACAAGTCTTGCAGGAGGCTGAATGACAGCCAAGCCTCTGACCCGGCAGGGCCTCTGTTCCTCCACCAGGAAAAGGACTAATGCGTTGGCCACAGTTCCGAGCCGCAGCAGTTCCGAGCCGCTGCTCCGGCAGAAAAGTACAACACGGCGCTTCATTTTTCCTTCGTGGCAGGTACGGCAACCTTACCTGGGACTTAGGAAGAGAACTGGTTCTTCCCAGATTCTACTCCCACCCTTTACTTCGGAATGAAAAATAAAGCATCGTTTGTTTTAAAATTGTTAGTGTCTGTAAAACCCTCCTTCTGGGAAGTTAAGTCGTTCGAAATGGCATGCTTACACATCACATCAAAGCAAAACGTAGCGATATCTCGGCATAACCTGACACTACTCCTTCACAGAAGGAAATGTACACAACCGGGGGGAAAAAAAAAAAAGAGCACCGGTCACATGACAGGAAGACACCCGCGGGGATGGGTTCAGGAGGGGCCTGCAGGGCCGGGCGTTACCTTCGGGCTGGGAAGACTCTTCCGACTTGTCATCGTCCTCCAGCTTTTCCTCTTCGTCCTCCTCGGAACCCTTTTCTGAAACGGACTTGGGCCCCGTGTCCGCACCGACCTCCACCCCTCTCGGCTCGCTCTTCCCGGCGCCGGGCTCGGCCTCGGCCTCGGCCTCGCGGTCCTGCTTCCGGTCCTTCCCGCCGCCCTCGGCCTCCTCCTCCTCCTCCTTCACCTCGGCCTCCCCCGCCTCCCCGGCCTTGGCCTCGGCCCCGGCCCCTCCCGCCTTCTCCTCCTGGCCCGGGGCGGCGGGGGCGGGGGTGGGGGCGGCGGCGGCGGCGGCGGCGGCGGCGGCGGCGGCGGGCGTCTGGCCAAAGCCCAGGGCCAGCGCGTTCAGGGCCGGGGCGCCGGCCGCCCCTCGGGTCTGGGCGAAGGTTTTGTGCGCGTCCAGGAAGGAGAGCTCGGGGTCGTTGAGGATGTGGTAGTCCGTGCGGCTGACCCCGTGCTTGGCGGCGCCCACCAGCAGGTCCCGGTCGTGCCTGCCGCACTCCCACCACTCGGGCAGGTCCAGGCTGGGCTGGCAGAGCCGGAGCCGCTCGGCCAGCTGCGGGTGGCGCAGCACCTGCTCGCGGATCTTCCGCAGCAGCTCGATGCGGTACAGGGTGCGCGAGGCGCGCTCCTCCGTGATGGGCTCGATCGCCGAGGGCAGGTCGGGCGGCTCTGCGGCAGGGGGAGCGCGTGTCACCCGAGGGCGCCTGCCCCGCCCCCGCCCCGCTGCTCCGTGCCCGGCGAACCTACCGCCATCTGGCTTGGCGGGCACGCGACACACCCGCCGGCACATGGCCACGAAGCAGCTGAAGTACTTCTCCAGACTCTCATCGGACTTCTTGTCAAGCCTGGCAAAGGCTCGGAACTGGTTCCAGTCGAACTGCTGTTTCGCCGGGTCAAAAATAACCCCAAACGTGGACACCACGCGGTAAAAGTCCGCCTCTTCCCGTCTCGTCCACCTGTCAGAAAGGAGACGTTAACCGGACTTGGGCTGCGTAAAAAGGCCTCACGTTTATGACTCCTTTTCCTCGTTTGCCCTGAACTTAATTCACAGGGCTTGTCTCTTTCTGGGGGGGCCGCTTTGACGGCGGTTACCTTGCCTGCGATGCCTGCCTCCCGCGGGTGGAGAAGAGCAGAGGAGAGGGCAAGGTACCAGGCGCTGGGAAACCCTCGGAAACTCACTTCTGCCGTTTCTCGGATATTATAGCCTCCCTTTCAGCTTCCAGGGCCCGCACTTCCTCCCGGGGCCGCCGTCTCCGCCGGTCGGTCTTCATCAGGGCCTCCTGCCTCATCTGCTGCCTTTTATAGCTGCGCTGATAGGCGGTAATGAGCCTGCGCAGACGGGTGGTCAGGGTCGAGGTATTGGGCCAATACAGCTGGCCTAACTCAGCGCTGCCCTCGCTGTGCTTGCCTGGGGAATCGAAGAGAAGATTTCTGAATGTGTAGCCATAACCTCGCCATACACAGGGTTTCCCAGCAAAACGAGATGACCCGCGAACGTTCAAATGGCAGCGTGGGAAAAAGGGCATCGCAGTGCTCTCGTTTTTAAAATATAAATAAGGAGTGATGTTAGTGTGGAACTTGTAAACCATTTCTTTCTCAGCTCCTTAGGGGGAAAAAAAACCAAGGTCATATGTCAGTCCTACATAAAGAAACATACCTTGTGCCGCAAACTACATGATAAGGGTGCTCTCCTGTAATGTGATAGTCTTGAACGTAAAAAACAATCACATAATTGTTAGCTAATGATCTTACATTAGGAAAAAAGGGTAGCAGTGTCTCAGTAAACTGCCAATACTTCAGATACTTAACAAATGCCCTGTTTTTAAGAGCTGTATTTCTAAAGATGCTTAAAACTTTTCACTACCTGATTTTAAACATAAATATGTAAATTATCTTAATCCAAAAAAATAGTTATTTTATCAAAGAAATTCAACAGAATGAAAAACCGAGAATAAACAGGCATTAGAATTCTTCACAAAGGAGATGAGTCAGCATAGATGAAGCAGCACTTGAAGACAGCGCCGTGGTGAAGCGGCAACAGTCCAGCCGCAAGGCAAGGCCTGCACCCCCCGACTCGTCAGCCCTGCTCCCCCCGGCTTTCAGGGAGTCATACCTGGGCCGCGTATTTCCATGGGCTCTTCCTTATCTTCTGGAGGAGAATTTGCAAATTCCTCAAAAGCAAAGCGAGAAAGAGAAATTATTTTAATTTGAGGTTTTATTTTGCTTTTATCTTTTCAAGAAAAGGCCATTATCTATAAAGCTTAACAAGTCTTATATGAGCATACAATATTTTACTGGTGCCGTAAAAGTCAATGTACTCAAGTTCTTACATCTATTTCATCCTTGAACGGCGTTCTGGTTGGTTTATATTCTGGGTCTTCATCTTCTCTATCAAATTCTCCCCTATATACAATTTTAAAAAAGGTTTAAATCACACTGATTAGCAAGAGACTGAAGGGAGCCTGGGAAAGAGTAACAACCCGCGTGATTCTGAGTCTGACATCCAAAGCGACTCTGTCGGTATTCAAAGCGTGTAGCCATGAGAGGTAGGGTGTGTGTGTGTGTGTGTATGTGTGTGTGTCTGTGTGTGTCCCCGCGACTCTGTCGGTATTCAAAGCGTGTAGCCATGAGAGGTAGGGTGTGTGCGTGTGTGTGTGTGTGTGTGTGTGTGTCCGTCCGCGCGCGCCCGCACCCCAACTGGGGGCGGGGGGCTGTCATCATTTGGAAAAGACAGACAAGTTGCAGATTATCTAGGTCATATATTGTGTTTAAATAGTAATTACGATATATAAACAGAGTACACTGGTAAACATCACTTAAGTCCAAATCAGATGCAATGTAATGCACAGTGCCGAGTGAGAACTGAACCCTGCCAGTAGATGTGACACTGACATAAAGTTTATTAAAATTTTAAAATGTCCTTCTTACCCGTCACCGCCATCTGCCAGCATGTCTGTTCCTCTCTGCTCGGCAGCGATGGCCTTGGCATCGGGCATACCAACTCGTTCCAGGAAGCAGAGCGCGGGGTCAGCTCGCATGGAATTGTACTTCTCGTACCCTGTGCCGTCCCACCGGCCCACAGAGGACACACACGGAAACAACGAAGGCCTGTCACTCACAGAATCACGAGCACGGCCACCTCACCCGTGGCCCTCGACTGAGATGATCATTTTATGTTGGATTTAAACAAACCAGGCTGTAGTAGCCTATTCTGTGGAACACTTATGCCCGGGCAGATTTGGAGGGGGAGGAGGGGGCCAGGTCACATTTCAGGGATTGTTATCAGAATGAATGCAAATACTAACGGAGAAACAGGTTCAGAATAACTGCAAGATGCCAGGGAAGATGTCTGACCCCATGATTGTCCCCAAGACCTGATTTTGCTTGGCATTAAAAGGCTTCGTAATGTTCTTCTGTGACCCCTCCGCAGTGGTCCACCCCGCCCTCCCCGGGAACAGCCTCAGTCCTGCAGGAACGTGCGCCGCCGGCTGAGACATCCCCGTCTACGTCAGGCCTGCGAACCTGTCTCATTAGGCTTAGGATGATGCGTGTCAGTAAGATGACACTGCTCCCCCCTGTCTACGGTCTTCAGACTGCCATTTGCTTTTTGACTGCCCAAGTTGACTAGATGGAAGATGGCAGATCCCAACAGTGCGCTGCGGGAAGATGATTTTTAGGCTGAGCTCACAAAACACGGCTGTGGTCCAGAGGCAGAACAGCACAATTCAATTAGGACGTGTACTACCACACCCCGCTCCTAACTGCTGTAGAGCCGCAAGCCAAACTGTAATCATGAAAGGTTTTATAAGCCATCATTCTCCCCTTTAGTCAGGCTGGGCTGCTGAGAATACCTCCACGACCTCCAGAGACTCGGGATTATAATCAGGAATCGTTCACTGTATATATCATGCCAGTTCTGCATCCCCAGCCTTTCAAAGTTAACAAGGCTGCATCCTACTCAGGGGAGCCACGAGTTCTCGGCACTGACATTTGTGAAATATTGCTTGGAACAAAGCCCAGGAGGCACTTGTACAGATTAATAGCAGAGGTTAAGCCCACCGTCCACTTTGACACGGGCTGGCGGAGCTCGCAAGGGGAGCCATGCTGGAAGCAAAGTTTAGGGAGAGCTATAGGACAACTTGGCTATTATTAAAACAAATATGGCTTGGGTTTTATTTACAGCCAAGAAAGAAATGTTTTCTTCTCAAATACTCAACAAACATTCAAAAACAGCATCTGATATTTACAGTTCATATTAGATTTTTAGTACAGGAAATGGTAGACGCCAAGAGTCCTTTGGAACTATCCTCATTAATATTATGACTCTGGAAAGAGAATGCAAAGAGCTCTAAATAAAGACAAAGCCACACGGTCAAGATGTGGTCCAACAGAGGCGCCCCTTACCGTGCTTGAACACTCCAATCAGGAGGGACTTATCAGCTTCCTTATCCCACCAATCTGTGGGGACTTCCGCGTGGAAAGGCTCAGGTATCCACACATCAGCTTCACTACAAAGACAACCGTTTACGTGATATTTAAAACGAATCCCAGCATTACAAAAGGATGCCAAGGGACGAACACAGCCCGCGCCCCCTTCCCACAGGCACCTGAGCATCGTGGGGTGGGGCTGGGGGCGGCGTGAGCAAAGGTTAAAAGAAAGGGCAGAAGTCGGCCGCGTGCTACCAGGACCGGAGGTGAACTTTACCACGCAGGGCCCCCATCTTAAAGGTCAGCTCAGAACACCGGTCATTTAGTTCACACCTTTTCGTACATCCACACATACACAGGAACAGGCTTTTCCCGATTCTCATCACGTCCCCAGGCTGGTAGGGCAAACAACTGCTCTCGAGATGCAAAAAGGGAGAGGCGCCACTGCCGGTTGACGGAGGTTCGAGGCGCGCCCCGTGCTGTGTTCTGACCACCCGGCTCCCCGCGAGGGGAGCCGGCAGAGCGTGGGGGCTCACACCAACCTTGAGTCGGCGCCCTCTAGGATCTTCTCCGCCTGGTCTCCTATCACTTCTTGTCTCAGGTAGTACAGCATGCGGACACGCAGCAGGACCCTGGAGAGGAAGACAGAGGGGGGGAGAAGTTCTTAACTTCAGGACTGTTTGCCAACAGTGGCTTCTGGCAGCTGCTGCTGTTCATCCATCATCCTGCCAAGGCTGATTAGCCATGCTGTATGGTAGGCTTGAAGCGTGACAGATGGTGGCACATAATCACCTCTGTGTGGTGCTTTCTGCTAGCTTCCAGCAGGCCTGCCTGGCAACCGCTCCCCCTGCACAGAGAGGGCCGGAGCTCAGCCCGGCCTGGGCACACTTCATGGAGTCTACCTCGTGCAGCTTGTGAAGTTTAGACACGTAGCCCACCACTGCCTCTGAAGTATCGAAGCGAGTTTGTAAACAACGGGGCAGATGGCTTTCAGTAACTGTTCTGCTTCATTATCTCATAAAACTTCCTCAGCTGCTGCCTTAATACCATTTTTGGAAGCACATCAGAAGTTGTAGGAATAAACGAGATATAAAATCTGGTTTTACTACCTTACAATAAACCCTCAATATGGAATGTCAGGTTTTTCAGATTATACAACTTTGTTTCCGAGAAAGGAAGATGGTGGTGGCAGTGGATGCTTACGTTTCCCCCTTAAGGAACAGTAACCGTTTTTTATTCCTTCTAGCTTATATTACCTGGAAGCCTAAGTTGTAGCTCAACAAATAATAATAAAACATCACAAAGGAGATTAAAATGTGTCCAATTCACTGAAGTTCCTAGTCACTGTCAAGGAATCAGTTTTTAAAAACTCATGGAATTCTAGGAACCAGATTTTTGATCTCACTTGGATTTCCTCAATGGCGGAGACCTGATTCTTTCAATAACGCCCACCTGGTAAATCCCCAAGGCCTGTCTACTCTAAGTCTAGCATCTCCTGCTGGACAGCCCCCAGTGTGCGTTCAGGACTCATATTTGAAGACTACCTCCTTGGCCGTGAGTAGATAACACCAAGTACAGCTCCCCTAGCTGGAGAATCCCATCATACGCTTGCAGAACACTTTACAAGCCATGTATCACACTGACGGACACTTGCTCATTTGATCTCTACAATAACTCCATGACAAAGTGGAGCAAGTTACAATTTCCATTTTCACAAACGTGAAAACCGAGGCCAACAGAAGACAAGTGACATGTCCAAGGTCGCAGGGTCCCCTTGAGCATGGACCTCTCAGAATTAGGCCCTCTGACTCCATCACTTCACCGCGTCTCTAGGGACGTGGCACTTGTCGTTGAAAATGTCCAAATGGCAACTAGGGGCAGCTTCACCACGACAGACCACTCCCGATCACACACAGACACCCTGCGACCCGCCTTCCTCTCCACCAGCAGGCTGCTCCCGGACAACCTGGGTCCTTAGCGGCCCAAGCGTGAGGCTGCAAATACCTGGATGCACTCCAGAGTAAGCGACCTTTCTGGAGAACTCGTTTTTAATTCTTTTAAGATTTCTTTCTTTTGGTAAGATTAAAAATTGGCTGTGCCACACTGAACCAGCAGAAGAAAAGTGACGGCGCAGGCCCCCCTGGCTGGCACAGGAAGAGCCTGTAGACCAGATCTCCTTACACAGGATGCTTGGCAAGGGGTGCCCCCTCCACCTTTCGCTGGATTCTCTTTTATTCACCAAAACTCGGCGCAGCGGCAGTGATCCGAACGGTTTCTCTCCCTTCGGCAGAAGACAAAGTTTCCTACCTCACGAGGAATTTTAGTTCTGTGGAGACTCTTACGGACTAACTGTGAATGCCACCTTCCTTCTAGAGGAAGAAACTCAAAGCAACGCACTGGCAAGCTGAGTGGCCTGGCAGCATTAACGGGGTGACGGGGGGCGGCCTCTGACCCTGAGGAGCTTGCACGTGGTGAGTGAGACAGGCAGGACTCCTAACAAGTCCCCAGACCCTGTTCTCATTTCAGCGGCTGTCCCCCTGGTGCCCGTTTCCTGGACCAGCATCCGGGCCGCGAGCACGTGTGCACTGAACTGTCCTACCCCTTCTGTCACCTTCAACTTGAGACAGTTCCTGTCTTCGTCTCTTCACACTTTGGAGGAGGCCCGGCCAGCTATTTTCCAGGAGGTCCCTCGGTTTGGGTCTCATTTTCTCTCTGGCTGCTCATCCCAGAGGGGAGACGGGAGAGGCAGCGCCGGTTCTTCTCCCGAGACCCGGGGGACGATGGGAAGAACACTAGTTACAGCTCACGTACTAACTGGGCCGCGTACCCTACAGAAGTCTGTTACTGACAACCGAGCAGGAAGTTAGAAACCGCCACCATCACACTGGGGGTCCGGGAACAGGAGCCGTTGTTCCCACACGAAACCCCTTCAGTTAGAGTTTGTCTGAATCCAGAGTTCGGAAGGTCATGGACCCCGAGTTCACATAGACCACAGAGAAACAGAAGTTTTCTAATAGCGGTAAGCGGGGCAGGGCTTGAGGGAGAACCATTATGCTATGGCAGTGACAGCAGCTTCTGAGGTGCCAAAAGGGTCTGAGGTAATGGCTTTGAAGACTCAGAAGGGAAAAATCTTGCCAGTCAAAATCCAGCAATGATGATCAGAGGTAGTCCCTGAAAGCACCGCTGCATTTAAAAAGGGACGAGCGGGCTTCCCTGGTGGCGCAGTGGTTGAGAGTCCGCCTGCCGATGCAGGGGACGCGGGTTCGTGCCCCGGTCCGGGAGGATCCCACGTGCCGCGGATCGGCTGGGCCCGTGAGCCATGGCCGCTGCGCCTGCGTGTCCGGAGCCTGCGCTCCGCAGCGGGAGAGGCCACAACAGTGAGAGGCCCGCGTAGAGCAAAAAAAAAAAAAAAAAAAAAAAAAGGGACAAGCACCCCAGGAGTAGCAGATGTTCTCCAGGAATTATTTCACTGAGGTTTTCAACGACCCTGAGGGGAGGGAGGGCTCCGAGATGGGCAGGGCTGCTCTGCTCGAAAGCAAGGGCGCTCGCTGCCCCTTAACTAGCCGAGGGACCTTAGGCACCCGAGACTTGGTCTCCTTGCCACGTCAATGGGGATGAAAGAGCACGACTTGTCTTAGACGACTCAAAACACATAATCCAAAGGAAGCGCTTGGCGTGCTGCCCGTATTAGGTGCTCAGATTGTTGTCGCTACGATTTAAAAGAGAAATAAACATTTATTTAAGCTCTGTTTGACGAATACAGAAGGTGGGTCTTTGAGAGGGCAAGGAGCCTGCCCCAGGTCGCCCAAAGCCAGGAAGGGGAGAGCTGTGCAGGGGTAGTGCTGCCTGAGCCCGGATACCGGACACGCATTGCTCAGAGGACGGAAGGAATCAACGCGTGTGGATGCTGGTGTAACGAGTCGGCAGCTCACAGAGCTCCGAGCGATGAAATGAATTCAGACCTAGTATCCTTCAATTATATATAATCAGGTTCTGGAAATAAAGATAAGGAATGTGATTCTAAGCTCAGAGGTAAGAAGAAAGGACCCAGTAACTGAGGCACTATGAAGCAAAAAATACCATGTGAACTCCGCAGTCCCCCGACTGAAAGCAGCCAGTTGAAGGCGGGATCACATAAAGTTAACCATAATTCTCTAGTACACACTGGCTAAAACCGAGTTATCCACGACGTCCACAGCAGCAACATTCACAACAGTCAAAAGGTGTCAGCCACCCCAAGTGCTCACGGATGGATGGATGAACAAACGTGGTCTATACCTACAATGGAATATGGCTCAGCCATAAAAAGGAACAAAAATCTGGCACAAGCTACAACACGGATGAACCTTGACAACAGTGGGCTGAGTAAAACAAACCAGATACAGCGAGGCAAGTATTATGTGATTCCACTTATGAGGTGCCTAGAATAGGCAAATTCACAGAGACAGAAGGTAGAGTGGTGATTGTCAGGGGCTCCAGGGGGGAGAAATCATGAAATAGGTACAGAGCTCATGTTAAGGTCAACAAAAAGATTTGGGGTGTAGACAGTGGTGATGAGGACACAGCAATCCGAGTGATCATTCCCAGTGAGTTGCTCACTTACAAAGAGTTAAAATAGTAAAACTGTGTCACGCATCTTTTACCACCACCCCCCCAAAAAAGTCAGCTGCCTGAAGGCAGGCTGTCACGTAACTTGGCGTCATGTTTCAAGAACAACAGTCAAGTTGTACCAACACAGTAAATACGGTGTAACCGTCTTACTGATGTATATACCTAGTATATGCGTACACTTAAACACGTGCACGTTTAAGAAGAAGAAGGGTCGCCCGCTCCCCATGACCGCCCTTCATGACGTACTTGTTGCAGTGGTGCTTCAGGTGCTTCTTGTAGCTGTCCTCCTGGAACAGGGCATCTGGGTTGCAGCCGGCCAGCCAGTCGGCGTCCTGCACCACCGGGTGCGAGCTCTGGGCTTTCACCTTCTTGCCCTTCCGCCCCCTGGGCACCGGGGCTGATAAACCTACAAGCAGAGGAGTCATGATAACCGTGACAACAGAAGCTCTCCAGGACCCCGGTTGGTTATGGCGTCGGGGTCAGGAATCTCCGTGCAAGGCAGGGACGCACGCACGCACGGGCTCTGGGACGCGTCCCGAGCGTCCCCGGCAGCTCCCTGGGACCCCGCCGCACGAGGCGCGACGCCGACCCACCGGAGTGGTTGACCAGGGCCCGCGTCTGGCCGTCGGCCGTGGGCGTGATCAGATCCCAGACGAAGCCCTTGATGTTCTCGTCCCCCCTGTAGTGGTTGAGGCAGTACACGAGGATAGTCCTGCAGATGGTCTCCACGTCTCGCTCGCTGAGCTGACGCTTGTAGCGGCCATGGGAAAGGATGTCTGTCCAGCGCCCCCAGCTGCAAAGCAAACATTCACATGCAGACGGTGCCTCTGGGTTTGGACGTGCGGCTTTGGTTTCACGGTCAGGTGGCAGTGTTAGGAGAGCCTGGGTCAAAACTAGCGACATCTGACATCAGGTTACAGTGAGACAACCCAGGGCGCCGTTACCACCCGGACGCGTGCTCACTGCGCCGCAGGGCGGGGGCTGACACAGGCCTTCCCAGCTGAGACCCGGAAACCCCCTGCTCCACTTCACGTGGGCACGGATCGGACCTTCCGAAGCCGACCCACCATTTGAGATGGAAGGTGACGAGAGTGACTGCCCCCAAATCAGGACGCACGCGGCTAAAGGTGCAGCTGCATCGACTCACCTCCAAGGGACGCCCTGATGAGTAACTGGAGGCCATGAAAGGTCTCCCTTTGAAACAGGGGTGCTGGGTGCCAAGTACAAGAGCGCTCCCAGGTCCTTGCGTGAAACGGGGGGAGAGAGGACCGTGGACAGACCTACGCGTGCGGCGCACAGGCAGACGCCGCGTGAGCGCACCCTCCCCGGGTTCCAGGCGCCCAGGGCAGGAACCCGGCCCCCACGCGAGGGGCGGAGTTCGCCCCGCGGCCCCGCCTCTGCCCGGCCCCGGTCCTCCCGGCTTCAGAGAAGTTTCCCCAGTTCCTCAAATCGCCTTCGGACGCACTGCTCTTTCTGCTGGGAACTGTCTCCTCCTCCCTGCCCGACGTCCCACCCTCCCTCTTACCCCAGCTAATGCGTGATATCCATTCACACGCCTTCTTTGATTCCCCGCCCCGAGCTGCATCTTAAAGAGAGAGGACGTGCCTCTCTGCCCCACTGGCACGGAGCACCTGTGCGGCTTGACCAGTTTACTGCCCTTTCTGCTGGTTCACCTGCCTGCCCACCTGCCCCCGGGGTGGAGGGGGGCGCCGTGACCGCCTGCTCACTGCCGTGTCCTAGCACAGTGCCCCGCGGGTGGCAGGTGCCCACACACCTGATGCCTGTGGGAGGAGGGGAGGGCGTTACCGAAAGTCAGAGGCCCTAAGCATACTGCTTAGCTTCGGCAGTTATTAATGTTCCGTTTCTGAAGTTAGCAGCAACATTCTCAGCTTTGGTCATTAGGGTGAAACACGGAAGCAGGGGAAGCAGCAAAGGGCTCAGTAGCTAGGGGTGGCCGGGAAAGAATGCCCGGCTTGCAGAGACGATGAGGAGAGGTGACACAGCTGCCGAGACACGGGACCGGCTGCAGTGGAACCTCCTTTACAGCATAAGCAGCCGCTGGCCCGGCCCTCGCCGTGCCCACTGGCCCCGCACTCTCTGCCCCGAGGACACGAAGGGGGAGCCCTGCTGCTCACGGAGCCCTTCCCCAGGGCTCCAGCAGGAGAGGCTATCACCCGACATGCCGAGCGTGACAGTGAGTGCAGGGAGACCCTCTGGGGCAGGTGCCGAGGGGATGCCTGCTCAGAGGTCAAGGGCAGGAGGCGGTGGTCAGAGGTCAAGGGCAGGAGGCGGTGGGCGGGCAGGGCTGCATGTGGAAACAGAGATGAGACGGAACAGTGCACACGGCAGGAGAAGAAGCCTCTGTCCCAACAGCGGCCCAGGGTGCCCGCGGAAAGGACCCACGAGACAGACAAGGGCCAGGTAGGAGCCCTGTCTGCCACGTTAGGAGAATGTTTGTGTTTCTCTGAAACTAACGACGAGCCATCGGAAGAAAAAAAAAATCACAGAGCAGATGACATCAGACCTATAGAGATACTGTTTTGGTGGCCGTTTTTTCATGTGAGTGGCATTCGCCTACAGTCCCACCACGTGCCAGAGCACGTGTATTTACGAATTCAGATGCTCACCGAGCACCTGCCTTTCAGAGCCCTGTGTGGGCACCGGAGGTTCAGATATGGGTCAGATGTGGATCTCGGGGTCCAGCAGGAGAACACGACCCATTCAGAGAGTTGAAATGACCACCATTTATGTTTCAGATGAGTCGGAAGAGCTCTACAAGTGAGACGACTGCCTTTAACAAGTTTTTATAATGGAAAAATAATGAACGATGACCACAGTGGTAATTTTATGTGAAGGTACACTAGGAAAAGAGGCTGTTATTCTGAGGCTTCGTTCTGAGTTATTAATGATTAGCAAGTAAATTTGGATCTGACATCATTCCTTAAGGGGCAAACCCCCTTCGAATCCGTGAGGATCTGCACAGCATTGAGCTCTTTGACCAAGAGGCCCCAGGCCCGCTCGGGTTGCGTCAAAGGCATTTGCTACCGGGAGTCACAGGAATCCAAACACAAATAGGGCTTTTCTCCGCCACTTGGAATCCTAACGATTTTTCGAATAAAATTCCATCTCTCACATGAGCCTGACTCACCCATAGACAAGCAGGTTCTTCTCCACTCTGAAGCACTCGCTCCTGGCATAGCCCTGGGACCTGTCCTGCGGCCGCCGTGGCTTCGTGCAGGGCTTCTCTTCGGAATCGCTCTCCAAGTCTGAAAATTCCATTAGCTCATCCTCCTTCACTGCGCTGTACAGCCTGGTTTGCTTCCTCACTCTTGGAGTGTCAATAACCAGGTTGTTCTACAAGACAGCAGATACATTTGAAACTTCTGGAAAAGCAACCCCTGGGGGAGGCCGGGCAGCGTTTGAAGGTGGCCTCTCACTCACCCTCCCATTTAAGGCGTCGATATCCAATTCCGCCTTCTTAGCCCACTTTTGCCAGAAATTGGGATCATCCAAGGAAATATCTGTCCTGTTTCCAGATGCAACGAAACTGGCCTAAAAGGGAAAAAAACATGTATTACTTTGAGACGCTTTTCTCAGTGGCAAAATGCCAAGCAGTTTTCACACATTCATTCACTCGAACACGGACCCATCCTTCTACTGTGAGCCAGATGCTGTGGTCCATGGGGCTGGGATGAACGACCGTCCCTCAGGCAGCTCACTGTCCAGGGGTTGATGAAAGAGGATAAAATAGGGCTTCCCTGGTGGCGCAGTGGTTGAGAGTCCGCCTGCCGATGCAGGGGACGCGGGTTCGTGCCCCGGAGCAGCTGGGCCCGTGAGCCGTGGCCGCTGAGCCTGCGCGTCCGGAGCCTGTGCTCCGCAACGGGAGAGGCACGCGTACCGCAAAAAAAAAAAAAAAAAAAAAAAAAAAAGGATGATAAAAGATGACGGCACAGCATAATACACGACAGGCAACAAAGGTACGTACAGGTGTAGCCGATATACAGAGAGGAGCCCTAACCAGGCTCAGGTTGGGTGCGGGTACAGGGAGGGCACTCACTGCTGGGAGGAGAGAACAGGCCCTCCAGAATACAGTGCCTGGACCAGAGTGTTAAGAAAGCCCACAGAACAGGAAAGCATGTGGAAACGTTCAGGGTGGGGCATGTGCAAAGGCACAGAGAAGAAAGGTGATCACGTCGTACGGCTGGGGAGTGTAGCCCAAGGTCAAGCTGGTGAGGAGGGCAAAAGCCGGGTCAAGCAGGGCCTTGCATGTCCTGTTAACAGATTCTGAACTCCATCCTGAGGTAGTGGGGAACTCTCTGAAAATGGGAATAATCTCAAGAGGTACGCGACCATATCCAAAGTCACCTGTCAGAGGGACCACAGTGGTGTCCTGGGGCAGGGAGGGCAGAACAAAGTCGGACAGGCTGCGGCCATAGTTTAGGGAGGCACAGGGAAGACCGGCAGAAATGAAGAAAAGGATACAGTCTAGAAGGTGGCCTGTAAGAGGCAAATTAAAGGAGTTGGGATCTGAGTGGATGTGAAGCCTGGAGGACGAGGAAGCCAGGAAAACCTCAGCACCCAACGCTGGCATCTGAAAGGTGGCTCAGGTGAAAACACAAGGGCGCGCGCAGGCGCGCGCGCGTGTGTGTGTGTGCGTGTGTGTACATGCACACGCGTGCAAACAGAGGGTAGAGGGACAGGGATGATTAATCTGCTTTGGTACCTACTGAATCTGAGGTGCCTGTGAGGAGGGAGGAAAGAAGCTGAAAAGAGGCTGAAAGATGTGAGGGAGAAGGTGTTGGGTCACAGAGCCCAGAGAAGGAGAGCCTTTTAAGACTGGAGTAGCTGGGACAAGTGGAGTAGCTGGGACAAGTGGAGTAGCTGAAGTAACTGGGTATCTACATGCAAAAGGAGGGAGCTGGACCTCTGTCTCACATCACACACAAAAATTCACTCAACAGGGATCAGAGACATAAAGTTAAGAGTGAAAACTATAAAACTCTTAGAAGAAAACACAGGAGCAAATCTCTGTGACCTAAGGTTAAACAATGAACCAAAAGCACAAACGATAAAAGAGAAAATGGGTAGGCTTCTTAAAATTAAACACCATTAGGAAAAGACTAGGAGAAATATTTGCAAATTGTATTATCTGATGAGAAACTTTTATCTGGAATTCTTAGAATTCAATAAAAAAGACAACTCACTCAAGAGTTCAGAGTTGTTCAAAAGATGTGAATAGACATTTCTCCAAAGATTATATATATATATATATATATAGCCAATAAGAACACGAATAGATGCTAAATAGCAGCAGAGAAATGCAGAGCAGACCAGAGAGGGCTACCACTTCACACTCAATAATAGGCCGATAATCAAAAAGTCAGACAGCGAGAAGCACTGGTGAGGATGCGGAGGAATGAGGACCCTAAACACTGCTAGTAGGAAGGGAAAATGGCACCGTCACTTCAGGGAACAGTCTGGCAGCTCCTCAAAGGATTCAACACAGAGTTAACATACGACCCAGTACCTCCATTCCCGGTATATATGCAGGAGGAATGAAAACACACGTCCACAAAAAAACTTGTTCACAGATGTCTGTAACAACAGTATTCATAATAACCCCAAAATGGAAACACTCCAAATTTCATTAGCAGCTAGTGAATGGATCAACAATCAATGTCCATTATCAAGTGGTGAATGAGGTATAACCACAGGATGGGATACTGTTCAGCAATAGGAACGTCTCACGCGTGCTACAACATGGATGAACCTCAAAAGGCTCATGGGTGGGCGAGGCCAGGCACAGAAGACCGACCACACGTTGTATGATCCCACTTACATGAACCGCCCAGAGTAGGCAAACCTTGGGAGACAGAAAGCAGTGGAAGGGCTGCCAGGACTCAGAGGCGGAGGGGACGGGAGGCGGGGTGGGGGGATTGTTACTGGGGTGATGGAGACGTTCTAAACTTAGATGTGGGGATACTCGTACAAGTTTGTGAATACGGGAAAGGCACTGAACGGTACACTTAAAGTAGGGGAATTTTGCGGTAAGTAAATTCCATTTCAAGAGAGTTGTTAAAAATGAAAGCGTGGCACTGGGCCTGGGGGTGGATGGGGGAAGCCTCAGAAGGGGCCCCGGGCGGAGGGGATGGAGTGGAGAGGTGAGGGCGGGCTGGAAGCTGGCAGGTGCGAAATTAGCAGAAAGGGAGGCACGGGAAAGAGCAGCGAAGATAACGCTCGCGTGGATCTTCGCTGCGAAAGAAGAGTTGCGGGCTTGTAGCCAGCGCGGAAAACAGATGGGGGGCTTCTTCAGCTAGGGGTGAGCTGACTGCTCTGAAGGCTGTCAGGGGTCGGGATCACAGGAAAGCGGGGAGAGGGTGATGGAGCAGAGGCTCAAGAAGCAGAGAGGGAGGGGCCGGAACACAGGTAAAGGACGAGCCCGGCGAGGCGGGAAGCGTTGCCGGGACAAGGTGTGGGTGACCCCGAGGCCCGGTACAGAGAACAGGACCCAAAACACAACGAGTGTTTCGTGCATCGGGGGCTCCATCAGGCGGGAGTTAATCACTAATCTCTTAACGTGCAATGTAAAGCAGACATTACGTGTGCTTCCCGTGAGCGCGTGACACAAACTCCGCTCCGCTGCCACAGAACACCCGCCGCTTGGGATCGATCCGCACCTTAGCAAACGTGGAGCCCTTTCCCTCAGACTCGATGGTGATGGTGTGGGTTCGCCGGAGGAGAATCTGGTCGATATCTTCTTCGCAGAATTTAGACCCCTCGTCCTCCTCATCCATGAGTGCACCGTAAGCCCCTTTCCGGAGAAGATCCTCTATTTCTTTCTTGGAAAGCTGTTGTACCTGTTTTAGAGAACTATTTTCAGAACTGTCTGCAGGCTGAACGAATGATTCATCTTTCTCAAAGAGGGTAAACCTTAATGATAACAGAGGAAAATGTGACAAAATATGCTTAAAATATCGAGGCCAAAAGATAATCCGACGCTGGAAAACTTCTCAGTATAAGCGCTAAACAGTGGAGCAAGAGCAAATGCAAATGTGTGGACAGCATGCTTTACCCCGTTGGGAGCGTTTTCCCTTCCGCTCATGGACTGCAGGACAGCTTTATCCAGACCGAGCTTCAAACTAGCTTTGTCGAACATTTCCCTCTCGTAAGAATTCCTTGTAATCAGCCTGTAGATTTTCACAGATTTGCTCTGTCCTATTCTATGACATCTAGCCTGAGCCTGGAAGAAAAAGGAAATGAATGGCTACCAAAGAAAGAAAAGACTCGACTGTCAGTTATAAGAGCATCTGTTCCAATAAACAGGGGCGCAGTTTAACAGACGAGGGTAAGAAATTACTTCCACATTATTAATGAATTGATTACTAGCTGGTTCATTTGCCCAATCACGGGACACTGCCGAGCGACTACACGATTTTAACTTATTGGTCTGACACAGCAGAACGACTTTCAAAAGTGGGAGAGGGAGGCATCAGGGAGGTTTTCTTGCATGTTTACCTGGAGATCATTTTGGGGATTCCAGTCGGAATCAAAGATGATGCAGGTGTCAGCAGCAGTAAGATTAATGCCTAAACCTCCTGCCCTTGTACACAGGAGGAAAACAAACCTATCAGAGTCAGGTTTGGAGAACCTGTCGATAGCTGCCTGGCGGAGGTTCCCTCTGACCCGGCCGTCGATCCTTTCGTACGGGTACCTAGAAAATGTCCGTGTTAACAAGGAGGCCCGACGAACGGCCAAAATGCACTTCTCCCCTTTTTTGGTGTTTTAAAGAAAGTACTATTATGTAATACGGGGTATACATGAACAGGATGGTATCATCTATCAGAAATAATTTCAGAGCAAATAGGTGGTGTTGTAGTTTTTCATACAATTGGTCAAATGCCCCAAAGATTGAAGTTCATTCTACTTCCTCTCCAGTGAAATATCTAAGCTCTGAAAAGGGCTGAAACCTCCAACAGTGAAACAACAAACAATTTCAATTTTCGGTGAGAACCGTTCTCCCCTAGCCAAAGGAAAGAAATGGAAAGCAGAACTGCCCACAACAGCACGGGTCGCGTGGCACAGCCGTCACGCCCATCTATAGCTTTTAAGAAGAGGTGTGGCACATGTCCCCTACTCCGTCCCCTTTACTATAAACGCCACTTCAAGGGACTTCCCTGGCGGTCCAGCGGTTAAGACTCCAAGCTGCCACTGCAGGGGGCACGGGTTCGATCCCTGGTCGGGGAGCTAAGATCCCGCGTGCCGTGCAGTGTAGCCGAAACAACTATATATATATATATATATATATATATATATATATATATATATATATATATATATATAAACGAAAAACCAGAAACACCCCCCCCCCCGCCCAGGCCACCTGGAGGGGAAGGGCGCGAAGCCCCCCGCCTTCTGACCCCAGCCCCCGAGCCCGGGGCGCGACCCTCACCGTCTCTGAATGAGGTAGTCTTCCAGGATGTCCAGGCAGCGCACCATCTGGGAGAAGATAAGCACCCGGTGGCCGCCGGCCTTCAGCTTCGGCAGCAGCTTGTCAATCAGCACGAGCTTCCCAGCGGCCTGGATCATCGCCTGGAGCTGAAAATCTGCAGAGTCGGCGTTGTGTGTTTCTTTAAACTCTTCCAAAATTTTCTCCTCAGCACCTGCAGAGATTGGGTAGCACGACGGGAACGCTGTAATATTCTGTCACCGTGTGGAATACTGTTTTTAGTAGTAAAAACAGCTAACCTGCTTTCAAAACCCGCTGCAAACTGTAAGGACCGGGAGGCCGCACTCGTGTTCATGAACACACATCCATCCACGGGCTCAAAGGAGGGTCTACACAAAACCGTGGACGTACAAAAGGGATCAAAGTTTTAAGCGCAGCACATTTAGGCGTTCGTGGGGGGAAAAAAAAACCCCACATTTTCCAGCAAACAAATGTTTGCTGTCTGTAGAAACTGAATTTCAACAACAGACTGTCAGGCCAGAAGTGGCAGAAACAAGCCAAGGGCCAGATACCTACAGAAAATTTGGAACCTAAAATGCTAAAGAAAGGAAGAACTGTTTACTAGCTGAATATAAACACAAATAACAGAATCTGTTCTGAAACTAAGGGAACAGGGTTCTAACAGTTATGGCGCGAGGACGGACGTCTGTGTATCCAACTGCATATTAGTACAGCCAAAAGGACCGAGGCAACAGGGAGCCCGTTTTCCAGGGTAATTTTAGGGATTTCTCAGGGCGCCTGAGCACATCTCTCCTGCGGTCTCTGCAGCTCTCTCCACATTCATTCTCAGCTGATGACTTCCTAAGGTACAAAAATTCTACCCTGAATTATCCAAAGCTTTAAAAAAAGCAAAACCCGACCTCTGTTTCACGAAAGACTTCTATACCTAACCCTCTTTTTCTCATCGCCCCACAAGAGACCTCTGCTTGCTCCAAGACCTGGGTGCATCGGAGAGAAGCCTGGAGAGAGGGAGGCACCCTCCCAGGGACAGAAGCCCTTCCACCTCCTCCCCTGACCCCAGACGTGCTTGCTCAGGGAGCAGCGTGCGGGCTGAGCTCCCTGCAGCCGCTTAGGTCGCTTAACTAGAATTAGGCAGCAAGGGTTCGGCCACTCTGGCCGGGGGTGGGGGGGTGGGGGTGGGGTGTCAACCAGGGCCTCTCCCCTGGGGAGAGAGGCATAGTCACCTATCCTTTGGGAAGTACAAACAAATCCATCTAATGGGTGGGCTTTGTCCTCAGCCTTAAACCATACCAGGAACTTTAAACTACTCTTCTCACCACTGGTTTTAAACGTGAACAAACTACGCGCAGGATGGGGATACGGGACCCTCACAGGGTGTAAAGGTCACGTGAGTTGGGCCACCAGAGCCGGGAGGACAGAACGGTGGCACACAGCTGTGGGTGGGACAGAAGTGCCCTCCGTTCCCGTTTTCAGGGCACTTGAGCAAGTTAAGTCATGACGTGGTCACACACTGAAACACAGCTTGTTCATTATTAATCGACAAAGGATCTTACTGAGACCAGACTGAAGTCACTAATGCCTGGGCTGGGCACTGAGGTCCGCACAAAGTGCATCGCTACTTCTCAGGAAGGGCCTGGCAGAAAATGCCAGCTGGGTCCAAACTGCTGTCTCACTCCCCCTTCCACACGAATAAAACGCTAACGTTCAGGATATTAATCCAAGTGAAACAAACGGCAAAGGTTGTACTAGGAAAAGGTAAAAATCAAAATGCTGTCTAAGAGAATCGGCAGGAATATTCTTGAATAAAGAATATTCTTGAATAAATACTCTTGCACAAAGTTGAATAATGTTTTTCAAGGCAAGAAATTTATAAATCTAGGTTCTGGATTCAGGACAAGAAGGCCCTCCCTCAGGAGACAGGAAAAACAGATTTACATCCATATATTACATTAGGTCTTTTCAAAGAGTTTGTTCTTGTTGGATAATATACTACAAGCTCTTTGCAAGTCAGAAATAGGTTTTACTCCTAATATCTGAGTAGTTATTTTTTGTTCATATTAGGATTACAATCCATAATCAAAATAAAATATAGCATTTTAGCTTAAATTAATGGTCAGTGAATAGCTTTTAAAAATGAAATAATCATTTTGACAAAATAAACATGTTTGAGTGATTTTAGTAAAAAATTTGAAAATATAAGTTCAGTCTAATTAGTAGAGAAATTTAATATTTTCATTTTAAATTTATTTATATGACAAAAATAACTTTCCTGCTTTTTCAGTACTACCAATGATTTCTCATGTCATCAAAAATAGCCAGAATGAAAATACATTTTTTCTTATCTGACAAAAGTTCCTGCTGAATTAATCAATTCAGCTCTTTGCTGTGAACTTAGGTTCTTAAAGTGGCAGCCGGTTGACACTTTAACACTTCATTTAAAAAATATCAGCAAACATATTTCCTGTATGGTTCCTTTAGCACTATATTACGCCCAGAAGACCTGAAGACAAGAGGGCAGGGAAGGAGTTGGGGAGGAAAGCAACACCTACCTTCTAAGTCATTACAAGGCCGAATTTTCAAGCTTACCAGTTAAAGATTTACCTTGATGCTAGATTTGTAAATATCAATCCGAAAATTAACTACAAACAGGTTATGATAAGCCCAAATACACCGTTGGCACTGCCCTAAAGTCCTGCGTTTACATTTAAAAGTGTGTGTGTGTGTGTGTGTGTGTGTGTGTGTCAGAGACAACTTGAAGAAGTGTGGAAGTCTGTTCTCTTAAACAGATGGTCACTGTGAGGGCAGGAGCTGCAAAGTTATCTGGCTATATTAGCCGCAAACAAACAAGAAATTATTTTCTTTTAAAATTTTACTTATTTATTTATTTAATGTATTTATTTATGGGTCTTCATTGCTGCGCGCTGGCTTTCTCTAGTAGCACCGAGCAGGGGCTACTCTCGTTGCTGTGCGCGGGCTTCTCATTGCAGTAGCTTCTCTTGTTGTGGAGCACGGGCGCTAGGCGCGCGGGCTTCAGTAGCTGTGGCACACGGGCTCAGTAGTTGCGGCTCGCGGGCTCTAGAGCGCAGGCTCGGTAGTTGTGGCGCACGGGCTTAGTTGCTCCGCGGCCTGTGGGATCTTCCCGGACCAGGGCTCGAATCCGTGTCCCCTGCACTGGCAGGCGGATTCTTCACCACTGCGCCACCAGGGAAGCCCAAGAAACGATTTTCTTTTGCAGATTACCATTTTCTCTCTGAAATTCATCCCATCACGTGAGCTCAGTCTTGTCTTCTTTCTGCCCACGGTTCTCCACCGCCCTCCCCCCACCACCAACAGAGGATGCGTAAGTCGCCCTGAACCATCGGGGCCCCTACCAAGTCTTCAACATCATTTTCACTCTCACATACAGTAACATACAGTTACCTGCCCTACTTTTAGCAAGAAAAACAACTAGCAACACTTACCAAGCGTTTATGGTCGCCTAACACTGTTCGATGCTCTTAAAAGTCTCAGTACATATTAGAAACATTTCTCATTTATGTACAGTTTGTGTTCTACAATCACTTCTAATGTTTTTTCCGCTTTGCTGATGTTATCGCTCTCAACCTACACAGACAGTTGCTTCTCTTGTCCACGATCACAGAAATGTTGTGCTTTGGTGAACTGAACTTTCATTTGACTGGGGCTGCTGTGCTCTTTCACAACCAACCCAAACGTCAGTTTAACTTTCAAAATTGAAAGCCTCCTGTAACTGCTCGATAAATGAGGGCGGAGCTGGCGCTGGGTCAGTACTTCTGTCTTTCCTTCTCCAGGTTGTGGATGAGAACAGACAGTCCTGGCCCCGGGGCAACCTCTGAAACACAACCTCTGCGTAGGTCATCCGGGCAGCTGTAACACCCGGTGCGTCCATCAACGTGAAGGCATGCAAGGATGCCTGCTTAACAGACGCCTTGGAACTTGTTGCCAGGACAGAAGAGCTGACCTCGAGGTGTGACCAATCAGGACAACAGCCACGGATCCACACCTGGCAAGTCCTCAGAACCTCTGTCAGCAGCGAATTACACAGGATGACCCTGGAGAGCCGTCAGCCAGGGAGGAGACCTCCAGGCGGTGGTTTGGGGTGGGCTCCCCGCTTCACAATGCTCAAGGCGCGTGATTAGCATGTAAAGTGACAAGGTAAACTGATGGGACTAGGGCGGATCTCTACCAACCACTGCGGAGACATTCCTTTCCCACACTTCCTGCTGTAGCGTTTCAGCTTTTGTTGGTGCCTTTTCTTTCCCCTTGGAAGCTACCGTGCCTCATTTTTTTTTTTTTTTTTTTACAGACATTAAATGAAAAAGTGTGTGCGTGTGTCTCTCACGTGTGTGTGTCCATGCACCAGACTTTTACTCATACCATCAACCACCTTCAGCCCTAACTCCATCTCCCCAGCTCAGCACCAGGCTGCTGACACCACAGTGGCCTCACAGGCTCTCAAACACATGGCGATTAGCAGGCTGGCAGCATTCAACAGGCAATGACCACACATGATGCTCTCTGTAAAGACTAAGCTACAAGCGCAAAGCTTGAACAGGACATCCACCGACGTCACACCACAGCCACGCCCTCGTGTGCTATGTGGAGACGGTTCCAGGTGGGGACTACTCTGTCGTTTAGTAACTGCAGCTCCTGGACGTGAGGTGGTCGGTACGTGCGTAGTTACGCGACGGGGAGAGACGAGGAACCCTTTAATCTGGCCGCACCCGAGCCTCGTGGAGTGTGGTAACGACAAACCGGGCTGTGTCCCTTCTCCCCTGGAAAGGAACCTCACTGAGCCGCGGGCCAGTTATGACTCTGCACACAAGCACCCGGATTTAGCTGGCCATCACTTTTCCTCAACCCATATTAACGCCGCTGGACTACAGCAGTCGCCTCCTAGCGGGGCTTTCTGCTTGAATGTCTTTCCCTGCTCCCGTCCATTTTATACGATGTTGCCAGATCAATCATCCCGAGTCACAGTTCTAACCATTTCCAAGCTTCACCAAAATTCCACGAGCTATAGCACCTGGGCTTCCCACAAGGTCCCACTGTGCCTAAGGTTCACTGCCCCACTGTTTCGTACACGTTCCTTTATACCTTGGGCAGGTTCCCCCCCCTTTGTTCTCTCGCCTCCTTCCATTTGTTCACGTGATTACACCAGCCTAAATGCCCTTTCTCTTTCTAACCCTGACCGGCAAAATCCTCGTCTCAATGCCGTCGCTTTCTAACAGCTTTCCTGCTCTCAATCCCTCACAAACTGAAGGTTCTTGTATTCCCCAGAGTATATTACACATCATAGGCATGAAAGCTTTATTCCTCTAATGATTTTTGGAAGGGTATGATACAGGTTTTTACTCGTATCAGTTCATAACACTATCAATTTAGTTAAGAAAACAGGAAGACCATGAAGCTCCCATCAGCACCAGGAACCAACTATTATCAACACCCGAGATAACCTCTCACTCTCAGAGAATGGATGCTAGAGGCCTCCAGACTGCAAGAGCTTTTCTCCCATCGAAGTCTTGAGACAGCTGCCAGCTGCCTCTCACCCCAAAGGAGCTCTTTAACTTCTCTGACCTAAACCCACACACATCCAGAGCGAGGAAAGCTCAACCAGGGGCTAATTTCTCTTTAACTGTTACCATGTTTGATGACTTCTAGCCACCAAGCACCAACACCTCCCCTTCAAGGGGTGAGACGCAGACACAGGAAAGGTAAGCGGAGGTCCTGCTTCAGGGATCGGTGGGGACAACAGTCCTGCACCCTCGGCTACAGAGAAGGAAGCTTTGTGAAGAAAGAAAGATGATGAAACCCACACTGGGATAATTATGAACCATAAAACCATCAGTCTGGAGGGAGAAAAGGATTTCTGGGGTTTTGACAGTTACTGAAAAAAGGTGCCAGGTGGGCAGCTTACCGTTAATAAGGTAAGGATGATTGCAGCACTTCCGTAATTCCATCATAGTGTTTAAAAGGTTGGGTACGTTAGCTTGACCACCACCTTTGGAAAGAAACGTAAAATTCTTCTCAAGGATGGCTCGGTAATATTTCTTCTGAATGTTTGTTAGCTCCACTTCGATGATCGTTTCTTCCTTGGGGGCCAAGTTCTTTTCCACGTCCTCTTTGAGACGTCTCAACATCATTGGCTTTAGAATAGCCTGGAGTTTTTGCACCTAAAAAAGGACCTCAAGTAAATACCGGTATCATGACTTGCTTGCATGGTAAAACACATACTAACGTGAAAGACCACGATTCTCTCATTTATTTACCATTCATTTTCATGTGTCAAAGCCCAGGAAGGGTATGAAGGCACTGATCTTACATGACAGATGTCATAACAGAAGTGCATGAAGGTTGCGGTGGCCCATTTCCGATGGGCTGCTTCGCTTGCCCAGGAGTCCCGAACAGCCAGGAGGCTTGAACGGTACAACATAGCAGAAAAGAACCCCACTTATTCTGTGAGTTTTCCCTTCTGTTTGTCTCAAGCCTTTGTGATGAGGAGGAAGGAAGAGACCATGTCATGGGAGTGCCACACTTCAATTCTCTTCCTTTCTAGAAAGAGCTGATAGAAAGTGTGAGGAAGCCCAGGAGCTACCCGATCCCTGCACCAATGAGCGTGCACGGACATCCGTCTCTGTTCTCTTTTTCTGTTGACTGGTAATAGGATACTGCACACCTGACAGCTCTTATTTTAAGAAAAGCAAAACAAAACAAAACAAAACAGACTCCACTTTGAACTAAGCTAAGAGGTTTTAGACAGTAAGTTAGGGGAGGGGGCACATGAAGACCAGGATTTCAAGCGTATCTCCACGTTTATCTCGAATACAGCCTAATAACCAACGCCAACGTAACTCTCACGACGTATGAAATAAGCGACCACTTTTCATATGCAACACCGTATTTATTTCTCACAGAAATCCTGCAGGGTAGTTAGGACCCATGGTTCTAAATGGAAATATGTAGACTCCAGAAAAGTAAGCAATGTGACCAAGTAAGAAATAAGACAAGAACCTCAGCACTCCAGGAGGGAAACGGCTCGACAAATTTCAGCAGCTTCTGACACTACACCCGAAAGCACACGTGGCAAAACCGCCAAACTCAATAGCACAGCAGCTGAAAAGCACGCGAACAGGTATGGGGCCTCTCTGTGAATCTCGACAGCCCTTCCGGAAGGCAAAGGGACAAACGAACCCATCACAACGGGACGTCCAAGGAAAGGGGGTATGAAGCTCACCTGTCTACTGAGGTTGGGGGCAGGGGCGAATGGACATAATCTACATTTTTAAATGGTTAAATCTTAATGCTCTGCCCTTTCGGAGGTTAAGCTTCAATCACGTGACTGAAACACGAAGGAGACTTGGTGAAGTACCTGTTCTTCGGTTTTCAGATCACCAAATTCTTGCATAAAGGTGGTTTCCGAAGGGAATCGACCTGGTTCCAAGAAGTGAAGCAAGCTGAAGAGCTCTTCCACGGTGTTCTGGAGCGGGGTCCCTGTCAGCAGCACCTTGTGTTCCTACAGGGGTGCGAGGAGAGCAACTGAGCAAATCATAACAAAGCGCGTCTCTTAACACCAAAGCCTCGCTCGATACGGCACTGTCCGGCTTCCACTCCCGAACGCCGAAATTCAGCACCCACCCTGCATAACATACAGGAATTAGATCCGAAAGCAGAGATGTGAGACATGTGGTCTCTGCTTCAGATAGACTCCCGGACCCCGTAAACGTGTCTTGCCATCTTGTTTCTTCCTGGGGTTTTTAGGTCCCAGGAAACATTCCGGTGCTGTGGCTTCGCAGGTCCCCTACATCTCGAGGCTTCCCTCCCCACCAAAGTTTAAGGTTTTTCCTCAAATCCCTAGGCTCAGACAAAGCTCGCACGCTTCTTTCTGCTCTCTACACCGACAGGGCTCTTCCCCTCCCTGTCTACTTCCTGCATGACTCACTTCAGAGACAAAGGAAGGTCTTCCACAGGCAACAGCACATGAAAAACTATTTTTTTCTGCAAACACTTCAAACTAGCAAAGAGGTCAGCTTGGTTCTAAATACCACAATCACTTTTTAAAAAAAAAAAATAGATGCTATTTCTAACTTTGTCTCCGTGAACCAAGGTACGTATTTCTTGAAAGCAATCTTTCCTGTTTACGAGCTCTTTCTCCAGCTTTCCTTATGCTTTTGTACCCTCGTCCTCGGCATACTTCCATGTATCCAACATGCTGACCAGTCTTAACGACGGTGAATTTATTAATCTGAAGGGCCTTATTATTTCCTACTTTGGCCATCTGGTACACAGTCCAGTTAGTAAAGCTATTTCAAAAAGTGGCTACACCTTCTAGGAGGTTCAAAAGCAATATTCTGACTCAACTGGAAGTCTGAGAAGGCTTGGTTGCCGAGCGGAGAGTATGTGCTCGGCAAACACTGGATGGTGAGACACCTAAGGGCTCTTTTTCTCAGTACCTACCGTGTCTTATCTGTCAATGGAGTACTTTGAAAGCAAGGTGAAGCAGTTCAATTCGCTTTTATTCTTCCTTTGCTCCCTTTTGAATAAGAGGTCTCTGATTCAGGAAGATACACAGACCATCATCACCTTCCAACTCATTAAATTCATAAAGAGTAAGAAGCTTGCAAATCACTTCAGGACTTTCTAACATATAACCATACTGGTGAGTAACCCGGGCCACGGCTCCTGGCATATTCAAGTCCAGAATTACTTTATCCAAGAATTGTTTAAAACACTGCCATAGATTCAGGAAAAGAGTTATTGCTGTGGGAGAGCTGTGTTGGTACTAAAGATTGCCTCCTAGTTTTTTTTACATCCTTTGTGACCGAGTGAGATGCTGAGCTGCTAACCAAATATCAGTACTTCAGAAAAGCCTTTTAAGTTACCAATTTCAAAATTAACTTATTTGGGGGGGGGGGGGAGAACTTCTTTTTTATGCCGCTTCCCCTCAAGGGCTGTTTAAAACCCGTTACACTGGGCTTCCCTGGTGGCGCAGTGGTTGAGAATCTGCCTGCTAATGCAGGGGACACAGGTTCGAGCCCTGGTCCGGGAGGATCCCACATGCCGCGGAGCAGCTAGGCCCGTGAGCCACAACTACTGAGCCTGCGCGTCCAGAGCCCGCGCTCCACAACAAGAGAGTCCGCGACAGTGAGAGGCCCGCACACCGCAATGAAGAGTGGCCCCCGCTCGCCGCAACTGGAGAAAGCCCTCGCACAGAAACGAAGACCCAACACAGCAAAACTAAAAAAATTAATTAATAAACTCCTACCCCCAACATCTTCTTTAAAAACAAAACCAGTTACACTAAATGATTACACATATGACCCTTTGGTAAGGCTGCATGGGTAGCAAAACAAAACCAGGTTTCCCTTTGAAAGTAACTATTATGTAACATACAATTAATATACGGGTGTGTCACAAAATGTCAGGTAAGAGACGGGCTATCAAGCTCATCACCTCCAAGCTCAACCAGGTCAGCAGCTAGCCTCTTGGTTTGAAAACGTTACCATTCTTTTTAACTCTGATGGGGTGGCGTCCGTTTAATTTCATTTCAGCAGAGTCTTTAATTTGTGTGAGGCCTCCTGACAATGAAAGATGAGATAACAGAACCCATGAAGAATTACTGCCACCTCCAGAGAGTCCCCTCCTTGTCAAGAAGGGACAAGGAGACGGCCCTGCTTCCAGGGCTCCCGTGGAGGACAGTGGGGACTGTAAATGTCCCTCCATCCCAGCATCTTCACAAGAATTTCCCTTGTGATGGGAGAGCTGAAGACATTCACTGGTCCTCCCTTTCTCAGAACGCACTTAAAGATAACCCGAATCACCGCCATCATAACTGCGTCTAGTGCAGGTAACAGCAGTTCCCTGTGACCTGCTCCGTAGCTGGATGTAGTTATTATTTGCTATTTTCACCGTGACTTATTCCAGAAAAGAAGAACAAAAAGTGGCCAGTGTATAAGTTCTCATGATGGATATTTTAAGTAAGAACTTAAAGACCAGGCAATGAGCTGTTCAGAACTGGACAAATATAATTATATTCTACCTCTGAACAGTAATAATGTGCTCCATCTAGAAAACAACTCTCGTGAAAGTAAAGATTCTTGATCATCAGAAAAAGAATCATTTTGTGCGTTTGTTAATCAGAGCTTCCCATGGCGAGACATGAACGAGTTACAGGTCTGCCAGGTCCTTGGGGCAGCTGGCACGGCTGTGACGGGATCCTAGGGCGGTCACCTGCAGCAGCGGCCGGCCTCCCCGCTCACCCCAGTATGATAGACAAGTATCATTTTCTGTATGTGCCATTATGTGAAAATGGTTAGGGAACACTGCAATATGTAACAGAAAAATGATCTGGACAGCAAATTCTAATTCATCAATGAAGTGTTACTCTAAACAACAGAAAATCCTTGGAAATCTCCCAGGGACAATTAGGCTGTTTGACGTTGACAGTTAGACGAACTGTGCTCACCGATGAAGGTCTGTTTGGCCGTTAAGAATCGACTACCTGGGAGCACAGACACTAACAACAGAAAACAACTGACATAAACTCAGATGACTGTCTAAGCCTTCAGGAAACGGTGCCGTAACTGTGTCTTATGTGGACCACTGTGAAGATGGGTCCCTACTCAGAAGACGTAGTTAGATATTTCATGAGAACCAATGTTCACCTGAACATCAATAGGTTTACTTCGACGTAAGACTAAAATATCACCCAGAGAGACCAAATACAGCCACAGAGTTTCTCTTTTCCACGTGCTTACTCATGTCTTCAAGACTGTTCACCATTTACAAGGGTTCTAATTTGTTTTGTGGACTGAACACCAAATAATACAAAACTGCTCTGAGAAAGGTCTTAAGGATGGGGAAATCCCTTCCTAAATAGGATAATTCAGTCAGACCTTTTCCTTGAAACCAAACTAGATTTTTGTTTGTTGTTAATTAAAAGAATAGGAGGCTAATCCGATCCCCTTAATTTAGGAATAAAAGAAGCTGCTTCAAAGAACCAGCTGCAACAGAAAGCTTTTAAGTATTCTTGTCGGTGGTACCAGCGTTCAGTTAGAAATTTATATCCGTGAACATACAGCATATTCCTTCCCATCTCAAACTCTCGATTAACAAGAGATCAAATTAATCTATAGAAGTCAACACTAAAGGGATTCTGAAAATCTTTCTGTACTTTTAAAAACCTCATCAAAACATCCAAGACATGCTAAATAACAATCTTTGCTTCTTAAATGTACACTAAAAATAAAAACAAGTGATCAAAACCCACCTTGTAAACTACAGAGTGAAAAGAAACCCGAGGATGACCGAGTCATGTAGTAATTTCTGCTAGAAAATCACACAGCAGCGTGGAAAGGAAAATCAGTCAAATTCTACCACTTCTACAATATGTTTTCCTATGATATTCCTACTGGAAAAAAAAAAATCTAATGAGGAAGCCCTGACTATCCCTTATGAACTTGGAAGAGTATGGGATAGACATGTCTAAAATTCCAGATCAATCTCAAGGTCTTGCAATGCCCTAAACTTCTAAGCGTCTGCATGAACTGAACCAATGCCAGACAGCCGTTCAACTTACTGAGAACTTGCGCCTACGAGTCCTCCTGGCCCCTGGACGCCAAAACCTACGAGCCCTGGAATATAACTGGATTATCATCACGGAGCTAACATTTGGCCCAACAGCTTAGGAAATGGCAGTATTTACAAACAAATGGGAAAAGCAAATACCGGAAACTCATTTCAGTGAAAAATACCATGACTATCCTCTGCTGTGATACAACTGTGCAAAGACACCAGCCAACAGCATGAGAATCGGGAAGACAGCAGCAACTTTTAAGTCACTGAAAGCGCAGGAGCATACATCACAGTGTCTGGCAGGTTTTGCAAACACCCTTCAAAAGCAGCGGTCAGATTCAGAGCAGCAGGGGTACCGAGTCAGTGACAGTTCTATCCGGGCTCAAGGGAATCGCCAGCATGGCCACTGACCAAGTCCATCAGCTTGAGTCCCTCCAACAGCTTGCAGTTGCGATTCTTCAGCCTGTGGGCTTCATCAATGACCACGCAGCGCCAGGGAATATTCCGCAGCTCAGGACAATCGGTCAGAATCATCTCAAACGTAGTGATGATGGCATGAAACTTATAGGACCCCTTGATCACTCGACCCTACAAGAACAACTCTGGATCATTACTCAGCATTAAAGATTACAGTAATAACTTTAAGGATGAATAAATAGCATAAAATATGTGTGTTGATCCCCTTGGGGACATCCTTATTCTAGGTAACACTTACACTTTGCTTTCAAGGTGTTTTGGACGTTTTAAGCTCTTCTGGTACAACAGAGGTTTAAAACCTTACCTTTTTCAAGGAAGTCTGAAAATTGTTAGTAAAATTTCCAACCCAATTTCCTTACAGATCACATGCAGTAGAGTCACTAAGTGTGCCCATTCTAGTGACATCCTACAGACTCCAAAAGGTGAAAGGCCAAAGAGATTATGTACTAATACAACTTTTTAAAACTGCTTTTACTTTTTAAAACTTTTTATTTATTTATCTAAACTTTTGTAACTTGCTTTTTACTTTTAACGTGCTAACACGAAAAGAACATTCAACTCAGGGGAGAACTTATAACAATTTCCCAAATCTAAAGATCAACACCAAAATAGATTTTAGGTTTTGTTCTCCTTTAAGTATTTAACTGTAGGTCAGATTTTACACTCAAGGTAAACACACATAGAAAACAGAACTCTGTCCTATTTCCAGCTACAGGACTTCCATTTACCACCTAGTGCTTAAAACTGTTTTCGCATATACTATTTATTCTTCTTGCTTTGTCATTTTATAATGCTTCACTGTCAATATCACAGGATAATTGCAGACAGGTAACTGAAATTAGTTAAAAAATCACAGCAGTTGCTACTAAGAGCCAAAGTATAAATTATCCCCTTTGGGTATATTTCATTCAATGTACCAGCTAATACTACATACCTAATATTTTTCACTTCTAGCAAGAATAAATAACACAATATTCTTTTCATTCACATTTAAAAACTCCATTTTTTTGTTTCGCTTTCTTCTAGGGCTTGCAGAATAAACCAGATTAGCATATCAACACATTAAATGATTTTTAGCAGTCATCCACGGTAAAACGAAATTTCATTCATTCTAATAATTAGAATGACCAAGGCTATAAAAATAAAGAGCTGCCATCAAGAGATGTGGAATTATAATACAAACACAAATTGGGTAAGAAATCCAAAGCAAAATTCTCTATCTGCAAAATCTAGACCTCCCCTGCCAAAGGTCTGAGACCATTTAAAACATCCAACGCCTTAAAATGCCTAGGAGCATAAGGACCGCTGGCCTGTGCTGCTTTACCTGGGGATCTTTGAAGTACATTTCATACAACTGAATGGTCCGCCGACTGGCTTGGCTCCCATGATACACAACCACGTTCAACTCCGTCCAGGTCCGGAATTCCCTTTCCCAGTTGGGGATTGTGGATAACGGGGCAATTACTAAAAAAGGGCCATGGATTCCTTTCAAATGTATCTCATAGAGAAATGTAATGGACTGGATAGTTTTTCCCAAACCCATTTCATCTGCTAAAATGCAGTTTCGCCTTTGGGAGGGAAATGAAACAAGGAAACTTCAGTAAGTATACATACAAGACGGACAGTGCTTTCGTGCTCATAAATGCACGCCTTAGATGTTCCCTTAGACACAGTAAAATACAGCTTCAAACAGAATGCTCTAAGACATAAAAATTACTTCCACACACTTCTAGCAGTCTCTACTTTAATATGTGTTAAGTAAACAAATACTAAGCACACTTCCAGTGTTTGCTTTTTTAAAAAAAATAATTTCTATTAGCGAGTTAAAATGTTAAGCTATATTTGATCAATACTTTAGATAACAAAAGAGCTACTATGGGCTTTTTTTTTTTTAAGTGAAAAAAAAAAAAAACACAACAAACCACATGTTACGTACATGTTGTACCAATTGAAAAGTAGCCAGTTTACTCCCTCCAACTGGTATTCCCTGAGTTTGTTATTGTTTTTATACTCCCTGGAACTCTCCGATTTCTTCCACCCACCAGCAGGAGGCCGTTCCTGTTTCAAATACAGCAGAAGTCCCATTAGTGGTTTCTCGGAGACCACAGGCACCGAAGCCACCGCCACTCGCCCTCCTTACCACGCGCTCTGTTTCCGGCTCCCGGGACAGCAGCTTCTCAAACTCCTCGACCTTGGCTTGGTCTATGTCCTGCCTCAGCTCCCACGTGCTGTCCTCATAAGGCAGTGAGCACCACTTCACCAGGTAGTGAGTCACAGGCTGGGCCGGGTTTAAACACAGCACAGTTGGGCTCCTGCTCTACTGCACTTACCGACCGATACTACCCCAGACACAGTGAGACGGAGCCGGGGGAAGCTTTAGAACCGTGACCACTGAACGAGGAGCCCTTCGTTACAGAGTCTCAAGTCTAAACTGGAAATAATATTATTGAATATTTGCAGAACAAACTGATTTTTATCTAAGCCACTGGTAAAGTCATGTTCAAAAGCCAAAAAGGTACACAGACACAGCTAGCAAATAACAAAGCTGAGTTCGAGCCTGAGTCTTATCTGGGCAAATCATCAGGCGTCTGATTCAGACTTAGACGGTAACCCATCTTGGTGTGTTTACGTATTTGCCTAACTGGCTACCTTATCTTAAAGAATGAGAAACAGACTTCAATTTATTAGGATTTCTGCCTTCTTCTTAAAGAGATACGATTTGCATGCTATCACTTTAAAATAATGTGTTTGAGCTCTAGGAAGACTGCAGAGCAAAATATTTTGGATAACGCAGATCAATAGGACTTCCTTTGTCTTTCTTCTTGAAAATATTTTGGTTTGTTGATCTTCATCTCAGGACCAAGGTACACTGACCTGGTTGTGATGTTACAAACATTTGCTGTACTAGGTAAATATACGACGGGAAAAAAAATTTTCTTTAAAGTACAACTTAGCAAAACTAGAAAGGTAAACATCATGTTACAGACACGATCTTTGAAACATCATGGACCTCGTGATACAGAGTTTGGAGTAAAATGGGAGTTCACTGCAGACTCACTAGACAAGCAAGATCCAAACCCTTATAAAGTTTAATTTACAAGAAGAAGCTAGGAATGACATACCTCACGGTGGGTGGGCATATACTCACTAAGATACAATGCTCAGAAGTCACTAGACTTGTCTTTACTCTTAGGCCCTACCGACTGTCCTTAACACCCTCGTAGGGTTCTGCAAAGCCACCTGGGCATGCCTAGACTGGGATCTCATAAAGAGAAAGATTTTATAGTATCTTCTGTGCACCACATTAAATGAGGTCCATCAGCTTCACTAAGGACGTCCAATGTTAAATATCTTTGAACTGCATTCTGCTACAAGAGCACTCTTAATTTATTATAAGGGAGATTCATGCTACAGAATAGATTTATACCAAAATATATTGAATCCTTTATTGATCATATCTGGAACTGTGCAAAAAAATCTATTTGCTTCACACTGAAAACTGATTTCTTTTAAAAAGCTCTCCGACTAAACAAAACACACATTTACAGTGATTATTAAGTCCTAAAACTAATAGTAAGTCAAAAATTTCAGTTAAGGTTAGAGCAAGTGTGTCATAACCTAAGGCCCTGACCAGAACCAGATCTAGGAGTCCACAATCATTCTCCATAAGCACACATAAGCTCTCTGAGTCACTGGCTCCCAATACAAATGATCTTCTGTTACCTCTCCCCGGTCATCTGTGCTACGTGCAAAGTCCATTATCCGGTCAACCTCCACGTAATCTGGATTAAAAAGCTCATCTTCAATCTACGCCAAAGGAAAAAAAGTTAAAATGTTTATTTAACTCCTGAGAGTAGACATTATTTCCCTTTCCATCAGGCAATAATATTTTGGGTCACAGCGATACAAAATTTATATTTGGCAAGTTCTAGTATATTAATTGAAATGCTACAATTTAGCAAAATCACTCCCCATGGGGAAATCAGACTTCTCAGACTTTGTTAACTGGGTCTTTTAATTACTGTGTGAAACCTTTTTACTGTGAGAAAATGTTTAAGAATATTTTAAATGAAGTGTGAAATTATAATTCACTAATGAGCAATCCAAAAGGCTTATGGCACGCAATGCACTGAACATTCTTGAAACCACAGCTTGCGATGAAGACTCAGAGCCATGCACAGTAAGTGCTGCTGGAGTCTCATAACTATTGGAGTTGTCTGATGCCTCACAGCATCATTTGCAGAATGTTATTCAAAAGCTAAAAACGCTGAGACCAGTGAATTCCATATTTTAGTGTGAACAGAGCTTATGACATTGGGTCGTCTTTGCCAATCAGTTTTAGTACCTCATTTGAACACAGTCTTGGCGTTCACCTGAGTGTTCTAATGATTTATTTGTACTGAACATAGAGCATTTGGCTAGAACTCTTAAGGATCAAGAAAGGAGGCTTAAAAAATTGGGTTCTTTGGCCAATAGATTAACAATCTTTACAAAACTAAAGAAATGCTGCACGCCTGCAAAGTCATCTCATGTAAAAGAACAGAATGCAGCTCAAGAGGAAGCTACAGACTTTAAAGAAGTCAGAGTCAGACAAGTTAGAAAAGACACATGATTACGTGTTTCTAGAGGTTAACTTATCAGTAATATAACTTCATTCAAATGCTTTGCAAAGACACATTATAAGCCACTTAGATACTGTCTGTATCCCCTGAGTGGCAGGTTGAAGCGCCATTAGGTCACAGTTGGCTTGAGGATAACAAACGCTCCCTGGGCCCCACTGACAGCACCCAGTCTGGATGCTCTGAACTGTGAATTACAAAACAAAAGCCAGAAATACCAGAATGTGTTTCAACTGCCTCAGGCCTTCACACAGAGTTCATGACTAAGGCAAAAAACCCTTTGGAATGTTCCGTTAATTTAAAATGTTAATATATTAAATGCATTGGCTTTGTCAAAGCTTCTAGACTGGGCTTCCCTGGTGGCGCAGTGGTTGCGAGTCCGCCTGCCGGCGCAGGGGACGCGGGTTCGTGCCCCGGTCCGGGAGGATCCCACGTGCCGCGGAGCGGCTGGGCCCGTGAGCCGTGGCCGCTGCGCCTGCGCGTCCGGAGCCTGTGCTCCGCAACGGGACAGGCCGCGGCGGTGAGAGGCCCGCGTACCGCAAAAAAAAAAAAAAAAAGGCTTCTAGGTACACAATATCTATGTATTATTCATATAAAGCATAAACACTAGAACTTTCCATAAACTAGGCTCTTCTGATAAAAGCTCTAAGACAACTTGTTCTTAAACAGAATCTTCCATTACTGAAATAAAATCCTTAACTTTACTCCTCAACACGTTTATCCTTCAAGCGAGTAATCTATGCCACCATGCGTGTGACATAATTTCCAGTTTTGACAGTCTTTTTGAGTAGAGATTTTAGTTGCAGTGACTTAAAAGGAAGCCTAAGGTGAAACAGAGAATGCAAAGGTGGTCGTAACTAAAAATCCCAAAGCAGCAGAACCATGGGTACCTGAAGCCAGGACCGTCTATGGGACGTGACAGTGTGTGGTGAGCGGGGAGGGGTGGGGGTGGGGGCGGGGGCGGGGCCGGGGGCGGGGCCTGTGTCTATGTAAGAAAGAAAGAGGGGAAGAGAAATTGGTATCCCTCCCTGTTAACCTTCAGATCACCTTTTCAGACTCAAGTTTATGCTACTTCCATTCAGGACAACACTTGAGATCTCTAGCTGCCAAGTTACCAGCAAGATAATGTATTTCAGCCTCGGTACAGGTGATTCCCAGAGACAGACTCAAAAAGGCAGACTATACACCTTGGGCCGGGCCCACGTCCCTGAAGTGCGCCTGACTCCAAGAAGCACAAATAAATGTAATGAGCTGAACCATGATTTAAGGACCAGGGTGGGAGTAACCACTGCACTCTTTCCTTTTCCTAACACAGATACACGGAAACATCAGTAGAACATACAGTGTCTCTTTCTAGGAGGAAGCTAAGGATTTCAACTTGCCCAATATCACAAACATTTAACTTTAGTTTCATTAAGGGGCATGAAAAACAGAACTTCCTAGTATTTTCTCAGAACCTGTCCTTTCAAAGAAAGAATCACCTACATGTTCCCCAGGACATGAGGAGTGAGTCCCATCCAAGCACCTCCACCCCTTGGTACTGACCCCTGCAGGCAAGGAGGCTGCTGCTCGGTGACACGGACACATCTGTCTAGTGGAATCCCCTCCGCCTGGTCTCCCATCCAGTGCCGATTTTACAATATGCCTTTGGGGGCGTGGAAATCATATCCCAGGAGAACCCAGACCTGTCACCTGAGGGTATGAGGACTGACTCTATGACATAAAACTACGGAACTTTCTTCTGTCCCCCGTTCCCCCATCTCCAACAGGGGGTCAGTGTGTGTGACGTTGGTTGTGAAGCAGGTATTATTTTCCATCCAATTTCACACTTCTTTACAGTTTGCATTCTGCTAATTCCCTTATGGAGAGGAAAACTCTCCATAAGTCAGCCAATTTAGTCTTTCAATGTGAAGGTTTCTCTTTTATCTGCTTGAGGAGGCTGTAACTGAAAGCAAATCGGTGATCACAAGCCCAGGGACCCCAGGAAGCACTCTGTGAGAGCATTTTGTCAATGTAATTGACTACACTGGAGGGGAACCTGGCGCTTCTTAAAATACGCAGGACTTCTTCTTCCCTGCCCTAGGTATGGGTACCTTCTCATCATAATTGATAACCTAGGATAAAGGGGGCAGGCAAAGGTATGAGAATATCATACCAACTCCTGCACCACAGCGTGTGATCTGTGAAAAGGAGTTCAGTGAAAACTCTCTGTAATTAGGCACTGACTTGAACAGAAATAATTTGTCACACACCTCCCCCAACAGAAAGAAACTTTTATATCCTAGAACTTATACTTAATACTCACTGTAGTGTTTTTACCCTGCTAAAATCTTAATAGGATTTTTGTCTACTTACTTTTTTCACTGTCTACTAACTGTAGTTTCATTACAAGACTTAATCACACCATCATATTTCCATATAATATCATAAGGCCCAGTATCTTCTAGAACTAAGCAACAGGAAGAATGAGAAATTTCCTGTTTACAAATTATTTAGCAATAACCAGTTACCGATATGCAAGTAACAGCACCAAATGAGGCAAACTAGTTTTTCTTAATAATATACTAACCTAAAATTCAAAATTCAGAACATTTTAAAAATGTAAATACTTTAGAAAATTAACCAGGTTTTCCATACCTCTGAAAGGAATTTGTTCTGGCCCTGCTTTGCCTTAAATCGTTTAATCTTTTGCTGAATTCTCTTATCTTTTTCCAGATCTTCTACAGATGCCCATTGACAATGAAGATAAGAGCTAAAAGAACAAAATAATATACTTGAAACAGGTAGAAAAGAATTAATCTTTTATTATACATGTTCACTATCATTCCCCCCAAAATCAACTAAACAGATAATTAACATAATAACCTGTTTAATTACTCACAGAGGTTGCCAAGCCACGTTCACTATAACTACTAATGTTTGAGAATAAGAAAAGAAAATCAATAATAATGCCAAAAATTTGCCCTCTGTCCTGGGCCTGCAGTTCTTACCCACCTCCCATTAAAAAAAAAAGAAAAGAAAATGACCTAGTAACAAGCTGTTTTCCTAAGTGAATGGATTACACTTCAATACAAAACAATTAGCACTACAGGGTGGCCTTAATTATGAATTCGTTTTGAGCCTTTTATCATTAATTGAGAAATAAAAGGTTTTTGTCAAGGTAAAAGAATTCAAATTTAAAAGAGCCAAGGTAAACCTAACTCCCTCCTCCTACAACTGCTGGGCAGCAAAGGGCCACCACCAGCTCTGGAACTCCCTTGTCCCCAACCAGCTCCTGGTCAGTTCCCAGCCTCCCAGCTCTGAGAGGACTGATGCCGCTTGGGGTCCCTTGTGAATTTTTCACTCCCTACTGTCTACTCTTCTCCTTGCACTGGTTAGTCTCCTCCCATTCAGACCTGCCACAGGCCTGTGCTGAGCATGCTGTGTCTTCTCTAATCTGAGCTTGAATACTCCCCACCCTTCCCTGTCCATTCCCAAGACTCACTGGTATATAGTTACTGTTTTATGGTACCTCTGACATTCTTTCGTTTGGTATTTCAATATTCTTCTGTACTATCATCCTCTCTCTGCCACCCCCCACCCCCCCTCCATGGCCTCGACTGTCTCTTGTTTCTCTTTCTGGTGATGACATTAAAAAGAAACGAGGTGCTTTCACAATCAAGGTACCACTACTCTTAGAAATTATGCAGCCAGTATAAAATCTCTCAAAAAATAATGAATGATATGGAAAAGGCTTCTGACATTAAATGTCACATCATTTGTATTTATGTAACGTCTAATATGCATTTTCATAGGTAGGATTGATTTAGTCCTTCTACAATTGACCAAGGGAAATAAGGACTTTAAATACATATGCCTTGAACAGATATGAATTGATAGAAACCCTGCACACAGAGGGGGAGAGAGAGAGAGAAAACAGACTAGATGAAAATGCATCAAAATGTTAGTAATGATCATTCTGGGTGGTAAGATTGCAAGTATTCTATTTTCTACTTTCAGCTTGTAATTTCCAAATTTCCAATAAATAATTTGCAATACTGCTATAACCGAAACCGAATATTATAAAAATCACCTAGTCTAGTCTTCTACTTATTGGACAGCAAAAGGCCTGTGTGCAGTCAGCACCCTAGTCTTGGCTGAGGTGAACATGCCATAAAGCACGGCCAGGGTGACCACAAGGGAGACACAGGCACTTGAGCAGCTGGGTCCAGCCCTGCTCTCCCTCTTGTAAACTGGGCTGAAACTTTCCGGCAGTGACTCTGCTTTAACTAAATGGAGAAAAACCACAGGCTTTTGCTCTAGGATCAGAAACAAGGCAAGGGTGCCCATATCTCCACTATTATTCAATATCCTATTCCAGGCATTAGCCAATGCTGTTACATGAGAGAAAACAGCAAGGAGTGGTAATTGGAAAATAAGAAGTAAAACTATCTTTATTTGCAGATGCCATGACTGCATAACTGGGAAACCCTAGAGAATCAATTAGGAAACAAATTCAAATAATAAAATAAAATAATTCCATTATGCAGCAGGATATAAAATTAACAGACAGAAGTCAAATGTCTCCATTCACACAAATAATAGCCAGTTAGAGGAAACAGCATTAGGGAAAACCACTTTTACGGTATCAACGAAGATAAAATACTTAGTAATATATTTAATAAGAAGTGTGTGAAACTTTCATAAGGAAGTATTTAAAACCCTCCTAAAAGATACGAAAATCAAGTTGAACCAACTGGAAAGACATCCTTGTTTTTAGATAACATGACTCAACATCATAAATCATAAATTTGTAATTTAACACAATGTAAATAAAAATATAAACAACCATTTTAATGGAGTTAGACAAGTGAATGCTAGATTTATATATAAAAATAAACATGCGAAACATCCAGGAAAACACTAAAAAGGAAACATCTTAGGAGAAACTAGATAAATCAGATATTAAAATACACTATAAATCCTCTATAAGTAAAACAGTGTGCTACTGACTCGTGAAGAGATAGAGCAAAGGATTAGAATAAATAACAGATATGGATACAATAAATATGTATCTTTAGTTCATGATAAAGACTGCATCTCAAATCACCGGGGCAAAGATGGGCTTTTTAATAACGGTGCTGGAACAGCAATATTTGGAAAAGAATGAAAAATCAGAGTCATGCTTTACCCCATACACAAGAGTAAACACCAAGTGGATCAAGCACCTAAACAGAGAAAATGAAACCATTCAAGTACGAGAGGAAAACATGGCAAATTCCTCTTTAACCAGGAGGTAGGAAAAGGCTTTCTAACTATGATTCAAAAGTCAGATCCTATAAAAGGAAAGATTAATAAATCTGAAAATACAAAACACTTTAAAACTTACAATGCTATAACCAACAATAAATAAAGCCAAATGACAACGGAAACTGGGAAAAGATAGCTGCAACATACAACACAGATTAAGGACTAATATCCCACATATATAAAGAACTGTTAAAAATAGAGGGAAGCACAATAGAAAAATGGGCAAGAGATAGGAACACATAATTGACAGAACAAGATACAAAACTGGTCGTTAAATTTATGAAAAGATGTTCTAAATCACTCACAATAAAAGAAAATGCTAATTAAAACCACGCTGAAATACCATTTCCCACAAAAAGTAAAAAAAACAAAACAAAACAAAAAAACACACCGCTGCAAAGGCTGTGGGGAAACAGGTGCTCTCCTACATTGTTGGTAGGAATGCAAACTGACACAACACTTCTGGAAGGGAATTTTGCAATGTCTAACAGAACTACATTTATGTATGCCTTTTGATCCAGCTATCCCAATTCTAAAAATTCACCCTGAAGCTATGCCTCCAACAATTCGAAAATACATAGGCATGAGAATATATATTGCAGCATTATCTGTAACTATAAAATATCAGAAGCCATTTACATGCCGGCATACCCAGGAGACTGGGTGGGTAAGCTGTGACACAGCCATGGCAAAGGCGTACTAGGCAGTTGTAACAAAGAACGAGGAGGACTCTATGAACTGATGTTGAATAAATTAGTATATGTAGTATTGTGAAAAAAGCAAAGGGCAAATCTGTACTGATGCTAGTCTTTTGTGTTTAAGGAAGAAGGGGAAATAATAGTATCTATCTGCACATTCATGCCAAAACTTATAGGAGGGAGAAATCTGGGATTAATGAAAAGGTAAGTAGGAGTGAGGTGGAAAGGAAGGGAGGATGGCACTTCTTCTTTGGGTATAATTTTGTGTACAGTTCTGACTACTGAACCGTGTTAATATTTCATGAACTTGGAAAAAAGCAAAAAAAGAAAAAGAGAAGAAAATCAACAAGGATGGGGGGGCGGCCTAAAATGGAATACAAACAGAAGCTAATGAACCCAACTGAGTAGCAAATGACATTGCACTGAAGCGGGGCGGGGAGGAGAGCTAACCTGAGGAAATACTGGAAAAAGCATTTAGCCTCTACAGCATCAGGCTAAAGACAAAAGAACGCTAAACAAATACTGGATGAATGCTAGTTAGCAGGCTTCTTTTTCACAGAAATAGGGTCTAGTAATTCTGAAAGCACTTCCTATATATGCTAGGATTAACAAATAAGAAAATATATTACGGAAGACAGGAGCCAGGTTTCTCATAGACGAAAAAATGGAGTTATTAATATTGGAAGGGGAAAGAATAGAATGAACCCTGCAGTACTGAAATAAAATTGGAAGTATCACGGGCTTCCCTGGTGGCGCAGTGGTTGAGAGTCCGCCTGCCGATGCAGGGGACACGGGTTCATGCCCCGGTCCGGGAGGATCCCACACGCCACACAGCGGCTGGGCCCGTGAGCCGTGGCCGCTGGGCCTGCGCGTCCGGAGCCCGTGCTCCGCAACGGGAGAGGCCACAGCAGTGAGGGCCCCGCGTACCGCACAAAAATTAAAAAAAGGAAGTATCACTATAAAGGCACTGGTTTTCCTTGTTGGTAGGTAGGTAGGTAGATAGACGTGCGTGTGTATATATAATAAACATATGTGTGTGGAACATATGTAGGTATATATGTCATACACATGCAGGTGGCATGCCCTTCCTAGCCCCATCCACTGAGAGGTCTGGAAGCAATGACCCCCCCAGCAGCAATGAGCACACCTAGTACCCAAATCTTGGTTTCTAAATGCCCTTCTCCAGTAAAAAAAAAAACCAAGGCTCCCTAGAGAAATGATCAGTTCCAGGACTTAAACAGGGAAGTTGCAGACGGGTTAGGAACATCCTCTGGTGCCAGAAAGTAAGGAAGAGCTCGAGGAAGGACGGAGACAAGGCAGAAGGAAGGGAGGAGACAGCTTGGAAGGACTCCCACCCGCCAGATCGGGGATAATGTGAGCAAAGTAAATAACGGTAGGACGGTAAGGAATTACGACGCACTGAATAAAAGAAGACTCCACAAGTCCACACAGCTATCGATAAGCAGATAGGTAAGAAGGTAAAGCTCTTCCTTACAGCAGAAGCCCGACCAGCACATTCAGAAGGAACAATGGAATTGTTAAATCACCACTTAGCGACAGTCATGTTTAATAGTCTCAAAGCATCTTTCCACAAGATACTTTTTAATTGTAAGAAGAAAAACGGGAATTCTTTGCACTGTTCTTGCAAATTTTTCTGTAAATCTCAAATCATGTCAAAATGAAAGGTTAAGAAAAACTTTTAATTTTATGGAAATGTTAACTTCCCTTAGATCTCGATAACATCGGAGAGGAAAGCTACTTCTGAGCACTGCTTTGCCTCACCTCACGTGACCGACGGCAGACAGGTGGCTCGCCTCCCCTGGCTGGCGGCGGTGGCACCTGGGCAGGGAGCCCGGGCCCGGCTCTGGGGCTGTGCGCAGGCGACATGAGATGGTTCCCACAGACCAAGCGCCTCACCTCCCACAGCCACACGCTGACCGGGACGGGTGCCTGTCTCGTGGTGCCACTTCCTGGCAATCGATACTCAAACTTGTGTGATTTGATCAACCGGCCAGAGAACTCTCTGTCTCTCTGGCTTACTTCGTTTTCTCCTCCTTATCTGGTCTTTCCACTCTCCTTATAAGACCATCTGAAACCAGGCCATGTGCATAACTTGCACGTGTGTAAACGCATCGTGCTCTGCGTATAAAACGATGACAGCTTCTAATGTTTACTGAGCATTTCTCATTTCACTGAATTCTTACAGTAACACTGGTAAGAGACTCCTTCATCTTTTTAACCTGGTAAAAGGTTTTGCCCGCAAACGTCAGAAACGCATCCGTTAATTAACACAGCTCCAACTGCAACAGGGGGGGATGACGGAAACCACGAGGCCTGATGCTTTTATTTTTGCGGGTAAATTTTCTTAAGCTGTTCTGACAGCTCCCCAAAGCCTCTCTTTAACCCCAGAGTTTATTAATATGGTCCTTGAGTTCCTTGCCTCAAAAAGCTTCAAGTACATTTAAAAAGTTTAAAGTACATTTAACTTTTACGTTATCAATAAATATTTTTGTCCTTGTTCTGCGATTGCTATTTCTCCTCCTCAGCAGGATGACTACTGATGCTTCCAACGAGGCTGCCTCGTCAGAGCGTGCTTGGTCCCGGGATCCGGCTTCCATCTACAATCAGAACAACTCACGGTGGTTTTTCATGCGGTTTTCTTAAAAGTTATGCAATTCAAATTCACTAGACAAAAATCAGAAACGAAAACGGAGCGACAAAATCGTAGCTCACTGCATTTCAAAACATGAGTGATGTCACGATTTCCTAGAGCCTCTGCCCCAGAGCAGAGCCCTCATCTCGGGTGCCAAGCATCCCAACGAAGGATGAAGGCAGGGAGCCCCACAGAGCACAATTCATTCTCAGAGCCAGGCAGGTATTGTAATACTTTCCTGTTATTGTATGAGTTTTCATCCCCTCTAAAAAGAACTCCTTGGTTATACACAAAAGCTAGTCAGCCTGTACACCAATTACACATTCTGCAGAAAAACAAAGCTCATAAACTCTCAAAGATAGAAAAGTTAGGAGGCAATGGCCTAAATGACACTGAATAAAAAATTTCCCCGTTGCCAGTTTTTTAAAAAAAATTTTCTTGATTACCTTTTAAAATTTGGTAGATTGAAAATATATTCCTCCATGGGGGGAAAAAAAAAATCACAATGTACTTACAAGTTTTTGTATTTCACGTAGAACTCCTCAACTTCTACCTCTTCTCCAGATTCCTTCTGCAACAGAGGAAAATTTCAGGCATGTACTTGAAACCATCTACTAGAATGTTCCACAGTAATGATTTACTCCCGCGTGGGCACAGACAGGCGTCGCGGAAGCAGCACAGGGCGCTCCTGGGAGGAAGAGCACGTGGCGAGCTGCCGGCCGGCCAGAGGGATGAGGGCGGACCTCGCGTGCTCCCCGACGGGCTCCGGCTCCTCAGACGTGCATGGCTTTAGCCCGTCCCTAACCACAGGCAGCTTCATTCATGACAGCCTGACCCCAAATGTGGCGTTCTGCCAAACCCACGGTGCTAAGGAGACGCCAAGTGTGCCGTTTTCTCAGGCAGCAGCCAATTAGCCACTGCTCTCCCGAATGCCATATGGATTAGTTTTGGCCGCCCCATGGCAACTTTACATGGTGGGTTTTGTAATGTTTTAAAATATTTCAAAGACATTTATTCCTCCATACAGTTAATAACGCTAAACAAGAAACCATATAAAACTACACCTTGTTCCGAGGCTGTAATTTCAGTGCATCACTATTCACAGTTTCAGTTTGACTCAATGGTACAATTAAAATCTCTCAGACAAGATGTCACATACACATAGCAGCCAAATAAAATTAACACTCCAAATACCACGCCGGGGTGAGGTTAAAGTCATCGTGACCCATCAGCCAAATCAAGGGTGCAGTGGCGAGCTTATCTCAAATATCTCCCCTCATCCTGCCTATTGAAACGTCTGCAGAAGATACTGCACATATAACAGCTTAAGCATCTCTTTCAATATTGTTTTTCCTCTTGGTTGTAGGCTGTTAAGCAAGTCGTAATATGTAATTTTCTTCTGGGACATTTGATCAGATAAATCAGGGATGTAAAAAATAAACACCACTTACAGATGTTTAGAGATTGCTTTTACACTCTTACAAGAGTACCTGCCCTCGAGGGTCACATTTGGCTGCCAAACTGCCTCAGAGGTGCCGCGAAGAAGATTAAGGCAAGTCAGAACACAGCAGAGGGCAAACAAAGGAGCAGAGACTTCTTACTGGGTGACAGACTGGCACCCGATCTGTTCAAAGAGACCAGGATCACCCTCAATCTCCAGTCTTGGAACGACTGTCCAAGACCGTGAACTTAAAACTTTTCTTCAAAACTCTCACACGTATCAGTTAAACCGAAATTTTAAGCAGTTTTTCCATCTGCCTAGAGATCACCAGTAAGAAGACAGGCTATTCAGGAGTGGGGTCGAAACCCATGAATATCTGATCCTGCCCTAATGGATCTATAAATGGTCATCACCCTAAAGCCGCTACTTAAATCAGTGTGTTCAGAAAACCATCTGTATCCCCGGATTTTCTTTTTTTTTAATTATTTTTTTATTGGAGTAGAGTTGATTTACAGTGTTGTGGCATGTCCCAGACCTTCAGGTGTCCAAAGTGAAAAGGAATGTTTGCTGGGTGCCCTCAAGAGCCAGGGACATAAACCTGCAATTACTGTATAGGTAAACGCTGGTCGATTCAAGTAACAATCCACCCCGAACTCACCTTACATTTTTCTAGCCCTTAACATTACCCCGTTCCACTCCCACATTTCAGCAACCATTTCAAGACACATTATCTTTGTACAGAACTGGAGATCACAGTAGAAAGGCAAAGATAAGACTGTGGTCAGCCAAGAAGAATGGGGAACCAGGGTGAGCCTAGATCTTGTGATGCTTCTCATAGCATATCATGAAATTCAAACCTCGAGTGGAATTCAAACGTCTGGTCTACTGTTTTTACTTTTTTGATGTTAACTATATTTCTTTCAGTTCTGAAAGAGTTTTTCAAAATTACTTATCTTTGAGGTAGTAAAAAGACACGCTTTATCCTTTCTATGTTCTGTTATCTCCTGATTTCCTTCTTCCGGATCTTTCCTCCTGTACTGTCCCCTTTCCATCTCGTTCTAAGTGGCCTCACTGTCTGTAACTTCTAAGTGGGCCTCAAAGCACACAGATCAACTCTTGAACAAAGAGGCAGTTTTCATTCTGCTCCAGAAAGTTCCGACTCTTAGCGCCATCAACTGTCTGTCCCTGACTCTCGGGAGCGCCCGTTTTCTCATCACCATCAGCTAGACCTCTGGGGGTGCGCTGCGGAGATCTCAACAAGAGGGTGTCAAGGCTGTCTGGGGGGAGGCGATCAGGTTCCGAGACCTCATTTAGTAGCACCTGGCGCTTGTGCAGAACTGTCCCAGGACCTAGTTCTCTTGGAGGTCCCAAATTAGAACCCTGTGCTTTGTTTAACGGACCACATATCCTGGATCATCTTCTTGCTCCCAGAGCTGTTAAGTAGTGAGCTGTACTAGAGAGGTTTTGCCCTTCATTTCATATAAGTATTATCACGCTGGCCTCTTCCGCTTTACTTAGAGCAAAACAATTAACAAAAGTGTGTGAATTCATAAGCTCTCAGGAGCATCATTTGAATTACGCACTAAGCGGCAGTCGGTTTGACCAGACTCTCTTGACGGTTGAAAACAGCCCCAGCCTCTACCTCCCACGCCCCAGTGTTCAGAAGCCTTTCCATAATGGGCATATCCAATGCATAACTGAGTCAAGGCACTATTTCTGTAGGTGCGCGCACACGCATGCGCACGCGCACACACACACGCACGCGCGCACCCCCCCCCCCCTCAAATTTATTTCTAGGACAGTTACCGTTAAATTTGAGAGTCCTCTAAAGTAATTTTATGTGCTCGGTAGACTAGTTTTGAGAAATGTATGTATCTTTTCATTCATTAGACTCCTAAAGCAGTCTGTCAAAATCCTTACTGCTCACATGAAATTGAAAGCTCCGAACACTGAGCCATACTTGTTCCACTGTTCACGTGAAACAGAAACCTTGACCAGGCACTAAATCTCCTATTCTGGTCACCTGGATTCTAAAACAGCCGTTCAGCGAATGATGATCCTGTTCGCCTGACAGAAGGAAGGACCTTTTTTCCCAAGCACCCTGTTACTGAATTGAGCAGTCACACTGGGGAGACAAAGCCAAACGGTAGTGTGAAAAGGCAGAAGTTTTGTTAAATAATGCACAAAAGAACGGAAAAGCGCCTTGATGAAGGTAACAGTAAAGCAAAAGTATGAATCCATTCCTACTTCTGGCCCAACCTGCTGTATATTCTACCAGAGATACCAAATCACAGTTCATTTAGAAAAAAATAGGACATAATAATACTGAATCCACTTTCAAAACTACTTTTGACCTTCTGGTACAAAAAGGATTTGAACTGCTTTCCCCCAAAGACAGACGGCTCAAAGCAGAAGGGGCTACACGATGACTAAATGTGGAAAAGAAGAAAATTAACCTTTATACAATCCAAAAGTCCACTCTTAAATCTACCTTGCAATTCAAATACAGGTACCACCTATGTCCCTCGCACTGGGTCTCACGCACATTAATTTGGATTTAGAACAACGTAAGTGCCTGAGCCATCCCTATATAATAACGCGAGGTGCGGAGTTAGGGAGGTCCTGCCGGATGAGTTCGGTGAGCTTGCACGACTCCACCGTAATGGCTGATGCTTCTCAGGCTACAGCGATGAGGTCAGCTGATTGCAAAACCCATTAACTGTCCCCACTATGTGTCAGCACCATGCTGGGGAGGCTCTAAGCCCTGAACCAGTTTCCATAGTGCTGCCAGGGGGAGACAAAGGCACCTTCTCACAGCCGTGTCTTCCATTATTCATGGTAATAGGAAACAGACCAGCAGGCATAGCTAGAATCCAGGGGAAAATCTCAAATTTCCTTTTGCTTCTATCTGCTACACTTTCCTCCAATATTACTAAAGCTGATAACTAAAGTAACCACTTGGAGAACAATTAGAAGTTTAAAAAGTTAGTGCCTACTAATGTTTACAACCTTCTAATGGTTTTTCGTGGCCCTTTATGAAATGCCACTAATCTACAAGCAATTCAATGGGCTCCATACCTCTTTCTTATTTTAAATCATACCTCAAGCATATCTCTCCTTCCAGAGGAAATTTCCCATTAATTTTCTCCATCCTAAAATTCACCTACTCAACAAATACTCTGCCCTCAAGTACAATTACAGTGATTTTTAATCTCCTGTGTTAAGATGAGGCTGGTCATCCGTAAATGGCAGCAACACCTACTCCTAAACCGTGGGTACCTGTCTTTAAAGGATTGGAAAGAAAAAAAACAAAAAATGCCCTACGGTGGGCAAAACAGAAAGAAAAAGTGATGCCCTACATCATGCGTAGTCTAAGCAGCTCTGAATAATAGAGCTAATTATAATTTGCAACCCCCAAACCTGCTGGGTATGCCTGCTGAAGCACCATCGGTTGAATGAAAATTATTATATCCCATCCAAACCACGTGCTATTTATTCAAACAAGCCACTTCAATTCGCTGAAGGGGATTATTCTTTAAAGTACATCAAGCATTCAAATTTTGCCATATATCTACAATTCACAAGTTAACAGTTCTAGAGTCATTAGAAGGACAAAAATGCAACCTTTCCAATTAGTTAAACAGTGCTCATTTCTGCTTGAACGGGTGGGAAATTTGGTTGAGATTTTACGTTCATCAGAGAGGAAATCCTCATGTTCAAAGAGTTACCAGATAGACACCCATACACTCCCACTCCCGGCACTCATTATGAACATATCTTGACATGTTGTTCTTGATCATTTTTGCTTGAACCAGAGTTTTATCTTCTGATAAAAATGTATACTTTGAACAACACAATCCAAAAGCAGAGAGTACTGGCGCAAAGGTAAAGAGAAGTTTACGGCTGGCGCAATACCACTTTCAAGGATCTCTACATAGTATCTGAATAGTGAACACTTCCTATTTGATGAACCCGGAAGCTCACTTTAAATCCCATAATTCCTCCATTCCTCACCTCTCTCCCTGGAGATTACACTTTGTATACACTTCACATCTTTTTTTAAAAGAGCTTATTTTACATGTCAAAACAATGAGGGTGTCTTCCACACACCTTGAAAGCAGTAAAAAGAAACAACTCTGCCTTTGGCAATGATTCAAGCTAGAAGACAGACACCTACGTCTAAAGGAGACCATTTTCTAGAGACACCAAACACGGTTTGCTGGAATATGTAAGTGCATCTGGATGCCTGTGTACTTCTTCAAACTAAAGTGTTTTCTCAAACTGGGCAAGAAGGGAAACGGGTGGGATGAAATGGGGAGTCTCGATCGGTAAAAGAAGACGCAGTGTTCCTGGAATTCGTTGTCACAGTGTATGTGCCCCTCAGTGACATGGGCACCGGGCTAGCGACAGGTACTGAGGGCTCACCTTTGCGGATCAACATGAATTCCGAATAATTTGGAAGGATAAGTCATATTATCTTCAAAAATTACACTGAAAATAGCTCTGTATTTCACTTCTGCACTAACAAAAGAATACGAATATTTCAGTTGCATATGAAAAGTAGGAGAAAACACCTACTTGCTAACATGATAAGGAGATCTTCCGGGGGGTGGGGGGCTGGGGTAGGGACCTTCCTAAGAGAGATGAGAGATGGATTCATGGTCATGAGTTTTCGTAAATAATGTTTATGAAAAAGGCAGCCTACAACTCTAGGAGTCCTAATACATATCTTTTGAGACGTTTGAGTTCTTGCCTGCTCTAAATGAGGTAATAAAGCACTGACTGTTTGCTACATTTTAATTTCATTTTAGGTTGAACATCCCAAAGATTGGTATTGGACTAAGAAATCAGACAGGATTAGAAACATCACCAGAAGTTTCATTTTTCAACAGTGAAAGTTTTAAAGGAAATTATAAAGCAAAAAATAATTTAAGAGTCACACACACACCACAGGTTTTGATAACTCCACATGGTGCTTACCTGTTTTTTTACTGAACGACTACTCATAATTTTTTCTACCACTGGACCGTCTGCATCAACAGATTCCTAAAACATAAAGTGGAATGAATGAATCCAAACAGAAAGTATTTCATTCTAAGCTGTAAAAGCGAGAAATCATTCCCTTTTTGCACCTCCTTCCATACCCTTTAAATTCATAACTTTTAAAGCACTGGGTACGATCACCAGTGGGGAATATGACTGAAGAGAACACAAAGCTCCCCTGCAGAAAGGCAAAAGGAAGGGCTGTGTTTATTACTTCATGATTATGTGGTTTAATTGCGTGGGCTAGCATGGGTCCCTAAAGCCAAGGAGCGTTCAGAAGTTCCAGCTGCCAAGAGAAAACGACCTCCGCGTGACACGGCAAAAACATAACTTTTCCTCGTCCGGACCCACGGGGTTAATATCCTCACCATTCTGTTATTGCAGAGGCAGCTTCCTATCTGTGGAGGCCACACAAAATGCTGTATCACAACAGAGCGCAAATTACCAAATAAAACACAAAACTGTATTTAATATATTTTTCAGTGGGTTACCAGTTTCTTAACTAAAGCACAGTAACGGTAAGAAGAGGGCTTTGGGGGGAGAAAAGAAAAAAGATCTTCACCATAATCAATCCTCCATTACTACCCGTATCTTATACAAACTCTTTTATCCATCACGTACGTGGCACAGGGAATAAAGACGGGCCCGCTGGGTACTACAAGGCAGTAATTTCATAAAGGGGCTCTTACGGTGCCCAGCAGCAGGAGACGAGCCTGAGTGGTTTATTAAAGTCCCAGAAGCTACAGCACTGAACTCTCGGAGGTAAATTCAGCCTCCTTGCATCCTAGCTCTGCCTCATCCTCAACAAAGGCCATTAATTCTCCAAAATTGTGTCAAATTACGCATCACAGGCTTGTACAGAAATAAATCTCAGTGAACGGGGCCTTTTTAAAAGACACTCCCCTAAACGACTAATTTCCCATAGCGTGTTCGCCAACGCCAGATGAATGTTCCCAGCTCAAAGTCCGACGCTTCTACTCAACTTCTCAGATTCCAGCTATAAAATTTCCAGCCCATCTTTTGAAATGCAGGCGAGAACCGCGCACGCCACCCACCTGCGGCTCCGACTGCGAGGTTGTGGAGGGGGAGTCTCTCCCAGCAGCGTCCGCGTCGTCGGCCTCCTCGTCGGAGATCTTGAACTCCAAGTCCTCGGTGTACCGCTTCCTCTTCACCTGCCTGCTGGACCGCCGCTTCTAAAACGAAAACCCGACAGACCGGGTCTAGAAAGCTGCTGCTCTCCCACTTCTCAGAGTGCCATGGTACATTTATAAAATAAGAATAATCGTAAAGAAAAGCCGGTGACTTTAACCCTGTAAATCACAGAAGGTATCACAGTGGCAGCAAACATAATGGAAATGGGGGAAATCTGCAGCCAGGCGCCTCGGACAGCCACGGCCCTGCCACACTCTTGGGTACGTGACCTTTAACTGGGAAATGGAAGTAACAACACATCTTCCTCCTCATTCAGCCAGTGAGTTGCTCAAACGTGAAGGCAATCCTGAAGCTGGGTGATGGATACGTAGGGGTTCATTATACTATTCTATTTTTGCATGCTTTAAAAATTTTCCCCACAAGAAGAAGTCAAAAAAAAGTGAAGGCATGAGAAGATAATCTGTGAATAATAAAGTTCTAGATAACTATTGTTACATTAGTATCCAAGGTTCCAAAACTACCGCAGAGAAATAGAAAGAAATAGAAATAGAAATAGAAATAGAAAGTTTATATTCTCATCTTGGTCCTAAAAGAAACAGTCTGAACATTTTTAAAGAGCTGAAGGACTGAACGGCAGAATTTATAATGAGTGACTATGAAAAGTAATTAAAAAATTTTTTTACTGCACTGATGAAAAAGTAGAGGACTTTTTTTTTTTTTTTTTTTTTTTTTTTTTTTTTGTGGTATACGGGCCTCTCACTGCTGTGGCCTCTCCCGTTGCGGAGCACAGGCTCCGGACGCGCAGGCCCAGCGGCCATGGCTCACGGGCCTAGTTGCTCCGCGGCATGTGGGATCTTCCCGGACCAGGGCACGAACCCGTGACCCCTGCATCGGCAGGCGGATTTTCAACCACTGCGCCACCAGGGAAGCCCAGTAGAGGACTTTTTAATACCTACTATTAATAGGATTATGGCCAAAATGGGCCTCTCCCACCCAGTGGTCAAAAGAGAATGCAGTACACCTTGGCAGGACAGTGTGGTCAAAACGTAAAACACGCCCACCCCCCTTCCCAGCAAGAGCACGTCTAGTAAACTACAGGATGCATCTAGGTAACATCTAGCAGATAAATGGTTACGTAAAAAGAAAAGCACGTCAAGTAACAATAGCTAGCTTATAATTCTAACATTACAAAAAAAACCTTGTGTATCTATTTGTATGTGTGGGTGATCAATATATAAGCTCCTCCAGAGAAACGTACTGTAAATCCTGTTTACTTCCCTACACTCAGTGAATATTTGCTAAAAAATGAATGTATACGGGTATGTCTTCAATAACAGAAAAAAATCTGAAAAGACACAACAAACTGTTAATAGCTATTAATTCTGGAGGGTGAAATGAATGGAGCAAAAAAAAAGGATTGTGTACTTTTTGTTCAAAACAATTCTAGATGGCTTGACCTTTCTGATATAGAAATGGTTTTGTCAGTTAATCTAAAAGAGAGAGAAATAACCTTCTCACTATTATGTGTACGTGATAACATCTCAGATAACTCTAAAATGACACGTGTACATTTTAAATCCCTGTCAATTACAACTCATGGGTGAGCTGGCAAAGCACATGGAAGAAATAAAAAGAATACTGAGAAAAGTAACACTGATACAAACCGTTCTCTAAGAATTAAGAGATAGACCCTTCTGAAGAGCCTTTCGAATTTTAAAGTTGGGACAGTCGGGCAGAGAGAGGCAAATTACCCTGCCGTGCAGGCGTCAGGAGGGACGGGCGTGCGACCTACGGGGCACCAGTCGGGACCAACAAGCCCCCGTGCCGTGTCTCAAAGACTGGGACCCACTCACTTTTACTGTATTCAATCTGTGCTCCCCCTGTTCTCAAAGGGGATGTGAGACAGCTCACATTACGACTGTGCATAACAGGACCATCAGACGGGTCATTCGAGGCTGTGAACTCAGCCCTACAGCCAGGGCTGCAGAGGCACATGTACCCCTCTGCCAGGAGGTATTTGGGCGGGGGGGGCATCTTATTAAGAGACTTCCTAGTGGTTCAGATGAGAGGGAGCGGTGATGTGGGTCAAAGGTCCCACCTCTGACCCCTCTCTCCTCTCCAGCCCCGCACAGAATAACCAGTTCCACGTGGAGGGGACACCCAGGCCCGCGGGGGTCCTGCCGCCGTCCATCCTGCCCCCACGTTACCAGGGGCAGTTTGACCTCGGGGGTCCAGGAGCTGAGTGCCCACGTTAGAAAGAGGCCAGGCTCTCACTGCGTGACCCTGGACGAGTTCCTTTAGGGACCTCAGTTTCCTGGTCTGTAGACTAGGGGTAATGATGGCAGCTGCCTCCTCACTATACTGTGAAGATCTCCTAAGAGAATTCGCTGAAAGCACTTAAAGGGACATGTCAATGCCAAATGCAATTAGTAGGATTACAGTCATCAGTATAGCTCCACCTTTCCAAGGGAAAACCAGAAAGCAAGGAGGCTCCACGTCAAACGGCTTCCCTCCTCTTTTCCCAAAGCTGATCTGGAATAGCTCCGCCTCTTCTGCTTACTTTAGCCTCGCCCACTTCTGGCTGTCAGTTTCTTTAAGATATAAAAGCCTATTATCAGGAACAACATTTTATTTTGGTGAAATTTAGTATAGCATCTGTATTTCTTTTGATGTATCAATTTAGCTAAATGGACATGGATGAATCTACAGTTTCATCTCTCTGTCATTACTGTAAGGAGAATGTGCTGCTAATGACACATCTGTGATGTTTTATCAGGTTTCCATGGTTGGGGACACACTGCCCTAGTATTCTTCCAGCACAAGTAACTAAACATCCTTGGACAGAAACTAAGACAAATCCACTTTACACTAAATCCCACTCTGATATTAAAGAAATGTTCCAGTACAATAAAACAGAGACTTCTGTTTATTTCTCTAATAGAAATGTACATATTGGTGAATATAATGTTTATAACAACGAAAGTCTCTCCTCATATCAACTTTGTGTTATAAATCTATGCAACAGTGACAGGATTAGTAATAGTGGATACAAGGTCACTTCATAAGAGTAAAGAAATCCCCAAATACAATTAGAACTCAACTTTCTGAAATTTTTAAATGCTATATGGCTTCTCTGTCTTCTAAATAATAATTGATCTTAAGTTCATTTATTTTGGATATCAAGGTTCCTTTTCCGATTTCCCAACATAAAATAAAATTATTTATCACATAATAGGCTTCTTTATGGTCTGTTAAACTATTGTTATTTGAAACATTTGGGGGAATCAAAATAAAATATAAGAACTGCATTTAAACCAATTGCATTTAAAGCTCAAAACTTTTGAATTAACACTACAATAACAGGTCAACTTGTTAAACTTGGATTGTTTTAGAAAAGCTTCATATAGTTAAAACAGGTATCCTGAAGAGCAAATTTAAATCTGTTACCACAATCTCACTGTTGTAGCACTTTGTGACACAAGTTTTGGTTTGTTAAAAGAAAAAAAAAATAAAAAAGACATGGCATTTACTGAAGTTTAAACAAACTGATCATAAAACTCAAGAACTTTAAGCCCTTCACGCGTGTGCTACAGGAAGAAACACAACAAACAAGCAGTCAGCGTCACTTCCTGTGTTGCTGTGATACAGAAGAGACACTGAGAAACATGGACCTGTGTGTTTACTGATATTAGCTGTCTGACCCGTGACAGTTCAGCACCAGCCAATTAGAAAGGACGCATGGATGTTCATTTGCATTGATTAGCATTTTTCTATAACTGAAATGCAGAAGGAAAAAAAAAACCACCACTAGTATTTCATCAAGTCCATTTGAGTCTGTGTTAATGCAAACAGACTTGTAAAAAACAGCAGTGTTTGTGAAAGAACAACAGAATTTTCTTGACTTGTGTGACAGTCTTCTTAATATTGTCCAAATACTACTGCACAAAGGTCTTGGTTTAAGCAAAAGCAATTCCGGGGGAAAAAAAAAAACAAACACCTGTGGGCATAAGAATTAAATTCAAAATCATTAAAAATACTTTAGTTTAAAACTCCCTAAACAATTTTTTAAACGATAGCTACTCACCTTCCCAATATCTTTTCACTGATATGGAAAGTTAGAGGAAATTACAAAATTAACTCAAACTGCCAGAGGTTAATCACTATGTTAGTTACAGAACCAAAGCAAACCAAAACACGTTCATTTACACACACACACACACACACACACACACACTCTCTCTCTCTCTCTCTCTCTCTCTCTCTCTCTCTCTCTCTCTCTCTCTCCCCCACCCCCACTTCTGTCTCTCTCTCTCCCCCCGCCCTTTCAGGTCCTCTAAGGCTAGGTCGTTCTGTGAAGTTATAAGATATCAGGGAGTTCTAGTTAAACAAACACACACACAAGCAAACAAAATCTATCTGAAATTCTTTAGCACAGAGCTGTATATTGCAAGTACTTTGTTTCTAACTTTTAAGCAAATCAGTAGGTACAGGGAGAAGTACTGAGAGTACACCAAACCATTAGAAAAGGTCAAACCCGCTTCCAGGGGCTGCTGGCTTTTCTAGCAGGATCCTCAGTTACTGCTCCTTGATAACTTAGATGTCATTCACAGAAGCCACATTCCCAGCCATCCCAGAGGACCAAGCTGGCATGCTTCCAGGGAACGTAACAAGGAAATAATGTTTAACGGTCACGTGTAGGGGTCCCTTACTTACTGTCCAATCAGCGAAGGCAGTGTGCTTTACGCACAAGAGCCCAAATTCCTGATGTTTATTTCAGGGCCAGTTCTTTTGACTGATTCCTATAAAAGTCTCCGGAAGTCAGGAGACTCTAACACTGGAAAATTGTGCAGTGCTGCCATCCAGAAAGTCACTAACCTGTTCATAGAAACTTTAGTATTACACAAATACATCTCGACTCTGACCGTCAGATGTCAGAAACCTGAAGATGAGCTACAGATTACACTGTGATGTTTTTGTTCTGCAAAATGTAAGAACTGACAAGGAACCAAACTTAGCAGAAAATTAGAAATGTGGGTGAAGCTTTAAATGAACCAACATATTAAGACTCTGTTAACACTAACATATATATAAACATCAAAAGATACACGTACAGAAATAAATGAAGAGTCTCAGTTTTATTTATCACAGAGTCAAAGATGGCAAAACCAAGAAGTCAGGAGTTTAATTCTGGGTTGGCCCCCCAGCTCTCATCACTATGGATATAATCTTCCACACGACAATAAAGCCATCTCTACAGCAGCTCTATAACAAAGACAGGGAGGTCCGGTGCACTCGATATCCAGCTAAAGTTACCCACGCTAAACAACCACAGCTCGGGATCAGAATAATGGTATTACCTGAACACCTGGGTCCTCGTCTTCTTCAGGAGGAGGAGATGATGGGGGTGTTTTGTCTAAGTCTGAATTCTCAGAACCTTCTGTTTTTCCCTTGTTGGCCTTTTTCTTCAAAGCACTTGCTTCTGAATCAGGTTTCTTATTACTAGAATTCAAAGTGGATCACTTAGTGTTCACTTTTTAACAAGGTTTTTCGTATGCCCCATGCCTTATATTTCCCATATCAATATCCCTAAAGTACCGATAACAATTGATAAATCAATGCACGTGGGCCATCGAGAGTTAAACAGTACTCTCAATTTAAGTTTTTACAGCAAAACCCCATATTAATGACCTTCAGCAAATATCTGACCTAATGAAAAAGAAACTGCACGCAAAAACTCCTAATACCACACAGAATACATTTGTTCATCCAGACAATGCACGATCCCTGCCAATAAACCAAGCCATAATGAAAAATTGGATTAAGAAGTCATTTCGCTATCAACTTTTTAAGGTACCGGAAGATGGTTTTTAAAACTCTCAAGGAAAACTAGAACATAATGATCATTTCTTCTGTGTCCCTTGCAGATAGTTTTAAATACTCCTGTGTAAGTCCTTTTCTTGACCAGTACTACTAGGTGTCCTCTTTTATAATATTCAGATACATTTTTATCCAATTTATAACCTTTTAAAACATAACAAGATATACAGCAATCCCTCTTCTACATAAATTTATTTAACGCTGTATTCTTAAGTAAAAATCAGCTTTATTTTGGCGCTAGACATTTTTTTTTTTTTTAGGTAGTCACGATAGCCTTTTTTTCAAAAGCTGGGTCCCCAAAATACAAAAATATAGCAAAGTGACCCCAACAATTCAAGTGCGTGTTCCATAGTATGTTTCCGTCAAATGTTAATAGGATTTGAACGTTACATAAGTCAAAAGACAACGACGAACTGTAAGAAAAATATTTTTTAAATTTAAGTTTACTATCACCTTTAGAACCTTTATCTGCCATTCTTTTAGAATGCACACTTGGTGCCGCCTTCCATACCAATTTCCAAAACCCAGCCCCAAGGATTTCTAATATTGATTATTATCATTTACTACCCAACATTTCAAATAATCCAACCTCAGTAATAATTACTTTTACTATTTCAAGAAAGCCTAAAATTCTAATAAATTTTGAAAACAAAAGATACATTTCGAAAAGCTTTGAAAAGTTTATTTAAGTTTGTAAATTCCTAGAAAAGTATGCTGTCAGAATGCATTAAACAGCATTTTTTTTCAATCCCAACAACTACAAAAGGAAAAGAGGCCAAGATACCAATATGCTTTTATTTAAGTAAAGCATGTCACGTAAAATGTTTCAGAAGTATTTAATACAATCACACACCTAAAAGGCATTTTTGTAATGAATAAATACAATGTCTGATAATCATAAACTAGTCATTTTCAAATACTCAGAGCTTGTTTCTATTTTGTTCTGTGAATATTTGAGCCTAGTCAATGGCCACATAAGGAAAAAACTTACGACAATTCAGATTATAGCAAGCAGCAGTTAGGTTGAAAGAGTTCTTTTTAATTTACCAAGGAAAAAAAGGAGTGTCCTAAAAACTTTAAGCCCCCAAAAGATCCACAGAAAGCATAATATTTTTTAAATTAAAAAAAAAAAAATCCATACAACAGTTCCTCATCCAACTGTCCTAGTGTTTATGCTACACATGGACAGAAGTCTCCCCTACTATGAGGCTCCATTTCCAGCATTTATTTCCGCTCTAACTGCCACAAATTATACAATACTACAGCTGAACGCTGGGCCCCTTTCCTTTCATCTGCACGCCAAGAGCAATCAGATTACCCTGGTAACCAGCGGTCACATGACCAGCACCTGCTCTTTTGGCTGGATGCCACTGACTAAAGCCATCTGCTTCCCTCAATCAGCTTTCAAACATTCTCAACACCTGCGCTGCAGTGTTTTGTGGTTTCTTTTATCAAATCAGTGCAAAACTGCTTCCAAAACTTTACATATTTCTCAAATTTGTTTAAATCAGAGGTAGGCCTGTCACGGAGTTGAACCGCTGCCAGGTGAAGGAAGCTGGCAGCAGGTCCTTCCCCAGTGCCCTCTCCACACCACAGTGAAGGACACCATTGGATTTAGTGGGGGTTCCTGCACCAGGGGTAAACTGTCCTACAGGAGAAAAAGGCTTACTGCCTCGGAGCCCGCCAGAGCCCCAGGTCTGAGGAGACATCAATCTGCTGGAGGGGGGAGAGGTGCTAATGATGTTCCATCTGCTTTCCCGAGGATGCTCTCTGTGGAACCTCCAAGAACATGCAAAGTCGGACAGGACCCCTCCAAATGCTCGGACAAAATGCCTGTAGCCAAGGGAGGCAGCCACCCCAGCTCTGATGGCCGGAGGATTTCTAAACCCAGCGGGCCTTGAGCTATTCACGCTGCTCCGAGATATCTAAGCATTTCCTCGCTAACATCTTCTCATGACGTCACCGTGCAAATCAAAAACACACCAAGCAGTCCAAAAAGCTACAAAGTCTTCAATGTTCACCCCAAGACACTGCAATCAAAGCCAAGATAAAGTTATTTACATCAGAATGCCTTTGCCACTATTTTGCAATAAGCTCATTTGGATTTTTCAACTGTTATATTAAAACTGCTTTGCCCCCAAAGAGCTAAAGTCAGAATTTTTTTTTTTTTTTTTTTTAAGCCAACGAGGAGCACTGATTTCAGACAGCCCTCAGTTCCAGTTCCAACTCCGTCACTTATAACCTGTCTGTCTGTGACTCTGGATACGTCATTTCGTTTCCCCGAGTCTCAGTTTTCTCATCCATAAAATGAGGTTAGTAATTACACTTTGCTCCAAGACTGGACCTTTCCGAGCACCTGGCACACTCGACTGGGAGTTGTTCTCTGACTGCGGCTCAGACCCACGGGGGGAATCAACTGCGCAGACTTAGGGACGGGGCCCTCTGCGCCGTGACCACGTCACCTAGGCCACGTTAAGAGAAGGAACATCCGTTGTCAACAGTCTCAACACCAGCCCAGAGGCCACTCGCCTCTATGCCCCTGGCCCCTGCTTCAGTTCAGATGCGTATCATGTCCCACCCGACCGTCACAACGGCCTCCCCGCCTCGTCTCCGTCACCAGCCAGAGGCAGGGCCACCCGCCATCAGACTGCTGGCCAAAGGACACGTATCCCACGGCCACAGCCGCGACCCAAATCTGTAAGGTTCAAGGCTGTTCTTTCGTAATGTCAGAGCCAAAACACGGCCGTACACACATTCCTCTCCCCAGCTATAATCTGGGAAGCCTGAACGCACGAAGAGGGCAGCTCTTCCGGTTGGGGAGAAGGAAGCGGTACTTATTCACAAGGACCACCCCTCAACCCGACACTACAAGGTCCGGGACGAGGCCACGGGCTGCTTGGCGCGAATCCAGAACCTCAAGGCATCGCCAACAGCTGCAGGGCTGGCCGCGGCCCGCCGCCCCGCCAGCGAGGACGGCCAGAAGAGCCAGCTGTGCGGGGTCCAGCCCTGACTGGCCTTGGCCCGGAGAAGCCCCGGCTGCCTCCACGCCTCCCCTGGACCGGCCCTGCCCGCCGCGTTCCCAAGCTCTGTGGCTCAGTCCTGCCGCCCGATCGTGCCCTGCGAACCCAGCTCCAGGCACCAGCAAAGCGGCCGGCTCACACGCAGACCCGACCGAATCATGCCGCCCAAAGCCCCAGCCCCAGGCGCGCTGACGTCTGAGATGCTCAGTGCGCGGTTTTTGTCATCGGCAACATGAACTGCATTTTTTTTCTACTTTCCCCGCACCCCAAACTCTCCACCCGCCACCCTGCAGATACACAGGACCGCTCCCAGAAGTGTACGCACACCTCTCCTCCCTCCACGGCCCCTCGCACGCTCGTCTGCGAGGCTCTCGGCTGGGCGTCACTCAGTCAGAGGACCGTTCTCTGGCCACCAGAGTCTCGATTAGTAAGATCTCACCCTCTCTACATGCCACGTGATGTACCCCACACAAGAGAGGTTTAAAACACACAGTACTGGGCGGTAACATTACTGCAATGCAGTAAAACCAAAGCACCGGGGGTGTGTGTGTATATATGTCTTCCTCCAACTGTCCTGTTAGCTCAAGAAGGAAGTGTGTCTTATTTATCTCTGTTTTCCTTGTACCTGGTCAGGTGGGCTACTTATAAACTCTAGCTGACCGATTAAACAGTACCAGTAACCGTGAAGTCAACAAACGCACACACAGCCCTATGTGCAGCTAAAGCGCTCTTCTCGTTAACTCGTTGACGAAAACCCCACGTAGATTCTATCTTTATGAAGCTCAGTCAAACGGGGCTAAACTACTACCAAAGTAGAGTGAAACTTAGCAAGTCTCCAAACCCCGTACATCTGTACACCTCCCCTCCGGGCTCACAGAGTTCTTTCATTTCCTGACCCTTATCGCCCACCATGACTGGTGAGGCCAAGACGCAGGGCCACCCCCTCGTGAAGCCAGGCGGGCCCTTGTACTCTTGGAAAGGGTTATATCTTTCTGGGGACGCTGCCGGCAGTTTGTAGGGCCACTGTCCCTCCGCCAGCTTTACTTACATGCCACATTTCACCATGAGAGGGAGGTCCCGGTGGCAGGCAGCAGGACATTCTCAGGGTCCATGGCTAAGTGACACTTAGGTCGCCCTGCCAGACCGAGCTCTAAAGTTCTGTGGTTGCCTCCCCCAAGCCCATGTGATCAACACCTACACCACCCTGATGAGAACTCCAAGAAACAAGTGCTGGGTTCAGAGAGGAGGGATCTGCATGGAGGAAAGCATCCCTCTGGAAGGACATATTCAGTGTACGGCTGTTAAGAGTCCACAACGGTGGGCCCAGTGACAGTACCTGAAGTGGGGCTGGACACAGCGATCCAAGCTAAGATAGAGCATGTAAATAATGAAGGCTTTCTGGTGAGGAACGAGTACAGGTCTTTTAAACATGACTTTATGCAAAGGGCCAGAACTTACTGGAAAGCCAGCTAGCTGCCCTGATTTCTTACAGAGTGCAGTGAAACATGGATAAGCACCAGCCTATGGATCTAAGTCCTCAAAGGAAAGACAGTTTGAAGAGGGACCGTATCGCGGAACCAAACGTAACGAGAGGAACAGAGTCAGCGGGTGAAGCCGTCTGGACAGTGGCGGGGTTGGGCGGAGCGGGGGACCGAGGATTCTCCGCCACGCAGGCCCTCGAGACAGGACACGCCAGGGATGAGCCGCCTCCCATTTGGGGAAAGTCAACCCGGAGGCTCGCGAAGATCGAACAGGGCCGCTTTCAGGAAATCAAGCCGAAGGGCCACACTAACCATCTTTTAGGAGAGCAGAGAGTACTGAAACACATCCTTATATTGTACATACATAAAGCCCTTTCAATAAAAAACTGAATGTCACGGATGAGAAGTGAGTGACGTTTTGCGGCACAGGAAGTGCATGGCTTGTCGTGATTCAGAAAGATCATGTATGATAAAATACATGAGCCGCTAGGGTCGAGGTCTCAAGGCTGGTGGGAGAAAAGCGTCTGGCCTCTCCACTTCAGACTTTCCTCTAAGTTTGTAAACAATGAAAAAAGAAAATTAAAAGATAAAGAGGCAAACGAAAAAAGCGACAAGATAAAGTACTAAAAGTTTAAAACGATCAATGAAGGCAATATAAAATGTGATACATCATGAAGTAAAATAACCCAACGAAATAAAATTAAAATGTTAAAGTCCTAAGACTAAAATTTCATTTAACAGCTTAACTGGGATGTGATAAAATGCAGGTGACAGAATAAACTAATGAAATAAGAGTCAAGACGAATTCTGCACGACAGACAAGAAACGCAGAAGTCTACACCTTCACACACGAAGGCCCCTGGAGCTCCCTAGGCCAAGGGCCAGCAGCGGTCAGCAGACGGTCCAAACGCTTGAGACTCCCTACAAGGCAACGCGGGGCAGAGAGCATCTGGGCAGGATCGGGGGACAGGAGCCCCCACCTGCCCAGGCAGTCAGCCCTCGGGTGCTGAGCCGGCCCCCGACTCCTAAATGCCACCCACAAATTCTTCACCCTACGCTTCTGCTTCAGACAGAGAAAGGAGGAGAGCTGAGAAGTGGAAGAGAGAGGGGGTTAGGGGAGGGGGTTCTATTTTACTTCGGAACAACAAATTGCAAAGACAAATTATCAATAGAATTTTTAAGTTCTCTGCCTCGAAAAAATAATTTAAATTGTTACCTTAAGTAACTCTTAACACGATCAAGTACTCTTGAAGTACATTAATTGTGCTAAATTTCTAGGAAGGGAATAGCAAAGAAAGTTAGGAAAGATACAGAAACCCAACTTGCTTTCATTTAAAATGTGTATTTCAAACTCAACAGGCCTCGCCTTCACATCTTACAATCAAACCGTGCAAGGATAAGGAAACGGGGTCAAAGGGGTTACACGCTCAACCCAGGAAGCAGCCGTCCCAGGACTGGGCCAGAACCTGCCCGGCTCCAGAGTCCCTGTCTCCGTCCAGGGGCCGGCCTGAAGGTCTCACCTCCTCGTGGAGACATACTAGGGGTCCAGCACTGGCCTGGCCTTTTGGGGGACCCTCCAGGCCTTGGAAACCCTCCCTGGTGAACGTCTCTGTTACTCCGGCTCATCCCTGGGTCGCCTTCCAATAACATCAGAACCCTGTCCTGAGGAAAGCTCCAGTTGACCATTTTATAAAGAAGAATGTTTTTAAAAAATGAAAGAGAAAGTACAGTAGAAAGTTCTCCTGAAAGAGCTAAACCCATTTTTAACGTTGAATATATTGCAGATGGAAAAAAAAAAAAAAATCACAAAGTCACAAATTATCACGGAAAATCTAAAGGTTATTGAGTTTTATGGACTGAATCAAGATCCACCAGAAGTAAGATGGAAGCAAGTCCGGTGAGCTGATGTGTGATCTGATCCCAGAAGCTCAACAAACATCAACATTAGCCCCCCAGCTCTGAAGCACCGCCTGGCACTGCAACATGGAAGAAAGGATCAGGCAAACCAGACATCACACGACCTGGGCAGAAAGCACGCCTTCCAGTGCCCTTTTACTATGGGACATTCTTCCAAGGGCCAAACAGCAGGGCCAATACTTGGCTGTCTGTGCCAAGTCCTAAGATGCAAGTCTTACTCACGCCCAGCGTCCCCACGACCCAGGACGGGGACAGGCAGCCAGAACCCCGCTTCCTGGATTCGTACGTATCTTCTCTGATCCACCAAGGTGGCTATGACCACCGGTGAGACATGCAGCCCACCCTCGGTTTAATCGGGTGAGGTATGAGGGACACAGGTGGAGAATCAGGCAGGGCAAATGGCAAGGCCTACGAGGAGGAAAACCTCACCACCTACCCCAACAGAAGGAGCACGAAGTTATATTATTCCTCCAGCAATCGGGCTACACATAAAATTAGTAATCCAATGGAAGTTCAAGGGTGTCGCCTTTCTAAAATTGAGAGAGAGAGAGAGAGAACAGTGTCTTTTTTCTTTTTTTCGCCACAGCACTCGGCTTGTGGGATCTTAGCTCCCCGACTCGGGCTGGAACCCGCGCCCCCTGCAGCGGAAGCGCGGTGTCTTAACCGCTGGACTGCCAGCGAAGTCCCACAGTGTCTTTTTTCCTTAATTCGAACTCTCCAGCCCCCTGTTTAACGTTTTAGAGCTCAGTCACACGGACTTCCATGGAAAAGGGGCCTCTCACGTGACTGATGCTCTCACAGGGGCTTTGCATCCAACACCCCACGGGGGGCTCTGTCTGGGCAGAAGACACTAGCAAAAAGATCTTTATGCACCACGTGACAAGTTTTGCATCTGCCCAGAACCTCATACTTTTCAAAAGCATATTCATATCCAGACACCTTTAATGGTAATTTTAAAAAATCGGCCTGTGACGACTCCCGCTCTTTACCTTCCAACTCTGACATCGCCAACACATCTCCTTACGGCAACACATGCGACACCCTAAAATTCCGCTGAAGAAAGACTTCAAAGGAAGGCGTCTCCAGAAAAACGCCCCTCTAACAGCCTCCTGCTGCCCAGGGCCGCCTCACCTCTCACCTGTCCTCTGAGGGGTGCAGTGGTACCTACCTCACCTCTCCCACACAACCGCAAGGCCAGCAGGCCACCGCGCTGAGGTCCACTGCAGCTCACCGGACGGGCAGGAACAAATTCCCAGCAGGCCCACTGTGGCCCATTCCCGCATCCGGCCCGGCACAGAGCATGAGTCGGCAGAACTTGCCGTTGAGGCTCAGTGATATTGGGCATCCGCCCCCTGCAGCGAGTGTAAAGGGAATCGCGGGCTATCAGAGACGGCAGAGTCTGAACTAAAAGCGGCCGACAGCTTCCTGATTTAAGACAAATCAGATAGAGGAAGGGTCACAAGGTGGCCTGTCACTGGCCTCTCGCATGTACAAGGAAGTCTCCGAGATGGTTATCCTTCCTTTCTGGAAGGAGAGGAATCCCCGCGGGGATTAAGAAGACCTCACGGCCCGGCGCCTTGGTCAAAGAGAAGGCGATCTTCGGAAGGGGAGGGGGGCGCCTGGAGCTTGGACGTAACGGCCAGGAGCGGACAGGGCAGGCCAGTGGGCAGACACGTGACGCTCGTGGACGCTTCCTCCTTGTTCCCCGCCGACACCTAAGGTCTCCAAAGTCCTTTGTAACCACGTGCCAGAGAAACCTACACTCTCTTCTGCTGGTACAGCATCCAAAATACCTAATTCAGTCTGTTCAACTATCCAGTGTCTTGGGTCAAAGCTAAGTCACGGCATGTGAATAAAAGAAAGAAGAGGAAAACAGAAGAAGAAAAGCTGCCGGTTTAATTTACTTTATTACCTGATGGGGAGATATCCGACTATCTAGGTTTTCTGTACTTATTAGCAAAACAAGTTTAACGGTTTGCTTTTGTGTCCGAGAAATTTTACATGTATAAGAGCACATTAGAAAATATGTATGAGTTACTCAAAATACACCACTACTGGGCTTGCTGGCTGAATGAACATATTTCTCAGGTACATGCCGCTACTCTTTTAGATCACAATTGAGAAAACAATACCTGAAAAGTTAACTAAGTTCCTCAGAAGAAAGTAGCAACACGAATATTAATGACAGTGTGGGATGCAAAAAATACACTTGACGTGTTTTGGGTACTTTATATGTCTTTTGAAGTAAGAGTGGTATGTTTATTTTTCACAGTTTAAAAAAATGTATCTTCACTCTTAATTGAGAAGTAGCATTTTACCTTCCTACTAACTTTAATACTGGGGGGTGGAGAGGGGGGCAAGGACCAGATGAGTTCCTAGAAACTGCATTAGAAGCGAATCTCCATGGCTTCATTTAAATGAAGCTTCAGTAGTCAAGTCACAACCTTTGGCTAAGTTCCCTTCTTTATGTACATTCAAAGAATCTTTATATAGCTAAATGGACCACTAAATCCTCCAAGAGTCATTCAAAGGAAGCACTTCCTCCGAATTCTCTGTCATTTCACAAGGCCCAAGCACACACAACAGAAAACGCATTGAAGAGAGGACCTCAAATCCTCGTATTTCAGCTCCGTGAATCCTTCCATATGCAAAATGGCATCCTCTCCGGGCCACAACTGTCTTAGCCTTTATTTTCAATATTAACCGTCAATATTTAGAAGCTATAAAGACACCTGGGGAAAGCACTAGACAGGTAGAAAAATATATATTTAATCTAAAATGGGAAGAGGGGAAAAAAGATATGGTCCTAATTAGAAAAGAGTCACGCGGTCCATTTTTTTCACCAAGATTTTAAATGTCTCTTTTTGGGGACTTCCCTGGTGGTGCAGTGGTTAAGAATCCACCTGCCAGTGCAGGCGACACAGGTTCGAGCCCTGGTCCAGGAAGATCCCACATGTCACGGAGCAGCTAAACCCGTGCATCACAACTACTGAGCCTGCGCTCTAGAGCCTGCGAGCCACAACTACTGAGCCCACGTGCCACAACTACTGAGCCTGCACTCTAGAGCCCATGTGCCACAGCTACTGAAGCCCACGAGCCACAACTACCGAGTCCATGCACCGCAACTACTGAAGCCCGTGCGGCGAGAGCCCGTGCTCCGCAACAAGAGAAGCCACCGCAACGAGAAGCCCACGCACCGCCACGAAAGGTAGCCCCCGCTCGCCGCAACTAGAGAAAGCCCGCGCGCACCAACGAAGAGCCAACGCAGCCAAAAATAAACGAACAAATAAATGTATGTCTCTTTCTGAAATGCTGACACCTTTTCCTATTTCACTACCGTTCTACAGAACGGCTTCCGGGCAGATCCTTTTAGGTTCTCCTGCACAGGCGAGACAGACCCAATTACATCTTGGTTGCCAAAGGGGACAGTTTGCTGGGAGTGGCCAGAAATTCAAGCCTCAGTGGCTTTCGGGGATGACAGGTAGTGAGCAGGACACCGTGAAGGCACACAAAGAAAATCAGCCCCACCAATGACAGCCCCCCTTCTCAGGTCATTTATGACTGTGAGTGTGTGAATGCCGCAAAACCAGCTCTCTGCAGCGTGGACGTAACGCAGACGCCCAGCGGGTCACTGCCGTCACCAGCCGCTCAAAGGGCAGAACGTTTGTTGGGAGAATCGCAACAGCGATAAGGCATAGAGGACCAAACAAGAAAGATGTGAGTAGTTCTACAGTAAATATTTCCTTCCATTTCTGTTTATCCCCTCTGCTTCTGCCTTCTGTAGGAGAATTATTTTCTGTATAAACAAATTCATCAAGTTAACTTATTCAAGGATGGAAATAACTGGTGTCACATAACGTTTTGCAAAACAAAATTGCCGCTGCGGTATTCCAGCGCCTAAAGCAACCTGCTCTGGCAGTTCAGCCCCAGCACTGACATAACCCAAACCTCCTATTACCTTCATCACTGCATATTCAATTTACATAATTATTCTGCTATGCTATTCAAAATTTACATGTAGCTGTGTGCAGCCCACTTATCCTTGCTTCAGGGACGCTTTTTCCTTCCTAGACTTAGAGGAACAACGAGACCACAACTTGGGATACTCCATTCCCCTGACCACCTGAAACACTGTAGCTCAACACAGTAATGGGTTGGCTGGTGAATTCAATGACAATCTCTATTCAGTTACCATCTTCTTGGACTGCCATCCCCATCTGAACATCAACAACAGGAAAACCTCTCAGGCATTGTCCTCACCACACTTCATCCTAAATCAGCAAGTGGCCCTCCAAGGTCAAGTTGCCAGGGCCAGCAGAGGCGCCGCAAATGCTCTCGGTGGCCCTCCTGGACGCACCCCCTTCCCACTTGCACTTCTCCAAGCTCTCAAGAAGGGTTCCCCTCAATTACTTTCACACCACTCGGGGAAAAACGACCGTCACCTACAGCAGCCATCAACTGAGACTACGCGTCAAAAGCGAGAAAAAAAAGTACTAGACTTCCTCCTTAGGAGAAGATAATCACGCGCCTTCCTCCTGCCCAAAGCGGGCGACTCCACGCAAAGCCATCACTCACACTCAGCCACGTGAGCTGCTCACCCTGCACAGAGACTCACACCTCAGGCTGGGTGGCTGAGGGCACAGATGGGCCCGCACTGACGGGTCTCCTGCCGGGTAAAGGCAGAGTCTGTACCTGCACCAAGGGGGCGGGGGGCCCCGGAACGACTGGATTCGATGCCCCAAGTTCCTAACGCCCGTTTAGGGTCGTTAGGGAAATTTCAGTAAGTTTCATCGTTAAACAGGGCGATTTAATATCTGCCCCAACATATCCTACAGGATGTAAGGGTGTGCTAAAGTACCTTTTTAAAGATAGGGTCAGGGCTTCCCTTGTGGCGCAGTGACTGGGAATCCGCCTGCCAACGCGGGGGACACGGGTCCGAGCCCCGGTCCAGAAAGATCCCACATGCCGCAGAGCAACTAAGCCCGTGAGCCACAACTACTGAGCCTGTGCTCCAGAGCCCATGAGCCACAACTGCTGGAGCCCGCGTGCCTAGAGCCCGTGCTCTGCAACAAGAGAAGCCACCGCAGTGAGAAGCCCGCGCACCGCAACGAAGAGTAGCCCCCGCTCGCCGCAACTAGAGAAAGCCCGCGCACAGCAACGAAGACTCAACGCCTCCAAAAATAAAAAAAGAAATTTATAAAAAAAGAAAAGAAAAAAGTAAAGATAGGGTCAGTCTGAGGTAGACTGAGAGCTTGGAAGAATATATTTGGAAATTTATGACAAGTATCCGAGATACAGTGGGGTTTTTTAAATCAATTTTAACATTTGGTAATAAATTCAAAAAATTAAGATAAAAACTTAAGACAGATGTATTTTGAGGCTACAGTTAGTTTGGGTGATATATGTTCTGAGTTCCAGAAAACTTCTTTAGAACACACACTCTTACATTTGTAAGTTTTTTTAAAAAAAATACATTCTTTTAAGATTTTGCTTTGATTTCTTTCTCCTTAGGAGAAATAAAGCACATGCTTCCTCCTACCAAAAGCATAATATTCAGACTTAAGCAACTATGTATTTTTTAAAACCCCCTCATAAATCAGACTGGAGGTCTAACTGTCCTCTGGGCTCACATCCCCAAGACTTAACACAGTACCTACAAACAGTAAGTCCTTAATAAAATATTGCTTAAGTAAATGCAAGTAGAATTTAAAATAAATTCTGAGGTTAGAGGAGTGTTCATAAGGAGAAAAACATAATTGCTTTCAATCAAGAAACCACATACTGAGGCATCAAAGAACACTATAAGGAAATGCGAATATTAGGTTACCTATAAGACTGAGTTATTGAATATACGGTGCTCCCTCAGTATCTGCAAGGAAATGGTTCTAGGACCCCAGCGGACACCCTAATCTGCAGATGCTCCAGTCCTTTATGGAGGGCCAACTGTAATTCCGTTATTTGGGTACCAGAAAAAGTACTGGTGACAAAAGTTTTTTTAATGACTATGATTCAAACTTTCAAAACACTACAGAATAACGTATCGGGTTGTTCAGCCATTTTTAGCAGGAAGCTGAAAATCCCAGTTTGTTCTCTCACTTTGCGGCATCTTTCTAGTTACAGAAACCACCCTTCCTAGTGTACCTGCTCCCGACACGCAAGAAAGCTCACAAGCCCAGGGCTTCCAGGCCAGCGAGCCCGCAAGGCCCGCGTGGCGCGTGTCAATGTCGGGGTGGAGCACCACGCGCCCTGCACAAGCGGGCATCCGCACGTGGCGGGAAGAGGTGGCGCGTGTGATCTCCCGCGTCCGCCAGCAGGTTCAGAGTAACCAAGTCTGACCATACTTCCATCTGGAAACTATATTTTCTAACATGAGCCACATTCTGAAAAACAGATTCAGATGTTTGGAACTGGTTCAGAACAGTTGTAAGAAATGTTCGGTACAAATGAAAAAAATTAGTCTTCAATGTCTTCTCCTCTCAGCTTTTCTTACTGAATAAATATGCCTCCTGGGGGGTCAGGGAGTTGGTGGGGAAGGACCGGAGGGGAAGCATGATGTGGAGGCGGCTATCTCCTAGGACCTAAAACGCATGCTATTCTCCAGTGCACATCTAAACGGGTAACTGCTCTTTGATTTCTCCCGCGTTGCCCACTAGGATTTCAACGCTGCCCCTGCAAGGCTTACTCCGCCTGCCAAGTGGAGAGAATTCATTCTCCTGTTTCAACTTCTGGGAAGCAGGACTGAAAAGCCTAGTGAAATACAGTGACTCGCCTGGCTTCTATAACCTTCCTTACCCAGTTTGGCACTGTCGCCGGAAAGGAGGTTGGTGGTCTAAGCTCACAAATGATTATGCTGGTAACTTGGTTCTATCTGTTAAATGACAGACTTCCACAAAAATACAAGAAAGTGACTTTAAAATAATAAACAATTTTTAGCCGGTAACATTTCTAAAGAATCTACCAACCAAATCAACAGTTCATAATAACTGAGTCCTAAATCTTAGGACTGCATAAACACCTTAACCTTCCAGTTGGGGGAGGAGAAAGAGCAGCTCAGCAATGAGGGCAAAGGTCAGAGGGTCCCACACCCACCCCGCGTCCCCACCCCCACTCCACAGGCTGTAACTGTTGTGCTTGTGTCTCTACTGTGTTTGGTGGTGGTGGTTTCTGCCCACAGCCTACCTTGACTTTTTGCTGGATTTGGGTTTTGGCGTGGCAGTTTTTGCTTTCTTTTCCTTTGGCTCTTTGGGAATCTTAGGGGCTTTCGGGGTCTTGGGTTCCTTGGGCTCTTTTTTCTCCTTGGGTTCTTTCGGTTCCTTGGGATCTTTCTTTGCCTTCGGCCTTTTCTTTTTCTTTTTCTCTTCTTGGGACCCGTCTAGGGAGTTCCTGTTTAGTTCTTGGCTATCAACCCCACCAGGGAAGTCATCTTTACCAAAACTTTTACTGGGATCCTCTGCGACAATGTGGTTGTTTTTCTTTTTCTTCTTCTTTTGCTGCGGCTGCTGTTCTACTGACAGCAGGTAATCATCACTGTTCACTAGCTGAGCGTTCGGTCCACTAACCTGAGTCATATCCGGCACTGGTTTCTCTAGAAAGGGCTCCGATGGAGAATGCTAAGAGACACAAATAGGAATTGAAGTTAGTTTATCATTCTTCGCAGTGAAGAAAGGAACTGAAAGCTAAGTGGCTGATGCTTCTGAAACTTACACTACACTCAAGGTAGCAAACTTAACCAACTATGCGTTTGTGAAACCTATCATTTTCTCTCATCCAGAAAAAAAATAGGTTTCTTCAACAGGAAAGCTTTTAAATAAATAAAGAGGGCAATTCAGTAATACAGTAAAAACTTCTGTTCAGGTGGAAGAAAATTTCTCATTCAGCTGAAGACACTTTCCATGTTCTTAGCACCTATGGAGGAAATGGTGAAGGACAAAACAGCAGCAAAAGCTGAAGGACAAAACAGTAGCAAAAGCTAAGACACAAAGATGGAATTCAAGTGGCATTTTCCCCATGCAGGAACTCCAATTAAAGATACATAATCAAGTCACTTTTAAAAAGAACACTTCTACTGAGCACTGTAAGAATCAGATACCATGAAAGTTTGAAATCCAAGTGTAAACACATAAATCTTACACAGTACAGGTCATTTCTGATTTAAATGACATTCAAATGTCAAATTAAAAGCACATATACAAGCTTAATGACTTTGGGTTGGTTAGAGTTCTCATACTGATAGAAAATGCAGATAATGTTTTTCTTAAGTTATTAAAGCTTTACATTCCCAAATCTCACTGAGAGAGAGAGAGAGAGAGAGGCAGAGAGAGAGGGAGAGAGAGAGAGGGAGAGAGAGAGAGGAAGCGCCCTCACAGTCAATTTGACGTGCCTTGCAGGAGATTTTCAGCAAGCATGAAGACCACACCCAGAAATGGTCTTAAATATGGTGGAGAATACCAACGCCTGGGACGGGGTGCTGAGTGGTCATGATACAAAGCAGGGCAGGGGTAGGGGACCATCTGTCTCCACTGTAAACTATGACATCTATGAGCCTTTACATTTCAACGCAATACTTGAAAATGTTATATCTGCAAATGTCACTCATTTTCTGCCTTTTTCATATGCTTCTCCAGACACTAAATAGGAACTGTAATACAAACAGCAACAGCAATCACAGCCACAGGCGTGTACTAAACAGTCTTACCGTGTGCTGGGCATGTGCTAAGTAAGCACTTTACGCCCGGACGCCATTCCATCCCTCCCCATGCCAGCCCGGAGAGCTCCACGGAGACACAGACTTGCTAAGATGAAGAACGCATCCAAGGAGTTACGGATGCAAGTGACAGGACTGAGACCTGCGCCCCTCACACATGACCCCCCAAAAGAGGAGCCACGGGAAAGCCCAGGTCCAGGTCTGCCGAGGCGCCCCGGAGTTGCTACTCACCACCCACAAAGGGCTACAAGTCAGATTCCAATACAGCTTACGTCTACTGAGCATCTACCTCATGTTATACACTAAGCGAGTGCTTTCAGGAGTCTGTGCACCTGAACCTCACACCAAAATGTGACACTTTACCCCCATTTTTCAGAAAAGAAGTGAAATTTGAGGAGGCCATGTGGCTACCCAAGGCCACACCGTGGGGGACAGAGTTGACATCTGAATCTAGGTTTCCTAAACCCAGTGCTCTTCTGACTCTGTCCGGCTCCTAAAACCTCACACACGGGCATCCTCCTAGGAAAGGTGCTGCAGGCTTCACTTTATTTCCAAAGTGCTCAGTGACCCAAAGAAACATTTAAAAAAAGAAATCACTGCCAGAAAAGAAACTGGTTTTCCTGTTCCCAATAAAACCTACTATGGTTACTGAAGAAACCTAAATTCAGGTCTCCATCTGCACTAGTGTAAGAGAATGAGCCCAGAACTGTGAGGTCAGAGAGAAAATTCTAGTCTGGGCCCTGCCATGAGCTTTATAATCTGGGGAAAATCATTTCACTTTTTCTTCATCTGCAGGATGAAGCGTTTGGTTTAGATGATTTCCAAAGTGTCTTCCAAAATCCGACGGTATGAGAAAATCTTAAAATACACATTGCCCTTTCCTGGTCAGAGCTGAGAGGGAGAAAGACGCTGAAGGAGAGTGAGGACAGACAGGAGGAGAGAGAAGCCAGGGCAGAGGAGTGAGATGGACGCACGGATGCAGTGTCCATCCAGGGGTAACACAACCGACCAGATCCGGAGAAAAGCCAACTCACCTGCCCCACGCTTAACAAGCATCAACCAAAGAGCTCTCCAAATTAGCATTCAATGAGAATTAATGGGATCTGATTTAACGGTTTTACTATACCTAAGTTGCTGAAGTAGAATTAATTGTTACATATTATTTCCTAATGTAAGTAAAAAGGAAGAAGCCAAATCTTTTCGTAAGAGACACAGAGATCAAACTTAGTTGGGACAAGCTATTTCTCAGGAGATGGAAGAAAAAACATTTCCTGGAAAGGAAAGGAAAGAGGAAGGTCTACCAGTAAACAATGCTTACAGCTTAGAACAGTGAATTAATTCCAAGTATGTGTACCTTTCTTTTATTTTTTAATTTTTGAATACATCAGTGTATGCATGTCAATCCCAATCTCCCAATTCATCACACCACCACCCCGCCATTTTCCCCGCTTGGTGTCCATACGTTTGTTCTCTACATCTGTGTCTCTATTTCTGCCCTGCAAACCAGTTCATCTGTACCATTTTTCTGTACGTGTGCCTTTCTTTAATCTGCATGGCATTAACTCCGGTAACCAAATGCCAGCTTCTGATGAGAGATACCTGGTCCACGTCTGTGAATCAGAAAAAGCATGTAACACATGATACCAGATGATTGAAAATGTATCTGCACTTGAGCACACAAATCATTTTGGATGCTCCTTTCAGTAATACATGAAGCCATAAATTAGTAGCCCTTAAAAATTTAATCTTCCGTAAGAAGGAAAAAAAGGTAAAGACCAAATACAAAAAAGATGGTAGTCCTGTTTGGTATGTGGCAGAATTATGTTTTGGTACTGTTTGAAATAGGGTGGAAAGGTGCTCGGAAATATTATAGTGTTTACCAGGCCCACATCTCCTTAAATCTTTTAGAGAAAAGCTGTTTTTGTAAACATTTAACAAAGAACAGATGGCCTGCCTTAATCATGTGGGGAAAAAACCTGGAGCTCACAGTAATACCCTGACAAAGTCTCCCAGGCCCGCAGCTCCCCTCCCAACCCCCCGCGCACGGTACCGTCTTCTCTAATGCTATTTAATTTTACAGCGGACGTTTTCCCATCAATTCCCACTGCCTGACAGGTAATCAATGCCATTAACATCTGATATCACCATATAGGGCATTCCTCAAACCTCTCATTTATTAGGGCAAAAGCAGAGAATGTTAGATACCAAAGGTATTTTTAAATACACCCTTTAGGACTTCCTGCTTGACATACTTGCTATCACAATTCCATATGCCTTTTGGAGCATTATGGAATATATAAGGACTATGTGTGGACTTTTGAAACTGAAACAGAACGACGGAGAGCTGAACAATAAATTAAAACGATCCAAGGTGCATTACCACCTACTAAAGATAAAGTCGTTTTTAGCCTTAACTTCACTTTTCCTAACATATAAATTAGACAAACACAGAAACAAGTTGCCTCATATAAAACAGCAGAGTAGACAGGATGTAAATTTAACCAAAGGAGAGGGGCCGGGGAGGCGAGGCCAAACCCTCCGTTACCTTTAAGCAAACATGACCCAAAACGCTCCGGAGCCTTCGTCAGAACAACATAAAAACAACGCGTAAGAAGACACTTTCCATCCATCTCCACTGTGTTTTCCCTCCAACACTAACCAGCATTTTCTGACTTTAAAGCCTATCTTATTTAACCATATTTTGTCTTAATTATAGTCTTGAAGCCTCAACCTGCTTTCAAGGTCAAGCACCACGAATGAGCAAACAGCGTGCGATGTCTCCAGTGTGGACAATCCCTGCAAACCCACACCATTCTGTAATATAGGACATCTCTGGGCATTCTATTTACTGGGCGACACGAACACATCTAAAATCAAAACACTGCTTTATAATAAGGAAAAGATACTACCAACTGGGTGAGAGTAACACGGCACTTCCAGGAGACACGCCCCGCCCCACAAATCAGGCTGAAGGGAGACAGGCACTGGCGAGCTCAGAGAAACGCAGATTCTGGGGGAGAGGCGGCCGGCCAGCTGAGACCCACGTGGCAACAAGTACAAGCTTAAAACGCTACACTAGGATTTAAGTGGCTTGGAAAAATACAAATAGTAAGTCGTCATTTAAGACTGAAAAGTACAATTCAGTTTTGGGGGGTTTTTAAAAATCACTTGGGAGACACATTCCTACTATCAGCCTTCTTCACTTCTACGTACTTGTCCAGTACCCCACAGGTTCTCAACCCCTCCGCACTCTTCTCAAAAGGAATTCCAATATGAGCCCTGAAGCTCAATCTCCAGCCAAAGGAGTGTACCGGCGTTCAAAAGGTCATTTAGCAAATGTTCAGTAAGTCCCACTGAGATTTTCACACCTTTTTCTTGTCAGTGACACTGATAAAAAGAAGAGCACTCACTAATACTTGTCGCCCAATTCATTTATTCATCCAACAAACAGTTGAGGACGTAACAGTAAGCCAAGCAGCCCTGGTACCTGCGGGGGGAGAACAGAGGCCCCAACCCAGGCTGACGCCAAGGAGGGTTCTTGGAAAAAAAGGCCGCCAGGCTGGGGCTGACGGGGAGACACATGCTGGCCAGGGGCTCCTTCCTCAATGGACCAGCCCCAGCGACAAACCACGTCCAGGATGGGGTGACCGAAGGCACAAAAATGCATCACAAGCAGCTTTTGAAACCTTCTTTGAGGGGAGGAGATCAAGATGAACAGATATTAGTTTGAATGGTCAAATGAAATAATGTTTAACTTTGATTCTTTGATACAAAATAATACGTACAGAAATAATCTTAAGAAAAGAATCAAGGATTAGAATATTTTCTGCTTGACTAAATTTGGTATCAGAGTCAGGGCCTCAAGTTCAAGCCTTTCATGTATCAGTTAGTTTCATTCAGCTCATCTTTAAAGACAATTTCTAGGAAAACAATATTGAGTGAATACTTTTATGGACACAAACACAAAGATGAACAACATCACGCTTGTTGGTCATATGACTTGAGAAGGCAGAAAGGACAGAACAACATTTTCTAAGTTTAGGATTTTAAGACGTGTTCCAAGAAAAGAAGACTCAGGTCTTCTTTTGAGAGTTTGGAGAATTCTGGGTCAAACAAAGCGAAGCATTTTTCTTTACTGTAAAACTCTCCAGGCCCTCACTACACTCCGAAGGGGAATAGGACGCAGTGTGCCGTACAGGAAAAAGATATTCTCTTCCCAAGAATATCTTGAATAAAAACGCTCTTCAAAATACACTCTGGATTATACTGATACAGTTAATCCATCACCTCTGTGGCAGGGATGTGAGAGTGTGAGAGAGAACAAGAGAGACAGCACGTGCCAGTCTCAAAGCAGTGGTTATCAAACGTTTCAAAAGATAGTATATGACTCTACGAATAAATACAATTTTATAGAAATGCATTGAAACAGCTTATTCAATTATGCTCAGATGTAGGAATAAAACAGGAAAATTGGGATAATCATATAATCTTCTGAGTTGCACAATTTCCATTATAATATATATGCAGTGAAGATAATTACTAAGTTAAATAAAATGAATTTTGAAATATAATAACTTATCTTAGTGTGTCCTTCAGAAGAATCATTAAATTTTAGAATTGAAAAAAAAAATTTTAATTACTGTGAAGTATCTCATCTAAAAATCATCTAAAGGCATTTTTGAACCTTTGGTTTTCTGCTTACATTTTTCCCTTAGAATAGATCTGCCAAAGGCGCAGAATCTTTTAACAGCTACAAATTAACGTAAGCCACTGTGACAGCATCTACATTATAAATGCATTTTGAATCACCAGAATCCAAAATAACGAGAACACTGAACCCACTGGTCCTGTTAAATTTAATGTTAAATAGCTTCCCATCACATATTGAATACTGACCACCTTCCAGTCTGCAGGGTGGAACTACGCCCCAGGAAGGGTCCCTCGGCCTCTGTGACGTGTGACACACGATGCCGTGGTGTTTCTGTGGTCAGCTGGGCCAGAACAACCCAGCGGCGAGGCTCCAGCCATGCAAACCTCCTTCCTAAGGGTCTGAGCAGCTCTAAGGGGCGCGGACTCCCTCTCAGTGGAGGAGAAGAGGGCGTCTGGCCGCCGTTCCTCACTCTTGCCGCCGCCCACTATGTCTGTGCCACCAGGCTCAGGAGGTGCTGGCCCAAGGGTGCGGCTCTGTGGCCACCATGACAGTTGGGTAACAGGTCAATTCTACTATTCTCAGGAAGAGCACCAGGCCAAGTATTTAAAAACCATGCAGTGAAATAACGTTTGTCTGCCCCCCACCACACACAAACACACCCCCAAGGGCATAGAATTGAAGTGATGTTAAAGTTCTGAAGTTTGTTTTTTGTTTTTGCTTTTTTTGATGTTTCTCCACAAGGGCCTGGGAAAACTAGCTTAATTGTTTGGACAAGAGTTGAATGTTGTTTTAACATGTGTTAGTTTTCCAAAAAGTGTATGCGGGTCATCAGACCACACCCCTGATCTTGAGAATCTCCCATCCCACAGTACTTTCTAATTAATTAATTTATTTATTTGCGGTATGCGGGCCTCTCACCGCTGTGGCCTCTCCCGTTGCGGAGCACAGGCTCCGGACACGCAGGCCCAGCGGCCACGGCTCACGGGCCCAGCCGCTCCGCGGCACGTGGGATCCTCCCGGACCGGGGCACGAACCCGTGTCCCCTGCATCGTCAGGCGGACTCTCAACCACTGCGCCACCAGGGGAGCCCTCATCAGTACTTTAATAGAAGGAAGGGAAACGCAGAGGGGCCGAGAGGAGCATCACTCCTCTGGGGAGGGGAGAAACAAAAAGCACAAACTCGACACAATTAAAAGCCACTCGCTGGAACGCTGAGTGACCTCCTGGGCTTCCTGGAGCGCACACAGGGCAGCAGGACCACCCACCCATAAAGATGACACCCAGGGCTTCCCCGGTGGCACAGTGGTTGAGAGTCCGCCTGCCGATGCAGGGGACACGGGTTCGTGCCCCGGTCCGGGAGGATCCCACGTGCAGCGGAGCGGCTGGGCCCGTGAGCCGTGGCCGCTGCACGTGCGCGTCCGGAGCCTGCGCTCCGCAGCGGGAGAGGCCGCAACGGTGAGAGGCCCGTGTCCCGCCAAAAAAAAAAAAAAAAAAAAAAAAGATGACACCCATTCTCCTCCAACAGCAGCCCCCCGAGAAGAAACAGGGTCTGCAACTGTGTCATCATGGAGCCCCTGACTTACAATAAGCAACCAAACTCGGAGCCCACTAGGGGAACCTGAGACACAGCCATACTTTCACCCTCTTGCTCTGAACGTCTTGGTTCCTAAAGGCGGTAAATCGTCAAGTGTTGTCTTTTACCAGACATTGCCCGCTAGAAGTAAAAACAGAAAAGATAACGTATGTGCTCAGGGTCTTTAGCAAAGTCCACTGTATTGTCTCTCCTGTCCCTCATTTTTTCTTCCCTCACCGCGGTGCACATGGTGCCCTACCCCTGATAGACTCTACTCCACAAACAGCAGGGAATGAGGGTCTAGAGAACCAATCCCAGTTCGCGGGCATTTCTCTTCCTTATTTCAAGTTATTTCTAAGGTCCATACTGTTCTCTAAGGAGTGTCTGAAGGCTGGACTTTGGCAGCAGATACCCAGAGGTGAAGCCACGCAGCTTACCAGGGATAAAACTCGGCAAAACACGAGACAGCAGGGCTTCTGGGCTGGTCGACATGTTTTAACATAAATAAATCCTATTCAAGGCACTAAGGACAAAGACCAAATTTACGTACTAAAAACCATTTAGTTCAATTCAATCTTTTTTTTTTTTTTTTTTTAACCGTACACCACTTCCATTGTTTTTAGCTATCACTGGTGTACCTAAGTTGTAAGTTTGATCCTCAAGTCAGAAAGGTGAACCGTATGGAGTTTGGCTCTGGAGAAGCAATTTATTCCAAGTTTGCACTGGTCTAAAAAAGGTCAATGTTAAAGGTGACTTACTACAAAGCAGAAACTAACACACCATTGTAAAGCAATTATACTCCAATAAAGATGTGAAAATAAATAAATAAATAAAAATAAAGGTAACTTACGATGCTATTCCTATGAATTTAAAAAGTCAAACCTCAATAGACTGAAAGGAAAATGTGCCTTTTTACCTAACATTGAACAATCCCAAGGGTATGTGTAGAAATGAGAATAGAACAATCTTTCAGGGCAAAAAAAAATCCATTTTAAAGAGCTTGGCGATAAAGCTAATTTACACTCGGCAAGTTCTCCGGGATCCAGAGCCCTTGAGTTACAGCAAATCTAGTTGGCAATTAATGCTTAATGATGGATTACTTTGGTCCTATTAAAAAAACTCATTCACATCTTGTAGGAGGCCGAATTCTAAGGTGACCCCACGACCTCCGCATCGTGGCTGTGGAGGCACCTGTGCTGCAAGCCAGTGGAACACGGCAGAGCTGAGAGGGTCTTGCAGGTGTGATTAAAGGGCCCAAGTCAGTTGGTTCTGAGTTACTCAAAGGGGAGATTACCGTGGGTGGGCCGGACTCAATCAGGGGGCTTGTGAAGAGGGTGTGGGCCCCCCTTGAGGGCCGGACACTCCCTGTTGCCTGCTAGGAGGAAGCCCCCATGGTCGGGAGCCAAGGGCAGCCTCCAGGGGTCAAGGGCAGCCCCAGGCAACAGGCAGGGCAAGCTGAGGTCCCAAGTCTCACAGCCGCCTGGGATGAACTCTGCCCACAACGTCAGTGGACCCAGAAGCCGATCATTGCCCAGCCAAGGCTCCAGATGTGAATGCAGTCCTGACACCTGACTGTAGCCTGGAGAGACCCCAGGCAGAGGAGCCAGCCAATCTGCGCTCAAATCCTGACTCCCGGATGTGAGGGATAAGAAGGCAATATTGTTTTAAGCCACGAAATCTGTGGCAATTGGTTATGCAGCAGTAAACAATGCATACCTTAAAATCCTCTGCACTCAAAAAGGAATTTTTTTCAGTCTTTTTTTCCCCATCCAGGATCCCCCTTCCATGCTAGACATGTCTGTCCGCAGGAGGACGGACAGCACAGCAGGACTTCCTTATCCCTCTGTGATGCTGCTCTGCGGAGGGTCACCCTGAGCCCCTCCGTGCCAGGCACCGTTCCAGGCTCAGAAAGAGGTTACGCACTTGTCCAAAGTCACAAAGAGCTGGTTGTAAGAGTCAGAACTCAACCCAGGCCACCCGTCTCAGAGCCCACATCTTAGCCGCTACACGGCTCACCATTCCTGCCGCAGTGTCTCCAAAGAGAAGGAAGACGTGACGACACCGAGAGCCGGGTGCAAGGTACAGCTGGACAGAGGTGGGACCCTCTCTCACAGGAAGAACCCGGATGGCATGAAGGGTGTCGCTGTTACAGGCAGGCTGGAGCGTCACCCTGTGAGACACTTAACTAGCACTGAAACCATCACAGGCAGACGATTTTAAAAGAAAATTGCTTCCTTCCAGTAAAAAAGAAAGGAAGGAAGGAAGGAAGGAAGGAAGGAAGGGACAAAGAAGAAAAGGAAAAGAAACTGCACTACAAGCAACATCAAAGGTCCCTGATATGTATTTTAACAGAAAATTTACTGCACCTTAGAAACAGTCAGTTTAACACTTAAAGGGGATTGTGTCCCCATGACTCCTTCCAGCTGGAACTACACATGAAACAGAAGATACCAAAGCAATTAAGTATTTTATAAACACTGCTGAGGGGTCAAAAACAGGGAGGTTCATTCACTGACTAATAATGCAGTAATAAACAAACAGCAATGTTATGCAACTGAGAAAATTATTATAATTGAATCTACACAGCTGGGCAAGAATAGAAGCCTGGTTATGTATATCAGCTCACAAATGCTTTGTGTGGGTAGGTTTTAGTTTTAGAACTGGTTCAGATTTGAGACCCTTTTCAACAGTCAGATTTTTTTTCTCTCAACCAAATACAATTCCACGATTACAACTGCAGAAGAGAAAACTTAATGAACTGCCCCACCAGTTACTTGCTATTATTTGTACTACGGAGGAATAAGTGTGTACAGAGCGGTGAGGAGGCGAAACTTCTTTGCGATGCACTCATTTCAGATCTCTTCCAGAGACATTTTATCTTGTTTGTGCACGGTGATATGAATAATGAATGACCATGACTGGGGCACATGCTGGAGGGAAAGCCCAGACCAAGTTGCTTTTCACATTTTAACATTCAGCTCCCACTGAGCTCTTGGAGTTTCCTTCCCACCTTGATATTTTCCCCTTTGCAGAAGACAGGCAGAGAAACACCACCAATTACCACATTTAAGTTTACACAGATGTGACGAACAGGGAGGAAAGAGTGACTCGTATATTTCCCTTGAATTGCTGAGGTTGCCGCCTTAGAATCAGAGAAACATCGTTATTCTCTGGGGTTCAAGAACGAGCTTGGTAAAAATCCACCTTCCTTCCATCAATTAAATGTAGTTATTAACATACAAACCAAAACAAGTTTCTTTTCAGAGGATATTCTAGCTGGATATTACCCTTATTACTCCATGAATTCTTTTCTTAATTAAGTGACTAAATCCGAACAAATTTGTGATCTATGTCAAGTTCCCGTCTGCCTGAAACCTAACTTCAAACACGAAAGGATGATTAGCTAACCATCAGGGCAGAAGTACCAATGTATCTTCGACAGGCACACATTTTACATCAATGATATCTATTTTTATGAGATAAAAGTACTAAAGCTTTAATGGTGGCAATTAAAACAGCCAAGAGTTTGAGTAGCTCGATGGCTGAGTCACAGACCTTTTACCTATAATGGGATCCATTATATCCCTGAGCTCAGTTTGAGGGAGTAAAAGAGGAACAGATTTTTAAATATGGTGATAAAACAGCAGTGCCCTCTGAACTACGCTGTTTTAGTTTAAACCGCTGCGTGACTTGCCCCGCGCCTAATGCCAACGTCCATTCAAGCAGCCTTCTTCATAGGCCTCAGATACCTGTGTCTATCTGAAACTATCTGAACAATTTGAAGATGCTGTCATGTAATTATGTATATTTTGAGTAACCTGTTTCTATTTTAACTTATCTATATTAAAAAATTCATCACTTTTTGGAAAATGTGTAACTTCAGATGACTTCTGACAAAATATCACTTATGCCTAAAATAATAAATATTTGTATTTTGATATTCCCTTTTAAAATGTAATTTAGGGGGATGAATAAGAATGTATTTATTCACAATGAGATGGTGTGTTTGAGCAATATTTATGTATGAACATCAGCAAACAAAGGAGTGGAGGTTTTCCATGGCAGTTTAACATTGTTATTCAAAAGTATTAGGATGATAAACTCTCTAGTTGCAAGATTTAATAATCATCTAACACATCCAGTCCAACATTAAACACTTCTCTACTTCAGGAACCCTGAAGGCTTTCTCCTTTGCTTCTATTACAGCAAATCAGAAACAGACACAGAAATGTTCTTGGGAACAATCTCACAACTGTTTCTGTCTGTTACCATCCTGGTCCCCAGGAAGAGCTGACAAACACGAAACAACATGCAGAAAGGATCTACCTCCAACCAGGAAGGACCCAGCTAACAGGGATGAGGCCAGCCACGGAGCGGCCTTGGCCCAGGGGGTCTGAAGGCAGTCGAGGCCTCTCGGGGCTGCAGTGGGTCTGCACCCACGCCAAGCCTGCCAGCGTCGGCCAGGCACTCACCTGGGCGTGTTCCTCTGTGTGCTGGCAGCTCTTCTGCTATAAGTCAGCTGAAGGAAGGATGGACTAGAGGATTCACTGTTAGGGTTGGCTTTGGGGATTTTCTCTGGGGGGCTTTAACAATCAAGTGTGAAGACAATCTTCTCAGGATGCCTCAACTTCCTGTCTGGAAGACGAAGCAGTGGATGAGCTGATCTGTAAAGCCTTCTAATAACTCTAAGGCTCTACAGTTGGATATTCTCTACCGCTAAGATGTGGCTTCAGGGCTTCCCCGGTGGCGCAGTGGTTAAGAATCCGCCTGCCAATGCAGGGGACACGGGTTCGTGCCCCGGTCCGGGAGGATCCCACATGCCACGGAGCAACTAAGCCCGTGCGCCACAACTACTGAGCCTGTGCTCTAGAGCCCGCGTGCCACAACTACTGAGCCTGTGTGCCACAACTACTGAAGCCTGCACGCCTAGACCCCATGCTCCGCAACAAGAGAAGCCACCGCAATGAGAAGCCTGCGCAACGCAACGAAGAGCAGCCCCCGCTCGCCGCAACTAGAGAAAGCCCGCGCGCAGCAACGAAGACCCAACGCAGACCAAAGATAAATAAATAAATAGATAGATAGATATCTAGATAGATAGACAGATAGATCTGGCTTCAGCCCTGCTTAAATAACTGGCCCACACGTCTAAAAAGAAATGAGCATTTGTAAAGTGAAATGGGAAGTGAAGATAATTTCAGAGGTAACTATTAAGGAAGTTTCTTAAACACAAAAAAATAAATAAAACTGATTTGAAAATCTACAATAGAAAGCCCAAATTAAATGAGATACACCAGAATTAGAAATATAAACGAAATCTTAAAATATACAATTTACTTTTCTCATTTATAAAAAGAACTTTTGTAACTGCATTGCAATAATTCATAATCTCATTTCATAGATACCTAACCTCTACAAGGTTTTGTCCCAGTAAGTTTAGTCTCTGCTCAATATAATGTGTCAAAATATTTATTAAACATCGCAGTACGCGCCCAAATACTGCTACTTAGGTATAAAAATTCATTAATGTTTGTGAACCCCTGAAGTCATGGATCCACACCGCATGAACCGTGGGGAGGTGACAGGGAAGGGGAAGGACAAAGGTGGGGCGGGAGGGACAGGGAGCAGCGTCGTTCACGGGAGCCCCGGGACCCCGAGAAGGCGCACGCGAGGGCCACTGCACAGGGACCGTCTCCCGGCCCTGAAAGGGGTGCTGAGACTTTTGGAGCGAGGCACGGTTGACTTCAGGCAGGCAGGCAGGCAGGGGACCCCGAATTCCTCACGACACAGCTCAGTGTGGGCCGCAGCAGCACAGATGCCCATCACCCGGGGGCCGGGCGCGGGCTCCCCACGGGACAGCCCGGTAGCAACAGGCTTTAAGAACAGTCACTGACAGAAGTCAGCCTCGGGAATGATTTAAAGAGCCACAGCCTCCAAATGCACCTCGCTTCTCTCCACCTTCGACCCCCTGCCTCCCCTCGCTCAGGTTCTCAGCGACCAATGAGCAACGGGGGCGTTTCCCGAGCCCACATCCTCCTGCAGCTGGTCACCTGCCTCTGCTCCCCGTTAGAACAGAATCCTCCAGAGAGTGAGCGTTTGCTGCCTTCCTCCCGGTACACAGAGTTCACACTCACACTCCAGCCAAGCGGCCCGCCCTCCTGCTCACAGGGACCCCAGGCCCCTCCCCCCCCTCGCTGCTGGCTTCCCGACAACCTCTCCGCTACATCTCCTGCGGCGCTGCGGGCCTTCACCTTTGGGTCTCAGAGCTACGCTTCCTCCCTCTGGGTGTGCCACCGCTCTTAAATACCGCCCACCCACGGCCGATGGCTCCCAAGGTCCCTCCTGGAGCCCAGACCTCTCCCCTGAGCTCCATGCTTCCCTAGGCGACTGTCTACCTGACACGGCAACCTGCACGCCCCAAGAGGCATCTCACACTTAATGAATTCCAAACCAAACTCTTGATTTCTCTACCAAGCTCCAGCCCCATCAACTGTCACTCCGCCAGCAGCACAAGGCAAATGCGCGGAGTCACCCCGACTCTCCACCTGGTCTCACCTAACACTTTCAACCCACTACGTGAGTCCTCTTGGCTCCGCCTTCAGCAGACAGGAAATGGCCTCTGATGCCCTCTCCACACACCAGGAGACCTGCCTGGACCGCTGCCACAGCCTCGATAACTGACCCGATTCCCAGGTCTGCCCTCTGCCCCAGTCTGTGTGCTACACAGGCCGAGTGAGCCTTCAAACGTGTAAATCAGACCATGTCACACCTGTATTCAAAACCTCTAGTACCGGGGCTTCCCTGCTGGCGCAGTGGTTGAGAGCCCGCCTGCCGATGCAGGGGACGCGGGTTCGTGCCCCGGTCCGGGAGGATCCCACATGCCGCGGAGCGGCTGGGCCCGTGAGCCATGGCCGCTGCGCCTGCGCGTCCGGAGCCTGTGCCCCGCAACGGGAGAGGCCACGGCGGTGAGAGGCCCCGCGTACCGCAAAAAAAAAACCCCACAAACAAACAAAAACAAAACCGCAAAGCACCTCTGCTGCTTTACTTTGTACCATTTGTCGGCGATTCCCCCCCATCAATTACATCTAAAACGGAGCCGCTGGGGGATGGCTGGTCAGGACCCTCCCCCGGCCCCCTCCCAGCCCTGGGTCTACCTCTCCCCACCACACACACCACCGCCCCCCACCCCCACAGGCCAACAGCTGCTGTCACACCCATGTACTTTGCTCTTTCCCAACTTTGTGCCTGTGGACAAGTCACTCCCCGGCCTGGAATGCCTGTTGCTACTCTCTCCTCCCAGTGAACTCCTACTCCATCCTCAAAACTCAACCCAAACGTCACCTCTTCCTGAGGCCTTCCCTGATCCCTCCAGGTAGAGTCAAAGAGTCTCACCAGGCTAGAACACCACGTCACTTGGCTATTTACCGACCGCTAGATCCTTCTAGCCCCCGGTGACCCTTGAACAGCACGGGTTTGAACTGCGCGGGTCCACTTACACGAGGGTTTTTTTCCAACAGCAAATGTTACGGTGGTACACAGTCGAGGCTGGTTGAACCTGCAGGTGCAGGACTGTGGATACAGAAGCACCAGGCACACATGGAAGACCAGCTAGAACTCGTACTCTGATTTTCGACTGTGCAGAAGCTCGGTGCCCCAAACCCCCGAGCTGTTCAAGGGTCAACTGTATACAAGAGCATATAGATACAAGAATATGTGTCTGTCTGTCCGTCTCTCTCTCCAACACCTAAAGTAGGAGCTGATATATACCGTAGGCCTAGTATTTACCGACTGAGTATCAAACCCTCCCCAAGCCTCCTTCAAATGTTAAAGCAGATGTCACACCTCCAGCCTCTGTCCTGATCACGTGCACACCCTTTGGGGGCTCCGTGCATCCTGGCAGCAGCTGTACCCCCAAGGTGCTCAGAAGGGTGCCTTAAGCCCCTGTGGAACTAAATAAATGCATACGGAAGTGGGCACACATTTTACTGACCGGTCCAAGGCAATGTTAAAACATTTGCTGTCCACTGAAAGAACCATCTTCTGCCTGTGGTCTGCACAAACTTCATTATTCCTCTTTCCCTGACTCATGTATCACCTTTCTTCCTGGCCCTGCAAACAGCTAAGCTGCGTAGCTACTCCCATACAAGTCTGCACTTCTCTCTCTTCACTGCAGTTACATCACTGTTTAACTGGAATTTTTTAAAGGGGAGAATAGCTTCTTTTATATATCTTCACGACCTCACATAGCGACTGGCACGTTATAAATGCTCAAAACTGCCGACCGATGAATACATGGAGAATGAACGGATGGGTGGACAGATGGGTGAGGTTCTCACCTCATCTTTAAATATCCTTAAATAAGGCCTGACAGGCACCAAACGTTGTCCCTCTGCTATGAACTGATTACCATCCCTTATCTCATTCCCAACAAAAGCGCTCCTGGGGAAGACATCTAGAAAGAGTTCTCAGCATTTGACCTCCCCAAATAAAAAGCTACAGACATTTTCCTGCAATTGCTGAACTTATAGTGATCATATATTTTTATCTAAGACGGCTTTTAATTTTCCTCTATGTAAATTTAAAAAATTCGAATGACTCTGAACTGTGAAATATTTGAGCTGCTTTAGATGGAAGGTTGAGGCACGTTTGCAAATTCTGCCCCACGCTTGCTTCTCTTTTTCCGCTCTGACCACAGCCCATCTCGCGAGAGGGGTGGGGGAGATCATCTGTCTTCCGCTGAAGCCCAGGAAGAGAGGCCTGGAGCCGGCTGGAGGCGTGGATGGCCCAGGGGTCTGCGCTGGGTTTAAGGAGCTCTAGTCTCAGTTCCCAGGCCCCAAGGTCATAAAGACCCTAGACTAGGCTCCGTCACCATGAAGCCCGATGACCTGTGTGGACCTCAAGCTCCAGAACCTCACTCACCATCTTACCTTCCGGCCCTCTACTGCTGGAACAAACACACCCCAAAACCTTGTGCTCTTTTTGCTGATGTCTTCCACCTACCTGCGAGGCCGCCACTCCCCTGGTTCAGCGAGCGAGCAACGCGGTGGCCCGGTTCTCCCTCCCCGCCCCCTACACACGCCGCCCCCCTACACACGCCGCCCCCTACGCACACCACCGCTGCCTTCGTCCCACACCTGACACCTCCCACCCACCTTTCCCCAAGGCCTGTGACGTCCAAGGCGGCGGCCACTGGACACGTGGCAGGCCTGACCTGAGAGGGGCTCCAAGTGTAAGTCACACCAGAGCTCAAAGAATTAGGGGAAAACGTGTGAACCGGCCCGTTAATATCTTTGTATCAGATATCGTGTGTTGAAAGGATAGTCAATTATTATACGCTGAAACCCTACTTTGGATATAGTACATTAAATACACCTAAATGGACTCCACTGCTTCTTTTTGCTTTTTTAACGTGACAAGGAGGCGATTTTACTCCACACCTGGGGCTCACATCCGGTTCCCAGGGGACAGCGCTGCCCAGGGCAGCCCTCAGCTTCTTTGCCGCCCCCCCGCCCCCGGCGTCTGTCTTCCCTGCCCACCCTCCCCAGAGTCCTCCAGGCGGCTGCCCTGTGACCCTCGGATCTGGCTGCCTTGCACCAGCAGGGGCAACTCGGCCCAGAAGGCACCTCCTCCGGCAGGTGGGGTCCCTCGATACCATTCTCCCCACACCCCCTGCCCCCCTACAGAGCCTCTTCTCTCCCAGGCTCTGTCGTGGGGCGTCACGCATTGGACGTGCCCCGCACTGGGAATACGACACAGAAGGTGACGGACAAGAACCCTCACCTACCTTAGAACACAGCGGGGGCGAGAGAGAAAATACCCCGTCAAATACTCTAGCAAAAACAGAGTCACAGGAGTAGTTATAATGATGAGGCATTAACAGCAGCAGCCACTTAGAGAGCGCAGACCATGCGCCGGGCACGATTCTGAGCACACCACGTGTGTGGTCTCCCTTAATCCTCCTAATGACAGTGTCAGACAAGTACTAGTATGATCCCTACTGCAGAGATGAGAAAACTGAGGCCCAGAGAAGCTACGCAGTTCACCCGAGGTCACACAGCTCGTAAGTGAGGGAACCAGGACGCTGCTCTTCCACTCTGCGCCCACGCCCGAGATGAGTGATCGCACAGCTGCCACGGACGGTGGGGTGAGAAAAGACATTACAGATCTCTATACTGCAGGTGAATGTTCTGGACCAGGAGTCCTGGGGTGAACTAGAATCAGTTCACTGTGTCTGGCAGGGAGAGAAAGGGCAGCAGGTAGAAGAAGATCTGCGGTTGCAGAAGGAGCTCTTCAAAAGCACCTGCAGGGTCTGTGAGGACATGAGACAGGCCGACCCAGAAGCCTGGTGAAGGACAAGCCAAGAACCGGGGAGATGGGCCCCTCGCACGGCTCCTCCCTGATGTAGGAGGAGGGGGCGGGGCCCTGCAGCGCTCACTCCTTGTCCGATGCGCCAGCCAGAACCTCCCATCTTGACCAATGGGAAACCCAGTCCTCGGGAGGAATTCTAGTGGCCCTGCCTAATTAGGTCTTCTGAAGATTGTACTGATTTTACCCAACAGAAACATACACCTAGACGTTAAGGAAATTTCTGATTACAAGGTTATGGAGTAGAAACGTCACAAAACCACCAGCTTAAGCATGTCCCCAAAGCAGCCAACAGGGATTCAAAGTAACCCCCAAAGCACATCTTCCTTAATCATCAGAATTTTTGCTTAAGGGTTTGGGGTGAAGGGGGAGTTAAATGATCAAATAGCTAAGCAAAACACACATCTGAGTGGACTGCCAATTTCACTTTCTTTTTTTTTTTTTTTTTTTTTTGTGGTACGAAGGCCTCTCCCGTTGCGGAGCGCAGGCTCTGGACGCGCAGGCGCAGCGGCCACGGCTCACGGGCCCACCCGCTCTGCGGCATGTGGGATCTTCCCGGACCGGGGCACAAACCCGCGTCCCCTACATCGGCAGGCGGACTCTCAACCACTGCGCCACCCCGGAAGCCCCCCAACTTCACTTTCATTGTAAAGATGAAACATGAGATTTAGAAGAAATGCTTATCTTGTCAATCAATTCAAGCAACACCACAGGACACCCCCTACCCCCCAACACACACGCACACACGGGTTCGTTCTTTTTTGCGCTGAACTAAAATTTTTACATACCTTCTCTCTTAATGTTACAAGTCTGGGAAGTTTACAAGGGCCTCTCTTATTCACCTTTGTACCTCAGGAGCCAACGCAGCCCGGCACATGGCAGCCGCCAAGTGTTGTTATAACACCTCTAGATGAACTGCTACCTCAAATTCAGAATTCTGCTAAAATTTAACAACTGAAAAAAAGAGTGATGTCGGCAAGAAGCATATAAGGATATGAAAAGGGTTGACCTTTAAGACTGAAAACTGGTAAGATTCAGTCCTCGTCTCACTGGACCTCACAGTGAAGAGCATTTGACACCATGCATGGCTCCCTCCCGGCAACCGTCCCTCCCCGCTTGGAATCCAGGACGTGCACCTGGCGGTGGTCTGTCCTTCTCACGGTACTTTCCCGGATCCTCTGCTCTAGTCTAGGGGATTAACAATGGGCTGCACAAAAGCCCTAGCCTCACTTTTCTCTTCTAACCGTCTGCTCTAAATGACCTCGTCGAGGCCTATGGCAGCATATACCACCTATACAATGGTAACTCTTAAACTCCTCCCCAGATTCCCATAGCCAGCTACCTATCTGAAACCTCCACTGGAGTCTAGAAGCATCTCCAAATTAACATGTCCAAACCAAACTTGAGTTTTCTGCCCTAAGCTGCCATCTCCAGATCTCCTGACTGCTCGAGTCAAAACCTCGAGGGCTCTCTCTCTCTCTCAAACCCCATTTCCAATCCGTCAGCAAAACTGTCACTTCCCACTTCCAGCCCCTAGTCCAGGCCACCAGTGCATCCTGCCCGATCACCAGTCCCCTTGTGGGGCCACATATGCCCTCCTATCTAGTCCTCCTACAGCAGAGTGAGCCTGCTAAAATACACAACACATGGCGCCACTCTCATGCTCAAAATCCTGCGACAGCTTTCCATCTCACTCACAGTAAGATTCAAACTCCTCACCACAGCCCACAATATGCTACCTGATCTGACCCCCTTTCACTCTTCTAACCGAAGCGCCTATCACTCCCTCACACTCTCTCCCTCCCCTCCACTCCAAACACACTGGCTTCTTTGTGCCCCTCAAGCATCCGAAGCACATTCTTGCCTCAGGGCCTTTGCACAGGCTATACCCTCTTGCACCAGATGCTTATGAGACTTGCTCCCTTTACTTTATTCAGGTTTTCTGCTCAGTGTCAGCTCCCAAGGGGGAGTCTCCTCAGCAGCAAAGAGTTTAAGGAAGAAATATCAGAGGGGGCAAATGCCTGTTTAGCGGTGACGGTCATGCAGACCGACACAATTTAACGTATTTGTTTGAATTGAAAAATGAAATTAGAACTTTAAAAGTTTTTTTTGTTTCAAAATTCTTTTAGGGGACCAAAAAACGTTGAATACCTCTACTCTATCGATTATGACTCTAGAATTGTGCTGCTGGATACAGGAGTCACCAGCCAAATGGGGCGTTTAAATTGCTTAAAATTAAATAAAATTTAAAATTTAGTTGCTCCGTCTCACCAGCCACAGTTCAAATGTTCATAAACACACGTGGCTACAGGCTACCGTAATGGACAGTGCAGAAGACACTTCCATCCCCCAGAAAATTCATGAGGCAGAGTTGCTCTGGGGTCTTGATCAACTGCTTAATGAAGGACTGACTTTGTTTCTAGAGGAAATCCTGGATTTTACCCGTAAGCATTTTTACGGCCCCAAATGCCAACAGCAGGTGAGAGATCTCCAACCAGGTGACAATGCCTACTGGGAACCCAACTTTCAAAATGGAATGTTCACCCGATAACCCAATAATCTAGTTTCCAAAGAACAGGGCTCTGGCTCTCCACCAGTAATATACAAAATTAGTATTTTAGACTCTTTTTTTTTTTAATTGAGTTGAGATTCACAGATATAAAATTAACTATTTTAAAGTGAATAATAATTCAGTGGCATTAAATATATTCACAATAATTTAGACTCTTGATGACCTAAAGAACTGTCAAATTATCTTCTGTCAAGAGTCTATCCGTGACCTAATTAACAGACCCGAAGTCCCAGGGAGGTTGCCTAAGACGTGCAACCCGTCACCTCGGACATCCTCGGCCCGCAGGCTGCATGGAGCAGGCTCTCTGGGATACACCACCTGGGCCAGGTCAAGGCGGCCCTCACAGGACAGCCTTATCGCCTTGTAGCCCTGAGAGCTACTCCCTCGGACAGTATCATCCAGGGCCAAGGAAGGAACTAGCAGATGAAAAACAAATAAAAAACCCAAGATTATTTCTGCATGTGTTGTGAAACTACTCTTGTCAAGAAAAGTATTTGTGATGCCTGTCGACACCTCCTACATATAAAATACACCAAGCACAATTTCTCTTAGGATTTCATGCCAGGAAAAAAAAAAAAAAAGAAAATCTCTGAGGGGGGTAAAAACAGTTTCCTTCTTTCTGATGAAGAGGCCGATCCACCCTCCCTGCTTTCCTCCGCACCCGCACCAGGGCCCTCAGCCCAGCAGCCAGGGCCACAGTTAGCATATTTCCTTGCTCTCCATTTCAGAACCTGATTTCCTGTTTCTATGTCTCACACACACACGCACACGCGCACACTTTTGTCAAAATGTCTCAAATCCTTTTCGGAAAAATATCGGCTAAGGGCTATAACCTAAATTTCTATTAATTCCGTTTACCCTCTGCCACTAATCATACTTTGGAAAATCGGGGAACAACAATATCAATCTTAATATAGGACTAATTCACCCTAAAATAACATCTTATAACAACTAAAGTTTCTCTGCTTGTCTTTAATGCCAAATAAAGGCCAAGAACCTTCTGACTGAGAGATCCACACAGGCGCCCACGCCGACCCGGAGACGTGCAAAGCACAGCCTGGGAGGCCAACGAGCAGGACACGGCTGGCACCCACTGGAGAAAGCGTTTTGAAATTTCTTCTTCCAGGAATGAGGAGACTGAACTTAATATCCAATTGTGAAAAATCTTTTTCGAGGAGAAAAACATCGATTTTATCACCTGTAATAACAGCTTTTCAACTTATGAAACCAAGTACTATCAAACATTTTATATGAAGTATTTGTGACCAGGATGACTTTGGAAGAAGTTTAAACAACGACTTTCTGGAAGATCACTTACGTGTTAAAACGAGACACTCTCTTCACATTACTAAAGAGAGTACGCTGTGATAAGCGACAACTGGCTGGTATGCAGCAAAGATTTACCCCCAAAATAATGAGGCGAACTGGGTCGGCGTTACCACGGGTGGGTCATTCACTGTATCCTCTATCTAGCGGGGCCCACGCGGTTAAGAGGCGAGAGAACAACAGTAGAAATACAAAGCTTATGCTGGCTATGCACTCAACGAAACACTGTCTTTCCTAGGTCTACTCGTTACCTCTTATTTTCCTGCGATTTAAATAATTGGTCTTATTTGGTTATACACACCGAGCTGTCCGACATGTTATGTCACTAGCCACATATGGCTATTTAAACTTAAATTAACTAAAATTAAATTAAATTAAAATGTCAATTCCTCAGTCTCACTTGCCTCATTTCAGATGCTCAGGAGCCCCATGTGGCTGGTGGCTTCCATACCAGAGCAAACAAGGACCAACCTCACCACCTCGGCAAGTTCAGACAGCACTAGGCTGTACATTGTCTACAGGCACATTACTGTGTGACATCCAAAAACATGGCAAACGTTCTCTAAAAAAAGTAATTTGGAAAACACTAGATACTTTCTGACAAACTTCAGTACACAGCTAAGTATATTGAGAGGAGTTTTTTTCCCCCTAAACATTGAATTAAACGAAAGTACATGAGCGGCCTGGATTGCAGCCACCCTCTAGTATTTCCATAATGTGAAGGGAGCGCTTCATTTTACACACAGATTGTAGACTGAGGTTCAGAAAAGTAGTATGTACAAACCCCACACGCGATATTTGAGAAACACATTATATCTGGACATTAGACAATAAATAAGAGGTTTTCCACTTACCTTTTTCCGATCTCGCCTTTCAACCAATATTTTTTTAAAACACAAAAACCCACGGTACATACAGTTTGAAGATGATAAGCCAAAGGGCCCCTTCCCTCATCTGCAAACAGGAGCAAAGACGCAACTGTGACCTTTCCTACAGAACAATACTCGGGCTCCAGCCTCTGCCAGCTCTAAAGAGCCAGAGCTCCAAGCAGCAAACTTCAAAGAGGGGCAACAGTGTTACGAGTTGCATAAAGATCGTTTCCAAAGCTGTAGACCTCACATACTCAAAAATGTGAATCACCTTTTCTTTGGCAAGGGTTGTAAAGTTGAGCTACTAAATCAAACTACAACAAACTATTCTCTTTTTTGACTGTCTCACTTTAAAACATGAAGTCACTTTTTAAAGAAAAAAAAAAAAAAAAGAAAAAGATTAGGAAAGGAAACAATAGAGTGGTTCGACCCTCACAAACCAAGTGGGTTCAGAACTGCGGGCAGTGCTACTTGCCCAGGAACCCGCTCACCAAACAAATCCAGCATTGCAGTTTCAGCTCAAGGTGTGTGAGAACCCACGGTGAAGACACAGCAAGATGCCAGCCAGGACGACCGGATGAAGTGGATTGCTGCATCTGTGGTTAACAGCTGTAACTTTAGATTTATATTTAACCAAGTCAAGACCGACTATATATAGGTGTAAACAGAGTTCGCGGGTTAACCTCTTGGATGCTGGAGGGAACGCCAGCCAACTTCCCTCGCAACACAAAACAGGATGCTGGCTTCACCCCTGCAGCCTCAAGTTGCTAAACGCTGAAGAGATGGTTTTCGCTTTGGTTAAAACTGAGAAGAAATTGAACACCGAGAAAGAAATTCGTATTTTATCTAGAGTATCCCATTTCCTAGAGATTCAATTAAAAAGAAATACAGTAGCATGATAGCAATTTTTGCCCCCCCCCACCGCCTTAAAACTATTATGAATTTGTGTTTGCCCAATGGAGAATCTGATACATGGGTTTTTAGGGCACTGAGATAATGATGTTCTATTTTACACAACACGGGAATGTTTTTCTACTTTATGGTTAAGAGTAGAAAAGGGGAGAAAAATTCCAAGAGCTCATTTCAACAACCACATTTACAAAAGTTATAATATAACAGTTAACACTCCCTGAGGACCCACCGCGTGTCCTGCGCTGCGCTAAAACTTCACAGCCAAACTTCACTTCCTTTAATCCTCGTAAATATCTTGTGCAATTGGTACAATTACTATCCTCAGCAAACTAAGGTTAAGGGACGTATCCAATTTTTTTTTTTTTTTACCAAGTCAAACTCTTTGCCAAGCAAAACACCGGAAGAGCGAGACTCCAATGCAGTTCCTGTGCCCTAAAACCCAAGGTCTCCACGGCTCTGCCACGTGCCCCTGTCCCCTCAGCTACCTCCTGCCAGCAGAGACGCAGAGCCCAGTGACGCCACTGGACCCAAGAGCAGGCGCGAGGCGTCTAAACAATGAGGAGAGACACTCTAAATGAAACAAGTAAACGGACACCTCTTCCCATTAACTTATTCTTGGAACTATATTTATATTTAATATGAATTATTATGCTAGCATCTAACGCGGCACAGCGCTGAAAGGGTTTCCACTCAAGTCTGTAACAAGGGAAACGTTAAAACCAATCTTACAATTTGGCTCATTTTTACTCTGTAAGTGACTAGTTTCTTCCTTTTTTTTTTCCCTTCACCAATGACACCGTAGATTAGAGACCTTACTTATATGAAAATATTAATTTTTTTTTTTTTTTTTTTTTTTTTTTGCGGTACGCGGGCCTCTCACTGTTGTGGCCTCTCCCGTTGTGGAGCACAGGCTCCGGACGCGCAGGCCTAGCGGCCATGGCTCACGGGCTTAGTTGCTCCGCGGCATGTGGGATCTTCCCGGACCGGGGCACGAACCCGTGTCTCCTGCATCGGCAGGCGGACTCTCAACCACTGCGCCACCAGGGAAGCCCGAAAATATTGATTTTTTAAAATTTAAGTTCCTTGCAAAACCTAAAGCTGTGAGCTTTAAGCTCGGCTCTAAGGACTAGACCTTTTCCAAAATCAGACCCTGGAATATTTCCTGCCTTAAGCTAAGTCTTCTACCATCGTTTCAAAGTAAGAGGGACGCCTGGCTGAGTCAGAAGTCGAGCAACTGTGGCCTCTGACCCCAGCGTGAAGTATGGCCATGTGCTCCGTTAACCTCCCCGGAGTTTGGGGGACGACCGCCAAAGTGAAAAGGATATCAGATATTCAGAGAACTGTAAAAATAAAATACTACCTAACTTTTCACCAAATCACCAAACTTTTCCCCTGAAGAACTCTCACTTATCTCCTTTAATCCACGGTGTGCCTCCACGCGTTTCACCAGCTTTCCTCTGTGAAAATGTCCTTCTTGCAGCGCCGGAGCCGCCGGAAGCGGCGTTCGCTTAGGGGTGACTGGGCCGAGTTAAAGCAACGCTAGGGCGTCACACCAGGTCACTGCCCCCCGTGCCACGGCGCTCCACGGCCACTCACAGACCACCTGGAGATTTACAGCGGCAACTCCAGAGAAGGGAGAGCAACAGGGAAATGTCACGATTAAGGTAAGTTCTCCTAAGTCCCCAATGCCTATTTCCAGCCACCTCCACGGTGGTTATTAGAGTCCAGCCATCGCTTCAGGCTGACATTCTGAGGTGTTTTCCACATTGACAGTGAAAACAAACACAGCACAACTCTGAATAATCCCACAATTGCATACGGTGTTTTTCTAAGTTAAAGAGAATGTTCAGACTAGAAAAGTCTATCCAGAGGTGTGACCTAAAAATTGAACTTTAATGTCAAGTATCACCATAGTCAGTAAGAACTCTTAAGTCTAGGACTTCCCTGGTGGTGCAGTGGCTAAGACTCCACACTCCCAATGCAGGGGGCTCGGGTTCGATCCCTGGTCAGGGAACTAGGTCCCACATGCATGCCGCAACTAAGAGTTCACATGCCACAACTAAGGAGCCCGTCTGCTGCAATTAAGATCCGTTACAACCAAATAAATAAATAAAATAAATATTTTTAAAAAGAGAACTTTAAGTCTATATACTGCCCCTTCATTTATTTTATTTTATTTTTATTTATTTATTTTTTTTATACAGCAGGTTCTTATTAGTCATCTACTCTATACATATTAGTGTACATATGTCAATCCCAGTCTCCCAATTCATCACACCACCACCACCACCCCACCACTTTCCCCCCCTTGGTGCCCATATGTTTGTTCTCTACATCTGTGTCTCTATTTCTGCCCTGCAAACCAGTTCAACTGTACCATTTTTCTAGATTCCACATATATGCGTTAATATACGATATTTGTTTTTCTCTTTCTCAGTTACTTCACTCTGTACGACAGTCTCTAGATCCATCCATGTCTCTACAAATGACCCAACTGCGTTCCTTTTTATGGCTGAGTAATAGTCCATTGTATATATGTGCCACAACTTCTTTATCCATTCGTCTGTCGATGGGCATTTAGGTTGCTTCCATGACCTGGCTATTGTAAATAGTGCTGCAGTGAACACTGGGGTGCATGTGTCTTTTTGAATTATGGTTTTCTCTGGGTATATGCCCAGTAGTGGGATTGCTGGGTCAGATGGTAGTTCTATTTTTCGTTTTTTAAGTAACCTCCATACTGTTCTCCATAGTGGCTGTATCAATTTACATTCCCACCAACAGTGCAAGAGGGTTCCCTTGTCCCTTCATTTAAAAGTACATCCAGAAATATAACTTTATTAAAGTTCTGGGAAAAGGATGATCTGAAAGTCCTTGCCTATCCACTAGCATCTCAGGGAAATCCAACCTGAGATGCTCCTGACCCACTACGATAAGCAAGAGGCAGGGACTTCGCAGCCCACCAAAGGACGAGGGTGGCATTCTTACGCTAAGGCTGCACACCTGTCCGGCCAGCCCATGACAAGGCAGGAGAGCACAAGTTGACATCACTGGAGAAACTCTTGACAAGGTTTTTCCAACATCACCACTTGCACTGCCTTCAATATTCTCCAACTCTTTATGCCCACAGCCAAAGCAAACAAACAAAACAAAAATGCTCTTGAGATTAGTACCTCTTACTTACAACTTAAAACAACTGTTTTTGCTTTCACCCAGTTAGCATTCAAGTCTAAGAATTCTCCTGAAATCAGCAGTACAGAATTATCTAGAGTTAAACTAAACACAGAAGGCAGCAGAGAGCAGACCAAAAACGCTACAAAGCAGACGAGAAGTATCATGCTCTTCGCGAATGGGCATCAAAATGGCGTGTTTCCTTCAAATGACTTCCTGGGTGCTGATTTTGATTCAATCATTAAAAGAAGAATTAAGGAAATACCACCCAGTCTTCCCAGACCATCTCTCTCATCATTCAATCCAGACCAGGACACAAGCAGCAGAATCACAAGCGCCTCTGTATCTACGTTGACTTTTTTTTTGTGGGCGATGGGGGGTGGGGGGGGTGGGTACGCGGGCCTCTCACTGCTGTGGCCTCTCCCGTTGCGGAGCACAGGCTTCGGACGCGCAGGCGCAGCGGCCACGGCTCACGGGCCCAGCCGCCCCGCGGCACGTGGGATCTTCCCAGACCGGGGCACGAATCCGTGTCCCCTGCAACGGCAGGCGGGCTCTCAACCACTGCGCCACCGGGGAAGCCCCTCTGTTGACTTTTGACTTTTTAAAATGGTGCCAATTTCTTGGCCTTTTGCCAACTTCGTTTAAGTTCTCCACTAGTACCTTGACACAGTACCATGGCCCAGCCCCTAGAAGGTCTATGTTTTTTACACTAAGCGAAGAAAAACGGAAACCTCACTCGTGGTGACGCACCATCACCTATTAAGGTTTTGCAAGGCAGAAGCGCAAGTAAAAGTTTGCTACTGACTTCCTTGGCTGATAAAGAGCTGTATTCAGTAACAAAGGAAGAATGAAGGCCATCTCCCTGTGGTTACTTAGAGATTATCTACAGACTGACAGCTGTAACTACAGAGAATGGAGACTAATATTAGATAGCAAGATTAAGATAAATTCTCCAAGTTAGGTCCAGCGATGCTTTTCCCTTAACTGTCCCCCTGAGCCTTTTCCCAATTCTCCTCCCCCAGCCCAATTATCGCTCTGCAGTGCCAGAGACCGCCTTTCTGAACCACTGATAAAACGAAGAAGAAAAAGCAGCAGAGAATAATCAGGTGAAAGGAAAAAAGAGTGCAGGGGGCCGGCAGGGGCACGTGGCAGTGCACGTGTAAGAGTGAAAATGAAGGCTTTCTCCCTCGTCCTTGGAGGACCAATCTCATAAAGAAACAAGCTTCAGAGACAGAGGGGCAAAGAAAGGTTGAGCTGGGGGGTGGAGGGGGGCGGCGCGGGGGGTAAATAACTACTAAAAGTATCCAAAATCTAAAATCTTGAAAATGGCTGTAATCCACCTTTCTGAGAAAAATGTTATTTTTTTCCCCCACAAGAAAATAGAAAGCCTTCTTTGAAATCTAAACAAATGAAATTTCACTTTGATAATCTACCTTTTCAGGAACCGATACTGATACTACACACACACACACACACACACACACACACACACACACACACCCCTCCAACAATACATGTATTGTTCACATATTAAAAAATGCTACTAATTTCCCAACATTACAATGAGGGTGCTAACACCTGTGCTGGAGGTTGACTGTTGCCATTAGACCGAACAATTTTCAATTTATTTATATGTGCATTAGTCTTGCTTACACTGACTTGTTTTCCAAAAGAATCAGAAGCCACGGCTATGGAAAGAGTGTAGCTCTGCGCTGTCCAATATGGCAGCCACCAGCCACATGGGGCTACTGGCTTGCCTTATGCAGATACAAACGCAGATGGGCTCTGCCCGTAAGTATACGCCAGATCTCAAACAGCTGTGTAAAATGTCTTTTTATTCTGATTATGTGTTGGAATATCCTGGATATATTTGGTTAATTAAATATACGATACTAATGTGTAGTTTCTTTCTTCTGAAGGTGGCTACTAGAAAATTTAAAATAACACACGTGCCTTGCATTCACTGCTCCCATTGTATTTCAGTTGCACAGCACTGGTCTGCAACATAGTAGGCACACAAAGAAATGAGGGCCAGGTCATACCTCAATAACAACATCCCCTGCCCATCTCAGTGAAGGCCTTGACCTCCTCCCCACCTTCCATCACACCACCAATCTCTGTCCTTAACACAGTGCACGGCACATAACAGGCACTCGATAAATGTTTCTTTAATGGAGCTGAGCGAAGGCAACCAAGTTACAAGATTAAAAAGCAGTATCTAAAAGTGGCTTCTTAAAAGTTAAGAAAACCCACTGGCTCCTTGGGACACCTAGCAGATGGTTAATATGCAGGCTTCGAAAGTAAATTTTAAAATGAACTGATTACCTACAACATTTTTTGACGGTCACAGGAAGCAATATACCCTTTTTTTCAAAATAAAAGCCACTAAGACGCAAGGCTAACGTTTAGTATTCGGCTCATTTCATGCTTTCGGACAGTGGGGTGAAAGGACAGATGGAGTAGACTGCTTTTCTTTGCTCTAAGTCTACACTTGGCATTTTCCATTTTAACCCACCGAAACGAAACGCTGCCCTCTGGATAAACCAGCTATGCTCGAGGGAAATGCAGGGCAGTGCTCACTGAGCGGAGATGTATACCAACAGAGGTGGTCAGAAGAGACGTCTTCAGTCCTCGTGAAAAACAGGAGGCTCTGGGGGCGCCTCACGGACCGGGGAAGTCGAGAGCAATCGGGGAGGCACAGGCGGCCTTAACCCACGATGTCCTGAAGTCCGGCACGTGGGAGAGCAGGGCCCAGCCCACACACAGTGCCGCGGGGCAGCTGCTCCAGCCGGGTCTGACCGCGGGCGCCTGTCCCTGAACGTGGCCACACTCACCACGGCCCCTGGGAGCCACTTAGCTCCACACTGGGTTTTCTTCAGAGACGATCTGCTTCCCCATCTCCACCAGACGTCCTCAGGGGTGTGAAAGGGTAAGTCTGTCCGGAGTAGTATTCAGAGAGATACATCTACTCTCGATTCAAAAGGCCCTCTTCCCTACTTCTGGGCACACTTTGCATAAATGCGGCATAAGATGCGTGCCTGATTTTTCCATAAAAATGTATTTGGTCGTTGCCAGTTACTCTGCTCGTGTCTGCAATTCCATATTTACCGGGTGAACCGAGACGATTTCTCTACTTGAGATTTACCAGGAAAAGGTTTTCCCAGGAAGGCTATTTTTTAACGATATTCGTTAACACACCACGGAAAGACAGAGGACTGGAAAAGCTGCACCACTGATTCTTCTGGATCGGTTTTATTTTCATCTCCGGGGGAAAATTAGGACACAGGAATTGCTACCCATCGCCTCAATCTTAGGGGTCCTTCGAAACCGCTTTCTGCTTCTGTCCTGCTTCACCATGACCGCATTTCAGGGCCAAGTCAATGAGAGGAGCACAAATACACCCCAAATACGCTTAATCCAAGGACACAGTAGTGCAGATCCTAAAAAGCCCACCCGGATCTGCCCGTCTGAGAGCGTAAGCCATGAATCTACCTACACCTGCGTAGGCCTGAGGAGGATGAGTTATTCAGCGACTCAGAAATTCCCCTGTAGCCTCGACGCAACCAGTCCCCCTCCTTAGACAAGCTCTTCCAATAAGGCGACGCGCTGAGCGCTCCTTCCAGGCGGGGTCCCCGCTGGCGTCCACCTGGCTCCGCTCTCCGTTCTCTTCCTGCTCCCGAGGACGGTGCCGGGTCCCTCCACGTCCTTGCGGTGCACCCGTGGACCCGGGGCCTGGCAGGAGCGTCTTGCAGAGGGGTCCCCCAGGCCCTGGCCCCACATGCCAGTAACACTGAGGGACACGCAGGGGCCCAGGCGCGCCCCCTTCACCCTCATGGCTGCCAAGCCTTCACCTCTCTCCTCCTCCGCCTAGGCGCGTCCTCCTCTCAACTCAGCTGACGCTTCACAGCTCAGCAGAGCCACCGCCTGCCCCAGCACACCCTCCCAGGCCGGACCGGGCGCTGCCCCCAAGCGCGCGAGCTCAGCTCCGTGCCGCGCCTTCCAGGGGCTGCCGGCGCCACCTCTGCCCCGAGCAGCCCTTCCTCTCTCCCAGGGAGCAGGGCGCGGAGCCTCAGTGTCTGCTAACTGCTCCCAGCGGCCAAGGGAAGCAAGTGCAACAACTCTGACCGTGCTGAACACTGGGACAAGTGCTTGAGATGATTTCCTAAACTCTGCGACAGGCAACCGTAAACATCTGCCCGATGATAACGGATCATTGTTGAGTGCCCACCGCGTGTCTGACACCATGTTAAATTCTGAGAGACGTTCCTGCTAATCTCTCTATGCCTCCAACCAGGAAGGTGTATCGCCCCTCATTGTGGAGACAATGCAGCCAGGGCCCGGAGGTTAAGGAACCTGCCCGAGGTTGTGGGGGTGAGAAATCAGCTGCCGGTTCTCCGGCTCAGGAACTGCAGGCTCCGAGACCTACGCTCCCGCCTCCGCACCGCTGGCTCTCAGAGTGCGGGGCCGGCGAGGTCAGAAACGTTTTTCAAAAGGACCCGGAGATGTTCCCCACCTCTCACTCTCCTTCTCTCCAGGCGTGCACGGGCTTGGCCAGAGGCTCCTGCAGACCGCACGCAGAAGCGGCTATTAGAATCCAACGTTTCGGAAAACGTGAAACAACGCCGTTCATGTTCTGTCGTCTTGGAAAACAGCTGCTTTTCCGTTAAAACTGTGATGTATGTTAATGCATAATGGTTTATTATTTTTACTGATTTTAAAAATGAGTAACAAATATTTCAAACTGTCCTCAGTTTAAATGTCTAAGACATCAGATGCCAACACACAAAGTCCACATAAACAAAGGCTCTTTGGAGTCACCAGTAATTCTTAGGAGCATGAAAGGGTCTGAGATGCAGAGAAAGACAAACGCTGTAGGACTCCACTTACGTGTGGGATCTAGAAAAGCGAAACAAGTGAACAAACGTAACTAAACAGAAAACAGGGTCACAGACACAGAGAACAAACAGGTGTCTGCTGGAGGGGAGGGGAAGAGAAATAGGTGAGGGAGGTTAAGAGGTGCAAACTTACAGTTACAAGACAAATGAGTCATAGGTGTGAAATGTACAGTGTGGAGAACAGAGTCCACAATTGTGTAATATCTTTGTATGGTGACATATCGTAAGTAGACTCACTGTGGTGACCAGTTTGAAAGGTATAGAAATATCAAAGCACTGTGTTGTGTAACAGGAACTCACACAGTGTTGTAGGTCAATTGTACTTCAAATACAAACAAAAAATTCAAAGAAAAAGAGATGAGATCTGTGATTACCAGAGGCAGCAGCTGGCGGAGGGCGAACTGGAGGAAGGTGGTCAAAAGGTACAGACTTCCAGCTGTAAGGTAAGTAAGTACCAGGGATGGAGTGTGCAGCAAAATAAGTATAACGAACGCTGCTGTATGTTACATACAAAAGCTGTTAAGAGAGTAGATCCTAAGAGTTCTCCTGACAAGAGATGTTTTTTTCTATGTCTTTCATTTTGTGCTTAGATGACGGGTGTTCACTAAAGTTACCGTGACAATCACGTCATGATATATGTAAATCAAATCATTGTGCTGTAGCCCTTACACACTTTATACAGGGCTGTAGGCCGACTATATCTCAGTAAACCTGGAAGAAAAAATTAAAATATAAATAAATTATTTAATGACGGATGGATGGATAGATAGATAGAAAAACAGATCTGAGAATGAAAAGGGAAACCACTATCCTAATCAGCTGTTGAAACAGAACCTAGGTTTTCTCTTTCCCTGTAAATTTTTACCAAATCATCAGGCTAGTCTGGAGCTTCCATTAAAGACCGTGTCCAGACAATGAACATATGGTCTGATGAACTCTGGCCTCAGTTCTAATATTTTCCTTTGCTGACTCTTTAATACAAAGTGAAACTTATCTTCAAAGATACTTTAACATGCGATAGAATTTAGAAAATATCTATCTGTCCACTACCCATGAAACATCTAAAAAGCATAACTTCTATTTTTTTTCAAAGTAAAAAACTCAAGATAAAAAAGTCAATAAGCCTCTCTGAATGTGATAATTCAGCAAATTACATCAATATTTCAACGTAATCCGGTAATTTCCCTGCTGCACAGCATGGTTTCAAACCACCATCCGGTCATACACGAAATGCAAAATAATTTTAGTAGTGATAAAGCAAAACAATAATAATAATAATAGATTATTTGCTAGAGTAGAATGTGAGTCAGTCCCGGGGAGAACGAGGTGTTTAGGATTCCGTGACAGCATTTTGAACCTACCTCATTATCCTCACCACACCCAGCAACACGGGCAAAAAGGCGGGTACTATTTCCACAAGTCGAATTTAATGTGTCATAACTAAGGCTATGTTTCATAATATGTAACCTGTTCCTTAAAAATAAAAGTAATTTTACATTGTATTTAGTACATCTGAAATGACATGAATTATAAAGTAAGGTTCACGTTGCAGGAGATCAGAAACTAAAACCTAGAGGAGAATTCACACTTAAGTACGCACCACAGGCTAGAGATCACAGTCACTTGATGTGAGTATTTTACCCTAATTAATCTCAACACCTTTTGAGATGGGTACTATTTTTCCTGTTGTCCTGATGATGAATCTGAGGTTCAGAGAGGTCAAGCTGCCTGAAGCCACCAAGCTAGTAAGCAGCAGACCTGGAATTCAAACACTCTGCTGATTTCAAAGTCTGTGCTCTTCTCAAGACTTGATACCCCCCCTAGTATGATGTGCAGGACTGAGTGCTTCAAAAGCTGAAGCGGATGCAAAGGCGAGCAGAAATAAGAAAGCAGGTACCGTGCGGAATGTTTAAAACATGCCACTGAACTTATATAGTGAAGATACCTCAAGTGTACTTGTTTGCGCCCCTTAAACCGCTGCAAGTGTGTCTATGATGGCACGCTCGGGAGGCCGGAGCTGGAGGCAAAGGGAAATGCACTTGGTGCCCCCAGCGCTCAGGGACCCAGCGCCCACCTACTCATCTTCGTCCTCGGAAACACCCGTTGAGAAATCTGTGCTCTTAAAACTAAGAAACGCTGGAGGAGACCAGCGAGTCCCAGCCAGGGATGGGATTACAGTCACAGGGGGTCTCCTTCAAACTGTGCTTGTCCTCCAGGGAGGAGAGAAGATGCTGGGACCAGGAGAAGTCTGAGGACCACTGCTCTGGAAAGATCCCATGTTTGGTGAGAAACCGCCAAGGAGCAAGAAAAGAATAATCCCTGGAAACTAAGTCATGTTCATTTCTGCCCTAGGAGCCATCCAGGTGGGCCGAGGCCCCAGCAGCCGGCAGGCGCCCTTTCTCAGCCCCCTCCACGCTGTCCACGGTCTCCGGAGCCCACTCCCATCACTGCAGGTGAGGCTCCCCAGGAGGGAAGCGGCTCTCTCCCGGGCAGCGCAGGCCCGGTGGCCGAGTGAGGCCCACGGGGTCCCCGCTGACCTCGGGGCTCCTCCCGAGAATCTCCAAGTGTGCCGGACCTGTGAGGGCAGCCTTCCCGAAACCCCAACGAGTCCTGTGTCCTGAGGTCCCCAGGAGACCTTCCTGGCCTCCACTTCCCCAGTCCCACCAAGGCTGAAGCTTCTGAGTCTCCAGTCTTAAATGCCTCTCCACCTGGGATGCCCCAGAGGGCTTTGTTTCCTGACCCGACCCTCTTACTTGCACGTAGCTTCATTCCCTTCTGTTCCCGTTCCCCAATCCCCGGTCCCTGGACCAAACTGTCCTCGCAGGCCTGGACCACAGGCTCAAGATTCATCTCCTGCTTCCCCGGCTATCCCCGCGCGCTGCCTAGTTTGGTATCGCCGGCTCCCCAGTGAAGTCCAAATCCTTTACAACAGAAGATCAGACCTCCACCACCTGGCCCTGCCCTGCAGCGAATTCAGCATCCCGGGCCCCCTCTAAGGAACCATCCCCCAACCTGAAATGCCACCCTCGGTTCACATCCCTGGCTACGTCCCTAGACAAATTCCAAGCACCACAGGTGCTTCCTCTCTCTCTGAACACTTGTCACATAATCACGCATGGTCTTTCACTACACTTTACACGTTCACGTATCAGTCACGTTTCCCCAAATTGATTACAGGTTCATTAGGAACAAGCACTGTGCCTTACAGCTCTAAAGATCACACTGTACCATCCATGGTCAGGGTTGCAATCGCAGTGGAAGATCAATGCACATTTCTGAATAGCACTCTGAACAATCTAGACATGCAGACATTATTTTTCCTAGAGCTAGAGCACAAACGGCAACACTTATAATGGAAAGATGCGTATGGGAGTACTAGAGCTTAAAACCTAAATCTGTCTGCTTCTAAATTCTGTAGGATAAAATCCCAGCATACGAAAAGAAGGACTTCTGCTTTTGGTACTCGGTATCCAAATCTCTTAGAGACCGCTTTGTGTGGTTTATCATTTAATGTGATTTTCTACAGTGTGCAACTTAACACTTAACATTCAACCACTGGTCCAATAAGTATTACAGAAGAACATATTTTGTAGCTTCCCAAGGGAAAAACAATAACCATTTTCTAAAAGAGGTGGGAGGGACCATCACAAAAATATAAAACGTTGCTGGAAACCAAGTCTCGGTGTATTTCTAAATCAGAGAGAGAGAAAGAGACAGAGGGAGGGAGAGAGCCAGCACAGCATAGAAGAATAAAGGGAAGGAAAAAACCGTTGAGATCCAAGGTCCGTCTCACCGCTGGCAGTGAGAACAGAGCTCCTTGCAGGCAGGACCCACGCTTAGTTTTCTACGCACCCTCAGCTCCAGCACAACCCCTGGGACGGGAGGAGTCACGACTTTTTGAAAAAAGTGAATAAATGCACAAGCCAACAGTGAGAGAGAAAAAAAAAAAAAAAAAAAAAAATTTAAAGAGAGAGAGAGAGAGGGAGAAAGAGAAAACAAGTGGGATGCTGGAGCAGCTTCCACGGCAGAACTCAAGGACCTCGGGACGAAGCAGCGCCTGGCGAGGCTGAGAGGGAGCCCCGCGCGGCCGGCCCCGCGCGCCTGCGCCCCACGCGGCAGGGCGGGCAGGGCCACGCCCCCTTACCTGCGGCACAGGCACTTTCTGCGGGGCGCTCTGGGGCGAGGGGTGGAGCTGTGCCCAAGGCTGGTGGTGCGAGGGCGGGGGCGAAGCCTGGTGGTGCAGGCCCGGGTGGGGCTGCAGCGGAGGGCAGCTTGGCAACTGCTGGAAGGCCGGCGGCTGCCCGGGATGCTGCTGGCCAGGGAGCAGCCGGTCCTGGATCGCCTGCGGGTCTGTGAGGCCGACGCCGGGACAACCGTTGGCTCTCAGGTGCCCGGCCAGCTCCCTCGGCGCCGGGGACATGCCCATAAACGGACGGGACGGTTGCATGTTCCTGGGGCCCATGTTCCTCTGTCCGATCCCCATGGCGCCGGGGGGCTGGTGAGACGGCTGCGGGTGAGGCATATTTGGGTAACTGCCGACTTCCATCGGGATCCCGGCACTTCCGGGCCGGACTTGCGGAGGAGGGGTGCCCGCCGGGTTACTCATTGCTTTCATGGGTGACATGGGAGGCGGAGAGGCGTAAGTTCCCTGAGGCTGCGAAGGGTGCATAGTTTGCGTGTTCATTTGGTTAAGGGAGCCGCTGGGGTGGATAGGCTGCTGGTGCATGAGTCCTTGGCCACTGTTCGATGGGAATCCTACAGCGTTGGGGTATCTTGGGACGGACTGGTTCATTGGAGTATTATTTGTAAGGCCTAGATTCTGATTCATCCCTGTATTGTTAACTAATCCCTGATTTAGGTTACTGTAAGGATAGCGAGAATACTGCCCTGAGTTGTTTATAGTAGGTGAGGGGACGGTCTGGCTCCGAGAACTAAAGGTAAGGGTCTGCGGCCTCACGGCCCCTTGCGGGGGAGGGTTGGGGGAGAAGCGGGGGCTGTGGGCGACGGGCTCCCCGTGGAGAGCGGCGGGGGGGTGGTGGTGGAAGGGCTGCACCGCGTGGCGCAGGCTCGGCGCCACCCCGGGGCTCTGCGGGGGCACGTGCGACAGGTGGCCGGGGCCGGCGATGAAGGGGCTTCCCTGCCCGAGGCCCTCCTGGCCCGGGGGAAACTGGCCCATCCTCGGCTGCGGCTGCCCGTGCTGCTGCATGGAGAAGTCCCCGCGCGCCAGGTAGCCACCCAGCTGCTGCAGGTGCGGGGGGTGACCCTGCGCGGGGGGCCCCGAGGGGGCCGCCTGGGCCTGCGGCGGTGGCGGCTGGTAGGGGGCTCGGATCTGGTCCGGCACCTGCACGGCCCGGGGAGCCCACATGGAGCCGCCGTCCACGAAAGACTGACCCCCGTGCCTCTCGTTCTGCAGGCCGGGGTAGACACCCATCTGGCCGCCGCCGCCCCCGCCGCCGCCGCCGCCGCCGCCGCCGCCGCCACCGCCGCCGCCGGCCCCGTGGGGGACCTGGGGGACGGGCGGGGTGTGGTACTGCGAGTGGGGAGACGCCAGTCCGTTCCCAGGGGCATTGCTCATCATTCTGTTCGGCTGGTCCATCAGATGCATCTTTTGCTGCTCGTACTGATTATAGTGATCGAAGTGGGTCAACTTGGTTTGATTCTGATTCGCGTTGGGATGGTGGAGGGCAGGCTGCAAGGAGGCAAAGCCTTGGTCTATCGGCATCTGCTGGCCCATGGGATTCACGGGATTTTCGGGGTAACCACATTCCCCCAGGCTTTCGAGGCCTTCGCTGAAAATGTTCCCATCCTCGCCGAAAAGACTCATCATTCCTGGATCCGCCATCTTCTCCCAACACACGGCTCCTCCAGACCAGAGCTCAGGAGCTTGTCTGTGCTTCACTTCACTGAGGGTTTGTCCTCAGAGCCTATAATCCTTGACTAATCTTCTTCATGTCACTCCATATTTCTTTAATTCTCTTGGACCCTGCAGTGTCAGGCAAATCTGGATAGAGGTCCTAGAAGGGGAGCGGGAGGTGGGGAGGAGGGAGGAAGAAAACAGAGAATTAGGAACAAATGATAAAAACTGCCGGCATTGTACGCATTTGAATTTGGTCTCCATCGACAATGCTGATCTAGCCCCCTCACTGAGCTGTATTTTATAAATCTAGTTCACTTTAAGAGAAACTCATTAGCTTCTACCAGGAGCATTATTATGATCGGTTACTTAGAAAGCAAGCAAAACACTAACCTTAACCTTAAATTAATCCATTCACTCCACTTCCTCACGTTCCATTCTTGGATGGAACAGAACAAAAGAACACAACATGAAGCGGCAGCAGCTGCCACAGCAGGCCAGCAGATGTATGAATGTCGCCAAGCAGCCCATCTGCTGCTCGAAAGCCCTGGAAATGCTCTGGTTACCAACAGCCCGCCCTTAACCTTATTCCCCTGAGCGGTGTAATCAGATGAGCAGCCACAGCACCGAGGGCTGTGAAAAGCTCAACTTAGTTAAATTGACTAGAGGATTATACAAATACCAAAATCAGTCATTTCGTACAAATTGGATATTTACGGCCCACATACAACCAACTACAGGACGGCAACAGAGGCGTCGAAGGAGAAGGCGGCAGAGGCAGGGATGCTGGCAGGCACGCCGGCGAGCCGCGGTAACTCATCATTTCCGAACGTCCGTCTGGCAGCAGGAACGTGCCAGGCTCTCCTTCTCCAGCGACACACCCCCGCCCGAGGAAGTCCCATCACAGGTCCCTCATCCACCCGAGGGCCCCGGGCTCTGGGGACGGACCAGGAGCCGTGCGACCCCTCGGACAAAACTCTAGCTGGACAGTTTCCAGACGATGACCATTCTCATCAGCAGAGACAGAAACCTTTCCCCCAAACTGGTCAAAACTGACACTTTTAACAGAATAAAGTTCAAAATGTCCACGCAGCCCTCACCCTTGCCTTGACCTCTTCTGGGACAAGGCAGGCCGGAGCAGGTACGCAGAAAGGCGGGCAGGCCTGCCCGCAAGCATCCCCTGTTTACAGCGCACGGTGTAGACTAACTACTGCTCTGCGCTTGATGCAAACAGTCACTAACGGATTCTGTGTCAGATGAAAATAACCAACTTAAAGAATGTTTCCACAATCAAAACAGGAAAGTGTTTTTGTTGAATGCTAATTAAATCAACGACCTAATAAAGAACTAATTCACATAGGAAAAATGTCCGAAATCTTAAACATCTCTGGAATTTAGCTCATTTTTTTTCCTCTTTCATAAGCACACGAAGCATTGTGTGATACTGCCCAACTTGAAAAAAAAAATAAAGTGTCTTGTTGAAGAATTCCAAAAGGGATATTACAAACAGGCCCCCCATAAATCCCACTGACACACGTCCACAGGAATGGGGACCGCCGGGGTAGGAGTGGGGTGGAAGCAGCCAGCCCCGCGAAGAACCCACGCCCCCAGCAAGGGGAGAACCCGCGTGCGTACGGGGACGGGAAATGCACGTAAACAACATTCCTGCCCGCTGTCAGAACCACAGACAGCACACCTGAGAGGGTCTCCGGGTCGGCAGTGCTCAGGAGACAGCTGTCAGCCCAGGCCAAAGGTCTCCTCCCTCTGCCGCTAACTGCCACGAATTTTTTGATCTACTTTCTCCAGAAACGGAGGTCAGGCGGGTGGAAGTAAGGTGAGCATGAAAGCCATTCTATTTACAGACATGCTGCTTTAAAACCCAAACCGAAGAGAAGTCGAAACCTCCGGTGCCAAATGCAACAAATATTTATAAATTGAATTTACTCCTAAAAAGCCTATGCGGTCAGTCTTCATTTATTCAAGGCTCATTCTAGCTCTCCAGGAAATAAATACGGGAACGGACTTGATAAGAACTTGAACCAGCCGCGCAGACTGACCACTTACCAAAACCACCTTTCAAACTCGCTGAAGGAAGGTAACGTCTAGTTGCCTGTCCTGGGTGACCTTTATAGGATAATGGTGGCTTCATCCTCCAGGGCCCTGCAGGTGTCACGGGAGGAACTGCTACGGGCTGGACGTGTTCCCGGCCAGCTCCAGAGGGAAAGGAGCCCGCAGGGAGGAGACGGCCCGGTCCACTGCCTGGAGGGGCAGCATGGAGCTGGCACTCACTTTATAAGGCTGAGTAGAAAGGGAAAAAGAACTTGACCACAGGCCCAGGGGAGGGACAAAACACAACACTCACTGCGAGTAATCCTACCCGACACCTGGGTCTCCAGTTCCCGGCTCCTTCCACCAAGAGGCCATTTCCCAGCAGCAGGAAAAATGGCAGCATTACCTGGAACAGTAAACGTGTCACCCACCAGAGCTGCGACCTCGGTCGCGGGAAGGCCGGCCAGAGACGTCCAAAAACTATGCCTTTAGTGGGTCACCAGTCACCACTTACGCTTGCCGGGGCAGCCATCACCGCCTTCCTGCCCCTTTTCTGACCTCAAGACTCTGGCTGGAGACTATGCTAGGAATCCATCTGGTAGCTGGATTTCATATTTCTGATCTGAGCTAATCTAATTAATTTATTTTTGTCTTTTTTAATTTGATCAAGACCATCTGAATGCCCACTTTCCCAAGTCACAGCTGCAACATTTAATTTTGTTCCTATCAAAGATATTCATTTAAAATTCCTTTTTGGAGTTTGCCCCCTGGTCTACATTCACTACCTACATTTTCTGTGTCTAAATCAGCACTGTCCAATGAGCCATCAAATCAAAGCCATATTTGTCTAAAATTTTCTAGTAGCCACGTTTAAAAAGGAGCCCCCAAGAGAGTGAAATTAATTTTAATCATTTTTATTTAACCCATAAAACCAATTTATTGGTTAAATTTTATTTAACCAATAAAATCTATTTACTTACTGGTCTTATTTATTTAAATAAAACCAGTATATGCAAGTAATTACATATTACTTCAACATGTCATCGATAGAGGTGAGACAGTTTACATTTTTTAGTGCTGAGTCTTGGAAACCCAGTAGTTCACACTTAACAGGGTACCGATTCCTACTGGCCACATTTCAAGTCAAAAAGGCGCACATGGGTGCAATGGCTACTCTACTGGACGGCACAGGTACAGATGATTAAAAAGGAGAGACAGAAATGCAAGTTATCAGTGTTACCAAATAATTCTCATCATTATCGCTTGGGAAATAAATATTCAAGTTGTATTTACATTTGATTTGGCTTTAAATGAAAATCAAGTTAAATCTCAAATAGCATTTATGTATTCAAAATATATTTACTGAGCCTCTACTATGAGCCAGGCACTGACCACAGCTGCCAGAGATATATCGGTGAACAAAAACCAAGTTCCCTTTTTTCCTCATGGAGGTTACAGTCATCTGTAAATGATGAAACTTTTAATTAAAAGTTAAGATTCATGGGTTATGGTATAAAATTTTACGATACCATTTTACAAAATATTTCTTGGTAATTCATGATGACAAGCGCTCTGTGTGTGACATTATATACTAAACAGTTTAGACACCTATAACGAGGACATAATACATGCTTCCGCTCAGCACCCTACTGGCAAGTCTCTTCTGAGTTCAGAAGGTGCTTGGGGGTGTGTCCAGGGGTAAAGAGAGGCACCACGAGACACCCCAGCTCACAGCATCGGAGACACCGGGGAGACTCACCGTGAAACCAATGATGAAAATTTAGAGCCGGCCAACCCTTTGGAGACCTCCTAATCCAAGCCCCTCTTCATTGTACAGATGAAGAAACCCTTTTATATACTGAGAGCAGTAAACATCTCCAACAAAATATTTTAATGACGAACAACTCCCAGAGACGAAGGAGAGATGTATAGATGAAATGGCAACTCACCAGTGAAGCCTAGACGGGGTCCCATGAAAGGCCTACACGGGGTCCTATTTATTCAGAGATAAGTCACTAGAACAACTGCTGAAACCACCAAACAGAAGAGAGTTTCCTTTTAAGAAAATTTTTACTTATACTATCGATAACTTTAAGGAAGCAAGCACATATTAGCACCATACTGAGGCTACTGGTTAATATTTTGGGAAATAAGCAGGATGCAAAGTAGGCAGCCCCCAAAAGTAAACAGCACCCAGAAAACTGGGGACAAAAGCAGGGGGTGTACAACAAACCAAGGTGAAAGAAATAAGTTGTGCAAAAATACATATTAAGATTTTGAAGTGAAGTTCTGACTTCCCAAAGGTTACATAAACAATGCTTAACTACTGTGCTCTGCTTAAAGTAGGACGGCATTTGTGTAGCCCAGTTTTAATTTGGTATCACAGTGACCTGAAAAGCTAGAAAGGAAATGGGTGAACACAGGACACCTTTCATTTCGTGGGCAAAACGCTTCCTACAGCTCAACCACGTTGTATTCGGTTGTGGAAGTAGAATGCCATCCAGGTGCTGTCCGTTTTCTCGTAAGTACCCAACACGTGGGGCAAGTAAAAAAGGGGGCCCGCCCCGTAGACGCCAAGACCCCCTCAGGGTTCCGTAGCTCGATCTGCACTGTTCTCTTTACTTGTCTCCCCTCCACCTCCCAAGAGCCTAAGGTTTGTGACACTACTTGAGGAGGGTTCTCGGGACCGGGACCGGGTGGAGCCTGTGCCTGCATCTCCAAGGGAGTGTGGAGCAGCGGGAAAGCACACCTCCCGCCCTCGGCGCAGCCCGGGAGATGCCTCTAGACCCTCAAGGCTACAGGTCACATCGCGAGCGGGAAGGACCCACGGCTGAGAGGGGAACGGACAGAAGAGAAAGGGCTCCACATGGCCGGGCTTCTCCTCACCCTGAGAGTCCTTCCAGCTCCATCACGAGGCCTATGGACGGTACTCCCCCCACCCACGGCCCCTAGCAGCCGCCGAAGGGGGCGGGGCCCAGGCATTGATCCCACGGACAGCGTCCCAGAGAGAGAGGCAGGAAGCGCCTCCAAGTTACCAGCATCAGTTCATCACCAGTCAGTTCCAGGTTTGCCACATGGACCAAATGATGCCCCTCCCGGCACCCACCCCCCCCAGCCCGGGCTAGACCACATTTTCTTCCTCGCTCACGTGTCCGGGCTGTGGCTGTGCTGTCCCACACGGCAGCCTCTGGCCACGTGTTGCTGTTTCAATTAATTAAAACTAAAATTTTAACTTCGGTTGCTCAGTCGAACAAGCTGCATCTCAAGTGCTCAACACACCCGTGTAGCTGGTGGCTGTGGCGCACATGTGGACAGTGCACCCGTGGTGCCCTTCCATCAGGGCAGAAAATTCTATGGACGGCACTGCTGCAGGTTTCTTCCTAGAGGTAACATTCTTAGGTGAAGACCACATTAAATAGTAGCAATTCTGGGGCTTCCCTGGTGGCGCGGTGGTTGAGAGTCCGCCTGCCGATGCAGGAGACACGGGTTCGTGCCCCGGTCCGGGAGGATCCCACGTGCCGCGGAGCGGCTGGGCCCGTGAGCCGTGGCCGCTGCGCCTGCGCGTCCGGAGCCTGTGCTCCGCGACGGGAGAGGCCACAGCGGTGAGAGGCCCGCGCACCGCAAAAAAAAAAAAAAAAAAATAGTAGCAATTCTCTTTGATGAAAAATTTTTTCTCCTGCTCAGGGATTAGTGTTCTCTCAAAGGTCCATACCTACCCCTTGTGATGAAATTTATAGTATTCTTTCCATACATCATATTTTATGTTAATTAACTATATTTTCAACCTATAAAATTTCTCCTTTCTGTAATGTCTCCCAGCATATACTTCTATTTCTTTTTTCTTTTTGTTTCATTTTGTCTTATTTTTGGGGATCAAGCCATTTTATTGCGGGGCTTCGGGGGAGGGTCGAAAGGCTGGGAGGACAATGAGATTCGACGTCCTTCTCCCGGCCGGGACCTCCCCAGCTGCACAGTTGCTGAAAAGGCTCTGTTTCTTAATAAATAATTTTTATATTATGTTAGGAATGATTCTCAACTACACAAAATTCAGACACTTAGGAATAATTAATTTCAAAATCCTTTTCACTTATAGTTGCCATATTACCATTGCTCTTTAATGAAGTATTTGCAAGCTTAATTTTAACAACCCAAAAATCTACATAGCAATCGTGAGGCAGTTACTTGTTTTAGTGGCTTTGTGCATTATTTTCGTTCTCTGTTTTACTGGAAGAAAAGGATGCAGGAAGAACAAAAAAGGATGTGAAGTCCTTCAGAAGGTCATCTATGTTAGTCCCAAGCACCACGTGAAAAATAAAACCGAAAAAAGGAAATAAGAATCGCATTTACAGTTAGCTTCCATTTATATCACTAGGTAGCCTCCGATTTTGCTGATGTTCGTTGAAGAGATGTATCTCTCGTCTTGTGAAGCAACTCTGTGCTTTCCTCCAGCATTCCCCATGGCAGTTAAGCTCCACCCAGCCCAATGATGGCAAACCACCCTCAATCCTTCTCAGCATTCATTCACTTAAAAAACATTTAATGAGGGCCAACTCTGCATAAAGCACTTCATGGACACTGGGTATACAGAGTTGAACAAACAGATGTGGCCCCTGTTCCATGCAGCCGGCTGTTCTAATAAAGCCGTGAGGACATCCTGCACACTCAGGCCACTGACCAACCTGTGGATTCTCCTCCCAAGTATCTCACAAGCCTTCCTCCCCCTCCAAGTTCACAGTCTCTGATGTAATCAGGCGTCACGGTTTCGTGAAGGACAGAACTTTATAGGCTGACTGGTTCTCCTGAATCCGGTCTCGACAGGCTCGCACACAGCTGACTGAATGATCTTGTCAGACACAAAATGTGTCCTCTCTCCACCCTGATTAAAATCCTTAAAGCAGTTCCCTAGCTCCCAGGACGGAGCCCCAAAGCTCCAGCAGGCCGCAAGGCACTTTGGATTCAGAGGCCCGCCGGCCTCTCCATTCTCTACGCCCCAGTTCCCGTCCCTCTGCTCCGGAACCCTTCACCAGCACCCAGGCTGGGTCCGGCAAAGCACTGGAAGTTTCCTGCGTATCATCCGCTCACCTCCTCACACCGTCCTTACCTCCACACCTGCCTCCTCACCCCCACGCCGTGCTGTGCCGTGCGGTCTGACCTCCCACTCGTGGGCTCAGTTCCTTTGTTACCACTCATCCCGGGAAGCAGCCTGACGCTCAGCCCTCCCCCGGCCCAGGCTGATTCTGAAGCCCTCGCTGGTACTCCCACCACACTGGGGACAGGAGCTACACGAGCACCAAGCACACCTTGTTCTTGTTTCTTTCACTGCAGACCGCAGCCTTGCCATTTGAAGGAGGGTCCTGGAAGCACTGGCACCCCCCCCACCACCACCCGGAGCTGGTGAGAGATGCAGCGTCCTGGGCCCAACCCAAGCTCCCGCCCCGGAGTCTGCATGTTATTAACAAGGCGCCCCGGAGATGCCCGCACAGGTGGAAGTGTAGCAAGTCCTCCTCAAAGACTCTGAGCTCCTCCTGAGCTACAGCTGGGATTCTCCTCGATTAACGTGAGAAGGAATTATCCACAACAGGTCCCAAAGAATTACAGAGCAAGTAAAACCAAGGTGTGTCATCTTACATTTAAGGGAAGGGAGCCTTGGCGTTCGTGACCCACAAAGAAGCAATACTGACCTCATCCAAAGGATGAGGAATAACCCTTAGTGACAAGTTTTAACTTGTCAAAGAGAGGACATCTGAAAGTAGTTTAATTTCAAAGATACGTCTGTCCCTCTGCTTGACAGTCATTTTTGCAAGGCAAAACAAAAATGCATTAATACTAATATCTAATGCTATGTTACCTAACACCCTATTTCACAGTCTCTTGCAGAAATACTTCAGTTATTTCTACACAACTTTGAGGGGTCTGGATACTCCGAGCTGCCTTTCAGATAGAGGTGGGGTTTTTTCTTACGTAAGAATCCTGGGGCTAATATGTTTTCTTTCAAGGCAACTAATGAAATGGGACTCAGCTAACAGTTTATACTAAGCGCACTGCCTCCGCACTTTTTTTTTTTTTCCCCTAAATTGGTCAAAAGGCGTATACTGTCCTATACATAAGTTGTGCCGCTAAAGCACCAGGATCAATGTCCTTCAGAGAACAACCTTTACAGCCTGCAATTCAACACTGAAATATCCCTCCTTGAAATTAACTCCTTCTAAGACTAAGCCCAGTGAGAAGACAGCTGACCTGCTCATCCCACTACAGACGCCAGGAGAAGAGGTCCAGGGCGGTCCTCCTTCTACATGCGGCCCAGCGTGGCCCAGCCGGAGACCAGCACACATTCCAGGAACACTTAAGATAAGCAACAGTATATGGCAGAAGAGGATGAGGACACTCATCCACATTCAGAGCCACACATACCATATCCATGTAAGTAAACATCTCTGTAAAATATGGGGACCTCTCCCTTACCTTTTTAATGCTACCCTAATTAATTGTACTGTAGGTGAAAGGGAAAGCCGACGAAGACAGGTCCAGAAATAAGAAAATGGAAATTCTGTGTGTAATTTATTTGGGACTGGGAAAAATTCAACTTTGGAAATGTACTTCAACGCACTTGACAAGGAGGTGTAGAGCGCAGACTAAGGGGAGAGTGATACGCATTTTACACGGTGTGGCGATCGCTAGTGTGTCTCGCTGAACATTGTAGGCCATCCTGGGGTGGCTCAGACAAAACTCGGCTGGTCTACAAAGGTAAAGGACACCACATGTTTACTAACCCACTAAAAAAGAAAAAAGTCGTTTGAAAATATATTTTCCCACTCACTCTAGATGTATTTCAAGCTACCGATTTGACACACACGAGCAGGCGCACACATCTGGGGGAGGCCAAGCCTACAAGGAGTGGGCATAGGATAGGAGGCGTGGAAGGAGCAGCCCGGGACCACCCCCATCCTGAGATGCCCTGGGGGGTCCCGAACTCCTATGAAGCGACCCTGAGTCACTGGAGGACGCCAAGGGCTACATGCTGAGGGGACGAAAACACAGTGAACAGCCAACTGCTCCTGTAGGAACCAAGCTTTCTGTATCCTCACTATGGTTGTCACGGATTAACTAACTGATCTGGCAATTTCCTACATTCTTTTGCATTTTAAAAGGTTCTGGAAAGCCGAAAGGGGGATCTTGCCTCGTAGTCTGGGGAGAGTTTAAAACTGTACCCCAATTCTGCTTGGTTGAGATGAAGGGAGAGAGTGTGGTTAAACAGTCTCCTCTGATGCACACACCTCCAATGTTCTTTTCCTTCAAGGGGGGGTGGGAAACCCCTTCAGCAACACCACAGCTGAAAATAATTTATCTACTTTCCCTGCGAGAGCAGAGCGCATGTGACGACAAGGGAGCCCTATCCATCACGAATAAACCCGAGCTCAGAGCCAGGCCAGTGTCACAGGACACCGAGGGCAGAGGTCACACGGCAACCTGGAGGGTGTTCTAAGATGCCATATTTCATGCAAAGGAGAAACACACAGGAATTATATACATCCAAACTTCCATCGGGGAAGTGAGCAATATAAAAGTGAAACAGGGGACTTCCCTGGCGGTCCAGTGGTTAGGACTCTGTTCTTTCAATGCAGGGGACGCAAGTTCCATCCCTGGTGGGCGAACTAAGATCTGCAAGGTGCAGCCAAAAAAAAGGGAAACAGAACTGTTAAGGAGGGTCGAGGAGGTCTTTGGAAGAGTATTAAGAGAAACTATTTTGGAAAACTGACCATGGTCTCAAAAAGCTCAATCTATAGACAAAAAAAATGGAAGAAAACAAATTTCACTTACTCTGTGACTACAGTATTAAATTACCCTTTCAAGAAATTATATTTGACAAAGGAAACGGAATTAAGGCTGGAATACACAGTAAACAGTTTGCATTCATTATTTCATAATCATTCTGACATATAACAAAGTTGGAAACTTTTTTCCATACGTACACTTATGAATGCAAGCTGGTTCTACCACGCCACCATAATCAAAACTATTTGACAATCAAAACCATTATCAAAAACTATTACAATAAAATAACTAGTATTAAAACTATCCATTTCGGGCTTCCCTGGTGGCGCAGTGGTTGAGAGTCCTCCTGCCAATGCAGGGGACACGGGTTCGTGCCCCGGTCCAGGAAGATCCCACGTGCTGCGGAGCGGCTGGGCCCGTGAGCCATGGTCGCTGAGCCTGCGCGTCCGGAGCCTGTGCTCCGCAACGGGAGAGGCCACAACACTGAGGGGCCCGTGTACGGCAAAAAAAAAAAAAACAAAACACTATCCATTTCATGCAACTAAATAAGCCTGATATCTCTCTTAACCAAATTAAATGTCTTCATTCATATTTGCATATAGTAAAAGACAAAAGATTTATCCATAAACTCTGTATGTGTATATTTTTCTGCATCCATAGCAAAGGCTAACCCTAACCTGGCCCCTTTCCTCGTTGCCCCGAAATCTTCTGAGCCTTTCCCCCAATGCGCTGTGTGCCGTGGGGAAAAATAACTTTTATGAAATATCTTTTATATTTTTCTAAGGAAACTAATTCACAACCTAAATCTGCTTCCAAAAAAGCTACAGTACGGTCTGTAACGCATTACTTTAGGTAATATACGTACATATGTGTAACACATATCTGACTGCATCACCAAACTCTTCTGCATCACGGAAAGCCTCCCGTAATGACCTGCCTCACGTACTCGTCCCCTAAAAATTACTCGACTAGCCGTCTTCCATCTCTCCACAGCATGTTTAACATGCTGTGCCATGTTAAACATTTTTATTTATTTATGGCTGCGTGCAGGCTTTCTCTAGTTGAGGAGAGCGGGGGCTACTCTTCTTCGTGGTGCGTGGGCTTCTCACCATGGTGGCCTCTCCCGTTGCGGAGCACGGGCTCCAGGCGCACGGGCTTAGCTGCTCTGTGGCACGTGGGATCTTCCCGGACCAGGGCTCGAACCCCTGTCCCCCTGCACTGGCAGGCGGATTCTTAACCACTGCGCCACCAGGGAAGTCCTGCTGTGCCATTTAAAAGGAGAACTGCATGCTGGTGACAATCTTCTAGCTTTAGAACTCCTTGTTTGTGTAATGACCTGCTCCAGCCTTCAGACTAAACCTTCCAGAGAGATGTGACGTGGTGCGTTTCCCATCGACAGGGTCAAAGGACCCGGCAATCTCTTCTCCCTACTTTATGTTCTACCTATACTCTGGTGTACCCAAGAAAGGAATGCATTAAATGCTATTTATTGCTTATTACAGTTGTACACCTTTCCTCCAAAAAGCCCAAAGTTCCCTACACACTGCTTTCTCACCTATTTTAACTTCCATCAATATTTGCTAACCATCCAATTTCAAGTACCATTAAAAACTATAATGTTATCTGGCACTCAGAAAACATTTGAAATAAATTTTGATTATTAATTTCACCTGGCCCCTTTTTGGTCCGCAGCTTCTATTTAAAATTTTCAGATATAAATCTAGTATTTAAAAAGTAACCACGTGGGGCTTCCCTGGTGGCGCAGTGGTTAAGAATCCGCCTGCCAATGCAGGGGACATGGGTTCGAGCCCTGGTCCGGGAAGATCCCACATGCCGCGGAGCAACTAAGCCCGTGCGCCACGACTACTGAGCCTGCGCTCTCGAGCCCGCAAGCCACAACTACTGAAGCCCGCGCACCTAGAGCCCGTGCTTCACAACAAGAGAAGCCACCGCAATGAGAAGCCCGCGCACCGCAACGAAGAGTAGCCCCCGCTCGCCACAACTAGAGAAAGGCCACGTGCAGCAAGGAAGACCCAACGCAGCCAAAAATAAATAATAAATAAATAATAATAAATTTTTAAAAACCATGTGAACATGCTGAAAATACCTGCTTCTTGATAAATCATTTTTAGTAAAATCATTTTTCTGCGTTATAATATTGGTTGCGTGTTCATACAAATGCTTTGAGTTCTTGAGTTTGTTTTCTGTGAGTTTTTTCTGACCCCTCCAATACTATCAGCTATTGTGTTGCCTTGGGGAAGTGTTTGGGTGGAGATAAGCACGGAAAGCCGGGCGGCACGCAGGCACCCCACCCAGCAGTCCCTGGGTTGTCCGGTACAGGATCCAGGAGCCCCGCGTGGCTATATAAACTTAAATTAACTACAACTACAAAAAATGTAAAATCCAGCTCCTCTGTCATAACCGGCCACGTTCAAGCGCTCAACAGCCACTCGGGTAGCGACGGAAGGGGACACAGCAAACCCAGAGTTCAGCTGACTCGTCTTCATGACAAGAAATTCACAGGCAGTGCTGGTCTAGAAGACTCTGTCTAAGCTGAGACCTCAAGGGCAAATAGGAGATTGGCAAGTAGAGGGTCTGGGCAGGAGGGAGGCAGAGAGGCCTGCAAAGTCCATTTCCGAGGTGTAGGGATCTTAAGCGGAGGCCAGATCGTGAGGGGCCTCATAATTCATTCTGAATTCATGGAGAAGTCAGTCTAAAGTTTTTAAGCGATGCTGTTTAGAAAGATGTATTATTTTTTAAACTGAAGTATGATTTATAATATTGTGTTAGCTTCAGATGTACAGCAAAGTGATTCAGTTCTATGAATATACATATATTCTTTTTCAGATTCTTTTCCCTTATAGATTATTACGGGATATTGAATACAGTTCCCTGTGTTATATAGTAGGCCCTTGTTGCTTACCTATTTTACATATAGTAGTGTGTATCTATTAATCTCATACTCCTAACTTATCCCTCCCCCACCCCTTCTCCCCTTTGGTAACTATAAGTTTGTTTCCTATGTCTGTGAGTCTGTTTGTTTTTTAAATAGATTCATTTGTATTATTTTTTAGATTCTACATATAAATGATATCACATTAATATCTGTCTTTCTCTGTCTGACTTCACTTAGTATGATTATCTCTAGGTCCACCCATGTTACTGCAAATGGCACTGTTTCATTCTTTTTTATGGTTGAGTAATTTTCCATTGGGGAGTGTGTGTGTGTGTGTGTGTGTGTGTGTGTGTGTGTGTGTGTACACACACACACCACATCTTCTTTATCCACTCAGAAAGATGTACATTTTAGACAAAATCCCCCTTGCTAAAAGATGGATCACAGATTGGGAGAAGGGGGGATAGTACAAGACTAGGGCCAGGAAGACCAGTCTGCAGGCTCTTACAGGAATCCAGGTACGAGACGATGACGCAGAAAAGAAGGGGATGGAGACAGGACACCAGCCGTCTGACTCGGTTTCTGATTGGATGCTGGAGGGTGAAAAAAGAGTCTAGGAGGACAGGACTCTGGCTTGGGTAACTGAGCAGATGGCAATACCGTGCACCGAAACATAGGAAACAGAAGAGGAGGGGAATGTACGTGGGGGGAGGGGGGAGGCGTAGAGAAAGTCCACGCGGAGCTACCCAGTTAGCAGCACAATACAGGAGTGAAGAGCGCTCCACGGAGAAAGCCGAGCCGCAGACACAAACTACTCGTCACTACAGACAGAAGGAGGGCAAAGTCTAGGAGCAGGTGAGATCAGCCAGAGAGTATGATTAGACACATTCTGAAGTGACAAGAGAAAGCAACAAGGACAGAATATGCTGCAGGATACCGGCACTTACAGAGCAAACAGAAGAGTCAGCCGGTAAGACAGAAACAAACACCACACAGAAGCTGTGAGGGAGAAGCGATCAAAAAGTTCAAATGCTACCGAGAAAGAAGTGTCCGTCAGACTCCACCAGTGGGAGATTAGTAACTGTTAAGAGGGGTTTCCCGAAAGTAGTGGTGGCAGAAGCTGAAGTGCCCGGTTATGGTGATGATGGGTGGGGAGAAACAGTACCGAAGGCTCCGGGCTGCGGACGGAGACGGGAGGAGCAGGCCGGGGTCGTGGGCGTGGACACATCAAGGGCTAGTATGGTTCTCTCCGGCGTGAGAGAAACCGGGCTGTGTTCCAGCACAGGCCACGTAACCCTGAGCAGGTTCCTGTGCCTCCATATGATACGGGGATAGTAAGAGTATGTATTTCACGGGCTTATTAGAATTAAGTGCGTTAATATTTGTAAAGCGCTTAGAACGGTGCCCGCCACTTAGTAAACCATGCGAACACTAACAGAAGGAGAGCACGGAGGGCACGAGGTCTGAGGAGGAGTGCAGAGAAGGGGAGGAACCGGAGCACGCACCTCGGGAGAGGGGAGAGGAGCGAGATCCACGGCCCAGGAGACGAGACCCGCCTCTTCCCCCAGGACAGTAAGGGGGGCGGGTGCAGGGCAAAGAAGTAATCAAGAGAACGTGGTCTCATCCCCATGGCTTCAACGCGCTTGAACTCCGAGGGGGGCGGTGGTTGTGAGGTGCGGATTTTAAAGAAAGAGATGGAAGAAGACACAAGTAAATGGGAAGATAGTCCACGCTCAGGGGCTGGAAGAATTAATATTCTTAAGATGTCCGTCCTACCCAAAGCAATCTACAAGTCTACAATCCTTTATCGAAATGCCAACGGCATTTTTCAAAGAAACGAACAATCCTAAAATTTGTATGGGGACCACAGAAGACTCCAAGAAATCGAATGAACCAAGCGGCACTATGAAGCCAAGGTCTGAGACCAACCGTGAATGACACCCTGTTCTAGAACTTCCCTTTCTCATCTGTAAAGTACAGATAATACCACCAACCTCTAGTTCATGAAGACGAGAGTATACACATAAAGCGCCTGACACGGCACTTGGCACACACACTTAGTACACGTGCAGATGGTCACTTGCTCCTTTAACAGGAGAAATTTAGATACACAAAATATGTCGACCAGGCTGTGTGGCCTTGACCCAGTTACTTAGCCTCTCAGTTCCTGGCTTCTCACCTGTAGGGTGCGGAGCTGGAAAGGTAGCTGAACAAAACGGCAAACATCCCTCCACCAGAAGACGCTAACCTAAGTAGCTGTGCAATTAGACTTACGCAAAGTATAGCTGTCATCTTCTGAAACTCACACTTTTAGTGGTAGAAAAATCATCAAAATTTCAAGAAGCACAGACAATTGATGAAAAGTGATTATAAAGATAAATCAAACACACATAGACGTATCATGTAAATAATTCAGTGAAGCCTCAGTTTTCAGTGTAAAATTGCCCAGACCCACTAGTCTTTCTAAAGCAACTGTTGCTCCCTACACGTAAATTAGCACCTGGTTTACACAGGAAGACTATGAAGCCATCCTTTTGCAGAACACGTTCACCTGTCATAGGAAATCCCTCGGCCTCAGCCCACCTGGAGAAGGACAGGTCAGGGCCATAGGGTACCTGCTGGCACCACCTCTAGGACAAAGGCCTCGGGACATCTCCCAGGTCCTTTCCTGAACGTCTGGGGCCCAGGCAGCCACCTGAAGCGAATTTCCCAGAAGAGGGAAGCCTCACGCTTCCTTTCCTCAGCAGAACCAGCAGCGCACTCTCCCCGCAGAGCGCCGACACTGGACGCTCTCGGCCACGCCACTGCGACCCCTCCAATAAATAAACAACATTAGGAGCCAGAACACAGCTACGTACAAGGCACCCTAGAAAGCTCTGAAGTAAGAGCTGGGTGCTGGATATATTCTTTCCATTTTCCGTTTATTTGCTGAACAAGCTTAAGTGCGAAGTAACTTCTTTAACTTCCTTTTCCACGAACAAAGCAGGTTACTGTCAACTGTCATCTTCAGGGATGCTGTGAGGATGACTTAACTACTTCAAATTCCTACCGAAAATATGCTTAGTGATATAGAAAATATAAAAACATGTTTATTCTCCACTACGATTAGTCTCGAAGGTCTAGGTTGGGACGCTTCTTCCCTGAGATGCCCCCACAATGCCCATGGAAAAGCCTCTCTGATCAAGAAGCCACAAGAGATTTCACCTCCAGACCATCCTTGACCTCAGCTTCCACTATTTCTTCGGAACACCTTCTTCCCTAACAACCCACAATCGGGGTGTTTCCCCACGTCTGGAGTCCAGAGCAGGGCACCTCTGCCAGACGGGTCCCTGCCTGGACCCCTCAGCCCCAGGCTCTTGTCCTGGCGCACATCTCACGGTGGCCAGGATGCACAGGTGCACAGACGTGCTGGTGAGAAGAGTTAAGAAAACTGAGAGCTCTTCTCAACAGATAATCCACAAAAATTGGACTTTCTAGTTCTTGATACGGGAAGGCAAACTGGAAACACCCAAATGTTCTATTTATGGATCCGGCCACCTGTTTCTGGACTCACCCCCAGGCTTACCTGCCCTTCGGTTTTCTGTGTCTAAACACCCCGGGCGGACCCCAGTTCAACACGAGCGTAAGGGCTCATCCTTTAACTTTTAGTGGCAGCTGTCAAACATTACGTTTACAAATGTTAAAAGTTTATAAAATCACCGCCTCTCATCAAAGATGAAAGATGCCCAATCGTGACATCTCTTCAACACTTTAGAAAAGCCTGTAACCGTCTTGGAGACAGAAATGAAGAAGAAACATCAGGGCCAGGGAGGGAGGCAGAAGAGCAGCACCGAGAAATTCGGGGAAAACCAGCTGGATCTGGCTCTGACACTCTCTACCTCAGGCAGATTAAAGCAGGTCTCTGGACCTCAGCTTCCTCATCCGCGAAAATACGAAAGTAAGTGTTCCATCACCTCCCCCAAAGGGATACTTAGACATGATCTCATTTCACTGTCGCAAGTGGCTATTCACAAACCACACCCGGCAGGCAGACAGTAACACTGGCTGCCCTCCCCACTTCTGCACCGACCTTAACCTGCCACCTTTCGAGGCAGACGCAGGGCTGGCAGGAAGGGACAGGATGGCTGCAGACAAGTCCCCTGCAGGACACCCTCCCAGATTACAGGGGAATCCTACTTTCATGCCTGGGGAACCTGGGAACCCCAGAACGGGAGCACTAAAAGACCAAAGCCCTAATCCGATCACTTGACCTTACACAGAAGCACTGAGGAGTTACGTGCTTTGTTCAAGGTCACCCCAGCTAGTCGGGGACAGAGCCAAGACTCACGCTCGGTCCCCAAGACTGGGGCCAGGGCTACTGTAATAAACATCCTACACTGCGGAAGAGCGTGCCCCCTGTTCTCACACTAGGCAACTGTATTTATACATCATCGGGAAAATGTTAACAATACGGTTTTAAAACAGGACATCCAAACACGAGCTATGGAGTGAGCTCTAGTCATAACTTGAAGCCGTTCCAGATAAGGCGGCATTCTAAAACGTCCTAACGTGATTCTGTCTCCAAGGTCACTACGCTGAAGGAAACAACGTTCCTTTGCATAATGTCTGGTGTATTAAGTCAACTGTGTTATGAGGAATTTTTTCTTTTAACCAGCAGAGTATACTTGCTTCCCCCAAAAGTCTCTGAGTAGCCTTTATACACACAGGCATCTTCTCTCTACACCACCATTCCTGTACCCCTGCATCCTTCTAGATGGTGGAGCATGTCGGAAACCATCCAATTCAAGGCAGATACAGAAATAGGTTGTACGACTGTGTTGCAACCTTTTTTTCAAAGAGCACCACTTCGACTTGGGGGGAAGAAAACTGAAAAACTATAGTTATTCAGACATGAGCACTTGGCAGGCATTTTCCTCAAAAGTGAACAAAATAAGTCTGTCACTTCAAGGAAAACAATTGACAGTTTTGTTGCCAATGACAGAACTTGAGTTTTCAAAGCAAAAATCAGAATTTTGGAAAATCTCTATCCATCATCACGAACTTGACAGCATCCCAATACCTAAAGACTCTTCTGATTAGATGGGTGGTGATATTAACAAATGTGATTTTTTTTTAATATCGTATAATGAAATGTGTCAACATTTAAACATTTCTGTAATTCACTGAAGCAATATTTTCCAAATTACCAACACATGATGTTACAAAACCATGCACAGATAAAAGACCCATTCAAAGTGCAAAACACACCAACGAATTTTAATGAAACCGAATACAAAAATTTCACTCATAGACTTTCAGAGTCCACATTGCAACTAACCTTTAGGAAACGACTCTTTGTGGTTTTAGTGTAATATCAAATTATCTGAAAAGGCTCCTCAAATATTCCTCCCTTTTCAATTACAAATCTGCATGCCAGATTTTCTTCATGTCCTTCAACCAAAACAACATATTACAACAGATGGAATGTACAGCAGCTATCAGAATCTGTCTTCTCTTGAACCAGACATTGAAGAGGTTTACAAAAATATAAAGTAATGGGGGGAGGGGCAAGATAGGGGTAGGGGATTAAGAGGTACAAACTATTAGGTATAAAATAAGCTACAAGGATATATTGTACACTTAGCCATAAAAAAGAATGAAATAATGCCACTTGCAGAAACATGGATGGACCTAGAGATTATCACACTAAGTGAAGTAAGCCAGACAGAGAAAGATAAATATCACATGGTATTGCTTAAAAGTGGAATCAAAAAAAAAAAAAAAACAACCAGAAAACAGAGAAAACAAACTTATGGTTACCAAGGGGGAAAAGGGGGTGGGGGAAGGGATAAATTAGGAGGTTGCAATTAACATATACACAGTATTACATGTAAAATAAACAACAAGGACCTACTGTATAGCACAGGAACTATACTCAATATTTTGTAATAACCTATAAAGGAAGAGAATCTGAAAAAGTATATATATATATAAATATATATATATATATATATATATATATATATATATATATAACTGAATCATGGTGCTGTACACCTGAAACTAACATATTAACACAATATTGTAAATCAACTATACTTCAATTAAAAATAAAATAAATGATATTTTTTATAAAAGGATATATTGTACATCATGGGGAATATAGCCAATATTTTATAATAACTATAAATGGAATATAACCTTTAAAAATTGTGAATCACTATACTATACATCTGTAACATACAATATCGTACAGCAACCATACTGCAATTTAAAAAATTTTAAAATAAATATAAAGTAACATCCTTCATTCTCACTAAACTTTTGTTTGGGAAAATAATTATTTTTCATAAAAATTATGTTGTTTATATTAATATGTAGTGGGCTTAATGTTATTTGAAATTAACTAAATAAAATGTTTAAACAGTTTACATTTCAAACACAGGGAATAGCAACAGACATAACCCACATCAGCAACAGCTCTTTGGGGTTCTCAGTAAGAGTATAAAGCGGCCATGAGACAACAAAATTTGAGAACCATAGCTCCAAATTTAGATTAAGAGGCTCATCACCGGTCAACAGCATTGCTGAAAATCCAATATACCTGCCATTAATTACACACACACTTAAAACGTGTATATACCATAAAACATTTTAAACGTGGCAAAACAAAAAACGAAACCAAAAAAAAAGACCTTTCAAACACAATACCTGGCCATGGAAAGCAAGTCTTAGCCATGGAGAACTAGAAACTCGGTAATTTCCAACGCCACAATCAACAAAAGAGCCGCAGACACCCTTGACAGGGGAGAACTTGACCCTCACCAGGCCCCTCGGCGAAGAGGCCTGGCTTTCAAGAGAAGCTGGGTGAGGGACACAGAGAAGAGAAGAAGGTGAACAGAATGTCCCCGCAGCCAGCAATTCAAATAACCGGGAAGTGTCCAGGGCGGAAAGGGAACGGAGCGTGTTCCCTTTGCTTTGAGTTTACTAGTAAAACTCTCTGGCCTCCATCCCTTGGTTCTTCTCTTCCTCAAGGATGGGGCATATCCGCTCCCGCCACTTTGTCTGAAGAGCAGGAGGACCCAAAGCTTTTATTTTATGTATGTATCATAGCTTCCATCACCCTATGAGATGAACGGGGTAAATATTATCCCCATGTCACAGGGGATGGAGCTGGGTTTAAAAAGACTTCCACAGTTAGGTGAGAGCACCGGCATCCTGACCCCAAGTCTCCTGGGCTCCTGTCTGAAGCCCTCCGCGCTCTATGTAGTGGTTCTCAAGTGTGATCCTGCACCAGAAGCGTCAGCGCCCCTGGGAACTCGTTAGCAACGTGATTTCTCAGACCAATCCAAGCCTACTGAAGTCGAAATTCTTGGGGTGAGCCCAGCAATCTGTGTTTCCCAAGCCCTCCAGGTGCTTTTGATGTTTGGACCGATGGCCTAGAAACAATGATATCCTAGGCAGACACCCATCCGTCAGGACAACTATCTCTGTTGCTGGAGCTTCCACAGGCCTGGGGGCTTAAACTACAGGACTTCATGTCTCACAGCTCTGGAGGCTGGAAGTCCAAGCTCAAGGAACTGGCAAGGTAGGTTTCATCTTGAGGCCTCCGCCCTTGGTCTGTACATGGCATCATTGCATTGTGTCTCACATGACCTCTTTGTGCCAGAGAGGGGAGAGGATTATTTCTTTTCTTCTTATAAGGCCATCGATCCTACTCAGTGAAGGCCCCACCCATGTGAGCTCGTCTAAGGGTAACTGCCTCCATAAAGGCCTATCTCCAAACAGTCACGTTGGGATTGGGACTTCAACGTACGGATGTGGGGGGACCCGGTCCAGTCCGCAACCAACTTCGGAAGGCATGCTTGGGCCCCATGCCAAGGCTGGCGCTGCTGGTCCAGGCGCTCCCCCGCAGAGCCTGAGAGATGCCGGGGCGAGGAGAAAGGGGTTCACTTGGAACAGCAGCCCCTGTCAAGGACCCAGAGCAGCTCAGCAACTCAGGGGCTCCCACAGGAGGGGAGAAGGGAGGGAAAGTCACCTCCCACACTGGTGCCTGATGCTGACGGTGGCATTCACGCAGGTGCCAGGCTCCAGATGCCGTCACTCATGTAATCCTTGTCACCCCCGTTACAGGAATGGAAATGGAGGATTTAAAGGTTAAGCAGCCTGCCAGCAAGCCACTGGTGGAAGCACCAGCAGTGAGAGGAATCCCAAGACTGCTCTCAGAGCCAGTGGCCCTGACCTCTACCCTCTCCTGGAAGGGAGCAGAGGGCACAGGCTCACGCGTGATCTTCAACCAGAGAGCGATCCCAGGTGCCAGAGGCCACACAGCACGTGATGCAGGGGACAGAAGCTAAGGAAACACAGAAGACCATAACACACATGGAAAACACCTGACTTCACGGACAATAAAAGAAGTGCACCTAAAAAATGGCAAAGGGGCTTCCCCGGTGGCACAGTGGTTGAGAGTCCGCCTGCCAATGCAGGGGACGCGGGTTCGTGCCCCGGTCCGGGAAGATCCCACGTGCCACGGAGTGGCTGGGCCCGTGAGCCGCGGCCGCTGAGCCTGCGCGTCCGGAGCCTGTGCTCCGCAACAGGAGAGGCCATGACAGTGAGAGGCCCACGTACCGCCAAAAAAAAAAAAAAAAAAAAAAGGGCAAAGGACAATAATGTCTCAAGTTGGCAGGTGCAGAAAAAATGGGCAACCCCACACCACGGAAAGGACGGTGAACTCAGAGGACAGGCACCCTACAAGGCGGGACACAGCCTGGGACCCCAGGACACCCCTTCCCAGGAACGTGCTCTAAAGGTGCATATGGAGATGGACAAGAAGGGCGAATCTTCACAGCAGCACTGATTTCAACAGGGAAACGCGGGAAATGACCTAAATGCCCGCTAAAGGAGGATGGGCAAGTGAAGTGACACGGCATAGGATGTCGCTGTCTGAGCTATTTGAAGATACGAAGTACAGCGCCATGTATGGATATGAAAAAATCAGCCACGGTATTGTGAAAAAAGGGAGTTGCAGTATGTCCAGTATGTTTGCACTGTGACAACCTTTCTCCCGCTAAAAACCTAGAGGAATAACTTGTATACCAGAGTTTATCGGGATGGGGGCGTTCACGTTCTACTTTATACGTGTTTTATGGGGTGAATCTTTGGGAATGAGCATCCTTACAATTAGGCAGATGTTAGAAAAATAATTTATTACAATTTATTTTTTCCTATGTCATCCTGATCTAGCTTCCGTCCAAGTTCCGCTAACTGGTAACCCTGGCTGGGTTATTAAATCTCACAAAGCCCCGGCTTCCTCACCAGTCAGCAGGAACAGTGGTGGGGACAGGGGGCGCCCGTGGGCTGCCCTCAACGTACCCCCTGCTTCCCCTCACTGAGCTCACACCTTGGGCGTGGTGGCGAGGGTCTGTGGTTGGGAGCCCCCGAGGGCGGGCCTGTGTGCCCTGTGCCCCTCTGTTATTCCAGGGCCCCTGAGTGCCTAGTACAAAAAGTTGATCAAGTGATAATCCGTGAACAAGATGACCTAGAGCCCGCATACTGAATCAATGGTAACAATATAAGAATGTGTCAGTCCAAGGCTGAAATACATTTCACTTTCAAGGGAATCTTGGAAAAAAAGGTTTATGAATCTCTGAAATGCCACACACACTCCAAACATTCTAAAGGTGTAAAACTGATTCACCTATCTAAATGTCTTGGGCTTCCCTGGTGGCGCGGTGGTTGAGAGTCCGCCTGCCGATGCAGGGGACACGGGCTCGCGCCCCGGTCCGGGAAGATCCCACGTGCCGCGGAGCGGCTGGGCCCATGAGCCATGGCCGCTGAGCCTGCGCGTCCGGAGCCTGTGCTCCGCAACGGGAGAGGCCACGACAGTGAGAGGCCCGCGTACCACAAAAAAATAAATAAATAAATAAATAGATGTCTTAACAATTGTGGAAGTTCAAAATGAAACATGTCCAGATTTTTCCACATTCCTGTTGGAAACTTAAAAAATATTTTCAGGGTACTCCTCTGAAACCATAACTCAGATGTGTTTGAATCAAAAAGGAAGTCTGTCATCTCCAAAGCTTCTTACCCCTTGGGTGACAAATTCTTTCCCAAATACAAAGAGTGCATTTCTCAAGCGATGGTGCACAACGTGAGACGTTATTCATGAACCTATGAGCAGACCTACATCGGTCAACCCTTACAGCTAGTTAGTTTACACTTTCCAAGTCCTCCCGCCCACCCATCCCCTGCACAGCTGAGGTTTAACTGTGTAACCAGTCGCGTGGCAGCGTGACCAGGAGCCAAGCGCCAGTGCGGACGCTGCGGCCACTTTACTGTACGACCACCAAGGCCTCGTCCATGTCAAGACCTCAGCCACTCTCTCTCCAGATATAAACAAAATGTACGGTGAAACAACAAATGCAAAAAAAGTATTTGGAGCTCCTGGAGGAGAAGTTCTACACAAAGGCTTCAACTGCCAAGTCCAGTAACTAAGCAAAGTGTTTCTATTATAACCAACAAGTAATAACTAAATGAAAACACCACAGTGACCCAGTTTCCTTCATTTTCCAGCAGACAAATCACTGTAATTCTAATTGGCAATAGATTAAGGTTATGCGTGGAATTCTAATAACCTCCTTCTCAAGACAGGACATATCCCCTCCACCAAATGATCAAACCAAACATCAGCAGTAAATGGGACGGAGAGCTATCACGTCCCCCGACGCAATGCCCTGAAGACAGACACACCATCGCCCGCGTGCTACTCTGACCAAAAAAGGCTTAACCTAAGTCTAAACAGGAGGGGGAAAGTCTAATTTGCTAATTAGGTTGCTTCTCCACCGCGAGGAGAAGAGATGCCTGATTTCTGAAAGCCGCCACAGTATAACAATGGCTGCTATCTTCCATGAAGTTCCACCTGCTGTACAGGCCAAAAACATGTGCCACAGAGAAGGACACTGACGACCTCTTTCCCTCCGGCGATGAACCTCCGTGGACTCTTACGTAGAACTGTTTCCAGAGCACCTGCCACAGGCGGAAGGCTGCTCCAGGCACTGGGGAGGCGGCAGTAAACGTCACAGGCAGCAACTCCCCGCTTCGCAGAGCTAGCCTGCCGTCTGGTGAGGACAGAGTCAGAGTCGGGACGTAAAACATCAGTACAATACGTAAAGGGTAAAATGAGAGAAAAGCCACCGCACGGAGGGAAGACAGGCGATTTGGAGGGAGGGGTAAGATTTTAAAGTGGAGGTGAGGCAGCTTCTCAGGAAGCGGACTCTGAAGGTCTGGAAGCAAGGGTCTGGTGGGCACCGGGCGGAGGACGCAGGGAGCGAGGAAACAGTCTGCAGGCGGCGGGCGGCGGCGGAGACCAGTCACTCCAGCCGCAAAAGTGGCCACGTGGCGGACGGCACAGGAGAGACAGAGGGTGTCGGACTCCGCCCACAGTCTGAAGGTGGGGCCGAGAGGCTCCGAGGACGAATATGCTGCCTGCGGCGTGGGTTGGCGGGCAGGGGAGTCAAAGAGCATCCCAAGCTCCCACGTCAGGCGCGTGACGGCGGCTCCGGAGGCCAGGCGGATGCCGGGAGGCACCGCACCCTAGGGCATCCCGCGTCGCGCCGCAGCACACACGGGCCCCGGGAAGCCGGCTGGGGAGGTGGGCTTCCCGCCCTTCACAGATGCAGGGAAGAAGCCTGAACCAGCAGGCGTTTCGTCTGCCTACAGCAGTGTTGGAAACAAAACAAAACAGGAGCCTGGATCTCCTTCCCAAGTGTAGGGTTTTTTCCACCATCTCATGTGGCTTTTTCTGGTTTTCCGTTTATTTTTTACAAGGCAGAGTACTACAGAAAACGGAGAAGCCTCGTTCTAAGGTGTTTCCAAAGCTGGCTTCGACCCACGAGCTGCCTCACCTGAACTCTCCAGCAGCCAGAGGTCGGGAAGCTCCCTTTACCAAGCAGAAGCCCGATGCACGCAGGCCACCTGTACGCTGCAGAGCCCCTCACTCAGGGGCGCCCGAGCGATTCTACGAGGGATCCGCACAGCTAGGAGGAGAGCGAGGGCCCATCCGGCCGCAGACCTCCAGAGCGGAGCCCCGGGCTGTCCGCTGCCCTCCCTGATCTCCCTTAAGAGGCAGATCGTGTCCGTGTTGCTGTTTCTTAACATCACCTGTAAAACCCTCACGTCCTTCCCCAGTCACGTTTCTCACTGATCCCAGGAGACATGCATTCAGCTGTGCTGTAAATTCAAAAAACAAATGTTTTAGACAGAATATTTCCTTTCCGACTCTCTTGTGTCTGCCAGAAGAATGTCCCTCCTCTTCCCCGCGTCACCCGCACCCTCGACACCCCACCACTCTGTCCCTGGCGGCCTGTCAAGTCCATCTGTCCGTTCGCTCACGCACTCGGCGAGCACATCTCTGACGAGAATTAAGGCGTTCTAGGCCCTGGTATTTCCATCTCCCCGCAGGTAATTACAGCGGGACGGAGGCTAGGAAAGGGGCCGTGGGCAGGGCTCCAGCCGGGGAGGGTCTCCCACAGCGGTGCCCGGTGCCGGGACGCGGAGGAGGGGCAGACGGGCGAGGCGGCCATGTGCCTCCAGGCCAAGGCAGAGAAACGAGAGTCCCGGAGGGGCTGAGGGCTGAGAAAATCTTAAAAATCACACCAGAACCCCTGGCCTGTGTGGAGGCAGTGAGAAGCCAACGGAGGGTATTAAGCAGAGAAGTGACAAGATGGGGCCTTTCCCGGGAAAGGTCACTTGGAGCGCAGTGTGAGGCTTCCTCCGGATTTCTTCTCCTAGACTCTCTGCTGGTTTTCCCCATACAGCAACCGCTCCAGAAAAGGTCCTCACCAGCTGCGCCCACCTCCCCCAGAGCCTCTGGCTTCCACACGGTCTCGACAGCCACACCCCACAGAGAACGTCACCTTCGTAAATGAAACAGTGTTTTGATCCTGTCGTTCTCACTTCAGAATTGTGATCACTCCTGAAATCAAACGAAACCTACCGATCCTAACGGTGGCACAAATGCCATCACCCACTACATTCTAGCAAAAGAAGAAAAAGGTGCTTGCAAACTTCTCCTCAAATGAGGCACAGCCTTTAAATTAAAATGGGAAAGACTTCCTTAAAATGTTCACACAAGCAGCTACAGCAAGTTAATTCAGAAAGAAGTCTTTCCTTTCAGTGATACATATTGAGAAATATTTTAAAATAAGATAAAAATGCTGCCTGGTATCTGCTTCTAAATAATACAGAGCACATGGGAAGCTGGTGAGTGTGAATGAAATAAGACTGGACGTGAGTTAATGAACCTGGTAAAAGGTCCATGACGACCGACACTGGTCTTCTACTTTTTTTTTTTTTTTTTTTTTTTTTTTTTTGCGGTATGCGGGCCTCTCACTGTTGTGGCCTCTCCCGTTGCGGAGCACAGGCTCCGGACGCGCAGGCGCAGCGGCCGCAGCTCACGGGCCCAGCCGCTCCGCGGCACGTGGGATCCTCCCAGACCGGGGCACGAACCCGCGTCCCCCGCATTGGCAGGCGGGCTCCCAACCGCTGCGCCACCAGGGAAGCCCTTGTCTACTTTTTTATGCTAAAAAGCTTCTACTCTTTGGGTATCTGAGGCATCTCAAAGTACTCAGACTTCATAAAAATTCCTCTTCTTTTGTTCTTTTACTTTTCCCTATAAAAGGTGAGGCTGCTTAGACTGACACTGAACACAATCCTCAGAGGTTAAGCTGTAGCGATGCAGCACCAAACGTTTCAAAAAAGAAAACTGTGATTTTAGAGCAAGTTGCTCAATGATGCATTTGAAATTACTTTCTAAAAACAGTCCTGCCTAAACGTCTTCCTTCCACCAAAACTAGTTTAGTCAAACACTTCTACTTAGCACTGACAGACTAGTAAAGCTGGAGTCGATATGTATTAACAGGTATTTGTGCATCTCCAAACCACCTCCTTACATTCACAATATATCTTCTACTTCATGTGTTAATTCCCGACTCCACACATGAAACACGTTCAGTAGATGTGACACGCCGACTTACAGAATCGTTGACTTTCAATGTTGCAAAGGACACTGAAGGTCCTCTAGTCAGCCAGCCATTTGATGTTTCTGTCTCCAGATTAACGTGCATACGTAACCTGTTAGGATTTAGTGGGTAATCTGATGCCGCGTGCTACGTTGCACTACATGCAGTAGGGAATGGGAAGGCCCTTCCTAATATCACCCTAAATAACTGTCACTTTAGGAAATAACACTAACATCTCCATGTCGTGTCGGAGCTTCTATCGTAGATAATCACAGGCTGCAACAAAATTTTATGTGCGACACTTTCCGAAAAGCAAACCTCACCGTTTTGCGCTGAGTCGCCGGCACTTCCCCACAGTTCACCCAACACTTAAAGTCAAAGTCATCAAATAACGAAAGATTTCATTACCACCCTGTACTGACAGAGACCAATATTAATTATTATTTGAATTAACCTCTGAGCCATGGTTTTCATCAGTACTCAGAAAAGACAGGGACAATTTCTAATTACATGCCACCCTCATTATAAGTCACCAGGCCGCAAAGCTGTATCTGATGAGGCTGCCACACTTTGCCTTGAAACTGCTTTGGACTCCATTATTACCTTCTCATCTCAAAATGGAATTTGAAATGGAATTCAGCAACCCTCAAAGATGCTCTCCCCAGGGGTTCCCACTTTTTTCCTTTAGGACTGGGATGTGGCACTGCACGCAAGTCTATGAGTAAAAGTCCTAAATGCAAGTAAACGGCATTCGCTTTTCCACTTTTCCACAAAGCTGGGCAGCGGGGCCTTCTCACAGCTCCACGTGGAAAAGACTCTGGGGTCTAGTAAGTGGAGGAGAACTGAAGGGAACACTGCGATATCACACCGATCATTTCCCCCAGATGTTAACTGGCTCTACTCGATTCTCCGTGAAAATAACCTGATACAACAGGGAAAAGAATCCGACGAGAGAGAAGAATAAAAATTGAAAAATGAGTTTTATTTCTCTCTCCCACGGCCGACCCTGATCTCATTCTCCAAAGATAATCATCTCAACGGTTTCTTCTGTATCCTTTCCTGCCTATGTGAGAGCACGGAGATGCGTCTGCACACAGCATGTATGTTCCCAACCTTTTCTTAGGCAGGAATCTAGGAGGTAAACATCCGAGCCACTGTCCACACCCCAGCTGCAGCCGCTCCTGAGTGAAGTTCTGGTGCCGCCCCTCCCAACCAGGCTGCTCTTTAGGTACACATGTCATTCTAGTCTCAGAAAAAATGCACCGCTTTTAAATCCTAAAAGTGTCAGGTTAATGATCCATGACACAAATATTCACACCTAAAATACCTCAAGATTAACGACTCAGGTATGGCATTACATGATGCCTAAAACAACGCCAAGAGGAGGAGAGGGCAGATAAAAACATATCTGCATTCTCAGCCAAAGAAGACACCAAGTTTCTGAATCCTGACTCGAACTCAATTTTATATTTGACACAATCGACTGCACGTTAGAATGGTAATTTACCAACGTTAGCACAGTCGGTCCAGTGAAGAGAGACAAGATGTCATCTCCCAGCTGAACGGCGCGTACCCGGTGCCAGGGACTCACCCCCGGACCATCCACACGGCACTCGTGGCATCTGTTCTCCATCGGGGCACTACTTCCAAGGTGAGTACTGTTTTGTTACTGAAAAGAATACTGCTCCTTGGAGTAACATCATCAGTGAGATAAAGACAAAAATTTTAAAACTAAGAAGCCTACATAAGAGTCATAATGAATTAAGAACCTACGTATTGTGATACCTAAAATTTCTTTCATATTTTGCAAGACCATTAGAGAACCTTTCAGGAACTTCCCTGGCGGTCCAGTGGTTACCACTCCGCACTTCCAATGCAAGGGTCACAGGTTCGATCCCTGGTTGGGGAACTAAGATCCCACGTGCCACACAGCATGGCCAAGAAAATAATAATAATAATAATAATAATAATAATAATAATAATAATAGAACCTTTCATGAAAACAAGATGTAAAGAAGAAACTGGTATTTGGAGAATTCTTTCCCCAAAACTAAGAGTGAAGTTTTGTAATCACTTCAAGAACAACATTACTAAGGGAATTAAAACCTGAGATTTTAAAAGAATCTCCAAAACTATTCCTACCAACCTACCTATGTGTCAATCTCCAGTCTTAAATACCCCACTGCTAATAACAAACTTCAAGTATTTGAATTTATACATATTATTACTACAGGACATTTTAAAACTCCTCTGTAAGAGAATCCCTGTCTTTAAATGTCAATTTCTATTATCCTTGTTATTAGAGATAAGAGTTGTAACTAAAGTTTCCTTTCACCCTCAAATACAGTTTCAATTTCCATTTAGAAACGTAACCATGTATGGGTGTGAGAGACACTGTGGTCCTGGGAATAAAAAGTAAACAAGAAATTCCTGAGGAACCCTAACAGGAAGCAATGTGATCTGCAACTCTAAGAACTTAGTTACAAAGTAACTTTTACCGAAGAGTTTTTATTTATTTTTCAATTAAATTCAAAACCTGTAAACCTACTCCTGTAGGCTGATCGCTGGCTGCCACACGGATACAAAAATAAGATGAATGAGTGCCCGAGATTTTTACACTGTATTTACCTTCCTCACCTTTCTCGAACGTCACGCTGAATTCTGGTCAAGCAGACACAGGATTCCGCGCCCCCCCCCCCCCCCCCCGCAAGGGAACCCACCATTTCATCAAGTTCAACAAAACATCGCAAGCTGTACAAAAAGCACCTTGGTTACATCTTAGGAAAAGCACAATGTAACTACCTATTTTAGAAATCAGATCTAACCCTTAAACAGGCATAATCAGGAAAATACTAATAATATTAAAATAGCCCCAGACTGCCTTCGAAGAACTTATCATGTGAAAGAAGAAGACAGGAGTGTAGATACTGCAGGGCACTGCCATCTTAGAAGTTCTGCAAAAGCAGTGGGCTGCAGGCAGAGCCCAGCACCAAGGAGGAGCAGTGACGCTCCCGGGGAAGGGCCGGGCGGCGAGGGCGCCACGGGGACCACGGGGACACGCGAGCGACGGGAGGGCGAGACGGCGCCGCACCGCACCGCACCCGTGCGCTAACGCGCTGAGTCCTCTACAAGGCGGCGTGTGCGCCACGCAGCTGAAAACGGTACGCGGTAAGGGAGTCGTATTCCCCTGCTGAGGATCAGAAATGGCTTGACAGAAGATGCAGCATTCGAGACAGAATCTGAAGACAAACGGGACTGTGACAGGCGGAGGTGGGTTTAAGTGGACGCAGGGCGAGCAAGAGCAGAGGCACGGAGGGCAGGATCTGCTCTGGGCTCAGGGGCCATGAGCGACCCGGTTAAGCCTGACTACGGGAGAGGTTTAAAGAAGGCTAGATACTATGGCTACAGAGTTAGGCTGGCATCGAGAATCAAAGACCCGAGGGCCAGGAGGAGGCGGTCAGTTTGGTTTTCAAGGGGAAAACACAAAGAAGGGGGTGCAGAAGTGCGAGATGAGCAGGCCAGGGCATTCTAGAGACTTCTGGAACGTGCACAAGCAGAGAACTCACACAAGAAGTCTCTGCAATAGTCCAGCACACACGGAAACGTGGGCAGGGTCTGAGAGGCTATGTCGGGGAGGTACCACCTACAAAAGTACAAACTTTGACGATGCTCTGAGTGTGGAAGGTTTTACAAGGAGAGGGAAAGTGTGAGCGAAGAGCATGAAGTGGAGACAGCATTCCCGGGGGACGCGGAGAAGGGCTGGGGGGGGGGGCTGCATGTGACTTGGAACACCCAATGCCCCAAGCACAGCTCTGATGTCTCCACCCTCATGTGGAAACCTCCGAGGGCCTCCCCCCCCCCAACTATGAAATAAACCCAGGCTGATCCAGAAAGCCCCCCCCGAAACTAATCTTCATCCCTCCTCTAACTCACCCACACCACGTTCTTCCCATTTCCTAAATATAAAGCTTTGCTTTGCCTGCCCCTCCCCTCGGCCACTCTTCAACTATTGCACGAAAGCTAATGCCTCCGGGACTCTCCCCGACACCTTAACTGGCCAAATACTGCAACCATTTAAGATTTTAATGGTAAACAATGTCAAAAAGAACTTCCCTCTTCTTCACGTATGAAAATTAACTCTCAGCATGTTCACTTCTTTTAATGACAAAGTATCTTAACTGACAGGTTTAAGACAATTTAAATCAGCAAATCATAGCTAAATTACTATACTTCTGTCCTCATAATTTGAAGATAAATGTGTTCGTCTCTAATTTATCTTTTTATATGTTACAACTCTAATTCTTCCTTTTTATTACGGTTCTTCAACAACCGGAGCAAGATCCTCCGTTAACAAGGCCAGTAACATGTGATTACATAACAAGTGGTCCAGGATCACCCTTTGTTCTTTCATCACCTACACTGCTCAGACAAGGTTTCAGCATATTGTTTAAATTATTTCACTATATGTGAAATTCTAGTCAAGCACAAAAATATTCCCTGGTCTCATAAAATTCACTGTTTCATCAAGTGTTTAAAAATATTATGTACTATAAATTAAGTGCCATACTAAATTATTCCTAACTACCTCATTAATGTCTCCAACTTAAGCAATTCATAATGGCTCAACTACCTAATCCAAATTCAGATTTTAATCATTTTAAATAATTCTGCACAGACGTAATTAGAAAACAAATAAAATATTAATCAGAAAACTTGCCACATCACCCAACAGCAATCAGATTGAATGAGCATAATCACCACAGTATAAAGAAGTCTGTGGGTTTGTATTAGATCCTCCCGTGCTGTCTGGAACTGCAGAGCTGGGGTCCACGAAAACACTGTAATACATCCTCTTCCAGAACGCCCATGGTGGGGAGGCACTGACTGTTCTGGAGTCCTGAGGAATACTGGAATCAAGTATGTGGCATCCACCTACTATATGCGTGGCTTTGGGTAAATCCTAAGTTTCTTCATCTGTAAAACGTCACAAGGATTACAGTGCCAATAAAACACGGTGCAAATATAATTCACTTCGTTACATAATGCTGATCAATGCACAGGGGCTGATGTAAAGAACCACGTAGCTTTTCTCCATCTGTTTTCTCCTCTACGTGTGTCACCATTATCTTTGTACTTCATATCTAAATCTCAAAGAGTGGGTGGGGTATATTTCTCTAAAGCCCATGGATCAAACCATTAGCAGGAATCCTGCCTTTATTTACAGATAGCTCAGCATAAATTAAGTTGGTAACTCTCAGGAACTTAGCAATAATGCAGTATGGCTCATGTTGACAGCATTTAATATTTTTGCAAACTTGGTAAAATAGTGAGTTGTCTTTCACGTATAATTTCATGCATAAGCCCAAGTAACAAGTCTAAATTTTCAATGAGTCCAATTTTTCAATGAAGCCCAACAACTCAGTAACTATCAGTCTAGTGCTATGAGAGAAACAAATGAACATGTTTATACGTAAATACCTCTTTGTCCCCAATGAATTCTTGCTCTGGTTGGACGGGCAAGGCATAAATAGGTAACCCCACTTCCTACTTTGCAGGGAGAACAGGCGCCCCTCCCCACACCCGCCCCCTCCATCCACTGCTCCCGCCCTCCTGGCCTCACAGCACAGCCGTGCCCACCCGAGGTCGGGCTGGTCCTCCAGCTCTGGGCCGAGTCCCTTCCCCCGCTCTCAGGAGTCTTACTCCATCAATTGCCCTTTGCTCTCCCATAGAGTCCTATATAATCCATTTCTCGATTGGATCTTGCCCACCTGTTAGTCTCTGCCATGTGATTTTTTAAAAAAAGAGAGAGAGAGAGAGAAACAAACCTCACCTGGTGGGGAAGGGAGGGGAGGGGAGGGGAGGAAAAGCTGGGAAGCCTGCATCTGGGTGTCTGGCAGGGCCTGCGACAGTCAGGTGTGTGACCGTCCGACATTTCGCTACCAGAGGGCTGCGGGAAGCAAGCGGGTGTGAAGATCCAGCCGGGACTCCACGAGCCCTGCCTCGCGCCCCAGAAAAAGGGCATCTCGTTAGCCTCACAGGCAACCTGTGTGCCTGGGTGGCCCCATGGACATCAGTCACCCAGCTGGCCGTGCAGGCGAACCGGAAGCCCAGGAGTCACCCAGGACACCTTACCCTGACGGCCCCCATACCTGATCTACCATCAAACCGTACCTGAGAAACCACCCTCAGCCCCGGCCACCTTCTGTCCACACCCACGTCCACCACGCTAGGTGGAATCACCACCTCCTCTCACTGACTCGGCAGTGCTCTCCCCACCACCTCCAGCCCCCTCCAGCTACACACACAACACAGAGGACCTGCTCCCCTTGTTCTTGGGGTTCGGACCAAGCTCTCCTGAGTGCAGCCCCTCAGCCTTCAGGCAGGAGGACCCCAGCTCAAGCTTACCTTCTTCAGCTCAGCCAGTCTTTCTGCATGAGCCAAAGGCCTGTCACCCACTCCACAGCACCACACATGCTGCTCCTTCTTTTTTTCTTTTTTAAACAGTTGTTACAGTTGCACTTTTACATGTTTGTGTGACTGCTTAATATCCAACCGTCCCACTGGCAGCCGGCACCTGGTACAGTTTTGCCCACCTCTGCATCCCCAACACTCAGCACAGAGCCCAACCCACAAACAGCATAACTACTCTTTTGGATCGGTAAATAAAACGTGAAACAACTAATTCTATGGCCAATACCTTAGGGAGGGTGAGATAAGATATATGATCAAGTACATGAACACTGAGGAAACTCAACCAAGGCAGAAACTTTCCTGTGAGCGGTTTAGTAACTTTTTAAAAAGCAGAGGGGACCTATACTGTCGGTGGGAATGTAAAGTGGTGCAGCCACTGTGGAAAACAGTGTGGAGGTTCCTCAGAAAATTAAAAATAGAACTACCACGTGATCCAGCAATCCCACTCCTGGGCATATATCTAGACAAAACTAATTCAAAAAGACACATGCACCCCTATGTTCACAGCAGCACTACTCACAATAGCCAAGACATGGAAACAACCTGAATGTCCACTGGCAGATGAACGGATAAGAAAGATGTGGTACATACATACAAGGGAATATTACTCAGCCGCAAAAAAGAAATAATGCCATTTGCAGCAACATGGATGCAACTAGAGATGATCATACCAAGTGAGGTAAGTCAGAAAGAGAAAGACACATACCATATGATATCACTTATATATGGAATCTAAAAGATGACACAAGTAAACCTATCTATGAAACATAAACACTCACAGATACAGAGAATAGAATTGTGGTTGCCAAGGGGGAGGGGGTGGGGGAGGGATGAACTGGGAGTCTGGGATTAGCAGGTGCCAACCGGTATACATAGAATGGGTAAACAACAGGGTCCTACTGTAGAGCACAGAGAACTGTATTAAACATCCGATAAAACCGTAATGGAAAAGAATATGAAAAATAATATATATATATATAAAAAACTGAGTCACTCTGCTGTACAGCAGAAATTAACACAATATTGTAAATCAACTAGACCTCAATTAAAAAAAGAAAAGTGTCGGGGGGGGGGAGCACCAGGAAGAAAGGGGCCTAACACTGGGCACCAACCAGAGATGGGCAGGTCAGTGGTGGTGCTGGTGGAGGTGGGCCAGTGGGAGAGGGGAGAGGAGGGGAGAGGAGGGGAGAGGAGGGGAGATGAGGGGAGAAGAGGGGAGGAGGGAGGAGGGAGGAGGGAGGGGGGCATGGGGGGGGGGGAGAGGGGGACTTCAAAGAGTAAGTGGAAATTTTACACTGTTGACCCAGGAGCTGAGACGGGCTGAAATCAAGAGGAATTTGGCAGAATGAAGTCAGATGCAGGAAGAGGCAGGGGTCGGGGGCCGTTTCACAGATGAGGCGGAACAGCAGCCCAGGACGGACAGCTGGCCGAATGCAGGGCAGGAGGGCCGTCTGGAGCCTGGAACTGAAGACCTGGCCCAAGGCGGCACAGGGTGGGGGGCCGCGGCTAGGACGGCCCCGCCAGGAAGGGTGGAGCAGCGTGGGTTTCAGCGCACTGAACACAGGAGTGAGGGTTAATTTTATGACGCGGCTAAACAACATGAGATCCGAGGCTGTGCTTCCATCACCGGAGCATCACGGGTCTGCCTTTGTGCCGGGGTGAGACCAATGGGGTAGAGACTGTAATTTCAATGGACAGAGTTTTAACCAAATAGGATTTCAAGAACTTATCCTAAAACGGTTACTATAATGGAGGAAATGAAAGCACAAATTCCATTCTTGTTTTCTTGTCTTCTTCTGTTTCCTACCCGTAAGTCCACCTTGACCGATGGGAAAGGAAGGGCAAGTGTCCTTGCATTTCAGCACCGTCACCAGTCGACCGGGCCAAAGGCATCTCACAGCAGAATCAGGGGAGGGCACATCCTCTGCGGAAGCTGCGGGACGGCCCTGTCTCTGCGCGCCTCCCCCGGGCAGCCCTCCCCGCCGCCCGGCCAGGTGAGCAGGTTACCAGCGTCACCCTGAGGCTCCAGGTCCGGCTGCCCAAGAGCACCAGCTGATCCCTGTCGCTCCCACGTCTCCTTCTCCAGCAACAGCGAAGCTCTGACAGAGGAAGGGCTGGGGCGAGAGATTCTGTTTTTAAGTTTACAAGTGAAACCACAGTCTCCTCCTCCTCCCCACACACTTGTCGCTGGGAGGTCTTGATATAAAAAGCTTTATTTAGTTAGTGGACTAAACAGATTCTCGTTGGAAGGGACAGTTCCCCTCCAACTTGCTAGAACAACCAAAGAAGAAGAAGAAACCAAAATTAGAGCTAAAAGAGGCAAGGTGTGATATGCATACAGCAACCTACACAGAAATCAGGAGAGACACCTAATCTGAAGTGTAATATTCGGAAAAAGAAAAGCCTGCATTTTCCAGATTATATACCCACCTCATACGGAAAGTTAACTGTGAAGCAGGCTGGGGGCAGCGCTCACTCTGGACCGAGCACTGGGCTCGGTGCTTCTCTCTCTCTCTCTCTCTCTCTCTCTCTCTCTCTCTCACACACACACACACACACACACAAAATCCCCACAGCCACTCCTGAAGTAGTACCTGCCCATATCTTGTAGATGAGGAAAGTGGTATGAAAGCAATCCAGTAATGCTCCAAACCACAAAACTGGTAAGTGGGGGAGCTGGTTTTTCCTTTATTTTGTCCAGCCTCCAAAACCCAACATTGCAAAGGAGAAAGCACAGGTCTCCTGCCCCACCGACCCTGCACAGAGCCCTATCCCAGGGGCTGAAGGATTTGCACAAGAGGCAGAAACAGCTATGCAGCAGGGTAAACGTCCTCTACAGAGAAATCAAACAAGCCACAGTGGTGATGGGTGCCTCCCCCGAAAACAGAGTGGCGGAGAAGCACGTAAAAATCCCCAGGAAGGTTAAAAATATCTTCTAAGTCCACATACAGCTGTTACCTAACAAAATACCTTTCAAATGTGCAGTTTGTTTTTCTCCCCTCACCAAACCCACCTTTCCTAATAAAATTCTCTCCTTGAAAACTGTAATTACTTGGGACTTCCCTGGTGGCAGAGTGGTTAAGAATCCGCCAGGCCAATGCAGGAGACACGGGTTTAAGCCCTGGTCCGGGAAGATCCCACATGCTGCGGAGCGACTAAGCCTGTGGGCCACAACTACTGAGCCTGCGAGCCACAACTACTGAGCCCACGTGCCACAACTACTGAAGCCCACGCACCTAGAGCCCGTGCTCCGCTACAAGAGAAGCCACCGCATGAAGAGTGGCCCCCGCTCGCCGCAACTAGAGAAAGCCCGCGCGCAGCGACGAAGACCCAACGCAGAGCAAAAAAAAAAAAAAAAAAATTGTAATTACCAAAAAGTTGTTCCAAGAGAGCGTCATATTAAGAAACACTCCCATTATATAGTATAGACATCTATGCAAGAAAGAACCATGATACAATCGGACCGTCCAAGCTACGTGGAGAAGCCACAATATCACCTTTGGGTGAGGAACACCCTCTCCTCTACAACAAGTAAACCCCATCCACTCCCAAACACATGGCCAAGCGGACATAGAAAAGGGGAGGAAGGAAAAAGAACCTCCTTCACCTTAAAGGACTTACACTTCTTTGGGGAAATAAAGATGCTGAGGATGGGATGTAAGACTTTCTGTGGATGAAACCCATGACTGAAAGTCCGGGCCTGTGGCCGTGACCCTGTCCATCACGACGGCCCTTTACTCGCACTTTTATCACAGAGCACCGAGGACCAGGCGTCCCACAAGGGCTGTTGTCTCACAGCAAGATGGGGCCTCACCCGCTGCTGCTGCGTATAAACACGTGTGCACCACGGCTCTGCATCTGGCCCGAGGCCTGCTCACCTGGCCGAGCTGCAGCGCCTTCCCGTCCCATCACGTGGGACACCCCGCACCACCCTGGGGTGACGTCTGCATGTGTGTGTGTGCTCTTCCCATCCGGTTATTTTCCGGCCCAAAGAGACATTATTCACAAACCTCACCCAGCTCAAAATTCACACGGACACACTGTTCCAACCCGTGAGCTCAGCCCACGGCTTCTGGAAGGTCCTGCCTCCCAGGAGGCACTGACAGGCCCGCCGCCCCGGGCCCTGCCTGGTGCTGGGTGCTGGCCCCCTGGGGACCCGAGCTTGCAGAGGTCAAGGCACCTTCCCAGGGCCACGTGGCACGGCGAGGCCTCTAAATGAGAACCAGGTTCTGACGCCAGAACCCACCCACACTCCTGACTGAGGTGACGCCACCTGCGATGGTCACCAGCGGCAGGGCTGGAGGCTGCACCGCCCCTGTTTGTAGACCATTAGGTTGGGTTAAGCAGGACCTCGTCATTAGCCCCAGAGCCAGCACGTGTTTAAGTCTCTACAACTATTCCGCCAGCCGATGTGGCATCATCTCATCATGTTAGGCCACACACACACACACACACACACAGTAACCTCCTAACTCTGTGGTCCTGATTCCCTTGGGCTTCATCTTGTCCTCATCCAGCACGGGCTGAGATACACACGATCCTTGGTTTCTGTCAGGTCAGCGCCCTGTCTCAGGGAGGCATCCAAAGAAAAGGCCCATGTACCTCCTACAGCATGGCCAGTGGCTGTAGTAACTGCCGTAAGGTGGTAAGCTTCTAGAAACGTCCTGGACACAATTTGTGAAGGTGAAAGCTCCAGTATGGTTGGAAAGCGCCTAAGGCCAGCAATCACTCCTAATGATATTTTGAACTTGGCTGTTTGGAATCTAAAATATCTCCACAGAAACGAGCTCTGGCTATGAAACAATAACAACAGTAAACAGGAGCGGGGGGGGGCGGGGGGGGAAACCAGTTCATCTAACCCATGACGCGGCTGAGAGCAGACTGAAGTCGGTGGCACGTGGGGCTGAAGAAGAGGTGAAAAGTTAATTCAACTATAAGCTCCTTCAAGTCCTGCCATCTTGCTTATCCTAGCTTTCTGTGCCCCGCTGCCTCCACCCCATCCAACCGCAGAGGGCGGGCGCTCGGCAAGGAAGCAGAGGAGCTGGGCCACACCTCACAGCAATGGGGGACATGCGGGGCTGGCTCCGGCAGAACAGGTTATCGTAGGCTTTAAACAGAAAAAAGAGAAAGAAGAAGATAACACGTGATAAAACATAAAACAGGACCTATCACATAGCCCTGGCTCACTCTGGGTGACCAGCAACAGAACAGTTCAAACATCAACATTGGGCCATTTTGAAATCATCTGAGTTCTTCTTGGTCATATAATTCTTCGGTGACATTAAAATATCAGTTCATATCACCTAAGATAGAAGAAGCTGTGGGATAAGACAGAGACGCCCCTGTCCTGTTGCACAAAGCACAGCTGCCACACTTCATGATAACCCAAGTGCACGCTGCCACATTAAAACCACTCCTTACTCAACCGCAAGACACGGGGGAAATCCAGAACACCCTAAGCAAGGTATCACAGCAAAGTGCTCGACAGGGAGTCACCACAATCATACTCTCAGTCTTGTCTTAATAACTCATTGCTCTCAAGTTGCCTGACGCTCACTGCAGTGTGAAGAAATGCGTTATCTACCATCTTCACCTGAAACCTCTACCGTCACACTAATAGACACCAAGGCTCTCCGATCTTTACATCTCTCACTTTCACATTCTCTTTACTGAGAAACAAAGCAAGCCATGACACTGTGAATAACTGCTCATTCTAATGAACGGCCGGAATAGGACAGACGCTGAAGAAGGTACTATTATTAACCCCACTCCGTAAATGAGGAAACCGGGCTGGGGAGTAATGACCTGGCTCAAGGTGCCAGAGGTACTTCAGTGTTGGAACCGAGCTTTAAACCCAGGCTGTCTGACTCCAGAGCTGTTTGTTGGCTTTAACCTTTCCACCATGCTGCCTCTCTGATCTCCAACTAGACATATAAAGAATCTTTGCATTGCTACCATTTCACTGGAAATGTTTCTTCCTTATGGCTGGTGGAGGAGGAGGAAATCTCTGACATTGTCCACAGTTGGGTCTGTATTCTTTCCATCCTGGCTTCACACTATCTGCTGCAAAATCCTGTCAAACTATCCTAGATACCAAAAAAAAAAAAAAAGAAAGAAAGAAAAGGGCCCTTTCCGTGCTTTGTAACACTGAATAATTAGATTTTTAAACTTATAAACAAAAAACATTCATTCTGCATTTGTACAACGTGGGCACTAGCCTAGCACTAAGCTCAGAATCTATACCCAAATACCTGACTGATTGTCAAGTCAGGCTTTTAATGGTTAGCAGTACGTTCCTTGTTTTATTGTGAGTTTTAATAGATTTTGGCATCACCCTTGTGGAACAGTCTTGGTGACACTGCTTTATGGTACCCAATGTGCTGACAGCAGTCTGGCAGATTAACGCTATAAGAAGTGGCCCACTGTCTGCTCACATTAGGTCCAGTAGCCAAGCAGGTTCATGCTGAAATGCCGGATTCATCAGCCCGTCCAGGCTGTGCTCTACGTGCCGTTCACAATGGATGCAGCAAGGTGTGCACAGGATGGCACCAGGTGTGATTAAAGTGACAGGCAGCTGTGAAATCTTTCTGCTAAAGATTAGAGGCTTAAGTTCCAATTTCAGATGCAGTCAGGTGATTTTCCTTTTTGTTCAGTAAACGAAATTGAAAAACACGAGTGACTGCAAACTGAAGGTTTTCTAATTTCTTACTCGTTACTGTATTTCACTGAATCTAAGACATACTTTTTTTTTTCACATTCCCATAGGTCAGAAATAGGATCTATCTTACAACTGACACCATCTTAGACGTGTATGAAATACAATAATAAAACGAAGTTGCATGTATTCTGGATTCTATGGTTTAAGTTTTATATTACCATCAACCCATGTATTCATAATTAATTTAGGAGACGATGTTAAGATTTGTCTCTCTTTTTCCTGTTCTTATCATCCTCTGTTTGCCACAGAAGATACAATAAAGGATGTTTGAGATAAATGAAAGGTCACATAACTTCAAGGAGACAAAAGCTTTGAAGCTATTTTATTATAAGTGCAAAGCTGTTACCCTCCTATGAAGAAAATGGAGCCTGAAAGCTTCTCCAGGCTGCATGCGACCCAAATGGTTTCTTCTGTGAGAAAGACACAATTCCAAGGTGGAAGGGTTCCAGATGCTCAAGTCTTCTTCCCACCAGCGTAAATCGACTCACTCCAAGACACAGTAAGCTTTTAAACTCAAGCTCAAAACTCTCAAGGGGTTGTTTTCTCCTCCACCTCCCCAATATCAAAATCATGCTCCCATATTTAAACAATTAGGTGAGATGTACAGATGCTAGCACTGAAATCTGAGTGCTAAATGTTTAGTAAATACTAACCAAATTCAGATCTCATCTATAGAAGTTTTTAAAAAGACGATTCTTGTTTTCTTTGATTTCAGAAAACTTAAAAATAAAAACGAAGAAGGCAGGGAGGGGTCTCCTAAATTCAACTCACTGCAGAACAAAATTTCTCTGAGATAGAAAAAATAAGCCAAATACTGCTCAGTGATCTAGAAAAAGGGAAAACCCTAAGAGGCAAATGTTGGGGTATTCATTTCAGAAATATAACTAGTTCAGATTACAAAGATTTCCCTGTCTATACCACAAAACACTGAGAAGCTGTCAGTTCTTTTTTCCATATCTGGTATAAGATAGCTTCTTGGGGTGGTGATCCTTGTTTTTCTTGATTATAAAAGTACCTTTCGGTATAAAACTTAGAAAATACTTAAGGATGTAAAGATTAAAATAAAAATAACCCACAATCCAAATAACTAACACTTACGGAGGGCTACCAATGCAGCGAGCGCCGTGTGAGGGATTTCAGAAGCATCGCTGCATCAATCCCAACAGGCCTAGGAGCTAAGCACTGTTACCGTCTCCCTGCCACAGCTGAAGAAACTGTCTCAGATAAGTTTAAAAATTTGCCTGTGGGACTTCCCTGGTGGCACAGTTGCTGTGAGTCCGCCTGCCAAATGCAGGGGACACGGGTTCGAGCCCTGGTCCGGGAAGATCCCACGTGCTGCAGAGCAGCTAAGACCGTGCGCCACAAATGCTGAGCCTGAGAGCTCTGGAGCCCGCGAGCCACAAGTACTGAGCCCACGCTCTGGAGCCCGCGAGCCACAACTACTGAGCCCACGCACCTAGAGCCCGTGCTCCGCAACAAGAGAAGACACCGCAATGAGAAGCCCGCGCACCGCAAGGAAGAGTAGCCCCTGCTCGCCACAACTAGAGAAAGCCCGCGCGCAGCAACGAAGACCCAACGCAGCCAAAAATAAATTAAAAAAAAAAAAAACTTGCCTGTGGTCACAGAGCTACTAAGTCAGTTTTCCAGAGTCACACAGCCAATAAGTAGTTGGGCAGGGATTCAAACCAGACCTGTGTAACTCCAGAATCAGAGCTTTTAACTAAGTGAAACTGTCAATCCCTGAAACTACTCATTTTTTAAATTGATGTATTTTCCCTAGTCTTTTCCTAGGCTTGTGATTTAATTTGTATAAAACTGGGACCACAGTTAATATATTCTTTTGTGCTCTACTCGTCGAGGCTTTATGTTGTTCAAAAATGTGATGTGTAACGCCTGTATCACACTCTTAACACATGAACACAGCACACATTCGACCATTCTCAGTTTCTCACTGTCAGAACAAAATGCTGTGACCTCTTATTCATAATAGCTGATTGGATTTCAGATTTTTCCTTAGAATGGATGACTGATGTGATTGGAATGGCCATTCATAAAGGTCTGGAGACAGATAATCTCCAATTACTTTCCAAAATGTTTGTACTTGCTGAAACTCGGTCTGAACCTCAGACGGCAGTGACCTTGCAAGTCTCACCATATTCCATCAGTATCAAAACTGTTTTCTAAATCTTTGCTAACGTGATAAGGAGGAAAAGTATCTCATTTTAATTTGCATTTTTTATTACTCCATAATTTGGAAATTTTCATGTTTCTGGCAATTAAATTTTCCTCCTATGCACGACCTGCTTATATCCTTTACTGCTTTTCTACTGGGCTGCAGCCGTTTCTCTACTGTGTTTGTTGATGTGTCTTTTTAATAGATCCACACGCACACATCAGAGCAGGTGAAGCATAAAAGGTGAGCCGGTTCGTCCTAACATCAGAACACACACTCAGAAGGAAGCTCAACTACGGTGAACGGATTACCTTGCGTGTGTCATGACTGCGTAGCCTCGTACAAACTCCCGAACTACCATCAGGCTGTTTTGACTCTGAAGGAGCAACAGGAACAATCCTGCAGCATTCTCCCGTGTCATTCTATTGCCCAAGTTTTAAGGACATTTAAAAAGATAAAGTCAAGCTACACGTGACAACAGTTCCAAAAGCATCTTTAATAAGACACTGACTTTACTTAAAAAAAAAAAAAAAAGGATTTACTATTTCGCTGTTTTTCGGCTTGCAGGTCGCACAGCTTCTTGAGTGATGTAGCTTTATTCTGGAAGCTTTCTAAAGTGACCTTTTATCTTTTCATACATCTCACCCTCCTCAAATGTTTCCTATTTGGAGATCTAATCTAAGTTCGAATCATCAAACCTTGGTTCTCCTGCAAAGAGCCTGCAAAGCCATTCTCAGCTCCGTGCCGGCCCCTGGAAGGAGTGGGACTCACCCTGCTCCCCGTCCGACCCCCCTCCGGATCTCCCCCTCTTCCCAGGTCTCCCCAGCTCAACGCCCCCAGCCCTGGGGCAGCTCCACGGCGGCTGCCTGCGCTACGTCAACCGCCTCTGATTTTTGCCTCTAGTCCCTCTTCAAGCGCGATGCCCCATGCGCCGCCAGACGCACCTTTCAACTCCATTTCCATCACTTAATGCAAGTCGGGATCTCACCGGGTCTGAACTTCCAACTTCGCCACGGCCTATCCCCAACCCTGTCTGTCCAGCCCCTGCCCCTCTGCCCCCAGCCACCTCTGACCCTCCTGGGCCCGGGAACTGGGCTCCCTGCGGTCCCGGGAGGCCGGGAGGAGGGCAGGTGTATGGCAGGGCACCCCTCTCCCTGGGGCCACGGGCCCCGACCCTGCGGCTTGCTCTGGGGACCCTGGCCTCACAGTATCTCTGTGCTTTCTGCTCATGTCATTTCTCAGTCCCTCCAACCTATCAGAGGGCACAGGTCACACCTGCTGATTCCCTCCTCCACTACCAAGCCCCTGCCCAGAGCACCACCCCTTCTCGGCACCTGACTGCATGCCACGCTGTCCGGTTCCACCTGGTCACAAGTGTGCTACCTTGCAGTTCCCGGCCACAGGGAGCGTGTTTAGTATCTCCCACAGAACTCAAGCACCCCTCTTCACAGACGTTAAAGTCACAAGAATATTCTTAAGATCTGCACACTCATAATTCTTCTCTATCTCCGAAAAGAGTGAATACGAGAACAGCTTTCACCAGACACATCCATGTTTCCAAAACCCAAAAAAACTTGATGGTAAACCTCACAAAGAAATCACCATTTACTTGGGCTTCTTTGGTGGCGCAGTGGTTGAGAATCTGCTTGCCAATGCAGGGACACGGGTTCGGGCCCTGGTCTGGGAGGATCCCACATGCCACGGAACAGCTGGGCCCGTGAGCCACAACTACTGAGCCTGCGCGTCTGGAGCTTGTGCTCCGCAACGAGAGACCCGCGCACCGCGATGAAGAGTAGCCCCCCGCCCGCCGCAACTAGAGAAAGCCCTCGCGCCGCAACGAAGACCCAACACAGCCAAAAATTAAATAAATAAAAATTTATAAAAAACAAAAGGAGATATACCATACATTTTTTTAAAAAAAAGAAATCACCATTTACCCTTTAGAGGTGGAAATCTGAAAACGCTGTTGAACTTTCCCTGCTCCTTACTGGCCACGCTTTTGCATTCATGAAGTCCTTCCTACAGCCGACTTGGGTAGGGCCCTTACGTAAGAGCTCACTCCGACGTCACCTTGGAGGCCCGTTTCTGAGGCTCCTCCTGAACAGCCACCGCGGAAGGCGGGCATCTGCCCCGATGCCGCTGCCACCACGTGGTTCCCTGGTGCCAAGGGCACCCGCTCCGGCACAGTCCCTCAGGCCACGCTCGCCGCAGCAAGCAACTCCCCCCGAAAGGACTTCAGCTGCTAGTTTAACAGCTTTCCCTCCGACACCAGATTATTACGCGGACATCACTGCGCTGACCTGCATACCCCTGGACCCACCCACAGGGCACCGTAAGTACCTCATCAGGACCCCTCGACCAGGAATAAAGAAAGGCCTTCCGACCAGACGCCGGGGACACGGGCTGAGGCCTGAGGAGGGACTCTCACCTCCTCCCCCCACCCACATTCTGAACCAGCCGGGGGACAGCCAGGTGGGGCTGGAGCCTGTCGCTGGGGAGGCCAGGGAGGGAACAGGCCGCAGGCACAGGGCAACCCCGCCCAGCCTGAGACGGAGCCTCCACTTGAAACCCGTCAGCCCGGCTACACCTGGAGGCGTGGGGCAGGACGCCTCTGCGGGAGCCTGGGTGCTTCCAGACCCGCAGTCGGGGCGGCAGGGCGCCAGGAGCGGGGAGGGAGGGCGGGGGTCTCAAGGGTGCAGCGCAGTGGAAGGTGCCCCCCTGAACCCAGAGGAGCCTGCAAGGGGCCAGCAAAGGCCAGGATGCGGGGGGGGCACGGAGCATGTCGTTCGGGCTCAGGTGCTCCGATGAGGGGCTGGGCTTCAGGCGGGAAAAGGGGGGCCGGGCGGGTGTTGAAAAGACTTCCATTTCAGACAGGTGGGGAACATGAGGAACAGACGTCCGGGGGCGATACTGGAAACAAAAATACAGTCTTAGGAGTTAATCACCTGGAAACAGGAGCTGGAGCCGTGAGTCTGAACTGGGCCCTAGAGACGCCGAGACGGGCACTCCGGGCGCAGGGCGCAGGCTGCGTTCAGGGAGCAGGAGAGGAATCGGGGATCCCGGGAAGCAGGTGCAGGACGCGGACAGCACCTCCCAGCCACGGACCGGCCCGGGGAGGCGATGGGGCAAGAGGCCGGCGCAGTCAGAGAGCAACAAACCGGAAAGGAAGGGAGAAGGAGGCCTGAGCAAAGAGCCCGGATGCCGCGTCCCACAGCCTTCCGCAGAACACCTGGCTCTCACGGAGAAGGACGCCGGCGAGGCCACCCACCAAACTACCTGCCACGCTCGCTTCACGTGTCTGACCTGCCCTGGGAAACAACACCGGCTTGGAATGGGTGCCCCTAAACAGTTACTGCTGCCTATTAAACCCACTAACACCTCTTTTTTATTACTATTTTTTTTTTTATTTTTTAAATTTAATTTAATACTTTTTTGGCCGCGTCACGCAGCATCTGGGAGTCTTAGTTCCCCGACCAGGAATCGAACCCGCGTGCCCTGCACTGGAAGCCTGGAGTCTTACCCACTGGACCGCCAGGGAAGTCCCCTAGATCCACTCACTTTCCATACCACGAAGACTAGAACCACACATGACAAGTTTTTCATTATTCTGTGGCAGAAATGAAAATAAAATTTAACAAATAAATACAACACGCGCTGCTCTGTCCTGTTTAACGCCACCTTGAAAGGGGACCATGCTTCCAAGCTCAACCACGTGCCCATCTTTGCCTTTTATACAACCGGTATCTCAAACAGCAACGACATTTCACTCATTTACGTGTCAGAGAATTACACTACTTGCAAAATTCCAAAAAATATTGGAAAAATATATGCGTTACCGTTTTTCTGAACTGTTTTGTATTTCCACGGTACGCTCACTGCATAACTAACATAGTGGTCTAAACGTGTGGCCTTTTCGAACGTATCAGAAGCACCTAGATAAAAATTCAGACTCTAGATGGCCCAGAGATTTTCTTTTTTTTTTGATTTTTGAATTTTATTCTATTTATTTTTTTATAGAGCAGGTTCTTATCACAGAGATTTTAATTCAGGAAAAGAACTGGTGTGGGGTTAAAGAATCTGCATTGGTTTGTTTGGCCGCGCTGTGAGGCTTGTGGGATCTTGGTTCCCCAACCAGGGATTGAAGCTGGCCTTGGCAGTGAAAGCGCCAAGTTCTAATCACTGGACCGCCAGGGAAATCCCAGAACAGGCATTTTTAACAAGCACCTCAGGTGACTGTGTTCATTCTAAGGCCCCAATAAATATCTATTTTATTAGTTATTCTAATTTTACCAGATGGACTTTAAAAATAATTATATAAGATCCTCAAAGTCACGTAAACAGACCCGTTTTACAGGCCCCTTGGAGAAAACAGATGAAAAAGCTCCCTCAGCCAGCTCACCATTCTACTCTCCCTTAAAGACCAAGCGATGCATTATTTCTGCAAAACCGCCTTGTACCTCTGAATTCTGGCTGGGTGGAAGGCGGGGAGCGGAGGCAATTGCTGAAAAGCTACAGGACAGAGGCAGAGGCCAGGCTCACAGCAGCTGCTCCCCTCTGCCCCCGGAAACCACTACATACTGTTAGCTTTTCTGCCCAGTAATGAAGGACCAGCATTTTCTACGCAACTCTCTCAGAACAGTGCGAAGAGGGAAAGCTGGGGCTCCTTTCACAAAATGGAATACTGGAAGTAAGAGATAAACACAAGAAACTTTCATAAGGATATAAATTAATGTTGTAATGCTTTGAATAAAAAGACCCATTTTCTTACCTCTAGCCTGGAGCTGGCAGGTAAAGTAAACCAGATCACTTACTAAATTCAACAGCTGTGGCTCAAGCAGTCTTTTTTAGAAGAGGTACAGGTAGTAGAGTCATTTTCAGGTTTGCCAAGTGAAGGTATTATTATTCTGAATGTTGTTATTATGGTGGTAGTGATCCAGAAAGGATAATGTTGATGATGTGGGCATTTCTTTTCTTTTCTTTTTTTTTTAAAATTAATTAATTTATTCATTTTCGGCTGCATTGGGTCGTCATTGCTGCACGCGGGCTTTCTCTAGTTGTGGCGAGCAGGGGCTACTCTTCTTTGCGGTGCACAGGCTTCTCATTGCAGTGGCTTCTCTTGTTGCAGAGCACGGCTCTAGGCGTGTGGGCTTCCGTAGTTGCGGCACGCGGGCTCAGTAGTTGTGGCCCACAGGCTCCAGAGCGCAGGCTCAGCAGTTGTGGCGCACGGGCTTAGGTGCTCCGCGGCACGTGGGATCTTCCAGGACCAGGGCTCGAACCTGTGTCCCCTGCACTGGCACCAGGGAAGTCCCCATGTGGGCATTTCTTCAAGTTCTGAAGAGCCTGAGCTACAACAAGCAACTGACAGTGGGTCCCCTATGTCACCAGTCCACCAGCAAAAGCTGGGCTTCTGTGCATATCCTTGGGCAGTACATCACCTTTCGTTCACACCAAGACAAACACCACGTTTCCCAGGTGGCCCACGGTGACAACACCTGCCCGCCCGCAATTCAGGTACAGCCGTGTCACCACCCACGGGCTGAACCATGTGGGAAACCACCTGACCGTGTCATTTTACTGCATCCCTACTAAGTATCTGGCAGCACATGGGACAGGGTCCTCTTTATCTTGCTCGACCCCAGCAGCTAAACGAAAGGGCTCTCAACAGCCCACGGCAGCCACAAAGTTCCCTGTAAACTTGAACTCTGCTTCAAACACCAGCCCAGATTTTTATTGTTTGTTTTCTAATGAGAGGGGAAAATGGAAGACTTAAAATGCTAATTCTGGTGATAAACCTAGCTCTCTGAAACTTAACACAATCAAAAAAAGCTAAAATCTCAAGTGCACCAAAAATAGCAAAACTTCATGTTTTAACGAGAGATTTACTGTACTCAAGCTGGACAACTCTTTGTTCAGTTGTGAGGGACTAAAAAACCCATAAACATATACAGAATCTAGACATGTCACCAGAGAAGAGTTCTAAGACGCAAGGGAGTATTAGGATTTGGGATACTATCGTGCTTTTTTTTTAAAATCCCCTGAAAAAGGAACACACGTCCACCCCATAACATATAAGGCTACCTACTGCTTTATACATCTGCATCTGAGACCTACGGACACCACGCAGCGTGCAGCTGCAGGGCACGGCCCGCCGTCCTGCGTGCGGGCAGGGGCCGCGTGCAAGCACTTCCTGGAGGCTGGCTGTTGGCTAGGTTACGTATTTGCCAAGAGCGAGTGCTACGGCTGGGAGCTTAGGGCACATCCCGCCTTCTTTCCTGAGCAACTCAAGTCCTCTGCAGCGAGAAAAAGATGCTCCGTGAATTAATACATCCTGGATAAACACTGGAAAGAAACCTTGAGGACAGCCAATTCTGTAGCACGCTGAACACTCCGATGTTGGCCACGTCTTGGACTGATAAACAAAAACAGGGTAGAACACCAGTAAGTCCTACAATAAGTGAGGGCCTTTTAGGTAGAAAGTGTTCGCAATTGATAAGGTATGATTTGTGAGGAAAAGAAGCCTCCCTGACTCTCATGCGTTCATGGGCAGCTCTGGGCCATTCAATGTCACTCCCAGCGGCGGGCCTTGAAAGCACAGGTGTGTAAGTCTTGAGAGATGCTGTTCCTGCCCTTCTAAGGCCAAGGTCATTCTGATGGGACCCTCGAAAGCAATTTCTGCAGAGAGGTTAATGCTACATGGTCTTAAATAAGCCTGTCCTGATCTGAGTCCCAACTCCACCATTAATAGCCATATTCTTGGGCAAATTTATTAAACAATCTCTAAAACTCCATTTCCTCACCTACAAAATGGTAATTATTGCTCCTACCTCAGCGTTTTGATTAATCCTACTTTGGTAATCAGTGACCAACAGTTCACGAAAGAAAACAGGTTAGCAAAATGCAAACTCAAATAAAGCCTATGCTCCGCACGTGGGAGCTACTGAGATCAAGCCCTTAGAGTCAATGTTATTCAAGAAACGGGTTCGAGCCCTGTTCCAGGAAGACCCCACAGGCCGCAGACCCGCAAGCCACAACTACTGAGCCCCCGTGCTACAACTACTGAAGCCCGCGCACCACAATAACGAGTAGCCCCCGCTTGCCGCAACTAGAGAAAGCCCGCGCAGCAACGAAGACCCAACGCAACCAAAAGTAAAATTAAATAAATAAATTTATTTAAAAAAAAAAAAAAAAAGGCAGCGGCAGCTTCTCCGATTTTTCAACCTTGCAGTACGGACGGAAGAATACAGGGAACTTCCACAGGCTCATGTCTGTCAACTGTTTCTACTCTGCCCCATTTCATTTTCCCTTCAGAGTCTCTTTTCAGTGAAAACAAAATAGGATGAAACAAAACAAAGGCTGTCTGCGTTCCATCTCTCCCACTGTCATGCCAAGCTCGAGAGCAGTGGGGTTCCAAGGAAGTTGCCCCAGAGCCTCACCTTTCCAGAGGCAGGGAACCTTCCTTCTCGCTCTCTCCTTGCTACTCCTATCACAGATGCCATCCCAAATCTACCCAGTTTAGACAGCTTCTTGTCTGTTCCTTAAGCAAGGCACAGAACGTGGGGAAAAGGACTGGCCCCAACGTTCAGAGACTTGAGGACCCAGAGTTACAGATTTTGAGAACACCGCATGCCTCTCCAGTCTACACGGGAAGGCTCTAACGCTCCAGAACGGATGGAACGTGCCCACCACTGTTCACCCAGGCTAACATCTCCCACCGACTTCGGAGAGCTGCAGGTTTCGGGAAAAGAAGGACTGAGGGTAAGACAGTCTTCCCTGGTAATAAGACAGCCGCAGCTCAGCCAGCAGATGAGTAGCTCCGTAGCCAGAAAGCAACTGTTCCTGCAAACGTGCCACTTCTAGCGTCTGGGGTATCCAAGCCACCTCTGCGTAGCCAACGAGAGGACTAGGTGAATGACATCTAGTTCTGCACCTGGATACAGGCACACAGCCATGTTACCTCTGAGGTCGACTTGTGAAAACCGTGCGGCCAGGGTCCACTGCGGGCCTCTCGCGCTTGGCCAGTCATGATTTAGGATCCGGGGACTTTTTAAATTAAAACCAAGACACATGGTTTGATAAGTTCAATGACTACCAGTGAGCTGATGATATCAGTAACTACTCAGTAAACACGCCTTACGCTGTGCCAAGTGCATCAGGTGGAATACCTCGTGCAGTCCCCCGCTGTCGGTAACCCGCGCTGGTTGACAGTATTATTGCTCCTATTTTTTTGATTCACTAGCTGATCCTTCTGACGCCACAACTCACGTTCTCGGCCACCACGGAATAAAACCTCCACAAGAACAACTGCTCTCCTCATCTCCGTGGGAGAGGAAGGGCATTAGGGTGAAAGGCATGGAACCCGAGTGTCTTAGGGGTCAAGATATCCCAAGAGGTATGACCCCCCCCCCATGAGTACAGTAGGCCCAAAAAGAGAAAGTGTGGACAGAAAAGCCCAGCTTTTCTACTATGTCACCACATGGGAACATTACTACCCCTTAATTTTCAACGTATCCAAATAATCCCTCAAAACCACTAGAAGCGAGAGTAACACTTTCGGATGTAGCCCCTACAGCTAGTGTAAGCTCCTGAAAAAGCTGCAAAGCCACACAGTTGTGCCCGCCCTGAGGAGGTCAGGGAGGGCCCTGGTGGCCTTGGTCAAGTCACGATGGCACCAAAAGGGCCTATGAGGACCGATGTCAAACAGAGCACCTTTGAAACAGAGCCCCAACCAAAGACAGCGAGTCCCAGGAAGGATCTCTCTGCACACGAAGATCAAGGTCTGACCTATAATAAAAATAAACGGGTAGGGCTTCCCTGGTGGCGCAGTGATTAAGAATCTGCCTGCCAACGCAGGGGACACGGGTTTGAGCCCTGGTCCAGGAAGATCCCACAGGCTGCGGAGCAACCAATCCCGTGCGCCACAACTACTGAGCCTGTGCTCTAGAGCCCACGAGCCACAATTACTGAGCCCGCGAGCCACAACTACTGAAGCCCGCGCGCCTAGAGCCCGGCTCTGCAACAAGAGAAGCCACTGCAACGAGAAGCCCGCGCACCGCAACGAAGAGTAGCCCCCACTCGCCACAGCTAGAGAAAGCCCACGCACAGCAACGAAGACCCAACGCAGCCAAAAATAACTAAATTTTTTTTAAATTTAAAAATAAATAAACGGGTAACATCGTTACTATACAAACCGGCAGAAACAAAAATACAAAACGCAAAATAAACAAAATAACTGTTTCAAGATCAATGTTCAGCAGATGATGGCTTTTTCTCACAATGGTCTGCAGATGCCACTGTGGGCAGTGCCGATAATGCCAACGGCTCCGCTGATGCCAGGAGGAGCAGAGAGCCCTGCCAGGGGTGGCTGTGTCTCTTGAGCGCAGGCTTGCTGAAAAGTTGTATGGCTGGACTGGGATCCTCTAGGACGGGATGTCAACACCCCTCCCCTAGTCACCCTGGCCTCGTTTTCTTACAGCTTCGTTTCTCCCTGTCCCCCCCAGTTTGCCTACCTAGGGCACCTGGCTCATGAGGTTGGCTGGAAGTACCGGGCAGTAACGGCTACACTGGAGGAGAAGAGAAAGGAGAAGGCCAAGATCCACTACCGGAAAAAGAAGCAGCTCATGAGGCTACGGAAGCAGGCCGAAAAGAACATAGATAAGAAAACTGACAAATTCACAGAGGTCCTCAAGACCCATGGAGTCTTAGTCTGAGTCCAATAAAATGGACTGTTTATTCTTAAAAAACAAAACAAACAAACAAAAACATAAATGTTCAGGGTTCATATAATATTAAAGTCAGCAACTTGGAAGCTTTTCTGGGTTTATCAATTAGCATCTCTCATTTGCGACCTATCACGCTCTATCATCCACTTTTTATAATTGAACAAAGTGACTTTTAAGATATACTGAGCTAGTTTATACATACTTCCCCCCCAAAAACAGGTAAGCGCTCTGACCGAGGACGGTATTTCCCTCCACAATTACCTAAGTAATGTATTCATTTCTAGCACATCCGTGTTTGGCCACAACCGGCTCCTAAAATGCAACCAGTTTCCTCCACGGGGAGCACAGGGGGACCCACCAGCTATCTTCTGGGAGTCCAGGGACCTTGCCCCAATACATAACTAGCGACAGAAAGGGGCCTCCAGAATGTGGAGGCACACGAGAACAAAATGTGGCAAAGTCTGCTTACCGGAGGGTCCTCTTCTTTGAATCAAGCAAACTCCTATTAGGCAAGTAAGAAACAAAGTGCCACATATCAAGGTAGATAACGAAGTTTCCCTCTTCCCTCCCCTTCCACTGACACCACCAGCAATCCGTGGTGGGCTCACCACACACCGACCTCTTGGGGCCGGGGGGGGAGCTAGCAGGCTACTTTGGAAAGTTCTAGAACGCCGCCAGCAATGGAAAGAAGCCTGAAGCAACAGTGTCACCGTCCGTGATCGGCCACCTCAGCCACACGCTTCAAGAACTCATGAACTTCCTCCTCAGACCGGTTCCTCATCAGGTACTCCCTACCTCAGTGAACAGCAGCACCAGCCAGCCCGCCATGCAAGGAATACACTAGAGACCTACATCCCCTGACACCTTCCTCCCCCTGAGAACAAATCCATCTTCGGGGACCACTCACTGAGCCTCCTAAATACCTCTCCAACCTGTCCACTTCTCCATCTCCACAGCCACCAGTCGAGTCCAAACCCCTGGTCCTTCCCCGCCCCGTGGACCACGGCGAGAGCAGGAGGACGAGCTTCCCAGCCTATTCTCTCCTCTGCCCCGCCCACCAATTCAGTCTTCAAAACACAAGCCTGCTCATGTCAAGCCCTGCTTAACACTCACCAGTGGCTCTGCTGCTTTTTTTCAAAATCCCAAATTCCATATCCTGTAAGCCCCGCCCAAGCTGGCCTGTGCCTGCCTCTTGCGTGTCACCTAGCCGCTCTCCGTGGACCTTAGACACGCTGCCTCCCTCCAGGTGGCAGAGCACTGCCCCCTTCTCCTACCATCACCTGGATGGCAGTGCTGAAGCCACTCCTAACACGTGACTCTCCCTCCTCCCAATCCACCGCACAGCACCCATAACGTCGCGGCAGCTCTATTTTTCGCGTGGGTCTTTTTTATGTCTTCTCCTGGCACCACTGTATTCCTAACTCTGGCATAGCGCAGCGCCTTTTAGGTAGCAGGTACCCAATAGATACTTGAGCCGATGAACAAGAAAACAAGTGAAACAAGAAAACTGATCACAGCCCAATCGCTAGCCACTAGAGCCAAGCCTGGCACCTACAGCAGTGGTATAAGGTCAAAAGGACCACTGAAGAAAGTGTCTTGGATGCCACATGGCCACAAACAAACAAGCTCAGGGACCAATCAGCCTCTTACTGCCAAGTAATGCTTCTTCATTACTATTCTACATTATTTTTATTTTTAAAAAGACAGTTTTTACTTTTCAAAATAAAAACAAAACAGAAACTTCCAAAAATATCTCACTGAGAAAACAATTATGTTTGCAGTCACCTAACATTAGTTAAAGGTACTGGGACCTAGTTATGGTAATGAATACGTGCTTCTATAATGAAAACAATAATCAAATCTCAGAATAATTTTCTCTGCATTTCTCTAGATGGATAATCATACCTCCCTGCTCCCCCATCCCAAAAAAACCCTCCAAACCACCACACAGAGGCAAATACAATACTGTTGGCTTAACCCTTAAGAGCTATGTTAGCATAGGCTATAGGATGCTTAAGCCAAAAGGTACTTTTGAGTCAGAACATAAGAGGGAGAGCTAGTCTCTTCCAGAAGCAGCTCAGTCATCCAACAAAGACCAACCCGGCACTCCCCTGCATAAGCACCCACCTAGGCACCAGGAAGACAACCACGACCAAGACAGCTCTGCAGTAGCTGGGTGGCCAGCCAGAGACAGCTCCCTTTAATTAACCTCTCTGGGCTTTAGCTTCTTAATCTGTAGAATGAGAAAGTTCAACTAGCTCTCCAAGGCCCTCATGCTCTAAATATCCAAAGATTTACTAATGACTGTAAGATGAATTTCTACTTGACAATATCATTATGATTTCCTGTTTCTATTTATTATTTTCATCACACAGGTGTGGTTTCATTTAAGAATTTTAATATATTGATAAAAGTAAAATATAAAAGAACGGTGTTAATGTTAATGTTAATTACCATCCCAGCTCTTAACTACCACCATAATCAGCTATGGGCTTCTGCCATAACTGCAACTGAGTAATACCCACATTAAAATAAATCATTACACCTTCACACTTTTTATAGAAAAATAGAAAAGGGATAGAAATAGAAAAGGGATCATTTACTCCCAATTTCTTTCATATTTTAACATCATCCATCATCTTTGAATGTCAAAGTTTTCTTAAAAAAAAAAAAAAAAAAAACTAGGACAGAATAATAAAGATCTCCAGAGAAAAAGGAAAATTTTATCTCCCAAACTGATAAAGCTATAATGGCTTTTGAAACCTGATTAAGATATAACAATACAAAATTCTGAATCTCTACAAGGGCATAAAAAGAATACTCGTTTAAACATATACAAAAGCGTCCGTGTGAATGAACGAGACAATTAAAGGGTCACACAGGGCCACCATGTTCCCCACATCATCTCGCCACCATCACCCCAGATGTTCCCTCCCCGTCTACCTTAGTGAATATAGCTCCGGGACCTACATCTATCTAAGTGCTGGTTTGTTTACATCTAGAAAGCATCTGAATACTGGAAGCAAACCACTTGATTACAAAGCTGAAATTTTAAGGGTCATTTTTTTGCAGCCACACATTTTGCTCAGCCCTGACTAAGCATTTTTATTCTTGCAACGCCTTATTTATAGCAGATGTCTATAAGGCGGCCGTGGTCACTACTATCGAACCTGAAAGGCCGTGTACAGATAATAAAAGATGGACAATAACTACCACCTCCAAAGCTGATCTTCAAAGTTAAAATACGAGTACTTGGTTACCTATAGAACGCGCTCTCCTAGTAGCCGGTAAACTCTGTGAGGGACGTTTTACACACCGAAAGCTTGCCAGTGGCTGCTGAATCAAAAGTAACCAAATGGATGGTGACACTTTCTTAAGCACAGGGAGTAAAATGCTCTTCGGCTAGGTTTGAAATAACTACTCTAAACTTGGCACTGAAATTGCTCTTACGGGTTACACGCCATGTACGTAGAAGCACTCTGACTGTATTTTCTCAAAGACGAAAATATTCTTTTACTTTTGACCTTACTGCTTAAAAACTATACAATAGGTAATCCATTACTGACTGCATCTGCGTGAAGAAAACGTTGTAACGTTTCTCTGATACCGTTTTATAAAGGTACTACCCACGGTATTTATTTTAACTCAATCAAAGTAAGACGCTCATGAAAAAAAAGTTTTGGAAATAGTCCTGTAAGTCGAATTGATTAACAACTAAACCAAGTACAGGAGAATCTATGAAAGTACTGCTTCAAAATTAAGTTACTAGACCTGCTATTTTAAACTCAACTTAGGTATTCTCAACTTGGAAAAAAAAAAAAAAGTGCTGTTTTTTCCCTCAAAAGAGGAAAATAATGTTTGAATTTTTTTTTAACCATCACCGTCACCTATGAATGACCTAAATTTCTCTATCCTGACTTTCAAAATTAAGACATAGAAAAGGAAGCAATTTTTTCAACTGACTTAAAACATAATTTCATTGATTAAACCAATATGATTAGAATTTGGAATTCACATACCAGTCCCTTTATTATAATTATTCATTTCTTATCAAGATACTCATTTAAATCCTGAAAAACCTAGAACAGAATTCATCAAGCTTCAATTTACTGGCTTGCACAGAGGGAGGAAAAAAAATAGAAAATATCAACAGACTATAAACAATAAAATCCATAGTGCTAGAAAACAATTCTTGAGTGTTATGGTGATGAAATTCACCTGTTACAAGCCTCACAAAAATCCATCACGTCCCTTTATCTGGTTACCAAAAGGGCAGGGGGTGGGGGGGAATGTCATAATTTCACTATTTGGCAAAACAAGAAAACTTAGTTTCTAACATTTGCTGCAAGTCGCTTTCCACTTCCAAATTCTGTTTACCTTGTAACTTTTTTCCACAGAACAGATTTTTCAGGGAAAACAAACTTTTCGTGAGCAAATCTGGAAGGACATAAAATGTCTTCCACTTACGATCACCTAGAGAGGCAAACCCAGTCCTGCTCCGTGCCCCAAGCATCTAGCTTTCAGCCTCTTTATTATCATTGTCAATGAATGGGCCCCAGTCAAATGAAAGCTGCCATTTTAGGGTAAAGACTGGAGGGCTTCTGTTGTGCAACAGCAAGACAAAAACACTCCGCGACAGATGTACTCTGGGGGCTGGGAGGCGGATTCAACTTCGCAGAATCACTGCTCAAGTTATTTGTGAAATAAGAAATTACCTACTACTTACACAGTGCTACAATCTAAACGGAATTATAACTGGGATAAATCAGGTTCCCATGCTGCTAAGATCATAGTCACTACGATTTTTTTTTTTTTTTTTGCCATCGTTAGACTAGATCTGTGAGGAAATAAGGATAAGTTTTCTGTGGTTTTTTGTTGTTGTTGTTGTTTCTATTTGATTATTACCTTTAGTGAGTACTTCCCCCTCCCCTTATCGGGAGAGAATTGGGGGGAAAACACACTCAACCTCTTTGAAAGGTACTGCCCGCTGCAAAGACGGCTTAAATGAGAATTTTCAGAAAATAAAAATCAGGGCCTTCACATAATCCTTTAGAAATAAGTTAAAATATTTAATACAGCCCAGAAATCAAGCCCAGGGGATGGACATATTTCAAGATAAGTTCTTTAAATCGATGGCTAGATAATATACAATGGGAAATTAAAAAGTATACTTAGCAAGTGGAGAGCTGGATAATGCATCTAATTCTAGCAATTCAAAAGGAAACTCTCCATGTGGGTTGCTACTTTTCTTTTGTCCATTGTCTGTTTGGAAGAGGGGGAAAAAAACTAGTTTAAAATCGAGGCGTTTACAGTCCCTAAAAGTGACCTCCAGGAAAACCGGCCGCCGGGTAGCAGGAGCACTCCCCGCGCGTCCGCTCGACGGGGGCGCTCACAAAGCCGGCGGGCAGGCGGGCGGCCGCGAGTTCGGGGTGCGCTCCCACGGCGCGGGGCTCCTCGAGGCACAGCCATCCGGAGAAAGGCGGCTCGGTAATGATGGCTGCTCGGGGCCGGCGGCTCCTTCCCCGGAGCCTCCCGACCCCCCGCCCCCCCGCGCCTGGGATCCGCCGCCCTCCCCCCGCCCGCGCTCGCCCCGCGCCGACGCGGCCGCCCCGCACCGCAGCCCTCCGGGTGCCCGCGCCCCCGCACCCCCGGTGCCAACCAAACAAACAACGCGTCCCCCACCGCCCTCCTTCCTCTGCCCGCTGACCGCCTGGCCTCCAGCCACCTCGGCCGTTCACGCCCCGAACGGCGGATCTCGGCGGGGGCAGAGCGCACCCGGGCCACCTCGGGGGCCACCTGGTGACACCCCCCCCGGCGTTGACCCCCCGGAGGGCTCGGGGATGGGGGAGCTGAGTTGCCTCCGGGGGCTTAAAGTCGCTATTATGCAGCCGCCGCCGCCGATGGCCCGGCCAGCTCGGCAAGGTGGGGTCCCCTCCGCGCCGCGCCTCCCCGCGCTCGCCCCGACCCCGCTCCCTTTCTTCTCCTCCTCGCGCACTTGGGAGCCGCCGGGGAGCCCCAGGAGCCCCCGGCTCTGGGCTCGCAACTCCGCGCCCGCGGCCGGCACGAGCCGGGCTCCGAACGCCCCCCGCGCCGCGTGTTCACGCCGCCCCCGCCCCACGCGGCGCCCCGCGCACTTTCCTCGCCGCCGACCCACCTCGCCCGGTGGCCGTCCCCGCGCGGGCCGGCGCCGCCGCGCCAGGCGGGACGCACTTTGTTCGCGCCGGTGCGGCCGCCGCTCCCGGCGAGCGCGGCGTGGTCGGTCCGGGGCGGGGGGCGGGGGCTGGAGGCGGGGGTCGCCGCCGTCCCCGAGCCGCCGCCTCCTCTGCTCAGCCGCCCCGCGCCCGCGCGCCCATCGCCCACTCGCACTGGAGTTGCAGCCCAACTTTTCCTCCTTCCTTTTTCTTTCGAATGGAACCGGCAACTCGTGCTCAGCGCCGGCGGGAGGAAACGCGCTCGCGCTCCCCCGCGCGCAGACACGCTCCCTCCTGTCCCCCGTCCCCCCCCCACGCCGGCAGCACAACAAAAAGCCATTTACATGCGAGGAAGTGACCCTCGGCCGGACCGCGCGCCGCCGCCGCCGCCGGCCCCGCGGACGCAGGCAAAAGTTGGGTCGCCGGGCGGCGCTCCGGGCGCGGGTTCGGGCCCCGCGGGCGGCGACGCCGGCGACACGGCCCGGGCGGCGCTGCGCTCCAGCGCCGGCCCCGGCCCCCGCCCGCCCTCGCCCCTCGCCCCGCACACGCCCAACTCCTCGCTCCCAACTCCTCGCGCGGCCCCGGCCCCGGCCCGGAGCGATTTCCTGCCGCCGCCGCCCCTCCCGGGGGCGCCCGGCGAACTCTCGCGCTTACCGGGTCGGGAGGGCGGGCGGGCTCCTCCGCTGCCCTGTGCCGAGGGGGAAACAAAACGCAGAGCGGGCTCCGGAGTTGGCTCGGCGGCCGCGGCCAGGGGGCTGAGTCCTCGGGCGCGGAGTTGGCCGGGGGCGAACGCGGCTCTGGCGAGTTTCAGGGTCTCCGGGTCCCCGGGCCGCCTCCTCAGCGGCTCTCCTTTGTGTAATTGCACTCGATTCAAGTTTAATCCGATAGTTCCCGAGCACGAGCGCGTCCGCACTACCACGGCTCAACCCCCGCGCCGCCGCCGCCGCCGCCGCCGCCGTCGCCGCCGCCGTCGCCGCCGCCGCCGCCGCCGCCGCCGCGGCCCCAGCACGCCAGCGCCTGCGCGCGCCCGGCACGCCTGCGCGCGCCCGAGGCCGCGGGGCCGCGCGCGCCCGCCGCCGGCTCCCTCCTCGCCGCGCCCGCGCCCGCGCGCCGCCACCTGACGTCAGGCGCGCCTGGCATAATTTATGCAAGAATTCGGCCCGGGTGTGGAGGCCGAGGGAGAGGCCGAGAGAAAGGGGGCGGCGCGGGGCTGCGGGGCCGCGGGCCGCGAGGGCGGGCGGGGCGCCACTTCCCGTCCCCGGGCGGGCGCCGGCGCTGCGGGCTGCTCTCCCCGCGGGCCGGTGCGCGGCCGCTGCGCCGCCTTCCCGGCCCGGCTCGCTGGAGCGCTCGGCCGCCGCGCGGCAGCGCCCGGGACGCGGGCTGGAGACGGTGCCACGTTTCTCCGAGCGGCACCTTCCCGGGGTCCGGGTGCGCCGCCCGCGGGCAGGAAGCGGCGGCCCGGCCGGCGGCGGTCCTCCCGGCTGCGGCAAGGGGCTTCCGAGGCTGCGCGGACGGACGGCCCCGGCTCGAGGGGTTGGGACGTCCTTTCTGCAATTATCCGTCAACTTGGAACGATTTTCCCACCTGAAATTATTTAGAATGGGCACGTTCCATTTCAGATAGATTTCTCCTGCCTCTCCACGTTGCTTGTCTTAACCTCCTCGTTGACAGGACCGCCGGACCCACCACTAAATCAAAAAGTTTAACTAGATGGCGTAGATTTTGTTGAATTTGTTGCCATGCCAAAAAAGGGAGAGGGAGCGCGATGGTTATGAAACAAAGAAATAGGTTGTGTGCCCATTTTTAAACATGTCAGGACGAGAGTGTTTTAATCATTCTTTGGCCAAAATGGCACTTTTGTAGGATCTCCTAGCCTCAATTACCCAAGCCTCTTATTCTGTTTCCCTTCCCGGTACAAAATTAATATGAAACCTGAAGAAATTTTTCTTTTACCAATTTTCCTTTTAGGAACTAGATCTAACAAACATTTATCAAGCACCTTTTATATGCAGATACCAAGCAGTTATAATTCTTTTAAACCGTCAACTGTTGTACACTATAAGGTGATTTTATTAGGTAAAAGATTACGTTTATTTTTAAATCAAGGAAGGAACGTAGATCAACCATACATAGACCTATAATAGATACAGAGGAAAGCGAATTGCTCTTATTGGACTCCAAAATAAACTCAGAAAATTGTAAAACTATGCAAAATATAATTTCTCCTCATTCAGCGCCTGTAGTGCTAAGACTATCACGATACTTCTACTTGAACCGAAGATTAATCCAAACTATTTTGTTATATTACTACTACAACTCTTCAATACCTAAATTTGATTATCCTAGACTTAATCACTAAAACATTTATTTCCTAACATGAGCAATGATTTTCTAAAGATTTGTTACATTTTACTGTCATCGATTGAAATGCTGTGGTTTGGGCTTTCTTTCATCCTACATTTGGTCTTTTGAAAGAGGTAAATGTTTCATTCAAGGGATTTACAAATAAACAGCAGAAAGAAGGTTGACACTACAGAAAATTCTGACGTTAAAAAAACAGGAAACACTAAAATCAACTTCTACCTTTTTTATAGTCCATTTCATAAACCAAGAATCAGAATTCCGAGGTTAGGTTTACATTTCCATTAAGTTTATGTCTCTCAGTGAAAGCATGTTGGGGTGTGCTGGGTGGATGGGGGTTAAAGACAGGACACATGTCTGCAAAGAAATCACTAGCAACAGATCATATTAGAGGCCATAAAAGTGGCATAAAAGGGATTATCTCTATCCTTTACAATATACCCCGCTCATTGTCAGATGTGCATATATTTCAAGTCAATTTACGAGCTTAAAAAAAATGACATCTACATAAAGTGAAAATACATTAGTTAACCTTTAATTAACAAGTAGTATTGAGTCTGAGGAGGTCCCCCTGTGCCCTTGTATGTTTAACTAGAAAGTGAGAGCACCTCCCTTTGAAACATAGGAGAAACGATAAAATAGTATAGCCAAAGCTCAAGGTGGAAACCAACAGCCCTGCAGCCCCTCCCTGGTTTAATCTCCCTCCTCGTCCCACCACAGGTCCGACAGGATGGAGGAGTCTCTAAGCTTCCAGAAGTGGTAACGGTGCAGAGCTAGAGGGGCCTTGGGAAGCGGAAGGCCTCAGGGGCAAACTCCTAGGCCGCTCTGGCCTGCTTGAGTCGTAACTCCCCCTCGCCGTCCCCCTCCCCCCTCCCTACCCTTTAGCCTCCAATGTTTTCTCTCCATTTGCTTCACTATTGAAGTTTTCCCATTGAGAATAATTTGAATTCACAAGCTTTCCCTTTGAGTATGCAGATTCCTTAGGGAGAGATAAGGGACTCCTGGTCATTCACAGATGAGTGTAAATTAGTCCAATGGGTTGTTTTCCTCCCAACACATAGCTGGGACTAACAAATTTAGAGATTTATTCATTCATTCAACAATGAGTGTCTAAAAAGTTCCAGGCCTTGTTCTAGGTGCTGGAGATACAGTAATGAACAAAACAGAACAATATTTCTGCCCTCTTGGAGTGTACAGCCTAATCGATTGGTAGTTTTGATTTAGTGCTGAGAGAAAATGGTAACTTTGGAGTCTGAGTCCTTGGAGAATAGGACAGGCTTGAGTTCATTGTAGCCAGAGGGCAGTGGAAAGGTACAAGGGGCCTGGAGGTGGGCCTAGAAGTGGGTGCCCCCAGAAAGCTGTCAGAGAAAAATTCCAGAGACAACTTGGCCTGTTACAAAAAAGGTTTTCTAGGCCCCATGAAATGAATGAAAACAGTCTCTTCCAAGAACTCAGACTAATGCTTACTGACCTATAATTTGGCTGCATTACTGCTTAGACAAATAAATATTTGTCTCTGTTTGGAAACGTAGTCATAATGTATCAACCTCTAATACCCAAACTTTAGAACACTCTCAATTTAAAACTATCTGCTTTTCCCTATCTGCTCTTCCAAATCATTAAAATCAGCTACACTAATCAATTACACTAATTCCAGTGTTGAGGGCTTACTTGATGTGGTTTTGGAAACTCATCTTTTGAAACTGTGTTCAGAACCAATTTGCAAGTCATAGAAAATAGCTCTCTTGAGTGCCCAATTTCTTTTTTTCCACTAAAAACTATATTATTCTACTTTATCATTTACCAAATTTGTGTCCAAATGATTTTGGCAAGCTCCAGACAGTATATTTTGCCTTTAAATGATGAAGATAGACTGTCATTGAAAATATATGGAATTTAAATAGTATACATGATAGCTATTCACAAAGTTTTAAAAATTTGATTTGTAATAAATTCTGAGTATTTTAAATCCATAAAATTAAGAAAAAGAAAGAAAAGATAGAGAAAAATAAAACTATAGTTATTCAGAGGGCTATAAATGCTGACGAAAGCACCAAAAAGAGAAGTCTGAAAAGCATTTCCTGCATCACTGGAAGGACAGCATAACCTTCCCGGGTGATGTTTTCATGGGGGAAAGAATCCGGCTGGGTGTGGAAGTTCAGCCTCCATTTTCCACGGGTAATGGACCCTGTTGCTACTGCCTTTGCAGGCAACTGTCCAGACTGGAAAGGTGAAGATATCAGGTGAAAAGAAAGGCACTGGGGCTACAATCAGGCCACTGCTGGCTCCCAAAGACAGCATGGTTAGCTAAGTTTTAGCAAACGTTGATTGAATGCCTACTATGTGGCTGACTCTTAGCATCGGAGGACACAGTTATCTCCCTATTCACATGGAGCTCATGGTCGGTGGCAGCATAAAGAAGGCAGTGATTCTTCCTGCCAGGACAGCAGAGCAGCCTTCCTAGAAGAAGGGAGGCGGGCTTCCCTGGTGGCGCAGTGGTCGAGAGTCCGCCTGCCGATGCGGGGGACGTGGGTTCGTGCCCCGGTCCGGGAGGATCCCACGTGCCGCGGAGCGGCTGGGCCCGTGAGCCGTGGCCGCTGCGCCTGCGCGTCCGGAGCCTGTGCTCCACAACTGGAGAGGCCACAACAGTGAGAGGCTCGCGTACCGCAAAAAATAAAAATAAAAAAAAGAAGAAGGGAGGCTCGAGGATTTCCTTAAAACAAAGAGAGCAGGACAGATGACCACGAGGTCCAGTTGTTTCAAAGCCTAGTGAGCGCGGGTCATTGCAAGTGGTTCCATACTGAGTGGAACATGGAAGGTGGTTCCTGCCCCGTCTTCTCTGACTGACCCCCCCAAGGTGGGTTGGCTGTCCTCCTGTTCACCCATGTCCATCAACACTGGTTTACGTTAAATTATAATTCATTCCTGGGACTTCCCTGCCAATAGTTAAGACTCCGTGCTTCAGATGCAGGGGGCACGGGTTTGATCCCTGGTGGGGGAACTAGGATCCCACATGCTGCGCAGCACGACCTAAATCAATAAATCAATCATTCATTCATTCATTCATTCCTGTCTTATCTTCTCACTGGGTTGTGAGCTACTTGGGGGCAATGGCTGTACCTTGCCCTTTGGCATCCCCACGTGGCCCAGAGCCCTCGCACAAATGGCAGGGTGGCGAGGTAGTAGACTAGACTGGAGAAGTAGATAGGGCCAAGGCGAGGTCTTGGCCGCACCCCAAAGGTGCTGGGGGCTCACTGAAGAGTTCAGCAAGAGAGTCACAAGTCAGATCCTTACTTTGAAAGATCTCTGTGATGGGGCAGACTGTGGGAAACGAGGAGCAGGGAGAAAAGAGAGGAGACCCTCATGTGGCAAGAGAAGGGGAGAAATAAAAGAAATTACCCACATCTCGTATTCTTATTACTGCTCAGACTCAAGACGTTCCAGACAAAGCGGCGCGGCAGGACCACTTCGCCCTGTGGTGGAGGAAGGGGGCGCTGTGTCTGGAAGGAGCACGGTGGGGGCCATGGGGGCAGTGGCTCCAACATGACCCTGCCGCCCACCTGGAAGGACGCATTTGCTTCTTCTCCCCTCAGTTACCGGCTCCAGCTTCGCAGACTTATCACCGGACTTGTGCTAAGTCATGTCGAGCAACACCGAAACTCTCTCATCTCTATTTCTAGACTAATCAATGGGAATTCATGGTGCTAACTTAGACAATTATAGGATACTTTTACAAAACATTAAAAGTGGGAAAATACAGTGTTTTATTCACTCGGCAGTTATTGAGCACTTGCTGTGCATCACACACTGTGCTGGGTGCTAGGAAAATAAAAATAAAGCCACCCCTGCCCTGGAGGAGCTCTCTGAATCTATTAGGGGTGACAGACATTTAAGCCTGTCACTACAATTAAAATGTGTACAATCGTGGTACTATTGGGTGCCTGACTGCTCAGGAGAAGAGACACCTCATTTTGCTTCTACCCAGAGAGGCAGGGGAGGCTTCACAGAGGATATGACATTTAATCTGAGTCTTCAAGGACTCTGCACATGGCAGGGGTGTGGAGGTACACCAGGCAGGAAAACTGTCTGAGACATCCATGGGGCAGATGGCTGGTGTCTGCACTGCAAGTGACTTGGCTCAGAGCTCAGCACACACGGGGAAAGGGCGGAACATGAGAATGGAGAGGAAAGTAGGGCCAGGTCAGAAAGGGTTTAGCAGCATATCAAGGAATCTTTACCTTATTCCACCGGTGGTTGTCAGCAGGAAAATGATCAGGACATGTATGGACGTCCCGGCCAAACCTCAGAGCCGGGAGGCAATGAGCAGACGCTGGTGATAGTTGAAGTACAACATGATGAGGCCCTTGACCAGGGCAGCATTCAAGGTGATGGAGATAAAGGAATAAATGTGAGAGACATTTAGGTGACATACTTGATAAGGTTTGGTGAATAACTGATTTGCCGATAAGTGGATGAAAGGGAGGAGATGAAGATTCACTTCTAAGTTCCCTCCTTGAGTGACTGGTAAGTAGATGCATCGTGATCCAAGATAAGGAATGAGCGGAAGGAAGTCTATGGAAGAACAACACAGAGCTTTGGTGTGTGAATTGGAGGTGCTCTGTGGAATATTTAAATGGAGATGTCATCAAGTAAGAGATGAGAACTTAGAAGACTGATCTGGTTTAGAAATGTAGGTGTAAGAATTATGAGGTATGAACGGTACTTAAATCCATTGGAATGGATGTTTGGAAAAATATGCGACATTGGAGGAAAGCAGGGTGACAACAGGAATCTTTAAAATCCCAGGTTTTCTCAGTTGTTTATCATTGTATATCAAACCACCCCAGACCTTAGTGGCTGAAAACAAAAAGATGTTATTTATGTGATGGGTTATCTGGAGTTGGGCTCAGCTGGAAAAACCTGGGATAGTTGACATTCTCTCTCTCTCTCTCTCTCTCTCTCTCTCTCTCTCTCCCTCCCTCCCTTTCTCTTCACTTGGTCTTTCATCTTAGTCATCCAGAAAACAAGGAAGTTTCTGAGGAGTGTCCCAAGAAGGCAAACCCCAAGACACAAGCCTTATCGAGCCTCTGCCGACTTCACGTTTGCTGCTGTTCCACTGGCCGAAGCGAGACACGTGGTGCAGCCTAGGTTCGACGCCAGGGGAACCCAGAGCAGTGATTCACCTGGACCCTTACTTATCCATGTAAAACACATGTTACAAGATTGGCAAAAAAAATATTTAAGGGAGACATCAAAAGAGAAGCCATTGGAGAAAACGTATGAAGATTTGTCTGAAAGAAAGAGTAAGACATCAAGGAAACAGAGTTTCTAGAAGGGAAGGGGCAATAGAGCCAAGAGAGAACAGGTAGGGAAGGAATAAAAAGTGTTCGTGGGACTTGGCCTTTGTTAACCTTTCCAGCGCTAAGCGTTGAGGGTAAAAACTGAATCACAGAGGGGAGAGAAGGTGAATGGGCGTTGAGGAAGTGTAGGCAGAAGATGAAGATTCCAGACTCTTTTCTCAGAAAGTTGGTCATGAAATGAAGAAAAGATGGGGTAGTATCTAGAGGAGGACTCACATTAAAGAGAGAGTAATAGGTTTTTTTGTTGTTGTTTGTTTTTTTTTTTTAAAGATCAGGGTGATATGCATTACTTTAGAGTAAGAGACGGGAACTGGGATAGGACAGAGGCCTTTGTGGAGGAACATGCGTCCAGCTGACGATTGATGAGAAGAGCAACACCTCTTTTTTTTTTAATCAAAGAAAGGCTGGTGAAAATGGCAATAAGTTTGTAGGTTGGGGTAGAGAGAGATGACAGAAAGTTAAGCAAATGCATTTAAAATAGCTTCTGTTTTTCTTCTTAATTCAGTGGTTAATCATCTACTGAAATTGAAATGCTCATGAATGGTCAAGAGACTGGAGGCAAGGGTTTAACTTTTGGAACAGTCTCCACCGGGGAAGAAAGAAGCTGTGAAAAGAAAGTAAAAGGACCCTCCCTGGGTCCTGAGAGTGCTTGAGTCCTGAGCTGAGACTGTAGAGGCAGTTATGCAACTTTCTTAAGTGATGTTCCACCCTGGGGAAAAGGAGTAGGACTGGAGAATTTCGAGGTTCACTAATCATTGTGGTCTGTGGAGACCCAGACCCAGACCACATAACGAGCAGGGTTCCCAGGGACCAGGTAAGATCAGCTTGCATTATTCCCTGGAGTCATGAAGTAGCCACAGTCACGGGTCCTTTGTTTAAATGTGGGTTATGAGCTGTATATGATTATATTATGATATGATATGCAGAGATTTCTGGCCATCTCCAATCCTCTTTGGGGAAATAAATATGTCAACAAAAACAAAGAAATAACTAAGTATGTCTCTTCTTCCCTTTATTCCCTTAAGGCCCTGGGTGGCTGGTTGGCTCATTTGGTTGGATTCCAGTGTTAACCAGGCCAAGGCCTTGGGTGCTGTTTCTGTTATGGTGATCTCAGCAGTGTCAGTGTCATACAGGGGGGCATAATATTATCATTGCAAGCTCTTGGATAATTCTAGGCGGAACTATGTCAAACTCGGAGTTGTGCTTTGATATGTAAAATGAGAACAGGTCATAATTTAAGGTTACCTAATTCTGTAACCCGTGTGCCAGACCTCATGATACTCCTGCATTTAACTCTGGTTTAGGTATTTGCCAAAAACTATTGCTAGCATGGGGCACTCCAGCCCTTTTCCTCCTTGGTCAAAATATTCACAGTAGAAAAAACATTAGATTTGGGTTTTGCAGATCATGCACATATAACCCTCTTTTACAGATGAGGAATCTGCGGCTTGAGAGGTTGCCCTGCTGTGAATGACAAAGGTGGGATCCAAACCTAGGTCTTCTCAACCCCAAAGAGAAATCCAACAACTGCGAAAGGATGCCTTGCCTTTGTCACGATCTGCTGTGAACTGAACTCCTTTACCTCCAGTGGTGTACACTCTCCTCTGCTCTAAAGGGAGAAAAGTCACATTTGACAGACAAGTCTGCACCCTGATTTTTACAGGATCTTCTTTAGGCTGCAGCTCTGGATAAGACGGACTTGAGAACGACGCAACCAATTATGACGAATGCCTTCTCCTGGGTGGAAACACAAGCTACTCTCTGCTCACTGCTCCACAGTGAAATACGGTAGTCATGCGAACCCGCCCATCCGGTACAGCCCTCAGATTTGTGAGAGGTTGGTTCAGGACCAGCACCTAGTACGGTGCCTGACATAGAGGAGGCACATGACAAATGTTTACGGAATGAGTGTTGCGTTTAAGGTGCTAGGATGGCCAGATACAGAAAGGCAGGAATCATTAAAAAAAAAAAAAATTCTGTGTACTTGAATCCGAAAGGAGAAACATTCTTAATTTTATCTTAATTTGTAATTTAACAGAGTTAACTTCCTCCAAAGTAATCACTTGTTAATATGTTTCTAATGTGTTTCTAATGGTGACGGAGCTGCTATGCTGGGGCTTTTCGTTTAGAAAGCCAGCAAGACTCGGTATTAACCCGTCACCTAAGCGCTCCTCTCAGCAGTTTCTCTGGATGTCATTCCACATGCTGACCTCAGTTCTCAGGCAGAGCTTCCTGGGATCGAAATGGCAGGAGCTGAGCAGATTCGAGGCTGCACACCACCCACCTCGTCCCTGTCCTCCCAGGCCCTCACAAGCCACTGCCCTTGAGTCACCCCTAAGTCACCCGGGTTGAAAGTCACAGAAGAATGGCCACACGTGTTTCACCAACAGCCTACTTCTTTGCTGCTTCTCTCAGGAAAAGAAAGTGTAATATTAGCAGACCTCTCCCACCAAGGGTCGGACAGTCCCTGTGAGCTCAGAGCGGGTGCAAATCGAGACAGCGGAACAGAAATGAGTACGTCGGGGAAATGATACCACGTTCTACAATAATATACATTTCCCTTGCCTCGTATCTTTCGTAAAGAGTGGTAAAATATCTACAATATCATTCGAACCAGGTTTAAGTGTGCAAGCTGGGGGCATTCAGTACATGCACGATGTCACGCAACTGTCAGCTCCGTCCATCTCTAGAGCCTTTTCATCATCCCAAACAGAAACTCTGTCCCCACTCAACAGTAACTCCCCCGTTCTCCCCTTCCTGGTAACCTCCATTCTATTCTCTGTCCCCATCAATCGGCCAAGTCCAGGCACCTCATATAAGTGGACTCGTATTTGTCCTTTTGCATCCGGCTTATTTCACTTATAGCACAATGTTTTCCAAGTTCATCCCTGTTGTAGCTTGTGTTAGAATTTCCTTGCTTTTTAAGACTGAATCATATTCCATTGTATATATAGACACACTTTCTAAAAAATTTTTATTTTATTTATTTTTTTATACAGCAGGTTCTTATTAGTCATCTATTTTATACATATTAGTGTATACATGTCAATCCCAATCTCCCAGTTCATCCCACCACCACCACCACCACCCCCGCCATTTTCCCCCCCTGGTGTCCATATGTCTGTTCTCTCCATCTGTGTCTCTATTTCTGCCCTGCAAACGGGTTCATCTGTACCATCTTTCTAGGTTCCACATATATGCGTTAATATACGATATTTGTTTTTCTCTTTCTGACTTACTTCACTCTGTATGACAGACTCTAGGTCCATCCACGTCTCTACAAATGACCCAACTGCATTCCTTTTTATGGCTGAGTCCTATTTCATTGTATATATGCACCACATCTTCTTTATCCATTCGTCTGTCAATGGGCATCTAGGCTGCTTCCATGACCTGGCTACTGTAAACAGTGCTGCAGTGAACACTGGGGTGCATGTTAGACACACTTTCTTTATCCATTCCTCTGTCTATGGAAACTTGGACTGTTTCCACCTTGTAGCTGTTATGCATAATGCATCTATGAAGATGGGTGTAGCCTCATCTTTTTTTAAGACTAAGACCCCTCCAGCGGAGGTCCTGGCACTTTGTAACTCCTCCTTGCCTGAGAGCGCTTCAAGCCAGTTCCTTCACCCCCTGCCTGGTGAAGGCCTCACTCCCCCTGTGAGCGGAACAGAGACTGGCCCCCAAGTTCACTGCCACGCTCTCTCCTTGGGGTGCTTCTCTTGGTCCTGCGGATTCCCTGCTCCTGACTCCGGGCGTGGGGCCTTGGCAGGATCCAGTGCCTCCCTGGAAGCCCCGCCACAGGCTCAGGCCCCCTCAGCCCCATCTTCATCAGCCGAGACCTAGTATATCTCAAGGTCAAGCCTAAACCATGGCAAGTGCCAGTGAAAGATGGATGTGGTTGACTGGCTAGTGCTATAAGACTTTCCCAAGTTACCCCTAAAACATTTGTATAAAGTAGAATTACTTTCTGCTTTACTATTTACTGATAAAAGTTGACAATCAGTTATTTATTAAGCTTTTCCTGTGTGGAAGGTACCATACTCTGGATCTATGGAGGACTATACGAAATGTGGTTATGTTCCTTCCATTGCCCTCCGAAAGAGTACATTTAATCAGAGAGACCTGGGCCATGATGGCATTGAACCAAGCAAATAAATTAGGGTTTATCTTTACTATAGAAGCTGCACACGTATTAGAAAGAATGAGGTAGATATTCATGTACTGATGTGCTATAATCTCCAAGCTATACTGTTGTATGAAAAAAAAAAAGTCTAGGGACCTCCCTGGTGGTCCAGTGGTTAAGACTCTGCACTTCCACTGCAGGGGCCGAGGGCTCGATCCCCGGTCAGGGAACTAAGATCCCGCAAGCCATGTTGCACCACCAGAAAAAAAGAGTCTAGATGCAGAAGAATGCATATGGTATGTTCATAGCTGTGGAAAAAGGACAGAGGACTTATAAGTACACACGTATATACATAGATGTACCTATATGTGTGCATACATATACATTCATGTGTGTGTTTATAAATTCATAGGTGTGTCAGTAATGATACACAAAAGACTAGCGATAGCCGTTGTCTCTGAGGCAATTGTGCATGGCAAAAACCTTTTTCCTGTGCAACTGTCTTGTACTGTTTGAATTTTCTACTGTGTGCACAAGTTACCCTTCGATTTTAAAAAGTGTTATATATAAAACTAACAATAAGAGTGCATGGGAAGTAGTAAACGAGTAGTGTACAAACAACATGAAAGGCTCTCAAGGCTGCAGCAGTCAGGACGGTTCATGGGGGAGGAGAGGACATTTGAACGGAGGTATCTGGGGTGGGTGGGCTTTGGGGAGAGGGGTTGCTGGTGGGAGGATAGGATGAGGCAGCATTCCAATCAGAAGGCACAGAATAAGCAAACTTGGAGTCGTATGGGGTAAATCAATTGACCTTTGCCTGGGTGGAGGAATGTAGTAGCATTTTACTTACTTAAGGTACACACGGGCTCATTCCAAAATGCATTTGAGGAAGTTTATAGGATAATTAATAGCACAAAATTATTAAAGTAGAAATAGAATCTGAACTCAGGACCTCGGAGAAAATATAAAATTCCTAACCAAAAAAATTACCTGGTTATTGCGCTTTGCAATTGTACAATATCTGAGCCTCCTGATGGCCAGGGTAAAAAGTGAAAGTATAAATCTATAGCTTTTCCTATGGATAGAAGGATGTCATACCAGCTCTTTGAAAACCAGTTCTTTCTGCCGAATTTTACGAGAACGTGTCACATGGGAATTCTCGTGGAAGGTAGTAAGTTGTGTCCCCTGGCAGGAGCCGTGCCAGCAGGGTCATGTAGAAGAGCGTCTTGGTTGAAAATCATCCAGGACGCAGAGGGTCACTGATCTTACCTCAACAAAGTTCTTGGAAGAGTGGATAGATACCACGTCTCCTGGAGAATTTTCCCTGAATGTCCCCTCTCTCGGCTGGGAGTTCTTTGTGTTGTTGGGTGTTTGTGTGTTTGGCTTGTAATTAGAGCCAGAGGGCGGGTTTACATGAGGGCAGAGCCTAAGCGGCTGGCAATCTGTATTCTGGTTGACGGCCAGGCGCATGTTTTGGGACCAGAAAAACACAAGTGTGAACACCCTACCAGGAAAGCCGCTAGCAAGCAGGGTTTTGCCAGGGTGACAGGCAACTTTGCCTTCCCCCGAGGGCCATAGGTGTCCCTTGAGACAAATCCAGGATGCTCCTCAGAAAGAAGCTTTGCCTTACTCCACTGCTTGAGTAAGTGTTTGTTTGACTCTCCAATATTCAACGCTAAAAGAAGACGTCAGGTATGACCTTGGTCCGGTGGCGGTTTAGAAGTGGAAGTGAGGAAAGCGAGACCAGTGGGGGGAGGGTATTGTAATATTTTTAAAGCCTTTATGAGGGCAATGGGTGTGAGAATCAGGGGGCAAGGATGCTAACATCCTATAGAGAGAGAACTGGAGGGTCTTTGTGACTGAATATGGGAGCCGAGGGAAAGTGGAGGGCGGTCCTGAGACTAGGGGCCCAAGCCATTGAAAAGGACAATAGAAATGGCCGAAACAGAGACCACGTCAAGAGGCAAACCTTGTGCGGGGGAAGATAAATTTATTTTTAGACGTGCTGATTTTGAGATGATGGCCAAATATCAGTTAGCTGAAGATAAAGGGATGAAGCTGGACACAGACTTGGAAGCCATCTAAATAAAAGAGATTCTTGTTTGGGGGGTTTTATTGTTGCGGTGCGCGGGCCTCTCACCGCTGTGGCCCCTCCCGTTGCGGAGCACAGGCTCCGGACATGCAGGCGCAGCGGCCACGGCTCACGGGCCCAGCCGCTCCGCGGCACGTGGGATCCTCCCGGACCGGGGCACGAACCCGCGTCCCCTGCATCGGCAGGCGGACTCTCAACCACTGCGCCACCAGGGAAGCCCCAATAAATGAGATTCTTGATGGAGGTACATCATTTCACCTTTGAAATCATCTTGCCAAAAAAATGGACTTAAACCAGCTCACACCTCTAGATCTGACTATGGTTTATTGGAAATTTGGGTGGGTGGAGGGGACCAACGTGTTAAACAACCCCATGGAGATGTGATCAGCAAAATCCAGAATGTGGATTTTGAGCACCAATGAGCTGGTGTTTTCTACAAATAAACTTCGGGGGCGAGGTGGTGCAGGGGAATAAAAAAGGGGAATCAAATGATTAAGGGTGACTTAAAGAGTACAATGTGTGGACCTTGTTTGGATCCTGATCTGAACAAAGCAACTCTTTAAAAACTTTATGAGACAACTGAGGAAATAGGACCTGATTGGATATTTGCTGATATTAAGGGATTCTTCTTCATTTTTAGACATATGTTTTTGTGGTTTTTGTGGTTAAGGCTTTTTTTTAAGGGTCCTTATATTTTAAAAAATATACTGTAATATTTACAGATGAACTGATATGATTTCTGAGATTTGCTTCAAAATAATCCAGTGGTGGGGCATGAGGAATGGCGGGGTACAGACGAAACAAGCATGGCTGTACGCGGATGACTGTTGGACTTGGGTGATGGTGCCTGGGGGCAGGGGAGGGGTTCACTACACAATCCTCCCTGTCTCTCTGTGTGTTTAGCTGTGCCATAATAAAGAGGTTAAGAATAAATGAATAGGGGCCCTGGTGGCGCAGTGGTTGAGAGCCCGGCTGCCGATGCAGGGGACGCGGGTTCGTGCCCCGGTCCGGGAAGATCCCCACGTACCGCGGAGCGGCTGGGCCCGTGAGCCATGGCCGCTGAGCCTGCGCGTCCGGAGCCTGTGCTCCGCAACGGGAGAGGCCATGGCAGTGAGAGGCCCGCGTACCGCAAAAAAAAAAAAAAAAAAAAAAAAAAAGAATAAATGAATAAAAGAGAGTGTTCACTCCATGAAAGAACATTGCTTTGTAAAAGTAAATGTCTATAGACAGGGAGCAGAAAGTCCTAGGAAAGTGTCATATGTCAGGTGAAATCAGGAAATGAGGAAAAACAGGAGGAGGGTTAGCAGTGCGGCGCCCTGGTTTGGAATTCAGCAAACGTGCGTTTGAGTTTAGCTCTGACTCTTACTAGCTTTGTCGTCACGAGCACATTGTTGACCTCTGTACACCGACAAGCCTCGGTTTCCTTATCTGTAAAGTGGGGATAATAATTGCATCTCCCTCACAGAGTCAGTACTCTGTGGGTTAAAGGAAATTATGTATATAAGGCACCTCACCTTCTGCCTGATACAAAATAAGTGCTCATTAAACGTTAGCTGCTAGCACTGATGTTTTATTGCTTATCAGAGTGGTCATAAAAGGTAAGAAAAGAACCAGAGTAGGTAGTGTGGTGGAAGGCAAGAGGAAATTTTGATGGAAGCGCAATGACCTTAGTGTCGTGTTCTAATCCACGAATCTGGTGCCTTCATCGGATGAGGTAATTTGGAGGTCACTGATGATCACAAAGATGGGGTGTGTGCCACCCCGTGACAAGGAATCGAGTTCGGAGCGGTGATGAAACACTGGGAGCAGTGGATACTGTGTATTTCCTTATTCGGCGATGAAAGAAAGGAAAGGGATAGAGCAGCAAAGACAAGAGCGCCCTTCCTCAAAGTATAGGAGCTCTCGCAAGTCTGCAGGAGGAGAGGAAGAAGCCTACGGGGAGGGAGGAGGGAGGATGCGGAGCCTGGAGCAGTGTCCTCAGCTGCAGAGGCGGGAAGGAGGGCCAGCCCTGCCACGACGAGAGATTCTGGGGAGCTGATTTACAGTGAGTGAGGTTTGGAGGATGAAAACAGGACAAAGCCGTGAGAGCAATCAGGGTTTCCGAGGACGCTGGAAGGGACTGGGAAGGAGGAAAAATAAGGGAAGGAAAAAAGATCAGATGGAGAAGGGAGAAGGTTGGAATGAGAGTGAAAGAGAGACTAGGTGAGTGAAGGGCTTGCCATGTGGGCCGGTGACTGGGGCTACAAGGCTGGTTACAAGCAAGAGCAGGTTTGTAGTGCAGAATGGGGTCCCCTGCAAGCAACGTCTGCAGCCTGTCCAGTGGCAGAGATTGTGGCCTCTGATGACACCACCTCTTGGGTGATTGGAGAAGGGCGTCCACAGTGGCCCGTGGAGGAGCAGAGACCTCCAGCTTCCCAGGGTGGAACTGCAGGTGCTCAAGGATGGGAAGGGCTAGGAACATGCCCCAGAGAGCCCAGCCAGGGAGAAATAGGACAAAGCCAAGCTGGCCCACGAGACTCAGGGGCTAGACAAGATGTGTTAAAACATGAATCCTGCCTTTGTTCCTACTGAGCTCTTTCTCTACTGACACCCCTCACCTCCACCCACTCTCTCCCCACCTCTGAGCCTCATTCTAAGGACACAGTGATAGCACTTGTTTCTTTCATTGCCTGGTAATAGGAGAAAACCTGGAAATTTAGGGATTTGCTTAATGTGAAAACTCCTGAGTCTAAATGTCATGACTGGGGACTTCCTTGGCGGTCCAGTGGTTAAGAATCCGCCTTCCAATGCAGGGGACACAGGTTCGATCCCTGGTTGAGGAATTAAGATCCCACATGCCGCGGGGCAACCAAGTCCGTGCGCCACAACTACAGAGCCCGCACACCGCAACAAAAGATCCCATGTGTCACAACGAAGACCCGACTCAGCCTAAATAAATAAATATCAAAAATAGGGGCTTCCCTGGTGGCGCAGTGGTTGAGAGTCCGCCTGCCGATGCAGGGGGCACGAAGCCTCGGTCCGGGAAGATCCCACATGACGCAGAGAGGCTGGGCCCGTGAGCCGTGGCCGCTGGGCCTGCGCGTCCGGAGCCTGTGCTCCGCAACGGGAGAGGCCACAACGGTGAGAGGCCCGTGTACCGCAAAAAAAAAAAAAAAAAGTTACCTGTGTGGGCTTCCCTGGTGGCGCAGTGGTTGAGAGTCCGCCTGCCGATGCGGGGGAAGCGGGTTTGTGCCCCGGTCCTGGAGGATCCCACGTGCCGCGGAGCGGCTGGGCCCGTGAGCCGTGGCCGCTGCGCCTGCGCATCCGGAGCCTGTGCTCCGCAACGGGAGGGGCCACAACGGTGAGAGGCCCGGTACCGCAAAAAAAAAAAAAAAAAGTTACCTGTGTGGGCTTCCCTGGTGGCGCAGTGCTTGGGAGTCCGCCTGCCGATGCAGGGGACACGGGCTCGTGCCCCGGTCCGGGAGGATCCCACGTGCCGCGGAGCGGCTGGGCCCGTGAGCCGTGGCCGCTGCGCCTGCGCGTCCGGAGCCTGTGCTCTGCAACGGGAGAGGCCACAACAGCGAGAGGCCCGCGTACCGCAAAAAAAAAAAAAAAAAGTCATGACTTTTCAACAAAGGAGATTAGGAGCTGGGAAGAATACATCTGAAATCTAGATTCATCTGAATTATGGTATTGACATATTTATACCTTTTTTAAACTCAGGCATGGCCTACCCTTCATTTTGTCCCCCAATATTCATTGCCCCTCTTCTTCCATAACAACGGGATTTGTAGCTGGGTACACAACTGCTCAAAACAAAGATCGTGTGTCTCAGCCTCCCTGGCAGCTACATGTGACTGAGCCAGCCCAACAATATATAAGCAAGAATGTTGGATGTGAGCGTCTGAGGAGCTTCCAGAAAGACAGTTCGTGTGCGCCCTACACCCTTTCTTGATTCCTTCCTGGAATTCCAGCCTAGCCTCTGTCTTGAAGCACAAAGACAGTGGCACAGCCTCTGGATGGCCAAGTGAAGATGAAAGAGAATTGACCCCTGAAGACTTGGAGTGAGATGCATATCAGCCCAACTCTATCTGTACTTGAACTTGTGCAGAATTGGGATCAAACTTCTATTTTGTTTATGCTAATGCTTATCTGAGGATTTTCTGTTATGTTCAGCCAAACCTAATTCTTTTTTAAAAAAAATTTATTTATTTGTTTTATTTATTTTTTTGGCTGTGTTGGGTGTTAGTTGCGGCATGCGGGATCTTCGTTGAGGCATATGGGATCTTTTGTTGCGGCGTGTGGGCTTCTCTCTAGTTGTGGCATTCGGGTTTTGTCTCTCTAGTTGTGGAGCATGGGCTCCAGAGCACATGGGCTCTGTAGTTGTGGCACGTGGGTTCCAGGGCATGTGGGCTCTTTAGTTTGTGGCTCGCGGGCTCTCTCATTGAGGTGCATGAGCTCAATAGTTGTGGCACGCAGGCTTAGTTGCCCCGTGGCATGTGGGATCTTAGTTCCCTGACCAGGGATCGAACCCACGCCCCCTGCATTGGAAGGTGGATTCCTTACCACTGGACCACCAGGGAAGTCCCTGGCCAAACCTAATTCTAATTGGTATACCAAGTATTAAGAATAACTAGTCTTTGGTAAAAAAAAAAAAAAAAAAAAAAAAGATAACATAAAAGATAATGACAATATTTATAAGAAGAGAATAAAATTATAGAAATAAAATTTTAAGCCAAATTATCATCAGTTAGAACAAACCTATAACAATGTGTTCTTAAAAGTATATTCAGCGACTTATTCAACAATTGTATTGTGTTGGGGCCTGTATCAGACTGGGAGGGTGCCATTATGAAGATGTCACGGTCCCTGCCCTCATGAATCTCATATCTGGGGAAGTTGTAATACGAGTATGATGGGAGGAAAAAGCAGCGAGGGCTGTGGGCACACATGCTTCTCCTGCAGCACGAGGGAGGGGCCCGCACTGCTTTCTCAGAGATGAGGTCCCGGCTGAGCCCCGAGGAGTGCATAGGAGTTTGTTAGATAAAGAAGAGGGAAGGAACAGCATGCCAGGCAGCGGGGCCTGCTGGCGCGGAGAGAGCAGCACACTCTTGGAGGGCTGCAAAAAGACCAGTTAAAAATGAGGTTTGTTCATGCAGAGCTAGGCTGGGACAGGAGGAAACAGGGCCAGGGATAGAAGCTTAATTACAGTAAAAAGTGTTGGGGAGAAGTTAGCAGGGAGAGGGAGAAACCCAGAGCAGAATAGGAACGTAATCGACTCTCTCCTTTTTACGCATGTGGAAATTGAAGTCTGTAGCAGGTCTGAATGGCTCAAAGTCACAAAGGACTCAGGTCTTCTGACCTTCAGGCTGCTTTTTCTTCTAGTGTCACGTTTACCATGAAGCTAGTGTGAATCTAGCCGAATCGCACGACAGTCAAGGGCTGTGGGTGGCACCAGATGCAGAGATCCGGAAGCCTAAGAACAGAGGCTGGGACCCCAAGGCACTATGTCACACCTGCACAGAAAAAGAGCTGGAGGGACAGCCCCGGGCAAAACTATCAAGGTGCTTTTGGGTCCCCTCTCTATGGGTCATCCGTCCTTCTTTTCTACCTTGGCTGTTCACGGGCTCTCATGTGTCCATCTTGTTCTCTTTCTTGGTCTCAGCAGGATAAGGGCCATCTCTGCTGAGCAGGTAACAGATTATTTAGGTGTTGGCTTCTAGTGCCAGCTACACCCTCCCAGGGAGATTTCTATTTTAACGGGCAACTTTAGAAAATGGACAATGTTAGGACCCAAGAGAATGAGGGTAGAGGGCAGAGGGTGAGAGTGTCGTATTCAGGCAGGAGTCACCTCCTCTGATTACTGGTGGGGTTGGTTAGAGACAGCGGGAAGCTGCCCACCCAGCCTCCTTCCCGGGCAAAGAGTGTAGGCTCACTCACAAACGTCTGTGTCTTTGTTTCTTTTCTTTCTCAGAATTCTTCCTGGAGAGAAAATGCATTTTGTATTTATTTTACCATCCACATTGTGTACGCTATCGCTTTCTGCACGTAAGTTCTCAGACAAACCTGGAGAGGGTGACTAACCGCTGGCCAAATATTTCAAACTTGGGTGAAGGAGTCAAGGATAATAGAAGTGCTTCTTTTTTTTTTTTTTTTTTGCGGTATGCGGGCCTCTCACTGTTGTGGCCTCTCCCGTTGCGGAGCACAGGCTCCGGACGCGCAGGCTCAGCGGCCATGGCTCACGGGCTTAGTTGCTCCACGGCATGTGGGATCTTCCCGGACCAGGGCACGAACCCGTGTCTCCTGCATCGGCAGGCGGATTCTCAACCACTGCGCCACCAGGGAAGCCCTAGAAGTGCTTCTTTTGCCACTTTGCTACTTTATCCTCCAGATTTATCATGGGGCAATAATAACAAACAAATACTGTCATCAAAGAATACCTTCCTTTTTTAGCCTTTGACAGTGAGCACTGAATAAGATATACTTCATTAACTATTTGCCTTATTTTTCTTTATCCATTCTTATCAGTTTCACACACACACACACACACATCACTTTGCTCTTGCATTCTACACAGAGCATAACAAAATCTAGACTGTACCAGAATGCCCTGTACCCTTACTACAATGATTATTTTTTATATACAGTGCCCCAATTGTCTCTAATACCAGCTATTACCCATGAACAAATGCAAGTATATATGAACCCTCCCTAGGGAGTCAGAGTTTATGAAAAAGGAATTTATTTCCTTCTTAGATTTATATATATATATACATAAAATACAATTTTACGATTTCCATGAAAACTAAATGTCTCCAATTCCGAAGCAGAATGTGTGGGACGGTACCCGTAACTACGACTTACCCAGGGTTTCAAGGCTGACAGGATGCATTATCCGCACGTGGACCTCACATACACAGTGGTCAAGATGATAAATAGTTGCCCAATTTACAAATGTGGACAGTAGGTCTCAGACATAACTTGCAGAAGGTATAAAGCTATCTGACTTAGACCTGAGTCTTTTAATTCCAAACCCCACCCTCTTTCCACTCTGCTGGTCATACTATCTGCATATCTCGACGAGCCGATGGTTTATTTTCAATGCCCAGTTAACTCGAAATCTCTGCTAAGACCAACAGTTGTAGCAATTGGCGATCTGAGATCTCATCTTCAACGTGTGTTTCTCTCAAGTGGTCACCTAATCAGGATTGACATGCTTAAGTCAGGCCGAAATGTGCGTCATTGTAGATATGCTCTTTTTATTTATTTATTTTAACCATTTTTTAGGCTGTGCAGCTTGTGGGATCCTAGTTCCCCATCCAGGGATTGAACCTGCGCCCTCTCCAATGAAAGTACGGAGTTCTAGCCACTGGGCTGCCAGGGAATTCCTGATATGCTCTTAAAGGTAGCTATTTTTAGGGCTTCCCTGGTGGTGCAGTGGTTGGGAGTCCGCCTGCCGATGCAGGGGATACGGGTTCGTGCCCTGGTCCGTGAGAATCCCACATGCCGCAGAGCGGCTGGGCCCGTGAGCCATGGCCGCGGAGCCTGTGCGTCTGGAGCCTGTGCTCCGCAACGGGAGAGGCCACCACAGTGAGAGGCCCGCGTACAGGGGAAAAAAAAAAAAAAAAAAAAAGTAGCTTTAAACAAAAATAGAGCTACCACATGACCCTGCAATCCCACGCCTGGGCATATATCCAGAGAACAACATGGTCTGAAAGGATACATGCACCCCAATGTTCATTACAGCACTGTTTACAATAGCCAAGACATGGAAGAAACCGAAATGTCCATCGACAGAGGAATGGATAAAGAAGATGTGGTACATAAGTTCTGAAGAAACTAGGGGCAGGACAGGAAAGACCCAGACGTACAGAATGGACTTGAGGACACGGGGAGGGGGAAGGGTAAGCTGGGAGGAAGTGAGAGAGTGGCATGGACATATATACACTACCAACTGTAAAATAGCTAGCTAGTGGGAAGCAGCCGCATAGCACAGGGAGATCAGCTCGGTGCTTTGTGACACCTAGAGGGGTGGGATAGGGAGGGTGGGAGGGAGGGAGACGCAAGAGGGAAGAGATATGGGGACATATGTATATGTATAACTGATTCACTTTGTTCTACAGCAGAAACTAACACACCATTGTAAAGCAATTATACTCCAGTAAAGATGTTAAAAAAAAAAGATGTGGTACATATATACAATGGAATATTATTCAGCCATAAAAAAGAATGAAATAATGCCATTTGCAGCAACGTGAGTGGACCTAGAGATTGTCATACTGAATGAAGTAAGTCAGACAGACAGAGAGGGATATCGTATGATATTGCTTGAATCTAAAAAGAAATGACACAAATGAACGTATTTATGGGGAGAAACTGACTCACATACTTGGAGAATGATCTTGTGGTTGTGGAGTGGAGGAAGGGTGGAGCGAAGGGATAGTCGGGGAGTTTGGGGTTGACACGTACACACGGCTGTATTTTAAATGGATACCCAACGAGGACCTGCTGTAGAGCACAGGGAACTCTGCTCAATGTTGTGTGGCAGCCGGGACGGGAGGGGAGTCTGGGGGAGAATGGATACGTGTATATGTACGGCCGAGTCGCGTTGCTGTGCACCTGAAACTCTCACAACATTGGTAACCGGCTCTACTCAATATAAAATAAAAAGTATTTGTTTAAAGTAGGTATTAAAAAAAATGTTTCACTATAAACAGTTTTAAAAATAATCCTTTACCACTCTATGGTTTGGAAATAAGATTTTTTTAAAGGTTTAAAAACTAAAAAAAACACAATTAGCTAAAATGTAGGTAAAATGTACTTATAGGATTTTTACCAAATCACAGTATCTAAAATGTTTTCTAAACTCAAAACTATCCAAGCCTACATACACAAGAGAGAAGCCATTTCTCCCGCATTTCTTTTCCCCTTATCATTTGTTTATAATAATCACTTGGCATGTCCTGTAAACAGATATGGTACATGCTGAGAGGATATTTCTCTGTAGAAATAGTAAATAATTATAATGCATATTTTTCTGCTTTAAATACTTTAAATACATTACTTGCTTTTACTTTTATATAATCTCATTTTTTTGCTTATTTCACTAAACAAACTTACCCTCCCTTTTTTAAAAAAAAAATTTATTTCTTACTAAATTCCACTCCCTTCCACCAAAGTGTAAAAAAGTCAACAGACTAGTTGTACAGTAATGAGAAAACCGACAAGGATCTCGTTCAGAGTAAGGCTGAAGGGAAACAATTTGTATTAGTTAAGATTTATTCCCCCATCCTCCCTCCAAATATTACATCTCTCAACAAAGAATTCTTGTTTAACTTTATTGGAAAATGTGTAGCAGGGTGGTGTTTAGAAATACTACAGATCTAAATGTGCATGTGTTAGCATTGTGAGCTCCAAGTGAACACAAGGAAAATAACAATTTCAATTTGTTACACAGACATCTCATGTAAACAAAAGAAAAATATTGTGTATCACGAGTTGTCTGTTAAAGTCAGTTTCAGAGCAGTTTCTTAACATACGGATAATGCTATCCTAAAAATTAATAATAATAATAAACAAGGAACCAGAACTCTCAGCTTAATACTCTTTCCTCCCACGCCTTCCCTCAGTCATTACTGGGGCATTACTTTCAGCTCACTTTTAAAGATTCAGAGTCTGACCTTAAAAGGAACCCATTTAACCCACTCTGCCCACTTGCATTGAACAGCAGCCACTGGTCCGGAGTTTCATTTCACAAACCACACACACTATTTCTGCTACAAGAGATTTATAGTTAATTGTGACAAAAACATCACATTGGTTTAAGTAAAACTTATTGTTTTTTAAAAATGTTATTCTTATAGAGAAACCTGTAAATAAGAAGAGGAATTCAAAACTGAAAAATACAGCAATGTAAAATGAAATCTATCAGCAGACACCTAAGGCTACCGGTTTCCGGTACCCATCACTGTGTATTCTCAAAGGGCTCTGACCAGTATAGCCTAGGAGCTGGCAACAATGTTGAGCAGGACGTAGCCCCTGCTTTGAAGGGCAGGACAAGTGACTGCACTGTATGGCTATGGTTTGCTGCAGACGTAGGGGTGCGATGGGCGCCCCTAATTCTCACTTTGTGGAAGGAGGTGAGGGGAAGGAAGGAAGCCACCTCTCAGGAAAGCAGGAGAGCGGGGAGGGCCGCGGAAGGTGGAGAGGACTGGGCATGTTGAGAGAACGGAAAGCAGCTCAGGTAGGCTGGAACTGGGGACAGGTGGGAGGAGTGGCCGGTGGTCAAAGATCCAGCAGGGGACAGGATTAGGAAGGCCTTATAAAGAGAATTTAAGGAGATAGGACTTCATCCCGAGGGCGACAGACACCCCCTAAAAGAGTTTAAACGCGGGTAACACGATCCGATTTACTTTGCAATAAAGTGTCTCTCTGGTTGCAATATCGAGACGGGGGTAGGGCAAAACCCGAGACCGAGACACGACTGAGCAGGTAACTAAGGTAATCCAGGTGGGAGACGCCGGTGCTGCACGGGAAGAAGCCAGAGCATGGCAGGAGCGACAAACAGGCGACCAGAAGCACGGAAGTAAGACGGATCCTGGGGCTTAATGACTGGAGGACGGGGTGAGGGGCTGAGGACCAAGCTGTCGTGATGCAGTTGCTGAGATGGGAAACACGGGAAGTTTGGAGGGGAGGTGCGGAGCTCCGTTTAGGACACACAGATGAGATTTCTGTGGCACCCAAGTTAACTACGCCTGGACCTCAGGATGGGGTCGGCTGGAAGCAGGACGATGCTCTGCGAGTGGACGAGACCATCCAGAGAAGGTGGCCCAGAACGGCTGCCCGGGGAATCCCTCCCGTGAGACCGGACAATGCTTATGTTCTCTTTTTCCTCAAATATACATCGAATCACAAAACACGCTGCGCGATTAGTCAGAGGAGTTCATGGCTTTCATTTTGCAGGTGAGGAAAACGAGGCTTCGGGGTACGGGTTTGTTCACGTTCACATACACCCCCTACTCTACCCTAAAAATTAACTCAGTGTATCCGATGGCTGAAACATGTATTCTTCCCCAAATATTCGGTAGAAGAGATCACAGAAATGAAATTAGTTTTAAAATGCCTTTTGTTCCTTTTCTCCCCCCAACTCCCACGATAAAATACTGTGATCAACTTTCGGTTTTAATAAATATTACCAGACATTAAAAATATGTAACCACTTTTCTTTAGAAAAACTCGGACAGAGGAGAATCTTAGAGCCTATCTCACCACCAAGTACACAACTTCTTTTAGCTCTCTGTGCTGCATAAATAAGCCTTGACAGATCCTGCCTTTATGCTCACTAACTCGGCACGTCCATCCCCGGTTTTCCAATCTCCGGGACGTGCCCACTCACCCCCTCCCCTCCCCCCCTCCCCTCCCCCCTCCGGCCTCACCACCTGCTCCCGGCGCCGCCCCCCTCCTCCCGCCCGCCCGCCCGCCCGCCCGCGCCGGTTCTCACGCGCGGCCCGAGCCCCTCCCCGCCGCTCCCGCCCTTTCACTTCCGCGGAGCTTCAGAGTCGGAGCCGGTGGCCTCCGCGCCCGGCTTCCCAGCAGCTCCGCACTCCCGCTTCCCCCGCCCGCCTCCCAGCGCCGCGCCCCCCACGAAGTTCGGCTTCCCGCACCGCCCCCCGCGAGGACTTCAGAGGCGGTCCCGGGCCTGCCGACGCTGATTGGTGGCCTCCTGGGCGCCCCGCCCCCCGTGCACGCGCAGGAGGTGGGGCGGGCCCAATGTGGGCGCGCGCCCGGCGCGGCCCCGAGAGCGAAGCGTCCGTGACCCGCGTGCCAGGCTCAGGCGTCCGGGGCCGGGCGACAGCGAGGTGGGGGCGGGCGGCGGCAGGGCGCTCCGGGGCTGGGGTGCTCACGTGGCGCCGAAGGCCCCCGCAGGCCCCGGCGGTGCCCCCAGCCGCGGCCAGCCGAGCGTCCCGCAGGGGCTGGGAGCTGCCCAAAGGGCCGTCGTTGTCGCCAGCCCGGTAGCCCGGATGTCGCTGCCCCCCGCGGCGGGGCCGCCGACGCGCTCCTCGGCCCGGGAGGAGGCTCGTCTTAAAGGGACAGCGCCGCGTTCGAGCCAGAGGGGGTGGCGCGTCCTGCCCTCCGTGCGCGACCCCTGCCCCGGGGGACGCCGCGGCGCCCGCCGCCCCGGGTCCCCTGCTCCGGGCGGGGCGCAGTCGGAGCGCGGCGCCCTGCCCCGGGATGGCCGCAGAGAGCCGCCCGGAGGCCAGGTTTTACTCCGGCCCGAGCGTGGCCGGTGGCGCCGCGCGGGACCGGAAGGCGCCGGCCTGTGATTGGCCGAGGCCCCCGTGAATGCAGGACATTGTCTGGTCGCGGCCGTCTCTGTCTCTGCCCGCCGCCCTTCCACCGAGCAAGATGGGTGCACAGCGAGGTCCCGGGGCGGCCCGGTCCCTCCGGCCCGCAGTCCCTGCATTGGTGGGAACCCGGAGTGGGAAAACCTAACTTGACGAGATCATGGCATCCGAGAATGGAACCGAGGTGCTGTTTCAAAATACAAAACCATCTCCACTAGGAAATAAAATCATTTGTGTTTGACATAAAGGTTTCCTTTAAGATAAAAAATGCTAAGGTAATTGAAAAGCGCGAACAGTTATAAAAACGGCTGTTCTGTCTTCAAGATTTCTTTAATTAGGATCTATGATAATTCCTCTGAATATCCTTTATAAGAATTTAAGCAATATATATATCATATATACATACATGTATATAGGAAACAACCTTGTTCTAGAAGTGCAGCTTCTCTAGGTCTTAGTGTCCTTACGCTGGACTGGTCACTTTCCAAGTTTGCTTCCATTGTAAAAATAACTCTGAGTCTGACTCTAGGTGTAAAGTTCTGATACATCCTATGTACTGGATCATATCTCAAGGCCTTGGAATAGATGAGACCTTTTAAAGAACCCTGGAGGAGATTAGTTCTCCTAAGATTGTCTTTGAAAATATATGGGAGTTATTTAAGTGAAGTTGTAGTCTTTTAGTAATTTTGGCATAAAGGAAAATGAGCAGTAGAGAAATGTACGGATATCAGTCAGTTATTAGTCAATGTGAAAAGCAAGGTTTTCTTTCATCCTAAAGAAGTTTTCTAGGCAATGGAAAATTATAATAAGGAATAACCATCTTTCCTAGTCTGTTCCCAGTATCAAAAGCGTAGGAAGGTGGCAAAGGAGAGGAGACACATGAAATAAGAGATACAGAAATGGAAAATGTTTGGAGAGTTTTGAATAAAATTAAGTAGGTATTTGCTTTTTTAAAAAAACTGAGTAGGAAAAATTATTGTAGAGTTGAAAGCACACACGTTGATATAGATAATATTTTGTAGGTTCAGTTTTGTCCCCTCTTCAAAATTAAAAAAAAAAATCAGTGCTTTCATTTAATTGAGCAATCAACAAGAATTAGAGACTTGGAAATGACAAACAAATGAAGGAAGGGAAGTATCCAGAAAAGAAGATAAATTTAATGGACATGATTCATTGCAAGAGACATGACCTCATTCCTTAATAGAGGGATTTCCACTAAACTAGATTTGATGTTACAGAAATTTGTTTTACAGACTTTCCTCAAAATTATACCAATTTGATATTGCCCCCCCATTATTTGTTATGGAAAGGGAAGCAATTCAAGGAAAAAATTTAAACATTGTTGCAGCTTCCTCAAATGACAATTGTTGCAGGCACCCTCACCCTTAACCCATCCTATTAAAAGAATGAAAAAGCAGAAATCATCAGCATAAAGATTCTAGCTGTCTCCAGAAATGAAACATGAATAGTTGTGTGGATGTCTGTGAGTAAAGCAAATTTAGTTTTGATTATTTAAGCTTCTAGTATTTAAATTGTTGATTTTCCTAATTAAACATTTTTACTTAAAAGTTATTAAAATTTAGACGTTAAGCTGAGTGAGATAAAAATAAATTGTTTACAGTAAACACAAGCAGCAGGTAATATGATACAGTCTACAAGGCATACAATGTCTTACAAAATAAGTTTAAAACTTTTCCAGAAAGTTTTTTCCTTAAGATTTTTGCTTTGGTATTTGATGTATAACTATAGGTTAGTCTGTATAGAGTGATAATATTTATGGAACACTTGGTATATGCCAAACCCTGTTCTAAGTGTCTTCTTTGATCTTCACAAAAATGTTGGGAGCAGGTACAAGTATCCCCATTTTAAAGATTTGGAAACTGAGGCTCTAGAGGTCAGGTAGCTTGCCCAAGGTCAGACAGTTGGTGGGTGTAGAGCTGGGACTCGGGCCTAAAATCCTGTCTGAATCTGCTCAAAGCAGCTGGCTCTGTGTTTTCAGTCACTCACTAGGCAGACTTAATTAGTTCTATGATATGATTATTCATTTTTTATCAGTTCCTTTTGACAGGCATTTAAATATTTTTGCATTAGCCCTGCCATTCATTTATGTTTCAGGTGACCGTGTAGATACACGATTGCCACCTGTATTTATTTTGCTACAGAAAGTGAAGCATCCCTATATCATTTTTAAAGAGAAACACCCCCTCAAATTTGCATCTCCTGTTCTCTTTTAAACAGACATGTACACGGACAGTAGCCCATGAGCAAGTCCCCTCACCCTCTGCTTTTCTGTCTTTTGTCTTTTTCTTCTTTCTGGCGTATTGCTTCTCAGGACCCCCATAATACCTACTGGCCGTGTTAGCTGCATCTAATTGGTGTCAGTCCCAGAGCAGGCGCTGGCGTCATCCCGTTAGTGTCTGAATCAGCCAGTCCTTCACAAGACCCAGAAGGGAGGAGGAATCAAGAATGCAAGACAGGAATTTGGGGGGCTCATAGCATAAAGCTGAGGCAAAGGGCTGGGCCTTTAAGACTTTTTTTTGCCTTTTTTCTTCAGTCTGTATCTTTAGCCGAGAAGTGGCACATCCTTAATGACAGCCAAGGGTACAGGGTCCCTGTCCCTCACATTTACCTCGCTCTGTCTAGGCACTGGCCCCAGAGTTAGTGGCCGTTACAGTCTTTATCTGTAGCTCTGCCCAAGACAGGGGGGAGGGCAGTCTGTCTCAGTCCCTGTCTTCACTTGTCCCAAGTGCCTGTATCAGTAGGTTAAGCAATTAGAAATAAAATCATTCTGAAGGGGATCACTTGTGACTCATTAATCCGTGTGATTTCTGATGCTAATTATCACTGGAAATTGAGTTGGCCAAGTGTGTTTCACTTCTGTGATGAAGGATCAGCGTTCGGATTTGATGTTCTGGGGGGCTGAGAGGGGTGAAAGGATTGTGTTCAGCTGTCCTCCACTCCCCACCCCGTACCCACGGCAGCGCTCCTGGCCCTTTGCCCTTGGTCAACAGGCCTCCGTCGGCAGTGAAACACTGGCAGGCAAGTGCACAGAGCAGCGTGGAGGGTGGTACAGCACCTGGTAAGCCCGACCCGCCCAAGCCCACTGCCACCAGTGGGTGACGGGCACGACCTGCATCAGTGTCTCAACAGCCCAGGTGCCCAGGAGGGCAGGGGAGCCACCTCCGCAGACCCTGCAGAGAGAGCCATCTGGTCTCTTATTCCTCAGTGGCTGTCTTTTCATTGATTTTTTTTTTTTTTTTTGACAAAGGTCCATAATTAAGGTCTTACCGTCTGATATTTCTCAAATCCAAGTATTAAGACACCTTACGAATGTGTAAAAATGCATTAAATCGAGTAACAAGCACCCACTCTCATTTCTCTTTGTATTAGTATTCTTAGCACTCAACAGGTGGCCACTGTCTCTTCCTGGGCCCCAGCAAACAGCTGGATTCTGGAAATGCCATCCTCTCCCTGTACCCCTGCGCCTCGGTGGGGATGCTGGTCCCCAGATGCCTTCCTTGGCCGATTCCTTTCAGTCTTCCCACACTTCTTAAAAGTCTTTTCAAAAAGCCTGTCTCAACGTGTAGCTCCTTCCCTCTTCTGGTCCTGCCTGCCGCCCACATCGGCCAGGACCTGACCCTGACCCACTCCTCCAGCGCAGCCTGCGGCCTGGCCCTGCTGCATCTTCTCCGTCTCTCACAGCAAACTCCTCCTCCCCACACACCTGGACCCTCGAAGCCGCTGCGCTTTCTGCCCCGAACACGCCGTGAAGATGCCCTGGGCCCCTTCCATGTGGGCTGCGTCTACTGTTCGCTGACCACCTCGTTTCTGAATTGCTGCCTTGCCTTTCCAAGACTGGAGGTTCCCTGAGGTCAGAGACCACATCTTAATCACCTGTGCATCTTGGCGCTCAGCACAGCACCGAACACATGCAGAACATCATGAAACCATCGCTAAATCACAGCTGAAAATCAATCTCCTCTATTGATTTTTTTCCCGAGATCAGCTTTCTAGCTTTTCAAATTTTAATCAATTCCAGATTGAAGTGTCATTTGTTTCAATCTTGTCAGTATGTACGTAGATAAAAGTACATCTTATAATTCGTATTCACACGATAGCATGCTCTTACCACACTGTATACAACAGTTATGCTCTCAAAAGTTGAGTAAATTAATATTTCTAATTCAGGTGTTTAAAATTTAAGGTCATTTGATTTATTAGTGGCAAGGTGGTTTTCTCCTTTTTGTAGAGCAAATAATCATACTCTAGGTTATTTATTTATTACTTCCTGTACATCAGATTTACCTTAAGAAAAGCAATCGCATGTTGTACCCTACTACATTACAAGTAGATTTAACCGAGAAGTGTCATTTTTCTGTCTTTTGCCCATAAATATAAAAGTAAAGACAACGATGCAACAGTCGTATTTTTCCTCAAGGCCACGCACTGCCTGTGTTTTCGGCGGCTGGAGAAGGTGGAGGGGTGCACAAGCTCCTCTGTCCCTCCCTGTGTTTTCCAGCTCTAGCAGAGACGTTTTCTGTAATTGGTTTTCCACATTTGCCAAGAGTCTGTTTCCTCTTAACATTCAACATGTTTAACAGAAGTCTTGTAATAGTTCCAAAAACAATAAAACCAGTCTGGAGCATAAAAATGATACACATACAAAACACACTGGTTTTTTGTTGTTGTTCTTGTGGCTTTGGTTTTGTTAAGTTCTTTCTAATAATTTTTAGTGTCAAATCATGTGGTAGAAGTAAAAAAGGTTTTCTTCACAGTAATAGAAACCCCCTAAAGAAATGCAATCAGAGAGTTGTCAGCACAGAGGCCGTCCGGGGACCGTGGTGCCCTCTCAGTGTCCTGCATGTCGCAATAGTGATGAAGTGCGGGTTACGATTCAATTGAATGCTGTGTCCTCAGAAGGAGCAAAAGCTTGTTTGAGGTACAGGCTTCTGATAGATCTATCGGTAAGGCTGTTCTTAATCTGTGAAAGTCCATTTCTCACATTGTCAAATGTTAACATAAAAAAGCAACACTAGCTCGTATTTTATCCCACCACCATCACTCCTAAGAAGAGGGCTAAAACGTCCCAACGATCAGTTTCTCTGCTTTAACAATTAGATGTTTGACAAGTGAAAAAATAATGGAGACTTCTTTTTCAATTATTACTTAATTTAAATATCACAGTTACTAGTTTTATTATTGTTCAAGCAGCTTTAAGTGTTCAGGGCATCTGGACTTAGGAAGAGCTTTGAAATCCCAGAGAGGAATCAGAGGCACTGACAAGCTGGAAACTGTGGAGCTGATAAAACAAAGTCTCCACGGTCTCGTGCAAGGCATTTTAACCGTTTCTTCACCAGTATACTGGAATCCAAAAGATAAGTCCTTGGCAATAAAAATAAATAACCCCGGAGAAGGGACGTCAGTGCGGGAGCGAGCGGCCCGGAGCCGGCAGGGTTCTATCTCCTGATCCAGCCCATGACTGGCAGGCCAGTCGTGGACATTTCCCCAGCCCGGCCCTGGCTGTCCGCTAACGGAGCCGGCAGTTCCCACCGGGTGCCGACGGGGCGCGAACTAAAGCTTTGGTGCTCCAGGCAAGTTGGGGTGACCAGCAGCACCCACGTGACCACTGACCGCGCTGGAAATGCAGAGGCGCAGGCTGTACCCCGAGCTGTGGCATCCGAACCCGCATCTGAACGGGGTTCCGCGGGTTCCCAACACCACCCCAGCTGAAGACCAAGCGAGAGTGTCCGGAGCTGGTGAACTGGGAACCCCCTCGGATACTGTGCGTGTCGTGTGAGCATCTGTTTCCCGGAAGTGGGAGATTTGGGGGCACCTGCGAGGTAAAAAAACAAAACAAAACAAAAAACTGGTGGGCGCGCTCAAATCAAAGAAACGGGAGAAGGCACCCATTTCTCAGGGCGGCTGTAACAAGGAACCAGGGCGACCCGCGGGCCTCGCTTCTCTGCAGAAGCAGGAACGCCGGCAAGCGGGGCCGCTCCTCCCCGACGCCGGGCGCATGCGCGCGGCCTGCTCCAGCCTCGCGGCCGCCCGGCACCCCTTGGCTCGCGGCCGCAGCGCCCCCATCTCCGCCGCGGGTGGCACGTGGCCTCTCCCGGGTGCCTGCCTCTTCGCAGGGTGTTTTCTTCTTCTGGAAAAACCAGTCGTGTTGGATTAAGCTCCCTCTTTCCCAGCTCCTCTGTGATGTCCTCTGCAAAGATGTTATTTCCAAATAAGGTCACGCTCCGCCAGCCTCCAGGATGCGAGGGTGAGGAAGACCTCTTCTGGAGGGGGAGAGGGCAGAGCAGCGAGAAAGCCTCGCAGGGTGTCTTTCCAGCCACATTTCAGGACACCCCCAGGCCCCATTTCGAGTCCGTGGCCCTGTAGCAAGCCCCAACCGACAGCCTCACTTGCAACCCAGCGCCACGGGCTCCAGGAGGCCGGCCGAGGGCCCCATCCTCCCATCCCGCATCGCCCCCGCCCGGCGCGGCCCCAAGGGCGCTGTAGACGATGCGGGAAGTGTGAGATGGAGACCGCGGGAGAGCCTCTTGCTGGAGAAAGCAATTAGGAGTTTGTCACTAGAGTACAGTGACAGTGACAAGGCCTCTTAACAGTGTCACGACACACATTTTTATTGTTGTGAGGTCCATACACCAACCTCAGGCATTTCAAACTAGAGGCGGTAAACTGACTCATCAAATGTTCGAGCGCCAAGCACGCGCAAGACCCTGTACTCAGCGCTGCGGAATTTGGGTGGCTGGCTATTAGAAACAAACAAACATCGAATTAAACAAATCTAGGAAATTAATCCAAGGTTGCAATTAAAATTTTTTTTATTTTGCCAATTATGGGCATTAAAAAAATTACCATCATAAGAGCAAGGACTTCAATTACTTTATTTTTATTTAAAATTTGTATTAATTGTGAATAGTAATATCAAAATGTACAAAGGATGACAGGGAAAAGTAAATGTCCCTCCCACAGGGACAACCACTATTTCTTGAGAAAAGACATTTTAACACCAAAGAAGTAGGAAGGACATAATCTTAGAGAAAAAAAAAAGAGCTTTTTCCAAAAGAGGAACAGTTTGGAAAAAAAAAAAAAAGTATGTATATATTTTTCCTTTCTTTGTTCATCCATTTATTTTTTACAAGTATTTTTTACACTCTTTTATGAGTGAGGCATTGTTTTTCGTGCAGGAGACATATCAGAGAACAGAACAGTGAAAATAGCGTTCCCTGCCCTCTTGGACTTTACGTTTTGGCGAAAACTGAATCTGAAATTGGGACAGAGGAATCCAGGTGGGTGAAGCTGAAGGAGGAGGATGCCACCGTGGCCGAGAGCCACCCGTTATCCTGCAGGCACACGAGGCACAAAGGTGGCGTGAGTTTAGAAGCAGCCCACCTGCCTTGCCCAGGACCTGTCAGAGGTCAGGCCACGAGGGCCAGTTTCATGTGTGGCTCCGAACAGACTCGAGAAACAGAGTCTGACAAAAGAATTTGGTTCAGGGGTGAGTACAAGTGCAGGAGATGGGTGTCGAGGTGGGTGTTGGAGGGATATTATGGGGCAGAGAGGAGAGTGATTTTTAATTTTTTGATGGGGTTTCTGCTCATGCAAAGAAACCAGCCAAGTCTGCATGCTCCCTTCTTCCTTCTTCAGGTATGTGGGCGTGCCTCTAACCCAGCGAGCGGGCAGATGACTGCGCTCTGACTGTGGCTCTCCCATCAGGAGATCTGGTGGGAAGCATAAACCTCAATCGTTACACTTTTAAAAAATCAATAGACTTTTTTTTTTTTTGCGATATGCAGGCCTCTCACTGTCGTGGCCTCTCCCGTTGCAGAGCACAGGCTCCGGACGCGCAGGCTCAGCGGCCATGGCTCACGGGCCCAGCCGCTCCGCGGCACGTGGGATCTTCCCGGACCGGGGCACGAACCCGAGTCTCCTGCATCGGCAGGCGGATTCTCAACCACTGCGCCACCAGGGAAGCCCCAATTAATAGACTTTTTTTCAGCAGTTTTAAGTTTATAGAAAAGTTTCCACGTACCTCATCAGCCATTCCCATTCCCCCTACTAACATCTTGCTTTAGTGTGATAATTTGTTACAACTGATGAATGCATATTGATATATTATTATTAACTAAAGTCAATAGTTTACATCAGGGTTCACTCTTTGTGTTGCATTCTGTGGGTTTTGACAAATGTGTAATGACACGTATCCACCGTGGTAGTGTCCTATGGAATAACTTCTCCGCCCTAGAAATCCCCTGCACCGCACCTATTCACCCCTCCCTCCCCGAAACCCCTGGCAACCAATGATCTTTTCACTGCCTCTATAGATTTTGCCTTTTCCAGAATGTCATAGAGTCGGAACCATCCAGTATGTGGCACTTCAGATTGTCTTCTTTCACTTAGTATTACACGTTGAAAGTTCTTCCAATGTCTCTTCATGCTTAATAGCTCATTTCTTTATAGCATTGAATATTATTCCGTTGTCTAGATGCCCCACAGTTTGTATTCCCATTAATCTATTAAAGGACATCTTAGTTGCTTCTAAGCATTGTCATTTATGAATAAAACTGCTATAAACAGTCGTGTGCAGGGTTTTTGTGTAGACATAAGTTTTCAACTAATACAGGTAAATACTAAGGAGAGTTATTGCCGGATCATATAATCAGAGTATGGTTAACCTTTATATTTTTCTTTCAAGAAACTCTTCTCTGTGTAAAATTTCAAATGCGAAAAAAAAAAGCAGCGTAACATTTGTATCTTAAAATATTATGCTGCGTGCAATTTCTTTCTTGACGTGAGTTTGTCAGTATTTGACATCACGACGCAAAGCTAGAAATAAAATCTCCCCTCTTTAAACTCCATCTACATTTAATGACCAAGTAAAGCTTTAATCCTGGATGTTACTAAGCATATTTATCTTTTGGTAGGCAAAAATTGGCATCTCTTTGTTTCAACTTATATTTTACTGATCTTGATGTCTTTTCATATGTTTGGAAGTAATTTGTATTTCTTCTTTTGTGAATTGTCTGTTCATGTCTTTTGCCTGTTTTTTTCTTTTAAAATAAATTTTCATTTATACAAGTAATATATTAATGTAGTATTATTATTAAGAAATTCAAATAGCGTAGAAGTGTATAGAACTAAAATAAGAATTCTCCATCCAGAAATTAGATATTAAGTCCAAAGTTTGGGAGGTACTCCTCTATATAATTTTCTGTCTGTGTGTGATACATATATACACATACATGTGTATATATGTATATATATATGACCGTAATATATGTATTATGCTGCATTGCACTTTTTAACTTAATAATATGTCTTGTATATGTAGATTTATATATTATATAAATGGTTTTACTTAATAATGTCACATATATTGAATCCTGATTTTTTTTACCCTTGTTTAGTGTTACATGAATTTTTTTTTCTTTCTCTTTCTATTGAGTCAACATTTATATACTGCTTACTGGGCATAAAGTACTCTTCTAGTGCTTCATAAATATTAGCCCCTTTCATCATCATAACAACCCCATGGAATAGGTATGGCTAGTATCCCCATTTTATCAAGGAAGCAGGTATAAAAAGGTGAAGTAACTTGCTCAAGATCACAATGCTAGTCAGTTGCAGAATAGATTTAAAATTTATTCTAAAATTCCCTTATCGATAGGTTTAAGTTGTTTCCAATCTTTGACTGCAGTCAATATCCCAGAGACATGGCAAGATGCCTGAAGAAAGGAGGGGGAGGAAATCAGTCCAGAAAGGCTGAGAGAGTCGGAAGGAAGTACCAAGCCAGGTAGGAGAAGGAGGGCCAAGGGCACTGGCTGGGCGCTGGTCTGCAGAGGGCACTCATCTTTACAGTGTCTCTCAGCTAAAAAGGTGCCATGGAGCCAATCAGTGCAATCTGTCTTGGGGACAAGGCTAAAAGAGCCCGCCTGCTGGGCAGGACACCATGTGGAAAACTCGATTAGGCCACAAGCAAGGACTCCGATAGTCATTATTTTTCAATGATTTGGATGCATTATATTATCAAGTAGCACATTCACATGATTTACTATACTTACTTGGCAAATACCCAGTATTTGCTGAATGTTCATTTATATTGAATTGAATCAAATGCATACTGAGTGAATATCTGCTGTTTATTTTGGGCTGACATTTTATAACTAGAACAAGAGAAAGGCTGTTTTTTTAGGATAATGAACTAAGAGAAGTATAGAAGAGAAAACAAGCAGTTGAAAAATAAAAATAGCTGAGAAATGAATAAAAATGAGCAGAAATCATAAAATGCCTTAGATTTGGTTAAATAAAAAGCAAAATGGGGGACTTCCCTGGCGGTCCGGTGGTTAGGACTCTGTGCTTTCACTGCCGAGGGCACGGATTCAATCCCTGGCTGGGGAACCAAAATCCCACAAGCTGCGTGGTGCAGCCGAGAGAAAAAAAAAAAAAAAAAAGCAAATTTGAAAATGCAGAAGTAAGATTAATTTTAGAGTTTTGAAAACAAACTGAGCTCCTCAAAACTCTGTTTCTGGAATGAATGTCATTATCCTAAAAGTCCTTGTTGCACAGAAAGACATGTCTTGCTTGGGGCTTCCCTGGTGGCGCAGTGGTTAAGAATCTGCCTGCCAAAGCAAGGGACAGAGGTTTAAGCCCTGGTCCGGGAAGATCCCACATGCCACGGAGCAACTAAGCCCATGCACCACAACTGCTGAGCCTGCGCTCTAGAGCCCGTGCACCACAACTACTGAGCCTGCGCTCTAGAGCCCGTGCACCACAACTACTGAGCCTGCGCTCTATAACCCGCGAGCCACAACTACCGAAGCCCGCACGCCTAGAGCCCGTGCTCCACAACAAGAGAAGCCACCGCAATGAGAAGCCCGCACACCGCAACTAGAGAAAGCCCGCACACAGCAAAGACCCAATGCAGCCAAAAATAAATACATTTATAAAAAAAAAAAAAGACATATCTTGTTCCTGGATGAGAACATTTAATATCAAACAATGTCAATTTTCCCCCAAGTTAAACTATACATTTAAAACAATTTTTTAAAATCCCAATAGAACTTTGGGGGTTTTGAGAGGTGGTGGGTGCTAACATAGAAATGGAGAAGTCTGTGACACAATAAAAATGTCAGAAACAAGTCCAAATATGCATATAAAGTTTTTTTTGTCTGAAATTAAAACATTTAAATGTAATGAGGAAAAGATGAGCTGCTTAATAAATAACACCGAACCTAAAGATTTTCAAGTTGCCAAAAGCATATTTTTCTTTAAGTAAAAATTCCCATTTTTGGTAATTGAGCACAGGAAACAGGCCACTCTCAAGGTCTATTCGGAATATAAATTGGTACATTTCTCAAGGGAAATTACATATATAAAATCTTTAACAATGTCTGTACTTTATGAACCAGTAATCCCGTTTCTAAGAATGTATTTTAAAGAAATAATTGTCGATGTGCCCAAAGATCTCGTGATAAGGCTGCGAACTGTTGATTACTGTCTCTAAATACTTATAACCCTAGCAAACAGCATTTCACCTCCACACAGTGAAATGCTATACGGCCACCAACACCACGCCGACAGTACAAGGTAACACTTACTGAGCGCTTACTATGTGTCGAGCGAATGTTCACGAACTTTCCACGTGACAGCGTGTTTTCCCCTCCCCGCCACCGTATGAGGGGGGCGACCGCTCCTTCCACGTTATAGATGAGGACGCCGAACGAGGCGGTTCCACCCCTCCCCGGTCAGCGGTCCAGCCTGCATTTGAACGTGACAGTGGAGCTCCCGAGCCCGCATTCCTGCTCTCACTACGACTAAGGAGGCTCTGCAACAACATGGCGACGAGTGAAAGCCAGCCGCGTGCCCCGCGGGGTGCCCTTAGCGTCAAAGAGCGTATATGCAGACGTAACCACAGAAAGAGACGCGAGGGCGATACGGCGAAGCTGGGAAATCGTTTGCTCTGCGTGCTGAGATGCTGGGTCATCTGAGCCGGCGCTGTTGGTGCCCTGGTCCCCTCCCTCGAGTCACCAGCTCGAGTCCTTCATCACAGGCCGAGAATTCCCTGCCTAAAGGCCCGCTCGGCGGTGAACAGGGCGGCCGGGCGGCTGAGGTCCCGGGAGCGACGCCCGCCAACGAAGGAGGGGGCCCTTGGCTGCGGGGCGTCCCGCCCGGGGGTCTCAGAGGGTCGCCGGGGCACCTACGGCAGGACCACATGCGATCACGCCCTCGGCCAGCGCCGCCTCCGCTCCCCGTTTCTGCAGGTCCGCACTGCGCCCCGGGGATCCCCTCCCCCCCAGGTCACTTGCACCCGGAACTTGTCTCAGAGTGGCCTTGGAGGGGTATCCACACTCGGAGAGCAGTTTTACAGTTTTCTTCTTTTATGTTCTCTGCAGCAAATAGATCGCATTTTATTTATTTTTATTTTTATTTTTTATTTATTTTTTATTTTATTTTATTTTATTTTTTTTGCGGTATGCGGGCCTCTCACTGTTGTGGCCTCTCCCGTTGCGGAGCACAGGCTCCGGACGCGCAGGCTCAGCGGCCATGGCTCACGGGCTTAGTTGCTCCACGGCATGTGGGATCTTCCCGGACCAGGGCACGAACCCGTGTCTCCTGCATCGGCAGGCGGATTCTCAACCACTGCGCCACCAGGGAAGCCCTAGATCGCATTTTAACAAGTTATAAAGGAAGATGAAGTTTTTGGTTTTGGGGTTTTTTTTTAAAGGAATTCACTGGACTTCTAGTCAAACAAGGCGGATTGAACACATGCATTTGTCTCCTCCCCAAGACCTCAACAAATGGCACTACGGGAATAAAATGTACAAATACACAAGGACAAAGAGGACAGGAGAGGAGATTGGCAGTGTATAAAATGCCCGGGACTTCCCTGGTGGTCCAGGGGTTAAGGCTTTACCTTCCACTTAAGGGGGTATGGGTTCGATCACTTGTCGGGGAGCTAAGGTCCCACAAGCCTCGGTGCCAAGAAACCAAAACATAAAACAGAAGCAATATTGTAACAAATTCAATGAAGACTTTCAAAGTGGTCCACATAAAAAAAAAAATATTTAAAAAAAAAAAGAGAAATGCCCACAATAGTCTGACTTAGCAGAGGGAAGGTCTGTGAACAGTGAGCTGGTCACCCGGGCAGGGGAGCTGGAGACGAGCGGTTGGCACCGCTGCGGAGGTGGGTGCCCACGTCCGTCCGTCCAGCACGGGGGCGGGAGGTGGACGAGCGTGACCCGAGCGACAGCTGAGGAGCTGGACTGAGGGCTCTGGGAGGAGATGCTGAGATGGGGCCGGACGGGACAAGCGACGGTTGTTTTTACTGTAAACCTTCTAATACTATTCGTCTTTTTAAAAACTATGGGCAAATATCATTTTAATACTTAAAAAAATAAAACATTGAAGTCATGCTTTTGTTATTTAAATGTAGAAAAATCAGAACCAGGTTGGCGCCAAGTACTATCAGATAATCAGACTGATTTACACACACACACACACACACACACACACACACACACACACACACACGCGTATCCACTGCAGCCGTGGTCATAATAGCCAAAAGGCGGAAACCAGCCAAATGTCCATCAGTGACTGAATGGACAAACGGTGGTTTTACCCATGCGATGGAGTGTTATTCAGTCATAACCAGGAATGAAGTATTGATGCACATTTCAACACGTGTGAGCCTCAAAAACATTACGCTTCATGAAAAAAGCCAGACACAGATGGCCACATGTCGTGGGATTCCATTTATATGAAATGTCCAGATTAGGTAGAACTACAGGGACAGAATACAGATTAGTGGTCACCAGGGCTGGGCGGAGGGGTAAGGGCAGGAACTGATGAATAGGTAACGGGGTCTCTTTTGGGGCGATGATGAAAGTGTTTTGAAACTAGATAGAAGGGGTGGTTTGCACAGATGGTGAAGTGCTAAAGGCTACCGAATTGTTCACTTAAAGATGCTTGATTTTGTTATGTGAATGTCACTTCAGTCTAAAAGAAAGAAAGAAGTATTCTGGTTGAGAAAGGAGTGGGAAGGCAAGAAGAATTAGGAAGCTTGGTACCACTGCACACGCCCCTTTTTCAGGAATTTCATTCTGCAGACTGCAACGCCGCCCGATAGGATGACACATGGCCCGCAGACCAGGCAGCGTCATGGAGACCCACATGTGCCGGCCCCATGAAGTTGTGGAGGCCCAAGTGGCAAAGGGCTCAGGTTCCAATGGGTCTTGATTAAGGAGTGAGACATTCAGAATTAGGAAGGGGCCTATTTCATGGTTGAGCTTTTCTCTAGATTTAGTAGACACAAATGAAAGTAAGGAACCTGAAGGGAGCATTCTTCAAAATCTCTACGCCTAGCTTTTTCATGTCATGTGGTGGTCCCCAAGGCTTTATCATGAACACAGACTAGGCTGATTATAGAGCTGAGTGCCTTCCGTTCGTACTGTCTAAAATCCATAACCCATAACCACATTTGTTATGGGCTGCACTGTGCACCTCCCCTCCCAAATTCATATGTTGAAATCTTAAACCTCAGTATTGAAGAATGTGACCTCATTTGGAGATAGAATCTTTAAAGTAATCCAGTTAAAATGAGGTCATTAGGGTGGGGCCTAACCCATATGACTGGTGTCCTTATACGAAGAGGAAATTTGGATACGAAGACACACATAAAGGGACGATGATGTGAAGAGACACAGGGACAAGATGGCCATCTACAAGCCAAGGAGGCCTAGAACAGTCTTCCCTCACAGCCGTCAAAAGGGACCAGCCCTGCCGACACCTTGATCTTGGACTTTTAGCCTCTAGAACTGAGATAATAAATTTCTGTTTTTCAAGCCCCCCAGTTTACGATACTTTGTTCTGGCAGCCCTAGCAAACGAATACAGCATTACCTAATAACCCTTGCTTTTCACCCTTAAAAGGCACATTAGTTGCATAAATGCTTTACCCATCACGGAATGGCTGGTCCCATGGAATAAATCATGGTCCTTGGAGATGGTAAGTTTCCCTAGGACAGGTCCCAGGAACAGAGGGCTTTGTGGCCACAGCCCCTGACAGAGCCATCTCTGATTACAGTCCTCAGCAAATGCTTTCATAATTCTAATTGCAAAGAGGGTGTTAAACTTTAGTGCTTTAACACAAATCAGCACCTGCTTGAGGGAAAAGTATGAACTGAAGTATGGATACTTGTCCTGGCTGCGCCCAACTCACGCACAAGCGCATGTGAAAAGACACAGCGGAGGGCCGACTGCAGCCAGTTTCCACGTTCTTGTAAATGTGAATTCTGTGCAGCAGCTCCTGGGGGCTGGAATGTGGCAATTTTAATGCAAAATTAATTGTCAAGTATGAGAGACCGCAGTGGCCTTCTCCAGAGTGACTATCGCACCCTCCAGCTAGTTGCCTTCACTCTTGTTCTCGATGCTCTGTACTTTGTTAGCAATATTCAAATGATCAAAAATGATTCCAGGGGCTTCCCTGGTGGGGCAGTGGTCGAGAATCGCCTGCCAGTGCAGGGGATGCAGGTTCGAGCCCTGGTCCGGGAAGATCCCACATGCCGCGGAGCAACTAAGCCCGTGCGCCACAACTACTGGGCCTGCGCTCTAGAGCTTGCAAGCCACAACTACTGAAGCCCGCGTGCCACAATGACTGAAGCCCACACGCCTAGAGCCCGTGCTCCGCAACAAGAGAAGCCACCGCGATGAGAAGCCCGCACACCACAATGAAGAGTAGCCCCCGCTCGCCACAACTAGAGAAAGCCTGCGCGCAGCAACGAAGACCCAAAGCAGCCAAAAACAAATAAATTAAATAAATAAATAAATAGTTAAAAATGATTTCAGGATCTCAATCTCAAAACACAACCCCTCTTGATCAGCTTGCACCTACTTTCTGCTTTTACTTGCTTACTTTCACAACAGGATGTCATTGCTGAACTTGTGTCACATTTCCACTTTCACTGTCAGCATCATAATCATCGTAAGATCACACTTGTACACACTGACATCTGCTTCAATTTTAAAATGAGTTCTGGGCTTAAGTAACATTAAAAATGCTGTCTTTAACATAAGGAAAGTCCTGTGTTGTATCTATGATTTTTCATGAAATCCCTATGTACAAAAATGGTTCATATTCTGAATAGCATCTGGATGTGTAATTACTCTGAAGCAGGAAGATGTAAAAATATTCCTAGAGATTAACTTTGCTTCTCTCACGCTGATTTCTACATGTGCTATGCAGTGAAGCAGCTGTTACTCTCCCATAAACCCACGGCTTCAACACGACCTTTCACTGAAGGCACACAGACAACCTATCAAAAAATGTCTTCATGCATAGGACGGAAGGCATGTATTAATTTCCCAGGGTGGCCGTAACAAAGTGCCACTGACTGGGTGACTTGAAACAGCAGGAACTTCTTCCACAGTTCTCGAGGCTCAACACCAGAAGTCAAGAGGTCGGCAGGGGTGCGATCCCGGAAACCCGTGCAGGACTCCTCCTAGCGGCTGGTGGTTTGCTGGCCACCTCGGGGGCTCCCGGGTTTGAGGCTGTCTCGTCCACGTGCTCTCCTCCCTGTGTCTTCACATGGCCGTCTTCTGATAAGGACACCAGCCCTGCTCCTGTACGACTTCATCTTAACTCATTACCTCTGCAACCACCTTGTTTCCAAATAAAGACAAATTCTGAGGTGCGAGGGCTTAGAACTTGAGCGTACATATTTTTTTGGGGGGGGGGGGGCTGGTGGGGAGCACAATTCAATCCACGAAAAGGGGGTAGGGTAGACTTCACATATTCCAGTTCTCAGGGAAACTCATAAGGCAGCATTTTTGATTGATGGAGACAAAATCTTAATTTACAAGAAAGTACATACAACACGTAGGCACGGTTTAAAGAATTATAAAGCAAGTATCCGTGGAACCCCCATTTAGGTCAAGAAACAGAACACGCAGCAGAGAAGCCCCCCGTGTGCCCCTCCCTCACCAAAACCGCCTCCAGGACCCATGCAACACCCCACATTACATTCAGCTGTCATGTCTGTCTCCTCCAATCTGTGTGCCTTATTCTTTATCTCTCACAACCTTGGTGTTGTTGAAGAGCACTGGCCACTTTGTAGGATTTTCCTCAATTTGGGTTCGTCTGAGGCTTCCCAATGACTAGGTTGGCGTTATACAATTTGGGCAAGAATCCCACAGAACTGTGCAGTGTGGTAATGTCCCTTTTAAATACCATAGGTAGCGTCTCATTAGTTTTTATTTCGAGTTCCTGGCACATCATGGTTGATCTTAATTATTTTCAGAGTACGTGAAACATTACTGTAGTTTTGAGTTAAACGAAACTGTATATTGAAAGGTGCTACTCGTCCTGATTCGCCTTACTTTCCACTCTGTACTCACCCCCTGCAGGTAACCAATCTCATTAGCTTCTAGTTTATTCTTCTTGTGTTTCTTTTGCACAGGTGAGCAGATATATGTATATTTTCGTCTCCTGCCTTCCTTATTAAATGAGCGAAGGTAAACTGTAGACACGCTTGCATTTTGCTTTTCTCATTTTGCTTAACGATATATCCTGGAAATCATGACATGAGTACATAGAGCTCTTCCAACATACTTTTTACACCCGTGTAGGACATTGTGTGACGTACCAGCTTACTGAATCACTCTCCTGTGTAAAGACATTGAGGTCATTTTCAATGATTTTGCAATTACAGCCCATGCTGCAGCGAGCAACCCTGTGCACATGTGCTTTCACATTGTTGGAGGGTATCGTCAGGGTACTTTCCTAGAAGTGGGAAGGCTGGGTAAACAGGTAAGTATCTCCCGGTTCTATCAGGTATTGCTGAGTTCCTCTCCAGAAAGCTAGTATCAGTCTGCACTTCCACCAGCAACGTATGAGACATTTCACCAACAGAATGTGTTGTCATACTTGTATTAAACTTCTTCCACTATCATAGCTGAGAAATGGCATCTCAGGTTTAATTTGCATTTCTAATTGTCTGAATTTTAAAACATATTTTAGGGACACTTTTACCTCTTTTTTTGGTGAACTTTTTCCGTGCTTCCTATGAGGTTTTTGCTCCTTGGTCTTTCCATTTTTAAGAGCTGGCCTGATGATTTTCTAAAGCTAACGAACACTGAACATATACACGTGCACCTTCAAGTTTCCCATCATGACTCCAACCAAGTAAGCAGTGTTATCCAGTATAAACCAATGGGACATGAGATACTCTACCTACGGGGTGAGGCTCTATTCTCATTTGAACACTGAAGTGCATGTGAACTCTTTCTAAGAGACCCAGGTTGATACGTTCATGCATTTGTAGAGTCAATTACTTACTATGGAACAGGGCTATCTTTTTGCATTATTATGGGTTTTCTTGGTATTAATTTTTAGCTCACATAGTCAAACCCTGTGCTGCCAACCTTAGTACCGAGCTTAGATGGAGCTTCACTACCTATGAGGGAATAAATGTTTAATGCGCTCCAAACACAAATAATTTGAGAGATTAGACACATTTTGGTATCATATACATTCCTACTCTCTTGACTAATAGAACTGTTAGAAATAGGGACTATTTTCCTGTTAACAGGCTATTTTAAAATTAAAAACATAACCTATAATGGAAAAGAATTTTAAAAGAACATAGATGTATACATATATATGTATAACTGAATCACTGTGCTGTACACCTGAAACTAACACAATACTGTAAATCAACTAGACTTCAATAAAAAATTAAAAACAAACTGTGTAGGAAGATAGAGTTTTGCTCTCATGTACTGTTTGAATTGTATATCTAATTATACACTACTCTTTCAAAAATCTGGTCTTAATCCAGTTTTGTTAAATCCAGAAGGCAAATTATAACACTATATTTATGAAGATTACAACTTTGGAATGTTACATGTTGAGACATTAAAAGTTTTATTTATTTTTTGTGACTGATTTTCTAGCTCTTAAAACATGTCCATAGGTGCTACCAAAATTGACCAAAGATCATTTAAAGACTTAATTACAGTATTAAAGGGTTTGGTTCCAGGTGCCACTATTACATTATTTGTGACAAGGATAATAAAACAGCAGAGTAGAAACCAGACAGTAACAGTAACACTGTTTTGTCGACTGACGTAAAGGATTCATCACATATGTTCCTTAATGGCAGGTGAAATTTGTAGAGAAAGTGGTGACAACTGCGGAGAAGTCCTCTACCCGCCCCTGTGGCCCAACGCCGAGGCAGGTTAAGGCTGCTGTGCAGGGGCTGCATTTGAGGGCTCCAGCTCTTCTTAGGTTATTAAAATACATGTGGCTTTGTTGTTGTTTGTTTTTCCCATGACTTTCTCTTCTTACACTTGATTTATAAAAGAATTAGAGGAGACAGCATGGAAAAGAAACACATTACGTTTCTGGAAAAATTAACAGCAGTTTATAAGCAACAGCTCCCAAAGAATCCTCCTCTTCCTGGCACAGAGCGGAGCAAGTCCGAGTTGTCTTAACTTGTCCTACTTCCCACTGACGAGAGTGAATGGTAAGACCGGTGAATTTGGTAAGACCACTTGAGGGAAACAATGTTTAGAATAAAAACACTCAGGAAACTCGACTTCCCTCACCTGTCCCTCTCTGCCCTCTAGGAGCCAGTTAAAGCAAAAAACTAAGACAGCACTGGGTGACTTCCCACAAGAATAATGTCAAAGCTTTGACAGAGCACTGCTGAAGCTTCAGGAAAGACCGGTAGGAAGCTGAAGCCAGTGAGTGGAGTGAAAGCAGTTAGTTTCAAACTTAAAATACTTGCTTACATCATCAATAACAAAAAGAATTTCAACACGGTAAAAAGATTTTTATCACGTTCTAGCAAAATTTTTTAAAAGGGTAGTGTTAAACATCCTGACCCTTAAAAAAATGTGCTTTAATACATGTAAAAGCTGTGGATGGACTGAAAAATTACATTCTTAAAAAATGATGTGGTCATTAAAAAAAAAAGAACACTTTTATACGTAGGATTTTATTTTGCACTGCTATAACAATTTCATTATAGTCCAAGGGAGAAAAAGAAAAAGAAGGATAAAACCACCACACTGAGCAAATTACTAAAGCTTTTCTACTTTTAACAGGATTTTCCATCTGGTAGGTTTATTGTCATACCCCCTTCAAAACAGACAAGATGCTCACCATATTTTAAAGATTATAGGTTGCCACTGAAAGAAAAATTTTACACAGTCACTGTACATCAAGGTTGAAAAACTGTCCTGCGTGAAAAATATATTTAGAAATCATGTGAATAAAAGAAAAAGAAAACATTATTGTGTTTAAGGAAAGATTAAAGTCCTCCTAATGTGCCGTCTAAATGTGGACACTGACTCCTCCTGGAGTCGCTCAGGCGGGGCGCAGGGGGGGGGGGTTAGTTCTTTCTTCCGCCCGCCTCACTCATTATACTGTGTTTTTACCCAACAGTATGCATTAAGGCAAACAAATCCTTTTCTGAAGAGGTCTTAAAGAAACTGTGGACAAACAGCAAACTTTTGGCATTAAAACAGGTTAACACATACATAGCCTTTAGAATGTACATTAAGCGTATTTCTCTTGGACTAGCGACAAGAAAAAGATGAACATGCTTGTTAACGATGTCAAAAAGTTTAAAATTCAGTGTCCAAGCAATTCCTAACGATGCTTCTGTAGCTTTAAGCTCTAAACAGTATAGAATTTATGCAAATGCATTAAAGAATTCAAGCTTGGCAAATTACACCCAAGCAGGTTATTAAACTATATATACAGAAAGGAAATGATAAATACAGAATTAAAAGAGTCCTTCGGTTTTCCTTATAGCCTTGAAAACTGACAAACTTTTGAGGACAGTTCTATAATATTAAACATTAGGTAACCACAGGTGTGGGGGAACCTAACTACACAAACCGATTTAAAATGCTCAGGATGACTTTGTAGTGTTCAATACAATTCAGTTCGTAGGTAAGGGCACAAGACAACATTTAACAAAAATAATCACATCAACTGACCTAGAAATCAAATGCAAATAGATATGAATACAATCTCCAAAATCTGTCTTTTTAAGTGAACATTAACCATTTATTCAAAGTTATACAAGAATTTGAAGGATTAAAGTCTTCTTCTGTGACATAAAGCCATTTCGAAGAGTTTCACGTCTCAGCTGAGCAGGAGAGGGTGAAAGAATAGGTGAGTAGCCCCTTCTGGGCAGCGAGACAGTGAAACAGGCTCAGCAGCAGCCTCCCCCGGCCTGCTGTCCTCCCTGACTGCCTGCGTGCGTGGCGTTAGTAGCAGCATGCTGAGGGCCAATTTTAATGCCATTTGCCTGAAATGAAAGACAGAAGGGTAATAAATGTAACTGGGACCAACCAGACAGTATAATTTTAAATTTAAGAAATCTTTTGGCTTCCTAGTGGCACAATCTTAACAAACAACTAAAAAAAAAATTATATAGGGCTTCCCTGGTGGCGCAGCGGTTGAGAGTCCGCCTGCCAATGCAGGGGACACGGGTTCGTGCCCCACTCCGGGAAGATCCCACGTGCCGCAGAGCGGCTGGGCCCGTGAGCCATGGCCGCTGAGCCTGCGTGTCCGGAGCCTGTGCTCTGCAATGGGAGAGGCCACAGCATTGAGAGGCCCGCGTACCGAAAAAAAAAAAAAAATTAAAAAAAATAATAAAAAAATAAAATAATACTTGTGGAAATATTCCTGCAAACAATTCCTTATCATACCAGGTACTGCATTAACAGAAACTGGAGTGCTGCTTTCAAGGGAATTCTCACAATGGAGAGATTGTTTAAAATGTAATCTTTAAAAGAGAAAAATATGCAAAGCCTATGCTCCTCTGATACAGCGTCCAATGTTCCCTCTAGAGAGCGTCTCTGTTCCATGTTGAATCCGCTGTGCAGGCTAAGGGCATGTGAGTGTTCTGTGTCATCAGTAATTTCTATGAGCCCCAAAGACATGGCAGCTTGCCAAGAACCCACACACAGAGTGGTTCTTTCATTCATCAAACTCACACTTATGTCTCAACCCTCACTCCCTCAAGTGGATTTTACCTAAAAATACAACACTCTGAGAAAAGTAATACAGTAGCTTCAGAAATTAAGCTCTTAAGGAAACTTTACGTCACAGTAAATCTCAGATTTATAGTGCTTGGCAGTTGTTCTGCAACAGTAGTAGCCTTGGGGTTTCTGGCACTAGCTCAGTATTGACAGCAGCTGATGTGGTTTCTTTTCGCTCTTTTGACTCCTCTTTAATAAAAAGCATGCCCTATGGCTCATTGGTTTTGCCCCCTCTGGGCTGGTAGCAACTTCTTGAGGAATCAAGAAGTCAGACTTGGCATTAGGCCAAATAAATCGCACGGCCTGTTGGCTCCTGACAGCACATTACAATCAAAGCCACACCAGGCACAGTAAAGCAGTCAGCTACTATATGAAACCAGACAGAGACAGTGAACATGCCCTTTACATAGACGCCCAATTACTGTTCAATTTATATGGCATTAGTCTCTGAACGGTGTCGCCTTTAAATTAACTCAAGATCTATTGCCATATAAGCCTGGAAAATATGGGTTAGAAACTTTATCACTACAAATTAAAAGAAAGTGGAAAATCCAACACTTTTCGGAAACCCTAGGCAAACTGCTGTTTGTTTTGGCAAAGAATACTGAGGCAGATAATAACGCAGCTCTCTTGCACACATGCCAAGAGATGCACACACAGTGTCTTCCTAACGTGGGGCTTCCTCACTGCACCTGGGGGAGGAATACGCGTTCTTCTCTTGGAAGCAAGAAGTCTTACTATGGAATGGCAGAAACACTTATGTAAAAGTAAATCATATGCTCTTATCCACATAAAAATTCTGAAATAAATAAGGACAAATGCATAGTGGTGATTTAGGTCAAAATGATGGCCTTTGGTAAACACTCTGAATTATTTGCTTCAAAGTTACATTTTATCCTAATCATGTTGATCAAAACTGGCTCAAAATAATTTTACAAAAAAAAAAAAAAAAGAAAAAAAAAGGAAAAGAAAAGAAACCCACAAAAACAAACAAAACAACCAGTGCCAACTGCCAATTACATATATTAACTCAGTCTCCTGAAAACATGCTATGCTGAACTGGGAGTAATTTCCAAATTGGACATTTCCCTATTCCGCACCAGACAACAGAGAGAGCATCTTGCATTAGTTAACGTCGCACACGCATTTACACACTAGAAAATTATTCCCAAAGCAGATGATACCATATGGATGTGTAGATGAAAGTGGATTTTCTTCTCTCTTTGGAGGATTTATATTATTTTGCATTGTTTGCAATAAGTGGATAGGGTCACTTACTTTAATCCGTTTTCATAGATAAAGTGATGCTTCACTAGAACATAAACATTTAGCTATTATACAGCATATGACAAATTTTCAATGAGATGATTATAAACTAATGTGTTAACTGACATCATAGATCCATTTTAGGAATTTTAAAAAACAGAAATCTTGAATCCAAGTAATTAAAATTCAATTCTAAGTTTATTAGCCAATAATATTTATATATATATATATATACCTCATTATTAATGTCAAAGACTCCTTCTTGGATTTTTTCATAAATTTCTTTTGCTGTATTAATAAATGCCTGAAATATAAGGTAGAGAAATTGGTTCAAATTATTTAAAACCGCACAGTAAGAGATTATATAAAAAGCTCTATAAAATATTACAATGCTCAATGTAAGAAAATCAACCAATGGAACACACCATATTAATAAAGGACAAAAACCACATGATCATTTTAATAGGTGCAGAAAAAGCATTTGACAAAATCCAACACGTTTTCACAATAAAAGCATTCAACAAACTAGAAATAGAAGGGAACTTCCTCAACCTGATAAACAGCATCTAAAAAAACCCACAGCCTGTATCACACCCAGCGGTGAAGTCTGAAAGCCTTCTCCCTAAGATCACAAACAAGACAAGGACGTGTGGGAACTGATGACAAGGATGGGTGGGAACTAACGCTAGTAGCAGCAATAGCCAGAAAGTGGAAACAACACAAATGTTCACCAACTGAAGAATGAAAACTAAAATGTGGTATAACCATACAATGGAATATTATTCAGCCATAAAAAATGAAGTACTGATTCATGCAACAAGGAGGATGAACCTTGCTAATAAGTAAAATAAGCCAGACATGAAAGACCACATATAGTTCAATTCCATTTATATGAAATGTCCAGAAGAGGTCAATCCACAGAAGGAAAATAATTATTTGTTGCCAGGGGTTAGGGGAAGGAAGGAATGGAGTGATGAAAATGTCCTGGAAGACAGTGGAGATGGTCGCACAACTTTGTGAATACACGAAAGCCCATGGAACTGTACCCTTTAAAAAAGGGTGAATTTTATGGTATGTGAATTATATCTCAAAAGAAAAAATTCATGACTGGAGAAGGGGAAGGGGGAGGGGGAGACCATAACGTAAGAACAGCACATCTGAGAAAAACATGTCAATTAGATAAGCTGCATACATGTCCATGTTGAAACTAGCTTACTTCTGGAGGCCACCGTTCCATATAGGATCCTTTTTCCCAGACGATGTATTACTTAACATACAGTTTGGCGGCGGCGGGGAGGGGGGAGGGGGGATAATCAAAGGGTGCTTATGATAAAGAGATAAAGGCAGCTCAACTTCTATGCCATGTTGAATAAAGTTTCACCCTTTTCCCATAGAGTGTATGACTAAATGACAAGAAATTAGCATTAGAACAGTGTAACCAAATTAAGCCTCTAAATACCAAAATTAATCCAAAAGCATTCTATATTTATGTAAGACATTAAGATATTTTACACAATCCAAAAGCATTCTACGTTTATGTAAGATATTAAGATATTTTACACATTATTGCCAATGCTACAGAAGGTGTATACAAACTCAGGTTCTAAACTATCAGATTTGAGAGATAATAGTATTAATATTATATTCAATTAGCATTCTACAAAAATTTGTAAAAGAAGGCTGTTCTCCACTACTACTGATACAGACTTAATTCAAAATTTAAAAAGTAAACAGGTTCGCGGAGAGGAACACATCATATCCTTCGTCTTTTCTACACTGGAAATATCTGACTGCTGAACCTGCCACCAGAGCTTTTGTTTCCTAATTAACAGGACTGATATGTTTTCACCTTTAAAGGCCTTACAGCTCCCCAGAGTAATCAATCTACTGTAGCTCAATTACCGCACCAAGAACACACCAGTCAGCGCAGGGGGTGTGAGCGACTGCGGCAGGGGCGCACAGGAATGAATATGCATCAACGCTAAGTGGCCGATCGAACCGTCAGAGAGGGTCACGAGAACTTGCAGCGAAATAATGAGAAGAATTAATCACTGCAGATTCATAAGGCGCTTCGGAAGCCAGTGTGCTTTTCCAGTGTGTGCTGGAGCTCAAGTGAAGGAGAAACTGGCTGTCAGCCAGCTATGGATTGATTCACATTCCTCAAAATGGAGGTTATCCTTATAAATAAGGGAAAACCTAACTCTATTTCCAATAACATGTCAATTACAGTGATGGCCAGGCTAACTAAATATTGAAGTCAACAGATGCATAAATTCACAGAGTTGGAATTCCTTCCAGGGGCACCCACATGTGTACATTTCACTAGAACATTAGAACTACAAGGTCCCATAAATGAGTTCTAACTTCATATCAACAAGCGTTTATATTATAAAAGTCATTATTACATGTGCCAACAGATGTAAATAAATTGGCTTTTTGCTAATCTGTTGATGAATCACTTTTAAAAACTGGCTTAAGAAAAAGCTATGTCTTTATTTATGCTAAATGTTCCAAGTCACTACTAATTTTATTACTTAAATAGTATACTTAGTACTTTATTTAGGCACCTTCAAGAATAGCTGTACCCAATGGACGTAAGAGATATTTTATATCGGAAAGACATGCAATTAACTCCATTATAATTAAATATAGCAAATGGTTACCTTTTCTAATTCCCATCATCTCAGTGAAATAAATACTCTTTGGACAATGCTACAATTTACTTGTCATCCAACTCTCTGATTACATATTAAAGACACTGAAATAAAATATTTTCCACTTCTCTGAGCACACTAGAGAGAAGATTGTTGTATTTACATCATGGCAAAAGTTAATATTTAATATATATTACTAAGCGATTAATTAATGATCAATTTTAAGAAGTACTTAAGAGTTTAAAACCAATGTGACAACTGTAGACATTAGTACACCTCTTTTCAAAGTATGTGGCTATGGACTGAAATTGTTGAGTTCCCAAACATAATGAGCATTAACCAAATACTGTTCAGGCTTAGTAGAGATAAAATAAAACTTCTGAGAGAACAGCCTTGGTTGTCACGGACAATAACTGTCCACTAAAGCTGCAAAGCACTTCAAAAACTCAAAAAGACAAAAGATACATATCTGTTACAATAATTGGCTAGAATTTTCTCTCATTGCTCATTTCACTCCAGTCACTAAAAATCAATCTCCATATATATTTTTCAAGGAAGAGATGTAACAATCTGAAATACCTCTAGAACACAGGAAAAAAAAAAAAAAAAAAGAAAAGAAAAAAAAGGAAGAAATTAGCAACAGTAAGTTAACTAAACAGATACTACAAAGCCTTTACACTAAAGCTCATGTTTTTATTTGTTTGTTTGTTTGTTTCCGGCTGTGCGGTGTGGCGTGCAGGATCTTAGTTCCCTGACCAGAGATTTAACCTGGGGCCCCGGCAGTGAGAGCACAGAGTCCTAACCACTGGACCACCAGAGAATTCCCTAAAGCTCATGCTTTAATAGGACAGTCTTAAATTGAAATTCCTTCCAGTTTTAGACATCATTTTAAGTAGTTTTACTTTTTCTATTCCCCAGGCTACAGAAGCAAATTACGAAAAGGAGAGGGAAGGAGAAAGGGGAAGAGTGGGTGTGAGGGTGTGTCTGTGTGAGCAGCCAGCGGGGGCGTGCGTGTGAGGTTTGGGGGAAGAGGCCACGGGGGGAGCCCGCGCGCGGCGGCGGCTGCGGGACAGCGGGCCTGTGCGCAGAAGGGCTCACAGCTCCTGACTGAAGAGGGCACGTGATGGCCAAGGTGGCCTGAGTCACCGAGGGGAGAGAGACTCAGGATTTGCTGTTTAACATAAGTAACACAAAACACGTGCTTGAAACGTCTTCATTATTTTTACAAGTTTTGATGTTTACCAGGGAAAGATTCTGTAACAATTAACTTATCTGGAATAGTTATTTCCTTACTATCAGAAAAATGAAGCAAGATGATGGCATAACTCCAGAAACTTTTTAGCACTGCTTAATTAACATAATACTCTAAAAACATGACATCCTAAATATCACTGCAGGTTTTGTGACGAGTCAGAATTACAAACATTATATTCATCTATACTCCATGTTTCAAATATAGTCAAATCTGAATATTAGTTAATAGGTTATAGAATAGGAAAAAACATTTGCTGAGAAAGTGATGTGAAAGGATTTCATAACCCTGTGGAACAAACTAGGCAGATCCACGATTAAGAAGTATAAGCAGATTTCCCTGCAGCCAGCTTCCCTTGGCGAGCCCCCGGCCTTCCCACGCAGCGCTGCCCGCCAGTTATCTGAAGCCTGGCGCTCTCTACGTTTTCCCATCAGCTCCCTGCTCTGCCCTACTTTGATTAATTGCCACGTCCAGTCCTCTACCTTCATTAGCCATTAATTGCCCTCCAACTCAGACACTAATCTTTCAACCCTTGGCAGTAGTTATCTGAATGATTCTGATAATTCCTAAACGTAAGTAAGTTTTCAGGGACTTCTATAGCACAAGTTAAAATGAACATAACTACAAAGAACTAAAAACGTATATCCTACCTATTACCTGGCCACTACCCAAGGGCACCTACACCCACTCAACTGCTGCCACAGATCTGGAACTTCTCCGGGTACCATGGAAGGTCCAGGGAAGAGGACGACTGCTGTAGTTCCTGATGCTGCTGAACGAAAACAATTTAGTCGGGAGAATCTCAGCATGAGGGCTCACATTTCGGTCGCAGATGCAGGAAAACTCTCTGCCATGGCTGACAGAGGGACAGCGTGTGCAGGGCAGGACCAAGGCAGGTCCAGCTGTGGGCTCTGGACACTGGGCTACGAGGGCCTTTGCAGCCAGTGACGGGAATACAGACAAAGGGGAACACGGAATAGTATGTTGTTTTTATTACGGTTTAACAGTTTTTAAGGCAAAATACTGAAAACTAGTCTACAACAGAATAACATTTCTATTATTTCCTCGTGTAACATGCTGCCACCTGGTGGCAAGATAAAAATTACAGCATCTGTTAGGTAAGGATTCAAAATAAATTGAAGTGTCTTCGTTTTACTTAAACATCTTGAATAGATGCTAAAGAGCAAAGTACCCTGTAAAATAAGCGAGTCTTTGGTTCTCTCTGAGAACTGGGAAACAGAGAAACAGGATGCTGATTAATTTTCTACTCCATTGCTAATCAAGGCTATGGACATTCTCCGTCCGTTCGCCAAAGCTTACACTAACCAATATTTACCAAACATTTACTATGGGTCAGTCACTATACTAAGTGATTTACACAGGTTCTCGTTATTTCTGAAAAGAAGTTCAAAATATGTGTAAAAACGAGGAAGCTAATTTTGCGGGTTGAAGCTGTTCCTCCAAGTCTGCTAGCAGAATGCTGCGGCGGAGGCTCTGAGCCAGGCTGTCGGGGTCAAAGGCCAGCGCCACCTCTTACCACACGTGTCGCTTGGACCTGCTGCTTAGCCTCTCTGTAACAGGAGGGCAACCGTGGCGCCCACTCCACACAGACCTGCTGGCTCGCAGGCGGCCTCGGCACCACGGGGGCGTCGGAGCACGACGCCGCGGGAACAAGAGGAGAAGCGGGTACTCAGGAGCAGCCTCCCCAGCTAATTGAAATATCCCGATTAGACAGAAGTAAGCTTCAAAAGGTAAGTCAGCAACAGATAATGTATGTGTACGGGTGAGCCGAAAGAAGAAAATGGATTGAGGTGAGACTTCGGTATTATGCAGAGACAGGGAAGTCCTGCGAAAAGAACATCAGACGAGAAGCAAGACAGGCGGTTTACACATGAAGCTTCGTCGAATTCCGTGATGGAAAATATTCTGGTTCGACCTGCGTTTGCTTCAGGAAAGCCTTCCCCCACACCGCGCCCGACGCAATGGCTTCAAGCTGCGTTCCCGGACATCCCGCGGGGGCCACCATTTCCTCCTCCTCCTCCTCCCCCTCACTTTCCGCGGCGTCGCCTATTCCAAAGTAGAGCTGTTCTGCCCTTCTCTCTTTCATCCAGTTTCCTGTGTTTCATTAGAAGAAAGAGGGCTGCTGCTAAACCTACTGACCTGTCGTAACTCTCACTGTACAGACGGCACTGGGCTGCCAAGGAGAAGCGACGCGCCCAAGACCGGGCACAACTGTAGCAGAAGCACGGTTAGCAGAATTAATATTCTGCCCACTTTTATCCTCTCTTTATTAGGATCACTTATCTTTAACACAACTCAAAGGAATTTTCATTTATTTTGCTTATGTTGCCACTAAAATTGAACATAGAAAGCACACAATTATCATATCCTCTTAAAAACCTTCTAGCTAGCTAGAAATTTTTGTGGATTGCTAGGATTATTTTTGGAAGTACAAAATATTTGTGTTACTTATAACACACAGATATGTTTATTAATTCCTTAGTAATTTAGTTCTTCCATTCAACAAGCATTTACTGAGTGCCTGATTTGTACCAGGCACAGAGCATATACTCAGTTATATACTTGGTTTGGGTACACGAATGTCTTTGACCTCAAGGATGTGGCAGTACTACAGGACAGACGCAAATCCAAAATTGGCACATAGCACGAAAACCCCCACAACAGCTGTTTAGAAGGGTAACGTGGCATGACCACTTCTGCTGGTAAAAAAAAACTGTCGAGAGAAAGCCCCGTGAATGAAGGCTTGAAGGAAAGTAAGCTCCCACTCATTTATTAGGAAAATGAAGGGGAGGAAAGACGAGTCTGGACAGAGAGGCAGATTTTAAGCTCAGTTACAGTGGCAGCTGGGGCCAGGGCGCCATGTGAGATGAGGGTAGACAGGGGGCTCAGCAGACCGCAAGGAACCCTGAAAAGGTAGGAAGCAGGCTGGGGACAAAATCAGAGGGTGGTTTAGAGGAGGAATTCTAAGGAGGGAGGTTGGCAACAGGAAGGCCAGTAAGGAGCTTACAACCATAATCAGGTAGGAAATGAAGGCCTGACCAAACAGTGGCAACCAGAATGGAAGGCAAAGATCAAACTTAGTATCTCCTTTGGAGAAATTAATAGGACTTGGTAAAGAATAGGGTAAGGCTGGTAAGATGTTTAAGGATGACTCCATTTTTGGCTTAAGTGACTGAGGTGGAAGGGTATGCCGTGAATTGAGATAAAAAAGGAAGAAAATCAGGTTTCAAGGAGGGAATGAAGAGTTTACTTTTGACACATGGAAGGATCTCGAATGCTGATGGGAAAGTCCTGGTAGCTGGCGATCTATACAGTTGTGTAAGTGCACAGCATGCACATAACAGCATGATTTGCTTCAGAACTGTTTAGCTACCCTGGTTTAGAAGTAGAGAACTTGGACGTAACTCTCAGAGTTAGTTTGGTTTGGATCTCATCCCTGAAGTTCCCCAGGGTGGTGGCCAGACGAGGGGCAGAGAAGCTGACGCTAGTCAGCAAAGCCGTCCAATCTGTGGAAGGGAGCAGTAAATATTTATTACACTAAGCTCCCTTCAAGGGATGCTGGAAGCTTGATAAGGTCAGGTCAGACTTCCAGTGAAAAGCCCCGTGGTACCCACGACACTGAGAACAGGGTTGAGGGGTAACAAAGCTTTCAGTTTACAGCCACAGTCCAGCTCTACAGAAACATCTGTTCCACCACTTACAACACAGCCCAAGGCAAGGAAGATGTCCCCTCAACCCAAATTCTGTCTGTAGATCTCAAACAGCAGGACAGGACACAAGTATTCACAAGGTGCCTTGAAACTGGTCTTAGTCACTAAAGTCTTACTGTCAGGTGTTTTCCCCATCCCTCCCACCCCGACACAGAAACCCACTGACCCTGTCAGGTTGGATGGCTTGGCAGCTTACTACAGTGTCTTCGGGTTGGGTGGCTGTATTTTCAGCCGTCATCTTGGTTATATCTTTAGTGCTTTAGCAGCTAAGCCAGGAATTTCCAGCCCTGAGTTTTCAACAGTTCAAGATACTTTTAATTACTAAATTTTTACCTCAAAATTTTTTGATGTTTATATATTTTTCTGGTTTCACATAAATTTCCAATCTTAATTTTAAGTAAAATTGATGAATATTAGGCAAAAATCACCCATCAAATGGCTAAGAGATTGAGAATATTTGACAAAGTGACAACTGTTTGACAAACAATATGTTTATTTCACAATCACCTTTGGGTCCTAAAGGAAATATAATACTGTTTAAGTTAAGTTTTGGTAATGTACAACTCTGAGAAAATGAAATTTTAATTTAGAGGGAATACACAGAGAAAAACAAGGAAGGAATCATAGAAGTAAATATATCACTTCTAGAATATTCGGACACCTTTAAAACGTTGACCTAAGGCCTTTGGGAAGGGGTACTTTCCCTAGCCTGCCATAATCTTTGCTGCAGTTATTCCTGGGTCTAAAAAACCTCTTTCAAACCACAAAGACCCCAGGCGGCTACTGGAGGGAGCTCCCAATCAAAGGAGAAGCCAATCTATTCACCTGTGTTTTTCAAAACTCATAGGTTTTACAATGCTTAGGGCAAAGAAGGTTTTGGACAGAATTCCACCTACAAGTTAACAAGTGGGACCAAAGCATAAGCTGATTAAAGACTGCCGGGAGAGGAGTAAGGTTAAAGTATTTAAATAAATACGTTACCATCCAAACAATTATCTACTGTGTGGGAAGAAACCGCGCTAGGCGTTGGGGATGCCGAGATGACAAGACAGCCTGTGTTCTCAAGGAACTCTGTCCTCATGTTGAGCCAAGGTGAGAAACAGGGTCATGACAGAGTCATGAGAGAGTGCGAAGATAATACACCCATGACCCAGGAATGACTAAATACAGAGAAAGGAGCACAGAAGAGTGGCGAAGGGGGCGGGAGGGTGCGTCACGTGTCACGCACTCCAAGAGGAGGAATCAGACTCACTATGTGCCCTTGAAGGGTCAGGTGGGAAAGAGGGCATTTCAAGCGTGGAGAATACTTTCTGTGGAAGCAGGTCAGGAGCACTGCCCTGTGGACGCACTCTCTAGTTTAACAGGGAGAATGCGGAGGGGAGGACTGGCAAATAAAGGGACCTGTCTTCCAAGCTAAGGAGTCTGATGCAGAAGCTGTGAGGCACCTCAGGCTTTTAATAAAGCTGGAGAGTGACATTCAATTTTCATTTTTAGAAAGATCTTATAGGCAACAGTGTAGAGGACTGAAAAATGAACACAGGGAGTCCAATTAGGGAGCAATCACAGAAGAGGACAATTTGGGGAGATATTTAACAGGCAGAAATAATAATACACACATGGAAAGCAATACATATTAACTGAAGAAATGAGTGTAAAGGGGTAGGGAAGGGGGTTGCTTTAGGATACACGAGAGTGAAGATCTGCAAATTAGAGCAGAGAAGGGCTATCAGTTCAGTCGGAATGTGTTAAACTGGAGGGTCTGAGACCCACTCATGCAGAGCTGTCCAAGTAGAGCTAGACACACAGCCTAAGAAGGGTATTCATGGATTTAGGTGACATTTCAACGTGGAAGAAGGAGATGGTAAAGAAGGCTGGAAGGCTAGAGAGCACAAATAAAGAGAAGACCATGGTACCACGGAGCTAAGGAAAGAGCAAGTTTATAGATAGAAGAGTAGTCAAAAGTATCACATACCCCCCAGGGTCTGTTCAAGTTAAGAAGAGAAAAGCATTTGTTAGGTGAGGCAACTAGGAGGTCTAGGGTGACCTTGGCCATGATGGAGGAAGTCAGACTGCGAACTGAGGTGTGAAATCCAATGAGGAAACAGAGGCAGATCTTACTAGAAGCTAGAAGAGAACATACCCAGGAGAACAGGGACTGACAGGGTTTTGTTTTTAAGATGGCTGAAACCTGATTATGTAATGATATGCCGAGAGCCAAGAATCAGTAAAGGAGAGGATGAAGAAATCATGAATCTGCAGAGCAGGGAAAGGACAGTACTTGGCTGGACCATCTCGTTCACTCACAGCCGGGTGACTTTCCAGCCTCTCCGCTCCCCAAAGGGAGCCCGGGTCACGGTACTGACATCACCTGAGAGCAGGCTGCAAATGCAGACTTTCAGGCCGCACCCCAGACCTACTGAAACATAAGCTGCATTTTAACAGGATTCCGAGGTGAAGTGAACGCACATTAATGTTTGAGAAGCACTGTTCTAAATACAACTGATTCGGAAAAAAATAGTTTTACAAGATGTCCTGAGCTTAAGAAGAAAGTAGTCTCCACTTCCCCCACTGCAACCTCTATGTTACCATGAAGTAAGAGAATTAGCAAAGCTAAAGGACATCAATCCTTTGGCTATTACACACCCTCCACCCCAATTCCACTGCGGAGGGGGGTGGGAATGGCTAAATCACACTTGGAAAACTCTAGGTTAAATAAAAGCCAACAAATTTCTTAACGGCGGGTTTTCAGAATAGTAATAACATACTACTATTGTGAATTCTGGTTTCCTAAAAGGGGGGTAGACTCCAGCTCCTCCTAAGCTCACTTGACCACGGAACCCTATGTAGAAGTGTTCATTTTAATTCATGCTCCTCAAAGTGTAGGCTAACCTTCAGTGCTGCTATCCTCCACTGCGGGGCAGACAGAAGGGGAACGGCTGGGGAACCCGGAACACCTGGGTTTGAGTCCTGACTACGTATGTGAAAGAACTCTGACAATACGCCATACAAAATATACAACCACATTGTTATTTCAGGGACCTGACACATTATAATCATTTGAAAATACTTCTGAAAGAAACCTTCTACTTATGAGACACTCTTCTAAATGCTGCAAGCAAGATCACCAGATTCCAGTGACTGGAGGAGCATCCCTTCATATCAACTCCTCAGTCAGTCACAGGACAGACCACAGAGGTCAGATCTTCCTGGAACCCTGCAGACTAAGACACTAAACAAAGTTGTGGTTCTGGAGTGAACTGCCAGAGGGTGGCAGCTGAGGAGGCGTGTAGCCAACGGGAAGCCAGGGCAGTTACCAGGCAGCATGATATCTTGATGTCCTCAGTAACCTTTAAGTCTCAGTTGAAAATGGAAGTCAAACTAATATTCAAAAATATTTACTGCTGGTCATATGGTCGATTCTTATTTCCTTATCAGCAAAATCTTCGGCAAAATGGAGGTCAAAATAATCATTTTTTTTTCTTTTTTGTCCACCAGAGGTAAAAGAGCCTAAACCTCATTTTCCTAATATAAGATGTGATGACACTATAAATGCTCTGTATATTCAGCATGAACATTACGTGAATAAATGGTAGACAACTAAATATATGGGTTCCCCCCCATATGCTACGTACTCAAATATATGTGTATAGCATCCAAATATTAAGTTTAAAAATCAGTAATGGGAACTGAAAATGTAAAGAATGAGTTCTGGGTCTCCTATTTCTATGGGAATACCATATAGGCGAGAATATTTTGGTTGCAATTGGCTTTTTAATTTTGTTGACATTTAGGAGATGAATTCTGGGGTATACCTCTACTATCATATTTAAATGTGCATTTCTTCAGCAAATAGCAAAAAGGATGAATGATAATTGCATGTTTGGAGCAACCCCAAGTTGTATAAAACTGACTAGAATCCACTTCATAGGAAGGGTGAATTCTCTTATTTTAACTTGTAACTTGGAAATTATAATTTACAGTTTGGAAACAAATATACTTAAACATAATACTTGTGTACCACAGTAGTTTGCTAATACAGAGAGGTTTTATGTGGAGAGAGCTTTCTATGTTTGTATGTATATAAAAAAGTGTTTCTTTGTGTGTATATAGTCTGTGGGTGGTGTTAATCTTATACATGATTTTATAAATATAAAATGATACCCATTTATTAAATAGCAGATCTATCTGAGAAATTCTTACCTCTGTAAGTATCTAGTTTAGGCAGACTAGGGTATCATTTTATTTTTATGCTCTTTATAAAATAATTTGAAAAAAAACATTGGAAGTATAGCCTTGGGTGCCATTTTCCATTTATCATCCCAGTTGAAGATCAGCAGCATAAATTCAGGTAAGAGCAAAACAGTTGGCACATGAGAGGCTACAGTTAAAAGAAAAATATGAGTCTGAAATATTATAAGCAGAGCAGTACTGAACGATGTCGCCAGTGGGGCCGTGAACTGGAAAAGAGAAGGACATCAGTGTGGTTTAGAAATATAATGAGCTTGGATCCAGCTGTCAACATCACCAGCAAGATGATGAAACAGCTTAGGATTCTCACTGGAGAATTCACAGGTCAGAGCCAGCCCATAAAACAGAAGTGGGACCCTTCATAACAGGACTTTCCAGTCTTCACTCTCTCCCCCAGCTTGTCATTGAAGTGAAGCTTTTTTAGATCAAAATATACACCATCCTACCTACTACTAAATGAATAAAGAGGATTCATGTATTATGCTAAGTTGTTGGTGCTTCACTTCATTGATTTTAATTATATCCTGTTATTTTAGCTCAGTGTTACCGACATTTTGGACTCGGTAATTCTTTTTTGTGGACAGCTATCCTGTGCGTTTTTCTCTAACACCACTTTGATCCTTCCCCTCAACAGATCCTTTGTGGACAAAATCATTATGCTGAGTAAATCAGTACATCCAGAGATTAACAGTAAACCTATTTCCAGCAACAACGCAACAAATGCTGGAAAAATGGTGCTATCTTATGCTGCAAATTGTCCAATTGCTTACAGGGAAATACAAGAGTTAAACTTCATGGTCTCGACTTGCATTAGGTAACTGGACCTTGGTTAAAATATAAAAATAGACCACAGCACAACAGGAAAAGGAAACAGGTCTAGTTCTAAACTGAAAGGAATCATCAAGGTACCAATTAGGCTTAATCTTAATGAATGATCACATAGTTTTAAATTTCTAAAAAGAACCCTTAGTCAGACGGTCCATAATCAGGACAGTGGCATTTGTATAAATCATTCTATCTTTAAACATAATTATGTTTAAATAATTTATATTTAAAAATGGCTTTTAAGAAAGTTATTTTCTTTAATACTGGAGTTCTCTAACTTCTCTACACATGAGAACCAAGGATTGGCTAGGAATCATGTACTTTTTAAAGATTATACAGAAGAGGACACTGACCTTTCTGTGAGCTGCCCAAACACCAACCACCGCTCTTACTAGCTGACCAGGATGTGCTCGGGATACCTGCCTTACTTTTTTAACTCCTCACATGATCAGCTCTCCCAGAGGGTCCTCAAGTTCAGGCAGTAAGCTGAGGATAAACTCCTGTCTGAGCCCATAGCCCAAGTTTCTACCCACTGTGCTAAACGGCCTCTCCCATGGAGGATGGCGTAATTAGGCAAATCCAAGTCCTTAGAAAGCAAAAACAAATGGTATAGCACTTAGAACAAACATCTTTGAAATGAATTACTATTTTCTCCAACCCCAAGTCTAAGTCACTAACTGATCAAGAATCTAAAGACCCTGTAAAACTAATGTATTTATTGCTTGTTTTCAGGATGATTCCTCTGTGGATCTAATTCTAGCAGGCTAACTCTTCCTTAAATCCCAGAGAGCGTATACTGTAATTTGATGAGCTGAATAGCTTCCCACTGAGGCCTCAGCTCTCCTGCTGCAGGAGCCGGTGCTGACTGCTGTAACAGGGAGGGCGTCTGACAGATGCTGGCTTAGTTCTCCTTCCTTCCCTTCTCAAAGCAGAAAGAACAGGTTTTGTTAGTCTTCCCTGACCTTGAAGAAAGAAACTAAGTACCTGTTTTCCAACATCAACTGCTGAATGAAAAAAAAAGGGGGGGGGTGCTATTCAGACTTGATATTAGATATTATTAAGGAATTACTGCTAAGTTTGTTAGGTATAATAATGGTATGATGGACATATTTTTAAAAAATTACTGCTACTGAAATTTTTAGGTAAAATATTTCTGGAATTGGCTTAAAAAACAGGGCACATAATAAAATAAGATCATCGAAATGTCAAAATGGTGGTAACTTCTGAAGCCAAATGATGCATATGTGGGTTTACTTTTAAAAATGGTGACACTATTTAAATTGGTTTAAAATAGCAGCTCCATCAATCTTACTGTGAGGCTACCAAAATGCTTTAATACAGGGGATGTAAAAAAAAAATAAATGAATGGATAAATGTGTACTGTCATATAAATGCTCTTTACTTAATGATGAAAATTATTTTAAAGTCTGACATGCATAGAGGTCATCAATGAACTCTTTTAAAAATAAATACTAGTGCAAAACATCTAATATTTAGCCCATTTTTGGAGTTCTTCCTTTAGTTACTTTGTACAACTCATCATTATCTTCCAACCAGGTCTTTTTTATTCCATATAGCTGGGCTGTCTTTTTTATGAATATTAGTGTAATTTCATGTTCTGCATCTTCTGAGAAATCGTATGAAGGAATTCTATACATAACAAAAATCACAGGGGCTTCCCTGGTGGCGCAGTGGTTGAGAGTCCGCCTGCCGATGCAGGGGACACGGGTTTGTGCCCCGGTCCGGGAAGATCCCACGTGCCGCGGAGCGGCTGGGCCCGTGAGCCATGGCTGCTGGGCCTGCGCGTCTGGAGCCTGTGCTCCGCTGCTAAAAAAAAAAAAAAAAAAAAAAAAAAAAAAAAAAAAAAAAAAAAAAAAAAAATCACAAAAGTAACTCTATTATTTGTTAGGCGTATGCTAAAATACAACATTTAGCATGGAGGGAACTGGTTGTATAAAAGTTTGCTCTGTGTAAGAATGTGACAGACTCATGAAAGAGCCATACTTAACAAATAATGACAATAATTTGAAAAAGAAATCCTGGGTTCTTCATGAATTAAAAAAAAAATCACTTAAGCCTTTATAATTATATTCCATTCTCTCACATTAGTATTTCATTACAATTGTGAGGTTTTGTAATCCTTAATTTTTTTTTTTTTTTTTTTTTGCGGTATGCGGGCCTCTCACTGTTGTGGCCTCTCCCGTTGCAGAGCGCAGGCTCAGTGGCCATGGCTCACGGGCCCAGCTGCTGCACGGCATGTGGGATCTTCCCGGACCGGGGCACGAACCCGTGTTCCCTGCATTGGCAGGCGGATTCTCAACCACTGCGCCACCAGGGAAGCCCTGTAATCCTTAATTTTTATTTTTAAAATTGCCATTGTGATCTTAAGGAACAGGTTAAACTGAATTAAGTTGCTTGTATGTGGTTACTACTATTATGTTTTGATCAAACTTTCTGAGATAATTACAGTCTGACATGCAGGTGTAAGATAATACAGAGAGATGCTGTGTGACTTTCACCTGTTTCCCTCAGTGGTGGTATCTTGGAAACATATAATACATTGTTACAACCAAAATAATGAAAAGGGATACAGAACATTTCCATTTTCAGGGATCTCTCGTGCTGTCTTTTTATAACCATACCACTTCCTCTTCCACCCTGACCCCCTGGCTTAGCACTGGCAATGACTAATCTGTTCTCCATTTCTCTAATTTTGTCATTTCAACCAAGTCATATAAATGGCATCACACAATGTGTAATCTTTTGGGACTGACTTTACTGATTAAGCATACTTTTCTGGAGATGCATCCAGGTTGCTGCATGTAACAATAGTTCGTTCTTTTTTAATGCTGAGTAGTATTCCATGGTGTGGATGTACTATACACTTTGTCTAACTATTCATCCGTGGAAGGACATCTGGGTTGTTTCCAGTGTTTGGTTATCATGAATAAAGCTGCTATGAACATCTGTGTATGGGTTTTTGGGTGAACATAAGTCTTCATTTCTCTCGGATAAATGCTTAGGGGTGCAATTGCTAGGTCACATGAGAGCTGCACATCCAGTTTTTAAAGAAACTGCCAAACTGTTTTCCAAAGTGGCTGTATCACTTTAACACTCCCACCAGCAATGCATGAAGGACCGAGTTTCTCCACATGCTTGCTAGCATTTGGTGCTGTCACTATGTTTCATTTTAGCGTGTAGTGCTACCTCATGGAGGTCTTAATTTGCATTTCTCTAATGGCTAGTGATGCTGAATATCTTTTCAAGTGCTTATCTGCCATTTATATATGCTCTTTGATGAAATGTCTGGTCATGTCTTCTGACCATCTTCTAATTGGACTATCTGGTTTTTTTTACTACTGAGTTTCGAGAGTTCTTTATTTTAGATACTAGTGGTCCTTTGTCGGATATTTGGTTTGTAAATAAATACTTTCTCCCAGTCTGTAGGTTGTCTTTTCATCCTCTTACTAGGCTTATTCATAGATCAAAAGTTTTTAAAGACTAATTTATCAATTTTTCCTTTTATGGATCATGCTTTTAGTGACAAGCATGCCTACTGCTAGAACCAAAAGATTTTCTCCTGTTTTTTTCCATAAAAGATAAATAGGTAAAACATTTTACATTTAATTCCATGATCAGTTTCGAGTTAGTTTTTGTATAAGGTGTGAGACTCAGGTCCTTTCTTTTTTTTGCTTATGGATGTCCAACTGCTACAGCACCATTTGTTGAAATGGCTATCTTACCCTGTGAATTGTTTTTGTACCTTTGTTAAAAAGCAGTTGGGCATATTTGTGGGTTCTCTATTTGGTTCCACTGATGTTTCTCTTCACCAATATCACACAGTCTTGACAACTACAGCTACGTTAAAACTTGAAATCAAATAGAGTGATTCTTCCTACTTTATTCTTCTTTTTCAAAGTTGTTTTAGCTATTCTAGTTCCTGTGCCTTTCAGAATGTATTTTATAATAACATTGTCAGATTATCTACAAAAAATCTTACTGCAATTTTGTTTTATAAGAGTTGGGTTAAACCTGTATATCAATTTATGAAAAAGTGACATCTTTACTAGGTTTAGAATTCCAAACAATGAACATAGTGTATGTCTCTCCATTTATTTAGATCTTTACTTTCTTTCATCAGCATTTTGTAGTTTTCAGCATACGTGTCCTATACCTGTCATTTTTAGATTTATACCTAGGTATTTCATTTTCTTTTTGTGTGATTATAGATGGCACTGTATTTTAAATTTTGGTGTTCATTGTGAGTATATAGAAATACAGTAGATTTTTAATATATGTCTTGTAAAAATCCTATAAACTTGTTGAAGTCACTTATTAGCTCTAGCTTATTTATTTTGTAAATTCCTTGGGATTCCTACAGACACAATCATGTCATCCACAAATATAAACAGTTTTATGTCTTCCTTTTTGAGTTGTATGCCTTTATATCATGAGAATAGGTATCCTTGCTTTGTTCCTGATGTAACGGGTAAAGCATTCAGCCTTTCACCACTAAGTATAATGTTAGTTGTAGGTTTTTTTGTAGATGCTCTTTAACAAGTCCTCCTCAATTCCTTTTTTTTTTTTTTTTTGAGGGTTTTTAAACACGGCTGGTGTTAGATTTTGTCACATGCATTTTCTACACTGACTGCTATGATGTGATTTTTCTTCTTTATCCTATTAAAATGGTAGATTATATTGAACCAGCTCTGTATCCCTGGAATAAATTCCTTTTGGCCATGATGTATATATTTTATATATGCACATGTATATATGATTTCATATATTGTTGAAATTCTACTTGCTGATATTTTGTTGAGAATTTTTTTCTAATATTAATAAATGTTATCAGTCTGTACCCTTTTATTTTTTTTTCCTTTGGTTTTGGAATCAGGGCAATATTAGCTTCTTAAAATAAAAAAGGAAATGTTCTACCTCTTCTATTTTCTGGAAAAGATAGTGTAGAATTGGTGCTCATTCTTTCTGTAAATGTTTGGTAGAATCCTCCAGTGAAACCATCTGAACCTAGATATTTCTTTTTGAAAAAAATTTTTCAATATTTATTTATTTATGTATTTATTTATTTTTGGCTGCGTTGGGTCTTCAGTTCTGTGCGAGGGCTTTCTCTAGTTGCGGCTAGAGGGGGCCACTCTTCATCCCGGTGCGCGGGCCTCTCACTATCACGGCCTCTCCCGCTGCGGAGCACAGACTCCAGACAGATGCCCAGGCTCAGTAGTTGTGGCTCATGGGCCTAGTTGCTCTGTGGCATGTGGGATCTTCCCAGACCAGGGCTCGAACCCGTGTCCCCTGCATTGGCAGGTGGATTCTCAACCACTGTGCCACCAGGGAAGCCCGGGAGGTATGGTTTTTATACTTCACCTGACTTGGTAAAATGACATCACTAACAGACCGTTGAATTCTTCAGTGAAAAGAATTCTTCAGTGAAAATACCAATGCTGTTGAACTACTGTAGTCAATTTTGGGGTTCAGCGGTTAATCAGACATGCTCCAAGTATTATTCCTGTTAAGTATTTACTCACTGCTCGCTGTGTTGAAGGCACAGTGCTGGTTGTGGCCTAGGACCCCACCCTCTGCCACCCTCAGGACAAGTGCTTCTCCAGTCATTTGTTTTCTAGAATCCCCTTCTGCCACTGCTCTTAAGATTCTTGCCCAGAAGGTGGAAACTCCAGCATTACTCTAGGCAAACTACACATTTTCTTGTTCTCATTTCTGCTTTTTATGAAATTGAGTGTAGTAATACATTTACCTAAGAGAGGATTAACTGTCTATTCCTGTATGTATAATAAATAAATACCATATCCACATACACAAAGCACAGAAGAACATGGTGTGTTCACAAAACTTCCATAGTTCAGGTTGATCAATGGAAATAACTGATACTACAAATATTATTTATTAATTATGGCAGAATTCCCATGCTTTGTAGAATGTTACATTGCAATAATATAATACTTTCCATATTTAAGCAGAAGTGGATACAAATAGCTACAAATGTTTATTTAGTGTCTTGAAACATTTCCAAATTTCGTTAGTGGTTTTTTTTCTTTCCCCTCTTAAGAAACATAAAAAAGATTTTAAGGAAAGTATATACAAAGATCTGTGAAAGCATTTTGGCTTCAAGTGAAGGCTCAGAATATAACTGAAGAGTCTGATATAAGATGAACATTACAAGGCATTTCAAAGGAAAGAAATTTTCTACTTTACGACTTTCAAGGACCATCTGTGACTAAAAAGCTTACAGGGGATAATCAACAAATGAATATTAAGGTATATAAAAAGTTTCTATTAAGAAGATAAAACATTTTTAAAAGGCCTCTTACTTACCTCTTCTACATTAGAAGCAGTCTTAGCCGAAGTTTCCATGAAGATAAGTCCATGTTCTCGTGCAAAAGCTTCACCTTCTTCTTTTTTTACTTCTCTTCTAGATTCTAAATCACTAAACATGGGAAAGAAAGGGCCAAGTTATCAACCAACATAGTACAATTAGAGACATCTGTGGAAACTGTACCATAAGATTCAAAGTTGTGTTGACCATTCTTTCAATTAATTTTCTATACATAATAATCAACTTCATTATTCAATGTATTATGAGAGTCAAAAAGAGCACACTGCTTAGCTTCAAAGAACTAACAATCCAACTAAGGAAAGATTCTAAGTTAGAGCCCTAGAATGCTAAAACTAGAGAAACCCAAAGGGAACATCTAGCCCAAACCTTACCTTTGAGTTACAGTGGGTTCCCAAAGAAGGGAACCATCTTACTCAACAACATAATAATTTGAGAGAGCAAAATTACACTAGTCCCCTCATCCTTTAGCCAGACTGACTCAGTTTCTATGAATGTGATAAAAATAAGTCACAATTTTCAGAAACTACAGGAAATTGCTTAATAAAATTCAAAGCAGTACAGAAACATTAATTAATTTTTAATCCCAGTTAATTCCCAATAGAACTGTTAATGAAAGAAGAGAGAGAGAAACAAAAGTCTAAGCTAGAAATTTTGGACAGAAGTATGGTATTCATTTTTATCATACTGAAATTGTATTAGTTAAGGTAGGGGTAAAAAGTAGAAGTCTCCTCTTCAAGTGTGTTTTATTGTAAAAAAATTTAAATTTTACTATTACAAATTTATGTGCCCAGAAAAGGACAGAGAAAAATATAATATCCATGTACTTCCATCTAGCCTTGACACATATTATTTTGACAGATTTGTATCAGATTTCTTTCCTGTTGAGAAATAAAATCAATAGTCACAAGTTGACTGTGCTATGAAATACTAGTGGTAAAACGAGAACATAAAAAGCAGGCAAACTCAGTTTGCAAATATTATAGCAAGACTGGACGAGGATAATTTACCCAACTATAATCCGGGGGCCTCCTGTGTGCCAAGCCCTATCCTGGATCTGGGGACAGACCACTCAACAAAACAGACATAGTAGCAACCCCCTGCCCCCAGGTGGAGCTTACATTCTAGTAGGTGTCAAAAATGGGGGAGGGGGGGACACTAGCAACAGTGACATGGTAACGTGCTCCTGAAATTCAGTCCCCTTATCTGACAAACATTCTTAAGGGAAGATTAGCTTTGAGGTACACAAAATCTTCAAGAAAATACTTTCCCTTAACTGCCCTTTATCCCGTTTTATGCATATGCCACATTTTATTTAAACAATCCCTTATTTGGAGATATTTAAAGTTACTCCCAGTTTTCCCCTACCAGTATCGCTGATGATGCCTGCATTTGCAAATGTTATCTTAACAATGAGGGTTAAGGATGTCTATATTTAAGGGATTATTTGAAAAAAAGAAAGCTCTGTATTTGTTTTATCACTCTTCGTTTCCTCAGTTTTCCAGGTGTAAAATCATATTGTAGTCTTTGACTTTTCACTCCATTAATCCCATTTAAATTGCTTTTACTACTTAACTTTCTCTCCTAAACTATTCTCTTAATTTGTGCTTTTTGTTTAGGGTATTCTAATCCCTTGACTATTAAAAACTTTCATCCTTGCAGACTCCGCGTCCTATTTCTTGTATAACCAATTTCAAATGTCACAGTTAAGAAAAATCCATGTCATATTTGTCATTCTGACTAGGTCACTGCCTTTCTCAAACCCCTCCACTGGCTCCCTACTGCTTAATTCACCTAACTCAAAAATGGTTTATTCCCTGTTTCCATGTCTACCCCAATTCACCTCACCTAATAATAATCCCCTCATTTATCTCTATTCGTTTCCATTCACTCTTTGCATGTCATACGTTCTTTTTTCCCTTCTCCTAGTTTCTTCCCTAAAATGTCTTTCCACACCTACTGTACCCTAATGATAAGAGCTACCCATCTACACTCATTAGAAACACCTTTCGCACATACTATACTATACTTTGCTCTTTCTTTTCACAACTGAACTATGGGCGGCAACCAAATTTAAGCCACCAGGAAGCTGCAGCCACCTTGTTTCAGACACAGGAAAACACCAGTAAGACACAACTATGAAAATTCTCTTCATTCTTCAAATATTCTTCTCTTATTATTTCACACATCATCACTGAATGGTAGTATGAGTACTTCCATATTACAAAGACTAAAGCTTCCCTCCAATAGCCTTATTCTTAAAAGGATTTTGATATCTGTGGGGAATCCAATCCCCCATGGATGTGGAAGGACAACTGTATGTTCTCTTAACAGCAAACTTCAATTAAAATAACACTTAAAAAGTCTAATCTATGCAGTATAATATTTATTTGTTATACTTTCTTTTTACAGTTTTATTGCAATATAATTGACATAAAAAACTGCACATTTAATATAAAATTTGATGAGTTTCACGTATGTATACTTGGTGAAGCCATCAGTCTCCCCAAAGTTTCCTCATTCTCCACTGTAATCCATCCTTTCCTTCCCCTGTACCCTAGTTAACTTATGATCTGCTTTCTGCTACTAGAGAATAGTCTGCATTTTGTGGGGTTTTACATTAATGGAATCACATAGTGTGTTTTCTTTTTTGTCTGTTTTTTTATTTTTCGCACTCAGCATAATTATTTTGAGATTCATCCACTTTGCTGCATATATCAATAGCTCATTCCTCTTTATCGCTGAGTGTATTCCATTGTACGGCTGTATCACAATTTATCCATTCACCTGTCAGTTGAATTTTGGGTTGTTTCCAGTTTGGCGCTATTGCAAATAAAGCCACTATGAGAGTGTGTGTAAAATTTTTTGTGTAAAGCATGTTTTTCTTGGGTAAATACCTAGGAGTGAAGTGGTTAGGTGGTATGGCAAATGTATGTTTATTTTCTAAAGAAACCACCAAATTGTTTTGCAAAATGGCTGTATCATTTTACATTTCCACCAGCAGTGCAAGAGTTTCAGTTCCTCTAGATTCTTGCCAATAATTGGTAAGTTAATCTTTGGTATTTAAGTGTTGTTTGACAAAACCAGAATCCCTAAGACTTTATACGCTTTCTTCTAGAATATTTTTTATACTTTTAGCTCTTATATTTAGGTCTGTAATCCATTTCCAGTTACTTTTTGTATATGGTGTGAGGTAAGGGTCAAGGTAAATTTTTTTGCACATGGCTATACAATTGTTCCAGCACCATTTGATGAAAACATTACCCCTTCCCCTACTGAACCTTGGCATCTTTGTCAAAACAATTAATTGACAGGACTTTCCTGGTGGCGCAGTGGTTAAGAATCTGCCCGCCAACACAGGGGACACGGGTTCGAGCCCTGGTCTGGGAAGATCCCACATGCCGTGGAGCAACTAAGCCCGTGAGCCACAACTACTGAGCCTGCACTCTAGAGCCTGCAAGCCACAACTACTGAGCCCTCATGCCTAGAGCCCGTGCTCTGCAACAAGAGAAGCCACGGCAATGAGAAGCCTGCGCACCACAACAAAGAGTAGCCCCTGCCTGCTGCAACTAGAGAAAGCCGTCATGCAGCAACAAAGATCCAATGCAGCCAAAAATAAATTTAAAAATACTAGTTTTAATTGTTACCACTGTAATTTTTTACTAAACTAGTGAAAACTTTCCTACACTCTTGAAAGTTTATAGAAACTATGGTCAAGAAACTGTTTTCCCATGTACTATCATTTTAAATGTAGAGCACAAGGACATTCACTGCAAATAATGATTCCTAGATATAAAAAGTAAAATAAGATTGAAAAAAAATTAGCATGACACTAATATGTAAGTCTTAGAGGTAAGCTTAAAAGTACTCACGTGGTATCTACTGAACAATATTAAAAGTGTTTCAGGACTTTAAAGTAGAAATACACCTGATTAATCTATGTATTATATTAAGTCATATAATACACATTAAGTCATGAAGAAGGGAAAAAAATATTTTTCTGAGTTCGGCACAGATCCTTATTTTATACTGCCAAGTATTTTTGATAATACTGAACAGTGACCTAACCACCAAACATATGAGTGGGTTTTAAATTACTCATCAGATAAAACTACTTAAGAGTATTATTTAAAGTATAGCTTCCAACAAAAACTATTTCAAATAATAATTTCCAATAAAGCTTATTATCTGCATTTAAAAAAAACAAAAAGAAACGTCTTAGTATCTTAAAATTTTTATAATTTAAGAAATCAGTAACTTACATTTTGGACAATGTACAAGACAGGCACTTTAACAGTTACCACATAAACAGTTACCATATAACAGCTATCCAGTCTTCATCATTATGTAAAAAAGCTTTAAAAGAGTCTTTTTACCTTTTATTTCCAATAAGCATAATGACCATGTTGGAATTGGAATGCTGGCGGGCATCTTCTAACCAGGTGGTCAAGTGGTTGAATGTGTCTCTTCTAAACATAAATGATAATTTGATTACTGTTAAATGATAATTTGATTACTGTTTTCAAAGTATTTCCCCTAGTCGTGTACAATGAACAGTATACATTCCATTAAAGATAATTATTTTTAGCCATGTCCAAGTAGGAAACAGATTTTAAGTACAGTATCTGGAATCAGAGCTCACTGACTACAGTTCAGTTTAGAAATTAAATGTAACCTCACTTTAGGTAATTCCAATGTATAAATATCATTACTAAATTGATCAACTTGGGGTGCTTATTCATATAAGAGAATAACTTAGTTACAGATTTCTGTAGTAAATTTAAAGTTAATTCAAGATACATAAGTTTTAAAGGCAGAAAGCCAGGACATAAAGGCAAAACTATACTTTTATTACTGATAATCATATTTATTTAGAAAAATTCTCTGCACTGACCACTGTACCAAAAAATGTCCACGTTCTCACCTTGTAATATCATACACTAGTAAAGCCCCTGCTGCACCTCTGTAATATGACCTTGTGATGGAACGAAAGGACTCTTGCCCTGCCTGTGGGGAGAGAAGAAAAGGTTGATAGTTTCCTTTAACAAACTGTCCTCTACATTTTCTTATTATTCATATGTAGAATATGGACCGGTAGGGAATGAGTGCATAAAGGAAAAGAAGAAATCCTAACTTCACCAGTCTTAGGAAAAAGTCACATAATACCACTACTGCTCAAGTCAACTAGACGCACATGCAATCCACAACCCCCCACCCCCCAAAACAAGACCTCTAAACCTTTTTTGGCAATCCCTGACAACCCAATTTACTGAATGGCTTCACAATACATGAATCATTATTAGAGCACAGAATGGACTCCTAGCAACTAAGCTCTGAAGACAAATTTGAAAGGAAGCAAATAACCTAGAGCCTCACATTTGAATTCAATAAGCCACTCCCTGGGGCAGCTGTTGACACTAGAAGAAATAAAGTCCATTGTAAATAAATGATGAGTGACATCTTTAGCCCACCATCTGCTGGTGTGAAGGTTGCCGGAAGGCCAAGGATGCAGATTTTATCAGTTACACCATAAACTACAGTGAGCTTTCAACAGTCATCAGATGGAATTCTTTGAACAATCATTTTATTATGAAAAACAGAAAATGGCTCTGAATTTAAGAAATTTTTTTCTCTACATTTAATCAATTTTCTCTGTTATCTGATGTAAAATGCTTGTCAAAAGGCAACAGGACAAAAAGTCATCTTTACATCCACTTGTGAAAACAGACTTCAGAGATTATGCAAAATTAGTTACTTTCCCTTCTACCAGTGGCACTAATGTTCTGCTTTTTAAGAAAGGCTGGTGTGGGATATGCCTTTTGCCTGAGTTTAAAATTGAGACAGTTCTTATCAAAAACATTTTTTCAATTTTAATCACTTAATTTCAACCTTTGAGAAAAAATAAGCATGTAAATTAAGTAAACAAAGCCAGTTTTCACAATTTTTGTATTCAAAAATCTACTAAGTCCTTGAAAAATACTCATGTTTCCATATTCTGAGTTCAGATCTCCAAGTGTAAATGTTAAGCCCTTCCCACCCTCAGAATGCACAGGGACAGTCAGGTTCTGCCCTGTGCTAACACTGAGACTCCATGCTGTAATTCTTGTTGCCGTCCCACCACACTCCTGTCCCCCAGCCCCGGTGCCTAGCATTGGGTCTGGCACCCATCAGGCATGCAGAGAAAGCCTGCTGAGTGAAAGAATGAATTCTAATGTCTCAGTCAAATGCACAAAATGGCCACTACTCTATCCCACCTAAATGAGTGGACATCAGTAAGTCCTGACATACTAAGATTCAGTAAAAATAACTTCTCCCAAGTGGAAACTAAAGATTAGACCTTCTTTTGGTAACCTGAAAGCATTTCTGGCACTTAGAATAATGTCTTATGATAAATTAGATACTGCGAAAGCCATCACATAAAAGGGTTGTAAAAATAGCCAACTCATCTCACAGAGTGAGGTTAAAACACTAGATGATACTAGTTGGAAGCATGAAATTAATTACAGTTATTTTTATAAAATTTATTGAGACACATCTTTCCCCCCAAATCCTTTCAAATCCAAATTCAAAACTCAAGCATTATGGGAATTTTTTCTTTAACTGCTTAGCATGGGAAAATTAAGGACTAGAACAGTGTGAATTATATATGCCAAGGAAGGATCATGTGGTAAACAATACAAAAAAAGATAAATATTAGTTCAAAATAAAAATCAAGCGTAGGCTCTTGTATCTCCCAAGCCTAAACAGTGAGAAAAGGTAAAAGTTCTTTAAATCAATCTTGGTGGGACCTTTCGTGGGAGAAGTTAAAATGAATACAGTTGACCCTTGAACAACACCGTTTTGAACTGTGTGGGTCCACTTACATGTGGAGTTTTCTTCCATGGCAAACAATACAGTACTACACAAGCCGAGGCTGGCTGAATCCACGGACACAGAAGAACTGCGCATAGGAAGAACCAGAGACAGGAAGGACCGACTATAAATTAGACCCAGGTTGTCGACTGTGTGGGAGTTGGTAACCCTAACCCATGTTGTTCAAGGGTTAACTGTACACTGCTATAGATCTTATAGAAGAATTATAAGATCTAAAACTTCCGTGTTTCCAGTCTAGATAAGAAATAGTAAAAGGGAAAAAGTTTAGGAAAAGCACCTATCTATATACCATTGCCATTCCTCCTGAACTGTTTTACAAAGAACAAACATGTTGCAATATGGAAATAATGTATATAATGCATCACTTTATACTGAATCTGGACGGATTTTGCCCATCATTACAAAATCAAAAACTCCAGCAAATGAAAAATGAAACATCCCAAGTGAGGGCTGTGAAGGTAACCGTGCCCCTTGAAATCTAGGATCACTGTGTAATAAGTGAAGATCAGTGTTCAGAACAGTTTCCAAAATCTGGAGACCTGGCTTGTCGGGACAACACCCCACCCTCTGGCCTAGTCTCTGTCAGTGGTGCTGGTGGCCTTAACCTAAGTCTTGCCCGATATCGTGTTTTATTACGGCTTCTCCAGCTATAAACAAACTGTTAAACAACTAACTGCAGAAAGCTAGCCCAATGGTTATCTTGATCACATTAAAGCAAAGTAATCTAGTTTTTAAGAAGCATTTTAATATAAACCTATCCAAACTGTGATCGACTGATATTGTTTTAAATGAAAAAAACATCAACTTAGGGCATATAGATGCTTTTGATCCTCTTCACTATAAGACGCTGGCTTAAAGAAATTTTAGAAGTTTGGAACTGAACAGGATATAGAATTCTTTGTATCAAAAGAAAGGGATGCCTGGGACTTCCCTGGTGGCACAGTGGTTAAGAATCTGCCTGCCAGTGCAGGGGACACGGGTTCGAGCCCTGGTCCGGGAAGATCTCACGTGCCGTGGAGCCACTAAGCCCGTGCGCCACAATTGCTGAGCCTGCGCCCTGGAGTCCACGCGCCACAACTACTGAGCCTGCGCGCCACAACTACTGAAGCCAGTGCGCCTAGAGCCCATGCTCCACAAGAGAAGCCACTGAAATGAGAAGCCTGTGCACCACAATGAAGGGTAGCCCCCGCTTGCTGCAACTACAGAAGGCCCACGCGCAGCAACGAAGACCCAACGCAGCCAAAACTAAATAAATAAATTTATAATAAATAAAGAAATAAAATAAAATCTGTGCCCAGGATTTTAAAAAAAAGAAAGAAAGGGACTCCTAACAGCAGCTAAGGGTATAAAGGAAAATGCATTTCACGAGGCAGGAACTAAGTGAACAGCACCAGAAAAAGCCAGTTGGGACGCGGCCGGAGTAGACCATGAGCTGCCAACTCACAATACAGCTCTGTGATTTCTAGAAAAAAAAAAAAAAATCAGCAAGATACCGGATATGCAAAAAAGCGGTACAGAAAAGTCCGCCTCGGGAGATCACAGGCACGCTCATTTTGAGGATACTTACTACTAAAGTTAGAGCCACAGAACACGTGTGAAAAAGAAGCCTTGTAGTCCTCCATTTTCCATGTGAGGATTGTTAAATTAAATAAACTTGATTCTTTGCCCCAATACCTTTAAAATTGACCTCTAATTGCCAGATAAAGACTCCCCCAAATTGGCTTCTCCATGTGCCTAAGTCTTTCTGTTGAAACAATTTTTGTAGTAACCAGCCTGGCAACTTAACTCCTCCTCCTCTTCTGTTATCTCCGTAATATACAACTTCACACACAAGCTACTGTTAAAAAAATCTCTACCCTGAATGTAAGCCCTAAACTCTTGGGAATCTGATCTCTATTTGTTTCTCTAGAACTTTATATTATTATTCAATGAAAGTCTTGTTCACACAGCCATTTTTTTTTTCTACTGGTATTCTGCCCATATTCTGAATATTCCTGCCTTTGTGCCTCTGTTTAAGTCTTTGCCTGAAAATCTTTCTCCTCTATCTATTTATCCAATTTCTATTCCCTTTGAGGACCAGTTCAAGCCCCCTAATCTCCTCACAAAGCTAGGAAGCTTGCCTACCACGGCCTATACTTATCCTTTTCTCCTCACAAATCCAAAAGCAATTTCAAGTGATCATTTGGTTCTAATACTATTGATTAGATAAAATGAACACACTGCTCAAATGCTTATCTTTTTTCCTCCTTAGTTCTCCTTGAGGGACAGCCTAACTCAGAGCGCTGAAGTATACTTACAGTGGACACTCAAATACGTTATCTTGAGTGATCCCGAACAGCCAACAAAGTTAGAAAATTAAGATCTGTGAGAATCAATATTGCAGTAATACCTCTTATTTTCATTGTTAGTCATTTATCTAACAACTCCAGCTACACAGAACACAGCCAAGAGCCAAAAAGAAAAAAAGGGTTTCTAAGTAGCCAAATAAGCTGTCCAGTGCTCAAGCATGGAATCTCAGGTACTTTACTAAACAGGCTCAACTTAAAAATCTAGACCTGTGATCAAGGAACTGCTATCATCGTGGAAAAAGATTTTGAAATCTACACACAAGAGCAAGACTTCTGGTTGGGATGACAGCAAGATTAGTAAGAATCACAGTAATTTTTAGGCTGCCTCAGTGACCACAGCAAGGATGGAGAAAAAGTCAACTGGGACTATTTAATTCTAGGTCTTTTAAGGGAGTTTCATACAGAAATTAAAGTAGATTCTGGGAAGAGAAATAAAGGTTGTGAATATCTAGGAAAGAAGAGATGTTGAATGCTTTAACAAATTTAAGAGTAGTTCCTTTGAAAAAGGACTCAGGATGCAACTGCTGACTTCAGATTCTTCTAACACTGCCATATAAGAGAAACTGGAGTCCACGGGTGGAAGGTAGACATTAATGTAGAATGACATGTCTAAGATAGTTTCCTGTCCCTGTGGTTGTTCAAGAAAATGTTGATAAACAGCTGCCAAAGGAGGTGAAACAGCTGGACCTCCAAAGGCCTCTCAACTCCTGGGGCTGGGGGGATGGGAGCAAGAGGAGTGACAGAGGCAGGACTGCCTCCCAGGGCTCGGCTCCAGGCTCTTTCTCTAGCCCCCCTGAATTCCTGTCATCCATCCTCGCTGCTCCACTGAGACAACTAAAATTCTCATTTTGGGGTAAGAAGTTGGATATGAACTGACACATTTTACAAAGGACCAAAATATGCCTGTGATTTGCTGAAAAGGTACTTTTAGCATATAGGTTTCACATGATTTTTTACATAGTTTCACTAACTTTTATTTGATGGGAGAAATATTTGTCAGTCTAATGCAAGAATAGTTTCAGGGAAGCTGAACAGACACATGGACTTAAAACATCCATACTACAAATTTTGGGGGGAGAATAAAATTTGGATATGTTGGGAAGGCAACTGAAAAAGTAACAAAAAGCAAAAGACAAGCAAGAATAGAAAAAGGTGGGTAAAGACTGGATGAGGGTCTGAGAGTGAGAATGGAATTGGGTACAAGGCATGTTTCTCCTTTGACTTACCTTGACAGATACCAGGAATATCAAACATTTGACTTCCCATAAAAGAAAAAAAGGTACAACAAGGGCAGCGGAAAGTGCTTTTAAAGGATACACTGATAACTATTATCACTGCTTCTGACAAGGCCTTCAAGGAGTATCTGTTGGCAGCTGTACTTACTATTTTTGAAAGAAAGCAAAGATGCCGGATGTGGACATTTTGCACGGAAAACACCTTATATTTATTTTTATTGTGAATGGAAACAGATATACAATGGATGACAAACATCCTACGATACTGAGACTCAGTCATTGGGAACAAAAATTCAGTTTCTTAAGGCTGATGTAACAAACCAAAACATTTGGCAAATTTTTCCCTGAAGGACTCTGGGATGGGTTTGTAAATATCCTGGGCCAGGAACAGCCATGACCCTTTTGCTACTAAAAACACAGCTTGCTATACAAATGTATAGATACACTGCAAAACATTAACGATATGGGAAACTGTGTTTCACCAGATATAAACTACGTGTGGGAGCAACCTTAACGTGTGTCAGATAACATCTATTAAAGAGTTTCAGAAGTTAGCTATGAAAGAAGAAAGCCAAGGATAAGAGGAAAACCTGTAGGGCAGAGACTCAAGAAACTTTCATAAGTTAACAGAGTTTTTTGAACAGTCCTTAAAATCTGGAACAGGCCATGGTTCCTAGCACCCTCCATTTGGAAGCCCTGGAATTCTTTTGGGGGGGGTCACGATGTCTTCAAAGACACCAGTCTCTTCGTGTTAGACAAAGGGGAAAGAAAACCACCCCTTGCCCTTCAGAGGAAGTGTGAACAAGAGGGTTGTTTTTGTTCTATTTCCCTTTCATACTGTCCAGCATAAGTAATTATTATAGATTTCTTTTGAAAGATCACTGCAAGTAAAACAATTAACTCATAAGCTAAGGGGAAAAAAGGTATTTATCAAAAGAAGGCATGATTAGTTAATCTATAAAACAACTGGGGAATGAATGATTTGTTCAAGTTTCGAAAAGAGGGGAGGGATTATTTAAGAGAATACCTTAAGGATAGAAGACAACTGAATAAACAAAATGAACTACAATGAGGTGGTGTGTGCCTAAATTATCACACAATTTTTATTACTATATTAATCTTTCCTTCTGAAACCATGTACTTTAGTAGATGGTATCTTTTCAGCACTTCCAATGATCCTAAAGCTGCTTAGACAGAATGAGATAGATACACTTCACTCATTCATTGAGTAAAATTTACCAAACATTGCATCAAGCAGTATAAACTAAGAATACAAACAAGGCACAAAGCTGAACAAGACATAGATGGTTCTTTCCCTCATGATGCTTATTCTGAGGAGGGTAAATATGGGAACAAAAAAACTCTGATAACAACGGGGTAAGAGCCGTAACAGAAATATGTATAAAATCTTATGGGGACAACCAGCTATCCCATGGGGGTCAGAAAGGCTCCGCAAGTATTGATATCTGAGCTAGTCTTAAAAAGAAAAGGGGGAAAAAGTACTTCAAGCAAAGCAGGTATTTATGCAAAGTACAAGGTATGAAAAATATTTATTAAAGAACAGCAAGTAGTTTGGTTCACACTACAATGCAGGATATGTGCTGCACAAGTTTATTAGCGAAGGAAGCAAGTTAGTTTATGTTAAAACAATGACTTCTGAAAAAGCAGTGAAACTTTTTATTTATTTATTTATCTATCTATTTATGTATGGCTACTCTGGGTCTTCATTGCGGTGCGTGGGCTTCTCATCTTGGTGGCTTCTCTTGTTGTGGAGCATGGACTCTAGGTGTGCGGGCTTCAGTAGTTGAGGCTCGTGGGCTCTAGAGCACAGGCTCAGCAGTTGTGGTGCATGGGCTTAGCTGCTCCACTGCATGTGGGATCTTCCTGGACCAGGGCTCGAAACCGTGTCCCTTGCATTGGCAGGCAGATTCTTAACCACTGCGCCACCAGGGAAGCCCAAGAAATGAAACTTTTAATACAGAAGTAGAAAATACTTCCTTTCGGTTAGAGATCATTAATTTTCAATCTTTAGGAAAGAAGGGACTGTGCATATTTTACTTTTGTCTTGCATGGAAATGCAGTTTTGAAGTCATGTCGCCTCAAAGAATATAAATCCAGAAAGTTATGAGATGCTACTGGCTGGGAGGGGAAAACACTTAAGAAATGGTAAAAGTATAAATCTTTACTGCGAAAGGAGGAAATAAGAAAGCATAAAAACAGAGTCCAATGTATAACTCTGGGACAGAGCAAGAAAGAGATTTGGGGTTTTCCATTTCAAGGATGATTGTGTGATGCATGGGAAGGATCAGTCTTCAGAAACTTGCTTGGTCTTCTTGCGAATCCAGTCTGTGAGGCTGAATATTCTTCAAGGTGCCTTCCTGCAGTAATGGCTATTAAAGGTGACAGGCGAGACACTAAGACTGCATGATTAGGAAAAAAAATTCCCCATATTTTATATTTCATTTACTAGTTTAGAGAGATGCTCTTTGTGGGAGACCTTCTGGTTCTCCTCAGCGGGGGTTCTGTGAAGGATAGAGTCCTAACTGCCCTAAGGCAGTGGTGCTCAAATTGTGATCTCTGACCCTGGGGGGTCCCTGAGCCCTTAAGGATCCATGAGATCCTCCACTTCCCAACTACCTACTTGTTGTATTTTCTTCATATACTTCAACAAAACAACACATAAGACTCAATACAGGGGCAGATACGAGAATCCAGCTGTCTTCTACGAAGCAGACAGTAAAGAGATTTTTCAAAAGGTAACCGAATGGCACTCTTCACACTGGAAAAATACAGGTTTTTTGTTTTGGAAAAACAGTTAATTTCCATAAAAATTGCATCGTTTATCCTAACATACAGTAAGTTTATTATGGTTATTCTACAATGAATTAATCATTAAGTATTTAATAAGTTTCTCAGTTTTAATTTCTAATATGTTAAATATTGATAGCTACAAGCCTCATAAGCAAAGGCTCTGAGAGGTCTTTGCTAATTTAAAGTATAAAGGGATTCTGAGACAAAAAAGTTTAGGAACCTCTACCGTAAAGCATCCATTGTATATAATAAAGTAACTTCTCTTTTATGCATAATATAGGAAAACAAAGAAAACAGTCACTCAAATAATTTTCTGTGGTTCAGATGATAAACTGCCATTAAAACACTACATAACAAGATATGTAACAGGCGCTCAATGAATATAAATGACAGAATCAGGAACTGGAGAGCAATGTAGCTTCAAGTGGTTGGAACTAAATCATACTTCTAAAATAAATGAACAAACTGTCAGGTCAAGTGACTCTATCGTATTGACATTCACGTATTTTACTTCTTATGTGTATGTTAGACATACTGCTTGTTTTTCTTAAAAACATAGTTTCTAGAGCATTTCTGTTTAGATCCCATAGACTGAGCATTTGCTCAAATATGTTCACCAAAACCTGACACCTCGGGTACTGCTGTTTGAAAACACTGCATAATAAAAGTGAATCTTTTCTGGTACCACATTTTCCATCATGGCTGCAGGGGCGTTGGTGTCTAACAAACCATAACAGGCATAAAATAACATTAAAACAGAACAAGCGTATAATGTAATTTTATAAAACAACTTTGCGGTCATACAGTGTATCTCTGCTATACTTACTGTATCCCAAATCTGAAGTTTTATCTGTTTCCCATCAATGGTTATCATTCGAGCACCGAACTCTACACCTGAACAGGACAGAAAATGTTTTGTTATACAAACTAGTGGGAATATATTTCACATTTAAGGATTTTCTTAAAAAAGGCTGTCTATTTCTAGCACATTATGACAAGTGATATACAGAGTAACAAATATAGCTCCTATCCTTAGAAAACGTATAAGCTAAGGCAGAGGCTAAGGATATAATTAAAACACTAAGATATCTGAGTCTAGTGTAGACAAGAAACCAACTGTGGTCTTCATGTTTTGCAGGCTCTGTAATATTTTTAAAAATCTAGAAATGAGATTTAAGAACCATAATTATTAATCACAGATATTAAAATTTCTTAAAAACCTTTAGTGTGGTATAAAACTCACTGAGATGGACCGATGAATTTCAACATCACCGTCTTGGCTCCCAGCACAGGTTACCGACTAGGAAAGAAATCTCCAAATCCATCCACTAGAGATGACCATTGTTTCAACATATTTTCAGACATTGCTCCATGAATAAAATATACATAGAAGTATACAATTTTATATAAATGGGAGCACATAAATGCTGTTCTGCAATTTGCTTTTCAGTCACTGTGTCATCAACATTATTCCGTACCACAAAGTATCTTTACAAATCAAAAAATATATAAAACGATACTATTGTTTTTGATGGCTGCATAATATTCCTGTGTGTGTGTGTGTGTGTGTGTGTGTGTGTGTGTGTGTGTGTGTGTATCTCTATATATACACACATTTTATTAAGTTGGTTACTCTACTGCTACAAATTTCGGTTGTTCTCAAATTTTCACTAAGTAGTTGATGCTGAAATTTTTTTCAACTTATGATTATAATTTTTGGCAAATTACAGGAAATAGGATTGCAGGTCAAAGGGAATACAAACTTTACACTTATCAGTTTACTACCCTGGCTTTTTTCCCTGCATATATCAGCTCTTTTGAAAGTACTCACTTCATCATCAAAATAGGAGGAGGAGAAAAAGAGGAGGTAATTTCAGAATAGCAAACAACTGTGAAGGCGACTCTGCAAGAAGCCTATCACTCACATCACACCACATCATTACTGCTTGGAGTGTGTTCTATCAGTATTTACATCAGAGTCAGGGTGAAGGGAAGACACACATGGTCCCCAGAAACCAGATGTCATCCTGGCAGAAAAACAGCTTTTAGTTAGTTGCCCAGGAAAGGGCATACTGCCCAGTGCCAGAATTCCATTTCAGCATCTCCTGTAATTCCCCCAACTGTGACTAGGAGACTGAGTACAAAGGTAACTTAGCCTCCCAGGATATGTAACTTGATGGAGTTTCTACTCTATATTTTATCACTTATTCCATCCTAGGGGCATAGTCAATACAAAGAAACTAATGGTATGTTTCTTAGACTCAGAAATACGGGAAAGCCAAAGAAAAGGGACCTAGGAGTCATGATGTACTAGAATGAAAAATGCGAAATTATAAAACTATGTCATATAAAACCGTTACAGTGTTTACATATTTATCTATCTACATGCATTTATTCATACATACTGTGTGCCACAGGGTGGGGGGCACCCAAAACAACCATCCACCAGCTTACCGTTAGCGACATGGAAACGAGTAGCTGAGGAAAGAAACCAGTGACTAAGTATGGGACAAATGTTCTTTGAAATATCCAGTATTTAAAAGGAATGTTCTAAAGTAGAAAATTCTACACATCAGCAAGACAGTTGACAAAATGGAGGCCTTTTCATGATTCTATTGTTTATAGCCACAGAGAGAAATCCGATTTTTCCTTCCACTGTCATGGATGGGTTTTTAACCACAACCCAAAAACATGTGCACGGCTCAATGGGATTCAAGATTTCTTAAATCCGATGCATAATGCCAAATTTGATGAAAAACAACTGCAAATGAGAAACAGACCCTTGACTGCTACCAAGGGTGGGCAGGTGAGGGCAAGCAGCAGCTCCTTCTCTGGAAATGACACCTTGGGTAGAGGGAGAAAGACGCTAAAACCGACGGGCAACCGCTCCATCGTCTGCTATAGGACGGCTGAGACGGTCTCTGCTTCCTGGCCTCTTAAGATGCTTCATTCCCGTCCCTTCCCAAGTCCACGTCCCCACCCTCCTGTGGGTTCTATATAAAACTCCATATATTCCCTTTCCTTAACTTAAGCCGTAATCGAGTTTTGGTATATTTATCACTTTATTCAAAGTAAGTACACAAGAGATTACTGAAGCTTAAAAAGTCCTTAAACAAAGATTTTGTCCCTAAAAACATATCCAATTTTAAAGACATGTTACATGAAAATCAGGGTTGGTTCTAAAGCAGGTAAATATAGTAAGATTGCTATTTTATTTAATTTATTTATTTTTTTGTGGTACGCGGGCCTCTCACTGCTGTGGCCTCTCCCGTTGCGGAGCGCAGGCTCTGGACGCGTAGGCTCAGCAGCCACGGCTCACGGGCCCAGCCGCTCCGCGGCACGTGGGATCCTCCCGGACCGGGGCACGAACCCGCGTCCCCTGCATCGGCAGGCAGACTCTCAACCACTGCGCCACCAGGGAAGCCCAAGATTGCTATTTTAAATTCACGTATTAATAAGGTCAGGACAGAGAATAAAAAAACGAAAGGCCAAGAAACTAGTTAAAAGGCTACTATATTATCCAGGAATGAGATAAAGAATGGTATACACTGCCAAAGAAAAAACTGACAAGCACTGTTGATTACTGAAAAACTATGATTTCTGTTTTACTATCAAGTGAATCAGAAACAAAGAATTCAATTTCAGCCTCAAAAACATTAACTCTTTCCCATTTACCTTCTCATAACTGGGTTCAATGCAAGTTTTACCTTTGTATTCTATGTGGCTAAAGAAAATACTGAAACCTGAAGTGTCCTAGAACTCTCAGAAACAAACAAAAAACCCAGAAACCTCATACTTCTCTTCCGGATTGTAAAAAATTTTATTAAACATTTTCCTTAAGTATATATATGCTAGAGAATCTCATTTAGAAAGTTTTCCTTATCTTTTTCTTTTTTTCTTTTTTTTTAATGGGATAAACCATCATCCCCTATGCCCTTGAGGCTCTCTTCCCAGATACATTTTCAATTAACAGCCAATTTGGCTGCCAGAGAAATTGTCTGTGGAACCAAAGGCCAGGCCTCATTTACCTGACACAGTCAGGGAGTGATGTTTATTTTTTTCAGATATGTTAGTCACTTTCAACCTTCCAGGACAAAATACTCTGAAGGTAAATATACACTTTCTAAATTACCTCTAGATCATTACCATCCTTGTAGAGTAAGTACTTGCATCCTTGCACAGTATCCATTTACTGAGCATTCAATAATCGATACCTACTAATTGTGTGACCTTGAGCAAGCTAAGTTATTAAATCTCTTCTGTGTTTTAGTTTCTCTTATTTGTAAATGGTATTAATGATACCCATCTCATAATTTTTTTTCAAGATTAGAAGAGTAACTACATATGTGGAATCTAAAAAATGATACCAATGAACTTATTTAAACAGAAATAGACTCAAGGACATAGAAAACAAACTTCTGGTTACCAAAGGGGATAGTGGCGAGAGGGCGGGGGGAGATGCATAAATTAGGAGTTTGGGATTAACGTAAACACACTACTGTATATAAAATAGGTAAACAACAAGGACCGACTATATACCACATGGAACTATACTCAGTATCTTGTAATAACCTATAATGGAAAAGAAGCTGAAAAAGAACATATATACTTGTATGTATAACTGAATAACTTTGCTGTACACTTGAAACTAACATAACACTGTAAATTAACTATACTTCAATAAAAATAAAAGTTACTACATACAAAATAAGTGCCTGGCACACAGTAAGTATTTGGTATGGGTCCATTGTCATAATTATATTATACCTTCCTCTATTCATCAAGCAAAGGCAAGTACGCAGCAGAATCAAGATTACTGCCTTATGCCTATTTTAGCAATCATTCTAACATTCCTTTAAAAAACATGTGCTAATTACCTTCTAAATTGTTTTTATGTCAGAAAAATTAATTCTTGTGATGGGTGTCACAAGGTATAGCAGTCAGTGTCCAACCAGAGAAACAAACCATACGTAGGTATTTAAAACAGAGACCTGGAGTCTGTCATACAGAGTGAAGTAAGTCAGAAGGAGAAAAACAAATACCGTATGCTAACACATATATATGGAATCTAAGAAAAAAAAAAAGTCATGCAAAGATTAGTGGTAGGACGGTAATAAAACACAGACCTACTAGAGCATGGACCTGAGGATATGGGGAGGGGGAAGGGTAAGCTGTGACAAAGTGAGAGTGGCATGGACATATACACACTACCAAATGTAAAATAGATAGCTAGAGGGAAGCAGCTGCATAGCACAGGGAGATCAGCTCTGTGCTTTGTGACCACCTAGAGGGGTGGGATGGGGAGGGGGGAGACGCAGGAGGGAAGAGATGTGGGAACGTGTGTATGCGTAGAACTGATTCACTCTGTTGTAGAGCAGAAGCTAACACACCATTGTAGAACAGTTATACTCCAATAAAGATGTTAAAAAAATAAAATAAAATAAAATAAAAAAACCAGGGGATTTAAAGCAGGGAACTGCTTACATTACAGGAAGGGCTGAGAAGCCCAAGGAGCAGAGGGTAAAGCAACCCAGAGATTACGAACAGCTGGAAGCTGCTGCTGTCCCTAGGCCAGGGGGCAAAGAGAGAAACCAGGGTCCCCAGAGCCCAGGAGCCAGACCACCAGCGGGCCTGTCAGGCAGGGGCTGTGGCTGAAGCCACGGAGGGCACACGGTTAACCCCAGGGGAGAGGGGAGAAGGCCCTCAGCTTCTCTTTGCTCTTAGCCTCCTAACTCCCAGCGCCACGCATCAGCGAGCCCAGAGGGAAGCCAGCTGGTACAGTTACATGGGTTACAGTCCTCTAAAAACCCCCTCTGCCCTACTCCCCCTTACACAGGCTCCCACAAGTAGAGCCTATGCCGATTTCTAACAGCAGTGAGGCTCAGGCCCATCCGCCCGATCAGGTGTGCCCTAACAACCAGAAATTTACAGGACAGCTTCGACGAAAAGGAAGACACTTTTGTCTAGTACCCTATATGAAAAACAACTGGCTAGTTGTCTCGGGACTGAATCATGCCTAACAGATGGCCTCAACGTTCAGACCTAGGGAGCAAAGAGCAGATCCTACACAAAGACGAGCTCACCAAAGTCAAACTGCGTCATGAGGATCAGCAGGAAAGGTACCTGTTTACCCATCGTTATTGGATACAGTTAAAACTGTCAAAATGAAAACGGAATCTGCATGTTCTTATTGACAGTAGCCAGTAAGGAAAGATTTTAATATATCTACAAAGTACATGTGGCTTGGTTGAATACTATTAACTGATCTAATAATTTGATTCATAAACTCTATCTTCGATTTGGTATTTTAAAAATACACAGGACATGAGAATCAACTTGTTATGAATAGTGAGTTAATCATACCTATAGAACATAAGCAGTCACTGGCTGAAAAGATACATTAAGCTATCAATTGTAAAGTCTAACTAGATTTCCAGTTACCTTGTTTCTTCATGGCTGACTAATCTCTAATTGTTACTGGGCTACAGCCATAGAAGAATAATCTAGATTCTTTAGCTTTCAGGGTGTAAATATAATTTTAAAAAAACAGGTAAGAACCCTGAAACAGTATGCTTAAAGTTTTTAGTTTTTCACTTAATTTTATACTTTTGCATATTAATGAATAATATCACTAATAATAAAAACTAGTGTAGCTAACAGTAATAACAGCTAATATTCGTTGACCATTCCTTACCAGTAACTGTCTCATTTATTCTTCACAATTGAGGAAACTAAAAAATGCTTGATGGTAGTTTTTCTCAATTAATAATTATAGGTAAGCCTAAAGCACTTACTATGCTGCCAGGCACTGTTTCAATGCATCATTACTTATTAACTCATTTACTGTTCAGAATAATTTTGTGAGATGGTTACCACTATTTTCCTCATTTTACAGGTAAAGAAACTGAGGCGTGGAGTGGGAAAGTGGCTTTTTGCCCAGCTAGTTAGCAGCAGAGCCCTGATGTCAATGAACTCTGGCAAACTGGCCCGGAGTCTCTGCTCTTAACCGCTCCCTATGATATACTGTCTCTCAATAAACTGTTGTATCATTAAATACAACCAAAATCAAGTATTAATGTCTTGCTGCATTCCAACCACTTTTACAGAGTTGGGGAATATTATTTTACTATACATACTTATTATATTTTAAAAAAAGTGACGGAGACTAAACTCTGTACAGCACCAAACGGAATGAGCCCTCTGGCACGTTCCATTTCCACTACCCAAAACTTCTAAATGCTTCTCTTTATAAAACTTACCAATAGTAAGGTCATGTACTGGCTGAAACCTCTTGTCTGTAAACTGTAGCAATAAGCATGATTTACCAACACCTGAAAGTTAAAAGAAAAAAATTTAAGGGACAAAATTCACAGAAATTAAGAAATACTTCATAAGAGTACTTGGAAAAGAGGCAGCTAGGGTTTCTGGTGCTCTGAGAACAATCTGCCATGATTTTTCAGTGCTCTCATTTCTTAGGGAATGAGAGAACTGATGATGTGGGTGAAAGGTGTCGACCAATCCAAAACACCCTTTTCATCCTTGTGCATTCATTCGGCATTTCAATCTGAAAGACAAGAGCGGCAGCAACTCCTGGAGACAACCAACCAGGTCCTCCCGGCAGCCTCTGTACCGCAGGACTCATGCAGTGAAGTGTTCATGCACTTCTGTTTTTTCTGTAGTAGTGAAAATATTTAAAAAACATAGTACTTTCCTCTTTTTACAGTTTATTTTATCTTAGTCTCCTACAAACAAACAAACAAAGTAAGTGTTCGGGATCGACTTTTCTGGGAAAAGCTGCTCACTCTATCTTCTGGCTGATCCATTTCAGGATCGACTGTAATCTGAACTGCATTCCTTCACTCTATTATTGAGGTCTTGAATAACTTCCAAATTCCCAAATTAAAGGCAAATTTTCTATATACATCCCACTCGCTCTCTGAGGAGAACTGAATATTGAATACCACACCGCTTCCTACTCATTTTCAGGCCCGTAACCTCACACTAGACCAAATCTGCTTACCTGGTAGCATCCGGCACTTACAAAACACAAAGGCGGTCATCATTTATTCATTCATTCACTTACTCAAAAAGTCTTTTATCGAATGCTACCTGTGCACATGGAAAACTGATATGCTTCCTTCCTTACAATCTAGCTCAGGGAGAGAAATTTACAGAATGAGTGTGCAAATAATCTATACGAACAGTAATTTGAAATTATTATAATGACTGCCATTTGAAAGAAGAAAATAAAGTTCTATGAGGAAGAGTAACAAAGGAGACTGAAGGGCTGGAGAAGCTCTTTCTTAAGTGGCGCAAACTAGACTGTTGAAAGTCTTCTAGATTATCCGCTCAATGAGAGAAGGACAACAAATACCTTGTCACTTGCTGCCTGTCTTAAGGCAGAGATTAGTCACTTAATAATTTTGCTGAATGACTGGCCCTAGTGTCAAATGCTATAATGATTGTCAAAATGCCCAGTAACAAATCAAATACATGGTCTACTCTGTGTGTGTGTGTGTGTGTGTGTGTGTGTGTGTGTGTGTGTGTGTGTGTATGGTTGTGTTTTAGGAACTATTTTATTTGTTCAAAGTTTTTTGAATGTTTTAAGATTCTAGTTAACTGAAAATAAACTGGAATTTCAAAACATTTGACCTTGGTTTTCTTCTTTCTTTTATCCACAATTTCTCTTTTACATTACAAAAGGCACAAACTCATTCGATTTCTAACACACTTGAATAACCTTTCAGATCTAGGAGACAAAGAAAAGAATTTTTTTTTTTTAGTTCTTTGTGTGTTTTTTAAAATTTTATATTGGAGTAGAGCCGGTTACCAATGTTGTGAGAGTTTCAGGTGCACAGCAACGCGACTCGGCCGTACATATACACGTATCCATTCTCCCCCAGACTCCCCTCCCATCCCGGCTGCCACACAACATTGAGCAGAGTTCCCTGTGCTCTACAGCAGGTCCCCGTTGGTCATCCTTTCTAAATACAGCCGTGTGTACGTGTCAACCCCAAACTCCCTGACTATCCCTTCCCCCCATCCTTCCCCCTTGGTAACCGTAAGTTCGTTCTCTAAGTCTGTGAGTCTGTTTCTGTTCTGTAAATAAGTTCATTTGTAACAGAAAATTATTATTTTTTAAGTGTTAAAGTACAAAATAGGTGAACAACTGAGATGTGAATCTTCAGTTCTGTTTTTTAAAGAGAGGCTTTATGTTTAAAAGCACTTTTAGGTTCATAGCAAAACTGAGCAGGAAGTACAGCAAGTTCTCATATACTCCCTGCCCCAGGGGAGCACAGCCTCCTTCCCTATCAACATCCTGCACCACAGCGGTAACTCTGGTTACAACTGATGAACGTACACTGACACATCACCACTTTAAAGCCCTCAGTTTACATCTGGGTTCATTTTTGGTGCCGTCCACTCCGTGGATTTTGACAAACGTATAACGTACCCACCATTACAGTATCATACAGAATAGTTTCACTGCCCTAAAAATCCGCTATGCTCTGCCTATCCGTCCCTCCCTCACTCCTAAACCAATAATCTTTTTACTGTCTCCATAGTCCTGCCTTTTTCTGACTGTCATACAGCTGGAATCATACGGTATTTTAGCTTTTTCAGATTGGCTTCTTTCACTTACCAATATGCAGTTAAGATTCCTCTGTCTCTTTTCTTCATTTCTATTTTTAACATTCGAAATTTCCCCATATGGTATAGAAAAAAATTATAATTAGAAATCACAGACTTTATTACTGAGGAACCTCAAGAATCATCTCACAGTCTGGTAATCATTTAAATGATACAAAAGCCTGAAACCCTTTTCTTACCTCACAACAGAGTATGGACTGCTCTAGCAATAACAATACCACTTATTCTGACCAAATACTGACTTCACTTTCAAGACACCATATTCTTTCTTCAGGTAATCAAAGCATCTTTCAACGCAGAGAACATACCCAAGGGCCACTGTGGTGTTTCCCAAGTCTCCTTAATCACCCACCTGCAGATCACTTGTCAGGATCGGTTAAATTTACAGGTAGCTCATCTTATTCAATATATGTTGACTTCTACTATTTTAATTCTGGATAAAATACTTGGGGTTTCTGGCTCACAATCACCAACACTTTTCCAGATTGCCAAAATTGAATTAACTAGTCTTTTTCTCAGTCCTCAATTTATTTGATCCAGAAACAGGATCTGTTTATGCCCATAAAATATTTCCATATAGTTTATCTGCCTACAACCTCCTTGAAAATGATCGCTTCTGGCTTTATCAGGCTATAACCACCTCCTTGGTCCCTTAATTCTGTGACAACCGCTCTTCTTCTTCCATGCAAGCCTTAAATACTGGAGGTTTCACCACCATATCATATTTGGTTATCTTTTCTCTTCAGCTGAGAGAACTAATCCAGCTCTATAGCCCCAACCTACACCTATAAATTAGTCAGTGATTACCAAAATCCATCTCTCCAGCCTCCATCTTAATTAATTTCACTTTTATTATATCCAACTGCCTACTGAACATGTCCACTTTAACTCCTTCAGGGCTGAAACTCAAACTTCCAAAACCTAATCCATCCCTTTGCATTTTCCTGCCTACCATCCTTCCAACAATTCAGAACAAACTCAGCATCTCCTTCAGTATTTCTTTATCTCTGCAGTTGGTTCCCAGTGCATCACACCAACAAGAAAATCACAGTCATCCTTAATTCCTCTTCCTCCTTTATCACCTACAGCTAACGGCTCACCAATCTCATCAATTCTCTCAGAAACATCTTGAATTCCACGCTCTCTCCTCCTCTTAATCCTCAATGCTCTAGTTCTGGTCTTTCTGCCTTTAGCCTTTGCCCTTTCTCCAACCTACCTGTATAAACCTCTGTGAAATTTTTGCTAAAATGCACAGGATTAACCCACTCTCACGGAATATTGCTTAAAATATAAAATTCAAGCCCTTCAAAACAGTAAACAAGGTTCTTTGCAGTTAGGCTGCAAAACTGTTATTCCGATAGGTCATATTATCATACCACAGTCTAGAGACCCTAGATTTAAGCATAACACACCATCTCCTGTCCTCTGAAATGACACCATGTTCTTCCCCCATATCTCTTACCAAGGAACACTTCACTCCTTGGCAACTCTAAACTCATGCTTAGAGATTCCCCCTTAGGGATTCCTATGCCTTCTTCACTAAAGCATTCCTGTTCCAAAGATGCTACCAATCCTCAGGCAGAACTAATGGTACATTGGATTTCCATAATATTTCATTTATGCCTCAAAACCCTGGTCAGAATCCCTTACTAGCTGTAACATGGGGCAAGTACTTACTAGCTGTAACATGGGGCAAGTACTTGACCTTTCTGAGCTTCAAAATCCTATCTATAAAATGGGGGAAACGCCTACACTTTGGTGAACTGTTGTAAGAATCAAATGAAATAAATAAATGTACAAGGGCCCCTCTACAGTGCTAGTTACCTGTGTCCAGTTCCTAAACATTCTTTGAGCTGTTTATTTAGGACATGTGCCTTTTTCTATATGCAGGATATACTTCAATAAAAATAACAACATTACGGTCTTTCTGATGCATCAGCTTGCCTAGGGCCCTCTCCAGTTATTCAATCAAAGATTAATCTGGGTGTTGCTGTGAACGCATTTGGTGGACATAATTAAAGCCCATAATCAGTTGTGCCTGGTGTAAGATAGAGGTCCAGTTGCATTCTTTTGCATCTGGCTGTCCAGTCTTCCCAACATCATTTAATGAAGAGACTGTCCTTTCCCCCACTGTGTATTTTTGGCTCCTCTGTCATAAATTAATCGACCATATATGTGTGGGTTTATTTCTGGTTTCTCTCTTCTGTTCCATTGATCTATGTGTGTTTCTATACTAATACCATACTGTCTTGATTACAACAGCTTTCTAATATAGTTTGAAATCAGGTAGAGTGTGGTGCCTCCAGCTTTGTCCTTCCTTCTCAAGACTGCTTTAGGTATTTGACCACTCTTTAATTAATACAAATTACAGCACCTAAATAATGCTGCTGTTAGAGTTCCTACCATGAAGTCACTTTACTTCCTTTACTTCCTTTACTCAGGGTCCAACACACTGTCCTCAGCAGGACTCAGTGTTGTGGTGAGAACTGACTATCTGACTACCACATCAATGCCAAACGATTACAAGTAACACTCATTAAAAATGCAGATTTGTAAAATCCCACCCCACAGATTCTGATTCAGTTAAGTCTCTGGTTAGGCCCAAGAATCTAATTAATAAACCTGCCACTCATTTTTTTTTTAGGCAACAGGTCCTTCTCCACAAGGAACACTGGCATAAGTGCTAGGTACTCTACTGAAGTTTATTTTCCTAGTCCTAAACCGATTTCCACCAACTTCAAGATAATTTAAAAAAACTGATGATGGCTCCATTTTTTAAATCGTAAGACAAATAGCTTTAACTTAAAAGATGTGGAAAAAACAAAAATATAAAAGACTGAAAACTACTGAAGTTTTGTCCAACTGTCATCTTGAAATCATGGCTGCATACTGTCATCTACTACACTGGGTTCTCAAAAAACAAAATGTAACAAACCATGAATGAATGACCTATCCTCATAACTGAAAGTAATCCACTGAAGAGTTATACGTTTTAAAATCATACCAAAGAACTGACAGACCTCAAATACAGATCATACAGAGATATGGCGAATTGGTTTAAATGTTAGTAGCTTATTTTGCAAACACAGAAAAGTATATCCTTTGCGCTAACATTCCAAATCAAAAAGCTGTGGAACATGAAAAAACAGTAAAGTCTGCCAGTCTTTTTAAACAGAAAATTAATAAACTCAGCATAGACATTAGAAAGAATACAAGCTTTACAGTTGTAACACCAGTATTCAAGTCCACCTGTATTATTTCATAACTTGTGACCTCAGACAAATTAGTTATAGAAACTAAGCTCCATTTCCACATCTGTAAAATGGAAAAAAGAAAACATGGCATTCCTACTTCAAAGGAATATCATAAGGCTCAAATGCAAAAATTTTGAACTGTGCAAATTCAGAAGTTCAATAAAAATGTGAGAGGATTCTTCAGGATGAATACAGCTGAGGAGCAAAATCGCCAACCAAACCCATCTGACCTTGAGTTCAAAATTTTAAATATATATTTTCTAAAATTAACTGAAGAAAATAGTCACAATCTACAATTTTCTTTTAAATAAAATGACTTCAGAGTTGTTTTCATGCTGCTGGTTTTCCAAACATCATCCCCCTCACATGTACAATAGCAATCCTCTCAATTACTGCAACTAGATACTGATCTGGTGGCTTACTGTAGTGAGTTAGAATGGCTCCCAAAGAGATATATCCAAGTCCCAACCTCTGGAACCTGTGAATGTGACTTTATTTGAAAAAAGGATCTTTGCAGATTTAATTAAGGATTTTGAGATGAGATCAGCCTGGATTCAGGTTGGGCCTAATTCCAATGACAGATGGATATGCAGGAGAGAAGGCCATATGAAGACAAGAGGCAGAGAATAGAGTTATGCTACCCCAGCCAAGGAACACCTAGAGCCACCAGAAGCTGGAAGCAGCAGGAAAGATTTTCCCTGGAGCCTTCAGAGGGAGCATGGCCCTGCCTATCCCTGGATTTCAGACTTCTGGCCTCCAGAACTGTGAGAGAAACAGCTTTTTATTGTTTTAAGCCCTGAAACAACTTTCTGATAATTTGTTAAGCTGCCCTAGGAAACCAATGCACTTATCAAGAGTAATCTTGCCTTCCTTCTTCTCGTTAGATTTTTACATTGCTCATCTCCCAGTCTTGTTGACTCCGTCTCTAACAATTCCTATTGTAATCAATAAAGAGACTCAAACACCAGAAATATTAAGAGTGAGTAATAAGGGAAAAAGGAAGCAAGGAATACAGAGCATTTATTTGAAAAATCTCTCAGTGAAGGCTAGGAGGGTAGGAAAGCAACAGTCACTCAAAAAATATTTATTAAGTACTCACTATATTCCAGGCACTGAGCTTAGTAATAAAGAAATTAAAGAAAGTTCTCAAGAGGATGTAGCTTTAAGAACGTAAGACATCTTTTCCTCAAAACTGGAAGGTATAGAAACAAATACGCAGACAAGGCTGAAAGACTTGCTAAAGAATCAATAAAATGAAAAGGAAATAGGAAGATGTGGAGAACTAGCCCTCCTTCCCTTGATGCAAATCATCTACCACTTTTCTTTATCTTCGTTTTACAATAATGAAGTACCCCAAGTACTAAAACACTTTTTCTGAGATGAGACCAAAACCATGAAAATGAGTAAAGCAGATAACCTCAGCTGAAAGTCTCTGATTCCTTAGGCTAGTACTCCTTATATATCAGGCCTCTGCACATATTTATTTAGCATACTTTAAGAGCTCTTTCTCCAATACTCAGTGACTTTCTGTCCACTTAGCTAACAGCTACTTATTTCTAAAACTCAACTCAAATGCTGTAACCTCTAGGAAGCTTCCATAGTGCACGCCTACCTTCACAAAGTGAGTTAGGTATTTTTCTGACTCTTAAATATGGAGACTTCCTGGCTGTGTGTGTATATAAAATAATCAATATAATTGTCTGGCTTCTGGGAAAAAAGCAATATCCTCTGCTGTAAATGCAAGAGGAAGGAACACTGCCAGGTTTCTGTGATCTCCCTCACCCTGTGTGTGGCATGGGCTCCGGGAACCACATCCGGACCTGAGCTCAGACCAACAGATGAAGAAGGCAGGCCTCACTGAAGAGTAAAACACAGGCTTAGAAGAGCTCCAACCACTCTCTTTATTCAGCCACTATGGGGACTGGAGAAGCCTTAACCCGGCAGTTTATTTCTTACCCTGCATTCTTTATGAAACCTCCTCCCCAGTTTGGATTCTTTCCCCCTTAATTTCTACCTCCGTTTTCTGTCCCAGGATCCCATCCAGGACACCACATTACACTTGGTTGTCGTGTCTCCTCAGGCTCCTCTTGGCTGTGATAGTGTCTCAGACTTTCCTTGCTTTTGATGACGTGGACAAAAGTCTTGAGGAGTACTGGTCAGGTATACTGTAGAATGTGCTTCAGCTGGGATCTGTCTGATTTTTTTTTCTGTGCAACTGACTGGAATACGGGTGTTCCGGAGGAAGATGACAGAGATAGAGCATGATTTTCACCAAAAGGGTATCTACTATCAACATGACTGATTACTGCTGATGTTAACTTTGGTCACCTGGCTGAGGTAGCCTGCCAAGTTTCTCCACTGTAAAGTAAGCCTTTTGCCCTCCCTTTTCATCATGGACCCTTTGGAAGGAAGTCACTGTGTAGCCTGATCCTCTAGGCTTACCGAAGTTTTAACCTCTGTATCCCCCCGATCGGTTTCTCTTTGTACGATGTCATATTTCACCTCCCCCCATATCCAGTCTTCTGCCCTTCCATAATGTTTTAACAGTATCATGTGTTTTTGTTACTTTTATACTAAAAAATATATGAAAAAGAGCTCACATTTGGAGTATGTACTCCTCTGAGATGGAAAAGTGCCTGCAAGTGTTTTAATTTTTTCACTCCCTACAACATCCTCCCCTAAATCCTGTTAATTCCAACTGTCACCAGTATCCTCCTCTTCGTTTTCACTATCACTGCCTTAGACAGGCCTTCATTACTTCCTACCTGGACCACTGTAGTAACCATCCAACTATACCCCATCTTTCTAATCTGTGCTACATATGACTGCACCAGAGATGGATGAGAAAAGATAGAAGGATTACATTTAACATCTAGTATGTCTCTGCTGCCGTATTACAACATGAATATATAGAGACATATACATACACATGTGTATGTGTATATACACATTTAACTTCTAATTTAGTTGTAACTCTAGTCCTGTACTCTTTCCTTTAAAAACTTCAATATTTTCTACTGTCTACAGAATAAAGTTTAAACTCTACCTTAACCTGTCACAACCTAGTGCCTACCTAAGTCCAACACGTCTAATGAACTTATCTTTCCTTATTTTCACTAACTGTCTGACACAGGGTCTATACTACGGTTAAGCTGAATGGTTTGCAATGAGGAAAGTACAAGGAATGGTACCTAGCAGATGTGTAATAAACGACAACTACTTTTCTGGTTTTTGCCTAGCTTTACAGTTTGATTATTTAACAGTTTTACTTGTCTAAACCCTACTCACTTTCCAAGGAGCAGCTCAAATGCCATCTTACCCTAAGTTTTCCGAGGAGGAAGGCACTCTGGACCCTGTGAAGTTCCAAGCTTTTTCTAGGACCTCAATCAGAGCCCTTATGACATTCTACCAGCACTGCTAGACTATAAACCCCTTAAGGGCAGGGACACACCTGATTCACTTTTTAAATTCTTCTTAGAACTGTGTTTTACATTTGGTAAACTTTTACTGTTGCAGCCTCCTGCACTGCAACACACACCACCAGTTTAAGAGATAAATACCGGACTACGTTTGCATCCTGTATGTGATGCTGGTAGAAAAAGTTGTTTCAGGTCTCTAGGCCTTGTTTGCTTACCTGTATAATGGTAATCATACCATTCACCTTATTCAGAAGGCTACTGTGAGGAATAAAAGAAACAGCATGCAGAGAATAAAAGGTAACACGTCGGTGCTGCTTCTTCCTTCTCCAGTACGCAGAAGCAGACCAACACATCATCCCATGCTACGGCACAGTCCTCTACAGGTATGTTATTAAGCACTTCTCACACTAAACTTTTATTAGCAGTTCACACATCTACCTGCAGAAAATCACTTTGCTCTGTGGCCTGGCTTAGAAAGCAGATGCTCAGTGAGTGAAGAGCATGTGTATCGCACGCTCGCTGAAAAGATCACAAAATGACACACTCGCCTTCTCTACTTAATGACAAATTTAGTCTACATTTTAAAAAGTCAATTCCCAATAGTGGCTTTTTCAGATAGAAAAATGATGCTAGAGAATGAAAACGTGACTGCATGAAATTAAGAACTGCATCCCTAATAGCACCTGCCCCTAATTCAAGTGTAATTTCCCTTTGAAAACATCAGGTCTCTAGCAGGTGTGCTGGGGTGCCAGTTATCAGTCAAGTGCCTCCTGCTCCAGACCCTCTCTGTCCTGCTGGAGAGACGAGGACGTCTCTCCCTTGACAGCTGGCACGATAGGAAGTGCCACCGGCAGAAAGTAGCACTCCAGCTCTCTCCGTGGCCAGTGGCCCCCAGCGCCCCTTCAGGCTGCTTCTCAGGGGCTCCCAGGCGCGGCCCCGCCCCACAGAAGGCTTCCCACAGCTTCCCAACCCACCATGGCCCCTCAAGTGCAATTCTCAGCCACGAGCCTCTAAAGAAGCCCGGATGCCAGCCTTGCTTGCTCCCTCCTTCCTTTTGCTCTTAGCCAACTCCCTTTACTCTCATCCCGTTAGAGTCAGTGGTTCCGTACACCACACATTCCCTGTTTGAACTCCTGTGTGGTTTCTGTCTCCTAGATGGACTCTGACTGACAGAACTAATGGTTAAAATATATGCTTCATTAAAATAAAACAGATTTAACTTGGTTAAGTCAAGGATTTTTTTTAACTTAAGCCGAGTTTAGATATCCTTAGGAAAGACCTAGTTTGTGCAATATTTTCACAAAAACAAAGCTAGGTGCAATTTACATTTTTTAAAAATTGAAAAATAAAATGGAGCATTTGCTAATTTACATAGAGAATAAATGACAGAATATTAAATTTAATAGCAAGTAAGAGAGGAGAATGTGGTTAAAAATAGCATCTCTTTCCTTTTTTCCTCCCACTCTTGGGGCTATCCTGAACTAGTTTGTTTTAATGGTGGAAAATGGCTTAGAGTGAGAAGAATCAGAACGAAGAAAACTGAAGCATAACTACCTCTCAGAATCTCTCCGTACGCTGGAACCAAAGAGGTCCTCTGTGCAGTGTTTTCTAAACAGTAGGCTGTAACCGGTTAGGTCATGAAATCAATTTACTGGATTACAACTAGCAGTAAAAAAATGAACTAGAACAAACCAGCAAGTATTAGACTGTATGTACTAAATAAAGTTAGGATGAGTGCTGTTTGGAAACTATTGTTTTAGATATATATGTGCACTTACACACATATCGGAACCCTGGGTTGCAATGTAATATGTTACTGCAGCTTGTAAAAAACAAACTTGGAAATTATTCTCCAGCATCTCATCCAATCACATATCCAATGAAAGAAACCATCCACAATATTTACATTAGTAAACACGACAAGACGAATCAGCCACAGAATCTAGAATACTTCTATTCTCATTTGATGAACATTTACAAGAACAGGGATCAAGGGAAAAATATGACTGAATGGGCTTCCCTGGTGGCGCAGTGGTTGACAGTCCACCTGCCGATGCAGGGGACACGGGTTCGTGCCCTGGTCCGGGAGGATCCCATGTGCCGCGGAGCGGCTGGGCCCGTGAGCCGTGGCCGCTGAGCCTGCGCGTCCGGAGCCTGTGCTCCGCAACGGGAGAGGCCACAGCAGTGAGGCCCGCATACTTAAAAAAAAAAAAAGACTGAATCATCAGTTGGCAATTTAACATATAAATAAATAAATAAATAAATAAATAAATAAATAAACCTTACATACCACGAGTCATCTACTAGGTGACAATTCTATTACATAAACCTCTTTGCAAAAAGATCTTTCAACTAGGTAAAATTAGGATGACACTGTATCCTGGTTTGCCAGGGACAGGCTTAGTTATTCCTGGTGTCCTGAAACATTAGGGATCAGCTTGGACGATGAATTACATGGTTTCCCTAAAGCGCTGATTCTCAAAAGTGTGGTCCCCAGAACAGCAACATCAGCAACCTCTGGAAACTTGCTAGAATGCAAATCGTCAGCCCCGCCCCAAACTTAGTGAGTCAGAAACTTTGGGCTGGAGTCCTGAAATCAGTGTTTTACCAAGCTCTCCAGGTGATTCTCATGTGCCCTAAAGTTTGAGAACCACTGGCCTGGATATAACCAATTAAAATGCTGGTTTCAGGGTCTCATCCTCTTTAGTTTTCCAGCTACACAACTAGTGTGACGCCATTACATGCTTGGTACAACAGAAAACAGTGAAGTATGTTTCGCCTCGGCACAGGTTAAGTTCAAAACAGGGTTATCCTGGTTTCCACTTAGCATCTTTGGCAATCCCCCAGCTTAGAACAGCTAGACTACCTGATGTCTGCCCAATACCCAAAGGACATGCTTCCCTATACACAAGTAGTTTTTACTGCAGCTATGGGGTTCTACAATTGTACTTATGCTAACATACTCTTGTCTTATGTAAAATATATGCCTGACTTTTGACATTTTGAAGGTGAAAATAAGCTCCCTCTTCACACACAATCTTATCTGACCATAACAGTAAACCTATGGCATCAGTAAAGCAGGAATGATAACCTTTTTTTTTTTTTTTGCCATGCCTTGCTGCTTGCAGGATCTTAGTTCCCTGGGATTGAACCCAGGCTGCGGCAGTGAAAGAGCTGAGTCCTAACCACTGGACCACCAGGGAATTCCCGATAACCTCATTTCAAAGATGAAGAAACTGAGGCTTAAGTGACATGCCTCAAGTTAACACAGTAAGAGGCAGAACTGAAAGTCAAAATCAGGTTTTTTAATTCCAAGCCATATTTTTCCACTATACTATCCAACCTCCTCAGTTTGTTCTTCTCAGATACATATTACTACTTGCAATCAATACCTCTCCTAACTAAAAAGAAGATATCAAGATATCTCACTTACCCCATTATTAGCAGCAATACTAAGAGGAAGAAGGGAAATGTTCTATAAGCTAAATAACTCTGACAGAGCAGAAATTTAATGAAGGAAGAAGGTTTTTAAAAAAATGAATATACAACTTCCTCGATGTTGACTTTATCCCAAACAACAATGTTCCAGTGAATATATCAGGTATATTAACATACTTTAATCTGATCATTTTCCTAATCCTTTCATAAGGTAAAGATTCCAAATAAGAACTACGGCATCTCAGAAATAGATTTCAATGATGCAGTTTGAAGAGGATACTTTTTCATGATGCTATAGGAAGGAAGAAGGTGTCTGGATGTAAATGTACAAAATAATTACTGTACAATCAAAATTAGAGGCAGTAAGCAGAAAGATCTACTTCAAGCAGCTGCCAGATTAAACTAATAAGAAGTATGGGATAACAGTAACTAAATCAAGCTGCTAAACCCCCAAACAGACTTGGTATCAGTCGACAAAGGTAATGTTGAGACTAGCCTGCTGAATTTGAGTACATGAACTATATACCGAGCTCAAAATTAAATATTCTTTCTAAATTCTTATTTTTAATGGAAGGTGATTTGTGACCTTCCATTGTGGTCACATGGGACCTAGGCTAAGCCAATCAGATGCTTCTGTTCAGAATCTGGAATCCTGAAGGAATACTTCAATATCAGGGACCAACAAGCGAGAATCCACGGTGGCTACAGAGGAGGTGACAGACGACTGGCAAATGCATCAGCATCTGCTTCAGCAGGAGTTTGGCTGTGCCTTGCCTTCCTCGGTTTTGTCATTTTCAAGCTTGATTATATTGCCTTCCTATTAACTCTATGGTGCATCCAATCTTTACAATAAAATCTTCCTCTGCTGAAGTTAACCACAGTAGGTTTCTGCTGTTTGCTACCACAGACCAGGACTAACAGAATCGGGAACTGACTGAATTAATAATGGTTCAGCTATGCAGGTTTTTTAAAACAATGAGACAGATTTATATGTGATGGTATGTTAAGACACCCAAGATTTACCCTGAAGTGAAAAAAATAAAGGTATAGAACAGCACAATTCGTATAATCATATTGGTGGGATTGGGACACACACACACGCAGGCTTAGAGATGTACAGAAAATTTCTAGAAGGATACACAAACCATTACTATACTATGTAAAGTGGTGGAAAAAATTTTCATTTTTTACCATAAGCATTCATCATTTTTACAATAAAAAATGTTTTTCAAAGATCTATTTTAGCATCAAACACTATATAAACAATACTTTTCTGGCCTCATCCAGTGACCTCCATAGCAATGTGGCATTTAAATAACTAGCAAAACTTCTAGTGTGACCAGAAATAGTTACATTAAATATTGGTCTGCTAAGAAAATTAGAAGCCTGCAAGTAAAATAATGTGTTGTGAAATAGAAGATTTTGATTTCCTTTTTTAACTCCTAAAAGCCACTAAAGAATAAGTAATCAGCAGTTCTTTTAACAAATGGCTAAGGCTCAAAATTCATATATTCATGTTCAAATCCAATACGATTTTTCCATTTCTCAGGTAAATTCTCCAAGAAAGGAAACTCTAAGCCAGAGAGGACGGGGAAAAAAAAAGACCGAGAAAGAAAATAAGGTTAAATGGTGGAAAGGCCTCAATAACCTTTGTCAGAAACCTGCGTGTTGGGTGGAAATTTATCCCATTTAGAGATGGGGAATAAGGCTTTTTCTGTGAAGCTGTCCAGAGGATACAAAACTGACTCTTGAAACTGCACCACACAACGCTCTTCACAGTACATGGTCCCTAGATTCCTTCAGTTTTCAACCCCCAGAAACCCTGACAAAAACTCTACATGGCCACACTCCGGATCACATTCCTGGTATAAAGTCATCTGCCCTTCTTGGCAAAATAAAAGACTGAGGAGCTCAGCTCAATTCTCTGTTCTCCACACATAACAAATACAAAAATAGGGGCACAAGTACAAACTGATTCTACGGGATTATTAGGTGGAGAATTTCTCAAACAAACGAGACCATGCCTGATCAAGTCACATCTGATCTATCATTTATAAAATGTGGCCAAGAGCTATCCAGGATTACTGTGAGAAACATAGGAAAGCCATAGAACAGTATTAGGCATATAGCAGGTGCTCAATAAATGTTTACTGAAAATCTGAATCTGTCATGAGCCGCTCACTCCGGTCAGAATGAACCTTCTCCATGCTCCTTTAGTACTCTCTGTACGTACACATCTCTATTACACCATCTTGTAATCTCTGTGGCAAATTGGTCTCCCCTCTAGGGTGAGGCAGTCTTGTTCATTTTTCTAACTCCAGCACAGGGAATGCTCACATAGTATCTTACATTTCTTTAAAAAGAAAAAAAAAATTCGAATCCAATCCCCTACTGTTTGCATAAATACTATCTTCCAAGCCCTAATGTGTCAGTCAAATCTCTGCTTGAACAGCCTCAGTAACAGACCAACTCACCACTTAACACACTCTTTCCATTTCACAGGCAGTCTTCTCTTCCTGGTCCTGGTTCTGTCGGCAAAAAGCCACAAAGGGTAAGTTTAAGCCCTTTTTCATATGACAGTCACCTAAGTATTTGAAGGTCATTATTATATTCTCCTTTAAGTCTTTTTTTTTTTTTTTGGTTAAAATGTTTCAGTTATTTCAACCATTCCTAAAATGTCATGGTTGACAGAGACCCTGACTGGTCTCTGAGCACAGACTCCAATGTGCAGATATCCCTCTGAAACAAGAGTTTCCATAAGCGAACTGCAGTTGAGTCCTGACAGAGTACAACCGTTACCTGCCTTGTTTGTACATCACACTTCTACTAACCTAGAGTCACATTTATTCCTTTGTTGGCTTTATTACTCATGTGACTCATACTGAATCTAGTCATGTAAAACTTTTAAGGTTTTAGACATATCCTGCTATTAAACCAGGTGACCATCATCTTTCATTTGTATGGTTGTTTTAAACGTAAATATAGGGCTTTCACTTCATTTTTATTAAATTCCATTTTGCTAAATTTAGCCAATCATTCTGGCTGTCAAGGTCACTTTGGATTCTGTCTGGTGTAATCCACACATCAGCTCTTTCAACCAAAGTGGACTTTATCCAAGTTGTTGCCAATACGAAATATAAAAATCCAGGACTGAATATAGCAGCATGCTCCCTCCAGCTTGCCTACATGGGCAGTCCTTTATGGATACAGTCATTCAACTAGTTAAAAATCCACTTAGCTGCAAAACCAGAAGAATTTCTTCACCCCATACCACAGGTTATCCTGAAAAAGTGTAACAAATACCTTCCTTAAAGGACTGGTGAATCAACTCACCAGGCACACAATGAATACTGCTTTAACTTGTAACTAATTTCCCTATTTATTAATCTTTGTATCAAGTAAAGCTTTAAGCGTAAGTGATTTTGGACACATGTACTTTTACTTTGCCCTTTGAAATGGTTTAAACTGAAACAACAATACTTCATCCAAAGAGACAAGAAGATAACCTTTGATCAACAGATTCATTTATACTGAAGACTTCTGTAGATCTACAGAACTGCCTCTTTCCAAAAGGGTTCAAAATTGAGAGAAACCATTCAAGAGGTATATCAAGGTACCAAGAGTGAGTCAGCCTTATCACCTGCTTCCTGAAGACCACTGAAAAAGAGCACCTCCTACCTGATATTCTTTTCCATCTCAAGTGGCTCATGAGGACATCTGAGTTTGGAAAAGACTTTTTCTTTTATGCAGTCCAGAAAGAACTTCAGGATCAAAGAACTGCCATTTTGCAGGTTGACATGTGCTCTTGTTTCCTTCAACTCAAGTTAACTACAGTTTGAGGTCAGCATGGTGAACAGCTTTTTCTATAGGCAAGACCTCCCCAACTAACTTAATTTTAGGATACTCAACAAATTAGAAAAATTATCTCTAAAATATTGCTATTAATGAATCACTTTGCAGCTTAAAGGCATCTGTGCACAATGTTTATTTCAAACTTACAAAAATCCTGTGAAGTGGATAAGCCAGACATTACTACTAACTTTTTCTAGATGAGAAAACTGAAGTTGAAGATGTCTGAACTTTACCAAGGGACAAGTAAGCAGAGGAGCTACCACTCTAATCAAGATATTCTAGGGCTCCCCTGGTGGCGCAGTGGTTGAGAATCCGCCTGCCAATGCAGGGAACACGGGTTCGAGCCCCGGTCCGGGAAGATCCCACATGCCACGGAGCAACTAGGCACGTGCGCCACAACTACTGAGCCTGCGCATCTGGAGCCTGTGCTCCGCAACAAGAGAGGCCGCGACAGTGAGAGGCCCGCACACCGCAATGAAGAGTGGCCCCTGCTCGCCATAACTAGAGAAAGCCCTCGCACAGAAACGAAGACCCAACATAGCCAAAAATAAATTTAAAAGAAAAAGATACTCTAATTACAAATACCAGGCTCTTAGACAATTTTCAAGAGTGCTGTCTAAGCTAAAATACCCAGAAAGGACTTAAAATAATATATTGTTTGCCTTCTAGATGCATAGTAGTTATTGCTAAAGGTGGACAAATGCTACAGGGAGAGCCATCCATCAATGTTAATAATGCTGTAGGCCGCACAGCAAGCATAAAGGCACCACTTACACTGATTTATCAACTGTAAATAAATGAAGGGAAACAAATCACTGACACTTGAGTTTCAAAGACAGCTACAAAGTTAGGGGAAAAAAACCAAAAACCAGTGCTAGAGCACCGGTGAACAACCCTACAGTGCACTAGCCGGTACTGTACACATTTTACAAAGAGAAAACTCAGGAATTTAAATTAATTGTTCATCTGCACAAATGAGAGTTATGGGCAGGCATACTCTTTTCACATTGCCCTATAAGGAGCAGGTGACATTATACATGCTTGGGAAATCTGACCACCATACTGCTTCCTGTGTGGGACAAGTGCTGCCTCTCCCCAAAAGCCCATGGCAAAGGGGCATGCCTGTGACCTATGCCCTGATCCCTGCGAATGGCTGAACCAGGCTAGTGCCTAATAGCAGATAAAAATTCAAATTCCCCAATGATTAAATTCTCCTAGTAAAAGACAGCCTCTCAGATTGAATTTTTTAAAAATATATCACGAGGCTATATAAAAAAACAGGCTTAAAAAAAGTGACATAGGGCTTCCCTGGTGGCACAGTGGTTAAGAATCCACCTGCCAATGCAGGGGACACGGGTTCAAGCCCTGGTCCGGGAAGATTCCACGTGCCACGGAGCAACTAAGCCTGTGTGCCACAACTACTGAGCCTGCGCTCTAGAGCCTGTGAGTCACAACTACTGAGCCCATGTGCCACAACTACTGAAGCCCGTGTGCCACAACTACTGAAGCCCGTGCACCTAGAGCCCGTGCTCCACAACGAGAAGCCACTGCAACGAAGAGTAGCCCCCGCTCGCCACAACCAGAGAAAAGTTTGTGCGCAGCAATGAAGACCCGCACAGCCAAAAGTAAAATAAATAAAAATTTAAAAAATAATACTTAAAAAAAAATTTTTTTTAAGTGACATAGTAGGGCTAAAACAAAACTTAGAGTTGACTGATAACTACTCTGGAGAGTGCTTCAGATCAGCTGGTAGAGCTGAAGAGGGGCACTCCTTGCACCCACAGTTCCACTTGAAGGTGTATCTCCAGAACTCAGCACATGTGCTCAAGGAGCAGGCATGAGAATAACCCATGCAGTGCTCTCTTTTAGAATGCAATGGAATATAAAGAAAACTAAACTGATCAAGCAATAAATATCAACAAAATAGAGCAAAATATATTAATACAGATAAAGCCCTGAAAATAATGTTGAACAAAACAGTTTCAGTGCAAGTACAGTAAAATTCCATTAATATGAAGTTGAAAAAAATACAAAAAATACTTTGCATTGTTTATAGGTACATACATACATACATATGTTGTAATCATTTGAAACTTTCATAGGAATAATAAACACCAAATTCAGGAGACTGGTTACCTCTAGGGACAAAGAGGTGAAGCACATACAATGGGCTTCAACTGTATCTGTAATGTTTCCTAAACAAAACAAACCAAACAAAAAACTTCATTCCAAAAGAAAAAGGAGGATAAAATAAGTATATACTAGGCAAATATGAACAAAATATTTAAATTAATAATATTAATATTATTATATTATATACATTATATAATATATATTATATACATTTTATATATTATATATTTTATATATTATATTTATATATAATATAATATATTATTAATAATATTAATATTTAAAATTAATATCAAATACTTGAATACTAAAAAGTATATATACTACCAAATATACAACATGTAAAATTATAGGGGAACTTAAATAACAAAGGAATAATTAACTTTTCAGCAAGACATAAAGCCCATACACACCTTACAAATTAGCCCTCAAGTTCACTGGGGCTGTGGGGGTGGAATCAATTTGACAAAACTACAAAACAAACAAAAAAATCCCCCAAACTCACCCAACCGTCGTAATAGGAGATATTTACACCTCACCCCCAAATTCAAAAGACTATGCGGAATACAGGAGGTGTGACACACACCACTAGCAGGACTGCTCTAACGGGCACGTGTGGAGCCCGGAGCCCACCACACACCCAAGAATATACTTTTCCAGCGCACATGAGACATATACAGTGACCAAGTACCTGGCTACAAAATTAGTCTCAAATACTGAAGAATCAATATACACAGTCTATACTACTTAAGTGAAATAAAGTCAGAAACTAATAATGAAAAAATATTGTTTTTTTAAAAGAAGAGCGAAAAAGAAAAACTATGTTTAAAACAAAAAACACACATTCCTAATTATCTTAAGGCTCAAAAGAGAAGCCACGAGAGGAAAACAAAGATTTCAGAGTGTCCAGTTCCCCAAGACTTGTTTACTTGGATTCCTCAGCACTCTTCAAGTTCTTATCAAAACCTCTCTTCTTCAGCTAGCTGGAGTAGGCTTCTGTTCTTCTTAATCAAATGGGTCCTTCCTAGAACAAAACCAGTCCTTCTACATCATTAGTGGACTTGGATGGGCATATAGACTACATTAAGCAAAGCTGATAAAAATAGATGCTTAATAAAATGAATCTTGCTAAAACAATGTTGATAAAGTAAGGAACCTTCCATAAAACATCTAGTGGCCAACAAATTTGGTAAGTACAAAAAAACATCAACATAGGCTAGGAAAGCAACAATTAGAGTCAAGGATGGCAGACTCTTTAAAGTATCAGCTGGCCATAAATGAGCAAGCTAAGCAGGGAAGTGGAAAAAAAAAAGGAAAAAAATCACCACATTAGGACACATGGAGGGCGAAAGAAATTACTTTTGTTATGAACAGCATTAGTCAAACACTACACAGCACTGGTCAAGTTTGGGTTAGTTTTTCAAATGTATATGGGGAAATTACTGAAACATTCAAAGAAGCAGAATAAAAAATGAGGATGAAATATTAACCATTTCTTGAGTCAGCGTTACACTTATTATCTCATTTATTCATTCCATTTTATAGATGAGGACACCGAGACTCAGAGACTGAAGAGGCTGCCCAAGCTCACAGAGCTTGTGAGGAGCAGAGAATAGACTTTATTCTTGTTTTACGTAGAATAGTTCTGCCCTGTTTTGCAGAGAGGAGGTGGCTTCTGTTTTAGTAAAGGGAATTGAGGAACTGTGTACTCTCACATCAACTCAACAGATCAAGCAGTTGGTAAGCCAACACAAGAGTCGTGACATGGAATTTGTGGGAATCAAGAAGTGCATATGATATGGGAGAGAGAGCATGGACTCCGGAGTCAGGAAGACCTGGGTTCAAATTCCAGCTTGGCCACTTAATGGCTGTGTGATAGGACAATAAGTCTCCCTTTCCTCACCTGTAAAATGGAGCCTTCCTCACGGATATTACTGTTCAGATTCAATGAGTTATACCACTAGAAAAGGCCCTATGTGTATAAATATATTACTTGTATATTTACATTTTTCACTACTTTACACTGTATTCTTTTTAAGAAGAATCAGAAGAAAATGCCTTTCAAGAATCAATTAAGGAATAAGCATATGAATGCACGTACTTTAAAAAATGGATCCTATAATTAAGGTAAATGAAAACAGGGTTCTCTGCACAGCTTAGTACTCAGTACAGTGCCCACTTCAAAAAGGTATACACAACATGGATATTCACTGTTTCTACCCACGGCTCCTCCTTAGCCTGCTGTGGTAGGCAGAAAAATGCCCCCCCCCAAAGACATACACACCCTAATCCCCGGAACCTGTGAATATGCTACCCTACATGACAAGAGGGACCTTGCAGATTAAGATTACAGATCTCGGAGATGGGAGATTATCCTGGATTATCCAGGTAAACCCAATCTAATTATATGAGTCTTTAAAAGCAGAAAACCTTTCCCAGCTTCAATCAGATATGGGATGACTCAAGAAAAGTCAGAAAGATGTGACATAGGACTTCCCTGGTGGTGCGGTGGTTAAGAATCCACCTGCCAATGCAGGGGACACGGGTTCGAGCCCCGCCACAACTACTGAGCCCACGCTCCACAACAAGAGAAGCCACTGCAATGAGAAACCCACACACTGCAATGAAGAGTATCCCAGGCTCGCCACAACTAGAGGAAGCCTGTGCGCAACAATGACCCAACGCAGCCAAAAAAAAAAAAAAAAGATGTGACATAAAAGGACTTGATCCACTGTTGCTCGCTTTGAAGATGAAGGAAGGAGGTCATGGGCCAAATCATGTGACGGTGTGGGTAGATGCTGGAAGCCGGGAAGAGATGACAGCCAGCAAGAAAATGGACGTCTCAGCATGGAACTCTATCCTACCGACACCCTGAATGAGCAAGGACCCTCCAGAAGGGTACCCAGCCCTGCCATAATCTTGATGTTAGCCCAGTGCGACACACATCAGACTACTGATGTATGTACATGAACTTATGTAGAGCTTCAGAACTCTAAGATAATAAATTTGCATTGTTTGAGCTGCTAAGAATATGGTGGTTTGTTACATTAGCAACATGAAACTAATACGCTCCCTCTTACTTGCATTAAAAAAAACTGTAAAAATTTTTTACGTAAGTGCCCTTAAATCCTTGCTGAAACAAGGACAGATAAATTGGCCAATGCATGCAGCCTAAGCAGCAGAGGCGACCTAGCACACCTTCATCGTTTCGTGAGGCACTAACTCTGTGCCAGGCACAGTCTTGCCTTCAAGAGCTTCACTCAGCATCACCCATCAACATTCATTTTCTCTCTCAGATTTGACCAGAAACACAATTAACTGTCAGCTACCCCTGAAAAATGGCAACATTGTCAAGACAGAACTGGAGAAACGTAGAGTTACATCATAGCTATGAAAAGCAGAAGAGGTGAGGAGAGGGAACAGTCTGCCCCAAAGGACATAGCTCAGTTTCTTCATCTATGAAATGGTAACCTCATACATACCAGGTGAAGGATTACAAGATAAAAAGCTTTTGATATTGTGTATGAACTATAAAAAGTGTGGAGAATCCCTCATAAGAATCTACCAGGCAGACAGAGTGCCAAAATGTAACGTAATGGAGAATTCCATATAAATTCATATCCAACTGGGTATGCCTTAGGGATTACTTCAACAGAATCCCAGAAAGTAGAAAATCTGACAGTAGAAAAGAATCAATTTTAGAAAAACAGGCAAAAAGGCTCATAATTGACAAGGAGAGGAATGTCACAGTACCACTACAAACAATGCTTTTAAAAAACAGATGTCCAGGACTCACTGCAGATCTACTAAAACAGCATCTCCAAGGATGAGACGCAAGTCGTTTGAGTTGAGAAACACCACAGGAATGAAAGGGGGTGTCTACGGGTGTATGACAGCAGAGGGAATCTAGCATCTTTTTGCTAGGTGTCCTTTACTTACAAGTGAAGAATAACAGCTAGAATGTGGAGTATTTTCAAACCAGCCAATAAACGAGGCTGATGAAATCAAATGGGGAAGTGTCACAGAAAATGAAAAGTCAGAAAGAGGGACAAGGGCGGAATGTGGTTGCATCTTTTGTGGCAAAGGACACAGCCTCCCAGACTGAGGATGAGCAGAGAATAACAAAATGGAGCAAAGCACAGCTGGGCCAGAGTGAGAGGGAAAAACAGCTAAGCTAGCAAAATCAGGATCTGCTCAAGTGAAACAGCAACAGTACTGGCTACCACAAGAGGAGGAGAGCTGTCGAGATGACATGGGGGAGGGGGAGCAGTGGGGGAGAGAAAGGAGGAAATTAATCTCAGGTTGGCGCGGGAGCAGGAATGGAGTGGCATAGAGGACAAGAGCACCAGCTAGAGGAGCGAGGGCCATGACTGGAGATGAGGAGGCAGGTTCACCAGGAGAGAAGAAGGGGCAAAAGGAATGGGAACAATAGGGCCACGGCCTCTGCGATTCACTAGAAAGTCTCAGGAGCAATATAAATATTAGGGGAAGCAAGCAGGAAATCAGCGGGCTAGGAGAAAAAGAGAAGAAAGGGCAGTCAAAAATCCTGAAAGACTACAAACAGCATGCATAAAGCAAAAACTTCAAGGAAATTCTAGATGATGTTAAAATGTATGTTTCAGGCACATTTTAGCTCTCTCATTTAATACAGCAACTAAACACATCTAAAAACAGGCAAAACTAAATATAGTTTAGGGATGTGCAAGTGATACAACTGTGAAGAAAAGCTAGGAAAGGATTAATACAGAATTCAGGCTAGTGGAAGCCTGGCGGAGAGGTATACGATGAGGCTCTGTATTTCTCTGGAATAGGTGTTTGATTCAATACTACTCTTTAAAGTGTGTAAACATATAATATGCATTTGTTTTTATATGCATGATATATTTCATAATTAAAAATAAACTTTAATGGAATTTTTCTACCTCCCAATTTCCCAGTTTGTTTTCCTGTTTGTTTTCCAAAATAATCTAACAAACTTGCTCATATAATTTTATAAAATGATTAGTGTTTCTGGCCTCAGGTTTTGTAACAAGAAGCTGCACTGAGCTCAGGTCTAGTGAATCAAAATCACTGGGGTTTGGGCCACTGAATCCTTCAAAAAAAAAAAAGAAAGAAATCAACACCCTAGGTGACTCACAAGAATCTAAAGAAACTCAAGTTTGAGCCTCCCACAGGAAGAGGTCTTCTTTCTGTTACAGCCCTAAAGCTCTGGAGAATCAAATGCCACTCCTTCCCCAAGTTCTCTGGGATTTTGCTCCTGCCCTCTCCCTAGTATTTTCAAACTTTCAACCTCAAGTCTCCCCTATCCTAATACACACACACACATCAGTCAACTTGATCCTGCAGCCAAGTCTAAACTCACTCTTTCCTTCTCTTTCACACTCAGTTTTCTAAAATGGCCCACAGTATGGCTCTGTTTTTAACTTCCCAATATCACTCTCTCTTTTAAAATGATCATTGATTGAGATGCAAACATGTACTTCCAATTACCTACCAGACATTTCCCCTTTACCTGGCAAATCCTTATGCATTCTAATTTCAGCTCAAATATCACCTCCCAGGTAAAGCCCTGCAGCACCCCCCCCCAAGCACCCATCCACTCATCCGTTAAACATTTCTGATACTGAATGCCTACGCTTACTTTTAAGACAAAGTCAAAAACTTTCTAAACAAACAAAAAAATTAAGATGCACGTAGTAAAGGTGGTCAAAAAGTACAAGCTTCTAAGTATGAGATAAATAAGGCCTGTGGATGTAATGTACGGCACGATGAGTATAGTTAACAACAGTGTATTAAAGAGCTGAAAGTGAAGAGAGTATATCTTAAAGGTCTCATCAGAAGAGAAAAAACCTTTCGAACTATGTGTGGTCATGGATGTTAACTAAACTTATTGTGATAATCATTTCGCAATACATACGTTTATCAAATCATTAGGTTGTATACTTGAAACTAATACAATGCTATATGTCAATTATATCTCAAATTAGAAAATGCATTCAGATGATATGATAATGTGTGACCAGGCTGGTCTTGTTTATTTACTTATATAGCACTTGTCCCTGAAAGAGTTTAAGCAGAAACAAAAACAAGCCAACCAAAGCAAAGGGTGGAGGTGGGCAGAGAAGGAAGAAGAGTGGAGGCGACCCGCACCAGGCGGCAGGGAGGGGTGGGGTTTGTTATCACCTTAAAAGAATGAACGAATAGGAGTTGCTCAGGTGAAAAAGTTCTGACCTAACCTGTCTATTCACTTGGGCTGGGAGTGGGGCTTTGGGGAGTGGAGCACAGTAAGAAAGGGTATTTCAGACAGAACACAACCAGGTCTGTGTTTTTGTGTGCCTCGATGAAAGGCAGGAAAGGGCAGGGAGGGTTAGTGATGAGATTAAAATGGAAGGCAGATGCCAGAATTTTAGAAGCAACAATTATAGGTTTACTACAATTTTTCTCTCCCTCTATATTTGATAATTATCTGCTTATAATATTAGTCCAGGCTTGTTAAAAGCTAATTTCCACTTTATATCTAGGTTTAAATGACACATTTTCCTAAACAATTTTTCAGGAACAAGACACTACCAATGAAAAATTTTAAAGCTATATTTTAACTACATTTGGCCATGCAGTCAGAAAACGAACATTTCAACAGTATCATGATCATGTAAAACATTTAAACAGTCTCTTCTGTGAAAGAGGGAACTCTGGAAAGGAAAATGTATGCGGTACTTCCACATTTGTCCTCATTTTAGCTCTCTACTGAGAGAAGGGAAGGCTAATAATGATTGCTTCACAGGCTAGGGAAAGGGAGAATCAGGAAAAACAGTGATTTCCTTCTTTCTAAAATGCATACTTTACACACTATGACTTTTAAAAAAATCAGGATGGATTTCCCACTACTGATTACTGATCATTTTTTTTGCGTGTGGGGAGGGCCACATTAAGTGGACCTTACAACTACAGGTATACTTTGAATTAAGAAAACAGTAAAGGATTTTGGCCAAAGTTAATGCTAGTAGTAAGAAAGTGGCAGAATTTGATTAAAAAAATCTTCTGTCAAGTTATTAATGTATATTAGTAGGAACATTATGGCCTGTTTGGCTGTTCTTTCATCAATTTAATTAAATGTATGGAGCCTACCGTCCATCATCTACAGGCTCTTCCTGGAATACAAAACCATACAAAACACCTTTTCTGCCCTCAAGAGGAATGTAATCAATTATAAATGCCTACACAAGTGTCTACAGAACAGTCAGGAATTAATATCAGAAGAATGATACAAAGTGGGATACATCCAGATAAGGAGTGGTGTGGTCACTTCAAGCCAGGATACCAGGAAAGCCTGACACATCAAAAGAACTTTAATAAACATTGACTCTGAAAGATTACAGAAGACTCGAGTGAGACTTTGAGGAATGACAGAATTTCGACAGAGAGGCACTCCAAGCAGAGAGGGTGGCAGAGACCAGGAAAAAGCACAGGGCCTCACTGGCAGGAGGAAAGTGGAGACTCGCGAATACTGGGAAAGGCGGCTAGAGAAGTTAAACACGGACTAAAATATGGAGTTCCCTGAAGGTCAAACTAAAGAACGTGAACAGAGGAACAGCCTCCGAACAACTATGTTTGGAGAAGGTTAGTCTGACGGTCAACTATACCAGCTGAGCTGGAGTGGGGTGAAAGTAAATGCTGTGGATAGTCCAGGGTCAAGTGCTCAGGGACAGAACTAGGTGGTAACGGTAGCAAGGTAGCAAGGGCGAGAAAGAATATCCTCCCTTTGAACTGCTAGGGGACTGTTTTTTACATGAGGGCAAATTCCAAAAGAAGGGAGCACCACCTTCTGAATATCTGTAGCCCCACTACTCCCAATACAATACTTTACCCATAGCAGATGCTTGGTAAGTAAGTTGAACGAAGGCAACCTGTGAAAGCTAATTCGAAGCGTCACTACCGCTTCATGTCCATAATCACTCTTCTCTCTATTCTCAGACCCACTCATACAGCCGTTAACGTGAACTCCCTCTTCAGATCTCAGTGTTACAGCCTCCATCAAAACTTGCCAGTAGGCTTTAGAACCGCACTTCCTTCAAGTATGCCAAAGCATTTAAAAAAGTATACAGATGAGCTATGAACACGTGCAAAACATTGCTTTATCCAGGATTTTACGCAGAAAGCTATCCCGTTGCCACACGCAGACAAAAAGCCTTGCTGAAAGACTATGTTTACAGCAGAAAGTTTTTCTTTTAGGCAGCAATCAACATGCTTCTTGTGCTACTTATTCAATCTGCCATATCACTAGTGCAACCACAAGCTGCTGCTTACATTTCCAAAGTTGTGCAAAGGGTCCAAAGTTGTGCAAGAGTCATCACTGAAATCAGACTACGGTATATTAATAGTTATAACACTTGAACAAGTCTTATTTAGTTTTATTATCAGATTCAAAGTAATGCCAAAAAATCACAGATATTAAAAATATTTTCAACGAGTTTGACTACTTTATCTGCGAAATACAATGGGATGTTATCTTCAGTGCAAATAACTATACTTCTTTCTGCTTCGAATGGACATCAGGTCATCTGGTAACTGGCAGTTGTGAGCCTGGATTTGATGTATCGAAAAAAACAAAGTGTCCCCAATACACACACACACACACACACACGCACACGCCAGCGCACACCCAAGAGCGCTGAACGGCCTTGCATTACTATCAAAGAATCCCAAGTTTACACGTGGCAGAAGTCGACAGAACTCTTTCATGCTTTAATGACTTCGAAAGGGATTCGCCAGGCGTCAAGTAACGGGATGTGACTTACTCTGACTTGGGAGTTGACAATGATAAAACTACATACCTATATTACTACTATTATTATTTTTTAGAGGTTTCTGTCTGTCCTCAGCTGCTTGTCCCACGCCAGCGAGCGCTCTGCCCGGGCCTCGGCAGGTGCGTGTGGGTCAGGAATCCCAAGGCCTTCCTCCCATCACCGTCTGCTCTCCTCGGCCCCGCTTTCCTCTCTCGGAAAGAGACCCAAGGCGAGGGGCCCGGGCACGCAGCGCGTGCGATCCTCAGAGCCAGGCCCTGACGGCCCCGGGCTGGGCCGGCCCTCCTCTCATACACTCCCCAGATCCCGCGTCGAAACGGCGGCCGCGGCCCCCAGCTGCAGGGCCGGGGCCGGGGCTGCGGGCCGGGCCAGCCAGGCCAGGCCGCTGCCGCTCGCCGTGCCCACGTCACCAGCTCCAGCACTGCGGAAATGGAGCGGCGCGGCCGGCGGGGAGGCTCCCGGAGGCGGCGGCTCCCGCGCCGCGGCCAGACGCCGTTTGCCCCTCAGCCCCGGCCCGGAGGCCGCCGACCCCCGCCCGCCGCGCTCCGAGGCTCACCTGTGTCGCCGATGATAATGTACTTGAAGAGATAGGCGTACGCCATGGCCGCGGCCGCTCGGTGCCAGGGCACACGGCTCCTCCTCCGGCTCCTCCTCCTCCTCCTCCGCGCCCCTCACCCCGGCGCCGCTCGGCCTCGAAACGCCAGGCCCCGCCCGCCGCAGCCGCCGCCGTCGTCGTCAGCCGCCGGGAGTGAGGGGCCGAGAGGAAGCAGGACAAACCGACACCCTCTAAGCCAAGGGAGACAGCGCCCAGCGGAGCCCAGCTGAACAATAACAGCAGCCGCGGCGCCTCCGCCCCGCCTCCGCGCCGACCCGGAAGTGCTGCGGCCGGCGGCGCCGCCGGGGGAAAGGGGAGGAGCCCCGCACGCCTGCAGCGCCCCGCCGGCCGGAGCCCCGCCCAGCCAGAGCCCCGCCCCGCCCCTCCCGGCGCCGCGTTGGCTGCTTCTGTCCGCCCCGTCGGCCCAGAGCCAGGCGAGGCCGGGCGCCGGTCTTGCCGGCACTTTTGAGCGGCAGACGCCGGCGGCCGGGAGACGCTGGGGCAGGGGAGGGGCCTTGCGGCTCCGTCGCCGCAACGCGAGCGGAGCCGCGTCCCTCCGCCCTGCGGTGGGGACGCGGGACACGTGGTGGGAAGGCGGAGGTCGCGTTCGGCGCAGGGCCTGCCCTGGACTCGTGACAAGGTGTTCGAAAATGATGGAGCCTCTCGGGGCGGGGTTGGAGGGCGAGGCTGTATCTGTGGTGCGGGACGGGGCTTTGACAGGGAAAATGGAAGTGTTTGTAAATTCGAAACCCTAAGTTAGGGAATATGTGGTAAACCATGATATAAACCTGCGGTGGAATACTATGCGGTCCTAAACAAAAAAAGCCTGACTTAACGTTACGCAAAAACAAGGCACAGGACTCAGTGTATAAATATGCATTTATGTTTTATGTATTATTTATATATACAACTATCATATATAGTAAGTGATACATAAGTTACATTTGTATGTTTATAAGCTATATTTTATTGTTATATAAATATAAATAACTTTAAAATTTTACCATTGTGTAGAAAAATGACAGGAATATACTTAAAGACCCATAGTACGTAGTCAATCTGAAAGGACAGAACTGGGACCAGGGGAAGGAGGAGATGGGATTGGAGGGAAGATCTACTTTTCACTGAATTTTTCAAGGGCAGTTTGAAATTTTTGCAGTGTTCATGAATAACCTATTGAAAAATGAACTTAAAGGAAAAAAAGTAACTTTTTTGTTTATTCAACTAACACTTTAAGTACATACTATATTTCGTGCACTGCTAGGCCCTGGAAGTAAAGGCAGACACTGTTCTAAAGGAGCACACGGATTTTGGAAGAGGAGATGCAAGACAGAGTTAAAAGTGTCAGGATAGGTTATCTAGAGAAGACGATGTCTGGCCCAGAAATATGAAGGAGGAGTTTGTCAAAAGGACAAAAGGTGGGAAGGGAACTGAAGTTTAGGCGCAAGAAACAATGTGCAAAGGTTCTGGGTCTGTTCAGGGAATTTAACGTTGCATAAAGAAGCTCATTTGCTAACCCATAGCCTCTAATGTTGGCAGTGGAAGGAGAGCCATTGCTAGGGCAGAAGTGACTGGGGTTTAGTGGCTCTGGTTCCTGTTGCCTAATAGTTTCCTTTCCCTTTTAGGAGCTGTTATTCTACTGAAACCTTCATGCTGGGCTGGCAGCAGTTAGTTGCTACACGTTTGAATGGCCTTTCCAAACATCAACTCACAGGTTTTTGTTTCTTTGTTTGTTTTTACTGTTTAGAGGGGATTTTCAGAAATAGCACACAAAAATTTGATGTGAAAAATTACCTGGAATTGCATAATCTAATTGACCCATCTTTAGTTTGGGGGAGGAGAAGTCCCTTCTTAGGCCTGCCATGTTCCAAAGGCCATTTTGTCCCTCCCATCTGAGTGCCTTCACTCAAGTCTTTCCTGGTGATAGACATGTAGAAAGTTCCCTCCTTCCAGGAGAAACTCAATTTCTTACTACTCTCAGCGGTATGCCCTTTACACATAGCCTGAACAGGACAACTCTATGGGAATGTTCCACGAAAGCCTAGCATCCTTATGAAAAGAAGCGTTCCCATACTGTTAGAAGAGGAGAACTGTGGGAGGAGTCACTGTTGCCAGGTCATGCAGGGGCTTGTTGCCATGGCAGGATGCATGCGGCACTTTACCCAGTGGACACAGGGAAACTGGGAAGAGAAAGGTCAGAATTGAATGTAAAAAATTATAGAAAAGGATATGTTTAGAGCTTTAGAGGCAATGCAGTGTAAAGAGAACTTAGGAAACCTGCTTTTGATCTTGGTCTTACCACAAACTGGTTGGATGATTGTTGCAAATCTTTTGGCCTCCTAGAGCTTTGACACACTCATTGATAAAGCGATGGAGTTAAGTGTTACCTGAAAGGTCTATTCCAAGTCTGAAGTCCTTTAATTTTATGTCTATCCACCTCCAGATCTGAAGCACCTGTAAAGTAGGTGGTAATCTTTCTCTCATGAAAATGTCAGGGCCACAGGAGTCAAGTGTATATGGTTCTTGCACAGAACTGAGAGGTGTTAGTTATTGGTGCGCAGGAATTATAACAATCAGTGGCTTTGAAAAGAGCAAGGACTAGATTTTCAAGTCCCTCGCTGAGCCTGGGTTTCCTTGTTTGGAAAATGTAGAGAATAACTGCCTCCCAAAGTCAATTTAGGATCAAATGAGATAATATGTGTGAAGATATTTTGTAAATTATGAAAAACATATACTTAATATGTGAAACCCTTAGTGCTGCATAATTTTTAAAAATTACCTCGAGGGAGTTAAGGCCTAATCACTATACAAATTCCTGTTTTAAAGTCAGCTCCTTTCCTGTCTCTATTTTATGTCTCGACATTTATTTTTTTCTATGTGTAATTCATAATATTTTGTTATATTTTCTCTAAGCCTATATGTTGTCTTAAATTCTCTTTGAAACAGGGTGTAAATAAAACCCACACAAACTTCATTTTATACACTTTACTTAGCCCCAAAATCCAGAGACATTTTTTCAAGAAAAACTCCTTAGGCGAAAATGACAGAAATAAAACTCTCTTCCCTTAAATCATAGGATACTTCGTGGGATTTTCCATTCTGTTCGATTTTCAGCTATTTCACTCCCTTGGGGATGAATTCTGATAACCTCATCTCTCAGTCTTACATCATATGTGGTCTGAAGGTCATAACTGTGAAATTTAAGGATTGTTTAAGGCTACATTCTCCAAGGTCTCCTTATTCAAGTTTTCCATGACATTTTAAAGTAGAGTATTATATTAGACTTTTGAATTTACTCTTCCCAACCAAACTTTTCATGTGTTAAAATTTTCTCTGGTTTTGATCGCTCTCAGACTGTGGGAAGAGAGGTAGTGGGGGAATGGGATGGGAGAAGAGTGGCTTGGAATACTGTAATCCATAGGTTCTTACTTTGGTTCCCATGGTTTCCTTAGCCGGCTCTCGAATGCACTCTGGGAGCCCTGTGATCCTCCAGAAATGATATGCACAATGTTGTATGGATTTGCATATATGTAATTTTATGGGAGAGATCGTCGCACAAGTCCATGACCCAGAAATAATTAAGAACCACTGTGAAATGCTTGCTTTCAGCCATTTCTGAACACCATGACAGAATTAATTTTCCTGCATATACTAATAAGCTCAGTACCAGTTCTGGAGGAGGAAAGAACTCCGTTCAACTCCTGAATTTACCCCCTATCACTTGAGTGATCTTGGATAAATTACTAAACTCTCTAAGCCTTCGATTCCTCATGAGATGACACAAGTGTCTAGCAAAGTGTCAAGCTCTCAGGAGACACTAAGTAAACACTGAAGTCATTTCCCCTTTCCTTCACCCTCTCCCTGTCTTCCACCTCCAACCTGTCACTAAGAACTGTAGGAGTTAAATGAGCCCAACAAAGACCCTCCCTTAAAGGAGATTAGAGTCTCTCTCATGCTAAGTCATGGGTAGTCATTGTAATACATAATGAAATAGTTATACAACTCACCATAATGCAGAATCAATGGGAGCCCTGAGCTTCTTTTCCTGCAACTAGATGGTCCCATCTGGGGTGATGGGAGACAGTGACACCTGAAGTGTGTTGCTTGTGTCCACTCTACTCTGTAACAATCAGCTTAATTGTCACGTGCCACTCACTGATAGGGTTTTGGTATGTCTGCAAGCAGTTGATTTACTATGGTCTCTGTGCAGTCAAACCTCTCTGCTAATGATCACCTGTATATGTAGCTGCTCCCCAGCAGAAGCGGAAGGAGAACCATCTAAGCTGAGCCTTAAAGGGCCTTATCTTTCATAGCTGTTGCTTTACTAGTCATTCCAGATGTTTCAGCAGCCCTCTCCTCTGTACTTTGTTCACCTTATCCACCTCGTCTGCCGTTTATATTCTTGTTGGGTAACTCACTTAGTATTCCCTCCCTTACTTTTCTACTCGTGACCGATTTCTGACCACTTGTCAAAGCCAGAAATGACTGGTTTCTCTCTTCCATTCCATTCTTCTTTCTTTTTTTAAACATCTTTATTGGAGTATAATTGCTTTATACTTCCTTCAGAAGTTTACTTGAAGGGTCAAAATGGAATGATTGCAAATTCACATCCTGAGTCAATGTGTGTGTAGGTGAGTGAAGAAACTTTCTTTTGTAGGCAGGTTAGTTTTGTTATCGATGGACTTACCATTCATAATAGAAGGGGCCTACATAAGTGTACAACTGAGAGAAACAGTGAATATTGGAATAACAATAAGCTCATTTTATAAAATTGTGGATTAAAAAATATACATAAAATATTTTGAATTAATGATTAATAACAAATTTAAAAGTGAGTTAAAAACCAAAGTAGTGTTCTTAAACTACCTACTTTTCTCAGTCCTTAACAGTTGCCTAGTGCTTTCCACAGAGAGAGTGGTCTGGGGAACGGCCCAATATTGGATTCCAGGAGGCCTGAATTACAGTCTTTCTTGCCACCGACAAGCTGACCTTGAGAATTTTTCTCATATACTCAATAGAGATGATAATTCCAGTTGCTAATAGAATCACTGGGAGGTAGATGTGAGAGCACTCTGAAAAGTACTTTATTACCAGGAGAGAGAGTGTATATACCAAATTGCAGGTGAATGATTTTCTTGAATGCATCTAGGTATATTAGAAGACTGACCCCTATAGAACTGCGTAACATCAGTAATATTTTACTATCTGCATTGTTGGGTTTTTGTCAGCAAAGACTAGACCATGCAGTTACTTCAAACCCTCTGGTTTGAACACATATTCATCCATTTATCCTGAATGTGTTCTGTGTCTTGTGTTCATTGGTTGGTGTCCTTATTTTGGAAAAGTCGGGATCAGAATGAGAACGCGGGTACCGGAGGAGTATACCTCATATTTTGCTGAAGAGAGAACCATTTACTACTCCCATGAGTGTTTCATTTTATTTTAATCTTTACCCGTAAAGGTCTTTAAATTTTGATAAAGGGCAATCCATTTTCTCTCCATTTTTGAGGACCTGATAAGCTAGCTCTGTCCCAGTGGGAGGTGCGGACACTGAAAACCGTCTGTCACTGATGTCTTGTGTGTGAGACGGGTGCCAGGAATTACGAGGTCACATTTCAACCTTCTTCCAGCTCTCCTCCCTCCTATATAATCTTTATCTCTGCTTCTAACAGTCTCTTTATCAGAATTTTCAACATTTGGAGTGAGAGAGAAGAAAATGACTATCAGAGAATCACAATTTCACTTCTAATATGGAGGAAAATAGGAGTCTATTTTTCCAAACTTTTTTATTTTAAAAAAGTTAATAAAAAAATAAATCTGTTCTTCAAACATTGAGGTTACATCCAAAGGCTCCCATTTAAAAATCTGCAAGGCTAATTAAAATTTGTCCAAGAATCATGGCTGTACTTCTACCGCTCTTCTAAATTTCTCAATGTAAGTAATGTGGGAATCAGTTCCCAGCAATTTCTTCAAATGAAACAGATTGTGAAAAAGCACAGCAGTAAACATTTATTCTCACACAATTTTTGTTTTGTTTTGTTTTGTTTTTCGGTACGTGCGCCTCTCACTGCTGTGGCCTCTCCCGTCGCGGAGCACAGGCTCTGGACACGCAGGCTCCACGGCCACGGCTCACGGGCCCAGCCGCTCCGCGGCACGTGGGATCTTCCCGGACCGGGGCACGAACCCGCATCCCCCGCATCGGCAGGCAGACTCTCAACCACTGCGCCACCAGGGAAGCCCCTCACACAATTTTTATGCATCAGAAATCTAGGAGCAGCTTAGCTGGGTGGCTCTGGCTTGGAGGTCTCTTCGTGGGATTGCAGTTAATCTTTCAGCCAGGGCTGCAGTCTGCAGTCATCTGAAGGCTAGATTGGGGCTGGATGATTTATTCCCAAGGTGGCTTATGGCTGAGGCCTTAGTTCTTTACCACATGGACCTCCCAGAGGACTGCTTAGTATCTTCATGACGTGGAAGCTGGTTTCTCCCAGCGTGAGGGTTATAAGAGATTGAGCATAAGGCCAAAACCTCCATGTCTTTTAGGACCTAACCTTGGAAGTCACATCCCACCACTTCTGCTGTATCCTTCTGGTCCCATGGACCCACTGTGATAAAACATAGGAAGGGACTACACAAGGACATTAATAACCAGAGGTGAGGATCACTTTCATCTTAGAAGCTGGCTACCACAACCTACAGAGATCAAGTGAAAACAAGGATCTAATAAATGTCTAACCATCTGAAATCAGATACATTTTGGGTCAAATCAGTTTCATTTAACTGGTCTACAATAAAATTTTACTATAAATAGATTAGTCTATAAAGAAGTTTATTGTGGTTTTGGTTTTGTGCACTTCTAAAAGTATTTTTGAAAAAAAGACCTGAAAAAGAATCATTTTACAGTTGCAAAAGGAAGAGGTAACATATTTTTCAGGTTTTAAAAATTACTTTTCAAAGCAGTTTTTTGAGGATCAAATACAATGACAATGATCTCCTAAAAAGGACTTTTAAGAAGGAATTGCTGTTTGCTTTCATCTCAAGTCCTTAAGGATTCATATGGTTCAACGGAGTTAACAATTTATTTCCACTTTTTCATTAACTTATTTGAATAATTTTATGGGAATCAATATTCTCCTACCTGCACATATTTCCTACCTGCACTGTTATGTCCAAATATTATAGCAGTTGATCATGTGTTTTATGTCTCAGGTTTAAAAAAATCTATATTACAACATGGATGGACCTAGAGATTGTCATACTGAGTGAAGTAAATCAGAGGAAAACAAATATCATATGCTATCGCTGATATGTGGAATCTAAAAAAATGGTACAAATGAACCTATTTACAGAACAAAAATTGAGTCACAGATGTAGAAAACAAACTATGGTTACCAAGGGGGAAAGGGGTGGAGGGATAAATTGGGAGATTGGGATTGATACACACTACTATATATAAAAGAGAACTGATAAGAACCTACTGTATAGCACAGGGAATTCTATTCAGTGCTCTGTAATGACATGGGAATGGAGTCTAGCAGAGAGTGGATATGCGTATATATGTATGGCTGATTCACTTTGCTGTACAGCAGAAAGTAACACAACATTGCAAATCAACTATACTCCAATAAAAAATTAATTTTAAAAATCTACATTAAATGAAGGTAGGGGAAACACTGCCTTTAGTTTAATAAAAGGTTTAAGGTACAAACAAGTAGAGTCTGACTATCATCTTATTCCTTAAATGTAGTGTTTTCTTGTACTGTAATATTTATTAGAAGAACTGCAGGCTTACGTCACTTTGGGGTCTTATCTTGAAGTTTTCATTACTAGACTTAATGGAGAAGATTTTTTATTCTTAGTAAATGGATAATTTTCTTCACACTGCATTTGATACAAATTATAATACACAAGCATCTGTTGGAAAGAGATTATTCATCGATATACTCCAATTTCTGTTAATTTTTCCTTTAGAAAAATCAATTATAGACAAAGACCTCTTTAGAGCTAGATCCTGCTTTCTCTCTTTGAATCAACTGAGTGCATTTCTGGAAGGTTCTCGTTTCACTTCACTCCAAAAAACACTAAATCCAAATGCCAAAAGTGAGATTGTCTCATCTGAACCTTGAGACAAGCTATTTTGCTTATTTATAAAAGAACAGACTGAGGTTCTTGAATTACTAATTGAAACAAAAACTGAACTATTTTACACTTTCTTTCTTGGAAACAAGCAGAGATGAGGAAGTAAGTATACAGATCTCCCTTGACTTATTATAGGGTTCCATCCAGATAAACCCATCATGAGTTGAAAATATCTGTTAAGTTGAAAACGCATGTAATACACCTACTGCATATAGCTTAGCCTGTCTACCTTAAACGTGCTCGGAACACTTGCATTAGCCTACAGTTGGGCAGAATCCTCTAACACCAGGCTTATTTTATAGTGGTGTTGAACATATCGTGTAGTTTCTTGAATACTCTACAGAAAGTGAAAAACAGAACGGTTGTCTAAGTGCAGAATGGCTGTGAGTGTACCATTGTTCGCCCACGATCGCGTGGCTCCCTGGTGACGGCGGCTCACGGTGCCGCCTAGCATCGCGAGAGAGTGTTGTACAGCATATCACTAGCCCGGGAAAGAGCAAAGTTCAGCCTTCGAAGTACATGTTCTACTGAATGTGTACCCCTTTTGTAAAATCAAAAAATCGTTAAGTCAAACCGTGGAAAGTCAGGGACTCTCTGTATAGTATGTTTGACTATAAGCGACCCAGGATACAGGAAATGGAAGGTGGACTCAGTATACAGGCCTCCCACCATTAACATGAATTCACTTAAGAAAAATTTGAAGTCAGGAAACAACTACTCAGTGATTCATGTAGCTGTATAAGAAAGAATTGAAACATGCTGTTCATATGTCAGGTACTATGCTAGCTGCTAAGGATTTGTATATATATATATATATATATATATATATATATAGAGAGAGAGAGAGAGAGAGAGAGAGAGAGAGAGAGGGAGGGAGGGAGGGAGGGAGGGAGAGAGAGAGAGAGAGAGGGAGGGAGGGAGGGAGGGAGGGAGAGAGGAGAGAGAGAGAGGGAGGGAGGATGGGAGGGAGAGAGAGAGAGAGAGAGGGAGGGAGGGAGAGAGAGGAGAGAGAGAGAGAGGGAGGGAGGGAGGGAGAGAGGGAGAGAGAGAGAGGGAGGGAGGGAGAGAGAGAGGACAGAGAGAGAGAGGAGAGAGAGAGAGAGGGAGGGAGGGAGAGAGAGAGAAGAGAGAGGGAGAGAGGGAGGGAGGGAGGGAGAGGGAGAGAGAGGGAGAGAGAGAGGGAGAGAGACAGAGAGAGAGACAGAGAGAGATTCTTTTTTGGTAAAATTTGTAAAAGTAAGATATTTAAACTTTAATTTGTGAATTCTGTTCTTTCTTTCCACTGACACTTCCCCCTTGTGTTGGGAGGTGCTGGAGTGTCTACAGGGTTTTTTTGTTTTGTTTTTGGTAATGGTTAAGAAGGGTTGAGAGTTGAGTGAGGGAGACGTTTAGCTCCCTAGGGTATATTTGTTCAGTCTCTCATGTGTGTAGTTGAATCATTCCAAGTTGTCCAGCATAGAAAAGGCTTCCAGGGGACTTCCCTGGTGGCGCAGTGGTTAAGACTCCACGCTCCCAGTGCAGGGGGCCTGGGTTCGATCTCTGGTCAGGGAACTAGATCCCACATGCATGCTGCAACTAAGCATTCACATGCCACAACTAAGGAGCCCGCCTGCCACAACTAAGACCCGGTGCAAACAAAACAGCAACAAAAACACATGGTATTCTTTTAAAAAAAAAAGAAAAGGCTTCCAGGAATACTGTAATCCCTACTGTGCTGACTCATCATATGGTGTAGAGGTCATATCTCAATATAAGCATGTCCTACTAGATTCATTTTCTATTGCTGAGTAACAAAATACCACAAACTTACTGGTGAAAAACAATGCCCATTTATTAGCTTGCAGTTCTGTAGGGCAGCAGTCTGGGCCTGGTGTAGATGGTTCTCTTCTCAGGATCTCAGAAGGCTAAAATCAAGGTGTCCACTTAGCTGCATTCTCATCTGGAGCTTGGGGTCCTTTTTCAAGCCTGTATGATGTGGCAGGATTAAGCCTCCTGCAGTTGTAGGACTGAGGTCTCTATTTCTTTTCTGGCTATTAACCAGGAGCTGCTATCAGCAACTAGAGGCTCCTGCATTCCTTGCCACATGGCTGACTCCATCTTTAAAGCCAACAACAGAGAATCTCCCTCATTTTAAATCCCTCCTGCTTTGAATCTCTTTGTTAGGAAGGGCCCCGTCACTTTTAAAGACTCAACTGATTAGGTCTGGCCCATCCAGGACCATCTCCCTATCTTGAAGTCAATTGTTTTGAGACATTAATTGAATCTGCAAAATCATTCACAGCAGTATCTGAGTTAGTATTTGGTTGAACAACTGAGAGAAAGTGTGTGTACATGGGGGAGTGGAGATTTCGGGGACCATCTTAGACTTCTGCCTATAAGCACTGGACATATATACATAGTTTAGTAGAAGATATACCTATTATAAAGCTTTCCAACTCAGAATAGATATCTCCAAAGACTCAGAAGAAAAATTCAAACATAAATAAATGAAAATTTATTCTAACTTGACACAGCTCCAGTGAACCATTTTAACTGCAATATTCCTATTAAAACTAATAAGAAATTACAGGCTCCTAATTTATTTATTAAAAACATAGAGATTGTTATTTATTGAGAACAAAGAGTTAATAAAAAGTAATAGAAGATGCAATAAAAGCAATAAAGATGAATGATAAAATTAATAAAAATCATCCTGTCATAGAGAACTAAATTGTAATAAAAGTCTTTACAGGACACAGCAAAAGCCTTAGTTTGTTACAAAAAAGAAATAAATTTTGAAAAGAAGTAACAAGTAGGCTCAGTGGCTGTCTTGGACTCTGGACAGAGGAGGGGGCCCTGCCCTGATCTCCACACTTGAGAGCACCTTGCTCATCATAAATACTGAAGCACAGGGAGAGTTAACTTGCTTTTTGACCTCATGGAAGAGGTTTCTGCAAGCTTGGCACCCAGAAGAAGACTGGAAATTATAAGAGGGGGACGGGCAAGGAGGCCTGGCCCCGAGGCCAGAGGAGACCGAGGCAGGACACAGTGTACGGGGTCAGGAGGGACTCGGCACCCCAGCCCCTGGAGACCAGCAACTGAGGAGCTGCTTCAGGCTGGCCACTCCACACCACCCAGGTGGGGGTCAGGGTCCCTAGGCGCCTGCTTTTTCCTCTCTTCTGCTCTGCTGGTATGGTTTTGAGAGGTGAACTTCCAGAAGGGATGGGATTTTTTGCATGGCAAGAGGCAGGGTATATGCCCACCTTGATTTCCTGAGGCTCTTAACCATGTCCCTCCCCTCTGGCTTCCAGAGGGGTCCAGGCAGCAGCCAAGCTTCCAGGGTCCATCCAGGCACAGCTAGCTGAGGGAGTATATATGGAAGGACTGAGAAAGGGAACAAACGAGCATGATTCCTAGATATTTTGCCAAATGAACAGGGTAACGCGTTCATTGCAGGAGGAAAAGAACGGGTAGGTGGGAAAGAGGGGAGAGAATCAAAGAACCTGTTTTGGACACGTTGAACTGAGATGCCAACAGTCGTTCAAGTGGAGGAACCAAATGAGCAACTGGACGTTTGGGTCTGGGGCCTGGGGCAGTGGGCTGAGCTCCAGATAGAATTACCATACGGCTGGTACGGTTGTTGGGACCAAATGTTCTTTCAAGTGTCTGATAGACACTTGTAGTTCTTCTATTGTGTATTATCTGTTTGCATGCTCTACCTATGTATCTATTAAGTCTCTGACAATCATTGTTAAAATTCACATACGTTTAATACAATTGAAAATGTGTAACGAACCACCCAAATCATTTAATCTTCACAACAAATCTGATAGTTTTTAAATTAATTTATGTATTTTTATTTTTTGCATTTTACCCTGAGGGTTTTTGTGTGTGTGTGTGTGTGTGTGTGTGTGTGGTACACGGGCCTCTCACTGTCGAGGCCTCTCCCATTGCGGAGCACAGGCTCAGGCCCAGCGGCCGTGGCTCACAGGCCCAGCCGCTCCGTGGCACGTGGGATCCTCCCGGACCGGGGCACGAACCCGCGCCCCCTGCATTGGCAAGCGGACTCTCAACCACTGCGGCCACCAGGGAAGCCCCAGGTTTTTTTTTTAATTGACTTACCGTGTTGTGTTAGTTTCAGGTGTACAGCAAAGTGATTCAGTTCTTTCCCCTTATAGTTTATTACAAAATATGAGTATCGTTCCCTGTGCTATACAGTAGGTCTTTGTTGGTTTTCAGTTTTTTATATGGTAGTGTGTATATGTTAATCCCACTGATAGTTTTTAATTTAAAATATTTAAAGAAAAAAAGTAATCAGAAATGGAAAAAAAATGTGAGGAAGTGAAAATTCTTTTGTAAAACTTGAAAGGACAAATTGAATCAGTTTTTAAAAAGGTAGTGAAAGGATTATTATAATCCTTTAATATATGCAAACACTTGAACCTAAATTTCCGAATTCTGATAATATAGCTAAAGGAAATAAAAATAAATATACAGAGAAAATGTCTTTATTTGATAGAAAAAGAGACTGGCGCTTAAAGAGTTTAAATAATTTCTCATGTCATGACAGCTAGTAAGTGACAGTGCTGGAAGCTGGAAATATGGGTCCAATGAGAGTTTTGACCTCCACATACAAATTTAGAAGTCATCAGCGTGTAACACGTAAGAAAAATGTATTTGTCCTCCACAAGGAAGTGATGAATGCTTTATGTTCATGAAGAAGGGTTAGATTGAGTCTCCCAAGGGAACTCACAGGTTGGTATATATAGTAAATGAAGCTTAGAAACCTGATTTCTCTACACATCAAAAGTGAATCCAGGGCTTCCCTGGTGGCGCAGTGGTTGAGAGTCCGCCTGCCGATGCGGGGGACGCGGGTTCGTGCCCTGGTCCGGGAAGATCCCACGTGCCGCGGAGCGGCTGGGCCCGTGAGCCGTGGCCTCTGCGCCTGCGCGTCCGGAGCCTGTGCTCCGCAACGGGAGAAGCCACAACAGTGAGAGGCCCGCGTACCGCAAAAAAAAAAAAAAAAAAAAGTGAATCCATCTTTCAGAAATGGACTCACATTAACCTAGTTTATGAGTCTGCTTTTAAAAATAGAATGTCAAATTGCAATAAGAAATCACTATCTCAGAGACAGGAATATGTAAAATTCATTCCACTAGCTTTTTCTTATCCTTACAAAGAGTAAAGTGCATGGAAATATTTAATGACTTTAAGCGGAGGGAACACGAAGCATCCAGCTCACGTTTGGGACGGTCTTTCCTGGGGGTAAAACCTATGACTCCTGGTGCATTTCGTCCCCTCATTCATTTCATCAGTTCGACCACACCCTGCCGTCTCACTCTGACCTGCAAGCCGTATCTGTCTGGCCTCCGAAAGCATTTGTAACCCTGGCCTGATAGCCTTAACCGACTACCAAATATTCTGATGAGTCAAAAACTCCCCTGAGTAATATTTCAATAGAGAATACCAATTTTTTTTTTTTTTTTTTTTTTTTTTTTTTTTTGCGGTATGCGGGCCTCTCACTGCTGTGGCCTCTTCCGTTGCGGAGCACAGGCTCCGGACGCGCAGGCTCAGCGGCCATGGCTCACGGGCTTAGTTGCTCCGCGGCACGTGGGATCCTCCCGGACCAGGGCACGACCCCGTGACCCCTGCATCGGCAGGCGGATTCTCAACCACTGCGCCACCAGGGAAGCCCCGAGAATACCAATTTTTATCTCCAAAATTTTCCTTTTTCCAGCCTCTTAAGACCGACAAATCCTCCTTCTCACGGACTTACCCAATTGAATCAAATTACCGTCCCGTTCTGGTCCTGGGATTCAACCTGGCTCTTTAGGTCGCTTCTGGTGAACTTCACTTTGCAGTATATTAAGCCCGCGTCTCATTAATTACCTACCAGGTGACCTAATGAAGACACTGATTCCATCTGACGTCCAGTTTCGTAGTCTGTAGAATGGGGAAAATAATATCAAAATCGTAGCATGCCCGTGCAACGCGGAGGGTGTGTGAAGCTCTCAGTGTGTTATCTGTCATTGTCACTGCGTGAGTGTCATCATTACATGCTGAATGTTCGCCTTAACTCTCAGGGCACAAACTTACTTCCAAGTTCTTAGGAGAATCCTTGCTGTAAAATCTAATGGCTATAATCTCAGTCACACGTGGTTCTGATGCTAAGAAAAGATGGGACAGTGGGCCCTGTAACATGAGCTTCAAAATTGAACTGAGAAGCAGTAATCTGAGAGATTTTTTAAAAATTCGGTAGGAAACGTGGTGTTTTCTTTCAGCAGTAGATCCCTTTAGCATTCGTGTAAAGCTCATGGATGCCTGCTCAGAATAATGGTATCAAAGGTACAAAAACAAAAAACCAAAGGATTACAGAAAAAATTAGATTAGAATTTTTATTAAAATATTTCCAGAACAAATTTGTGTTAGAGTAATCTATGCGCTTCTTTATTAATATATTAAAAAACCAAGATCTAACAAGAGGTCTAATAATGGCTATAATTTAGCAGTTGGGGTGAGTGTAAATGATATGACAGGGTGTTTGTATCAATTGTATTGTAAGATGACAACATCCGTATTTCTATTAGTGACAAATTGGTAGGTACTGCTAATACACCATGGTGCTGACAACAATCATAATTGAATAAAATGTTAAATTTCAGTTAGAGTTAATACAAATAAAGATGCAAATTTCCCCCATCCACATCTATGTAATCCACAGCCCCCAGATTAAGAACCTATGCATCAGAGGGTGGTAAGCACAGACTCCAAAAGAAGAGAGAATTTTTGAAGGACAAACTGATTGACACATTTAATAAAAAGATTAGAAATGATAAAGATGAAAATACTTATTGGGTTTATCATTTAGGAGTTCCGTCAGTGGACATCGCCATTGAAGTTTCACTGGAGAAGTTGAGGGCATAAATCAGATAATAGTAGTTTAAGGATTAGTTGGGGAAGGGAGTGCCAACACTAGGAAAAGGAGAAGTCGATGAAGATGGCACTTTTGTTTTTTTTTGGCCAAGCCACGTGGCTTGTGGGATCTTAGTTCCCCGGCCAGGGATCAAACCCATGCCCCCTGGGTCTGAGGAAGCGCAGAGTCTTAACCACTGGACTGCAAGGGAAGTCCCGAAGATGGCACTTTTAAGGAGCTTGGCTGTGACGGGCCGTGCCAGAGATAAGAAGCGCGTTAGTAGGAGGGAGGACTTGGTTGACAAGAGAAGGTCTGGGCATAGTATGTATTTCTGGGTAAAGAACCATAGAAAGGGAGAGTCAAGACAGAGGGAAAATGCGTGATGGGGAGAGAGGTACGCACTTCTGAGGAGGTAGGAAGAGTCTGGACCAAGAGAGGAAGTGAAGGAATTCACCTTGGACTGCGAAAGGAACATCTCTTCTACTGAGAGGAGGGAGCTACACCAAAGGCAGACGCAGAAAAAATCTGAAGTAAAGAACAGAAAGTCGGGAGAGTTTTGAAATAGAAATCTATGCCTTTGTCCTGCCCTTTGCTGCCACTGTCCCATAGGGGCGTGGTCTTTACGCAGAGACAGCAGGACCTAAAAGCCTAAGAAAGATATTATATCAGGTGGATTACTTGCCATGGTAAACAACAGGAAGTCCAACGTTTGGGATTTGTTATTTAACTTCATTGACTTAAGGAATAAAGGTGATTTATTGCCTCGTTCAACAAAAAAACTCCAGAGATGAGTGAAAAGTTTTACATGGAAAATTCCAGGGTAAAAAATCTGTTCCTTCCAGATACACTCTCTCCAGCGAGCTCCCTAGCAAACCTCCCCTTACACATCATTTACCCAAGCTGCATTCTTTTTTTAAAAATAAATTTATTTTTATTTATTTATTTTTGGCTGTGTTGGGTCTTCGTTGATGCGCACGGGCTTTCTCTAGTGGTGGCGAGTGGGGGCTACTCTTTGTTGCGGTGCGCGGGCTTCTCATTGCCGTGGCTTCTCTTGTTGCGGAGCACGGGCTCTAGGCGTGTGGGCTTCGGGAGTTGTAGCATGTGAGCTCGGTAGCTGCAGCTGGAGGGCTCTAGAGCGCAGGCTCGGTAGTTGTGGCGCACGGGCTTAGTTGCTCCACGGCACGCGGGATCTTCCCGGACCAGGGCTCGAACCCGTGTACCCTGCATTGGCAGGCGGATGCTTAACCACTGCACCACCAGGGAAGTCCCCCAAGCTGCATTCTTATTCCTGGACCACCCCCTGTGGCAGAGAAATTCCACCCCACGGTTGGCTTACCAGCCACTGCGTAACTTCCTGAACTGTCATTAGCGGGAAACACGGTGCTCCCGTGGACCAGCTGTTCAAGCAGAGCCTTGGCATTCAGGTGTGTGTTGGGCATTTTGGGTCATTAGAATGATCGCAAGAGGAAGTTAGGGATGCAAAACCTCCCAAGATGCATGGGACAGTTCAGAGCAAAGAGCTGGCCAGCCCCAAATGCCCACTGTGCCTGCTGGTAAGAAATGCTGCTGTAGACAGAGAAGCCCACCCTTGAATTTCACTGGCTTCCTGAGGAGGTGTGGTATAATAAGAAATATATTTGGTATGTCCCCATTCCTAGCACAGAGCTCCTAAAACCCTTGGAATTTCCTGAGTGATCAGAAAGTCTTTTGTTATTCATAAGGAGCCCATGTTTTGATCACACAGGAGTCTATGCTAATGAGGAGACTCAAGGCTGTGTCCCTACAAAGCCTCAGGATGGGGCTGGTCACCAGAAAGACTGAGTGATTAGAAGGTGAGACTTTCAGGCCCACCCCCCAACCTCTAGGAAAGGGAAGGGGTACTGCAGACTAAGCGCTATAAAAACTCTTGAACAGTGAGACATTTGAAGAGCTTCTGGGTTGGTGAACACATGGAGGTGCTGGGAGAGTGGTGTACCCAGAGAGTGCATCTGTTTCATCTAGCTGTTCTGAGTAGTATCCTTTTACGAAAGCCAGGTAAATGTTAAGTAAATGTTTCCCTGAGCTTTGTGAGTCATTCTAGCAAATTATCAGACCCAAGGACCCCTCGGGTTTCTGGGAACTCCAATTTATATAGCTGGTCATTCAGCAGGTGGCCCCTGGACTTGAGACTGGATCTCAAGCAGGGGAATCTGCTGAGACTGAGCCCTTAACCTGTGGGATGTGATGCTGTCTCCAAGTAGATAGGGTCAGAATTGAGACAAATTTGTATGACACCCAGTTGATGTCCACTGACCTTTAGAGAATTGCTTGGAGGTGATGGAAAACACCCCAGGAAGATATGGATGCCTGAACAAAAGCGTGGAAGGAAGGGGAAATGGATTTAGGGGCGGCAGTCAACAACAGCTGCTATAGATACCATAGATCTCAGAAGCAGAGAGCCTGGGGTTTAAATCCTGGCTCTGCCACTTTGGAGCTGTGTGATCTTGAGCAAGTTAATGAATGTTTAAAAGCCTTATTTTCTTTAATAACTAAAAATAGAATAATAAAACATACCATTGAGACTTCTGAGAGGATTAATGAGAGAATGTATGCAAGGAATCTGTCAAATGTCCTGGCCCCTAGAAGGGATTCAATGAGTATTAGTAGTATTAGTTTCCTTTCTTCCTGCTCTTACATGCATTAGTTTCCAGGGTAGCTATTTGATAGGATCTGAAGGGATCAGTACCTTGCTATTTCCAGCAAATGTTTTTGAGGTGCTAATATCTTCTAATGAGAACATGAGGCATCATTTAAACCACCAGATTAGGAACATTACAGATGGTCCCAGCACTATGTGTTCATGTCGCAGATGGCTCGTAATAGCAAGTCAGTAGTAATAAGCAAGAAGAGAAATATCAGTTTTAGCTCTGGGCTTTCAACTCCATTTTTAAAAAAAACTATTTATTTATTTATTTGGCTGTGCCGGGTCTTAGCTGCAGCGTGTGCGATTTAGTTCCCCGACCAGGGATCAAACCCCTGCCCCCTGCGTTGGGAGCGCAGTCTTAACCACTGGAGCACCAGGGAAGTCTCTCAACTACTTCTTAAACACACAACTGCTGTATAAAATATGTATGTACACATAGGTTTGCCTTTCTATGTTTCATTTATTTTATTATTATTATTATTTGGCCACACCGCGCGGCTTGCAGGGTCTTAGTTCCCCAACCAGGGATTGAACCCGGGCCACCACAGTGAAAGCACTGAGTCCTAACCACTGGACCACCAGGAAATTCCCTCTATATGTTTCATAATTAGGTGAAGATGCGTAAGAAAATGACCTTCATTCCGGTTCTGAATGCATCTTCTTCCCTTCAAACACAGGCCTTTGTGCATTCTGCCCTCTCTAGAAGATGACTCTTATTTTTCTTTCAGAGTCCATGTAAATGATCAATTCCTCTGGAAACGCCTTCCAATTTTCTAGACTAGGTAGGACGTTTTGTTTTTGTTCTCATAGCCTTGTGTTTTTGTTATCTATTAATGTGTTACAAACCACTCCCAAATTCAGTGGTTTTTTTTTTTTTTTTTTTTTTTTTTTTTTTTTTTTTTTTTTTTTTTTTTGCAGTACGCGGGCCTCTCACTGTTGTGGCCTCTCCCGTTGCGGAGCACAGGCTCCGGACGCACAGGCTCAGCGGCCATGGCTCACGGGCTTAGTTGCTCCGCGGCATGTGGGATCTTCCCGGACCAGGGCACGAACCCGTGTCTCCTGCATCGGCAGGCAGACTCTCAACCACTGCGCCACCAGGGAAGCCCTCAGTGGTTTTAAATACCAACAGGGTATTAATTCCCATGATTACTTTTGTTGATCAGGTGGTTCTCATGCTTCACGTGAACTTGACTGAGGTGCTGAGATAGCTGGAAGGTCGTGAGCCCGGCGTTTCATGCTGGGCACCAGCTGGGGGCTCAGCTGGAGTTGCTGATCAAGGCCCTTGGTGATCCCCCACGTAGACTGTGCACTTACTCATAGAATGGCAACTGGAGTCCAAGAAAGTGCATTTTAAGGGTCTAGTCCCACTGGGCAAGTGCTCACCAAACCTCTGCTGGCACCATGTAGATAATGTCCCAAGGATCAAAATTAATTATGTAGCCAAACCATTGTCAACATGGAAGGCGATTGCACAAGGGCAAACTGCCAGGAGGCCTGTCCCTGGGGGCCAAAGTCTACCACATCCACTGAACCTTTCCTTCGTAGGACTCATCATTGTCTTCAATTATATATTTATATGTGTTATTAGTTTTCTCTCTCAGTAGACTCAAAGATCCATGCCAACAGGATCTTTTTGTTTCTTTGCTTATTATTGGGGAACAGACCCTTAAACACAACTTAAAGGTTTTGAAGAAGCCCAAGTGACTGAGAAACTAATGCTAGGTGCCATCATGCAGGTCTTGCAAAAGAGACTGGTCTCCAAATGGCCTGCCCACTGTTAGTTGATCACCTACCGTCACACTATTTCGAGGAGAATCGTAGGTATTCTGTTCTCCCTCTCATCTCAAGCCAAGGCAAAGGGATTTCAAAAATTATTTGGAGAACTTAGCTTGTGATCCTTGAATTGTGATGCACCATCCTTGCTAACATCCCTTTGTTTGCAGACACCAAGCTTATTTGTGGGCGTCAGACCCTGCAAGGGAATTGTCTCAGGAATGTCCTGCCAGGCAGTCCCTCTGAATGAAGCAACCCCAACATGTCCTGGATGGACACCCAATGATGTCTTGTACCAGACAACATGAGCTGCACTTATTGAGTGCTTCTTGTATTCAGGGATGTCCCATACATTTTTTCCTAATTTGTATGATAACACGGCAAGGTATGTAGGTTTCATTCACATTTTCCAGATGAGAAAACTAAGTGAGGTTGAATTACTTTTCCGATATCCCATAGCTAATAAATAGCAGAGCTGTGTTTCGAATCTGGGTCTGAATGTTTTCAAAATTCGTGTCTTTACAAAGCACCCACTGTCATAGTTCAGGCAGACATGGAGAAGACACATCTTCAGAGGCCCACACGGAGACCAAGTCTGTGGTGTATTTGATAGGACTATCAAATATTCCTTCCATAGAAAAGGAAGGGGGGTAGAAGCAGCATTGGATAGATGGAGAAGTTGCAATACAGGCTTCAGCGACCCCGCAGGAGCTCTGGAACACGTTGTGCCCGTTTGTGTGGCACCCTTCAGGTGGCAGACTGGACCTTCTACCTTCTGCCTTACTCAGGCAAGAGATGCACGTTGCCCCTGTGCTAATTTTGTGTCAGCTTGACTGGGACACGGGATGCTCAGATACTTGGCTAAACATTATTTCTGGATGTGTCTGCGGGGGTGTTTCTGGATGACATTAGTGTTTGAACTGGTAGCGTCAGTGAAGCAGATTGCCTTCCCGATGTGGGTGGTCATCAGCCCATAAGCTGAGCGGCCGAATAGAAGGAAAGTGCAGGGGAAGGGAGAATTCGCTTTCTCGGCCTGACTGTTGAGCTGCGATGTTGGTCTTGTGCACTTGGACTGGGACTTACATCATCAGCTCCTCTGGTTCCCAGGCCTTGTGATTTGGACTGGAATCGACACCACTGTTTTTCCTGGGCCTCTGCCTTGCAGATGGCAGATCATGGGGTTTCTCAGTCTCCAGAATCATGTGAGCCAGCATCTCGTAATAAGTCAATCTCTCTCTCTTTGTATTCTCTCTCTCTCTCTCTCTATCTCTATCTCCTATTGGTTCTGTTTCTCTGGAGAACTCTGACTAGTATACCCAGGAAGTACCTGTCCTCAGGCAGGGTGCTCTCTGCAGCTGAAACCAGGCCCAAAGTGGCTGGTGGTTATGTGCTAACCTCACGGCCCACAGCCAGGCAGCCCATCCTTCCTGCCCTTCACAGCACAGTCCCATGTCTACCACACCTCTCAGCTATTAATTTTAATTTTGCTTTTGGTATTTTTATTTTTTGACTTAATGTTTTAATAATATTGTTATCTTGAGATTCATTTAAAAGCTAATCAGATTTGAGCATGGACGCCTATATTTAAAATCTGGTAAGCCCAGACACTATCAAACTCTTAGAGGAAAACATAGGCAGAACACTCTATGACATCAATCACAGCAAGATCCTTTTTGACCCATCTCCTAGAGAAATGGAAATAAAAACAAAAATAAACAAATGGGACCTAATGAAACTTAAAAGCTTTTGCACAGCAAAGGATACCATAAACAAGACCAAAAGACAACCCTCAGAATGGGAGAAAATATTTGCAAATGAAGCAACTGACAAAGGATTAATATCCAATATTTATAAGCAACTCATGCAGCTCAATAACAAAAAAACAAACAACCCAATCCAAAAATGGGCAGAAGAACTAAATAGACATTTCTCCAAAGAAGACATACAGATTGCCAACAAACACATGAAAGGATGCTCAACATCACTAATCATCAGAGAAATGCAAATCAAAACTACAATGAGATATCATCTCACACCGGTCAGATTGGCCATCATCAAAAACTCTAGAAACAATAAATGCTGGAGAGGGTGTGGAGAAAAGGGAACACTCTTGCACTGCTGGTGGGAATGTAAATTGATACAGCCACTGTGGAGAACAGTGTGGGGGTTCCTTAAAAAACTACAAATAGAACTACCATACGACCCAGCAATCCCACTCCTGGGCATATACCCTGAGAAAACCATAATTCAAAAAGAGTCATGTACCAAAATGTTCATTGCAGCTCTATTTACGATAGCCAGGACATGGAAGCAACCTAAGTGTCCATCAACAGATGAATGGATAAAGAAGATGTGGCACATATATACAATGGGATATTACTCAGCCATAAAAAGAAATGAAACTGAGTTAAATGTAATGAGGTGGATAGACCTGGAGTCTGTCATACAGAGTGAAGTAAGTCAGAAGGAGAAAAACAAATACCGTATGCTAACACATATATATGGACTCTAAGAAAAAAAAATGTCATGAAGAGATTAGTGATAGGACGGGAATAAAACACAGACCTACTAGAGCATGGACTTGAGGACGACACAGGGAGGGGGAAGGGTAAGCTGTGACAAAGTGAGAGAGTGGCAGGGACATATATACACTACCAAACGTAAAATAGATAGCTAGCGGGAAGCTGCCACATAGCACAGGGAGATCACCTCTGTGCTTTGTGACCACCTAGAGGGGTGGGATAGGGAGGGTGGGAGAGAGGGTGACGCAAGAGGGAAGAGAAATGGGAACATATGTATATGTATAACTGAGTCACTTTGTTGTAAAGGAAAAACTAACACACTATTGTAAAACAGTTATACTCCAATAAAGATGTTAAAAAAAAAAGAAGAAACTGGAAAAAAATAAAAATAAAATCTGACTGCCAGTTAAAATGGTAAATTATATGTTATGTATATTTTATAACAATAAAAAAAATCTATGACTCCTACACATTATCTATATGAGAGTCTTAATTCCTTATCATGGTCCATGAAACCTATCAGAGTCAGATCTTAAACTATTTTTATAAGCTTCTACTACTGATCAGTCCTGCTCCATTTTTAGCCTCCTGTCCCTGACTCCCCCTGCTTCTGGACAATGCTTCAGCGATACTCAGCTTTTCACTGATCACCAAATATTCCATCTTCTTTAGCTACTGATTTTTTGCACATCCTAGATTGTCTGCATCATGCTTCGTTGACTTCTCTGCCTGATGAAATCCTACTGATCCTCTTCAAGACAAAATATAAGTATTATTTGACTCTCTGGGCAATTTTGTTTGCTATATCCTTGTGTTTTCCTATTATGTAGCTTCTAAGGATTCTTGGTTTACATATACATGCATGTGTATGATTGCATTATACATCCATGTTTCATCATTGCACTGTATTAGGATGGTTTTGGCCGCAAGTAACAGAAAAATAGGTCTTGCCTCTCTATTGGCTATACCCCTTTAACCTATAATTCTGTTTTTATTTTTTTTGTTGTTTCTTAAAATCTTTTATTTAATTTGTTACAGTATTGCTTCTTTTCTGTGCTTTGGGTTTTTGGCCACGAGGCATGTGGGATCTTAGCTCCCCAACTAGGGATCAAACCCGCACCCACTGTATTGGAAGGCGGAGTCTTAACCACTGGACTGCCAGGGAAGTCCCTATAATTCTGTGTAATGTAAACATTGCAAATTCAGTGGAGGTGTTTCAGTTCTTAATTTACTTGACTTCAGTTCTAGTTATCTATTGCTCTGTGTGGTACAATAAACAATTTGTTTGATTTTTATCCCAGGTTGCTGGCATAGAGCTTCACAAATCCTTGGAATTTCCTGTGCAATAGGAATGTCTTTCTTATGCTAATGAAATGAGTCATGATGGGCCCCCTAGATAGCTTCAGGATGGGGTCTCATTACCAGAAAGAGTAACCACAGGATTAGAAGGTTGAGCCATTCAGTGCCTCTAAGGAGGGGAGCTGGAGATTGCGTTCGATCATGTGGTCAAACGATTTAATCAATCATACCCATGTGATGAAACCCCAATAAAACCTCTGGACACTGAGACTTGGAGGATCTTACTGGCCGGTGGATACATTGATGTGCCAGGAGGGTGATAAGCCCTCATTCCATGGGGAGAGGGCTGGGGAACTCTGCATTGGGGACCCTCCTAGATCTTTCCCTAGGTGCATCTATTATAATAAAACTGTAATCCTAGGTATGGCACTTTCCTGAGTTCTGTGAGTCACTCTAGGGAATCATTAACCCCGAGGGGGCTGTGGGAACCTCTGAGTTTGTTGTCAGTTAATCAGTAGTAAGCGTGGCCTAGGGACACCCCCGCCCCGACCCCCCTTAGATATGCAGCTGGTGTCTGAAGTGAGAGTTGTCTTGTTGGGGACTTGGCCCTTAACCTGTGGAGTCTGTGCGAACTCTGGGTGGATAGTGTCAGAATTGAATTGCAGTACACCCAGTTGGTGTCAGTTGGAGTTGACATGAAATACTCTGTGACTAACCATCCAAATATTAGCTGTTTAAAATAATTTTTAAAAGTCATGATTTCTCACAATTCTGTAGGTTGACTAGGCTCAATCCATTGGCCCTCCCTCACCTGAGGTCTCCCATGCAGGTGCAGTGAGACGGCAGCTGAGGCCCTGGCAGATGGTGCCTGGGCTGGGATGGCTGAGCATCTCTCTTATCGTTAGCTGGGGCTTTCTCACAGTGTGGTGATCTTGAAGTAGTCAGGTTTTTTACATGATGGCTGGAACCTTCCAAGGGACGAGGATTGGAAGCCGCCAGTCTCCTAAAGTCCAGGCCTGAAAGTGGGCACAGCATCATTTTTGCTGTATTCTACTGGACAAGACAGTCACCAAACCCACCTAGACCTAAGGGGAGGGGACATAGAACCCCGCTTCTTGATGGGAAGAGTACCAAATAATTGGCCATCTTTAATCTGCCTCATCTTCTCCTTGGCACTTACCACTGTTTTCCACAAACGATATGACATCATGTTCCCTGACTTTTCCTTTAACACTGACTCTTCTTCTCTAGTCTCCTTAAGTGCTGTCTTGCCCCCACTATTTGAATGTCCTCTTCCTTTTCCTCTCTCACTGCTCATTTACCTTTGACTATCGTATCTACTCTTATGACTCCAGTCACCACCTTTAGGCTGGCGATGCCTCCGATCTCTAGAGACGTCTGCTCTAACCCTCTGACTCACACAGCCAAGAAGGCTTTACAGCTCCTGCGAGAGGTATCTGGATAAGGTCGGTGCTCACCCACCCGTGGGCAGAGCCACAGGTTGTGTCCAAAAGGTGGCCAGGTCTCCCTTGTTTAGCTTTCCTGAGAGTCTCCTGCTTGTCCAACTGCACCACGTTTGTGGCACCCTTCATGAACGACCTCCACAAATGACAACCTAGAATGACACAGCTCATGGCACCCCAAAGTGTCCAAAGGATGCAGCAAGGCTGACTGGCTGAATGAATGAGAATGATTTACAGGAACATGTAAACTCTTTCACGGTGGGACCTACGTTTGGTGCTTTCCAGATCCCTCAGCTATAAGAAGTGTAGACGCAGTTTGTATGTTTCCACGAACTGCACTTCATCAGAATTGCACTTTCACAGGTAAGAAAAGAACACCTGAGCAGCCAATGCACGACCCACAGCCAGCACTCATTTCTATAAGAACAGTGTTTGGCCATATCCTTTCTCACAGACCATGTGGACATGGCATTCAACAATAAAAATAAGCCGGTAGTGGTTCCTGAAAACAAACTTAAAAACAGATAGATTTGAAAGAACAGATTGCTTAACAAAAAAAGAAACAGACTATGAACATTGTTTAGATAAATCCCAATTTTGTTATACGTATGTAACAGTTTGTGTTAATTTTGTTATATTTATACTCGAGTTCTGTGTTGGCAGACCATTTCTGTGTCATCCCACTTATTAACTCTAAGGACTTATGTTGTGGATTGGGTCCTCTCAACTGGTTTCTGTCCTCTAACTGGCCCAAATCTGGGGCCGGTCCTCATCATCAGTCTGTTGTGTAAGCACCGCAGTTTAAGAATGTACCACGACTTGGCATCCTCGGTCTGATGCCATCTTCAGTGAGATCCAACAGACATTCGTAAGGCACTGTGTTCCATCCCGTGGAGGATACGAAGAGCCTGGAATGTCAAGATGAATGAGGCAGAGGGGAGTCACAGAAAACGGTGCGACAGTGCAGCGAGGCGACTGTGGCCCAGAGACGCAGGCTTGCTGCCCTGTGCAGGGAATTAACTGTCACTTCTCATCCAAGGAGCGAGAGGGATGGGGAAGGGATTCCAGATGGGAGGAACACAGTAGAGGCACGGAGCACGAGTCCAGGCAGTGGCTGGGGTGAGGAAAGCCTTGGCTAGAGTACAGAGCGTATGCAGGTGGGTACCAAGGAAACCGACTGAACAAAAACGGGGTTGGGGGGGGGGACATTGTGGAAAGCATCGTTCAGAGAGAGTTGAGTCATCAAGGCTTTTGAACATAACTAGGGCTCACTCCCAGCCCCCGTTCTGTGACTGTCTCCCGTGGAGTATCATCTCAGCCCTTGATTGCATGGGCGTCTTGTTCTCTTCCCTGATGGAAAAGACTCATTTAAAAATAAAAAGCAGGGCTTCCCTGGTGGCGCAGTGGTTGAGAGTCCGCCTGCCGATGCAGGCAGGGGACATGGGTTTGTGCCCCGGTCCGGGAAGATCCCACGTGCCGCGGGGCGGCTGGGCCCGTGAGCTGTGGCCGCTGGACCTGCGCCTCCGGAGCCTGTGCTCCGCAACGGGCGAGGCCACAGCAGTGAGAGGCCCGCGTACAGGAAAAAAAATAATAATAATAAAATAAAAAGCAAAACAAGTAAACCAAAAACCCTGTCCTTGAACTGAATCTCTTTCTAATAACTTTCTCCCTAAATGGCCAAGCCCATCAGAACAGGCGAGAAGCTCTGAGTCTGAGTCCCCCACTTCTGATGTATCTATATATCACTATCTCTATATATCTGTAGGTACATTATCTGTCTATCTATCTATCTATCTTTCTATCTATCTACACACACATACACACACACACAAACCCTACTGGTTCCATTTCCTCTGGACAACCTGAACAAATATACCAGTGGATCTCAAACTCCAGTGGCATTCGAATCACTTGTCTTGCTCATAATACAGAAGATGCCATGAATCCTTTTCTCATAGTTTGGCTTTAGGAAGTCTGGAATTGGGCCTGAGATTTTGCATTTTCCTCAGTTGCTTCTCAGGCACATGGTGAGAGATTTACACATCGAGAAACACTGGTCTGCATACTCTTTCTGACGATCTCCTCAATTCTCCTGGATCTAACTCTTGTCTGTAAGGAGATTATTCCCAAATCTATAGCTCTTGGCCAGGACTCTGCTGAGTTCCAGATCCTTGTAACTGTCTGTCAAACATTTCAACTACGTGTTCCTTAAGCAGCTAATCTCACTATTTCCCCTGTAACATCTTTTTTTTTTTTTTGCGGTACGCAGGCCTCTCACTGCTGTGGCCTCTCCCGTTGCGGAGCACAGGCTCCGGACGCGCAGGCTCAGTGGCCGTGGCTCATGGGCCCAGCCGCTCCGCGGCACGTGGGATCTTCCCGGACCGGGGCACGAACCCGTGTCCCCTGCATCGGCAGGCGGACTCTCCACCACTGCGCCACCAGGGAAGCCCAACATCTTTTTTTAGTTCCCATTCCAGTGAGTGATGCCAACATGTACCCATCCCTTCAGAGGAGGAAGCTGGGAGTCCTGCTGAACCCCTGCCGCCCACTTCTCCACGTCCTCAGTATCTTTCATATCTTCTCTACCTTTCCACGCCGCTGCCACGGTCTGAGCCTCCCACTCTGAGGAGCCTGGGCAGTAGTAATGAACTCCACCCTGCCCCCTGTCTCTTGTCCCTTGCCCTCCCAATCCAATCTCTGCTGCTTTGCCAGGTCCATTTCCTAAAAATCAAATCTGGTCAAGGTTCAACCCTTTAATTGCTTCTACAGCCCACAGAATAAAGCCTCCGTTCCCAGGATGATGTAAAAGCCCTCCTCCACATCTAGCCCTGCTCTACTTAGTGAACGCTTCCCTTCCCAGATAGGCCTGTGCTATGTCCGGCTGTTTGTAGCTACGTAGACACATGGGGCTGTTTTTGGTGTATTCGTGATACTGTTAAACTGATCTGTCTTCCTAGAATGTGTCCTCTGCCATCTTCATGTAGAATATCCTTTTGCTTGCTCATCCTTCAAGACTCAAGAATCATCTTTGCTGCCAAGTTTCTTGTGATATTCCTAGGTAAAATCACATTTTCCCAGTCTTACTTTGATCATAGCCTCTGGAATACTTTATTGCATTTTTTTAATTTACATGTGTAGCAGTAAATAAATGGCAAGTAATTCCTATTAGATTGGGAATTAATTGTTCACTTTTTTTTTTTTTTTTTTTGCGGTATGCGGGCCTCTCACTGTTGTGGCCTCTCCTGTTGCGGAGCACAGGCTCCGGACGCACAGGCTCAGCGGCCATGGCTCACGGGCTTAGTTGCTCCGCGGCACGTGGGATCCTCCCGGACCAGGGCACGAACCCGTGACTCCTGCATCGGCAGGCGGATTCTCAACCACTGCGCCACCAGGGAAGCCCTAATTGTTCACTTTTATATCCTAAGTACTTAGCACAGAGTGTGACATACAGTATAAATGTATGTTTGTTCCTATTGAATAAATAAATGAATTAATTATAGTGGAAAGAACATTGTTCTAAATAAGGTCTGAGGATCTACTATATAACATCGTGACTATGGTAGATAATACCATATTGTATAATTGAAATTTGCTAAGAGGGGAGACTTTAAATGTTCTCCCCCCCTAAAAAAAAAATATATATAAATATGTATATGAGGTGATGGATGTGTTAAGTAACTAGGTGGGAGGAATCCTTCACGATGTGCACATATATCAAATCATCACAATGTGCACTTTATCTTACAATTTTATTTGTCAACTATATCTCAGTAAAAGTGGAGGAAAAAAAAAGGAACATTGTTCTAGAAGTTCAATTACATGAGTCTACTCCTGGCTCAACCACTAATTTACTTACCCCGGACACGTCATTAACCCTCGTGCAGTACAGACAGCTTTGGGATTCGCTGGGAAGGAAGTGGTAAAAAGAGCAAACGGTGGCAGAGCTGGCACGCAGGTCCTACCGTGACTATCATGAGCCCCTCTAAAAATTACGATCCACGCTCAGTTTATGTACCCATAATCCATGTTGTGCTGATGCTGTAAGGTTTGGAATCCTAAAAGAATTGGGGCAAAGAGTCACTCACGGTGCAGAAATAGTACAGATCTCCTTCCTGCCAACCCAGAGGGTATGAAAGGAGAGACTCCAGGATAAACAGGAGTCGTGGGGTGGGGGGGTGTCCAGCCAGCGAGGGAGCGGAGGGCCCTCTGTACCACACAACGTGCATCTGGCGTGGGACTGGGAAGGGGCTTCCCTTGCCTCACGCGCAGGGCACACGACCGCAAGGCTGCCCCATCACTGACAATGAATCAGACACCCTGGCTGGCCGTTGGCTTTTCTGATTCTATCCTAGGTTTAGGGTAGATCTGTTGTTTGAGAAGAACCCTGCACTCAAGCTTCCTTTCACTCAGCCACTGGGGGAAAGCAAATGAAAAGAAGTAGGATTCTCAACTAATCTTTGCTTTGAGTCCTTTTCCTTGATGGCACAATCTCCTGAAAGATTAAAAAACACTTTCTTCTTGAAGCTTAGGTAGCAATGTCCCCCTTTCTTCGGAAGGGTGGAGGGAGAAGGTCTTACGTTTTAGGCTTAGACGTTACCATAACAACAACAACAAAACAACTGTTTGGAGGACAGATACTGTTTTCCAGGCTCCGTGCTAACCATTTGGCACATGCTGCCTCATTTACTACCCGTGATAACCCTATGTGATGAGGACACTTTTTAATCTCCCGTTACAGATGAGTAAATAGGCTCAGACAGATTAAGGAACCTACCTTAAGCCACACAGCTGGTTAAGAGGCAGAGCCAAGAAATAACCCAGTTCTTTCTGACTCCAAATTCCTCCTAACTGAGGAGTCTTCTCCTGAACTATCCCAATTCAATAGCATACACTCAAAAATTGATATTGGGCTTCCCTGGTGGCGCAGTGGTTGGGAGTCCGCCTGCCAATGCAGGGGACACGGGTTCGTGCCCCGGTCCGGGAAGATCCCACATGCCGCGGAGCGGCTGGGCCCGTGAGCCATGGCCGCTGAGCCTGCGCATCCGGAGCCTGTGCTCCGCAACGGGAGGGGCCACGACAGTGAGAGGCCCGCATACTGCAAAAAAAAAAAAAAAAATTGATATTGATGATTCTATATTCCTTGAATTCAAATCTTGAATTGATCGAGCAGTTATATGCACAGACATGTACATGACTTATAAGAAAACTATGACAGAGGGCTTCCCTGGTGACGCAGTGGATAAGAATCTGCCTGCCGATGCAGGGGACAGAGGTTTGAGACCTGGTCCGGGAAGATCCCACATGCTGCAGAGCAACTAAGCCCGTGTGCCACAACTACTGAGCCTGCGCTCTAGAGCCAGTGAGCCACAGCTACTGAAGCCCACGCACCTAGAGCCCGTGCTCTGCAACAAAGAGTAGCCCCAGCTCGCCGCAACTAGAGAAAGCCCGCACGCAGCAATGAAGACACAGCACAGCCAGAAAATTAATTAATTAATTTTTAAAAAAGACAGTAATGCATTATTAAAAAAAAGAAAACTATGACAACTTGAAAATATAGGTCCTTGGATTTTTCTGATTAAAAAAACCCAGAAGCCAAAACCCAACCAGCCAACCAATAATCCCCCCAAACCAATCAACTAACAAAAACCTCTCATGTTAGACACTTTGTCCTAAAACAGAATGGCATTCTAAATACTGGTGAAGCCACAGGTTCATGGATTTGTGAGTCATCTGGTGAATCATTTTTCACCTCTAAAGGGCACTCCATTTCCAAACACTTTATCCGTGAGAGATTAATGCATGAGCTCTGAAGTCTTAAGAATTATTCACTCTACGTCTTACTTGCTCATGAGCTGAATATTTTCTCCATCTATGGCTCTGATCAATCACTGCTTCAAATATGTTATGTTTCCAGTGAAAACGTTGTTCATTCCCTACTCAGACAAGTTCATTTCTGCTGAGCCCTGTCTCCCACCGAGCGCCTCTTTTAAAAATTGTTCTTGTGAGTAATGATCTTTCACTGCCAACTGCTGTGATTCATGGGTGAGGGCGAGCCTGGAAGGTGAGGAAAGGACATTCTTATTCTTACCTTAGTGTGGCTATTCCAACTCTGCCCTCTGGGTCATCCGTCCCCCCTACAGCCCTGTGCTCTGAAGATACCTGACTGTTGGCTGTTGAAATCATGAGATCTGTGAGTTACAGGGGAAGATTAAGCTCATTCCCTGTCTAAACACTGCATCAATCCAGATCCAGATGATTCAGCCAGAAGGACCCGCGACACCTGTCAGCCCCAACCCAAGGGCCGGCTGTTACTTCCCGGGCTTGGGAAGCATCAGTACCTCGAGGCTGCAGACCCTCTTGGCTTATCTTTATCTCTTTGAAATTCAGTTGCCAGGTTCCACCCTGCTGCCACCCACAACTGATCCGGAATATTCCCACAGGACACAACCGTAAAAGTGGCCCCCAGGCTGGCAGTTGTGGCATTTGGGGCCAAGAGGAGACAGCTTCCCTCAAGTCAGTTTTGTAATTCTAACCAGTCATTCTTACTGAGTAGGGGCTGACATTTATAAAATCATTATTACGGTGGGGATCCCCTCTGCATTTAGGGGGCGTGGGACAAAGCTTGGCCATCCCACCAGTGCTTCTGTGTCCCTGTGGTGGTCTCTGGACGCTGCCTCAGTCCCCCAACAGGAAGAAGGGATTTATTTGTGTCCATGCTGTCTTCAGGAATCACCCCAACTGAAGAGAGCTGCCTTGCCCATCATGGTAGACGTCTAGGGACCGAAGGAGAGCAGGGTGTGAAGACAGGTTCCCCTACCCCTCTTGGGCTCTGCTCTGAAGGGTGACTAGAGCTCGAGCTCCAAGCTCGGGAACCTCACACCTCTCCCCTCACAACTGCTCTACCTTCTGTCTTTCTTACCTTGATGAATCAATCACGCCACCACCCATCCAGCCCAGATGCCAGAGCCCTGGCAGTCACCTACACGTCCCCTCTCTTTACTGCCCCATCCAGTCACCACGTCCTTTTTAGTGACTGTGTTGTGGACATTTGTCATTTGAAAAAAAAAAATTATTAAATTTTTTTTTTTTTTTTGCTGTGCTGCGTGGCTTGTGGGATCTTAGTTCCCCAACCAGGGATTGAACCTGGGCCACCACAGTGAAAGCACCGATTCCTAACCACTGGACTGCCAGGGAATTCCCTTAAAATGTTTTTATATGAAGAAACTTTGATTCTTTTTTTAAAATTGAGGTTTCATTGATGTATAATATATATATATTTAATTTTTAAAATTTTGTTTTTATATATTAAAAGTTGACATATACCACAAAGTGACACTTTGCTAGGGCTTCTTCCAGAATCTTAGGAGATATCCCATACAAATGAAATGACCAGAAACATATATTTTATTAGCTGCATAGTAAACCCCACTCTGAGTACAATTTACTGGGCATTTGTTACCTGATAGACATTGAATTAGACACTTTATTACCGCATATCTGTTATGTCATATTTCATATTATCATCCTATTTATTAATTTTATTGAAGTATAGTTGATTTACAAAGTTGTGTTAGTTTCAAGTGTACAGCAAAGTGATTCAGTTATACATACATAATTATATATTCTTTTTCAGATTCTTTTCCTTTATATGCTATTATAAAATATTGAGTATAGTTCTCTGTGCTCTAATATAGAGTAGGTCCTTGTTGGTTATCTATTTTATAGATAATAGTGCATATCTGTTAATCCCAAACTCCTAATTTATCCCTCCCCCACCTTTCCCCTTTGGTAACCATAGGTTTGTTATTTATGTCTGTGGATCTATTTCTGTTTGGTGTTTAAGTTCATTTGTATCATTTTTTTTTTTTTTTTAGATTCTGCTTCTAAGCGATATCATATGATATTTGTCTTTCTCTGTCTGGCTTACTTCACTTAGTATGATGATCTCTAGGTCCATCCATGTTGCTGCATATGTCATGTTTGATATACAATACTATGTAAATTTCAGGTGTACAACATAGAGATTCACTGTTTTTAAAAGTTATGCTCCATTTAAAGTTATTATAAAATAGTGGCTACATTCCCAGTACTTTACAATATATCCTTGCAGCTTACTTATTTTATACGTAGTAGTTTGTACCTCTCAGTCCCTTACCCCTCCCTACATTTGTCATTTTCTTGATGGTTCAGGCTCTGACTTCCGTTTCCATTTGGAGGAATTCTGCATCGTGTGAGATTCGGTGAAGCCAGGACTCTGCCCCCGCTTTGGAAGCCAGGCTCTCTCTCTTTCTATCCCTGGTAGCTCTGGTGCAGGCACATGGCAGGCAGTTGGCTAATTGGATGCTTTCTTTGGCATTTTAAATTTGGTTTCCCATTCCACTCTTGGCCCTTCAATTTCTTTTCTGTAGATGAATCATTTAGAAATATAAGTCAGACCATGTCACTCCTTGCTCAAAATCTTCTAATGCCTTTCCATCATATGTGATACCAAATTCAAACTCTTTATTGCGACCCCCAAAGTCCCCCACGATCAACTAGTGGCTGATTCTCTGTGTCCACGTCTTATTGCTCTTCCCCTGGCCCATCTGCTCCAGCGTCCTTACTGTTCCTACCACTTGCCTAGCACATACTTCGTATCTGCTGTCCCTCGGGCTGAAAGGCCCTTCTCGCTGATTTTTACATGGTTCACTCTCTCTTTTTAAAAATATTTATTTATTTTGGCTGTGCCGGGTCTCAGTTGTGGCACGTGGGATCTTTTAGTTGCAGCATGCGAACTCAGTTGCGGCATGCATGCGGGATCTAGTTTCCTGACCAAGGATCGAACCCAGGCCCCCTGCATTGGGAGCGTGGAGTCTTACCCACTGGACCACCAGGGAAGTCCCCATGGTTCACTCTCTTAATGCAGGGTTTATTCCAATGTTTACAGAGAGGCTTTCTATGACGCCTCCTATGTAAAATAGTCCCCCCTTCCCAAGTCCATCTCTGACCCCTTACCCTACTTTATTTTTCTTCAAAGCACCTCCCACCATCACTGTTTACTTATTTGTTTACTGGTCTATTTTGTACCTTTCCCACCAGAATGCAAACTCCCTGACGGCCAGGATGCAGCATATCTGTGTCTAGCCTGGTGTACAGTAGGTGAGAAAACAGTCATTGAATGAAAACGTGGTAGGGTCGATGGCTCGGGAGTCTCAGTGGGGCTCCCAGAATCGCTGCAGTGGAATTTCAAGAGGCTTTCTCACCAAGGAAGCTGTTGGTATTTTGAGTGGTACTGCTCCACACATGGCAGGACATTCAGCATTCTTTACCCTTAGCTGTGACATGCCAGCAGCACCCCTTGTCACCTGATGCTATGGTCTGACTATCCCGCCCCTCCAAATTCACATGTTGGAAGCCAAACACCTGATTTTTTCTTTTTAATTTTTATTGGAGTATAGTTGATTTACAATGTTGTGTTAGTTTCCGGTGTACAGCAAAGTGAATCAGTTATTCATATACATACATCTACTCTTTTCTAAGATTCCTTTCCCATACAGGCCATCACAGAGTATTGAATAGAGTTCCAATGGTGTTAGAAGCTGAGGCCTTTGGGAGGTGTTTAGGTCACGAGGGTGGAGCCCTCATGAATAGGATGAGAGCCCTTACAAAAGAGACCCCACAGAGCTCCCCAGCCCCTTTTGCCACGTGAGGACACAGCAAAAAGTCTGCAACAAGGAGAGAGCCCGCACTCGGCTGTGCTATTTCCTTGGACTCCCAGCTTCCAGAACTGTGAGAAATGAATTGTTGTTGTTTGTAAGCTACCAGGTCTGTGGTGTTTGTCATGGCAGCCTGAACGGACTGACATCCACAACCAAAATTATGCAACACGTTTCCAGATTTCCCCTTGGAGGGAAGGTGCAGGGCAGCCCTTGACAGAGTACCAGTGGTAGAGGAAGTGACTGGAGTACAGGAGGCTGTGATCAGAGACTCAGATGCTCTTGTTTTTTTATTGCTCATATTTCTATCTTGGCTCATTCATTTCCACCTCGGTCCCTCCTACTAACCTGTGAGTTCTTTGAGGGCACGAATCATGGTTTGAGTGTATTAGCCCATTTGAATACATGAATGTATATGTACGTGTATATGTGTGTGTGTGCGTGTGTGTGTGTGTGTGCGTGTGCACATATATTTGTATTTATATCTTTTCCCCATTGGGCCGCCTGACCTCCACAGCTCAGTTCTTTTCCCCACCCTCTGACCACCAGGCATCACTCAGCAGATAGAATAAGACAAAGCAGGGACTCTGACATAATGCACACTGGCCCTTGTGGGACCATCTGTCCCAGCCGCGAGCCTGAACCTGCTCTTGTCACTACGGCTATGATTATCTCCTTTTTACAGATGAAGAAATTGAGGCTCATCTTCTTTACCTGCCACTCATTGATTGCTAACCAGTTGGTCCTTGTAACCCAACCTTTGCTCTCGCCTCCATTCCGGAAAGCTCTTCCTCAGCCTCAAGTCATGATTTTATAGGGAAGGCTCCCCAGGTAGGAGGAGAAGGTGCTGATAGCAGTGTCATTATTTTAGGTTGGGGATGACTGATAGACCTGCAGTCGTGCCCTCAGCCTGTGCTAAGTGACCTTGAGAGTGACCTTGGAGTTGGAGCAGCTGCTGCGGCTGGCTGTCACTTGCAGCTGATTCTGCTGCTTTGTCTCATGAGATGTGAAGTGACCTGACCTCCACTGACATAACAAGTGACGTAGCGGGGACAGGAATTCAATATTCCCTTCTTGGTCTCACCAGGCTCTCTGTGTGCTTGGTGTCTTCTTGACTTCAAATGTGCCTTGTCTGATAGGACCTGAATCTCCATCACCTTCACTTGTCAACTCCTCTGGCCCCAGGCATCCCAATGGCTGCCTAGAGAACAGACAGTCCCGTGTGCTCCGTTACTAGGGCTCTAGGGCTTTTGTCCCCATATTCTTTTACCTTGGTGATTTGGGCAGGAACATACATAAACCTTTTGAGTTTAAGGTTTGGAGAGGCTTGGGAGACCCTCAGCCAATTTTCTTAGTCTAGACCCACACCCTCCTTTTTGCCTTTGAACTGAGGCACAAAAAATATGAGTTCTTGTCCTTCAGGCCTGAACAAAGTGGCCCCCTTTCCCCACAGCGGTGTTTTTTAAACTCTGGGTCACGACCAATTCGAGGGTTGTAAAGTCAATTTTTTACAGTTGACCAGCATTAAAAAAAGATAGAATAAAATTTAAACTATAAAAGTGGTAGTGAAGATCTGTTCTATGAAGTCTTTTTTCAGTCATGTGTGTGTATGAATGTGTATATGTGTGTGTGTGATGGAATCCTGCATCACAGTTCAAAATGTATTTCTCATTACATTTTATAGTAAAAAAAACAGGGGTTCTCAACTTTCAGGTGATGATTTTGATTTGGTAGAACATAGAACAATATGCCACTAAAAGCATATCAGTCTCTGGAGGGAGCGGGATAGGTATGTGTGTTTTATTTATTTATTTATCTATCTATCTATTTATCTATTTATTATTTTTGGCTGTTTTGGGTCTTTGTTGCTGCCCGCGGGCTTTCTCTAGTTGCAGCGAGTGGGGGCTACTCTTCATTGCGGTGCGCGGGCTTCTCATTGCGGTGGCTTCTCTTGTTGAGGAGCACGGGCTCTAGACGTGCGGGCTTCAGTAGCTGTGGCACGTGGGCTCTAGAGCGCAGGCTCGGTAGTTGTGGCGCACGGGCTCTAGAGCGCAGGCTCGGTAGTTGTGGCGCACAGGCTTAGTTGCTCCGCGGCATGTGGGATCTTCCCGGACCAGGTCTCGAACCTGTGTCCCCTGAATTGGCGGGTGGATTCTTAACCACTGCGCCACCAGGGAAGCTCCCCCCCCCCCCCACCCCCCCCCCCCACCATGCTGTTCTTGAGAACAACAATATCTTATCCATCTGGATAGCCCCTTATTGCTGAAACAGTGCCTGGCGCTCAGGGGTACCCAATAAATGCTTATAATTGTCAAATGACAAAGCTTCGAAGGTTAAAGGGTGGAATCTATGTAGTTTTCTCTCACCATGCCCAGCACACACTTGGCACTTCATAAATCACTGGGTGTGATCGTGATGACTTAAGGAAAACAAAAATACAATCATGAGATGCTGCATGAATCAAAGGCACAGGTGTGATGAACAGCAGCAGAGCGGGTCGGCCTTCCCAGCAGAACAAAGCTCTCTTTCCCCCTCAATGCACTTCAACAAACCCATCCAGACCAGGAAACCTCAGAGACAGAGTGGCTGTCATCTCCCTAAGCAATAGAGCCTATCTCCTCTTAACCTTTGTGACCCTCAAAAACCAGTAAATTCCTTCTTTTATCTCTCCCAAATCCTTTATATTACCCCCTAAGCCAATTTTCTGTTGTACTGTATTCAATGGGAATTGAAAACAGCTGGTCACCATCTGCTGTAGATCAATTCTTCATGTACTTGAAGCCTATAATTAGGTCATTCCTCAGCCTTCTCTTCTCCAGGCTAAATATCTTCTTTCTTTTAGCCCTTCCCCAAAGGTTTTATTTTCCATTTATTTAATTGTCTTTCTAGTGTTACTCTCAGCGTCAGGCTTTCCTGCTCTCCGTACACCTCAAGTGGAGGAGGCTGCTCAGGGTGAAGGGTTATGGGTGGTGAAGGTCACCCCGCTGCCCCTTTTGAGGAGTCTTTTTTTCTGTGAGTTGTTTATTTTCAGAGGGCCGTTTAGAAATGAACAGCAGCCGTTGACTCCGCCACAGTGAGATTGGAACCAGAGTAATCAGACGGTAGTGCTCTGCTTCCGCCCTAACTCCAGATACACTGCACAATCGCCTTGACTCTGCACCCCAAATTCTGCGAGATAGCCCATGCCACCCTACGGGGAGTAATCTCACTCTTGATTACGGGTGCGTCACTAGAACGGCATTTTGGAAGCGTGTCTTGGAAGGCTGGAAGGTCAGTGACATGTGGAGACAGATTTTAAACTTTAAGCTCAGGAAACAAGCGTCTGGTAGAGAGGAGTTTTCTCCCTCTTAGGTCCAGGAAATATCCTGCATGCGCAGTAACCCCGGTGTCCAATCGGCATTCTCCAAGGCAGTGGTTTTTACTTTTGTTCTCTCTGGGATTATATATATGCAACCCATTGCCTCATATCCAGATTTTTAAATGAAATACAGGAATATTTTGTGGATCCATCAGTTTTTGAAATGATTGAAATTGTATCTTCACTTCTGGGGCTTTCTTCTCTGTCTCTCAAAAGTGTGTTGGACTTCTGGTTGGAAGAGGTTACCCTCTGCTTATCTGTCCTTCAAAGACTCCATCATTACTCAGAACTGATGGCCAGACTAGGTGATGTTCTTCGCCTAACTCTTGACTATCCCCTCCAGCTGCACGTACCATGACTAAGCCAGAAACAGCCCCTAATGCGTGGATTCTGTGATTTCATGTGCACCGTCCCTTCATGAGGTAGATAGCATCACCCTCATTTCCACAGATGAGGCAGATAAAGAGAACTTGTTTTTAAATGAGCTTACGGTGGCCTAGGCAGCAGAGCTGGGATCTGGATCCAGGTCTGGTTGGTCTCTAGTGTCATCATGGCCGCCTCTGCGTGCTTGTTAAACTGCAGACGTCAGGATCCCATGCTCAGATTCTGAGTTAGGAGATGGGGCCCAGGTACCTGCCTTTTCAGTCAATTAACCCAGGTAACCCAAGTCCCATGCATACAAAAGCACTGTCTAACTTGGTCCCTGAATTAGAAAATTTAGGTCACTGTTCCTCAAACTCTGTCATACATCTACCCAGGAGCTTGTTGAGAAGAGGTCTGGCTTCCACTCCGCAGCTTCTGAGTCAGAAGCAAGGAAGGGTCGAGTCCGGATGCTGTATCGTTTTGTTTTTAATATTTGTTTATTTATTTATTTATCTATTTATTTGGTTGTGCCGGGTCTTAGTTGCAGCATGCGGGATCTCTACTTGCAGCATTCAGGCTCTCAGTTGCAGCACGCGGGATCTAGTTCCCTGACCGGGAATCGAACCCGGGCCTCCTGAGTTGGGAGCACGGAGTCTTAACTGCCCGACTGCCAGGGAAGTCCCTGGACACTGTAGTGTTAACTGCAGCCTGGGGTATATTCTGAGTCACTCTGAAGCTTGGAAACCACTGGTGTGAGTCTTCCTGCCAGAGGTATCCTATGCCCAGCACTTCTAGATGCTTTTGTGGAAGATGGAGGCTGGTAGGGTGGAAGACGGCATGGTATGTATGGGCTTAGAGCTCTTGGCTTCCTGGATGTGGAAGGAGCTCTTGGCTAAGGAAACAGTGGGGAGATGACCCCTGAGAAAGCCTGCTTCCTCACCTCCTACAGAAGAAACTTTGACCCTAAGGATGAAAAGCCATGGTTTTGAAAGCCAAGTGTTGCATTTGATATCAGAAGTCCAGCGAAGGGATAACCATCCGTTATGATGTCGTAGCAGGTAGTGTTGCCTTGGCAACATAGCAGGAGACTTACCGAGGAGATAGAAGAACAGATGGGCAGGTGTCATTCCTCGGAGAACACAGGGGTGACAGAGGTTTACTAAAATGAGCAATGTAAGAAAATACTTGGCGCCCTGAGAAAACCAGTCATAGAAGATGAAAACTCACAAGAGTTGGTTTATGAATATATTTTAAATCTACAAAATACTGTTTTAACAGCAGCGTCAGAAGAATCCTCACAGACGTCTGAGAAATCTTCGTTCTATGGACCCTCCTTCGCAAGCAGCTTTCTAGTAAGCCACGTTCTGTACCGTATGCTAATAATATAGTTTGTGAGAGAAAATGAGGTGAGGGTTTGCACTTAAAAGCCAAAGCTACACAAGGATAATTAAACTGTCACTGGATGACCTGAGGAGAACTGATTGAATTCAGCACAGCAATTTCTCGAGTCAGTATGTATCAGGTAAATAGATGGAAATAAGTTTGAAGGTTCATGCACACTTGTATTTAAATTTCCGTATTATAATATTTATAGGTGATATTTTAAAATGGATCTAATTTTAATTCCCTAGATGAATTGTGACTCCTATTTATTTAATTCATTTTTACTTTGAACCAAGGAAAGGTTATTACTTGACACTTCAACATCTATACTCCATCAATTCCTCAAATGCATGATAACCTAATGAAGATTATTGGGGGGGGCGGACCGTCTCTACTTCAGTAATTCAACTTCACTAGTTCCTTAAGTACACACTTACTAAATTTAAATCGTTTAAAAGGAAACATATGCAGTCTATTAAAATGTTTATCCCATCACTTGATAGAGATCAAGCAGGTTTTCTGCCAAGTTAGGCGGTAAAGAGATGCTGACCTTGTCAGATGGGGCATGGGAATTCCTCACATTTTTCTTGTTTGAACTGGTCTGTGAGCTTTAAGGATGGGGGAAAACAATGACACCTTGTGCACGTGAACGAATTCCCCTCTGGATACTCCCTGGGCAACCCTGAGAGACTGAGTCCTTCCTAGAGACAGGAGTATTCCCAGTTTCTGTTGGGCTGCTTCCCAGATCCTGTGCACTCCTACCCTTCCTCCTCCTGACTCCCTGTAATTTACCTGTTCTAACATCTCCTTTTGCTTCAGAGCGTGGCAAACGGTAGATGGAACACCTTCCGCTCAGAGCATCTCTCTGCCTTTCTTTGGAGGCATCTGATCTTTCCTTCTTCCCCTGTCATCTCAGCACCGCTCTGGGTCCCCGTGTCCCACTATGCGTCACCGGTGACACCTTCAGTCTTCCCAGGATGAATTTCCCACACGGCTTCCTCCTGTGAGAAGTGGAGCCCCTGAAATCCAATTCTGAAGCAGGCAGACTTGCTCAGGACATCGATGGAGAGCTGAACTAAGCTCAGGGCTGTGGGGGACCCACGCTGTTTATTCCTGGTCACCAAAGCCCCACCCTTTCCTTACGTCAGCACTAAGGAAGGTAGTTGTGGGGAAAATTGAGATCCGCTTTTACAGTGTGACCAAGTGAGAAAGTTATGGAATAACCTCAGTAAATACTTCCCACTTAGGGGTTTTCCTGGAGGTCAAGTGGTTAAGACTTCATCTTCCAATGCAGGGGGTGCAGGTTCAATCCCTGGTCGGGGAGTTAAGATCCCACATGCCTCATGGCCAAACAACCAAAACATAAAACAGAAGCAATATTATAACAAATTCAATAAAGGCTTTAATTTTTTTTTTTTTTTTTTTTTTTTGCGGTACGCGGGCCTCTCACTGCCGTGGCCCCTCCCGTTGCGGAGCACAGGCTCCGGCCGCTCAGGCTCAGCGGCCACGGCTCACGGGCCCAGCCGCTCCGCGGCACGTGGGATCTTCCCGGATTGGGGCACGAACCCGCGTCCCCTGCATCGGCAGGCGGACTCTCAACCACTGCACCACCAGGGAAGCCCTCAATAAAGACTTTTTAAAAATCCACATTAAAAAAAAAAATCTTTAAAAAAACCCAACAAACACCTCCCGCCTAGAACATAGAAAAAGGAGAAGAGCCATTGTTGGTGATAAGCCCAGAGCTCAGGCCTTCTATTGCTGATAAATTACAGGATCCCAGAGTCTCAGGAGCATCGGGGTCACCTCATTGCTGGCAGTGGAGTCAGTTTTCTGGTTAGCGGATCTGGAAGTATCAGGTTCTAACTCCTGGGTGCCCTTTTCCAGTCCCTTTTCAGGGCCATTGGAGAGTTGCACACGGGATGACGTGGGGTGTGCTCGAAGCAGTTCACTTTCTGTTGGTGCAAATACTTGGGCCTGGGGATTGCTTTAGACAATGAGAAATTGTGGGCTTTCCTTCACTAGATCTGCGTTTCTCTGGTTTTTGTTTTTCTTTCCTATTTCTAGCAACGCAACTCCCTTAAATCATTATTTTAAATTCCAGGATTCCATTTGCTCATAACCGCTGGCAGAAAATCCTGTGTGTCTGTTTCCCAGCATGGGGTCAGGTCACGCCCTCCCGTGCCCCTGGCTTTCAACTGGAGAGATGAGTTTTCTTCTTTTTACAAAAAATTATTTATTTTATTTATTTTATTTTTGGCTGAGTTGGGTCTTCATTGCTGCGCGCGGGCTTTCTCTAGCTGCAGCGAGTGGGGGCTGCTCTTCGCTGCGGTGCGCGGGCTTCTCATTGCGGTGGCTCCTCTTGTTGCGGAGCGCGGAGTCTAGGCGCATGGGCTCAGTAGTCGTGGTGCACGGGCTCAGTAGTTGTGGCTCGCAGGCTCAGTAGTTGTGGTGCACGGGCTTAGTTGCTCCGCGGCATGTGGGCTCTTCCCGGACCGGGGCTCGAACCCGTGTCCCCTGCATTGGCGGGCGGATTCTTAACCGCTGCGCCACCAGGGAAGCCCGAGTTTTCTCCTTAATCTGCCCTGGAATGTCCCCTGGCCTTCTCTGTGAGCACCATCACCGGTGTCTGCCAGGAGAGACTTTGGTCTAATCCCTCCTTCTCAAAGGCTGTGTTCGGGAGAGTCTATCCAGATCTTGGGAATGCAGAGTTGAGCAAAGAGCAGTGATTATTCACTCACTCCATTCCCTAGCCCTTGAAACTGGACAGACTCGCCACACACCACACGTGGGCTGGCTTTCAAAAGCAAGCCACGCATGATACTGGTGGGAGTGGTTGCATATTCTAAACAATATCCACCATTAAACATTGTTCAGTAGTATTTAAGTAATGCGTTCCTTTCCTTCTCCCAAAAATTTTCTTACACTCTCTGGTCTTCTGGGCCGAACTCTTAGCCCTAGAGTCAGAATTCACACTCTGTCCCCCTGGAACCCTGGGCCCCCTTCTTGGCAGTTTGAATGGTGGCATATGCCCTGGTTTTCAAGTCTGTCTGTTGCTCCAGTCTTGGCCCCCTCCTCACGGCCTCTGATCTCACTCCAGCCCTGTAACCCAAGAAATCCTGAGCATCCCCAGGACCGGAGGGAATACACACCGTGGGGAAACATTTCTTTGCCTTCTTTGTCTCTACCTTTTCTAGTGTCTTTGTTCCTGGAACAACTAAATAATCCGGAGGGAAAAGTTAGAAAAAAGCACCTTCCTTGGGAACAGTGCACAGCCCCCTAAAACTGTACCTTCCAGCAGTCAGGGCTCTGAGAGATCAGTGCTGAGCACACGATGAGAACGTCCTGAACAGACTTCGCTCTGGGTCGGTCCTTGGATCTTGGGTCCTCGCTACCGCGGGCAACCGAACTGGGCCGTCCTTTTGGGAAGAAGGCGGGTTTGTCATGCTTTGGCGTCGTCTCCCTGCTTCCTCATCCCTCCCTACTTCCCTCTTTAACTTGCTTTCTCTTCTGAAGATTTACCGCGCACCTATCACGCGTTGAGTGCAGTGCTGTGTGTTGGGAAGAGAATGGCGTACACAGACAGACAGTGTGCAGTCCAGCGCGGGGAGAGCCGAGGCATCACGTGTTATCGTTGTGAGAAGTGCCGTGATGGGGAGGTGTGCGGGGCGCTATCGTAGAGCAGAGCAGCGTTGCCTAATCTGGACACGGGAGGGTCGGAGAAGCCCCTGAGTCACTTTACAGCTGAGGTCTGAACAGTGAACAGGAGTTCACCGGGGACTTTTAGACTTTGTGATGAGGGTGATGAACAGGCGGCAAAAAGAACCGAGGCAGCAGATGTCTAACACATGTCAGCCGTGCCTCCCTTCTGCTAAGATCTGGTTAGAGTGGACGCCAAAGCCCATCTCACATTCTGCAGAAGTTCAAAGTCGGCCTCAGGGTCGCTGGGCCTGGTTTGGGGGTTTGTGTCTCTTATCCTTGGCAAACTCTGCCCTTTCCTTAATGGCTGCAAAAATCTACTCACACAGAGAGGTTAGTCGTGGACTTAACTTTCTTCAGCATTTAGGGGTCACACTTCTTGGCCAAATTAAGCAGCAGAAGAAATCAGAGACTTCGTTTTGAAATGTCCTTTGCTTGCACGACCTCCGGGGCCCCCTCCCTTCTCCTTCACCCTTGAATGGCCCAGTGCTGCTTACTAGCCCCTGTCAGGACAAACCCGCAGAACTCCTCTCACTCTTCACCTGCTCGGGGTCTTATCTTTTACCAGTGGTTTCCTGAATATGCAACCCCTGGACTCTGGTGGTGGGAAATCCAAGCACTGAGACTGACTCTAGAGGAGAAATATTGAGTCATGAGTGCTCCTGCTCTCCCAGGATCATTCCATAAATATTCCCTGGCAAAGGCATGCTTGTAATATAAGCTACCCACTTACATAGATCACTTCTGTGACTGCTGCTGCCGCTACAGCAATAGTACAGTTACCACGGCTACGGCTCTTCCTTCTCTTGTTTCTACTGCTTCTTATGGATGAAGCCCCTTTACAGCTGTCATTTCGTCTCATCATCACAACACCATTAATTACGTGCTATCCCCATTTTACAGTTAAGGAAATTAAGGCTTAAAGACTTTAAATAGCCTAAAGTCACTCAGCCAGCAGAGGGTGGTGACAGCCAGTCTTGAAGCCGTACATTGAATCATCATAATAGCACGGTCACTGTTAGAAAGCCCCTTTCCGTGTTGCTTGGCTTTCATCGTAATATAGGTCGGGTGTGTGCCTTTGTGTTTAGTGGTTAACAGTGCCATTCAAACTGTAACACAGTCTGTGACTGAAAATATGTACATTAGCTGAAAAAACTGGAAAAGTATCTTCACATCTGTGATGAAAGTCAATGAGAAAATACATTGGGAAATTCAGTTCTCTTTTCAGAGATGGTTTAGCAGTATACACAAATACAACTAGAGAGTAAGGCACACTTGCCACAGCTGAACTGTGTTCTGTTTCAGTTTCCTACAGGATTTCACAGTCGCACTTATGGATATGATTTAACACTGAAATATTTGCATAAGAGAAAGCTGGTGATTAACTGCATATTGCTTGAGTGTTCATCTGGGAACATGACAAATCTCTGTTTTTACTTATTCCTTGCTGCTCAGGAAAACAATCAAAATCCTGACAAATATCTAATATATTTGAGGACTACAGGTACAAATTTCTGCATTAGTACTTCTCTCCCTTCCTATCTCCAAATGGGTAACTCAGAATCACTCCCAATACGCTTTTCCAAAATGTTACCTGTGAACTGTGATTCAAAATGCTTCACACATTCCCATAGCACTCTGCTTTTAAGTGTCTTAAAGATATGGAATTGAAATGCAAGATTTTCATGCTTTAGTGAGATTTATAGTCAGAAAACTAGTGTCTGCATTTTGGCTTCAACATCTACCAGGTCGGTGACTTGCCAGCCTCAAATTTCTTTTCTGTCGGATGGGGTTGTTTCAAAATATGGAGGTCTAGGGACTTCCCTGACGGTCCAGTGGTTAAGACTCCGTGCTTCCAACGCAGGGGGCCTGGGTTCAATCCCTGGTCAGGGAACTAGATCCTGCATGCCGCAACTAAGACCCAGAACAGCCAAATAAATAAATATATAAATACGTATTAAAAAAATATGGAGGTCTAGGGAAATATGCGCGTTTCTAGAAGCATATGGTAGGGAGTGGGCAAAATCGTTGAAGGTGATCAAAAGGTTCAAACTTCCAGTTATAAAATAAGTAAGTCCAGGAGATGTGATGTACAGCTTGGTGATGATAGTTAATGATACTGTATTTACATTTGAAAGTTGCTCAGAGAGAAGATCTTAAAAGTTCTCATCACAAGAGAAAAACCTTTGTAACTCTGAGTGGTGATGGTTGTGTTGATCGTTTAGCAATATATACAAATATCGAACCATTATGTTGTACACTTGAAACCAATATAATGTTTTATATCAATTATATCTCAATAAAATTTACATTACAAAATTTAAAAATGTATATAGAAAAAAGAAAGACTATTATGACATCACTTTTGGTGGGTTAGACATCTGGTGAGTTTCAGAATCAAAAAAATTATTCGTAAAACTATAGTGTATCCGTATTAAAGAAAGGAAAAGAAATACTGAGGTCTGGGGAAAGAAGAAGCATTTCCTGAATACCACATATCAGAACACCCCCCCCCCCCCCCCCCCGTTAAGTCCTTCACATCTGCAATGACATTTAACTCCCATGACACTCCTCTACGGTAAATAACATTATCCTTTACTTACAGACCAAAAGGCAAAGGCTAGGGAAGTGCAGACATGCAGGAACCCACTAACAGGCAGGAGCAGTGGCAGAGAGCATGCAGACACCTTCTTACCAGGAGAAGGAAGCCCATGCAGCTGAACTTCGTTTCGAAATCTTCTGTTTCCTAGTTCTTCTATGACCAAGTTCGTCTTCAGCACGCAGCCACGTCCACCGCTGGACGGTGTCCGGCGGAGCCTTCCCTGTGGTCCTTGCCCGAGTCCTCCTCCTCTGGGCCCGCCGATGAGGGCAGGCCCCTCCCACTAATCCTCTTCCGGTTCTCGCTAGTGCACATTGTTACCGTCCAGTCCACTCGTGGGCTTGTGTGTTTGCGCCCCTCCCCTTCTGAGTCTCATCCTCGGGCAGCCATCTTTCTTGTCTGGGGCTTCTTCCTTTTCTCTGAGATGCCTGTTCAGGATCACTATCTTCTTAAAACATTGAAAAGCCAACATACGATATGAAAATACTCCCTCTCTCTTTGTGTAGAAGGAAAAGTATGACACTTCTGCCTGACTCTAAGTCGGTAAATTTATCCCTCCAACTATTCCCTTTCCTTCTCCCTCTGGGTATATTACAAAGTATTTCAACTTGGACCCTTTGAAAATTGAATTAATTATTTTCTTCCTGGAGTCTCCAAACACTTTCTTCTGGGGTCCAGCACCTCCTTCCCCCTTTCCCCTCTTTCTCCCTCCTTTCCACCTTTTATCCCTCTCCTTCCCCCATCCTATCACTTACTTCTTTTACTTGGCTCCACATCACCCAAGCCAGAAACGCAAGAAGCATCCTCAATGCCTCTGTCTTCCTCATATTCCACGGGTACCATGTCCTATTTATAGTAGCTCCTAATTGATCCATCTGCACTTCCTTAAAAATAGGAAATCAGGGACTTATCTGGTGGTCCAGTGGTTAAGAATCCGCCTTCCACTGCAGGGGGCACAGGTTCGATCCCTGGTCAGGGAACTAAGATCCCACAGGCCGCAGGACATAATTGTCACACGCCACAACTACTGAGCCTGCACGCTCTGGAGCTCGCACCGCAACTGGAGAGAAGCCCGCACACCGCATCGAAGATCCCACGTGCCGCAGCTAAAACCAAACGCAGCCAAGTAAATAATTTTTTAAAAAATAGGTGCTTTTGATGAGATAAAGTAGGAAGTACACAGGATCACCTATGAAGCATTGTTGCAGAAAAAGAAAAAGGAAAAATGGACATTTAATCTAAATCTGATTAAATCTTTAGATCTAGCTATAGTTTACAGGAAGTTCAGGAGATAGAGGAACGTGTTAACTGATACCACATGGATGCAATCGGCAGAATCCAGAAAATGAGAAATTCTGCAGGTTTCTCCAACAAATAAGTGGCAATAAAAATAGCACAACAAAAAGAGTAGGGAGGGACTTCCCTGGTGGCGCAGTGGTTAAGAATCCACCTGCCAATGCAGGGGACACTGGTTTGATCCCTGGTCCGGGAAGATCCCACATGCCGCGGAGCAACAAAGCCCGTGCACCACAACTACTGAGCCTGCGCTCTAGAGCCCGCGAGCCACAACTACTGAAGCCCGTGCACCTAGAGCCTATGCTCTGCTACAGGAGAAGCCACCGCAGTGAGAAGCCCGAGCACCGCAACAAAGAGTAGCCCCCGCTCGCCGCAACTAGAGAAAGCCCGCGTGCAGCAACGAAGACCCAACGCAGCCCCCAAAAAAGAGTAGGGAAATCGTGATGGTATAAAGAGACATAAAAGACATCAATTGAATGCAATGTGTGTGTCTTTTATTGGATCCTGATTTGAACAAACACTTGGATGAAAAAAGTTTTTAGACATTTAGGGAAAAATTGAAAATATATTGAGTATTAAATGATGTTGAGACATTAATATTAACTTTATTTTATTTATTTATTTATTTATTTTTGCGGTGCGCGGGCCTCTCACCGTTGTGGCCTCTCCCGTCGCGGAGCACAGGCTCCGGACGCGCAGGCTCAGCGGCCATGGCTCACGGGCCCAGCCACTCTGCAGCACGTGGGATCTTCCCGGACCGGGGCACGAACCCGCGTCCCCTGCATCGGCAGGCGGACTCGCAACCACTGTGCCACCAGGGAAGCCCCTAACTTTATTATTTGAGCTAATGATTTTGTGGTTTATGTTTTAAAAAGTCCTTTTGTGTTAGTTTGTTGGTGTTACATTCTGAAGTATTGATAGGTAAAGCAATATGTTTAGCACTTATTTTGTGCTATACACAAAATACACAGTTTTTAAAGCATTTTTACATACAATAACTCATTTAATCTGTATAGTAACCTTACTAGGTAGGTATTATTATTATCCCCATTTTACAGACTGGGAAGCTGAGGCACAGAGCGGTTAAGTAACATGCCCAGGGTCTTGCAGCCAGTGAGTGGTGGATGCAAATATATCACAAGAGTTCCTTGTTTCCTGTTGTCTCCCAGACTTTGTTCACACGCTCACATATTTCCATAGTTGTAGTTGTAATACACTTAAAATCAGATACTCAGACTTAATGTTTATTAGCATATTCTAAACATTTCCCCCAAATTTTACACAGACCTAAATGTTACAATTTTAAATGACTGTATCACATTCTACTGAATCATAACTCAGCATCACAATAAGTTTGGTTGTCTCTCATTTGAAATTTAGGTTGTTTTCAAGTTTTTCCGTTACATGTAATACTAGAATGATTGTGTTAATGCATGTAGCCTTTTATTTCTTTAAATTTTTTTTTACTTAGGATAAAAACCTTAACATCAGACTAGTTGTAAAAGAATGTAAACGGTTCCATCATTCTTGATGTGTAATGAAATCAAGAAAAGCTGTGTAAATATGTACCATTAATAGCATAAGAATCTCGTTTTCTTCCCAACTGTACTTAATTTTTGCTAGGTATTCTTGCTTACTTTTGAATATGTATGCAGTAAGGAGTTCCCTGGTGGCCTAATGGTTAGAATTTGGGCTTTCACTGCTGTGGCCCAGATTCAATCCCTGGATGGAAAACTGAAATCCCACAAGCCACATGGTGTGACCCAAGAAATTTAAAAATAATAGGTATATAGTAGAATTTCTCTTTTTTCATTTTCACTTTTTTATTAGGAATTTTGGATAATTTTTAATAAAATGTCTCTTTCCCTTTTTAACTGCTGAATTTGCTGCAAGTATCTTTCTAATCTATTGTTTCTTTACAATTTTAATTTTAATAGTTACCTTCAAAGAAAGTAAAAATCTTTTTATGGGTCAAAATGGTTTGTCCCTTCAGCTATAATATCTCCTGTTTCTTGACTTTTAGAATGTCAGCATTCTAACACAAATATTGTGGGTTATTTGTTTATGGCCAGAGGGCTATTTGAATTTTGGTACACATGGATTAAGTTGCTAAGAATCAATAAAAGTCCCGGAAGTATCTAAGCAGAGCTCTGAAGGATAGTTGGAGTATCATGGAAAGCTGTGCAGATACTCACCATATCGACACCATGCTGTAGCAGTTCACAACTTAACGCCCACTGCTACTGAATTTACTTACAGTTCGAAGACCTGGAATCCTTTCCTGCAACACAGATCTGGCCCAGGACAGCAATTCCTCCAGTTTTATAGGCTACAAAGCTATTTGGAGGAGTATTTGAGGTGAACTGGCAGGTGCACATCTAATACTGTTATTTGTCTAGGTCTGTACAATGGCATGTGACAAGGCCGGGGTATTATTAAGGAAGGTTGGTTGTCAGTGCCCACGTGTCTCCTAAGTTGGCATTTACCATCTATAGATTCCACACTATCCCAGATGAGGTTCTCAGCTTTCAAGCTTCAAACATTTAACATTTTAAGCACACTTGGTATGAATCCAGCCGTCAGGGGCCGACTCCCATTAACTCAGGTGACAAAACACTGATGTACACGCATCGAAGTGCCGGCATTCTTTTGCAGTGGGGACTCTGAGCGTCCCTTTGACGGAGAGGCTTAGGCCAGTGGGACGGGCACATGCTCCCTCTCCTGGCAGCTCTCTCTGGGGAGTAAAATTATACTCAGGAGATCGCCTAGTGAATACAGAATCAGAGCAAAGAGGAGCTGTCTGGTTTAGATAATCACATTGGGGTTCAAGTCCACTGACTGTAGGGCTGGGGTCTGTGGGTCGCTCCCTCCTTCAGAGCTTGTGTGGGTACCACCCCCCGGTGGGTCTTCACGCTTCCTGATTCTGTGTGTGAGGCTGACCATGCTTTCAAGCTCACTCTTCTGATAGGGTTCCATATAATTGACTCATCCTCTGGATTTTGCCTGGTTACAATCACACGGCAAGTCGGCCTTCCTGTGGTAGTTCTTGAGTCCCCTTGGACTGGCGTTTTGGGGTGTTCCTGACCACATTTCATCAGTCTCTTGGATTAACCAGATGACTAACCTCTTACAGGAAATGTAGACTCACCCGCTTAGCTCTTTGGGGACACCTTTTTTCCATGTTCTTGGGGGGTGGTCACTTTGCGTTCCCTGCTTGGGCTCTCTGCACTGTGGTCCAGGGAAAGTGAGGAGTTTTGGTCTCTGTGTCCTTCAATCCCTGGCGTCTCCTTGTTGCCCCTTCTTGGGAATTCTCCTCGTTCAGACAGTCGGTCTTCACCTTTCTTTGCAAACGTCAGGCCGTGCAAATTTGGGGCTTGGTTTTCTTCCTTCAAAAGTCACCCGCGAGCCCTCCTGAGCTAACACGCAAGGCCCAGACTGATCTGCGGGGCCCCCCGGGCCTCCCGCTGCTTCGTCTCAGCCGAGGTTTCCTGCCCGTCCTCACACCCGCCCGCCCTCCGCTGCTGCCCTCTGCTGGGCTCCCCTCCCTCTTCTCTCACCTGGTCCCGCTTCCTGGCCTCACGCCTGGCCCACCAACCCCGGCGAGCTCTGCCAGCTGCTTGGTGATGGATGACACTCAGGGACACACCGGCAGTTTGGCCACGTCCCAGGACAGTCTTTGTTAAAACCAACAAAATAAAATGTGCCCGAATAGATAATGGACTACTTCGGGGAAAAATTTTAAGGTGTTTAAAAGTATGTTAGGAAGAGTAAATTTCACAGTATTTCCCAACGCCTGGCACAATAGCTTGGACTAGTAAAACAAAGAAACAAAAGAGCAGAAGTGAATCGTTTTTTCGTTACAAAGATATATCAAATGTAGTTAACTGTTCATAAACACCATGCCAAAATGATAGCATTTTTGTTATCAGAGCTGTTGATTAATCAGGAATGTATAAAGCTTATCAAATGTTGCTGTCAAAGTCCATCTTCAAACTCATTCTGTCACTTTGTGGGCAAGGACACAGCACTGGCTAGAGCCAGGTTGTACAGAATTCACAGCTTCTTGTTCTGAGTTTAAGGCTCTTGCCATTATAATTGATGACACAGAATCATTTCCTTCGGTGATCAGCGCCCCAAAGGCAAATGGGTAGACAGGTAGAGGTGAGCATCTGGCTTAGAAGTCAGCCCGAACTGGGATCAAACCCTGGCTCTGCTGGTGCCAAGCTGAGGGACCCTGGGCAAGTTAACTGAGCATTCTGAGTGTCAGTGATTTTCCAGCGGAGAAGCTGGAATCATAATAAAAGCAAATAATGAGAATTATTACCATGTAATAAAGTGGAAATAATGCACATGAAGCACACAAAGAGATTAGTCAAATAATAGCTTTTATTACATATATAGGTATTACGTCATTATGTAGCCACTGTGTCGTCAGTGTAATCAGTGGACACAGAAAAACTGGATGGTCAAGGCTTCTGAGGATGCGTAGGAGGAATTCTCTCCTTATGGAACAGGGTGTTATCACGTTAGCCTGGCGGTTCTCATGGAAGCTTTTGGTGGGAACATCATTTTGGTGGTACTGAATTATATATTTCATGGTTATTTGCTCCAATGGTGTTCTATTTGAATTCCTGAAAAGAAAACGATGAGCTTGAAAACTAAGTTGGAAAAATAAGTAATTAGATTGGATGTAGGTCATGGCGAACCTGACTGTTTGTTGAAAATGTCCCCTTTTTGAGAATACAAACAAATCCTGTATTTGTATAGGACTTTGAGTGTATGAAGTACTTTCATATCTATGATCTCATCACATCCTCATGATACGTTATGAAATAGTGTGTTATCTACGTTTCCATACATGAAGTCATTGAGCCTCAATTTATTTTTATTAAAATCCCATCTAGGATTCTAATTTCCGGACTTGTCTTCCACGTGGCTACCAGCCTTGGAGAAATGATGCCTGTATGTGACTAATGAAAGGTAGGCTTCTCACAAACACGTGCTTTTCTTGCCAAGTACCTTCTTCATCAGGCTGTTACATGTCGTGGTTGACAGCTACAGTGACAGGCACAGAGAATGCCTCCTCTGAGTCTGAGACCGTGTCAGTGTTTTGATGTCTGTGTGCCAGGCATTGCTTAATTGCTCTTAGACCCAGTGTCACCCTTTTTCTCTGCTCTGGATCTCAAGGAATTACCTTTCCCAGGCCACCCTGTCTTCTGACCTCTCCCTCCTCCAGGCAAGGAGACGGCAGGGTGGTGGAGGCCTTTCTCCCCGTTTCCATCTGCCTTGTGTGGGCTCTCCACAACCAGCTAGTTCTTCTCTGTGGTGTTAATTCTCCTGCCCCACCATGGTCCTAGCTCCTGCTGGGGACCCTGACGCCTGGGCCCTTCCGTTGACCTGCTGGCAGCCAGTCTCAGGAAGAGCTCTTTATTCTGTTTGGTTCCTCTTATTAGCTCTTCCATCTCCTGTGGGATCAAACTCCTGCCTTGAATTCTGTCTGTGTGAAAGACCTGGAGTGGTTTTGTTTCATGACCAGTGCATGCGTCTACAACATGATATTTACATCTAACTTTGAGAGCATTCCTGGGAGGAGGTTATACTAGTATCTCCATTTACAGACAAGGAAACTGAGGCTCGGAAGAGGCAAATGATGTGGCCAGCCTCATATAGTCCGTAAATGGGAGCTCTGGGGCTCAAATCCAGCACTCTCCAGATGACAGGTGACTCTGATTGAGTGCATTCCAGTGTCAGGCCTTGGGACCTGAGGGTGCCTATATGCGCCATCCCTTGGGGCCCTCACAGCCTCCCCGGTCACAGGTGGGCGCCCAGAGTTCAGAGACATTAGCTCGCCAAAGGTGCAACGCTAGTAAGCAGCAGAGAAGAGGTTCAAAGCAGATCTTTTCTGACTCCAAGCTTGTCCTTGCTCCTCCTACAAGCGCTTCCCCAAAGTTAGCGTGTATCACAGCTGCAGTGGTGTGGTGCGGCTGAGATATAAATTCCTAGTCCCTCGCCCCAGAAATTCCAGTTCTGTAGCTTTGAGAAGGGGCTCAGGAACAGGCACTTTGCACACCTTCCCTCAGCGATGCTGAGGCAGAGGGTGTGGGAACCTCATGGGGCCGACCTCAACCTCCATGCCTCCCGCCACCCACCTGTGACACCCATGTGGCCTCTGCATCCTCTCCCCACCTGCCTCAGCTTCCTTGTCTGTAAAGTGAAAGGTGGGACTGGATAATCTCCAAGGTGATGCTAGGTCTCTGCAGAGTCCCCTATGCTCCTAAGGGGGCCACTGCTGTGCCACGGAGCCCTCCCAGGGCACAGCTGAGGGCTGGGGGTCTGGGGTTTCTCATGGATCCCCCAGGCTGCGAGATCCGACAGGAACCCTGTGGCTTAAGAGTAAAGGAAAGCCCTGTTTATCGGTTTGCAGTCGTTGGCAAACTGGCATTTTAAAAAGGAAGTGAATTGTGGAGTGCGGGTTTTAATTCAGGGAGATATTTGAAGAACTCAGTGTTTGCTCTGAGAGGTCATTAAATAAGTTTTGTTCCCACACTCTCTGGAAAAATGATGCTTCATTAAAATGGCAACATGAGGTGTAGAGAAAACGGTGAAATTGGGAACCCTGAAAAGACACATTCACTAGGTTCCACTTAAAATGTAAAAGGAGTGTAAAGAAAACAAATGGACATTTTCTTGAGGCAGCTGAGCGATACAAAACACAGGCATCTTTGTCTCCTTCTTGAAAACTTCCACAATGGGTTCTCCTTTCTTCCTCTTGACTAATCTCTCCTTCTAAGAGGTGTTGAGTTTCCGCCAAACTTTCTGCTCCGCTCGCATCAAAGGCTGCCGTGTCCTGAATAGTCAGCTCTCACCTACCGAGTACTCACTCCTGCGCAGCGCACTTAGGTCATTCCCCATAATTAGCTCACAGGCGGGGTCCGGGAGCGTCATTCACAGGGATGGGGGGGGGGGGTCGGTGCGCGGGAACCGCCCGAGGAGCCGGGCGCAGGGCGCGCGGTGGTCCCTACGACCCAGTCGCCGCAGATCTGCCCGCGCGACGCTGCGATGCTGCCCCGGTGCCCCTCCGGCCACATCTGTGCTCGACAGACAGGTCGCGTTCGTTTCCACGCAGACTCAGAGGTGCAGAATAATACCCCGTGGCGGGGAGGCAGGCGAAGTTTCTGTTTCTGCGGTCTCATGACCTCTCTACCTGGTTCCAGATGCGTCTGGCTTCCAGGTTGGGGTTTTCTCTGTACCGTTAGAGGTTCTGCGCTTGCGGCTGGGGATGCGGTTGGGGGTTGGCGTGTTTAACAACTAATGGTACGAGGGAGACTTGGCTTCTGCTTTGGTCCCCGCTGCTTTCTCCTTAAAGCCCTGATTTCTCGTGTTTCATTGTTTCACCTATAACATGAAGGTGATGGTTCAGAATTATTAGCTAATAAGGAATAAGAGCGAGGTCAGAACACTTTGAAAATACAAAATAACTTTAAGTGTGACATCCTCGGTTGCTATTTACTAATATCCTCCACCGGGAGTCTGGGGTCTTGTTGGTGCAAGTGCCCCGGGCGGCCTCTTCCCCCGAAAGCTGGTTCCTGCTCCCTGACGCTTCACAAAGCGCTGGGGCCTGTGAAACTGTGAGTTCAGTGCCAACCTAAGTCTGGTCGGTTATGATGCCTGTATACTGTGTGCCTGTCCTCTGGGACCACCTCTCTCAGCACCACCTTGCCCAGCAGCTGAGTGCCCTGCCGTGCATAGGGCAGGAGGAGGGCTGGACTCCAGCCCGGGGTGAGGGCCTGCTCCCGGGGGCTGTGTGCCGCTGCGCCTGGGGCACTTCCAGATCCTGCAGCGCAGAGAGGTTTTCCTGGGGGAAGGGAGGGCGCTTTGACACTGGAGAAAGCAAGTGGCCCAAACCTAGTGAAGTCTAAAGCAGCATCAGGTCTATGCTGTCCCCTGGTGGTCATATATTGTACTACAGTCAGCTCTAGGAGTCGCTGTGAAGTTACAATTAACTCTTCTTTTTCTGTCCTGCAGTACGGAAGTCCAGAGACTTCAGGAGTCAGTCAAGATAGCCTAAGGGCAATGAAAGCATAGATCTAAATCTTCTCATGGGCCTGAATATAGAACTTTTACTGTAGGAGCCATTTAGTCTTTACCTGGCAAGGTGTATAAACTAGTAAACAAGGCCAGAATAAAAATGACGCATTTATTTGATGGATTGAAATTGGTTTAGACTGTTATAATTAAAATTATACTATTTAGTCTATTTTGACTTTTACCAAGTTTGTTTTCGAGTTCCATCTCATTTTTACGGTTTTACAATAGTTTGGGGGGTAGAGAACAATACAGTTTTAACCCCTGTTTAATCCCCGTTTCACTGATACGGAAACAGAGACAGGGGCCTCTACAGGTCTCTGGGTCCCAGATCAGAAGTCCTAAGTGGGACAGTGTGGCCAGGGCCAGAGCTGGAGAGCTTTCCTCTTGGATTCATGGCCCCACGCCCTCCGCTTCTGCACATTCCTGTCACCCGCACTAGGCGTGTTTCTAGTCAGCTGTGTATGCTATGTTAGACATTTCAAATATGTTTCTGGAAGTTGTCAGGGCTGTTCTCTGTGAGGCCTGAAGGCAAAATTCAATGTTTGTAGTAAATAAGTACTAAAATTATACCAGCTATTGAGAGGATGGATTATTTCCAGGTTGCTTAGCCATATTGGCTGAGTGTTGAATTCAGCAGTGGTGCCAACATATTATACACAAGAATTTTGTATTCCTGGGCTCTGAGAATCACACTGAAGGTGGTGGTGCAGAGTCTGCTGGGCAGGATATGAACGTGTGGTCAGCAGGGTTCAAGAAGTTTATGGAGATGCCACAGAAGGTTCTGGAAACTTTGCTGGGATGGCACTTCCCTTGGACTAGTTCCTGGAGACTGATATAGAGGAGATGGGCAGCATCAGAAGCTAGACTTAACAGTGTTTTACGAACCGTGGGCTCCAAGGAATGTTTGTTCCTGGAATCAAAGCCACCCACCTCTATATGGGATTCTCTCTTCCCATCTCTCTAAGTCTCTGTCATGGGCTGAATTGTGTTTCTCCAAAATTCCTACGTTGAAGTCCTAACCCCCGGTGTCTGAGAATGTGACTTTATTTGGAGACAGGGCCTTTAAAGAGGTAATTGGGTTTAAACGAGGTCATTGGGGTGAGCCCTCATCCAGTATGACTGCTGTCCTTATAAGAAGAGGAAGTCAGGACAAAGACATGTACGGAGGGAAGACCATGTGAGGACACAGGGAGGAGACGGGCAAGCAAGAGCCCAAGGACAAACCTACCCTGCTGACGTCTTGACTTCAGACGCCCGGCACCCCCAACTGTGAGGACATAAACCAATGCTGTGTAAGCCGGCCGGTCCATGGCGCTCTGATGCGGCAGCCCAGGGGACTGAAAGGGTCGCCCTTAGGCTTTAAGGAGCATGACTGGAGAGCCCGTCCACTCAGACTCGATACCAACCAAGCGAGAACCATCGAGCCACTCTGTAAGGAACTAAAACATCTTGAAAAACAGGAAAGTGACTTGTGAAATAACATCTGGTTTGAATGGCACCCAGTATCTTTTACTAGACCAGGTATACTAGCATGATTTCTGGAGAAAAGCCCAAATACATGCCCCAAATATGTACACCACAGTAAGGATTGAATATAAATCTTTTTTCCCCCTGGCTCGATGGTGTCCTGTGGAAGGAATCCAAATAGGATGAAAAATATCTTCAAGTCTTAGTGAATCACGCAGCCAAGTTTTATGGAGTCAAGCTACGAAGCTATCAATTACTACAGGAAAAAAATGTTTGCCTACGTCACCCTTAATTTTTCTTTAAGCTACTCTGAGATATCTGGTGTTTAGCTTATAGGTTACATTATTTGATGAAGCTCTACGAGAGAGTTAGTAAAAAAAAAAAAAGGAACCCAAGCACCCAAGACTTGGAATCCAGCCAATGCAGCTCTTCTGCTTGGTTTCATCAACGGTGGCCACGAGGTTGATGCTGGTGATGAGATCATTTTTACTGAGTGTTTCTCATGGCAAAGGCGCTAAATTAAGTGCTTGAAATAGGTGACTTAGGTCTCACAGAAACGCTAGTAGATAAGACGTGGTGTAAGGTAGCTGTTCAGTCTTGGTCCCCGCTACTACTCAGCCTTGTGATCTTGAGCAAATTACTTTACTCTCTGTGACTCAGCCCTTCTCATTTCAAAAGTTTGTTGTTAATGTGCAAAGTGCTCGCGGTAGCCCCTGGCACGGGGTAAGGTTTCAGTAAGTGTAGGCTGCCGGTGTTTTTCTTTTTTGGCTGTGTTGGGCCTTCGTTGCTGCGTGCGGGCTTTCTCTAGTTGCAGCGAGCGAGGGCTACTCTTCATTGAGGTGTGTGGGCTTCTCATCACGGTAGCTCCTCTTGTTGGGGAGCACGGGCTCTAGGCACGTGGGCCTCAGTAGTTGTGGCACATGGGCTTCAGCACTTGTGGCTCGTGGGCCTTAGAGCACAGGCTCAGTAGTTGTGGTGCACGGGCTTAGTTGCTCCGCGGCACGTGGGATCTTCCTGGACCAGGGATCGAACCCATGTCCCCTGCATTGGCAGGCGGATTCTTAACCACTGCACCACCAGGGACATCCTGGTGTTTTTCTTGATGCCCTCAGATGAGGAAACAAAGGGCAGTAGAGATGTGAGGCACTTTGCTCAGTACCTCAGGTACCATTGTGGAGGGGGAGTCCAGGCAGGCCCAATGCTCAGGCTCTCCAGAACCTCCCATTTGGTGATACCATCCTTTGCAGGTACTTGTGACCTTATTCTTTCTGGGACACACATGAGGGTGATCTTAATACGTGTGGCATGTGCTCCTTTATCCCTAAATACGTCCGTGTGCGTTCTCTAAAAACAAGGACATTCTCTTAAAGAACCACAGTAAAATGATCAAAATCAGGAAATTAACATTGATTAATAACATCTCATCTATAGACCTTGTTCAAAATTTGCCAACTGTTTTATTTATGTCCTTTATAGGAAAATCAAGTAATTACTTTCGGGTCCAGGATCCAAGCCAGGGTTCCACCTACATTTTATTTAGTTGTTCTGTCTCTTTAGTCTTTCTTTCATCTGGAACAATTCCTCAGCTTTTAAAAAAATTTTTATTTTTTGCTTTCATGACCTTGACACTTTCAGAGCACAGGCTCTTTATTTTGAAGATGGTTCCTCAATTTGAAAACAGATTTATTTTTAATGTGCACTTTCTGGAAACAGAGCAAATTTACCTAAAGGAATGAGAAAATAGGGGGAATATATGGGATATCATAACAGACACCAGGTGGGAATATTTTGAGGTAGGTGGATCTTCTGATAACACTTAAATCGAAATACATTGGTGGCTATCTTGGTTGACCCTGGTACAAAAGTAGTTCACTTTTAGTCGTAATAAATCAGTTGCTTCATATGTAAGATTACGGGTTTGATTTCTACGGTCTCTAGTATTCCGTCTGGCTCTGGAATTCTTCTCATGCTTTGAAATTGTGATACACTGTTAATGGTGCTATTTACATGCTTTCTTTACGTGTTCCCATGCTGGCTTCCCCTCGGAGAGGAGTACCCTAGTTAACATCGCTTATCTCCAACCATTCAATTCTCTCTTCCTCTAACCGTTACAAGTTTTATTCCATTTTCTTCACATCCTCAAATGCCTTATTTTGACCATGGTTCTGCCGCGTGGCTGCTCTTGGAACGTAGAAATGCCTCGGATGCCAGGACGCTGGTTCCCAGACATTTCTTCCGTCGAGGAAACGACCGGCTCCTATGGAACAGCGCTGCCCCAGGGCTCTCAGCTTAACACCGCTGCCCTGGCTGCTGGTGGTTTATTCTTCCCAAGAAATCACTTGCTATGTATACACACCTGGCAGGAACTGAACCCCCTGCTGAATGACAGTGTAGACAAGGGGTGGCCGCAATGCCACTGTTCCCTGGCTGGCGGTTCCCAGGCACACTTTCTAGATGTTAATTCCAAGGGCTCTGTTTGCTCCTTTTGGGGTAAAAGAATGAGGCAAAAGGCCCATTGGAATGTTAGACTTTGGAAATGAGTCAGAGAATAATGATGCTAAAGAGAAAGACGACATTTTGCTAACAATGACACAGTGAAGGTGTAGAGTAATTGTTGAAATGGAGAAGCATTGGCTGTTTACTTAAAAGGTGGGAAGGAAGGTTGGGAGTCTACATAGAAAGGGAAGTGTGAGTTCCAGAGAGCCATCTGCTTGCTAGTCATGGAACGAATGGAAATAGAACAGTTTGCACATTACAAAGCACGCTCAGTACCCATGCCTCCGTGCACCCATCCACCCATCCATTTGTTATCTATCTATTCGGCACTTCTCCGCTTCCATCCTAGGCCCCAAGGATGCAGAGGTAGAAAAAGGAAAACCTCAGTCCATTCAGTGGGGCAGGCACCGCAAAGGGTAATTACAGGGTGGTGTGGCAGGAGCCGTAAAGGGGCCATTGATGGGATGTTGGGGGCATAGAAGAAGGACTAAGTGAGGAAATGTATATGGAGTAGGAACATTTCATTAGGATCTTGCAGTATGTGTAGGAGTTTGCTGTGTAGATGAGGAGAGGAAAGATTGCATTTCAGGTACATGCAAGGCCTGGAGTTACAAACAAAAAGGAAGTGATCTTGTGAGGTCGGGGGAGGCAGAGCCCTTGGCTTTGACTGGCTCTCTGGGTACTTACAGCCAAGCAGCATCAGATTAGGGAGAATCAGCCCAGCTAAAGTCAGGAGGGGGAGACACTAACTTAAGCCCCCTTGCCGTGCCCTCCTGGGCCTTTCCTGAACCTTCCTCCTTTGGTCTGTTGGAGGGAAGGGGCTCTGAAGGTATTTGTTTAATGAAAGAGAAAAATGAAGAACAGTTCAAGAGGGTTGTTCTCCCCCAGGGCTGCACTCCAGAATCTCCTTGGGAAGTTTTTGAGATTTACGTGGTCAGACCATTGTCCCGAAGCTCCGACTCAGAGGCCTGGGTGGGCCCAGCGCTGACCCCCTTGACAGAGCTTCTGAGGTGTGTCCTTGGTAGAGACCAGCTGCCATATGTTTCTCCTCTACCAGGAGTATCTGCCTGCAGGGGGAAAGGATATTGGGTACCCTGCGTCCCTCTCGGAAGATAGGCCCTGCGGAACCTCTCAGAGGAAACACGTTCCGTCTCCCCCGTGCTGGGTGTAAACTCTAACGATGGGACCACCACCCCCTTCCCACCAAGTGTGGCCCAGTTCCAGGAAATACCTTCAAGTAAGATTTTCTAATCTCCTCTAGGGTCTCAGACTCTGTCTACATCATACTTTCTGTTAATTTTTATAATCTGGTTTTATCATCAAGTTGGAGGCTGAGAAGAGGCACGTCCAGGGCTTCTGGGTGCTGGTTCTGCTGCATTTCGTGGCCGAACGCTGATTCCATGGGGTGTTCACGCTGTAAAAATTCAGCGTGCTGCTCACTTACCGTGTGTGTACTTTTCAGTCAATATGTGATATATTATTTTTTCCAGTTTCTTTTTTTTTAATTGAAGAATAGGTGATTAACAAAGTTGTGTTAGTTTCAGGTGTACAGCAAAGTGATTCAGTTATATATATATATATATATAATATATATATGATACATATATTATATATATATTACATATATATATTCAGCTTTATATATGTGTATATTTCAGATTCTTTTCCATCATGGGTTATTACAAGATACTGAATATAGTTCCCCGTGCTGTACAGTAGGTCCTTGTTGCCTAGTTTATATATAGTCGTGTGTATCTGTTAATCCCAAGTTCCTAAGTTATCCCTCCCCTTTTGCGCTTTGGTCACTATAAGCTCATTCTCTGTGAGTCGGTTTCTGTTTTGTAAATAAGTTCATTTGTATCATTTTTTTAAAAAATTCCACATATAAGTGAGATCATATAATATTTGCCTTTCTCTGTCTGACTTACTTCACTTAGTACGGTCATCTCTGGGTCCATCCATGTTGCTGTAAATGGCATTCTTTCAATAAGTGAATCATTTTAGAGTTGAAGTCGTAGTGAATGCAGAGCCCGTGTTCCCCTTGGCCGAAGCCCTCGCGGTGGGCATATTCCCAGGACGGCCCCGGGCGGCTCTGTGCTCTGGCAAGGACGGACCTCGGGGTCCAGGCAGCGGCACGGTCCACCCTGTGTGGGAGGCTCCACGGGCTGTGGGAAGGGCGGACTTGGGTTTCCTGACTTTTGTCCATTGATGGTCTCGCTCACAGAGTGGCATTAACTTGGTTTTGTAGGCTGAATGAAATCACTGGCAACTTTCTGATTTGTTCTTTCAGCCCAAGTCGAGGCTGGTAACTAAGCCAGGAATTCCCAAACTTTCCCAGGCCGGCGCGGAGACACACTGGGCCGTCTTTTTCTTCTGCCCCGTCCGTCTGCAGGCCAAGCGCACGTCCGCCAAAGGCAAGCTCTGAATTTGAGCTTTGTGCCAGTCTCTGGGAAGACACCCGCGAGTGTGTGACGGGGAAAGTGACAGCGGCGGTGGCGACATCTGCAGTGCCAGCCCCGTCCCTATCTGCCGCAGAACGCGTGTGGGCGCGCTTTATGAGAACAATCCACCCGCCAGAGAATGGGGCTTTTGACATCAGCTGAGGCCCGGGCTGCCTTACAATGGGAGGCCTGTTGGTGAAAGGGAGCCTGTTTAATGAACTGAGAATCAGAAGCCAGCTCCGGCCATCTGGACGGAGCGTCTCTGGAGCAGCTCTTCTCTGTAAACGGCTGCACTGAATTCGGCACGTCGCCTTCCCGAGAAAGCAACTGCAACCGTAAATTCATATTTCAAAATCGTGCGCTTTTAGATATTTGTGGGTGTGCATGCGTTGGAAAGCATTGTATAAAGGTTAGATGTCACCACCTTAATTAGCACGGAAGCCTGAGAAAGCGTATCCCGCTTTTGGTTCTGAGGTCAGTAATGATAATGGCTTTTTCCTGACACCGGGTGGCCATGTCCTGTCAAGGATGTGCAAACACTCTCTGAAAATGAAATCCGTTAAAGCCCTAATGATCAGGTGAGGAAGGCAGGTGGTCACGATTGTCACCACTCGGCTGGCAAAACACAGAGACCCGGGGGGGATGGTGACTCACGACCAAGGTCGAGTGGCAGGTGGGAGGTGGAGCTGATAGCTAATTGTGTCCTCCAGCCCCTGCCTGGCACTGGGGAAGGACGTGCAAAGCCGCGGCTGACTCTTGCTGGCAGCCTCGCTCTTCGCAGCCGGGATGCAGGTGGCGCTGTTGTGATCCTGGCGTGAACTTCAGTGCGTCAATGAGCACGTTGGCTGGCGCCGGGTCCCCGCTGAGTGTCACAGGGCAAGACCCGGGCTTGAGCGGTGCATACCGAGGTTCTCCTAGCAGCGTCTCATTTACTAGCTGTGTTGGAAAGAAATCCCTCCCAGCTAACCGGGTACCTCTGGATCTTAACAGCTGTGGTTCATAAGGGACTGGGGAGGGGGTTGTGTTCAAAGCGCCTTTCAGAAAAGTGTCACCTTAGAGGGGACTTTCCCTTCTGATCCAGGAGGACGACCGCCACCAGTTCTCTGCTCCGAAAACCAAGCCCGCAGGAACTACCAGGTTCTATTTTCTTACAACCCATTTTAGCAAGTGTGCCTTCACACCGCCTTCGTTGGCAACAGTCCCGATTGGAAGGGTTTTAAGTCCAGCGTGTCCTAGAAGATGCCCCACACGGACTGTGTGGCTGGGGGCTGGCAGTCGCGGTTGGATCGGGGGACCTCGAGGGTCCCTTCCAGTCTGAGATGTTATGACTTCAGAACGAATGTGTCTCAACTCCCAACATGAAACGGGAATAACTACCTAACTACCAATTACCGAGTACGTTACGTGTTCCAGCCCTGTGCTGAGATCTTAACGTGTTACTCTGAATTCTAACAAAACTGTTGTGAATATCACCCCCAGTTCACAGATGAAGAAACTGAGGTTTAGAGGAATTAAAAACCTGTCTGATAACACAGGTTTAAGATTTCGTAAGTGACGGTTCCCTGGAAGTTGATTCCAGACCAGGCTAATTCCGTGCGCTAAACCCACAACTCAACCAGGACCAACTTTAGTCGCCTTGTGGTTCCCTCTTGTCAGATGAGCTCAGATCTCCAGCTCTCAGCGTAGCTGGCGCTAGTCTCTTGTCAGACTCAGTGTGGAAATCGGAGAGGAAAACCCCAGACAAAGGCTGCGGAGGTCCTGGTGCACGAAATCTCCTCTCAGCTTCCCATCTTCCTGCCAATCAGAGATTCTCTAACTGTAAATTCGAATGCCCTTGAAGAGATAACGCATTAATTGTCACCCATTAACACTATTGTGTAAATTGGTGTAATTTAGCAAATGCTTGGAAGGAAGAAACTCGAGGTCCTTAGGTCCAGATTAATTCCGACATGGGCACCAGCACTGGGGAACTCTGAGACGTCTGTTCAATAAAGATTTGTTGACTTAATGCCCAGTTTTGCTTTCCAGTGGGTCGAAAGCATAATATTTATTAGAAGGAATGCTTAAAATTCTGACCTATGTGTATGGGGAACACGTATAATAAACTACAATTTTAAAAATATGGTCTGAGGAGTCAGATTTATTATACATGTAAATATACTTTTGTCCACAAAAGGAGATATCTGTATCTATATATCTTTATCTATATTACATTTAGACATCTATATCTGTCTCTTTCTCTCTCTGTATATATTTGCTTTTTGTGAAAAAATTATCCCTACCATCTGATCCCAAGGGAATATTATTTCTCATCCAGTCTGTGACTAACTGTATTACGAAGTAATGCTTCCTGTCTTTCGAGTGGGGTACAGGTCCAGCAGCAGTCTACCCAGACTACTTTTAGCTGTAAATGTTTTGTGACATCACAAGTCACTTCTCTTCCACAATTAGCTCTAGAGGTTTTATGCAAATAATTAAAACTTCTTTGTCATAAAGGAGATGATAATAATAGCCAAGTGGCCTTAAGCCGTGTGAAATATGAAAGTACAATCTAACACTCATGGTGAAAAAGACAATATTTTAGAATAATTCAAGCTTTGCAGTTTGTTTTAACTTTGGAATGAAAATGAACTCAAAAGTTAAAAAAAAAAGAAAATGGCTTTATTAGATGCCAGGGTGTTGAGACACAAAGTATACAAGCAGATACTGCAAGAATATAGCTTCATCTCATCGCTCAATGCCCATTAAAAAATCAATACCAAGCTCAGATTTCATCCATGAAGCTAATTTTTTTTTTTTCAGATTTTATGAGCAGTTTTTCAACTTTGATGTTTTCTAAAATGCGCTGCCGGCTCAGCTGGAAGTTGCCTGATGACACTGAGTGAGGAGGATGTCAGCCTGCCTCCTGCTGGCTGCCAGGAAGACGAGGTTGGTCTGAGCTGGGTCAGGGGCCTGCTGACAGTGCGTCCCATGCGGCCCCAGGACACCCGTTGGCAAGGGTGTCACTGAGGCTCTGCAAATCTTGTGAAATGAACAAAAACCCCTGACTCTGATATAGATCTTTCTCGCTGACATTTTAACATTCGAAAGATGTCATGAAAATTTCAGATGGCTACGTAGAGAGGCAAAATCTATTCCACTTTTAATGCCTATGAGTAGTTTCTTTCTCCTTTTTTTTTTTTTTTTTTTTTTCAACAAGAAAAGGGAGCATGGCAAAACTGTTTTGGAAAATATGAGCAGTGGAAGTACCTCGTTAGATGGGGATGCAGGAAGGAAGGGTGCGGCGAGGGGGGCCGCCAGGGCTGCACCGCACACTCCCGCACCTGGTGCTGTGTGTTCTGAAGTCCGCATCCTCCGGCAAGGGCCCCGTGGCGCTCGGCTCTTTAAGGGGTACGTGTGCTCCAAGGCTGCTGCTGGTGGAAGGCTACTCTGCATCTCTGAGTTTTTCTAGAACTATTGCTCTTCCCTTCTCCTTGACTCCTGGCTGCTTTTCTGATCAGTAGTATTGCCTCAATATACTGAAAGGGGAAAGTATTGGCGAAGTCAATCCATCCGTCATTCAAGCAATCAATTTTGATGTCATGTAATGAAACATCTGGTGCAAGAGAGTCTGGCTAAAACAGGATTTCGAAGGGATAATAATGGAAATTTAATCACAAATCTATGTATTTTCAACACTGACATTTCACACAGACATTGGTTGTAAATCTCCAATGTCACAATGTTTTTGTCTTATTACATCTCATTAATTATCTTGTTAAAATAATAGTGTAAGTCTTCCAAAATTCTTTTGGAGCTGGCTGGATAAGTAAGATAAGTAAATCCTAAATTCGTGAAAGTATACACATTTCTGTTTGAAGTTAGGTCATATCCAACTGAAGAAGCCTTAAATTACTCCTTCACCCTTTGTTTTCCTGACCAGCAAATATTTATTAACACTAAACGTTAGGCTCTGGCACCTGTCTTCCCAGGTTCTAGACTCAGACTACAACAGCGAAAAAAACTGATAAAATATCTCTGCCTTCTTGTAGCTTATAGATCGGTAGTTTAGAAAGTCAATAACTATGATAAATAAATTTTAAATTGGGTAGTGATATATCTTCGCATGGCCTGCTCTGCTTCTGGGTGTCTGTGTCTTCTCTTCTGTCTCTTATAAGGACACTTGGCATTGAATTTAGGGTCCGCCCAGGTTATAGCCAAGATGACCTCATCTCAAGATCCACTATTTAATTCCATCTGCCAAGACCCTTTTCCCAAACAAGGGCACAATCACAGATTCCCGAGATTAGGATGTACATATATATCTCTTTTGGGGGGCCAGTGTTCAACTCCCTACAGGGGAGAACAAGAAGAGCTGTTGTTTTCTGTTGTAAACTGGAGGGCCTTTCTGTTAAGGTGGCTTTGAATAAAGACCTGTAGGAGGCAGGAGAGGGAAGCACGCGGACTCTGGAGCTGAGAGCCCAGGAAGCAGGAGGGGTTGTGACGGCCTGGCGTGCGTTGTAAAGGCCAGAGAGCGGACAGAAGGGGCGAAGGCAGAGACAAGGAGAGCGGGTCAGGCCCGACAGTAAGCCAGGAGCGGGCGGTGGCCCGAGGCCCCGTGGCTGCTACAGACGCGGTGAGAGGTGGCTGGGCTCTGGCCGTGTTTTAACGATGCTGCCGACAGGATTTGCTTGTGCATCAGATTGGGGGTGAGAGGAAGAGGAGTCAAGGGTGACTCCACGTTTTTGGCCTGAGTTACTGGAGAAAAATAAAGTTGATGTTTACGAGATGCAAAAGACCTGGGGTGTCAGAGACCCAGTCCTGGGTGCTCGGCTGTGAGCTAGGGTTTTGGGGCTGGAATCGGCTTCTGGTCACCTGGATTCAGGTGGTGCTCACGCAGCGGGGCACACAGTCTGGGACAGGCGGGGTCTGCGCTGGAGATTCAAATCTGGGACCTACAGCATAGAGAGGAGACTGGGGGAAACCTGCCAGCGTGGGAAGGAAGGAGAAGTGGTCCAGGGGCTGGGCCAGGGTCACTCCAATGCTTAGAGGTCCAGGAAGCGAGGAACCGAAGGCGTCTGAGAAAGAGCAGAGGTCAAGGGGAGGTCAGGCAGCACGAGGCTGCAAGTCCAGTAGAGAAAGTTTCCACTTGCTCAGCTGCATCCTTCAGCGTGGTTCTTCCTCCCCGTCCGTCATTTCTCACGACGCCCTGTTCTTTCCACTTGCACCGTCCTCCTCATGTCACCACCTCACATCGGGGTGACAGTGCTAGCACCAGTTTGAGGCGCAGAAAGTGGGATTTCAGAGCCCATTCCATCCGTCACAGGCGTACTGGTCTCTGCCTGGCTCATACGCATGGCTGTCCGGTGGGGCAGGGGGCCCTTCGACCAGCTGATGGAGAGAAGAAAGGCCAAGCTTAGTTCACGCTGGGCCAGCCTGGAATGCGACGCGGGCTAAGACTGGACCACGGCTGTTCTCCGGCCCCACGCAGGGGGACCCTAAGGGACAGAGGGCAGGGGACATCGAGGGGCGGGGAGTTGGATGGTCCATCTAATCACCCTCTTAGTGTGTGAAGGGAACGGCCAAGGCACGTGGATTCCCGGGCGGTGTGGCCGACGGGCTGGCGGGATGGTCAGAGGCCTGCAAGGAGAAAGCCTGGACCCTCAGGGCAGAGCTGGTCGGGGGGAGAAGCAGGGGGACCCAGTGTGAAGGGCTTTGTTCCTCAGGTGAGACCTACAGACAGCATCCACTGCTCACCAAAGCCAACCAGCCGCCCCGTCGGCCTCCCCAGGGCTGGCCACGTGGCCTGAGGCTGGAGCAGCCCGGCTGGCAGGATGGGAGGAGACGTGTGACCCATCAGCAGGGCCCCCGGTCACCGAGACTACTGGCGGCGGCCAAGACAGGGGTGCAGCCGCGTCACAGCCCACCTGCCTCGCCTGTGCAGGGCTGCCCCCTTCGTTCCCTCACCGTGTGTTTCCCGAGAGCACGCCCTAAGGACCGCTCTGCGGGCAAATAACTGTCCTGGGCTGAGACCGGGGGGGACACGGAAGAAAGTGGAAAACGGAGAAAGAGAAATGCACATCCGACACGACGTCACTGACTGACGCAGAGAATGCTGCCTCCTGTCTGTATCTCTGTGTCTCTGTCTGTAGCCCACACGAGTACATGCAACTTTTATCTTCGCGCACGTGTTTCAAAACATCCACTAGGTGGCGAAGTTGCGTCAAGTTTGCCGCTCAAACAGTCCATAAACGCAGCCGAGGGAGCTGCATTTATGGACTCATTTATTTAGTTATTTAACCGTTACTGAGATGAACTGATGGGTGCTACCCGACGAGATGCATTTATGGCTCTTCTTAGTGGCCTAAGCTTTTCAATGATCGGCCCGAGAACATTATACAGAATTACAGTGCTCTTGTGATTGACTGTTAGTACGGGACGGTTTTTAGGAGAAAGAGATTAACTGGGTGGGGATACGCTAAAATTTTTGCATAATCATTTTTGTTGAATGCTGACTCTTTGTAAGTTTGTTATGATTTACTCTAAGCTCTTTTAGATTTGCGAGATTTTGTTTGTTTGTTTGTTGGGTTTTTTTGAATCTCTGGAAATGAGTATTGATTGAATGATAACTGCAGATGAAGGAAATAATTTTATTCATTAAAAGGCCTCATCCATTGATGTGCTTTTTACATTTCAGTGTTCAAACACTGGGCAAAGGAATTTCTTTTCATACGCATTGTTATTCTTGCTGATTATTGAGAAAGCTTTATTGAGGTCACACAATGTAGGTTAATAGAATTGAGTAGACTGTGCGTTCTTGGTTGTAGCTCGGAATGGTAGGGGATGCGTTCCCGATTCAGTGGCCAGCCATCCCTGACCCGGGAGCACTGCCCCAGGAATCCTTGTTGCTTCCAGATGACGCTTCTGCATGGGCTTCTAGTCCTGTCACCAGGGTTAAGAGCCCTGGACAGCAAGGGTTTCACAGCCCTCGAACTCAGAGTGGTTTTTACAGTTGGACATTCTCAATCCATTTGATGATATAAATACTCACTTTGAGCCACCATGGAGTGAAATGTTTTCCTTCTCTTCCCTCCTGCCAAATTCCATTCTTATTAATAGACCTGTATTACAAAAAATCATGCTCACTTATGATATTTTGGATTTTAAGAGGTAACATTTGTGGGAATTTGTTTTCCCTTTGGAATGTAAGCACCTAGATAATACCCATATTTTGCCTCTTGACCTGCAAAGCCTATAGTATTTATTATCTAGCTTTTACAGAAAACGTTTACTGACGCCTGCGGTAGAGGGTGTGTCCAAAATTATATGTAAAATAGTGTGTGAAGCATGTGAATTTTCTTCTGGAGAGAGGGTCCCTGGCTTTGCTTCATCTGAAAGGTGCATGTGAGCACCAAAATGTTAAGAACCACCAGTGTCACTGGATGAGGGTCTATCCACTGCCTTTAATAATAATAATGGGGCTTCCCTGGTGGCACAGTGGTTGAGAATCCGCCTGCCGATGCAGGGGACACGGGTTCGTGCCCCGGTCTGGGAAGATCCCACATGCCACGGAGTGGCTGGGCCCGTGAGCCGTGGCCGCTGAGCCTGTGCGTCCGGAGCCTGTGCGTCCGGAGCCTGTGCTCCACAACGGGAGAGGCCACAACAGTGAGAGGCCCGCGTACCACAAAAAATAAAAAAAAATTAAAAAAAAAAATAATGATGATGATGATAGCTCAAATCATTATGGGGCCAAGGTACAAAGAATGATCAAAATATTACCCATCTGAATCTAAAGGGACCAGGTGTAGGGCTGAATTGAATTATTAAAAATTTGCAAGCGACTCTTTAGTCATAATCACAAATCTTATTATATTTTGCTGGGAATAGTGTAGGTGCTTAGTAAGTTATAGTTTGATCAACTTTATGACATAATGTGAAAAACAGGAGCCTCCTTCTTTGATGCACTTGAGAAAAGCACGGTGCTTGGCACTGAATAGGTGTTTAATTTGGGTCCATGACTGAATGACCCACATGAACACAATTAACTGGACATTTGAACCGTCAAAGGCACATAATTAGGGTTATGCAATCATTTGTTCGTATGAATTTGGAGCTAACCTCACCAGGATGGCACCTACAAGGAGTGAGGCTATAAATAGTGGTTTTTGGCATTTCCTGCGTTTCGTAGGGCCCACTCTGTGGTTTACGGAGCGATTGCAAGGCTCTGAGGAATTAATGGCTTTTAGAAAACAGACAGGGGCAGAGAACCTTCTGAGAACCAACAGTGATTCCTTAGAAGGCAACTTCCATAATTTAGTTCCGTTCAGTTACAATTTCTGGAAGGCCGAGTCTTCTAACCTTTTCAGATCCCACCCCTGTGAGTATATTCAGAAAGACTCGACGGGCGTTGCTCACACCAAACACATCCTTCCTTTCTGGAGCTGGCTCCGGTTCATCCTTTCTGCAAAGCCGGGTGCAGACCTGCGGTCATTACCACTCCCACTCATTGGAAAGAAGCAGGGGCAGAAAGGCAAACAGAGATGAGACCGTTGCCTGGAATCAAAGCCAGTACATTCTTGCTCAACAACCTCGGAAGCGCTGTCTCGAAGGACTGTCCTTTCTTTCCCAACAGGATACCTGGCCTAGTTTACAAAAAGGAGGAGGATTCAGACACCTTCTCCTTTGATTGAGCTGTTTGTGTGGCTGTGAATTCTGGCAAATGTCTCCTAGGGCTTAGCTGAGTGGTATAAGTACAACGTCGCTGGCTGTTCCAATTTTGGAAACTCCCGAGATTGCCTGAAGACGAAGGGGCCGCGCGGAGCTGCAGCCAGCAGTGCCTGACGCTCTATTCTGACTTCTGCTCCCACAGACCTTTCTAATCCTCTTGGACCTGTTGTGGAGAGCAGCCTAGGGAAGGGCAGCTAGAGCAAAAGCCGCCGGATACAGACTTAATTCAATCTAGCAGACATTTACTGAGCACCTCCTGTGTGCCAGATGCTGGGCCAGGTTCCGGGGCTGGAAAGATGAATAAGATCTGATTCCAGGGCTTCCCTGGTGGCGCAGTGGTTGAGAGTCCGCCTGCCGATGCAGGGGACGTGGGTTCGCGCCCTGGTCCGGGAAGATCCCACGTGCTGCGGAGCGGCTGGACCCGTGAGCCGTGGCCGCTGAGCCTGCGCGTCCGGAGCCTGTGCTCCGCAAAGGGAGAGGCCACAGCGGTGAGAGGCCCGCGTACCGCAAAAAAAAAAAAAAAAAAAAAAAAAAAAAAAAAAAAAAAAAAAAAAAAAGAAAGAAAGATCTGATTCCAGAACTCAGCGCCGTCCCGGTCTGCAGGTGGAGAGGCACAGCTGCATGAATAATAAAAGAGAAGAACGAGGCAGGGGATTTCGTCACTAAAGGGATGACACAGATGTGTCTTCACTGATGAGGAGATGCTCACAGGTAGAGAAGGGGCAGGTGGGCAGCCTGGGCCGAGGAAACGGCACAAGCAAAGTTAAGAAGGAATCCTGGTCCATGGTGTTTGCGGTGAAAGTTGAAAGGATGTTGTCTCAGAGAGAGGTGGGAGAAAAGGCTAGAGGTGTAGGCTGGACACACTTGTTACAGCTGAAGACAGAAAAGCAAAGATAAACAAGTCTCCCCTCCCCCTCCTCGTGAAGCTTACTTACCTTTGGAGGTGAGGACGGATAATAGATATAAAACACAGGCCGAGGGTGGGAGGGAGGGAGACGCAAGAGGGAAGAGATATGGGAACATATGTATATGTGTAGCTGATTCACTTTGTTGTAAAGCAGAAACTAACACACCATTGTAAAGCAATTACACTCCAATAAAGATGTTAAAAAAAAAAACACACACAGGCCGATTATTTGGTGTGATTATCAGTTTGCTGAAGCTGCCATAACAAGGTACCACAAAGTGGGTGATCTGGACAATAGCCTTTATCGTCTTACAGTCTGGAGGCTGGAGGTCCAAGATCCAGGTGTCTGCAGGGTTGGTTCCTTCTAAGGCTGTGAGGGAGAATCTGTTCCGGCCGCTCCCCTAGCTTCCGGTGTTTGTTGCCTTTTGCAAAAGCTCCACCCTGAACTCTGCCTCCTTTATCACATGGCATCTTCCTGTGTGTGTCTCTGTGTCCAAACTTCCCCTCTTAATAAGGATACCAGCCGTATTGGATGAGGGCTCACCCTAAGGACCTCATCTCAACTGGACCATCTGCAAAGACCTTTCTTCTAGAAAAGTTACATTCTCAGGTACTGGGGATTCGGGCTTCAACATTTCTGGGGGGGACGTAACACAACCCATATTACTATGTTAGAGTGTAATAATCCTCTGGAGCCAAAGAAAGCATCGTAAGTGTGTTGAGGGGTCGTCTGTGTAGGAGGCAAGGTATGGGGAAGTTTGCAATTTTCGGTAAGGTGGTTCGGGGTATGACTCACTGCAGAGGAGAAATTTGAACAAAACCTCGAAGGAGATGAGGGAGTTAGACTCACAGATGTTGGGGGTAGTGTTCTGGGCAGAGGAAAAACCAGTGCAAAGGGACTGAGGTAGAGTGTGACCGGTGAGGCTGGAGCAGAGTGAGGAGAAGACGATAGAAGGGGATGAGGTCAGCAATCATGAGACACGCAGGGTCTTATTGCTGCTGGGAGGACTTCATCCATGGAGCTACTGGGCAGTTCTGTTTTTTCAAAATTTATTTTATTGAAGTACAGTTGATTTAAATGTTGTGTTAATTTCTGCTGTACAGTAAAGTGACCCAGTTATACATATACATACACTTTTTTATAGTCTTTTCCATTATGGATTATCACAGGATATTGAATATAGTTCCCTGTGCTCTACAGTAGGACCTTGTTCTTTATCCATCCTGTATATAATAGTTTGCATCTGCTCACCTATTGGTCAGTACTGAGCAGAAGAGTAAGATGATCTGACATAAGTTGTAAAAGGTTCGGGGGGAATTCCCTGGTGGTCCAGTGGCTAGGGCTCGGCACTTCCACTGCTGGGACCCGGGTTCAATCCTTGGTCGTCAGGGAACTAAGATTCTGCAAGCCGCGTGGCACGGCCAAAAAAAGAAAAGGTTTGGGGGTTGCTGTGTTGAGAATAGTCTGGAAGCAGGGGCCCGGGTAGATGTGGGAAGGTGGGTTAGGAGATGACTGTAAGAGTCCAGATGAGAGGTGGAGGTTTCTGGGACCTGATGGCGAGTGGAGGTGGCGAGAACTTTAGATGAATTGACTTTGAGCTACGTTTGGCACACGCGGGTGGAGATGGGGATGGAAGCCGAGGCCAGGCTCTGGAGTTCACACCAGCCTAGGCCGTCTCATCACTTTCACAGAGATAAGCCTCTCTTTTATGAGGTCATGGACTTATTGTATATACGCAATAGGACACTCCAAGGGTGTCCCTCTGTTTTCTACGGAAATGGCTTAGCTCCTTAGAGGCTCCTGAAAGGCTTCAGAATGTCTAGTTCTGAAGACTAGACATTCAGTGACAGGGAATCATGTCCTGTGGACTCTCTCTTCTGAACAACAGAGAAAAGACACACAGAGGTAAGTAACCCAATATGATCCAGACATTCTACTTCTGCATCATTTGGGTCTGGTACAATCCAGCGCCTTGACTTTCTTCACTGAGTGGTGGGCTTTGCAGTAGCTGTGCTGTAGGAACCTACTCTACTAGGCAACCAGGCAAAGACAAGTCAGAGTTGCTTTGGGGTCGACATAACCTCACCCTAATCTACTTCTCCAATTAAACTGTGTGCCGAATTCTGAGTCCCTTTTATCCCTTCCTCTGTCACTGGCCTATTTCAGGCCTGAATTTCCTCTCACCTGGGCTATTGGAATAGCTTCCCCAACGGTCTTCCTGCTTCTCATCTCTCTGTATTTCCTTCTAAACCGTTCTGACAGTTTTTTCCAGAATGTGTCCCCTAAAATATAAAACTGATGATAGAGGTCACTTCCTGCTCCCTCTTGACACCCTTGGATGACCTGTGTTGTCTTACGGAAGCCTGCATTCTCTGTCCTGGCCCACGAAGCTGTTCCCAGCGCGGCCCCGACCTGCCTTTTTAGCTTCCCCTTCCTCTGCTGTTGACCTCAGACCTCGTCCTCACTGTGCAAGCCCCCTTCCCCCTAACCTGCCCCCGTCTATGCCAAGAAGAAAACTTTCATCCACAACAGTAACCATGATTGACTAGTCTGCATTTCCAACTGTATCATCCAGTCTCTTGGAATGATCCAAAGGGCGTGGATTTCTAAGTCGGCAAGACCTGGACTCCACTCATGGCTTTGAAAATGATCACCTGTGTCACTTTGATCAGCTACACAAACTCTCTCTCAGCAGCAGACTCGTCAGAGGTTCTCACCGAGTGATGGCTGTTATTAACAAACACCAGTTCGGAGCTCGGGGGAGAAATCATCCGGAGGTAGACTTGGAGGAGGCGTGAGCATCTGTGGGCAACTTATAATTTCCCAGGCGGGGTGGTGTGGAGAAAGAGACAGTGACCCAGGACAGAACATGCACCGTTAACTGACATTAGGGTTCAATCTAACGCATACTCACATCCTACCAATTTAAATTCAACTAATTTAGATTTTATGACACTGCAGGCAAAACTGGGTTGGAGCTTACTTCTGTGCTATTTATGAGAAAATTAATAGGGAGAACATGATTCCGAGCTCTAACGTGGGGCTGTTTAACCTACTTAAACAACTCAACTGAAGCTCTGTTGGAACCCGCTTAGCGAGATTAGGTTATGTAGAGACAATGGGTTACTTTACATGATTTAGAGATGTACAATTAGAATGTGGAAGCCAGAAAGGATGTTGAGATCATCGGCATATGTCCCTCATTTTAAAGATGAGAAAACAGAGGAATCAAAAAGGTCAGATGACTTGTACAAGAATAAACAACACAGAATAAACAACAAAACTGCTGAGATTTCTGGACAGCTGACTCCTGAATTGCGCTCCTTTGAATATGCTAGGCGTCACCTTTTACATGACAAGTGATCTCACTGTTTTCTCCTAGGCCACACCTGGTTAGCCATTATTTCTATTTTTGTACATTCTTGATGGTAATTAAGGAAGTGCTATTTATAAATGATCGCGTAATCCAGACTGACGCTTGATTCACGCCGGTGTCCCCAGTGAGGTTCTGGAAAGGGTGACAGGGCTTTGGCCAGTTTACTTGGGCGGTTGTGAAAGGGAGACCGCACAACAAGTTCCTGTTGGCGGGGTCACTCTGAACAAATGTTCTTTATTAAAAAAAAAAAAGAATTGGCCTCCAAATACTCAATTAAACTCACTGGTCCTCAATTAGGAGCGTTGTGAGTTTCACATTTGTTGTGCAGAGTGGATTTTCTGAACCCTAAAGTCCGGCAGGCTCAGCAGCCTAGTCTCAGCTAAGATCTCAGCATTTTATGAACAAGACAACACTCTCCCCTTGTGATCTGATGGCAGAGAATCTGGCCGACGTATTTGCAGCGTCACATTTTTTAGCCCTTCTCATTGGCTGAAATATGAGCAGGTACATATCCATCTCGTTGGAGGTGTCCCGAGAAAAATTAGCTGACTGAGGAGAATGGTCTTTAACTGGTGGATAGTTTAATGTAGATCATCGTTGGCTATAAAGTCTTTTTTGTACACCTGAAACTAACACAACATTGTTAATCACTTATACTCCAATATAAAATAAAAAGTTTAAAAAATATACAAATAAACTCTCCTTTTAATAGACAAGAAAAAAAAACCTTTTTTTTTTTTTTTTGCCAAGAGTGTAAGGTCCTCAGAGTTACTCTTATCTGACTTCTGTAGAATCTGAAAAGAAGGAAATCTAGTGTGATGCATTTTCAAAAGGTCCATGTATTTGTTTGACTTAAAAATTTGTACCCTAGTACCACTGCCCCAGGCTGTCAAGACAAAATAAATCAGTGTGTTAATTACTCGAATAAGATAACAGTAGAAAAATAGCTTCAGTTAATGGAATGGGAACAAATGGAAGCCGTATTATTCCACTGCGGAAGATTACAAACTAGGCTGGGATTCAGTACAAAAAGAAATCGGTAAAAACGTAAACTTCTTCACTCTGCAAACCACAAACAGTTAAACACTACAGTACGGAGCAAACTATGACTCACCCTTTAACCTCTGAAATTTCCATGACTCTGTCTTTTTTTCCTCTTCTTCTCGGATTTAATAATTATAATGGGAATAAGAATGCAGATCAGCCTTAAATATTAAATTAAATTAAATATTATATATCCTTTATCTTTTTTGCTCAGAAAGATAAAGAACATAGGAAAGACACTGGTATGAACCGTGCTGAACTCGTAGTTTTTATTAACCCACACGGACTCCAGCACGTGGCTGGGTGGCTATGGGATGCGCCGGATGCTCTGTGCCCAGCTGGAAAGCTCCTTTCTTTCTTTCTTTTTAAAATTTTTATACAACTTTTAAAATTTGCTTTCCACTTAAAGTTATCACAAAATATTGGCTCTGTTCCCCATGTTGTACGATACATCCTTGAGCCTGTCTTACACCCAATAGTTTGTACCTCCCACTCCCCAACCCCTAGAGTGCCCCTCCCCCACCCCCATAACCACCAGTTTGTTCTCTACATCTGTGAGTCTGCTTCTTTTATGTTATACTCACTAGTTTGTTGTAGTTTTTAGAGTCTACATATAAGAGATCTCATACAGTATTTATCTTTCTCTGTCTGACTTATTTCCTTAGCATAATACCCTCCAAGTCTATCCATGTTGCTGCAAATGGCTAAGTTTTCATTCTTTTTTATGGCTGAGTAATATTCCATTGTATATATGTACCACACCTTCTTTATCCATTCATCTGTTGATGGACACTTAGGTTGTTTCCCATGTCTTGGCAATTGTAAATAATGCTGCTATGAACGTTGGGGTGTATGTATCTTTCTGAGTTAGTGTTTTTGGCTTCTTTGGGGGATATATATCCAGGAGTAGAACTGCTGGGTCATATGGTAGTTCAAATTTTAGTTTTCTGAGATACCTCCAAACTGTTTTCCAAAGTTTGGAATGTAATTAGCTCCACCAATTTACATTCCCACCAACAGTGCACAAGGGTTCCCTTTTCTCCACATCCTCGTCAACATCTGTTATTTGTGTTCTTTTTGATGATAGCCATTCTGACAGGTGTGAGGTGATAGCTCACTGTGGTTTTTTTAATATAAATTTATTTATTTATTTTTGGCTGGGTTGGGTCTTCATTGTGGTGCACAGGCTTCTCATTGCCGTGGCTTCTCTTGTTGCGGAGCACGGGCTCTAGGCGCACGGGCTTCAGTAGTTGTGGCACACGGGCTCAGTAGTTGTGGCTCATGGGCTCTAGAGCGCAGGCTCAGTAGTTCAGTAGTTGTGGTGCACGGGCTTAGCTGCTCCGTGGCATGTGGGATCTTCCCGGACCAGAGCTTGAACCCATGTCCCCTGAGCTTGAACCCATGTCCCCTGCATTGGCAGGTGGATTCTTTTTTTTTTTTTTTTTTAACATCTTTATTGGAGTATAACTGTTTTACAATGGTGTGTTAGTTTCTGCTTTACAACAAAGTGAATCAGTTATACATATACATATGTTCCCATATCTCTTCCCTCTTGCGTCACCCTCCCTCCCACCCTCCCTATCCCACCCCTCTAGGTGGTCACAAAGCACCGAGCTGATCTCCCTGTGCTATGCGGCTGCTTCCCGCTAGCTATCTAATTTACATTTGGTAGTGTATATATGTCCATGCCACTCTCTCACTTCGTCCCAGCTTACCCTTCCCCCTCCCCATATCCTCAAGTCCATGCTCTAAGAGGTCTGTGTTTTATTCCCATCCTACCACTAATCTCTTGATGACATTTTTTTTTCTTAGATTCCATATATATGTGTTAGCATACGTATTTGTTTTTCTCTTTCTGACTTACTTCACTCTGTATGACAGACTCTAGGTCCATCCACCTCACTACAAATAACTCAATTTCGTTTCTTTTTATGGCTGAGTAATATTCCATTGTATATATGTGCCACATCTTCTTTATCCATTCACCTGTCAATGGACACTTAGGTTGCTTCCATGTCCTGGCTACTGTAAATAGAGCTGCAATGAACATTGTGGTACATGACTCTGTTTGAATTATGGTTTTCTCAGGGTATATGCCCAGTAGTGGGATTGCTGGATTGTATGGTTGTTCTATTTGTAGTTTTTTAAGGAACCTCCATACTGTTCTCTATAGTGTCTGTATCAATTTACATTCCCACCAGCAGTGCAAGAGTGTTCCCTTTTCTCCACACCCTCTCTAGCATTTATTGTTTCTAGAGTTTTTGATGATGGCCATTCTGACCGGTGTGAGATGATACCTCACTGTAGTTTTGATTTGCATTTCTCTAATGATTAATGATGTTGAGCATGCTTTCATGTGTTTGTTGGCAATCTGTATATCTTTGGAGAAATGTCTATTTAGGTCTTCTGCCCATTTGTGGATTGGGTTGTTTGTTTTTTTGTCATTGAGCTGCATGCGTTGCTTATAAATATTGGATAGTAATCCTTTGTCAGTTGCTTAATTTGAAAATATTTTCTCCCATTCTGAGGGTTGTCTCTTGGTCTTGTTTATGGTATCCTTTGCTGTGCAAAAGCTTTGAAGTTTCATTAGGTCCCATTTGTTTATTTTTGTTTTTATTTCCATTTCTCTAGGAGATGGGTCTAAAAGGATCTTGCTGTGATTTATGTCGTAGAGTGTTCTGGCAGGAGGATTCTTAACCATTGCCCTACCAGGGAAGCCCTCATTGTGGTTTTAATTTGCATTTCCCTGATGATTAGCAATGGTGGAAAGCTCATGATTTCTAACAAGTCCATGTTGCTGTGAATAAAAGAATCCAAGGCCTTCTCACTAAAAGTTTTGGCCCTTTGTAGCAAAGGCAACATCATTGTGTCATGATGTCAAGTTCTCTTTGGGGCTGTGGCTCTGTCTCCAGTGTCCTATCTTTCCTTTCTTCTCTCTCTCTCTCTATTTCTTCCTTCCTTCCTTCCTCTCTGCCTCTCTGGCACATAGTTGGTGCCAAATAAAAACTTGCTAAATGAACGTCAGATGAGCTGTGTTGAGAAAGTTAATTGGACAGGAAGGTCAAGAAAGTTGTTCCAGGAGATGTATCTGAGCTAAGTCTTGAAGGCTGTGCAGAAATTCATCAGATAGAGAAGGATGAAAACAGTAATCCAAGTGGGAGTGGGAAACACTGCTTATATAAAGACCTTGGGTTGATTTAGATCATCACTTTGAAGTGATGGCTAACAGTGATGTAAAGGAAGGGATCATTGTCTAGCTGAGATGGTATTGAAAATATTTGCTAAAATATTTTGAGGACTTGTGTTGAACAAGTCACCTTGGTGAACTTCATCCTGAAAACAAGTCTGTGATGGATCCTTACTAATTAAATCAGTACGTGGGTATATAGCAAGTGGTTAGGGAGGTTAGGTAACTCACACAGCTAATATGCAGATTTGAACTCAGTTTTCTCTAGTTCAAGAGTCTAAGCCATGCCTTAAATTTATGAGTAAGGAAGAGTAAGGAAAATGCCTTAAGTTTAAGAGTCTAAGACAGTGCTGTCTAATAAACATGTAACGTGAACCATATATGTAATTAATTCATTTTTTAGTGGCCACATTAAAATATAAAAAGAAGCATGTGAGATTATTTTGAATGATACATTTAACCAAAATATTATCATTTCACCATGTAATCAACATAAAGAAATTACTGATGAGACAACTTACATTCCTTCTCCCATATTGTCTTTAAAATCGTGCATATTTTACATTTAAATTACACCTCAATTTGTTCAATTCGTGGCATTTCAAGTGCACTTTGGACACAAGCAACATTGGACAGCGCAGGTCTAAGCCCTTAACACAGTCTCTGAGTCTTGTATGATTTTGGTTGGTAATTGGGTCGTACAAAGGGCTGAAGCACGGGTTTTCACCCTTTTCCTAGGAAACTCCAGATTCAGCATTTTGCTCTTAACGTCCTCAGTTTTATTTATGGAAACTGTGTTAAGTCTATTTCTGTATTTCATTTCTAGGACATTCCTATTTAACTGCATTTGTTCTCTAAACTTGGTCAGAAGAGACACGATAGGGTTGATTACAAGAAGCAGGTAACACTGTCTTGTACTTGTCCCTGACTGTGATCAGTGTCTGTATCCAGACTAGCTCCTGAGTCAGCTGAGGGCAGGTTAGACCTCCAGGGCCTAACACATAATAGCTGTGCTATAAAGTTTGCTGGACCTTAAGTGAATGTTTCTGCAACAGACCCTGTCAACTGTTTCTTTCTTTTGGTGAATTACTTGGAATCAGGCTCCTATGCAAGATCCTGAAAGGTTTCGCCTGTATATCTGTTCAACTCTGACATAGATTTTAGGACCCAACAGAGTCACAAAAGCAATCTGTATATAAGTGAACTTGCTATTTCTCATAAGTTACCAGTATTATGAAATGGAGAGTTTTTATTTTTTTAATTAATTTATTTATTTTTTAAAAAATTTTATTTATTTATTTATGGCTGTGTTGGGTCTTCGTTTCTGTGCGTGGGCTTTCTCCAGTTGCGGCGAGCGCGGGCCACTCTTCATCGCGGCGCGCGGGCCTCTCACTATCGTGGCCTCTCTTGTTGCGGAGCACGGGCTCCAGACGCGCAGGCTCAGTAATTGTGGCTCATGGGCCCAGTTGCTCCGCGGCATGTGGGATCTTCCCAGACCAGGGCTCGAACCCGTGTCTCCTGCATTGGCAGGCGGATTCTCAACCACTGCGCCACCAGGGAAGCCCGAAATGGAGAGTTTTTAGAACACTCTTGAAACATTTAAAAAACAAGACCTGGGACTTCCCTGGTGGTGCAGTGCTTAAGAATCCGCCTGCCAATGCAGAGGACACAGGTTCCATCCCTGGTACGGGAAGATCCCATATGCCGCGGAGCAACTAAGCCCGTGCGCCACATCTACTGAGTCTGCACTCTAGCGCCCGCAAGCCACAACTATTGAGCCCGAGTGCCACAACTAGTGAAGCCCACGCGCCTAGATCCCGTGCTCCACAACAAGAGAATCCACCACAATGAGAAGCTTGCGCAACGCAACAAAGAGTAGCCCCCTCTCGCCGCAGCTAGAGAAAGCCTGCACATAGCAATGAAGACCCAGCACGGCCAAAAATAAATACATAGATAAATTTATTAAAAGACAACAAAAAAACCCCAAGACCCGATAAACCCATTAACAGGAATATGGTTTAGTTTGCAGAGTGATTCATAAAGTTCATGATCCTTTTTAAATTCATGTTACCCAAGTTTGACGATTGTCTTTGCACAATCACCAAGACTAAGGTCTACATGAAAACAGTGGGCCTTGGCTGTCAGGACCTTGCCTGCTCCAGGTATTTTTGATTGTATTATTCCCATTTAACAAATATGAGAGCTCAGGTTGGGATATGCTGCTGATAGGAGCAAAGTTTTCCTAACAGTGAGTTTTTTTTTTTTTTTTTTTTTTTTTTGCGGTACGCAGGCCTCTCACTGCTGTGGCCTCTCCCGTTGCGGAGCACAGGCTCCGGACGCGCAGGCTCAGCGGCCATGGCTCACGGGCCCAGCCGCTCCGCGGCATGTGGGATCTTCCCAGACCGGGGCATGAACCCGCGTCCCCTGAATCGGCAGGCGGACTCTCAACCACTGCGCCACCAGGGAAGCCCTAACAGTGAGTTTTTACTCTGCTTTTTGGTTGCTGGAGATATAAGTTTCATCTTGCAGACTTCTATTTGGTATTTCAACCACGTTCCCTATACATTCGCACATGTCAGTTGTTCTCTCTGTAAAACTTGCAATGGAATTTTTACTGGCACACAAGTGTAGATTCAACCTTTTTGCTTATCCTCCGATCTCTATCAGCAAATTGAGGTTTGGGATTTGATGGGGTCATGTCAGAATCAAATTCCCTTAATTCTCATTTTAACACCGTGTTCTGTCTAGTTGAAAGGGCTTCTGCTCTCTCAACATTTATTTCTTCAACATGGGATGAATCAAAAAAGGAAGTATTAGAGTCTTGGGTTTTAAACATCGGTCTGAACTCTGGCAGTGATGGCTGATGTCTCCTACGCTGCGGATTCTTAACTACGGTATATGAATGGGAAGTTATGGGTTTGAATGTCTTGATCGAAAATGACTTTATAACATATCCGGTGTTGATGACTTGTCCCGATTTCACGCATATTTTCAGCAGAGCTTCATCTTGTAAACACACGTTAGCAATATTAAACTGTTAATTTGATGTTTACAGCTCTGTGATTCACCTTTTCTTAGGAACAATACTATTGTGTCTCCAGTATTTTTTGGACCATTTTTTGGTGACTTTGTTCTCGATTTTTTTGGGAACCATATTCCTGTCGGCTGAAGCTGTTGTAAGTAAATGAATAAATGAAACCCTTACTCCTGTGGAGCTAGTCTGTTCTTTCGTTTTCCTAAACTTAGAGTCAAACCGCAATATCTGACCAGTACCGTCTAGTGGGATTTACCATGATTACTTCTAAGGTGAAAATTTTACATTTGATTGTTAATATTCTTCTTTAAAAAAGTACTGATTTTTTTGGGGGGTGGGTGTTTGGAAGGGGTCTACATTTTTTAAAAAGTTTAGCTAGAAGTAAAATGCTTACTTTTCAGTTGGACATACCTAAATTGAAAAGGACTCAATAGAATTCACATCCTGAGTCCCTGAAAATAAATACAAGCATTTTATTATAAGTGGATCATATGTCTTGAGTTCAATGAACAAAGAGTGACCTTAATTGACATCTGGAAAGCCTTCCTTTACAAGTATTTCCAGAAAGAAGGACTTCAGAAACTGAAAGCTCGTAAGTTTTAACAGACTCCCCTAACCTACAGCTGGCCAATAGTGAACAGCCCTATAAAGCGGGTCAGCCCAGTCAACCACGTGAGGGCCAATTCAGCCAACTCTCTTGGGAGGTTCGGTGAGTAGTTATACTACTTAAAGTTGGATCTCAAAAGGGGCTTCAATGAGGTGTTGTTTTTTTTTTTTTTTTTCCTGAGATTTTGGTAAATAGTTTTCCATACGGAGATGCTTGTTTGCATGTTCTAAATAGCAGAGCTTCGAGACTCAGCTGCTCATTTTTCTGAGTATTGGAGTAGAAAATCTTGCCTGTGTCCTCCTGTACTCTTAGCACCCTCACTGCAGGACTGGTGCCTTCCTACTCTGCATATGACTTTTTTTAGGTGTCTCAGCTTTTCTAACCTCACCCCCTCTCTCAGCCTACTACAGACATACACGTGTTGGCTTCTAAATGGCAACAGGGAACTCCTGCACTTTGAGGTGCTGGCAGGAGGGTTCCCAGGATCCCAGGGTGCTGTGATGTCATCTTTAGGGTCATGTGCCTGAAAGTCGTGCAGCCCATTTTCTAGATTCTCTCACTTTTACTTCTACTTTATTTTATTTTATTTATTTTTGGCTGTGTTGGGTCTTCGTTGCTGCGCCTGGGCTTTCTTTTAGTTGCGGCGAGAGGGGGCTACTCTTCGTTGTGGAGCATGGGCTGTAGGTGCGTGGGCTTCAGTAGTTGTGGCACGCGGGCTCAGTAGTTGCGGCACACGGGCTTAGTTGCTCCGCGGCATGTGGGATCTTCCCGGACCGGGGCTCGAACCCGTGTCCCCTGCATCGGCAGGCGGACTCTCAACCACTGCGCCACCAGGGAAGTCTCACTCTCACTTTTAGTTCTGCGTGAAACCTAACCCACATTGTTTTTGTTCTCCTATGTTGAAATTACTTCGCTGAATTCAGTTTATATGACATGCCATGGATATACCTTGAAGGACTATTATAAATGCCTTATGAATATTCTTGTTTACTATAAGAATATTGGTGAAGACACAGGGTACTAAATTAAAGAGAAACTTCTTTATAAAGACCTACCACAGGAGACATTACCCTCAGATTTCAGATACTGAAAGTTAAATAGATTTTGCTTATGATTCCATTTTCATAGTGATTGCTAGAGAGCTCAGAGTCAAATTTTCAGGCCAGCTCAAGCAAGTGTACATGCTGTTATGCACTATTTCATCTATGGCTTTATTTTTATCTTTCAACTATTAAGTTTCTAAACTCAGTTTCTACTTGTTTTCATGTTTCATTGTACAAATTTCTGGACTTTACATCCTTTGGAACTAGATATAGTATAAATAAAGAAATAGCACAGAACTAATTACTTTTGGGGTGGTGGTGGTTAGAACCAATTAAAATGTCCACAGAGTGCAATTCCAGTGGCAGGAAGTGACTCCAGCATCTATGGCAGTGGGTAGGCCTTCAGCAGCTGGGTGGGTAGCAGACTGCGGTCCTCACAAACAGGGGATGGGAGCAGAGAGACAATAAAATGACAGGCTCAGGGTGACAGCAGACGGGATAGGAGCCATCCTCCCTCCTCAATAAAAATACCTTCCAGAAATAGCTGGAGCCGGGACTTTCTAATGGGAGGTGCTGGGATCACAGATCGATGGATAAATCAGTGGTTTACATGTCACTGCTGTTGGGACAGCTTGATTTTAAACAGAAAATTGGGTTGGTCTAAGGAGACAAAAGTTACATACAAATGAGGTAAGCAGTTCTTCAGGATGAATTCTGAGGGGAAGCTCCACAACCTGCTGTAAAGACTGCACTGCCATGATTTGAACTTAGCCCTAAGAATGAAAGTCTTGCGTTTTCAGGAGTCTTTTGTTAAAGATCTGTAAGTCTGAAGCCAACACAGTGAGATTTGGCTGTCACTACCAATACACGGGCACTAGCCTATCAGATCGTTTATGTCTGGGAGGGGATATGAAAGCAAATGTGTCACAGAGGAAAGTATGAATTCTGCCTGGTTTGGGACATAAGACCCAGAGGACCTGGGAGAGAGAAGAAATGCCATGAGAATAGAACTGGAATCTGTATCGCTGTGGTTTAAGAACCATTCTAGAACTGAGGAGGCTAGAAGTCCTACACCAAGGAAGGCAGTCCTCAATTCTGACTGATACTGAGCAGGACCCTGGAGGGCTCCTGGGCAGAAAAGCCTTTCTGTGTCCCCTGTTTCTTGATGACAGGAAACAGGCTTCAGTTCAGCCTCCGTGACCTTCCCTGAGTTCTAACAAGCAGATTCAAACAGTTGCTAATTAGGGAAGGGAGGCGATGCCAGACAAGGGAGGAACAATCAAAAGAAACAATAGTACAGCCTTGGGGCAGGGTCCCTGTCCTCCCTCAAGAAACACACAACAATATCTCTGAGCTGTTTTGCAGGTACTGAGACCCCCACCAGGTGGGAGAAGTTAGCTCTGTGCTGCCCACAAGCACATAGACCCCAGACGGGTTGGAACCAGAAGGTTGATGATGCCGCCTCCCACTTACCTCACCACCGACCAATCGGAAGAACGTCCATGAGCTGGCCACGCCCTCTTTGAGCCATTACTATACAATTGAATCAGAGAAGTGAGAAAATGCAGAAACAAAAGGAAACAGTCAAAGGAGACCAAGTAATAACAGTTTAGTCAGTAAGCAAAGCCAAGGACCTTTAGTTGCTCCTCAAGGGCTACAGATAATATTCTGAGCCCTATCCTGTGAGCTGTCTTGTAGATACTGAAACCCTCACCGGGTGGAAGAAGTGAACTACACGAGGAGCAGGCTGTAGCCATGACGAAAGCTGCCCAATTCCGAGAATTGGCCTCAAGGAAATGGGAACAAACTGACCCTGGAACTGAAGATTAACTGTAGTTAAAACAATCAAGATGACACCGATCAGACCACTGATGACCAATTTCAAGATGACTGTCGGAGCTGCCTGTGCCGTTCCTGCGTGTAGCCCCTCCCCGCACCTGGAAAAGCTCTTGCCCCCTGGTTGTTGCCGGCAAGGTGTCGGCCTTTGGACAGGAGTCCTCCTCTCCCCCACCCCAGTTGCCAGCATCCAAAAGAAAGCAAACCCTCCTTTCCACCAACCTTGGCCTCTTTATTGCCTTTTGAGTGGTGAGAAGCCAGACCCCACCTTCGGTTATACTAAGAGTTCTTATGTGTTCTCGAAACAAGTCCCTTATCAGATGTATGATAGGCAAAAACGAGTTGGGAAGTGTTTCTTTTCCGCTCTTTTATGTTTTGGAAGTTATTGTAAAGAATTGGTATCAATTCTTCTTCAAACATTTGGTAGAAGTCATCAGTGAAGCCTTCTACTCCTGAGCTTTTTATTGTGGGAAGTTTTTTTAAAATTACTTTTTGATTAATTCAATCTCTTTACTTATTATAGGTCTATTCAGATTTTCTTTCTTTTTTTTTCTTTTTGCGGTACGCGGGCCTCTCACTGCCGTGGCCTCTCCCGTTGTGGAGCACAGGCTCCGGACGTGCAGGCTCAGCAGCCATGGCTCACGGGCCCAGCCGCTCCGCGGCACGTGGGATCTTCCCGGACCGGGGCACGAACCCGTGTCCCCTGCATCGGCAGGTGGACTCTCAACCCCTGCGCCACCAGGGAAGCCCGAGATTTTCTATTTTTTTTGAGTCAGTTTTCATAGTTTGCGTTTTTCTTGGAATGTATCCATTTCATCTAAGTTACCTAATTTGTTGGCATACAGTTGTTCATAGTATTCCTTTACACAGTAATTCTTTTTATTTATGTAATATTTGTAGTAATGTTCCCTCTTTCATTTTATGATTTTAATACTTTGAGTCTTCTTTCTTTTTTTCTTAATTAATCTAACTAAAGTTTTGTCAATTTTTTGATCTTTTAAAAAAAAACCCAACATTTGGTTTTGTTGATTTTTCTTTATGGTTTTTCTAATCTCTTATTAATTTTAGCACTAATTCCTATAATTTCCTGTCTTCTGCTTGCTTTGTGCTCAATGTTCCCTTCTTTCTCTAGTGACTTCAGGTGAAAGGCTAGTTTGTGGATTTAAAAATCTTTCTTTTTCTTTTAAGGTAGGCATTTGCACCTATGAATTTCCCTCTAAGCATTACTTTAGCTACATTCCATAAGCTGTAGTACTATGTATGTCTTCATTTTCATTCTTCTCAAAGTATTTTCTAATTTTCCTTTTGATTTTTTTTCTTTGATCCATTGATTATTTAGTAGTGTGTTGTTTACTTTCCAAATATTTGTGAGTTTGCAAAATTTGTTTTCATTTTAAATTTCCTATTTCACTCCATTGTGATCAGAGGAAATAACACTGCATGATTTCAGTCCTTTAAAACATGTTGAGCTTTGTTTATGGCTTAATATATGGTCTATCCTGGAAAATGTCCCATGTGCACTTGCTCTCACCTGTGAATCAAAATTTGCAGAGCCCCTCACTGTTTTGCTGCTGGGCTTAGGGAGTTGCTCTTGGTGATTTTGAATTCTCCTGTTCTCAGGGCACTCAGATGCCTCAGTTTCCTTCTTCCACATGAATGGAGATATCGAGTAGGTCTTGTCACTATTGGTGGTTCAATCCACACTTCTAATAATTTGAAATTCTTATCAACTAGTTTTATTGTAGATTCTTACATTCCTCTGATAGTGTGGTTTTACCCTAGATATCACCATACGAATACATATGTGGTTTCCTTCAACTTCTTAGATCACACCTAGAAATAACTCTATACTTTTAAATCTTTATGTGAATCACAGAATACTGTTTCTAAGCAGAGGGGAGATGACAGAACGACTATCTAGGGTTTTTCTCACAGTGGTGAGGTCTCTGAGTTTGCTTAAACCTGATGAGCTGGTGTATCTAAATTTCATTGTATCTGAACTTTGTCTCTAATCCAGTTCTAAAGAGCTTCAGAAGGGAGAAGTGGCAGTTTAAGGCCATTCTATTTCTGTGTTAAAAAATATTCTCCAACCTAGAAAATTAATGTCTTCACCCTATGAAATTCTTAGTCTCTTGAAATCACTATGTTTTTAAATAACCAGGCCTTGATCCTCAATTAGAACTAAAATGTACAAAGTCCTTAACTGCCAAGGTATTTGATGATCTACTTTCAAGGCAAGCCTAAAGTTATAAGCTAATCATATATATGCTAAAAGAAATCACAGTTGAATTATGGTTACTTTTTCATTATCAGAGATGAGGCTTGGAATTTTCAATGAGTTCCCAAAGTCAGTTATTTTACATGTGTATGGGGTTAAAAGCAGTGAACATTTCTTTGCTGAGCTGCTGATGTATAAATCTGGGGCATATCCTACTTTACTAAGTTCTGTAATAAAATGTAAGAGCTGGAGCTATTTTTAAAAAAAAGCAATGCCTACTGTGTTGAACGTTTCACTTGCTCAGAGACAGAATGATGGGATTAAAAAAAAATCATAATCATGACTGACATTCCTATTCCTAGTTTCTTTGGTCCAGTTATTAATTACTGTAAATCTCATTTAAATTTTCCATGCATTTCCTTATCAACAAGTAAAAGTGTGTGATCTCTATTTCCTTTGGAATCACATGGAGATGGAGAGATAAATAATGGGAAAGAGTGAAATAAAACAAAATAGAAATTATAAAAATATTTGCTTCTACATATTTCAAATACTTGAATTCACAAAGAAATTTGGTTTCTTTGAAGATTAAAAAAATGGCAACTCAATGGTCTACAAATGGACTGTTTCATTTCATTCAGTGTGTTTTCTATAATTTTTTCTCCTTAGTAATATAAAACAGTTTCTAGCTTGGTCCTCAAATTCCCTAGTGATATGTGTTCCAGGGTCCTGCTATCTGTTGGAGTAGAGACTGAAGGGCTATTGGGAAAGTATGATTCACAATTTCTGCAGCACTGTAAGCCTCCAGCAACGCGAGATGGAATAGGACAGTGAAGGGAGAGAAGCAGGAGTGCTAATAGGCAGTGCACCACTGAAGAAGTCCTGACCCCCTTTCTAGAGATCACTGTCAGCTATGTGCTTTTGGAAATAGAATTTTCTATTACATTCTCCACTTGGGATGCTACTCTTCATACACCAAGTAGGCACAGTGAATACATGAATTGAAATTCTGCCCAATCAGGATAAAACTCAAATACTGCTTCCTCTTTGCAGCCTGCCTTGATCCCTAGTCAGAAACGATCTCTGATCCTTCCCTTCTCTGATGGCCTATGGAGTCCTAAGAGGAGATGGGTTTCCTGGTGTTGCCCCAATTCAGGGCTCATCCTAAAATCTTTACCAGAATGTGAGGTTGTGGGGAATTGTATTTCCTGTTGGTGGCTGCTCTTATGTATTCGATCCCATTCTACTCCTCTTCTTACAATATGACTGACACTCCTGCCACCAAGAGATGGGGCTATTGGAGGTTGCATTCCCTCTTCTTGAGTCAGGGGAGGGTGGGGACACTCACAAATTGTCCCAGCTGCCCCAATGGAGTATGGCTGAAAGGATCCCGTGTGACTTCTGAGGTTACGTCATAGAAAGGAGACAGCTTCTTCTTCCCATTCCCCCATGATCTTATCCTCAGAACCCAGAGCTGGTCTTGTAAGGAAGCCTAGGATGCTTCTCAATCTGTGACCAATGGCCAGCATCAACACCAGACATGTGTGAATGAATCTTTGGATGATTTCTTTTTCTTGCCTAATTGCTCTGGATAGGACTTCCAATACCTCATTGAATAAAAGTGGTAAGAGTGGGTATCCTTGTCCTGCTCCTGATCTTAGAGGAAAAACTTGCAGCTTTTCATTGTTGAGTATGATGTTAGCTGTGGGCTTGTCATTTATGGCCCTTACTGCGATGAGGTAATTTCCCTCTTATACCTCCTTGTTGAAAGTTTTTTTAAATCATGAATGGATGTTGAATTTTGTCAAATGCTTTTATATGCATCTATTGAGATGTTCTTATGATTTTTATCCTTAATTTTATTAATGTCATCACATTGATTGATTTGCCGAAGTTGCACAATACTTGAATCTCCAGTAAATCCCACTTCATCATGGTGTATGATCTTTTCAATGTGCTGTTGAATTCAAATTTGGTTGAATTTGCTAATATTTTGTTGAGAATTGGTTCATCTATATTCATCAGGATATTGGTCTATAGTTTTCTTTTCTTCTAGTGTCCTCATCTAGCTTTGGTATCAGGGTAATGCTGGCCTCAGAAAGTGAGTTTGGGAGTGTCCCCTCCTCTTCAAGTTTTTGAAAGTGTTTGAGAAGCATTGGTGTTAATTCTTCCTAAATGTTTGGTAGAATTCGCCTGTGGGTTGATTTTTGTTTTGTTTTGTTTTGTTTTTGGAGGGGAGGGCTTTATGGATTATTGATTCAATCTATTTACTTGTTATTGGTCTGTTCCGATTTTCTATTTATTCATGATTCAGTCTTGGTAGGTTGTTTATTTCTAGAAATTTATTTAATTTCTTCTAGGTTATCCAATTTGTTGGTGTATAATTATTCCTTTCATAAAGATCATAAAGTAGTCTTTATGATCCTTTATATTGCTGTGGTATCTCTTGTAATGTGTCCTTTTTCATTTATGATGTTATTTATTTGAGTTTCTTTTTTTCTTAGTTTAGCTAAAAGTTTGTCAATTTTGTTTATCTTTAAAAAAAACTAGCTCAGTTTCATTGATATTTTCTATTGTTTTTCTGGTCTATTTAATTTCTTTCTGCTCTGATCTTTATTTCTTTCCACATGCTAATTTTGGGCTTAGTTTTGTCTTTTTCTAGTTCCTTGAAGTGTAAATTAGGTTGTTTATTTGAGATCTTTCTTTTTTTTTAAAAGTAGGCATTATTCTCTATAAACTTCTCTCTTAGATGTGCTTTTGCAGCATTCCATCATTGTGCATTCATTTTCATTTGTTTCCAAATATTTTTTGATTTCCCTTTTGATTTTTTTCTTTGACCCATCTGATGTACAAGTGTGTTGTTTAATTTCCACATATTTGTGAATTTTCCAGCTTTCTTCCTATTGTTGAACTCTAGTTTCATACCATTGTTGTCAGAAAAGATACTTCGTATGATTTCAATCTTAAATTTGCTAAGACTTGTTTTGTAACCTATAAAATGACCTATCCTGAAGAATGTTGCTTGTGCACCTGAGAACGTGTACTCTCTGCTGTTGGATGGAATGGTCTGTATACGTCTGTTAGGTCCAATTGTTTTAAAATATGGTACAACTCTAATATTTCCTTGTTGATTTTCTGTTTGCATTATCTATCCATTACTGAAAGTGGGGTATTGAAGTCCCCTACTATTTTTGTGTTGCTGTTTATTACTCCCTCAGGTCTGTTAGTCTTTGCTTAATATATTTAGGTGCTCCAATGTTGGGTGCATATACATTTTTTTTTTTTTTTTTTTTTTTTGCGGTATGCGGGCCTCTCACTGTTGTGGGGGTGCATATACATTTACGACCATTATCTCTTCTTGATGAATTGGCTCCTTTATCATTATATAATGACCTTCTTTGTGTCTTGTTATTGTTTTTGGCTTAAAGTCTATTTTGTTTGCTATAAGAATAGCTATTTATGCTTTTTTTGTTTGTTTGTTTCCATTTGCATGGAATATCTTTTTCCATCCCCTGATATTGAGACTGTGTAAATCCTTAAAGCTGACTTGAGTCTCTTGTAGGAAGCATATAGTTGAGTTGTGTGTTTTTTAATCCATTCAGCCATATTAAGTCTTCTGGTTGGAGAAGTTAATCCATTAACATTTAGAGTAATTATTGGTAGGTAGGGACTTACTAATGCTATCTTATTATTTTCTGACTGTTTTGTAATTCTTTTCTCTCTCTCTTGCTGCCTTCCTTTGCGAATTGATGATTTTCCATAGTGGAAAATGCTTTGATTCCCTCTTTTTCTTTTGTGAATCTGCTATAGGTTTTTGCTTTATTTTTACTATGAGGTTTATTTGAAACATCTTATAGATATAACTATATTGTATGTAACAGAAACTTAATTTTGCATACAAAAACTCTACCCTTTTATTGCCGTCCTTTTATGTTTTTGATGTCACAATTCACCTCTTTATATATTGTGTATACCTTAACAAATTATTGTAGCTATAGCTATTTTTAATACTCTTGCCCTTCACCTTTTAATTAGCATTCAGTGGCTAACACTTCACCATATTACAGTATTAAAGTATTCTGAATTTGACTATATACTTACCTTTACCAATGTCTGGTATATTTTCATGTTACTGATTAGCATCCTTTCATTTCACTTGAAGAACTCCTCTCAGCATTTTTGATAAGGCAGGTCTAGTGGTGATGAATTCCCTCAGCTTTTATTTGCCTGGGAAAGTCATTATCTCACCTTCATTTCTGAAGGACAGTTTTGCTGGGTAAAAACTGGCTGGAATTTTTTTTCTTTCAGCAGTTTGAATAAATATATCATCTCACTCTCTCCTGGCCTGTAAAATTTCTGCTGAGAAATCTGCTGATAGCTTTATGGGGGTTCCCTTGCAAGGTATAAGCTTTTCTTCTCTTGCTGCTTTTAAGATTCTCTCTATGTCTTTGGCTTTTGAAAGTTTTATCACAATGTGTCTTGGAGAGGATTGCTTTAAGTTGATTTTGTTTGGTGACCTATGAGCTTCATGAACTTGGATATCCATCTCTCCCCAGATTTTGGAAGTTCTCAGCCATTATTTCTTTAAATAAACTTTCTGTCCCCTTATATCTCTCCTCTCCTCTGGAACCCCAGTAATTTGCAAATTGGTTCTTAATTGCGGCATGTGGGATCTTCAGTTGCAGCATGTGGACTTCTTAGTTGTGGCACGCGAACTCTTAGTTGCAGCACGCATGCGGGATCTAGTTCCCTGACCAGGGATTGAACCTGGCCCTCTGCATCGGGAGCGTGGAGTCTTACCCACTGGACCAACAGGGAAGTCCCGCAAATTGGTTCTTTTGATGGTATCCCTTAGATCACAAAGGTTTTCTTCACATTTTCATGCTTTTTCCTTTGTTCTCCTCTGACTGGATAATTTTAAAGTTCCTGTCTTTAGTCTAATAGGTTCTTTCTTCCACTTGAGCAAGTCTGCTGTTGGTGTACTCCATTATATTTTTCATTTCATTCATTGTATTCTTTAGCTCCAGAATTTCTATTTGGTTCTTTTAAAAATTATTATTATTTCTCTCTCTTTGTTTAACTTCTAATTGTGTTTGTGTACTGTTTTCCTGTTTTGTCGAATTGTTTTTCTGTGTTTATTTGTAGCTTATTAAATTTCCTTAAAACAGCTATTTTGAATTATTTATACAGTAAATTGCAGATCTCCATATGTTTGGGTTTGGTTACAGGAGGATTATTGTGATCCTTTGGTGATGTCATGTTAGCTTGACTTTTTCATATTCCTTGAATATTACATTGCTGTCTTCACATTTGAAGTAGCAGTCATCTCCTCCAATCTTTACCAACTTCCTACTCTAATGTATCCAAACTCTTATTTTTTTGCTCCAGTGGTGTGCTGGAATTTCTTCTCTGGAAACCTGGACTTCCACAAAGGCCTTCCCATCCATGGGTGACTGTCTAAGTTAGTGTTTTCCAGGGGCTCCTGGACCACAGCCCAGAGGCCTGGAGCAGTTTACAGGCCACTGCAGGATCCACAGTCAGGATCAAGCTCTGTCTACCTATTGCCTGAGGCACTGGTGGGTGAGATTTCTCCTGGGTCCTTTGATATATGGTGCTGGATCCCACAACTCCCTCAAAGGTGCCTTTATTCAAGGATGGATGCTGAACTGTTGTTATGGGGGCAGCGGTGAAGGACATCTTATGCCTCCATAATGTTGATGTCACTCTTCTTATACGTAAATTATGACTTTGCTTCCCTTGTATTAATATATCATGCCCATATGATACAAAAGAAAGTAGTTTATTCACATCAGATCAGCAAAGACAAAGCCTATCAGTTGTTCTGTTATATTTATATCCCTAATCTGTTTTGTCTCTCATTCCTTTTCCATGTCTTTTAAATTCTCAGACAATTTAAAAAGTATCCATTACATCTGTTTATGTGACTCAAATCTATGGAAGAAGGTCTGATGGGAAGTTGTTAGACGGCTGGGTAAAGTTACATCCCAATTCTATTTTTGGTCCTTGGTACAGGAAGTGGACTCAAATATTGCAGAGCTGGATGGAAACATGTGGGCCCACTGGTCAGGCTAGTCATTTGCTGTCCCTTCAAATGAGTATTCATGAAATATTTGTTAAATAGTTAAAGGTGAGGTTATAGAAGGTTATCACAACTTGGGCAGCTTACCTGTGAAAGAGTCTGGTCTGGCTATGATGAGTATTAATAATTGGCTGTAGTCTCAGTCCTCCCCAAACTGCGTGTATAATGAGGAGTTCAGCTTTACCAAATAGAGGATGTTCCTAAGTTCTGTCAAGGATATACAGAACATAGGCTGTGCCACTGCCTTTCTTTTCTTTTCTTTTCTTTTTCTTTTTCTTTTTTTGCATAAGCCATCATCTTTATGAACACTGTAAGTCCCTTTGTGCGTGACTGTAGACCTGGTGTCAGGAAACCTGGAGGGTTAGTTTCTCTGCACCCCTCTCAATTGCCTTCCAAATGAGAATATCGAATAAAATTACTCTAAAAATTCTTGCCTGCTATATGGTCACCTAATTTTTGGTAAAGGAGGCAAGAATATACAATGGAGAAAAGACAGCCTCTTCAATAAGTGGTGCTGGGAAAACTGGACAGCTACATGTAAAAGAATGAAATTAGAACACTCCTTAACACCATACACAAAAATAAACTTGAAATGGATTAAAGACCTAAATGTAAGGCCAGACACTATAAAACTCTTAGAGGAAAACATAGGCAGAGGAAAACTCCATGACATAAATCACAGCAAGATCCTTTTTGACCCACCTCCTAGAGAAATGGAAATTAAAAAAATAAACAAATGGGACCTAATGAAACTTAAAAGCTTTTGCACAGCAAAGGATACCATAAACAAGACCAAAAGACAACCCTCAGAATGGGAGAAAATATTCGCAAATGAAGCAAGTGACAAAGGATTAATCTCCAAAATTTACAAGCAGCTCATGCAGCTCAATATCAAGAAAACAAACAATCCAATCCACAAATGGGCAGAAGACCTAAATAGACATTTCTCCAAAGAAGATATACAGATTGCCAACAAACACATGAAAGGATGCTCAACATCACTAATCATTAGAGAAATGCAACTCAAAACTACAATGAGGTATCACCTCACACCAGTCAGAATGGCCATCATCAAAAAAATCTACAGACAATAAATGCTGGAGAGGGTGTGGAGAAAAGGGAACCCTCTTGCACTGTTGGTGGGAATGTAAATTGATACAGCCACTATGGAGAACAGTATGGAGGTTCCTTAAAAAAGTACAAATAGAATTACTATATGACCCAGCAATCCCACTACTAGGCATATACCCTGAGAAAACCATAATTCAAAGAGTCCTGTACCACAATGTTCATTGCAGCTCTATTTACAGTAGCCAGGACATGGAAGCAGCCTAAGTGTCCATTGACAGATGAATGGATAAAGAAGATGTGGCACATATATACAATGGAATATTACTCAGCCATAAAAAGAAGTGAAATTGAATTATTTGTAGTGAGGTGGATGGACCTAGAGTCTGTCATACAGAGTGAAGTAAGTCAGAAAGAGAAAAACAAATACCATATGCTAACACATATATATGAAATCTAAAAAAAAAAAAAAAAAAAAAAAGGTCATGAAGAACCTAGGGGTAAGACGGGAATAAAGACACAGACCTACTAGAGAACGGAGTTGAGGATATGGGGAGGGGGAAGGGGGAGGCTGTGATGAAGTGAGAGAGTGGCATGGACATATATACACTACCAAGCGTAAAGTGGATAGCTAGTGGGAAGCAGCCACGTAGGACAGGGAGATCAGCTCGGTGCTTTGTGTCCACCTAGAGGGGTGGGATAGGGAGGATGGGAGGGAGACGCAAGAGGGAGGAGATATGGGGATATATGTATATGTATAGCTGATTCACTTTGATATAAAGCAGAAACTAACACACCATTGTAAAGCAATTATACTCCAATAAAGATGTTAAAAAAAATTCTTGCCTGCTATATTATTCCATCTCTTTGGCATATGGAGCTGCATGAGTATAGAAAAAAGGAGAATACGCATGAGTTACAAGGGAAATTCAAAAGAACTAACCGAGGCTTCCCTGGTGGCGCAGTGGTTGAGAGTCCACCTGCTGATGCAGGGGACGTGGGTTCGTGCCCCGGTCTGGGAAGATCCCACATGCCGCGGAGCGGCTGGGCCCGTGAGCCATGGCCACTGAGCCTGCGTGTCTGGAGCCTGTGCTCCACAACGGGAGAGGTCACAATACTGAGAGGCCCGCGTACCGCAACAACAACAACAACAAAAAAAAAAAAAAAAAAAAAGAATTAACCAATATATCCTTTAGGTTAATTAAATTTTTTTCTGACTTATAAAAACTCCATCTGATTCAGAGCTAATACTTTAAACATTTTCACAAAATCTTGGTGAACTGAACTAGAGAGTAATATATCACAAGCTATAGGATTCATGGAAGAAATAGAAGCCTAATGCATCATTTCCATGTTGATGAAATCACTGCATACTTTTTAGAAATAATATGAATCTTGATGAGGTCACCACTGCAAATGCATTCCTAGATTTTGTGCATATAGTTCTGAGAAATTTGTAGTATGATGCTACAATTATATAATAGAAAGTATCCTCCCCACAATAATGCTTGTGACTATGAATGTGAAATGTTTTCGTGGAAGAGGAGTTTTACTGTAAGAAGACTTACAAGGGCAGCCAGGAGATGGGGCTTCTTTCTTGCACATCTGACTTGCCCACATTCTCTTTGAGAGCCAGTTAGGCCCTAAGACTTCCTCCAAATAACAAGCCAGGAAACTATGTCTCCCTGGACAGGAACAAACTCAAGAAGAGAGAACAAACAGCCATAACTTCTTATGTGTTTTCACTCCTATCTGTACCAAGTAAGAAGTCTCAGGTCATGAAACTCTCATTTGAAGACCAATATGAGGAGATTAGGGGTGGGGCAATTTCTCTCTGTCCCTTTGTCCAAACACCCAAATAAATAGGTCCTATTTTTTATTTTTTTCTTTTCTGTGCTTAGCGTTAAACTCAAGATATTACATTGATTTATCCTTGAAATGGGTAACAGAGAATTGAAATAAGCTGTCTGCAGCATTTTCAAGTGAATCCAAGAGTCAAGTCAGTTATACTTTCATTTTCAGGTGGTACATCATATTCTGCAGGCAATGGAAATTATATTTCGTTTCTACTTACCAAATGATCCAGTATTCTTAATAACACTTTTCAAAGAGGATTTTGAATCAGGGACAAGTTTTACCATTTTTCTACTCTTGTATCGCGGAGAATTTGCAATCTGGTGAAGCTGGATGGAATGCCTAATTTCAGAGCAGTGACTGAAAATAAAAAGATATAAAATTCACCAAACTAGCAGGGCAAACAGTACTGCCTATAGTCTTTGTTTTTAGTATATACAATTATGGTTTAAAACCAAAATTCTAGAACTAAAAAAAAGAAATCATTGCACTGAAAAGAGTAGCTAATTTAGTTTAGAAGGAAATGGGGAGAACTGTAGAGTCTGAATTTTATTTTTTTTTCAGCGTCCTAAGTCATAGAATTTCATCAACTCCTCATTTAACCTTGCATCAAAAGGGGGATAAATCCTTTGGGAAGCAGGTTTTCAGGGCTCCTCTGCATTACTGCAGAACTATGTTCTCTTGACATTATAAACTCCCTTTGAATTCCCATCCAAATTGTTCATTGTTGGAATTCAGACATTCAGGCGTTGACAAAAAAGTCTGCTTCCTCTGATATATGCTTCTCAAGGGCATTGACAGTAATCTTCAGAAAACTGTACCAGAACCTCATTTGGGATAGAAGCTATGTTTCTAAAATAGAAACCAATGAAGAACATCATGTTTTCTATTTTGTCTGTAGTTAATCATTACTTTCCTCATCACATGCAGGGTTTTTAAAAACAATAAGAAAAACAACCAAATAACAATATCAGACACCAGCCTTGTTATCTCTAAGCCTCCCTGACTCTTTTACTTCTAGATGTGGGTGGAGGGGGGAGAGTTTGCAGTCACTTGGAGGCCTGAAGTTTCGGCCTCCTCTTTTTAACGTGTTTGCTACTTTAAACTTTGAATCTTAGTTTTAGGAAGCCGATGATGAAATCTACTGAGTAATGAGTTTCTTCCCCTCCACCTTCCTTATTTCTCTGACTAATCTGATCTTGGGGATATCCTGGGGGCCGTTGACCTTGGCGAGCCTCATAGCATAACCCCATCAAGCTCACAGGGCTCCTTTGTGTGACTGGGTGTAGAAAAGAGAAATGTTTTTCCCTAAATGTTTCACTTTTTCCGTACACAAAACCCTAATTTTGTAGTAAACTTATCTTTCCTCTGATTCGAATACTTGTTCTGTAATTAACTATTTGTGAGACATAACAGTGCAGCAGTTAAGAGCTCAAACATTAGAGTCAGGTAATTGTAGATTTGAATTCAAACTCCCATGCTTAGTAGTTCTGTGACCTTGGACAAGTTTATTCAACTCTTCTGGAGCCTCTAAAATGGGGATATTAATATTTATCTCATTGGGTTTGTTGGGAAGGTTAAAATATGCATATCATCTGACACACATCATTTTGTACGTGACATTGGAGAAAATTATTTTTTCTCTTTGGGTCTCAATTTTCAAAACCAGTTGAAATGATTTTGCTAATCCTCTATTCATTTTTGATTTATTGGGAAATCTTTGGGTTTCTTTCCAGTTTTCTGGAGATTATGATTCCAATATGATGGAGAAGATTGCATTCATTAATTTAATTCAAAGAAATTGCTCTGGCTGCTGCAATTAATAAGTTGGATTAATATTTGTTTACTAGAGGTATGTAAGTCTGGTTATGTTACTTTTTTTTTTTTTTTACCTTTTTATTTTATTTTTTCCTCACCGTGTGGCATGTGGGATCTTAGTTCCCTGACCAGGGATTGAACCTGGGCCCCCTGCATTGGGAGCGTGGAGTCTTAACCACTGGACCACCAGGGAAGTCCCTATGTTACTAACTTTTGACTGTAGACAAGTTATTTAAGCCTCTCTGGGTTTCATCTTCAAAATGGAGATAATAACACCTACTTTACAGCAGTCCTAAGAGTAGACAAATATCTGTAAAGTACCTAAGATGGTGCTATATTATACTAATGTCTAATAAATGGTGACATTATTTTCATTATTATTATTATTGAACAGAAAAAATCAAACAGATTGCTGAGAAATTACGTGGAGGAAAGTAGGTTGGCCTGAAAAATATAAATGAAAGAAGTCATGTAAGCACGACACATACAGGTCAGAAGTATTCACTGGACATTTGGAATCCATGAAAATTCTCAACTTCAGGCTGATGGGCCATTTTCAGCTATTTTTGCCTTCTCAGAATTCTAGCCAGACAGAAATCTCAGATAACTGTCTAGATTTTGTGATAGTAGGTTGGGTCTTTGGTGTCGAAAGAGTGGTAGGCAATTTGGGGCTTAGTGTTTAAGCAACGGGCTCCGCTGTCTATTGAGTCGTTTGCCAGCTCAGAGCCTGGACTGTTCTGTGCAATATTTACTTCACCTCCATACTTTAATCACCTCTTGACTAAAGCATGTTTTCCTACCCTCCTTTTTTTTTTTTTTTTTTTTTTTCTTTCTTTAAACGTTTATGTTTTTTCCTGTTGTTTGGCCGTGCCTCGCAGCTTGCGGGATCTTAGTTCCCCAACCGGGGATTGAACCTGCACCTTCAGCAGTGAAAGCATGGTGTCCTAACCACTGGCCTGCCAGGGAATTCCCTCCTACCCTCCTTTTATCTCATCCTTCGTGCTCTTTGGTTCATTAGCATACATTCTACCAACATCACAGAAACTTCCTTTACTCCCCTATCATTTTCTTCCCGGGGCCATCTTCAGTGAGTCTGTCTCACAGAAAAACTGCCCATTGAGCCACAGCCCTAGCAACAGTCAGGGAATAGCAGATTTCCCCTGGATTATTTGCTGGATCACTGAAATAAGCAGTGCTAATCATTCCCCAAATAGTTTTGTTTTATCTTAAAATTATTTTGTACTACATAAATAAAACATGTTTGTCAAAAGTCAAGGTTTCACTGGGTGATACCAGATGGCATTTGATTAAGGACACAAATTCCCGAATCCTCCGTTGACCCAGCTACGTCATTTCCTCCTTAGGTTACTAAGAGAGATTTATTTAACCCCAGGCAATAATGGGCATATCAAGTTGTAGCAAAATACATTCTCTTTAGTTGGGCTTTAGCTCCCAATACCCATGCAGAACAGTGGGAGATGGGCTGGACTCCTTGGAGGGTAAGCTTCCCTCAGGCTGCTTACTGGGACTGCCCTGGAGGCCAGGCACCCTGTTTGCCTTGCACCATTGAACACATAATCTGGGAATCTGCATTTCAGTGGAGCAGAATCCCATCGTGCCAGCAGGAAGAGAGAGCAGATTTTCTCCTTCTTGTCTCATTTCAACTCTGTGACCCGGTCACAAAAATCTGAACAATCTTCTTTCTTAGGATAGAGTAAAAGGAGGTGGGCTGTGGAAGAGGAGGACTCCAAGGGCAGCGTCCTCATTCACTAGAGGAGCTTTAAAAAATCCTGACAGCTGGGTCCTACCACAGACTAACCAGATTGCTACAGTGGACCTAGGCATTTTAAAGAGAAGCTTCAGAGGTGATTGATTATACGGTGCAGCGAGAATTGAGAGCCACTCTCCTAGAGGCTAACATTATTTGTTATGAAAACGTGAAGAACTACAGCCAGAAAAAAAGAAACAAACAAAGCGATACCCCCAAAACAATAGCCCCAAACAATGACCATTGCCACTGTGGTCTTCCTTGTATCTATATCCAGGAGATATTTTAAAACAATGTGAAGAATGAGTTTCTGTAACCTAATAAATGGTACAAATAGAAGTTTCCCTTTTATAATTTTTTCTAAGTCTGAACACGATTCTTTCCTGAAGCCATTAGGCAAAAATGGGTAAGACTCTGTCTTAGTCCATTTGGGCTCTTATAACAAAATACCACAGCCTAGGGAGCTTATAAGCAACATTTATTTCTCAGTTCTCAATGATTAGTTCTGGAGGAGGGAGGTCCGAGATCAAGGCGCCAGCATGGTGGCACGAGGGCCCACTTCCTGTTTCGCTGCTGGGCTTTCTGGTTGTGTCTTCACGTGGTGGAAGGGGCGAGGGAGCTCTCAGGAGCCTTTTTAACACGGCACTAATCCCATTTTGAGGGCTCTACCTTCAGGACCTAAGCACTTCCCAGAGGGCCCACCTACTAATACCATCATCATTGGGGCGGTTAGGATTTTCACGTGTCAATTTTGAGGGCACACACCCAGACCACAGCGATCTCTCAAACATGCTGTTTCCTATTTAAACTCTTTCCTCACCTTGTCCTTTTCTCTAGAACGTGTTACCCTCCAGGCAGCAGCCGGACCTTCAGTTCTTTCTAAGTACAGGACCACGATGTTTTCAGGCACTTCGGGTCCCCACCTTGTGGCCGTGTAACTGGTTCCCTCCTGGAACAAGATGCTCTTTAAAAAAAAAAAAAAAAATTATTTATTTTGTTTATTTATTTTTGGCTGTGTCGGGGCTTCATTGCTGTGGGCTCTCCCTAGTTGTGGCGAGCGGGGGCTACTCTTCATTGCGGTGCGCGGGCTTCTCATTGCAGTGGCTTCTCTTGTCCTGGAGCACGGGCTCTAGGGCGCAGGCTTCAGTAGCTGTGCCACCAGGGAAGCCCACGAGATGCTCTTTTTACCTACCGGACACTTCTCCAGGAACTCTCTCATCAGAAACCCTGCAGCTTTGGAACTGTGATGTTTTCAGAGCCCAAACAGAACCTTCCATTTCATCTAAAATATTAGATGAGGAGAGATCCCCCGCCTAAGGAAAAAAGATGCCTTTTACAAGAGTTGGAGGCTCTGTTCTTCAGTGCCCTTACAGAAAGTGATTGCCTGAAGGAAAAAAAAAAAAAAGAGGTTTGAAGGTGATTACTCAAGAAAAGACCCTCTGTTTTTCCTCCCCACAGCACCCTTGAGATACATTTGGCATTTCTCCACCTCAGATTTCATTCCTTTTGAATGTTTCCGTTCCCATCTCTTCCCACAAGGTAGACAAAAATCTCCACTGACCCTGTTGAAGAATCTGGTACTAAAATGCCTGAATTACAACCAAGCCAGTTGTTAGCTGCGTGGCTCAGAGCCTGCGTGGCTCAGAGCCTGCGCGGCTCAGAGCCTGCGCTGTGCCCTCGGGAGGGACGCCGACGGTGGTGGCTTGAATTTGGAAAGGCGTCGGGGAGGAGGTGGCACTTCAGTTGCACCTGAAATGACTTGAGCAGCGAAGCACCTGGGAGTCAGGGGAGAGGACACGTGGCGCAGAAGGGACGTAGCAGGAGGGGCTCAAGGTGTGGATGCGGACTCACGGAGAGCGCTCTGGCCTGGCCCTGGCTTCACGGAAGGCAGCTGTGAGGGCCTGGGTGTGAGGGAGGATTGGAGACAGGCCCCCGGAGATCCTCCCTGCTAAGCCAAGGGGAGAAGCAGCACTTTAGTCCCTGGGCCCTGGGGAGCCCCTGAAGGGCTCTGAGCAGGGGCGTGATACTCGTCTTTCGTCAGAATGAACTTGGTACTTGGTAGCGCGGGGGAGGATGCCCTGGGGCGTGCGATGGAGGCTGGTTACAAGGCTATTATTGCCTTGGCTCCGGCAATAAGAATGTAGGGACTCAGCTAGGACGAGGGGCCTGCGGACGGAGAGATGGGGGCATATGTTACAAACACTGCAAATGTAGTCTCATTACGATAAAGTGATTGGATGGGATGGACGTGTGGCCACGAAGAGGAAGAAGAAAAAGGCCGTCCAAGGTTACAAGCCTGAATAACTGTGGCGATGGTGGTCCCGTAAACGGAAATCGGGAAGGCAGGAAGGGCGGCTTTGGGAGTTGAGACACTTGAGAGAGATGCTATAGATGCTATAGACGCTGCAGGTAGAGCTTTCCATGTATCGTAGGTGACGACAAGAACAACGCAAGTTTGGCAAAGTTTTGAACTCCAACCTCTAAAGAGAAGGAAAGGTTTCAAATGCCGTAGAGAGTTGTGGAGAATGATTTAGGAGAAAATGCTCACCTTGTCCCATTTGGAAGGAAGGTTAGTTTTTAATCATCTCAATCCATTTGGCTTAGGTGGGAAAACGACTTCCTAGAAAATCTCTCAGGTAATTGTGTTTATAGCTCCTTACGTAATTATTCAATATTTACTTTCTGGCAAGGAAATTTCATGCCCAGTAAAGAAGATCCCTTGTGTTTACTATCACAACTAAGTAAAAATAGATGCCAAACCAGGTAGTTCTTCATGTTTAAAAAAATTACACTGAAACACTCTTTACTGAGTCCTATTAATATTTTATTGAGGAAATAGCACATTTACTTCTGCGTAAGCGTTAGTTATTGCAAAATAATTTTTAATGCAAAACAATTTATTTGCTCCCTCCCACTTCCCCCCACCCCAGCCCCTGCTCAGGTCTCCTGAAGGTCTTGATTATAACTCAACAAGCCTGCTACAAAAAATATATAGATGGTTCAAAGTGTTTCTAAAGTTCATTTGAAAAAAATCATGGCAAAAAATTGTACCCGTTTATCAGGTCATGTTAACATTACGTTGTTTTTGTAATCCTCTTTCCCGAGTATTTATTTAGACTATATGGGACTATGCATCGCTACATACTTAACATGAACAGGGGCTTCGAATAGTTTACCAAAGCAGGTTTTTCTCTAGCACATGTTTGGTATACATGTGCCAAATGCTGAGTCAAATGCTTGACATGAATTTTTTCATGTATCTCTACAACAACTTACTGAAGCAGGTACTATTATTGCCATTGATCTTTATAATTTGAAGCTTCTGTATTTGCCAATTCACTTACTTGCTGAAATTTACTTGTAACGCCACATGGATGCTTGCCATAGTTTTTCAGTCATCTGTGGACACACACCTGTGCAGAGCAGGCAAACGTTTGAGCTGCTTGATGGACATGTTCCCAGGTGAGGTGAAACGAGGCCACACTTGGCCTTCTTGTTTCAGCCTCACACTGAAATGAGCTAGAGAAATAATCCCTGAAAGTACAGTCTTAGCCTCACACTGTAAATAAGTGTCCTTTTTTAGGGCCTATGTAGTGCTGCTTTTGTATTTTTATGCTTTATGTTGATTTCATTGTTTAAAATGGCCCCCAAGCACAGTGCTAAAGAGTATTCTTAACAGTATGGAAGTTCCTTAAAAAAATACAAATCGAGTTACCATATGATCCAGCAGTCCCACTCCTCGGCATGTATCCAGAGAAAACTCATACAAAAAGATACACGCACCCCAGTGGCCATAGCAGCACTGTTTACAACAGCCAAGACACGGAAGCAACCTAAGTGTCCATCGACACATGAACGGATAAAGAAGATATGGTGTATATATATACAATGGTATATTACTCAGCCATAAAAAAGAATGAAAGAATGCCATTTGCAGCCACATGGATGGACCTGGAGATGATCATACTAGGTGGAGTCGGTCAGGCAGAGAAAGACAAATATATGATCTCATTTACGTGTGGAATCTAAAAAAGTGATACAAAGGAGCTTACTTACAAAACAGCAGTAGACTCACAGACATAGAAAACAAACCTATGGTTACCAAAGGGGAAGGCGGGGGTGGATAAATTAGGAGTTTGGGATTAACAGATACACACCACTATATATGAGATCGATAAAACAACAAGGACCCACTGTATGGCCAGGGAACTGTACTCAATATCTTGTAATAACCTATAATGGAAAAGAATCTGAAAAAGAATATATATATATATATATATCTATCTATAACTGAATCACGTTGCGGTACACTCGAAACTAACATAACATTGGAAATCAACTATACTTCAATAAAAAGTTGCTTGTTTGGGGAAACAAACAAACAAACAAAGCTAAACAAAAAGAGTGTTCTTAAGAGATGTGCCTTATGGAGAGAACAGGTATGTCAGATAAGCTTCATTCAGGTATGAGTTAGAGAGTGATAGGTGGTTAGTTCAAGGTTAACAAGTCAACGCCGATGTATATTAAATAAGGTGTCTTTAAACAAAGCATACATAAAAGAAGGCCGAGTGTTGATGGGTTGATAAGAATATTGTGACCAGGGGCTCACAGGACCCTAACCCTGTCTTTCCCATAGGGTCAGTGGTTCCACATTCACGAATTCAGTGTTTACGGCGACTTCATAGAACATAATGACTGTGGACACGAGAATCAACTGGTATCTCCTTTTGTGGACTAGGAAGCTGAGACCTGGAGGCATGTGCCCGAGGGCTTTCTGTGTGGAAGTGGCAGCGCTGGGACCCGACTCTGTTCAGGGCAATGACTTTGATGCTCTGCTGCCTCCAAAACCAAGTGAAAAATGGTTCTCTTGCTCCTTCCCATCGTCTCCTGCTGTTTTATACTTTCTCCTTCAGCCATTTGTATTCCGAGGAACCTGTCTTCCACCTAGAGCTTGAAAGGTCTCATTTCCTGTTTGCATTGGTGCTTAGGGATTAGGGCTGGCCCTTCATAGCAGATCAGCCCTGGGTATTCTGGACCCACTCTCCCGAGTCCACAGGGCATGAGTGTCCGCGGTCCCTGGAAGCATAGGCCTCAGGCTGTCTAGGGTCAAAGTGAGACAGGCTGGGACCTGGGACCCTGTGCTGCACTGTTGCAATGCTTGCACCTGGAAAAATGTCCCCCAGAGCGACAAAATACAAAGAAACTATAAGGGACTAAAAATAACTGCATGCATGCACAGCTGGGGCAAATTCTGGACAAAAGATATTAAAAAAAAACCCAACTGCCACTTCCGAAGAGCCGGGAACAAAAACAGGGTGTCAGGAGCAAAAGAAGGACACTGCACATGCGCCCTGCACTCAACCCCACCAAAGGGGTGGGCAAACCGCCTAAGCTGCTCCCCGCTGCTGCAGCAGGGGCCCCGGTAAAGCCTTGCCTGAACTTCTTGTCTGGCCTCTCATCAATTTCTACTGATTGGGGAAGGCCAAGAACCCTAGTCGGTATCAAAAGGAATTGTCAGCTTTTGTTCTTATGTCCAGGAATTCTGAGCACAGCACCTGCAGGAAACTGTTCCTGCCTACACGCTACTTCTTGGCCGACATTTTATTCTTTGGCTGTTTGCTTCAACACACCAGCCCCACTAAATGCTCATCCAAAACTTCCTGAAAAAACATATCTGGGGCTTCCCTGGTGGCGCAGTGGTTGAGAATCCGCCTGCCGATGCAGGGGACACGGGTTCGTGCCCCGGTCCGGGAAGATCCCACATGCCGCTGAGCGGCTGGGCCCGTGAGCCGTGGCCACTGCGCCTGCGCGTCCGGAGCCTGTGCTCCGCAACGGGAGAGGCCACAGCAGTGAGAGGCCCGCGTGCCGCAAAAAAAAAAAAAAAAAAAAAAAAAAAAAAAAATCTGTTTTCAACCACTTAAGGGAGTTGAAGCCTTATCATTTGTGAACACAAAAGTAGCAACAGCACGCATTTCTGTTTAAGGTAAAACAAGTCAACACAGACCTTAATCTGCAAACCTTTGCTCTCAAAGAGCTCAGAGAGCTTCCAACGACTGACATTCGTGCTCCCAAATTTACTTTATTGTTCTGGAAATTACTTTTTTTCTGAATATAAAACTAATACAGATTTATTGCAGTTTATTTGGAAAATATAGAAAAGCAGAGAGAAGACTATAGAAGGCAGTTGCTAAACCCATCACTCCCTTATAATTCCTCTTAGAGTTGGGGTGTGTGTCCCTTCAGTTTTTTCTTATAGTTTACACAGTACAAAACGTTACCTTCCAAGCTTTTTCCCTGAATGCTGTTCTATAAATATTTTTCTATTCATTTAGAGATTGTTATTACTCTTAAATGATAGCAAAATATTCTAGTGAAACACATACACCATGAATTATTTAAAGATTCCATATAGCTGTATATTCAGGTGGTTTGTTTATTTTTTTAATATTATAAAACAACTCTACAATAAGAGTCCTTGTAGCTCAGTCCTTGCACAAACCTCTAGTTATTTTCTTTGGAAAAATTGTTAGAAATGAAATTGGTAGGTCAACAATATGCACATTTTTGAGGCCTTTGAAAGACTCACACCCAGCTGCAGTGTAAATATTGGTTACCATCCAAACATCTTTTACTCTTTAGCTGGATTTCCTGCATTCCAGCAAACATATTACTGGTACGGTGGGCAGGCAGCGTGAGGCTGAGAGAAATACACTTCAAGGACAACGTTTTGGAATAAAAATGGCTACCTTTTAAATGTTCCAAGTATTGATGGCAGCAAGATAAGGGTAAGCTAGAACCAGACTGAATGTGTGTGTGGCCATCTCTGTTTGGTAGCTGTCATCAGGGGTCCACTTTTTCCCCCAATAAGTTCCAGACCATCCTGACTTGGGATGTCTACTTGAACTTGCCTGGAATAGCCGCTGTAATGGGATCCTGACTTTTGAACACCTTACACTCAGAACCTGTGTTAGACCTGAACGGTCTCCGAGGGATCCCAGCTCGCCCAAGAACCGCCAAGAGTCGAGAGTCGCTGCAACACGTAAGAGGTTTATTAGGAGCCGGTGCACCGGGGTTCCTTGGTCCTCACGCAGGAGGCCGAAGAGGAACCCCGCCCAAGTGGAATCACATACATTTTATAGCTTTCATTTTTCATTATGCAAAGTGTGGATATATCAAGGGTTTTTTTCTGATTGGTTTGTTTGTTCCGGACCGGAGTGGGGACTTGGCTCTAGTTCCTTGATTGGTTGGCTGTCGGATGCCTACTTTACATTTACCGGAGTGGGGTCTTGGCTCTAGTTCCTTGATTGGTTAGCTGTCGGATGCCTACTTTACATTTTCGTGTTTTTGTGGTGGGGGGTTGAGTCACATGAGTTATGGTTGGCTGGGGCGACCTTTAAACTCTTTGGCTTAATCATTCTTATCCCCCGCCATACTTGTTTGCTCGCGGTCTTATCCCCCGCCATACTTGTTTGCTCGCGGTTAGGGCATGTCTCAGACATGTCCTGTTTTCCAGGCCTTTGTTGTTTGCTCGGAACGGTTTCTGCCCAGGGGGGACATTCCAGTATCTTATTGCTAGCCGAAAAAGCTCAAAGCTCAAAAGTATCGATAGGGAAGTAGGGGTGTAAGTATAGTTAAGGCCCTACACCTGCCAACTCTCCTTTAACTGGCCAAATTCCCAAATAATACTCATCTAAACCTTGGAACACTTGAAAATAAAAGTAACTTTTGCAGGGGTAGTTGCTGTAGGGTAGAGCTCTGTTGGGTAAGTTCTTCATAGTGATGAAATAGAATCATTTAAGACAGAAGGTATATGCAGCTGCGTGAATCTATTTTTCTCTCTTGGAAAGACAGCCATTGTGTCATCCGTGTACTATGTCATTGGCTAACTGGTGGCCATTATGTCTAGAGAAAACCACCACCACCATCACCATTACTTCAGTCTTTCTGCTTAGAGAGTAATTGATGATCAATTCTTAGTACAGGGTATGTATTGCTTACATTTAGCAATAAAGAAATAATCACAAATTCCCATAATGTGAATGTGAAATGAATTAGATCCAATAGAGCATTACCCATTGTCTACATGTCAGATCAAAATTTCTTTTTGGGGTCCGAACACGTCAGATGGCAGAGAGCAACAGCATTCTTCCTTTTCACCAAGGATACTTGTATGGTGCCCGGTTTCTGTTTACGCATGCCCCAGTCTGTCACAGAGACAAGAATCTGGTGCTTCTCTGGTCTTCCAAGTAGCTGGTGGTGGCAACGAATGGTATTTACGCTGGGAACTCTGCTTTGCACTGGACTCCCTTGTGCGTTGGCAAAAGTGCTGGCTGTCGGGGCTGGCACACCTGTGCTAGGCTGTTGGTCTTTGAGGTTCCTACCTCCCCTCCTTGTACACTTTCCTCACTTTCTTTTCTTCCTACTTCCTCTCTTGCAGCCTGGGTCACAGAGAAGAAAGATCTGATAAACAAATTTTCAGTAAGTTGACAACAATGCATGTTACTCCTCCTAGAAATATTTAACATTTAAAGTAGGCTCCCAAGAAGGAGGACATTCTTAACAAAAGAGGAATTAATTCCCAATGTGTGCTTCACTGCCATGTCCATGGGTATGGAGACATATATTTACTTTGGTGGTAAGAGGGTGAGACATGTCGGAATAAAGCGTAGAAGAATATAACTTTGTAATGCAGTTGTTTTTATTTGGTCCAAGGATTGTTGGTTGATGTGACAATTTGTCAATGTAAACAGCCATTTGGTTGGTGGAAGACTCATTCCTTTTTCATTTATAGTTCTTTACCCTTCATCTGTTCTCCTACTATTAACGGGAGCAGAATTTAGAAGCTGTTAGTAATTTGATTACTATGAAAATCACTGACTATTTTCTTGCATTGTTAAAAAAATTCTTCATGGTTCACTGCAGCAAATTTCTGCCTGATTATCCTGGAAATGTTCACATAGCTCATTACATTCTTTTTGAAATAAGGAAAACATTTGCTACAATTCCTAGTCACTAGTGGAACATGTAGGGCTTTAAAAACGTAAACAAGATAAATGCATTTGGTCCTGTGTTTATACTCCAACGTTTCCTGTTCTTTTGGAATTCAAATTTCTTTTTAGGTACAAATACCTACTCATAAAAGGCAAAGAAAGATTGAAGAGACTGTATTCAAATAAACAGGAGCTTTTCTAGTGTGATTTCACGGTACATATCTTTTAAATTATTTTATGTGCTTTTATTTAGAAGAAAATTTTACTTTATCCTTTTGGTAATAGGTAGTATACATTAGAATCTACAGGAAGCATTATGTATTTTTGCCTCTTATTTTGTTTGGAGGAATAAACTCTAAAAAGAAAAATAATTTCTTTGGTCTTTTAGGATAGTTATTACTACGTACTGTACAGAAAAAGCTCCATCTATATTTTCATTTTATTTGTTACCCAATTTTTAATGACTTTATTTCAACGTACCAGGAGCTCCTCTTTGGGTGGATCAAGCTACGAGGATTCTTCATCACTGTGAGAAAAGAGTTCAGTGCCGCAAAACACAATGTGCCTTGTAGGTCTGTTGAGTTGACTCAGCACAAGTCAGTAGCTAAAATTCAGGTACAGGTAATAAATATCTCACAAGAAGACCAAGACTCTGGTCAGAGATTCTTCGTTTCTTAGGCCGTTTCTGAAGAAGTCATTTAATTTCTCAAGTTGCATCAAATGTTGCTCTGATGTTTTAATTTCTTTGATTCACTCTCTCTAAATACCAATAGCATTTACTGTATGAAATTCCATTAGCACGTTGACATTCCGCTCTTTTCTAAAGTGGATCATAGCATATAGAAAGGGCATTCACACCACCCCCACTGCCACCACCGTCACTGTCACCAACATCAACAACTTGATGCTGGCTTGGGCTGAAGTAAATTCATCTTTGTGGGATTTCACAGAGCAAAGGTGGAGTAAAGAGGTATCTCCCAGTCACGCTGTGCTTTATTAAACACATGGATCCACAGAGGACTAAACTTGCACTGCAGAAATGGGTCAGGTCAAGCAAATTAATATTTAATTAGCAAAAGAAGTTCACCATTGAAATGGATGGGAAACTCATAGACAATTGTTCCTGGAAAATTTTCCTTTACTTATTTATTTAGGTATTTATTTACCGTAGGTAAAACGTTATTCCCTGTTTAGACAAAGTCTTTACGTGCTGATCAAATGTCAGTCCTTGAGGGTTTAGGGTCTTATCCATAAAGGGGTTAAGAAAAGCATATGATGAGATTTCTAGAGAAAGCATAGGCTATTCACTTCGTGAGAAAATGAAAGGACTGAATGTTGATATAGAGACTTCTTATCATGTGGAACTCAACCAGTTCACGGTCACCACTTTCACACTCGGATTCCCCAGGATTCACGCACTGACCAGCCTAAGAAGTGTACGGTTGAGTGGCCGCCACTTGTTGGCACCGGGCTAACTGCTGGAGGTAAAAGGCGAACGAAAATCTCTGTTTTTCAGCAGTTTATAGCCTTGTGAGAAGACAGGACTTCACAGAAATAACTATGGAAATTGAAAGAGGCATGAAAATTGCTGTGACATCCTGATGGACTGACTCCAGCCTGGCAAGAGTTAGGAAAAGCTTCACGAAAGAGGTGACATTGATTGGAGCTGAGTCCTCAAGAATGAGCAGGAGTTGAAGATGGAGAAGAAAGGAAGGCGTCAGAGGCGAAGTGAACAGCATGTTCAAAGACGCGAAGCAGAGCTTCTCAAAGTCCTTCCGGAGCACGGGGGCGGTGGAGGGTACTCTCTCAAAATGCAGACTCCTGGGCTCACGCAGCTATATTTGGAATCAGAATCTCTGTGGGCGGGGCCTGATAATTTACATTTCGGCAAGCGTTCAGGGAACCACTGGCATGGGGGAGAGACAAGAGTTTCTAGATTTTCTGATATTATTAATAATAAAGGTATCATAGGTGGTACATATTACAATTATGATCATAGGCTGGCAATTTGATGTCAGATAAAGTAAATGTCCTAGGCAACTGTGGTCCTTCTTGCTTCACTTTGTGCTTTTAAAATTTTCATATCTGGAGGACCATCACTGGTTGAGTTGTGTCCCCCAAAAGATATGTGCAAGTCCTAACCCCCAGTACTTGCAAATGTGACTTTATTTAGAAAAAGGATCTTGGCAGATGAAATCAAGTTACGATGAGGTCCTAAGGGTGGGCCCTAATCCAATGTGATGTCCTTATGAGAAAGGAGAGATGCAGAGAGAAGCACACACAGGGGAATTCTGTGTGATGCCAGAGGCAAAGGTGGGAGTTACGCGGCCACGAGTCAAGGGATGCCTGGAGCTCCCAGTACACAGAAGAAGCAAAAAAGGATCCGCCTTCAGAGAAGTCAGAGGCAGCATGGCCCTGCCAACAACTCGATTTCAGACTTCTAGCCTCCAGAACTGTGAGAGAATACATTTCTGTTACTTAAAAAAAAAAACAACAAAAAAGAATTTCTAGATTTTCCCTGAAAAAAGTCAGTCTTAACAATGGAATGTAGAGATTTAGCAGGCCCTTCAGGGAAGACGGTAGACTGAGTGGTTGCCACATTGGTAGAACTTTTTAGGGGTCAGGTGATCTGGGCTGTGCCAGGACATCTCCTCCAAAGCACTGCATCTTACCCTGTCTTTCACGAAGAAAGGATCACAATGCCTGTGTGGCCTCTTTGGACTGTAGAAGCACCAGGTTCCACAGCTGGAAATACTGCTAAGTGGACCAAAAGGCTACTTACGAGCTCTGAATGGGACCGAGTAGGAAAGGTCCCTGCAACAGGCGTGGGATGTATCAGCAGGGGGACAGAAGGTGTGTGCAGCACGTGGAAGCCCCCAGCGGGAGAACCACAAAGCAGGCCCCCAGCCTCCGCTGTGCTCAAGCCATTTCAGAGCAGCATGGAATTATATACACTTTTGAAGAGCATCTCCTGCTGTGTTACTGGGCTTTGGAACACCCCGTGACCATGCAGCTGGGCCTGTCCATCGGGAGCAGGGCAGACCTAGTAAATCACAGGGTCAGGCTGGCCCAGCAACAATCCAGCACGAGATGAAACGGAAAGTCCAGGATTGAGGCCAAGCAGCAGCAGCGGGCAAAGCAGACGGCACGAACAGCAGTGCCGACCCCAGCGCACCGTGTCTGCTGTTCCGTCCCCCGGTGGCTTAGCCCCACAGCCGTACAGAGCTTCCCACTGGAGGGAGAAAAGGCCCCTGCTTGCTTGTGGGGGGTGAGCTCCTTAGGTGGGTGCAAACTGCAGATGGATGGCCACCATGTCGCAGGCTCCCTGCGAGGTGGCCTTGCCAGAGTGCGGTTGTTAGACCTGAACGGTCTCCGAGGGATCCCAGCTCGCCCAAGAACCGCCAAGAGTCGAGAGTCGCTGCAACACACAAGAGGTTTATTAGGAGCCGGTGCACCGGGGTTCCTTGGTCCTCACGCAGAAGGCCGAAGAGGAACCCCCCCCAAGCGGAATCACATACATTTTATAGCTTTCATTTTTCATTATGCAAAGTGTGGATATATCAAGGGTTTTTTTCTCATTGGTTTGTTTGTTCCTGGACCGGAGTGGGGACTTGGCTCTACTTCCTTGATTGGTTGGCTGTCGGATGCCTACTTTACATTTACCGGAGTGGGGTCTTGGCTCTAGTTCCTTGATTGGTTGGCTGTCGGATGCCTACTTTACATTTACCGGAGTGGGGTCTTGGCTCTAGTTCCTTGATTGGTTAGCTGTTGGATGCCTACTTTACATTTTCGTGTTTTTGTGGTGGGGGGTTGAGTCACATGAGTTATGGTTGGCTAGGGCGACCTTTAAACTCTGGCTTAATCATTCTTATCACCCGCCATACTGGTTTGCTCGAGGTCTCATCCCCCGCCATACTTGTTTGCTCGGAACGGTTTCTGCCCAGGGGGGACATTCCAGTATCTTATTGCCAGCCGAAAAAGCTTAAAGCTCAAAAGTATCGATAGGGAAGTAGGGGTGTAAGTATAGTTAAGGCCCTACACGGTGAGAGAAAATTCTTCCAGTGGGCGGTGCGTCTGGCCACCCACTTTAAAAATGAAAGACGAGTGGCCCAGAGTTGGAAATCATGAGCATCCTGGGGAATAGTGAATGGCCTGGGCCACTGGGCAGGGGTTTAGAAGGAAAAAGGCTGGAAGACCATGGCTGTGTGTGGATGGACACGTGGAGGGGACCCGACGACCTTTGTGTCACACGTTAACACGAGACAGAGTAGCCTCAGAAGAGACACTAAACAACGGAGCGGACAGGACGCCCCAGCCTCGTTGGTAACCACCCAACGTGCTGGCGTGAGGGGCCCCCGAATGCAGGGGCCATGGTGACTACACAAGGGCCCAACAGCATGGACCTACACCCACCAAGACCCGTCTGGCTATGGGTGCCATAGAAAGTCTAAACTGCCAGCCCGGAGAAGAAATACGAGAGCTTCTGTCTTCTCCAGAGCCCTGCCCTGGATCCCTTCCATTCTATCCCAAAGGGGCTTCGGAGTCACCCTTAGAATAGCTTCTTGAAAAATACAGAGATGGTTCACTTTGGAACTACTACCATCATACTTAGAATTCTTAAAACTTTTCACCTGCTGAGCTGCTAAACTGGACAGATCCAGTTTTATTACTTTTTTTTCTTTTCCTTTGTGGTTTATTACAGGATATTGAATACAGTCCCCTGTGCTATACAATAGGACCCTGTTGTTTATCCATTCTATATACAGTAGTTTGCATCTGCTAATCCCTGACTCTCAATGCCTCCCTCCCCCCCCTCCCCCTTGGCAACCACAAGTCTGTTCTCTATTTCTGTGAGTCTGTTTCTGTAAGATCCAGTTTTAGTCCTAGTAGAAATAAGATTTGACTTAAAATTCTTCAGCTTGTCTTTAGACAGTTAATAAATTGACATTTATTGAAGAAGTCAGTTTTAATAGCGCTAAAACAGCATCACAGAATTCTCATGTTGGGAGAGGTAGAGGCCTCATGTGAAGGCCATGGGTGAGAAGTTGATTTTCTTTAAAACCCCACTTCTCTCGTCTTTTAAATCAAATTTGTCTCAATTACTGTAGGAAAACTCAAAAGCATTAATATTACCTTTCGTCAATTCACAGTATCTCATAATAACGGGTGAAAATCGCATAGAATGTACTTTAGAACACCAATGGTGTTTGAGAGAAAAAAAACCAAAGTGATCTTTCACAGAAGCCACTGGTCATATAAAAGACCAATTCCATAGCTCGGAAAACATAAGAACATTCATTTGTCATGTTCGTAATCCATCAAGATGTGAATATACAAAAGTCTAGCTTTTGAGAAATCTATTCTTGGCAGGAGAGCAATTTCAACTGGCAAAAGTAATCCTTGAATCAGTTAATGAATTATCTGGAATTTCCCATATAAAGCCTGCTTATTTGGGATAAACCTGTTTTGTGGTTCCAAATTTGTAAAACTTTGCCCTGCTCTGTATTTTGAACTTTATCAAAGTGACTGACAAAAAAAAAAAAAAAAAAAGTCTCTATAGGATTTTGCCCTAGAGGGACAGCATTTTACAATGATCTCTGGAGGTGTGGTGTCACTACAGCACAGGACAAAAGCTTCTCTGGTTTTCAGTGATAGAAATGATCCCAGCCTATACTGTAAGCTGAGGGCAGAAGAGGTGTATACATTCCTTCACCCCAGGCAACTAGGCAGAAGAGCCTCTCTGAATGCCTGATAAATAATCCAAATGGAACTTGAAAGAGAACAGGAATTGCCTCAGGCATCTTTCCAAAGACTGTGCCTTTGGGAGGCCTCTGCTTTTGGAGATTTTGGAAGCAAAATAATCAGTGTTTCTCCTATTGAATTAATAGCCTAAAATTGAATGAAGTCATATTAGGAATTCACACCTTTGCTTTAGGTAAGACTTAGCTTTGCACCTCCTGGGGTTCCGACACCCTTCTGAAAATCTTGTACACCTGCCTCGCCAGTTCACTTCTCAGCAAGCGCTCGGCTCTCTCACTGTGCTGTGTGCTGTGCCCTGAATTCTCCCTGTCCTAATGCCTCCAAGTCTCTGCTCTGTTGGAAATCCTCCCCTGCCACCCCTGCCTCCTGGTATGCTATCCATTCGTGAAGATCTAGTTCAAATATCTCTTCCTTGAAGAAACCTTCTCATCCTTACAACAGGGATCCGTCTCTCCCTGGTAAGGTCACTCATAGCAGACAGAATTCATCACATTCAGTTGTGTTAATGAAACTGAACAGGACCCTGTGGGGCTCTGGGGCATGGAAGCCTTTCAAACAGTTGTTAATCAGGGAAGGGAGGGGATGCAGAGATGAGGGAGGAGCAGTCAAAAGAGACAATAGTGCCGCCTGGGGGCAGGGTCCCTGCCCCGCCATAAGGGAAACACAGAACAATATCTTTAAGCTCTTCTGCAGAACTAAAACGGAAACAATGGAAGATGCTAGCTACTTGATGAAGCATTCTTCAGAGAAGATCAGGAGACCACCAGGGGCCAGATTAAAGGAATGCAGGGGGTGGGGTGGGGGGTGGGCCTGCACACACCCTGCACCTTATCAGCAACCCCTTCCTTGAACCGTGGCTATGAAACTCCTCACCAGATCCTCTCAGGTTGGGACACATAGTTTCTGGAGGGCACAAGTCCACTGTGCCCCCTTTGCCTGGCAAAGCAATAAAGCTATTCTTTTCTACTTCACCCAGAACTCTGTCTCCGAGATTCAATTCAGCACTGGTGCACAAGAGGCCGAGATTTCGGCATAGGGTTTTGGCTGATGCAAAACCCATTTAGTACAAGTGTATCTCCTTCTCCGAATCACAAGCTGAGGCAGGGACTTGGCTCCCTTTCCCTCCCCTCCCTTCCCCTGCTTTGCACACAGCCTGTGCAGGCCTCTACTTCCTGGATGTCAACACTTAACACAGACTCCTGCCACTGAGGTCTGAACCCACCCACCACACCCTTCAGCAAGACTGTAAGCTTCAGGAGGGATGGTTGTTCTGGAAGTATCTTGGGAGTCATTGTATCCAGTGTTCAAATCAGGTGAAGGGCGTATGACCCACAGAAGGCATTTAATATATATTTGTCCCTGCTCTAACCCTCTGCACTCCCTTTCATAGTGTGATAAAATTAATGATTATTTTCTCATTTGGGTCAAACTGCATTAATTAATAAGCCTTCCCAATCTGTCAAGTGCTTTTGGAAATGAAATAATATTATTGTTGTCTAGGCCCAGCTGGTTCCTCTAAAGCAGAGGCCAGACACTATTATTAATGACTTGAATGCTTTGGAAGATTACCAGATTGTTTATATAGTCGAGAGTGAGCTTCTGCAGGCACTTGGCCTCTCTTAAACCAGCAAAAGCCACAATGTTGGATCAAAAGAAAGGTACACAAATGAACACAGGGTACATTTCCAGTGTTGTAACTTTTCCTTTAACAAAAGGATCTCTGGAAGCAACCTGTAACCCAATGTGTATGCCTGTGACTTCTCAACAGGTAACACTAAGGAATTGTAGCAAACTGGAAACTATCATGTGCTAAACTAAGGACATTAGAAATACGTAGGATTTATACCTGTGGTTTTCTAATTTTGTAATGTGTAATACAGCTGTGAGGATTTGGTACAAGAGTTGGCAAAATGTTTTCGTCTAAACACTGTTACATTAACTAACTAGCTGTTCTGCAGGGGAAAATGTAACTTAGGAAAACTTCAGCTGAATGACATGAATATGCAGAGTTCCAACTTGACCGCAGTGAAACCCTATTACCCAAGTTTATAAACTGTTTACATAAAATAACACTAAATCTTAGAACTTCTCAGATCTGCAAACCCAAGATTACACAACAACACGAATGACACAAACCAGGGAACAGGCTGTTACGCTTCCTCTAAAATAGGTCTTTTCAGGGAAATAAAATAGGTGATATATATTTTTCTTTTCTGAGTAAAAATTTGGTTCATTTTAATTTAGTTCACCGTTCTCCCAGCTGCATAACATCTTTGGAATGTTCTTAGAAACCAAAGATCCAGACTCCCTCACTCTAGTGAAAAGAAGATACAAATGCAGAGTGGAGATTTTGGATTCTGCAGGGGGCGTCCCACAGACTCTACTTCCAAGTCTCTCATAATCACTTCTGACATTTTCCAAGAGTAGAACAATGAGGTTGAAATGCGGTGAAAGCTGATTGTGTGAATTTATTTGGTTTTACTTGGCATTAGGGCCATTTGGGGAAAATTTACTCTGCGCTATCACTGAGGAAGAGAAAACGCCCTCCTCACTGGCCTGCACAGGCTTTTCTACTTTCATATCTATGTCTGGGTCCGTTTTTGCAAACATTCCCCCTTTTCAACTTTGGAGCCATGATAACTTTTTTGGCTCTGACGTTTAAATAATTTTGTGTCTATTAAAAATGCTCAAATACATCATAACTTGATAAATGTCTTCCTTATCATAGTTGTGGAATAGCAGTTAAGTGTGGGTTCTGGAGTGAAACTTCATAGATCTAAAACCTGATCCCACTGTTCCCTGGCTGTGGGACCTCTGGCCAGTTACCGAGCCTCTCCAAGCTTCCGGGCACCATCTCTAAAATGGAGATGACAGTTGAACCTCTGTCTCAGGGTTGTTATGAGAATAAATGAGATAATGTTTGTATATAGCTGAGCAGTGTCTGCTAGACACTGAGTGCTCAAAAAATGGTAGCTATTGTTTATATGTGGGTTACCATTACTGTGCGATCTTCTAATTTTTCAAATTCTATTGGGAATATCATCTTATTTGGCCCTTCATTATAATCATAACTGGGTCATCCTAAGTTATCTCTGCCAGAGAGGTGCTTCAGGCCTCACCTTACCGAGCACTGATATTAATTCATTTCTTTTTAATTTATCAAGGGACTTCCATCAGCTGCTAATTTAGCAGAGCCCGGAGTCTCCCTGTGTGTCCTTGAGCTGAGATGTAGAAGATCAAGTATGTAAGTGAGGAACAGATATGAATTGCTTAGCCTGCCAGCTGCTCACCTTCTTGTTTTTCAAAATGGCTCTTAGCAGCAAGCAGGAGACAAGAAGAAGGTAGTTTTAAGTTGGAACTTGATTTAATGTGTTCTGGACACAAAACTTTCACTTTCAGCCCCGTCAAGCCTGAGATACATGAACTACAACCTGCAGTGTATTCAGTGCACTGTGAGTGGCCTAGAGGTCAAAGGGAATCAGGCTTTAGGGGAAATCTGATCCTGTTGAGAAGTGGCTCCTTCAGGCTGGCTTAAGACGGATATGCTTGGGCTTCCCTGGTGGCGCAGTGGTTAAGAATCCACCTGCCAATGCGTGGGAAATGGGTTCGAGCCCTGGTCCGGGAAGATCCCACATGGCGCGGAGCAACTAAGCCCGTGCTCCACAACTACTGAGCCTGAGCTCTAGAGCCCGTGAGCCACAACTACTGAGCCCGTGCGCCACAACTACTGAAGCCCGAGTGCCTAAAGCCCGTGCTCCACAACAAGAGAAGCCACCGCAATGAGAAGCCCGTGTGCAGTAACGAAGACCCAATGCAGCAAAATATAAATATTAAAAAAAAAAAAAAAGACGGGTGTGCTTGACCTGGTTCCTGATTTGGGAAGCAGGGACAGGGAAGTTAACAGTGGCCCCTCTGGAGCAGGGACAGAAAAGCCTTTCCAGATTCCTTTCTCTTAACGTCTGACTTAGGCAGACTGAAGGGGCCGTAGCTGAGGCCACAGGTCCATTGGCTCCACGCACAGAAAGGACAATTGCGGTGTGGGAACGCGACACTCAGCTCTGTCAGTGCTCAGACCTGCAGGGTCCAGGGCCTGTTTGCTGAGAGTGGAAAGAAAAAGGCTACTTCCATTTTATTTGGGGTGGAAATTGTTCCTCTGCTTTGTTTTGCTCTGTTGCAACTTGTTGACTTTGATTCTAGTTAAGACTCATCAAGGGGTAAAAATGTATAGAATCGGAAAGGATATTTATAACAGAAAGTAATCTAAGGATTATTTTTCTTTTTCTCTACTCTGTCTTTATTCAGAAAAAAAATTACATGCAATGTGCTTAAGTTGAAACAGATTTTTACAGTTGAAATCATAATTCTGATACTAAATAGTTGTTTTACTTTGGTCCCTTAATATTTCTGGATGTCTGCTTCCTCAGATAAAAAAAAATGAGGGGCTTGGAATAGATGAGCTATAATGACCCTGTTAGATTTAAAACGTTATGGCTCTTCCAGAGGCTTAATTTATAAAGAAATATACACCCCCCCCCACCCCAGTCAATCCCAGATAATGGGCTGTTTTTCACAGACATTACTGATATAGCATCTATTTTCAGTTTCCTTTGAAATGGAGAACAATGAGACACATTTAAAAGCTAGCTCATGAGAATATTACCCTGCATTTATCAATCCTTCTAGTTAATTCTCTTGGTAAGGACCACATGATAGAAACCTTTCTTAGCTGCAAAACTAACAGCAGTCTAGACTATATCTGATAATACTGTACATGCACACTGTAACAGCTCTGAAAAATGATTTCATATTTGTTGACAATTCAGTTTGCTTGAGTTGAGAAAAAGGAGAAAATTCACTTTTATGTTCATCTGTCCTGAATGACTGAACAGTTCAAAAGACATATGGTTTCTCCAGATCATTAGAAACTATAGCTGTTAATTTCCATGTGGATTGCTCTTGTGTTGATGATCCAGAAATGATTGCTATTAAGATAATAAGAAATTTCTTTTTCAGTTTTAAGAAAATATTCTTCTGTTCACATACATGCTTTCTTAGGATGAATTAAAGGATGTCTACTAAGAAAGACAGGAGAGTAACTGAATAATGGAAAGCAGCATTATTTTAATAAATAACTCAGTTCACGGATGTAGTTGCCTAAATTTCATCTATCTAACAGCAATCTAGCCAATGTCTAACCATTGGTGATAGCTAAAAGAGATAGTAAAAATCTGTTTCCTTAGAGAGAGACAAGGCTGGGAGATATTGGGTAAGCGAGGTCAATGGTTCCTCATCTTTATATTCACTTTTAGTAACAAAGCTCCTATACCTGATTAGGGGCAAACACCAGAGTACATATTTTTAATGATGTGTTAACTTCTAAATACATAAGTAAAAAAATACCACAAAGTGATGGTACATCAGCCAGCAGACGTTCTGAACACACAGATACTTTAGAGATGCTTTTTAAAAACAAAAAACGAACCCATCTATACCGATAGTACTTCTCTTAATACTTTCCGAACTCTGATATCCTTTCTGGGAACGCGGCACACATGCGCGCACGCACACGCGCACACACCGCGCCCCCCCTTGAGGTGTTGATGGTGGGGAAGGAGGACACACCCTTCGGTGGCAGCAGTGGTGGTGCTGAGTAGGGCTAGGAACCCAAGTCACGGCAGGAGCACCGCGGGAGCACTGTGTGTACTGTTGCCTTATCTCCAAAGGCAGCTGCAGCGCAAGGTACCCAGGAGAGGGGGGGAGGGCAACGCGGGGTGTGAACTGGGGAGCATCCTCAGCCGCTGCTCAAGGATGATGCCTCTATCGCCAGCTCACTTTTAACAGCAGTGATACGGAGAGAGTGTGGAAAGTGAGTGACGGGAGAAGAGGACAGTGAGACGGAGGGTGAGGGAGAGAAAATGAGGGAGGGGAGAACGTCTCTCCACGAAGCATGGATGTGGCCTCAGAGAAGGGCGACCAGGCATCCTGGGTTGCCTGCTGTCCTCATATAATTAGAAATTGTGTTCCTTCACTCTGAAAGTGTCAAATATGGATGACAAATCGTTACCCTAGATACATGCCCCAAATGCCGTAGCATAACTGATCACAGGTCACCAGTCCTGGGGCTCTAAAGGGTCAACCGACACAGCCAGGGCAGGAAAATTGCTGAGGATGCGCGGATAACTCGGACAAAAAGGGAGAAAGTGTCACTGCATTTTTCCTGTGTATTTCTATGATTTGATTGATAGGCTTCTGGCAGCTTAGCAGCTTGGCTGTGGAGAGGTGTTTTTGTATCAAATATTACAGTCTTAAGGTTCAATAAGACTTTCCAGTCTCATCAAATCTCTCCCACTGTCTCTGTCTGCCTTTTGCTGCGAAGACAGACCCAGTGGTACTCATACCCTTGTGTTATCCCTTCCCCTTGAACGTAGGCTGGGATTTGGGGACTTGCTTCTAACGGATAGAATGGGGATGGGGTGATGGGATGCCTCTTCCAGGTTAAGTTATCAAAAGACTCTGGATTCATCCTGGTTCTTTCCCTCCCTCTCTCTCAAACTGACAGCCATGTCCTGAGCTGCCCTGTGGAGAGACCCACATGGAAAGGAACTGAGGTCTCCAGCCACCAGTTCCCAGGGACGGAGGCTGCCCATGGCCACATGAGTGAGCGTGGAAGCAGACCCTGCCCCAGTAGAGCCCCAAGATGACAGCAGCCCCAGGTGACACCTTGACTGCAGACTCGTGAGGGACAGAGGCTGGCACCCAAGCCAAGCCCAGTCCTGACCCACAGAAACCATGAGATGATGTTTTTTAAACTCATATTTTGGAATAATTTATTACGAAGCAATCGATAACTTAGATGAACATCATTTTTGCCCCCTTTCAGGGTTCGTGGATCAGTTTCCCACCGACCACACCCGATTAAAGCAAATCCTATAACTGGGCTATCACTGAACAAGGTAAATCGAATATCTGCTGCTTAGTAGGAGGGCAGGGAGCCAAGAGTTTCTGAGGGAAACGGTCACAGTGAGAGGGTGTATATGCAGGGGAGGTGTCATCCTGGAGAATGTGCCCAGGGCAGACCTGGCCTTACTCCCATCCCAAGTCTCTTACAGTTCGTACCGTCTATGGGAAGACTCCATCTAGACCCTCACGTGCAGCCACTTCCCCTTCTTACGAGCTGCTCTTCAGCGACGGGCTCCTCATCCAGGCTCTCCACCCGAGACCCCGACCCTCCTAGGCCATCTCATCTGGGGCGGAGGCCGAGGCCAGGCACTTGGAGCTCTCGCTCTTACTTTGTTTGAAGAGTGACGGTTCCACTTCCTGCTGCTGACTAGCGAAACTTCTGGTTGACTCGTTGCACGTTTTACTTTGTAGGTTTGAAAGCACAGTTGATGTCATGGATAAATGAGGCCCCCGTTTCCCTCTGAGAAGGGCTCTTATCCAGTTTCATTCCCTCTTGAGAAGCAACAAAACCTGGTGGTTCAGAGCTTGGCTCTGGATCTCGACTTCCTGGTTTCCGGTTTTGCTCTCATGTTCACCAGCTGTGTGAACTTGGGCAATCCGCTTCACCTCTCTGTGTACCCGTGTACTCAACCAAACATGGGGTAATAATAACTGTTACTGAGCACTGATGACCGTGTATCTCTTATTTATTTATTTTTAAAAAAGTTTATTTATTTTTGGCTGCGTTGGGTCTTTCGTTGCTGCACGCGGGCTTTCTCTAGTTGCGGCGAGCCGGGGCTACTCTTCGTTGCAGTGCGCGGGTTTCTCATTGCAGTGGCTTCTCTTGTTGCAGAGCACGGGCTCTAGGCACGTGGGCTTCAGTACTTGCAGAGCGTGGGCTCCATATTTGTGGCTCGTGGGCTCTAGAGTGCAGCCTCAGTAGTTGTGGCACACGGGCTTAGTTGCTCTGCAGCATGTGGGATCTTCCTGGACCAGGGATGGAACCCGTGTCCCCTGCATTGGCAGATGGATTCTTAACCGCTGTGCCACCAGGGAAGTCCCATGTATCTCTTATTTATAAACACTAGAAATAGTTAGCTTTTTTTTTTTTTTTTTTAGGAAAGAACTAGAAACTGAGTTTGACTTTTTACTTATTTATTAGGCTGTGCCAGGTCTTAGTTGCAGAATGAGGGACCTAGTTCCCTGACCAGGGATTGAACCCGGGCCCACTGCGTTGGGAGTACAGAGTCTTATCTACTGGACCACCAGGGAAGTCCCAAGAAATGGTTAGCTGTTTTACAATGCTGAACAATCAGGAATACGTGAGAACAGTCTCGCAGCGCGAGCATGACAAAGTTCGCCTGTGCTTACAGGACTGCCTGGCTTTCAGAGAATGCTCTGTGAACCTCAGCTACTATTATCACAATATCATTTGGCACAAATATAAAGATATCATTTAAAAATCAAAACACTTTCTTGAGCTCTGACTACTTTCTCCAATTTAAATTTTTGGAAGTTGCCGTGAATTGTGAAACAACCCATGGACATAGAGTGGTTTCTTAGAGAGTGGTTCATGATTCAGGTTCCTGAAAAGAAATAAGCCCTCCCTCTGTAAAGCCTTTGGATGTCATTTGTATTCAGAGTGGGGATAAGTCCTGAATTCTTTCAAGAAAAAGAAATTGCCTATTTAATGGGTGAAAAGAGAACACTACAGAATCGTTTATGGAACTTTTGGGGAACTGAAATATGTAAAATAAATGAGGCATTGTGGAAAAGTCAGTTCTGTTAGTCAAAGGAGAGTGTGATTTAAGTTTCACTATTTTTTTAAAAAAATTATTTATTTATTTATGTTTGGCTGTGTTGGGTCTTCATTGCTGTGTGTGGGCTTTCTCTAGTTGCGGCGAGCGGGGGCTACTCTTCATTGCGGTGCACGAGCTTCTCATTGTCGTGGCCTCTCTTGTTGCAGAGCACGGGCTCTAGGAACGCAGGCCTCAGTAGTTGTGGCGCACGGGCTTACTTGCTCTGCAGCATGCGGGATCTTCCCGGGCCAGGGCTCGAACCCACATCCCTTGTGTTGGCAGGCAGATTCTTAACCACTGCGCCACCAGGGAAGGCCCCTAAGTTTCACTATTTTTTATCGAGGAGATGAATCTGGACCCAGTGCTGATGCACAGATATCCACAATAACCTCATATCATACATGCTATTCATAGCAGTAGTTTTCAGTGGACTAAGGACATGCATGTATAGAATGCTTGGTTTATAAGGCCTGGAAATGGATTATCTGTTTTGATAATATATTATATATAATTATAATATATATAACATATATAATATATATTATATGATATATATGATATGATAATATAGTTTATATATATATATAGTTTGGCCATGCTGCGTAGCTTGCAGGATCTTAGTTCCCTGACCAGGGATTGAACGGACCCGTGCTCCCTGCAGCGGAAGCGCAGGGTCCTAACCACTGGACCGCCAGGGAAGTCCCTAAGGTTTCTTTCTGAGATGATAAAAATGTTCTCAACTCAGATTATGGTGATGGCTGTACATCTCTGTAAATACAGTAAAAAACCATTGAACTGTACACTTTCAACAGGTAAACTTTACGTTACGTATACTTGAATATAAGGGTTAAAAAGTCATTACACTATATAATGACAAATGACAAATGTTGTAATAGCAGCTAACCTTTTCCTAAGCACTGAAGGTGTCCTGGGCAGTGCAGGAAACTATTTAAATACATTATCTCTATAATCACATAGAGGTAAATGTTGCTATTACATCTTACTGTGTTTTACAGATAGGGAAGGTGAGGCTTAGAAAGTTTTAAGTGATCTGTGGAGGTTACGCAGCTGGCAATGGGGCGGAGCTGGAATTTGGTCCTAAATACTACCAGGCTACACTGTACAGTGAGATTAAAAGGGAAGAATCTTCCAAACTCTACTGTTATTGAACACATGCTCTGGTCATTAAACATGTATGCCATTACCATTCTGTGGACTTACACAGGCCACTTCCCTTGGTAGGAAGTGGGGGCCTGGACTCGCAAAAGGGGGCTCGTGTGAGTCATAAACCGTTCCAGAAGTGGGCTCAGCTGAAACTCAAATTCACACATGGGGGAATCACACACCCTTTCATTCACCGTACAGCAATGAGACCAAAATCCCACCCAAATTATCGGCAGCAGACACATGCAGGGCACTAGGATATTTCTCTTCCTTCAGCTCCTGGGGACACAGCACAGAGCTGGGTGAGCAGCATGGCCTTCTTCTACCTCTTACAAGGCAGCCTAGCCATGGAGACTGAGCATTGGAGAAGAAGGGATGGAGCGCAAGCAGGTGAAAGGGACCATGGGAGGAGGTTTGCCCTCATGCTACTAAAAGGACGGGACACTCGGTGAGCGCTAAAGCACATGGCTCTTCTGTTCTCTTCTCCCACAGAGGCGAAGGGGAACTCTTTCACCCTCGTGTAGTCTCTCTGGCTTCCCTTTTGTGATCTGTCTTGACTTTCAGGGCTCTTGGGCATTTCTTTTAATGTGTTTAAAAATATTGAATTAGAAGGTGAAAACACGCAGGACAGGGTGAGAAATCTGAGTTTGCCGGGCTCATCACCACCCACGATGATACATGGGAACACGACTGCGGAGGGGGCTAGGACTTACTACTGGCCCCCGAGGGCCCTGAATCAGTTTCCTTTGAAAGTTCCTATTAGTGTACTATAACTACAAAGGTTAGACAACTTGTTTTTATAAATTCGATCCTCACATTCACTTACCTGTTGCTTTCAGAGCCTCTCCCCGTTGTTTCACTCTGAGAAAAACCAAGTTGACTTCAGGCACTTGAAAATAGCTATTTATGAGACATCTAAAAGAGAAAACAGAATAAGCTCAGGACAACTTTTAAATAAACCTAATAAAAAATAGGTGCATGGAGGCTTGTATGTATCTTTTTAAAAAAATGAATTTATTTATTTATTTATTTATTTTTGGCTGCGTTGGGTCTTCGTTGCAGTGCGCGGGCTTCTCGTTGTGGTGGCCTCTCTTGTTGTGGAGCCCGGGCTCCAGGCGCGCGGGCTCAGTAGTTGTGGCGCGTGGGTTTAGTTGCTCCGTGGAATGTGGGATATTCCTGGACCAGGGCTCAAACCTGTTTCCCCTGCATTGGCAGATGGATTCTTAACCACTGTGCCACAAGGGAAGTCCGTTGTACATATCTTTCATAAGAGGTAAGGAGTCACAGAAACAGTGACATAAAAATTGTGACCGTGCATAAATCAGCCCAGGTACTAAGGACGTGCTCTGTGCCAGCCAGGTAGCTGATGCAGAACAGATTCACGGTGAAGCCAAAGAAGCTCAGGTCAGGGTCCCTTACTTTCATGGGGTCACTTGCAAGACTCTTGAAGGCTCTCTGGCAATTTTATATTCTTAATTTTATATTATTATTATTTTTTATTATGAATGTAAAATTTTAATTCTTTTCTTTTTTTGCTACAAACGAGTGTTTATTTAAAAATAATGTTCAGGAATTTATACTCACAGGACATGTTATAGTTAACATCCAAAGACAATCAAAAAATATTTCTTGACAATTTATTATATGCTTAGTACTAAAAAGCTCCTACATCTGTACAGTGTTGGCATTGCAAGATTAGAGAGCTGTTTTTGGCTAATGATTATTATAGAAAAACAGTGAGGAAAATTTCGACCATTACAATCAGTCAGGTATAATTTTGTATTTCACAAAGGCCAGTAGTCGTATTTAGCAATAGCCTCACTTATAAAGTATACTCACTTCAAGGTTGTATTTTGATGCTGTTTCTTTTCCCTTCTCTTCTCACAAATAATCAACAAGACACAAACTGCTTCCAACTGACGATCCAAACAAAGGAGGAATCGTGGCTAACCATCTAGTCGCTAACATTTGTGAAAGGCAAATTGCAAACTTCATCAAAAGGAGTAAAGCTGCTCCCCCTGACCACCTTATTCCATGAAAAAAGTGTACCCTGACTTCTAAGATGGATTTTTGAAATTCAGTAGAAAGATTTAGGAGAGTCATTTTACTGACGTATGACATAACATAAGGAAGAGTGGACAATTCTTCCAGAAGAGCAGGCCCCGCCCCTCAGACTGTATAAGTCTCAGTCCAACAACACCCGTGTCAGCCTCTGCTTGCCCTTGCTGCTATAGAGGGGCTTCTCTCCTCCCTGAGTTCTGAGTGATTTCTGGCATCCAGTTTGCATTTTGATAAAGACAGAAACGATACAATAGTCCTTTCCTCAGCTTGGAATAATGTACTCAAATTCCCAACATTAAATTTAAAAGGCATAAATGTAAGAAAAAAATCTAGCGTCTGAGTTATAAAGTAAAAGGTATTCGGTAGGGGAAACTTAGCTAGAGTATCATCTGTGAAGAAAAGAATGAATGTTTTGTTTCTGTAGTGCTAATGAGCTCATTGGAAAGTTCTGGAGTGAGCAGATGTGGAGTAGCCAGGCAAGCAGGGAGGAGACCTCGGCGCTCAGTGCACATCCACTGCGTTATCCTGTGTGCTGGGCATCCTATTTCAGGAGCGTTAAAGCATAATTTTCGGGAAGGTAAAATCACAAAAATAAAATGAATGTGTCAAATATTTTATTTAACTCATTAATTAAAATCCAGTTAAATGTGTTTTTGACTTATAGAGATTTATATCCTCTGCCAGACAAACTTCATTTGCATTGCCCTGAACAGGAATCATTTGCACTGCTATGGGCATACAACACTTGTGCTGTTACCCATTTTCTCTAACTTAAACTCTATCCCTGCAGATTTGGAAAACAGCCTTGTCAATCAAGTGGAAGTGCTCACCCCTCTGGAATTAGATAAGCCCAGAGGGGCTGGTAACAATGCTCTGAGCTCCAGAAATCACTCTGGCCCTTTTCCAATACATGGACCATTTTCCCTATACGAGGGATATTTCCAAAGAGGTGGATGCTTAACAGAGAGTAACTGTGAAAGCAGAAGCTCTTGAAATCATGCGTTATGTGGACAAATGAAGGTACAGGGGATAGTTTCAGCCTAGCAAACACAAAGACACATTGTTGACAGTGATTCAAGTTATAAAATACTGAAGAACTGTCATGAAGCAAAAGGAAAAAACCAAACAACAAACAAACAAACAAAACAACCAAAAACAAACAGGAAGTTACAGCAAGGCAGATCTTAATTCAATATATGAAAGACCTGTTCAGAAGGTGCTCATTTGTGGATTCCTCACCATTGAAAATATTTAAGCAGAGGTTATATAATTTTTTATAGGAATTCCGTGGAGTGAATTTTTACTTTTTTTTTTTTTTTTTTTTTTTTTCGGTATGCGGGCCTCTCACTGTTGTGGCCTCTCCCGTTGCGGAGCACAGGCTCCGGACGCCCAGGCCTAGCGGCCACGGCTCACGGGCCCAGCCGCTCCGCGGCATGTGGGATCTTCCTGGACCAGGGCACGAACCCGTGTCTCCTGCATCGGCAGGCGGATTCTCAACCACTGCGCCACATGGGAAGCCCGAATTTTTACATTTTTAAGAAGTTTGCTCTAGAGCAGTCTTGTCCTATAGAAATATAATGCTGCTCATATGTAATTGTAAATTGTCTTATAGGTGGATTAAAAATTTTTTAAAAACCAATTAAATTGATTTTTACAGTACACTTTGTTTAACCTGATATTCCAATTCATTATTATTTCACCATGTAATCAATATAAAAACATTAGTGAAATCTTTCAATTTTTTTTTTTTGTACTGTGTTTCTGAAATTCATTGTGAATTTTACACTAGCCTACACATCTCAGTTTGGACTAGCCATGTTTCAAATGCTTGATAGCAACTTGTAATTACCTTACTGGACAGCACAGGTCTAAGACCACTGGTTCTCAAACTTTAGCCTGGAGGACTTGTGAAAACACGATCACTAGCTCTAGCCTCAGAGGTTCTGATTCGGTGAGTCTGGAGTGGAGCCCAGAAATTTGCATTCCTGACAGTTTCTCAGGTGATGTGATACTGCTGGTCCAGGACCACACTTTAAAAACCACCGGTTTACACAATGTTCACTGCAGCTCTATTTACAATAGCCAGGACATGGAAGCAACCTAAGTGTCCATTGACAGATGAATGGATAAAGAAGGTGTGGCACATATATACAATGGGATATTACTCAGCCATAAAAAGAAACAAAATTGAGTTATTTACAGTGAGGCGAATGGACCTAGAGACTGTCATTCAGAGTGAAGTAAGTCAGAAAGAGAAAAACAAATACCATATGCTAACACATATATATATGGAATCTAAAAAAAAAAAAAAGTTTCTGAAGAACCTAGGGGCAGGACAGGAATAAAGACGCACACATAGAGAATGGACCTGAGGATACGGGGAGGGGGAAGGGTAAGCTGGGACGAAGTGAGATAGTGGCATGGACTTATATACACTACCAAACGTAAAATAGATAGCTAGTGGGAAGCAGCTGCATAGCACAGGGAGATCAGCTCAGTGCTTTGTGTCCACCTAGATGGGTGGGATAGGGAGGGTGGGAGGGAGATGCAAGAGGGAGGAGATATGGGGATATATATATATATATATATATATATATATATATATATGTATAGCTGATTTCCTTTGTTATAAAGCAAAAACTAACACACGATTGTAAAGCAATTATATGCCAATAAAGATGTTAAAAATATATATATATGGAAATTGAAAGAAAAAAATAATACAGGATACAAGAATATCTGAGACTCATGAAAGAATCTGATAAAGTTGATTAAATCCAGTTTATTCTGAAAAAAAAAAACCCCACTGGTTTAGACAAATCTAAGACATAAGGCGAAAAATGCTTCTCTTGATAATGAGTACACGTGTTGGATATTTGTTTCTGTTTTTGTGAGATGATGGTGTTTGTTTAGGGAAATTAAGACTTTCAGGGTGGACTCCAAAGGATTGTGCCTTTCTCAGTCTTTGTTAAAGTTTCCTCTATTATATCTTTATCTCATTCTTGAGCACCTAGTGTTTAATTTGCTTTTGACTTCCAACAGAAGGTTACAGATTTTGAGAATATGTAAAAATTAACATAAGAATAAGTCAAAGGTGGAGTTTCAGATTGTTGTGTTCTTACAAAGGGCATTCAGTGCTGGGACACGATTTTCCAATGTGTTAGACTCCAGAGGCATCAATAGCCCTGTTTTTCTTTTGTAACATACCCATTGCCTATTGAACCCATGAATTTACCTAAATCTTTCAGAAAACTATAGATTTTGAAAACTATAGCATAATTTTTCAAAACTTATTAATTGTACAAAATACACTTTCTTTAAATTTTTCCTAAAATTACATCTTCTAATCTCCAAAAGGAACTTTCTTAATTTTATTATTCCAGAAATTGGCAAATACATCTATAACTAATTTACTGATGCCACATCATTTCCCAACTAGAATGTATCTAGTTATCTCCTTGGGAACTTCAGTTAGGGTTTTGCCCATTGGTGCTTATCCAATGGTTTTATCCCTCAATATCCATCAGGTATTCCTTTTTCAGCTTATGCTATCAAAACTCATATTTCTTGCACAAGTTTTTTGGTTTGGCCCCCTCAAAGATCATCAGTTAGTGCCAAAGCAGTTATGAAAAGGAAAAAAAAGGGAGGAGGAGTTATATTTCCATGTACTGGAAAAGGAGACAGGTCTGGGTAGTCTTGGTAGCCAAGAAGACAAAAGTTTCTTCTTAGTAGATACAAAGAAACACAGATCCTTACAGAGAAACAAAAGTCTCTTCTCCTTAGAAAGTTCTGGAATACAGCAGGGACCACTTTCTCACAGTCACCACAAATGCACATGGTTTCCATCAACTCCAAATACAAATGGGCTTGGATGTGCTCACCAGTCAGGAACAGCAGGTTCTCATCAGGCTTCTGTTACAGAGGGAAGCTTATCCAAGCTGGGGCAATTCCCAAGGAGGACAAAAATCAATGGTTTTAAAAGATAAAATGTAGAGACTTTCAAAATGTAATAAAATTTTATGAAGCGTTCCATAAAAAAGAACTGATTCAGATGTATTGTGGCTTAGAAACTCTGTGTAAGAATAGGACTTTGACCTTCAAAGTGTGCAGTATATGAAACAATACAGTTCAGTTATTTTTGCCTGCAAGTGTTCTGAATCACTTTCTGCAGACCCAGAACGTTCATTTTAGAGTCAAATTATGGACTTTCCAAAACATTTGTTCTAGGTTACGTTTAAAATGATTAAAATCTGGTCATGTGCATTGGTCAACAAGCATTATTTTGAGTACCTGCCTCTTACTAGGTCTTGGGGATTCCAAGACGAAAGATATGTAGTCACTGTTTCTTGAGAGCTTATACTCGAGTGCTGGAGAAAGATATGGAAGCAAGGATTATGGTGCAACTGCTTCCAGAATAGCACCTGCTTTGGCAAACTGTGGGAGGTGGGGACGCCTACATAGGGAGGAAGAACTTGAGCAGACTTTTGTAGATAGTCAGGGGCTAAGAAGGGCTGAAGGAGGGGGAACAGGAAGATGAACAAGAGGAGTTCTCCATTTGTGTGGAGAAAACACCACCTGCAATGTGAAACACACGGTGTATCTGGGGACCAGAAAGTATCTGGTGTTGTAGGTACAGAAGAGGTTGATTCAACCCAGCTGAGATCAGTTCTGTGTGCAGCGCGGGCATGGGAATTTTGAGAGCATAGAAGAGTCAAGATTGAGAGAATCTAGGAGGGGTAACAGCTAACAGGGAATCGGCAACCGTCAGTGAGAAACGGTAAGGTCTAATTAGCTAACATCTTGGTGCTGTACTGTGTACATCGGTAGGGATCTAGCACCTTTCGAATGTCAAATGCCTTTCTGAAAGACAGATTTTAGCTTGTCAGTGATCTGTCCGCAGGTATTTACTGGTTGTCCAACATGCTTCTGGAGGCACGACATTCTATTATTGGAGTAATGGAAGCCATACTATCTTTCAAGCGAGCAGACTGTGTGCATATCCTAATTTCATCACTCATCGTTTCTGTCATTTGGGGGAAGTTATATGAACTCTCTGGGCCTCAGTTTCCTCGTCTGTCAAACAGTGGTAATAAAACTTACATCACAGAGTTGTCACAAGGATTAAATGAGTAAATAAGTCCAGTAGTATTTGATTCATACTTGTTGCCCAAACTGTGCTCATTTCCAGCCCTAACTCCTTCCCCTGCTTTGGTGTGAAGTGTGGTTTTCCCGTGTCTGCTTACAGGATTAATACTGATTGGATTTATTTAAATAACATTTAGAATTTTGGGCATCTCTGGTTCACATACTTTGAGCAATCTCACAGATATGCAAATCATAAAGACATTCTTGAATACGAATACAACAACATTTAATAACAGCAAGATGGACAGTATTCAAACTAAATGGTGACAATAATCAAATTAACTCAAAGATAAAATGATCTAAGAAAATAGCCAGGTCATAAACACCAAATGTCAATTTCTTATATTACAACAATAATAATTACACTATCTGAGTGCTTATTAGTGGCAGATACAGCCCGTTTTGTTATAATGGGATACATGTGTTCCTAAAAAACACTGTGCTATGAAGCTTGGCAAAAACAGACACAAGGCTTCTGGGGAAAATGGGATTAGGGGCACAACATGCAAACCCTTCATCAGTGACACATTTAAAAAAAACCCAGGGCTTCCCCGGTGGCGCAGTGGTTAAGAATCCACCTGCCGATGCAGGAGACACAGGTTCGAGCCCTGGTCCGGGAAGATCCCACATGCCGCGGAGCAACTAAGCCCGTGCGCCACAACTACTGAGCCTGCGCTCTAGAGCCCGCGAGCCACAACTACTGAGCCCGCGAGCCACAACTACTGAGCCCGCGAGCCACAACTACTGAAGCCCGCACGCCTAAACCCTTGCTCCGCCAACAAGAGAAGCCACCGCGATGAGAAGCCCACGCACTGCAACCAAGAGTAGTCCCCGCTTGCCACAACTAGAGAAAGCCCACGCACAGCCATGAAGACACAGTGCAGCCAAAAATAAACACATAAAATAAATAAATAAAGAAAACAAACAAAAAAACCCAAAGGAATGGAATAAAATGGTAGCCGCTTTTACACACTTCAAAGGTTAAGAAATGCATAAATGCTAAAATAAGTGCAGCATTTTAACTTGGAAAAGACCTGATGTTTGCTTGTAGAAGTGTTTGCAGCTTGTGACTTACTGTGAAGGGGTGGAAGGAGGGTCACCTGAAGTCTGACGCAGAATTGTCACGTCAGACGTAGCCGGCCGACACCTGAGTGTGTGCATGTGTGCACATGTGTAGTCCCCGCGTGACTCAGGCCAACTGGGTGCAGTTTTTTCCGCTTCCGTCTCATGTCTCTCACAGAAAAGAAAGTGGCCTGAGCAAACAGGGAAGTCTTGGTGTGCTCAAATTGTTCCCTGATATATCAATTGCATGGGAACAAATCTGCATTTTCACAACAAGCATCCTAGTAGAACTGGCTCTTCTAGTTCAGATGCATTATCTATATGAACTTAGGTAATCTTCTCAACACCACTTTTGGTCTGGTACCTTTACTGTCCTCATTTTATTGATGAGGAAATCGAGGCAAAGAGAGCTTAAATGACTACATCGAGAGCAAACTTATTAAGCAACAGAGCCATTATACTGTACCACCTCCCAACATAGTGTATTATGCTAAAGATAATAATCCATTTAATAGGATACGTATTTCCATCAGACATTTGATAATTCTTTATATCTGATGATTACTGCGTCTCACCTAAATCTCTCATGTTGTAGTTTTGGTCTATTTCTGTTATCTCCTTTCAAGTTGGCGACTATCAAGCTATAATGTTGTGTGTTGCCGCCCCTTAAATAATTAAGGCCCAGTCGAAACTAGTGAAGTCGGTCTGGTTTAGTACCTTGTGGGTACTCAGCACCATGCCAACCTCTTTCTTCTGTCATTGAAAATTATGTTGAAAGTGATGGTTAGTGAAGCCAAATCAATGGCTTCATATACCATAATGTCAACACGTGTGCTCCAATAGCATTAGGAATGTTTATTGCTTTGTGTATTTCATTAGTGTCCCTGGTTCCTCCTCATTACACAAACTCTTTATGAAATAGAAATATTTAATATAAAACACCCTGAAGGCTTTCTGTTTTTTGAGGAGTAGCGTGTTAGATGACTAAGGAGGTACTTAATTTATATCCCATTGAGTGTTGGTTGCAAATGTGAATGGATGAATAACTAATGACACTTTGAATGGGATTTTGTTACATAGTGGCTGAAACCTGACTCTAAGGTGAGAGGTGGGAAAGGGGTATGGAATAAGTGTTGGCTGTAGAGCGGGGGTAGACCTGGTTTAACTCCTGTACTTGTTAGCTATGTGAACATGGGCAAAGCACTTAGTTCTCTGAGTTTCAGTTTCCTCATCTATTAAAAAAATACCTTTTATCATATTATTATGAATTAATGAGAGAAATCACATTACACACATAATACATAATAGCAAATTTTGATTAGCAAATCAACCGATGAGAGGGACCCTGCAGTCCGTCAAGAGACATCAAATCCTGGGACTTCCCTGGTGGTCCAGTGGGTAAAACTCTGCACTCCCAATGCAGGGGGCCCAGGTTCTATCCCTGGTCGAGGAACTAGATCCTGCATGCATGCTGAAACTACAAGTCTGCATGCCACAGCTCAGAAAAAGATCCTGCATGCCGCAACTAAGAACTGGTGCAGCCAATATTAAAAAAAAAAAAAAAAAAAAAAAAAGAGAGAGAGAGAGATCAAATCCTGAGTTGTTAGTCTGAGCAGGGCAAGCCCGAGGTTGAAGCAGAGGCTAAAACAAACAGAAGGACAGAGAGGGGAGAGGTCAGAGGAGCAAGAGATGGACTAATGCATGGCTGCAGAGTAGGGTTAATTGGGGAGCAAATCTCTTCAACATGCGATTCCAGCCACAGATTCCCTTTTCTATACCTAAGCAAAGTTTTTTTTTTTTTTGCCACTCCACACGTCTGGTGGGATCTTAGTTCCCCAACCAGGGACTGAACCAAGGCCATGGCAGTCAAAGCACGGAGTGCTAACCACTGGACCGCCAGGGAACTCCCACAGCTGGATTGTTATGTTTGGAAATGGGATTCCAAGAGCAGAATAAAAATACCGAATTTCCTCAAATCCCCAAAGCAGAGTCTTAAAGTTATACGCAGAATGTACAGCATAAAGAGTGAACCCTAATGTAATCTATGGACTTTAGTTAATAATAATGTATCATTAATATTGGCTCATCAATTGTAACAAATGTACCACACGAGTGCAAGATGCTAACAATAGGGGAAACTGGGCTGACGTGAGGGGGTAGGTGGCAACTGTCTGTACTTTCTGCTTAATTGTTTTGGAACAAAAACTGCTCAAAAACTAAAGTCTGTTAATTTAAAAAAATGTTTCAGTTTTGTATGGCTCTTTTTCCAAGCTTCCTTTCTTAGCTTCCTTGACCCTTCCATTTTTGACCCTCTTGAATCCAGCTGCCAAGACCTGTCCAGGAAACCTCCCTGTTTGCCCGGAGGCAGGATGCATTAGAGCTGGAGTATGCATTTAACTTGCTGTCTGGTTCTTAACTGTTTTACAACCCACATTCTCCTGCTTGTGGAGACAGAGCACACTGGCTGAGTTCTCCAACCCTGCAGGCAGTTAGTTTGGCAGTTCCGAGCACAGGTTCTAAGAGAGGCAGATCTCAGGTCACCCACCACCTCTGTCTATGGCCACCGACAATCTCATCTGAACATGGAATGATATTACTAAAGCTCTTATGAGACTTAAAGGAGACAGTCTGTGGGGAATGCTTGACATGGTGCCTGGGACACAGTTAGTGCTGTTTCAGTTCTTTATGCTGCATAATTAACCACCCCAAAGGTTAGTGGCTTAAAACAACGATTTATGATTTCTCACAATTCTGTGGGCCAGGAATTCAGGCAGGTCTCAGATGGGCAATTTTTCTGCCCTACACACTGTCAGGTGGAGCCACTCACCTGGCTGCATTCGGCTGGTGGCTAAGCTGGGCTGGAAGGTCTCAGTCACCTGTGCCTCTGGGCTGCTCCAGGTGTTGTCACGTGGCTGGCTTGGGCTTCCTCACAGCATGGCGGGCTTGGGGTGGTAGCGTGTCTTCCATGATGACTGGTTCCTAAGAGCAAAAGAGGAATTGGCCAGCCCTCTTAGAGGCGAAGCCCCAGACTGGCCCAGGGTCACTCTACCGCCGTCTACTGGACAAAGCAAGTCACAAAGCCAGCCCTGATTCAAGGGATGGGGAACCAGCCTCCCCTCTCATGTGCCTACAGGACAGGAGTTACAGCAGCCATCTTGGGAGACAACTGTAGTGCCCAAATATTATTTTCCTATGCATTGGCTTTGCCATTTTGCACAACAGTCATAGCGCATGTCCTACTGCCAACAGCATGTTGTAGAGCACAGTGAGACATCCCAGTTGCTGTGGGAACTGAAGCATGAGTCAGGCCAACAGCCTACTCTAACTTGGCCATTGCATCATTTCTTCATGTCAAGAGGGCTCAGAACTTTTTTTTTTTAAACTTTTTTTTTTTTTTTTTTTGGTGCAAAAGTCTCTGTATCCTTCAGGATAATTTTTTTTTTTTTTTTTTTTTTTTGGCCATACCGCTTGGCTTGTGGGATCTTAGTTCCCTGACCAGGGATTGAACCCCGGCCCTCGGCAGTGAAAGCACAGAGTCCTAACCACTGGACCGCCAGGGAATTCCCTCAATACATTTTTAGTATTGTTGTTCTGTCAACAGTATGTACCTGCCTATCATTTACTTTGTACTTTATTTCACGTCATGAGATTATTTTGAGACTTAAAAAAAAAATCACTGAAACAGAGACATACTATTTATGCAAAAGGTGTCCTTTTGCCCTTTTATTAACACCACAGAAAGCCTTCTATTAACACCACAGAAAAAGAAAAACTTGATCAAAAAGTGAACCCAGGCTGGATTCTATGTTCGAGTTTTTGCTGTTTGGTTTTCCTTTTCACTGGAATGTCCTTCTTACCTCGCTTCCTTCTTCCTTCTGTGGGCAAAAGAACACTTATTTATCTTTTAAGACCCAGCTCACATGTCACTTCCTTAACGAAGCCCCTATTGACACACCTGCCACCAAGTAAACTTGATCACTCCCTTTTCCGTGGTCCCACTGCACCCTGAAAGCTTCCACCTTAGCAATCGTAACTTTTATTGCACTAATATATTGGTAAAGGCTGATCAGGTGGCATGTGGAAGCTAAGTCCTAAGTCCTACCATGAGGGGATACAAAGAGAAATGAGATGAGCCTCTTGCCCTAGAGGAGCTCATCGTCTATTGGAGGAGGTTATACAACACGTACTTCAAACACAGTCTCCATTTCAGGGCCAGAGATCTACACAGATTTATTATGAATGCACTTTCACCACTTGAGTGGGCGATTTCCTTTGGCAAAACACTAGGAAGGCTCCCTGCATAAGGTTTTGCTTGTTATAAAGATAGATTGTGGGGCCATCAATATAATGGTCTCAGACATCCCAGATTCTGCCTCTGTCATGTTGGTGCTGAAGGGGGCGCTGGGCCCCAGACATAACTGGTGTGATCTCAGAGAAGTGAAGAGAGCTATGGCCCATGTCTACTGGAGGAGATGGGGGGTTTTCCATGGATAAGGGCTTTCTCATGGTGTGGTGAGGTTGTGAGGATCCCATTTAGGGCCAGGGCTTCTAAGAAGTTTGCAAGGCAGAGATAAGTGCACTGCTTTAGGCTGTTTAGTTTCCTTACAGGTCAGAGAGGTACTTTTACTTTGAAAAAGAGACAGGTGATAAAAAGCATTTGAGCCAATGAAGATTACCCTGGAACTCATCTTTACCTGAATGGCTACTGTAACAATCAGCTTTTGCTAGGTTATGCTGCTGTAACAAACAGCCCTGAAATCTCAGTGCCTTATCAAAGGTTTATTTCTCACTGACATGATAGGTTGACTTTGGGGTGTCTGTGGTTCTGCTCTCTGCAAGTTTTTTATTCCAGGATCCAGACTGACTGAAGGAGCAGTGCCTTTCTTGGACTGGGTCATTTTGGGGCAGAGAGACAAATACGGTGGTGGAACCACATAATAACTCCTAAAGCTTCTCTTGGGAAGTGGCGCATGCACTTCTACTGATACTTAATTGGTCAAAGCTGTGAGGTACAATCTCACAGAGAGGGCCAGAGAATGACAGGAAAGATACATACAAACCTTCAAGTTGCGAACTTTCAAAGATGCAAATGTATGTTTCATCAATATCAAGCGTGAGTGCAATTGCAGCTTGCCCTCTGACCCCTATTCTGACGATCCTTCAGCTCTACCCTCGCCCACCTCCTCTCCCTCCTCCAGCCAGTAACTCTTCCTGCCTGTTCACTCGATGCCAGCCCCTGGATGCCAGCTGTTGTACTGGACTACTGTACTTTCCAAGGTTCTGTACTGTAAGATTAAAAATGTTTTTTTTTTTGTGTTTTTTAAAATGTATTATTTGTGTGAAAAGTATTATAAACCTGTTACAGTACAGTACTATGTAGCCGATTGTGTTAGCTCGCTACCTAGGTTAACTTTGTTGGACCAGTGAACAAACTGGACTTACGAACACGCTCTCAGAACGGAACTCATTCATATGTACAAGCTCCCACAGCTACACTGAACCCAAAGGCCAAAAGTTGATGATTCTGAAGACAAGAGACCAAGAAGAGGTCAAACAAATTAGGTTGACAGATGCTACTCGAAGCAGGCAAAATACGAGATTAACCTTCTGCAGAAGGAAATATGACAGAATCAGAACTTGCCTACGAAACAAAGCTTGAAACCTTCAGAAATCAAAATGTATATAGTGAGGAAAATTTTGACGTCTATACTGACAAAACAAAAATCAGATTAGAGCGAATGTAGAAACCAGAGGAACTTCTTACCTCAGACGTGAGCCCACTGAAGCACACATTTTTTGAGGATCGCGGGTGGGTTTGGCAGCTCCCAGAGAAGAAAATGGATCGATGACAAGCACTTGCATGATTCCGCATCATCGGTCATGCCAGTAATTGGACTCCCTCACTCACTGCCCACCAAAAAATCCTAATCATCTTTTACGGTGAGCCTCAACCGCTATCTTTTCCCAGAAGCCTTCCTGGATCATTCCCTTGTGTGTGAATCCCGTCTTCCTTAGATGGTGATGGTACTGGCCTCTCTATTTACCATACTGCCTTTTTTCCACTTAATTATCTCCTCTCACCTCCTCACTCCCAAGACAACTGTAAATTCTTTAAGGGCAGAAACAGGATTTTATTCATCCTGGGGTCTCCTACAACAGAGCGGTGCACACAAAGGAACACAATTCATTGTTGGTGAAGTTCAGAAATTGATGATCTGGTTCGAAGCTACTTGGCACGCAAATATTAGCTCCATCCTTGAGGTGTTCCTAGAGCATAAGGTGCGCACAAGAAGGTGATGATCGTTTATGACAACTCTAGGGCCCAAACTCACCAGCACAGTAAGAAAGCCTTGGGAAGGTAGATAAAGGGTGAGAAAAGACTGGGAGCAGAGGTGCCGTGATATCTAGATTACTTTGCTCCTTTTAGGTATTTCTATTTCTCTTTTCTTAGTATCGGATAGTAATTACTTACATATATCTTAGTTTTAATACATTGTTTTAGGGGCTTCCCTGGTGGCGCAGTGGTTGAGAGTCTGCCTGCCGATGTAGGGGACGTGGGTTCGTGCCCCGGTCTGGGAGGATCCCACATGCCACGGAGCGGATAAGCCTGTGAGCCATGGCCGCTGGGCCTGTGCTTCCGGAGCCTGTGCCCCGCAACGGGAGAGGCCACAATGGTGAGAGGCCCTCGTATCACCAAAAAAAAAAAAAAAAAAAAAATTGTTTTAGGATGTGGTTTGACCTCAGTTATGCAAACACTAAAAGGGAGCAATATACAGTTAATTTAAGGAATTATCAATAAAAATGATATTAGGTTGAAATGCATTAAAATTATACAGAGGGATATGTGTAGTACTTATATTCATAATATAGAGCAAGAATATTTTTAGACTCTGTGATATTGGATTTAGGTGTGCTCGTTCTATCTTGTAAATCAAAGCAATGGCCTATATCTTTGATCTCTGTGTTTAGGTTTTATGGCGACAGATATCTTATAATAACTAGAAATAGAAACTCCACCTTTAGTGATAATATAGTACAGCGATCTGAGAAGAGAAGGTCTTAAGGTGCTGTTAATTAGCAGAATTCTGAAGCACACAGTCTCAAAGCAATTAAGCCTGTTAATTGAATATTTGGACACATGGTGGAATAGCTCATACGTTGCTTGCTGGGCAGGTATCCTAGGCTTGCAGAGAGGAGCTACATTACACACATGATATTGAAAAATTCACAAAGAACAAATATGGGTAAACATACATTTGTCTAGTAGCTAACTGTATTTATGAACGGTGATACATCGTGGGCTATATGCAAAATTGTCTCTGAGTTGCAAAATTCAGCATTAACAATTCAATCTTTCAGCCTATCTGTTGTAGATACGGCGCACCATTTACTCATGGAAAACTGAGGTTTTCCCACAAGATTTTGCTGTCCTCTGGTTTGGTAAACATCTCTATAATTCATGTGATCCTTTAAATGAAATTGGTAGTCACACAGTGGTTGCAATCTAGCATCTATGCAGGTTTGGGGCCACAGGGGAATGGACACTGCTGACGAGCTCAAGGTCACAAAGAGATCTATCTTGTTCTCAAGATCCTGCCTGGGTTCCATGAGTTGCAGCATTTGATGAACGTGTGAACCTACTTCTAAAAAGAAAGTCGACTGAAATTTTCAAGACTGTGAAAAAGTTTTCAAAAACGGAAAAAGAAATAAAATGTTCCCTTTAGAAGAACTTCAGTGGAAAGTGGTTAATATTTTGGGCAGTGCTTATTATTTTTAAGGGCTATATCTTTAGGGTAGACCTCTGCTTCTGTCGATCCCAGGCTTACTGGGGTGCAGAGGAGGGAGGGTCTCCACTAAAGAACACCAAAAGGCAGTGAGTGAATGAAGAATGAATTTAGTCTCTCTCAAACTGTGTATCAGTCCTCTGAATGGTGGACTTTCTGGTCTCTGTGTTAACGGAGAAGAGAAATTACAAGAATGCTTGAAATCCTCAAAGCTAAAGTTGACCCATAGCTTTTATCTATTTTGCTAAACATTCCAGAAAGTGGCAGAATTGGTTGAGTCCGCCCCTCCCCCCCCCCGCCCCCTTCAGTCCCAATCCATTTTCCGGAGAAATTTCTAATAGCCTATAAAGTCGCTTTTTACAAAAGTGGAGGGCCGAGTAGGCAGTGAGGGCTAGGAACTCAGAAACTAAAAATCTCCAAAGTGAGCATCTCCATCCTTACACGAGGAATTAAGCATTCATAAGGATGGTTATCATTTAGCAACCCGCTATTCAACCTGCTAACATTTTGGTGCACATTAAAAAATATCTTACCTAAGGTCCAAATATGAGCTTACTATGCACACAGACCTTCTAAAAATGTGGGGTTAACCTGCTCTGAGTTAAAAGCTCTTGGAACAGGGGGTTGAAGTCATTCACCCTGGATTGAGAAGCATATTCAAGAAGTGACTCTTTGGATCAGGAAAGTTCCTGTTTGTTATGTAATGTGTGCATTTCTTTATTTACACGATTTCACCAGGTGATTGGGAGCTGTATACACACACACAATCAGCTGAGCCCGAAGTTTTAAGCCAGCCGTAAAACTAAAACTAAACAGCCTTTCTTTACTGTCTTTCACTCCTCTTGCCTTTTTTTTTTTTTAATGGAAAAATTTCCCTAAATTTCTTTTCTAGATTAAAACAATTTTTTTCCCTTAAGTGTTTTTAGGAACTCTACGTTTCCGGGAAAAGTTTCCCTAATCGTTTCCGCTGGTCTCTAAGGATGAATTAAAAAGTAAATATTCAACGACTAAGATTCGCAGCGGGAAACTTTTTTTTGTTTTGGTACAGGGTTCTCCAGCCCTCTCTTTACTCTTACCGGGGAATTCGTGTCTCTTCTCCCCGACCCCTTTCTTTCTTTGTGGTGTTTCCTGGAATAAGATGACACTACATTAGGGTAGGAAGCCCCTGGCCCAGGCCCTGCGCACCGGGGTTGGGCGCGGGAGGCCGAGTCTGCGTGTGTGCGTGTGTGTGTCTCGGGTGGGTTCTCCTGCTTCCGTGGGTTCGGCCCGGAGCCCCGGGGCCTTTTTGTGCGGCCCATCCCGGGCCCCCGCCTGAGCGCAAGGGGCGGTCCCTCCCGTGCCAGCCACGCCCCGGCCGGGTTTATAACTCGCCTGATCGCGCTCTCGGAGTCCCGGCTTCTCTCGCGCTCCGGCCGGACTCGGGCGCGCCCACCCGGCTGGCCGCCCGACAACTGCCGCCCGACGACTCCCGCCTCGCGCCGCTCGCGCTCGCACGCGCGCTCACACCCACGTCGCCCTTCACCGCACGCGCTCACACTCATTCTCGCGCGCCTGCCTCACTCACACACGCGCGCTCCCGCCGCCCCGTGCGCCCCCTCGCGCGCTGCCCCTCGCGCTCTGGAGCGCTAGCGTCGCGGAGGCGCAGGCACCGCAGGCGAGAGCGCCGAGGGGACCCACGGCCTCCCCATGGCTGACCTGAGCTTCATCGAAGATTCCGTGGCCTTCCCGGAGAAGGAGGAGGATGAGGAGGAAGAAGAGGAGGGTGTGGAGTGGGGCTACGAGGAAGGTAACGGGCCGCGCGTCAGGAGGCTGGCGCCGCTGGGGTCCCGCTGCTCTGGCGCGCTCGCCGCGCCCCGCGTCCGCTCTTCCCCACGTGCGTCCCCGACGCTTGCCCACGCCCCCGGCCCGTTTCGGGGCACCAGGCGCTCGGGGGAGAGCCGGGGTGCCCGCCGCCTTCAGTTCGCGTCAGGGAGCCCGGCCTTGCTGCCGGGCAGCGGTTGGCACCTGCCGCGGTCCGGAGGGCGAGCCTGAAGGCTGCGGCGGTGACATTTCCGTCTTGCGAGTAGCGAGAAGAGCCGCGCTGTGCTGTACTCAACACCTTGAAAATACGGCGTTAGTGCAACTATTAGTTTCTTTTTAAAAAACATTTTATTGGCGTATAGCTGATTTAGAGCGTTGTGTTAGTTTCAGATGTACAGCCAGGTGATTCAGTTATGCTTCTACATATATTCATTCTTTTTCAGATTCTTTTTTCATATAGCGTTAGTGAAACTGTTAGTTTCTTGCTTGCCTGCGGGGAGAAAGTATTTTATTTGAGCCACTGATCTTTTCGCTGAGGATGCTGACACCACTCAAGTCTTCCTAAGTTTTGAGCTGAATCAGTGGACCTGGCAAGACGGGGGCTGACCTTTTAATAAAAAGTTTAGTTTCCTAAATGTATCCCTGAAGATGTAGGACTCCTAACAGAGCTGACTACTGGTGCTGATGTTGGCTACATATGTTGAAACAAATGTAGAGTTTACAACTTGAATTATAAAAATACGAAAAGAGTATTATGTATATATTATGTATATACAGGTATGCATATATACGCATATGCACACTTCATAATACTGTGTTCACATTTCCGATAAGGAGTGTTTATTCACTGGCAAGAGATTTATGGTTTTTGGCTCTCACCAAGAATGCTGAGTGTTACAGGAATTTCCCAAGTACTGCACATAATTGAACTAATGAGCAGAGGAAATTTTTGTGGTATCATTTTTTTTCTAATCACTTAAAGGTGATCTAAATTTTCTAGAGCCATAAATTAGTACCTCTGTGTAGGCAAATAGAATATCTTATTAGTCTAAGACTTTGAATCTGTTATTTGATAACATTAGATCATTCAAAATATGAATGCAGAAATTCACACACATCATTATTACCATATTTTATCTGTAGAGGGGCAGTAGCCATAACCTCCTTAATAATGGCAAGGACCATAAGCAGTGTTTAAACTAGTTTTCCCCATGTTGCGCTTTGCTGTAACTTATTTTTTCAGTCTGTTCTACGTTTGCTTCCTTTTGTCCTCAGGTGTGGAGTGGGGCTTGGTGTTTCCAGACGCTAATGGGGAGTATCAGTCTCCCATTAACTTGAACTCAAGAGAAGCTCGATATGACCCCTCACTGCTGGATGTCCGCCTCTCCCCGAATTATGTGGTCTGCCGGGACTGTGAGGTCGCCAATGACGGGCATACCATTCAGGTTATCCTGAAGTCAAAATCAGGTATTTCAGATGTTTCTGCGCGCTTCTTAAACTAGACGTTTATACAGCTTGTGTAACCGTAAAGGTAGAACTAACCTAGCTCTGTGGTCAGGATACCTTTATAGACTCTAAAATGCATTTCGTGGGAATAATTTTCTGAAACATTTTTGGAAGGGTGAAAGGATGAAATTATGAAGGTGTCAGCTGGTTGTTCCATGTTGTGTGATGTTACTGGAACAGCTCTAGTTGGTCAAATTCCAACCTTGTGGAATTTGAGCAGAAGTAGACACAAGTGAACCAATCTGCATTGTGTCCTCAAGTGTTTATTAGCTTAAGAGTATTTTCTAGATTGGTCGCTCTCAGCAGTTTGCCTGCTGTATTTGTAGTAACCATTTTCCTTGGGACGGTTCAAGAAAAAAGGTAACGAACTCGATCTCCTTTTACACTTACTTGGAAATTTTAGTTAGAGTGTTTAACTGGCATGAATTAATAGGGTTGGATTTTTATTTTTAAGGAAAATTCACAAGCTAACTTCTACTTAATTCATTACCATTTGTTTTATTGAAATGTATAGTTAACTAAAAAAGATTATTGGGAGTACGTTGTCATAACATTGAAAGAGATTTCCCTTCATTTAAACTAAAGTACTATTTTATGTTGATCTGCATATTTCTGTATATTTGTCATCACATTGCTTGCAGTCTATTTGGTGTACTGAGCAAATAAACTTTCCATTTTAAACAAACAAAAAAATAAATCATGTAGATAATTATAATTCTCTGTTTTACTGCCTTGTAAAACTAAAGATTAGGATTTATTGACATAATCTCACATTCAAGATAGACTTTTCAAATTAATTTTCTCTGCTCTTTTACTCATTTATTTTTTAACTCTCTTCCTCCCCTCTGAACCTATTTGAGATGGATCTGAAATGTTTTTTTAGAAGAGCTGTTGGGTAATTACCAAGGAAATTGGCTTTTGGCTTAAATGTAGGAGAGAGGAGAGTGGAATATTTTAAAATTAGCATTAATATCTTGCTTTTCATAGTGAATAATACCTCTATTTCCCTTTTGGAAAGAATGTAAAATTAGGAGTACGTTGAAATGCTAGGAAGCATTTGATAAACAGAGATCAACTGTACTCAGATTAATTCTGAATTGATAAATGATATCTCAAGCCATAAAATCTTTGGGTTTATTATTAGGCAGGGCAGGTACTGATTACCAAGTATGGATATTTTATTCATTGTGAATGTTCCTGAGCTTTAATTTAGTCTTCCTAGGTGCTCTGAGTCTAGTCAAGGTATGGGCTTCACCCAAAACAGAATCTAGGTGTTGTATGGATGTAGTCAAAGAGACAGCTTCAGATGTAAATTTAAACTTAAATCAGATTTTTCTGGGGGGGTTATCTATGATGGGACATTATGTATTATTTATGAAATATATAGTAAAATTATTGTATGCTGACTGTCCTGACATAAAAATCATTTTAAGGTAATGTTGGTATTACGTTTTAAGGTTTATTGGTATGTTGACATGCTTTTTCACTTCTGGAAATAAACGTTTATATATCTATACTACTAACTTGCATTTCACATCAAGCACCATGGTGATTGAATGTTGGTTTGTATACAAATGGTTAAGAAGGTTCTTGAGGATTCATATTAATGAAAACACAGTCGTTTAGAGCATCAGGTATAAATACGACATGGTAAGTGTTATAAAGTATCATGGGAGCGTAGAGGAGTGACCGAGTCCAAATGCTGTCAATTAAGACGGTGGTGTGTCCATTCCTGCTCGAAGATCAAATTTACTCTGTCACATTGAGTTGACCATTTTCTTCTGGTAATTTCTCAAGCCTTCTCAACCTTTTCCTTGGCCCCCTATCGCCTCCCAAAACAGAGCCAATCAAGCAGTGTTTCGACTCTCCGCCCACAGGGTCCACCCCGACCTCCGAGGAAGAGCTGTCTGTATTTTTGTCTGGGTCTGATTTGAGGTGCACACTCCAGACCCCTTACTTCTGACTCCTTGGAGACCTTGCTCCTTCAGATGCCCGTCTCCTTTCTGCCAGTATAATCATTTCTTCATTGTTTCTTCCCTTTCAGTGTTTCTCCAAGCTTTAAAAAAAAAAACCAAAAAAATCCCATGTCTGGACCAGTTTATTTATTTGCTTCCCAGCGTATATAAGTTTTTCAAAGGAATGGTCTGCAAGCCCTGAACACCCTGTATTTCATTTATTTAATTCAAGCTTTACCTTTATCAAGATAGAATGTAAACATAATTTAAATAGTTGGCTAGTACTATATTTGTCTCTGCCTCTGGTTATTACCCACCCCTCCCCACTTAAAATTGTTTGCCTTGGTTACGACCACTTTCATCTCTTAGCTGTTTTTCCTGCTGTCACTTCCACATTTCTTAATAGCATATTTATACTGTCGTGCTTTGATATTTAAGATATCTGTGAACTCCCTATGATGGACGCCGAGGCTGGTTCTCTTATTACCCCCCCCCATCGTGGGTTTGCCCCCCCCATCGTCCCTGTGTACTTAAATTACAGTTGTTATTTAAATTAGCTCAGTGTTTTTATTATTATGACTGTGTAACTATCATTTCCAGCTGAGACTGTATTCTGTTTCCGTTATTGAATAATGTGGGGTTCCCGCCCACCCCTGCCCGGCCTTGGTATATTTTTGATTCTATGGTTTTTGTTTAGCCATCATGATTTCATTTCCAAACTCTCTGATGTCTAGCAGGCACATCTTCCCCCACGACAGTCAAAAAGTCCTTCCAGTCCTCTCACCCATCCTTCCCCTCTTCAGCCCGTCTGCACTGCCGTCGCCCACAGCTCCCTGGACCGCAGGCCTAGGAAGTCCCTTGGCTTGTCTCTGTGTCCATTTCCGTGTTTCCTGGATGATGAGACATCCTCTTTTTGAGGTGGTTCCCTCATTTCAGGGATTTGTTGGTTTATTCCCTCCTACAGTTCATCTCCCAATAACTTGCTGAGAAGAAGGGCTTGTGAGAGTAATTGTTTGCATACCTTGTGTGTCTCTCTGCTGGCTCCTTGGTGGGCCCTTTCAGTCAGGATAATTGTCTTTTATTTCTTAGAAATTTTCTTATATTATTTCATTGATAAGTTTTTTTTTTAAAGTCTTTTTCTTCTACTTTCTGGTAGACTTCCTCAACTTCTGTCTTTCTATTAAACTTCTAATCTCTGCTCTTATATTTTTAATTTCTAAAAAATTGTGTTTATTCTATGAATTAAAGAAAATATAGCTACCAGTATTTATTTCATGATTATAGGATCTTTCTTCGTTCTTTTCTGTATTGCTTTTTTTTTCTGTTTCCCGTATGTCTCTGTTTTATTCTGGGATCCTTCTTCTGTTTGTTTTGGTGTCTCTGTTTTATGTTGGAGATTCTTCTCAAATGTCGATCTTTGGCTCTTTGTTCATACTTAGGAATGGGTCTAAAAATTTAATCAGAGGGGCTTCCCTGGTGGCGCAGTGGTTGAGAGTCCGCCTGCCGATGCAGGGGACACGGGTTCGTGCCCCGGTCCGGGAGGATCCCCCATGCTGTGGAGCGGCTGGGCCCGTGAGCCATGGCCGCTAGGCCTGCGTGTCCGGAGCCTGTGCTCTGCAACGGGAGAGGCCGCAGCGGTGAGAGACCCGTGTACTGCAAAAAAAAAAAAAAAAAATTGAATCAGAGGCTCTGCACATGGGCAGGGATTGAGGTCTGATGGATGTCACAGTAACACAATTACATAGGACAAGACTGTGGTGTTGGAGCAGCCTTTGTAGGTTTATGGATTTCTCTGAGGGAAGGGGTGTGATGGCTCACACCTGGCTGGCAGCATCTGGTTGTTGACCACAGGTAAAACAGTGTAACCAGAGGGTACATCGGTTATAGTTAATGAACCTGCATTGACACCTCCTCAGCACCCAAGTCCATAGTTTACACTACGGTTTGCTCTTGGTGGTTTACATTCCATGAGCTTGAACAAATGTTTAATGACATGTATCCACCATTGTAGTATCATATAGAATGGTTTCAGTGCCCTAAAAATCCTCTGTGCTCCTGTTCTTCCTTTCCTCTCCCCAGCCTTGGCGATCACTAATCTTTATACTGTCTCCATAGCTTTGCATTTTTCACAGTGCCATATAGTTGGAATCATACATTTTATAGCCTTCCACTTGGCTTCTTTCACTTGGTAATAATGCATTGAAGTTTCCTTGGATGCTGCTTTTTTTAAAATAAAAATATCTGTGGAATAAGCACAATTAAAAAAATTTTTTTGCTTTGTTTATATTAAAAAAGGATACAGAATTACCAAAAAGAATTACAACAATTGTAGCATAATTTAAATGCTTTCATTTACTAAATTAAAGCTTTAAAACTAATCCTAATGGTATAGTTCCCATATATAATAACCCTACCTGGGGTTTTAAATTTGAGGCATGTCACAAACAGGAGCCTTTCACCCCCAAGCCCCTGCTGAAAGTTCCCAAATGAAGGTCATTGAAAATCTCATTCTGTGATCGAATGGCCACTTTAAAATTCTCAAAATACTTTAATTCTGCTGCATTTGCAATGGAATTTTTGGAAACTGTTTCTCCTGTTGGTCTCTATGACACGTCATAGATGTTTCTTCTTAATTTTGACTGCCTTTCCTTTGCCAGTTCTTCATGCCCCATTAACCTTAAATGATGGGATTTCTCAAAGTTTCTTCCTCCACCCTTTTCTCTTGTGATACAATCACCTTTCAGCAGCTCACTCACACAGACTGTATGCTACTTTCTTCAGTGTTCTGATTTCCACTAAGGCAGCCCATGAGTTTAGAAAAGGGACTGAATCATAGATTCACTGAATAGGATGGGCCCCTGGAGGCTCCCAATCCAGCCCCCATATCTCAGACCCTCTGGCAAGTGGCTGGGTGGCTTCAGCTTGAACAGCTCAGGAAAGGAAATTCATTCTTCACTCAGGAAATCCATCTTGCTTTTGAGTAATTCCCCAGATCGAAAAGTTTCTGGGATTGCCCTCATTGTTTCTATTTTGGGGTGCTGGACTGACATGGAACACATAAAATTGTACTTTCACATGACATTCTTTAAAATATTGACTACCATCATCATACCATGGAGTTGCCATTTTTCCTTTCGGACATAATTAGTTCCTTCCACTGGTCCTCATATGATAGCCCTCCATTCATTAGTACATACTTATTGATCATTTACCACCAGAATTAGAGATTCACTTGTCTCTTCTCAGAGAAGTTCCTATAAATGAGGGCAACCAGGAGAGCAAAACTTGAATTCATTTATGATTATATGTATTATTAGCTGAGTTTGGGGGACTTGAATTACCTGGACAGTTGCCTTCATCTCCTTCACTTTGCTTATACAGACCCAGCTTAACTGGTCTCCTCTCCCTATGTTAGTGCTACACTTATGAGCTGATGATATTTATTCTTTAATATGAAATAAAGCTGTAGGTTAAAAGCTAAGGACTGTTTAAAAATATTGATTGTTGCTTTTAAGACTTCAAGTGTTAAAAAAGAACTGATTAATACTATTTTTGGAATGCTTTCTGAATACATTTGGGATTCCTTAAAAGTTAAACTGAGGTTATAAAATCTTTAAACCTATTGAGAGTGAACTTTGGGGGCCTCTGATCCTTCGGGGGACACATCAAGGACCATGACCATTGGTGTTGGCGTCCCTGCATGTTGGAGTTGTGGCTTCTGCAGCCTCTGTCTCTTGGCCTCACCGTCTTCGGCCAGCTGTGACAGCAGCTTTCTCAACAGCTGCACTTGCTCTTTGCTGGTACAGTGTCCATGCAGACCTGGGAGTAATTATATATATATATATATATATATATATATATATATATATATATATATATATACATATATATATACATACACACATATATATATATTTTTCTTTTTTTTTTTTTAAATATATTTAAATAAATAAATTTATTTATTTATTTTTGGCTGCGATGGGTCTTCGTTGCTGCGTGCGGGCTTTCTCTGGTCATGACGAGCGGGGGCCACTCTTCGTTGCAGTGCGCAGGCTTCTCATTGCGGTGGCTTCTCTTGTTGCGGAGCACGGGCTCTAGAGTGTAGGGTCACTAGTTGTGGCTCATGGGCTCAGTAGTTGTGGCTCACAGGCTTAGTTGCTTCATGGCATGTGGGATCTTCCTGGACCAGGGCTCGAACCCGTGTACCCTGCATGGGCATGCGGATTCTTTTTTTTTTTTTCAAGTAGCTCTGAAGGCCAGATAACTCCAAATTCTGGAAACTTGGAGGCTCTACAGATGATACTGGTTTCAACAAGTTACAAAATCTTACGTAGTAGCATCTACAGGCTTGGCCTTACAACTGTGTGGGAGAAACTAACTCAAGAGTAAAAGTTCACATTCTGAAAATAAATAGTGGTGAAACACAGCATTCCTGGATCGAGGGAAATCAAATTGAGAGAGGGACATGATTGGAAGGAAACCTTTAGAATTCTTCTAATCCCAGGTTCCTCAAATTGGTACAGATGATAGCAATCTGATAGCGCCACCAGAGCAGTCCCCTTGGGAATAATATTTTAATGCTTTTTTTTTGGCCACTCCACACAGCATGCAGGATCTTAGTTCCCCGACTAGGGATCGAACCCATGCCCCCTGCATTGGAAGTGTGGAGTCTTAACCACTGGACCGCCAGCGAAGTCCCAGACCTGGGAGTAATATTTTAAAATGCAAAAATATTAGCCTCCTGCTTAAAAGCTAAGGATGATTCCCTCCACGATAAGCTCCAGCCCCTCTGCATGAGCTGCCGTCCCCTCCTGATGTTCACACCTTGAGGCCTGCCTTTGGCCATTGGGTACCTCTGACTTTAGTGTCTTGGAGTACCCTCAGGCCGTTTCCCATCTCTGAGCCTTTCTGAGCCTCTTGTCTCTGCTCCGAGTGTACTTTCTCACTTTTGCTGTTAGCTTACCCTTCAAGACTTTGCTTAGCTGTCATCTCTTCCGGAAAGTCTGCCCTGACCCCACCCTTGGTTTTGGCTTGGACCCTGCTGGGCGCCCTCTGAGTGCCTTGTGCATTTTCCCCTACTGCCCCAATGCAATCACGTTTAGTTCCTTAAGCACAGAGAATGCCTTGCCAGTGCTGAGACTATATCCTTCCTTTTATACACTCAGTGGTCAGCACAGGGCCAGGCATGGAGACCATCTCAAAACGTGTGTGTTGAACTCAATGAAATGAGGGGCAAACAGCTTTTGAACTATCTGGCAAACCTGTTTTCAGCAAAGGATTATAGAAGCTTAAATGGATTTAGGTAAATGTATATATGTCATGTCTCTATGGGATCCCCATACTTTGCAGAAGCTTCTGAAAGGAACTCTTTTATGTCTATAAGCGTAATGGCTGTGCCTATCAAAGAAAAAGCATTAAAGACAACGGAGGTGGTAGCAATGGCATCGTGTATACTGTGTCCTTTTCACAAGTTTGTTATTCTCAGGAAATGTAGCACGTCGTCAGTGTGAGTTCATGTTTCCTTGTAATTTTATTGGACATAATGACACCACAACTAATAAACCTGCTGTGTAGTGACAAAATATCACTAAGCAAAATTTGATCCTCATAAATGTAGGAAAAGTGCTCTTCTTTTGGTGTGACTAGTTTTCTTATAAAACAAGTAAATGGTCAAAAGGAAGAATAATGCCTTGAGAGGATGTTTCCAAATGGATAAAAGAGACCTATTTATTTGTAGTCTGTAAACACAGTAATTCTTGGGGGATGAACAGGTAATGCTTTTACCTGGCACCTCATAAAATTCTGAATTCAGGATTTTGTCATTTTTTATGGCTTTGCAATGCCTTGCGATTTTAGTGTGGTTTAACTTTGGATTATTCTTCTGCAGCAAGAGTGAAAGGTACCAGAGCCAATTCCTGGCTGAAAGCTGCCCCTTTGTCACCTCTCCCTAGGGACCAGGCTTGGGGAAGAATGCTTCCCTTCTTTGTGTTCATTTTCAACCCAATAGAATGTAAGACCCTGAGGATCTGGTTTCATTATAATTTTCTTGAAATAATGACCATGTAATGACCAAATATCACAGTAAAAGTCTGATCTTCATAAATATATAAATTCACATTTCGTCCCAATAGGATGTAAGATCCATGAAGCCGGTGAATTTTGTCTGTTTTGTCAACATCAATGTATCTTTTTTTTTTTTTTTTTTTTTTTTGCGGTACGCGGGCCTCTCACTGCTGTGGTCTCTCCCGCCGCGGAGCACAGGCTCCGGGCGCGCAGGCCCAGCGGCCATGGCTCATGGGCCCAGCCGCTCCGTGGCATGTGGGATCCTCCCGGACCAGGGCACGAGCCTGCGTTCCCTGCATTGGCAGGCGGACTCCCAACCACTGCGCCACCAGGGAAGCCCTCAATGTATCTTTTTAAAAACTTTTATTTATTTATTTTTGGCTGTGTTGGGTCTTCATTGCTGGGCCTGGGCTTTCTCTAGTTGTGGCGAGTGGGGGCTACTCTTCGTTGCAGTGAGTGGGCTTCTCATTGCAGTGGCTTCTCTTGTTGCGGAGCACGGGCTCTGGGTGCATGAGCTTCAGTAGTTGTGGCTCGCGGGCTCAGTAGTTGTGGCTCGCAGGCTCTAGAGCACAGGCTCAGTAGTTGTGGCGCACGGGCTTAGTTGCTCCGCGGCATGTGGGATCTTCCCGGATTCAGGGCTCAAACCCGTGACCCCTGCACTGGCAGGCAGATTCTTAACCACTGCGCCACCAGAGAAGCCCAACATCAATGTTAAACACTGAATATGGTGCCTGCTACAGTGTAGGTGGTCAAAAAATATTTGTTGAAATATTTTTCAGTGGAACCCCTGTGGGCCTGGAACTTCTCCCCAGTAAGACATACATCTGTGCAGTTTGGATTTCCAGGGCATTTAAAATATCAGTTCTATTCCCAAGGTTTAATCTAAAGAAATACTGGCCATCGCTCAGGTGAGGGATATACGTGTGAAGCACAGATCTCTTTTTGGCCCCTGAAATCACTGACAGAGTCAGCTTCATCCATTGCTGTGAGAAATTACTGGTGGACTGCTCTGTAACAGTTTCAGAAACTCTGTGTGTATGTGTGTGTGTACCTGATGAAAATGTTTTGGGAAAAGATCTTTTTAATCCTCTTTCCGATCTCACATATGCTTCATCCCACAGTACTCCCCTTTCTTTTCCCGAGGCCGCTAAGCCTCGTCCAGGACAAGAGCCTCAAGTCGGGTCATAGACCCACAAGGTGAAGGGTGTTTCCATTTCAGATGGTGCAGCCTGGGCTGCAGCAAGCATGAGACTGATCTCGGGGAGATAGCAGTGAGCAGTGGCTTGAAGCGAGATCTTAGTTCCCTGCCCAGGAATTGAACCTAGGTAGCTTGAGTGAAAACCAGGAATCCTAGCCGCTAGTCTACCAGGGGCTAGAGGCTAGAGGCAAAGTTGCCGTGGCTCTTGCCCTGTTTGAAAAATGAATTTCTCAAGGGGGCAAAAACTGCAAAAGCAGATACAGAGTTTATTATCAGAGACACAGCACAGCATGTGGGAGAGCACGCAGAGAAACTATCTAAGACAGAAGCGAGGCAGAAATACACACACCCGGAGAGAAAGGGCGTGGGTGTCCTCCCTAATGAGGAGAAGCGCAGTAAAGAGGTGGTTGAACCATTTATATAGGGCAGTTCTTCCGGCTTTGTGTTTACCTTTGGCTGATTATCTTTTCTCTTTTCCCACACCTGACCTGCCCTGGGGTCCTTCCCTGATACACGTGTGCATCTTTTTGGCAAGATGGATTCCAGCGTGGAATGGGGTAACGCCCCCTCCCTTTCTGACTCCCGGGGAGCCGGTCTGTGCATTTGCAGTTGGGGAGTTCTCCTTGACCTCAGGAGGGGTGGTCTTACCTCTTTACTCCAGCAGAGCCGAGCTCCCGCCATTAACTTGGTCCTTGGGGTGTCTGGGAAAACAAAGCTCCAGTTTATTCCACTTGACAAACTCCAGCTGTCCAGTCCGGGGGCCCATCTACCTGCTACCTCAGGACTCCCACGTAGCCTTTCCCATTTACTGGACAGCCACGGTAAGGGAATGAGTTTGGAGGGTATTCAGAAGCTGCGGCACTCTGGTTTGAGATCAAAACACTTTAGACCTTCTTCAGTCCACAGCATGATGGTTATTGAAGAAGATGCAGTGAGCCTGCATTGTGGTTCTGGATTCAGTAATCCCTTTTTCGCCATGTATTTACATTTTTCTTGGACTGTTCAGGAAGTAGGATGAGGTGTAATACTCAAAGGAGGGGCTGCAGCTGAGGAATCTAGGCTTAAAGACCACTGTTTTCTGGATCATGCTCCTGGGTACCGAAAGCTTGGTCTCCCGGTCTCACTGCGGGCTGTGGGCCACAAGCTCGATCGAGTTCCAGGCTCCTGGAGCTGGCTTGCTGGATGATGGGCCACTCACGCTCAGCCCGTTTCAGCCACGTCGATGGGATGCTAACACGGACCCCTCAGAGTTGCGTCGAAACTTAAAAAGAGACCAAGTGTGAGGAACGCGTCACAGTCTTGTGACGTGGTGTCACCCTAAAGGCCATCACTGCACTTTCCTTTCCTCCAGAGGTGAGGGTTAAGCCCTTGGAAAATTCAAGTCCCTTTTTGCTGCTGCTGGTTTTCTTCTTTGTTGGAGCTGGAGGGAGGCTTTGCACCAAATCTGTAGGGCGCTTTCAGCGAGGTCTGCGAGATGTTCGTTTGTGCCATGGCCTCATCGCTCCGTCTCTTTTCTGCCTCTGTCTTTGTTTGCCCTTTGCTCTTTCTTCTGATTTATGCCATCTGGCTGCAGGATAGGAACTTTGATGGAAGCAGCTTTAAATTCTTTTGGGGAAAAGTTATTAGATGAAGAACCAACCAAACAAATATGTCTGCACCAACTCCCCTTCTTCTCCTTTGAGTTCAGAGGAAGGATAGAGAGCAAAGCTGATCCGCAGTGGGGCACTCAGTTTTGCCACCGTTCCTTCCTGCACAATGACAGTCCACGTGTGAACACTAACCTCTTTCAAAGAGACCATATCTGGGGGAGAGGGTGAATTTTGTTACCTCCTTGGCTGAAATAACCAATAGTTCTTAGCTGATCCCATTTAGAATGAACAGTTTTGTTAACAGGAAGAGTGCACAGAACCTTTATTTGTGTCAAAATTGGCCCTTTGTAATAAACTTTATGTCAGGTTTTTCCATATGGTATCAGGGAGGGTTAACCAATCAAAGTATTTTGTTGCTTCAAGACAAGATGTATTTTTTTATCATCCGTTAGAGTGCTCTTGTTTGGGACAAAGTTCTGTGTTATCTCCAGAAATGAGACATAGAGACAGGGCCCCATAGAACTAAATTTAATATTTTAAGTATTGTTACTATTTTATTACAATTTTGTTTACATTTATGTGACATTGGATGACGATTGCTTTTTTAAAAATGTGATTTCATTGTTGAAAAATCAAATTGTCTTAATAATAATTCACTGCATGGATAATTTTGTTGGCTGACATCTGTTGTCCCAGTTGAAAGCCTGCTCAAGTAAATGGATTATCTGTAAACAAGGTTCAATTTATTGATAGGTCTGTAGCGAATTATTGGTCAGCCTGAGACTCAGACCGTATTCTTGTCCCTTGATCAATGCCAAATTTAAGTGTCGGGGAGTCTAAGTAGCTACTGTGTTTATTTTCTGTTAACTCCTATGCCTAAAATACACAAGAAGTTAACATATACATATCATTCCCAACTCTTTCAGAGTTTTTGAACTTTTACTATATTAAGATGACAGTATAAATTCATCTCACAGTTGTGATTTGCTCTTCATTTTGGTTATGTGAATTTATTCTATAGAGCTCATAAGACCTATTTGGCAAAAAAAAAATGTCCCTAGTGTTTATAGTGATGTGCTGATGAATGTGTTTGAGATGTAATTAAATAGAATTTATTTTCTTTTTTCAGTTCTCTCCGGAGGTCCATTGCCTCAAGGGCATGAATTTGAGCTGTATGAAGTCAGATTTCACTGGGGAAGAGAAAACCAGCGTGGTTCTGAGCACACAGTTAATTTCAAAGCTTTTCCCATGGAGGTAAGAAGAACAAATCAGCTTGTAAAACTTTTGTTGTTCATGTAAAGTATTCAGCGATTTACTGAAAATGGTTTAGTTTAAAAGTAGATGTGTAGCTCTTGAATGTAATCAATTTATATTAAATTAAAAAGATGCTCCATGAAATATAAGCTTGGGGCAGCAAATGAGGCTTCCCATCAGGCTTAGTGGGCTTGGAGAATGTGCATGCGCTGTTGGTTATAAAGGCAATCTATGCTATTAAGTTTCATATTAGTATTATTACTGTTGTAAAAATTCTGCTGCGTCTGCAAATTCAGGAGGTCACTTGTGTGGATGCTATGAATAGATGATAAGCTGAAAACAAATAACTTTTGGAGAAACCGCAACAGTAATTAAAAGTCTGGTTTAACTCTGGTTAAAATTGGTAAGTTGGTTTTATTTGCCGAGAGAGAGAGAGAGAGAGAGAGAGAGAGAGAGAGAGAGAGAGAGAGAGAGAGAGAGTTTTAGAGAGTCATTCTCTTGTCTGAAGAATTCTCTCCCCTACTTATCTTCTTAGCCAACTCCAGCTCTTTCTTCAGTATCTAGTTAGAGTATCACTTCTTCCATGAGACTTTTTCTGAGTTCCTTACCTAAGCACAATTAATTTCTTCCTCTTCTGTGCTCCCAGTGTCCTTGATGGGTTGCTGCTGTGACACTGATCGCATGCATTATAACCTTTAGTGTTTAAAGAGTCCTTCTCACTGAGTGTGGGCTCCTGTTATGGACTGAAATATTTGTGATCCCTGCCCCCCCAATCAAATTCATATGTTGAAACTCTACCCCCTGATGTGATGGTATTAGGAGGTGGAGCCTTTGGGAGGTGATTAGGATTAGAAGAAGTCATGAAGGTGGGGCCCTCATGAGTGGAATTAGTGCCCTGATAAGAGTCCAGAGAGAGTTTGCTTCTCCCTGCTTTTTGCCGGGTGAGGACACAGGAAGACTGCCGTCTCCAAGCCAGGAAGTGTGCCCTCACCAGACACCAGATCTGTTGGCACCTTGATCTTGGACTTCCCAGCCTCCAGAAGTGGGAGAAATAAATTCTGTTGTTTAAGCCTCCAGTCTATGATAATTTGTTACTGCAGCCCGAGCTAAGACAACTCCTGAAGAAAGAGTCTCCCTTTCACTCTCCGTGTTACTTCCAACATTAGTGCAGAGCCAGGTACATCAGAGACAACCCACATTGGTGAAATTGAAGGATGTCTCTGTTGTTCATATTTATTTCTATAAGGACCGCAGTTCTCTCCTGGCAAATAGCCCATTGGTGTCAAGTAATAGTACATTTCAGGGGCTGCCGAAACACCAGTCTTCCTTATCTGTCTTTCCCAACTGCACATACATAAGTATGGAATTGCTCCTGGCCAGATACCACGTCCATACCTGCCTCATTGCCTGGAAGTCACTACTGTTTAACTTATATAAATGATATATGTGCCTTAAAGAATGAAGTTAGAGAAAGTATTTCTCAATGTTACTTTAATAATCATTAAAAAATTTCTTTTGAAAGCCCAAAATATCCCTTTCATTAAAAATACTCAGGTCTTAAAAGTGAAATAGTAGGACTTCCCTGGTGGCACAGTGGTTAAGAATCCGCCTGTCAGTGCAGGGAACACAGGTTCAAGCCCTGGTCCGGGAAGATCCCACATGCCGCGGAGCAACTAAGCCCATGTGCCACAGCTACTGAGCCTGCGCTCTAGAGCCCGCGAGCCACAACTACTGAGCCTGTGTGCCACAACTACTGAAGCCCACGCACCTAGAGCCCATGCTCTGCAACAAAGAGAAGCCACTGCAATGAGAAGCCCGTGCACCGCAACGGAGAGTAGCCCCTGCTCACCGCAACTAGAGAAAGCCCGCGCACAGCAACGAAGACCCAATGCAGCCAAAAAAAAAAAAAAAAAAAAAGTGAAATATTAAATGTTTTGAGGATGGAGGGGAAAACAGTTGCAGTGTGTTGAATAATATATGTGGTATGTGATGCCGAGGACAGTAAGAGGAGACAGCTTCTTTAAGACCTTGATGAGCAATGTTGGGTCTTCAAATGTTACCTTTCTAGGGGCTCTTTTTTCTCAGTTCCTACAGACATCCTGTCACTTCTAGTGCCTTGAAACAATTCAGCCCTGTCTCTGTGTCACCTCTGGCTGCTGCCCTGTCCTCACCCAGTGTCAAAGGGAAGAGTTCACACCAGAATATATCAAAGAGGAGGGAGGATACAAGACAATCCCCCATAATTAAACCTGCAGGGTAGTGGAGGGCCGAGGAGGGGAAGAAAAACATTGAGCTGTCAGGGCCTCGGCCCTGCCCTCTTCTTTGTGTTTGAAAAGCTTTTTCATCTCAACCAGCCTTCAAAGATCCAGTCTCATAATCAAAAATTTGGGGAGAGATGGGAGTCCTTGGGTAGGTGCCAGCTTCTGGAGGGGATTCAGTGACTTTGCCTGTGACACACAGAATTTACAGCCTTGGGAAGTTTCATGAGATTAGGGTAGTTGGTGATGTGTGCTCTTCGCCCCACAGTCGAATAGAATTTTGGACCCAACGTGCAGACTGGTCCTGCTACTTGGTGACGTTTTAACTGCCTTGGTCCATTAAGCACAGGTAATGGCTTGTGTTGAGTGGAGATTAAATTCTGGTGGTGAGGCTTTGTTTCTGCAGAAGTATTTATACTTATGATGATGGAATTTCTGACTACTTTTTCCAGAATAGGTGATGAATAATACTTGAATTCTTTGTTATCCCAGATTATCTCTGATCCAGTCCTCGAGAAAATACTTCTGTCAGTCATCTGACGTTCGTTTAGTGCTGCATCCTGTGGAGTGCATCATGAGTCTTTTGGGTGCACAGAGTTTGAGGGACATAGCTGTGAGTCAGGCGCTTTCTGTTTTGTTTTAATGGAGGCTGTGAAGAGTGAGCTGGGTTTTAAGGCGGAGAGGGCTGAGCTGGTGAAGGAGGGGAGAGAGGAACTCCACGTAGAATAGTCCGGGAGGGAATGAGTTGCCTAATGTGGGGATAAGTTTGTAACTTCCCACCATCCCCCCGTTCTGTACTGCCATCAGGGCCGCTTGGAACCCAAGGGCATAGCCAACAGGACAGTGGAGAGTGAGGGCACTGTTTACCCGGTGTGTGATTTTAAAAAATAATTTTTTAGGACAGTTTCCATATCTTATTTACATTTTAAGACTAACTTTAATCTCCAAAAGACACATCAATACGTATTTCCTTTTTGCTGATTTCACTTAAACGTAAATGGATGGTTCATTCAGCAACCATCTGTAAGCAAATAATTACCTTGTCTGTTACATATAACATGGGAATGGCTTTTGACAGAAGCTCATCAAGCTCCCCTCTTGACTTTTTAAAATTATAAATACAGGTATAAAAGTCATCCTGAATATATTTTTGATGCTACGAGTAGTCAGCACCCACATCACTTCAAAAATTAACACAGTTTGTGACATTAAACAATTTATTTATCTTAAAAAAGATTTATTTATTTAATTAATTTTTCTGGCTGCGTTGGTCTCAGTAGTGGCACACGGGGTCTTCATCGAGGCACGTGGAATCTTTTGTTGTGGCGTGTGAGCTCCTCTCTAGTTGTGGCACTTAGAGTCCCGAGCATCTGGGCTCTGCAGTTTGTGGCATGCAGGCTCTAGTTGAGGCACGTGAGCTCAGGAGTTGTGGCATGTGGGCTTAGTTGCCCCGCGGCATATGGGATCTTAGTTCTCTGACCAGGGAGCAAACCTGTGTCCCTTGCATTGTAAGGTGGATTCTTTACCACTGGACCACCAGGGAAGTCCCTAAACAATTTAAACTTCAGCTCTTGTACTCAGCAAAATAGATGCATGTCCTTTCTGCTTTTCCTTCCTGAACTTTGTAGTTTTCAGAAACACACATGCTTCCACAGCTACCTGACATTTTTCGCCATGCTTTCATCTTGTAACCGAATTCTATTATGAATACTCCAGCTTTCTGCTTAAATGATAGCACCTTAACAAGAGAAAAGAGAATTGTGCTGCATTTTTCTTCCTGTTACCTGAGAACATAACGGGTTTGCATGTGTTAACTATATTCTTACAAATGTCTGGGTGATGTCTACCAGCTGGAATTCTTAATGTGTGGGTATTTTGCATCGAGATACTTAATCAAGACAGCAAACGTGGGCTTCCGTGGTGGCGCAGTGGTTGAGAGTCCGCCTGCCGATGCAGGGGACACGGGTTCGTGCCCCGGTCCGGGAAGATCCCACGTGCCGCGGAGCGGCTGGGCCCGTGAGCCATGGCCGCTGGGCCTGCGCGTCCGGAGCCTGTGCTCTGCAACGGGAGAGGCCACGACAGTGAGAGGCCCGCGTAACGCAAAAAGAAAAAAAAAAAAAAAAAAAAAGACAGCAAATGTGAGTAGAAGGTTGTTGATTTAAAACAAGGATGGGATCCAATCAAATTAATTCCTGTATGTTTGTCCTTCTGGCGGTTGTGGTAGCTGCATGTTTTCTTTGGATGGCATTAGATGTCTTAGCTCTTGAACTACAACTTTAATGCTGTATGAATGTTGTGATTTTGCTAATAGCAGTATTCTTTCTGCATTCACCATATCACTAGAATTATTTTTTCTATTCATGTTAATTTTGTTACAAATCTAATTAATGGAGGAACTTCCAGGTATTTAGGTTCAAATTCAACTTTCAGTCTATGTATTGTGTTTTTGTCATTTTGTATGTGGAGACTGTCATGTTCTTTGCTACTTCAAGGTAGCCTAACTGTATAACTCCTGGTAAATTATGATTAATCTTTGCACATGAATAGCTGCTTTCATACTGCTATGGGAAAGTACATCCCAGGCATTTAGATTTTGTGCTGGAGCAGCAAAATTTTTTTAAAAAATTGGGGGTTTAGGGAGACCAACAGAGTGGCCAAGTTTTATTTTTTTCAAGTAACATTATAACTCTGCTGTCCCTATCAGTTTGTAAAGAGAAGATCTCTAATTTAATAGCTAAATGTAGGAAGGATATGGTCTCAGAATAAACACAGGCCTATACATTTTTAAAAAAATTTCTTTATTTTTAAGTAATTTATTTTTGTCTGCATTGGGTCTTCGTTGCTGCGTGTGGGCTTTTCTCTAGTTGTGGTGAGCGGGGGCTACTCTTCGTTGAGGTGTGCGGGCTTCTCATTGTGGTGGCTTCTCTTGTTGCAGAGCACGGGTTCTAGGCTCATGGGATTCAGTCGTTGTGGCACGCGGGCTCAGTAGTTGTGGCACACAGGCTTAGCTGCTCCGCGGCATGTGGGATCTTCCCCGTCCAGGGCTCGAACCCGTGTCCCCTGCATTGGCAGGCGGATTCTTAACCACTGCGCCACCAGGGAAGTCCCTAGGCCTATGCATTGAATAGATTGAGCTTTTAACGAACTCCCTACATTATTGCTGTTTGTCTCATTTCACTCCAGACGAATGATAGTTTTATTAGGACGGGCGCTGATCCTGCCCACAGACCAGCTGGAGATCGTGTATGGCAGGTTTGACTTTCTTGCCCTTTGGGCCTAAAAGTTTACAATTTGAGAGTGAATTATCAAGACAGCACAGCATATTGTAGGGCAGACTCTTATCTTTATTTACATTGTATTTAAAGAGCAGGTCTTGCTCTGTGTACTCTGAAGGGCTCGGTGATAATTGAGCCACATACCAGCTGTTTATGGAAAGCTGAGTGCATTAGATAGAGTTCCACTGTGCAGAGCAGGAGTCTTTAGTTGTGAAGAGTCCAGATCTTGGTTGCAAAATAGGCCAACAAAACATTATGAAGAATGTATCTCATAATAAAGTGCCAATCCTGAATATTATACCTTACCCCCCCGCCGCCCCGCAATGTCCTGGGTTTCCAGATATCCTGCATTTCTTCTTTCCTTTTCAGGGAGATAGTAGTGTCTGCTATTTAAGTGTTCTTTTAGTGAAAAAGACCTGGCTTTTGGGCTGCTGCCCTCCAAGTGGTTTGCATATTCATTTGACAGAAAGATATTTATTTTTATTTTTATTTTTTTTTCGGTATGCGGGCCTCTCACTGTTGTGGCCTCTCCCATTGCGGAGCACAGGCTCTGGACGCGCAGGCTCAGCGGCCATGGCTCACGGGCCCAGCCGCTCCGTGGCATGTGGTACCTTCCCGGATCGGAGCACGAACCCGTGTCCCCTGCATTGGCAGGCAGATTCTCAACCACTGCGCCACCAGGGAAGCCCAAGATATTTATTTTTATTTATTAGTTTTACTACTCTGAAGAGATACCAGGAAGAGTTTGCCCTGTGAATAGTGAATTGATGATCTTTTCAAGTTATTTGGTTTCCACAGGCATCCCATGTTGAGCTTCGAGTTTGTGAACCTCTTCCAAAACAGAGACTTCCATTGCCTTTTCCAAGGAAATGTAATAGGGTGACTTCAGTGAGTTAGACTATCATGCGGGGGCTTCCCTGGCGGTCCAGTGGTTAGGACTCTGTCCTTCCACTGCAGGGGGCACGGGTTTGGTCCCTGGTCAGGGAGCTAGGATCCTGCATGCTGCGTAGCACGGCCAGAACAAACCCCCCAAACAAAACCATCATGAGGATTAGACATATAAGGCATATAGATAATTTGTTTGTTAAAAGAACTTCAGAGATCACCTAGAAAAGTTGTATCGAACTCACTTTGCAAACTCCTGTTTAACCTCGGAGAAATCTGGGGCTCCAAAAACTTAAGAGTCACAGAGCATCTTATAGGAAACCATGATGTATGGCCTGGATGAAGAAGAGTGTCTTTTGTTTAAATAAATATTCCATTTGAGAATTATCCCTTACTACTGGTCTTGTCTCTGGTGGTTTAGCTGGAAGGAGCAACACCACAGTCTCCGCCGCCCCTGGGAGGGCTTTTATATCTGCATGCAGCCCCACTTAGAGATGAGCATGTTTTACCCTTGCTCGGAAGGGTTCTAGTGAAGCTGTGGCCTTGTGCCTGGGTCTTACAGGCTGTGAAGACAAAGCTCAGATGGGCTTTATGAAGGTACAGGGGTATGTGGTCTCGAAGGCAGAACCTTGCTGCCCCCTGAGAATTGGGGTGGATTTAACGGACCATCTAGTTCTGCCCTCCCCCCCGCCTCCCGCCCCCGCAACCCACTCTGCCGAGATGCGCCGCGAGGTCTGGGGGGGAAGTGACTGGTTCCGGAAAGGACAGAGGACACATGAGACCTGTGACCTGACCTCTGCTCTGAGGGATGCTTTTTCCACCTTCCGAAGCCAATGCTTACTAGGAAAAGCAGCTCTAGTTTTGAGATTTTATTTGCCACGGTAGTTATGACTTTGTATTGAGATAGCTTTAATGGGAAGAAAAGGGGACCTTGCCATTAAGAGGAGGTAAGACGGACCCTAAAGGAAACAATTCCACATTTGGATGTTCAGCTTCTCTGGGAAGTGTTATCATTTTGACCAGAAACAGGACTCTGATTATAATGATTATTATCATTTGGGTATCCTGGAATTGCCCACAGCACTAGCAGATCGAGCCTCACCCATAAGCAGATGAAGGGATTAGATCCCTGTGCTGTGGCCCCTTCAGTGATCGTAATTGTGGGAACTCCCTCTCCCATCTGGGTAAAGAAAAATAAAAACAAATTTTATGTTTCCTGAATTCTAATGAACACTTGTCTTTTTATTCCATAAAAATCATGGCTCCTGCTTTGATTCAGCATGTTTGTTTATTTTTCATTTATTAAAATGTATTTGGAGCAGAAACCTCACAGTTTAACGAGTAGAAGACAAGTGATAGTGGTGAACGCACAGAAATGTTCTCTTAGTGGTACCACATGATATGGCAGTCTGCCGTTTCCTCTTAGAAATGGAATTGTGTAAGACCAACTTGACCTTTAAGTAGTCACTTTGAAGCTACCTTCAATTTTATATTTGTAAGGATTTCTTGTAGTAGATTATTCATTGTCATTATTTGAGGGTGTATGAGAGATTTTTTGGCAAACTAACTGAAAGAAAACATTAATATGGTAGCTGACTTTACTATGTAAGGTAAATTTGTGCAAAACGAAAAATTAGTTCCTATAAACAAATATGATATATAATGAACTTATAGGTGGTTATAGACTTGCTGCCTGTAGAAAATATTTTAAATTGGGTTCTTACAGATCGAAATCCTCCAGTAAAATACATCTTCTCTTAATAGGCCCTCCAATAAAAATAGACTCTGGTTTAAATATGTAGTTCATAACCAAGTGGCCATCTTTAACTCATCTCCATCCATTCTTCCATTTGTCCATCTGTCTGTTTATCCATCCGTTCATTCATTCAATCAACAGGTATTTCTTGGGAACCAGCTGTTCAGGCCGTGGGCTGAGTGATAGGCGTATAGAGTCGAGGGCAATGGACAACTCGTGGCATTTTTGTTACACTGGGCGAGGCCAAACGCAGTGTTCATAATTTGTCTCCTCCCCCTTTTCTCTAAATCGATGAGTGTGTACAAGACTTAATTGAGTGTTTCTGTGCCATGTAAGGGGCCTCACCCCCTCTATCCTGTCTATATAGTATACAAATTCCAACTATTTAAAGCTAATTAGAGGCAGATTTTTTAAAAATTAGTTTTTATTGGAGTCTAGTTGATTTACAATGTTATGTTAGTCTCTGCTGTACAGCAAAATGAATCAGCTATACATATACATATATCCACTCTTTTTTAGATGCTATTCCCATATAGGTCATTACAGAGTGTTGAGTAAAGTTCCCTGTGCTATACGGTAGGTTCTTATTAGTTATCTATTTTATGTATAGTAGTGTGTCTATGTCAATCCCAGTCTCTCAATTTAACCCCCACCCCTCCTCTTCCCCCTTGGTAACCATAAGTTTGTTTTCTACATCTGTGACTCTGTTTTGTAAATAGGTTGATTCGTACCATTTTTTTAGGATTCCACATATAAGCAATATCAAATGATATTTGTCTTTGTCTGACTGACTTCACTCAGTATGCCAATCTCTAGGTCCATCCATGTTGCTGCAAATGGCACTTTCCTTCTTTTTTATGGCTAAGTACTATTCCATTGTATATATGCACCACGTCTTCTTTATCCATTCATCTCTTGATGGACATTTGGGCTGCTTCCATGTCCTGGCTATTGTAAATCGTGCTGCAGTGCACACTGGGGTGCATGTATCCTTTTGAATTATGGTTTTCTCTGGTTATATCTAGAGGAAGACTTCTGAAGACATTTATTAGAAAGCCAATAGGTTATTTGAGATATAAATTATTGTCAGCTAAATGAAATACTTATCGACTAGTTTGCAAACGGCACTGTGCTAGGTACAACGCTGTTATAGGTAGTTGTAAGCTAGAGTAGGATAACCTAAGAACATTAGGATTGGTGAGAGACAGGAAAGGAGAGTGTTGATGGTGAGGAAGAGTCGGGAAAGGTCTAGGTTCTGGGAAGCAGCTGGAGAACGTGGCAGCAGTACTGCCGCCTTGATTAACAGTGGAACCTTGTGGGAGGGAGTCAGGATGGTGTAGCTGGAAAGAGGAAGTGATGGGGGACGTCATTGTGGTTGTGATGATAAAAATCTAGTGAAAATATCGTGAGGGGGAAACCAAAAGCGTTTTTTGTTCATACAGGTAAGAAATGCAGAGACTATGAATGGAGAAAAAAGTTTTGTGTGTTTTTTTTAAACCCCTACTCCCCTGAATACATTATCTTCTACAACTCTCGTCAGTATGTCATTTCCTGGTCATTTTTCCTGACACATCTCTTTATGATTGCTATGCGTGCATATGCAGTAGAATTTATATTATCAGCTTATTTTGTAGTGAAAATCAAGTAAATATTTCCTGTGTAAACAGTGTGATTAAACTTCTATGAATAGAAGGATGTTAAGGGATTTTTAGCTTCATAAGATCTTAACCAGTATAAAAACTGCATACGTTTTTCTGGTTGTTTTTCTTTTATCTTTTTCTTTTTGGATTTAAGAATGATAGGTTAAAAATGGCACAGTGAAGTTATTATTAGTAAGATAATTTTGCCCTGGCCACTGCTTTGCTGTGCTTGAACACATTTTTCCTTTCAGCTTCGTAAGGCTACACACAACAAAAACTCACTATGGAATCCTAGAGCAAAGTAGCATGAAGCCTATGGGAAACTGGACTTTTTGGTGCCATGGTCCCCTGGGAGGCATCCTGCTCTGGTGACATAGAATATCAGTCAGGGAGGGCTACACTCTGACTCCAGTTCACCATGGTGCTTGCTGTTGGAGTTCTGTGTGGTTGTTTAACCTCAGTTCCTTCATTGGTGCATAAGGATAATACAATTGTTCCCACCCTTGTGAAACTTAGGGAGAGGCTGTAAAAATTAATGGTATACCTTTGGAAGCACCATTCACTGAATATGGTGGTGGAAAATAGTGTTATTAATTACAGAATCTGGTATTAAAGTGTTTCCTAAAAGCATTTTAAGGGCATAATTAGTGTTGGATGCAAATGTTGTAACATGGGACAGTACAGTTGTTTTTTTTTAAGAAGGCTTGAAATGAGTAGAAATGAAGAAATCCAGATTTTAAACTGTTGATTATAAACATTACAAACATTAAGTAGTAAAGAAAGACATCTGTAATGATAAGACCTGATGAATGAAAGGTGGACTTTTTTTTTTTTTTTTATCAATTCACGCAGTGGTCCCAAACCTTTTCGGCACCAGGGACAGGTTTAGTGGAAGACGATTTTTCCACGGATGACGGTGGCGGGGTGGGGGGATGGTTTCAGGATGATTCAAGGGCATTACACTTATTGTGCACTTTATTTCTATGATTATTACATTGTACTATTTAATGAAATAACTATACAACTCACCATAACGCTGACAGGAGGAAGAGCTCAGGCGGTAACGCAAGCCATGGGGAGCGGCTGTCAATACAGATGAAGCTTCGCTCGCTCGCCCGCTGCTCACCTCCTGCTGTGCAGCCCGCTTCCTAACAGGCCACCGACCGGTACCGGTCTGTGACCTGGGGGTTGGGGACCCCTGAATTAATGTTTTCACTTGGGCACCCTAGGGCAAGTGCATCCTCTAAACCTGGCTCAATGAATCACTTAGCGCTCTGGATGAGAGAGTTTATTCAGTGGAAACCAATTTATTTGGCTTCAGAGTTCGTGTAGTTCCCATGAATGTTCCTTGGTGGGTCTATAAGTTGGTGGGTTCTCGGGGAGATCCCATACAGAGATGGCCTCTCCCCAGCCTGAGCTCTGCGCAAATAGGAAATAGACATTGTGAGAGTCATCAGATGATGGAGAGCAAAGCATCACCTTTATTATGGATGAAGGACACCGGAGACAGCTTAGTATGAGGGAGTCAGCCTGCTCAGTTATAGTCAGTGGGTGGAGGGAGGCGAGATAGGAGGGAAGGAAGGGAGGTGAGCAGGTGGGGGGCGGTGAGAGGTGCCAGGCTGGGTTTATTAGCCTCTCTCTAAGCCTAGCTCAAATTTCAAGAGAGGAGTAAAGAGGAGGGTGGAGTTGGTTGAAGGAGTGATGAGGAAGGCTCAGCTTTCTTTAGGGAAAATCCCTCTTTATGGGAACAAGGAACAGAGAAGAGGTACTTCCTGTTATTAAGACCCAACTCTTCAGAATTCTCCCTTTAAAGTTCTATGGCTCTGGACACTAGCACGAGACCAGCCGCATCTGGGCATCAGAGAAGGAAGTCCTGTTTCCTTTTACTGCAGGTCTGTCCCTTTTAACCACCTGGGGCCACACCCCTTTCTGCCTGCGGCTCCATTGTACCTAACACCGTGGCACAGTTTTCCACTTTCTAGAAGGAGCTGGGGCTTGGAGTGAGCCAGGATTTTGAAGCATGTGTAGGATTTAATTTTTTTCTTTCTGATTCACTTGGGTGGGTTTTTGCCCAGTTCACCATCTCAGCTGTTGTTTAAACCCAAGATATAACTGAGGGCAGTTTATGGATGTTTCTCTTTTCAAAACTTGTGACCCAGGTCCAGGGCTGAAATCATTAATCCTGTTCCGAATTGGGGTTGTTCGGCTCTGGAAATATTTTACAGTAATTTTTAAACACAAATATCACGTATTCACCTTGTGATGGAGAACAAATATTACAGATTTTTATCAGTGGGCATTGTTGCTAATTAGCTTATCAGCCCTGACATGCTTTAACTGTGTTCCCAATCTTGCGGTTTTCTAACTGATCTAGAGCTCGACTGTGTTTGGTCAGTGGCTTGGGTCCTAGTGGGATAAAGGCTGTAGCGATTTCTGCTACCTTTTCCTCATCTGGGCTCAGTGGACTATTTTGTAGCTCTTGAGCAAGTGAGAAGAAAGACATTGCCAAGTTTTGAGTCTGTTAGGAAGGCAAGATGGTGGAGTGATATATACCATTCGGTTAGCAAACATTGGTTAAGTGTCTGTATTTATGGCCAAACTCAGTGAGAAATATAAAAGGTAAGAAGACAGCATTTGTTTTTGTTGTTGTTTTATATTTTAATTTTACTGGAGTATAGTTGATTTACAGTGTAGTGATTCAGCTATACATATATCAGTAGATGTAGTCATTCTTTTTTGGATTCTTTTCTCCTATAGGTTATCACAGAATACTGGGTAGAGTTCCTGGTGCTATATAGTAGGTCCAGGTTGGTACCTACCTTATATATAGCAGTGTATGTGTGTTATCCCAAGCTCCAGATTTCTCCCTCCCTCCCAGGTTTCCCCTTTGATAACCATAAGTTTGTTTTCAATATCTGTCTGTTTCTGCTTTGTAAATAAGTTCATTTGTATCTTTTTTAAAAATTAAATTCCACATATGAGTGATATCATATATTTGTCTTTGTCTGACTTCACTGAGTATGATCATCTCCAGGTCCATCCATGTTGCTGCAAATGGCATTATTTCGTTCTTTCTTATGGCCTAGTAGTATGCCATTGTATATATGTACCACGTCATCTTTATCCATTCCTCCGTCAGTGGACATGTAGGTTGCTTCCATGTCTTGGCTGTTGTAAATAGTGCTGCAGTGAACACTGGGGTGCAGGTATCCTTTTGGTTTATGGTTTTCTCCAGATATCTGTCCTGGTGTGAGATTGCTGGATCATGTGGTAACTGTAGTTTTAGTTTTTTAAGGAACCTCCGTACTGTTCTCCATAGTGGCTGCACCAATTTACATTCCCACCAGAAGTGTAAGAGGGTTCCCTTTTCTCCACACTCTTTCCAGCATTTACTGTTTATAGACTTTAAAAAAAAAAATTGGGGTATAGTTGCTTTACAGTGTGTTAGTTTCTGCTGTGCAACAAAGTGAATCATCTTTATGTATACATATATCCCCTCCCTCTTGGGCCTCCCCCACCTGTTTTACACATGGCAGTGCACATTCGTCAATCCTAATCTCCCAATTCATCCCACCCCACCCCCTGTGTCCACACATCTGTTCCCTGTGTCTCTATTCCTGCCCTGCAAATAGGTTCATCCATACCATTTTTCTAGATTCCACATACATGCATTAATATGCGATATTTGTTTTTCTCTTTCTGACTTACTTCACTCAGTATGACAGACTCGAGGTCCATCCATATCTCTACACATGACCCACTCTCATTCCTTTTTTTTTTTTTTTTTGCGGTACGCGGGCCTCTCACTGTTGTGGCCTCTCCCGTTGTGGAGCACAGGCTCCGGACGTGCAGGCTCAGCGGCCATGGTTCACGGGCCCAGCCGCCGCGCAGCACGTGGGATCTTCCCGGACTGGGGCATGAACCCGTGTCCCCTGCATCGGCAGGCGGACTCTCAACCACTGCGCCACCAGGGAAGCCCCAGCTCTTTTTTATTCACCATTATGTTTAGAGATTCATGTGCATTGCAGTGTGTACTTTTTGTTTACTTGTTCTCATGTGTGGTATTTCATTATGTGAATTTTCCATAGTATATTTTTTCAAATGTTGATAGATGTTTGGATTGCATTCAGATCTGATCTGTTAGAATGGAGTTTCTCTGAATATTCTAGCCTTTTGGTGAACATATACTTAGGAGTATATCTGGGGTTACAGGGTGGTCAGAGTTCAGTTCTAGCGGACTCTGTCAAGTAGTTCACCAAAGTGGCTATAGTAATCCACGCTCTTACCAGTTTTTGAATCTCTTTTTAGGAACTAGCAAACGTTGTCCCAGAAATCTTCCTCACCTCCACCCTCAAATGGAATTCCCTCATGTATCTTTGGCCAGAACTTCTGTGCACACAGTTTCCTGAAACAGTCATTTCAAGGGAAAAGACGAGGCTGGAATCGTCTTGGCTTAGTCAAGATTCACCCCATGGGGCTGGGGAGGGGTCCAGCCTTCCCACTAGCACTTGACCTGCTGCTGTGTAAATGCAGTTGGCTTTCTGTTTGCCTGGAAGAAAGGATGTTGAGGGGAAGTCAGCTGTGTCTCCTGAGAGAAGGAACATCCAGTTAAACCATTTAGATGCCTATCTGAAAAAGTGGCTTTTTGTTCTACAAGATAACTCTTCTGGAATTATCTTGAAAATTTACCAGGCTTTTTAGTTTCAGGGTAGCTAAATATAGTAAGTGCTCAATAACTATTTTCTATAGTGATTATATTTTTCTCGCTTTAATTTACATTTTTATACCTATATGTTTTCAGTAGGGCTGCCATTATGAATTGAATGTCCACCTTGGTACAGTGATGCTAGTCCTTACGTCCTTACGTGTATCTCCATCACAATGCCTTATTGAAAATGGGCTATGAAGTGCTCATTTATAAAGCTTTCCCATTTTCCCAGAAACACATTTTTATTGAACTTTTATTCCTGTTAAAGGCTTAATAGCAAATTCATTAAAAATATCTAGTACTGGGCTTCCCTGGTGGCGCAGTGGTTGAGAGTCCGCCTGCCGATGCAGGGGACACGGGTTCGTGCCCCGGTCCGGGAAGATCCCACATGCCGCGGAGAGGCTGGGCCCGTGAGCCATGGCCGCTGAGCCTGTGCGTCCGGAGCCTGTGCTTGTCAACGGGAGAGGCCACAACAGTGAGAGGTCCGCGTACCGGAAAAAAAAAAAAAAAAAAATCTAGTACTGTGTTATATAAAAGCAAAGATAATAAAACAACTGTATACCTCTATAATAATTTTAGATGCAAAATTATCTTCCGAGTTATGTTGCTTTATTTATTTAAATATTTAATTGTTTTTAATTTTGGTTGTGCTGGGTCTTCGTTGCTGTGCGCGGGCTTTCTGTAGTTGTGGTGAGTAAGGACTACTCTTTATTGCGAAGTGTGGGCTTCTCACTGCGGTGGCTTCTCTTGGTTCTAGGTGCATAGGCTTCGGTAGTTATGGCACACGGGCTTCAGTAGTTGTGGCACACAGGCTTAGTTGCTCCACGGCCTGTGGGGTCTTCCCGGACCAGGGCTCAAACCCATGTCCCCTGCATTGGTAGGCGGATTCTTAACCACTGCGCCACCAGGGAAGTCCAGCTATGTTGCTTTAGAGCAAGAAAGGCTCTTGCTTTTCTGAGGGACCCATCTCAGTGAGTATACATACACATGAAAATAGAGTTTTGTTCTTTAATATATTTCATTTCTCTAAGACACATATGCTATCAGTAATGAAAACTTCCAGAAAGCAGTGATTTTGTTTCTATTATTTGAATTTGTATAGGGTTTTGGAGGACAGTTTTGGATGGCCAAGATGATAAAGGCTTTGAGTAGTGGAGCGTATGTACTGGTCAGACAGCAGTGACTCCCTGGACCAGGGGAATCAGGAGTCTCTGTAAAACAGAGACTCCCCCAAGTCCTGGAGAGGCAGGCCCAGGGGTAGGCAAGATCGGGCATAAGCAAAGTCCTCATTTCCTAACTGGTGTTCCCATATCTGCCCTCTGAGCATCTAAAGCACTTCAGCATTGCTGATTATACATTTTGGATTATGTGCAATGTGTAATCATCTTGTTTTAGAAATGCTTTTCCCCCTGTGTCAGAATGAGCTGTACAGAATTACAGTGTATTGCTATGTAAATGTAGGTGAAGTTTCCTATCTGAATTGCGCTTTTCTGGTGCACACCCACTGATGTCTTTCCTGTTCTTGGCTGACCTTTTTTGACCTGAGCTGTTTTGGTACAAGTTCCACATCAGTCAAGGAAATTGATGCTTTACCTTATCACAGCGTTGAAAAGAAACTTGGACCCTGTGTTTTAGGTCAGTAATAAGTCAAAATCCAATTTTCTAGAATGTCCTTTAAAATAATTTGATTCATATTTGGTTCCCTAGAGCCCTGCTCCTGTGTTGGCAGGAAAGTTTTACACAAAGCTCTGGGAAGCACAGTCCCCTTTAATTAGCACTGAGCAGTGATGTGGTTTGTGGTGAGTTTGCTAAAGAATGGTTCTTTGTGCAACTGTCTTGAGCAACAAGTGAGTTCGATTAATTCGTTATGATTTCAAAGTTAATAACAAAACTTGTATAAATAAGGAAGCCCTTTGTGGGAAAAAGCATAGGTGTCAGTCTTTACAGAACTTTTTGTCCATAAGATTAGGGCAGCCTTCCTGTGTTCTCATCTAGTTGTGTAGCCTGTCAGAGTTCCCTCTTCTCACAATAATTCGAAGATGCAAGGTGTTTATATTGTTGGAAAGTTTTCTGTCCCTTGCATTTTCTCATAGCCACGAAGTTAATGCAAGGTTCATCTCACTGCAGTTCTCAGGGGATTGTGGGGGCAGTGTTCACACTTTTGAAGGCCATCCTTGGGCCAGGCACACGCCATATCTTATTTAATCATTAAAACATCCCTTAGAGGTAGATGTTATGTCTGTGTTTCAGGTGAATAATCAGGTCAAGAGGCATTAAATAAGTTGCCCGAGGTTACATTGGTAATGGCTGAGACCCAGACCAGCTGCCATTGTTTTCCCTCTACAATATGTGCCTTCTCATATTTCTAATAAAATGGTCCTCATTTTTGCCCTAGATAATTGCCATTCAAAAAGTGAAAGCCTCTGAGTATGCTGTGTTCACAGACAAGTACCTTTCCAGGTACAGTGAGGATTAAAATGGATTTTCTTCAACATTTTCAGATAAATGCATTTTATTATAAATCGTAATCTTTTGAATATTGTAATTGGATTAAAAAATATTGTTCCTGAAAATTAGGTTATTAGGCAATGTACTAGGGTATATAAATTTGGAGGGTGAAAATTGACAGTGATATTTCACAGAGAAATGAGATAGTTCTGAATTTTAAATACAATTAAGATTGCTTTCTATGTGTTCTTCCTGCTAAAAAGAGCTTAGTACTATAATTTTTATCACCAACTCACCTGAAACAGTTAATACATAATAAGCCAAATTTGCCACACTTTCAAAGGTTATAGAAAGACATATTCTTGTAGTGCATTGCGAGGACTGTGCCCTATGGACAGAGAGAAGCCTCTGATGAACTTTCCCAGGCGGACAGTATGACGTAACTGCAAGGTGGAGTCTTCAATGAATTTGAAAAGCCAATCTTGGAGGCATGGAGGCTACTTAAGAGACCTGGGCCGTACTTCTAGCAATAGGTCGTGCATATCTAAAGTAAGGAGTTGCTCGTGGGAGGAAGCTGAGTGGATGGATTTGGGAGGTGGTAAGGAGGTAGAAAATGTCAGCACATAGTTCTTTTTTTTTTTTGGATTTTGTAAAACTCTTTGTATGAATCAACTTTACATATGAATTTCTATAAATACACATACAGAATTTCTTTTCTGTTAAAGTTGCCTATAATTTCTTCAATTTTGTAGATTTCTGAGAATGAATAGAATGTTCTTTGCCTGGTCGTCGCTCTTATTTTTTAGTGTGAACACTGGCTTTCACTAAGGCCTTTTCAACTCCTTGGTCTCCTTCTGTTCTGAACACACCTCTAAATGAATGCTCTAGCGAGGGTTAAGCACTTTGAGCAGTGATATTAGAGCAAGCTCTCAAAGTTCTCTAATAAAGAAATATTTAAACATATTTCCTTCACATTCACGTGGCTATATTTCTTAGTTGTAGAAGTTGCAGGACCTAGTTCTTGGTTGTTTGTAAGGGAAGAAGAGGACAGAAGAGGTTTGTGGCTTGGGTCCATTAACAGAGCTAGGAACAAAGAGGGAGACAGAGGTCTGAGGGATGGTGGAGGGACTTCAATTTTGAAATGCTAACAATAAAATATTTCAGTAGGCGGTTTAGTAGAGGGATCTAGACTCGGGACAGAGATTTGGTTAAAGATGTTGACTTTGGAGTCATGGGCATCTAGGTGACAATGGAAGACATGGGGTCACCCAGCAAGAATATGCTTAATGAGAAGAGAGGAGGTGAGAGGATGAAGCCCCACTGGCGCCACCCCTTGGGGGGTGTCAGGGGAAGGAAACCAGTAGAGAAGCCTGAGATGAAACTGGTATTGAGGAGGTGGAACCCCACAGAGTGTGGTGCAAGGCATGCATGGGGAGGGGCGGTTCCAGAACAGGCGGGTCTCAGAGGCTGTAGAGCCGTCAAGTCAGCCCAAGCCAGAGACGTGAGTTAGAAGAAGGTTCTGGTGAACTTGGGGAGAGCAGTTCCACTAAAGCGATAATCGGATGAGAGATGGATTTCGGGGGATCGTGGAGGAAATGGGCAGGGAGGGACTGTCAAAGGGGAGCATAGAGAAGTTTTTGAAAAAGTCTGCTGTGAAGAGAAAGTAGTAGGAAGGATTTGAGGTCAAGGAGTTGTGTTTGTTTCATAAGATGAGAAAAATCTGCACATATTTAAATGTTGATGGTAAGGAGCTAATTAGAGAGGGAGGCGTCTGACCACAGAACTGGTGGAGCAAGGCCCCTCGCTGGGGCCAGGGAAGAACCGAGCAGACGCAGGTGCTGACTCGGGCATTGCGTCGGGAGGAAGGAGGGGAGGATGGCAGGATGTCCGGGCAGGAAGCAGAGACAGTTCCCTTTCCCATGGTTTTGTTTTCACTTCCAGGCAGGAGACCCTGCTGTTGGAATATTAGCGATGTTTTCGAGGGGCTGCAAACTGGTCGCCTTTGGGGCTGGATTTACGGCTGGATCCCGTTGGCGCTGTGTTTTTTAAATGTGGGAGTTTAAGCACCGTTGGGGAGGGCACCGATTTCCCTGTTTCACGGCTCCTCTCTCCTGCTCCATCCCACCTTTCCCGGAGGCCTTTTAACAGTTGACTGACTTTGGTGATCTGGCTTTCTATAACGGAAACATTACTAGTTATCGTTAAACCTTAAGAAAATAAACCTAGAGGGGTGGGATAGGGAGGGTGGGAGGGACGGAGACGCAAGAGGGAGGGGATATGGGGATGTATGTATACGTATAGCTGATTCACTTTGTTGTAAAGCAGAAACTAACACAACATGGTAAAGCAATTATACTCCAATAAAGATGTTAAAAAAAAAAAAGAAAGAGAATAAACAGCGAGTTCAGGCAGCATAGTGAGAAAATAACCAGACAGAAGGTAGATGAGCACACCTTCGTTTACAAAGATCCAGCTGTTTAAATACAACCCTGCCCACCTTTCCATGGCACCTCCTGCTTCTCTTGACCGTAATTGGCTCTAGCCAGCACTTAGTTGCTATTTACCAGGAACTTTCCAAATAAGATCCCTTGTCCTTGTAATGGCTTTACACATTAGGTGGTCTGATCTCTCTTTTACAGCTGAGACCCCGGGGGCTCAGATCATTTTCCCGGGAGCTTGTAGTGAGGAAAGAGCATTCATTCACACTGGGTGTGCTCTTGGCCTTGGGCACAGCCTGGCTGGATTCTGGCCATTTCCTGGGTCGTACATTCTCCATTCCTCTTCCCTGGTTTTTCTTGTCTCTACAGAGGACGTTGTTTGTCGTTCCTCCACGTGTTCAGTAAACAGTCACGCTGAGAGTTCTAACCTGAGTTCTAGTCTTCTTCTACCCTCCCTCTTTGGAGGAGAGAGCCAGCCTAGAGGCGATGGAGCCAAGCCCCCCCCCGGGACCAGGTCTGGCTCTGTCACTTGTCAGCTGTGCAACCCTGGGCAGGCTGCTTCCCCCTCTGTGCCTCCGTTCCCTTCTCATTAAGATGCAGGACTGGGGTTTCCCTGGTGGCGCAGTGGTTAAGCATCCACCTGCCAATGCAGGGGACACAGGTTCGAGCCCTGGTCCGGGAGGATCCCACATGCTGCAGAGCAACTAAGCCCGCGAGCCACAACTACTAAAGCCTGTGTGCCTAGAGCCCATGCTCCGCAACAAGAGAAGCCACCGCGATGAGAAGCCCGTGCACCATAACGAAGAGAAGCCCCCCCACTCGCCACAACTAGAGAAAGCCTGCACGCAGCAACCAAGACCCAACGCAGCCAAAAATAAATTAAAATAAAATAAATTTATATATTAAAAAAAAAGATGCATGGTTGGTGGCAGTCATGTCATCTGCCGTCGTAAAGGTGATAGGGCTGAGCGAGGTGATGTTTGTAAGGAACAGGGCCTGGCAGAGGAGGTAGTACCAGTGCTTGTTAAATAAATACACATACTCGGAGCGTCCTCTGTCATTCACAGGGCACGCAGACCCTCTGTGCTCATCTTTTTCTTCTGTTGAGCTATCAATTTCATGTTTTTATATATTCACACCCTGGATTCTTTTATAAAACTCTTGGAGGTCTTTGTATTTGCAGTGTTGAAAGCAGCACACGCTAAAGCCCTAGATGTTACCGGTGCTCAGTAAATGTTTTGATGATTTTAGAGCTCTGTTGTCAAATGTGGTTCTCATTTGGGGGCAGAGGGGATCGAAAAACAGATGCAGTCTCTAGATGGCTTCATTCTATAACACCAAGACCCTTTGAGAGTCTCTTTACCTTCTTTATTTTATAGAATGACACATGAAATATAGAGGATTTAAGTTATAGTGACTTAATTGCAGCCATAACCCACAAATAAGACAGAGGATATTTCTTGGCAAACCAAGAAACCAATGTCAATGAATCAGTTTTAACTGCTTCTGATCTTACATTAAATATAAAATCTTTCAAAATGATGTATTTTTTCCTTCGATTCGCTCCAATGAGCCTCTTCCAACCTTCCATAGTGAATTTCCTAAAGGCAGCTTTGTTTTTTGGGAAAAGAACCCTAACCACACTGCGATGCCCTGCTCCTAAGAAGGCAGCAAAATCGAAGTAAACAAAAGGAAATTAGCATTCAAAGAGGAAATCATTCCGCTTTGGAAAAAGCGTTTTCATAAATTACATGAAACTAGTGCCTTTTCTTTTTTTAAAATTAAAAAAAGATTGAAGTATAGTTGATATACTAGTGCCTTTTCAAACTGAGGTTTCTGAATCCTAAGAACATATAAGTAGCTTTTGATATTAATATATTAATAGATGAAGTTGCCCTGAAACGCTCCAACACAGCCTCCTATTTCTCATTTTCCGATATCAGAAAGTACATAATTAAGTTTAGGCAAATGTAACAAGTAGGCGACAGTTAGACGTAGAGTTTCAAATAATTTATTTTCCATTCCATGCTTTAGAACGCTTTGTCACTATTTTATGTCTACACCTTGAATGTCCTTTTCTGAATAATAGCGGCATAATATATTGACGATGACATCTTAAGTGCCACGGCACCTGAAAATAATATACACTAAATCTCAATTTATCTGCAGATGGATGGCCGCTCCATACAGTTAGGAGTGGATATGGAGAGAGGGGTGCTTTCTGTGCTGTTTTTCAGTTTTTCAAAGCTCCCATTTTGTTACTCAGACATTTCACTTCCAGTCTTCTTGTCTTTTAAAAAATTCCGATACTTAACATCTTCCTTCTTTCAACCCTCAGTATCATAAGTGTAGTCGAGACATGAACCCTTCTTTCTCCTTTTCTAATTTTGTAGCTCTTTCCCAGTGTGCCGAGAATGGATATTTTGGGTGTGATAGGGCACGGGTGAGAAACTCTGCTCCGGAAACTCAAAATCTAGTGGGAGATCTGCTACAACTCTCACGGTTGACTCTTTGGGACCGAGGAAAGCAGTTAAGTCAAGTCAGGGCACAAAAACCAGGATGTGCTCCTGGTGACTCCTTTTCTCCGGTGACTCTGTGTTGAACTGTGGCCTAGCTCAGAGGAAGGGTCTTGATGACTGTAGTTTTCAGAAAAATGGTTTTCAGGTTCAGTTACATCTGTTGTCATAGGTGCATTGAATACTTCTGATTTTTCAACGTTTATAGCAGCCTCTGATTGTTTCAGGTTTTACTTTTGCCCACGAAAAGAGTAGATTAAAAGAATATTACAAGTTAAAGGTGACACATGTGGAATCTAAAAGATGACACAAATGAACTTATTTACGAAGCAGAAACAGACTCACAGAGAGAGCAGACTTGTGGTTGCCAAGCGGGGGAGGTGGAGAGGGATGGATCTGGAGTTTGGGGTGAGCGGATGCAAACTATTGTGTATAGGATCGATAGACAACAAGGTCCTACTGCAGAGCACAGGGAACTGTATTCAATATCCTGTGATACATCATAATAGAAAAGAATATGAAAAAGAATCTCTGTATATGTGTATAACTGAATCATTTTTGCTGTACAGTAGAAATTAACATTGTAAGTCAACCGTACTTCAATTTAAAAAAAAGAATACTACAAGTGAAAGGTGAATTTTTCTTAAACTCAGGCAAACTGATTCTTCTTATTAAAAAAAACAAATCCTTAGCCCCCCCTTACAGCTACCTTTCGATTTGTTTTCTGGTCCTCACTGCCCGCCTTCTAGGCTGAGCTGGCCCTACCCCACTTGTTCATCCTGATGTCTTTACACTCTGCCTCTGCTCCTTTCATTGTGTCGCAGCTGCCTTCTCAATAATCTTAAAGACATCCATCCAAAGTCTCTTTCTGTCCTCATTTTCTTTCTTTTCTTTTCCTTTTTTTTTTTTTTGCGGTACGCGGGCCTCTCACTGCTGCGGCATCTCCCGTTGCGGAGCACAGGCTCCGGACGCGCAGGCGCAGCGGCCACGGCTCACGGGCCCAGCCGCTCCGCGGCACGTGGGATCCTCCCGGACCGGGGCACGAACCCGCGTCCCCTGCATCGGCAGGCAGACTCTCAACCACTGCGCCACCAGGGAAGCCCTCTTTTTTTTTTTTTTTTTGGTAGCTATTGTCGCTTGGTTGTGGTAGAGCCTTCACTCTGCTAACCACACTTTCTTCCAGAAAGTCTTTTTCTTGTTGGTCTTAACAGGACTTTGGAATTTTCTGGGTTTTCTCCTGTGTATTTGATAGTCCCCTTTCCTTCTTCTCACCCTTAGTGAAAGCTCAGTCCTTACCCTCCCGTTGGTCTCTTCTGTGACTTGATACCTGGGTGAGCTGACCTTACAGGGCTGTCTCTCCGGGTATCTCCGGATGTCTGCGGTCTGCACCTCGAGCCCCTGCTTCTCCAGGCAGTTCAGGTGCTGCAACTCTCACTGATGGGACCCAGTTTGACTGTAATGATGTAACTTTCAACACCTAAAACTGGGCTTATCCTACTTTTGGTTAGTGATTTAGGACGGAGACCCGTAATCCCTTTCCCTTCGTATCTGTTGGTTCATGTTATCTCTATCTCCAGCTCCAATCTATCTGTCTATCAGATGCCTGTCGAGGCCTCAGAGGGTGGGTAGAATTTGGGTTAGTGGCAAGACGGGGGGGGGGGGGGGGCGGGGAACAGCATTCCAAGTGAGTGGAACAGAAACGGAACGGGCAGGGTGTTGTGAGGAGTCAGGAGTCCCACTTGATTTGAGTATTTGGGGATAGTTAGGATGGGGAAGGATGGGGTTGGAGAAATTTAAGCCCTGTATGGGCAGGCAATAAAGGAAGTTAGAGATTTTGAACAGAGAAATACGGTGAGAGCAGTGTTAGAGGGAGATTGGTTGAGCTTTGAAATGCAAATGATTAGGGGTCAGCAAAGCCTTGGTGAGTTGGAGATAAAGAGGTGGGGGTCCCCGGGGGGTTGGGGGCTCCATGAAGAAAACAGTGAGAGGGTGCCTTTGAAGGGAATGGATGTCAGTTCTGGAAATACTCAGCTTGAAGTGGCTCGAAGCCACTTGAAAGGAAATGTCTATTAAGCATTTGAAGATAGAAGACACAGAACCTGTGTGAGTACAGGGCTGGGGAGAGAAACGTGTGAGTCATAATTGCCTTTTAAGTTTTTACTGCTTTTTCCATTCCTCATGATTCATTCTTTTGTGCCCTAATGCTGTTGTGTTATTTATGTTAATAATAAACCTCATTTATCTTGACGATAGCTTTCTGTTAGGCTGCCACGAGCTCTTCAAACTTATTTTTTCTCGGTGACAAATAAATGATTATAAGGCTGCGGCTTGTCACAGTTCCATAACTTTTTTTTTTTTTTTTGACAAATTTATCTATCGCTGTGAGTTAAGTACATTAGGACGAACGTTTTGCAGGTACTAATGGTGTAGCAGCATAATCAATGGCAGGAAATTGGAATGTGTGAGCCCTTTAGCAAAAGAGCAAGATTTTCTCTGTAAAAGGATGCTTTACCGTTGTTATCCTAGGGTCAGATTTTTTTTATTGAGCTTTTTTTTTGCGGTACGCGGGCCTCTCACCTCTGTGGCCTCTCCCGTTGCGGAGCACAGGCTCCGGACGCGCAGGCTCAGCGGCCATGGCTCACGGGCCCAGCCGCTCCGCGGCACGTGGGATCTTTCCAGACCGGGGCACGAACCCGTGTCCCCTGCATCGGCAGGCGGACTCGCAACCACTGCGCCACCAGGGAAGACCCCAGATTTTTTTTAAGAGGAAGGAATGAGGGTCATGATGCTGACAGAGTAATAACGGGTCTTTGCTTTTCTATGTCTTTGTAATAACATACATTATTAACACACAAGGCCACGTGCACGGAGGCCTTGGTGGGTGGGGTGGAGGAAGAACGGTAAGAGGTGAGGAGAGACTCAGCTTTAACTGTGGGCTTCCTGCTCTGATATCCCAGTTTGGGAGAAAGACAGAACATTTTGCTTCTCGAGGAAGAGTCCCTGAGGGGGGTGGGGAACTGCCCCTCGTTTCCGTTGAGGAAGAATCATCTGTTGTTCAGCTGCTGTTGTTGGCAAGCTTGGTAGGAGTTTGGGTTCAAACTGCAAGAGGCAACCCCTCTGCCACCTGCTGTCCCGTGTGTTTACAGGCAAAGAAGGTCTAGGCTCCAGAGACCTTCGTGAGGCCAAGTCCTTCCTGCCTGTGTCATCGGAGGAGTGAGCTGGCCGAGCAGAGGGGCCCCTCTGAGTCGAGGCAGCGGACGGAGTCATCACACCATCCGACCCTTGTCCTCCTTAGAAACGAGCGGTGTTGGTGACCTTGGGCTGCCCTGCAAACTGGAAAGCTGCTCACCGTCCTCCAAGTCATCACCCCGCTTCTCTGCCTTTGGGGGTTACGCATGACTAAAGCTAAGGAGGGCGAAAAGTGATAGGAACGTGGAGGTAAAGAGAGCCCAACGGGAGGACAGAGAAGGTGTGAAGAAGTCGAGCTTTAAGGCGTAGCTCTCCTTACGGTATAGGGAGACATGCTCCAAGAGGTGGTGGCTTGTGAAGTTCATGGAGCTAAGGAGCTGAAACAAGCGTCTAAGGCTGGCGACTCCCAGCTCAGAAGTCTTTTATGAGAGCTGTTGCCTCTAAGAAGTTAGCACTGGGGCTTCCCTCATGGCGCAGTGGTTGAGAGTCCGCCTGCCGATGCAGGGGACACGGGTTCGTGCCCCAGTCCGGGAGGATCCCACTTGCCGCGGAGCGGCTGGGCCCGTGAGCCATGGCCGCTGAGCCTGCGCGTCCGGAGCCTGCGCTCCGCAACGGGAGAGGCCACAGGAGTGAGAGGCCCGCCACACCGCGAAAAACAAAAAAAAAAGAAGTTAGCACTAGAGTTGCACAAGTGCAGTGTTGCTCCTTTCCGTGCTGCCCTCTGCCGTAGATCTGCCCCGCCCCAGAGCGTGTCTGCACTGTTACACCTGGAAATGAGTCCTCCAGGTGCCCTCAGCAGATAACTGTCTGCTTGGACCTCTGCTAAGCCTCCCTTGGACTCCATGGGCTGCGTCATCATTATCTAAACCATATCCTTGGTATCAAATGCCTTTCCGTTCAAATCCATTTGTCCCCAGACAAATGTCAGAGCACATGTCCTCCATATGTGCATATTTATTACCAAACTAATTCATGCACTAATATGTTATAGATGTATTGAAATGTATATTATATATATAATATATAATCTGTTTTGTGTAGCATAGGAAAATTCAAATGAAAAGACATTGGATAAAAATAAACGTAAGCAGATGTTCTAATATGTTCTTTCTGAGCATCAGTAGATCATTTTGTCCCCGACCCTTTGCCAGAGGAGCCATGTTTAGTCTTAGAAGAACAAATTGCGAACGCTGTCACATTAATTGTTAGGGCCCTTTGTCTTTATTCCTGTCGCTTCTAATCTTGTTCAGATTTAAACCTCCATTCATCTCTACCCTTTTTTTCTCGTCACACACAGTTTTTGTTTGTTTGTACAACCTGTATTAAGAGTTCTCAGGAGAAACAGTATATGTATATTCAGAGACAGAGAGAGGAGAGTTAAGATTTATTTTAAGGAACTGGCAAATCTGAAGTATGCAGGGCAGGCCAGACGCTGGAAATGCAAGTAGGATTTTTTTCACTCTGGAGGTAGAATTCCTTCTCCTTCAACTGATTGGATGAGGCCCACCCACATAATGGAGGGTAATTTGCTTTGCTCAGTCGACTGATTCACATGTTATCACAGCTAAAAAATACCTTCAAAGCAACGTCTAGACTGATGTTTGACCAAATAACGGCACCGTAGCCTAGCCATGTTGACACACAAAGTTAATCATCACACACCCGTATCGTAATCTTCTGTTGGAACTTTCCTGGTAGCCACCTAGCTTACCTTCCCACCTCCCGTGCCAAATACCTCCATCCACCCCCGTTCTGTCGGAAGAACCTTTGAAGGGGGATTTTGATGGATTCTAAGCAGCATAAGTAATAATAATATTCACTGCAATAATATATTGCGTTAGTGTTTCCCAAAGCACAGTTATGATAAAATTTAAACCTCTGTGCCATCTGAACCCCTCTAACTTTCCAGCCCCCATCTCTCCTGTCACTGATAGTCTTATGTGCCCTCTAGTTACCCCCAAAGTACTCAGTTCTTCACAGGCACTGATGACTTTCCTGTCTCTATGGCTTTGCTCTATGAAACAGAACCAACACTAATATAAGGCAAAATATAAGATGATAGGAATAAAGAAGGGGCTGAGGGAGGCCAGGAAGGTGATGTGAATAATTCAGGCTTCTCAGACTTGAAGAAAAGGAGATTTCTGATGATGTTTTGTTTGGTCTTAACAAGAGAAAGCACCTCCAAGAGAGGGGCGTTTCTCAGTAAGTACCAGGCTGGAGCTGTGTTTCTGAAGTTTGGGTTCCTTGTGCACTGTGAGGGAAGAATCTCTTTTGCTCGTTAATGGAGTCTCAACTGATTATAAGACCCAGATGATAGAGCAGACAACAGGTGGTAGAGATTCTCTTGCTATTTTCGTTCTGTGTTATTGTACTGGTCACACAAGAGTCATAGTGATCTTCTGTTATCCTTTTTAGCTTGAGTTAGTGGAAGCGCCAGGATGTCCCTTAACTTTTTTCTTTCTTTCTTTCTTTCTTTTTTTTTTATAGACTGTATATTTTAAGAACAGTTTTAGATTTACAGGAAAATTATGACAATAGTCCAGAAAATTCCCACCTGACCTACACCCAGTTTCCCCTGTTATTAACATCTTACATTAGTATGGTACATTGGTTGTAATTAGTGGACCAATCTCAATACACTAAGTATTTTATTCAGTTTCCTTCATTTTCACCTAATGTCCTTTTTCTGTTCCAAGATCTCACCTATGACACCACTTTACATTTAGTTCTCATGTTTCCCTAGACTCCTCTTGGCTGTGACATTGTCTCAGGCTTCCTTTGTTCTTTGACGACCTTGACAGTTTTGAGAAATACTGGTCAGGTATCTTGTAGAATGTCCCTCTCTTGAGATTTGTCTGAGGTTTCCCTCTTGGTTAGGCCGGGGTTGTGGGTTATTGGGAGGAAGAGCACACAGGAAAAATGTCATTTTCATCACACCATGTCCAGGTGCCTATATCAACATGTCTGATGGCTGCCGATGTTGGCCTTGGTCACCTGGCCCAGGTGGTGTTGGCCATATTTCTCCACCATCAGGTATTCCATACTGTACTATTTTTCTGGGGGGTGGGGGTGGGGGCTGTGGCATGCTGTGAGGCTTGTGGATATTAGTTCCCCGATCAGGGATTGAACCCGGGCCCCAGCAGTGAAAGCACGAGTCCTAACCACTGGACCGCCAGGGGATTCCCCCATACTGTACTCTTTAAAAGGAGATTGCCATGTACAGCACACACTTAAGGAGTGGAGACCCTCAATTTTTTAAGCACAAAAACATGTGAAGTAGTTTTTGAGGAACAGGAGTGAGTGATGATGTTGCTGAATTATGGAGGCGTGGCAAAAAAAAAAACCCACAAAAAACCCCCCCAAAACATACTTTTTTTTGGTTTGTTTTGTTTCAGAAAAAAAAAAAAAATCTCCATGCTGTCGCTATGAGAAGTAAGAAAAATGTTGATTTGAACTTTGCAATTTGTGGAAAAAAAGTAGATTTCAACCTTGGGCTTTTTTTTGTTGATTTAATTAAGGCAATCAGTTCTTATCTGTACCACTGTACACTTAATCTGTACCACTGGGGCTCCAAAGCTATCGTTGCAGCCAGAAAAGGAAAGATTAAATTGGTCTGTCTTTCATTACTAACTGAAAGGTTATAGAACATGGCTTTCTTAAAGGCATTGCCTTGACAGTTACATTTACTGGACAATCCAAGTTCATGTGGGCTTTTCATAGCCTGACCCGTCCTGGGTGACTGTTTCTATTATAGGCAGAGGACCTCACTACTTCCCCCTAGTGGTCAGCTTTATAATCTTGGATTCTAGTTGGACCAATTCAGCAGGAGAAACTTCAAAGTTAATGGCAATCCTCATGATAATTTTCCTTCATATTTTAATATGGATGCTAAAATGACATGGCGATTGAATTTTAGGATGTCTTTTTGGATTAAAACTAATTCTTAAATGGGTCAGTGTTTTCAGGCAGCAAGTAATGGTAACTTGATTAAAAGCTAAAGTGATGAAGCTTAGTATTCTAGGCGGAAGGTTTACCTTGCTACTGTGCTTCTGAGAACCTCAGTGGCCATTTGATTTTAACCAGGGAATTGAATCTGGCTTCTTGCAAGTGTTTCATCAGCACTGTAGGAGCAAGTGCACATTCTAGATAAACCTGAAGACTACAGAGCTTCATGGGGCTAGTAGTGAGAGAATCCTCTGGAGTATTGTTTGTCATTCCTTCACAGGTAAAATTTTATCTCCAGGACAGGAAATGGCTTTCGTTTAGAGTTCTACGTCAGCATTCATTATTTTACCATGCTTTGAAAAGATGCGCAGCGCGTTTTATAGGATGCTATCTGTCTACATATTCTTAGAGAGTGGAGAGAATTTACAGAATTGGAGACTGGTTTTGTATTATCCTTGATGGAAATACTGGGTGACACAGTACTTGAGTATACGTGGGTGGTAATCCTTCGAATGAGTTCTGGCGTTTGTGCCCAGACCCGAGTTCTGTTTTACTGAGATCCAGAGGGGGGATGGCGTCTAGGGAAAGGCAACGAAATCAGTGTGAAATCTGCGAGTCGTCTTAGATGTGCTCCTGATTAGGACAGAAGCAGAACTCGAGTGGCATTCAGCACTGCTTCTGTTCAGAAATGAGAAGGGAGGAATTCACACAGAGAACCCGTATTAAACCAGTCATCTCTTTGTGTCTGTTTGTGGTACTCTCGTTGCGTACAACACCATACACTGTATGGTCAAGGAGCAGTTGATACGTCTTTGTTTTCCTGAGCCGAAGTACATTTAGTAACGAGGTTACCTGTCTGTCGTTGCTCACCCAGCTCCACCTGATCCACTGGAACTCCACCTTGTTTGGCAGTATTGATGAGGCTGTGGGGAAGCCCCATGGAATCGCCATCATTGCCTTGTTCGTTCAGGTAAATGGTCTCCTGCTATGACTGTTATACTGTTCAGAGATGCTTATTTCTACTTCATTTTGCGAAAGACTTCTTGTTCTCTCTCATTTTTACTACTTAGAGGTGACATTAAACACCTAGACAGAGAGCATTGAAACTTTAAAAATAGAAAACTTGATCTCTCTGGGTCAAGGATGAGCAGCCATATTCACTGGTGGAAAATGGTTCATTGGCTTATTAGAAATTTTCTTCAGAGTGGCATTCAGGGTCTTTGGAGAAAGGAGTTAGAAAATGTCTCCTGAAGGCAGAGTTCACTTTATTATTGAAAAAGAATTTCAGGAAATATTTTTGGACCTCGCCTTCCTGCAAAATCTAAGAGAAATCAATACTATAATCATGTAGTAGATTCCTTTAGCTATTTGTTATTAATAATTTTCACTCTAAGATGATTTGAAGTGCCTTGTAGAAAACACTGATAAAAGGAGAGCGGCAAAGACCTTGGTGGATATAGTCAATGTAAAGTTTAGATTTGAGCTCTTTGGTGGGCAAAGAATATTATAGAAATTTAGTGAAATGTACAGAAGCGGACCATATGCTTTCAAAGGTAAAATTTTAATTTAGTTCCTAAGGTGAATCTTTTAAACTTTGTCTTGATGTAATTACTTGATGTAATAAAAGATTTAGAGGTGAAGGAGACCCTGGAAATTGTAGGCTTCCCCCTTCCGCCTCTTATAGAAGAAAAACCAAGGGCCGAAGAGGCCAAGTCATTGTTTATAGTCACACAGGGATTTGATGTCACCAGTCAGGACCAGAAAGCATTGTCCACTCTGTGTGTGGCTCCAGGCTGCCTTTGGATAACCTAGTGGTCCTTAATAACTTAATTTTCCAAAGAGAGCTGAGGAAGGGGCCTTTTGAAACCTCTTTTTTTGGGGGGGGTGGCATATATTTCAGTAGTATTAATTCCAACAATTTCCTGTTATAAATACCTCTAAGATATTTCTTTATTGATGTTTGAAAGTAGCCTTCCAGTTTTATTTAGCCTTTTAATATTTTGAAATCCATGTTTTTAAAGTGTAACACATGTCATGGAATTTAAATCCTTGCATTTAAAGATAAATCTTTTTCTCACTATTTATTTCATGCCTTTTTCACAGGCACGGCCCAATATTCCTTCTGCTTTATATCTGCATTGTATAAGGAGAATGGTGGAATCACAAAATGTTGATGAAAAATGTTTTAAATTATACTACAAATATATTTTGATAATCTTTAGTATATCGAAAATAATAACTGCTAAAGTTCATCTTTTGTAACCTGAGAAAGTTAACAGAGCATCCAGATTTGACAGCATGAGGCAGAAGTCGAAGGCAATGTCTCATTGTTAAAAAAAAAAAAAAAAAGAATAAAATAAAAATAAGAACACAAATAACCAAATAGTTGTCTGTAGGAGGGGAGGGAACATGTTAGTTTCATCTTTGGAGACGGTACTCAATACATACTTGGGAACGGAATTCAATGTGATAACTTGATGTTTTCACTTACTGCTTCTCAGCGTAGAACAGCTGACGTGCGGTAATAGTGCGCTAGATTGGAAGCCGCGTCTCTCGGGACCAAACGTCGCCGTTCCCTGGACCAGCCTACTGCTGGAGGCAGGCAAAGCTCGGGAGCCTCTACTCTGGGTCTAACTTTCCATAGGAGGGAAAATCCACAGTATCTACGTGAAAATGCCTTTCTCGGGAGAGAACAGAGTCCCAGAAACTATAGAGCAAACATTCGTGGAGGAAAGAAGGGCTGATCGGGAGTGTCAGCCGAGGCAGGGAGGAAAGGACCGCATGCGGGCGGGTCTTGCATTTAGGTCAGAGGCTGCGAGAAGCGGAGGGGAGGAAGTCCAGGCAGTGAGGATAGACTTGCCTTTCGGGAAGCTCGACTCAGAGACAGACGGGGTGATAACTCGTGGTGATGTGCACAGCAAGATTCAGATAGTTTCATATTGTGACCCGAGATGGGCCTGCGTTTTGATTCTGAGCAAAAAGGGCCAAGCGCAGACGTTGTGTAAACATGTCAGGAAGACAGGGGGTAATTGATGTGGAAAAGCCTCAGAGGAGGTGGAAAGGCATGGGATGAGAGCTTAGGTGGATGGACTGACCCTGGACAGGACGGGCCCCACCCCTTCACCGAAATAGAGGGCCAGGAGGAAGGGGCACAAGCGGCACACATTTTTAGGTGAAGAAAGCCAGGAATTTAGGGGAGTTTATGCCTGATGACCCTTGTTATCTCTGAGACATGCAAAGCAAAATCATTATTATTATTATTATTTTTTGTTTTTTGTTCTTGGCGGTAGGCGGGCCTCTCACCGTTGTGGCCCCTCCCGTTGCGGAGCACAGGCTCCGGACGCGCAGGCGCAGCGGCCACGGCTCACGGGCCCAGCCTCTCCCGCGGCACGTGGGATCCTCCCGGACCGGGGCACGAACCCGTGTCCCCTGCATCGGCAGGAGGGCTCTCAACCACTGCGCCATCAGGGAAGCCTAAGCAAAATTATTTATAGAGCAAAGGAAATATAGGTGTGGGATTGGGTTTTGAGATAGCGCCGGAGGGGAATGACAATAGACTTGACAGTCCTTGTGGGAGACCCACTTGAGATTGGACATCACAGAGGGTACAGGACAACGGATCGTGGGCTGTTCTCCATCCGGGGTGAGGAGCAGAGAATTCTAGGAATTTTCTTTTTTGTTGGCCGTGCCCCGCGGCATGTGGGATCTTAGTTCCCCGAGCAGGGATCGAACCCATGCCCCCTGCGATGGAAGCGCGAGTCTTAACCACTGGACTACCAGGAAAGTCCCTCTAACAAGTTAATTGTTTTAGCGATCCATTACAGAGCATAAGGTTTAGGAGGACAAAGGGATTAGAGAATGGAAAATGGTTGAAGAGGTGTCGTTCAGCATAGGCAGGAAGGGAAAGAGATGAAGCCAAGAGGGGCTTGAGAGGCGTGACGCCTTGTGATCAGTGAATAGGAAGAGAAGAGAAGAGAAGAGAGAGCTGGTCGGATGGGCACTTACGGTCAGAGGCAATGGTCTTTGTTTGGAGTTGCAGTTTTCAGAGTGAAGACGAATCCAGGGTGTGTTCTCAGGATTGGTTTGCTGAGGTGGGAGGGAGCTGGCGGGCATGGACCGAGGGGTAAAGAGACAGGCCAGGGAGGGCACAGGTCGCACACAGGCACGTTGAAGTCCTCCGGAGTGACGGCAGGAGGGAATGACCACTGAGAGCGACCGGTGGGTCAGTAAGTGACAAGTAGGTCAGGATAGCGTCGGAGGAGGGCAGTCCGCTCAGAGGAGGAGGATGGCTTTGGGCTTGCGGGGTAGAAGACCCCGCTGAAAGTAACAGCTGGGAGCTGGCCGCAGCTCTCACTCCTGTCTTGAGGGAGACTGCGCAGGGTCCACTCCAAAGGCTGGGGAGGGTGGTGGCCTTGAGCAGACCCGAGGGGTTCACAGAGACCCCCTGGAGGAGGTGGTGGGAGAGCCTGTCAAAGCTGTGAAGTCATCCAGCTTCAGAGGCTGCGGTGGAAAATGATGGGGGCATGAGCGTTAGAAGTGGAAAAGCGCGCAGGGCTGTGCAGGGCTGAGGTCGTGCAAGAGGAAACTCGCCAGAGGGCTGGCATTTGGGGCAGCGGTGAAAGATGGCCAGGGGGAGGGTCAGAAGTTCCTGGGCTCCTGGCAGACTCTTGGTCCCACGCTGCGTTGTCACCTGCACTGCTGTAGGATTTTAGGGGCTGAGGTGTGCAGAGGATCCATCTATATTTTCTTTTTGGTGGCTGTAACCCCTCAGACGAAACACTGACAAAAGAGGAAAGAGATGGAGCAATAGCTGAAGTTGGTTGCAAAATATAAAGTTTTGCCCGTAAGGTGAAGAACCTTTATAGACAGAAGGAGCCCGTAAGAGTTATTAAGTGCTACTTTATGTAAGCACTGTATTCGATGCTGGGTAGCATTCTGATTAAGAGTAGTCTGGGTGATAGTCACTGAATTACAATGCACCGTGCCCTGTTCTAAGGTTTGTTTTTTTAAAGATCGATTGACTGATCTATCGGTTGGACCACGCTGGGTCTTAGCTGTGGCATGCGGGAATTTTAGTTGCGGCATATGGACTCTTGGTTGCGGCACGTGGGATCTAGTTCCCTGACCAGGAATTGAACCCGGGCCCGGCCCCCTGCATTGGGAGTGCAGAGTCTTAGCCACTGGACCACCGGAGAAGTCCCTGTTCTAAGGTTTTTGTTTGACTGAGTCTTCTCTTCAACGCCATCACTTTTGTCCACCCCACTGTATAGAGGAGGAAGCTGAAGGACACAGAGGTTAGCTAAACTTGCTCAAGACTGAAAAAAGAGTCGGGGTCAGAACCCAGCATCCAGCGCGAGTGACCTTTGCTCCTGGACCACTACATTGTGTGGTCTTACAACGTTCAGATGTGGACTCTTCAAAGAGTTAAGCTCTGACAAGAGATGCGTGAAGTAAAGACAGAGCCGACCTGTGGGTGTAATCATCCAAATGCTACATTGTGGTTAAACCAGTACAACAGAGGGGTCTGTTTCCCCTGAAGATGGGGCGAAGGTGTCTGCCTACAGGTCCAGGCTTTTGCACCCAGGAGTAAATTTCCCTAAGATGTGTGTGTGTGTGTGTGTGTGTGTGTGTGTGTGTGTGTGTGTGTGTGTCTGCGCGCGCACGTATGTGTGTGTATATATACACTTATGCACATATTATACATATATACATTTTTTTAACTTAAGAGAATTCATTTTCTGTTTTTAGTGCCGATCTCAGGAATTGCAAACACTTGGAAAATGATGTCTCAGTTATTTTGAACTGATTGGCCTATCTTAGGTTATGTAAGTTTCTTGTCTCACCTCTTTCCTCTGATGCCCTCTCACCTAGCCTGTTTCCCAGTTGGATCTTGGTGGAGAGAAACAGGAAATATAAACATGGTGACAGCTCTTCTAGCTCCTATAGGTCATTCTCCAAAATTTATGTGGAAGAGAAAAAGCGAACCGTAACAAGGATTGTTTGTCTGAGGTTATAAATTGTCTCTGCTGTGACTGCCCTCCATTACCATGGACTGTTGAAACTTGGCTGAAAAATGGAAATCAGATTGCACTTACAATTTTAAAAGTTAGAGTCAAGAGTATTTAACATCATATTCTTTTTAAAGTCTCAAATTCTTTGGAACATTTTATACACTGAAAAAATGTAATGATACATAATGCTTTAAAAGAGAAAGCTACTGGGAATTCCATGGTGGTCCAATGGTTAGGACTCAGAGCTTTCACTGACATGGCCTGAGTTCAGTCCCTGGTCAGGGAACTAAGACTGCACAAGCCACTCAGCGGGGCCTGGAAAAAAAACATAGAAAGCTACGAACAGCATATTCTTATTTATTTAAGAATAAAGAGGGGATTATAGAACTATGTCCTGTGGTAATCAAGAAATGTTCTCCTGATTTCGGTGACAGGACAATGAATACGTATGAAATCCTGTACTTATTTTTCTGAGTTAATAAAATTTTTTCAACACGGATAAAATCTTTATAGTAATGACCTAGAAATGCCCAAGGTAAAAATGGAAGGCTTTGGGCATGTGATGAATAATTTTAATTCAGAAATATCCTTGAAATTTCTATACTGCAGTATTATGACTTTTAAAAAAAAAATATATATATATAGCACAGTGTGTAAACCTGTACCTAGCAAGGTGAATTTAGAATGGATTCTTGGAAATGTCTAGGAACATATCTAATACTTTCTTGTACTGGCTTCTGTTACACCTTTAATTGCCTTCAGTGGATGTTGACCTGGCTATTATTAAAAAGGTCATTTGTTCCCCAGGATGGACATTCAGGTGAACTTGAACTTCACTTCTGTTGGTTATTTTAAGTAGAAGCTACATATTTAAAAGCTTTATGGTTTATGCTTTACACATTGCAGATTGGAAAAGAACACATAGGCCTGAAGGCTGTAACTGAAATCCTCCAGGATATTCAGTATAAGGTAAGTCATTCTTTAAAAGAAAATAAAACTACTGGCTGTGTCAGAGGCTTCCAAGCCCACCTTCAGGCTGGGAGATTCCCTAAAAGGACTCACAGCCAAGTTCTTATCCTCCTGGTTGTGGTTTCTTCCAGCAGAAGGCTACAGTCCCAGGGAGGCGGGCCACAAGCTTCCAGACAGCCCCGCCCCGTGGAGTGGCATAGGGACACACCCGATTCTCCTAGCAGTGATGTCACAACACGTGTGAAGCTTTCCTGCGCCTTGGTGTCCAGGGATTTTGTTGGGGGTCAGTCACGCCAGCCAGCAGTGCCTGAGGGACTGACCTCAGCTGCTCTGACTCTAGCCCTCCCCAACCCTGAGCAAAGCCGGGCTTTCAGCATAAATCACAGTGTTGGGATATACTTACCTGGTCCAACTGGTGCAGCCTGGCCCAAGGCCTCAGGCACACAGAGCCACTCCTCTCAGGCAGCATATTCCAAGGGCTCAGAGATTATCTCCCAGGAGCCAGCCAGGGGCCAGTCTTGAAGACAGACCTTAAAAATTTTTTTTTGGATTGTGTAGGATTCGAGCAACCCAGGCCAGCTGAGTTACCCCTTTCTGCCTGCTAGTTATAGGAAGGTAGTGTAAATGAAACAAATAAAAACTGTGGCAACCACACTTCAAAGAATTTAAGTAAAAGAAAAAAAAAGAGACAAGTACATATAAGCCATAAGATGACATATCCCACAGAGGGTGATTTAGGTTGATTTGAGGCTGTAGTGATTCAGCCTCGCATTGCCGGGAAGCCCAGTTCTCTTACAAACAGTACCTTTTATGCTCATGTTGAGTCAGTAGAATCTGAGTGGCTTTGGGAGGGAGCAGCTCAGTCCCATGTGGGTGCTGGAGATACCACACAGGGGTCCAAAGACCCAAGGCCAACCCTAAAATCTGTCTGGAAACAAAGTCTTGCTAACTCGAGACTCACTAGCTCAAGCCCAGAGCATCTGGAGCCAGGCAAGAGCCTCTACAGAAGGTCTGCCAAGGGAAAGCACAGACTGGCCACAGAAGCTGGTGAAAAGGGGACAAGGACACATTTTCATTGGCATTTGTTGAATAGAAATGGGTTGAGAAATTTTCCTTTATTGCTTCAGCTAATGGGACATCAGTCGTTATGGAATACAGGAGGATGGTGGGAGGTAAGAAAGCTGGATTCTTTAATGTGTCCAGCAGCCCCCAGAAGTAAGGAAGAGACCAAGGGGTCATGCACTCACCTTCCCTGTTATGTCTGCATCAGTGGAGGAATCTATAAGAGACATCCAACTGGCGTGACAGGTCTGTCTGTCTAAGGACCGACATTTTAAATGGGACTATTTAAAATAGTGATCAGAAATGTGAATTGGTGATGGCACAAATAGTTTATTGAAATTTAAATCTAGTTTTGATAAACATGTATTGAAATTTAATATTTTCACCTGAGTGTCAGTTCTCCCTCTCTGGAGGAGGAGAGCGTCCAGAATAGGACCTAGAGCTGAGCTACCAAATCCAAAGGGGGCAAAATGAGAATTTGGGAGGCAGCCCGTCCTGCCAAGGTTAGGAATTGAGATCATAGTACCAGGAAGAAAGTCATTTCTAAAGAATTCCCTGAGCCAAGGCCTAAGTCTCTGGTCTGGATGCGCCAGGAGTGGGAAAGGTAGCTGACATGGGGCAGATGGACACTGGACGATTTTAAGTTTCACACCTGGAATTATAGGGAAAATTGAGCTGCAGCAGCAGAGAAAAATAGCTGCAGACTCAGAGTAGGAATATCTTGTTGGAATCAACCCCTGTTGCTCCAATGAGAAGACAGATGGACACAATTCTGTGGGGTCTGATTATGCTGTTCAGAAAAGACTTCAACCTGAATTTTTAGTGCTAATAAATGTTCTTATTCTAAAATTTAGAAATTTTGTGTTAACATGGGATACATTGTTTTCTGTTTCAGGGGAAGTCCAAAACAATACCCTGCTTTAATCCTAACACTTTATTACCAGGTAAGCATTCATCTGCATAAGATGAATTTTAACTGTGGATATGACTGCATTGTTTTCCTCAGAACATACACAACTATATCTTGTTAGTTAATAAAGTTTCCTTTACAATTTATATTCTCTGTAGTTGGTACCAGTTTCAGATTGCTCTAAACCTGGGAGTAAACCTTTTGAAATAATAAACACTTTACCACTAGTTCCATTAATCCATGAAGAGGTGTTGTTTGGATTTTCATTCATACAAATTGCTACCTCTGTGTAAAGCACGACTGTAATAACATAACCTTGATATACATGTAAGATTGGTCAGTGCAGTTCTTATTAATCTCTGGTGTGAAGTAAACTTTATATCTAATTTTAAAAGATAACCTCTTTGCAATGATATTTTTATTTAGCTATTATTTCTAAATATTTAGGTAGGCCTGAACAGGTAAGAATCGTATATAAGATACTCAAAATATAATTTGTAGATAAAGGTTGTTGTGTACAAAATTTGGGTCTTCACATTTCTCTGCCTAAATTATGTGAACTTTTTTGGTGTTTCAAACAAAACCAAATGCATTGTATCTTCTACTTTCTACATTTAATTGCACTGCTACACACCGGTTTTTTCCATATGTTGAATACTCACCCATCATATTTAATCACAAATTCTTTTAATGCAGGGCTACAAGATTTTATAAGAATGATTTTTTAAATTCTATCATAATGTGATTTCAATATTTTGCTATTGAAGAAGCAATATAGAGGTCGCTAGAACAGCATGGTTAAATGCACAGACTTGTTTTCTTGTCTCTCATTTTTATTACAAAAAATCAGATATATGATTTAACACTCTTAAAAGAATCAAAAGCTCTAAATAATCACACCTGGGAACAACTTAAGCAGTCTCTCCCTTTAAATCCCAATAGTTACAAATTATTGACCTTTTTTTTTTTTTTTTTAATATTTTACAAAAATTTATTTTAACTGCATTTTGTAAAAGATAATTTAAACACACAGACTTTGAAGCCAGACTGCTTTCGTTCTCATCCTGTGCCTGGCAGTTGTTAGCCCAGTGACCGAGGGCATATTACATAGCCTCTGTGATTCAGTTTCCCCAGCTGAAACGTGCGGGTAATAACGGGACCTGTCTCACTGGTTTGTTGTAAGAGTTAAATAAATTAATGTAAAATGCTTAGAAGAGCACTTCACATGTAGTAAACATTCAATAGATATTGGGTATAATCAGTCAGGTAAATCATCCAATGAAGTAAAAAAAAAAAAAAAAAAATGGATACACTTCTCCTCAAGTGAGTAAACTTGATAGATAGTATATAGAGAGTATATAGCATCTATATTAAGTATGTATATATATAATATAGTATATCAAGTTTATATACATCCAGTTTATATAGCCATATTTAAATACGTATAGTAACCCATTGAGAGAAACTGCTATAAATAATAGAAAGAGGATTCATCATGTTTTTTATTGATTGTTTTCTCCATGATGATTAGATTAAAAACAAACGTGAGGCTCTAGTTTAAAAATGACATCAGTCTGAGAAGTGTTATTTGGACAGTTTGTAATTTTGAAAATTATTGTTGGAATCTTCCAAATTATTTTTCATTACCTTGCCTTTCCGTGACATGTCCACCTGATGGCACAGACCCTCTGCTGCGCGATTACTGGGTCTACGAAGGCTCTCTCACTATTCCGCCCTGCAGTGAAGGTGTTACCTGGATATTATTCCGGTACCCTCTAACAATATCCCAGCTACAGGTGAGTGCACTGCTTTTAAATCTTCCAGAATGAAGTTCTGAGTTAAATGTTAAATGTTGTCTCTACAAAAGGGAAACACGTCTGTTTTACGTTTTGGCTCCCTTTGGATCAGTTAGATCAGTCACATCTTTTCAGATAAAAGTTAAATGTCTTGAACCAGTGAAAGCAATGGAAAGGTCAAGGATGAAGAAAACCCAGCTCTCATTTATGATCTGTATTTTAAAAGTCAGTTTTTATAGAGTAAACAGAAGTCAGTGAAATGGCCAAACTTTTGATTATTATGGTTATTCCTTCATGTGGGTTTTCCCAGGCATTGGAGAGAAAAAAGGTCTTGAAAGTAAAGTGAGAATGCCAGTTATTTCTGCAAATCACATGCAGGCTTTGTAATAGCTCTTTCTTGGCTTGCACAGGAAAATCCTGTATGCAGAGGGTGAGGGCGCTAAAAAGAACGCCCCGGAAAGTTCTGGATTGTTCTCTAGCCCCATTTTTGTTCACCTGCCACCCACCTTGGGTACAGCATAGGTGCTCTAAATGCTAATGCACAGTGTGTGTGGCTCCAAGGTGAACTGTCACTAGGATGTTAGCTGGCGGAGCAGGAGGCAACATTACTACAAGGTGTTTAAACAACGGTTTTGATATTATTACAAAAAAAGCTTTAAATGTCTCCTGTCCCCCAGAGGTCTGTCTAAGGATGTGTTCTGGAAGGCGATTCTTGTTCTTCATGATCAGTCTCAAAAGACTTGGGCAGTCCTCTCAATAAACCAAGTTTCCTTTAGAAACTTTTTACAAACTTTTATTATATCCCCTATCATTTTATAAGAAGTTCAGGGTTACTCACTACTCAGGAAAGCCTTCTTTTGTTTGTCCTTAAATCTTTAAAATCCTTCTTTCAACCTTTAACACTTTCTTATTTCTCTTTTTTTCTAAGGATTAATTTTAAAAGTGCCCCATTCAGCATCTTCATTGTTTCATTACTTTAGAAACTTTGATCACACCACCTTTGGGCCTTTGTATTTTTAATATGACAAACCCCAATTCCTTTATTTATTCATTCATCTGTTTTTTTCTTACAAGAAACTGTTCCTGACTGTCAACCAGGTGCAGAGGATGCAGAGATTCAGACACAGTGTTTACTCTTAAAAAGTTCACCATGGAGTTGTGGAGGCAGATGATTATTAGACAGCTATGTTGTGTCATAAGTACGGTGCTCTGGAAACACATGGGACAGAAACCCAACCCGGACGGGGAGGTCCAGGGAATAACTCCTGAAAAATATTAGGAGTTAGTCTAGTAAAGGAGAGGGAAGAAATCAGAAGTTTGAGTCTAATGTTAAGAGTAGAGGTTTGGACTAATGACATATCGATTTGGAATTTAATAGCAAAGGTGGTAACTGCTGTAACAGATATACCTCAAAACTCCAGTGACTTATCACGGTAAGAGTTTATTTTTTACATATGTAAGATGTGTTTCTACATTTTACAAATCCAACAAATGTGTTTTTGATTCGCAGTGAAGGCTTTTCTTTGTGCAGTCAGGGAACCGGGTTGAAAGACACTCTGCCATCTTTAATACCTCAATTCTAGGTCCTTAGGTGTGGTCACGTAGCCTGCAGGAAGGGAAAGGCTCTCAAACGGGGATTGCTTTTAAAGGGCCAGACCTAGAAATGGCGAACGCCATTTATGCTTACATTCTGTTGGCTGGAACTCAATCACATGGCCATACCTGATTGCAGGGGAGGCTGAGAAGTGAGTTCTAGCTTCACAGCCAAGAAGAAGAAATGGATTTGATCATCAGATTAGCTCAAGTTGAGAAAGAGGCAAGATAGCCCAGCTGAGTGCAAAACCCCAGTGTAGGTAGAGGAGATGGCATCACATAGGGAACTAGGGACTTGCCCAGGGGCCTTGGGAACAGCCAGGAGGAAGTGAGTCCAGGACAGGAGAGAGTACCTCCAAGATGCGGAGAAGAAAGGTTAATAGTGACAAATGCTACAGAGAAGTTAAATAGGATGCATGCTGCCCACCCAGGTGGAAAATAACTACGCTGTATAAACACGTGCCCAGATGCCACTGCTGGGTTCTCACCCTTGACTCCTGTTTCTTGGTCTTGTGTGTTCACTGGTGGATCCTGGTATTGACACTTCTCTGTTGCTGAGCTTTGGCTTCTCTCCTCCAGTATTATTCCTCCACCATCCCTTCCGTAATGCCGCACTCGGTGTTCCAGGTCAACACCCAGCCCATCCAGCCAGTTTGCCTTGAGGCTCTACCATGGGGAAAGCCTTCATTTCTTTTCAGAGTTGCCGTCATGCAAACAAGATTCATGAACAAGGACCATCGTTGCCAATTAACTGAACTGTTAACTGAAGTGAGATGTTTCCACGGAGTGTTGAGCTGAAAGGAGGAGAAGGGGACCAAGGGTAAAAGTTTTAACTGGCGTTAGTCATGAGGAGAGGAGATTGGCACAAGTAGTAGAAGCAGCTCAGGGTCTACAGTCACATTTGTTCAGCAGTTTAAAGGTTATTTTCTAAAAATAGGTCAAATCTTTTAGTGAAAAATACAATTTTTCTCCATAACCACAGTAAATGTCTATTTATTGCAAGTCAGTTTGAATTAACCTTGCTGAGCCACAGAAAAGAACATTCTCAGTTCCACCTAGAATTCCATTAAGGATTCCCGTGCGAGCACGGTATGGGGAATGTTAACTGACAGTCTGTAAATGTGAACGAGGATGTTTTACTTCCACGTCGACCAGGATGCTGTGCGAAAATCCAGAGACAAATCATCATGCTTTTCGGCCTCGCTGTCTTCAAAGGGAGCCTTGCTTTGCATTGTCCCTTTGAGTAAGGCCAGTGACAAAGTCTAGCCCTAACTCACTAAGTGACGGTCCTCAATTACTGGGAAATAAGCTGTATCTTCCTCAAAGGGAGCCAGAGCCAAAGGAACGTACATTGGAAGGAATAATCCCAACTGCTCTTGGAAATAGATGACTTTCCAGTTAGCTGTGGCTTTTCAGGAAAAAAGATGTATGTTCTGTTAGCACAGAGCTCCATTATAGCCTCTGTTCAGAGGGCAGGAATGTTGAAATGGACACACACACACACACACACACACACACACACACACTCACGTGTAAATTAAAATGGAATTTAGAGTGATTTAGGAAAAAAGTATAATTTTAGGAGAATATAAATCAGTCTGTGTTTGACTTCGATGTTTCACCGTTGCTGCTCATATAATTTCATAGAAAGCAGAGCCCAAAATAGAGAAGGTCCAGAGAGGGCAGTAAAAACAAGAGGAACCCAAGAGAGAGGATGTGATTCTAGAATCAAAACCAAGAAAAATTGAGAAGCCTCATCCTGTTTTACTGAAAGAGGAGCAGAGAAATATAGAGACGGAGGCAGAAAGAGAGAGACAGAGGATTGATATAGAAAATAACAAAAGGAATAGCAAATGGCAGGTGGAGTGGCTACTAAGTTGATTATATTGAGAAATAGAAAACTTTGTATTGAAAAAATAATGTGTCATCCTATAGGCGTAACATGTAATTAAGCAGCTGGATATTATTGTAGAAACAACTGTATCTTGAAATGCATCATCTGTCACAGGATGATAGTGTCTGCACTTGCAACGTAATTAAGGAAAAAGCTCTAGATCATGCTTTCCTAGGAAATGCACAGCTGCTGGAGGTGGGTGGGGAGGAGAAGGAGTCAGCGGCTGAAGTGTGGTGTTGACAGCTAAGCCTGTCGTGGACCATCTGCATCTTCCTGGGCACTAAGAATTCTAGCATCTGGGACTGGAAGCTCCTGATTGGTTGACTTTTTCACGTTATTCCTGGTTAGCACACCCTATGCTAGGGGAAAAACCCCACACAATTGGATGGATTTGGATGAGTGTAATTTAAAACATTTAAAAAAGTGATCGGTAACCATTAAATTACTGTAAGATAAACAGTGGTCTAAAGCATCAGGAAGCCAAAGTAAAAAAAAAAAAAAATTTTTTTTTTTCAGCTGGATTGTAGTTTGTTTTTGGTTTTATTTTTGGCTGCACTGTGAGGCTTAGTTCCCTGACCAGGGATTGAACCCAGGCCGTGGCAATGAAAGCACAGAGTGCTAACCACTGAACCACCAGGGAATTCCCTCAGCTGGATTGTTATGTTTGGAAATGGGATAAAGTGGCACATGTACAAATATGTGAGCATGCACACACACACACACACACACCAATAATTGATTGTTCAGTTTTACTCTCATTTTCCTGTCTTTTTTCTCCCCACTTTTTCTGCGTTTTCCTCATACTCATCTGTTTCTATTTCTTAACGTACCTACTTTTCCCAAATTAGATGTGTCTGTCTTTGTTTATTCCTTTCTCTTTCAACTTTAAGTAACGCCAGTGAAACAGAGGAATGTGGATGTTGTTATTGGTTTTCACCGCGTGGATATACGCCTGTTAGAACTCGGAAAACCGTCTTAAATTTTGTTTCCTCCCAAGCTTGCCGCAACGGGAGAGGCCACAGCAGTGAGAGGGCTGCGTACCGCAAAAAACAAACAAACAAACAGAAAAACAACAGCAAGGTTCAGTACATGAAAGGTGGAGAGATATGTATGTGTGTATATATATATATATATATATATATGAAACTCATTATATATACACATATGGACTATTTAAGTACACTTTGCTTTGTTCCCTCTGTTTGACTACTACCACAAGGAATTCTGTTCCTCTAATTCATGTATCGTCATCGCCTGGTGATGAAAGAGAATAAGAAGAGAACACCGACGTTCATGTGTTATTTTTTTCTTTTTTCTCTTTTAACATGATGACATATGAACTGTAAGTCAAAATGAGTCTATTATAGGATGTGCATAGGACCTCGGAAACTCCTAAAATTAGTGAGTGCCAAACCTCAGACCCTAGAAATTAGCCCTTTAAACGCACTCCTGAAGAAAGCAGTTTGAGAGCTGAACTTTGACTGAATCATCGGGGTCCTGCAATAAGGAGGCTGCAGTAAATGTCTGAGCCCCACTGGCGTGCCACCCGGGTTCAGAGGAGAGTTCCTCAGCTCTGCTACCTTCAGAAGGTGAGGACTTGTCCCTGAAGTATTGGAGCTCTGTCCTCTCCATCGGTCTCTTTCAAATTGGCTAAAAACAAATACCACGTTTAAGTAGAGTAGCATTAAAAATCGATGAAATCGTACATCCGGATATATGTGATAATGATAGTCTCTGTACAGCCGCGACGTTTGAGTTTTGCTGAAGACTTTTATCCTGGAATATTATTCTGTTCCTTTCTCACTGTGCCTCATTTCAAGGTGAGATAACGCAGTGTGTACTTGAAACCATTTGAAGTGACTAAAGGGTTCCGAGCGGTCGTTACTTCAGAAAAATTGGCGTTTCAGAGAGATGTGTTTTGCAGGGGATTCTCATGCCGCTATGGCTCTAGACATTTTTCAGATGCAGCAAGCAATATGGGTGCTGCCATATTCCCCCCTCTAAGACCCTGTGATGGTCTAGTGGAAGACCATTATGTAGATTAAACAGCTAATGGCTTAGCTGATTGGCACTTCTATATACATACAGCGTGTGGCAGTTATTTTAAAAAACAGGACAATTCTAGTTGGAGCAGGCTTATCCCATTTAGTGAAATCAAACAGTATTTGAAGACATGGAAAAATAGAACATTAGAAGTCAAAATTTCTAACCTGGGTTCTGATCTAACAAGCCATTTAATTTTCCCCAACTCTTGTTTTCCGACACATATATGAATGGTTTGAATCTTGTGAGGTTCAACTCTTTTGGAGTCAGGAACCTCTTCTTAAGAAACTACTACACAGGTACGTTTTTACAAGTCATTCAGGAGTTTCATGGGTCCTCTAAAGTCTAGGGGTTTCTAGACTTTTATTCGAACCCCGAATTAGTTATCTCTCGCATTTTTTTCACGTTATGATTGGGAGAAGTCTGTGGGTGTGCTGTATGAACCTTTGTAGACGGAAGCCTCTGATTCACAGATGGTGAACTTTTGTTGGTGGATTAATGCTGTTCAGGTCACACTTGCTCAACATCCTGGGATAAGTGCCAGATGCAGGGTCTACTGATGGCTAGAATTTCTGAAGAGGTGGCTGTGAAGCTGGGAAAGGAGCAGGTGGGCTTGGAATTGTCAGACCCAGCTAATCTGGAAACTTCCTTAACCCACGTGGCCCCAGTTTCTCCTTTTGTGTAAGGAATAAAGAATATCTGTGGCATGTGATTTTATGGGGCATTTAAATGAAATAACAGACCACGGCTTAACAGAGGTAAGTCAACTGCTAGATGGCAGTGAGCCTGGCGAATGCTCATCACGTGTTTACTTGTTCAGACGCTTCCCAGAGGCTTGTGTCTGGCGGACTGTGGACTCTTAGGAGGTGCAGACCCGGCAAGGCAGGGAAGCTTCAGTGCACTTGACGGGAACGGTCCCGTGGGGCTGACAGGAAGCCACGGTATCTGGGGAGGCCTCCCGAAAAGGGAGATGAACTTGAAAATCGCTCTTGCCAAGGGAGGAAGATGGGCTTAAACTTTTGGAAAATCAGAGGCACTCTTTGGACCTGTGCTCTCCAGAGGGCTAGACAAACATCAGAGAGAGTCTTTTGATGAAAAAACCCCCATCTGATACATTTAACGTCTGGTCAGTGTTAGCATACAGTGACACCAGAGTTCATTACTTAAAGAGATACTTGGGAAGCATTTCAGAACGCTGCTTCATTTGTTCACTTTTTCTCATTACGTCACAGGCGGGCCGTAAGGGCTTCCTGAGCGAAGTGTGTATCATTTTTGTACAAACAGATCCAGCAGGTTTCCATGGCAGTTTGGGTTGTCTGCAGACCTTCATATCCCTACTTCTGCAGTCTCATTCTTCTTGCAGGGGTTGTGTCTAATGTCTTAGGTCTGGAAGGATGAAGTTCTTTTTCTCTCTTTGAAGTTTAACTTTTAATTGTCTCTCTCTAAGTTCTTATAATTTATGCATATTTTAAGCCATTGATGAAACTGCAGTCTTGTTCATAGCCGGTAAGTGATTAGTCTGTTTTGTTCTGCTTTTGTTTTCAGATTGAAGAATTTCGAAGGCTGAGGACACACGCGAAAGGGGCAGAGCTTGTGGAAGGCTGTGATGGCATTTTGGGAGACAATTTTAGACCCACGCAGCCACTCAGTGACCGAGTCATTAGAGCTGCGTTTCAGTAGCTGAAGAGAGCAGGTACCGGTGCGCCTTCATCCGGGTATGTTCGGATTAAGCAAGGAAAACGAGGCGCACAGCTGCGCCTCTCACACCAAAGCGACTCTTATGACGATCCTCATAATTTTGCAATGTCAACGCACTTCATTTAAATCTAGGACACATTCTCAAGCCCCATTAATTACAAGTCAGGTGGTTTGTAAAAATTTCATGCCGTGTTGGACAGAAAATCTACAGTCCTTACGTTTTCGAGCAGAGCAGCCTTTCATTCTAAGTTTTGCTCTAATATCGGCTTTCATAAGGGAAGGTGCCTGAGGCAGGGGAACAGTGACACGCAAGTACCTCTTTGGTACTTTACTGTCTTGTCGCACCCTTGAAACTGCAGCTGTCACCTCCTATAGATGGGGGAGCGTAAGGGAAGGGACTGGGGGACCTGTTGAGCCTCAAAGTGGCCCTTGTTCAGTGCCGATTTGGTCGTCTTGCTTATCAGGGTAGGAAGGGTGAGGGCAGATCTGGCACGAATGAAAATGCTTGTCCTATGGAAGTGCTTTTATTCGATAGATCAAGAAGCCCTTGCTAATTATCTGAATGTAGTATGTTTCTGTATTGACTAAAACCCAATCTGTACGTTTTAGTATATCGAATTCAGTGTTTGTATCCCTTACCCTTAAGGACTAACAAAGTAAAACATCACAAACGTGGAAGAGATAAAATATACATAAATGCCTCTGTACTGGGTTACTTCTTCACCTTGTAGATTGCCCAAGGACGTGTAGCTAGGTCAGTGTGCGTTGCTGGGAAACCACTGCTTCTCATAAGAGGGAAGCATCTGTTCGAACAGTTTCCTAGGAGTCAGGTCAGAGCTCTGACTGTTTAATGGACCGTTAGGAGTATGTACTCTCATCCCGTGTGTAGGGTGCAATGGACCGGGGAGTCACAGAGGAACAGAAGTCTCTGGCCTCAGGGAGCTCACAGTCTCATGAGCCAGACAGCTGATATAGGAATTTTAGAGGGTGGTCACTGTGTCCACGTGTTTCCCTCTCCATTTTTCTTGCCCCTCTGTTATCACTCTGTTGATGCACCCAGTACTCCAGCCAATCTGTCTCTTCTCTTCTATGAATGTGCTTTGCTCACCCAGTCCCTCCCCCCTTTCCCTTTGCTCCTTGAAACCCTAGCCGGCTACAGGCCCAACACGCATACCGTCTGTCCTCAGCAGGAATTCTCTCCTTGTCCCTTATATTGTCCCTCTTGTTTGACATTTTTTCTTCCAATTAGCTATTCGTATATTTCTTATTTCCTGTGTCAGATTTCAAGCTTCTTAAGGGTTGAAACGTGTTGATTTTACTTTGACTCCATCGTGGCGCGTAACACTTGGAGTCGTGGATGTCGTTAGGGAAATTAGAAATTCCTTAGAACGTATGTGTGTCCTGTATCATCAGCCAACCGTGTTCCAGTCCTTCATTCCTTCCCAGTTTCTGTGTCAGCCAGTAGATGATGGAGATGATGATGATGACGCCAGGCAAAGCCACCTGTGGTAGGAATGAGAAGGAACTTCCGGTGATTCATACATGATAACAATGGAGAACATCCCAGGGGGCTTTAAGCTGAGCCTTATAATGGATGAGCTAAAGAATTAAAATAACATTCAGTCAGAAATCATTATTGAGCACCTACTACGTGATTGGTTCTGTGTATACAGGGATGAGACGAACAGATGTGGTCTCTGCCCTCGTAAAAGCTAGAGTCTGATATGGGGAACCTGACAGTGGAGAAACGAACACTTCTGGCACGGGGAGATCAGCCCGGTGCTTTGCGACCACCCAGAGGGGTGGGATAAGGAGGGTGGGAGGGAGACGCAAGAGGGAGGGGATATGGGGACGTATGTATACGTATAGCTGATTCACTTTGTTCTACAGCAGCAACTAACACAACACTGTAAAGCAGTTATGCTCCAATAAAGATGTTAAAAAAAAATACACAGTTACAAACTGTAATAAGTTCCATGAATGAAAAGAACCAAGAAATGGAGTGAAGGAGATTTCAGATAGAGGGAATATCTTTCGCAGAGACACCGAGGGCCCAGTCTCTGTGGAGGTGATAAGAATTTGATGCATTGATGCACCTGAAAGAAGCCTTGTGAGTCTGGGGTATGGAAATGAAAAGGGAACGGTCAGGCAGGGCCCACGACTTAGAGGGCCCCGGCAGCCGTGTCAAGACATCTTTATTTCATCGTCAGTGTGCTGAGATCTAAGCGCTCTCAGGGGAGTGGACTTCTCAGGAGATCACAGCGGCTGGAGAACGAATGGATCGGATTATTGTAGGCCAGGCTGTGGCGGAGGAGGGATATTTTAGAGGCCCACTGGGCAGTCAGGGTGAAAGGCACGCAGGCATGGATGCCAGCCTAGGGGCAGTAAAGATGGAGAGAAGCTGACATATGTGAAAGGGTCTTGGAAAGTGATATCTAGGGATAAATGGGGCAAGACCGGGGGGGGGAGATGGAAATATCAAAGATAACACCCGGGGTTTGGGGCTTTACAAACTGTGTGGCTAGGGTGCCATTGAGTGACAAGAGGGAAGAGGGAGGAGGCTGTTGTCTGAGATGGAGAGCGGGAGGGGACTGAGAGAGGCTTGTCAGTCACAGCAGCGGGCCTGGCGTGAAGGAAGCTGGAATTTCAGAAAAGTGCCGGAGTCGTGGTCACAGAGGTTTTATACATACGAGTGTGTACGTATGATGCTCTCATGCTACATGGGGATGACCTCGGATGTTCATCAAGTCTTGCGGGATGCTTTATGACCAGTTAACCAAAGCACAGAGAAGCTAGGTCGTCTGCGCACAGCCATCGGGCAGCGGGGCTGGAGGCGGGACCCAAGCAACCTGCCTGGCGGAGCCCCTTGTTGTAAGCGCTGCAGGACAGAGGTCAGGGAGCGTCGCCACGCCGGCGCGCATGGTGGCAGGAGGACGAGGGAGGCGGTTGCAGTGGGCACAAGTTGGGCGTGACGGGAGGGGGTGGAGATACCTTGTGGTGGCAGCTTCCGACAGGCGTGGGGAGGGGAGGCGGAGCGGGGAACGGAGGGCTGCGGAGACGGGGTGGTGGTGGGGGAGTGAAGGAGGCTTTTTAAAAAAAATTGAGATATAATTGACATATACCATTGTGTAAGTTTAAGGCGTACGATGTGTGTTTCGATTTGATCCACTTTTATATTACAGTATGATTGCCACCTTAGCGTTGGCTAACACCTCTGTCGTGTCCCATATGTATCATTTCCGTTTTTTGTGGTGGGAATGAGACTTTTTTTTTTTTTTTTTTAAGCGAAAGAAGTAGTAAAACTTTTCTGTATGTGGGGGGGCGGGATGAGCCCGTGGATGGGCGGGGCTGAAGGTGCTGTTTCTCGAGGGGCTAGTCCTAGCAGTGAAGTCCCTGAAAAGTTGCCAGGGGATGGGGCCCTCGGCGCACGTGGAGACTGACTTTTGTGATGGGAACGGACACGTGGTGTGCTATCACAGGAGGGAAGGAGCTGGCGGTTTATAGACAGCATTCCACGACTTGCTTTACTGTTTAAGGAGGGTTGGGTAGAAGCCAGAAGAGGTGAGCGCTGCCAGCCAGCTGGGAGATGGGTGCCGAATGAGGGTCCGGAGGGCTTACGGGCGTGACCCGGTTGGAGGGGCAGGCAGAGAGGGGCGGTGAGGTTGGTGAACGTGAATTTGTGAAGTTCCCCAGTGTAGGTTTGGTATACTGTCTGTGAATGTCGGTAACTATAAATGACGCTTTTTATGAAATAAGATTATTGGCTTGAAGTTTTGATCCATAGCTGGTCCTACACCAGAATTACCTGTCTCTAAATATCTAAATAACCATCACTACTTTATCTCTCTCTTGCACACACACACACACACACTCTCTCTCTCTCTTAAATGTTTATGAGAAGATTACATATATTTCAGATACTTCATATTCATGGTATGATAGGAGGACAGTGTGTAATTTTCAGGCTTCGATTAATTGCAGTTTAGATATTTTAAGAAAGAGGATGGATTTATGTCCTTGTCTTGGTGGCTGAGATTACTTAAAGGAGGTCATTTTCCCCCAAATTCCTAAGAATGGTGCAGAAATTCTTTCAAAGGCGACTTCACTTCTGACCATATCCTTTTATGAATACATTTTTGATCCTTTTATCTTGAAATGTGTAATACAAATCTAGTCGTACTGCTGCATAAAAATTATATTGGGAAATCAGACTTATGGATGTGTGCTTTTTATTTGATATTTAATAATGCCCTAAGGCAGGTAATTCAAACTTTTATTAAAGTGAAATGATTTGACAGTCAGACTTTGAATTTAATGCATGAATGTTTCATTTAAGCTCTTGGAACTGAAAAGGAAAAAAAAACTTTTTTTCTGATAGTTCTTTAAAAAATGTTCAAAATAATTTAGATTTATATTAGCTATGCTTTATTAAAATAACTTTAGTTTTTGGACTTAAAATGACATTTATTTTTGCATGACATGTCTAGACATCTGGAGGGTTTTGATAACCAAGACTTATTACTCCCATGAATTATCTGTGACTTTTTTTTTTTTTTTTTTTTTTGCGGTACGCGGGCCTCTCACTGTCGTGGCCTCTCTCCCGTTGCAGAGCGCAGGCGCAGCGGCCATGGCTCACGGGCCCAGCCGCTCGGCGGCACGTGGGATCCTCCCAGACCGGGGCACGAACCCACGTCCCCTGCATCGGCAGGCGGACTCTCAACCACTGCGCCACCAGGGAAGCCCTATCTGTGGCTTTTTATATTACCATTTAGGAAGTATGAACCGTGGTTTTGTACTTGTTTAGAGTTAGCACATAAGTCACCCAGGTGCAGGGCTAGTTCAGATTTCTGTTGGTTATATATTTATATAACCAACAGGTTCTGTTCTGTTGGTTATATATTTTATATATAATAGTGTGTATATCTTAATCCCAAACTTCTAATTTATTCCCCCCCCTTTCCCCTTTGGTAACCATAAATTTGTTTTCTATGTCTGTGGGTCTGCTTCTGTTTTGTAAATAAGTTAATTTGTATCATTTTTTTAGATTCCCTATATAAGTGATATCATATGATATTTGTCTTTCTCTTTCTGACTTACTTTACTTAGTATGATAATCTAGGTCCATCCATATTGCTGCAAATGGCATTATTTCCTTCCTTTTTATGGCTGAGTAATATTCCATTATATACATAGACCACATCTTCTTTATGCATTCCTCTGTTGATGGACATGTAGGTTGCTTCCATATCTTGGCTGTTGTAAAGGGTGCTGCAGTGAACATTGGGGTGCGTGTATCTTTTCGAATCATAGTTTTCTCTGGATATATGCCCAGGAGTGGGATCCCTGAATCATATGGTAACTCTATTTTTATTCTTTTAAGGAACTTCCGTACTGTTGTCTGTAGTGGCTGTACCAATTTACGTTCCCACCAACAGCATAGGAGGGTTCCTTTTTCTCTACACCCTCTCCAGCGTTTGTTATTTGTAGACTTTTTGATGATGGCCATTCTGACTGGTGTGATACTTCAGTTTTAATTAAACAAACATGCCAGTGAAAACTTGTTTTGGTAGCATACAAAGCTAAAATAGTCTAGACAATGCCCAATATCTTGGACAGAATCTGAAATATTTGTTGGATAATATGGAGGTTTCTCCAATCAAGAAATTTGCCACTATGTAACACCATTCTCAAAGTAAATTAATTGCTAAAACAATAAAACCACATTGGTTTTGGATGGGTCTGTTTTCTATCACAGTGCTTCTTTATTTTTTTTATTTTTATTTTTTTAAAATTTATTTATTTTTTTTTTTGTGTGTGTGTGTGTGGTACGCGGGCCTCTCACTGTTGTGGCCTCTCCCGTTGCGGAGCACAGACTCCGGATGCGCAGGCTCAGTGGCCATGGCTCACGGGCCCAGCTGCTCCGCGGCATGTGGGATCTTCCCGGACCGGGGCACGAACCCATGTCCCCTGCATCGGCAGGCGGATTCTCAACCACTGCGCCACCAGGGAAGCCCAACACAGTGCTTCTTTAAATGCCTGCAAAATTTCTGAATTCTTACAGTTTATACATAAAGGTCTTTAGGGCTTGTCTGCAGAAAATATTTTCACACACATCTTAGCAGCATGGAGTCGAACTGGATCTCAAAAAGTTATTTAATCTAGTCTTCTGCCTGAAAAGGTCTGCAGCTAAATTATTATAGATGATTGGTCCCCACATCTAGAAACAAACAAGCAAACAAACCTTCATTGTATGAGATACCTACTTCAGAGGTTCTTCTGCATAATGCAAAAGGGAAAAAAAAAAAAAAAAAGAACCTCATGAAATACTCTCCCGGTAAAGTATGAACTGAATTGGAACACCATTTTGATAGTAATATTTTTTATGGTTTGCCATAAATTAATATTTTTGATGAATGTAACCAGTTATATTCCAAGTATTCCAAGATTTATGTTTTTCTTGTATTTGCAGCATGTGAGAATTCCTATAACCTTTACAATGCAGAGAAACTCACATAATTTTTCACAAATATGAGTGTTCATTCTGATTTTAGTATGGGTACAACCAGTGGTTCTCTAATGGTACCATGTCTTTCAAGAATGGTTATATTTAGTGGGTCCCAGCAATTAAGTCACTATAATGAGAAATAAAAGATTGTAAATAAGAATAACAGTGTTATTAATCATCTAAATTAGTCACGTGTGGCACATTCCTGGACCTGAAATATTTCCATAGGAAATAATGCTAAAATCCACATTTACTTATAATTAGACACAATACAAACCTTCTCTCGTTATAATAGTTGCCCAAATCCCACTTCAACTTAATTTCATTGACTTTGATTTCTGGACTGAAAGCATTAAGCTTGAACCTAGTGAAAAATGTGTAATATGTGCATTCAATTAAGAAGTAATTAGATATTCAATCACCCTTGCAGCGCACTAGGGATTAGGGAAGGAGGAAGAAAAATGTGACGCGCTGTAGTGTGTAACACAGTTTTGTTAATAAGTGTAGTGCTAATTGAGATTGAGAAAGTGCCAGAATAGTATAACATAGGTTTGCTTGTGAAGAACCTTAAAAGCTAAGTTTAGTGTTTTATGATGCTTTGATACAGAGTTGTACAGAATATACCAAACCATCTGATGTGTCCTTGAGTTCCAGTTAAAGTTTGCACATTCATTCTAGGTGACACATAGTAGTGAGCGATGAAGGGGAAAGAACAGCTGCTTTTTAATGTTTCCGACCCTCTGCTATACTTTATCTCATTGAATCCTCACCACGGTCTTGTGAGGCATGTGCTTTATTTCCAGTTTAGAGATGGAGACCCTGAGGCTGAGAGGGGTTGAGTACTTGCTCAGGGACACAGCCAGTACAGGGCAAAGCCAGGGTTCACACCCAGGTAGGTTTCACTGCAAACCCTGAGCTCTTTTCACTACAGCCTTTCAAATAACAAAGGGCAGATAATTATGGAGTCCTTCTATATCTTTGCCTCCTTATCTCTATAGATAAGTTCCTGGGAGTGAGATTTCTAGGGAAAAAGGACACCCGGGTTTTCATTTTTGGTATCACATTGCTAATAGTCTCCCTAAGGGCTAACACTAATCTATGCTTGCACCGTGGATTGAAGGTGTTTTTGTTAAAATCAGTCACTCTGTATACTTTCCGCCTCTTTCTCATCTCCTTTTTACTCCTCACTTTCTCGAAATGTGTTCATCTCCGTTTACCTATTGAAATTTCTGTGACAAGAGTAACCCCTTTGATTTCTCTAAATATGATACATACTCATGGCAGAAAATTCAAACAGTACAGAACAAAATGAAGCAACAAGGATCTCTCAGACACTCCTCTCAGTGACAGTCACCATGAACACGGGGGTGAACGTGGAGGTCCCCCCATAGCTCTGTGGGGGATGGCTTAGGTTCCATTCTGACTCCACTGGTAGGTAGTTGTGTGACCTTGACAAAGTTCCTGATATCTCTAAGTCTCTTTTTTCATCACTTAAAAGAAGGCCATAGTAGTACCTACCTCATAGGGTGGTTGTGAAGATACAGTGAAGTAATGCAATTAAAGTGCTTACCATGTTTTTGGTCCACAGTGTTAAGTGTTTAATAAATGTTAACCTTTATCATTATTTTTGTTCGTTTGATCTTTCTTTTTGCATATCTCTCATAAGCACATCTAGACATATAATGTTCTTCATGGGATTATATTATGCAGGATATTTTTCTATCTGCTTGTTTGGTATATCTTTTCACGTCATTCAATAGATAACATGTGTACATTTTAATGATTGTACATAAGTTGCCTTTAATTATGTACCAAAATTTATCGAGTGTTCCTCTATTATTGTACATTTTAGGTCATTTTCAGACTTTGCTATAATCAACAGTACTGTGGTTAACATATGTATTTATTTCCTTAAAAACTTCTTAGTAGTGAGACTACTGGGTCAGAGCATTTTAATTGTAATACTGTATATGTGCAAATTGCTCTAAGAGTTGTATCCCTTTATGTTTCCACTGACCATGTGTCCAGCTACACATTTTTCTTCACCTTCACTGATGTTGAGTATTTTCAAATTTCTTATCCTTGCCAATCTGATTAAAAGTGATTCGGTTACATTATATTAAGTCTTTCTTTGAATACCTGGTTTTATCCTTGAATTTCCTGTTCTGTTCCATTAATCTGTCTGTTCATGAGTACCAACCATTGTGTTTGTGACATTGGTGTATATTTCAGTGTTTGGTAGGACAAGATCTCTTACTAATCTCTTCTGCAGAATTTTCTTATTTCCATGTATTTCATTCTTCCAGATAAGTGATAGGATCATTTTACTAGAAGGATTGAAATAAAAAATAAAAGAGAGGGTGAGTAAAAGAGCATGAAAGAAAGAGAAAAAGGAAGAAAAAGAATCTTGCTAGAATTTTTGATTTGGATTGCATTGAGTACATAGAGTAATTTAAGGAGAATTGATATCTTTACAATGTTGAATCTTTCTATCAAGGAACAATGCATAGGTCTATGCTTATTAAAGTTTTTTTTTTTAATGTTCTTTAGATGTTGTATAGTTCTCTCCTCTGACTGAATTTGCTACAGGATGTGCATTTGGACTCTGGAGTCAGCCTGGGGTGTGGCTTGATTGGGAATATAGCACTTTCACCTCCTGCTCCATGGTTTGGGCAAATTATTGATATTCTTTCAGCCTCAGTTTCCTCAGCTGTGAAATAGGGATACTAAGAGTCATACCTCCTAGCGGTGTTGAGGATTAAACAAAATATGGTAAAACGCATAGCATGGTGCTTAGCAGGGGGCTAGCATTCAGTAAATGTGAGCTATTACTATTATTATTGTTGTTTTTGTATTCATTATCAATTTTGATTAGTGTCAGTTTTCATTACATTTTTATATTGGTTAATATTTATTCACTGAAAAAATAATTACTTGGGTGTGTCCTTGGCTTTCTTATTGACCTTTCATATAGTTTCCAATGACATTTTAGTTGATTGTTTGTATTTTCCAAATAAACCCTGGTCACATCTGTAAATAATGACAATTTCATCTTCTCCTTTCTAATTTTACTAGTTCTTCTTTTATTGCACCCTCTAGAACTCCCAAAATAATGTTAAATAATTAACAGTGATATCTGGTTTCCCTTTCTTATTTCGGATATGCCTGGATTTCTATTTCCAAATTCTGTGTTATCTTTCCCAACCTGTGTCCTTTAAATCTTCAAAAGCAGTTGAGGGCTTCCCTGGTGGCGCAGCGGTTGGGAGTCCGCCTGCCGATGCAGGGGACACGGGTTCGTGCCCCGGTCCGGGAGGATCCCACATGCCGCGGAGCGGCTGGGCCCGTGGGCCATGGCCGCTGAGCCTGTGCGTCCGGAGCCTGTGCTCCGCAATGGGAGAGGCCGCGGCGGTGAGAGGCCCGCGTACCACAAAAAAAAAAAAAAAAAAAAAAAAAAAAGCAGTTGACATTCTTGACCTTCTCCTTTCTCTTTCTCCTTTTTCTGTTTATTTTCCTTCCTCCTGACCTGATACTGGTATTAGTGGGTGTGTTGAAAAAGAAGGTGCCTATCTTGCCCTTGCATGTAATGGAAGGACATTTATTTGGAAGCTTCTGTTCAGTGTACGGCAGTATTCTAGGGACTGTGTGCAAATATACACATTATCAGCATAGACTCTCCTGAGGAGCTTGTATAGCCTAGTGTTGGGAGCGAATCAGATAGCCCAGCTAACTCCAAACCCAAGCAGCATGAGAAGAAACTGCCCCGAGAGCATTCAGAAAGAGTTCTCACGTCTAGCATCTCGCTGTTTCTTAAAAGACTCTTCTTTTGGTGATTTTACACTGAATTATCTTACTTAAAGAGGGACGTGGTAGTGGGTTATCAATTAGCTGAGCCAAAGTCACTGGAACTGAGGTCAGCCCTGTGACCTGCAGCAGCCTTTGTGAAGGACACGTGGGCACATGTGCTTTTTTAAATTTTTGATAGCTTTGTAGGAAATTCTCCAATGGTGATCTGATTTGCACGCATCCCTGGGGGTCTCTTCACAGAAGATCATTTAAGGTTCAGAAATAGTCACATGAAAGATGGCATCTGTTATGATTATGTTGAAATAGCTTTTGATTTAGAAGACTTCTTAGGATTATGGCCTTACTTCAAGGTCTCATTATGAACAAATGATCACTGGATAATAGAACATTTCCTTTTATAGTTAAGCTTTCTTATGATTTATATATAGATAAGTGGGTATTTGGGAGGAGGTCCCAAAGGGGAGAAAGTCAGCCTGATTACCTTTGTGTATTCTGAGTGTCATTTCTTTATCCAAATAATAGGAAATCTGGAGAGAGAGCAGAGAAATTTTAGGAGAGGACCAGCAACAAAATCATTCAAAACACTTTTTCAGAACTCAGGGACATAAATTTACAAATTGGAAAGACCCACGGAATTTCCAGGGCAGTAGATCAAACTGCACCCACACCAAGGCACTGTCATCGTGGAATTTCTGAACATGGAGGGAGAAGTTACAGGGAGGAGAAAACAAGTCAGACTCAAAGAACCTGGAGTTTAAATATCAGTCTTCTCAACAGCAATACTGGAAGCTAAAAGCCAGGGAAGAATGACCTTCAGAATTCTGAGAGAAAGTTGCAGCCCACCTACAATTCCTCACCCAAACTTTCAGTAGTCGTGTTCAGATATCAAGGTCATTAAAAATTTATTTCCCAGGAAGCTACTGGAAGATATGCTTCACCAAAATGGCATAAACCAAGAAAACAGATGTGGGATCCAGGAAACAGGAGAGCCGACAAAGGAGAAAGGCAAAGGAGATTCCCAGAATGATGGTGAAGTGAGGTAGCCAGCATAGAGGGTGTGAGTCCAGATGTGAGCAGTTGAGAAGGTTCTGGAAGAGCTTCATCCAGGAAGACAAAGTTGATAGACTGCATGATGTGCCTTAACTTCTTGAGAGGAGAGTCAGACAACTGTAGGTAGTTTTGGATTGAGGATGTAGGTGGAAAAAACTCAAGATAATGATTCACTCCAGAGAAAACAAGTTGTGCAAGAAAGGAAAACTAATGATATATTAATACATGCAGTTCAGTTCTGAATAATATTTACATCATCACAATGATAGAAATCAAACACTGATCCAACCCAAATTATTATATAACTCTATTGGGAGGGTGGAGTGAAGGGAAGGGTTTACAGTGTGTGTGTGTGTGTGTGTGTGTGTGTGTGTGTGTGTGTGTGTGTGTGTGTGTGTGTGTGTGTGTGTAGAGAGGTAGGGGCTGATAGGAGGAAAGAGGGTCAAATGACATTCTCCATAGGGAAAGTTGACAGACAGTGCTAAAACAGAAAACTGAAAAGGAGTAATGCAATCATACCGATTAGCTCTACAGTATTAATAAAATAATCAGCTCAAAGGGTTGAGGAGGAGCAAAGTGGTGGCATATGGGACGGGAAACTGATAGTTTTTGTAACACACCCTTTAGAACTACTTCTTCAACTATGTGCATGTATAATATTGATACAAATAAGTAAAAACGTTAATAAAAATTTAAAAATTTATGGGCTTCCCTGGTGGCGCAGTGGTTGGGAGTCCGCCTGCTGATGCAGGAGACACGGGTTCGTGCCCTGGTCCGGGAAGATCCCACATGCCGCGGAGCGGCTGGGCCCGTGAGCCATGGCCGCTGGGCCTGCGCATTCGGGGTCTGTGCTCCGCAGCGGGGGAGGCCACAACAGTGAGAGGCCCGCATACCGCAAAAAAAAAAAAAAAATAATAAAAAAAAATAAAAAATAAAAAATAAAAATTTAATAACTTTTTGTACAAGTAAAAACGTTAAATAAAAACGTTAAATAAATGACAAGAGCAATTGCTACTGTCATTTCGTTATACGTTTTAATGTGTGTATGCACACATGCGTGGGCACACACGCACGTACAGACATACATACGTGCATTTTCTTGGAGTGTTTGCTTTGAGCCAGATGTTGTGTTGGGCCTTGGGAGCACAGTGCAGATGAGATCAAGTGTGATTCCATCCCATGAAAAATTTCTCTGAAATGCTGAAAAGTAAATGTCAAACACGTGCTATAGAAAATAATAGGCCATACTGTAGTTCAGTTTTCATTTAGTGAGATGTCTGTAAAATCAACGAAATAGTCACCACGCGGTTATGTGCCCAGGAGGCACTGTTGTCACATTATATCTGTTGTCGTATTCCATTCTCCCACTAACGCTACAAAGTAGGGGTTGCTATCTGGGGCTCAGAAGGGGCAAACCGATTGCCTAAAATCTTCCAGCCAGTTGGTGGCAGAGCTGGGGTTTGAACTTGAGTCTCCGATTCCACATCCACACCCCAGAGTGTGATCAGTTGAACTCAGGGACATAAATTTTTTTTGTAATTTTTCCAGCTAATCTGGTATCATGCAGTGAACGAGATCAAGCATCCATCTCTGGGGGGGGGGGGGGCTAATAGATCATCCTCAGAGTGCCTTGGCTTTGGGAGGTGACATTTTCTTTGTTTGAACAATGTAAAGGAGAAAAATTCAATAAGCATAGGGCATTAACTTTAGTTTTCCTGGGAGGGAGATTTTTAACAGTGAGCACCTAAATTCAACAGCAGAGTCCACACTCAGGTGAATTAGAATTCATTCTACATTTCTTGAGAATCCGGTAAGTCAAGCCATTAGAGCTTTAAAATGAACAAGACACCTGAGAGCTTGTGCACCTGTTGCACTCTGGTTGTATGTTCAATGTTAAGATGCTTTGGGTAAGACCTGACCTCGTGTCATCAGAGTGCATATTTACTTGCCTATCTTTTGTCTAGTTGATGTTTTAGACCATGGTAGCTTAATTTTTAGAGTAGTTGGGTAAAGCGTCATTGAATTCCTTTCATAAACTTGGAATCTCTGCCTCTAGACCAACCTTTCCCAAATGTGTTCTGCAGAGCATTGGTCCATCAAGATGTTTGTTAAATCAAGACGTGACTGTCCCATACATTTGGAGAATCCTGCATGTAATATTTTTCTTTTGCAGATTTACAGTGCACATTAGCATGTTAGAGACTGACATGGTTTTGTTTGAAAGAATCCTACTTTACTCTGTGTAATCAGAGTTCCCACAGTATTTTTTGAATACAGATTCATTTTTTCCACCCAACTTCTAGAGTTATGTGGAACACATTTCAGGAAATGGGGGACTCCAGTTATTTTCCTTTTGCCAAAAATTCATCCATGCTGACCTTTCGGCTCCTTTTAAAAAGCTCTAAAATGCTGAGGCTTTACAGTTTGGATCGTCAGTCAGTTTTATGTCAGTCACTTTGATTTATACATGTGTTGGGTTATAGTTGTCAAATGCATACACAAACAATGTCCTACTTTACCTTTGAAATCACTTCTATGAGGCATAATCTTAAAGATTTGGTCATGACTCACTATCTTATTTGAAATTTTAGTTTGGAAATATATGCTCCAGCATTATTAATGTTTTCTAATAAATTGTTCCAGAAATTATATGTATTTATGTGAACATATGCATACACGTGTGGACATGTATATGTACATATGTACAAGCATATCCACCCACATACCATGTATGAACAATTTTAAAGTATTCCATTGTATCATAATTTATTTTTTATTTTTTTCACATCTTTATTGGAGTATAAATGCTCTACAGTGTTGTGTTCATTTCTGCTGTACAACAGAATCAGCTATATGTACACATATATCCCTGCATCCCCTCCCTTTTGAGCCTCCCTCCCACCCTCCCTATCCCATCCCTCTAGGTCGTCACAAAGCACCGAGCTGATCTCCCTGTGCTATGTATCATAATTTATTAAGGAAGGAAATTATTTAGCTTTTTCTAGTTTTTTTTTTTTTTTTTTTGCTTCAGTGAATATCCTTATACATAAAATCTTTGTATGATTAGGTGGTTATGTCTCTAAGTTCCAAGAAGTAGAATTCTGGGTGGAAAATATATGCGCTCTAAATTTTAACAGATATTTGTTGTCCAAAAGATTGGACTTGTTTATTTTTAGCAACTGTATTAAAGTGTGTTCCCCCAGTCCCATCTCTGGCAACATGAGTAGATGTATTGAACTGAAGTCTTAGCTGATGTTGTTTTCTAAATGGGAAGACTATTAGTTCTCTCAAAATGTACGTTTCATGTGTTGTTCTATATTTATTATTTCCTGACTTACTTAATAGAAATGTCACATTATTTGGGGACTAGGAAGCAGTGGTCTTTGTGCTCAGTTACCATCTGCAGTTATTACACAGGAAATTAATGACGATAACTAAAAGCTTTATTTTTATTTATTATTATGCATGGCGTGTAAACTTTTTGTTTAGAAAACAGTTCAAGCATTCGTTTAATTATTTTGGTTGAAAATACATGTCTCTCTGAAATTTTGCATTAATAGATTCTGCCAGAGAAATAAAATTATGGTAGACTTTGTGGACAAAGTGCAGAGATGACAAACTTGAGGACGAAGATATTTTTGAAATTTCCACATTTTCTTACGAAACGTCTCGTTTTTGCTGTCTCGTTGGACTGTAGAAAGACTTTCCAGTCTGCCTTGGAGGAATGTCAGTAACATAATCGATTCCTTCTTTTTGCCTTAAAGGAGGAAGACAATGGTCCTATAGTGCTCATGGGTGAGAAACGGAAACTTTGAGCTGCAGCTTCGGTGTATCCTCAAAGCCTGCATTGTTTGTCTTCATCTAATCGAGCTTTGATGGACATCTGTGACAGTTGCCTGTACACATGCTCTAATGAAATATTAGAAATGGCTGTAAATTCAAAAGAAACCCCATATTATGTATCCGCATCACTGCTGCTAGTATTCATATTTTTGCACATACTGTTTATTGCTTATGTGTAGAAGAAATGAAACTAGTTTTCAGAGTTATTATTCATACGAATATATATCATGTGTTAATACTAAGACAGGAAAAATACATTTCCAGCGTTCGCAGTCCTTCATTTCCTGTCTCCAACAGAAAATTCACTCATTCAGAAAATAATGTAATTCTTGATAATAAAATGAGAGTTTTGATCAAGAACAGCATACAGCTCCAAAATGGAATGTGAAGGATTAGTAAAAAACATATCTCATGTTACTTTGCAACCCTCATACCATGGTTAATGTCAGGGTGATTTGTTATAAAACACGATTTGGGAGTAAGTGTAAGAGCATAATACTCACTTTATATATTACTTTCTTAGTTAAAGGATTTAATTGAATATACGAATCTAATCATACTTATTTGACATGTTAGAAGCTGAGGTTTCTAGGAATTTGAGAAAGGTATAAGAAATAAATAGGCTAAAGAGAAAGTGGATACTTTATTTTAAAGCTTTATTTTCCATGATAGAAACATAAATTTAATAGTATCCTATAATAATTTAGTGTTGTACATTTTGTAAGACTTTAAAATATTTTATTTTATAGGTTTCACTTTGGCATATTGAGATCTTTGTTTTGAAGATGAATCATATCCTTATTTTAATTAATTTTAAGTGCTCGTGGCAAATTTAAGCATATGCTTAGATGCAGTTAGATGTGATAGAATGAGATAATTTGTGTAAAGCAGTAGAGTGCCTGGCACAAAGCAAGTACTTAATAAATGTTATTAGTTGTTGTTTTAATTATTGTTGTAAAACTAATGACTTCAATAACATACACTCAATTTTGAGGGATTTTGTGATGCAGAATATCTAAGTTAGAAATCGAAAATAATACAGATGGAATAATTATGTGTTGAGAGATTTTAGACATATTGGGTAAAGGTTGTAATAATGAAAAGCATTAAATGCAAATAAAAAAATCATATCAAGTATCCCTGAAAACAGAATCTAAGAAGGTTCACAGTGGAGCCTTGGGCAGGGAGAGAAAGGACCAGAGCTGCCCCAGAGAGAGGAAGTGGAGGCGGATGAAGGGTCAGCATCTAACAAAGCCCTGGACCACATGAGGGCGGCATCAGGCAGAGCCTCTGAGAGGCAAAGGCAGTCCCGGGTTTTTCCCTTCTTTAGTTTCTTGTATACAAAAATGAAGAAATGGCAAAGCATGGCTACAAAAACTTGGCATATTTAAATACATATCTTATAGACTAAAACTGATACCATGTACTTGCCAGACATTGGCTGCAGGTGTGGCCTCATTTGCAGTTGACATCAAAAGACAAAATCAAAACCCTCTCGTGAGTGAGAGGCCAACAGGGCTGCTGGCACTCCTCTGGTAGACCCTGCGTTCAGGCCCTGGGGCTAAACAGTACATGGGCACCCAGTGTCACTGATCCTGATGTGGTTGGTACTGAGCAGCTGGGGACCATTCTTGGACTTAACTTGTGATACTTCCTGCAGTCTCCAATCACTTGTCCCTGAAAAATACAAAATAGGCATAACAACAAAAACTAATTCAAATGACTTTCAGGGTAATATCTTGTTGCCCATATTTCCCCTCCAAAATATCTTTTTTAATTGAAGGAATCAAATTTATTTACTGGATATTTTCTGGTTCAAAAGACTGAAATGAACTACTTGGTTCAGCTTGTGGTGTTCATTGGTGAGATTGTGTGGAAGCTTATATTCTTTAATGTGGATAAATGGGAAACCCCTTCATCCCACCATTAGGTACCTCAGACTCAGATTAGGAATGCTGGTTGTAATGACGCTTTTGTGGGAATGAAGTTGAAAGAGTAATTTGTCAATAACAAAAGTGTAAATGTCTGGCCAGAGATCTATCTAGTTTTGATGGTGGCATGGGAAAGAAAAGTATGGGATGGACCTGGAAATTGGGGAAGAAGCCTCCCAAAGCAGAAGTGTGTGTATGGGGTAGTTAACTAGGGACAAGGGACAAATTTCACAGATCTTGAAATTTAATTTAGGGTGGATTTTGTTTATCTGAAAAAAATGGCAAACTGAGGGTTTTCTTCTCATATGGTTTACACATATATAAGCACCTCTTATTCAAGGTAATTAATGTAGCTGATGGTATGTAATGTAATATTGATCTCAGAAAGTTTGTTAGTTAAGGTAATTTGAGTCATTTTGTTGGTCAGTCTAGCTGAAAGACTTGCTGATTTTGTTGATCCTTGATCCTTTCAAAGAACCAACATTTGAATCTGATGGTTTTCTCTAGTGTGTTTTTATATAATCTTTATTATTTCCTTCCTTGTACTTGCTTTGGGTTTATTTTGTGCTTTTTCCATTACCTTAAGGTGGAAGTTTAGGGTATTGGTTTGAGATCTTTTTAATAAAGGCATTTATAGTTATAAAATTTCCTCTAAGCATTGCTTTAGCTGCATCCTATAAGTTTTGTTTGTTATGTTTTTGTTTTCTTTCATCTGAAAGTATTTTCTAATTTGCCTTGTGATTTCTTCTTTGACCCGATGGCTTTTTAGGAGTGTGTTGCTTAATTTCTACATATTTATGAATTCCCAAATTTCTGTTATTGAGTTATAATTTTCATTGTAACACACTTTGTGTGATTTGAATTCCTTTAAACTTATTGAGGCGTGTTTTATGGCCTAGATATGGTTTATTCTGGAGAATGTTCCATGTGTATTTAAGAAGAATGTGTATGCTGCTGTTGTTCATGTTATGTTTATGTCTATTAGGTCTAGTTGATCTTCTGCATATTTCTATCTATCATTGAAAACAGGATATTGAAGTCTCCAGCGATTATTGTTGAATTACCTATTTCTTGCTTCAGGTCTGTCATTTCTTTTTCCATGTACCTTGGGACTCTGTTGTTAGGTATATATACATTTATCATTTTCATATCTTTCTGATGGAGTTATCCTTTTATCATTATAAAATGTCTCTCTTTATCTCCAGCAACATTTTTGTTTTATAATAGACTTTCTAAGACATTAGTGTAGCACTCCAGCTTTCTTATGGCTGCTGTTTGCATGATATGTGTTTTTCCATCATTTTACTTTCAACCTATTTGATCTTTAAATCTAAAGTATGTCTCCTGTAGACAGCTTAAAGTTGGATCTTGTTTTTCCATCTAGCCTGACAATCTCTGCCTTTTCATTGGATTGTTAAACCCATTTATATGTAATGTTATTGTCCATATATTTAGGTTTATGTCTGCCATTCTACTTTTTGTTTTCTACCTGTCTCGTGTCTTTTTTTGTTCGTTTCTCTGTCCCTCCTTCATTGCTCTCTTTTGCATTAAGTGACTATTTTCCAGTGTACTATTTCTTTTTTTCTTTCTTTTATTATTCTCCAGTGTACTATTTCAATTGCTTTAATGATTTTTTTAAAACTTTCTTTGGAGTTTATTTTCTTAGCGGTTGCTCTAGGGCTTACCATATATTGATACATGTTAATTTATTAGAATCTACTTCAGATTTATGTTAATGTGATTACAGTTGGTGTTCTTTGTTCTTGCCAACTGCCTCTTGCCCTAGGTAAAATCTTTGAGTCACAGCTCAGGAGCTATGGGTAGGGACAGTGGTTTTCTCTTTGTGGAGTGACACTCCTGCTTTGCAGACAGGGTTCTGGGTAGGGGCAGAAGCCTCTGGTTTTTGTGGCTGGCCTCTCCCAGACTGAAACTTCCACCCTATGAATAAGCCAGGGTGAAGGTGATCAATGTCCCAATATTCTCAGCCTGCTACACCTGGTGTAGAACCTCTGCTCTGTGAGTGGGGGCTGGGTGGAAGAAGGGGGCTTATGAGCTCTTGAAATTTAGCCTCTGTAACCCTTTTATGTATCCCTTGGTTGGGATTTAAGGGAAGAGGGAGCCCCATCTTCCTGGCCTTACCCACTTAGAATGGATAGTTAATCATGCTAAACTGGAGTGAGTGTATTTATGGCTCAAATTCTAAATAATCTTATTGAGATTTAGGAGATTTTTCTCGAGTACATTTTTTCTCCATTTGCTGTATGTCCTTGGGAAAATTTCCAGACACTTTAAATTTCTTCTTCTTCTTCTTCGTCTTTTTATTCTATCAGGTATGGTAGTTGCACTGGGAAGCAGGTCTGTGGAGCTTCTCGCATGTCTGTTCTGGTTGTAATGCTCTGTCATCTAAGATGGCACATTACTCAAAATGTCAGGCTATCAGATTCCTTTTGGAATTTTCACTTAAGTAAGCATATTTTTCAAAATTGTGTGTCAAATATCATCATTGTGATTAAGGGTAGACTCATGCTTTTGGATAACTTAAAATGAAAATGAAGTTGACATAACAATGATAGTAGTTAACTTATTGAGTTAATTACTCTGAAACTTCTCCATTTTATTTTCTATTTAATTAATTAAAAACAATTAGTATATGCTGATTAATGATTTTCAAGTCTGACCTCTACAAACTGAGACTCAAGATGGCATGTGCGTGAACAGACACCCAATAAACCTCATTTTCCTTAGAATCTATTCACTTCTATTAGAATATATTAATATAGCAAATATTGATGTGATAAAAAGCAACCTATATTTTATTTAATACAGAATATTATTTGGGTCATAGTATAGAGTATTATGTTATTATATTACAACACCGATGTTGTAATGCAGTTCCTAAAGATAAGCTCACGGAAACCTTTGTTCCCTTTTTTCTATGTTCCCTTCCTTTGTTTAGAGGTATTTCCTGTGCTGCTTCTGTGTGAAGCTCTTAACTGACACTCAGGTAGTGAGGTGGTGACATGTGACCCTTCAGACGAGTGTTTTGTTTTTTTTTTTAAGAAAGATAAGAACAACATAGAAGAAAGGCTTTTATTGGAAACTTTGTGTTGTTTCAGACTTAGATTACATTTTAATAAAGTATGCCAGAAGTTTTATACTTCAGGTTGTACAGGAATCCCCGCTTGGAAATGACACTATTGAGTTTTGAGAAACTTTTCAATTTCTGAAACTTCAGTGAATCTGCATTAACGACTGACTTGTAACGCTTCTACACCTCCACCACCCAATGGGACACTGTAGTTTAGTGAGTCAATAAAATTTAAGAAATTTCTTAGAGCTGCTCCAGAGACCTAGATATGCTTGTTTTACTCCCTTTTGGGCCTGATTCATTTCCAGAATAACTCTACTGCACACTTCCTTTGATAAACTTTAATTGCTTTCAAATTACATTGGAATTTAGTCAACCTCAATAGGAATTTTCCTGTGAAATTATATTAGAATCTGGCCCAAAGGGATTTTTAAAAAATGCATAATAAAGTCTATACATTGCATGAGAAACATTTTATCTTTTATAACATAAAGATGCTTCTTTACGGCATGAAAGAAATCTACAGTGTTCTTACAGCACAAGACTGGGATGAAAATTAGCTCCTTGAAATTTCAGTGATGTTAAATAAATTTCCTAACAAACGCTGCTTTCAGCAAATCTCATTTGAATAAAATAACCTTAAAACAAAAAAAAAATCTTTATAATTAACATGACTTCTTTCCCCCTTTTTTTTTCCTGCTCAGAAATTATCTTCAAATGACATAGTTCCAAATATTCAAGAAACATGTTTGGGGCCCTATTAAAAAATTCAGATGCACATCTAATGAAGTCGTTTATGAGGATTTTGCCTTCGCTCTTAGGCTCAGTAGTTACGGTGGTGAAGCTCAGCCTTCATACCTAACCAGAAACTTGAAGCAGTTTAGGGAGAACTGGGACCAGCTAAGAAAAACCTACAATTCCACACATCTTTATTTTCTAAGTCCACAGAAAAGAAATGTGAATACAGTTCTTCTGGTGGGGAAATTGGTTTTCCCAGGAAGAGGAAGTAATGCTTCTAGAGCACCAAGGAGGTGATTTTCTCATTTATGTAAGTGTGAGAAATGTCCTAGGTGGTACTCTCTCATACGAGACAAGTACAGGTGAGCAGTTAACTCCAAGGAACTGTGCATCTCACAGAGGCCAGGGCCATTATTACTGCTACTCCTTGCACGAAACTATGTATTTGAAAACATTTTATGGACATTGATTACACCTATTATTTCTCAATGAAGTTCCGACCCTTGGGCTCCAGCCTTGCGTTTCTCTGTTCTCACTCCCTCCCCGCCGCGAAGACTAGAGGGTCCATTGTTGGTAACTTCTACATCTTTGGCAAGAGAACACATATTTTCGCTACTATCCTTGGAGGCCTTTTCTTGTTTCTGGATTGCTGACAATTGGTCTGTATTGTTTTTTTATCATCTCATGCATTTGTATTAAATATATCTGAATCATCATAGTCACTCTATTGTGGGAATTGGCTCAAAGGAGGCAGACAACATTTAAGCCAGAAGAAGCTTTTTTTTTTTTTTTTTTCCCTTTCTTTCTCAATCAATCACCTTTTAAAAAGTGGTCACATAGGATGATGTAATTGATTTCTGGGGTTTCTTAATTCTGTCCTCTGATTTAGCTGAGGGTAAACTTTTTTTGACCAGAGAGAAAAATGTGTCAAGTATATGTGTGGTCAAACCTATGCATCTGCTGAAGACTTACTTTTATTTTGAACTGTTTTAGAATATTTCCAACTTGCCCCAACAGTATTAATTTCCACCACCACCCCGGGAAGCCGGAAGATGAGTAGCAGTAGCTCCTCCAGGTGAACTGTGACCAGAGAACAACTCAGCCAGTGGAGACAAAACGGTGCTTCCCAGCAGAATGCGGCATGTGAGAAGAGAATGTACCTGGGGTGGGTGCAGACGTGAAAGAAGCTGGGAAGACTTCCCAAGAGGAGCAGAGAACTTCAATGAAGCCAGACCCGCTGCAGAGTAATAGCTGCAGCTGATGCAGGTCCATACCTTAGATGATTCAAAGTGGTATTCGTAACGCTGTTCTCTGGGCAAAGTTCTGTGACTGCAGGTAATGTGCTCACATCCTGTCATGCGATCAGATGGGCCGGGGTGATAGCGGTTCAAGGCACAGACAGAAACCAAAGTCCTTGACTTAAATGTTGGATCTGAGTCCTGCTGGAGATGTGTGACCTTGGTCCGTATACTTAACCTCATTGGCCTCAGCGTCTTTGTCCTTATTCTTACCACTTAAATCTTGGTGTACTTAATCTCATTGGGCCTCAGTTTCTTTGTCTTTATTTAAGATTTACTACTTAAATCTTGAGATGTCTGTTTATATTATCTTAGCACCCATCGGATTATCTGGATAAGGGTTTGCTATTATTCCTCTATCACTTAGAGGCTCTTTGCACCACAGTGGCCAAGAGGCCTGGGCTGGTGGAGCAGGGCCGCCCACTACGGTCATCTTGCTTCTCTTTTTTTCTCACTCACTTTCCCCCTTTTTCAAGGACAGTCATTCAATCTGTGCCCATTGGCTCCACCAAGGGCCCTCTGTACAGCCATGGGCTTCTCTCTGCCGCATGTGCCTGTATTAGTATGTGCTCAGGTACCAAGAGAGGAACATCACTTTCTGAGGCAGAATCTCCCGAGATGCTTCACAGCCATTTTTTCTTCCCCCATACTAGGCCCCCTAGCAGAGTAGCTGTATTCCTTAGGAAGGATCAACCTCAAATAGGCGCCTGAATGTCAGAATACTTGGAGGAAGAGGATGAAATAATTTGTGAAAGGTGAGTGAAGCCATACTCTGAAATGAAGAGGAAATATGCGATTGCCATGTGTGATTTTGCAGGCTCTGTCTGTTGATGCAGACAAATAATTGAGGAAGTTAACTCTGCCTGCCTCTTCAGTAGGTAGAGACAGTCTCCCAAGGGTGCAATTTCCTAGGGCTTCAGAGTGGCTGATGGACCCCCTCTGAGAGATGCAAAGGTAGGCAACTAGACACCCATTGCTTGGGGGAAGGGCACAGAGGCACATTTTGACCTTGACAAAGGTCCTCTGGAAAAGGAGAGCTCTGGGGTGGAGGGGAAGCTATTTGCATAAGGAGTTAGAGTCCTTCTGGGAGTGAGGGAGCTGAGGGTCTTAAGTGAGTTTTAAAATTAGGGAGACCCATGGGAGTTCACTGCTTGAAGGGTAGCAAAGCAATACACCACACGGGGACGGGCAGGCCGACCTGGTGCCATCCGACCAGTGCTGAGCCTAAGGGTAGCGGGTGTGTACTGGTTCCAGCATCGTGGAATCCCATCAGCCTCACCGGTGACCCTCACAGCTTCGGATAACACTGCTGAACGTGAGTGCCCCTCGGGGCCATGGGAGCAATAACGCTGGAACCACTGGACTGGCTTCCTTTGAAAGACAACACTGGATGCTTGGACAGCTCTGGAGAGAGAGAACCCCCCCAGGACGGGGCTTCGACTTCCTACTGATAAGGACATGTGGAGCAACAAGCCCCATCAAAAAAAGTAAGAGCTGTATGGCCATTTTTGATACCCAAGCTGGTAAGGGAGGTCATATCCATTCTTTACACACAACACACTATAAAGAACATCTGGTGGATTTGATACAAATCTATGGGTCCTCCTCACTAAGAAGTGTTATTAGCCCTAAGCAAAGGGGAATCAATGTGCTTCTCTCTGGATCTTTTCCTCATGTTGCAGATTGTTCTCTTCCAAGCCAACTACCTTTTTCCTCATTATTATTATTTTTCCTCAGCACTGATAATTCTCAGTTTTTTGCTTCTGCACTTGCTCCAAGTGCAGTCTTGAAGTCCTGAGTTTTCTTCGGCAGATTCCTTCAGAAGCTTTCCTTTCCTCTGTGATGTCCTGGGAGGTGATGGCTCACCTGAGGCCACAACTCTGCCTTTGTCCCATCAGGTGAGTCCGTCCGTGTCCTCTAGAGCAGCTTCCGTCTCTCGTGATAACAGCGTCCTCCACTGTGTAATGGTAGATGTCACGCTTGAAACTGAGCAGGACCCTGTGGGGCCTTCCCAGGTGCAGAAGCCCCTCTGTGACCCCTGTTTCTTGTTTGTAGGAAAAAAAAGCTTTAGTCTCCTAGGCCTTCTGAGTTCCAAAGACAAGACTCAAGCAGTTACTAATTAGGGAAGTGAGGGGATGCGGAAACAAAGGAAAAGCAGTTAAGCAAGAAAAGTAATAATAGCTTAGATTACAGTTCAGTGATAAAACAGAGACCTAGTTCCTCCTCAAGGGGCATACATAATAATCGGATGCATATCTTTGAGCTGTTCTGCAGAAACTAAGATTCTCCCCCCAACCCCACCCCCTTGGAGGGCAGTGGCTACATGCTGGCCACAAGCACTTAGACCGCAGACTAGTTGGAACCAGAAGGTAAAGGATTAAGTTTCCTGAAACATCCCCCTGTTACCTCACCACCAACCCATCAGAAGAAAGTCCACGAGCTGCAACCCTCATCCGAAATGTTACCTTTAAAAACCTTTCCCTGAAAGACATCAGGGAGTCCTGAGCTGCCTGTTCTCCTTGCTTGGGGCCCTGCAATAAATGCTGTGGTTTCCCACCCTGCGACCCTGTGTCAGTGGATTGGCTTTGTTGTGCGGTGGGGGAGCCGACCCGAGCTCCGTTTGCTAACACGCTCATCCCCAATCCGCTTGGAAAAAGTCACTTTCTGCTTGGAATCTGAGTGGAATAATCTTCCACATTCCCTCATAACACACCAGGCTTCTTATGCACTAATGTGAAATCTGAGTTTCATGGGGTGTTATGTTTTAATCAGTTAACTCCCAGTCTTGTGTGTTCTAGATTATGATTAGGTTAAGAATTCCCAGCTTTCCTTATCTTGAGTAGAAAGAGAATATTTGGTTTCCAAGAGCCACTTAGATAAGAAAAAGTTGAAAACACGTGAAGGTAAGTGGAATTGCTGGAGAATGGAGGACTTCCTGTGTTCACTAACTATCGACACTCATTGCTTCTGCTTCCTATGGAGAGTCGGCATTTGGACCTTGCCTGTGGTCTGTTTATTGCCCACATTAAAGAGGTGTCTCTGAGGGCCAGATGGGTGAGTGAAAGTAAGCTCCTCAATTTCCCATCTCCACTGATAAATCCGACTTTGTCATAATGACAGAGCATCCAAAGCAAACAAATGCAACGCATGGACACTTCACTTCATCCTGGTGTGTGCGGAGACCTCTTAAACCCGCACAGAGGTAGATTTTCAGTTGCCCGTAAGCCACCAACCAAATGGATGACACTAGCAGAACTTTCCAAAGTTTCTGCCTGAAAACACTCTAGCAAGAGAATCTGAAGCAGATGAAATAGATGGTCATTTGATTCATATGAATCATAAGCTGCGGAATTTGATCTAGTTCTAGTACATTAAAATCGTAATAGTTTTGTCTTACTGGCTTTTAGTCGAGACTCTAAAAAAGTCAGCAATTACTGAATTATTGGATCGCAAAGGTAGGCAACGGGCAGGGCTTTTCTCAGCAGCACACTGACTACGGAAATTAAGTGACCAGGAGGCTTGAGGACCCCTGGGACTAAAACTCTCATCCCTTACACATTGGACCAGTCTCTTCTTAGACAGGATGTCGGTTTGTGGGAGGTGATCCTTGTATAAATGTGAGTTAATAGTAGTCCCTTTAATTCTATTCCCACATTCCTCATTAATCCCACCCTATTGGATCACTGCTTTATTTTGTTCCTTTGTAAATTTATAACACAAAACCTGGATTTATGGTATCACCATTGATAAGTTTTTTCAATATACACAGTCCATTTATTTTCATGCCCACTTAGGACCAGTGAAATTTATGTAGCAACATATTATTAATTGCCTTCCAACTTCCGTCCATCAGAAATATTTAACAAATGTCCTCACCCATTGCTATAAAACTATTCCTGAAGCAAAGTGCTTTCAGAGATGCATCTAATCGATGCATTGCCTTTTTGGGGAGATGTACAGATTTCTAGAAAGCAGTCCACTGATAGGGGTCTCTAAGTGATGGGGGGGGGAGTGTTGTTACTCACTGAGATGCCTCCTGGGATGATGGCCTGGCTCACTTTGAAGCAGAAAATAGAATAAAATGAGGTTTATGTGCTGTTGGGGTCAGAAAAGCCCATTACGATGATTTTGCTTAATGCTTGTCATCTAGTCTGTAGTTGTCTTTAATACAATGTCTGTCCTGATGCAGATTATTTGTTTTGGGGAGTGGGTATCCATACCCACAAATGCAGGGGCTGCTGGACAGTAGGAAGGGTACGTGGAGGATGGCTGTGGATGGCACCGGAAACTGGGCAAAGTCAAGGGCAGTAATTAAGCTCCTCCCTCTGACTTGCTCCTTTTCTTCCTCTTCTATTGCTGTAAACTAAACGTGGTTGCTAATATCTGACATTTCTCCCTTGACAGCGAGGGGGACAGGATACAAGTCTGTCATTTGTTTATTCAGCAGGTGCTTATTGATTTCTTCCCGTGTGTCAGTTACTGTGCCGGTGCAAAGAAAACTCAATCCTTGCCCAGAACACACCTAATTGTAATTCAGAGCATCTTCTAAAAGCCATATGAGTGGCATAGATTATATGTTCAAAAAAAGAAAAAGAGTATCCTGAGGTGAACAGGGCGTATTCATGGAGAAGGTGTCATAGGACTTAAAAGTTGGAGAAGCAGGTGCGAGGAAGGGGTCCACGTATGCAGACCAGCAGGGGAAAAGGTGTGAGGAGGGTGAAGCAGGAGGCCTTAGACAGAGTTGGTGCATATGGAGCATTTTAGCTGAATTAAAATGTATACAAGAGAGTGGAGAGATGTTATGATAAAAGGCAGGATGAAAGAACAAGACTGAGGACTTTGAGAGCTAGATAATGAAATCAGACCTTTATTTATAGGAGATAACGGGTCCAGCATGCAAGTTAATTATGGAGCACTTGAGTAGCAGGCACTGGAGTAGACCCTGGGAAGATTGGAGGATAAGTGACGCACAACCACATTTCTCCACTAGAGGCAGCAACAAGGCCCAGAAGAGTTTTGAGCACGAGATTGATGTCTTCTGGAGATGACCTCCACGTGTTATTCAGGGCGGACTGGAATGTGGTAAAACTGGGGGTTGGCAAGCCTGTCACCCAGAGGTGGAGGCAGGTGGGGGGAAGATAGGGGCCAAGAAGCAAAATGGAGAAGCAGAAGAGGCAGGACAGGTACCTGCTCTACCTGCTGGCTTGAGAGCTGGTGTCTGAGGCTGCATCCTTTCCCACATCACACGCCCTTCTCCTCTTCATCCAACGAATAGACGAGTCCAGATGTGAGTGAGCTGCTGCCCCTCAGTTTACTATTTAGGGAGAGTCGTTTGCAAGTTTTTTACATGACTCCCCAGCTCCAAGAAGTATAAGCTAGCTCTCTCTCTTTTTAAATGTCTTGCTTGTAAATTGTCCCTAAAAAAACTATTGTGCTCATGTCTGATCCTTGCAGGTAGCATGGAAGCACCTTGAAGGTAAGGACTCTTTGACAGGTTCCCACAGCTTATCTTTCTCCCCTACACCCTTGTCGCCTGACAGATTTCCCAGTGAGACAAAAGATTCTGAACTTATTACCAGACACAAACAAACATCCGTAACAACTACATACAAATTTTCTTATCTTTTCGGAAATGTAAAATATACCTCTGTGTGTGTGTGTGTGTGTATTTTCCCCCATCTTTTCTCAGCTCTCATTGCTAAATCCATGATTTCGTGGTAGAAATAGCGGTAACCTGGAAAACAACTAGAAACGTCTTGGTTTTTAATATTCTCCTAAAGGCAGAGCATCTTTTTCTTTCCAGCTTGCTGACAACACAGTCGTTGGGTGTCAGACACTCAGGATGGGTGCTTCTTGATAAAAAATAATGGACACGTGGTGGTTGTCCTAGCAGCTTCTGACCTTGTTTCTATTTTCTATGTGTTCTCTAGGAGGAAGCCTGGGTCAGCTCTGACACACCCAGGGCTTCCAGCTCTTTCTCAGCATCCTGGACCCCTGCCAGTCTCCATTTTCTCCAGGTCCATGAGGCATAAGTCAAATCTACGAGGTCTTTGGAGCTTGGCATCTACGAGGCAAAGTTGAGGAGCTGGATGGTCCTCTGCCAGTGCATAGAGAGTTGGGGGTACCAGTTGGTTGACTGGGCAGGTCCCCAGGCTGAGCAGGATTCCAGGTCAGTAGACTCAGAGCAGCCCTGGGAGAACTGGTAAACCCACCCAGGGCTCTGGCCGGGCCCGGTCTTCACCTTGTCATTGTCACCATCTTCTAACCTCTTTTTTGTTTGTTTTCAAACAGCCCTCCTTTTGAACATTCGTATTCCTTTAGAAGTTGATTTATTCTATCTGCTTTATGCCACAGGAGCGCTTTTGCATTTGGTGTAAGCTGGTGCTCTCTTTCCTTTCGATGGGGATTTGTCTTCAAAATTAATTTCAGTCATTTCTTCTTCTCTTCGTATCTTTATCAACTCACAAACATTTCTTGGAAAGACCAGTTGATATGATTTATTGGATCTTTAGAAAACCATTACTATCTCTTCTATTCCGTAATTATTTTACTTAAAAGTTTATAAAGTTATACTCTTTTTAAAAAAATTATTTCCTCTCTCTCTATATATATATTTATTTATTTTTGATTGGAGTATAGTTGCTTTATTCAGACGTGAACGTCACAAAAAAAGTGTCCTTCTGTTTACGTAGTAAGTACAGGATAAAAAATACCAGGATTTGTTTGTTGTGTCCATATATTTCAGTGGGTTTTCTTCAGCCTTTGCAACTACAAAAGCAATACAGTTACTTTACTTGAAACCTACCAGAGAAAAGGAGAGCTGTCAGCTCTAAGTAGTTTTTCAATTAGTTTAGTCTTTCTTTCTCCACTGGAACAAGTGTGTCGCCCGGAAGCCTTCTCCCAGAGTGCGGAGTGATGAAGCGTGCGTGGCACACGGCACTGCTTTGCAATGACATCTTTTTCTGCACAAGCGTTCTGAAATCACTGTGGATGGATAGATAACCTGTCTTGAAAGGACAGCCTACTGTGATTCGTAATCCTGGTACTGCAACAGTAGGCATAGCTGCCTAAGACAAAAAGGCTTTTTCCAGCTTTGTGTGAATTATCGCTCAGGCATTTAAAACACGGAGTCTGTTCTTCCAGTGCAAAGGACTCTCGTTAATGTTAATGAAAGTCACACATTTTCTCTCAAAGACAGAAAGGATGCCTCAATCTTTCCCCAGGAATCCTATATAAAGAAAGAGTATCTGTAACTGCTTTTTTTTTCTTTTTTGTCGTGGAGCAGAATGGGATAATAGAGCTTAGGCAAAAGCTGGCAACATTTCAAATCAAGCTCTCCGTTTGTTGACAGTAGAAAAACACCTCAGTGTTGGAGCATAAATGCAAACGTCTCCCTCCGTGTTCGATACTTTTCAGGTTTCTCACTCTCTTTTTCACTTTGAAGGGAAAAGAAAAATCATTTTGGTTTTTAAAAGATCAAACAGATTTTAAAATGCATTTAACAGACACTAGCTGCTCATTTCCCCGTTAGTTCAAATCAAGCCTTCTTATTGATAGAATCAGAGAAAAAGAGAGGAGATAAAACACAATAGATGAAAGACACCGATAAAAATAGTGGCAGCATAATGGTTCTGTTCTTCAGCTCTTAAGGGAGCACAGCCTATCATTCTTCTCTGTGCAGTCCTCCTTACCTCCTCTGTACAGTAGCAATCCAATTTCCCTTTGGTGATCGGGAACAGTCACTCCAGTCAGGAGACTAAGACCTTTCTAAGCTATTGGTTCAACGGTGTAAGGAGCCCAAAATGGCATGTAGACGTTTTAGTGACACCACTGTCGTGTCCCCGATGAGAGCATCTTCCCCTTGAGAATCGATGCCAGAATTCTGTGTGTGTGTGTGTGTGTGTGTGTGTGTGTGTGTGTGTGTGGTACATGGGCCTCTCACTGCTGTGGCCTCTCCTGTTGCGGAGCACAGGCTCCGGACATGCAGGCTCAGCAGCCATGGCTCACGGGCCCAGCAGCTCCGTGGCACGTGGGATCCTCCCGGACCGGGGCATGAACCCGCGTCCCCTGCATCGGCAGGCGGACTCTCAACCACTGCGCCACCAGGGAAGCCCGATGGCCAGAATTCTATACCCAGCAAAATATTTTTCAAAAATGGAGGCAAAATACAGACTTTTTCAGACCAACAAAAGCTGAGAGTAGTTCTTTGTTTCTTTGTATGTGTCGTTTAAAGACACCCACCCTTCATTCACTGGTTTCTTTTAAAATTGTATATTTGTCTTGGATTTTTTGCAGTTTCACTATGACAAGTACCTGTGTGTTTTTCTTCTTCATTTTCCTCTTTGGTATTCGTCAGTTTTCACAAATATGTGGATTGTTTCATTTCTGGAAATGTATCATTTCTTCATCATTTCTGAAGAATATTTAGTCACTCTTTCTTCAAGTATTGCTTCTTCTTCATTCTTTTTGTTTCTTCTGTATGGGTCTCCAATTAGGGCTGAGGTAGACCTTCTTCTTACTATATCTGCTATACCTCCTACACTTAAAAAATGTTCTAAATCTTTTTGCTACTTCAGATTTCTTTCAGCTAATTTCTTCTAACCTATCTTCTGTTTCATTAACTCTTCAGCTGGGTAAACTGATAAACTCTTCCATTCAGTTACTGTATTTTTTAGTTTTGAACTTTGTACTTGGTTTTGCTCCAAATCGTCTATGTCACTGTGTAATCGTTTCCATCTTACTGCTGGTAATTTTAAGCTTGGCTTATAACAATATAGTTGTTTTGTAGTCTGTTGTCTGATAATTCCACTGTCTAGAGTTCCTGTGGGTCTATTTCAGTTTTCTGTTATTTCTGCTGATTCTTATTCCTAGGGTCTTGTTTTTTCTAGATGTTTAGTCATCTCTGACCTTTTTGGACACCTGAAATTATAAGAATAATCTGAGGTCCCAGATGGTATAAACTTCTTTTGAATATCATTAGGATATCTATAAATTGTAAAATTTTTTGGTATCTATCTACAAAATTTGTGATCTTCAAATGAATGAGATTCCATTGTGTTGTTAAAAATGTATGTGTATCTCTACCTTAATCTATCTATTCATGTCATTAAATGCTTTAATTTGAGGAATCTAACTTGATCTAATAGCTAACTCTGGACCAGGCATTTGTATTCCTGATTTTTGCATATTTCATTAGAACTGATTTGATTGATGTTCTTGTTTCCCTTTTAAGCATTTTGTTGTATACTGTGAACATTAAAAAAATTATTCCAGATATAACATCCTGAGTCACATGACTTCTAGAGTTTTAATTGATTAATAAATGTATTTATATTGCCTAAATTTAAAAATCATGTTTTTTAAAAAAATAAATTTCTATACATGATATCTTTTTGTTCCTACTACCTTAAAATATGAGATGCAAATAATGGGACAGTCACATTACTTTTGCACAAGAACCAATATTCACTGTACCAATATTACACTGTAATTTGTCCTGATTATATTGATGGCTTCTTACAGAATCTATGAGATTTTGATCACAGTGATATGGTCCCCTGGAGACTATATCCAATAGGTACCTGCCTGATATTACACAATGTGGTAGATAAAAGAAATTAGTTTTAAAAGTTACCTTGATATAATTTAAGTTTATTAATTATTAAGCATGGAATTCATTCTTTTCTAGGAGCTGCCAGTAATTGTGTGTCCTTGAAATCAGTATTCATTCCAACAAAAAGATAAAACCAAATTGCAGCGAGTCATAAAAATTCCTTTTCCCTTCTCACCCTCATTTCTTGTCATACTATTATTTTATTTTAACTCTTTCTTCAGCTTTATTACTTCTAACCATAAGTATCTTACAGCTATCCCTCTGATTATAACATTTTTCCTTTGGGGAAAATGAGGCTTTGCATTATACCATTTTTCCAAATGCTTCTAGGATTAGAAATACAGTACTCAAATAGGTAGTACACATATTGGTTTCCTTAAAATTTATTTCTTTTGTAACACAAGAATAAAATATTGGTCTATTTATAATTGGACCACCAGATATATTTTCCTTTTTCCACAGGGGACAAAATCATACCCAGACTTTAGATATAAGAGCAGACTATGTATACATGAGGGAACTAACATTATTTGAATCTATTACCTTCCTTTCTGCCCATTACCTCTTTTCTTCGTCATATTACCCACTCCTCTTGGAGACTCCATATTGAAACAAAATGAAACAAAAATGAGACAAGATGCAGAAATGGATTTTTCCTTTATTCACATATAAGAAACCTCTACGTTTTGGTCTACTCTGGGAAGAAAGTAATATAGCTTTTCTTTGATTTGTAGTTTCCTATTTGTTGAATAGAATGGTAATTTCTCACTTCAATGTTTTTTTAGCTTTTTTTTGATGGGGGGTGGGGAAGCAAGATAACTATATCATTTTTCATTCTCTTTCTCAAAAATTCAAATACTTTTTCATCTTCAGTGAAGTTTGCTCTTAAGATCATTTTAATACTTTTGTTATTTCAAAACAAGGCTCTCTGGACCAAAGTTCTGAGCGGTACGAAAAGGAGGGGAGAAGAAATGAACAAGGTAGTGATCTACCACCTTAGACTAAGATTATATTTCATTAGACTTCTTAAATTCTTTAACTACATAAGGGTCACTAAATGTTTGAGATTGAGCTGGACCTGCAGCCCTGGGTCAGGAGACCAGTTGCCAGGTTGGGCATCTAAGTCTCAGCACCATATGAGACCCAACTCCTGGGTTCTGTGATCTGAGCCTCATGACAGATTTAACAAATAACAACCTTAAACACTTTGAGTGCTTTAACCAAACAATTATGGTACTAAATTCGACATTAAAAAATACTCATCGAAAGGCCTGGTTTATATTATGGTGTCTATATCAATTAGCTGGAAATACAAAATAGTATTTTTAAAGAAGCAAATTACTTCTCTCCTTGGAAGGAATAACATTAGTCTTTTTTCTTCTTACGTGATCAACCTCCCTGCATCCTATCTATCGTCTATACATTAGTCTTTTTTCTTCTTACGTGATCAACCTCCCTGCATCCTATCTATGGTCTATACAAGCCAGGGTGCATTGATCATACTGGTACTGAATGCATCTTGAAACTTTCAACTCCATCCTGTTCCCCTGAGTTCTTTCATAAATACAACACTGATTTCACATTTAGTGCTGTTAAAACTTCCGTTGTTTACTTTTTGCCTTTGTAGAGTCCATTGTTACTATCATTGTAATGCCTTTGGTACTTACATCTGGACAAAATATCCCTTCTCTCTCTTGTGTTAATGATTAGCAGGCAGGGGATATACAGGCTTCAACTCTTCACTGGCTTAGGAACTCCACTGACCAACCTGGTCTGAGTCACCAGAGCATAGGTGCAGAAATTCATCCATGACCCATTTACTTCCCTAGCATGTTTACCACCCTTTTCTCTTTGCCAGCTTGATCTTGGAGCTAGCAGTGGAACACTGCTGTTGAATTGTGTGCTGTAGGTGAGAACAGAAGTGCCAGCTAACTCAACCCAACATTCATGGGAGCCAGAGCAATGTCATTGCTTCCATTGACTTTTCTGCATTATCAAGAGAAGCAGCCAAAAAGTGTCAGCACCCAATGGCTCCAGAAAGAAGTCTGAGAGTATTGTTATATTGCTATAATGGCATTCATCAGAAAGAAAAGTCTTGGCAGCTGGTGATATCACTCTTACTCATCTGGTCGAAACCTTGTGTTACGCAGTTCGGACCAGCTTCATTGTTCCAGAAAAATCTAACACACTCATTACAAATGGTCAGCGATCAGCCCACAGTCTTCTTTGTAACCCTCCATCCCAAACTGGCAGGGAGCAGCAAATCTGTGGACTAACAGGATGGCCGGAATGGGAGGCGGCAGGTCCTGCTGGTCATTGGAGGCATTCTCTCCTGATAGTTCTTTTCCTAACTCTGTGGTAGGCAGAGTAATGCCCCCCCCCCAACAAGTCCACATCCTAAACCGCAGAATGAGTGAATATGTTAGGTTACATGGCAAAGGGGAATTAAGGTGGCAGATGGAATTACGGTTGCTAATCAGCTGTGCTTGAGATGGGGAGATCATCCTGAATTATCCAGGTGGACCCAATGTAATCCCAAGATCTTTCAGTACGGGAAGAAGAGGTAGGAGAGGACGTCAGCGGAATGCAATATGTGAAGGACTCAAAACCTCTTGCTGGCTTAGAAGAGAATGAAGGGGGCTACAAGCTAAGGAAGGTGAGTGGCTTCTAGAAGCGAGAAAGGGCAAGATAGTGGATTCTCCCCTAGAGCCTCCAGAAAGGAGTGCAGCCCTGCTGATACCCTGATTTTAGCCCAGTGAGACCCATTTCAGACTTTCGAATTACAGACCTGTAAGATAACACATTTGTTTTAAGCCACTAAATTTGTGCTAATTTGTCATAGCAGGAATAGAAAACTAATACGATGTCTTTAACTATCTCACCATTCAGCTGGATCATGAACCCTAATAATGACAAAGCAGATAAACCATTTGTTTAAAATTATCTTAAGTTCACTTTCACTAACGTCGGAGAGAGTGTCTGCACCATCCCAAAACTGTACAGCTGCTATTGCTGACATAGAAATTTTAAATGACATCAAGCGCATGTGGTGGCATTTCAAGGGTTTTTTTTTAAATGCAGTTCAGGACCTTTCTGATTCTGGATTGTCCCCGAACAATACAGATAGAGTATTTTTATTTTTTTATTTTAAAATAATTTCTAACTATGGAAGTCAAAAAAAGGAGTAGGGCTAGAGTCAGTAATTTGTTGGAGCTGCCTTGTACAGGCTTTGAAAATATGGTTGTTAAAATATTAGTTTTTTAAGCCATGAAATTATCCATGGTGGATGTATTTACTCCTCAGAAACCAGCAGACACTGCAATGGGAGACGTGACTGCTAAATCTGTAGCAGCACAGCACTGGCTAGAGTTCTCTTGGACAAACATCCTCAGCACATGTTGTATCTCCCCATTCCCAAGAGGTACCCACTACCATCAATTTAGTATGCATCTTCCACATTACTTTCTATGTATTTATATACTTCGGGGTTCACGCATAAAAAGTATAATTTTGTTAGCATTTTTCCTATTTATTTTTACAAGTGTCATGATCAATTTACTTTTTTGTAGCTTGCTTTTTTTCCCTCTCAAGAAAATCTTGGTCTCCCTCCTTTTTTAGACTATATCATGTGTCATATATGTAGTATACTATCATATTGTGTAACTTATTTAACAACTGCTCTATTTATGAATATAAGCATAGTTTAGAATGTTTTACCACTACAAACATTGCAGCAGCAAATGTCCCTGTAGTCATTTTCTGGTCACTGTGTGTCTAGGATAAATAATGACTTTTGGAATTTCTGGGTTTAAGGGTCTAAGCATTTATAATTTTATAATTTTAACATAAACGGTCAAATTTTTTTCCAAAGGGGCTGTAATAATTCACAGCTCTGCCAGCTGTGAATGGCCATGAAGTTTCTCTGATTTTAACCTAGATTTAGTCAATGTACATTTCCCAACATAATGGAGAAAAAGTGACCATTTTAATTTGTGTTTCCTTGATCACTACTTACACTTAGCATAATTTCATGTTTATTGGGTATTTGTTATTTGTTTTTAGAGAAATACCTGTTCTGGTGCTTCCCTTACTTTTCTATTTTTTGGTCCTTTTTCTAATCAATTTGCAGACCACATTCTGGGTACTAATCCTTTGTCTATTACTATGGTATGAGTATTTTCTCCCATTGTCCTTTAACGGTATTGCTCTTTCAACTTTAACTAATCTTTTTATTTTCAGTTGGTGTGCAACCGACAGAAAAGTTACAAAGAGGTACAAAGTGTTCCTGAATACCCCTCACCCAGTTTCCCCTATTGTTAACACTTCAAGTTACTATAGTACCTTTGTCACAACTGATGAACCAATACTGATGCATTATTATTAACTAAAGTCCATACTTAATTTTTTATTAATTTTCCCCAATGCCCTTTTTCTGCTCCACGAGTCCATTCAGGATATCGTGCTACATGAGTTGCCAAGCCTCCTTAGCCTCCTCTGGATTGTGACATGTTTTCAGACTTCCTTTTTTTAATGACCTTGACAGTTTTGTGACGTACTGGTCATGTATTTTGTAGAATGTCCCTCAGTTTTACAAAGTAGAATTTTGTTTGTCTGATGTGTTTTCCTGCCTTGACGGGGATTGTGGTTTCGGGAAGAAGATCACAGAGGATAAGTGTCATCTCACCATGTCGTACAAGTGTCCGTGCTCTTCTGATTTATCCCTGTTGATGTCAACCTTCATTTCCTGGAGAAGGGAATGTTTGCAGTAGGAAGTACTAGGTAAATCATAGAATTGCATTCATAACTCTGCTTTTTACTGTTTTTTTCTATAGAAATTGAATATTGCCTTAATAAGAGCTAATTGGCACGAAAAGAGAAACCAGAATATAGGTAATTGAGTTTATTGAATAATTCCAAGTAACTGCATGTTAAATATTTATAAAGTCTGTTGTTTTTATGAGTTTATTTATGAAACATAGATTCTGCCCATGAGAGTACACTGGTTAAACTTTCTCTAAGGCTATTTGGTTAAAAGGGATGGTTCCATAAAAAGAAACGAAATTGAGTTATTTGTAGTGAGGTGGATGGACCTAGAGTCTGTCATACAGAGTGAAGTAAGTCAGAAAGAGAAAAACAAATATCGTATGCTAACACATATATATGGAATCTTAAAAAAAAAAAGGTTCTGAAGAACCTAGGGGCAGGACAGGAATAAAGGCACAGGTGTAGAGAATAGACTTGAGGACACGGGGAGGAGGAAGTGTAAGCTGGGACGAAGTGAGAGAGTGGCATGGACATATATACACGACCAAGTGTAAAATAGATAGCTAGTGGGAAGCAGCCGCAGAGCACAGGGAGATCAGCTCGGTGCTTTGTGTCCACCTAGATGGGTGGGATAGGGAGGGTGGGAGGGAGGAGATATGGGGATATATGTATATGTATAGCTGATTCACTTTGTTATAAAGCAGAAACTAACACACCATTGTAAAGCAATTATACTGCAGTAAAGATGTTTAAAAAAAAAGGGATGGTTTCCTATGTCTTATTTTTTAATAGTAAACAATATGACAGGAAATAAACAGAATAAAGACTACTACAGCACATATTGCGTTTATAATAGTATAAATTTGCAATTACATCTAATGACCAACGTTAAACACAGTGTATTAACTTATTCAAATTGCTCTTCAGTATAAATTATGCCATTGATTAGATGTACGGTGGTAGCTATGAGATGTAAACTAAATATTGTGACATTCTTTAATTGAAATAAATGCTTGTACTTCAATTAAGGGCAATTTTTTAGGTCATTAACTCTAGAAATTTGTTTTAATAGTCTATTCAGAATTCTACAATCAAATGAATTGAGACACAGGCAGCATGGGTTTTTTTAAGAACAAATCAATGTCATATAAACCTGATAACGTTTTGGGGATATAATGATAAGGTAGCACACACAATTTGCTCTGCAAAGGAGTGACAATGTCTATGTCTGTCTCTTCTAAATCTTATTATGTCAAATATGTCTACTCCTTTCCAAATAATGGTTTGTGGGCAAAAGATATCTAGACCTTACGGCGTATGAATTTTGCTCCCCTGTAGTTTAACCCATCTGAGAGTTCTTCGTTAGCCCTGATAAAATGCAGCCACATATTAACCTCAAGTACAGAGTAGGCAAAGTTAGCCCAGGGTCTTTATGAAGTGTCTTACACAAAACTTGACCGAACCCTTGTCATTTCACTTCAGCAACGTGAGCAAAGTATCAACGTCTAAATGATATTTCTCAAAGTAGGGGCCAAGGACGCATATCAAGATCACCTTGAGTGCACAAAGTGCAGACCTGCTGAATCAGATGCTTAGGAACTGGGGAGCCATCTGCAAGTTTCCCATCTCTTTAGGTGTCCTTATGCAAACTGAAGTTCAAGGTCCACTGCCGTGAAAGGTACTGTTTTATTTATAATATGTGTGGGAGAATAAAAATGAATACATGAAGTTCTCAAGTAGAAGGATCTTCTTACCAAATAAAACATCTGTGACAAGACGTTTTGCATTTCTGAGGATATCATATTCCATGTAGCTTGTCTCCTTTAACCCTTTGTGGTAATAGACTGTGTCACACTCCACCTTGCAGTTACCCAGTATCTCTGCAGTACTAGGTTGTAACCTCCTTGAAGGCAGGACTCGTGATGTCATCTCTACATCCTTATAGCACCTATTTGATTGAGGGCCCAAGAATATTTGACGATCTGAATTGGGAAAACAATTAGCTAATCAGATGAGATAAAGTATTACAGTTGCTGAACATTTATATTACTATTAGGTCCAGTGATAAATTATGATAAATGACACTGAAAACAACAGGAGTAGTTTCTGCCCACCAGAAAGTAATACAGTTCTCAGTAATCAGTTCTCTTGATTATCTCCTAACATTTTCCTCCTGGCTTAATTCCAGGGCAAACCTCTTCCATCACTTTGCTTTGCATTTATATAACAGTTTCCCTCCAGACTTCAGGGACATTTCCAGGCACACATGGTTAATGTTCCTTGGGCATAAGGGAAGTTGGATTAAATATATACTGACTCATATATGTATTTATGATTATTTAGGTAACAATGATGATAAAGGATCAGAAAACATATAAAAGATGCACAATTCATTCTAACCTTGTAATAACAGGTGAGTAGGTGCTGATTTCTATTTCTTATCTCTTATGTGCTAGAAAATCATGAGATCTCCTACCCTATATCCCCTCAATGAACTCAAAATGTTTTTCCTGTTCCTTGGGTTTGGGGATGGGGGCTGGTGGGGGGAGAAGACTGAAAAGATACTCGGGTTGTGTTTTTTCTGACTTCATCAATCCAAGCCGTACAACTACCTAGTGAATGGCAAGATGGTAGCAGCCTTTTATAGGTCACCTGCCTTTGGAGATGTCATCACACAGGGAATTGTTACTTTGTAAATTTCATACTTTTTAGCCACTAACAGTGAAGAATTGCCTTCTTCCCCGACCAGCGACTGAACCCGCGTCCCTTGCACTGGCATGCGGATTCTTGACCACTGCACTACCAGGGAAGTCCTGGAATATATTTTCATTTTTATTTATACAAATTTATTTTTCCCAGCTTCATAGAGATATAACTCACGAAAAAAATGGTTTGTATTTAAAATGTACATGATGATTTGATATATGTATACACTGTGAAATGATTACCACCATGAAGTTAGTTAATCATAGTTACCATTTGTGTGTGTGTCTGTGTGGTGAAAACCCGTAAGATCTACTCTTCTAGCAAATTTCAAGTAGACGGTACAGTATTATTAACTATAGTCACCCTGCTGTATGTTAGAATCCCAGAACTTATTCATCTTCTAACTGAACGTTTGTACCCTTTGACCAACATCTCCCATTTCCCCCACTCAGGCCCTGGCAACCCCCTTCTACTCTCTGTTTCTGTGAGTTTGACTTTTTCTTAGTGTGGAATAATATTTAATATTCATCTTTGTGGAGTAATATTTTGTTTATCTTTGTGGAACTCTGCACATGAGATTTTGCCTTTCTAAAAACAGGCTTATAGGGCTTCCCTGGTGGCGCAGTAGTTGAGTCCGCCTGCCGATGCAGGGGACGCGGGTTCGTGCCCCGGTCCGGGAGGATCCCACACGCCTCGGAGCGGCTGGGCCCGTGAGCCATGGCCGCTGAGCCTGCGCGTCCGGAGCCTGTGCTCCGCAACGGGAGAGGCCACAACGGTGAGAGGCCCGCGTACCGCAAACAACAACAACAACAACAACAACAACAACAAAAACAGGCTTATAAACTCTCTTTGCTTTTCACTTTCAGATTTATACCTGTGATAGAAAAAAGGGTGATGAGTCCGGTTATGAGATGAGGCCACCATGTGTTAAGAGCTTTGACAGCAGAGGGACTAAAATAAGTAGCCGGGTAGTTGAAATATCTCGAAAGCAGCAGATTTCTCTATCATTAGTGAGCAGGAGTGAGCAGATCGTGTGGAATGGGGCTGGACAGTGAACCTTTAGTTGTGTTGAAACTGACGATTCCTGCTATCACCACCAGAGGATGTTCTAGGCACATTTTTTGTCAGAGCAGCTTGACTCAAACAGCCCACCCTTCCAGCAGAGATAGCATAACGGCTCTGAGGACGTGCAAAATCTCAGTGTCAACAGCAGCTCACAAATGGAAAAGAACATGGAATCAGCTTTGTGTTTAGAAAAGTCTGAGGCGTTTAGCCCAACTTTTGTTGAATCATTACCATGATACTGACAAGCAAAGAAGCTCCTGAGAAACCTGTCAGATTTAGTCCTTGACTGCATACGGTTAATGGAGAAAGGAGCCAGGCTACCCACATTACAATTCTTTTTTGAGTTTTGGGCAAGCAGCCATTTTGGTTACTAGAGTTTTTTAAAAAAATTCTTGTGGTGAGACTAGGGTAGAAAGAGACACAGGGAAGAGAATAAAGGAGATATTTTTAGGGGGATTTTAGTGTAGTGTTCTTTAGGTAAGTAAGGGGAAGGATGGGGAAATATGCCTTAAAGTCACCCCCAAAATAAGGTACAAAATGCTAAAAAGAATAGCAAGAGCACCTGTTGTGGCTAAGAGCTTTAAAAACTGATATCTCATAGCAAAGTCTGCTATCAAATGTCAAATGTCAAAAATGACTTGGAGGTTGAATTTCATGTCAGCTCAGAAGGAGACACAGTTAAGCTGAAGAGCAACCTGTTTTCCATCAGTTCACCTCATTATGTAAATTATATCCTTTTGCACTCTGCCAGAACACTTGAGAATATGTGATATATATTAAAATGGGTAAGTGTCATATGTTATTAGAGGTAAATCACTGTGTGCATTTGCGTATGTGCGTGTGTGTGCGTATGTGTACACACTGAAAATCATAACAAATGTTTTTCAAATTTAAGGGCATTTTTAAAAATTAAATAATTTATTTTTGGCTGTGTTGGATCTTCATTGCTGCTGCGCGGGCTTTCTCTAGTTGCGGCAAACGGGCTAGTCTTTGTTGCGGTGCGTGGGCTTCTCATTGTGGTGGCTTCTTTTGTTGCAGAGCACGGTCCCTAGGCGAATGGGCTTCAGTAGTTGTGGTTTCACGGGCTCAGTAGTTGTGGCTCGCGGGCTCTAGAGCACAGGCTCAGTAGTTGTGGCGCACGGGCTTAGTTGCTCCTCGGCATGTGGGGTCTTCCTGGACCAGGGATTGAATCCATGTCCTCTGCATTGGCAGGAGGATTCTTAACAACTGAGCCGCCAGGGAAGTCCCAGGAAGTTCAATTTAAAAGACAATTTTTTTTTAACATAAACACATACATTTGAAAGGAATTTGGTACATGACTTCTTGATTTATGGATGTATTGATACAACGAGTAACTTCAATTCGCCTTCTCCTTAGTTCAGCATTTCTCTGTAACTTCCTTTACTGTCTCTTCATTCTCATTTCCAAATCTAAATATTCTTCTTTGACAAGCCCCATGTTCTTATTTCTGTTGCCTCCTCTTTTCTTGACTGGATGGTTCTCTCTCTTCTGTATCTGCGTTTTCTCCCTCTTCATTGGTTTCTTTCCCTCAGCCATCAATTAGTCTCAAGCTTACCCTCCTAATGTCCTAGAATGCCTTCCACAGATCTTAAGACCTCCCAGTTTTATCCTTGCAGTCACCCTCCAACATAAGGACAAAGTAATAAACATGAGCCTACACTTCAGAACCACAGAGCACAAGGGTCCAAAACGGGCACGATAGTCTCTACCTCAAGAAGCATAGAGTCTTTTAGTGTGAGACAGACGTGTAAATGCACTCTGGGGTCACTGAGACCTGTGAGAGTAAGTTGTCTGAAAGGACTCATCGTATTCTGGGAGTCAGGGGGGTGAGATTCGAATGCCTCCTAAACGATGAGCTGGTATGAGCCAATTAGATAGTGGTGGCAACAAAGAGGACTTCCCACGTCAAGGTACAAGTAAGACGTAAGTTGGAAAGAGCATAAAGCAACAGGCGTGTAGAGAAAACCACAAGTGATTCTGTGTCACTGGAGCGTAATGCACAAGGAACGGTGCTTGATAAGAAACAAGGTTGAGCTACGATCGACGGCTGTCTTTCTCCAGGCATCTTATGGCTCTTCAAGAGGATTCCAATCTCAGCTATTTCCTTTTCATTTTCCCATTTGGGGATATACTGCCTAGGCGGACTTTATATAAGGTGGGCTTTTCACTAAATCCCCCTTTCCCAATATGGGCTTTGGATTCTGTCCTCTTTATATGACAGTCTGATAATCAGGGAGCGTTAATGTGTGACTAGTTTCCAGGTTGGGGACTGTCAAACGCCCACTGGTACCGTGCTCTGTGCCTTTAGTAATGGCACTGTAGATGCATGGCCATCCGTGAGAGACCCGTATCCCAGCCTCTCCTGCAGGTTGGTATGTTCTTTGGGACTAGGTTCTTTCTGCACAGTGGGGTATAAGCAGAAGTGATGCTGCCATATATGCAGTTCATCTCTCTACAAAGGGGTGTGTGCACACATCTCTGGCTTTTCCCACTGGTTGGGTGATGGGAAGACCTGGAGCAGCTATTCTGCATCAGAAATGGAAGCTGTGTGCTGACCATGGCAGGGGCACCCAACCTGTTCTGGACCACTCTTCCCTGGCCTATTACATGAGAGGGAAATGAAGTTCAGTTTAAGCCATGCTTGGCTCTCTGTTATAGCTAGGTAGCCTGTTTTGTAACATATAATCATGAAGTACTCTAATGGGTTTTAAAGCATTGACTTATGATAATATAAATGACTTAGGAATGTTCAGGAAAGAGTGTCTCAGTTTAAAGCAATTGTCCCAAGGTTGGGTACCCCAGATACACGGGTATTTGACAGGACAGGTCTCTGCAGGCAACTGGGGTCCTGTAACACTATCTCAAAAATAGCCAACCCGATCTGAGAGACATCTTACAGAATAACTGCATGTATACTGCAAATATATCTAGGGCAGTAAACACAGAGCAAGGCTCAGGAACTATTTCAGATTAAAGGAAATGAGACAATTAAATGCAATGTATGGTCATGGACAAGGGAAAAAGAGCTGTAGGGGCCATTATTGGAACTATTGGTAAAGTTTGAGCATGGACTGTCCATTAGATACATCAATTCTAATAATCTTGATCTTGATAACTGTGTTGTAGTTATATAAGAAAATATCTTTGTTCTTAGAAAAAACAATGAAGATTTACGTTTAAAGCAGCATGACGTGTACAACGTACTCCAATGGTTCAGAAAAAATACGCACACGTATATATGTATACAGCACCCATGAATACTACTGGGAGAGAGAGAGAGAGAGAGGGAATGATAAAGCAAATGGATAAAACAAATGTAAACAATTGGAGAGTTAAGGTGGTAAAGTGTAGAATAAACACCAGCAACTTTTCTGTAAGTTTATTATTATTTTTTAATATATATGTATCTTAAAAAAATATTTTAATTAATTAATTTGGCCGCACCAGGTCTTAGTTGCAGCCTGTGGGATCTAGTTCCCTGACCAGGGATCGAACCCAGGCCCCTGCATTGGGAGCACAGAGTCTTAGCCACTGGACCACCAGAGAAGTCCCTCTATAAGTTTAAATTTAGGTCAAAATGAGAAATTATAATGAAAAAGAGATGCGTATAATTTTCTCCTCCTCAGTCATCAACAATAACATCGATAGTCACGCACTTGTATTTGAATGTCGCCTGCCAATTAAATATTTGCTCTTGGCAAAACCTGGCCGGGTGCTCAAGCATGTGACCCTACATTTTGGGCCCATTTCCAATGCTCCAAATTTTCCTTGAAGCAAATTTGTCAAAATAATTGTGGAATAAACTCCCATTTTAGAAGTTGTCAAAACAGACCCACTCTCCACCTTTTATAGAAGAACAGATGTGGACTATGGGTTTGCATAGCAGGTGGAATTAGAGACTGATACTAAGCATGGACTAAAATTCAATTCGTTTGTTTTGGTGATGCGTATATTTCCCAAATTTAGGGACATGCTCCAAAATAGATGCCTGTACATTTCCACTTCAAAAATATTGAAAGTGACGGGGTGTCAGGGAAGTGCATTAAGGTCATCTTTGTACCAGGAAAGCTACTCTAAGTCAGAAACATCCTGTGACCTAGTGATGTTATCTTCCACTTATTGATGAAAAGAGACAACCCAGATGCATTCTCGGACCAGACACCTCAGCCATTACTTCGTAGGTCATCAATAAGTCCTGAAAGATTCGTAGATTACTTAGACAGTGGATTTGGGGTCGCAGCTTGCCTAAGTTTCTCCAGACCCTGGTTAGAAATTCATTCATTCATTCAACAAGCATTTTTAAGCACTGCCAGCTGTCAGCCACTGAGTTAAGTATTGAAATGACACAGTTTGCCCTTCTAGTGCTTATAATCAAGAGAGAATGAGGGAGGTAGTATTAGTTGAGAACCTCAGTCCTATATGAATTCATTCATGTGGTGTCTTGCCATCTTCTCTTCATTTTCTAGCTTTGCCTCTTAAGATGCATAAGTTCCTCTTATATGCATAATATAAATTTTTTTTTCAAAAGTAGTGTATGGAAATCACATTTCCGACTACAGTTAAAGTTAACTTTCAGTGCACATGCGGGAGATGTTGGTTGAAGGGTACAAATTTCCAGTTAGAAGATGAATAAATTCTGGGTATCTAATGCACAGCATTGTGAACGTAGTTAACAACACTGTATTAGGTACTTGACTGTTGCTAAGAGAATAGATCTTAAATGTTCCCACCATAAAAAAAAAATGGTAATTTTGTCATGTGATGGAGATGTCCGCTAAGGCTACAGTGGTCATTGTACTGCAGTAGGTAAGTCTGTGAAATCAACACATTGTACGTTGTGTTGACATATAACACACAAGTTTATATGTCAGTTATATCTCAAGAAAGCTGGGGATAAAGTTAAATGCATGCAGTAACTTTGTGACAACTCAAATAAATATAAACTTAGTTTTACTTTCTGGTCAAAAATCATGTTAACAGTTCAAAGTGGGATTTTGGAAAACTAATTACTCATCCCTGTTTCCTCGTGGCCTCATGCAAAGAGATTAATATATAGCGAATTTAAAAAAATAATTTGTTTAAATGTATCGTTTTTGGCTGCGTTGGGTCTTCATTGCTGCGCATGGGCTTTCTCTAGTTGCGGCGAGCGGGGGCTACTCTTCATTGAGGTGTGCGGTGCGCCGGCTTCTCGTTGCGGTGGCTTCTCTTGTTGCGGAGCACGGGCTCTAGGCATGCAGGCTCAGTAGTTGTGGTGCACAGGCTTAGTTGCTCCTCGGCATGTGGGATCTTCTCGACCAGGGGTCAAACCTGTGTCCCCTGCGTTGGCAGGCGGATTCTTAACCACTGCGCCACCAGGGAAGTCCCTATATAGCAATTTTAAATAAAATACTAATGTGTTAATAGCTGGTAATGACCCCGTCTGTTCCAACATTGGCCTCTTGTGTAGTATCTGTGCAGGACAACGTGGTTCAGGCTTGAAACTTCTCTTCTAAATCTAGGATAATTGGATCTGGGAAATCTGCTGACCTCTGGGAAGCAGGAATGAAAGGTGACCTCAGATCATGGGTGCTGGCTTCTCCCCCTGGGAAACAAAGCCCAAGAAAGGTCTCATATTTTGCCCAGTAACAACTTCTCTTCATCTGAGGGCAAGAAGCCTAGATAAGGACATTGGGATGAGGCCAGAAGTTCCCTTTTTAACATTCAACACTGTCTTTATTAAAGATTTGTTGGGTGGGTTATAATTCTCTCTACAGCTGTAAGGTCCTTGTGAGCAGAAACCATGCCTTAACACACTTTTTATTGTCTCTGCCTAAAGTAATAGAGACATGTTTGCTGATTGATCAACCTTAATTGCTTTATGCTTTAGGTGACATTTTTTAGAAGGCATTTTGAGATCTCCAGGTACCTTCAGGATATGACTATAAACATCAATTTTCATTGTACTGTACATGTACACAAGTCTTGGTTAATAGATATTTCCAGATAAAGTAGCTTCTACAGCACTACAGTGTAGGATATTAATAGTTTTACAGTATCTGTGTCACTATGGAACAACATTATTCAGTAGCATAAAGCTACTGAATTAATTACCCCAAAGAAAGTACAGTGCTAGCTGCTTTTAAACTATTTTAATATGAGGTTTACACCACAGGACTGAGCAAAAAGAAAATTATGCCTGTTGAAGAACAACTTTCTGGAGATTGTGTTTGATACAATTAATTTTTTTTCTCTGGAAAAATCTAATCAGCCATTCACTTTATAATTACATAGTTATCTGTTCCAAAGACCACACATTTACCAAGAGGCATCCAGAAGGTGTTTTGAAGGTATTTTGTCCATCTATTAGCCAAAAAATTCTATCCATTCATGACTATTTAGTAAGCTTTTATGGATATAAATGTAATAAATACTCAATAAATATATAAATATTCAACAAATATTTATTGAATGGATTCATTGTCCTCCCTTGAAGAACTGGCTTAAAAAGCAAGATCCCACAAATATCTGAGCCTATTTATTCCCTCAACAGCTTTCCAGTTGACCTCAGCATCAATCCATTCATCTCAGTGATGAATTGTGGAGAATCAGATAGGACCACACAGAGCTGGAACTTCCAACAAATTCTACTCTTGGTCAAAACATTTTCTAATAGACTAACATTGTCTTCTGTCCTCTGGTTAACAGAAGGACATCATGGACATATCCATAAGTTAGAAAACATAGTGAGCACATCCATCTTCAGAGCTAAGAACAAAGTGATGTGTAGAGTACTGTCGCATTGCAAGCTGGTGAATTATGGACAGACCTCCAATGGGTTTATTCCTGACTCTAATTAGAAATTAACTCCCTCCTTAACATATTAGTAGTGTGCATGGGAATATTTGATGCTATTTATTTAACATTCTCTATGATAGCTAAGTAGGATATAGCAGTGATGAGTCTGCATTCTAGAAATACACCTAAAGTAAGGCAGAGTTTCACTAAATTGTAATTGACTAAATATGTAGTTTCTAGGGTGGTATTTCGTGAACTAGAGTTGCTGCATTTTTCTTTTTTTTTCAAGTCCAATACACCTCTAAGAACATTTCTTATTTTGTGTTTATAATATGAAGATACTTAAAATAGAACCATGAAAGTAATGTATGGATGCGCTAGATCTTGTAGGTGACCACTTCACGATCGAGCATGGCCATGTACTTTCAGTGTCTGTGATTACATTTGCTTTTGAGACAACATCGGTATTTTCACACTGATAGCCTTGCCCCTCTGGGGATGCAAAGCCATATACTCCTAGGCCCCAGATATCTGAATTCGAAAAATATCCTACTCTAGAATAGAGAAGAGGATTCCACAATCCTCTTACATCAGAGAAACCCTATCCACTCGTTACTCTGGTAGGGAAAGGATTAATTAAAAGAAGCTTCAACTGTTAATACCATAGATGTTGTGAGATGCTGCTACAGTATTGGGATTAGCTGGATGAGAATGGCTGTTAAGTGTTGTTGAATGAAGTAATCCCATCTGTCACAGAAATCCTGGGAGCCTGTATTATTGGCTCAGTCACTAGGGATTCTATACATGTCAAAAAGAACTTTGCCATGACAGGGTGACTTGAAGTTACTATATATGATATAGGGGAACAATGGAATCTGTTATTTGAGTACCAACAGAAGCTTTTATTTTATATTTTTTTATTGTTTGGCCACACCATGCAGCCTGTGGGATCTTAGTTTCCCAACCTGGGATTGAACCCAGGCCCCAGCAGTGAAAGTGGAGCCCTAACCACTGGACCACCAGGGAACTCCCCCAAAGCAGCTTTTTTTTTTTTTTAACATCTTTCTTGGAGTATAATTGCTTCACAATGGTGTGTTAGGTTCTGCTTTACAACAAAGTGAATCAGTTATACACATACACACATCCCCATATCTCCTCTCTCTCTCCTTTTTTTTGCGGTACGCGGGCCCCTCACTGTTGTGGCCTCCCCCATTGCAGAGCACAGGCTCCGGACGCGCAGGCGCAGCGGCCGCGGCTCACGGGCCCAGCCGCTCTGCGGCACGTGGGATCCTCCCGGATCGGGGCACGAAACCGCGTCCCCTACATCGGCAGGCGGACTCTCAACCACTGCGCCACAAGGGAAGCCCTCTCCTCTCTCTTGCGTCTCCCTCCCGCCCTCCCTATCCCACCCCTCTAGGTGGTCACAAAGCACCGAGCTGATCTCCCTGTGCTATGCAGCTGCTTCCCGCTAGCTATCTATTTTACATTTGGTAATGTATATATGTCCATGCCAGTCTCTCACTTCGTCCCACCTTACCCTTCTCCCTTCCCGTGTCCTCAAGTCCATTCTCTACGTCTGTCTTTATTCCTGTCCTGCCCCTAGGTTCTTCAGAACCTTTTTTTTTTTTTTTAAGATTCCATATATATATGTTAGCATATGGTATTTGTTTTTCTCTTTCTGTTACTTCACTCTGTATGACAGATTCTAGGTCCATCCACCTCACTACAAATAACTAAATTTCGTTTCTTTTTATGGCTGAGTAATATTCCATTGTATATATGTGCCACATCTTCTTTATCCATTCATCTGTCAATGGGCATCTAGATTGCTTCCATGACCTGGCTCTTGTAAATAGTGCTGCAGTGAACATTTGGGTGTATGTGTCTTTTTGAATTATGGTTTTCTCTGGGTATATGCCCAGTAGTGGGATTGCTGGGTCATATGGTAATTCTATTTTTAGTTTTTTAAGGAAGCTCCATACTGTTTTCCATAGTGGCTGTATCAGTTTACATTCCTACAAACAGTGCAAGAGGGTTCCCTTTTCTCCATACCATCTCCAGCGTTTGTTGTTTGTAGATTTTCTGATGATTCCCATTCTAACTGGTGTGAGGTGATACCTCATTGTAGTTTTGATTTGCATTTCTCTAATAAATAGTGAAGTTGAGCAGCTTTTCATGTACCTCTTGGCCATCTGTATGTCTTCTTTGGAGAAATGTCTATTTAGGTCTTCTGCCCATTTTTTTGATTGGGTTGTTTGTTTTTTAAATACTGAGCTGCATGAGCTGTTTATATATTTTGCAGACTAATCCTTTGTCCGTTGATTCGTTTACAGATATTTTCTCCCATTCTGAGGGCTGTCTTTTCGTCTTGTTTATAGTTTCCTTTGCTGTGCAAAAGCTTTTAAGTTTCATTAGGTCCCATTTGTTTATTTTTGTTTTTATTTCCATTACTCTAGGAGGTGGATCAAAAAAGATCTTGCTGTGATTTATGTTAAAGAGTGTTCTTCTTATGTCTTCCTCTAAGAGTTTTATAGTGTCCGGTCTTACATTTAGGTCTTTAATCCAGTTTGAGTTTATTTTTGTGTATGGTGTTAAGGAGTGTTCTAATTTCATTCTTTTACATTAGCTGCCCTGTTTTCCCAGAACCAGTTATCGAAGAGACTGTCTTTTCTCCATTGTATATCCTTGCCTCTTTTATCATAGATTAGTTGTCCATAGGTGTGTGGGTTTATCTCTGGGCTTTCTGTCTTGTTCCATTGATCTATATTTCTGGAAAAACAGACATTTAAAATAGTTTTGTTTCAAGATGATCACAAATGAATTTTTCCTCAAGCACATTTCTTCTAGATATTTTTTTCCTCATAGACATGTAATCTCCATGCTTCTGATTTATTTATTCCTGACTCATCAAAATCTGTTTTTTTTTAAAGTGTTCTTTGAAGTCTTAGGAACCTAAATTAGATTTGTAAAAGATGTTTAAGTCTGGAAATCATGTTGGCAACACAAAATAAAACATGAACGAGCCAGTTTGAATCACCATAAATACTGCTCTGATAATCTGCTATGAGGTTCCTTGTAATCATCTTTGTGACTGACTCACTCCTTGGATAGAGGCAAATTTGAGTAGAAAATCAAAAAATCTGCATTCTCTTCCTGCCTCTCCCCGAAGAGACAATGAAGCGCTATATTCAAAAGTGAAATGTTTTATTTGCAATTAGATTAAAACAGCTGTTTCATTTCTTTAAAAAATGATTATCCAGTAGTTTCACTATCATCAATATTGAGAAGACAACAGATTTGGAAGATTTAACTAATAGAAAAGAATATAAGAATTCCTTGAATTTTGGAGTAACTAAGTTTAGGCTAATTCTGGAACATCTCTCATCTTGTTTTGATCTGAAACAGATGTGCCTTCTACCTGACAAAAGTACCGCATGGGTGATTCACTAAGCTGTTTGAAGCATCAGTTTTGCGTTACTTGTTGAACAGCAGAGATGGGCATGCTTTCCGCGTCCACATGGTCACACGAGGTCCTTCTCATCATCTCCCCACGACGGAGAGAGGGCTGTGGGCTGGGGTAGAGTCAGGACCAGGGAGCAGGATGAGTGTCAGCGGCTCCCGCAGGAACCCTCTACACAACTAGGTTTGGGAACACCTCAGCCAGTGGGCCACAGCACATGCAGGAGGGAGAGGGAGGACATACCAGCGGGCACGAGGTGTGGGAGGCTGATGAGCCACTTCAAGAAGGCAAATGGCCAAGGCAGAGAAAAGTACAACCTGCCCTGCTCAATGTAATAGCCACCTAAGGGCTACTGCCACCTAGGGCTCTTTAAATTAGAATTCATTAACATGAAGCAAAGGTAAAGATTTATTTCCTCAGTCACACGAGCCACATATTAAGGGTTCAATGACCACATTTTGGTGAGCGCAAACACGAAACATTTACAACATCACAGACGTAAACTGTCTGTGTTTTAATCCCAAATATGACCATCTTCGCTCCAGGTTAAAAGCAAAGTCTCATGGAAAATAAACTTATGGTTACCAGAGGGGATAGAGGGGGTAGGGGGAGATAAATTAGGAGTTTGGAATTAACGTATACACACTACTGTGTATAAAACAGATAAACAACAAGGACCTACTGTATAGCACAGGGAACCGTATTCAGTGCCTTGTAATAACCTATAATGGAAAGGAATCTGAAAAAGAATATATATATATATATATATATATATATATATATAAAACTGAGTCACTTTGCTGTACACCTGAAGCTAACACAACATTGTAAATTAACTATACTTCAATTAAAAAATGGTTATTTAAAAAAAAGCAAAGTCTCACCTTTGCCCAATTACATATGGTCAGAACAGCCATCTTTATTGAATGAGCTAACAAAGGAGAGACATTGCATTGAGTCACTGCTAATTTAAAAAGAGTCGTGAACCACCATGTTCATTGCAGGTCTATTTACAATAGCCAGGACATGGAAGCAACCTAAGTGTCCATCGACAGATGAATGGATAAGGAAGATGTGGCACATATATACAATGGAATATTACCCTGCCATAAAAAGAAATGAAATTGAGTTATTTGTAGTGAGGTGGATGGATCTAGAGTCTGTCATACAGAGTGAAGTAAGTCAGAAAAACAAATACCGTATGCTAACACATGTATATGGAATCTTAAAAAATGAAAAACGGTTCTGAAGAACCTAGGGCGGGACAGGAATAAAGGCACAGGTGTAGAGAATGGACTTGAGGACACGGGGAGGGGGAAGGGTAAGCTGGGACGAAGTGAGAGAGTGGCATGGACATATATACACTACCAAAGGTAAAATAGATAGCTAGTGGGAAGCAGCCGCATAGCACAGGGAGATCAGCTCGGTGCTTTGTGACCACCTAGAGGGGAGGGATAGGGAGGGTGGGAGGGAGATGCAAGAGGGAGGAGATATGGGGATATATGTATATGTATAGATGATTCACTTTGTTGTACAGCAGAAACTAACACACCATTGTAAAGCAATTATAATCCAATAAATATGTTTAAAAACTCACTGCTAAATTAGGTAGATCCCACTTTAAAAATGGAATGCGTAACTAATTTCTGATTTATCCTTGAGAGAAGGCATCTCTTGAGAGTCTTTAAGTCTCTAAAGTATCCGGAATGTCTTTTAGTATAATTATTTAAAAATACTTTGTGAATATATTGGTTACAGTATTCAAAAAATGCAGGCAAGGGGCTATGGGGTATCAAGTCTAATGCAACTGGGACACAATTCAGTTTTCTCACTTGGCCCATCGAGCTCCACGTGATGGGGTTGCTCTCTTTCTCCACCTTCTCCTCATCAGCTCCTCCTCTCATCCATCAGGCTCAAGACAGAGCAGGGCACCTTCTGTCTTCTGAACACACCAAGCTAGTTTTCGTTGCAGAAATGTTGCACATGTTATTTCATCAGTGTGAGGTTCTCTTCCCTCAGATCTTTGCACGGCTGGCACGTGTGACCTAACGCCTGAATGCTGACAAGGGATTAAGTCAAACATGATCCTCCTGGATGGCCTTCTGGACACCTGTCTGTGGCCCCTGCTTCCAGACTTGCACTCCTGTAGCTCTGTGTATTGATGATTCATCTGTATCAGCTTCTTTGTGGTACTTGCCACTCGCTGAAATGACTTCAGCCACTTGTTTATTGTTTGTGAGCAAGGACCTTGTCTCTTTCACTGTCATATACGGTGCCTAGAACAGAGTCTGGTAATAAACATTTGTTTAAACAATGAATGAATGAATGCATGAAAGGGATCAAGCCCTGCATCTGTGCTGCTTATGTTCTAGTGAAAGAGTTAATAGCTAACAAGTGAGCATTTACTATAGAGTAGATACTTTACATAAATTATCTAATTTACTAATGTGGAAATCTTATAAAATACTCTTATTATCCCTGTTTTACAAATTAAAAATATTGGGTCTTAGATCAGTTGAGTAACTTGCACAAGATTAATGGGTGGAGACAGAATGGAACGCAGGCAGTCTTATCCCAGGACAATGCCTTCATCAGAGGGCTGTCTCTCTCTTTCTCCTCTCTGTGTACATTTCAAAATTAATTTCCTCAATTGGGTTCCACATCCCCTTGAGTCCTTGGTGCTTGAGTCTTACTTTGAATGAATAATAATGATAATGATAATAATCTACAATATTTATACAACCCTCTACAGTTTATGTAGCAGATTCACATGTGTTATGTCTTTTTGGATCCTTATAACTATCCTCTGAGCTAGGCAGGAAAGATATTATTATCAGCAAAATCACCCAGTGGAGAAGATATTCAGCACAAAGGAAAAAAAATCATTATTTTTGCATGTGAGAAAAACAAAGTCACCCTGATTTTAAATGTCACCCCAATTTTGAAAATAGCCTCTGGCTTCTCCGTGAAATCACTGGAGTGAATGGTAGAAGATAAGTAGCACTTCTGTGCATGAATAAACCATGAAATATATTTGACAATAAAATTTTCAATTAATGTGGAAATATTTGCTCTGAATCTTGGCTCTTGAGGATTTAAGTCTCGGCCAAATATTAAAAATATGTTTTATTTCATTGCACAAAGCACTTTGCAGATGCTTAGATTCCTGAGAAACTGAAAACGGCCGTTTTTCAGAATCCTGAATATGAATTTGGCTGATGCATGGACCATGTTGGGAGAATTAGGCTCTCTGGGACACTAAGTAGCCTTTACCCTGGCGCAGTGTGGCTCTGTTAGAGAAACAGGGGCTTTTACTCCGACCGACTTTTTTTTTTTTTTTTTTTTTTTTTTTTTTTTTTTTTTTTTGTGGTACGCGGGCCTCTCACTGTTGTGGCCTCTCCCGTTGCGGAGCACAGGCTCCGGACGCGCAGGCGCAGCGGCCACGGCTCACGGGCCCAGCCGCTCCGCGGCATGTGGGATCTTCCCGGACCGGAGCACGAACCCGCGTCCCCTGAATCGGCAGGCGGACTCTCAACCACTGCGCCACCAGGGAAGCCCCCGGCCGACTTTTAGATGGCAGTTTTCCTGGGCCTCTTGATTCTTTGTGGAATCCTCTTCAGTTCAGTGATCATGCCAAAAAATAGTAAAATTTTAAAAAGGGAATCTGATCAAAGATTTTTGACCAACGTGTTTATTTAGAACTGTGTAGTTTAAAAAAGATCCGTGTGATGTCTCAGACAAATACACAGATTGCAGAGTAGGCATCTTCTTGTGCACAGTGACGCAGTGGGAGACTATGAAACACAATGAGTGAAGCAGAGCTCCATGGATCATGACAGACTGACGTGGGAACGGAATGCTGAGTAGAAAAAGAGCAAGATGCAGAAGTGCATTTATAGTACACCAGTTATGTGAAGTTACTAACATGTAAAATTGCCTGATTATTTTATACATGCATTTGCAGCTAAAATATAAGGATGCTGGTGATAAAGGTAGACGTTAAATTCAGGATAGTGATTGGTTCAAGGGCTGGTGGGGGAAGGTAGGAAATGGAACCCATGAGACGTACTCAGGAGGCTGCAATTGTATTTGTAAGAGGTAGATTCATGGGTGGTTGTTACTTATATTATTTAGTTTACTTTTTAATAAAAATTATTAATTATTATTTTTAAAATTCATTTTCATGTTTGGCTGTGCTGGGCCTTCATTGTTATGTGCAGGCTTTTCTCTAGTTGCGGCGAGCGGGGGCTACTCTTCGTTGCGGTGCACGGGCTTCTCATTGCGGTGGCTTCTCTTGTTGAGGAGCACGGGCTCTAGGCGCAAGGGCTTCAGTAGCTGTGACTCGCGGGCTCTAGAGCGCAGGCTCAGTAGTTGTGGCACACGGGCTTAGTTGCTCCGCGGCATGTGGGATCTTCCCGGACCAGGGCTCCAACCCATGTCCCCTGCATTGGCAGGCAGGTTCTTAACCATTGCACTACCAGGGAAGCCCTCGTTTTCTTTTCAAAAAGCTAAAATACTTCATCACTAAACAACAAAAACCCCATTCTCCTACATAGTTGCGAAAGAGTTTGGGAACTGCCATAACAGAGGTGTGTAGAGGGAGGAGGAAGCCTTTGTTTAAAGCTCAGAAGAAGAGAGGGGAGAATGTGCAGCTGCCCTGAAGGATGGGTGCGACTGGCCTGGCGGTGAGGTCATTCTAGAAGAAGAAAAGCACATCCAAAGTGCCAGGGGCATGACAACACCTGATGTGAATGGAAGCCAGTATCATAATTCCTGGGGCTGGGGCGTACGCCACAGGTCAAAACCATACATACAAGGTCGTGAGGTGCTTAAGAAAGCAGATTCTGGACTACCTGGGTTCAAAATCTGGCTCCGCCTTTTACACTATGTAACCATCATTTCTTTTATTAAACAATTTTTATTTATTTAAAAATTTTTTGTTTAACTTTTTTGGCCACGCCCTGCAGCATGTGGGATTTTAGTTCCCCAACCAGGGATCGAACCCACACCCCCTGCATTGGAAGGGTAGAGTCTTAACTACTGGACCGCCAGGGAAGTCTCCTTTAACCATCATTTTGTTATTTAATCTCTCTGTGCCTCTATTTCCTCATCTGTGAAATGGGGCTACAGAGACTACACTTAGTGTTAGCTGCCATTGCTGTTACGATGAGGGTGATAAGCATTAACCCTTACAGCAACCCACCTGCTCCTACAGGCACCCGGAGTCCTGTGGATTCTGCCATCCCAGGGTCTCTAATGTTACTCCCTTCTACTGCAGCTCAAGTCCTCAGCCTCAATTCATGTGTCCTTCAAAACGGGTCGATCGACCTCAAGCCCTGCTCCTCTCACGTCAGGTTGGAAGGCCTTCCCAGGAGGCTTTGCGGTGCCCGCACATTCGGGGGAGTGTCTTCCATGGGCCAGAGCAGCCTCCCCTCACCCAGCCTGCTGACCTTGAGTGCCATCCAGAGTAGTATGCATTCATCCCACTATCCACAATCTGTTTCCACCTATCATGTGCTTGGTGCGTCATAAAACTCTGGCACAGAGAAAGTCGAAAACAAAGGAGAAGTCTTTGATTCTTATTATTTTAATATGCCACTTCACTGGATTTCTCTCTCTCTTTTGTTTCTGTACTTACTGTTTCTAGGTTAATGCAGCTTTCATGCCCCTGTATCAGAGATGGGAATTGTTATCTCTCATTTCCCTGTCTCATTATTTTGACTCAGGAGGTAGAATGTGCATCAGCCATTGATGGCATGTTTCCTCTCCCCCACTGACAATCTGCAGGCCTTTCCTTATTCTGAGGTAAGCGCATTGCTTGCCTTTGGTTTTTGGTGTTATTGTACATCCTTGCTTCCTATGTGTCTGCTTACTAGGATACTACAAGGAAGTTGTGTAAGGCATTTTGGGGGGATTTGTTAATTAGTCTGCATTCTAATCTGGATGTTCCATATTGCGGCAGGAGTGGTGCTGTGCAGTTCTGGATCCAGCCCTTTGCAGGTGTAGAAACTCCTGCTTTTGTGTTTCAGGACCCCAGCTGCCATGCTGTAAGGAAGCTCAGACTATCCTGCTGGAGAGAGAGGCCACTTGAAGAGGCCGTGGAGGGACAGACACCGTGTGGAGGAGGCTCCGGACTTCTTGGACCTTCCAGTCCATGACCAAGGCCAGCCTTCATCACACAGAGCAGAAGAAACAGAGACCACCTGCAGAATCAGATGAGTCACCATGAATCGTTTTAAGATACTAAGTTTTGGGGAGGTTTGTTACTCAGCAATTGATAACTGAAACACTCAAGTAGTCTGAATGTTCTTCATTAAGAGACTGTGAAATGGTAAGAAACAATGTAGAATTTAACGAGGACAGGCTTTCTCTCCTGTCTCTGTTATCTTCATTCCACTTGCATGTCAGATTTTATTCTGCTGGGCTTCCCTGGTGGCACAGTGGTTGAGAGTCCGCCTGCCGATGCGGGGGACACGGGTTCGTGCCCCGGTCCGGGAAGATCCCACATGTCGCGGAGCGGCTGGGCCCGTGAGCCGTGGCCGCTGAGCCTGCGCGTCCGGAGCCTGTGCTCCGCAACGGGAGAGGCCACAACAGTGAAAGGCCCGCGTATGGCAAAAAAAAAAAAAAGAGTAGATTTTATTCTGCTTCTAACGGGCTTATTCCCATATCTGTGCTTATTTTTGATAAATCCCCAATTTTCAGTCTAGAGTGATTTTGTTTCATGTCTGCCTGAGTTAGTGTGATCTTTGGGGGAAAATTTCTACTCAGAGAGCCTAAGGACAATTACATTGCTCGTGGATTCCAGTCTTGCAGTGTTTTAAGAGGTATATTCATAGCAGTGCATTCACGACATTTATTGGGAATAAAATTGGTAAGATCCAAAGATGATCTCTTTAAAACAGTTATTTGGTAAAATCTGCAGGTCTGGGGGACAAACATGATGGTAGAATAATTGCTAAGTCACTGTCAAGGCGTTGCTCTATTTAATGTCTGCAATTCTGCACAAGCCAAGCGGAACTAATCAAAATACTGAAGGTAGGTTCTTGCTGCTGATACTCCCCGAACACTTACCAGGAGGACTGTTTACAAGGCCAAAAATATGAGTTGATATATCGTGAGTGAATTGGATTTTTAAAATAATAAACCATGGTTGAAATGAAGCAATCATTTGTTCTAAAGAAAACTACTAGTGATGTTTTCAGCGATTAAGTTCTTACTGTGCCCGTCGCTGGTGCATCTGGGGTAACACAGGCATAGGCTTAAGCAACCCCATCATTTTTTTTTTAACCCATTTTGGATACATTTACCTGTTTTTCACAACAGAGCCTCTCTGTGTATATTTCAGAGCCTCTGTGTGAGGTGTGGTTGGCTTCCTCTGACAGCCTCTCCCTGTGTGTGCCCCGCCCAACCAGGACTAACCCTATCCCGTGGGTGGAGACTGGGAGAGGTAACCTCACCGGTTCTTCCTTGCCTGTTACCCTCTTGTTGACCTTCCTCCCAGAGGCTCAGTGCTTGCCAGCCTCACCCTTGATCCTAAAGGCTTGCAATCAGATGCTCCCTCTTGGTCTGTCCCTTTTTCCAGTTCACCCTTCCACCAGAATTCAACCGTCCTGTCTTCTTTCCTTTTCAGAACGTCATGTTCAGGTGGTGGGCAGTCCTTGGAACTAAGAACCTGATACAAGATCACGTGTTAACCCAAATGAGGGTCCATAAGGATGGAATTTTTAGGCCACAGGAAAAAATATTTTGAGAAAAAAGTCTACTTTTATTCTCCTAAATGAACACCCAGCCCTTGGTGGCTCATATAGTAGAGCTAGCACAGTTTATAGACAGTGTGACCCGGGCCCGTGGGAGTTCCATCAGCTCTGAGTCTCTTGAGCACAGCAGTGATCCCAGAGGTGAGACAAAAAGCTGAGCAACAGTGAGAAAATCTGTCAAAATCAGCTTGTTCGTTGTTTTGGATCAGACGAAGAATCACCTTCAGAGCCAGGGATGTAGGTTCAGGTGAGTAATTATGGAGTAGGGGAGCAGCTGTCAGGCCAAAGTAAGAGCAGAGCCAAGGACGTGGGAGACCAGGGAGACAGAAGAGGCAGGGCAGCCGGGCATCTTGTACGTTTGCAGGCTCGACGGCTACACAGATATATTCATACTGTCGGGTCAGGCTCAGGCATATCAATAGCGATTACCCCACATCCTCAGAAAAGAAGAGGTTGTATTCAAGGCGCTTTGTTTAAAAAGGCAACAAAGTGTAATGCTTTTTTTTTTTTTTTTTTTGCGGTATGCGGGCCTCTCACTGTTGTGGCCTCTCCCGTTGCGGAGCACAGGCTCCGGACGCGCAGGCCCAGCGGCCACGGCTCACGGGCCCAGCCGCTCCGCGGCACGTGGGATCTTCCCGGACCGGGGCACGAACCCGTGTCCCCCGCATCGGCAGGCGGACTCTCAACCACTGCGCCACCAGGGAAGCCCTGTAACGCATTTTTAAAAAGGCCTAATTGTATGTGGTTCACACACAACAATTTTGCTGCCGCAAGAGGTAAAAGTTGAGTTATTTGGGAAGGTTAGTTATTTAGAACAGATCACTCGCTAGACACGCTAGGCGCGCGTGGGCACCTACACCACCCGACATGCGCACATCAATCTAGACTCAAAACGCAGTTGCCGGATCTTGAGCATTTCATTGGGATCAGCTCCATTTATCTTTCCATTGATCTTGGGGATGATACTACTTTGACTTCCGATTCACATAGTTTCTGGTCATTCTCTGTCACTTCTGGCTGCCCCCTGTTTGTGCTGTGGGCTTTCCTTTACCCTGTCTCTCCTATTCCAGTCCTACCTGAAGGCCACCTGGCTGCGTCCTCTGCGGCATGAAAAGCGCCGTTAGCTCATGGCACGATGGTTTGAGTCTATGGGAAAAGATGGGCCCTAGCCCGGGGACGTCACCAGCCAGGGGGCCTGGGTAAGGCAGGGGGGGAGGAGGTGGCAGCAGAAAAATGAAGAGGAGAAAGCCAGAGAGAGCGGGAGCTAAAGACACTAGGTTAAGGCTTCAAGCAGCTTAAACCAACATTGGTATTTTTATCTTATGGCTTTATTTTCCCTCTTCAGAAATAATTAGGCTTCAGCATCATTAACATTGTGTAAGTTAAAGGTTGAATTAAGAGGTTAGAAGGTGGTTAAGAAATCCTATGTTCACACCATTATATTTTTCAACTGTTGGTATGGGTGTGCGCATTTAATAATGAACTGTTGGGAAAATCGTTATGATAATCTTAAATAAGAGAGTCATTATACAGAAATTATTGTGTATTTTTCTACAAATAGTCATCTTGATTTGAAATAGGCTAATCAGCTGAATTTAGTGATATATTTGTTCTTTGTATTCCATCTCTGAGGCACTTAGAGAAGAAAGATCACATTTTTTTTTTTTTTTGCGTTATGCGGGCCTCTCACTGTTGTGGCCTCTCCCGTTGCGGAGCACAGGCTCCGGACGCGCAGGCTCAGCGGCCATGGCTCACGGGCCCAGCCGCGCCGCGGCATGTGGGATCTTCCCGGACCGGGGCACGAACCCGTGTCCCCTGCATTGGCAGGCGGACTCCCAACCACTGCGCCACCAGGGAAGCCCTGAAAAATCACATATTTTAATAGAGCCTGAATTTTTGGAAAATGTTGCTCATCACATCCCATGAGGCTGGGGTAAGGGAGCTGGACAGTCTGGGCTGTGAGCCCTCTACCCTCAGATGTATTCACCAGTCCTTTCTGAGCACTAACAGCTCAGGATCGGTTTAGAATCCATCAGTTTCTTATCCCCATGAAAAGGCAATTGTGTCTAAAACCTTGGAGTCTGTAGACTTCAAAGTTGAAGGAAAAGTCACACCAAAGGCTGAATTTTCTTAAACCCCAAATTGCAAAACAAACTAAGTCTAGAAAAAGACTATGCTATTCTTTATGAAATGTATTATTTTGCTTCCAAATAAAGGATAAATTGGATTTTGAGTTTCTTAAGTTAACAGGTATTATTTATTATGTTACAACATTACAGCTACTAACATCAGCATCCATGAAAGAAAATGTGAAATTGATTTCCAATATGTGCCTGGCGCACAGTGGCTGGTAGTTAGAGATGTGAGATTTTAATACTCATATATTCTTGGTTGGAGCAATTGTACTTATGATCACACCCTCTTAGATGGTGGGGTGACTTTGCTCTGAAGGGAAAATAAAACTATGCCTAGTCACCAGTTGCAAGTAATAAGCCTTGCTTTGAGATTATGGGAACTTCAATTAACAGAGACCCTTTTAAAGGAATCTTGGCAGGAGAAATGTGATACTTGTTGGATATCTAGGTTGGTTTCAATCCTGTTTACTCAACACATTTGTCTTAAACTATTGTTTTTTGTTAAATTTTGTCTTGTTTGTTTCACATTTTACTTCACATTCAACCATTTTCATACATTATAGTTTGCTCTGTCTTTATTATTTTTTGCATCTTACTGGCTTTTAACCTTTATCATGTTAGCACATACTATTGTTTTAATAGTTTTAGACTTTTGCTCATTTTCAGTTTTAATTTTTACTGATTATGTACAGTTTCTCCGAGCTTTCTATCTGTTTTAGTTAGGATTTTATGTTCAAGGACAGAAAACAGGAAATCTCACATAACTGTGGCTGAAAGAAGATAGAAGCTGACCTAACTTCTCGCTCTGCATAAAAGATGTCCACAGACAGCACTTGAAAGCTGGCAGGGCAACCATTGCTATCAATGACCAGGGTCCAGACTTTCTGATGCAGGTCCTAATGTGTGTTATCCACATTCCTGGTCAACTCATGGTCTAGGATGGCAGCTGCAGCTCCAGCCTGGAAAAGGAATAAGATTAGAAGATTGAAAAGGGGCTCTCCCAGCAGCTTAACTATTTTAAGCAGCCCTCCAGAAGTCCTGTCCGGCTCTGGTGCTTACACATCTTGATCAGAACATGATTGCTTGGTTGCACCTGGCCGCCAGGTGGGCTGGTGAGTATAGTCTTACCTTCTGGATGGACAATGTGCCCAGTGAAAATTAGGGCTCTGTGTCTAAGTGGTAAAAGGAGAAGGGATGCTGGTCCTGGCAGCTAACCGTGTCTGCCATTTATTTCCTTATTTAACGCTGCTTATTTTAAAATCCATTTATCTTTTTTTTTTTACATGTATAAGTACTTTAAATTTTTAATAAAAAAAATTTAATTGAAATATAGTTGATTTACAATGTTGTGTTAATTTCAGATATACTGCAAACTGATTCAGTTATACATATATATATTCTTTTTCATATTCTCTTCCATGATAGTTTATTACAAGATATTGAATATAGGTCCCTGTGCTCTGCAGTAGGACCTTGTTGTTTATTTTATACTCATTAGCTTGCATCGGCCAATCCCAAACTCCTAATTCATCCCTAGCCTCAAGCCCCCTCCAACTTTCCCCTTTAGTAACCATAAGCTTGTTTTCTATGCCTTTAAGCACTTTAAATTTGGTTTCACTATTTGAAAAATACTTTATTATTTTTAAGAGCTATCCATTTATTATATTCTACTTTAAATGTATTAGTTTTTAACCCTTTTATTCCTATTTGCAGTACTTTATTTTTTCTAATTTTATTGAGATATAATTGACATAATATTGTGTAAATTTGAGGTGTACAACATAATGATTTGATATATATATATCATGTGAAGTGATTATCACAGTAAATTTAGTTAACATCCATCACGTTCAGACACTATTTAGACATTATTATTGCTTATAATTTTTTTGACTCGTTATGAAGTTTCTTACTTCCTAGTTTAATAAGTGTCGGGAAGGACAGAAATAATGGGAACATCTAAGACAGGAGCAATTTTAAGCAAGGGAAGTAGGATGACTTTTCCATTAGCTGGGCCTGAGCTGTCATTTGTACTCCCTGCAGCATACTTCCTTGTCCTGTCAATGTTGAAGCGTCTTATGCTAAAGGCTTTAACCCGAATGACACAGGAGATCTTCAGGATGAAAGCACCACTCACCACACATCTCCCAGGGTAACTATAATTCAATTTTTATTAGTAATGCTCTTGAGCTGTTGTAGCAAAACTTTCTCATAGACCCATCTAAAATCCATGCATTTTGGAAAAATAAATAACATTCTCTGGAGTGGACTAACGTTTTTGCCGACAACCTTAACTTTTGTCGTACACAGACATTTTTAATTGGCCTAATAATCAGAAATACGAGCTTTGCTCTTTAGGTTTTATTGGAAAACTATGAAAAATGTTTCTTCAGATCGTTCCTATGTATATTGAATAAGGAAACCGAAAAAATATCATTTGAGAATTGACTTGGGTATTTTATCTATTGGCGTGTGTCAGTTTGTGTGGCATGCTTGCATTTCTGCTATGATTTTTGCAGACATGAAAGAAACCATTTAGATCTTTACCAACTGAACTACAATTTTGATTACTGACAGCCACTGATCGGTGAGCTTGACACCTGCTGGGTCTCAGTGAGCTTGACTGGGTGTGATTGCTTGTGTTAATGTCTATGTAGCGTCTTTATGTTATTTCTTCACAAATAGAACCAAACACCACTAGAAAATAGACCCAGTTTTATTCAGTGATTTAAACTGTATGCTGTGTTACAGGAATATTTTACTATTTAATATTTTAGTATTAATAGGCTACGAGAACAAACTTACAATATGTTTAAAAAAATTTTTATTAAGAGCTATTTGCGTATTATTGAAAGGTTACCATGCACTGCTATGGGAAAAAAAAAAAAAAGGTATGTTCCCAGCTCTCAAGTAGCTAAAATTATACTTGCTAATAAACACAAGTACACAATATTTGATGAGTGATAAAAACAAGTGTACATACAACAAGGTACAGAAGCAGCTAAAAGTGGCCATGAGTTGTTTAAGAGGCTTCCCTGAAGGAGGGGACATTTCATATGAAACCTGAAGAATAAGTAAAGAATACCCAGGTGAAGAAAGTGGAGCGGCCGTGAAGCTGAGAGAAAGGAGTTACAGGTAGATGGTGAGAAAAAGGTAGTGTGTCTGGGGGGAGTGAATGATGAATATATAGACCAGTAAGAGGAGAGTGTTGAGACACCGGGCAGGAGAAAGCGGGGCAGCATTCTGATAGGAGAGTCTGTCTGGCCTCGCTGCGCGTTGAAAGTGGTACCCTGAAAGGCCACCCACGAAGACATGCCTCACAGAGGAACAGGGCTTCAGTGATGATGCTTATTCATAAGAAACTGTTGTCGTTCTGTCATTCAACAAATATTTATTAAATATCTGTTAAGTCACTGGAGTCCCATTATATTTAGTCCTGCACGTGCAGCAGAGACAGGTATCGAAATGGTCCCTGTTCTCATGGGGTTCCAGGCGACTCCAGGAAACTAACGTTAAACCTCTAGTCACACAATGCTTTGACCTGTAAGTAGGTACATCGGAAGATGGAGCGGGGTTTTGTGTGTTTACAGAGCATGGAGAGACCAGTGTGGCTGAGATGGGCCATTAGGGGTGGGAAGGGAAGGAGCACATGTGGGTCAAATGGGCTCGGGAAGCAATGGCAGAAAATGAGGCCAAGGAGCAGAAAGTGCGAGCATGTGTGGTTTGAGGACTGTGGTTCCCCCCATCTTCATCATCTGAAGAGAAGGGGGGGAAATCTCTCAGAGGGCTAAAGCAGAGACTGATCAGATTCACCTCTGAAAAGTGTCCTTGGGGGCTGGGCGACGGATGGCGGGGTTACGCTGTCTTTCACATGTTAGGTGGTGCCCCTGTTATCAGTAGGAACAGTCTCTGAGCTGCTTTATAATTTGGTTGGGATAATTGTTATCCACACTGTTTAGCCAGTCTAGCTCATGGCCAGAGACATGACTTCATGGGATGGCTGTAGTCTGTGACAAGGACAGAGCAAAGCTAAATGGCTTAAGAAGAATAGATTCTGGGGTTTGGGATTAACATATACACACTACTGTATATAAAGTAGATAATCCACAAGGACCTACGTGTATAGCACAAGGAACTCTACTCAATATACTGTAATAACCTACATGGGAAAAGAATCTGAAAAAGAATAGATATATGTATGTGTGTAACTGAATCACTTTGCTGTACACCTGAAACTAACACAACATTGTAAATTAACTAGACTCCAATATAAAATAAAAATTAAAAAAAAAAAAAAAGAGGGCTTCCCTGGTGGCGCAGTGGTTGAGAGTCCACCTGCCGTTGCAGGGGACGTGGGTTCGTGCCCCGGTCCGGGAGGATCCCACATGCCGCGGAGCGGCTGGGCCCGTGAGCCGTGGCCGCTGAGCCTGCGCGTCCGGAGCCTGTGCTCTGCAACGGGAGGGGCCACAACGGTGAGAGGCCCACGTAAGACAAAAAACAAAAAAAAAGAAAAAAAAAAAAGAGTAAGAATAGATTCCACCGCATGGCCCTTATTAGCAGCACGTTCTATTCAACTGAACTAACCAAAGATGAGCATATCAGCCAACAGGAGTCTGTAATCTTAACTTTCATGACGAAGTTAAAAGTACACAATATAATTAGATTTGGCTAGCTCATGAGTACCTCCTGCACAAACCCTTTAGGTACCAGATATGAAAAGAAATGTGACTAATTTTGTCATTTTTGAGTTCCTTTTAGTGCAAGAGGATCTTCATTTTTGACTTTATTTTCTTTTAGGTACAGAAACGCTAGTTTAGAATCTTAAATTATACCTCTCTTGCCTTGTACATAAGAGATGATTCCCCACAGGTAAGACCAAATTCTATCCTAAAGAATGGTATGCAATTCATTCTGACATTCTTATTTAGTGCCGGTGTCTTTCTTCTTGCTTTTATCTGTTAAGAGTGCATATGTCATAATATCTTAATCCTCAGTTGGATACCTTTCAACAGAAGTAACTCTTTTGAACTAACCAGAATATCTCAGAATTGCAATCAGATTTAGAAATATGGGCTTTATCCTCCATGGGCCGTTTTGGGGTTTATTATACTCATCGAATACCTCAGACTTTGCAGTGTGATCAGGCTGAATAAATACATCCTAAACTGAATATGTGCAAAATTATTCAAATATGAATATGTAGATATGCAGATCTATAAAGACAGTTGGGTTAAACTGTGAACACAGCTCTAGGAATCTTAACAAATGAACGCATGTCAAAGGGACGTGTCTTACTTTCTTGAATGTAATATATTTTTGAGTTATATATTTTATATGAACTCTCCATCCTATAATTAATATTAATTTAATGACTCTTTGCAATTAAAGAATCCTGTCAGTTCTTTTATTCACTCAAGCAAACTTTTATCAAGGGCCTGTTATGGACAGGAGCTGTGCTATTATTCTAGTGAAAGCACAGTTATTCAAATATTACTTATCTAATTTTAAGATTAAGCAGGTCTTTTATTCCTGCTCTTTGCCTCTCTGCTTGCTCTTTGAACATGTACTTGTTCATTGTTCTTTAGCATCTCTGCCAGTTGATGGACAGGAGAAATAAAATGAAGGAAGAATCAGATCAAGTACTTCCGTTACTTGTCTGCAAATTTGGTAGGAAAGGACGCTGTAACTTTGTTTTTGGTTCTCTCCTTACGAGTTTTCGATGAGTTTGGTCTCTGAGTCACTAAGTGCCTTGGATTTCTACTCTCCTTTTCCCCTATCATCTAATATTCTGACCAACTGAGACTTGCTTCAATTCAAGTTTCCCTTTTGGATTTAACCGGGCTGTCCTGTTTTAGCCATGTTACCGTGAGTGAGGTATGGTGAGGCCAGGTGCACCTGGAGAGAGAGGACACTGGAGAGTGTTGTGGTTTGTTATGCTCAGGGTTCCCTGGGAGAACGCAGCACAGGGAGCGAGGGGGAAATGGGGGGAAGAGTCTTTACTGTGGCTTCCACAGCAAGCAATAGGCGAGGCTGGGTCAGCAGGCTTGGGACTGGCTAGTTTGAATGCTTTCAGCGGGCTCAGGAGCACGGGGGCTGCCTGTGGCCGTCTGTACCTGCCTGGGGGGTAATCAGGGCAGGGTACTAATGGCCCGGAGTATGGGGGCCGGATAAGGGAGGAGGTTGAAGATGTGGACTTACCCAGATGCTCACGAAGGAGAACCGACCAGCCTCTAGACAGGACCTCACAACTGGGTCAAGACAGAGGTTTAGAAAACTTGATTACTTACACATACTTATTAAAACACTTTGACGTATCTCCTGCCAGTATCTACTTCTTCGCTCACCTCCCAAGTCATAGCTCTCCCATCCTTGGCTTGGGGCACTGTGGCTGACTTCTGTCCCCCATGTACTTGGGCCCACTGGGCCCATTTCTCCACACTGCAGCCAGAGTGAGCTTTGGACAAGTTAAGCCTGTTCTCTCTACCTCCACCCTGACCCCCATCTCCACTGGAAACATTTCAGGGCTTCCCATCGCGATTAGAACAGCAACCAAACTCCCACGTGGCCCTGCCTGGCTTGGATATGTCTTTCGACCTCTGCTGGTTCACCCCCTGCAGCCTCTGCCCATCTGCCTTGGCCTTCTCGCGGCACATTGGTGACACTTTTCACATGCTGTCCCCCGAATATTCACCGACTGCGTTTTACTAGATCTACTGTTGTTGATTATAAGAAACATCATTTTTTTCCCAAGAGGAGAAGAGCCGGTGATTAAAAGAAGGCTGGGTGTCTTATGAATACCTCTGGAGAATGCAAAATCAGGCCTCCTCAGCCTATATTGACATGAAAACTTCTTTCTCATATTTGAAGGGATTGGGTAGTGTTTGCTAACCCTTCGTCACAGAGATCAGCCAGCTCTTTGCACTTCCTCAGTAACAGAACTTATCCCAGCATCCGCCGTTTGCGAGCGTCTTCCCGTCTTGTGTTGCAAAACGCTTCCTGTTGTTGCTTTCACAGAAAACATGCATTTGCAGTCATTCCTCCAACTGGACATATTTGCTCCACTAAACATCCAACCCGGAATTTTTCCTTTGTTTTCACGTCTTCCTGTGTTCACAATAACCTTTCATCTTGATGGCTAACTGAAAACATTTTAAAACATTTTGACAACACCTGTCGAAACAGCCATGTACACGAGTAACTCAATTGAAGGACGAACAGGCTGAAGACCCAAGACCAAGTTCATGCACAAACGGGCAAAGACAATAACGACACTATAGGTTCTTTTCTGTTTTTTCACTGGAACTCATCCTCTCAAAACTCTTGTTCCATTATTTTCTCCTTATACACCCCCTTTCCTTTCTAATAATTAAACTTATTTGCCAATTTTCATGCTACGGCCTCACAAGATCTAATTCATGCCAGACAGCTTGTTATTTAGTTGTCTGGAAGTTGAGAGTTGTCTGCAAACAGGAAGATTTCACTCTGAAATCTTCTGAGTGGTTTATAAAATTGCTAAATAAGATTATTCTAATTAATGCTTCTCTATACCAAGAACTGTGTTTATTTTTTACCTGTTTCTCACTCAAACAAAGCATTTCTCATCATCTTATGTTGACTGATTTGAATCTGAAAAATTGACTTTCTACAGAATCTCTTCACTAGCTATTCAAAATCTAAATAAGTTATGAGAGTAAATGATCCCCTTTCTATACTTAATAGACAGACATGATTTTCCTTTATGTAAAGACACTATGTTCCCTTTTCCCCAGTAGGCTACGATTGTATCATCATCATCAACTGTGTCATTTCTATGGCATTTTATACTTTTCAAAGGATTTTAACATATATTATCTCATTATGTGCCTCATGTTGCTATTTTTCAGATTCCACTAGCCAGCCGTGAGTATGCAATAAAGGTGTGCCATTGAATAAATGAATGAGTGAGCAAATGAATGATCAGCGTGTTACATCCACTATAATCCAGAGTCTCACTTGGTTTGTGTCAACTTCGGTAGGATCTGCCTGGGACTGGCTTATTTTCTAGGACTTCGTCATGCTTGGCAATGGGTTTTTGATCTGTTGCAAAGCGAGCTGTGAAAGAGTCATGAGGAAAGCATATATTGCTTCTAGGATTTTGTTTTAAAAGCAAGATTTAAATGGATAGAACAGTAATGGCAGAAGAGTAAGGGTTGAAATACTGTCCTTCCGCTCATGTCAACTTTCAGTTATATTTTTCATCTTGCTGTGGAAACAGAGAACCACATTTGCTAATTATATACTAGGTTCTAGGTGACTGTAATCAATGCTTTCATACATTATCGCATTTGATCTGGTTACACGTTGTTTGTCTCTTGCTATCGCTGTCGTAGTATTGCTTGCAAAATCTCCTGTTTGCTTACAGAAAGAGTTCCTTCATTGCTTCTCATAAAGGTGTAAATTCTCTCATGGGTGCTTATCCGTCTATTACAAGATGATTGGAACGTGTTGCTTACTCATTGGTTTGCATCTTGGTCGGGTGAATCGCCTCCCATCTGAATTGGCTATTGGTCCAGCATCCCTTTAGTGATGGGCTAAGGCTCAGTATTCCAGCCTCTAGGTCCTTCTCAGGCTCCAGAGTTGCTCTCATGTGTTGCTTTTGGTTCCCTGCTCGGCGAAACTCATCCAAGAAGCCTGAGAATTCACCGTCTGGGCTGAGGTGGCACTTGCTATGAGCCGTACACCTCATCAGCTGCTCCATGGGTCTCTCTTTCTCTTTTGGTTCCCAGGAGGCTATTTTTGGAGACAGAAAAACAATGGTCCATTTACCTAATGGATCTTCACCCTAGTGGATATGAATGAGAACAGCAGTTGGCAGTTTTCTCTGAGTTTATTTTTTTCTTTGGATTGGTTGCTTTCACAGCAATAGTTGTGCAGACAGCTCTGTATTGATAACCTGCTTCTATCAAGCAACAGAGTGAGTGGCTCTTGCTGTCACAATGCCAACTTGGCTGTTCTTGCTTTTAAGTTTTTTACTTTGCTCTGACTTGCAACCTAATAGAGAGAATACCAAAGAATAAGTAGAATCCCCAAACTTGCAATTAAAAAAGAGAAGGTTCCTTAATCTCAGGGTAAAGAAGCAACTTAGTGCATATTAGTTGCTTACATTTCTAAGGAAAAGATATGTGATCAGCTTTGTGGGGTGTTAAGTGCATTGAAAAATTTGACACTGCTGTCATAACACTCACATGGTGTTGTCTATGACATCAGGCCAACTCCTGGAGACTTACACTACAATTTCTCAAATGGTATCGTCAGAAATACTGGTTTGAGTATTGAGTATATTCCGATATACTGTGCATTATAAAAAGTGTTAAAGATGAGGTATATCTTTGGAATGCTGACCTGCTAACATCATCAGTAGGTTTTTTCCTAGAAATTTCTTTTCAATAGGGGAGAAAAGAATAGCTTGAGAATAAGTTAGAAATAAAGGCGAAAATAAGTAAAGCCAATTCCATCTTCTGATACAGAGATTTTTAAGTATTTCCATGTGGATAAAGCCCCGAGGGTTGGGAGCCTGCTCTTTAAAATGGTATCTATTTTGTCTTCCCAAATACCTAAAATTGGGGCTAGGCAATAAATATTAAATATTTTTAACTGAATCACTTACATTTGTCAAAGATCTGATGTTAGGTACCTCCGCTTGGAGTTTCTTCTGCTTCTCCTTGAATTTTTTTGCTGCCAATTTAGGAGAGAACTTTTTCTTAACAGTAGAATTCTATTTTATTACCATGTAATTTGGTTTACCTAAAGCTATTTTTTTGTATGGCTTTATTGTATATATTTATGTGCTATATTTCTATTCCTATCCTCATTTATTCCTGATGTTTGTACATTTAGCTTGCTAGGAAATAATCGCATGCCTGTCTGCTTCATTTCTCTATGTGTACAATTTAGAAAGCAGTTCACAAGATTTCACTTATGCTGTCTGCATCGGACACAATTTTACTTTCTATAGATATAATTTTCAGAATGAATTTTTTATGTTCAATTGCCAAGAAAAGAGTTTCTCTTGACATATTTTTGATTTCATATGTATATATATGTATAGATCTGTGTAAATGTATACATATATATTATATCCTTGCACCTGTGTTTAATTTAGAAAATCTGCCAAGTAAATGGCAGTTTTAAATAATCCTTACTTTGCTCTTAAAGATTTAGAGATTTATCAGATATAGGAGTCCTTACAATTTAATGCTACAGATTTAATTTACTACACCCAATTCTCATGAATCTTATGCTGAAGTAAATGTATTATGATGATATCCTAAGAGGTGACCAGAGCTTTCAGGGTGTGTTTATCGAGATGTGTGAGATCTCTATTTGACTACCGCTGTGTTTCCGGCGGTTAGCCAGTGATGAGGTAGACCTTCAGGCCATTTCTAGGGAAGCCCAGTAGAGTGGCACGTTTGTAAAAACCACTGTGAAGACTCTACTTTCTAAGTAACAGTGATAGAGTTCTTGCAAATTGCTTTCTCCAGAGGGACGGTAACACATTGCCACCGTCTGATGACACAATGATGATAGTCAAATTGCCTTCCATAAATTGGCCTGGATAGAAAAGTCTGGGTAGAAAAGTACCTTTCATTGCATTAGAGAGAACTTGACCACAGCCAATTAAAACATCTGGAAATGCTCTGAAGCATGTTCTGTGTTGGGGATTTGAAAAGAGAGCAAAGAGTGTGACAGTCATCTTCAAGAGGAGAGTTTGCTAGAGTTTGGGGGTTAGCATCATGTCCCAAGGCATAAAATGCTCAGATTTTAATCCCTGCAGATGCGAACAGCTACACACTGAGACAACTGGTCTTACTTTCAACATTCCTCAGTTTCCACAGTCAGCTCTTTGGCTGGAGTTACATACGTGAGATGATCTCAGATGTCCTCCCAAAGCCATAAAGTGATTGAGTTTATTCAGTAAACCTCAGGAGAATAACCGTGAGCCAAAGAGAAAGGAGAGAGTAAAGTGATGGCAGATAGTAGGGCTATAGTTTGCCAGGTGGATTTTGGCTTTTCTTCGGCTCAGGTCACACGGATGGGCAGCAGCAGTGCTACCATAGAGCTGGCCCTGAACGAAACTAATTCCAGGGGGAGAAAATGCTTGTATTTTCTATTAAACAGTATGTGAAGTGAATTGACACCCTCAGTTCCCTTGAAATTTGGTTTGACTTAATTTTTAAAACACTTTACTCAGATTGGTAATTACACGTTCACCTCTTAGTCTTTAAGCCTAACCAACACTTGATTGCCCTGAAAAATATGTTCTGGTTACCCAGGGAATATCTCTTTCCAGTAAATTGATATTTTTATTCTTCTAAACAGTCTTTAAGACTTTTTTAAAAATAAAAATGTTCTTTGACATATCCCCCAATACAGTGTCTTCCGGTTTCATTACAGCAATGACTTTCAATTCTACCTCCTCTAGAGAAAATTTTGGCTCCTTAGTTTCTGTAATGTTTTTCTGGTTCTTGGTGTCTGCACTATTTCAATTCCAATTTCAGCTTCAGTTTTAATAACTTTATTGTCATGACAAAGTATGTGAGTTTTGCCAAAGTCAATCCAGTGAGTCTCTGTGTCTAACCTTTTAGTTTTCTCAGAGGTAATAGAGCTTCATTTTCTAAAGTTCCTATTCCCAATTGTTTTCTGATTCAGATTTGGTGATAGGCTGCCACACAGTACAAAACTGTTTTATTTATTGCTTTTTCTCCCTTTGTCAAAGTAAGGCGGGAAGGTTTTTGTGTTCCATTTGTGTGTGTGTGTATGTGTGTGAAGTTATACCATTTCAATGATCAAATAACTAGCTTCCTTATATTTTTCTTTACATTGTTTTTGTCACTCAAAACATAATTTTTTTTTTTTTCCGGTACGCGGGCCTCTCACTGTTGTGGCCTCTCCTGTTGCGGAGCACAGCACAGGCTCCGCAACGGGAGAGGCCACAACAGTGAGAGGCCCACGTACCGAAAAAAAAAAAAGAAGCTGGGCATGCTCAGAGACTTTTTTTTTTTTAATCTGAAAAAAAAGTTCTCAAAGCTTCTGTTTAGAAACAGTACTTTTCTTCTAAGCCGATCTGAAATTCGTTAATGTAGTGACTGTGAAGCACCGAGAGAGGTAGGTGTGTGTGTGTGTGTGTGTGTGTGTGTGTGTGTGTGTGTGTGTAAGTATATGTGAATGTAGCTTACTTTGTGACTTTTTTCTGGTGAAAGATAAATACAACTGGGCACGTCTCCTCAATTTTCCTGCATCAAATATTGTCCACTGAAGTCATGAAGGAAGATGATGCTAAGGCAGTGGCCAATCTCTAGAAGCCTGTGATGTTCCAAAGATGTCATGGTTATCAACCTCCACAGTGGTGACTCTCAGCCTCTTGCGGGTACAGCAGAGGAAGGAATACATGACCCAAAGATACTGGCATCTTGCAAGGTGAGGCATCAGGAGGCCTGCTGCGTCTGTTTTAGTGTATGCGGAGAAGCACAGAGCATGAGTGAATATATGGGTATAAACATCCCAGTGGAATAGTTACATAAAAGCTTGTTTCAGTAAGAAGTGTAGACTCAGTCATATGTATTGATACTACATGCTAGTTAACTTGTGGTAAGGGTTGCCAAAAATGGAGTAAAAGAGCTCAAAGTGAAATGGACATATTTAAATACCAACTGTTGAGGGTCTTCAAGGGAACTCAGTTTATGGACGGCTTTGGGCTGTACCCTAGCCTCTGACGAAACCTTTCTCTGGTACTTGAATGGAAACGTAATTTAGTGTATTGTAGGAAATTTGCAGGGAAGGTTCAACAAGAGAGAGTACATAGTGCATGATGGGACTTGGAAAGGTAGACCTGTGTGGGTGACGTGAGTTGTTTTGTCACCCAGCCAGCTTCCCTGACCCTCCTCTTTCTCCTGAGGTCTGAGGCAATAGCACTACCCCTTCCTGTAGGAAATATACTCCTTTACACACCCCAGTCGTGGAGTCTGAATGGTGAGGCCATTTCATTATTGACTCTGATATGGCCACAGATGATGGAAGTCCAGGAGTGGGCTTCCAAACCAGACCAAGCAGGGTCCTCCGCTGGAAGTTTTGCCAACGTGAACAGGGAAAAGACAGAGTACCCAGATGGTGACAAGGCTGTGAGATGTCAGGGGCTGGAAGTAGCTGGGGGCTACATTTTCAACATATGGAAGAAGCAGGCCAGAGAGAACAACATATCCAGGTGGAGAGAAGCACAGACAGGAGATGGAGAGCCTTGGAGGGTACACATTTCTCTTTCTGTTGTTCCTAAGCCCTCCCTATTCGTTGCTCTTTTCATTGCTACATGTCTGCCAATAAATTCCTCTTTTGCTCAAGCTGGTTTGATTGGGTTTCTGCCACTTTCAAGCAAAAGAGTCCTGACTTATTAATCCTGAAAAATACAAACCAGGGAGAAGTACCATTTAGGGGCCAGAAAAAAGCAAGTTGGTTCTATTAAACCAAATAACCTTGCTTTACTAAAACAGTCTGGTCCACCTGTTTGGATGGAGCGCTTCTCTGTGAAAATGAACTACACAGTAAGAGTGTGATAAAAGCCTGATTAGCGTCTGCATGAATCTGTTGTGGAGGATCTAGAAAACAATATGAAATTTAGAAACCTGACACCTATGTGAGATTAATATTTTCTTCATTTCAGCTTTCTCTCTCCCCCATCCTGCCAATGGAATTATTCGGTTGGTATGAAACTCCAAGAAGAGTAATGTGCCAGGAAAACACAAGAATTCTAATGCAACCAGTATATCACTCAAACAAGCATTCATTTCATACTATAGTGGAGTTCACACTACACCAGGTAGATGAGAAGCAAGCAGTTTCTTTTCCACGGGAGCAATCCTAGATTGTAAGTTGTTATTTACTAATCAGAGAAGGGCATATTTATAGTTTAAAATTATTTTTAATTTATAAGATAGCAACCCTAAACATTTTTCAGCCACTTGCCAATAGGCACAGGATCTAAGTGCGGGAGCCGCATGCACCCATCTTGTCACATGATGTGTATATTCCCTCGGGGCCCACCTACTCCTTAGGATGTGGCTACTCCTCCCAATGTCCATTTCCAACATTTGTCTTCACCCCATCCCACCTTGACTTTGGGTTGTATATACCTCCCAGGTAGCTGTGCCAGAGAGGAATGAGTCCTAGACTAGAAATTGGAGATAACAAGAGGGTCTTCCATTTACAGATTCTGGAACCTTTGGGTTAATTCAAAAATATTTATTGAGTGACTGTTATCTGCAAGGCACTCTTTTGGGAGCTTGGCAGTGAACAACCCCCCCCCCAATTCTCTAGTTGCCTAAAGCTTATTGTGTAATGATAGAGACAGACAGTAATGGGTAGAATATATATCAATATAATGTAAGAGATTGACAAGAACTAAGGAAGAAAATACAGTAGAGAAAAGGATTAGGAATTTCTAAATTTATAGCACATACATAGGGTGCTACAGATTTAGAAATATGGTAGGGAAGATGTCACTGAAGTTATAGCTGGGAAAATACCAGAAAGTAGAAAGGAAGGGCCAAGCGATGTACATATCTCGGGTAAGAGCTTTCTAAGGGGAGGGAACCATGTGTGCCAGGGTTCTAAGGTGGAATCACTCAAGGCGTGTGGGACCAACAGGAAGGACATCATTGTAGCTGGAGGGGGGGTGAAGTGGAGGAAAGATCCCGGGGGCCCTTCTAGGTCCCTGTAAGGAGTCTGGCATTCCCTTTGAATGAGATGGAAGGCTGTAGGAGGGCTTTGCAACAATTTCCTTGAAAATGCCTAGATCAGTTCTGGCACATGGCAGGTATTCAAGCAATGTTTGCTGGTTGACCCAAGATTTGGTTTGATCTTATCTGCTTGCACTTTCAGCAGGAGCATGTAGGGTTGGGAACGTGGTCACACTGTGTCATGGCCTTTACACAGTGTAAGAGGTGACTCTGGACTTCTCAGGGATGCCGGCAGCATCTTGTTGCTCCTCCATCACCGTCATTCCTTTAAGAGGCTGGAGAGGTGGTCAAAACGGGCTTAGCGTCTGTAATGCAGCAGACTGATACTCTTGCCAATAACCTGTTAGTGTCGGTGCGTGTCTTAGGAACAAATCTGATAGTCATCATATTTCCTCTCTATCAACATGGATAGGAGTTCATTACATATATTTACTTAGTAGCTTTAGAACCATTAGGAAAATTAGTTACACAGTGTTTCAGAGAGCATAAAAACAGAAAAACAAAGTGAGTTGATCAGAGAGGAAGAGTCACACCTGCTGGGTTTCCCACATGACCTTGATCCCGAGATATGGTCGTAACGGGAGGAAAGCTGGCCTCTGATGTTGAAAGTGAGGTTTCCACTCCTGTGTTCACAGAGGTTCCCAGTTAGCTCGACTCGTCTCCAAGAAAATCAGAAGATTAAGGTTAGAGATGTGTGCAAATGAGCACTTGCTATTCAAAACCATAATTTAGTAAACTTCCTTGATGCAGTGAGCAAACAAGAAAACCAGCTGCAAAATAAAATGTGACTTTCTTATTTTTCCTTTTATTTGTTTTAGGAAGGTGTTTAACCAATACTTGCTAGTTCTGAGTCTTGCTGGTTTGGTTCCTGTTTAAGCTTCTAAACAGGAACCAAATTCAGTCTTTTACTTAGCAAGGTGTCCATCAATACTATATTTCTTTCTCTCTCTCTTTTTGTAACATCTTTATTGGAGTATAATTGCTTTACCATGGTGTGTTAGTTTCTGCTGTACAACAAAGTGAATCAGCTATACATATACATATATCCCCATATCTCCTCCCTCTTGTGTCTCCCTCCCACCCTCCCTATCCCACCCCTCTAGGTGGTCACAAAGCACCGAGCTGATCTCCCTGTGCTATGCGGCTGCTTCCCACTAGCTATCTATTTTACATTTGGTCGTGTGTATATGTCCATGCCACTCTCTCACTTCGTCCCAGCTTACCCTTCCCCCTCCCCGTGTCCTCAAGTCCATTCTCTACGTCTGTGTCTTTATTCCTGTCCTGCCCTTAGGTTCATCAGAGCCTTTTTTTTTTTTTTTTTTTAAGATTCCATTTATTTTTATCTCACCATCTTTGTCACCTGAAAAACAATAAGACCTATTGACTTTTTGGTCATGCGTGTTGCAAAATTTTTCAGTGTAGAGTATATTTAAAATGAAAAATCTACAGTTCAGTTTAAGAGGATGAATTTCACAGCTATAAACAATCATTTTATGATTAAGACTTATTGTCATGGTGGCAATTATATTCATCAAATGTGTTTGCAACAAATGGGAGTAAACATCCCTGAAATCACAGTTTACTTTTTTCAAAATAGACACATTTATGAGTAATGTTTCAAACATCATATAGAGTATCTAATGCATCTATAATTTTTACATTTTCAAAGTAACTGAGAATGAGATTTGTTGAAATAGATTGATAAAGAAGAAAATTGAAGTAAATAAGATTAAGGAGCAGGGCAGATATGAGATTTATATTTTTCTAGACCAAATAATTATGATCTGACTCAGTTTAAATTGGACTCCATGAAAACTGGTCCTATAAAAGTTTCCTAGGCAAGGCTAATTTGTGTTCAATGAATTTTAGATATTTTCTAATTTTTTTTACCTTCTTAAAAGCCCGACTAATCGGAAGGAAATGTAATTCGGCATAGGGTAAGAACATTTCTTTGGACGAATTGAAGTTGGCAGGGATGTACTTATCTAGTGAAATATGTTGTTAGGTGCCAGCACCCCTCCCAGCCTCTGATAAAAGCACTCACCCTCTCGTTAGGAAAGTGACCTCCCCAAATTCTTTACAATGAGATTAAGTGGATGCTGCCATCTTTTTTCAGAACCTCTTCTTCTCAGCCACAGTGACTGGGTGAAGAGTAGGCAGGTTTGGACAACTGTGGTGCCTAATCCCACAGCTATAGGCGTTGGTTTGGGAATAGGCATATATCACCCAAACTGACCCAAATCAGTCTGCCCCGATTTTTCAAAAAAATTAGAGCTAATCAAAGAATAGTAATCCTTCTTGGAGGCCGGGAGTTGTCGGAAGCCGTGTGGAAGAGCAACGTAGGAAGTCCTGTGGGGAAGAGGTAGGCCTCCCTAGGAGATAAAAAATTGCCAGGAGAGACAAAAAGCAGAGTGAGAGTCCTGAACTTGAACTAGCTCTCCTAGACACCCAACTTTGGAGTTGGAGCTGGCACTATTTTTTTGGCTGAGATTCGGAAAGAACAAGGCCTGGGATCTGGATAGTTGAGAAAAGATTGCATTGTATCTCCGATTGCACAGAGGCTGGACAGTATTTTTCATACTCATCTAGAAATCTTGGAAAACCCAAAGATAAGTTTATCTCTCAGGTTGAGTTTAGTACTTAAATTGCTTATTTGTGTTTATTAGTGATGCTTTAAAATACCTTATTTATGTTTTTTTTTTTTTTTTTTTTTTTGCGGTACGCGGGCCTCTCACTGTTGCGGCCTCTCCCGTTGCGGAGCACAGGCTCCGGACGCGCAGGCTCAGCGGCCATGGCTCACGGGCCCAGCCGCTCCGCGGCACGTGGGATCTTCCCGGACCGGGGCACGAACCCGCGTCCCCCGCATCGGCAGGCGGACTCTCAACCACTGCGCCACCAGGGAAGCCCACCTTATGTATGTTTGTCTTTCATTCAGATGCAACTAATATGCTGCATATGTAATGGATGTTTCAGGCAGAAGCTGAAATTACCAACAGGCTGTATGGAAGGCAACTGAAAATATGACCTTTAAATTTTTCAGTGTATATTTTTATATTGCTAGTACTCATTCTATATAGTTTTACCTTTATAAAGAGAATTCCTGCTATGATAACCAAAAAGGATTTAGTCTTGTATCTGGGCACTTTTATTGTGCTACGTGTATCTGTCGTCATGTAGAAACATAAAATATATATTATAACACACACACACACACAAGCACACACACCTGTAATGAAACGCATAATGATGCAATTTGCCATTCCTGAAACTAAGTAATCATCCGCTTATCACAGGCTCTTTGCAAAATATTCTAATGATAAATGCAAGCTCACTGGTACATTTTAAAAAGTCAGTTTAGATGACTTTTGTTGCAAACAGTGCGTCTTGCACTGGTTTTTATGCTGGCCATTTATGAAAACAATTTCTATCTGTGGCTTGCCAGGAGTCTGTTGAAGCATCCCACAATCATCAATGTTCATATGTAGATAGACATATTGCTATGTTTGACATCAATAGATGCAGCGTTTTCATACCATACAGAAAGTAATGGTGCCTGACATTTCTAGGTTGAAAGCCCTGCTTTGTTTCTTGCTCTAATGGAAATAGATTTTGTGACCTTCTTGTTTACTTCAAGATTGTATGTAAATGTTTCCATACAAATAGGGAGGTTTCTTTCGATTATCTCATGGAAGTTGGGAAATGAAGGTGAAGGGAGAAAATTGCCAGACAAAGTAAAGATGATTTTAAAAATAGTTTAAATGCTATATATCAAAGATAGAATCGAGATACCAGTAGTACTATTTTTTTCTTTTTTTGTAGATGGTGAATTGATACGACATTTCCATAAGAAACTAAAGGGTAGGATACTTCTGAATAGAGATATTCAAACAGCTGAAATATACCTATTCCCTGGTATCATTTCCTATTTAGGTGTTATTTTGTTCTTGAGGACAGAATAAAAATCCCATTACTGCAATTCTGAAGAAAAGAGGTCAGATGGGGCAGCATATTAGCATCCAGGAATTTCACAAAGTCCACTTGAATCGACTGTATTTTGACCAGCTTCCATTTTCTAGTGAAGCACTGGAGTGTTTACCAGGGTGACATAATTTTTGTTACCTGAATGTTTGGACATGGTAGGGAAAGCAGTTGCTACAGAAAGACTTAGCAGTTGAACAACTGTGGCCTGAGGTAGATGGTGTTTATGTCCTGGAAGAGAAAACTGCATTTTTTATTCTTAGGTAGAATGTGGATGATACTAATACTCTAAAATTGTGAGGCTGACTCGCTGTGTTCTAGTCACTTAGTACGGTGGTCGGTGCTCTAAGGCAGTGGAAGCAAGTGGGTGATGAAGCGAATGAAACTTTTCAAAAATAACTTTTATAGAAGCTTTCCTTATCATAGACCTTAGTTTGTATTTTTTAAGAAAGAATTCAATGTTTATGGTCAAGTTATTTTGATTACAATGCAAATATTTTAGTTTTTACTCAAAGGGATACAGGTTTGTGTAGAAAATTTAGAAAACCCAGAAAAGTAAATATAAGAAAATAATTTCTACACATTATCTCATCATCCAGAAAAAAATGACTGTTAGAATATGGACAATATTTCCTTTCAGTCATTTTTCTATGCAGAGGCACATTAAAAAAATCAGTCTTTCCATAGTATAAATGATGGTGTTCCTTCCTTTTTTTGCATTTTAAATGGGAAGTTATGAAATAAGCATTTCTCCTAATTAACTGTTATCTAAAAACATTTATAATGGTTATATGATATTATATCCTATGAATGTGTAAAACTTTAATTTTGCTGTTTCGGGACACTTACATAATTTATAATTATTTGATGTATAAAATGGTGCTCCAGTTTACATTTTAGTAGCAGTTTGGCAATATCTAATAGCGTTTGAGCCGTGCATATATATGAAGTAGCCTTGCAATGTAATTTTACTTATATACTTGAGAGAACTATTGCCTATGTGTTCTAGAAGGGGAAATGTACATTGCTGCATTGATTATAATAGCTAATAGTTCTGTCAGTAGGATGTTATATAATACATCGGCATCTATTTATGCCGTGGACCAGTGCATAGATTTGCACATCGGGTACGGCACACAGTAGCACAGTACAGTGAGTATCAGTTGAACAAACCAGGTCTGTAGTGAGTCAACGTGCACGAATTCCCCAAACTTCAGGTTAGGATTTTTAAAAAGTGACAAAAGGATTCATTTTATATCATTTATGAAAAAATTTTAAACACAAGTTTATTACATATTGTTTATGGGTAACCCTACAGCACATTTACCCACCTAATAGACTTCTTTTTTTTTTTAACATCTTTTTTTTTTTTTTTTCCTTACCCTGCCACCAGAAAGCATAATCGTTTGTTGTTGTTTTTTTTTTTTTGCGGTACGCGGGCCTCTCACTGCTGTGGCCTCTCCCGTTGCGGAGCACAGACTCCGGACGCGCAGGCGCAGCGTCCACGGCTCTCGGGCCCAGCCGCTCCGCGGCACGTGGGATCTTCCCGGACCGGGGCACGAACCCGTGTCCCCTGCATCGGCAGGCGGACTCTCAACCACTGCGCCACCAGGGAAGCCCTTTTAACATCTTTATTGGAGTATAATTGCTTTACAATGGTAGACTTCTTGACTGAAGCTAGGGATGACATATCCATGTTTTATTTTAAGCCAATCCTCCCACTAGTATAAAAGATCCTAGCCCTTTTCCCTACTCAGGGACTTTGCTCCAGTAATTCTCCCCTCTCTCTTCTGTATCATCAATTTTTCCCTCTTTTCTGGACCACTTCCATCATTAAAAAACTCTGTTTATCCTACTCCTCCCACTGCTAGCTAACATTTCATTTTCCTGCTCCCCCTTGCAGCAAAATCCATAGAAATCTCCAGTGCTCTTCTCTCATCCTCTCTTATTAGGTTTTCACACTCCTCACTTCACTTAAACGGTTCTTTTCAAGGCTATCAGTGACCCCCCAGTTGCTAAATCCAGCGGTTGGTTTTATCAGATTCATGGGATCATTCCTTCTCCTTGACACACATTCTTCAATTGGTTTCCAGGATGCCACACTCTCTTGTCTTTCCTACTACTAATCTGGTGCCTCTTTCTGTCTGCAAGTTCCTCTTCTTTCTCTGCCTCTGTCTGCAAGTTTCTCCTCCACTCTGTGGCTCTCCGTGTTGAAGTGCCTCAGCTTTCAATCCCAGGTTCTCTTCCTTGCTATGTCTGCCTTGCTCTTTTGCTGTCTTCCAGCTCCGTGGCTTTAAAGCCCATCTCTATGCTGCTGATGACAGCATCTCAAGTGGATGTTTGAGATGGATCTCAGACAGCTCAAATGGATGTTCCTAGCTCAAATATCGCAAGACGCGTATGTCTCCCTACCGACTAGACCTTTCAGATGTCTAAGAGATGTCACAAACTTACCATGTCCAAAGCGTTCCTTCTCTTCTCTCCAAGACGTCTTCTGCCCACATCATTTCCATCCCAGTTAATGACAAGTCCATCCTTTGAGCTGTTTGTTTACAACCCATATTCAGTTTTTGCAGAAAATCTTACTGGTTCTACCTTTAAAATATATCCAGTGCCTGACTTTTGCCGCTACCATTCTGTTCCCATCCACTGCCGTCTCTCCTGGGTTGGTTACTCCAGCCTTCCTTCCACCTGGTATTTCTGTTTCCACTCTGCCTCTCCACAGTTAGTACTGAAGTCAAATGGATCCTTTTAAAGTATAGGCCAGATCACATCACTCCGCAGCTCAAAACCTTCTAATGGCTCCTTATTTCTCTGAGAGTAAAAGACAAGTGTCTTACAAAGGCCTAAAGAGCCCCCCCCCGCCACCCCCAGTCTGTGTCCCTCTTGCATTTGGCCTTTTTCTCTTACTACTGGTCCCCTTGCTCACTATACCGCAGCTAGGCGGAGGCTTTTGTTTCTTGAACACACCAGATATGTCCTTGCCTTAGGGCCTTTGCTCTGGCTATTCCTTCTGTGTGCAGCCGTCTTCCTCTGTATTTCCACATGGCCCACCTCCTGGAAGTCTTTGCTCAAATGGCATCCTCCCAATTAGTCCCACTCTAAACACACTATTCTCTATAACCACCTCTGCTGTCCTCCAAATCGCTCCCCTCCTGCTGTATTTTGTCCATTCCTTCCAAAATACTATTTATTTAGGTGCATTGTTTACTTTGTGTCTCCCCCTACCTAGAAAATAAGCTTCATTATATCAGGGATTGCTGTCTCTTTGTTCACTGATGTATCTCAGACACCCGGAACAAGCCACAGTTGCAACAGTAGACTCTCAGTACTGTTGGGAACAGAACAACATCTTTAAGGTGCTGAAAGAAAGAAAAAAAAAAAAAACCTGTCAACTAGAATTCTGTATTTTTCAAAAATATCTTTCAAAAATTTTTCTATTTCAATAAAACTAAACCTGAGAGAATTCATTGCAAAGCAGATTGCACCAGAAGTGTTAATGAAAGTTTTTCAGATTGAAGGAAAATGGTATGAAGTGGAAACATATTTTTATAAAGGAATAAAAACACCAGAAATAGTATATGTGTAAGAAAATATAAAAGACTTTTTTTCTCCATTTTCTTCTCTTTAAAATGTCCTTAATTGTTTGAAGCAAAAATAATAATATACTGTGGGGTTAATTACAATAGGACAAAAGATGGAAGGGGAGAGATGGAAGTATACATTATACACAAAGTGGTATAACATTTGAAGGCAGTCTGTGATAAGTTAAATATGCATATTGTAAACCCTAGAGCAACCAGTAAAACAAATAAACAAAGACATTTGTCTATTAAATCAAGACAGGGGATAAAATAGAACATGAAAAAAAAAAGTACTCAGTCAAAAAATCAAGAGGGAAATGGGAATAAGAGAACAAAGAGTAGAGGGGGCAAATAGAAAAAAAGCAAAGAAGATGACAGATTTAAACCCAAATATCTTGGTAATTATATTAAATGCAAATGGTCTAAATACTCCAATTTAAAGATGGAAATTGTTAAATGGGATTAAAAAAGCAAAACTCAACGCTATGCTCTCTAAATATATCAGCATTTATCTCCTAAGAATCAAGGATATTCTTGGGGCTTCCCTGGAGGTACAGTGGTTAAGAATCTGCCTGCCAATGCAGGGGACACAGGTTCAAACCCTCGTCTGGGAAGATACCACATGCTGCGGAGCAACTAAGCACGCGTGCCACAACTACTGAGACTGCGCTCTAGAGCTTGTGAGCCACAACTACTGAGCCTGCGTGCCACAACTACTGAAGCCCGTGCACCTAGAGCTCATGCTCTGCAACAAGAGAAGCCACCACAATGAGAAGCCCGCAGACCGCAACAAAGAGTAACCCCCGCTCACCACAACTAGAGAAAGCCCGAGTGCAGCAACGAAGACCCAACACGGCCAAAAATAAAAATAAATTAAATAAATTTATATATAAAAAAAGGATATTCTGCTACCTACCCATAATACAATTAGCATACCCAAAGATTCTTTTTCTTTGATAATACTGACATTTTTTTAAAGTTTCCAAAGCACTTGTCTTGTAAAATTCCTCATATTTTAAAATTTGTCTGATTGTTTCCTCCTGATTAAATACAGGTTAAACATTTTGGCGAGGATACTATATAAGTGTGATCTTGATTGCATCACATCAAGAGGCATATTATCAGAAGAGTGACCCTATAATTTACCATTTAAACTGGGACACTTTTGAGAGGAAAAAGTGGTATCATTAATAAGTACTGTGAGACATCAGGTGAAAACTGGGTATGTTGCAGGGAAACTGGGAAATCGAATTATTGGTCACCTACTTACTGGTGATATTAAGTTTGATCAATTGCTTAAAGTGACATCTGTCACAGCTCTTCAATGTAAAAGTATTTTTTCTAATGATTCAAATGTGGGATAATACATTGAGAACATGTAAATATCATGTTCCTCATTCTATGTCACATAATGGTTTTAACATCCACTAAATTAGCCTTAGCCTTACCTAAATAAATTATTACAGTTCATTTGGAAAGTGGCAGTTTTCGTATTCTATTCTTTCTTCTGAGTTTATTAGTTGCCATTCTTATGTAAAGAAGATCTTTCCTTAACCTCTTCCTTGCCCTTTTGATATCCTTATGGACTCATCCATTAGGAATATTATTCTTTATTATGCTCAAATCACTAGAAAAATTAGCCAATGGGAGCCCTTGCAAGCTGGCTTTGTTGTTTTGATCTGCCTTATTTGTTTTTGAATACTTCCTTGTTTTATGTTACAAGATGTTCCAGTTTAAATTTGCAAATTCCCTTTCCTATCGGCTTATCTATTTACATACCTGAACCACGCTGTTTTAATTATTGATCTTTATAGTTTTAGTCTCTAGTGGGAGTAACCCCTGCTCTTCTTACTGTTGAGGATTTTCCTAGGCACTTTGGGACGTTTTTCTACATGTGCTTCAGAACTAATTCATGTACCTGCAGGAAAAAAAAAAGTTGGTAATTTTCTTAGGATTGCACTGATTTCGTATAATAACTTGCAGGGGAACTGGCGCTATATTTATGATGCTAAATTGCCCTATCCAAGGAGAGGTAATGTCTTTCTTTTTGTTCTGGGGTGGGTCTCTCTCTCAGCTTCAGGACAGTTTTGAAGTTTTCTCTTTAAATTTTACATCTAAGTGTCTTTTATTTTTGTTACTTTAAGTGGGTTTTTCTCTTTCAGTATATCTTCTAACTGGTATCAATTTGTGTTTGTGAAGGCTGTTTACCTCTGTGTGCTAATTTTATATCCTGAGAGATTATTTAATTTCCTTAATGTTTGTGTTAGTTTTATCTTTGGTTCTCTAGGTTTGGAAAGTTCACTATCATGTCTTCTACAAAATAATGATAATTTTACTTGTTTCCCACCCAGTTTTTATGCTTTGAATTGCTTTCGTTTTTCAAATGACCATGGCTCATGACTATAGCACAGCTGTAAATAGTAGTGGTGGCAGAGGGCATATTAGCCTTACTTCTGACTTGGAAGATACCTAGCGTGTTCTCATTACGCAAAAGTATATATAATAGGTTTTTAAAATAAGTATTAGATTTTGTTGAAGATCTTTTATCATTTATGGAGATAACTGATGTTTTTACTTGAATTTATAATATGAAGAATTATGTTAATATGGTTCCTTATATTCTGGAATAAATTTTACCTGGTTATGATGTACTATACTTTTTTAAATGTGTTGTTGGATTGTTTGCTAATGTTTTGTTTGGTAATTTTTCACGGATACTTATAAGTCAGATTGTTCTCTAGGTTTGTATGTGTCTACTATCTTTATCAGATTTAGGCATATATGTTACATTTGTTTCATATACAGGGTTTAGAAAATTTCCTTCATTTTCTATACCTTGGACAATTTAAGAAGCATTGAAGTCATCTGGTCTTTGAACGATCTGTAGAATTCCATTTAACCTGGCACTTTTTGTAGGGAACAAGGAGAGGCCTTTGATGACATTATTTTTTTCTGGAAAAAATATTCCTTATCATGCTTTGCCTCTATTGATGTAATTTTTTGGAATTTCTTTTAATGAGAAAAAAGGACCTTTCATTCTACTAGCAGAGACTGAAGGTTTGGATGAGCTTATATATTGAAAACCTTTCATACTGGAAATTAATGATTAAATCAATGAAGAACTATAATTGACCGCCATCCAAAGCTTTCTAATTTGATTGACAGAGGCACTTTTGGGGCAAAGCAGTTAGACAGTGAATAAGAAGTCAAACACTGGACAGCAGAATTTGATTTTTTCGAGGCAAGTGAGGGAGAAGGAAAATCACCAGTGAGTCAAAGAGTGAAAAAAGGTGAAACTGAAGAAGAGAAAGGAACTAACAGAGAAAGTCACCATTTTTTTAATGGACCCAAATCCAGATAACCCCGAGGACAAACAGAAGCTAAAGAAGGAGTTCTTGCCCCCCAGGAAATGCAAGCAGCTTGGCCTAACATGCCTTCTGGAGATGTGTGTAACCTTAACTTGAATTTAATCTCGAAACTATAAAATTACCTATAAAATCTTTGCATGTTATTTCTCACTGAATTGTTTCTGGATAATCTTATATGTTCTTCATTGCCATCAAAAAGCACTTTAATTATCTAGTTTCATACACACACACAGACACATACATATATGATGCATGGAAACGTAGGCAACTTGAGTAATAATTGGGGAATTGAATAAGTGTTAACAAAAACGAGTTAATCTTTGTTATGCCATGTTAGTTTATGTTCTAAGCACTTTGCATGCATCAACTCATTTAATCCTCACACTATGTTAGATACATGCTATTATATAATACTAGTATAATAATAATAATAATAATAGTAATAGTTATTATTATTTTACAGATAAGGAAATCCTTGAGGCATAAGAGAGATTCCGAGACCCACCTAGAGTTACACAGAAAGAGGTGGAACAAATCTAGGCGTCAGCTTTAGAACTGCTCTTCTAAGTGCTAGAGTTAACATCACGCATTTTGTGGCTTCGAGGAACTTGAACGCTGCTATGAAGACGGTCGTGTCTACACGTAACAGGCGCCACAAAGCGCTGGAATTGAGCCGTGGGTAGGAGGATGGCTCTGTGCTCAGAATCTGCTGCCACCAGCCAAGCAAACATGGGCCAAGTTCTCAGCCCTGCAAAACTTCAGTGATCCATTTGCAAAATGGGAGAGTGATGAAAGTCTCTTCGTAGATTTATGAAGACGATCAAGTAAGATAAACCATCTCAAGCAATGAGCAGCAGGTCTGTCACCTTGGGACCTCTTCATAAACATCAGCTACTGTTTTTGTTCCAGAGCTTAGTGAGAGGTACAATCTGTCCCCTGGAAACACACATTTAGGGATCAGCCAAAGAAGCCAAAACGCTCAACGGGAGCTAACTTGGGGCCGTGACTTAGGGAAACGCACAGTGTGATGGGACTCTCAGGAGAGAGGTCGCGTCTGGTCCTGGGGCTAAGCAGTCTTCATGGTGAAAGCGGTATTGAGAAGGTCTTGGCAGGCGCCCTCCAGGTCCATGTACTAATCTCCTTGGAACCTGGAAGTAGCAGGAGCCACAGTACAGAGGCTGTGCTTTACTCTCACCCTGTCCCCCTGAAAAAGAAAGAGGCAAAGATGCGCTTACTTGAGAAAACTCAAGGCTTAGAGTGGTGAGCCTAAGGCTCCAGAGCCCAGCTCTTGTGGCCTGTGTCCCGGTAAGCCTCCCCTGAACCCTCCACTCAGGAGCACCCTCCTCCGTGCACGTGTGTTTGCACGGCTCTAAAAAGCTGCTGACAAAGCCTCGTCATTCTCCACGTGTGTGTCTCTGAGTCCCGTGAGGGCCCACGTGCCCATTGGGCTCATGGGGCTCTGGGAGCTTCTCTCGAAGGAATGAATTGAATTTTGCTTTGGTTTGAGCCAGTAGAAAATTGAAGATGGCAGGGACTTATGACTTCATAAAGGCCCTTCAGGCCTGACCCTGAAGACAGAGAGGAGAAAGCTCTTGACAGTGGAAGCCTTTCTGTTTTTATTTTATTTATTTTTTAAATTTTTGTGGTACGTGGGCCTCTCACTGCTGTGGCCTCTCCCATTGCGGAGCACAGGCTCCGGACGCGCAGGCGCAGCGGCCACGGCTCACGGGCCCAGCCGCTCCGCGGCACGTGGGATCTTCCCGGACCGGGGCACGAACCCGTGTCCCCTGCATCGGCAGGCGGACTCTCAACCACTGCGCCACCAGGGAAGCCCTCTGTTTTTATTAAAGGAAGAGAGAATGGGATGGGAGAGGAGAAAAAAGTGTTTCCAGGAAAGATTTTTTTTTTTTTTTTGGTGGTACGCGGGCCTCTCACTGTTGTGGCCTCTCCCGTTGCGGAGCACAGGCTCCGGACGCGCAGGCGCAGCGGCCACGGCTCACGGGCCCAGCCGCTCCGCGGCACGTGGGATCCTCCCAGACCGGGGCACGAACCCGCGTCCCCTGCGTCGGCAGGCGGACTCTCAACCACTGCGCCACCAGGGAAGCCCACACAGGTAACTTTTGTGTGTGTGTGTGTGTGGTACACGGGCCTCTCACTGTTGGGGCGTCTCGCGTTGCGGAGCACAGGCTCCGGACGCGCAGGCGCAGCGGCCACGGCTCACGGGCCCAGCCGCTCCGCGGCACGTGGGATCCTCCCGGACCGGGGCACGAACCCGCGTGCCCTGTATCGACAGGCGGACTCTCAACCACTGCGCCACCAGGGAAGCCCCAGGAAAGATTTGTTAAAAAATCCTTTCGTTCTTTATATCACCGTTGCTTTCATAGTCTTAGCAAATAAATATTCACCAAGTACCCACCATGGGCCAGGGACTGTGGAAGGTGCTGGAAGTACCTGGAGGAACAAGACAGTCAAGCCCACCGGCCACGCATGATAGTCCTTTGTCCTGTCCTGCACACAGATATATTGTGTCCTCTTATAATCTGGTCCCATTTAAAGCACATTTCTCCAGATTTAGGTAAAGCAAAGTGCTACATGACGGAGACTTTCATTGGGTCCTTGGAACCTGCAACGGTCTCTTTCTGGCACTAGCCCAAAGGGTCAACTATCTTGAATGTGTCATGGTTTGATAGGTGTCAATTCATCCATGAGATTCTCCTCCAAACTAGAAGTAGAATAAGAAGTAATTACTTCATCTTTGGAAACCATCAGAGCTCTAGGATGAACGTGAACACTGAAATAATTGTAGGATGCCTTTTCCTATTATCCGGTAGCTATCTGTTTGCAGCGTGGCATCCTGGGTTTGTGCTCTTTGGAGATTCAGGGTGTTCTTTAGTGATTAGGACTCATTACGTTTGTGATAGCTATTCACGCACGTTCTTCAAAATGGATGTGTGCTTGAATTAGGCTGGACTGAGTTTTCTTTTTCTTTCCAGGTGAGCTTAAAACTCCAAGGGCGGGGTGGGGGTGGGGGACCCACAAGAGAGTAGGAACATCAGATGATTCCCCAGCTCCCTTTATTTGTTTCTAAGTAACGCTTCTCGCCGCAGAGAGTACATGACTGCATATGTGCAGGCACCGCTTGTTGTGAGCCCCGAACAAAAGAATTGTGCTTCAGATTTCAATGCGTTTGGACCATCATGTGCTGCTTTCTTGATAATGGGCTCTTGGCATTGAAATGAAAAGCAAACATATCATTAGGAAGGCGCTCCATAAAAACTGTCTGTCATATATCTTAAGCTTCATTAGTTTAGATTAATGACTTACTTGATATACATGACAGTAGGTGAAGCAAATCTTTGTTTATTTATTGACAATTAAATGTGGTGGTGACATGCATAAACAGGCTTCCCTCTGATTAGTTCCATGTTTTCAAGTAACTTTGTGTTATAAAACTTGTTAACTACAGTATCATTTTATTGAGCACTGCTGGGTGAATGATGTGATCGTCATTGAAAGGCATCAATATTGCAGCCATTCCTGGCAGCCACTGGAGCATTGTACCTACAGATCGGAGTTGATATCTCATTGTACAAATTCAGGGACCCAGAAAATGCCCAGTTATTGAGCCTCTGCCCTGGGAGGACAATGTTCTATTCATGGAATCTGGGTGCAAGGTCACAGACAGAAATCTGAAGGAAGGATAAGATTCAAATCTGTTTGGGGGTTTTGCGGAGGACCTCCCTGAAATGCGGCGTTTGGAAGGCGTGGAGCCTTCCCCAGAGCATCCCACTACAGAATAAAATACTTCATCCCGCAATGCAAAGGAGTCTATAAATAAATAAAGCCCGTTCCAATAAGAAAGCTTCTCTAGGACTAAGCAAGCTTCTCTGAAGAAGACGCTGATGCGTCTGATATTACATGGCTTCAGATGACATAAGCAAGCTTCCAAGAACACCTCTCTAGCAGATGTACCATTTTGGGGTGAGGAATGCGGAGGAAAAGGGGAGAAGGGCAACGTGGCATAAAATTTATCTGCATGCTAGTCTCACTGAAATATTTGTGGTTTTCCTTTCCATGCATTCCAGAGTTGGAGGCTGTCAGGGATAATCAGCCGTTCCCATCACGGACACCCCATGGTTCTCCTTAATAGCTCTCTTTTATGTGCCATCAGTCCTCAAAAATATATTTAGAAAAGATTTATTTAGAAAGAGGCATAAAATAAAATCCATGTTGCGGTTGAGCATTACAAATGATTTCTGGACTCCATTCTGTGCCATCAGGCTCTCTGTAGAATTTTCATATAAAGTAAAAAATAAACTCTCAGCCAGCTTGAAAGAGAACTCCTTTGACAAAGGAAACCAGCTTATTCTATAAAGCCTCTCATAACATCGCATGAAGGCAGATCTCTCTGGATGCTGGAGTCCAGGAAAGCATCCTTGCTTTCCTCAGCATTGGGCAAAAACTGCACAACTAGTGATCTTTCCTGTGGAATCGAGGAGAGTTTGAATGTAAAGGAAAGAATGAGGTTAAACCAAGCATTGTCTCGTTTTACCTACAGACCCCGAAAACCTCATACACAGACCTTGTCCTAAGATGACTTTGCAATCTTTCTGTTCATAAGTGATGTTAACATCTCATTTCATATGCAAATCAACCCCTATGATACAGAGGGGTAACTAAACTCTGCTTCTTGAGTTACCCTTTTCCTTTTCTTTTCATTAAATAAGCCATTCCTTCCCTCCTTACCCAGCCTCTCCCTTCACCCGCCCCCCACCCCCAGTCTGTATTACAACCTCTCAACAGTCACCTCAGCCTGGGTCGTTTGAGCTGGTGTGTCCTACCCTGCCGACATGGTCTTCGGATGGCAGCATTTGAACTTTATATGGAATATAAACAAAAATACTGAATTACTATGTTTACAAGTGAAACTAATATAATAGAGGAAGTCAACTATACTTCAATTCCAAACAAAAACAAACAAAACTTGCCCTCATTTTACGTTCACCTTCTACCAAGTTTGCCCTTTGGGATGATGCTAGCCTCTCCCAGAGGAGCAAGGCAAGCACCCGAGGTCTGGGTGCACGTACCGCCCGCAGGGGCTGTGCGTAAACATGCGCCCTGGGGATGAAAAGGTAACCTTCGCCTGTGCCCTGCTGCTGACTCTCTCTCCTTCTTCCTGGATTTAAAGACTTGAAAGTCCTGCTAAAACAGTGATGTGGTGAGTTTTGGGTTTTCCAGGCCCTTCACCACTGAGCATTTCCATGTTTCCGCTTTCATATAAACAGCTGAAATTCTCACGTAATAATCACTGTCATCAGTTGGCAATGAAGAACACTGGGTGACCAGCCTCTTATTCCTTTCCATGGTAGGTCCCATACTTATTTTTCAAATGACAGCTTTCTAGTATAGAAAAGTCTGTTTATATTTGAAAAGAGAAAACGTTCAGAGTTTTTGGAACCTACGAAGATGTGCAGCATCACTGTCAAATTTTTGTGGGTTCATTTATTTACCTACACATTGAAACTTTTTCTTCTTTGTGATTTTGGAAACACGTTATGATATTGTATCAATATCTTTGGTGAAGAAATAGCAATCTTCATAGAATTACCTATGGTTTATGTTTATGAACAGGTTATTTTATAATTGGGAGCGGTTAGATTGTAATACATATCTGAAATAGTGTAAGGAAACTAGTTTCAAGACTATTGGACAGTGGTGCTGAAACTGACATGCAATTATGTAAAAAAGATTAGTTGATGAGACTTTGTATTAGACCAGTAATAGTAGGAGAGCTCTCATAAACCAAGATCCTTACCAAACGACAAAATTAAATGTAAAACTTCTGCAACTTCAAGGTAATAAACATTTGTTTCCAGAACAAGCAAACGGACATGTGAGACTTTCCTAACGCCACGTTAAACTGAAGCTCACATTTTTTTTTTCTCTGAGGACCTTTGTTATATGTGTCCATGTTTCACAAACTCTGCGTTGTTAGGCTTGATTTACCTGTTCGAAGGAGATAGTCACACACTAACCAGGAGCTCCTAAAGCACTGTTTTTTCCCTCAAATGCTCTGCTTATGTTATTTTGCTCTCCTTTGTTCCTAAGACTCAGCTTTCCTTTCAAAATTGCACCCTCATTTCCCTGTTGTGGTGTTCTGCGGATTAGACGGCAAATGATCATTTACAAATTGAAGGTTAACAGAGAAATGCATTGTACTTGTGATTTGATGAGAAAAAACAGATCACAAAATGAGAACAAATAGCAGTATTATCCCATAGGAAAGAGCCTTGTGTATCGATCTATTATTTCCCAGCTTGAAATGTGCCACTGTTGTAGTTCCACTTGATTATGAACCTTTTTATCACTTCCCCTGGTTGATTCAACTTGAGTGCTTCTGACATTTGCAAAGTTCCTCACATACTCTGCTGAGCAGCAGGGGAAACCTTGTTAATGAAGAAATAACAAGCTGAAGATTTGAATAAATATTTAGCTGATTGAAAGGAGGTATACAGTTAATTTTTTTTTTTTTTAATGCTGACAACTGAGGAAACTCACTGACATGCTTTGCTTGTGTTAGCTAAAAATGGGTTCTAGTGGAGTTTTTTACTGAACCACAGGGCACTTTCATTTCCTGATTCTATTATAAACTAAGTGGCCACCTGAACCTGCCAATGAACTTGTCCTACTGTATTTTTCTATTTTTAATCCTGAAGGAGTAAACACATTTCTCATCAGATGTGTTACAGAGTCCATTGGGGAGATTAATGAAGGTGCCATTGGATTATTACAGAACCATTCATTTATAAATGTGTCCTTTCTGAAAGGATACCATAAATAATAGCAGAGTTTCCTTCATTCCACAAAGCTATATTATAACAGGGTGTGGCTATTTTTAATTTTTTTTGATACTTGCTACAGTGGCATGGAAACGATTTGGATTTTACGCCTGTTTAGGCTGTGTTTTCAGTCTTTATATATGATTAGATTCTGGTCTCATAACCAAGGTGATGTTTTATGGGACTCACAGCAGTAGCTGTGAAAAGTAAAAGCAGAATGGTTCCTTCAAGATTCAAGGATTAATTATAAGAGTTCTGTGGGCTTGGTTTAGCTCTTCAAGGAATGGTTGCTGGTGGACATGGGCACCCATAGCAGCTCCTAAATTATCTCCCACAGTATCCTAAGAGGTCTGTCCCCTGGGAGAGAGCTTCCCGTGTGTGTGTGTGTGTGTGTGTGTGTGTGTGTGTGTGTTTTAAGACATGAATCTATGAATCTATATATGCTTCTAGAGCATTTTTAGCCCACGTGATTTAGTGTCCTGAGGTGAGACTATTGGAAGCTATCTTCCAAAGAACACTCCCCGTACCAAAATCTTTGAAGAAAGCTCTTCTTTGAACATATGTCTTAAGAGTGAAAATGAGGAAGGATCAAGTGCATTTGGGCATGAATGTTACTTATTTTCTGCTTCCACTTGTGATAGAATGTCCAGAATCATAGCCGCTAAGGTTGGAGGGTAAACTTAGAATTCATATAGTCTAAGAACCCCAAGAGATGCTTGAATGCCTTCTAAGATATCCTGGCAAAGTCTCCAACTAAATAAATAACCCCAGGCACAAGGAGCAGACGTCTATTTCTCGGAGAAGCCTACACAATTTTGCACGACCATTACTGTTGGAAAGTCCCTCTTCATACTAAAATTTACCTCTTCTTACATTTACCAAGATCTTAGTTCTGTCTTTGGGGCATAGACAAAACAGTTATCCTCTTACTTTGCAAACTACCCCAACTAATAGTTGAAAGTAGCAGTGATGTTCCTCTTTTATATACTAAATATCCTTTATTCCTTCTAGATCAGTGTTTCTAACTTCACTTACAGGAGATTCATTGGGAGAGATTAAAATGCAGGTAGTTTCCCCAGAGTATTAGATTCAGTAGGTCTGTGTTTGAGTCCAGAATTCTACTCACCCAGGAAATGTAGGTACTGTTATTATTCATGTTCTACAAATGAGGAAACTGAGGCAGAGACCGTGAGAAATTTGATCAGGGGCTCATTCTTGTGACAGAGCTAGGATTTGAACTTCAGAACTTAACAGGTGGCTTTCACTGTCATCGGTATAAAAAGGGCATAAGATAGCAGTAAATAGTCAAGTATCTTGAATTATGGTATAAGAACTTTGGACTTAATCTACCAGTTATGAGTAGTAGTAATACAGTAATAATTATTCTTTAATATACTGAATATTTGTATTCAGCATAATGCTTACTGAGGCAGTGTTTACTGAGCTTTCTTAGAACACAAATTCTGCAGGATTTTAATAATTTTGCTCAAAATAAGATAAAAACAAACAAAAAAGAGATTTAGTCTTTATATAAATTTGTGGAATAGTAGTTTAAAAAAAGCTAAGTGGGTTTCTTAACTGTAGTGCTTATGAGAGACTTTAATATGTTCATATCTATTTTTACACTCAGAGCATAATATATTATGTGGGCTTCTCAAATTTATTTGACAAATGAAGGCTTCTGTCTCTTTTCCTTTCTTTTTTAAAGGAAGATCTCCTGAGGGAAATATCTTAGAAAATTCTTTAAGGAATCCCTACTAAGCTATGCATTGAACATTTGAACACAGATCAGCCATAACTTCTGGTCACTTCCCTGGTTATTTAGCTCCCAGTAGGTCCCCTACAAAAGTTAGTTTCCCAACAGCATTGAAGTAAGCACGGCTTTAGAGTTTTTAAAAAGTTACTTTACATTAAAAAGTGCACGTAGGCAAGCTTTGCAAGTCTTTGCGGTAGACTAGTCTGAAAGTATCTCGGAGCAGGAGAGCTACAGAAGTTGGCAGCGTTGTCCAGATGGAAATAAGAGATGAAGGACAGGCAGTTCAGATCTCAGGCTGCTTCAGGCCTCCCAGCACAAGAAGATTAGAAAGTGGTATTAAAGGAAATGGTGAAACAGTGGTGTATTTGAGACATATGAAGGATCACCAATGGGAAATATTAAAGATTGGCTATTGGGAGTAAAGGAAGAAGAGCTGAGCAGGAATTCAGGGTCTCAAGACTGTAAGACTAGGGAAAAAATATTAATGTTGATAGAAATAGGAGAGTTTGGCAAGTTATACCAGATCCTGGGATGGGGTGAGGAGGAAAGGGAAGAAAGGCTAAATGTTTATCGAGCACTTACAACGTGCTCAACATTCATTCCCCTTTATCAAAATTGATAAGGTTTTAAGGGGAAACCATTATATAAACCGAACTTCTCTGCCTGAAAGGAGTTGGCAGAGCCTTGAGTTCTACATGGTTCCCTCTTAACTCTGCGGCTTCTTAGCTGGCTCTTAGAAGCCCCTGGCATTTCTCAGAGCACATCAGGAACGTTGCTGATGAATTCCAACCCCACATGTTGAATTTGAGGTGATGGCAGACTATTCAACTGTGAGATGTTTCGTTGTGAGCTGTGAGTTCAAGAACTGGGTGCCTAAAATAGTCAATGTGAGTCCAAATGGAGAGCCACTTACTGCTGTCAACATAGATATTCAGTAAATGCTCAGATGAATACATTTCTTGTGAGAGCCTTGTATAGCAACGCTTTGAGAAATGGCATTTTAATATTGACATATGAGAGATTTAATATTTAAAGGGACAAAGCTCTTTTACATATGATATGGTTGAATATTTCTATATTCATACATATATATATATATTTGAATACGTACGGTTGAATATTTCTCCATCCTCATCCTCAACCTCTCTAATTAATCCCAGGCTGGCTTAATATATTGAAGAATACTTTGCCATGGGAGGAAGAACAATTGTCACAGAAAAATTGCATGCCTCTAATGAGAGTGGATTTTGAGAGTTTGACCGACTGGATTCATATAAAGAAATGCTATCTATAAATTTCACATATTCCACTTCTCAGACTATATATATGTCACATTAATGCCCAAACGAAAACATGAACTCTTACAGAAGAGTTTCAGTAAATGTCTCTGCCCCAATTTTGTTTTTAATTCACTGGAAGGTCAGGAAGAATGGCAGTGTTTATCAGCTACACTTGTAGAGTGTATAAACTTTACATGGAAATGAATTTAATAGACTGTCTTAGAGTGTGCAGTGTTACTGGTTTAGTTTAATCTTGATGCTGGGAAGCAAATTTGGAGCTGTCGCTGGATATTGTCCTTAGGTTCAATCATTGGCAGATGTTAACTAAACTATACAAGCATCATTTGGCTATGGCAACCTGTTAGCTAGGGGGATTATCAGATTAAAAATGGAAGTAGACTCGTTACTAAATCAATTATGTGTCAACAATGCTTTCTGGGTCATGCATAATAAATATGAATATTATCTTGGATGAAAAGATAGTTGGCTTTATGTAACACGGAATGTTGAGAAAAAGTTTTGACTTTCATCCTGTTCATAATCCTTGCTAGTGAAAATAATATTACATCAGTGTTTTTCTAGTCTTATTAAGAGGCAGTGTTGCTGTAATTCAGCGGAACTGAGTCAGTTCTTAAAATAGAGATGTTTTAGAGCAGAGAAAGACAATTTATCAGCCTTAATGGAAATATCCTGTGAGACTAGCCAGCTTCCCTTGTTCAGAATCTGTGTTCATAAAGCAATCTCTGCTTTTATATAATTTGTTTTCCTGGGGGAAATTTATCTACCGGGATTGGGTTTGCAAATAGCCTCCATTCATTCCTAAGCCAGGTAAACTTTGTAAACTATTGAAATTACGTCTGGTTGACAATGTTGTCTTTTGTATGTTTACTTAGCCCTAGTGCTCCCTTTTAGCTCGATCAGTAATGGATGTCCTTAAAAGTTGAGTTTGGGGCTCTGCCATCCTAAAGCCAGAGCCAGGAATTGTGCCTTTCTATCAAGGAGTAAAACACTGTGCGGAGCGGCCAGATGGTCTACCTTCCCGACATTTTAAAACATGTCAACACCATTTGTCTTCTCTATGATTTACTGAGGAAAGCAGAGATGGATTTATGACATTTCTCATGCAAATCAGAATTGGGGGTGTTTCTGGTTCTTTGTGCTGGCTGAGCTGAGGATCCATTTATGGATCTATGGTGAGACCATCCCAGCTCACACGGACGGTGGCTTGGCCCTTGGACTTGTTGGGGCCAATAGAACATTCGCAAGTGAGACACAAGCAGAACCCTGATAAACACTTGAACGATGGGTCTTGCCCACTTGGAAATCTATCTTTTGGAAGCCAGTTGCCATGCTGTAGGGAAGCTTGTGCTAGATTCAAACAGTGAGAAGCCAAGTGGTAAGAGACCCTGGAGGGTGAGAGGCCACCTTGAAGATTCCAGCCCCAGCCATGGTCCCAGCTGAGAGTACTACGTGAGAGACCTCAGTTCCATCCCTTAAGTAGAAGATAAACCCACAAATTTATCTTGAGTGTAGTTTATGCACAGACTTGTGATAAATAAATCATTATCCTTTTAAGCCAGTAAGTTTTGTTGAGTTGGTTTATTGCACAGCAGTAGATAAACAAACTAGGGTTCTTTTGCCATAGCTGTAGATCCCTTTATTGTACGTGTACCAGTATTGAATATTTGAAGGAAATGCTATCTAATTTCAGGGGATGTCTTAGTGAGTAGTACTTATCCAAAGTCCCTTAAGCCCATTTTTTTTTTTTTTTCCTCCTCTTTCCATACATGAATGGTATTGCACTGACATCTGGTGGTAAAGACTAATTGCTCTGGATGTTTCATGGAATCTGATGAGCTCATCCAGTAGCCCCTGTGAAACGGTTAAAATATGAAAGTGCACACGTAAGCGCAGAGAACTCCAGGGAACCAAAAGTAATAAGGAAAAAGGTTTTGTGAGGTGACAGCGGTGACACTGACCCAAGTGTGTGCAGAGTACGAGGATCCCGTGGCCGGTGACTCTTACCTCCTAGTCAGTCTTGAGCTGCCGCGGACTCTGGGCAGATACAGTGTTACGGGAAGCCGGCTACCTCTCATCTCATCCTTTCTACTGGACCAGGGAAGAGCGGACGTGATACTCACAGGTGCAAATTTAACTCATGCTTCTTCTCTCATCTTGTGGGTATGAGGCTGTGAAATGTTCCTCAGTCTCTCAGAGGTTTGGCAAACCCTTTAATGTGGGCAGAGGCTGCTGTGAGTGGGATGAAGTGGGCGGGCACTGGAAAATGAGAGCGTTTTCAGGTGCTGATTTCATTTGATGTTACCTTGCTTGTTTTGCCGTCATCAGCAGGAAGCCATACTTTCCGGAAGCAACGCAGTAAGGCTGCTGCTAATGACTTGGCAGCCATGGCCACCAGGCCCCGGCTTCTCACTGCCCTGGGCTCTACTCCCATGTAACTCAGGTTGTTTAGACTTGGGTCTAGGGTTTTGCCATTGGGAAGACCTTTTCTTTCCCAAGTCAGATGATAGGCTATGACTCAAATACTTTGGGGGCTCGAAAATACATACTGCATAAGAACTACACGTTTCTTCCTAGCGTTAATATTTCATCAGAGAAAAATAAATCATTGTATTTACGTTGTGTGTTTACCACCAAGATACATCGACACAACATCTATTGTAATAAATAGTGTGTGTTTGTTTGTGTTCATGATAAATCTAGAAAGGAAAAAAACCACTTTCTTCCAAGTAAAATGATTTTATCTGAACTTCGGATGTTGAAGGAAACAGTACTTATCTTTTCAAGTTGAAGCAAATTTCTCTTAACATAATATATATTACAATAATAGCATCTAGTTAAGATTTCATTATGACATTTCAGTTCAATATAATACAAAATCCTTGCCATGTTTTTATAAAACATTACTCGGTATGAGATATTCACATTAACTACAATTGCTGAAATGACTGATGTTTAAATCTGGCGACAGTTTCTATCATTATTAAACTCCATTATAAAATAAAGTCTGTGGGTGGAATTGTGGCTTGATGCTTTTGTAATTTGCTCTCTACCTTTTCAATGTACTTTTCAGTTACATCAATTGAATCATTTCATCTTATAGATGCAAAGATGAAGGAAAAGAACAAAAACATAGCCATTAACGGAAGCAGTGCAAATGGGCATAGTTAATGGGAACCATTTTGACATTTTGTATTTGATTCCATGGTGTACCTACTCAGACAATTTCTATGGCATATTAGAACAAAATGCTACATTGTGCTCTTCTCTAAGAATGCAAGTAATAGACTTCAGAAATTACCTTTTCACTGAAAGTATTATCTGCTGGAAATGAAGAAATGTTTTACATTATGAGAAGCTAATAGCAGCAAGAGGGAGTGATGGGCTGGCGTGATAACGCGGCCGGGGGAGGGGTTTGACTCTTTACTCCCCAAAATGCATTCTGTCATTTTATAAAGCACAATAACAATACTCCTCATCAAATTCCTGGTCTCTAATTTTTTTTCTTTTTTTACATCTTCTGCCCTCATTGTTTCTAATCCAAGTAAAGGTTTATGCTAGTTAAGATGGAGCCCAGATCTCTGTTTACTGAAGGACCAAAATGTAAGGCATAACTGCTTTTGAATATGTTCATTTTGGTTCTGAGAGAGAGGCTTGCTTTATAAAAATAAGTAGTAAGTTTGAAAAATTATGAACATAGGAAAAGTAGCTACTTGGTCCCTATTGTACAAACGAACAGACAGCTCATTTATTGGGGAACAAATATAGGTTCCATGAATTCTACTAAAGATGTGGCTTATTAGGGGTATCTTGACGTAGAACAGCAGAAAGGGTGCCTACACATCGGAGGGAGTAGCCTCAGAGGTGCGGGGTGTTTACACAGTGCGTATCCTTCATTAAAGTACTTTCACATAGTCAAAGCTTCTTTGATTCCCATGACAGCTCTGTGAAACAAGCACTGTTTCCTTCAATTTTCTCAGCTGAAAGCCGAAACTCAGAGAGATTAAGTGATTTGCCCAAGTTCGCACAGTGAAGAAGAGACATAACCAGCAAACGAAGCTGCGGAAAAGTGGAGGCAGGGAGCAAAAAGGGGACATAAATCAATGCTACAAGGCCAAGTGAAAGAAGCCTTTTCTCTGGGTTGGGTGCGTTTTTACTCTGTACGTTGACATTGATTTGAAGGCGGAAGCGAGAGTGGTTAGAGAGATGTCAGTGATAAACCCTGAAGACGGTTTTGTTTCAGCAGCAAGAATGGTCTAAATTAACCAGACAATAGGTGACTTGATATATGGAAGGCTCTAGCAGAACGAAACCTCAATCTCTGGCTCCTTGTATCCTGGGCATCTGCTCTGCAGCTAACTGCACTGATGTGATAACACACACCACACAGCATGGGCAGAAGCCCGGTGAATCTCTGCCTTGGTGCCTTGGTAATTTGATGGAAAAGGGGCAGGCGGAAGCCAGGTCAGAGCTACAGGGAAACCCAAAGACCTACTTCTGCAAAAGAGAAAAGGATGATATGCTTTATGGAAAGAAGGCAAAGGAGAGAAAGGCCACTGCAACATCCTTTCCACTACCTTCTATTCCATGTTTTTTCTTGCAATGCACCTTGCAACCCAAGTTTCTAACTCTTGCTTCCCTGCAAGAACCAAACGAACACCAACAGTTCAGAAAGTCTCATGGTCCTGGTGATCAAGATGGGGCCTTTTATGAAAATTCACCCTGCCCATTGCTGGTCTAGTAGCTATAGGCTGGCTGGAAGCCTACAAGTTATGTAGAGGAAAAGAAGAGGCCTGAATACTAAAAAATCCATTTCTTCAAGTATATTCCAATATAAAATAAAAATGAAAAACATCCATTTCTGTGTTATGTGAGAGAAGAAAAATGATAAATGTCTACAAACACCCAAGGCATCCCAAATTTTTTTATATGAAAATAAAAATTAGTCAATTCGTTGGTTATACTGGTCTTAAACATAAAACAATGAAGTAATTGTATTAGCTTACTTGAAATTCTAAACCTTATTGTCCTGACCAGTTCCTAAGAGAATTGAAACAACAGTGTGTGTGTGTGTTTTGGGGGAAGGGACGTGTAGTGTGAACATTTTTCTTGAAAACTAGCTTCTTCCTTTGCAGGGAAAACTTATTCTTTTAGAGCAGTCATCAGGCCACTGCATGTTGGAAGAAAGCACATGATAATAAGCATTACTGTGCTCAGTATACACCAACAGTGAGAGTTCCTTCCTAAATATCTTCAATTTAGAATAAATACATTAACAGCTAGTGTATTTCTTCTAGTTCAGAAGGCACAGTGATATTTCTGAGCTGTCACTCATCCTTGCAGATTCTGTTTTTATTTTTATTTTATTATTATTATTTTTTTGCGTTACGCGGGCCTCTCACTGCTGTGGCCTCTCCCGTTGCGGAGCACAGGCTCCGGACGCGCAGGCGCAGCGGCCACGGCTCACGGGCCCAGCCGCTCCGCGGCACGTGGGATCCTCCCGGACCGGGGCACGAGCCCGTGTCCCCTGCATCGGCAGGCGGACTCCCAAGCACTGTGCTACCAGGGAAGCCCACACAGGTAACTTCTTTTTTTTTTTTTTTTTTTTGCGGTACGCGGGCCTCTCACTGCTGCGGCCTCTCCCTTTGCGGAGCACAGGCTCCGGACGCGCAGGCGCAGCGGCCATGGCTCACGGGCCCAGCCGCTCCGCGGCACGTGGGATCTTCCTGGACCGGGGCACGAACCCGTGTCCCCCGCATCGGCAGGCTGATTCTCAACCACTGCGCCACCAGGGAAGCCCAGATTCTGTTTTTAAATTGGACATTCTTTCAGTCTTGAAGTAAAGTTTGCTATCTCCAGAGAGGGCAGGCTCTGGTTTCTCTGTGAAGAAACAGTTGCCACATTCTTTAGCAAGTCGAGGAATTGCTAAAGACTGATTTCCACGTGAGAGCTTATCTGCCATAAGCTGAGGAGCTGGAGGCATCGGGGACTCACCATCGGTCAACTGAATAAGGGCATTGCTGCCGGAGGGAAGCCTGGTGGCATCTGGGTACTAAGCCAGGGCACTGCAGTGCTGCTGCTGGTGGAAGCCAACACAGCAAATGACAAAGCGTCAGGAGAGACACGGGCCTGTGTACTTAGACGGCAAGTGAGGAGGTAGAGACTAACTTTGGACCCTCGTGTTTAGTAAGGGTTGAGGATACTCAGGGGCTTTCAGGACACTTAGGGGCTTGGCTCTTATTGGCTCATGGTCCGAAAAATACTAAGTTGGACTGTGGACTTTCTCAGACTAATAGAATATGGGCAGTGAACACAGCTGATCTTTTTGTAAAATGTGAACTATAGAAACACAGAAGGCTGATGTGCTCCTGCACTTACACGTTGAAGGTAGGGAACTGATTGGGACAGAGCTGTGGCAGGATTTTGACTTGGTGGGCACTGCTCACCAGCACAATTACGAGGCCTGTAGCAGCTCTCTCCATGAGAAATTCAGGTGCTAGAGCTGCAAAAAGGATGTCTGGACCTCAGGTGCCCCAAGTGCTGGGAACAAGCTTTACTAGTTACCTGGGGCCACATACTGCCTGCCTGATACAGGTAGACAGGTGGATACATAGACACAAGGGCCTTATTTAAGCATATGCTTCTTTGTGACAATAATACTTCATATTAAAATTGTTATTCGATAAACATATACACACATTTGGTTGTTTACATAAGGACATTTATGCAAATAATGTAAGCCATGATGCACCTACAACTTACATTTGTACTTTTACTTGTGAAGGGACTGAAGTGTCACCGAAATGGCGAAACAGCACTTTTCTTGAGAGAAATGTGAAAAAAATACACTCCACAAAAATCTGCCATTGGATTTCAGAGAAGATTTCTCTCTCAAACCGTATAGTTTTCATCAAACGATACTTTAAAATATGAACTATGTTACTTAAACCAATAAGCCACGTCTGAAGTTCTAGGCCTATATATTGGTGACTATATACAATGAAGAAAAAAAACCCACAAAAAGAATGATCCTTTGATGTGTAAGTAGTTAAGATAGACAATGGCACCAGGTGGTGCCTTGGTGAATAATAACGAGAACAGTATGTCAAAGCACAGCGATCACTACCAAAGAAAAATCAACACATATTCAACACCATCCTTACAGTGTTAAGCTGATTATCCACTTCAAGTAATTGAGGCAGCAAGATGAATGTGTTCAGCAGCCTGTATTTTTCTCCTTTAGAAGGCAGAGCTCGGTGTAAGGGTTAACTGGCGTCTTGTATTGCTTGTCCTTCCATACCTCAGTCATAGATTTCCAAGGAGAGAGATACTCTTTCCAATGACTAACGCCTACATGGCCTCTATCATTGTTAAACTATGCTGTCAATGTAAAAGAAAGTAAAAAGAGTAATTTATGATTTTTTCAATTGCACACACATATACGTAAATACATATATACAAACATGAAACATAGAGACATGCTCATATATATATATACACACACAAAAGATACCATTTACATCATTTGAAGAGTTCAGGTGCATGATTCTTTAAACAGACCCTTTTAGAACAGACTTTCCCATTTTACATCTCTACCTTTGAAGAGACAGCATGTCTATATGGCAGAAGGAGGCTTGATGCCACTTGCTGAGCTATAACATGGGCTTGGATAACCCCACAGCGAGGAGCTTTTGCAGCTCTCCAGCAGGATTAGAGAATGTTTATTCCCCTTAAACCCTTGAAAACAACACGGTCGTCTTTCTCGGGAAAACAATTTGTTACTTCATCTCTCTATTTCGTCATTATGAAAGTTTGAAATTTTAATGCGCAAGCTTACAAACTTTGTTGTTTCTCACCCTCTGGGGAAGCACCCTTCAGGAAAGAATACCATTATAACATGACTGCCTCAGCTTCCTGTTCACAAAAACGTGAAGTTCTCAGTTCCTTTAATAGCCCTTAGAAAATCCCTTGGAATCCCTTCTTCAAGATTTTAATCTGAATCTTTTCTAAGTCTACATACCCATCTTAAGTCTCCATACCTTAGTACTCGACTCCTCCTTTAAGGGCCATTTTAAGTTGTACCTCCTCAACAGACCATTACCCTAAGAAATACCAATTTCTCATTCTTCTCATAATACATCCTCATTAACGCATGCCAAGCGCAATGTGCAGGTTTAAGTGCATAGCTTCTGATCAGCAGACGTGAGTTTGAATCCTGGTTTTGCTCTTTGGACAAGCTGTATAACATGTCTTAGCTTCCTTTCTTCCTTTCGTAGACCAGAGCAATTATATTGTTTGTGTAGGATAGTTGTGAGTGTTACATGATCAAATGCAGGTAGAGCATTGGAGCCAGGATACATGATAAATGTTTTGTAAAAATTTCCTTTCATTACTACCACATATGCATTGCACTTCTGTACGGCATAGATTTCCTTACGTGTGTGTATGTTTCATACAGTGGGTGTCCTGGAGCAGGACCCCATATGTGCATGCTATAGGGTCAAATATGACCAGGCTTATTTAGAAGAACGTGGGGCCCGTACCTCAAGCATCTTTTTTCATGAGTGTTCTAGGAGGTTCAAGGGAAGGAATGCACCTACGTGTGGTGGAAATCAAGAGGAAAACTTGGTCGAAGAGGCAATTTTAAGTATGGCTTTTCTCAAAGGAAACTTTAGTCCAGAGCCCCAAGGTTTTTGCCTAAGACCTGGGAAAACAGCTGATAAAAGTAATAGGGGTGTGTCAAGAAAATCTTTAAAATATACTGAAGGCAAATGTCAGATGTTTTTGTGTCTTAGACTGCAGACTGTGATGTTACTGGGCTGAGAATATTTTTTGGTCTATTTTAGTGAAGTGACTGTTGAAGCATTCATGGCACAAGTGAAGCATATATTCAGCCATAAAAAGAGGAGAGGGCTACTATTGTCTCTGAGACCCAGGGACCTTGGTGCTGAACCTCACTTCCTATGCTGCGATATCAGCAAATGTTAGAGAATTGAATGGAACTCACGTGGCTGCAGCTGGGCACGAGTGGGAAGCATACTACATGGTATTCAGGAAAAACTAGACTTTCCAGCACATGTTTAATACCATAGCAGAACCTGAAGATTTCCTTAATTAGTTGCACAGAGTTTAAGGTAGGATGGGATTGCCATGCCCTGCAGAAGAAAATTCCTCTGGAAAAGGACTGTTGTTGGGATGCTATTGTATGGCCTGACTTTATGAGGCTTGAAGCAAAGTGGATTAAACATGTTCCTCGCACCTAGGCTGTAAATTCCTTGAGGGCAGAGGCTTATCCATCTGTATTCGTCTGCTCAACCTGACAAACAAACAGAATGCCACAGATTCAATGGCCTAAAAATAGAAATTTACTTTCTCAGTCTGGAAATCCAAGATCAAGGTCCTGGCAGGGCTGGTATCTGGTGAGGAATTTCTCCTTGGTTTGCAGAAGGCCATCTTCTTACTGTGTCCTTACCTTGCCTTTTTTCCATGTGCATGGACTCTTGGTGCATCCTCCTCTTCTTATAAGGACACCAATCCTACTGGATTAGGGCCCCATCCTAATGACCTTAGTTAACCTTAATTACCTACTTATAGACCCTATATCCAAATACTGCCACATTGGAGTTAGGGTTTCAACATATGGATTTTGAGGGAACACATTCAGCTCATAGCATCATTTCTATTTTATTAAGCACAGGTTCACTGCTGGGGTACATCTTTGTTAAGAAGCCTGGATTGTGATATCAGACCATCAGGGGAGATGGATGGGGTGCTGAACATTGAAAGTATGAAGATTAAAGTGGTCTAAAATAATACAGGACCTAGCATATTAGAACTCCATCAGTTCTCACCAGAAAAACCACCCCTATTCAACCACACTTGAAGAAACTTTCACAAGATGTTTATGAAACTCCTAGAAGATGAAATACTAGGATTATTCTATTCTTTAAGTGAGCTGACTGGAAAAAGTGTTAGGAGGGAACAAAATTAAGGTATACGTGACTGATGACAAAGAGTATGAGGAAGTGCAGACCCCAGAAGACCCCAGAAGGATCTAGTTGGGTTTGTGGTTCTAATACTCAGTAAATCACACATCAGCCACAGGACCACAAAACAAAAAATGCCAGAAAGTCTCATAAATAGCTGGTGTGAAATGTAAATTGTTACCCATTGCTTCTGATACAATTTTTTATATGCTAGAAATATTAATTCTACTTGGTGAATATATTTTAAAGAAATTATTCAAAAGTGGAAAAGCTAGTAGATACCATTTCTTTAATGTTTAGCATCTGTTTTATTGAAATTAGAGTATAACCACATTATGAATGATTACACAATCTTTAAAATGATCATACAATATTTGTGGTAATGTAAAAAATGCTTATGCCATCATATTAAGGGAGACAATCCATATTTAAATATATATATCCCATATTTTTGCTTACATATATAAAATATTTATATAAATATATATAAGTATATATTAATTTATATGTAAACTTATAAGTAAATACATACTTTTTTTAAGCAAAGAATTTTAATCAGCACTTCCATACTTTTTCATAGCTGTTCATGTATAAATATATATAGTATATATACAAGTGTATATATATTTAAATATGTAAACAGCCATGTTACATAGCTGGGAAAAGCTAGAAGAATGTATGCCAAAATTTAAGAATGGTTATCTTTGGGTAGTGAGACAATGAGAATTTTTAAAAATATGTTTTCTTTCTTTTTCAATATTGTGCATAATGAGTGTGTATTATATGTATAATAAAAATGAAATTAAAATATTTATACTTCAAAAAATATGCATTGCTAAATTACCCTATCAAATAGTTGTATCAGTTTTATTCCTGCCTATTTCCTACACCCACAGATTTGGGATCATATTTACCCATTTTTGCCTTCCTTCTCGTATAGCAAACTGGACAGTGCCTACCGTATTGTTGACTGAACAAGTGAACACCCTCAGATATTTTCTGTGGGTCAGATCTTCCTCTTCATTCCTACTGCCTCTTCATCTACCCCTTGTCCAGATTTTTGCAATGGCCCTGACTAATGTCTTCACAATGTGTTTCCTTTCCTCCTCCTACTCTGGTGACTGGCGTTGTTTCCTGATTAAGAAACTGAAACTGGTTAAATCTCACTTTCTTAATTTTTTAAAAAATAAAAGAATGAAAAATTGTATAATGCTTGAAAGACATGAAGCAGTAGGAGAGTGAAAAGATGTGCCTTGCTTCCCTACGAAACAATATCACTCAGTGCCATGTGGACATGCCTTCTGTGGAAGCTGTGAAAGACTGCAAATAAAAGGGAAAGAAAATGAATCATTTCCATGCCTGTGGGTCAGGAAAGAAGTTAAAGATAAGTAAGAGATAGTCGCTGAGGAAAAGAAAGAAAGTAAGCCAAGATTAAAAACTGCCTTTTTTCTCCTTCTTCACAGAATACACTCTTGGTTCCTTTATCCTGCTATCACGTGGCACACATGCACTGGAATACTATGAGATCGGAGACAAGAATATGAACAATGAGATGAATTTTTTTTCCTGCTTCCTCTAAAATTGGCCTTCAGCAAAGTGAAAAGGAGGGTTTGATTGCTACATGTGAATATCTCTCCAGAATTCAAAGCAAGGCAACTTCTCTCCAACAAAACTAACCTGAAACAAAATAGATCACAGCTACAGAAGACAATTTTGCTTCTCCTTCTTTCAAATAAATCTATTTCATTAAAATTTGAGGTATACTAGATTAAGCATTAATTGTAGACAGGTAACAAATACTAGGAACTTAAATTTTCTGAAATTTTAGCCCGTACTCCCACACCATGTTGCATATAATCTGAGACGAGGAATGACTTCAGAGTTTGCTTTGGAGACTTTGGTGTGGTTGCCATGACAACAAAACTTTAGGGCATTGTTGCCTGCGTGGAATCACAAAATGACAGATGGCCCATTATGAAACTACATATTTGGAGATGAAAAGAAAATACATCACTCTGAAGTCCATTCATTTTGCTCTTGCAAAAGAGTTGGGATTTGATAACTTGAGTGGGGTGAGAATAGGCAACCAGAAAGGAAGGGTTAAAATATAACTTTATCCGTCTTGAAACCATGTCAACTGACTTGAAGATCGCTTGTAGATCACTGCCTCTCCCTACACATGTAGAGAATTCTATCCCATCAGGTATTTATTTGGCACCATTCGATGGAAGTTTGAAACTTCCTGCATTATGACTACAGTTAGGAGGCCAAAGTACAACTGGCTAAAGACAAGAGGGTAAAACTCTTATATAAGTACAAATGGGAAAGTGTGGCTTCCTTACCCAGACTTTGGGTGGTTTTGACAGTGTGCTGGATGATTTAGATGAATGACTGTCTAGAAGGGCTGAGTATCTTTCCTTGTAGGTCTGTCCAAGATGAAACATATCGAAATTATAGGTCAAATGGAATAATATCAAACTTCAAACACATGATGTGAAGTTTTGGGCTAGGTCCTGAAAAACATCCTTGCAAATTCAGGAGAGATGCTTAGGAGGAACTGTTGTGAAAGGCTTAGCAATTTTGGCTAAGCTGGTAAGCTCAGGATGGGTAAACAGTGTGATGTGTCTGCTGAGTGACACTGTGACCAAAATCTTGATGTCCAGACAAGTGATAGTCTTTTGTAATTTGTTGATCATTTTTCAAGATGTCTGCCGAAGTATACCTGTCTATCTATCTACCATCTATCTGTCTGCCCACCCTCATCCTTGCTATCTATGGATAAACAACTGGAGACTCTGATAATGAGTGAAGCTTTAGTCACACCATAAGCCACGTGTTATGCAACTAGACAAATTTCACCTGTTTTCAAATATACCAAGGATGATGATGTAGAAGAGAATTCTCTGTGGTCCCAAGGGGGGACTTTCAAGAAGAAATGTCTCAGTTCCATATTTTGAAAACTATCTGAAACCCAACCTTTCTCAAAATAGCATGCTGACTTAGAAGGTAGTGAATTCCCTTTTATTAGAAGTTTTCAAGCATCAGTATTTGGCCTCATGGCAGGTGTATCGTCAGGAGGACTTAATTATCAGATGGGAACCTTGGCTGGATGGCTTCAAGGCCTCTTCCAGCTTTGAGATCTATTCTATGATCCCTGAGCTGGCCCTGTGGTGCTCATCAAACTCCTGAACCATGAAAGTCCTGCATTCCTCAGGCCTAGACACTTTATGCAGAATGCACAAATCATTCACAAAATTGGATCGTGCAGTTGAGAATGAGTGAATTTAAGGACAAGGCCAGCGTGAGTAGATTTATTCTTTTTGATGGCTACTTGGTATATATTTAACCTTGGCCTCTAAGGATGTAAAGTCAATACATTAACCCTGATGACACTACCTCTTTCCCAAGATTTCTATTTAATTAATAGAAACATAAGGCTTGTCAAAATGAGGAAATGAGGCCATTCCACCTTTCTAAAGAGCTCCAGCAGTAAATCAAAACATACTATGTTGAATAACGCTTTCTCATATTTTAACAGCACTAACATTTATTGAGAAATAGTTTTGCTGCTTAGAATTTTTGTTGAATGCCATAAAATATTATTTAAAAATCTTTAATCTTGGGAGATATGTGTATGTGGTATTGCTAACACACACACACACAAATGTATAAGTACTATTCATTTTTTGCATGTAGGCATGTTGTAAAATTCTGTTTTCTTTTCATTCCTAGATGTTGTAAATAAACTGGATCTGTACAGTAGGTTTTTGTCAGACTCCCAGAAAGACAATTTTATTTTATAGCACATCCTAGTGTGACAGCCAGAAACCGTTCTGCACCACCTCAGTACAAACAAAATTAGCTTTGCACAATATTTTTGCAGATGTTAAAGGTCATTAATAGAATGAAACCAGATGACGAAAGCAATATATTTGGAACGATTGGGTTTTATTTTTCTCCCTGGCTTAAAGACACAGAGTCCCATTTTCTCTCCTACTTGGCTGCATTTCAATTTTGTTTCAGTTATTTAATGGTTTCCAAAATCATAAAAGTAAAAGTGGTAGGATATGTATTTCTTGGCTTATGCCACTTTCCTTGTTTGACAGAGTTGGAATTTTAGGAGGATGAAAATAGTATTAACTGCTCAAAAAACCCACACTGTTTAACAATTGCCCAAGGTTTCTGCTTTTACGGAGGTCACATTTTTGTTATGAATTACCTGAAATCCTCTTTCCAATTAAAAAGAGGAGAAGAGCGAACTAACTGGAAGAAATGCTACCAGTTTTCTCTTTCAGAAGAGAAAGGATAAAGCTATTTTGAAAGCACAGTGACTTGTTGATTGAAGAATGATCTGTGCTTTGTCGGGACAGAATGGACATGGCGCCCATCCATACTGTTTCATTTGTAGCATCTGGCCCACAGGTAAGAAAGTTAATGCCTACAAGTGGATATGTTTATGTTCGCAATATTTACAGATCAGTTTGAAACTAGTATACTCTCCAGAATGATTCTGCCTTTATCATTCATTAGGGGATCATTTAGAAAATAATTTTCATCATGTAAGTTATAAAATAAATAAAAACACAACTTTGCTCCATTCTTCAGTGAAAATGACGCAGCAACAAAAATCTGGTTGTGGTCCCTGCAGATTTATTGTGGACACGTGGAGCATGTTGAAGAAGTTGTATGTTACCCTCCTATCAGGGACAGAGCAGCCATTCCTGCCCCCAATACAGCAAACCACACAGTAGGATTAACTCTTCTGCAGAAGAAAGTCCTGGAGGAAGTGAGAGTAACCAATGGTGACTTTCTTGGGGGCACATTTTTCTTTAATCCTTTTCCAGCTTTTTGAGGTTTTAATTTTTTCTTGATCTAATTTTAGAATTTTTTAAATTTCCAAGGCAATTATCAATTTTAGCTGTCTTCATATTTACTGAGATGCTTTATTCATTGTATTCCACTTTGAATGAAAATATTAAATCTGCCTGTGGTTATATCCTTTATTCCATTCCTAATATTATTGTTTGTCGTGATTAGTCTTCCCATCTGTTTGTCTCTTCTATTTTTTCCAAATATCTAGATTTCTGTTATGTTGCTCTTATCTACTGTTTTGTGTACATATTTGTGTATGTTCATGTATTTTCCATTTAATAAAATGTTTGCTATACTTTTCCTTTCTTCTTTCTTTTCTGTTGCATTTACTTCATTATTTTCTCCCTTCTTGAGTTGAATGCTTAGCTCACTTATTTTCAATTATCAATATGTTCTAATATTGGAATTTAAAAATATAAACCTCCTTCTAAACATTTCTTCATCCATATTACACAATTTTCACTATGTACTATTTTAGTGTTCTAAAATTTATACTTTTTATTAATTTTTTTGTAGCTAGTAAATTATTTAGAAGTGTGTTTTTTTGTATTCATACAACTTGGGGGGCCGGGGAAGCTATATTTTAGAATGAATTCCCAGTTTTACTGCTTTATTGTTAGAGATGATGGCATATGTGATATCAATTCTTTGGCATGATCTATTTCTGCATATATTTGTTTGTTGAAGTTGTTATTCAAATCTTCTCTGTCATTTTTGTCCCCTTGATGTATCAGTTTGAGAGTTAAGCTAAAAATTTCCCACTACTATGGTGTCAATTTCTCCTTGTGATTCTCTTAATTTTTGTTTCATTTATTTTGAGGTATGTTGTAAATTGTAGTCAAATTCATGATTGCTATATATTTTCAGTGGACTTTTTCTCAACATAAAATATTCTTCTTGTTCTCTTTTATTGCTTTTTGCTTGAATTTTATTTTTTTGATCTGGAGTTTATTTAGATAATTATTTGCCTTTATTTTTCTGTGTCATTTTATTTTTGTAGAACTCTAATAAACATAATTTGTACAGGCATACCTCAGAGATATTGGGACCTCTAAAACATAATGGGTTCATGCCACATAGATTTTTTTTTACCATGTTTTTATTTTCATATAAAATGTTTTAGAGTTATTTTCTATATCTATAAATGTATATGGGGAGGAGACATGGTTTTTTGTTTTTTGTTTTTTTGTTCCTATAAGGGTGTCACACAACGTGTACTTAACAAATATTTGTCAAATTTAGTTATTTACTTAACAACTATTTATCTATTTTGTACTAAGTATTGGGCACTAGGACATAATAGTGAGGATAAATTGAGAAAGTCTTTTTAATTTGATTAAAATCATTGAATTCCTATTATACACCAGGCAACATTCTGGCTACCTGGGACATATCCACATTCAAACACATTTCTGATCTGATCTTTATGATTTCTTTCCTTCTGCTAACTTTGGGGTTTTTTTGTTCTTCTTTCTCTAATTGCTTTAGGTGCAAGGTTAGGTCGTTTATTTGAGATGTTTCTTAAGGTAGGATTGTATTGCTATAAACTTCCCTCTTAGAACTGCTTTTGCTGTATCCCATAGGCTTTGGGTCGTTGTGTTTTCATTGTCATTTGTTTCTAGGTATTTTTTGATTTCCTCTTTGATTTCTTCAGTGATCTCTTGGTTATTAAGTAGTGTATTGTTTAGCATCCATGTGTATGTATTTTTTACAGATTTTTTTTCCTGTAATTGATATCTAGTCTCATAGCATTGTTGTCAGAAAAGACACTTGATATGATTTCAATTTTCTTAAATCTACCAAGGCTTGATTTGTGACCCAAGATATGATCTGTCCTGGAGAATGTTCCATGAGCACTTGAGAAGAATGTGTATTCTGTTATTTTTGGATGGAATGTCCTATAAATATCAATTAAGTCCATCTTGTGTAATGTATCATTTAAAGCTTGTGTTTCCTTATTTATTTTCACATTGGATGATCTGTCCATTGGTGAAAGTGGGGTGTTAAAGTCCCCTACTATGATTGTGTTACTGTCGATTTCCCCTTTTATGGTTGTTAGTATTTGCCTTATGTATTGAGGTGCTCCTATGTTGGGTGCATAAATATTTACATTTGTTGTATCTTCTTGGATTGATCCCTTGATCATTATGTGGTGTCCTTCTTTTTCTCTTGTAATAGTCTTTATTTTAACGTCTATCCTGTCTGATATGAGAATTGCTACTCCAGCTTTCTTTTGATTTCCATTTGCATGGAATATCTTTTTCCATCCTCTCACTTTCAGTCTGGATGTGTCCCTAGGTCTGAAGTGGGTCTCTTATAGACAGCTTATATATGGGTCTTATTTTTGTATCCATTCAGCCAGTCTATGTCTTTTGGTTGGAGCATTTAATCCATTTACATTTAAGGTAATTATTGATATGTATATTCCTATGACCATTTTCTTAATTGTTTTGGGTTTGTTATTGTAGGTCTTTTCCTTCTTTTGTGTTTTCTGCCTAGAGAAGTTCCTTTAGCATTTGTTGTAAAGCTGGTTTGGTGGTGCTGAATTCTCTTAGCTTTTGCTTGTCTGTAAAGGTTTTAATTTCACTATCAACTCTGAATGAGATCCTTTCTGGGTAGAGTAATCTTGGTTGTAGGTTTTTCTCCTTCATCACTTTAAATATGTCCTGTCACTCCTTTCTGGCTTGCAGAGTTTCTGCTGAAAGATCAGCTGTTAACCTTATGGGGATTCCCTTGTGTGTTATTTGTTGTTTTTCCCTTGCTGCTTTTAATATTTTTTCTTTGTATTTAATTTTTGATAGTTTGATTAATATGTGTCTTGGCATGTTTCTTCTTGGATTTATCCTGTATGGGACTCGTGCTTCCTGGACTTGATTAACTATTTCCTTTCCCATATTAGGGAAGTTTTCAACTATAACCTCTTCAAATATTTTCTGAGTCCCTTTCTTTTTCTCTTCTTCTGGGACCCCTGTAATTCGAATGTTGGTGCATTTAATGTTGTCCCAGAGGTCTCTGAGACTGTCCTCAGTTCTTTTCATTCTTTTTTCTTTATTCTGCTCTGCAGTAGTTATTTCCACTATTTTATCTTCCAGGTCACTTATCCGTTCTTCTGCCTTACTTATTCTGCTATTGATCCCTTCTAGAGAATTTTAAATTTCATTTGTTATGTTGTTCACCATTGTTTGTTTGCTCTTTAGTTCTTCTAGGTTCCTGTTAAACGTTTCTCGTATTTTCTCTATTCTATTTCCAAGATTTTGGATCATCTTTACTATCATTATTCTGAATTCCTTTTCAGGTAGACTGCCTATTTCCTCTTCATTTGCTCGGTCTGGTGGGTTTTTACCTTGCTCCTTCATCCGCTGTGTGTTTCTCTGTCTTCTCATTTTGCTTAACTTACTGTGTTTGGAGTCTCCTTTTCGCAGGCTGCAGGTTTGTAGTTCCCATTGTTTTTGGTGTCAGTCCCCAGTGGCTAAGGTTGGTTCAGTGGGTTGTGTAGGTTTCCTGGTTGAGGGGACTAGTGCCCGTGTTCTGGTGGATGAGGCTGGATCTTGTCTTTGTGGTGGGCAGATCCATGTTTGGTGGTGTGTTTGGGGGTGTCTGTGGCCTTATTATGATTTTAGGCATCTCCTCTGCTAATGGATGGGGCTGTGTTCCTGTCTTGCTAGTTGTTTGGCATGGGGTGTCCAGCACTGTAGCTTGCTGGTCGTTGAGTGGAGCTGGGTCTTGTTGAGATGGAGATCTCTGGGAGATTTTCGCCATTTGATATTACGTGGAGCTGGGAGGTCTCTTGTGGACCAGTGTCCTGAACTTGGCTCTCCCACCTCAGAGTCAAGGCCCTGACTCCTGGCTGGAGCACCAAGAGCCTTTCATCCACACGGCTCAGAATAAAAGGGAGACAAAATAGAAGGAAAGAAAGAAAGAAGATAAAATAAAGTAAAATAAAATAATTAAAATAAAAAATTATTATTCAGAAAAAAATTTTTTAAAGTAAAAACAAACCAAACTGGACAGACAGAACCCTAGGACAAATGGTAAAAGCAAAGGTATACAGAGAAAATCACGCACAGAAGCACACACATACACACTCACAAAAAGAGAAAAAGGGAAAAAAATAGATATATGTCTTTGCCCCCAAAGTCCACCTCAACTTGGGATATTTCGCTGTCTATTTAGGTTTTCCACAGATGCAGGGCACTTCAAGTTGATTGTGGAGCTTTAATCCGCTGCTTCTGAGGCTGCTGGGAGAGACCTCCCCCCTCCTCTTTGTTCGCACAGCTCCTGGGGTTCAGCTTTGGACTTGGCCCCGCCTCTGCGTGAGGGCGTCTGTTCTTAGCTCGGACAGGACGTGGTTAAAGGAGCCGCTGATTCGGGGGCTCTGGCTCCCTCAGGCGGCGGGGTGGGGGTGGGAGGGGCACGGAGGCGGGGCGAGCCTGCGACGTCAGAGGCCGGCGTGACGTTGCACCAGCCTGAGGCGCACCGTGCGTTCTCCCGGGGAAGCTGTCCTGGATCCCGGGACCCCGGCGGTGGCGGGCTACACAGGCTCCCGGGAGGGGCGGTGTGGAGAGTGACCTGCGCTCGCACACAGGCCTCTTGGTGGCGGCGGCAGCGGCCTTAGCGTCTCATGCCCGTCTCTGGTGTCCGCGCCGACAGCCGCGGCTCGCGCCCGTCTCTGGAGCTCCTTTAAGCGGCGCTCTGAATCCCCTCTCCTCGCGCCGCAGGAAACAAAGAGGTAAGAAAAAGTCTCTTGTCTCTTCGGCAGCTCCGCGGCCGTCTCTGGAGCTCCTTTAAGCGGCGCGCTTAAACCCCTCTCCTCGCGCCCCAGGAGGCAAAGAGGGAAGAAAAGGTCTCTTGCCTCTTCGGCAGCTCCAGACTTCACCCGGACTCCCTCCCGGCCAGCCGTGGCGCACTAACCCCTTCAGGCTGTGTTCACACCGCCAACTCCAGATCTTTCCCTGGGATCCGACCGAAGCCCGAGGCTCAGCTCCCAGCCCCGCCCGCGTAGAAAGTAATTTCTGACTCAAAGTTAAATTTTTGGTATCATTAAACACTGATTCTATATGAGTTCTGTTTATACTGAACTCTGTGCTTGGGTACGTGTGGACAAATCACAGTTCTAGAAAAATCTGTGTGGTTGTGTTTAACTCTGAACATCAAATATTCGAGTGAAGTGAATTTGGATGCCCCCTTGAATACCTAGGCATTATATAGGTTAAATAGCTACCGCACCCTATCCCTGTGTGCTAATTAGCTCGCCTTTATCCAGGCATAATTTAATGTCAGATGAAGTTTGTCCTTAAATTGCGTTACCTTTTACTTTAAAAGCTGAAACCTTCAAGTATGTGTTTGGAATGTGTCAAGTGCAGAGTTTTTGACCTGATGTGTCTCACGTCATATGCAGAGTCACTGAAATACTAAATGCCAAATGGTGAATAAGCTTGCACATAATTCATTTTCCCCTCATCTTCTGGTTGGAACTGTCATTATTGTTCCTCATTTTAGGATTAGACAGTTGGCTTCCATTTTCCCAAATAACTCGGCAAAGCATGATAAAATGACCCATGATATAATGACCTAGCAAACCAGGGTGACGAACCGGGGACCATGTCTTCATCAGGCAAAGCCCTCTTCCCAGTTATCCCTGTTTTTCTCTGAGGTTCAGTAATTCTTCAACTTTCTCAGCTATTAACATGGAATTTACATTTTCCATTTCTTCTTCCTTCATTCGGGCTTGCTACTGTGTCCCTCAAGGCACCTCTTAGATGTGACTTGGACTCAGTCACATCGACTTGCTCAGGCCACACCATAGACTTCTGAAACCACAGCGGAAGTTGGTGATTACCGCCCCGGTCCTCACTCCTCTCCATGTCACAGAGAAGACATCGCAGCGCACAGGGCATCCCTGTAGTAAATGGCTGGCCTGGGATCCAAGCCTGCATGCTCCGCTTCCAGGCCAGTACTCTTACTGATGTGTCGTCTCCTCTTACTCTTTTCTCTTCTCTTACTCTTTCTCATACGTATCCTTATCACACATTGTAATGTTGCCTGTCATATTAAATCCAAGCTCCTAAGTCTATCCAAGTCGAGTTTTCAAGGCCCTACCTGGTCCCGTTCCACATAATTGCTGTTCATTTCATAATGTCCCCAACATGCGGGCTCTGTTCCACTGAGTCTGAACTCCCTGAAGCCCGCTTGCCCCGTCCTCCTCCATGTGGGTCTCACCGATCTCTGCCTCTTCGTCCTCCAAAAGCCCGTCTGTTCATCTGTGTTATTCATGTAAGTACTGTTTAACTGACATAGATTTGGTTGCTTTTTAAAAGATACCTTCTACTTCATTCATCAGCTCATTGATCTGCTGAGTTTCCTTGTGATGCTTCATTGCTTGATTCCTACCTCACAGATTAATAGGACTGCAGAATACTAAATTCAGCTCTTTAATTTTTATACACAAGGAAACTGAGTACCAAGGAATTCAGCATCATTAGCAAGATGGGGCACATAGTACCAATACGGAACTTCAAAAGAAAGACACTGCTTGTTTTAGACCAGTGGAGCTTGGCTCACCTGTCCCTAAACTGAGATGTCTAGTAGGTCTTTGGCTGTACAGATCTGAAGTTCATGACAGACGTGTAGATAAGAGACAACGTTTTGGAGTCCACCACTGTAGAACTGGCAGTAGAAGCCTGGACGGTGGCTCTGAAGGCTCAGAGAATATTTAGAATTAGACAAGGCATAAGGATTGGACCCCAGGGGTCACTGACAGGTTTCTGGGAAGGCTGCAGGAGGAGGGGCCAGTAGAGGTGATTGAGAAGGTAGGTAGTCAGGGGGGTGGAAGCAGGAGACAGTGGTGCTGACTGCATCAGGGAACCTATAGAGTGTGTCCTTACAGAGATCTCTGAAAGCGATGTGGAAGGAAGCTCAGTGCCCCGTATGCACCCTATATCCCTGGGCCTTGATTTTCATGCAAATGACCTTGAATACGTATATTCAAGACCTTTCCTCCCCACTGCTGTTCAGCCACGATCACCAAGCGTGTATGGTTGTAACAAGGCTTGGCCATATTTTTTCGGTTGTGGAGGTATAGATGGAATCCATGTAAATATCTTTTTCCATCTCCAAATGATAAAGTGCGTAACGATATGAAATTCACTTTAAACATTATGGGGTAAAGGAGTATGTGATTTAAAATGTCATGCTTTGGAGGTATTGTATGAGCAAAATTCCTATATTCAGTCATGCAAAGCAAACTATTATTTAGGAACTACTTGAACATAGATAAGCTGAAAATATCTTATTTTAAGAGCAAGAGAAAAGTGATGGTATATCAAAAACTACTTTTTCCTATCATATTGGGTTTTGGGTTACATTTAGTGTTATTTAAAGAATCGTAAGTTAGAACTTCAAAATATCTCAGGTAGGCAATAAAGATCGTCGAGAACACATCTCATTTAAATGTCTCTGAAACTACCTCAATTTCTCTCAAACTTATTGCATGATAAGTTTAAAACCAAACAAAAATATTTTTATATTCCAAAGGTTGGAACTGTTGCTTTAGAAGGCTGCAAAAAGTGTTTTAAGTTGGCTCAAACTTTTCCATTACACACCACACACACATACATACAAGTATACACATGAAATTATCACGTAAATGTATAAGCTATAGTGAAAGAAAACATTAGGGGCCTAAAATTTTTATATAATATTGGGTTAACTTGAAATGTATGAATATTGAGAGGCTTAAAATCTTAGAAGTTAATATCTAAAAAGAATATTAACGTTGTGCTCATTACATACAGGTGAGAAACAGGCCCAGAGGTAGCAAAAATTTAGAAAATGGCAATAATAACAATGATAATAACTACTACCTTTGCGTGATTGGCATGTATCAGCTAGTGTCCTACCTGTGTTAATGGATGATCTTATTCAGTCCTTACAGGTAAGATGATTTTTCCTGTTATTCATTTTACAGATGAAAACACTGAGGCACAGAGAAGTGAAATAATTTCCATGCCCTAGATCGATAAAGCAAGTATACATTTCATGACCTCCTTTTATGATATTTGTAATTCAGAATAATAATTCCTATGATTAAAAATAATTCCAGAAAGTAGGAAAATGCTTCTTTCTTTTCAATCGGTGCTACCTTCCGTCCCAACACTTCCTCCCCAACCTTGCCTTGACCATCCTTGCTCCATCAAATGTGGACCATGTGTGGTTTATGTGACCAGTTCTCAGGACATCCACCGTGGGAAGCTTGGTCTTTCGATGAAACATTTATTGAGCATGCAGGCATCATGGTAGATGCCATGATGGAAGAACACAGTCTGAGAGATCAGAGGAGCACAGATCAAAGCCCGGCGTGTGGGGAGGATATAAGGGCAGAGGCAGCTCATGGGCAAAGGCTCTGAGATGGGAGAGCCGGGGGGGGGATGGGAATAAGCTTTCTTATTCAGCTAGGGTACATAGAACTTCTTTGTAAGGTAGGAGTTCAAATTCAGGTCCCCCTTTCTCCATCTTCCACTGAGGAAAAGGCGAATGTCTCTCTTTAGCTCTCCCCCGCTGCCCTCACACCTTGTGGCATCATGACAAAGTCACGATGTCAAGAATCCATTAATCAGGCTTAATTTCAATTATAAGATACTCTTGTCCAATTAACATCCATTTATTAAGTTTACTTGATTTCATGAAATCATTTGAAAAGAAACAAACTCCTTTCAATTTTTAGTTTTCTTGGAATGTAGCGGAACGTAGTAGAAGGAAAGGAGAGCCAACTCAGAGTCACACGGGTCTGCGTTTAAACACTGACTGTGCCTCTAGCTGGCAGATATTTATGTGGGCAAGTTTCTTAAGGTCTTTGAACTTCAGTTTTTTCATGTATCAAATGAAATAGTAATGTGTCCTAGGGTCGTGGTGGAAATGAAGTGAAGTAACATGTATAAATCTCTTTGGCAGATGGTGCCTAAATGTTCGTTGAATTAACAAATAAAAAGAGGTGGACTGCACAACAAGATAAGATGGAGAATTGAGTAGAGGGACAGTGGTAGGGTGGACCAGAACCAAGCATGGGTAGCAACGTTCTTAAAGGTTCGCAGAAGAGAAGTCCCAGCTCCGGCAAATGCCGAACGTCTTGCAGTTACAAAAGTCCCAGCTGCCCCATCAAGCTTAATTGTAGTCATAGAACAAGTGCCATCATGCATTTGCCTCTTGCCAGCTGCGTTTGCTACGGACTGGGAAAAGTAATAGCTGGTGTGCACAGATCCCCTGCCCACAGACTGTGAAGCATGGGGGGTGCTTTTTGAGTTACTTTCTCTAAGCCTAAGCTAATGAGGATGTTTAGCACAGTCCTTAGCAATTTGTCAACACCTTGGCCTTCTAGAACCATTTCCTAGGGCACTGAGTAAATATTTACATGTTCGAGACGAAACAAGCTCCTCACTAAGAATAATGTTACACATTCTCTGTCTGCTTTATCCTGCTATTTTAGGAATGAAAGAGCTTTTCTTTTCAGCTGGTGATTTAGTAGACAATCACAGGATATTTTTACAATAGTTTTGAAGGCTTTCCTATCAGAGATTTTCACGGGTCTTCTAGATATTCCTGGTGGGAAAGTTTTTTGCAAATCTACCAACCCAAGCCCTTAAATATACATGCTAATCACACAGAAAGGATTTCCAAGATGACAAAATATGAAAGAAAACAGAGGAAGTGAAATAAAAATAACACATGTTCTTGTCACTGTCTATTCTGAGTTAATGATGTGAAAATATGACCATAAACTTTGTAGATGTGTTGGTGCTTTATAACAGTTCATTTGTTTAAAAAAGCATGGATTGAACATGACTTTCTTAGTTTTGACAAATTTACCATGGTTTGGGAAGATGTTATCATTAGGGGAAGTCGGGTGAAGAGTATGTGCAAACTTTCTGTACTCTTTTTGTAATTTCTCTGTGAATCTAAATGTATTCCAGAAACTTTAAAAAGTTTAAGTGAACATTAAAAATATTCACAGATAGGGCAGTTAATGTGAGAGATCTAGTTTTAACTTTGTCTTTTATCGCTTTATATAATCTTATAAAATGCAAAATAAGAGAAAGTGTTTATTGAACCCCTATAATGTGCTATCCTAGGCCCCTGGGGTGCATCAACAAACAAAAGAGATAAATACCTCTGCCCTTACAGCACTTATATTAGTGTAACTTATTGTGTTCTGACAATAAAGAGTAGGAAGAAAAACAGAAAGGGAGAAAGAAAGAAAAGAGAAGTAACTTAGAATGTGGTCAATGGTATGGAAAAAAACCACAGAGTTAGAGGTAGTGATCAAGGGTGTGTGGTGGGGGGGAATCGGGGTGGGGCTGACAGTTTCGCAGAGGGTGGACCTCTCTGAGATGGTGCCATTTTAGCCAAGGCCTGTAGGAGGTGCTGTGTCTGGGAATGTCTGGGGGAAATGGAAGAGGAAGAGCCAGCCTAAAGCTGCGGGAAAGAACAGCAAGGTGGCCAGAGCTGAGGGGAGGAGGAGGAAGGGGTTTTCAGTCCATCGTCTTTTCAGTGCATTTGAGCTCACGGTAAATAAATTAGGCTCTCGTGGAAGGAAAGAGAAAGCACATTTACCTGATACCTACCATGTCCCTCGCCGTGAACCCATAAAGTGGGACTAACTACCCCTCAGTTTATAGGTGAAGAAGTTGATCCTCAGAGAGGTTAAGTAACTTCCCCGAGGTCACACAGCAAACAAACAGCAGAGCCAAGGTTCAGACATGACCTCTTAGCATAGAGTCCATGACCCATCCCCATAATCCACTCTGCCGTGCTGCCACCCCTGTGTCAATCAGATCAAACATGAAAGCATTTTGTTTCTTCAATTTCTTAGATATTGCTATTGATTATGGCATATTGAGGCATACTAGCGTATGGTTTTGTAAATTTCTGTTTATTTTCCAGTATCTACTGAATTTGAGGTGTCCAAATGGATAAATGGGAAATTTTGTTTCCCAATTTCTCATTCTAGACAGAAGAATCTTTCTATTGACTAATATGTTAAAAGTTCCTGCCTTTGAGGTCTTTAGTGTACATTACAGCATAAGACAGAATCAAGAGTAATTGCTATTTCTGAATTTAAGGATCTTTAGTTTCACATGAGTCTGAGATTGTCGTCTAAAGGAAAAGCATTGCCCAAGCCTCAATACAACCCAAGAGTGATCTGGATATTAGACAAATCTTTTAGGTTAGATTTGAGTTTATTTTATAGGAGAACACTTTGTTCAAAAGGAGATTTAGTTTTACATGGAGAGAATCCGCAGGACCTAATATCATACTTATTTTAAAAAATTGAACATTTTAGTTGCAGAATAGGAAAAAACAGTTAAGTTTGGCAACAGCTATGTGGGACAAAGTAAAGTCTGACTGTTGAAAGAGAAAATAACAGTATCCACAGTAAAATCAATGCATAAAACAGGAATTATTTAATCATTTAAAAATTGGGAGAATGTAAGACGATAATATTATAGTATTGATAATACTGAAAATATTAAGACTTAATTAAGAATATTGATAATATTCTTTGCAGAAGGTCAGAAAGAAAATCTTTGAGAGAGCATTAGACCTTACCCAAACTAAATTAATAATGTGCAAATCTCAGAATGGACAGAGATTGGTTTAGATAAGATTAAAGACGTATTTAAAAATGAAGTCTTTGCAGCTGGTTTAACTTTTTGTATAAGCAGTGTTTCTTGTAAAGTTGTGTCTACCTTCACAAGAGAGTACTTCTGGAAATACCCAGAATAAATATTATTAGCTCAGCATTTTTTATGACTGTTTCAGATTTGTGGTTTGATAAGGTAGAGGATTCTGTGCTTCTGTACTGCAGGTATCATTATTAGTAGCAGCAAGTGGAGACCTTGTTCTGCAAAATGCTAGCGTATCACATGGAATCTGGCTTGTCAACTGGGGAAAATTATTATGGGGTGGAGTTGCCTCTCTCCCTTTCCCTCCCTCCCTCCCCCATTTTCAGTGGAGTTCTCCCTTCACTTTGCTTCTTTGGACACAGTTCTTCTGTTCTGCCTGTTCAGTTGGTCCAACCACGAGTCTGGTCTGAGAGTTTCCAGTCCTTTTTTGTTGTCTGTCTGTGATCGACTCTGTCTTCCCATCTCTCAGTACGTGATGATAAAATGATAAAAGAATAAAATGATAAAAGAAGGCCCTGTTCCAATCTTCTCTTTGAGCTCTAATTTGTGGAGTAACCGGGATGAACTCATTCCAGGGATCACGCTTTTACAACAGGGCCAAAAATTTCAGAAGACGTGCATGAGATTCTGAGTTTAAAAAAAAAAAAAAATTAAGATTCTAAACTGAAAAGTAGCCATCCCATTCTATCCTTCCCAGCGCCTGGAGGCCAGTCTGTTCCACATGAATGTTACGTCCTTGAGCTTCTCTAGGACTGAGAGTTGTCTTTCTGTCCTCCTATGTGGAACAAGAGCCTTAGTTCTGATGAAGCAGCATTACAACACAGTTGATCCAAAGGTTAGACTATTTTAGCATTTCTCTGCAGGATTTACCAAACTTGATGAGTCAGCTGGTCTTCAGCTGGGCTGTTGCTGGTTTAGCATTATTTAGAAATATTTTTAGCCATTTGTCATCTGTTTCTGATCACTTGAGCTAAGGTGGCTTACTGAAAATCACACGGGAACGTGGACTCTGCTAAGGACCGCGATTCTGAACATGTGCAGAGAAGTGCAGCGTGACTGCAAATTCTCAGCTCGTTCAGTTGCTGTCTTTCCGTAGCTCACTTCAGAGTGCATATTGTTGAGGAAAGTGTGTGTAAGTTTAACATTTTATTTTGGTGAAAGCAACGTCATCAAGGGACTTAGATTTAGAATATTAGGCTCAAATTTTACTTCTCGAGTTACTTTTCTTATTAGTTAAGGGCCTTTGAAATTCTACCTGTAATTACAATATTTTCTGAATCCAGTTCAGCATTTCATAAAGTACTTGTTGCTGATTGTTTTTGTAAATATTTTACATTAGCAAAATAATCTGTACTCCAGTATTTAAAAATAGATTATCATGTTCACTATTTCTCCTTTGAATGTCACAGCTGATGACTCTGAATTCAAACACCTATATTTTGAAAAAGAAGAATTTTATCTTCTTAACTATGTTTATGATTGGAGAGTATCTTCTGTTGTGTAAGAACAAAACGTGAGAAAAATGTTGTTATTATATCCATCTACTTCCTTCTTTTTTATACATCGCAACAGCTATTTGTCGTCTAGGTTAGAGAACTTTCTCAACGACTCTCTAGCGTTTTCCCTTCTGTGTAGAACATAAATCATGTAGTCACAAACTTGCAGAGTAAATTCATCTCTTGATTCATAGTATGATGCAAGTGAAGTTTGGAAAATAATCATTTATCCTCCATTTTAAGAGTGGACCCACTTTCTATGTGTTAACAAATTCCCAAGTTCTTCAGGAAAAGAGGGCTATAAGCCATATGGGAGAGAGAATAGTTAAAAAAATTTTTTTTTTACTGGAGTATAGTTGACTTACAATGTTGTTTTAGTTTCAGGTGTATAGCCAAGTGAAGCAGTTATGCATATACCTATATCAACTCTTTTAGAATTCTTTTCCCATCTAGGTCATTACAGAGTATTGAGTAGAGTTCCCTGTGCTGTACGGTAGGTTCTTATTAGTGACCTAGTTTATACACAGTCGTGTGTATATACCAGTCCCAATCTCCCAGTTTATCCCTCCCCACCCCCCCACCCCTTACCCACTGGTAACCATAAGTTTGTTTTCTACATCTGTGACTCTGTTTCTGACATCACACTTTCCTGCAAGAACTCAGCCATTGTAACCATGTAGACCTGGTTTGGGGTCCTTATTCTGCCACTTGTCAGTAGTTTCACAAACATTACTTCACCTCTTCGAGCTTCCATTCCTTCCCACGTGAAATAGTGTTAATAAAGCTACTATTGTGAGCAGCAAGTGGTTTTGTATGTAAAGTGCCTGGTACTGAGCTTCCATTTCTTCGAGCTTCGAGCTTCCATTTCTTCCCACGTGAAATAGTGTTAATAAAGCTACTATTGTGAGCAGCAAGTGGTTTTGTATGTAAAGTGCCTGGTACTGAGCTTCCATTTCTTCGAGCTTCGAGCTTCCATTTCTTCCCACGTGAAATAGTGTTAATAAAGCTACTATTGTGAGCAGCAAGTGGTTTTGTATGTAAAGTGCCTGGTACTGAGCTTGGTGGGTGATAGACATTCACAGGTGGTAACTGGTTTGAAAGAAGGGATGATACAAGTTGAATCGCAATTTAGCCATCTATCAGCCAGGCGATCATGGGAAAGTTAATTCATTCCTCTGAGCCTGACTTTGTGGAACCACTAATTTCATACGAATATTTCTGTGTCTGGACTGCTGCCTATATAATGCTTAGAATATGATGAATATATTCGAATATATGGCAGTTTTTACCACAATGACTATTGTCAGTTGCCTTTCCTGACATTCTTCTAGTCTCTGAAGTTCAGACTGCCACCCAGTAGTTTCACGTTTCTGCCTCTTCCGGCTCCCAGGCAGATCATAAAGGGCAGAGCTCTTATCCTTTCTTGCATGTGCTCAGGGAGTCTCTTTGTTTCCTGAATTGTGGAGGCCAATTGCATTCTGCGAGACGTTGGCAGCATCCTTCTGTAATTTTATGTTGTGTTGCTTCAACAGGGATTGCTTTGTTGACACACATTGGCCATATGGAAACGATTTTGGATGGTACTGTTGACAGCCGTGTTTACATTGCTGTTTGTGTCTTTTTCCCCCTAGTTCTAAAACAGTTCAGGCCTGGGAGATTCTATCCACATTGCAATAAGCATCTTTTTCTTTCTGTCGCCCCACCTCCCTTTTCTTCTTCAAACACAACTTGCTCCTTATTTGTATGTGTAGGCAAATTGCCGAGGTGTGTATCAGAATTGGTGGTGATGCGTGTGCTTCAGAATCCTCTGTCTTAAGGGAAACACTTTACTAAGTTTCCACTGGTATAACTGAAAAAGATAAAAAACCAAGTGAGAAAAATAGGCTAATAAGATGAGTCAAAAGGGAAAAAGTTTCAAGTTTAAATAAAGGACTATTATAAATATAAAGACAGGTGAATGGTCTGAGGGTTTTCATGGGCTTTTTGGGGTAAGTCAGACGAAACAACCTATTAAAATTATAATAAAAAACACAGCACTTTACATATTTAGACAGATTGCAAATGCCTCCGGTTATAATTATCTCTTCTGGTTGAGAAGTGGAAATTTTGATCAAATTTTGGAGAGGAAGGGAGAGAGAAAAATCTCTAGGTGATTTATAACCTATATATAACTTTTGGCAACATGCCAGATTTGTTGGATGACGTTCTGATGTTCTCTTAGTAAGGCATTTGCAGCAAATGGACTAGATTCTCAGAAACAAATCCGAAGGAAAGAATGATCAATTTGCCCATATTCAACAGCTTCCATGTCATGAAAAATTCTCATTCTAATCACAGAAGTGGCATATGGGGCAAAATAAATTTACAGGAAGATTCCATTAATATGAAGTACTAAAATAGGCAAAACTAATCCATAGTTATTAAAATCAGATCTGTGATTGCCTGAGGTAGGAGGTAGGGGGAGATTAATTGGAAAGGAGCATAAGTGAATTTTCTGGAGTGATGGAAACCTATATGTTGATGGAGTTAGTGGCTGTATGGAAGAGTACATTTGTCAAAACTCACTGAATTGTACCTTTAAAATATGAGTATTTTATTACATATTAATTATACCTCAGTAAAGGTGACTGAAAAATTGAATCTGTACTAAGGCATAGGAGAGAACATAAATATTAATTAGGAAACCTATTGAGAGTTAGAGACAATTATCACAAATATAAAATAAGAGTATAAATAGATACTAAGCTCTCAGAAAACTAGAACACATGATCCCATGAAATATCATCTTTAGTCAGTTGTTGATTAAAACTAGCTTTCAATGAAGAACTGCATCCTTATTTCTTGCAGTTGTCATTCATTTAATTGTCTACTGGATCTGAGTCAAAATATTCAGAGTCCAGATTCCCAAGGATTTTTCTACAGTCTTTGGCCACACAAAGGCACAATATTTGGGTGAAGAGAAAAAACAATCCAGATGTTCATTTAGATGTGAACAAATATCCAAAGACTCTTGGCCTCATATTGAATTTCCTCAGTAAAATATGTATCTTGTTACAAAATTATCAATATGTGAATGTTACAGTCTTTTTCTGGTATTCCTCTGAAGCCTGATTTTTCTCCTTAAGTAGAGGGGTTCTGTGTGGGAACAGGTTAAAGCACACAAAGCTTTGTGATCTTGGGGCGTGTGTATTTGGTGGCAGTAATGGACCCATTGAAACAGGTGCCGCCATTGAACTAGGTAACTGCCCTAACATCAAGTTAGAAGGGAGGCACAGATAGGGCCCAGCCTCTGGGCCAAACAGGCATTCACCTGGAGTAAGATACTGCATTTAGCAGAGGGCCTTGTGCATAGCAGATGCTCCAAAATATTTAAAATTTAAAAGATACTCACTCCCTTCAACAGTCAACTTTATTTCCCATTTGAAACACCATAAGGATATAGCAACGAGTTAAGCTTCCTTAAGCCCTGAATTTCTTTATGAGTAAGAACTTAATTGGACACATTATTATAGTGTACAATGCTAATTTATTTTCCTATATAAGTGACAAAAACGTGGGAGCTTCCTCACAAGCATTTATTACCATGATGAATCGTTTAGTTATCAAAAGGTTGCGGTGAATTCCTCGGTGATCATGGAATTCTACAATAGTGTATTTATTAAAATTTATCCAGGTTAGAGAAAAGCTTTACACATTAATCTAAGCCAGCTGTAATGTTTAATATGATTTGGGGATCTAATTTGCTTCATTGGTTCTGCTTCAGGTAATGCCAACTTAATGATCCGTTTATGTAATTGTAGAATAATAATAAAAATGCCTAACAATTTTAAGATTCAGGGTGTTCCGAAACATTTCTCCTGGAAACCTAATATATCACAGGGTGATCTGAGGGGAAAAATTTATGTCAAAAAGTTTGGGGAACATTTTACAGTGTTGCAGTTTCATCGTGCCCATTTAGCAAATGAAAGTCTGCCTTAATTAGTTCGGGCTTCTGTCATAGAACACCATAGACTGGATGGCTTATCAACAACACACATTTATTTCTCATGGTTCTGGAGGCCGGGAAGTCCAAGATGAAGGCGCTGGCAGGTTCAGTGTCTGGGCAGAACTTATTTTCTAATTCATGGATGGCAGTTTTCTCACTGTATCCCCACATGGCAAAGTGGTGAGGGAGTTCTCTGGGGTCTTTTTTATAAGGGCACTAATCCCATTCATGAGGACTCCACCTTCATGACATAATCACTTTCTGAAAAGCCCTACTTCGTAATACCACCACACTGGGAATTAGGCTTCAACATACGAATCTTGGTGGGGGACACAGATATTCAGTCTAAAGTATTTCACTCCTGTTCCCTCCAATGCATGTCCTTATCTTATGCAAAATCATTCATCCCATTTCAATATCCCCTGAACTCTTAACTCAGTCCAGCATCAACTTAAGGTCGAAAATCTCATTGAAATATCATCTAAATCAGATATACGTGGGACTCGAGGTACAATTAATGTGAGGCAAATTCCTCTCTAGCTGTGAACCTGTGAAAACAAATATGTCCTGTGCTTCCAAAATATAGAGGGACAGGCATAGGGCAGCATTCTCGTTCCAAAAGGAAGAAATAGAAAAGAGAGAGGCGTAGCGGATTCTAAGAAGTCCAAAACCTAAAGGGGCAAATTCCATTAGCTCTTAAGCTGGAGAATAACACTCTTTGGCTCAATGTTTTGCCGTCTAGGCCCACAGGGGTGTCAGTGTTACCCCTCTGGTTTGGCAGGACAGCCCTGCAGTGGCTTTCTGTCTGAGTTGAGTTTCAACATATGAATTTGGGGGGGCGAGTGGTGCAGACACAAACATTCAGTCAATGGCAAAGTCTCAGGGAAATAGTGCAATGAAGAGCCATAGAGAATTTCATTTAACCCAGCATTTCTTAATTATCCATTACACCTTCTGTTGTCTTAAGGAACACTGGTCTTGAGAAAAACAGAGTTTGAGACATGTTGGTTTTTTTTTTTTTTAATTGCATATCTCCTTTATATCTCAAAGCTACCCAGTGAAGTACTCACAGAGCTTAAATTTCTTTCCAAAGTGAAAGTAGTAAGTAATGGAACAAAGATCAAGTACTCAGCAAAAGATCAAAAGAGCTGAAGTTGTTGTCTTCTAATGCCATCAATCCATTCATCCACCCATCCTTCCATCTTCCTTTCAACAAAATATGTTCTCTCTGTTCTAAGCTTCTTGGCTACAGAGCTCAACCAAGCAAAGGTGGTTCCTTAGTGAGAGGGGGAGGCATCTGACAAATAAGATGTTTTCACGCAGTGATGTCTACAATGATGGAGCCCCACTGGTGGATGTGACAGGGAGGGACTGGTGTGGGGAGAGATTGGGCTCTTTTAAATGGGGTAGTAATGATGGTCCTCCCAGTGGATGTAAAACCTGCTTTGAGACCTAAAGATGAAGAAGAATCTCTTTCCACTGAGCCATATTTTAAATTTAACTAAAGGACTCCAATACGATATAGCGTGTCATTAAGAGCGTAAGGCTGCCTTGGTAAATCGTAGTTCTTCCTGATTGGGTAATCTTGGGCAAGGAAGTTAATGCCTCTGTGCCTCAGGTTTCTGATCTGTAAAAATGCTGTTATTAATACTACCCGTCTCAGAAAGCACTGTTAGGAGTTGGATGAGTTAATACAATGTTAAGAACTTAATACACCCCCTGACTCATAGCAATAAATGCTAGTTGTGTTGTTATTGGTATTTCCTTGTGTTTTCTGGTATTTGCCTGGGGTGAGCCTGGCTGTTGAGCTGGTTGTTGGGACTGCATGACTTTATAAGGCTTATGGAGTTTGGGAAAAGCAAAGGTGTAATTTCCCCTTTGTAACTGTGAAGGTTATCATCCTGAGAAACTCCATGGCATGACCATCTGTGAGCCCTTAAGACTTTGAAGTCCAGCATTGGCATCGGTGTGCTCTGCACACTGTTCTAGCTGATGCGTGAGTGGCGTCGACCGGCCCGCTCTTGGCGGGGCTGAGCAGGTCGGGGGCCGTGCTGCTGCCTCCTGTGCTGCGCTCTACGGCTGTGATCAGTCCCATCAGGACTGAAGAAGGCCAGCCAGCCAAGCAGACCTGAGCCTCCTCCAGCCCCCCGCCAAGGAGGGGGGGTCGGGTCCACCTGTAACCCCTTTGTGGCACAGCTGGAAACCTCTGGTCTGCAGCTAATTAGTATCCTGGGCTGTTGTGGGGAGATATACTCAGGTGGGACCCGAGAGATTTGGCCGGAGAGACCTTGAATCCCAGGAAGGTCATCACGTTGGTGCTTGAGTCCTGCAAGTGCCCCTGTCTCCCCAGTAACAGTGTTTTAGGGCCACAGACTGACTCTGGACTGATTCTTGAAGAAGGGAGCCTTGATCAATCCAGCTCAAAACTGCTCCAAACCTGGCACTCCTTCTCTCTGCCCCTCACCTTTCACCTTCCTCTTTCCTGCCCCTCCCATTTGAACGTGATTCCTTCAATACTCCTCCTTTAAAACTAGAAAAATCCACAATCTGACTTGATGGTCTATGAAGAAAGACTTGATGGGCCAGGGAAAGGCATCCCATCATTTATCAGTGGAAATCCTACTCCTCCATAGCTTGCTGTGTCTTCCTTAATGATGAGAAGCGCTCAGGCTTAGGAATAAGATCTCTTATTTTTCCTGAAAAGAGAAATGTGAAATATGTAAAACTCAACGTATCTATAGAATTTTCAAAACATTATTTTAATGAGTGCAGATGGTTAGCTAAATTTGATCATCTTAATGAAAATAAAGAAATCACCACTCTGGAGAATACAGTATTTATAAGATGCTCACTAGTGAATTTCCCATGTGTCTCCTCATTCACTTTTTCTCCCCAAATATTGATCAGCTTTCAACTTATATACTTAAGCCACATAATTGCTATATTCAAAATTTTAATTATTTAACAAACATTAACTGAGAACTTATTATGTCCCATACACTGGTAGATGTTGAATGAGTAAGCTATATTTCCCTCACTTGAAGAATTACTATTATATAGTGATTCAGATACAAAAACTGATAAATTAAGACACATTACAAAAATCACAGAATTAAAGGGCTCAGCAGAGGTCTATTGGGGATATAGATGGTGAGTTGCCAAATCTGTCTGGGAGGGTTGAGAAGTTATTTGAATTGACAGATTCAAGGATTCCGGAGGCAGAGGAAAGGGGACCTTCTGTATAGGAGGAACAAAGTCAGAGATGTAGGTATTGGGAGTAGTGGTGATACGTTTAGTGTATGTGTGGGGTGGAGGGCAGGAGATGAGCTCAGGGGTGCAGAACAGGGCAAGACTGGGATGTGTCTGTTGTGTCAGGGAAGAAAATTTACCTTTTTCTCATTGGTAGTGGAACGTGACAGAGTCCTGCTTTATTTTCTCTTGGACTTTGTTGAGAGGAATTATGGCAGTGAGACCAGATAGAAGACTTTCAAGATTCCTATCAAGAAATGATGAGCTCCACTGAGGATTGATGAGAAGAGGAGTGGGTGGGTTAGAAAGACATGTAGGAAGCAGAATACATAGAATGTGGAAATGTAAGAACTGAAAGAGTTGAAGATGATGTCAATGTTTCTAGGGTGAAAGTTTATTTATTAAAAAAATAATTATTGAGGATTTTTTCTAAGCCAGGTAGATATAGGGGCATGTTAGAGTTTCCAGTCCTGGGCCGTGTGTTTCTTCACCCAGGAAACGACAGTACAGTGTGACATGGGCTACATTAGAGTTTAATAAAGAGTACCAGGGACACTTCAGCTACTCTTGTTGCCTAACAAACCACCGCAAAAGTAGTGGTGTGAAACAGCAGCGGTTTTACTATGCTCCTGGATTCTCTGGATCAGGAATTCAGAAAGGCAACATGTGATATGAGGAGCCTCGTCTGGGAAAATGTGAGGCTGTGAAAGAAGATGACCCACTGCTATGGGCTAAAATTATATGAAGGCTCATTCATTCACATGTCTGGGCTCCTGGCTGGGAGGACTCAAAGGTTCCACGTGGGTGTCCACTCTATGTGGCTTGACTTGCTCAGTGCAGGGAAACCTCAGAGGGGCTAGACTTCTTACCTGGAGGCTCAAAGCTTCAAGCACAAGTGTTTCAGTGAACAAGGTAGCGTTGCCTTTTCTGGCTGGTCTTAAAGTTGTGCACCATCACATTGCCACATTTTTTTTTTTTTTTTTTTTTTTTGTGGTACGCGGGCCTCTCACTGCCGTGGGCTCTCCCGTTGCGGAGCACAGGCTCCGGACGCGCAGGCTCAGCGGCCATGGCTCACGGGCCCAGCCGCTCCGCGGCACGTGGGATCTTCCCGGACCGGGGCACGAAGCCGTGTCCCCTGCATCGGCAGGCGGACTCTCAACCACTGCGCCACCAGGGAAGCCCCACATTGCCACATTTTATTGGTTAAAAGAGAGACCTAAGCCCACCTGGACTCTATAGACTCCAACTCTTATAGAGAAAATGGTCAAGACTGCATTGTAGGAAAGCACACGGCAGGGAAGATATTGTGGCCATCCTTGGAAAATAAAATCTACCAGAGACACCCAACCACATTTCAGGATAAGGCTTTGTGGGGAAAATTGTTTTTAAGTGTGTAGGCAGAGGAGACAGCATACACAAAGATCTTCAGGAAGGAAAGAGAACACTTTGCATCCAGCAGATCTGAACACAGAGTTGAACTAGAGCAGTCAAGGGAACTCAGCCTTGTATAAGCAACTGTGACCCTGACCACAAAAGATCTTTCAACCTTTGGAAAAGACCTATGAACCTTGTCTGAAAGGTGGAGGGAATTCTTGAAGGTTTTTAAGCAGTCACGGGGTGGGGACATTTTCGCACCTGTGATTTAGGTATATCCTTCTTTCTGTTGGGTCTGGATTGGTGAGCCAGGGTTTGCTAAAGAGAGCGGGACGGCAGAAAGGGTGGGCTGGACAGTCCTGATATGCAGAGTCTTCTGAGAGAAGGGTAGAAAGTGGACCGCAGAACAGAGAATGGATGGGAACACGGCAGGATTAGCGGCAGGGTTCTCAGGGACCAGGCTTCTACGGTAATTTAACTAAGATAGGGTAGTGTCTAAACGAGAAATATCGAAGAGTTGGGAAAAAAAAAATGGACAGATTTAAGAAATAGTCAGAGACTATAATAGACTGGATCTACATATGTGTGGGTTAGGGGAGAAAGAAGAAATGGGAGTTCAGTTACTTGAGATAGAGAATACGGGAGGTGGTGCAGGCTGGAGTAGAAAGAAATAAAGAGCTCCTTTTCGTTACTGTAGTTTGAATAATTAATTTAGCATCTAATGGTGTATGACATTATGTGAATTTTATGTACGGAGACAGGGTGATATTTACTCTTTGTTTTGTTGCTTTGTTTTTTAAAAGCGTCTACCTCTATTGCATACATAGGTATAGAGTGAGTATTTAGTGTTTACAGAGCTGTTAAATAAGTAAGAAAATCCTCTTTTGAAATAAGATACACATTTCCACGTGAAATTAATGGAATATATTCTTAGTCATTTACTTTTTATTTTTTATGGAAATAGATTTATTCAAAATTAGATATTTTGCATTAAACATGTGCAAGAGGCCCTCGTTAACTGACAATAATTGGTACTTTTGTCGATCTTTGCCTATATAAGCAAGAAGCAACTGCAGAAATAACCTTATAGAATCTGGAAAGCATATACAGTCTCTCAAGTATGTTAGAGTTGGGTTTGAACTACCTGGAGAAAATTGCACTGAAAAATATATTACAGCAGAGGGACAGCTGGAGGTCACAATGGAAGCTTTGGTCTGTGGTTTTAAAAATCGGAAATTTCGTCCAACTACTCAGAAGGTTCTAGAGACTTCAAATTGTAATTCCTACAAACTCAAATCAACTACAACCTCATTTATTTGCACTTGCACTTCCAAAAGGAAATACTGTTCTTGGTTATGAAAACACAATTTCTTCCCTAATGGGCTGCCCTTTCTTTGTGAGCATGCTTGCTTTTATTATTCTGAAAGGACAAATGCAGTCAAGCTACAGAATGACAGCTGCACACTGATTTCAGCAGAGTAAAGAGAGACTTGTTCCCTCATTATATTTAGTTTATAGGCAATGTACCCACTTTCAAACAAAATAAGAAAATACATTAAATGAGAACCTTGTGTAAATTTTCTCTAAATGGAAAGAAAGCCTGTATCTATATAAAAGTAATTTCTATGATTTTTCATATAAGTGTATTTCATATGTGTATATTTTTCATATAAGTGTATATTTCATATAAGTGTATATTTTTCATATAAGTGTAATTTCTTATAAATGTACATGTATATATATCACAATATATATATGCACACAAACACAGAGCCTCATCAAGCTGTTCATTAAATAAGTACTTGTTAAGTATCTACTGGCTGCCAAATAACATTCTAGGTGCAGAGGATATAGCAGTTAACACAGAAGGCTTAAATCTCTGCACTGGTGCATTTCACATTCCAGTGGTGGGTAGGTATAGGCCCAAGATGAGTTTGGATGAGAAACAAATGAACTTCTCTAAATAATTGCCATCTTGAATATCTCTCTTTTATCTCCCATGGGTTGCTGAAATTTTACGGTGCATCAGAACCACCTGAGCTACCTATTGAAGTGCAGATTCTTAGCCCTCACATCCAGAATTCCTAAGTCACTGTATCTCAGTAGGAGTCAAGAAATCTGAATTTAAAAAATGCACAGATTAGGATGAAGATGGCCCACAAACCACATTTTGGGGAGTTCTGTTATATGAGGAAAGTTCGTTTGTCGTGTCTTCCGTAATTTCTTTACTGTATGGTCATTGTGAATATCCTGCCACACCAGTAGAAATGCCAGAGAACCCTTCATGCCCCGGGACTTGAGTGATTGCAAGTATATGGTGTTCTTAAGAACAATCCGACTTTATTTATAGAAATGAAAAATTTTAATCAGAATATTTTCAGCTACAGTTTGTTGGTCATGAATCGTGTGAGTACCATGACTTGTGTACATTTATTTATAGCTTATATAAATATGTGTACCTTTGGTTATGATTATATTTCTTTGTTAAAAATATCACTGTTTATATTTGCAAACATTTGTCATGTATGCTCAAGGGAAGATTTGTGTGTTACTAAGAAATGTAAATAGTAATACTACATGTGGCTTGTGATTTATGTGCACCTTTTTCTAGAAGTGCAAATTTAAAGCTGCCTGAGGTCTTTTTTTTTTGAGGCTTGGGTAAAGTATGTTTTAATTTTTAAAATTTTTATTTATTAAAAAAAATTTTATGGGAGTAGAGTTGATTTACAATGATGTGTTAGATTCAGGTGTACAGCAAAGTGAATCCGTTTTACATATACATGTATCCACTCTTTTAAAGATTCTTTCCCCATATAGGCCATTACAGAGTATTGAATAGAGTTCCCTGGGCTAGACAGTAGGTTCTTGTTAGTACAGATGCCTGAGTTTTGTGTTTTGTGCTAATCCCCTCTTTTATTCCAGTCACAGTTGATTAGGCACACAGTCAAACCCTCCCATTTCTCTCTCTCGGGTCCTCCTGAAAGTTGCTGCTGAATTTTTATTCACAAACAGACACTCAAACACACTCTTCTTAATGCTGTGTGATGTCTCCATTTTGCCCACAAATTTCACCAACTCAAGGGTGGGGCCAATAGTGTACCACTCACCCTTTTCTAGCCTGTCACCATGTATCTTATTTTTCAGCCAGGAGGAATTTTTTGCCTGGAACTTTTATGCCACCAGGTTTGAGCATAGACTTCTCCATTTGTTTAAAATACAGTTTCGTATCTCTTTTTAAAAAATAACAGCTTTATTAAAATATAATTTATATACCATGTAATTTACCTGTTTAAAGTATAAAGTGCAAATACCACCACGATCTAATTTGAGAACATTTTCATCCCCCTATCAAGAAATTCATACCCACTAACAGTCACCAGTGCTAGACGACCACTAGTCTATTTTTTGTCTCTGTAGATCTGCCTATTCTGCACATTTCATATAAATGGAATCATACAATATGTGGTCCTTTGTGACTGGCTTCTTCAACCTAGCATATGGTTGTTGTGGTTCATCCGTGTTGTATCATGTAGTGCATTCCTTTTTGTGTCTGGATAACATTCCATTGCATGTATATAGTACAATTTAATTTATACATTTGTTATCTAATGAACATTTGGGTTTCCAAATTTTGGCTATTTTGAATAATGCTTTTATGGATATTCATGTATCTCTTGCCTTCTTTATCTGGTTATATCCTAGCCGTCTTTCAAGGCCAAACTCAAATAACAGCTACTTTTGTTTTTAACTGAATCACAGTGTTATATTTTCTGAGACTCTTGACATCAATAGCCAGATGAATTGTTGGAGGAGTGGGAAAAGGGGTTTTTGAGTCAGAGAGAAGCTCATTATATTGGTAGTACAAAAGTAAGAGACTTGAATAGTTTTATCATATTTCCAAATCTTATCAAAATTAAAACTGCAAAACCAGTGACAACAGTGAGTCAGAAAATTAAACACACAAGCTATAAATAGACAATTTTATATTTCAGTGATTAATCATAACAGCACCACTTAATTTGTGTTTTTAAAAGGATACATATTTTTCATTAAATATTTCTTCATCTTATAACATGTATTACATAGCTGAGAAATTACTTGTAATATATGAAATATGTAGATTATACATAAGATTTGACATGTAGAATATACACAAAATTTGGCAAGAACATGGAGGTGAGAAAGTTTTTTCTTTAATCTGAAGGAGGGAAAGTCTACATCAAAATGGAGAAACATATGTGTGTCTTTTTTTTTTTTTAACATCTTTATTTGAGTATAACTGTTTTACAATAGTGTGTTAGTTTCTCCTTTACAACAAAGTGAATCAGTTATACATATACATATGTTCCCATAACTCTTCCCTCTTGTGTCACCCTCCCTCCCACCCTCCCTATCCCACCCCTCTAGGTGGTCACAAAGCACAGAGGTGAACTCCCTGTTGTGTGTCTTTCAAAGTGAACAATTTCATGTCCATAAAGAGTAGAGTAGAGAAGAGTAAATCTGAGATGTTGGAATCTGTGCTGTCAGGTTGGAAGGACTCGGGGGGCCCTCGGTCAGTGGGGTGAAGGGGCCGGAGGAAGCCATCTTTGCTCTTGGCTACCCCTTATCCAGCTATTAATTAACTTTTAAGGCTGTCAAGGGAGAGCCCTGTTGGAGGTGAAATGGAAATGGCTGAAAGTTTTCAAGAAGGATCTGAGTCTTTCACTCTCTTTGTGCCCCCAAGAGTAATAAGAGGGATAATTTCAGAGCGAGAAAGATAAAACCAAAACACAATTTGACCTACTCTTTACTTTTTCCTAGGGCAAACCCTGACTACTCCATTCCCTTTCTGCTATTGCTTTTGTTCAAGTACATGAGTGATAGTCTTGGGCTTGGTGCAAAATACAATAGGGTGCTCTTGGCCACAATTATCACCAATGGGTGGAAAGCTAATAGGTGGCATCAATAACAATAATAAGATCTACCTGGGCTTCCCTGGTGGCGCAGTGGTTGAGAGTCCGCCTGCCGATGCAGGGGACGCGGGTTCGTGCCCCGGTCCGGGAGGATCCCACGTGCCGCGGAGCGGCTGGGCCCGTGAGCCATGGCCGCTGAGCCTGTGCGTCCGGAGCCTGTGCTCCGCAATGGGAGAGGCCACAACAGTGCGAGGCCCGCGTACCACAAAAAAAATAATAATAATAATAATAAGATCTACCAATTATCAGAACCTATCATGGGGCCAGATACTCTGCTAACTGATTTGTATCTGAAATCTTACTTAATAATTATTGCATTGTCCTAATGAGGTAAGTATTTGTATCCCTATATTTTAAGGGAGAAAATAGAGACTCTAAACGATTAAGCCTATTGTATTTCATGAATTTATTCATTCCATCTACTCTTTCAATGACTATTAAGTAGTGTCCCTTCTATAAGAGGCATATGTTTGAGCGTGAAGTTTGTTCATCTCCAAAGCTATCACCTCCTCCTGTGCTCCAGACCCATCTCTGCACCTTCTTGGAGTTTTGCCTCAACACTTATTTTGTCTACATGTGTCATCAGAACTTTTTCTATCTGCTTTACCCCACCATGTTAAAATCTCTTAAGCCATTACAAAACTGCTTTTTAAATTTACATTTGTCCCCCTACCTACTCCATCTCTCTCCTTCCATTTGAGGGCAGACTTCTTACAATAATGCTCATTCATCTCTAACTCATCACATATTCACCCCTTAACCAATGTACCTCATTCTTTTCCCACTACTCAACGGAAACTGTTCTAAGCAAAGTCATCGTTAACTTTCCAATTGTGAAATAATGCACGCCTTCTCCTATGTCTATCTTACATGATTGCTCTGTGATAACTGACCCTGTGGACCATTCTCTTCTTTGGGTTTCCCCTCCCCTGACCTCCATGTTTCTCTTATCCTCTAGCTTCTTGTTCTCAGTCTCCTTTGAAGACTTATCTTCTTGATCCAACACTGAAATATTGATACTAGTCTTTGCCAGAGTCCAATCTTTGGTCTTTTGCTTTTCTTATCTATAGTCATCATTGGTAAACTTGCCTAAATCTGATGATTCCCACATTTATATCCACCTCCCAGGTTTCCTTTTCTAACGTTAAAATCATAAGCACAACCACTGATCTTTCCCATTTGTTTGTTCTACACACATCTCAAAATCAACATTAAAAACGGACTCCATACTTTCCTCTATAAAATTGTCCTTTTCCTTATTTTTATCCGTGATGACATCTAGTCACCTAAACCAGATAACTGGAATCAGTCTAAGCCCCTCCAGCCTTCAATCCTTTCCCACCTTCGCTTGGTCACTTGATCCTCTTGAGTCTACTTTCTATATTTTATTTGGAAGACATCTTTTCTCCATCCCTCCTTGTTACTGCTTTAGTTTACATCTCTTCTTGCCTTAATTACTGTAATAACCTCCTGAAATGTTCTTCCTGCCTTCAGTCTTTTTTCTCTGTAAGTCATCTTTCACAGAACTTACAGAGAGATATTAAATGCAAACCAAAGCATGGCATTCCCAGTAATAAATTCTGGTGATGGGTTTCCATAGCATTCAGGAAAGTCTGAATTGCTAATCTTGGCAAACAAAGCTTTCATCACTAGGTCCATGTCTTTCTTTCTAGCTTCATTTATCATCCACTCCAACATAACAGCTGCACCCCCAGAAAAGTTGAAGTGCAGACTATTTACCATTAAAAGTCCTTGGTATGTGATCCTCTCAGCAATGCATTTTTGTTCTTTCACCCCCTGAGACTGTTGTTCTCCCTTTTCTCCATCTTTTACAATTTCCTTTGGATTTGTGACAGGTGGATCTGATTGCTCCTCTAATCTGAGCTAGATGATTTCTCTCTTTTTTTTTATCCCACAGACTATGGATTATTCTTTTAAAAAATCTTTACCCTGATACTTACAACTCGTCACTCACAGTAGTGGTAAACTTATTTCTTTCAGAAATAGAGTGTTAATTTGTTGCGGAGTTTTTATCTTCGTCCCCGGCACACAGTAGGGATGTAATTAACATCCATAATGTTATCAAATAAATGAATGAATCCATCTGAATCTGTTCTTTAACGCCCCAGTGGCATCATCTTAGGTTTTCTCTAAATGTAATACGGGAGGCTCTTTTCTTTCCAAAAAATATCATGGAGGAATTAGAGCATTTCCTGTACCTTATATTGTTCTCATAGAGGGCACTGATTTCTCTTTGATTTTCTCAAGAATAGTATTACCTATACGACTCTCTTTCTGATCAAAGTAGACCCTTGGTGACAGAGAGCTTAGATAAAGATTTTGAGAAAATCAGACACAGGGGAATTCTCATTATACGGTAGATTAAAGATTGTCCTAAAGCAAGTCCAGTTTATGAGATGCCGGAGCCTGCCCGAGATCTGAGACTTCTGAGGTTGTAGGATGCTTGTTTGTTTCCTGTCATTTATTTCCAAATATCTAGTGTAAGGGAGAAACTGTTTTTTAAAAATAGACTTATCTCTATGTGTGAATGTTAGTGATCATGTAGGGAAGTAGTTAAGATGTAGAGTTTTAGATAAAATCTAACATTCTGTAGTTAAGAGAAATGATGCTTACAAATGTGCTAATCATGCATCGTATTGGCGTAATCACTGAGAACATGACGGATGAAGCTGGCACATTACATTTGGATCAGAGGCTTTCCTTTCTTCATACAGTGAAGAATGATTGAAATTTCTCTGTCCTAGTTCTCTAATTTCTTTATTCTCACTTATTTAATACTCCATGATTACGTGGTATTCTACCATATTCTTCCCTCCAATTTTCAACTTAACATCCTCTACATCGTCCCCTTGACAGTCTGGAGCAATATTTTCTAGGGAAGATAAGAAAGATCTCTTCTCCGTGCTCAACTAATGAATCTTTTTATTTCTCTGAACATATTCCTACCTCATTCATTCCAATCTCTTAAAAATCAATATCAATTTTATTTTTCTCATTTTTTGCTTTGAAAAAATAGTCACTTGCTCATAGTGTTCCAGTAGTTTCTCTCAACCTTGGATTTAGTCACAAAGCAGGAAAAAGAGCTTCAAGATTCCATATTTATTCATTTACTTAACAAGTATTTATTGACAACCTACCATGTATCAGCCACTTGGAATGCACTGATAAAAAAAACAAACATGAATTGCTGCTCTGTGACTTTACATTTCAGTAAGGGAGGCATATAATATCTAGCAAACATGATGCATAAATGTGGAGTATTTGGTATGGTAAAGATAATAAGCTATATAAAAAATAAAATAAGATTAAGGGAATCAGAAGTGTGAGGTGAAAAGAAGCAGTTTAAAATCTGAAATAGAAGGCTTAGAGTAAGTGTTGCTGAGAAGAGTAAATAAGGGCAAAGACTGAAGCAGGTGAGGGAAATAATCCCAGATCTGGCAGTGTGCATTCCTGATGGAGAGAAGAGCAAGTTCAGCGGCCCCAGGACGTTGATGTGTGTGGCGGGTGTGAAAGGCAGCAGGAAGCCACTGCAGGTGAGGAGGGGTTGGGGAAAAGAGGGCATCTCGGTGCTGAAGACAGAAGTAACAGGAAGCAGATCATGAAGACCTAGGAATTTGGCTTTTATTCTGAGTGAGATGATAAGCCACTGGAAGTGTTTAAAGAGATCCGTGGCATAATCTGATAAATAACTTAAAAATATCACTCTGGATGCCATTTTTGAGTAGTTTGAAGAAGATACAGTAGGGGTAGGGAGAACTTTAAGAGGCCACTGCAGTACTCCAGGTGGGAAGTGATGGCTGCTGGGAATAAAATGACACATGTGGAGAGAGGGAGTATTTATCAGGATCTAGATAATTTTTAAAAAGTGAGCCTGATAGCATTTCCTGATGGATTAAATGTGGAGTTTCAGAGAAAGAGAGGAACCAAGGATGACTCTTAAGATTTTTGTTTTGAGGAACTAGAAGGATGGAATTGCCACTGGGATAGGGAAGATTCAGTGGAGCAGGATGGGAGAAAAATCAAAAGTTCAGCTTTGGAAATATTGAATTGAAGATGTCAAAATCCAAGTGACAATGATAAGTATGTAGTTGGATTGATGACTCTGGAGTTCAGAAGATAGATTCGGGCTGGAGATATAAATTTTAGAGTTTTTGTCACATATAAATGTATTTGAAGCCATGAGACTGGAGGAGGTCATAAAGAGAGTGTGGGTACATAGACTAGAGAACTACGACTCAGTTTGAACAATAAGTGACCTAGAAAAAGAGGAAGACACAGAAAAAGAAACTAAAAAGGGAAGTCCAGTGTGAGGTGGAAAGAAAACCTGAGTGGGGCTCCTTGGAAGCCAACAGAAGAAAGAATGTCAAAAAGAGAGGAATCAGTTCTATCCAGTCCTGCAGATGGGTCAAACAAGATGAGGAGGAAGGTCATTAGAAGGTCAATAAAGAGGTCATTATTGACCTTGACAAGAGAATCGTCTTCGTGGACTGGTGAGGGAAAAGTCTGGTTGAAAGAGTATTTTAAGAGCATGGAGGGAGAGGAATTAGAGGCAACAAGTATAGACAACTTGTCTCAGGAATTGTACTGCAAAGCGTAGTTGAAAAAATAAGGCATTAGCTGGTGGGGGAAACAGTGTTGACAGTGTATTTTTAAAAATTTATTTTTAAATTAATTTTGATTGGACTATAGTTGACTTACAATGTTGTGTTAGTTTCTGCTGCACAGCAAAGTGAATCAGTTATACATATACATATATCCACTTTCTTTAGATTCCTTTCCCATATAGATCATTACAGAGTATTGAGTAGAGTTCCCTGTGGCTATACAGTAGGTCCTTATTAGTTATCTATTTTATATACACTAGTGTGCATATGTCAATCCCAATCTCCCAATTTATCACTTACATCCTCTTTCCCCCTAGGTAATCATAAGTCTGTTTTCTACATGTGTGACTCTATTTCTGTTTTGTAAATAGGTTCTTTTGTACCAATTTTTTAGATTCCATATATAAGTGATATCATATGATACTTGTCTTTACCTGACTTACTTCACTCAGTAAGACAATCTCCAGGCATTTTTTTTTTTTTTTTTTTTTTTTTGTGGTTGCGCTGGGTCTTTGCTGCTGCGCACGGGCTTCCTCTAGTTGCGGTGAGTGGGGACTACTCTTCATTGTGATGCGCGCGCTTATTGTGGTGGCTTCTCTTGTTACAGAGCATGGGCTTTAGGCTCGCGGGCTTCAGTAGTTGTGGCGCGAGGACTCAGTAGTTGTGGCTCACGGGCTCTAGAGTGCAGGCTCAGTAGTTGTGGTGCACGGGCTTAGTTGCTCTGCGGCATGTGGGAGCTTCCCGGACCAGGGCTCGAACCCACGTCCCCTGCACCGGCAGGCGGATTCTTAATCACTGTACCACCAGGGAAGTCCTCTCTAGGTACTTTTAATCATAGAATAAATAACTTCTATTTGAATGCTGTTGATGAAACGGTGCATTAAAAAGGAAGACATTAATGATGTGGGAGAGACAGGAGAGAAAACTCAGAGTGATGTTTTTGAGGAGGCAGGGATGAAGTCTAGTGCACAGGCTTGGGGCTGGCCTTGTCAATAGCATTAGGTGGGCAGACAGTATATAAGTGTAGTTTCTGGTAAGTGGATTGCTGTGGTGGTGGGATGTCAGATAACTTCTTCTAATTGCTTTACACTTAAAAAACTTTTTTGGTTAAGAACAACCACAGAAGTGTATACTAAGTATCAATATACAGTTTAGTGAGTTATCACCATATTGAAGACTATGTGGCCATCATTTTAGTCAAATAATAAAAAAAAAAACGTAGGCAGCCCAGTGCCCGCACCCACACATGTTCCTTCATAATCCTTACACACTTCCCCCCCAACACAAAGCAACAGTTATCCTGAATTATCGCGCTACAGTTTAGTTTTGAAATTTGAAAGCGAATGTACAATATCTTGCATTTGCGTCAACATTGTTTGTCGAATTCATCTACTTTGTCGTACATTATTGTAGTACAATTATTTTTACTTCCATAGAATATTCCATTGTAAGATTACATAATTTGATTTTTCCATTCTACCCTTGATGGGCATTTGGACTGTTTCTAGTTTTGAGCTTTTAGCCTGCTATAAACTCTATGGTACATGTGGGGGGGGCTTTTTTGTTGAATACACACCTATGGGTACACATGTTCAATTTTAGGAGATAATGCCAATCATGATCGTTTGGCTGTATCATTTGCACTTCCACTGGCAGCGTATGAATGCTCCCATTGTCCCAAATTCTTTCCAACATTTGCAATTATTATCCGTTAAATTTTGATGTTTCTAGTGAGTGTGGCTTTTATTTCACATTTCCCTAGAAACTACTCAAATGGTGCACATTTTCATCTGTGTATTGTCCACTTTGATACATTTTTTTCTATAAAGTATCCATTGAAGTTTCTTGCCCACTTTCTGACTATTCCCCATCAAGAAGGGATCTTCACATATTTTGCATATGACCCCTTAGCCAGTTATATATATTGCAACTATATTTTCACATTTTGTGTTTGCCTCTTAACTCTATTAATGGTACTTTTGAGGAGCTGAGGTTCTTAATTTTAATAAGTCCTATTTATTAATTTTTGCCCTTATGCTTTGTGCTTTCTACATACTATAAGAAAACATTTCCTGTGCCTCATTAAAAAGATATTATTTCTAAAAGTGTACTGATGGTTTCTCACATTTAGATTCATAATTGACCTGGAATTAAGTATGGTGTGAGATCGGGTCAAAATTAATTTTTTTTTCATAAGGAAATCTAATTTTCTAAGCACTACTTACTAAAAAGACCATTCCTTGTCCATATCTCTGAAGTGCCACATTAGTCTTAAAGTGAATATCTATATATGATTGCGTAGGTTTCTTGATCTTTATTCCATTTTAGTAGTCTATGTGTTTCCTTTTTCATCAGTACCGTATTGTCTGATTAATGTTGTACACACACACATATATTTTCTTAGCACACATATATTTGTTAAATATCACTATACTTTTATTATGTTTTAGAAGCAATATCCATTCAAATCTTTACATATGTTTATCATTTTTATTGCTTGTCATTCCTTCATGAATTTCTGAGCTCCCATCTGGTTTCATTTCCCGTCTGTCTGAAAACACTTTTTAGGATTTCCATTACTGCAAGTCTGCTGGAGCTAACTTTTCTCAGTTTTCCTTTGTCAGAAAATATCTTTGTTGTACCTTCACTTTTGAAGAATGTGTTCTTTGCGAGTAGCATTCTGTGTCAGCAGTTATTTTCTTTCTGTACTTTGAAGATATAAGCCCTATGTCTTCTGTTGTTTCTGTTCAAAAATCTCCTTCAGTCTATTCTGGTCCTGTCAGATTAATCTCTTTTTGCCCCTGCTGTAGTTGTAAGACTTTATTTTTTGGTTTTCAACACTTTAAAATGATATGCTTAAAAAAATTATACTGCTTGTGGCTCACAGGGCTTCTGGAATCTGTGCTTCATAATGTTCATCCATTTTAGACAATTTTCAACCATACTTTTTCAAATATTACTTCTGCCCTATTTTGCTTTCCTTCTGGGATTTTAATTACATATATATTAGCTTCTTTCTTTTTCTCCCCTCTCTATCTCTTTTCTAGTTTCCATGTATATATTTCCTACTTGTTTTGTTCAGGATATTTTCTTCTTCCTGACTTCTGGTTCAATACCATTCTTTTGAGGTCTGTTTATTCTGCTACTAAAGTTATCTTTTGGATTCTTAATTTTGATCATTATATTTTTCAGGTCTAAAATTATCTTGTTTTATTTTATAGTTTCAGTATTCTTTTGAAATTCTCAATCTTATCTTTTATCTTATTAAGTATATTAAGCATAGTTACTTAAATGTCTCAAGCCTGATAACACTATTTTGTGAGTATTCGGTGTTTCTTTTCTTTCTTTTTTATTTGTGTGATATTGTCTCTTGCATGAACACTGTTTTGATTAAGTTCTGGACATTGTATGTAAAAATATTTTTAAAAAGTTATTGAGGATAATATCTTCCTTCAGGAGGGTGTATTCTTTTTTTTTTTTTTTTTTTTTTTGCGGTATGCGGGCCTCTCACTGTTGTGGCCTCTCCCGTTGCGGAGCACAGGCTCCGGACGCACAGGCTCAGCGGCCATGGCTCACGGGCTTAGTTGCTCCGCGGCATGTGGGATCTTCCCGGACCAGGGCACGAACCCGTGTCTCCTGCATCGGCAGGCGGATTCTCAACCACTGCGCCACCAGGGAAGCCCTAGGAGGGTGTATTCTTGCTTCTGGTAGATATCTAGGAGCACTAGAAATCTGAATTATCTAATCTAATTTAAGGGATTGAGATAATTTAAACCTTAGGTATTTCAGAGTTTGCTTTGTTCTTAGGGCATAGCTGGTTTTTATTGACCCAACCCAAAGTTTGTGTCATTTACCAGGGTCCTTCCTTCTTGGTTAGACCCATTTCCCAACACTTTGGAACTCTTCAGAGAAGAGTTTGAGGACATGCAGTCTTTTTGTGGTGAACCATCCCCTTAGACCAGAAAAGATATTGAATGTGCTATCGAGTTTCTCAGCCCCTCACATGCCTCATCCTGAATCGGCAAATGTCCTTGGGATAAGTGGCAGGCTCAGTTATCTGTGTTTTCTTCTTCTCCTGGATCATATGCCACAGTACTTCATTAGCCTATTAGTTCTATCTTGCTTTCAAGAAACTTCCAGGCGTATTTTTTTCTAGATATCATGGCTTGTTTTTAATGGGGGAATCGTCTGGTTCCCTTTCACTTGAAATGAAATTACTTATTACCTGAATTCTTTTAGTCAAGTAGAAAGAGAAGTCATCCATTTTACACGAGGATGGGGCAGGAAATGCTGGAGGTTTGAGGATCAAGAAAAAGGTGTGAAGGAGTCAGTTACGACAGTGAGAGAGTAAATGTACTAAGGAATTATAGTTTGGTTGCTGGGTATTATTAAAAGCAGGATTGGGGGTTATGGTTATTAATTCAAAATGGTACCAAGAAGTCGGTTGTGCTTTCTTTTTGTTACGCTCTTTAATGATGCAGCGGCTAAGGGTATAGGTTATTTTATCCAGGCTGGTGGTTTTGCCAAACAAGTCCAACAGTGACTCTGATGGGCAAGGAAATTGGGTGTCTGTGCTAGGGAGTGGTGAAAATGATTGACTATGGAATTTAACCCAGGTATAAAGGAAACAAAGGAGATCGTGGAGCTGAGAGACAATGAATAGTGATGGGAACAGTGGGTTGAAAGTCCCAATGGGATAGAAAAACTGTTGGCATGTGAGTACGAAAAGAAGGGAGCTGGGAAGAGGTGGAGCTCAGAGACAGGGATTCTTGGACTTGAGGCTGTGGAGAGGTTGCAGGCATTGATGATGCAAGGTCTGAGGTAGGTCCTTACGAGGAAGTTGCTAAGGTAAGGTAAGGCAGGTAAGTTGCAGGCCTACCTATGACTACACTGAAAAGCTATTGTTAGGAATAAATAAGAAAATGTATGTGACAGGACTTCCTTCAAACTGAAGGAGAAGAGTTCAAAGACTGAGAGCCAGATTATTGGAAGGATTATCTATGTGCATATTGAGATGGTCAAGAATTAACACAGGGGTAATTTTGGAGTGTCAGTGGGCCATGGAAATGTGAAGAAGAAATGAAAAGAGAAATGGGAAGGAACCTGGGTGTTGGTACACAACAGGAACAACAAGTAGTGGGTGATACAGTCTCGTGGGGCTTTAAGCAGGGAGAATGGTCTGGGAGCATCAGTGATGTCAGGCTGGACAGCTGCTGCATGTCTACTTTTATCAGTACCTGCATCACTTGAGAAGGCTGAAGGGGAGAATGTCTACAGGTGAGAATCAGAATGCATGAGAAGGAAGGACTCTTCAGAGGAGAGTGTGAGGACATGCGGTCTTTCTGTGGTGAACCATAAATTCCAGGAGATGCTGCAGGCTTACCTATGACTACACTGAAAAGCTATTGTTAGGAATAAATAAGAAAATGTATGTGACAGGACCAAGGGTCTGGCCTACATTGTGGTTAAATGTTAGAGTATCTTCACTCTAGTAAAATACTGTTTAGGATGGGTCTCAGATGTGTCCAGTGAGGAGAGTTTGGGCAATTTACTTGGACTTCTTGATAACAAGCACTAATTAAATATGTGCTCTTTCTACACACAATACACTGTGTATAATACTGCACAAATGTATAAATTAAAATGCCTTTGGCAGGAGACAACAAAAAATACAGCTCAGTGGCTTAATTTATTATTTATTCACTCAAAACAAAAGGTCTTGTGGTAGAATGACTTCACGTTGTTTTAATTAAGGGGTCCATGACATCATCAAGGTCATAGTTTCATAGTTTCTATCTTTCGCTTCTGCCATGTTCAGCATTTTGGATTGTTTCCTTATGCTGGCTCTCTTTATTAACCCAGGATAACTGGTCAGTTGCAGCTATGACACCCAGGTAATCTGGAGGAACATGAAGGAATGTTTCCTCCTGTGTGCGACTTTTTAACAGTGAGGAGAACTTTACACAGTAACTTCTTCTCAAGTCTCGCTGTTCAGAATGTCACCCCATGTTCACTTAAACTGATTACTGCCAAGGCGATGAGACCACCATGACTGGCTCAGACCAAGTTGGATCCACCCTCTGCGGCTTCCGCCTCCTTCCCTGAAGGACACAGATACGTGTTGAATAAAATCAGGACTTTGTTAGCAAGGAAGAAGTGCCAAGGGCTTCACAGTGTATTTCACTCTTCTCCTTTTCATTTTTCAAGTAGTTGTGTCTAATATTACTTGTTACAATTATAGTTACCTCTTGACCCTAGACTTGCTGTAATCCTTTTTTCTTATGTGTAAATATATGCAGAGATAATATAAAAATAGTCATAGAATGTATTACTGTTTTATGGCTGGGTATCAAATTACCACAAATTTAGCTTCTTAAAGTAACAGGGGATTATGATGTGAGGACCTTATTCAGATTGCAGTTCAAACAAAACAACTACAAACACGTTTGGAGACAATGTGGGAAATTTGAACAGGTACCAGGTATTAGATGGCATTAAGGAATTATGGTAATTCTGTTAGGTTTGATAATAGCAGTGAACATTGTAAGAAAAAGTTAATAATTTTTAGAGACCTGTTCCAGAGTATGTACGGGTAAAATAATGGCTCAGCTCTAATTAATAATTCAGAGAGAAAGAAGGAGAAAAGGAGGAAGGAACAAAGGAAGGGAGGGAGGGGAAAGAGAGAGACACTAGACAAAGTAAATGAGGCAAATTCTTGATAATAAGTAAATCTTGTGATAAGTATATATGATAATTCATTATCTTATTCTATTTTTCATGTGTTTTAAAATTTTCATAATGAAACATTTTAATATGAGATTTACCAAGTTGCTATTAAAATTTAATGTGTTTAGGCACTTACTTCTGCACTCGAATGCCTTTGCAAAAACTAAAAGAATAATGTAGTAGGATGCTTATCGTTCTATATTTTTAATAAGAAGAGACTTAACAATGAAATGATAAGTGTGCTTAAAATAGATACCTTCTAGATCAATTTTAAAGTTACATTCCTCTAAAAGCACTTTAAAAGTCAAATCTGAATTGTTATTAAGTCCACGGTCTTGGTATTAGTCTTGAATCAAAATTTATATCCCTGTCTCTCAGTGCTTTCAGAATATTTTTTTGAATTCATTTGGCAAGGTATCTGAAAGTTTGCCTTGATTTATTCATAAATCCCTGGGTTCTGCCTGCATATTTGGCAGCAAGACCATTATGAAACTAGTTTCTGAGTAGACCCTGTCCTTCCATATATCGGAATCATTCAGAAAGACCCAGACGTAAAGGGTGTTATAGAGGCAACCTAAGTAAATAGATTGTGGTGGTAGATGAGCTAAAAAGTAATAGAAAGATGCTTCTGTGTTGGCTCCTGCCCGGCTATGAAAATGCGGATATTATTTGCCTTTGCGATAATGCAACCCAACCACGTACATGGATGGATTACCACGGTCCCACTTTTGTCTTTTGTTTCGTTTTGTTTTCACCTGATCTCTGTGGTGGAGTGTTACTTAACCGTGATCAGTGTACAACAGAATGACTACATGTCTTAAATGTTATTAGTAAGGCTTTTCTATTTTGTTTTTATTCAGTAGAGTTGATGGAATTTTGTTATGAGTTGAATTATGTATCCAACACATTCAGATATTGAAGTCCTTACCTAATGCCTCAAAATGTGACTTTATTTGGCAGCAGGGTCATTGCAGATGTAATTAGTCAAAATGAGGTCAATTAAGGTGGGCTCTCATGTGATATGACTTGTATCCTTATAAAAAGAACATTATGTGATGAGAAAGAGACATGCACAGAGGGAAGACAAAGTGAAGACATAGTGAGAAGGTGGCTGGCCATCCGTAAGCCGAGGAGAGAGACCTCAGAAGGAACCAACCCTGCCGACACTTTGATCTTGGATGTCTAGCCTCTAGAGCTGTGGGACGATAAATCTCTGTTGTTTAAGCCACCCAGTATGCTGTGTTTTGTTGCAGCAACCTCAGAAAAGTAATACTAACTCCAGACAAAGATTAGATGTCTTCTCATTTATATTGCCATGTTGAGTCTTTATTTTTTGGCTACATGTTTCAGGCATTCTTAAAATCTACATCAGTAAAATATCCTTTGGGGTGCATCTACAAAACCCTAAGAAAAGTGAAATATCCACTACTTTGACTGATTCATAACCTTTTATAACCCAGGACAGAGGAATCCCTAGTAGCTATCTGAATTGTCTTTCCTTATTGGCCAGCTCTGCTTTGGCAGTTTCTACCCTTCATCGCCCCAGTTAGTTTTCTTTCTTTTTTTTAATGTGGGGAGTAGAGGGTGTATTAAGAAGTACTGAACACAAGATTATAATAGTTGTATTTGAACTAGTATTTTTATGTTATAAAATTACTTTTTTTGATGACTATATCTCTGCAGTCTAGGGGGAGAGAATAAAAATAGAAAAAACTTCACTACACAGTAAAGAAATAATAGGAAGTTTTCTCTGTAATGTGAGTCTTGTTTTCATTATTCGTTACACGACGAATGTGTATGACCCTGGGTAAGTCCCTGAACGCTTCTGAATTTCAGTTTACTCATATGCAAAATAGATACAACCAATTATAAGAATATTTAAGGGATAAAGTAAGATAGTCGATATGCATAAGTTTTGAAAATATAAAGCACTATGGAAATGTAGGACATTAAAATTATTAAGTCTATGAAGGCAGAGTCTGAATCCTAGTATAAACAAATGTTCTTATAATACTTCCTAGCATATTGCCTTGTATATGGAGGAAATTCACGACTGTGAAACTAAAATAACTGCTGAGAATAGTTGTAGGTTTGTTTTTTTTTTTTTTTTTTTTTTTTTTGCGGTATGCGGGCCTCTCACTGTTGTGGCCTCTCCCGTTGCGGGGCACCGGCTCCGGACGCGCAGGCCTAGCAGCCATGGCTCACGGGCTTAGTTGCTCCGCGGCATGTGGGATCTTCCCGGACCAGGGCACGAACCCGTGTCTCCTGCATCGGCAGGCGGATTCTCAACCACTGCGCCACCAGGGAAGCCCTAGTTGTAGGTTAAGAGAACCTAATAATACATCCTTCCTCCAGAAGTCAACTGAAGTTAAGCACACAATAGCATTCTAACACTGGTGGTGATAGATTGTGTTTTTCAAAGAAGTGCTTCCAATCTTGTCCCATATGCTCTTCTTATAACGTGGCTGACACTCCTCCCACATGGAAGATGGGTCTGTGTTCCGTCCCCTTGTGACTGTCCTGTCCAACAGAGGATAGTGGAAGTGATGCTGTCTTCTGCGCGTAGGTAACAAAAGGATATAGCATCGTCCCACTTCCTCATCTCTCTCTCTCTTTTTGTCTTTTTTTTTTTTTGGTGGTACGCGGGCCTCTCACTGCTGTGGCCTCTCCCTTTGCAGAGCACAGGCTCCGGACGCGCAGGCTTAGCAGCCATGGCTCACGGGCCCAGCCGCTCCACGGCATGTGGGATCTTCCCGGACCAGGGCACGAACCCGTATCCCCTGCATCCGCAGGCGGATTCTCAACCACTGTGCCACCAGGGAAGCCCCTCTTTTTGTCTTTCTATCTCTCTGTCTCTCTCTCTGTATCTCTAGGTCTCTCTCTCTCTGCCTCTCTTTCTATCTCAGAACACATGCCTTTGGGAGTCATCCATCTTGTTACAAGAAAGCCCAAGTCACATGGAGAGCCATGTGTGGATGCTGCAGTCAACAGCCCAGCTAAAATCTCCTCCTGCATCAGCTGTATGACACACAAGTGAATGAGTGTTCTCTTGATTGGAGCCACGTTTTCACGTTCTAGCTGAGATCCCAGACACCGTGGAGCAGAGGTGAGCTGGTCTCACTGTGCCCCATCGGACTTTCAGACTTATAGAAAGAGTGAGAAATTACAAATGACAATTTGGAGGGGGGGGGGGTGTTTGTTATGTGGCAACAGATAACCAATACATTGGTGAAAGAAGATTAGACAAAGGAGAGCCTCTTTATTACACCCTCAATTAACAAGTTACCCTCTGAGTTCAAGGTGAAGAAGCTACAGAAGGGCTGCAACTCACTTGGTCTTCCTTATGAATAAAAAAGGAATTGGAGATTATACTTTGTTTGAAGGGAACGGGAGAGGGAGAGGGGAAGTGTCCTTGTTTCCCTGGAGTGACTTTGCCCTGATTATTCTACCATGGAGAGGAGTGAGTGCAGAAGCACTCTAGGCATGATATCAAAGTGGGATCAGAGTTCACCAATAGTGAACATGCATCGTCAAAAAATCAGAAAAGGGGAAGCAGACGATTATTTTTAACTCTTATTTAGTAGCCACTTTTAAAAATAGGAAGGTCAACGTGTGTGTGTTTAATATTTCTAGCACACATTGACCCACTCCCCAGTTACAACCTTCCCCTTTCTTGCCTGACCTACTTCGTGTTCAACATCGCTATGATTATGAAAATGAGGGACATGATTAACATCAGTAGTAGTCACCGGACCACTGAGAATACAAGCAGTGGTTTCAAAGGAAGAAATTGGGGACAGAACTCATAATACTGAAAATACTGAAAGGTGGAACCTGGTTCTGACTAATGAGGATGTGGTTTCTGAAATCATCTGATCTGCCCCCCCAGAGCTGATATAACTTTTCTTCATGGAAAAAATAAGCATGAAAGCAGCCAGTGGTTCTTTTTAATCTGGTGCTATTTTAAAATTGTATGACGGTATTAATATTTGCTCTTTCCTTTTAATTGACTTCTTTGGAGATTTAATCCACAAAGCTTCCCTCTTTGTTTTAACCACCTCCTACCCCAGTACTTATTTTTCCTCCAGTGTCTGTGCTGCTATGTCAGTGTTTTTCACTACTTTCTCATAGGAGGAAGATATTCTGTCCTGGTTTCAAATTTCATTTCAGTTTTTACTCAAGACTTCTGTACTTAGGGATCATCATCTCATGTAAGAAAAATATTGACATCTTCAAAATCTGTTGTAAAATTAGGTTAATATCCAATTTAGAAATTTTCTAAGGTTCTTCAGTTCACCTTCTAGTTTTGTTCAATTGATAAATCTCCCATTAAAACATTCAGAGGTGAAATATTTTGCAAACCTCACACTGTTTATGTCTTCCATAAAAAAAAAGTAAGTGCAACGTTAATGCTAGGTAGTCTTGTATGAAGTCAAAGAGGTGTATCAACCCCTCTACTGGAAAAGAGCACTGGGGGAGCTGTCTACCACTGATCTTCCCCAGCCACAAATATGTTCTCTTTCATTCAACCTAGTCCAAGCCTGTCTCTTTTTCAAAACTTGTATTGGCCATTTCAAAATAGAGAGGTGCCACTTATTTACCGAAGAGTGCTCTAAAAGATTACCGACAAATTATAAGCAATTTCCAGTGCCTGTAAATGTTTCTGGTGGATCGTTGAGATTGACCTTGAGACCATCTTAAGCAATCTGGGTATTTGTCTTTCATATATTTCTCTGATGGGTATGAATATTACTTGCATTAAAAATGATGGATGTGGGCAATTTCATGTTAATTGCCACAGGAAAAAAAAAGTCTTAATACCTTGGGATGGGTAGCACTGACCAGAGAGAGACGGAGGAACTATATTTCAGCTGAATATTTTTCCTGGAAATTTTTGTGTAAACAAGTTTTGAATTGATGCTTTAGAATAGTGAGAAAAATGTCATTGGCAGTTGTCCTAGAATTACAAAAAGTGCAAGAAAATGATCAAGTCACCTATTCAACTTAAAGTAATCTCCAGGTACAAGAAAGAAAATAGGACATTTATTCTGTCTCACACTTTTCTTGGATCTGTTGCTGAGGAGCTGAATCTCAGCAGGTTCTAAAAACAACTACATTTGTGCTTATTCTCACTTATACCTTTCAGAATTTCTCTTATAACTGACATAAGCATTTATCACTTTATAATTTGCATTTCCCCATACAGTCTCCATGTTTAAAATTAATTAAAGAAATTTGTAAAAATATTCTACAAACTCAGTTCTGACTACGTCAGTGTGCTTTAAAGATGGGACTTTTTGGCATACTTTTAAGTCCTGTTGTGTGTGCGCACGCGCGCGTGTGTGTGTGTGTGTGTGTGAACTTAGTGAGCATTCTTTTTACTATGTATTGAAAGAAACTTGGTAGAAGTAATTTACTAAAAAAGCGTATGTGTATTATGTTTAATTAGCTATATTATATTAGACAGACCTAACAAGAGCAAGTTATTTGTTCATCCAGGCAGAATATTTACAATTTCAATCTGTTTCAATACATTTATTTTTTCCTTCTCTGAACCATATACCACATGCTTTCCCTTCAGAGAGCCACAGCAGAAAGTAGTCTAACCGTGGGATGAGAGTTGGGGATAAGTGTGAGGATGGGGTTAAAGTCATATGATTATATGTGCTGTTCAAGATACCACAGAGTGGATACAAGTCAAATAATGAGTCTACCGTTACCCCTGACAATGACAGGGAGACAGTTTTCTTTTTCTATTCCACTTTATGTGTACATACACAGGAAATAAATTTACTCTGTAAAAAATATTATGAAGCACAGGCTCAAGAGATTATTAATTAAAAGCATAAGTACTGGTTTTATAGCTCAAGATTATTATGAAGCTGCAAAGAATAGCTCTGATGGAGTGTTTCTCAAAAAATTTTAATTGAGACGTGTGTTTCACTTTTAATAATCAAGAAGTCTTCATTTGCAAAGAAATGATGTGTTTGGAACTCACTGTCCTAGTGAACTAATCTTGTTGAGAGACCCCCTGGTCTCATCATGTGGCACTGGACACCTCCTTGGGTCCCACGTTTCTTCTCTTCATAAGACCTTGTAGGTTTGTAATGAAAAAATTCCCACATACTTCTGTTGTGCAGTTTCAGCCACAATAGTAATAGATCTGACCCAGATGAAAAGATAAGAGCTCTCAATTTTCCTCATAAACTGTGCACTGACAAATGGATAATTCGGTGTTTTTACTTTTCTTAATGCCCAAATCAGATCAACCATTAAGGCCAGTCAGTTGCTAAGTAGGCAAATAACAAAAACGTAGTGCCACACTGCATTAACAACCACAAAAATATCCATTTAAGGACTGTGTATCAAATAATGGAAGCTTAAAAATGCTTGAGTTAGAGAAAGCAGGACGGAATAGTCTCAAACTGCAAACACATAGCTCTTTGGAACATCAGCAAAATTTACCTCTGAGTCTTGTAGAGTTCTATCTTATCCTGAAAGAATTTATATCCTAAACCTACAGATGGGCAAACGTGTTATTTTAATATCTTGTGTTTAGTTTTCTTGAAAATTTCATTTTGGAAACTCCCTGTTTGAGTTTTTAAATATCTCATGACTAAGGGATTGCATTAGTCCCATTACTTAAACAGTTAATTTAAAGAAATGATCGAAGATATATGAGTTACAGAAAGGGGTGACTTGAATTAAGATGTGGGCAATTTTAATCAAGACATGCTATATTCAGTAAACTCTGTAAGATCAGTGAAGGGAAAAATGTATTAAGGTTAATCAGTTTTGAAGAAATGTAACTAGTAGATAATGTGCCCTGATTACTCCTCTGTGACAGGAGTAATAAGCACAATCACTGTTCATCTATATTTCACTGGGCATAAATGCAAATTTCACATTTGCACCGAAGAGAGACTTTTATTACATTATATTGATTTAGAAATAATTCATTAACCTCGACTCCCTTTTCTTTACATATCAATCTGTCTCTATTCAAGGTTTTATCTTCATTTTTCAACAAGTTACTGAGAAGTGTCTTATATTGCAGGCTATTAAAAGACTGTTTTTTATACATTCAGCTTTGTCATTCTTGGCACAAAACTGGTACTGGTTTTCTGTACATTTTTGTATATCGTTTGGGTGTTCAGGAATGCTTGTTATATTTCCTTGAAGTTGAGGATTTTGATAGTTTTGTGTAATGCAAAATATTTGTTGCACCCTTCTGGACCTCTACCAGTTTTTGAAAATGAGGTATGTTTATATGTTGATTTTTTTCTTCCTCTTCCAAAGTCAGGTGTGTATAGTGTTCATGGCTATAATGAAACTGAGTCTTACATAAGCTCGGTGATTTTCAATAGAGGAGAGGTCTTATGATACACCTCCCCCCCTACCCTGCCACCTCCAGGACAGTTGTTGACATCTGAAGACATTTTTGATTGTCATGAGTACATGGTTGGAGGTTACTACTGACATCTAGGGATAAAGGCCAGGGATACTGCTAAGCATCTTACAATACACAGGGAAGTCTTCTGCAACAGAGAATTTTCTGGTCCAAAATGTTAACAGTGCTTGAGGTTGAGAAACCCTGTTTTAGATGATTTGCACTGAAGGCTGGAATCCACTTTTCAGAAGTGTGAAATCAGATACAGCTTAATTTCTCTGTGCCTTTCTTTCCCTTTTCCATTAAAGCTGAAATTTAAACACCAAATAAACAATCAGAGATGCACAAAAGTATCTAGGCCCAAGGATGCTTACCAAAATTTTACACATAATGGTAAAAGGTAGAAAACAACCTAAAAGTCTAACAATACAAAATTTATAGCATTAATCATGTTTAATATATAATTGGAATGTAAGAGCATAAAAACTTATAGGTGAGTGTTGGAAGAATATGGAAAGTGTTGGGTGTATAAAGTGAAACATTATTGTACCATGTGACATATACAGAGCGACCTAACATTAGAAAAACTATATATGTTGTTTGTTCTCATAGACAAAAGTTGAAACAAAAAATGTTAGTTACTTCTGAGAATATGGGTCAATTCTGCAGCTAATAAGTACTTTTTATTTTTATTTTATTTTTAATTTTTTTTTGCTGTACACGGGCCTCTCACTGCTGTGGCCTCTCCCGTTGCGGAGCGCAGGCTCCGGACGCGCAGGCTCAGCGGCCACGGCTCACGGGCCCAGCCGCCCCGCGGCACGTGGGATCCTCCCGGACCGGGGCGCGAACCCGTGTCCCCTGCATCGGCAGGCGGACTCTCAACCACTGCGCCACCAGGGAAGCCCCTAATAAGTACTTTTTATTTATGAAAATAAGAATGACATTTTTAAAAGTGTGGGTACCAATTTCATGTGGTTGTGAGAGCACACGGTGGGGCTTGAGAGATGCGATCTTGCACACAACTGCTGTGTGGCTTTGGGCTTCAGTTTTTTTTATTTTTAAGTAATGCTCCCTTTAAATGGTTGTTTTAAAGATGAAATGGCCAAATTGCATGGTCAAATTTAGCTCTCTTCTTCCTTCCTCCAATGAGGTAATTTGAGGCATTATTAAGAGGATTCTTGAAGGTGTTTTCCTTTTTATGTATTTCCAGTAGTGACTAATAGAGATCTCAGATCTCAATTGGGCCCAGAAATGTAATTGCTAATTGATTTGTGAATGAATTGGTCTGATGTCATATTCCCATTCCCACTGGCTCCCAGTTTCAATTCAGTTTGATTTAATTCTATTCAGTCCATCAATTCAGTTCAGTTCAATTCAATTCAATTTTGTTCAATTCAGCTCACAACTCTTAATGGGAAACATCTATTTATATGATAAATGCTAATATGAATAAGACAAGATCCCTCTTCATCACAGCCACACAGCTTAGCAGGCAAGGCAGATGGATATACAAGAAATTCTAATATAAAGTGGCAAAGAACTTCAAACTGTGAAGGGACTGGACAAGTAAGGGAAGGATGGGAACATTTCATAAAACGAAGGGTAAGTGTTTGGTGTAGCCTTCAAGAATGGGAGGGGGCTTCCCTGGTGGCGCAGTGGTTGAGAATCCGCCTGCTGATGCAGGAGACACGGGTTCGTGCCCCGGTCCGGGAAGATCCCACGTGCCGCGGAGCCGCTGGGCCCGTGAGCCGTGGCCACTGGGCTTGCGCGTCCGGAGCCTGTGCTCCGCAACGGGAGAGGCCACAACAGTGAGAGGCCCGCATACCGCAAAAAAAAAAAAAAAAAAAAAAAAAGAATGGGAGGAGTTATTGGTGGAAAAGGGGAATTTTCCTTTGTGTTGCACAGACACCTTGGAGGTGTAGATTTCAGACATCTTCAGGAAGAGTAGAAGGTCTGATATGACTGGTATGGAGTGGACAGGTCAAGAGCAGTGAGAATTAGGCTGAAAAAGAAGATGGGGAGATTAGAGACATGCTTAACTATCAAGTGAAGGAAAACAGGTTTTATTTTGTGTGCAGTGTGGAGTCACTGAAAGTTCTTAATGGGGAAGTGACATGAAAATAACTCTGATTAGTGAACTGAGCAAGATTTAAAAGCTAAATTTAACACCTATTTTATTTTACATAAAAGTAGGCTAACTTACTACTACAGCAAGCTTCTTGAAGCAAACCACATGTTTAGTATTTTTGTAACTAATTAGAATTAAGGAATTCTAGACAAAGCTTAGGGCAAGAACAGTATCTTATGCTCTGGTCCTGATAAATGTTGATTGAGGGTCTAGTGATAATGATTGAATCCTGAATAAAATTATTATTTCTGTCTCTAAAATCATCAGATAGAATTAATCTTTGAAATTCATCTACCAAACAGTCAAGAAATAAATTAATGTCAATGCTTAAATGACTAATTCCAAATATTCCAAGTGAAGATACATGATTTGGAGACACTTTTGAGTATATATTTCATGTCGCCAATCTGTAGGATTTTTTTTTGAGAAGATTATTCTCTTGGCTTATAACATTGTTGGTAAATTCATTTTCAGAAAGTAGAAAATCTTACTTCTATAGTCAGAAACATTGGTCTTTATCAATTCTGACTTCAGTGCTTATGTTATTAATTTTAAAGAATGACCTGGGGAAGAAAATAAAAAGAGTTTGCTTATCTGAGGAAAAACATAATGGACCAGAGGACCTATCCACTTTCTTTTCAGACGAGTCTGTGCAATACATTGGCTCATTACCAAAATACATATTTTAAGAATTATACTTCTTTCTAAGCAGTGGTTTGCAGTCCATTTCCAAGTCTAAGGTGATTTAAATTACATGATTTCTCTGTGCATTTCAAATAAGGTTTTTAATATTTTAGTTTTAAGTAATAAAATGCCATTCAAGTGTGTAATTTATTACTAAACCTATTAATATTTATAGCCAAAAAAAGATTTTCCTGAATGGTGGAAAAAACCCTCGATATCAATTTTTGCCTAGAAAAAAAAGCAACAACAATGAAGAATCCTGTGACAGAAGTATATTAAACATATATATTTTCTTTAGACCAAAAAATAAACTTTCCATCCAGTGGGTTTCTATAGGATCCTGCACTCTTGAAATTCTAAGTTAAGTTTAATTGGTAGAGTAAGTATTTGGAGATATTTATGTGGTTGTATAGCACTTTGTAAACTCTGATTTTGGAATTGAAGAAATCAACTTACTGAAAATGCTATTTTACCTACTTAAATAAGGGTTTATGATGTCTACGGGCATCAATCATTAATCTATGCATTCAATAAATATACATTCAGGGCTTCCCTGGTGGCGCAGTGGTTGAGAATCCGCCTGCTGATGCAGGGGACACGGGTTCGTGCCCCGGTCCCGGAAGATCCCACATACCGCGGAGCAGCTGGGCCCGTTAGCCATGGCCGCTGAGCCTGTGCATCCAGAGCCTGTGCTCCGCAACGGGAGAGGCCACAACAGTGAGAGGCCCGCGTACCACAAAAAAAAAAAAAAAAAAAAAAAAAAAAAAACATTCAGACCTTGATATGCACTGAACCCTGTTCTAGGCACTGAAAATATAGTAGTGGAAAGGCAAATCCTCAGCTTCCATGGCATTATGGAACTTACATTTCAATGGAAATCAGAAAGTATTTCCTTTATTTTAATATATATTAATAAATGAAGAGTACAACTCATTTTTGATAGATAATATTCATTTTCAAATGCTGTAAACTTTCGATAGATTTCTACTGTTTGCCCAGGACTGTATTGCACCATGAAGTCTCTGAAAAGAGGAACACAAATGCCAATGACTTTGCAGAGTTGATGACTATTTATTTCTGTCTCCATTCTGGGGCTTTAACTTATTTCCCACTGGAATGACCTTGAATTACCGCAGTACTCATCGGGTCCTAGCCCTGTTTTCAGTTGCCAACTCTCACAATCCAGGATGAAATCAGGATGGAAACCACTGTTAGATCCACCTCCCTGAAGACTGCATTTCCAACGTCACTTCCTGCTTGAGAATCTTTAATGTTCAATTACTTTCAATGAGCTCAACACGTAATCCTAAAAATCTGTGTCAATCGGGGAAGCAGAACCATTGTGTATATTTTAGATGAGGCAGTCATTTTAAGAATAAGACCTAAACAATTGTGCAAGAAGCTGGGGAAGTGAAAGTCTGAAAGGTGAGTTGGAGCGTGAGAGAGGTCCCTCAGCAGCCCTCCTGAAGTCAGATGCATCCCTGCTGGAGTGGAGCCATGAGCGGACTGCTGGAGGACGTTATGGAAGGCTGTGCTTCTGCCTCAGGTGGTGGGTCTGAAGCTGCAGTTGGTGAGCAGAGCTGACAGGTAGGGAGAAGAGCTGGACGCAGAGTGGAGGAAAGTAAGGAGTCGCCGCACCTCTCTGACTCTTACTATCTCTGACCTTAATGACCTTAATGAGGGTAGTGGCTGCTGGCTCATATCCACCTTCCTAACATCATGCAAATTCTCTTTTGGTCAACTCTAACTTGGAACTATGGAAGACGGTGATTCTGTGAAGCATAGTTCCAGCCTCGCCAAATTTATGTAATACTATCAGCTTTTTTTTTCTTTTTTAAAATAAATTTGTTTATTTATTTTTGGCTGCGTTGGGTCTTCGTTGCTGCGCAGGGGCTTTCTCTAATTGTGGCGAGCCGGGGCTACTCTTGGTTGCGGTGCGTGGGCTTCTCATTACGGTGGCTTCTCTTGATGCAGAGCACGGGGTCTAAGCACGTAGGCTTCAGTAGTTATGGCATGTGGGCTCAGTCGTTGTGGCTCGCGGGCTCTAGAGTGCAGGCTCAGTAGTTGTGGCGCACGGGCTTAGTTGCTCCGCGGCATGTGGGAACTTCCCGGACCGGGGCTCGAACCCGTGTCCCCTGCATTGGCAGGTGTATTCTTAACCACTGCGCCACCATGGAAGTCCCACTATCAGTCTTATCTCTTCTGATTTCCCAGTCTCAAGTGCTTTTTTTCTTCTCTCAAACTGGTTTCCTTACTTCATTTCATAGTCCTCTGACTCATTCTACCATTGGGCTTTGTTAACGCCATCTCATATATCTGAAACACTTATCTACCTTCTCTTTGCCAATCTGCAAACTTACTCCCTGATTTAGATTATTCACTGAACACAAGATTACAGAGACTTTGACTTTATTTAGGATTTTAATAGCACTTGTAAATGTACTATAATCTGTATTTGAAATTCTCTTTGAAATGGCTGCAGAATTTTGAGGAGGATGTGATTAACAATGTGAAAATAATAGATTTGCTCAGAGGAAATGTTCATTGATCTTGATAAAAACAGTTCTGACCAACCCAATGTTGGGAGTTGGAGAATTTTGCACAGGCTTACAGAGGACCAGGTGGTCTAAAAGTAGGAGGAAAAAAAGTGACCTTGTTAAAGGTATAATATTTTTCAATATTGTGGGTCTAGACAGATAGATGAGGAATAAATGAAAGAGATGCTCATTATGCAGCAAGGAAAAGGAAAAAGTTTGGAAGTGAGGTTTACCAGAAGGCTGGAAGAGTTTTGAGAAAAACAGCAAGAAGAAAATTTCGATTTTTCACTTTTCAGTATGACCTCATATTGATATCTGTAAAAACAAACAATAATACTAAAGAAAGTGGTAGCTGTTGCTGTATCACTTGACTCATGGCAGGACCTGTTTTATGTGCTTTCCATATGTTAACTCAGTATTTTGTTCATACTCCAGAGAGGGAGGTACTCTCTCTTACCTTCATTTTACAAAGAAGGAAACTGGCACAAAGAGTTTTAATTTTTTTGCCTGCATTATTATAGCTAGAAAAATATGGAGACAGAATATGAACTCAGCCAACCTGGCTTCAGAATCTATGTTTTTCACCATTGCACTATATTGTCTCTCTATTTAACAGGCATTTAATTTGTGGAGTAAATAAAAGCAACTTATTTCCCTCCTGACTATCTAAGATATCTAAGAACAGACTATTAAGAGTTCTAAACACTCAGTATCATCAACCTATTAGCTTGGAAATCATAAGAGAGGTCCCTCTACCTTTTTACCATTAAACCCTTAATTTTTATATGTGCTTTTTAACTTTTCAATTCATCAAACTAGAGCAGCAAAGTATGACTCACAGACCAGCAGGATCAGTATAGCCTGGAAACTTGTTAGAAATGCAGACTGTCATGCCTTGTCTCTTACTGAATCAGAGTTTGCCTTTACCAGCATCCCCTGGTGATTTACATGTACATTAAAGATTGAGAAAAACGACTTTAGATTATCTTTTAGAGAAAAGGTCTTCACAAACCACACCTGACACACTTCACAGCATTCCCCCCCACCCAAATATTTCTACCTTCTACCCAGGTTATTATACTAGCAGCCCATGAACTTCACATATCCCCTGGGGAACTTTGAAAAAAATACAGATTCTTGGAGCTCACTCGAGATATGTTGAATCTGGATTTCCTGGGAAAGGGCTGGGAATTGAAGTTCTTAAAAACTTCTTGAGTTTTTCTGAAGCAGAGTCCAGACTCTAATGCCTCTTTACCCTCTACAATAAAAAGTGCAGAGGAAATACATGCATTCATCAATCTCCAGCCCAAAGATCACCTTCTCTCACATGCTTCGCTCAAGTCTTCAGGTGAAATTGTTATTATTTCTTATCATGTTAAGTAAACTTCTGTGATTGCACCTAGTACATCACGTTAATCTATTTACATCTCTATTTCACGTCCTGGGGAGAGTTGTGAATAAGAGCTCCATACATTTCATTGAATCAGGGAATATATAGGCAGACGGGTTATGAGCATATAGCCACGTGAGTGGCTTTTGGTAACAGTGGTGATTTCTTACTATTGACCATGACCGCCCACCTTCGCATCTGCTTTCCCTCAGTGGTAGACTTTTCACGGTCACATTCTTGAAGTTCCTCGTAGAGGAAAGGTCTGTGAATCATTTTATAGCATCATGTTGGATCATCATTTTTATGACAAATATTAAATATTTGTAATTATGTATTAGAGGAAAATGTATGGACACCAAATTATCTCCCTAAATAAGTTTTCAGAAATAGTTCATAAATAGCTTCATGTCAGAAACTAGCCAATGCATTTAATTTGTTCTTAGTTACAAAAAACTAGGTAATTAGGTTTACTTACTAATTCTCAAAGACTTTTTTTCTTCCCCTTAGAGCTCTAAGAATGATATGATTGTTCAAGGGAATGAAAAATATGTTTCAAAAATTTTCTGAAGGAGGATTCCTTTAGAATCGGGAATGTCTAGGACTATACTTTGACCTCTTTTTAGTCTTTTTTTTTTTTTTTTTTTTTTTTAATGGCCTTCTTACAGAACTCTGGATGTTAGGAACTTCAGAGTGACTCATGGGAACTACACATTCAACTTCCACTTCTAATTCTTAAACTTAGACCTTCCCAGTGGAAGTCAGAAATTGGGTTTCCTGTGAGTCTCCTGATTATTTAATTTATAATTTCTCCTCTTATTTGGCATACCAAAGTTAGCTAAAGCAACTTGGAAATTAGGCTATGTTACCACGAGATGACATCAATAAAAATGAATGAAAATCTCCCTTGCCACGTAAAGTTTGGCTTCCTTGTTTGTAAAAAATGTTTTACTACAGGTTAATTAAAGAGACATTTTTACTAGCTGGAATCAGATGAAATATCCACTGTCTTGTTTAGCTTTTATTCTTCTTAAGGTTCATCTTAATTAACTTTAATTAACCCAGTTGTTCCAATTGTAAAACAAAGCTGTCAGTTTTAGACAACATAATCAAAGGTATAATTATGGGGCAAATATATAAGCTTAATATATCCTCTTTCAAATATAATCAGAATAAATGTTTCTTCTTCCTTAGGAAAAAATACTTCCAAAAAATACTTCCAAAGATGAGGTCCATCATGTAGGCAAAACTTCCTAATCACTAAACATAACAGAGTTTATGGACCCAAACCTCTATTACTAAGAATAGGAGGAATGTTTATACAAGAATGACGCTGAAAAATAAAAATCATTTATAAAATGTATAAAATCCTAGCTATAGTATATATATATATATATATATATATATATATATGCATCTCCACACCTCATTTCTGTAGCAGGTCACATTAAGAAGTGCAGAAGACAAGACAAATGTGGGGAAGTCAGAGAAGCTCCAGATATGAAAATGATTTTATAGGGGGGTTAAATTAGAACCAATGGAATAAAGATCTAATGACCAGGAAACATTTTGAGAAAGAGAAGTGCAGTTCCATTTGTATGTAATCATATCAATAGAGTTAAAAGGGGTAAAAGTCACCACAATTGATGAATAGCCTCAATAAGCTTCCACCTAGTGAATTAACCAGTAGTTTGAATCTACCAAATTTATTTAGCATCACCTGAAGGAGACACTTATTTTTAAATTTATTTTCTTTGTTTTTAAAAAATTAATTGATTTTAAAAATTGAAGCGTATTTGACTTAACAATATTATGTTAATTTAAGGTGTACCACATTGTGATTTGATATTTTTATACATTACAAAATTATCACCACGATGAGTCTAGTTGCCATCTGTCACCATACAAAGTTATTACAATATTATTGACCATATTCTTTTTTAAAAAATTTTTACTGGAGTATAGTTGATTTACAATGTTATGTTAGTTTCTATTGTACAGAAAAGTGAATCAGTTATACATATACATATATCCACTCATTTTTAGATTCTTTTCCCATATAGGTCATTACAGAATATTGAGTAGAGTTCCCTGTGCTCTACAGTAGGTCCTTATTAGTGATCTAGTTTATATATAGTAGTGTGTATATGCCAATCCCACTCTCCCAATTTAACCCTCCCCCACCTTCCCCCTTGGTAAACATAAGTTTGTTTTCTACATCTGTGACTCTAATTCTGTTTTGTAAATAATTTCACTTGTACCATTTTTTAAGATTCCACATATAAGTGATATCATATGATATTTGTATTTCTCTTTCTGACTTACTTTACTTAGTATGGTAATCTCTAGGTCCATCCATGTTGCTGAAAATGGCATTATTTAATTCTTTTTTATGGCTGAGTAATATTGCATTGTATATAAGTACCACATCTTCTTTATCCATTCATCTGTCAATGGACATTTAGGTTGCTTCCATGTCTTGGCTATTGTAAATAGTGCTGCTATGAACATTGGGGTGCATGTATACTTTTTTTTTTTTTTTTTTTGCGGTACGCGGGCCTCTCACTGCTGCGGCCTCTCCCGTTGAGGAGCACAGGCTCTGGACGCGCAGGCTCAGCGGCCATGGCTCACGGGCCCAGCCGCTCTGCGGCATGTGGGATCTTCCTGGACCGGGACGCGAACCCATGTCCCCTGCATCGGCAGGTGGACTCCCAACCACTGCACCACCAGCGAAGCCCGCATGTACACTTTTGAACCATGTTTTTCTCTGGATATATACCTGGGAGTGGGATTGCTGCATCATATGGTACCTCTATTTTTAGTTTTTTAAGGAACCTCTATATTGTTCTCCATGATGGTTGTACCAATTTACATTTCCACCAACAGTGTAGGAGGGTTCCCTTTTCTCCACACCCTCTCCACTGTTTATTGTTTGTAGACTTTTTGATTCTGACCGGTGTGAGGTGATACCTCATTGCAGTTTTGATTTGCATTTCTCTGATAATTAGTGATGTTGAGCATCTTTTCACGTGTTTTTTGCCCATCTGTATGTATTGACTATTTTCTTTACGCTGCATGTTATGTCCCTGTGACTTATTTATTTTATAACTAGAACTTTGTACCTCTCAATACCCTTCATCTACTTTGCCCAACCTTCCAACCTCTGTCCCTCTGGCAACCACCAGGTTGTTCTCGGTACCCATGAGACCCTCTAGGTCCATCCATGTTGTTACAAATGGCAAGATTTCACTCTTTTTTTATGGTTGAGGAATATTGCATTGTATACATACAACATTTTCTTCATCCATTCATCTATCAGTGGACACTTAAGTTGCTTCCATATCTTAGCTATTGTAAACAATGCTTCAGTGAACATAAGAGTACATATCTTTTTGAATTGGTGTTTTTGTTTTCTTCAGACAAAAGAAATTTCATCCAAAGTGAAATTGCTAGGTCATATGGTATTTCTATTTTTAATTTTTTGAGGAATGCTATAAGCTTGAATTACATTTCTTTGGCCTTTCAGAGAGACTTTGCTTAATCAACACATACATGTTTGTCTTGGCAAAGCTACTCCTTCTCCTTTAAATAATAGACTGTATATGTTTAAGGACCGTGGCTACTTACTTACCTTGTCATTTTTTTTGTATTAGTAAGCTAGTAGTAGGTGCAGAAAGAGATAAACATCATAAAAAATTAATGTTTATTGCATAATCAATCATAGGATATGCCAGCAAGGATGTCTTCAGTTTGAACTGGCAACAAGATGAGTATAAGAGGCCATTTGTATAGCAAAGAAAACAACTACTGATGCTTCCTAACAAGTCTATCAACACTTGCCTGATTTGCTTATTATAAACTCCAAAGGACCAATGTTTAAAAAGAATGAAAAAATTGTCCAATTCATTATCAAATAAAAAATGTAAATGTTCAGAGACTCTCCCAGTGCAATGTTCTAAATCACAACAGCCAGCATCAGTTATTTTTATGTATAATCCTGTGCAAATATTTTCAAATGAGGATATTTTCTCTTATGCAACATTTGCATCTTATGGTGAACACATCATCCTTGGATTAGTAATTCCTTATCTTAGCAGATTCTTTGTGCTTTAAATGTATAATATATACTTAACACTACATAATTAAAGTATAGTATTATATAGTAATGAATTGGATCCCCACAAAAATATACTTCAGTAATCAGTCCTAGAGATAAAGACTTTGATGAATATAAGATGTAAACTGAATTTTCACTACATAAAATAAAATATAATGAAAACTCTAGAAATGACATCTCTAAAGTTCACAAGTTGGAAATGAGATGCCCACCGGGTTCAAACAAGAAAGGGAGCACGGGGAAGGACACACACAGAACAAGTGCTTTGAAAATATCCATAAAAGAATAGAACCATAGAATTTGAGGGATGTAAGTGATTTAATAAGAGCATTTAGTCTAACCCCTTAATTTCCAGACAAAGAAACTAATATTTAACATCACACCATTACTGCTAGAGTTTTCAGAAAACTGAAGCAACGTGTGTAATGGCCAATATTTTACTGAAAAAAGGATCCCCAATGTTTAGCAGCTAGTACAAATAAAGGTAAAAAAATTAAGTGCTTATTAAATTCTAAGAAGAAGCTTAGAGGTCTGGAAATTTTAAGAAGGAGCTTAGAGGATTAGAAAAAGAGAAGTCAGAGAACCAAGTACAAGCCTAGGCTCCACCAGTAAGATTTACATGACTTTGGCTTAGTCACTGAGCTTTTTTTGAGCTAGGGTTTCCTGGCCTGCCTCCTGTGAGGTTTTGTGAGGCTTGGCAAATATGTTCACCATTCATCCAGTGACGTAAGCCAACTTCCTCCCATTAACCGTAAGTCCGTTTGCCAAATGGTCTCCCTTAACCCAAGTCAAATTAGTTAATATTCTACATATTTGCAAATTTGATGGGTAGAAATGTCTCCTTTAATTTACATTTTCTTGCTTATCAATGAGGTGATCATCATTTCTTTATTCATTCCCTATTTTATTCTGTGGTATAGCTATTTTACTGGGTGTGCATATCCTTTCCCTATTTTTCTACTGGGTGACTGGTTTCATTAATTTGAGGTGGCTTTTTAACATGTAAAGAATATTACTTTTTTGTTATATACATTATGTGTCCTTACAGCCTGTGACTCTTTTTTAACTTTCTTGATGGTGGTTTGGCTTTATAAAATTGAAAATTTCAATGTGGTCAAATTTTCCAATATAATTCTCTATGACCACTGAATTGTACGTCTTACTCAGAAAGATTTTCTATATCCCTAATAAAACTATTATCCTATATTTTCTACTACTATATTTAAGAATTGTAACACATGTTGTTTTCTTTTACTTGATCTGGAACTTGGTTTTGTTTTCTGCATGTCATGATGAAAGGCTGAAATCTTACTCCAGTGTTTGAGACACTCGCGTGTTGGGGTAATGTTGCTATTTACGGGCTATGTCTTTGCTTTATCAGTGGCTTCGGTATGATATACAGTCAGATCAGTTAGAAGTATGTATTAGAAACAAGTGCAGTAACACTAACTTGGAAAAGAGACATGGCATGTCCCGTTTGAGCCCCTTTTGTTTGAGGAAACTCAGTCTTCACCAAGAAGTGAAAAAATCTGGCTGTTCTGCTCTCCTAGTTGTTCTAAGAATGTTGGAGAACATCATGATGAAAGGGCCATTCTTAATCGGAATTTAGCTTAGATATTTATACTAGCACTCTATGAGATTTCCCCCTAAGACAAAAATTGAGGTAGTTCTGAGTATAAGCTTATAGATGTGTATAAATGTTTAAGCAGGTATAAACTGTTTCTGTGGAACTTGTTACATTTTCCAAGAGAGATCAGAAGCATTCTGTAGCATTGCTGTTAGAATGTTATTCCACGAAACTCAAATGAATTCAGCCTCACAATCGCAGATACTAAGAGTTAGATATGAATTAATATCTATATGGAATCATATTGAAAACATAGTTTTCATGCTTTTAGATCATACCCTCTTTGTGAGATTAGGAACCTAGTCCCAGTTTTCCAAATTTAGGATTTAGAAGCTGAGAATTTGGAAGCACAAAAATTTTTCTGCTTATGAAAAAGTTTAGAGTTGCAGGCGGGTTTAGCTTCCCTCTATCAGAAGTAGAAGGATGACTTTGGCGAGTGATTCTTGTGGTCCAGAAGAATCGTGGGGGCTCTGAGGCCCACTGGTTGGTTCATAGAAGGCGCCCAGCAATTGCTTATTAAATATTGATGAATAACTAGCTTCTCCACATTCCAGTTGGGAAGAGACCATGGGGAAAAACCCAAATGGGTAGGTTAATTGACTAACTACTAAAGAAAACAATTTTTGACCTCCAACATATGTCTTTAGCTTCCAAGATTAGGGATGCCCAAAAGCTTGAAGTCTACATTTGGAATCACTGCCGTTGTTCTGGCTCTTAGATTACAGGCCTTGTTAAAGACTGTATTGGCTCCTGAAGATTCTTCACATATGCTGTTCACTTCTGCCTTGTCTGAGACCAGGCTTAGCACAGCCTTGCTGCAACTCAAGGATAATGTGGAGGGTACAGGTGCAGCAAAAGATCATACTGGGACTTCTAAGTTCCCTATCACAAGGAATCCTTTAGTTAATTTTTTTGCCTAAAAAGGGGATATTAAGGTATATTCTCAAAACTAGTATGACTCAATATATTGTTTAATTTGTGCTAAGGTCAATGTGAAATTTGAATAATTGGATCTCTTCTCAGATAGTTGCTAAATTAAGTAAACAGTACATTTTGGAGAAAGAGTGGATAAGTGCTCTGCAAGATTAGGAGATGGCTTTCTGCTTTACGCAATGAAAGCATATGCAGAATATCTACCCAAACATCACGTCCGCTCCATGTGCACTAACTAGAATTTTACGTTTGTCTGAGAAGTAGATGGATCTTCCGTGTAACACTAATCTCATTGTTTTGTCCTTTGGCTTCCCGACACCTGTCTTTAAAATGGTGTGGGTGTATCAAAGCATCCATTTCTGTTCTTCCAATAATGAAGGTAACACTGATACCCTGTGCCTAGTTATAAAGAATAACAAAGCAGTAGGAGCCAGTGTATCTATTCTTCTTTGTGACAAGGAGTGATTTATAGCAACATGCCACGCTGAGCATATGCTCTATCTAACAAGGGTAGTTATTATTTGAGTGACCCATTGCTAGATCAAGCTCCAAGGAAAGTTTTGAAAACTTTAATTCTGTAGGATGACTTCTGTTTCTGTTTCTCTACTACTCAATTGTGTGTCTGCTAGTGCCACACAATAAAGGGCCCGAAGGTCTGAACGAATTTTACTCTTGAAATGTATCATTCAAAATATTTATCTGCTGCATTGTGATTATTTTCCTTTTTTTCATTCCTTTTTGCCACCATGGTCTCTACAGTTTGATCGGTTTGTTTATTTATTTATTTAAGATTACAATCACATTTCCAAAGAGCCTACGGAGAAATGTTTTAAACACAGAGTCTTGATTTTAAGGAAAAATTGGGCAGGGATAATTACAACAACAGCAAACGTGTAGTAATAACATTAGAAAGAATTCTATATGGTGTTTGTACAGGATGTGGATGCTTATAAAAAGCCCTTGAACTCCCATGATCTCTTTCAATGTATGTAGACTTAAATCCTTCATTGTACTTTAAGTGGTCTTCATCTAGTTTCTATCATTTCAAGTTGTTTTTTACTAATTGGTAAAATTGGAAACAAGTGTCTTGTTAACAACAACAAAAAAGAAATTCAGAGCCGCTTACAGCTTAAGTCACTTGGCGATGACTTTTCTTTTCTTCCAAGTGGCATGGATGGCTCTGTCAGATTGAGCATTCACCAGATAAATGAATGGCTGGAGAATTACCATATGCTTTCTCCTCTGGGCGATGCACAGCTCAGTGATGGAGGTACCTCCGGCGGGGCTTCTCCTCAGCAGCCTTCCGCCAACCTCCCCTCAGCTGCAGACCTGACACCGAAGCCAGCGACAGCTTCATCCTTCTCTTTGTGAGCCAATGACTGTGGAAAGGACAAGCGTATTTGACAATAACTAAATTTGTTTGAAGAGCAAGTATAATACAGGAGGAAAAAACCCTAATCAGGATATTGTTATTTTGACACTTTTAGCTACTTTTTAGAAAGTGCCCTCCTAATTTGCAGCTTGACGTGATCTCAACATCCAGTAGAAAGCTGAGGATTTTTCATCCCGTTGACAGGAAGCCATTAATAAAACAACAATCTTTTGTGTATAGTAATCTTTAATCTCATTTTGTCACACACTTCTCAGTAGCACTTCCACCCGTTTTACAGTATAATTTATGGCACCCAAACAACTCTTGCCTTGGAAAAGGTCATTCTGTCAAGGTTTACTTGTCTTTGAAGAAAAGTAATAGAGCATTATTTATGAACCGAAGAATGCACTTCACTACTTTAATCAATCAGGAAGATGCTTGTATTATTGTATCTTTTGCTGCTACCAACCCCCCCCCCAACCCCAACCCAAAGAACCACAAGCAAAGGATACGCCAATCTTGCTTTCTCTTTTATGTTGCAAAAGGCCTCTTACCTTTTATGTCTCTTCTGCTTTTGTGTTTAGGGCACCATGGAAATAACAAGCCTGATGATGTCTGATATCTGGAAACAGTTTGTAAATTCTATGCAAGGGGTGGATCTATTCTAAAGATCATAGAACCTCTGGACAGATGAAGCAGCCCTTCCAATATGCTCATTATGGGAAATTCATCTGATAAAACAGAAGGTAATTTGCAATTAAAAATCTTGTGGATAAAGAAAAAGTTGAAGAGTTTTGAAACTGTCTTAGAGAGTAATCAGAAAAACAAAAGCAATTATCATGTTTTTGTACAGAAGATCCCCAGACATAACCACAGTTGGTCCCCATATGTTTCTAGAAACTACCACGAGCACAAATTAGAACATGCTGTGTGGGGAAATGAATTGGTAGTTCATTAGAGAAAACAGTTACAGTTGGAATAAATGTCTCCAATAAGGATTTAATTTAAGTTAGGAAGGATATTGGATGTGAATTAAATACCAATAGATAGCAATGCCATTCATAAAATTTAAAAAATTTGTTAAAAATATATCTAATTACAAAATGGTCAGATATGAGTCCGTGTATTTTCCTTAACCTATTTTATAATACATGAGTATGACTTTAAGAATATGTAAGAATCAACTGACAGTGACTTTTTAGAACTTAATTGAAAAAAATAAACCACAGAACCAGAAAATGACGTAAGTGTTTGAAATATTTTGTTTTGAATGTCATATTAGCCAAAGCACCAAATAGAACATTGAAACCTTATAGTGATTTCCAAGTAGATTTAGAAGTTAAGACTGGGTCAAATAACCTTACATTATTAGCTTATTAATTTACACCACCACAGATATTTTGGGGTGGCTTATATTCAATTAGGACTATTCACTTGAAAAGAAAAACAGCTAATTAATTCATCAAAAATTAAAAAAAATAACTCCTATCCCTCAAAATGATGATTAAACCAGTTCCATTACCAAATGAGTAAACTGGATTTTAAGTATTTAAAAATTGTTGTAGTGATTGAAGATAATTGCTTTTAGATATAAATAGATAGTTTGAATTCCAGGGTGAGGATAATGAAAAGGGAATTCTCTCAAGGTTCAGGGGAGAAGGGACCTTGCAGTTGGGGCTGATGTGTAGGTGAAACAGAGGAAGGGAGATGTGTAAAGGTGAGAGGCTTTCTTGAAGTTCGGGTCTGGACATTGCAAGTGGTACTTGCTTTACCTCCATGTTATAAACCCTCTCAGCTTCTCAATAAACATGCTTATGAAGACATGGGATAAAGACATGACAATTCACATTGTTTAAGCATAAGGTCAACTTTATGCCATAGGATAAAATGGAATTGCAATAGATAAAGTATAAAACCACACTTACAATAGAGCATTTTGCTCACTGGAAAGAAAGTAGGGATTTACCACACCTCTTCCCAAAGTAGGGATGTACCATACCTCTTTCCCAAATAGGGATCTACCACACCTCTTCCCAAAGTAGGGATGTACCACACACCTTCCAAAACTAGGGCTCTCCCACAATTGCTTTTCAACGTCTGTCCACTGGCTCACCAGTCCTTACTTGGGTCTCTTCCATGCATATGCAATTGTTTGCACATCACCTCCTTTTGATACCACCTCCATATAAAACATGTGCCTCTTTTTGTTTGTCAATTTGGATCTCACAATTCCCACAGAACAACAGGGAAGGAAGTTATTGACAGTGATTCCGTTTGCTGGTGGCTGGATAACAGTGAGGGAAAAAGGCATAGAAGTGGGAGAGATGTAGCAAGAGCCTTCTCCTAGGTATATAGATCAAAAGTGCTATTGAATGCCATCATTTCAGAGTGTCAGAGAATGAGGAGGTGAGGGTCAGAGTGGATATCACCTCAACTCAGCAAATCAGTTTGGATCATTTGGTCAATGGCACTTCCACAGTTTATTTAATCTCTAAGTCTCAGTTTCCCCATTGAGAAAATGGAGATGGTAATAGGAACTTCCTCAGAGAGTTATTGTGAAAATTAAACAATCTATGTAAACTATTTAATTCTGCATGGCACATATGTGAACACTCAAACATGTTATTTTAATTTGAGAATAGAAATGATTGATCAAGGAAAATGTATCTTTGATGCAATTTAATATAGGAAAAACCAGGGGCACCATACATAGAGAATGATTGTTTTATGCAGGGGAGGGAAACTCCTGTATTTCTGGGACAGAATAGGATTTAGTGGGTTTTTTCCCCAATCATACGCAGCACTTCCCTTTGAATTCTTGTCTTAGGGGCTTCAAGGGAAATCCACACTGAGATACCACACATATCTCTAGTTTCCAAATGCTGTCTCTGGCTACACTTCATCTAAAGATTTGTAAACAGAAGAGAACAACAACAACCTGAAGCTTATTAAAAAATAAAGGAGGGCTTCCCTGGTGGTGCAGTGGTTGAGAGTCCGCCTGCCGATGCAGGGGACACGGGTTCGTGCCCCGGTCCGGGAGGATCCCACGTGCCGTGGAGCAGCTGGGCCCGTGAGCCATGGTCACTGAGCCTGCGCGTCTGGAGCCTGTGCTCCACAACGGGAGAGGCCACGGCAGTGAGAGGCCCGCGTACCACAAAAAAAAAAAAAAAAAAAAAAAAAAATTACATAAAAAAATAGAGGAAATTTTGGTATGAACTGAATATAACTTTTCAGAGCCAATGGCAGAGACTAGTGTATGCACTTTGACACAGCTCACAGTCATTTTGAATGAAAAAATATCTACTAAGGAGAGACATACTGGTTCATTAAATAGATATTCCTAATTTTAAAATGTCTTCTAAGCAGAAGCAACTGGGTAACCTACAAAGAAAGAAATATCAGATTGGATTTTTATTTTTCCTCTGCAATATTTAGTATCAATTGATAGTGTTCTTTATTATTAAAAATTTTTATACATAGCTAAGTTGTTGTATCTTAAGGCCACAAAACGTATATTTTCAGATATAGAAGAATTCCAAAGATAAGTTGTCATAAAAATTACAGAAAAAATATCCCAGTTAAGGAAGAAGTGGATCAAAATTAAGAACTCGAGGGTTGTGAAGACATAACCTAAAAAGATAGTGGTGATATGAAACCATTCATATAGTTGACATGAAACCATTCAATATAGTTGTATAGATAATTATTTTTTAATTAAACTGTTTATATTTGTTTTATAAATCCAATTATAAAATTGAATGAAAATGTTAAAAATTATTATTGAAAGAGAAAAGATATAATGTAAAAAACTACTAAATAAACATAACTGCTGCTCAAAATTTCAGACTGTATTAACAAATACTGAAATTTAGGGAATGAGTAAAAGAGAGCTATATTTGTAGCCTTTTAAAGGAGTCAAACATGAAATTTTATTTCTGTTACCTTTTAAAATTGATAATATATAACTCACAAATCCTAGAAAAAGTAAAAGTAAATGATTATATTTATATATAGAAAACAGAAGTTAAAGGAAATGGAAAAGAACATAAAAACAGAAAGTATGATGCCCATATTGACTTCCTTGACTGCAATAGAAATTCCCAAAGGCAGGATCTTGCTGGTCTTATTTACCAGCATTACCAGAATCATGCCTGATATGATAGACACTCTAGTTATTTGTTGCCTGAATGAAGACTACACATACCATCTATAAAATAAACATAAATGTGATAATCTTACCTAGTAAAAGACAAAGTCGTTTAGAAAATTTACTTGAGATTATTACACTTTCTTTAGGCTTTGACAGATAATGTTTAAACACATGAAAGTAGAGCTATCAAGGAATTGATTAATAAATTGATGAGATTGAATTAATAAAGATAAAATTTTACATTATATAAAGAGGGCTATACCTTCCTTTCAAATGAATATGCCCTCAAGATACCAAAGAGTGCTAAAAGCTACAATAAACAAAATAATTAAATGTCGATACTGGAATAGACAGATCAATGGCTTATATGTTTATTTGGGAACATAGTACTAAGCTTATGATAAAGTTACAATAACAAATTAATGAGGAATCAATGCATTAATGTTACATAACTCTTTGTAAAATGGACTATTTGGAGAAGAAGTTAAATTAGGTCTTTGCCTTACAAGCTACAGGCAATTAGATTTAAAAAAGAAACCAGAGGCAAAGAAAAACCTAGAAGAAAGTATGCATGAATATTTATTCCCTGTATAGGTAAGGACTTTGCATGCCTTCAAGAAAATGAAGAATTATACCTAAAATACTGATAGAATTATCCTTTAATAATTCAAGGTGACCTGGATATTATAAATCAATATGAAAATCTAATAAATGACAAATTGAGTTTTATGTTTTTTGTATATATAATTTGTAATGCATATATTTATAATAGGCTATTTGTAATATTATATTTATACATTATATTTAATTTGTATTACAAATATAATTTAAAAATTATATTTACTTTAAATTACCTTAAATGTAATGATCTCTTATGAATGATTAAGATCAATTTTACATCTGATTTTTAAAAGTAGATGAGTCATGGACAATTTACACAAGACATATAAATATGTAAATAAATATACAAAAATATTCAAACTCATGTGATTGTTCAAATTAAGGCAAATATAAAAATATATAGTATTTTTATTCATCAAATTAGAAAAACTATCTTTTAACATTCAATCACTGATGCTGATATGCATTCAGTGAAATCAATGCTCTTAGGCATTGCTGTAGCAAAGTAAATGAATCATTCCTAGAAAGCGATTTGACATCAGGTTTCGAAAGCCTTTAGGAAGTTCACGTTGCTTCAACCAGTAACTCTACCTTAATTAAAGCTGTAGACAAATATTCATGAGGAATGTTCATCAGATAATTTTTAAGTAAGTATACATAATTTATATATTCAGAAAAAAAGATATTTCTCTCAAAAGGAAAAAAAATGATTAAGAAAAAATGGAGAACTGTACTAAACATAGAGTGACTATTCCATGTTGGGAAAAGAAACTTTTGTTTCCCTAGAGTAGAAATGAGTTGACCATTTCTGGGGTCAAGTTAATGTGTATTGTGAGACACCACAAACAAAATGTATTTGAATATGTCTGGGTCCCATAAAACAAGTAGGCTTTCACTCACAGACTCAAAGTGAGGCTAAAAGCAGTATGTAGTCTGGAGCTGGAAGTGGTATTTGATTAGTTATCATGAGCATAACCCCAGCAATCAAAGTCTTTTGAAAACTGGAGACATGGGTGAATAAGCAGCAGGAGCTCCTGATGAGCCAAGCTGCAAAAATCCTCAACAAAATATGAGCAAACTGAATTCAATACTACATTAAAAGGATCACATACCCTGATCAAGTGGGATTTGTTCCAGGGATGCAAGTGTGGCTCAACATATGCAAATCAACAAATGTGATACACCATATTAAAAAATGAATGATAAAAATCAAATGATCACCTCAATAGATGTAGAAAAGTTATTTGGCAAAATTCAACATCCTTTCATGATAAAAACTCTCAACAAAGGAATATACCTCAACATAATAAAGACTATGTATGACAATCCCACAGTAAACATAATACTCAATGGGAAAAATCTGAAAGGTTTTCCCCTGCAATCAGAAAGAAGACAAGTATGTCCACTCCCATCACTTTTATTCAACATAGTACTGTAAGTCCTAGCCAGAGCAGTTAGAAAATAATAAGAAATAAAAGGCATCCAATTTGGAAAGAAAGAAGTAAAATTGTCTCTCTTTGCAGATGACATGATATTACATATAGAAAATTCTAAAGACTCCACCAAAAGTTGTTAGAACTAATAAATTAATTCAGTCAAGTTGCAGAGTACAAATCAATAAACAAAAAATTAGTGTCTCTATACACTAATAACAAACTATCAGAAAGAGAAGTTTAAAACAAAATCCCACTTACAATTACATCAGAGAGAACAAAATACCTAGAGATAAATTTAAACAAGGAGGTGAAAAACCTGTACTCTGAAAAAATAGAAGACACTGATGAAAGAAATCAAAGAAGCCACAAATAAATGGAAACAAATTTTGTGTTCTTGGATCAGAAGAATTAATATTGTTAGCATATCCATACCACCCAAAGTAATCTATCAATTCAATGAAATTCCTATCAAAATTTCAGTGACTTCCTTCACAAAAGTAAGGAATCATGGAATCATGAAAGACACTGAATAGTCAAAGCAACCTTGAGAAAGAAGAACAAAGCTGAAGGCACAAAACTTCTAATTTCAAACTATATTACAAAGATATAGAAGCAAAACAGTGTGGTACTGGCATAAAACAGACACAGATTAATGGAACATAATAGAGAACCCAGGAATAAACATATGCATATATGTCCAGTTAATTTATGACAAAGGAACAAGAATATATATTGGGGAAAGGATAGTCTCTTTAATAAATAGTGCTGGGAAAACTGTACAGCCACATAAAAAAGAATGAAACTGGGCCCCTATCTTACACTATACACAGACATTAACTCAAAACATATTAAAGACTTCAGCATGAGACCTGAAACTATAACACTCCCAGAAGAAAACACGGGGGTGAGCTGTTTGATATTGGTCTTGGAAATGATTTTTGTTGCAAAGACAACAAAAGCAAAAATAAAACAAGTGGGGCTACATCAAATTAAAAAGCTTCTGCACCTGCACAGCAAAGGAAATTGTCAACAAAATAAAAAGGTAGTCCATGGAATGGGAGAAAATATTTGCAAAGCATGTTACTGATAAGAGGTTAAAATCCAAAATATATAAGGAACTCATATGACTCAATAGCAAAACAACAACAAAAAACCCCCCCCAAAACCCAAATAACACAGTTTTTTAAAAAGGCAGAGGAACTGAATTGAAAATTTTTTCCAAAGAAGACATACAAATGGCTAACGGGTACATGAAAATGTACTCAACATCATTAATCATAGGGGAAATGGTAAGCAAAACCAGGATTTATCACTTCATCTCTGTTAGGATGTCACATATATATAAAAGAGAGGTAAGTGCTGGTGAGGACATGGAGAAAAGGCAACCCTTTTGCACTGTTGGTGGGAATGTAAACTGATACAGTCACTATGGAGAACAGTATGGGGGTTCGTCAAGAAATTAAAAATAGAACTGCCATATGATCCAACAATCTCACTTCTGAGTATATATCCAAAGGAAAAAAAAAAATCACTGTCTTTTTGGGGTTTTTTTGTGGTATGCGGGCCTCTCATTGCCGTGGCCTCTCCCGCTGCGGAGCACAGGCTCCGGACGCGCAGGCGCAGCGGCCACGGCTCACGGGCCCAGCCGCTCCGCGGCATGTGGGATCCTCCCGGACCGGGGCACGAACCCGTGTCCCCTGCATCGGCAGGCGGACTCTCAACCACTGCGCCACCAGGGAAGCCCAAAATCACTGTCTTGAAGAGATATCTGTACTCCCACGTTCACTGCACCATTATTCACTATAGTCAACATATGGAAACAATCCGAGTGTCTGTCGATTGACAAATGGATAAACATGCACTTGTGCCTTGGAGACAGACAGACATGGGTTCAAATGCTGGTTCTACAACTTAATAACGGATATCTTCGGTGAGTTGTTTGACCACTAACTCTCAGTTTCTTCGATTGTATAATGTGGATTGTGTGTGTGTGTGTGTTGTATGTGTGCAGTAAATTCTCAATCAGATTCTACCAAATGATGAGAGTTGGCATGGAACTTTAAATCTATTTACCATCTCTGACTTGGCAGAAAATCATTACAAAATCACAATCATCATTTAGTAACTCAAAATGCTTTTTTCAAAGGACACTAGCATCACTAAAAGAGATTTGTATCTCTTTTATATGTAGGTGTCCCAAATAGAACTGAGTATTTCTATACTACCCAAAGCTTAGCAAAATGAGATCTCTATTTTAGAATCCCTCCACTTTCTAATGTTTGATCCCAGATACATCCTGCTTGCTGATTTATGTTAAGCCCCGTGGTTTTCTAAAATTCTGTTTCTTTTATGATTGCACAAAATTGTACTCCAAAACCTAATGCGTTAGGTACAATGACCATTGAAATGATAAAGCACGGTTTCTAAAGAATGTGGCATATATGTATGTGTTCTCTTCTTTTTCAACTAGAAGGAACTGTTTTAGAATAGAAAATAGGGATACATTTTAAAGCCCATAAAGTAGGAAGACATAGTATTCTAAGGAACAATAATTAAAGCTAAGGAGATTATAATGCAGCCAAGAATGGTAATATCACTTATTTGTGCGCTGAAATTGAAATAATGCTATTCAAAATTCTATTGAAAATATGATTGCTAATATCAGAGATGGCATAAATGAAGCCAAATTTTAATGAGGAAAGAAAATGGAATGACTCTCCAAGCCTGTGTAATTTGTTCAGCTCAGAGCTAAATATATAATCTAAAAATGTATAGAAACTGATACGCTCATCATTCCATAGCAGTAAAATGTGAGTGGATTACCAGAAAAGATTCATTACTGCTGAAAGATGATGCTTCTTTGAAGCAAGAAGAGAGACAGTAGATGGCGTTTCTACACAAAGGGCTAGTTTATTTTGAGGGTGAATTTCACACGTGTTGGAACGTTATACACATTCCGATGGCTTACAAGTATTTGTGTTTACAGAATATAATGAGCATCTAACTGAAGATCAGGCTTTCACTAAGATTTAAATCCATCTTATATCCTGCTGGGAATTTTGAAAATTACAATGTATCTCTGTTTATTCGTTTAAATGAAATGCAAGAGAAATTACACTATTCAAAATAATAGAGTGCAGAAGGAAGAAATGAGATTCTAATTAATGGAGAAGATTTCACTGAGTTTTTTGGTTACTAAAGTGGTAGTTAATACTTTTCCTGTTTGTAACACAGTCTATGTTAACCACTCCCTATCCTACAGGTCTGAAGGGGGATCAAATGTGCCCCCGACCAAGGAATCGCCCCTGTCTACTTGCTTGTGATTTTCGGAAATAGTATCACTAGCTCAAGGGCTTTGCCATGAGGCTTATGTCTTAACTGATAGAAACATTGCTTACTTAGGAAGTTGAGAAGATGTGGGTGCCTGGCTTCCACTGCTCCTTTCAGGTAATTTCCTTCTGCCAGCACCTTCAGAAGGAGATGAGAGGAATTTCTGATCTAGTAAAAGAGTTCCTCAACCTCCCTGCTTCTCACTTATCCCCCCAAAGGTCCACTGCAATCCCATGTGTATGTGTGAATGTATGTATAAATATATGTATATGTGTGTATGTCTGTAAGTACATGTGTTTGTATATACATATTCACCATTTATTCATTCGTGCAGCCATACATTCACTAAATTGATACATATTTACTATGTGCTGTTGTTTAATTGCTAGGAGTACAAAGCAGAGGAAGACCTGAAGTCACCGCGTTTGAATCAGGTAAACTTGAATTAAAATATTTACTCTGCTTATTATCTGTGTAACCCTATGAAAGTGTCCTAAACACTTCTTTATCCAGTGGTGATAAAGTAACTCCTAGAGTTAATGTCAGAAATAAATCATTTCTTTGTGACCAAAGGACATAGCACTTAGAGTAAGTACTCAATAAATGACAGCAACATAGTAATAATTATGTTTTTAATCTAATGAAAAAAATTTCTTCCTTCTCTTTAAACACCAGTTTCTCTCTCCCTAATGGATCATTTGCACTAAAATACAAACATTTTGCTGTTTCATTTATTTAGAAAAAATCTTACTTACCCCACTCCTCCATCCACTTAGAGCCCCATTTCTCCTCCTCTTTACAGCAAAATCCCGTAAGTTGTCTGTACTCGTTCTGTTCAATCCCTCCCCTCCCACTCCTTTGAAACCAATGAAATCAGGTTTTCTCCCTCTCAACTGCATCAAAACTACTTTTTGTGAAGGCCACCAATGGCTTCTTTTTTGCCAAACTAAGCTCAGTAGTCAATCCTTATCTCAACTGATTCTCAGCATCAGCTACCTAAGTTACTGTCTCCTTCCTTTATGAAACATTCACTTTACCTTGCTTCCAGGACGATATCCTCCTGGTTTTCCTCCTGTCTCACCAGGAGTTCCTCTCTACCTTCTCTGAGGATTCCTCATCCTCCCCCCAAACTCTTGCAATGGTCATGCTCAGTCCTTGGGTCATTTTCTTTCTCTCTACATTTACTCCCCTGGAGAGCTCTTCTAGTTTCATAGCTTTCTATGTCAAGGACTTACAGATTTATGTCTCCAACTTAGACCTTCCCCCTGAATTCCAAGCTTGCTTTAATCGCTTTTTCTTACTTGCTATCTTTAGTTCGATGTCCAACTGACATCTTGAAATGAACGGTTTTGATCTTTCCTCACAACTTGCTTCTCCTGAAGTCTTTCTGATCATAGTAAATGGCGACTCCGTCTTTCCCATTGTTCACATCAAGAACCACACTATCATCCTTGATTCTCTCTTTCGTCTCCTGTTATATATATTATCTCACCTGTCATATCTACTGCCATTAAAAATAGATCCCAGATCTGACCTCTTCTCACCACCCTGGCAAACCATTGGCATCTATTGAATGAGTCAGTTGCCTCATTAACTAGACTTCCTGCCCTCGCCTCTGCATAACCGGGCAGCTAGAGTAGTCCTTTTAAATCCATGTCAGCTCCTCAGGCTTCTTTGTTGAAAATCCTCCAATTATCTCCTATGTCACTTTCATTAAAAACCAGTAGCCCACACCACTCTCTCACTTCGAGATCAGCTAGGTGGTTTGTGACCACCTAGAGGGGTGGGATAGGGAGGGAGGGAGGGAGGGAGACGCAAGAGGGAAGAGATATGGGAACATATGTATATGTATAGCTGATTCACTTTGTTGTACAGCAGAAACTAACACACCATTGTAAAGCAGTTATACTCCAATAAAGATGTTAAAAAAAAAAACAAAACCAAAACCCCAATAGCCCACAAGGCTGGCCTTACGAGGCTTCTGTCCTCTCCTTGCCCTCCGTGCCTCGACCACACCAGCCTCCACGGTGCTGCTACTCAGTCTTAGCCCAGGCTCCAGGATTTTCTGTCTGTGGCTCCCTTTTCCCCCAGATACCCACTGGGCTCACTCCCTCACCTTCTTCCGGTCTTTGCTCAAATGTTCTCTTCTTCTGAAGGCTTCACTGAGACTCCTCTGCTGAGAATTGAACCTTGACCCCGCTCCAGCACTGCTCATTCTTCTTTCTCATCATCTTTCTCTACAGCACTTATCACCATCTGATATACTACTTACTTTACTTATGAGATGTATTTGTTGGCTGTTTCCCATACTGTAATTTAAGCTTCATGCAATAAGTTTTTTTTTAAGTCTATTTTGTGTATTACTGTTTCCAGAGTTAGATCTAGGTTTCCTGGGGCTTAGAGTTCATACAATTTGGGGTAATCTCTTAGAAACATAAAATTGTGAAACCATGAAATTGGTGATTATTTAAAATGAGAAAAATTACAATCAAGTCACACTTTTCAAAAAGCTTAGAAATGCAAACACCACAAAAATAAATGACTGTTTTTTAAGTTAATTGCCCCCAATTTTTTGATGCATGTTTTGAAATCTATATTAAATAACTGTTTTGTATCATAATTTCAATACAGCAAAACAAAATAATGAAAACCTCTAGCATGGTCACTTGAAATATGTTTTATGTTTTTGATAATTTAGAAAAGTTACATTTTGTTTTCATTTGCTCTTTTCACTTGCAGGTACCACTTGCATATTTGGCAGGACTGGTGTGGTGGAGAGTGGCCATTAGCTAAAATAATTTTTAATTTAAGTATATCCATGTAATATTTGGGATAAAATTATACTAAAAAAATTCCCCCTTCTTTATTTGCAGTTCAGATTTAACTGGTGTTATGTATTTTTATTTGCTAAATCTGGCAATCTTACTATTAGTTCTTGGAGAGAGCTGCCTAGCATTCAAGTAAGATAAAAATTTACCTGTAGCCTCGATTTTTGGTTTTGGTTTTAGATTTTATTTATTTATTTATTATTTATTTTTATTTTTAAATTAATTTTTATTGGAGTAGAGTTGCTTTGCAATGTTGTGTTAGTTTCTGCTGCACAGCAAAGTGAATCAGTTATACATATACATATATCTGCTCTTTTAAAAATTCTTTTCCTATTTAGGTCATTACAGAGTACTGAGTAGAGTTCCCTGTGCTATACAGTAGGTTCTTATTAGTGATCTATTTTATATATAGTAGTGTATATAGGTCATTCCCAATCTCCCAGTTCATCCCCTGCCCCCCTGCCCCCTTGGTAACCGTAAGTTTGATTTCTACATCTGTGACTCTATTTCTGCTTTGTAAATAAGTTAATCTGTACCATTTTTCTAGGTTCCACATATAAGGGATATCATACGATATTTGCCTTTCTCTTTCTGACTTACTTCACTCTATATGACAATCTCCAGGAGTTTTTGATTTTAAGGTAATTTTATTTTGTACATTTAAATATATATAACAACTGGAATTTATTTTCATAATTAATGGGTGTGGCTCCCATTTAATGTTTATGAATATTTCACCTGAATGGTTTCTTGTTACACTGCATGTTCCTTGCAGACCTGTGTATCTCACCTATGTCAGTGGAGGACCCAGGGAAGGGTGAATGCAGCCTGTGCTGGGTACTAGGGGAATTGTCTGGAGAGACACTGCAAGCAATAATAATAGTGACTGAAAGCTGGTCAGATTTTTATTACCACCATGTATGTCATGTACAACGTCGGTAATAATGTGATTTTCCTTGCTGGGGCACACCTCTCCGTGGCCCCAGCCCCTTAGAATGCCCCTGTTTTGAATTCCTGTCTCTCAGCACAGTACTCTTGTTATTGAGTGCCAGAGAGATTTTTCTGGAAATTGTGAACTATATTGAAGTCTCACTGAGTGCCTGATCTCTCACAACTTATTTGATTTCCTTTTTTTTTTTTTGTATCTAATTTCTCTGAAATTTCCCTCTTTTCTTTCAGCTCCTCCATTCAATTTTACCAACCCAAAGTTCATCTCCAGGGACCACACCTGATTTTGCCCCTTCTACTTTGCTTCTGTCAACTTCTCCAACAGTTGACACACCAGTGCTTCAAAACTTTGTGTCCATGCTTTCCCCCCCATATCTATACCAAACCTCTGCCCTGGGGGAAACTTTTTTTTTCTTTTGTTACTCATGTGAAGCCTATTTATTGGTGAAGACTGTTTTACCTTAGAATCTGCCATGGTGCATGGCAGCTGAGTGTCAGATTTTTAGGATATTGGACAAAATAGACCAAATTTTCGTTATATGCCAGGCATTCTTCTAAGCCCTTTGCAAACCAACAAACATGCAAATAATGAACACTCATAACTAAACCCCATGAGAAAAGTTGTTTTATGATCTTCACAGATGGGGCCCTGAGGAGCAGGGTGACCACTGGCCCGGTCTCACTGTAGTTAAATGTTGGAGCCAGGGTTTGAACCCCAAGTCATTTCAGAGTCTGAGCCAGGAACACATCTGTGCCTGTGCTCTACATATGTTATCCGATGCCATTCTCGAGAAGCTCCGTGCAGTAAGATTTATTATTCTCATTTTATGGATGAAGAAACTGTGGCTTGGAGAGACAAAATAATGTGTCTAAATTCACACAGTATGTCAGTGGTGGGGTTGGAATACGAACTCAGATCCATGTGACATGAATCCATGCCCTTCTCGCGCCATCTTTCTCACTGTCAAGTTCCGTGACATCTACAGAGAGCCCTGGGTTGCTTCGAAGTCACATGGGCAGTTGCCCTCACAGCGAGAAACCACTGCAAGAAGGAGGGGCAGCCCCCAAACTAAGTTTCTCAACTTTCTGATGGTAACTTGGGGCCCACAGGGGTCTGCGGGCACCCTGGTACTGCTGTTGTCCAAGGTCCATCCCTCTCCTTTGACCATCAACGTCTCCCCTGTGTGGGACAGACAACCTTGGGGGGAGGCTCTTGACACTACAGGTGGCCTAGAGAACGTCATGTAGAATATTAGCCATCCCTTCTTTTTTTTGTGCTAGGCGGGCCTCTCACTGCTGTGGCCTCTCCCGTTGCGGGGCACAGGCTCCGGACGCGCAGGCTCAGCGGCCATGGCTCACGGGCCCAGCCGCTCCGCGGCACGTGGGATCCTCCCGGACCGGGGCACGAACCCGCGTCCCCTGCGTCGGCAGGCGGACTCTCAACCACTGCCCCACCAGGGAAGCCCCATCCCTTCATTTTAAACCTTTTTGATTAAGAATAAAAACTCACAAACGAAGTGTCTTTTCTTTTAGAACATCATTTGCTTTTATTACACATTTGATTAATGGTATGAATTGGCCAAAAACATTTTCCTCCCTGAGTTTCCTACTCTGTGGAAAGAGAGTATGTTACTAGAAAGAAAAAAAGAAATTTAAACACTTTGTATTTGAATTTCTTGATCTCATCACTTGGATCACTGGCTCAGATACACAATTTTGCATATTTGTTTCTTTCTGTAACGTTTGTCTTCCATAGTCTCCTGTTTAAAATTCTGAAAATGAACACAACTCCCATTTTCCTGGCTGTAAATCATTAGTTTCAGACTTACTTTATTAAACAAAAAAACATATTCTAGAAAAAGGTGGTTAATAACAGAAAAAAATACCAAGGAGAGTAAAATTCATGAGGTGATGACTCTTACCCCTTGCTCTTTGACTGAAGTTTTCATTTTTCAATCACCTGTTTCTGTATCTGTCAGGCATCACCTTGGACAATTTTCCTTGTGTTTATGGGAGTGCTTGTAAAATTCCTTTGGATGAAAATGCAGGAAGCCAATACTTGAAAACTTTTCTGGGCTTTTTTTTCATGTACCACTTAGATAGGAGAAGAGCTGAAGCGATCAAAGATAAAAGTAAAAGTGTGAATGACACAGGCAAGAACTGTTTTTCAAAAAGGGTTTAAAACTGAGGCAAAAAAAGGTCTGTTGGTTTATGCATTTTCCTATTCTTGCTACAATCATTGTCTCAGGAATGAATTCATATTCTGCATCATTTTCGGTTACCTTTATAGTCTTTCTCACAAGAATGAAGAATGAAAATTTTAATGCCTCATATATTCTACGAATTACTGTGGATGGCTAGACTGCACTACTTTGATCTTTCCTATATTCTGTGGTTTGATTGGATCGTGATGTGAATGGAAAGCAGCACAAAACAAATCAGTTTCTGAGTGAAAGACCTTAACGTGAAATGGAGAAAAGGTACCTCAGCCCACTTCAGAATATTACACATGTGGCAGTAAGGGTCCAGATAACTGCTCCTGTGTCCGACTCAAAATGATCACAGTCTTTCTGGTTGGTACACATTCTAACCTGAGAATTCATTACAAAAAATGGCGATCGAGCTTTGGAACAAATAACTATTTAATATCATTTAGATTTATGTGTTTGCTTCCCAGGAGTCCTAGCATTGTGCCTTGCACGTTGCAGGTTGACAGGACATGTGGAATGAACAAATGAAGGAATGACTGAATTCAACAGTAATATGCAAAGATAAATGGGACTGCATAGATAAATTTTTCTACTCCGATGCATGTTTCTCTAATGCAAATTAGCTCATCCTCAGTTAGTAAATAGGAGAATCATGTTACTATAATGCAGAAATTGTGTTGGTTCATAAGCAATTTTTCCGAGCATTTTAATGATTTGTGTCACCACATCATACCAGCTGATTTCCAAGTACAGAGCACAGGGGAACTCAGCAAGTGCGTAGGGCATGGTTCCTGCAATCCAGGGGGCTTTTTGCCCTTGTGTCCAAACCAAAAGCCTCAACCCGTCTGCACACCCCTTTCAATCAGTCTACCATTACCTTTAATTAAAGGCAAAGTCTTATAGCTACTGCCGTATTATTTTAAATTGGGAATTCCATGTGTCTTTTTTCTGAATTAGAATTTAATTAGGATTATTTGTTTTAGTTAATGCTCTGGTAACCAGATTACGTAGCTTTCCGCAACTGCCTATGGCCTTATTTCCCCTGCCCTCAAAAACTTTTTATTTTTAGTGTGTAATTTTGCAGAACCTAAGTTTTATTCCTCTTCAGGAATGCATGTGTTTCATTAGAGTGGAAAAGCCAATATTGGTTAAACAAAGACAGGAGAGAGTTGAGGAGAAAAGTTAACCTATGTAGAGGGTAGAAAAAATGGTTTGAAGTCTCTGATTATCTTGGCAAGAAACATCTTACAGTATCAGAGCTGTGGCCGATTTTGCAGATTGGATATTCCCGCCTATTCCTTATACCAGTGAAAGCACATTACCCAGAAGGTGTAAGTAAATTGCCAAAGATCTTAACTTGATATTGACAGACTGAACTCGGTTACCATGCTGGGACACCCGTCTCAGAGCTTCTCACCCTCATGGAAACTGGCTGTCATCCTGATGCTGCCCACAACTTCAGAATGAGTCTTACATCCTGTTAATGCTCTTGTTTCCTCATGGGTAAAGCAAGGATTTCTCTCCTTGTCATTAGCTTGTTTTAGAGGAGATAGCTCTGCCTCTCAGTTTGCCAGGGCAGTTTCAGTTTGTACCTGTTTTCTTGGTTGCTAATTTTTAATAGTCCTCACTCTTCCTGTAAGTGACTTGGTTTGGAAGATAACTTATAAGACTACCCTAGTTATGAGGCACCATCAGGAATTCAAAAGTCATTTGTGCCTTCCCTTACTTTGTGTGTTCAAATCCAACCCATTCTTCACCACCCTGTTTAGATTCAGGTTTTCTTTTTTTTTTGCGGTACGCAGGCCTCTCACTGTTGTGGCCTCTCCCGTTGTGGAGCACAGGCTCCGGACGCGCAGGCTCAGCGGCCACGGCTCACGGGCCCAGGCATGTGGGATCCTCCCGGACCGGGGCACGAACCCGCGTCCCCTGCGTCGGCAGGCGGACTCTCAACCACTGCGCCACCAGGGAAGCCCAAGATTCAGGTTTTCTGTAGTCCTTCCAGGCTTGCACAGCAAGAAGGCAATTTCTATCTTTAAATTTCTTAGTAATTTATTGGTAAGTTCCTAATTCTGTATCATTTTTGGATCTTGGGTTCCCTAGTTTATTTCATAGTTTATGTCAGTGCTGGTCTCTCAGAGGGGACACCCCTGGCGTTTTGGGTGCGCGGAATCACCTCTAACACTGCAAGTTGCTCGGCAGTCCCGGACGTGAACGGGGCCCCTCATTAATGTGGCAGTTCAATCTGTCTCCACACACATTCCAACACACCCGATCCCCTCTAAGGGGTAGAACGCTTATCTTCCAACCCCCGTTGTAAATCACAGTTAAGATCGAGGGCTCAAAGAGGCAAGATCTAGGCTTAATTTGGTTTTACATCCTTCCTGCACTCCAGTACACACACACACACACACACACACACACCCCACTCCTTGATGGAAATGTGATGAGTCAGTAGAATGAATGATCTAAAAGGGCTATGGAAGGCATCTAATATAATTTCAAAATACTGAAGGTAAATGGAAATGCTGAGGTTGAGCTGAGAAGATGTTTAAAACTCTTTAGCAAAACTTACCTCTCTCTACACTCTTACATCTTCGGTGGCGTAGATGCAAATAGCTAAGGACGGGTGTGGGCCCTGGAAGATGATGGGACAGTTCTCACCACTTCCACCCCAAACGCTGAAGGCGATGGATTAGTCAGAGACTCTCATGCTAATCAGAACTTTTTAAAAACTTACTTGCTTATTATTTTTACTACTACTTTTCTTCCTGCTCCTGTTAATAGCAGTTACAATAGCTAACGTACCTTTAATGCTTTTGTGTGTGCCTGAGACCTTTGCAGTTTTTTGAAATGAATTATGTAATTGAATTCTTACAAGACAGCAATAAAGTAGGTGCTATAGTTGTCGTTAATCTCCCCTTTTATTGGTGGAGAAACCGAAGCACAGAGAGGGTAAATAACCTGCCCAAGTTTAGGCAGGAAGTGGTGGAGTCAGGATCTGGACCCAGGTGGTCTGACCTCAGAGCCAGCACCGTTAGTCAGAAAAAGTGCTCTTTCTGTATCACCAGACCTCCTTCATCCGGAGATGTGTAATCTGGTCACAATGTTTGCTGATTCTGAAAAACATTTCATGATCCTCTTGTATTTATGATGCAACATAATCATGTGCCATAATCATAACCATGTATTTCCTGCCACTTATTTATTTTTGTTTGAGCTTAGAGAGGTGAATGTAGTGTACTGGTACACACACCTGAGCGGGGATTTACTATGCATGGTCCACAGGGAGGCAGTGGGTGAAGTGGGGAAGAATATTGGCCCTCCATGCCACACTTCTTGCGTTCAAGTCCTGGCTCCACTGCTGACTAGCTGTGTGACCTATAGCGAAACGCTGTCTCAATTGCCAGATCCCTAAAATAGAGATAATATTAGTATGTACCTCAGAGGATTGTTGTGAGGGGTTAATGAAATAATATATTTAAACCCCTCGAGCTCAACCTGGAGCAGGGGTGTAGCCATTTTAATTACGATGTTCTTGAAGACAGATCAGAAAATCCAGTTGTCTTCAGTCTGTGTTGTAGATCAAGAAATCTAAATATATAGCAAATTTGTCTTTGATTAATGCAATGACTGTTTCTCTGTTCTCCAGTCCCCATTAGTTCGTGGTATTGGACAAATGGTTTACTTCTCTCTCCCTGCTTGCGTCTGCAAACTGAAAGAAAAGAAAGGAAGTTTATCTTCATTAAAAGCCTGAAAAAAAATCATGTAAATGTTAAGCATATTATGCTGAGGGAGAGACTAGTCTTTTCTTCAGGGCTGGCTGTACAGTTTCCATCCCCAGATAGTACAACCTCTGGTGACCATGCCACTTCAGTCGTCTTGAGAAATAAACACAAGGAACACTCTGAGAAGTATAATTTTGAGACCCCCCCCCCCCGCCAAATCTCTCCATTACAGAGGGAAGTGTAAAGCTCTCTATTTTCCCTCTTGTGACATTCAACTGTTAAAGGCAAGAATTCCATTTTATTGGCCTCTTGTAATCAAGATGATGTGATCTTTACAGGATTAATATCTCATTCTTTTGCTAACTAATTTACTCTAATAATGCAGGAAGATGCTTTATAGTGTGAAAAACACCTTGGGGTATTGGGATTGGATATAATAGCTAGAATGAAGCCATTAGAGTTGGAGGAGTAAAGCCATTATATAGGAGTAAAATCTTAAATAAAAATATGTAACCATGGGATACGGAAAATTTCTTTTTTTAATGTTAGAGTTTTGCTTTTTTTAGTCCTTTGTTAAAAGACCTGCTCTGTTTTTACAGTAAATTTTCAAGGGCCTCTACCTTTGCTTAGCCTTTTGTCATCTTTCATTCTATTATTCTTGTTATTCATTTTATACAAAGCCAAATTAGGTGGTCCCATCACAATGTTGATATTCATTCACATGTAGCTGAAAGAAAAGACTCCCAGGACTCCTATCTGCCTTGCCTGCTCCATTAGATTGTGAGCTCACCCAAGGGAGAGACTTTCTTCCAAATCTCTCTATTCCTAGGATCTAATCAAGTAGCGACACACAGTAAATGCTCATTCAATGAGTGGTAAATAAACACTGATTTTCCTCTGCACCAGAACAACTCAGAATTTATATTTCATAAGACCCAGGTAGGATAAATCATTCACTGTAGACTCATCAGTTCTGCACGGTAGCAATTGCTGCCGTGGCCAGCCTACTAACTCTGACCTCAGTTATTCCTTAAGCTCTTTTAAGAATGTTCCACCTCCTTTGTAGTTTCACCACTGAATGTCTTCATCATAAAATGACGAACAGTGAGATTTGGATTCTATCTACTCAGAATCTCATCTAGATCCAGATCCCACCTGCTCAACCATTGGTCTCTACAACCAATGTTCCAACCATGCTGAGAGGTCTTGGGCCCTTCTCTTCTTCTTCCATACTCTGCCTTTGTGGTCTCAATTATATCCACTTATTCTAAAAAGCATCTTCATGTGTATCCCTCCCTAATTCATGTCTTCTGTTCAGACCTACCCTCCGAACTTCTCCTTTCATATTGAACTGCATGCTTGAGCTATTTCTTTTACCTACGGCTTCCTACCAACTCTCTCTGCTTTCACTATTGCCTCTTTCCATTTCACTCTGCATGCTAAAAAAAAAAAAAAAAAAAGATTTTTTAGAAATCATTTTTTATGCTTAAACCCCTAAATGGCTTTCTAACACACTTGGAATAACAGCTACACTTTATGACATGGCATACAAAAAACTTTATGATCAGGTCCCTGCTTCTCTCTGTAGTACCTATCATAATTTTCAATTATTTTATTTGTAATTTTATTCATTTTAAAAAATCTAGCACTTTGGGGGCTTTCCTGGTGGCGCAGTGGTTAAGAATCTGCCTGCTAATACAGGGCACACGGGTTCGAGCCCTGGTCTGGGAAGATCCCACATGGCGCAGAGCAACTGGGCCCATGAGCCATGGCCGCTGAGCCTGTGCTCCGCAACAAGAGAGGCCGTGATAGTGAGAGGCCCGCGCACCGCGATGAAGAGTGGCCCCCGCTCGCTGCAACTAGAGAAAGCCCTCGCACAGAAACGAAGACCCAACGCAGCAAAAATAAATTAAAAAAAAAATCTATCTCCCTCTCTGGAACATCATATATTTGAGGGCAGAGACAATATCAGCTCCATTTATATTGTATTGCCAGCACCTAATATTCTGTCTGATACATGAGAGGTACACGGAAAGTATTTGGGGAATAAATAAGAAGAACTTTCTATAGCAACTTGCCCACACTTTCTCCACCTGAATCAATATGCTCAATTGCATTCTACTCCATTCTTTTCTCCCTGCAAATTATGACATTTTATATTTTACTAAGAATATTAGGTATAAATCATTCAGTATTTCCTTCTCTTTGGCTATTTCTAGTTACTGTTTTGACTGTTTCCATCCCCACACCCTTGCCTACCCACCTTGAACCAAGCAATATTCCTCTTGTTCTTGCCAGACTTCCACATGGGTTCTTGAACTTGCCTCCTTACCTCACTCATCAGGGCTTGGCCCCCTCTATCAATTATTCTCTCCTCAGCATGTTCAATCTCTTCTTCTCCACCGGCTTCTTCTCTTTTCAACATATCTAGGCATCCTCTATCTTTTGACGCTCCCTTTGGCTAACATCTCATTTCTTGTGTCCTTTTATTATCAAATATTTTGATGTGCTGCCATATCCATTCCCTCTGATTCTTTAGTGCTTATTCTTTCTTCACGCCCCTGTAAGCTAAATATACTTTTTCCTCCATTAAAATTTTCTTCATGTCCCAGTACTTTCCTAACTGTCAAATCCAATTCAAGAAACTGTGTTTGCTGTTCACAACAACTCTCTTTCTGAAACTCTCCTATTCTGCACCCCAGAATTGCAGACTGATCTTGTTCTTTTCTAGCTCTCTGATCAGCAATTTTCTATCCTCTTCATGGGATTGCTATCATTTTTATTGCCCTGTAAGTGCATATTTCTTCATAATTAAATCTTCTCCATTTGATTCTCTCTTTGTAGAGTCTCCCAAGAAATACTCATTTACATCTAACACAGATTAAATTTATCTTTCTTCCAGCTTAGTTTTCCCCTGGGTTCCTGCTTTTGTTTATGTCATCGTGGGCCTCCACTCAAACCTTCAATAAGTCTGTTTACTGCAATCACCTTACTTCCTATGAGGTCCCAGCCCCTACCATATTACTTAGCACAAGCAGGCACTCAAAATGAATATTTGAACTAAATGAGAACATCCTATAATCTCACCTCCAGTACAGCAAGTCTTTAAATGTTCAGCATCTTCACAACCAGTATCTTATCCAATTGATTCTTCACCTACCTTGAAATACGTTCCCATTTTTGTTGTCTAGACAAGTACAGGAGTGGCAAGCTGATTTTATCTTTTTTTTTTTTTTTGCGGTATGCGGGCCTCTCACCGTTGTGGCCTCTCCCGTTGCGGAGCACAGGCTCCGGACGCGCAGGCCCAGCGGCCATGGCTCACGGGCCCAGCCGCTCCGCGGCACGTGGGATCCTCCCGGACCGGGGCACGAACCCGTGTCCCCTGCAACGGCAGGCGGACTCTCAACCACTGCGCCACCAGGGAAGCCCTGATTTTATCTTTTGAGCCCACCCATAGGATGGTGATTGCTGCCTAAAGTATTAAGTAGGATTTTTGAGGTCTCATGAAGTCTCGGTAGGAAAGAGAGTAATGACTGTTGAGAGATAGCTCTGGGAAGAAGGGATGTAGAGAGGTAAGTGGTGTGTGCTAACTAGGTTAATCCCTTGCCTACAAGATAAAGATCATATTTATTAGCCTAAGAAATCAAAGCCTGAATTTTTGGCTCATACTTGCTTTTAACAACATCTCTACTTATTTATAGTTCCCAATATTTTGCTTCAGCAAACTCATTGTTCTTCAAACAACTCTCCCAGCTTTTCATGCTGCGGAATGCTCACATATTACCCCAACTTAGAACTTCCTTTGATGTCCTTACCTCCTCTCTCTCTTCTCAGTTTAAATCCATCATTTTCTGTAACGCTTTCTCAGAAGATTTTAATCCAGAGCAGTGTCTTCTGAAGTTCTATGATAATGATTATCTGAGCTGTTCATCCTGCATTTAAGCACACAGTATCTTGGGATATTGCCTGTATTTTTATGTAAACTATTAAGTGCCTCTTGTAGTATCAGTTTCCATTTTCTGTGTTATATCTTTAATTAAACTTTAAGGGCTTCTATATACCTGGCACATAAGAAGCCTGCTTACACATGCTACTATGTGTAGTAATCTCCGAGGCTAGAGGGACTGTTTACCTAACAAATTGCCTTTCACATAGTAAGTGCTCATGACATCTTGTTGGTTTAAATTCCAAATGCTAATAGATATTTCTAGGTTCATTGTGTGTTTTACTTTGTGCCCTATGCAGGATTTACATCATCTCATTGAGTCCTTGTAAAAATCTTATGAGCTGTGTTATAATATCCAAGCTTTGCAGAAGCTATGAGGTTTGGAAATATTGAAGTTAAAAAACTTATCCAATGTAAGTTACACAGATAGTAATTGCTGGAGCCATGGTTCAAAGGAAGGTCAGAAGTACTAAGAGTATCACTGGAAAAAGGAGTGGAAAAGCATGCTTCATTCTTAAAGAAAAGCCTGTTACTCAGAGGAGCTATCTCAAAGTGTTAGCTGTCTGTGGTCATTGGCTATTGTGACAAAATGGCCCTGGAGGTTCTGCACCTGAGAGCTGTACAACCAGCATTCTCAAATGCTAATAAATCTTCTAGCAAAATGAACCCATGGTTTTCTTATATAGCTTTAGTTGAGAATCTCTATCTCTAGAATGCAAGCTGTGGAAACCAGGAAATGGATTGAGACTTAACTATTCCAAGAGAAAACATTCTATTTGCCTATTATCCTGAGCGCAAGGAGGGCTAAACAGCTCCAGCACTCTTAATACACTTGGCTCAGATAGATGCTTTGGGGACACCCCAGATCAACTTGTAACTTTTGGAATTCCAAGTCAATTGGAATTGGATTCCAAGTCATTTGGAATCGCTGAAAAGACCACAGACACCTGGGGATATTCGAAATGACCTCTATCTTTGTAGATAACTATAGGCTGTCTAAGCTGAGACTGAAAACCTCTAGAAGACCTTGTAGAGTAGATATAGGCATGGAGAGTACAAGAGGGCCAATATATCCATTCAAGTGGCTGCAGGAGGCCCCTAACTGCCTTAGAAAGGTGTAATTTAACTGCAGCCATCATAGTTCCCCACTTGGGGGCACCAAAATGATGCCTCTGTTTTCTTTATTTCTCATGGCAAGAATTATTTTACAATGAGATGAAGAGAATTCCGTTCGCAATTATTTTAGTATGAGGGCAAGTTGGTAATGGTTTATATTTATCATTCACTCACACAGCCTGCTTTTAATGCTTGCCATCTCTCTGTTAATGAACTAGAAATTGGCTGCTTCCAAGGAGTGGTAATGTCCTTCTGACGGATAGTGCATTGGGCGAGGAGTCAGCTGACCCAGGTGCCAGAACAGAATGAGAGTCAGAAGTGACTTTGGAGGTTATAATCCGACCTCCCACTAATTCACAAATAACCTCTCTAATACCGCTGACAAGTGATCATCCACTTCCAGTTCAGGAGGACCACGGGGTAATTACGTGATTAGGTGAAGCACTTAGCAAATACATTATAGAATCATAGGATGATTGAGCAGGAGAGGACCTTGGAGGTGGGCTTGTCAGTCCCTTCACTCTGAGATGAGGGCCAATGAGGTTAAGTGACTTACCTCTGAAGGTGAGCAGTACAGCGAGAACTAAATGTCTTGACCCCCGAGTCAGAAGAATCACTCCACCATAACAATTTCTCTTAATTTAGTTAAATGGAGGTAGAGGCAACTCTTTCCTAGATGTCAGAGCTTTGGGAAAAGTAATTGCAAGTTGAGAATACTATCATTTGAATATTCTGATTACAGAATTAAGGCAGAGCCTAGAGGGGGAAGAAGGGAGATGGCAATGGTTATGGGGCCAGTTAGAAGTTAATTCAATCAAGTAGCACATCCTGGATTCAAATGGTATTATGTGCAAGAATAATACCCTTTTCTTGAGGCTCCCTTTCAGGAAGGTTGATTATAGCAACCTCCAGATTTGAAGAAGAAATATTTATCTTTCCAACAACCTTGACTTGACCTCAGGATTAGAGGAGTTCACTGGTTAATCTAAATTTACTCATTCCCATTTCACTTTTTAATCCGTTTTGTCAGGTTTATCGCTAAAATATAAGTAACTTTTAAAATGCATCCATCTCCGCCTCAAACTCTGTTACTTTCAGCCACAGCTCCTTATTTGAACAGCTTGAGGACTAATTTGAATCACACTTTACTTGTGGGGTGCTCAGAAAGTGTGTGATACCTTAGGGAGTTGCCTGACAGAGATTTTTAAGATGTTTTAAAATGAAGTACATCTAAATTCTTAAAATTACATATGGTTTAATCTAGAAAAGGACAATTGAAGCCTTAATTAAAATAGATTTATTCCAATTTCATATGTGGAAATAAATTTGTCTGAGTTAACTTGGTGTGTGCCTATCCAGATTGCAGCATTTCCCCACTTTCTAAATTAAATGTCGCTGTATGTGAATCTGGGCTCCACAGTGACATATATGAAAAGGCTTAGTCATTATTATTGTAAACATCCCAGAATTGAGTCAGGTTTCGCTGGAACTTAGAGGTAACTTCTTTTTTTTCTTCTCTTTTTCGTTTTCACTTCTTATATTTCCCTGCACTTCTCCTTTACATTTGCTTGCTATTTTTTCTTTCATCTCTTTCAGCCTCTGTCAAGAATCTAAAACTGTCTTCCTCTGTTTAAAATCCTAGTATTCTCTGTCTTGAGTCAAAGGGGCAGTTCTGGGCCTTTATGTAGTAGGAAGAAAGGAGACTTTCTTACCACATAGGAAGCAATTTATTTTTACTATATCAGTTCATATTTTTAAAATCTTATAAGGTAATGTTAAAAGATCCATTGAAATATTAGGAGAAAAGCTCAGAGATTTAGTATCTTAACAAGGCCACATAAATAGTCAGTGGCAGAGCTGGGACTTCAACCAGGGCCTCTCCTACTCCAAAGCCTGTGCATGTGGTATAACATCATGCCTCTCCCAAGTACTTGACTTAAGTCAAAACCAAAGCATTTCTTAAAAAAAAAAGAAAAGAAACAAAATAAAACAAAGCGAACAACAACAAAAAGCTCATCTGTCTTTCAATTTGCTGTAAAGAAAGCAAAAATTATATATATTTTATTTATCTGGGGCCACTTGGCTTTTCCTTTTTCATGAGGTAGCCCCATTTCTTGAATCATCCAGAAACACTCTTACTGCTTCTTGGCTTCTACTTTTGGTATTAAGAAAGCGTGGTAATTGGTAACAACAACAGCAAACAAAGCATGCCATCTGCACTGTGATCATTTCATGTGAATAAAGACAAAATCAAGATTCAATCTATGTGCATGATGAATTCACTCGGAGAATCACTGTTCCATAGCCCAGAACTGTACCTCTCACCCAGCCAACCATCTTCTCTTGTACTTGTTATAAGTACAAACCGGGGCCCAGGGAGATTTTCCCGATGTCCTGCACACATCTATTGCCATTAGTATAAGATTGTCTGGGGAAAATAACTCTAAATATACATCATATTGATAATGTGCCAACACATTTCCTTTGCATGTGTGTTCTGGTACATATTTAATTCTACCTTATATCATTCATTTGTTCAGCAAATGCTCTTCAGAACTAGAACCAACTTTGAATCTTGAAGCAAGGATTCAAGTTCAGGCAAATTATAAAAGTTATAATTATATAGTTATAAAAATTATATAGTTATAAAAGTCATCTTCTCACCTGCAGAAACATGAGACGTAATAAAATGATGTCCGAAATTACTTAGTCCTATGCTTAGCACATAGTTAATTCTAGTTAATGCGAGCTGTTTTGATTGTTTTGTCTTTGTCTATTCCAGATCATAAGCACACTGAAAGCAAGGCTCATGGATGAGGTACCTCTGTACCCTCTGTGGCACTCAACACAGCCGGCACTGAGTGGCTCATGGTTTTCCACTGTGCCGTGTGTGTGGAAAGGATTAAGCACGCGGATTCTATAATCCAACTCCTCGCAGCCTGTAATAAATAGCTATCAACGTTGAACAGTCTATTGAGAATTACATAATTATTTAATTCTATCCAATATATTCAGCCACTTTATACAAACCAACCACCTTATCTTCTTTCTTTTTATAGCAAATTGGAGAATGCAAACATTTTTATAGAGGGATAAAAGGATATCTCATGACTTCTAGTCTGCTTGGCCCTTAAAGAAGAAAGAAAAGGAGGAGTTTCCCATGAAAGGCTCTGATATCTGACCTAATTTTGAGATAGGAAGGGCACCAAGTTGCTACTCCTCTGGGATCTCAGCTAGAAAAGGGCTTGGCTACAGCTCAAAATGCAATACAAAATAAAATAGGTAAATAAAGTATTTAAAGTTGGAGTCACTGTTATATTATTTAATGCTGTACAGAGTGAAGGCAGGGACCTTCATTACAGAAGGTATTGTTACTAAAGAATAATTATCCTGATCACCTGGAAGTTTCTGGAAGTTTCTGTGGGTATACTGATTTTGAGTCCCCTCCTCTGCCAAAGTTCCTGTGGGATATCTCCCCCCGCTCCCCCCGCCCAGAGCTGGAGGGAACAAAGATGGCGGCCATCCAACCACTGTTCCCAACACCCAGTAAGTAGGTAAGCTATCCTTTAACTATGGAGATACTGGCTGAGCTGGTTTGAATGCAGACATCATATACTACAATATATGCCCTTTTAGTATTTTCCCATCAATCATTTGAGAACCATCAGGCTCTTTCATTTCCTATTGTAGGAAACAGCAGACATTTTCTCTGCCTTGCATGTAACTGTATTAGTGGGAGGGCATTCTCTAAAGAACTCATATTGAACTCTTTTTCTTTCTTTTAAAGAGATTTCACTGAAGTCATAAGAGGAGTAACTGGTAGGTTTTCTTTTGCCTGTCTTAAGGGGAAAAATGCTCTATCCTGTTTTAAAGATCTATAAACAGCTCAGCTAATAGAAAGTGGGTGGGCAAAAAAAGTAAAATAAAATAATAAAAGCACTAACTTCTGAACTTTAGCAGAAGTCTATACGTTGGAATAAAGAAAATGATTTCAGAGGAGCTCTTTGATAGTTTTTTCCACTACAACAAAGTACAGCCCTGCTTGTCAGCCCATCTGTATTTTCCCTGCATCTAATAAACTGGCTGGGCCAGAGCTGCAAAGGAACATTATAATATTGACAATGTTTCTGGAAAACCATGTGCTTTAGAATGAATTAACTTTTGCTGCACTGCTGAACATATGAAGAAAAATTGGCTTAGTAGGAAAAAAAAATTGACTTTAACCCCTTTTTTTTTTTTCTGCTCCTGGAGCCTGATGCAGCACTCAAAATGAATAGGATCCTTCAAAAGAGCTGGGGCATTTGTCCCTTATAAAGAAGCCCATCTTCACACACCCTTAGGCTATCATACATCTCTGAAGCTTCAAGAGATTTCTGGCAGATCTTGGAGTGATGTAAATGAAATTGCAGGTAAAACTTACCAAATAAGCAAGTTATGGGAGCTGTGAAGAGGTTAACTTATTGGAAATAGTGCAAAAACATAGTAATTAATAATAAATAATGGAACAAACAATATGTAAAAATAGAAACACAATTAACTTTGGGTTACTGTGCAAGTCGTTTTGTATGCATTATCTCTTGGGCCGTGCAGGTTAACCACTGAGTTTCTAGTTCTAGAAATGGAACTAGGAGAAGTTTCCTTTCTCTCTAAATGAGTGGCCATTGCATAAAGATCACAAACACATGGGGTATGAGTGGAATGAAATCCAAGCCTAATGTCAGCTTCCGTCTTCCTTAGACCAAAGGGAAGAAATGGGGGCGTCGCCAACCCAAAGAGCTGGTAGGGCTGCAGTTCCTGGCCATTCTAGGTGAATGTCCTGGGAGACATTGCAGTTTGGGCATCCAATAGGCCCTCCAAGAAAATGATCCTTCCTCATTCTCTTGGAGGAAGGGAGAAGTTACTTCTGTCCCTGGATCTACAGGTAGGAGAACAGCATGGACCAGAGGCAGGCATAGTACCTCACACGGCCCTGGAGAGATGGCCAAAGTATCCTTCCTATGGGGCCATGGTTTAGAGAACACCAGTGGAGGGAGGTCATGTATCCAGGCCACAACGCCCTGTTTCCAGCGAGTCACCGATCTTTTTGAAATGTGCAAGTTAAAGCAGGTCACACACCTACATTGCAATCATGAGTTGATACCTTTTTGCCAACCGCAGCATTATGACTGAGCTGTGTCACTGACTTCATGTCGAAGACGTGCAGACTTCAACTAATTTAGAGAACACCCAGGCAGTAAAGGAAAGAAAGGCACATTATGGCAGGGCTCTGCCCTAAAAGGGATCCCTCCAAATACAGCTCTAAAACTGCAAGTTATCTGTATTTCCTCAAGACTTCCCTCTCCCAGTGGAATAATCAGGGTGAAAAGTGATCATAAAACTAATATTCCATGGTCTGACTCCTACTAGCTGGGTCACCACTCCTGAAACCCTCCCTCCTTATAAGATTGTCCACTAACCCTATCTGTTTTTTCAGTTCCCACATGAACGCCTTCTTGGGTAGCACCAAGATATTCACACATAGCTTAAAGAATCCATTTTTCCCTTTACTGTACCTGTCACATCCTCTGGTCACCAGTCACTGATGCCAAGGCTTCAGTTCTCAGGGGTTCCAGCTGTGACTCTAACCTCTGTGCTGCGTGCCTAAGTGGGTCCCTAGGCTCTCTTAACAGAGCCCAGCCCACAGCCCTCCTTCTCTTTGCCCTCTAGCCCCGCGCTCCCCTCCCAGCTTTCCCTGTTGTCTTTCTATCCTCGTCTCCTCTACATTCTCAATGAACTAGCCTTACTTGAGAGCCTTAGACAAATAACTCTCTCCAGATTCCCCAGTGGCAACCGAAATGAATATTCATTATTAAATGGGAACAAATTATGAAATCAGTGTTTTAAAGAACAACAACAACAAAATTTAACATTTCTGGAAGGATCTCAGACTGAACTGTTGGTGATGTGAGGCTCTAGTTTCTGTTAGGGAAAATCTGTACTGAAAAAAACAAAAAGCTTTGTGGAAATAGTGGAAAGAATCAAAGTCTCTAATTGCTTTAAGAAGATAAGGAGAAGAATATTTTATACTGTGTTATAGTAGTAAGATAAGTGTGTCACAAAGAAGTGCTTTGTAGCTAGACAGCCCCAGGCTCAAATCCATGTCCCTCATAGCAGTTTACCAAGATATGCAAGTTATGTAACTTCCCTAAGTGTCCGATTTTGGGTTTTTGTTTTGTGTTTTAAAGTCTACAGAGTAGGATCTAGTATTAGATTTTTGGTTTTTTGTTTGTTTGTTTTGTTGTTTCCAAACGCAATGCCTGGCTCATGGTAAGTTACCAAGAAATGTTACTGCTTGGGCATCTCACAGCTGTGGCCTCTCCCGCTGCGGAGCACAGGCTCCGGACGCGCAGGCGCAGCGGCCATGGCTCACGGGCCCAGCCGCTCCGCGGCATGTGGGATCCTCCTGGACCGGGGCACGAACCGGTGCCCCCTGCATCGGCAGGCGGACTATCAACCACTGCGCCACCAGGGAAGCCCACACAGGTAACTTTTTTTTTTTTTTTTTTTGCGGTACGCGGGCCTCTCACTGTTGTGGCGTCTCGCGTTGCGGAGCACAGGCTCCGGACGCGCAGGCGCAGCGGCCATGGCTCACGGGCCCAGCCGCTCCGCGGCATGTGGGATCTTCCCAGAGCGGGGCACGAACCGGTCCCCCCTGCATCGGCAGGCGGACTCTCAACCACTGCGCTACCAGGGAAGCCCACACAGGTAACTTTTTTTTTTTTTTTTTTTTTTTTTTGCGGTACGCGGGCCTCTCATTGTCGTGGCCTCTCCCGTTGCGGGGCACAGGCTCCGGACGCGCAGGCGCAGCGGCCACGGCTCACGGGCCCAGCCGCTCCGCGACATGTGGGATCTTCCCAGACCGGGGCACGAACCCGCGTCCCCTGCATCAGGCGGACTCTCAACCACTGCGCCACCAGGGAAGCCCCGAAACGTTACTGTTTTTGCCTCCTTATTCTAATGGATATTCCACTCAGGTTCATCGGTTTCATGAGCTCTTTAAAAGCCACCGGATTTAAACTTTAGCCAGTGCTCTTTACGCCAACATACCCAGAGCTCTCTGTAGTGGGAATCTGATGAATTTTCCTCCTCAATTTCCATTCCTCACATGGAGAAGCTACATCAGAAGGAAACACTTTTGATGTGTTTCTTAGGTTTGGTGAAACATTGGCTATTGCAAGCTTGATGTCCCACTAATAGTTTGAAATAATTTATAAAGGGGACCCAATGGAAAGGAAGTGTGTCTTCAAGTCCTGTGCAATTTTCTGACAGCCAGCTGTGACTCTACTACAGTGTTTTGTGAAAAATGGTTTACCTTCAGAGAAGTAGAATAGTTTCCATATACTACATGCTGTAAAAGCCTCAGGGTTAGGTCATCACCCACACTTTCAGTTCTCTGAAGATTACTGGCTGTGGTCCTTTGTGGCTTCCATATTGTATTGCATGAAAAAAGAGCTTCAAAATGGCAAAGGCTCTATTTTTTATTGGGAAAACAATCAGAGGCAATTAATTTTCTTCAACCTTTCTGAGCTTTATCCAATATAATGGAAAGTTCCTCAACTCAATCCCTCTTCATTAATTCTCCAAGAACTGAATAAAATGCTCCTTGGAAATTTATATTTGTAATGAAATATTGGATAGAATTCAGTGAGGGCTTTATGATCATCTAGTCTACTGTCCTCACTTTCCAGATGATGAAGCTGGGACTAGATGGAAGTGAGGTACCCACTTGAGGTGGCCTGATTAGTAGGAAGGCCTTACCCAAATTTACCACCTGAGACCACCTAATTATATGCGTTTTCCTCCCTACCATCTACATCATAAAACGTTTATTTCCTTATCTTCTCAAAGCAATTGGAGACTGATTCCTTCCACTATTTTCACAAAGTTATTTTCAGTACAGCTTTTCCCTGTCAGAAAGTAGAGCCTGAAATCCCCAACAGTTAGTTAGAGATACTTTCACACAAGTTAACTTCCTTTTTTGTTCTTCAAAACAATGATTTCCTGCCATTTAAATGGTTAATGTTCATTTCCATGGCCTTCAGAAAAAACAGAGGGAGTGATTGTCTAACGCTACGGAGAAGGACTGTTTTTTAAGCTTTGCCACGTTGTATCTTGGAGAATCCCTAAATTGTGGTCTCTATACATCAAATACTTCAAGTAGAGAATGCATCTACTAATCTCTCTATTTGGTCTATTTTGTGCTGCTAGATTTTATTCACTTAAGTCGATTAAATCAACTGGGGATTGGGTGGAGAGTGTAAACTCACTAAGCAAAGAGAGTTGTACACTAAAAGAAACATCATTGCTCAAGCCATAGATTTGGAAAATGAAAAGCAGGGTGTATTTTAGAAATATCCTTTTTTAAATCGGGGAATTGGTGTTGTTTGGGGGCTCTCTACAATCATTCTTTCATTTTTACTTATTGACTCTAAGTTAGAGTGCAAACTTTTTTCATTTTAATTATTATAATGGTCAATGAAAAGTTGTAATTGTGTAGTAATCATGTAGATATGGGATTCTAAGCACTTTTTAGATAAGTACCATCTTCTGTTTGTTTTACTAAGCAAGCATAACTCATAATTGTGTTTGATTAATTCTTATTTTCATTGAGGTCATTTCTTAATTGATAATTCAACCCTTCTCACAATAGCAATTATATACTTTTTAAACTTAAAAAAAATGACAATTGGAGAAGGGCACACATTTCTAGGAGACACTGGAATGGTGTGCTGTCTTGGCAAATCACATCACTGGGTTTGGTTCTCTTTTGAAGGTTGTTTCTCCAGCTTTTATTTTCTCTATTCCTTAGTCCTACAAATGCCTACAATACATGTCTAGCTTGTTATCTGGCCAATACTTCAGAATAAATACTGTATATTCAAGACTAAATTTTTTTTTTTTTTTTTTTTACTTTCAAAATTACTGTTTTCCCTTCTGAGTTCCCTGTTTCTCTTAATGACACCATAATTCTCCCAGACACAGAAATGAAATGAAGTCATTACTGTACCCAGTATAGTAAAGCATCCAAGCCAGGCAGATTCTCTGGTTTTGAATCTTGATACTGCCAGTTACGAAGATAAAGAATGTTACCAATGTAGCAGCACATGATGTGTATATATTGTACTATTGTATTTGTACTATTTATACTATTGTATCAATTTTCTATTCTAAACTGTGAATTCCACAAGGACAATGAGTATATCTTATTAATATTTACATATCTTATAGTATAAACACGGCACAATGTTGTACACACGATAAAAGCTCAGTCGTATATGAATGAATAACTGAATGAAAATATAGATGAATAGCAGAATTTAAAATTTGAAATGGATACGAAATTTTCCATTTACCCTTCTGTCAGTTGGATCATCTCTCCAAGTTACCAGGAACTCTATATTTAATGAAATCAGCCTAAGAAATTATTCTGAAATAGTGCTCATATTTAGATAAGATATTTTAAAAATATCTCAAGCCTAACTTTGGGAACTGGCAGACACGATTTCCAAAGGTAATAAAATTATTACAGGAATTTGATCACACCAAGGATATAGTTACGTTCATTGACAAAAATTATTAGCATTGAAAACAGAATTCAATATCAAGAATATAGTTTTATACAAAAGTTTTATCATTGATAAAATTTGTTTACTTTGAATCTAGGAAAGCATCTGAATACCTTAGGGTGTGAAGTGGTTGGAATGAAAAATAAATGAATAATGGTTTATTATTCATATACATGAGGATTTTTAATATCTCCACCTGATGCACTGATATCGTGAGAAGGAGGAGAAATAGAGCTAATTACAAAAAGGGTATGTCACTCCTTTTCTTCATTTTTGGGAAAATATCTAAAAATTCAAACCTGCCCCAGTTCTGTGTAGGTAAAAACTTTCATCTTCCTTTTGGTTCTTGTTCTTACCATTTAAATAAACTATTTAATAAAATAATGTTTTTTGACTCTCTCCTTCTATAGGGGAGTGTACTAGAAGCTGGTCATAAAAGAATGCCTATTTAATAGCAGAGGTTGTGTATTATATATACATGTATATAATATATACACTATATAAATATATATGCATGTTAAAAATGTGTATGCATATGTACACATATATAACAGGAGCAACTGAAAAGCTAAAATAGTTACCAAAAATTACTGTAGGAAAAAAATAATCATACTATACATACTACGATTGGTAGGCAGTGATAGTTATGATATTGGTACTAGAATCCAATAATAAGCAGAAATATATTAAACTAATCAGCATTAGTTTATCTGCCATATTCCAGGTGTTGTGAGGTAGGAAAAGATGAAAATTTTCCCCCCAGGAGTTTACAGTATAGGAGGAGAGATAATACATGAATGTAGGAAACTACCATATATGACTTCATGTCTCATGAGAGGCATAGATTCCATGTTGGTCTAGGTGGGAGGAGAGCCACTAAGGGGTGGCTCTCTGTTGTGAGATGATGAATTACAGAAACGAAAATGCTTCGCAAGGTCACACTTTGTAAGGGGTGCAGGACCACCTATGGAAAGTACAACCTGCATCTTATACCCCCGGAAGCTCTGGACCCAAACGTAATGTCAGTGGAAAGAATGTCCAAATTTTTAATACAAATGAAAATGACAACTTCCATTCATAGGCACACCAGACAGATTTTTAAGGCTGATCTGGGGGACTCTGGATCTTTTGCATGTGCTGTGGCTCCCGTCCCTTGCAACTGCACAGCTGCTCCCTGGGGGCAGATGTGAAGGCAGCCCTCTTGCTGCGACTGCTGTCTTTGGCAGCAGCAATGGGCTCGGGGAATTATATCTCTTACTCCACTCACTAAACAGCAGTTTGGAGCGATAAGCCGTAGAATTTTAAAACGCTGATTTGAAATAGATTGCCCTTGACTTTCCACAGTGGAGACTGAGTGGTCTTCGTGGCTGTATTTTGTTTGTTTTTGATCATTGCCTAATAATCCACAGATCCAAAATGTTCTGTGCTTTGTGAACAGAACTTGCAAATAATAATAGGTTAGATTTGGGGTGAAGGAAAAGTATACGAGGAGTAGAGAAGCTCACATAGAAGCTCCAATTTCTTTAATCTTCCTATTAATTTTGTGCTGGGCTGTTCTCATGGATTCGTATTTGCCCTGGACAGTTCATCATTTACGATAAAAATTCTCAATATTATCTCACTGTCTCATCACCTAATTAAAAATGTACTTTTTCCCCCTTTTTTCTTTAAAAGGTCTTATCTGGGCTCTGAAAAAATGTTCTTTTATCGCCAAGTTTGCCAGTGGTGAGGAGATACATACTGTTTGTGTGGTTTTCACTTAAATTACTTTGTTTTAAAATATACTGTGTTGTCGTCATCGTGCCTGAGCCAGAATACACGCTCCCTCCCCCACATTTTCTCCATATATCCATCGGCATGTAATGAATCTGCAGTCTGTCCTGGTTACAGACTACAAATCTTTGTCGCAAATCTTTAAGCGTTTCTGAAATTTCAGGCAGTATTTTAAACCAAGCTTCCACATTGTAAAATTAGGGAACTTTAAAAGATCCTCATAGGAGATAAAGGAGTGCTGATATATGCTGGGGGTGAACGCAAGATCTGATGCAGTATGAAGAATCACTGAGGTTCTTGTTTACACACACACACACACACACACACACACACACACTTCCCATGTTTACTCTCGATTTGCTAAATCAGAATCTCTTAGTGAGAGCCTGGAAATATGTACATAGCTTTGTGTGCTCTTCACCTGGCTTCCCCTACTATTGACATCTTATCTAGCTATAGAACCATATTAAAACCAGGAAACTGACATCGGCACATTAACTAGACTACAAATCATATTCAGTTTACACCATTGTAAAACCTGCATTCACTTGTGTGTGTCTCTGTGTATGCATGTGCACGTGTGGTTCTATGCAACAGCATTTTACTTTTTTTTTTTTTTTTGCGGTACGCGGGCCTCTCACTGTTGTGGCCTCTCCTGTTGCGGAGCACAGGCTCCGGACGCGCAGGCTCAGCGGCCATGGCTCATGGGCCCAGCCGCTCCGCGGCACGTGGGATCCTCCCGGACCGGGGCACGAACCCTTGTCTCCTGCATCGGCAGGCGGACTCTCAACCACTGCGCCACTAGGGAAGCCCAGCATTTTGCATTTTTGATAAGCCCTCCAAGTGAGTTATGATCAGACAAGTTTTATACACACCGATTTAGTGCAGTTATTCACAAACAGAATTCAGAAGAATTTCCCTTCTGTCTGTTTTTTAAAAATTAATTTTTATTGGAGTAGAGTTGCTTTACAATGTTGCGTTCATTTCTACTGTACAGCAAAATGAATCAGCTAGACATATACATATATTCCCTCTTTTTTGGATTTCCTTCCCATTTAGGTCACCACAGTGCATTAAGTAGAGTTCCCTGTGCTACACAGTATGTTCTCATTAGGTGTCTATTTTATACATAGTATCAATAGAGTATATGTGTCAATCCCAATCTCCCAATTCCTCCCCCACCACCACTGTTTCCCCTTGGTATCCATACATTTGTTCTTTGTGTCAGTGTCTCTATTTCTGCTTTGCAAATAAAATCACCTATTACCATTTTTCTAGATTCCACATATACACTTTAATATACAATATTTGTTTTTCTCTTCCTGATTTCACTTTGTGTGACACTCCGTAGGTCCATCCATGTCTCTACAAATGACCCCCTGGTGTCTTTTTTTTTTTTTTTTTTTTTGGCTGCTTTGGGTCGTCTTTGCTGTGCACGGGTTTTCTGTAGTTGTGGCGAGCGGGGGCTACTCTTCGTTGTGGTGTGCGAGCTTTTCATTGCGGTGGCTTCTCGTTGCGGAGCATGGGATCTAGGCATGTGAGCTTCAGTAGTTGCGGCACGTGGGCTCAGTAGTTGTGGCACGTGGGCTCTCGAGTGCAGGCTCAGTAGTTGTGGCTCACGGGCTTAGTTGCTCCTCGGCGTGTGAGATCTTCCCGGACCAGGGCTCGAACCCGTGTCCCCTGCATTGGCAGGCAGATTCTTAACCACTGCGCCACCAAGGAATTCTCCCCTCCCACCCCTGTCTTTTTAAAACCATAGCCCTACCCCCCAAATACCCCCCAGGTTCTCAATGAGGAGGACTGGATTAGAACTGGGAGTAGCATCAAACACGAGTTGATTCTGATGCTGTTTTTCTACAAACCAAACTTTGAGAAACCCTGATTGTTATTTTAGCAGGTAGAACCAGCCTTCAGCGGAGAGACCTTTATTGAGAGGAAGCATGATGGAACAGCAATGGAACATGATTAGTTATTTAAGGGAACATGTGTACTAGGATCAGCTTTTTAATAATTACCTCTATCAAATGGGGCAATCTGGTTCACCACTCTGGTACTTATCTTCCCCATCTGTAAAATAAAGTGAATGGATTAGATCATCTTTTATGTCCCTTGAAGCTCTAAAATATTCTAACTTCATGCTTGTAGTTCTTGGATTCTCTAGATTTGGCAAAATTCTCATCTCTTTTTTTCCACGGCATGATGTAAGACACAGGCATTCAACAAAGTTATATTGATGTGAAAGGATCAAGTTGATTTCATAAAACTAAGGAGATTATTAATGATGTGAATGCTGTTGATATATTTTAATCCACAAGAGGGGTTTCATGTGTAAATAGAAAAAATAATAAATTAACCACTGTATAATACACATATTCTACAAATATTTAATGAAAATAAATTGCTTTGAGTTTTTCCAAACTAAGTACCTGTGAATTTCCAATTTTAGTTAATATTAAATTGAATTTTGATAAATATCCTACTCCCCTTCAGTTCAATATAAATTCTTTAAAGAGATAATCTATCTTCCCATTTATTTTGTTACACTTTTGACTTAATTGGTATAAACCACATTTTGTAAGCTTTCAAATGATACCTCAATCATTCTAGCTAGTCAAGCAATGTAGGATGAGTTCACTGAAAGCAGTTTTCTACAAAGATAGAATTAGACCAGCAACTGGAACCACTTTTGCCACCCAGAAATATAATAGTTTATTTTTTATCATTTGTCTTTATTGTATCTGTTCACAGCTGAAGTCATTAGGCACAATTTAAGATATTCTGAAATGAAGACCATTCTCTGTCTCTCTAACTTTTGACAAAAACAATGATTTAAAAAAAAAAAAAAAAAAAAAGAGTAAACACACAAAGGCCCAAAGGACACAACTCTATTATTTCTCTCAGTTCTACTTTCAGGGAAAGTAGAAACGGCTGCTGCCAATCGGAACCTCACAGTTGAGTTTCAAATTCTCCCCAGATTTGATGACTTTGGCCCTTTTAAGTATTCCTTCTTTCAACTTTGATTTCTGAAAAAAACATTTTGTCTCAATTTCTGGCCTGTTGATAGGGAAAAGTTGCTGTAGGCATGCATGACTAAAGAGATAGCTTTGTCAGTTTCCAGTGGCTGGGTTTAGTCATACATTCTTGCACTTGAGTACTCTGTATTTGAAATTATTTTTCTATTGATGAAATCCCTTGAACAAGACACTGCAACTTTCATTGCCCTGTAGTTGAATATTTTATTTGCTTCTTAGAGTCAGATTGTTTTAAATACTACCAATGTAGGGTAAGAGGCAAACTAAGTGGTATAGGAATGAGGTGTCAGCCTAGAAGCCAGAACAACCGGGTCCAGCCCCAGCCTTGTCTCACGTCAGTCACATTACCTTGAACAAGACGCTGATCTCTTTCTCAGCCTCAACTTTCTTTTTGCCGCTTTGAGAATGGTATAAATATCTGTTGCGTTCATTCCACTGGATTACATAATAAGGTTATGAATGTTAAGGTAACTTGCAAATGCAGATTTTAGAGCTTAGTTTTGTCATCTCTGTAATGAGAAACCAGATGAAGAATACAAAATGGAAGATAACTAAATCCTATAATTTCTCTATCATCAGTGTATATTTTAAAAGATATAATGCTGCTTCTAGGCTAATATTTTATTGTGTATATGCTAAATATAATGTTTGACAGGACACACAACAACATATATGGAATTATTTGGGGGAGGAAAGGTGACAATAGCTACCAGTAAGATGTGGGGGAGGACCTTTATTTTTTATTAAACTTTTGAGAATACTTTTAGATTTACAGAAGGCTTGTGATGGGAGGACAGAGAGGTCCCATATATCCCCCTCCCTTTTCCCACTGATATTAACATCTTACCTTATTATGGGACACTTGTCTCAATTAATGAATCAATATTGATGCATTTTTATTAACTAAAGTCCATTGTTTATTCAGATTTTCTTAATTTTTACCTAATGCCCCTTTTTCTATTCCGGGGTCCCATCTAGGACGCCGTGTTATATTCAGTTGTTATGTCTCCTTCGGTCTTTCTGCCTGTGACAATTTCTCGGGCTTTCCTTGTTTTTGATGACCTCAGCAATCTGCGGGATTCCTGGTCAGGTCCTTTGGATAATATCCATCAACTGGGATTATCTGACGTTTCTCTCATTTTCAGATTGGGATTCTCGGTTTGGAGGAGGAAGATCACAGAGATGAAATGTCCTTCTCATCATATCTTATCAAGGGTGCCCACTAACAACGTGACTGATCACTGTTGATGTTGACCTTGATCACGTGGCTGTGGTATGGATAACACTCTTGATTCATGTTGACTGACATTATGGAAATAAGTGTTAGACATGCGGAATCCGAATTCTATTTTAATTTCATTTGCATCAAATAGAATGATTAGTGGAGCCTGAAGTCTTCTCTTCAATGTGGAGCTGAGTCAGCAATCTATGATTACTCTGCCTAAAGTCATAAAATAGACTAATGAAACATGATAGGTGTAATTGGTAAATTCTAAAGCAGTATATATGTTAGGTTTACAATATTATTATGGAAAGAATCCATCTGCATCAGTGTGCTAGGATAATAAAAATTAGCTTTACAGGTTAATGGAAAACTAGTGTTATTTATGAAACACCATAAGGAACGATTCATTATTCCTCATGATATTAATTTTGCAAATACCTGGAAAACCTCCTTTAATTATCAAAATTGTACAAGCCTTCTCCCTGAGCCAGGGCTAGATCCTTATTCTGCTTTTTGGTCAAATCTATTCTATTCTAATTTTCCAAATGCCCCATTTTGGGGCTCTCTTCACTATGTATCATCCATATTTTTCAGACCAGGGCTGCTTCCTTAGCCAGTTTTTCTTACCACTATCACCAAGAGATATGCTATCAATTGCTCTCAGAATAAGTGATTTCCATTCACTTGACTATGAAGTACTAATTAGATATGGTAACGTTGACAATGTAACCTATATCCAAATCACAAGCATAGCAAAATTGTACGTGTAAAGGCTAAAAATTAAAAATCTTGAACCTGTTGACAGGGTAGATAGTTATATTCTTGAGCTTACTGGAAAAATTCCTTAGTGATGGCTTGACATTTGTGGGGTGGTGGGGGTGAAGAGATGCTAACATATGTTTGCCAAATTACCTTATTCACTCAACCTAAATACACTATTATGGACCCAGTTTGAAATAAGTAATATGTTTTCTTTTAATACCGAATAACCAGGACTGAAACTACAAACCAGTTAAAAATAATTATACCTATAAGGTTGTAGGGCTGTGGGATGACTGGATTCCACTGATGTTACCAATAGTCAAAAGTTAATAACAATACAGATAGAAATATAAACCTCTTACTAATTTCAAACTCCAGAGAATATCAAAAATTAATACATATATTTTCTAATTGAGAACTTAAATGCATAGATATAAAATAAGTTCCATTTGTTTTACAGAAAATACCATAGAGCAATATTATTATGAAACACAGCTAGGCAAGGAGTGAGGGAAGGCTAAGAACCAATAAAATGAAAGTTACATGGATAGGTGTTTTTTATAGTAAGATTCTGACACTGAAGAATTTTTACATGTAATGTTCATTCGGTGCCTTGTATTTACCATTGGTTTTCCAGTAAGAATCAATCATCCTCTATGTTTTATTATTTAGGCCAAATTTAGTTTTTAAAAAAATAATAATTAAATACCAGTGCCTTAGACTAGGAGTGTTCTATCACTCATTATGTGAAATGATTATTCATTGAAATAATTTAAAAAGACACACTTGTTTTTCATTATTGGATTACCTGCTTTTCAGACTTACATTCCTGTTTCAGAGCTTGCTGCATGGTGTCAGATTGGAAATGGATTCTCCCAAAGCAGTGGAAGAAGAATGCACTGGACATCGTTACATGGTACAGTTTCACATGATGGGCTTTTCTTTAGATTGCATGGTTTAGGGTAATTTGTTTAGGACTTTGTACTTATTAAATACTTCATCTGGCACTGTATCTCATGCCAGTTTTCAAACTCGAGGGAGGAAATGCCCAGCCTTGAAGATTCTCTTATACCTGGCAAGTCACATGGTCCTATCTTCCAAACGCTGACTTTGCAGCCTTTTTCCCCACTCGGACCTTTCCATTTCTTCACTGTGGCACCTGTTGTTACTTTCCTAGTTAAGACTTTAGTTGCCAAGAGTAAAGTAGAAGCTTTACCAAGATTCACCAGTTATTAACTTTTTTAAACATGATATGAATAATTTATTGAATGAGAAACAAGAACAGGGATATTTCAAACCCAAAACTGGTAAAAAGTTCAGAGGCGAGGCATTACAGGATAGCTTCTAAAGTGAAAAGGAGGATGTTGTGTAGCTTTTATAATGATTGGTTATAACATTGGAGGTTTCTAGACTGCAGGAGGTTGGTGAAAAGTGATTATCTTATACCATTTTGGGAAAATGACTTACGTTTTATGATTATCAAAGACATTGACAAGAAATAACCTAAATTACATTTCACTTACGTTCATGAAATGAACCACTTAGTTTTGCATAAGTGGCTTAAAGGGTTTTTGTCAGCTTGAGGGATTTTTAAACCTGGCTTCATTTCATTTTATTTTAAAAGAAGTATCAAAATAACTTAAGACAATCTAAAGGTCCAGTAATAGGAATTCATAATATAAATTACAGAATTTCCATATGATAGATGACTACGCAGTTATTTATAGTCATGTGGGGATATTAAACAACATGGAAAAATGTTACCATGCTTCTATATATTGGAAATGTGAACACACCTGCCCTGACCACACCCCGTTGTGAGCAAAACAGCCTCTCCCACTCCTCTTGCAGCCAGGGAGGGGGAGCTTGCTTTACCACATGTTTCCTCCTTCCATTGTTGTTGATTGGCTCAGGAGAGTAACAGATCCCAGGGTAACCAATTAGTAGACTTGCCAGCAACCTATTATCTGTATGTGCTGGATGAAACACAGCAGGGCAAAGTTTGAAATTTGTACTAAAACCCCAGAAATCACGAGACAATAAGAGTGAGAGCTCAGTTAAAAGGCTATAAGGTAGATTAAAGATTGAGAAACTGCTGTAAGAAGTAGTAAACTGAAACTATGAGGGAACAAAAATTTCGCATAAGTAGACAGAGCAATTGAAGGTGGGGCAAACAGATGGAGGGCAGCCAACCATGCTGTCAACGCAGCTCTGCAGCAGGGTCTCCAGCTCCTGCTGTGGGCTTCTTGGCAGATGCCTGGGCTCCAGATCCAAACTCCAGCCCTTTGCACAGGAACCTGCCCTAACCTGGCCCCTGTTCTTAGATTACCAAAACAATTTCCTTGTCATTCTTTGCAAATCCTTTCATGATGTCCTCAGTGGATCTCTGTCTTGCAACTGTTACAAAGGTGTGTAGACTATGAGCCCAATTTTTTCTTTTTTTAATTCTTCAATTTTATTTAATTTATTTTGTTATACAGCAGGTTCTTAATAGTCATCAGTTTTATACACATCAGTGTATACATATCATTCCCAATAGTCCAATTCATCACACACACACCCACCCCCGCCACTTTCCCCCCTTGGTGTCTGTAGGTTTGTTGTCTACATCTGTGTCTCAATTTCTGCCCTGCAAACCGGTTCATCTGTACCATTTTTCTAGGTTCCACATATATGCATTAATATACAATAATTGTTTTTCTCTTTCTGACTTACTTCACTCTGTATGACAGTCTCTAGTTACATCCATGTCTCAACAAATGACCCAATTTCATTCCTTTTTATGGCTGAGTAATATTCCATTGTCTATATGTACCACAACTTCTTTATCCATTCGTCTGTTGATGGGCAATTAGGTTGCTTCCATGTCCTGGCTATTGTAAATAGTGCTGCAATGAACATTGGGGTGCTTGTGTCTTTTTGAATTATGGTTTTCTCTAGTATATGCCCAGTAGTGGGATTGCTGGATTGTATGGTAATTCTATGTTTAGTTTTTTAAGGAACCTCCATACTGTTCTCCATAGTGGCTGTATCAATTTACGTTCCCACCAACAGTGCAAGAGGGTTCCCTTTCCTCCACACCCTCTCCAGCATTTGTTGTTTGTAGATTTTCTGATGACGCCCATTCTAACTGGTGTGAGGTGATACCTCATTGTAGTTTTGATTTGCATTTCTCTAATAATTAGTGATGTTGAGCAGCTTTTTATGTGCTTCTTGGCCATCTGTATGTCTTCTTTGGAGAAATGTCTACTTAGGTCTTCTGCCCATTTTTGGATTGGGTTGTTTGTTTTTTTAATATTCAGCTGCATGAGCTGTTTATATATTTTGGAGATTAATCCTTTGTAATCCTTTGTCTGTTGATTTGTTTGCAAATATTTTCTCCCATTCTGAGGGTTGTCTTTTCGTCTTGTTTATGGTTTCCTTAGCTGTGCAAAAGCTTTGAAGTTTCATTAGGTCTCATTTGTTTATTTTTCTTTTTATTTCCATTACTCTAGGAGGTGGATCAAAAAAGATCTTGCTGTGATTTATGTCAAAGAGTGTTTTTCCTATGTTTTCCTCTAAGAGTTTTATAGTGTCCGGTCTTACATTTAAGTCTCTAATCCATTTTGAGTTTATTTTTGTGTATGGTGTTAGGGAGTGTTCTAATCTCATTCTTTTACATGTAGCTGTCCAGTTTTCTCAGCACCACTTATTGAAGAGGCTGTCTTTTCTCCATTGTATATCCTTGCCTCCTTTGTCATAGATTAGTAGACCCTAGGTGCGTGGGTTTATCTCTGGGCTTTCTATCTTGTTCCATTGATCTATGTTTCTGTTTTTGTGCCAGTACCATATTGTCTTGATTACTGTAGCTTTGTAGTATAGTCTGAAGTTAGGGAGTCTTATTCCTCCAGCTCTGTTTTTTTTCCCTGAAGACTGCTTTGGCTATTCAGGGTCTTTTGTGTCTCCATACAAATTTTAAGATTTTTTTGCTCTAGTTCCATAAAAAATGCCATTGGTAATTTGATATGGATTGCATTGAATCTGTAGATTGCTTTGGGTAGTATAGTCACTTTCACAATATTGATTCTTCCAATCCAAGAACATGGTATATCTCTCCATCTGCCGGTATCATCTTTAATTTCTTTCATCAGTGTCTTATAGTTTTCTGCATACAGGTCTTTTGTCTCCTTTGGTAGTTTTATTCCTAGGTATTTTATTCTTTTTTTTTGCAATGGTAAATGGGAGTGTTTCCTTAATTTCTCTTTCAAATTTTTCATCATTGCTGCATAGGAATGCAAGAGATTTCTGTGCATTAATTTTGTATCCTGCAACTTTAATAAATTCACTGATTAGCTCTAGTAGTTTTCTGGTGGCATCTTTAGGATTCTCTATGTATAGTGTCATGTCATCTGCAAACAGTGACAGTTTTACCTCTTCTTTCCCATTTGTATTCCTTTTATTTCTTTTTCTTCTCTGATTGCCATTCCAAAACTATGTTGAATAATAGTGGCGAGAGTGGACATCCTTGTCTTGTTCCTGATCTTAGAGGAAATGCTTTCCGTTTTTCACCATTGAGAATGATTTTGGCTGTGGGTTTGTCGTATATGGCCTTTATTATGTTGAGGTAGGTTCCCTCCATGCCTACTTTCTGGAGAGTTTTTATCATAAATCGGTGTTGAATTTTGTCAAAAGCTTTTTCTGCCTCTATGGAGATGATCATATGGTTTTTATTCTTCAGTTTGTTAACATGGTGTATCACATTGATTGATTTGCATATATTGAAGAATCCTTGCAGCCCTGAGATAAATCCCACTTGATCATGGTGTATGATCCTTTTAATGTGTTGTTGGATTCTGTTTGCTAGTATTTTGTTGAGGATTTTTGCATCTATATTCATCAGTGATATTGGTCTGTAATTTTCTTTTTGTAGTATCTTTGTCTGGTTTTGGTATTAAGGTGATGCTGGCCTCATAGAATGAGTTTGGGGGTGCTCCTTCCTCCACAATTTTTTGGAAGAGTTTGAGAAGGATGGGTGTTAGCTCTTCTCTAAATGTTTGATAGAATTCACCTGTGAAGCCATCTGGTCCTGGACTTTCGTTTGTTGGAAGATTTTTAATCACAGTTTTAATTTCATTACCTGTGATAGGTCTGTTCATATTTTCTGTTTCTTCCTGGTTCTGTCTTGGAAGGTTATACCTTTCTAAGAATTTGTCCATTTCTTCCAGGTTGTCCATTTTATTGGCATAGAGTTGACTGTAGTAGTCTCTTAGGATGCTTTGTATTTCTGCGGTGTTTGTTGTAACTTCTCCTTTTTCATTTCTAATTTTATTGATTTGAATTCTCTCCCTCTTTTTCTTGATGAGTCTGGCTAATGGTTTATCAATTTTGTTTGTCTTCTCAAAGAATCAGCTTTTAGTTTTATTGATCTTTGCTATCGTTTTCTTTGTTTCTATTTCATTTATTTCTGCTGTGATCTTTATGATTTCTTTCCTTCTGCTAACTTTGGGTTTTGTTTGTTCTTCTTTTTCTTGTTCTTTTAGGTGTAAGGTTAGATTGTTTATTTGATATTTTTCTTGTTTCTTGAGGTAGGCTTGTAGAGCTATAAACTTCCCTCTTAGAACTGCTTTTACTGCCTCCCATAGGTTTTGGATCATCTTGTGTTCATTGTCATTTGTCTCTAGGTATTTTTTGATTTCCTCTTTAATTTCTTCAGTGATCTCTTGGTTATTTAGTAATGTACTGTTTACCCTCCAAGTGTTTGTGTTTTTTACGTTTTTCCCCCTGTAATTCATTTCTAATCTCATAGTGTTGTGGTTGGAAAAGATGCTTGATATGATTTCCATTTTCTTAAATTTACTGAGGCTTGATTTGTGACCCAATATGTGATCTATCCTGGAGAATGTTCCATGCGCACTTGAGAAGAAAGTGTAATCTGCTGTTTTTGGATGAGATGTCCTATAAATATCAATTAAATCTATCTGGTCTATTGTGTCACTTAAAGCTTCTGTTTTATTTTCATTTTGGATGATCTGTCCATTGGTGTAAGTGAGGTGTTCAAGTCCCCCACTATTATTGTGTTACTGTCGATTTCCTCTTTTATAGCTGTTAGCAGTTGTCTTATGTATTGAGGTGCTCCTATGTTGGGTTCAGATATATTTATAATTGTTATATCTTCTTCTTGGTTTGGTTCCTTGTTCATTATGTAGTGTCCTTCCTTGTCTCTTGTAACATTCTTTATTTTAAAGTCTATTTTATCTGATATGAGTATTGCTACTCCTGCTTTCTTTTGATTTTCATTTGCATGAAATATCTTTTCCCATCCCCTCACTTTCAGTCTGTATGTGTCCCTAGGTCTGAAGTGGGTCTCTTGTAGACAGCATATATATGGGTCTTGTTTTTGTATCCATTCAGCAAGCCTGTGTCTTTTGGTTGGAGCATTTAATCCATTCACATTTAAGGTAATTATCGATATGTATGTTCCTGTGACAATTTTCTTTATTGTTTTGGGTTTGTTTTTGTAGCTCCTTTTCTACTCTTGTGTTTCCCACTTAGAGAAGCTCCTTTAGCTTTTGTTACAGAGCTCGTTTGGTGGTGCTGAATTCTCTTAGCTTTTGCTTGTCTGTAAAGCTTTTGATTTCTCCATCGAATATGAATGAGATCCTTGTCGGGTAGAGTAATGTTGGTTGTAGGTTCATCCCTTTCATCACTTTAAGTATATCATGCCACTCCCTTCTGGCTTGTAGAGTTTCTGCTGAGAAATCAGCTGTTAACCTTATGGGAGTTCCCTTGTACGTTATTTGTCATTTTTCCCTTTCTGCTTTCAAATTTTTCTTTATCTTTAATTTTTGCCAGTTTGATTAGTATGTGTCTCGGCATGTTTCTCCTTGGGTTTTTCCTGTATGGGACTTGCTGCACTTCCTGGACTTGGGTGGCTCTTTCCTTTCTCATATTAGGGAAGTTTTTGACTATGATCTCTTCAAATATTTTCTCTGGTCCTTTCTCTCTCTCTTCTCCTTCTGGGACCCCTATAATGAAAATGTTGTTGCATTTAATGTTGTCCCAGAGGTCTTTTAGGCTGTCTTCATTTCTTTGCATTCCTTTTTCTTCATTCTATTCTGCAGCAGTGAATTCCACCATTCTGTCTTCCAGGTCACTTATCCGTTCTTCTGCCTCAGTTATTCTGCTATTGATTCCTTCTAGCGTAGTTTTCATTTCAGTTATTGTATTGTTCATCTCTGTTTGTTCTTTAATTCTTCTACATCTTGTTAAACATTTCTTGCATGTTCTCGATCTTTTCCTCCATTCTTTTTCTGAGGTCCTGGACCAACTTCACTGTCATTATTCTGAATTCTTTTTCTGGAAGTTTGCCTATCTCCACTTCATTTGGTTGTTTTCCTGGGATTTTATCTTGTTCCTTCATCTGGTACATAGCCTTCTGCCTTTTCATCTTGTCTATCTTTCTGTGAATGTGGTTTTTGTTTCACAGGCTGCAGGACTGTAGTTCTTCTTGCTTCTGCTGTCTGCCCTCTGTTGGATGGGGCTGTCTAAGAGGCTTGTGTTTATTAACTTTTTGAAACATATGCTTGTTCAACCTCTCTCTTTCTTTACACACACAAACACACACATATTTTGGCTAAACTATTGAAGAGGTAGTTTATAAGCATCGTGATACTATACTCCTAAATATTTCAGATGTATCTATCAGCAAGTGTATTCTCCTGTATAACCACAATAGAACTACCAAACTTGAGAAACTTGACATAGATACAATATTATTATTTATATACAGCCTATTCAAGTTGTTCAATTTGTGTTAATAATATAGTTTATCATTATATTTCAATGTTTTATTGAAGTATAATTACATACTATAAAATGCAGATTTAAGTGTACAGTTTAATGTTTTGATAAATTTGTACCCTCATGTAACCAACACCCCAATCAAGATATAGAGTATTTCTGTAGCTCAAGAAAGTTCTTTCTTGCCCCTTTCTAGTCAGCCCTCTTTCCTCTACATCTCCTAGAGGAAACCACTACAGTATTTTTCCTTATAGATTACATTTGCATAAATTTCACATCCAGTGTGTATTCTTATGTGTTTAGTTTCTTTCTCTCTGGTCTTGGATTCTGGTATCTGTAAATAAAGTTTTATTGGAACACAGCCATGCTCATTTGGTTGTACTGTCTATGATGCTTTCACACTATAACAACAGCACTGAGTAGTTGTGACAAGGCTTGCTTTTGGTTGCTACTTGGTGTACTACAAATTACTGCAATCCAATTATAACTTAACAGTATTTTGAATGTCATGCTCATTACTGTGACATAGCATTTAATTATTTATTAACAGTGCCTACTCAACATGTCAAAATAAGGAAAGAAAAGTTGGGTTTGAATGTTGTACTTTTAAGAAAGAGTAGAGGGTAAATTATTTGTTATCAAATTAGATGGCAAAGCATTGTGTTTATTATTCAGTGACACTGTAGCTGTGTTAAACTAATACTATATACATCAATATTATTAGATTAGGCACTCTTTATAATAGTCCCACGCACAGAAATGCAATTTTCAGAAAAACTGGACATTTTAAAATGGAATATCTCATTGCAACAAAGTTTCTTTAAACAATTTAAAATATTGAAATAAGGCTGAAGTCAAAGTAAATGATCATTTTGTTAACCAAGCAAGGAAAACCATTTACGAATGTTGAATTAATTTAATTGTGTTTGATTGTAGCAGATGAAGAAATGTGTTCAGAGAAAATAAGCTTGATTAAGGCTATTAGTCTTTTAGTGAGAACAGTTGCTGGAAGAGGTAAGGACAATGAGGACAACAGATGGAGTAAAAACATACTTTCCACAGCCCTCCCACTGAGTGCAATACATCTAAATTTACCTGGATATTGTACATTGAAAAACATAAGAAAAGTGGAGAGAAGAAGGCAGACCGGTTAGGGAGCTTAGGACCCAAAGAATGCTGAGTTCCCTGACCTTTCCTTTCTGACTCATCTATCCCACACGGAGACTGGAGAAGCTAGCATCCTAACAATGCCAAAGGGAACAGACAAAAACAAAAAACAAAAAACAAAACCCAAGAAAAGCATGCTCTCTCTAGCCAAAAGGCCAGAAAAAGGGCTACCTAGCAAGACAGAAACTTAGATAATAACTGTTCTACTCCAGCCAAGCACCACAGAAGAAGCTGTGGCCAAGTCTTACCCATCATCAAAACTGGAGTGGAGAGTCTAGGTGTGTAACAAGGTACCCCAAACCACCTGCTATTGTTGTTTCAGAGGCTGAGTGGGGAAACAGGACCTTTGTCCATAATGAGTGGTAATGAGGAGCCTGTGGTGTTGGGGAAAATGACATGGGAGCCTGGAATTCACCTACACCTGGTGACCTGGTGTCAGAGAAAGCCTAGAGGGGGGTCAGGTCTTTAACCACCTCTCAGAGAATATGAGGCCAACCCTCCTCCAGGTGTCAGTGGGAACACATCATTAACAAGGACCCTCACCCTTCAAGTTGTCAACAGAATCCTAATGGAGAATCTGCATCTAATTTCACTTGGCAGCAACAAGGTGGAGTTGTTCCCCACCTGGAGTTATGTCAGGGAGAGCTTGCTAAAATACAAGGCTTATATAAGACCCAGAGTCTCACAGCATATGAAATGTCCAAAAGAAAATCACTTGTTATACTAATAACCTGGAAAATCTAAATTTGAATGAAGAAAGACATCATTAGATGTCAACACTGAAATAACGTAGATGTTAGAATTATCTAACAAGGATTTTAAAGCAGCCTTCATTAAAAAGCTTCCACAGGTAATTGTGAACACCTCAAAACAAATGAAAAATAGACATTATCAGCAAGAAACTGAAGATATAAAGAAGAATCAAGTGGAAATTCTAGAACTGAAAACTACAATAGCCAAAAAATAAAGACAATGGACAGTCTAACAGAAGAAAAAGTTTATGTGATGATAGAACAATAGGAGAGAGAGAAAATAGACTGAAAATAAAAGTGAACAGAGCTTCAGGGACCTGTGGGCTATAACAAAAAATCTAACATTCATGTCATCAGTGTCCCAGAAGGAGAGGAGAAAGAGAATTCAAAGAAATAATGGATTAAATTTCTCCAAATTTGGCAGAAGACATAAACTTACAAATTCAAGAAGCTGAGTGAACCCCCCAAAGGATAAATCTAAAGACTCATCATAGTTAACCTTCTGAAAATTAAAGACAGAGAAGAAAATCTTGAAGGCAGTCAGAGAGAAACACAGCAAACAATTTGAATGATAGCAGATTTCTTATCAGAAACCATGGAGGCCAGAAAGAAGGAGCGTAGCATTTTTCAAGTGCTGAAATAAGTCAACCTAGAATTCTATATCCAGAGAAAATATTTTCAGGAATGAAGAAGAAATTAAGACATTCTCAGATTGAAAGGAAAACTAAGAGAATTCATTGCTTGTAGACCTACTGTAAAAGAATGACTAAAAGAAGTCCTCTAAACAGAAAGGAAATGATAAAAGAAGGAATTTTGCAACACCAGGAAGGAAGAGAGAAGAAGAGAATGAATAAAAACGTGAGTAAATATAAGACTTTCCTTCTTCTCTTGTGTTTTTATAATTATATTTAATGTTTGAAGCAAAAATTATAACTGTGTAATGTGGTCCTCTGTTTATGTAGAAGAAAAATTAAAGCTAATTATGTTATACATGGGGAAGTGTAAATGGACATAAAGGGAAGTAAGGTTTCTATACTCTACTCAAACACATAAAATGTCAACATTAGTAAGACTGTAAGTTATGCTAATATAGTATAATATGCAAAGTAACTACTAATATAGTTATGGAAATAGATACACTTAAAAACATGGATAAATCAAAATGGAATTCTAAAGAAAGTTTAAGGAACTGATAAGAAGATAGGAAAAAAAAGAAACAAATGAAAAACAGAGCAAACAAAAAAATAAAATGGCATAATTAAGTCTCAACCTATCACTAATTACAGAAAATGTAAATAGTCTGAATATATTGAATTAAAGGATAGAGGTTGGCATAATAGATTTAAAAAACAAAAAGAAAACATGACCTAACTACTGGCTATCTACAAGAAACTTGCTTCAAATATAATGATATGTGTAGGTTGAAAGTGAAAAGATGAACTGAGATATACTACACAAACACTAATCAAAAGAAAGCAGGAGTGGCTATATTAATATCAGATTAAGTGGACTTCAAGGCAAAGAAAACCACTGGAGACAGAGTCAATCCACTAGGAAGACACAGGAATCCTAAATATGTATGCACCAAAAAGCCAAGCTGCAAAACTTGTGAAGCGAAAACTGATAGAACTGAACGGAGAGAGACAAATCCACAATTATAGCTGAAGACTTCAAAACCCCATATCAACAACTGACAAAACAGCTAGACAGAAAATCATCAAGGATAGAACTCAACAAGACCATCAACCAAAAGGATCTAATCAATATTTATAGAGCACTCTACCAACCAACAGCAGAATATACATTATTTTCATGCATCCATGGAACATATGCCAAAATAAATATTTTCCTGGGCCATCAAACAAATCTTGACAAATGTAAAGGAATTGAAATCACATGGAGTGTCCTCTCTAACCACAATGGAATAACACTAGAAATCAAGAACAGGAAGAGATCGGGAGAATCCCCAAACACCTGGCAACTAAAACAGCACGCGTAAATAATCTGTTGGTCGAGGAAGAAGCCTTGAGACAAATAACAAATACATTGAACTTAGTGAAAATGAAAGCAAAACATCCAAAATTGTGGGATGCTGCTAAAGCAGTGCTTAGATGAAAATCTGTAGCCCTAAATGCTTACAGACAAAAAAGGAAAAGTCCCAAATCAATCATCGAAGCTCTCACTTCAAGAACTTAGAAGAGGAAGAGCAAAATAAACCCATAGTCGAGGAGAAAAAAAGGAGCAAAAATCAATAAAATTGAAAACAGACACACAATAGCAAAGTCAATGAAACGTAAGTTTTTATTTGAAAATATCAATAAAATAGACAAAACGCCAGCAAGATTGACAAATAAAAAGAGAGGAGAGAAATTTCTATTATCCGTTTGAAACAAAGGATCACATTACGGAGTCTGCATACATTGAAAGAATAAGAGAATACGCTGAGCAACCCTAGACACATAAATTTGACAATTTAGATGAAATAGATTAATTCCGTGAAAAGTACATAAACTACTCCAACTCATCCAATGAACAGCCCAATAATGACTAATGAAATTAAATGTATACACACACATATATATGTATACACACATATTAATAAAATAGAATAAAAACCCAGAAATAGTTCCATATAAGTATGGCCAGGTTGTAGTGGAAGGAGAGGCTGTCTAGAAGCAGCTGGTGGTGAAAGGAGTGTAGATGATTCAGGCAGTCCTGGTTTGCAATAAACGGGAAGCCGTGGCTTGTCTGCGTCTGCCAGCGTTTCCCAGGAGAAATTCAACAGCAGGTTATTCGAGAGACCTCCCATCTCGTTTTCAAACGGGAGGACAACATCTGTAACTTCTTGGGGGGTGGAAGTGTGATTGGTGGGTCTGACTACAAACTGATTTACTGGCATTATGCTACCCTCTACTTTGTACCTTGTGGGGATTCATCAGAGAGTGAACTTGGGATCTTGGACCTCATCCAGGATTTTGTGGAGACTCTGGACCAGTGTTTCGAAAATGTTTGTGAATTGGATTTGATCTTCCGTGTGGATAAAGTGCACTACACTCTTCAGGAGGTGGTGGTGGGTAGGATGGTGTTGGAAATAAACACGAATGAAATCGTGGCTCAGACTGAAGCCCAGAACAGGCTGAAGAAATCCAAGGGTGGTCTTTCAGCAGCACCCGCCCGGGGCCTGTCCACCGTGAAGAACGTCGGCCTGCTGGAGGTGCCTCGGATTATCAGCATTGGCGAGATCTCAACGTCAAGGTCCCCAACCTGTCGCAGTTTGTCTGAGGGTAGAAGACGGCCGAACTGAGTCCTGGGAACCAGCGAAGCCGAGCCAGTCCTGCAGCAAAACCCGATCTGCGCCCTAGAGGAGCCCAGCCTCGGGCCCTGGCCCCTGCTGTCCTGCAGCGGGAAGGAGTCCTGTGTCCACTGCCAGCCTGGGCTTGCTTCTCACACGTGCGGCCTTGCCCCTCTCTCCTACACGCGGCCACTGCAGACGTGAAGGGTCCTGGCTTCCTCAGTGGGGTGCAGGTGCCCCCTTTCTACCTGCCACGTGCAGCCACTCCCAGGGACTGCAGACTGTCGTGAGAACAGAACCTCCCCACGAGGCTGCTCTCCGACTAGAGTCTTCAACCTCAGCACCGCGAGGCTCCCTGGGGTCATGTAGCATTGACTTCCCTGGTGAGGTGCCGTAGCTCGAAAAGCGCTGACCCTCTAGATTTGGGGATGCGGTGAGTGGAAGACAAGGGCAGGATGTTATGAGGTCCAGAGTTGCCTCCTGGCTCTGCTAGAGTTGGCACACCCGGAATCCTTATGTACAGCCACGCTGTCTCCTCAGCCCCTCCGGAGGCACACACTCCCCCAGTGCCACAGTCCTGGCCCTGCTCTCCCAGGTGTCTATGTGCAGCACACAACCCGGGTCACGGGCCTGTCGTTTGCCTGCCCCCCACATTGCTGCCAACAGGGAGGGCACGGCCCACAGCCAGAGGGGTCCCCCCTCAAAGGGGAGGAGCCCCGTGTCTGCAGAAGACTCTTCCAGGTTTAAAATACATTCTCCTCCCGAGGAGTTGCTGCGTTACGGATGATGAGTCTTTGTCCAGAAAGCCCACTGCTGTCTACACCAGCTTCTGGAGCATGAGAGCCCGAGCTGGGGTCACGTGTTCTAGACCTGGCCCAGGGGGAGGCCGGGGGCACGGGCAGCGTGCCGGCTGAGAGCGGTGGCCGTGCAGCATCTTCTCCCCACTGTGCGAGGGGGCCCTGCCTGAGCTCCCTCTGGGCACGCCCTGTTCCCCTCAGATGACAGTGCCCTAGAGCGAGCTGTGGAAAGCTGTGAGTGTTCACACGTGATGAGAGGCTTTCTTCCTGTGGTTAACTTAGAGCCAGAGCTGCTCGGCCGAGTAGTGGCTCTCAGTCCTGTGTTGCCTCGGGAGACCTGCGTTACCACGTCGCAGGTATGATGTTGAGCTGCCTTGAGAGTCGGGAGCTCGCTGCACCAGCATGGTAAAGTCTCCCGGCCTGGGAACTTCTCGTGCCTGCCGGCCGGTGGCCCAAACTGTCTCATCAGGCCTCCTGACGCTGTCGCAGAGCCCATCTGAGATGGTGCCTGAGAGGACCATGGTCAGGACCACGTCTTTTTCTGCTTTGAACCGCGCTTCTCGTGGTTGCTGCTCTTTGCTCCGCGTAGCCTCTTAACCTCAGTCTTTTGGAACATCTGTGATAACCACAGAGGTGGGCAGTGTTGATCAGAAGAGTTTACTTTTTCTTTTAAACAGACATTTCAGCATATTCACATCCCTCTCTTTCACATTTGCTGAAAGTGATATAGGAACAAAGTGATATTTATTTTGTACCTACTGTAAGGTGGCATGAGCGAGATCCTTCCACAATCCTTACAACAGACACTGTTATTTCCATTTTGCAAGTCAAGAAAGTAAGAATCAGAGAGGTCAAGTAACCGGCTTTAGGTCACAAGGGCTAAGAACTGAGACTGTCTGTCTGCCTAAATCCACAGTTCATTTTTTTTTCACTGCTCAGGATGGCCTCTCCCAATTTTATTTTCTTTCTTATGGATAAGGAAACCTCAAAAAGGTTAGGTACGTTCTCAGAAACTGTGATAAGAACCAGCTTGGTTTTTCTCAGAAACTGTGATCAAAACCGGCTTGGTAGCCAGTGACAGCATCAAAGAGTGTAAGAGCTGGAGGGTCCTCCACATGCCTCCATTGAGCTGGTGAGGAAGCAGAAGTCCAGAGTGTTAAGTGTTATGTCAAGGGTCACAAAGCTAGAATGAAGTCATTTTTCTTTTTAAAAAATTTTTATTGGAGTAGAGTTGATTTACAATGTTGTGTTAGTTACAGGTATACAGTAAAGTGAATCAGTTACACATATAAAGGAAAAGTATGGCCAATGAATTTTTGACAAAATGTAAAATAATTCAAAGGAGAATGAATAGTCTTTTCAAAAAATGGTGTTAAGCAATTAGAAATGTATAACCAGATTTTGAGTCTTGGCATAATCTCACATCTTATATAAAAATTCAGTAAAAAAGGATCATAGATTTAAATATAAAATATACAATTATAAAAATTTTAGCTGATAACATAGGAGAAAATCTTTGAGAGAGAACTAGGGTTTGGTGAAGAATCCTTAGATGTGATACTAAAAGCATGACTGATAAAAAAAATAAAATTGTTAAATTAGACTTCATCACAATTAAAAACTTTTGCTCTAAAAAAGACTCCATGAAGATGATGAAAAGTTATAGATTGGGAGAAAATATATGAACACCACAAATCTGAAAAAGGGCTCAAACCCAACAGTGAGAATCACACCATCCATTTAGAACATAGGCGACATCCGTTTCACTGAAAAGGATATAAAGACCAGCAAATGAAAAGATGTTCATCACTAGTCATCAGGGAAATGTAAATGAAGGCCATAATGAGAAATCATTGTATATCTATTAGAATGGCTAAATCTAAAAATAGTGATGACACCAAATGCTGCTAAGGATGTGAGGACACTCAATCTCTTGTAAATTGCTGGTGGGTAGTATGTAAAATGACACACAACCACTCTGGACAATATTTTGGCATTTTCTTAAAAAAACTATACACTCACTGTATGTCAGCAAATTAATTCCTGAGCATTTATCACAGAGAAATAAAAATGTACATGCACACAAAAACCTACACACAATTCATAGCAGCTTTATTTGTAATAGCCAAGACCTGGAAACAGCCAAAATGTCTCTCAATAGTTGAACAAAGTGAGATAGAGTTGTCCCATGTCCCAGGACCACCAAGGATACCAAAATGCACTAATGCTCAAGCCCCATATATAAAATGTGTAGTATCTGCATATAACCCATGCCCATCCTCCTGTATATTTTTAACTCATCTCTAGATCTTACACTTAATACAGTGTAAATACTATACAATTTAAATAGCTGTCAGCGTGTGGCAAATTTAAGTTTTGCTTCTTGGAAATTTCTGGAATATTTATTTTGTTTTGCGTACTTCTGACCTGCAGTTGGTTGAATCCCTGGATTCGAAACCTGACAGTATAGAGGCCCAAATGTCTAGCCGTATGAACCTTCAACAATAAAAATGAACCAACTATTGATACACTGAGTAACTCGGATGTATCTCAGGGACATTTTGTGGTTGGGAAAAAACCTCACTCTCAGCTGGTCCCATGCTGTATTTACAAAACATTTATTAAATCACAAAATTATAAGATGGAGAAGAGAAGAATGGTTGTCAGGAATTAGAGATGGCGGAGGTGTCTCTGATAAGGGTTAGCACGTGGGACAGCTTTGTGGTGACGGGGTAGCTCTGTATCTTCATTGTGTGGTAGTGGTCGTGTGAATTTACCTGTGTAATAAGTTGACAGAAAATTATGCACACATATTAAATTCATCTGTCTTTGATGAAGTTTCTCAGTAATCGCTTGGATGAAGCTCATCCTCTATTGGGTTTCTCAGGTTGGGTTCATGAATAGAGTATTTCTTAAGATCCTGCAAGTTTATAACTACTTTTCTATAGCCTTGACATTTGAAGAATAGTTTGGCTGAATATAAAATCCTTGGTTCCATGTTTGCTTTATTGAGTTTCTGAAAATGTTGCTCCATTCCTCTACTGCTTCATATGCAGCTGTCAAGAAGTCAGTGGTCAATAGATTGACTTTCCTTGGTAAATCATTTTGGCTTAGCTGGACATAAAATTCATTGATTCTCACTTTGTTGTGTAGAATTTCTTTAAAACGTTGGTTTACTGTTTTCTCGCTTTGGACATGGTTGTCAAGAAGTCTTGTCAACAGGATTTTCTTTCCTTTCTGAATCACTATATTTTTTTTTCCTGGATCCCCTGAATATTTTTTCTCAAGCTTTAATTTTGTTTTACGTCTATAATAGATTTATAAGGCTACGTCAGTTTTCTAAGATATGCCGTGGGGACTTTCAATGTATAAATGTAGGTCTCTTTATTTCCAGGAAGTTTTCTAGAATAATAGTTTAAAATATTAGATAATTCTATTGATTTCTTCTTTTTTCCAGAATAATTATATGAATGTATTCTATCTTCTTTGCTTATCTTCTATTGCTATCATGTCATCTGTGATTCTTTCCACTTTTTAAAATAACTTTTTCATTCTTTTGGCTTTTCTTCATGTCTCTCATTTAACTTTTCATTTAAATCTCTTCTGCTCTGGGCTGATGGTAATTTAGATTTAATTTCTTTTCATTTTGAATTCCCAATAGCCACTGCTATCATAGCACCACTCAGACATGTTTCAAGTATCTCCCATTAAGGATGTTACTCTCCTCTTTGGAATGATTTTCCCTGTGTTCCATTATCTCTGGGCTCCATGCTGCCATTTCCTCTTTTCTACACAGGTTCCGCTTGACTCTCACCACAACCCTTGCTTCTGAAGCTGTCTTATAGATTTGGATGTTTATCTTTCTATTTACAGGTAATTTGAAGGAAGTTAGAGTTGTCTCATTAATTTGAAGGTAATATTTCCAAATCTGTTCCTACATGGCTAGGTAACTCCCCAATAGTCTGTTTCAGATCATTGCGGCAGTAGAGCAGTTAAATATGTCTTTCATTATTATAATGAGGCAGTAATTTTGACAGTGTAACATTGGCACAGGGATAGACATATAAATAAATAGTTGAGACTAGGGACTCCAGAAATATATCACACATATAACTTACATTGATTTGTGACCAAGAATGCCAATTCATTCAACGGATAAAGAATATACTTTTTAACAAGTGATACTGGGACGAGAAAAAAAGAACATTGACTCTTATGACATAAGTGAAAATTAAAATGAATCATAGGCCTAAATGTAACAGTTAAAATGATAAAATTTCTAAAATAAAATCTGGGAAAAATCTTCTCAGCCTTGAGATAGGCAAAGACTTTTTAAGATACAAAAGCATTAACCATTAAAGAAAAAAAATGATAGATTTCACTTTATCAAAAAACTTGCTTGTTGAAAGATTTAATTAAGAAAACAAAAAAAGGAAGCCACAGAATGGGAGAAAATACATGCAGTACATATTTGACCAAAGACTTGTAGCCTTACCTTATACAACTCAGTAGTAAAAAGAGGGTAAACCCAACAGTACAGAGCAAAATATTTGAATGGTTGCTTCAAAAAAGATAAACTACAAATGGCCAATAAGCACATGAAAAGACGCTCAACATCATCAGCCGTCAGAGAAATGCAAATCCAAAGCAAAATGAGTTCCACTATTCACAAACTAGAATGGCTAAATTAAAAAAAAAAACATTAGCAATAGAAAGTGTTGGCTTGTGGAACTTTTATGCATTTCCAGTGCAAATGTAAAATGATACCCTCACTTTGGGAAACTGTTTCTTTAATGTTAGCCCTACGTTTTCCGTATGATCTAGCAATTCCACTTTTAGGCATTTACCAAAGAGAAGTGAAAATATATGTCTGTGTAAAAACTTGCACCTGAAAGTTTGTAGTAGCTTTATTCATAACGGTCAAAAATTGTAAACATATCCATAAGCTGGTGAATAGATAAACAAACAGTGGTAATATCCACGCTAAGGATATTACTAAGCAATAAAAAGGAACAAACTACGGATACATTTAACAATATGGGTGGATCTCAAAAATAGTATGCAAAGAGGAAAAGCCAGACACAAAAGTACATATTGAATGATTCTCTTTATATGAAAATCTAGAAATGACAAATTTAATGTATAGGCATGGAGAGCGCATCAAAGGTTGACTAAGGCCAGAGGTGGGCTGGATTAACTGGGAAAGACCACAAAGGAAGTATTCCGTATCGTATTGTGATGAAGGTTGCATTTGTCAAACTCATTACACTGTTCACTTAAAATGGATTCATCTTTTAAATGAGTTATGCTGCAATGGAGTTGATAAGTTATAAAAATGTTGCAGAGAAATCTTTCAGTATTTAAAAATATTGGAAAGATAGAGTAGTATAGGAAATTGACTATTATAATGCTTTCAATTAGTGAGATCCCTTTGCACAATATATTTTAAAAATATTAGTCCAAATAAAGTCCGGAAGTAGTCACTTAACCTCAATGTTAAAATCATTAGTAAATATGCATATACAGATATGTATATATATTTATCATCTATATTTCCTAATTATTTTATCAAATAGAGACTATTTGCTTCTTGGAAACCAGCCATAGCATAAGACAATTTCCTCTGATATTTTCGTAAACCTATTTTGTGTTGTTACAATGATTATTTTCATGCATGTATTACTAAAGTATTAGTCACAGTATATCTGTTTTAAGATATGCTTCATTTTCTTTCTTCTTATGCTTTTCTACGTGTTGGCTGACAACTGTCTTCTACATCAGAAAAGTGAGAAGTCAAAAGCCTTTCACTTATTACAGTGTTCTGAAGTTTCATTTTCTTATAATTCAGGGACTTTGTGGACCTATCCCCCCACCTTGAGGAGTACAAACCATCCCATTCTAACAGTAACTCATTTGAAAACGTCACCAACCTTAACCGTCTGTTTCCAACTTCTAAAATCTGCCCAGCAATGATCTTTAGAAAAGCAGAAATTTCAATTGATATATTCAATGACTATTCGTTTCATAAAATTCATGCTCCTTGTTCAGTAATCCTGAATCTTTATGTACACTTTCTGCAGAATCAAGAGTTGTGGAAGTAGATAGATGCATAAACAAGGTTGTTTCTTTCTAACCTAACTGCTAAATACATATATATTAATTTGCTAAGGCTGCCATAACAAAATACCACAGATTTAGTGGCTTAAACAAGAGACATTTCCCACAGTTCCAGAGACTAGAAGTCCAAGATCAAGGTGCCAGTAGGGTTGGTTTCTCCTGAGGCCTCTCTCTTTGTCTTGTAGTTGTCTGCCTTTTCACTGTGTCCTCACATGATGTTTCCTCTCTGTGTGTGTACATCCCTGGTATCTTCCTGTGTGTCCAAGTTTCCTCTCCTTATATCACAGGTCAGAAACTAACAGCCTTATTTTAGCTTAATTACTACTTTAGAAGCCATATCTCCAAACACGGTCACATTCTGAGGTAGTGGGGATTAAGACTTCCATGTATGAATTTCGGTGGGGGGGGGGGAGCAATTCAGTCCATAACATCACATGACTCATCGTCCCCTTCCATGTGGTTCTTTAGCCCCATAAGATGTCAATAGACGCCCACAGCAAAAACTGTGCCACAGCAGGATATTCTGCTAGACCCTCAATGAACAGTGCTCTGAGTGAAATCACCTGCCTTCTCAAGTTTTGCTTGAATGCGGAATGTACATTCATGTCAGAGAATACTCACTTTGGCAATTTAGAAACAAATCTTGTGCAAAGTTCGACTCACTTTACTAACTTTGTGAATAATGTCTGAGAGGAAATGACTATCACTTTACAAAAACTCATTATAGAGCTTGGACACAATCTTATTAAGTAGCTATTATATTATTGTATGATCAGAGTCACCACATCTGGAACTTTCAAAGGGAACTCCATCTCTGTTACGGCTGACTCCAGAATATGTGCCAAGTATTTTTTAAAAACATTCACCTTCTGCGACGTATGTTTTTGCGAGCATGTGGTTTACATTTGCGTTGAATTTCTCATCCATCTGTCCACAAGATTGGATACGTTTTCTCGAGCATTTCCTGAGTTCACACTGGGAAAGTATTATTATCCCCAAACACCGACGACCAAAAGGAAAGCAGATGAGTCCTTGTTTCAAAAATGAACACAGAGTTTCAGCTGATTCTCTTTTAAATAAATTAAGTTATTTATTTTTTTGTTTTTATTTTTGGCTGTATTGGGTCGTCATTGCTGCCCACGGGCTTTCTCTAGTTGTGGTGAGCGGGAGCTACTCTTCGTTGCAGTGCGCGGGCTTCTCACTGTCTTGGCTTCTCTTGTTGCAGATCATGGGCTCTAGGCATGCAGGCTTCAGTTGTGGCACGTGGACTCAGTAGTTGTGGCTTGTGGACACTAGAGGCAGGCTCAGTAGTTGTGGCGCACAGGCTTAGTTGCTTCTTGGCATGTGGGATCTTCCCGGGCCAGGGCTTGAACCTGTGTCCCCTGCATTGGCAGGAGGATTCTTAACTGCTGCGCCACCAGGGAAACCCTCAGCTGATTCTTATGCACATAGAAATCAAAATTGTGCTTTTTTGTGGTTCCATCTTCCTGAGCTGTAAACTTTGAGTCACCATCAAAATAGGTAAAGACATCTAGAATGTAATTGATTTAACCACCATAAGTGGAAGTTGAGAAGAAATTGTCATTATCACTAGAATTACTGCCAGTGATTTATATATTCGTATATTTTGGTATATATGCTATATACCAAACATATTAAATAGGCATAGCTGTTCTAAGGTAGTTTACACAGCATTCCACAATTGTCAAGGACGTTTGGTAATTCTGTACCATTTCTTCTGTAGCGGAAGTGTATTGCAAGCTCTTTCCTTGGAGTATATTGGCCTCTACCTTTTCCCAGCCTTGCCTTCTTTGTTTACTGCCGCACTGTGGAGCAGTTGTCATATGTGAAGTAGTGACCACGTTTACAGAGGTCTAAACTGGTATTGTATACCCAAACTTAGTCTATAGGTGGGTTTTATTTGTCTCAAGCAGTCTTAATCTTTTAACTTTTCCTGTATAAAATCAGAAGACTTCACATAAAAATGTAGAAACTTTTGTGAGTTTGTTTTTTTCTAATATTACTAGTATTGGTTGTATTTCAAGAAGTTGAGTCCTGGTTTAAAAACATACAGACACACGTGTAAATATAACACCTATCCATATAAAATTTTATAAAATTGGCAGCGATATTATTAATACTATTACAGTAAGGTGATGAATTTTGCATTAAAGGCTGAAATCATTGAAAATATAAACAAAATGCGATGTCCTACTACCTAAAATAGATAAGAAACATTTATAATTCACGTGGCTTTATCAATGTGCTTCTGAAATCTTAGGTAATTCAAAAGTTAAAACAAAAATACAGTTTCATAAATTTCTGAAAGCTTTCCACACTTTTCTTTCATTCATTCATTCAATCTTTTCTCTAATCAATAATAAGAAATGATTTATATTAGGTGAAAAAGACTATCCAAGCTGTGCTTGTTGAAATAGCTTTGAGTAGCAGGGGAAGGTGTGGAGGTGTTATGTTGGATGAATGTCACTATGACTCGTAGAGAAAATGCTACTTTGAAGGAACACAACTTGTGTTAGACACGCTCAATATCCATATCCATACGTATATGCACATACTCATACCTCCAAATAACGAGTGTTTCCAGTAGAAATTCCCACCCAACATTTTTTGGGAAATTTATGTTTTCTGAGTCCTGAATCCTGAGGAAAATGAATGCCTAAACTGGGGAAAGGAGAAAAGAATGATAGTTTTCATGTGAAAATTAAAATTGAACAATCTATGGCGAGATGTTACTGGTTGGGAGGAATCCACAGACGCCAAGTAAAGAGCAGGAGTGAGAGATGCTAACACTGGAGTGGAAGGTCAAAGGTGACACTTCCAGGATCTGGCACAGGAGCAGGTGGGAGAGAGGTGGTCTATCTAGCAGCCTGCTTGTGACTTGTAACTATGTTGTGACTGCGTTTGTGGCCCTCTCTGGCTAACAGTGAGTCATTGTGGTAAATTAAATATTAGTAAGTTATGCACATACTCTACACAAAGCCTATTGGTGGCAATCCAAGAAATAACAAGTTTTGGAAGCCAAAGGAGTCCTTCAATTGGAATGTTAACACATGCCCTTGATAGGAGATCTGAATGTTACATTATGCAGACACTACCTCATAACGCTTATTAGAGTTTTCCGTGATTTTAATATTTGCTACAGGCGACAGTTCTTTGTAAATGCCATCAAAACGAACATTTCTTACTTCCTAAATTGTTTAAAGATATCTATAATAATCAGGAAAGAGAATGAAGAGCGTTGGAAGTATTTTATGACTAGCCTAATGTTTCAGGAATTCCTGATGCTTCTCAGGAATTCTGACTTTTTGTTTCCAAATTCTGAAGATTAATATCTGTTGGGAATTTTGAAACATTCTCTGCCACTAACTTCAGGAGTTTTATGGACTCAAAGTTTCTAATCTTAAAGCATGTTTTCAGTCACTTATTTGGAGGCTCAGCTAATAGTCTAATTTGACATACATGGAAAATTTATGATTTTCTTTCCTGGGGCAAAACAGAAAAGTACCTTATGCTCAACCTGTGTGCATGTGAATGTGTGTATGCATGTGTAGGATATTAAATAGATAGTTTTTGGCAAAACAGAAACAATGGGCTAATAATTTTGAAAAAAATATAGTCCACTTTCTATTTCCATATAAAGTGAATTAATCTGCACTTAATACAATGCATTACTTGTTCACATCTTATTTAATAATAAGTAAAGAACCTTAAAAATTTTACTTGACCTTCCTCTTCTATTCTGTTTACTTTGACAAGGAAAGACATTCTGTGAATATTGAGATTTGTATCAAAGATTTCTAAAATCACCCACAAGTATAGATTTAAAAGCCTTTAAAAAGCTGATTGTTCACACACTTGTAACGATGACTCATATCTTATAAAGCTGGCTTGAAACCCCACAGATCTTCCTGTACTTAAAAAATGTAAATGACTTTTTTGCCCATGGGGAGATTAATAAATTCACTAAGGTGAAAAAAAATGAATTCTATCTTCCCCAGTGAGAAAATTGCTCAAAGATTAATTTAGCCTGTTTAATTCAGCTCTCAAATGTTTCTCAGGGCTCCAAAATATTTTTCTACCTTCCTTGCACCTGGGGCATCAATTTGATTATTTTTACTCTTGAATTCAATGTGTCTACTGTCTTCTATATCGAGCTATTTTCATTTTCATTCAGTTCATTTTACTCTTGGTTTCTTTTTTATTTTTCTAGACAATTATTGCTCTTCATATTTTGCTGATAATCTCCTTTTATATTATTTTGGGCTCAAAGCTGGAAGGAACATGTAATAGATACTCACGTTCCCCTCCTTTTTCCAGTCTCAGTCCTTTATTTTCCTATACATAAATACACATCATCAGTGTTGATAAACTTGTGGTTTGTTCAATACTAGACCCACTGCTTTTTCAAGGAAATAACATTTTAAGCTGAGGGAGGCCATAACAAACCTTTAGTAACAACCTCCAGGCTTCCAAGATCCTATAGTATTTACTAAAAGGGAAAACTGAGTCAAATTTCACATATTTTCTGTGTGTCATTTTTATCAAAAAATACAGTTGACTGTGACATATTTTTTTTTCACCGCCTGTTTTCAACAGCACAGTGGTTGCTCTGTGGCCATTATTACTCTTGAGGTCAATGCCTGGTGATTTACTTCTGAGATAATCAACTTTATACTATAAAATGCAATGTGCTATATAAAAGTAAGATGATTCTCTTATTGTTTATTACATTTTATTTTCTTCCCCTCATATTACTCTGGCTAGATTTCCTTATAAAATATGCCAGATTTTATTGTTTAGTTTATACTTGATATCAAAATTCATTTGGTTTCTTTATGTCCTTCCTTTTTATACTTATATTTTGTAAATGATGAAAAATTTCACCTTGACTTGAAATAATAGACATTTTTTAAAACAATGAGACCTCGTACCTTTTCTGCTAAAGGAATCAATCTTAATGGAAATACTTACTCTGATGAGAATCACACTAGTAAAGCATTGTTTTGCTAATAAAACTAGTATATGGTATCTTGTCACTTTGCTTTCATCATTTTGCTTGACTTCATCAATACCTCTAAAATCTTTAACTTTAAAGAATTTCTTAAAGCTGTGATAAAATTTTGCAAAATCAAGAACACTAAAGCTAAGGGCTAAGCACTGTATATTCTTCCTCGATGCTCCACTCAAGACATGAAAAATGTCCAATGGGCCTTTTAACCCAGATCCGTGAACTTACAAAACTGCTATGAAATAAGGAAAGGACAGTGATTAAGTTCCAGTCCATTGCAATCTTTGCTTCGCGTTGTTTCTACTCTGCGTATTACGTGCTTGATTAATTCCTGGGGCAGGGGTGAGGGACAGATCATTAATGATTACATTAATGACTAGGTACTAATGAAGTACATACAGGGAGGCAGAGTAGCTGGTACATTCACCTCTCCTAAGTGGCATCTGACTGCTTTCATAACTAGGGGTAACACTCAGCACTGATGACACATGCTCAGGCCAGATGCTTCCGTTTATTGGGCACAAAAACTGATGTTGCCTCCCCTAATGAAAAGTGAATTGAGAGAGCGAGAAGATACCGTTTCAATAAGGCTAGGGAAAAGATGCAACTTATAAACCGTCCACAGACTACAGAATAAGTGAAATGTTATGACAAGGAAAAATATGTGTTGGTAACATAGCTTGACTCATATTTCAAGAGCAAAATTGAAACCATACTTCTGGAGGGTACAGATGGTGACAACTGGAAAGGCGCTCTGAAATGCTCCTCTTTCAGGATGTGACATGCAGACCCTCCTCTGCCCAATCACTTTCATGTGTAGGATAAATATATCTCAGGAGGTGACAGCAATTTTGCTCCTAAGTTCTGGGTTGGAAGACTGAGAGGGGGAAGGGGTGAAGAAGAAGGTAACATATTAAAATAAAAGGAGTACATTCTTTAAAGCAACATGAATGTTACATTAATAAAACATAGCACACACAATAGGGCCAAAACCCAATAATTGCACGAAGAGGTGAGTATTGTTAAAGTCTGGTTATTGGCTCACAGGGCAGAGTATATATGGCTAAATTAGTGGATTATTAATTATTACCACCTTAAAAAGTCATAGATTATTTTGAATCAAAGTCAATATAAATTTTTATCTTAATATCATGGTTACATGAATTCCCAGAGAATTAAATATCTAAGCAAAAATGAGGGTAACAAATAATGTCTAATCCAGATTTCTCTTTTATTTTTGATTTTTCAATTTCCTTTTAATTTTTTGCTTTTTATTAAAGCTAAAAGTAATGGTTTTAAAAAAGTATAACACAGTAATCACTTTTCAGGCAAAAGTGCCTGAAAGCTGTGTGCAATGATAATTTCTTATGATATATTTTTAGGTTAATGGATCTTGGATAAGAATTTAAATTCTCAGATGATGGGTGAAACTTGAATGGGCTCAGGGATATAGTTCAACTCGTCACCCATGAATGTAGAGTTTTATATTGAGTGAGTTTTACACAATTTAAAAACTTGTTCTCTGAAGTGGGGCTGTGGAGGTTCTTCTTGATTCCATTGAGCCAGATAAACACAGTATCTCTTATTCACCCTGAACTAGGAGTTCTCCAGGAGGCTCACGTCAAATAGTGTCCAAGGACATGGTGAGGGCACGGATTTTCTGTGCTGCACACCTTGCCCCCTGCTGCTGGCATGTGGTGGCTCATACCAGGTGCATAGTTGAATGAATGAATGAATGAATGAAACACTTTCTGCACTCTTTTTGTAAAACTTTCTTCTCTCTTTCACCGACTCCTGGCTTTCCATGTAACAGGAGAAGTTAGTCTGTCAGCTCCTTCTCAGTGCTGTGTGTGTGTGTGATGTACATACCCATTAACACTTGTGTTTCCTCCTTGTTCACTTGCCCATTCAATACCTTTGTTATTTAAAGTTCAATTTTCTTCTCTTCAAGTTCTATACTCCCTAAGTGTGGAAGTCATCCAGAGTACAGCTGCATGGTTTCACATACCATGTATTCTTGTGACACTTGAATGCATATCTGCAAAACCTTTTCCAGGGCTCTAAAACCACACACCTACCTGCCAAATGGATAATTTCCACTTAAAATTTCATGGATGAATCACACCATTCATGATTCAAACATATATCCTCATTTTCCAAATTTGTTCTTCCTTTTATATTCCCTTTCATCCATTCTTTGGAGTCAAAATGGTTATCTTAGCACTCGAGATTATTTCTCTGCTCTTCAGCCAATCAGACACCAAGTCCTGCATGCAATCTATTTCCTTAATATTTTCCTATTCATCTGCTCCTTGTCTTTCTTTTTGACACTCTGTTGGTCCATTCTTAATGACTTATGACTCATATTGGGATCCAGTAGCATCCTTACTACTCCGTACCTCCATGCTCTCCCTCCTCCCTCCATCTTCTGCACTGTTAGAGGTGTCTTTTGAAAATCCAACCTGACCATGTCACTCTTCTACTCAAATCTCTTTATTTTGCTCTAAGATTTCAAAGTAATATTTAAACTCTTCAACTTAGTATATAAGGCCTTCCACAAACTGGCCTGTCCCGACTTTTCCAGCTTCACCTTTCACCATTGTGTCCTAGGCTTCTGTAATATGTACCTAGCTACCTGTAATTAAGAAGTTCTCTCTCATTCACGCTTCCATGTTTTCATTCTTCATATTACTTCTGCCTGAGACACTTCTGCCTTGGACCCCTTATCTTCCCCTGCCTACCTCCCTACCATTTCTTCTCTTAAAATATGTTCACCCACTGGAAACTCCTCCTCAGCTGTACTCTGGTCTGTATGATTTACATGTTCCCCTTTTATTCTCCTGTCATTCTAAAACATCACACTTGTCACATTGAATGATCATTTCCTCACCATTGGCTCTTTGAGGACAAGTAACTCTCTGTTCAACTTTGTATGCCCAGAATATATCACAGTGCCTGACACATAGTAGACACTCATTAATGTCTGCTGAATGGATAAGTTCAAGGCAGAAGTTCATAGGCAGATGTCTGGAGTTTAATTATGGCTTGGACACAAAGAAAAACATGGTTCTGATAATGGATAATTTGGCTCTGACTTACTGTGAAATTTCACACATCTTTCCAGATATTTGGATTTCAACGATAAGATTAAAAGCCTGCTATTAATATAGCCATGATAGTTAGAGTAAGGTTATGAGTTTGGATTTAATGTATCAAGTTTAGTGATTGTTTTCATTAGTCTTTAGGTTTTATGTTCATGTGAAACTTGAACTAAACCGAGCTGCTTGAGTTTCATTATGAAACTAAAGCTTGTATCTCCTCATATTAAAACCTCAGTTTAAAACTCAGCAGTTTCAGGGGATCATTTCATAAAAATGTCAATTCCTGCAGTTTTGGAATTGAGTGACAGCCAAAAGTTTTAGCAAAACATCTGAGCAGAATTACTCACCAGTACTTCACAAATGGTGAATAAAACATAGCAAGACTGAAAAGTAGAGATCCCAGTTACATTATTTTTTATCTATAAATTAAATGTTTGGAACAAAAATTCTGATCTCAGGAAATTTTCTTATAACCTTAAAATATTCAAAGGGTCACCGAATATTTTTGACCCACCTCTCACGTTCTTATTCTTCACGTCCTTCAAATTTTCAGAGAACCTGAAATCCTGACCCTAGGTTTCTGGAGTATTCTCATCTACTTGTGATTCTTTTCTTCAAAAGAAAACTGATTTGAAATTACTTGGAGCCATTTTACCATGTGAAAAGTAGGAAAACTTCTTAACATCCTGGTGTCTTATTTCTCAATCACTGACACTCTGACAGAAGAGTTTATACACTGTTTATAGTGCAGTTTTATGTAGGTTATTTCAAGCAGAAAAGTGTATTGATTATTCAACAAAAAGCATGCATGCAAAAGGCAACCTTACCATTGGGCTAAATTCTTAATATCCAGAGTATTTCATCTGCCAAATGTCAATGTGAAATTTTTATAAGATTCTTATATTTGATCTCCCACTAAAACATGTCTACAGCTTTAATGTCATTTATAAGGTCTGTGTTACTGTTACTTATAATTTACATGAAAAGATTTTAAATTGAATTAATTTTATCTTCTGACACATTTTGACTTGTTCTAATTCTTTTTGATTACTCACTACTTTTTCATATTCCATAGCAAGCACGAATTTACTATAAGGTCAGTCTCCTTAATGGGCACGTGTTACAGTCTTTCTCTATTACTACTTAGTCTCATTATTAACTTTTGTTGGCACCTGAAGCAGTGTTGATCAGCACAACAGTCTAGAAAAGAAGAAATATGAAAGTTTTCAAAGAAGCAAAATGTGTGCTATATTACACTTAAAAATCACTGTCTGCATTCTATGCAATCTTTTATTTAAAAATACATGAATGATCATTTCCCTAAGAAGAACATACATGGGCATCTAAAGTAGATGTTGTCTAATTTTTATGAAATTACCTGCTTTAGTTGGGATACACAAATCATATCAATAATTTGAAAAGATAAAATGCAATATAAAGGAAGATTGATTTTCAACACAACAGTGTGAGATGCTCTATGGACCTAATCCCCATTTAGAACTGATGAAAATTAATTTTAAAAACACAATTAACCCTTTAAGGCCTCTGAAAATGGTCTTCAGGGCATACAAATGAAGAAATATCTAATCAAGAAAATCTATAAATATTCCATCGAAAAATCAAGACCACTCCCTCCCTCACCTCTCCTATCAGTCAAGAACACAGGAATCCCTCTCTTCAGTTCCCAGTAGGAGGAGCTCCCAGTAGGAGAAGCATGACATCAGCATTTCTCATCCTGAGAAATAAGTTCTGAGGCTAAGTTCTGAGCAGGTGCTGTTGAGTGGTGAGGAGCCAGCCTCTGCTCATTAAACAAAGGCTCTACCTTGAGCAGGGAGCTGCTGAGACTATTTGGACCAAGATTTTCCTTACCCGAGCTTGTAAAACAATGGTTCCATACTAGAAAAAGCAAGCCAAGAGGGACTTAGGCTGCTGTCCATTACCTGCCACCAAGCACTCAGCTCCTAGAGTGGGAATACCACTCTGAGTGGAGCGTACCATTTTCCCACCCCCAGCTTCAAATTCCTGGCTCAGAGCTTTGTCTGGGCTGGGAATCAGGCTGTAAACAGAGAGCACCTAAACGTTTTCAAAGGAACTGATATCATTTGCAGCATAACGTAGAGAAGTTCAAGCCTAAGGTTGCTCTCAAAAACGTTGGGGGTTGTGTTAGGGGACAACTGGAAGAAGAATCAAGATATAGGCTGAACTGTAAGCCAACTAGTTTGTGGGAGAGAGTTAGGGAAGGGTACAGTTGGGAGGAGCCCTCCTGGGGTGAAAACAAACACCAAACACTGAGCTTGGGAACTGTTTCTTTGAAGGAGCCCAAGTTTGATTGGATTAGTTTGTAGAATAATTTATGCCACAGAGCATTGTTGAAACTATAGAGGAATCAGCCTGCGATCAGTGTAGCCTAGTAGCTAGGTGTGGTCAGGGAAAGAGAAGGATCCTTGTTAAAGCCATTGTCATTCCAGAGTAAAAGTGGGCATATCCAAAGGTGTGCCTTCTTCAGAACCAACATCACAGGCTTCACACTATGGAAGAAATAACTGAAATAACCCAGTGAGTCACTGAACAAATAAACCAGCAAAAAAAAAAAACCAAACAAAACACAACAAAACAAGCCCCAAAGTGAGAGGGAACCAGTACCCAGATTTGCTAAATATATATCAAAAATGTCCAGTTAATAAAAATATGAGAAATGCAAATAAGTAGGAAAGTATGATCTATACACCAGAAAAAATATTCTGGCATCATAAACTGCCTGTGAGAGTGACCAGATGTGGGATATAATAGAAAAGGCCCTCAAAAAGTATGTTCTTTTTGAAGTAATGGAAGATATGATGACAATACTGTATGAAATAGACAGTATCAATAAAGTAATAGAAAAGAACCAAATGAAAATTTTGGTGTTGAAAAATACAATAACTGAAACAAAGAATTCACTAGAGGGGCTCAATAGTAAATTTTATTTGTCAGAAGGAAGAATGATCAAACTTGAAGGTAGATTGATCAATGCATTCTGAAAAACAAAGAGGAAAAAGAATGAAGAAAAGTGAAAAAATCTTCATAGGAAAGTGGGATTCTGCTAAAAACATAAAAAATGCATAATGAGAGTACCTAAAAAAGAGATGAGAATAAGAAGAGCAGGAAATATTAGGACAAAGAACTACAAAGTCCCCAAATTTACTAAAAAAATAATGTGCACATTCAGAAAATTCAACAAATTGCATGTAGGATAAACACAAAGAGATCCACAAACAGACACATCATAGTAAAAAAAGAGACTGTCATACAGAGTGAAGTAAGAAAGAGAAAAACAAATACCATATGTTAACACACATATATGGAATCTAAAAAAAATAATGTTTTGAAGAATCTAGGGGCAGGACAGGAATAAAGATGCAGACATAGAGAATGGACTTGAGGACACAGGGAGGGGGAAGGGTAAGCTGGGACAAAGTGAGACAATAGCATGGACATATATACATGAACAAATGTAAAATAGATAGCTAGTGGGAAGCAGCTGCATAGCATAGGGAGATCAGCTCGGTGCTTTGTGACCACCTAGAGGGGTGGGATACGGAGGGTGGGAGGGAGACACAAGAGGGAGGAGATATGGGGACGGATGTATATGTATAGCTGATTCACTTTGTTATAAAGCAGAAACTAACACACCATAGTAAAGCAATTATACTCCAATAAAGATGTTAAAAAAAAGGATAAGGATAAAATCTTGAAAGCAGTAAGAGAACAATGACTCGTCACTTACAAGGGAACTCCAATAGTATATCAGCTGACTTCTCAGCAGAAAGGTAGTGGGATGGCATATTCAAAACGCTCAAAGATAAAAACTGTCAACCAAGATTACTATATTCGGCAGAGCTATCTTTCAAAAGTGAAGTGAAATAAAGACATCTCCAGATAAACAAAAACTGAGAGAATGTGTTACTTGCAGGCATGCCTTACCAGAAATACTGAAGAAAGTTCTTTAGACTGAAAGCGGGTGACCACAGAAGATAATTTGAATCCACACAAAGAAATAAAAAGCACTAGTAAAGTAATTATGAAATTATAAAAGTACATTTTTTTCTCATTTCTTTTCTGATTTAAAAAATGTATAAAATAATATGTATATAATATATTCTTGGGCTCATAACATATAGAAACGTAATATATTTGTAATATAGTTGCCAATAAGAGCACAAAAGAAGTGTGTGGGAACAAAGCTGTACTGGGCCAAGGAAATGACTACAGATGGTAAATTAATTATAACAGAATATTGTTGAACTTGTAACTTTAAAGATGTATTCTGTGGACTACAGATGGTAAATTAATTATAACAGAGTATTTTTGAACTTGTAACTTTAATAGATGTAATCTGTGTAACAATAATATTACAAAATTGGGGAAAATGGAATATAGGAGTAATATTTTAATATTATATATAATATCATAAACATATATGCCCCTAATAACAAAGCACCAAAATATATGAAGTGAAAACTGAGAGAAAGGATGAAATAAGACAACTTAATAAGAGTTGGAGACTTTAGTGTCCCACTTTCAATAATATATAGAGTACACAAAATATCAACAAGATCAATAAGGACATAGAAACACAATAAAAATGCAACATACTTAAAGACATAAAACTTATAGGATCTAGCTAAAGCAGTGCCTATAGGGAATTTATAGCTGTAAATTCCTATATTAAGAAAAAGGGAAGAAAGAAAATTAATATCCTTATATTTCCCCCTTAAAACACTGAGAAAAGAAGGGAAAAATAAGCTTAAAGTAAGCAAAAGGAAGGAAATAATGGATATTAGAGAGGGAGTTAATGAAAAAGGGGATAGAAAAGCAGAGACAATCAATAAAGTGAAGAGCCAATTCTTTGAGAAGCTTAACCAAATGGATACACCTTTAGTTAGACTGATTGAAGAGAGAGAGGGTGTGTAGAGAGAGAACTCAAATTATTAGAATCAGAAATGAAAGAGTAGGCATTATTGCCAACCTTACAGAAATAAAAAAGATTTTAAAGGAAAACCACAAAAAACTCTTGTATGCCAATATCATGTTTTTCAATAAATTAGATATTTAGATGAATGGACAAATTCCTAGAAATCCACAGACTTCCAAAACTGACTCAAAGAGAAATAGATAACCTAAATAAACCTATAGAAATGTAGGAGACTGAAGTAGTAATCAAAAAACTACCCACAAAGAAAACCTTAGATGAGCTTTATTTATTTAAATAACAATTCATTCCAATTCTCCTTGAACTGTTTCAAAAAATAGGACAGAAAGGAAAACTTCCCAACTCATGATTCCAATATTACCCTAATACTGAAACCAAAGTCATCACATGAAAATAACAGCTAATATCTCTTATGAAAAAATGGATGCAAAAATCCTTAACAAAATACTATTAAACTGAATCTAGCAACATATATATATATAATTATACACTAGAACCAGTTGGGATTTATTTCAGGAATGCAAGCTTGATGTAACATCTCAAAATCAATTAATGTAATATAACATATCTGTAGAATAAAAAATCATATGATTATCTTAATAGACAAAAAAAAATAGCATTCAACACAATCTAATACTCTTTCTTGATAAAAACACGAACAAACTAGAAACAGAGGGGAACTTCCTCAAGCTGGTAAAGAGAATCTATGAAAAACCCACAGCTGACATCATACTTAATGATGAAATACTGGATACTTTCCCTCTAAAATCAGGAACAAGACAAGGAGGTCTATTCTCATTTCAAAATTGTACTGGAGATTCTAGCCAGGGCAAAGAAATAAAATGTATCTCAACTGTAAAGAAAGAAGTAAAACTATCTGTATTCACAGATGACAAAATCTTGTATATAAAAAATCCTACAGAATCCTCTAAAAAACCATGAGAACTAATAAGAGAGTTCATTGAAGTTACAGGACTCAAGATCAATTTACAAAAATCAACTGTATTTGTCTACACTTACAATGAAAAACTTGAAAATAGAATAGACATATATGGATCAATGAAATAGACTGAGTCTGGAAACAAAATCAGGTGTTTATGTCTAGCTGATTTTTGACAATGGTGCCAAGACCATTAAATGGAGAAACATTAGTCTTTTCAATAAATGGTGATGAAAGAACTGCAAAAGAATGAAGTTGGACACCTTATACAAAAATTAACTTGCAGTAAATGAAAGACTTAATTGTAGAGTAAAAAATATAAAGCTCTTAGGACAAGACATAGAAATAACTCTTCATGACTTGGATATGGCAAATGACTTTTTTATATTACACCAAAAGCATAAGCAACCAAAGAAAAAATAGATAATTTGGACTTTATTAAAATTAAAAGCTTTGTGTTTCAGAGAACATCATCAAGAAAGTAAAAAGAGAACCCACAGAATGGGATAAATTACTTGAAAATCATATATTTTTAAGGGACTCATATCCAGAAGCAGGAAAAGTTAATTACACTTCTTTAGAGCCAGTAAATTAATATCGATTGTAACAAAGTAACTTTGGGCTCTGCCATTTTAATGCACTTATAATTTGAAGGAGCGGTAGTGTTGGTCAACATCGATAGTCTACTGTCTGGCAGTGTGTATGTTCTGATATAAATGAATGGGTCAGCAGTATAGTTTATACATTAGCTACATATGACTTCATTGCCTGAAAATATAATGCATAGTCACAGAATGGGTCAAACATACATTTGCAGTATGCAATCCTGGAATTTGGTGGTCCCTAAGGTACTGTGCCAGAGCAAGTACCAACCTCTTTCTTGGCCATCATTGTTTAGATTCAAAAAGGATCAAGGGGACACAGCCTCAGACTGAATTCCTTTGGTTAAGTGATACCACACTGTTTCAAAAAACATGTTTTTTAATGTCTACAAACATATAATAATATTAACAACTATTTGTTGTGTATTGAATATGTGCCAGGAACCTACAAAAATTTACTCCATAAATGCCATAGAACCCTCACAAAAGTCTTCTAAGTAGATATTATTATTAAGACTGACAAAGTCAAAGCTATTATCATCTCCATTCTAATGATGAGGTAAGGAAATCTTAGGCAGAGTAATTGGCTTAATATTACACAGTCTGTAAACTGGAGGCTGGTTCTTAACTACTAGGGATTGCAATATTTTTTACATATATTAACTGTCTAATACATATATTTAACTCACATTCAAATCTACTTGCTCAGCAACAATAAATAAATGCAAACGTACCTACCTATGTACCTGTATAAGTACAAAAATGTAAACAAAATAAAGTAAGAAAAAAATATCAGTTTAAATAATTCTGCCAGCCTGTATACATAGTGACAATGGAATGGGAGCAGAGACTGTGGTTTCCTTGGTAAGTCTGTGTGTCCATGTGCTTCCTGTGAGACGAACACTCATCCTGCAGTGACTCTAGTGTTTCATGATACGTATTTATCTTACAAATCAACCTGAAAATAGCTGACGTCTTCGACTCACACAAGTAAATCACAATCAAGGTTATTTGAACATGTAAGATTTTCACTCTGTGTACTATCTGAGACATATGTTGTGCTTATACATACACATATATTTGCAATGTAGAAATATACAAGTTAGATGATGTAAATTATATTGCTTTGCATGTCGAGGTATCTCATATCTATTGTGGCTAATGTCTTCCGGAGAAAAGAGTAATTAACAAAATCACAAACTTAAATTCTCTTTAATACTTATTATAAAAGATAATTATTTATTAGCTCAAGTAAGACTTTTTACATCGACTGCAGATGATAATAGGTGAATATTGATCTAGTCTGAATCTCTACTCTGGAATGCCAGGAAGTGAAATTTAAACACTATTACATATTGACAGGCTCTAATGAATATAATGAAGGCAGAATATAGTTAAAATAAAGAAAAGCTTACGCTGACAAAACAAATAATTCCTCTTGGTTGTGAACAGAACTGATGTTTAATCTATAGCTACTGTCTATTTCATATTAGAAGTTTGCATTTTATTCCTGCAGTGGTTAAAAGTAAAATAAATTATTTATATTAAAATTAATTGTACTTTAATGATAAAGATTTGCATCTTGTTCTATAATAGCTATAGTGATTCCAGTAACAAGCAATGGCTTATGGTTGTACTTTACTGTATTTTTAAATAAACTTATCAAAAAATTTAAATATTAAACATTTTAGTAATCAGTAGAAGCTAAGAGACCAAAAAAAAAAAAAAAAAATCTCATAAGGGAAGCATGAAATAGTAAATAGGAAAAGGGACAGAACTAATTATTTGTGAATTCTTAAACTGTCTAGAGACTGACATTATCTTATTTTATTCTTGACAAAATTCCTACCTGGCTATTGTTTACCTGATGCAAAACCCGATCCTCAAAGAAATGTAGGACCCTGTTCAAGTTCACATAGTCAGAGGCAGAGTCACACTTGGAATGCAAGACTATCTGGCCCCAAAGCCTTTGTTTTCTCTGCTACAACTCACTGCTTTTGAAAGGAATCCTTTATTTAACTCCATAAACTTCATATCATTAGGAGTTTTTCTTTTTTTCTGAAGCATTTTTTATATGTTTTTATTTATTTATTTTATTTTTAATTTTTTTTAAACACATTTTTTGGAGTCTAATTGCTTTACAATGGTGTGTTAGTTTCTGCTGTAGAACAAAGTGAATCAGTTATACATATGCATATGTTCCCATATCTCCTCCCTCTTGCGTCTCCCTCCCACCCTCCCTATCCCACCCCTCTAGGTGGTCACAAAGCACTGAGCTGATCTCCCTGTGCTATGCGGCTGCTTCCCACTAGCTCTCTATTTTACATTTGGTAGTGTATATTAGTCCATGCAAGTATTTTAAGAAGGAGAAAAATATTATTAGGACAGTTTGAAATTTAAGAAAAAAATCATTCTGCGAAAACATAATGGTAAAGATGTTTTAAAATCAAACACTTATTGTTTATATGTAGAAATAATGCTGCTCCTGCTGCTGTTAATAATGATGGTGATGGTAACAAATTTTAAAAACAGATAAAAGATAGGGGTAGGAGATTAAGAGGTACAAACAATCATGTATAAGATAAATAAGCTACAAGGATATATTGTACAGCACAGAGAATATAGCCAATATTTTATAATAACTATAAGTGGAGTATAACCTTTAAAAATTGCGAGTCACTATGCTGTACATCTATAACTTATATAATATTATACATCAACTATACCTCAATTTTATTTATTTATTTATTTATTTATTTTTTTTTTTGCGGTACGCGGGCCTCTCACTGCTGTGGCCTCTCCCATTGCGGGGCACAGGCTCCGGATGCACAGGCCCAGCGGCCGTGGCTCACGGGCCCAGCCGCTCCGCGGCATGTGGGATCTTCCCAGACCCGGGCACGAACCCGTGTCTCCCGCACCGGCAGGCTGACTCTCAACCACTGCGCCACCAGGGAAGCCCTATACCTCAATTTTAAAAATAAATTTTAAAAAATTTAAAAATAGGTAAAAGAGATACACTGAAAGACTAGGAGATGATGTTATATAAAAGGATTTAAAAATATATATGAGGCAAATGGTAGCCAAAAGAAAGCTGATGTAGATATATTAATGTCATACAAAATGGTCTTTAAGACAAAGGACATTATTAGGGATAAAGAAAGTAATTACATAATTATACATAGTGCAATGCACCAAGATGATAGAAAAATTCTAAACTTGTTTGCATTTAACAAAACAAATTCAAAATACATAAAACAATATTAATATCATGAAATGCAAGGGAACACAGAGAAACGATTCCAGATTAAAAGAAAACTAAAGACACATGAAACTAATACAATGCATGACCATGGATTTAATCTTACGTCAAGAGAAAAAAACAATATTGTTACCAAGAACATCATTGGACAATTAGTGAAATTCAAATATGGATTTTATATTCTTTATTTCATGAGTTTGATTAGATTACTGTGTGATGTCAAAGATTATTTTTGTTTCTAAGAAATACATGCTGAAATATTTAGGAGTAAAGAGTCATGATGTCTGTAATTAATTTTTAAATGGCTTACACATGCACACTGCAGGAGAGACAGAGGGAGAGAGAGAGAGGAATAGATAAAGATAAATAATGTAAATATGGCAAAATCCTTTTTAAAAATTTTTGTTTCTAGATTGCAGTGTCCTCCAAAAAGATATGTCCAAGTCCTCACATCCAGTACCTGTGATTGTGATCTTATTTGAAAATAAAATCTTTGTAGGTGTAGATGTGATTAAGTTAAGGACCTTGATATGAGACAATTCTGGATTTAGGGTGGGCCCTAAATGGCTAGTGTTCTTATAAGAGAAAAGAGAAGGAGATGAAGCACAAAGACACAGGCGAGAAGGTCATGTGAAGATTCATCTGGTGATGAGACAGATTTTTTTTTTTTTCATTTAACATATTTCCCTTGAGATCCACATAAGATGCGTATGCGTATGAATCGTTTTTTCCTATTTATTACTGAGTAGTATACTTTGTAAAGAGCATGAAAAGATAAGCTACAGACTGGAAGAAAATATTTTCCAAACATATTTACAACAAAGGACTTGCATAAAGAATATGTAAAGAACTGTCAAAACTCAACAGTAAAAGACATTAAAAAAAGGCAAAAGACATAAACAGAAATTTCTTCGAAGTGGATATATAGATGGTAAATAAACACATGAAAAGATGTTTGACATCATTAACCATTAGGGAAACGTAAATTAAACCCACAATAAGATATTACTACATACTTATTAGAGTCACTTATGCAAGCAGAGCCAGCCTAGATGAACTGCTCTCATCCCCATGGCCTCACTCTGGATATGTTATTACTCCCACCTTACAAGTAATTGTTGTCTAGTATTTTATTTACATTGTTATACCCTCAAAATAAGACATTATGGTTATTATTTTATACATTCAATATATTTTTTACATTTGGCCAATTGTTTAGAAATTAGTTTATAATTTCGTTGTGTTTCTGTCCTGTTTGAGTTTTATTTCCTTCTTAAAGTACATCCTTTAGAATTCTCATTAGTGGGGGCTTGTTGGTGGTAAGCACTCTATTTCTATATGGCTAAAATATGTTTATCATTCTCAAATGAGATTTTTAGCTAGGTATAAAGTTTTATTTTGACTTTCTTTCCCTCAGAAGTTTTAAGTTATTATTTCACTGGCTCCCAATTTTTACTTTTCTCTTGAAGAGTCTATACTCAGTCTAAGTGACATTCTTTTAAAAAGTAAACCGTCTTTTAATTAAGGATGCTTTTCAGATCATCTTTTTATTTTGTTCTATAATTTCACTATGATTTATCCAGAGTGGTTTTCTTTATCATGCTTGGAATTTCTTTGGAATTCTTGATGATTCTGTTCTTAATTTAAATATAAATGTTTTTCTTATTATCCATTTTTCTAGAACTCCAGTTATTTTTATGTGATATATTATCATTCTATCCTCTGTGATGAAACCTCTTTTACATAGTGCTTATTTCAATTGTACCATATTCTGGGAAAAATCTTTAGCTTTATTTTCTATTTCACAAATTCTTTTTTCAGGTAATTCTAATTTGAATATAATGTTAAACCAAATCATTGAGAATTTAATTTCAAAATTTATTGTTTTTTCTAGATGTTCAAATTTGCCTTTTTAAAAATAGTATCTTATTTTCATCCCATTTTATATGCTTTTATTTCCTTGGATGTATAAAATATGATTATTTGATATTACATATACCATATTTCCATTTTCTAAAGTTTTGGGTATAAGTTTCTGCTGTTCTTTTAAAATAACTTACTCTCCTGTATAGTGGCTCTTTCCAGAGGAGTTTTACTATTATGGTTATGAACTTTTACTCATCAGAGTTTTATTGAAGTATATTATATAAAGCTTGGGTCTAGAAAGGATTTATATTTGCTTCTTCATTTGTCTCAGGTAGATTTGACAATTTTCAGATACTTTCTCAGTTTTAGATAACTAACCCAAACAGTTAATGTAAAATTAAACCCCAATCCCATGAGAAGAAAAGTCTGGGGCTAAGAATTATCAAGTGAGATTATTTCTCATACACACTTCAGGTCCAGAAAGACACATCTTCTATACTGAGCACCCTCTATGGATTCTTCAGCCCAATACTGCCTTAGTTAATGTGAAAGGCACACAATCACACGCAGATTCCTACACATAAATATAACACAGGGTTATGTTTTAAGGAATTTATAACCTATTTGGAAGACAAGACTAATAATCCTAAAAAATTATTTATAACAAAATGAGATAATCATTTATAGCATAAGTAATTTGTGTGATGTTCATAGTGATATGACTGACTGAAAAAAAGTTTAGTTAATACAGGGGCATTTAAATAATACTTTATAGATATTTGAATTAATATCTGTCTTAATCTGCTCAGGCTGCTATAACAAACACCAGAGACTGAATGGCTTAAACAACAGATATTTATTTCTCACAGTTCTAGAGGCTGGGAAGTCCAACATCAAAGTACCAGCAGATTTGGTGTCTGATGAGGACCTGATTCCTGGCTTGTAGACACCTGCTTTCTTGCTGTGCACTTACTTGTGTGTGCTCTGGGGGGAGAGAGATCTCTCTTGCCTCTAAAGTCCTTATACAGGCACTAATCTCATCGTGATGGCATTACTTCATCTAAACTTAATTACCTCCCAGTCCACCTCCAAACACCATTACAATGGGAATTAGAGCTTCAACATATGAATCTGGAGGGGGTGGGAGGGTATGCAAACATTCAGTCAATGACATTATCTTAAGTTGAAAGATGAATGTAGTTAGAATAAACTGGTACAAGAAAAGAGAATTCCAGGAGAATGTATGTTAAGAGAGAATAAATGAGTTTTGTTTTTTTTAAGAGAAAAATAATGAACATGCTTTTTGACAAACTTTGGGATAAATATAACATAACTTTAACTAGAATTTTTTCATTTTTTTCTTTATTTTGGCTGCAGCATGCAGCATGTGGAATTGTAGTTCCCCAACCAGGAATCTAACCCACATCCCCTGCATTGGAAGCACAGAGTATTAACCACTGGACCTCCATGGAAATTCCCCCTAACTAGAATTTTCAAAGGTCAAGAATGGGAGTTTAGAGTTAATGTGACAGTTAATGAAAATGATAATATCTGATATTATTGAGGCTTTATCATGTTCTTAGCACTGTTTCAACCATTTTTATTCTAACAATAACTCTATGAGGCAGGAATTATTACTGTTTTTCTAAAGAGGGAACTGAGGCATGGAAAAGTTCTATAACTTGCCTAATTTGACAAATACAAATAGCAGAAACAGATTCTTTCCTTGCTGAAACAGAGGAATTAATTAGAATCATGTGTCAATTAACATACTATTTTAATGTCCACGATATACTGGAAAATCACTTGTTATATGTGGAACCAGGAAAATCACAACTTAAATGAAAAAAAAAAACAATCAATAGAAGCTAACATTGAGATGAATCAGATATTTAAAATATGTGACAACTTAGAGAAGCTATCATAAAAATTCATCAGCAAATGACTGGGAACTAAAACTAGGAAACCTTAGAGAAGAAATAGAAATTACAAAAAAACACAACAGAATAGAAATTATAGAGCCAAAAATACAATAACTCAAATAAAAATCTCATTAGAAATGCTTGACAGTAGAGTGGAGATGACAGAAGATAGAATCAGTAAACTTGAGGACAGATCTGTAGAATTCACAATCTAAACAACAGAGAGAAACTAGACTGAAAAAGATGTAAATAGAGACTCAAGGATTTGTGAGATGAGAGCAAAAGATCTACTTTTCATAGCATCATAATTAAACTTCTGAAACCAGATACAAAGGAAAAATCAGAAAAGCCACCAGAGAGAAGTGACACATTGCTTATAGGAAACTTCAATTTGAATGACAGTGGATTTCTCATCTAAAAGCATGGAGCAAAGAAGGAAGAGGTACATTTTTCAGGTTCTGAAAGAAAAAGACCATCAGATTGAATTCTATATGCAATGGAACTCTCCTCCAGAAAAGAGGAAATAAAAGATGTTCTCAGAGGTGGAAATGATGAGAACTACTCAAAATGAAGAGGAAAGGCAAGGAAGGTATAGCAAGGTTTTGAGCCTATCAAGTCTTTGAGAAACATTTCAGCAAATGGTTTTGGCTTTGTTAATTTTAAGGTGTCCTATTTGGAGACTCTCAGAAGTGCTAAATTCAAACTTTTGCTATAACACATTTTGAAAGTGACAGTAGTATTTTTTATCTTGTTAACAATCTATTTGAGAAGATTGGGATCTAGCATATTCACCTACATTTTAAAGGCAAGGAAATGCAGGTGCCATGTGGTTAAGGGACTTTTCAACAGGCACAAAGGTGGGTAATGAGATGACAGGAAAGAGAATATCTAGGTTGGGACCCCTTCCTCTAGGCCACACTAACTTCCCCAAGCATCAACCACTCATTATACCAAAACTTACATCAAATCTTCCCTAAAGCACATGTCCTTGGTTAGCCACAGAACCCAGTCCTTCCTTTCTAGAGGTCAACTTCTCAAAAGTGACTAAGGAAGTATGTTCCAACATGATTGTGGAGAGTGTTGTACTCCAGATAAGGAGGTTAGGCATAGTTTGATTGACAATATCATTGAAGGTAGTTGAACAAAGAAGTACTGTAGCTAGATGTATCTGTTCTAAAACATAAAGAAATTAGCTTGGCAGAACTTAGTTATGGAACTACTGCAGTAATCCAGTTGAGAATTGGAAAAGTCTAACTAGCTTGTGATTCTTAAGGACGGGAAGAAAGGGAGAAATATTTATTGGGCACCTAATATAGATATTGAGCAATATAAAGTTATCTCAAACAGTATTGGCCATAGAGGACAAATTTAATAGTGACTTTTGTTAAATATAAAATAAAAACTAGGTTTACCAATAAAACACAGTGGCAAAGTTTGTTGATACAACAGTGATTAAGGAATAGGAAACAAACCTCTGGATTGATGGAACATCTCCCCATGAAAAGAAGGTATACAAAAAGTATGAAAATTTTGTCTTTGCATTCTTCCAGAATTCAAACCGACTGAAGAGTTAATAGACTGATAAATTTCCTACCAAGATGAAATTTCCCCTGCATCAGTAAGGCTTCTTTATAAAACAATTCTTCACATCTCCAAGCCCAACTGGTCCCTGTTGGACACTCGCCCATTGCTAAAATGATCAACAGCCCCCAATCAAATATATCCTGTCTCTGATGGGCTTTGTATAATAACATATATTATAAAGAGAACATAATACAATAAGAACTGAGCCTGTGGAACTGTGAAAAATAGAGTTTAGGAGATGGGGGAAATTCATTCAAACCAGCATTGCTATTTAAATGGCCTCTGCCTTCCCTTGGATATAGTAATTGGCCACTCCTTAAGAATTGAAAATAAGAATTTTAATTCTTCAAAAACTGTATATGAAAGAGGTAGGAGATATTATATTAGTGGTTCTCATATTTTGGTGTGTATAAGTATCACCTGAGGGATTTGTTAAAATGCAGTTTCTTAGGCTTCACCCCAATCCTTACCTGAAAGATTCTGACTTAAGTCTGGAAAGGAACACAGAAATTTGCATTTTTATATGTATTGTACTCCAATCCCCCCCAAAATTGGTTAATTATAAAGATTGCAAAGATCATCTGGAAAAACAGTTTATGAAACACAGGATCGAAGTCTACACATCATTGTTTTGCAGAAGAAGGAACAGAGACTCAGAAGCGTTAGACACCTTGTCCAGCATCCTTCAGTGAATTTGCCTGGTAGATATTGAGTTAACCACCACCTGGACACTGTGCTGTTTATCGTAGTCCGTAAAACATGGCAGTGGCGTTCCAACGTGCTAGTATCTCCGTCTTTATGATTTCTTTGTTGAGCTGTAGGCTCCTTGACATGGTTAAGGTGAAGCTGGGATCCGATCTTGCCCATGCTATGGTTTGGTATGAGTCAATGTGAACCCAGGAAAGGAACATTAGGAGACAACTTTAAACTCTTTGTTTTCCTATAAATACACCTTGTAAGCCCATGAAATTGCTATCTTTGGGGTTATGTCCTCTGCTCTCTCTAGTTGCTTAAACCTTAGCAAATTGGGTGATGATAGTCTGGTAAGAACATATATATCAGGATCATGCCCTTTCCTTTCCAGGCACCCTCGCTTTTCTACCACTTCTCTTATTAGATTAAAATAACAAAAGCATTTGTTTGTAGCGAAAACACAGATGTCTCATGGCAAAAAAAAAAAAAAAAAAAAAAAAGGTAGAATATTATATTTTTCAAAAGCCTGTTTCTTATTAAGCCAGACTTGATTGGTTTTAGACCCAAGAGACATAGGCCAGTGCTTATTTCCGTGGCTTCCTTAAAGTTATATTACCCCAGAATCTTTCCTTTTTCTATTTTCTCTAGGAAAAGTAACCAAAGGAACACATTTTCAACCTTGATGCTATCTCCTAAGAGGTTAGAAGAATCAGTTAACTTTTTCCTGTATTTGGACTGTCAGCTTCAATATTCTCCCCGATATTACTTTATTTTTTTAATCACAGGCTCCAAGCAATAGCAAATTTTTATTCATGCACATTATGACTGTGATTTTCTAGATAGAGTTTTGTGCTTTGGAACTTGAATTGCAATGCAATTATCTTTCCTTTTTTACCCTTGCTTTCCAGGGAGATAACCCTACAAATTTTGATTTTCTAGACATAGTGTGGTCTTCTTTGAATTGCAAATTTTTCTTTCTTTTATATCTTTAAGCTGAAATTTTTATACAGCAAAATGCATTCTTTATTTTTATACATGGGCACATATATGACCATATGCATTTAAACATATATGTTTTAAAATTCAAATATAGATATAGGTAATAATGCCTTGCTTGGCATTACCTTGAAGGCTTGTCTAATTTTAACATTTTATGAACATGGAAACAAGAAAACATCTCCCTCAGTTTTTTACAAGCTGTGACTTGTTAATTTACCATGTCAATCAATGGCATTTTCACAATTCAAATGAATATATTCTACCCTTTAAGATTAAAGTAAAATTTGAACATTAGCCAGAATTTAAGACTAATTTTAGAAAGAGGTATGGTAGAGCCTTAGCAATCAATCATGTTTAGCCAAGACTAGCCTCTGCCTCTAACTCCATTTAAAATTCTTTGTGATGCAAACCTCCCTTCTTTGCCTTTAAAAGCACCTGACTTTTACTTCTAGTGGGGCACTGGGCTACTACCGAAATGCCCCATATTAATTCTCTGATCCCAAATGAAATCTTTCTGATTGATTATTGCCTCCTAGGTTTATTTAGGTTGACATTATACATTTGGTAGAATTCACCATAAACCCATCTGGGCCTGGTACTTTTTGTTTTGGAAGATTATTAATTATTGATTCAATTTCTGTAATGGATGTAGGCCTATTTCTTTTTGTGTGAGTTTGGCAGATTGTGTCTTTCAAGGAATTAGTCCATTTCATCAAGGTTGTCAACTTTGTGGGCTTAGAGTTGTTCATTGTATTCTTTTATTATTTTCTTAATTTCTATGAGCTCTATAGTCATGTCCTCTTTTTCATTTCTGATATCAGTAATTTGTGTCCTTTCTCTTTTTTTCTTAGTTAGCCTGGCTAGGGGCATATTGATTTGCTGATCTTTTCAAGGAACCAGCTTTTGGTTTCATTGATATTCTCTGTTGATTTTCTATTTTCAATATCGTTAAATTTTGCTCTAATTGTTATTATTTCTTTTCTTCATACTGTGGACTTTATTTTCTCTTCTTTTCCTAGCTTCCTAAATGGAAACTTAGATTGATTTTAGATCTCTCTTCTTATCTAATACATGCATTCAATGTCATAAATTTCTCTCTGAGCACTGTTTTCACTGAATTCCACAAATTTTGATAGGCTGTGTTTTCATTTTTGTTTAGTTGAGCATTTAAAAGAATTTTCTTGAGATTTCTTCTTTGACTCATTTTGTTATTTGGAAGTATGTTGTATAATCTTCTAGTATTTGGGGAATTCCAGCTATGTGTCTGTTATTGATTTCTAGTTTAATTCTACTGTGATATGAGAGCAGACATCATATGATTTCTATTCTTTCAAATTTGTTAGGATATGTTTTATGGCTCAGTCTTGCCGATATTTGAAGTTAGTTTTTGTAAACTTTTCAAAGGAGATTTTGTTCAGGTAACTTTTAAAAAAGATAAAAATTTTGTTTTAGAATCCATTTAGTTTTGCTGAAATCTTATGAATATAATATGGAGAATTCCCATATGTTCTCCACTAGTTTCTACTATTATTGACATTTATGTTAGTATGTTATATGTATCACAATTAGTGACACAACCTCAATACATTATTAACTAAAGTCCACACTTTATTAGATCTCTTCAATTTTTTACTTAATGTTATTTTATTGTTCTACATTACATTTAGTTGTTATGTCATGTTAAACTCCTCTTGGCTCTGGCAGTTTCTCAGACTTTCCTTGTTTTTGATGACCTTGACAGTCTTGAGGAGTACTAGCCTGGTATTTTGTAGAATGTCTGGCAATTGGGATTTATCCTGTGTTTTTCTCATTTTTAGACTGGGTGATGGATTTTGAGAAGAAGATCATAAAGGTAAAGTGCCATTTCATCACATCATACCAAAGTTACAGTGTATCATCATGACTTACCATTGATAATGCTGACCTTGGTCACCTAGCTGAGATAGTTTTTATCCACTTTCTCCACTGTAAAGATATTCTTTCCATCCTTTCTGTATTACACATTTTAGAAGAAGTCACTACACTCAGCCTACATTTAAGGAGTTGGGAGTTATGCTCTACCTACCCTCTTGAGGGTGGAGTATGTGCTCAAAGTGTTTGGAATTCTCCTGCATGGAAGATTTATCTGTTCTCCAGTTAGTGTCCTTAATGTTGCAAAGTTCCCTGATGTATCTTTTAGTGTAATGTTAGAAAAATATAGCTGCTTGCCTTCTGAGATTTCTTGGCTCTGTTTCTTTTCCCCACTTTCATTTGGACTTTTTATTTTATCTCTGTTTTCCTCCATTCTGTTCAATTTTGACTCCACTCACAGCTATTTCTCCTTTGTTTATGTCTTTAAGCCATAAAGAGACATTACTGGTTTGTTTCCAGAGTTCACTTAGGCTTGCCTGTTTTATCCCCGTCAGATCTCATTGCAGATTTCTTACACTTATCCAGTGGGCAGAACTCCTTCCAAAATCAGCTGTTCTCTATTGTTCCCAGATGGGCTTACTGCATGTTCCAGTGTGTGCTTTTGTATTTTTGGAGTTCTCTTGTTTCTTTTTTTGTTGTATGTGCGTGTGTGTATGTTTGTGGTGTGGGTGTGTGCATAAAAATTCACAGAGACCAAAAATCTATGCTCCCACTACTTTTACTACCCTATCCACTCCCCTCCTACCTTTTCTGATTGGTTATTTTTTAACAGCTTTATTGAGGTACAACTAATATACAAAGAAATGCACAAATTTAGTGTGTACAACTTGAAGAGTTCAGACATATGCATATACATGTGGAACTATCATCACAATCAAGGTAATACCTATCAACTCCAAAAGTTTCTTGGTGCCTCTTTTTTTTTTTTTTTTTTTTTAACTATTGATATCATCTTAAAGTAGGAAAGAACAAATACCTGGTATGACCACATCTGTAAAATCATCAAAAGATGTGTTTATTCTTTCCTAATTACCTCCCTACTTTGCTGAAGTTGCCTTTACTCTAAACTTGGGTGTGATTTATCTATCCATGCACACTTACCTATATGCACATACAAACAATATGTACAACACATATACTCTCAAACACATTTTCACATGAATTCCCACATGCACACACCCCTTCAGGCACACTCACACACATACACAAACTACTTATACACACCGACCTACACATGCTCACACACATCTACAAATGAAGAACACATACATGTAAATGTCATGAAATGTTTCATACATCAATTCATAGGACCATAAATCAAGTATATATTTTTAATGCAATCCTTGTCCTTTACTGCCTACAAAAGTCAATACAGGGGCTTCCCTCGTGGTGCAGTGGTTAAGAATCCGCCTGCCAATGCAGGGGACATGGGTTCAAGCCCTGGTCTGGGAAGATCCCACATGCCACGGAGCAACTAAGCGCATGCGCCACAACTACTGGAGCCTGTGCTCCGCAACGAGAGAAGCCATCACAATAAGAAGCCCTCGGCAACTAGAGAAAGCCGGCGCACAGCCATGGAAGACCCAACGCAGCAAAAATAAATAAATAAAATAAATCTATTTTTAAAAAGTCGGTACAAAAGAATGCCTTCAACATATGTTTATAGAATGAATGCAAGAATGAATAATTTACATTTTAGAAAAATTAATGATATCACTGAAAACTACTTCACATATGAGTTAGCTAAAAACAAATAGAAATTTTTAAAAAGAGTACCTCTCCCTAAACTACAGGCCAGTCCATCATCTAATCTCTTAGATCATTTAGGTGATCAAATTCTTCAACTCTTTTCCTTCTAACTAAATAAAATCACATCAGATAAAGTACTATTTCCTACAATTCTGAATTGAATTTTTATGAGACATAGAGATAAATTTAATCAATGATTATGGTTGGGGTTTAAATCCACTAATGTATCTTAATTTGCATGATAAACAAATATCTTTGTGAATTTTTCCTGAAAAGGTAATCACCTGCTGTAAAGAGACTTCCATCTTTAGCTTAATTTAACTTAAAAAAGAAACATTTATGTTCTCATTAAATCTGTTCTGCAGTTTTATTTCATTGATTTAAGGTTCTTTTAAAAATGCACATAAACTGCCCACACTAATAATTATTCTAATTTTTAAAAATGCAGTCACAATTCAATCATTAAGAAGGGAAGCAAAGCTTCGGTCCATTAGTAGTTGTTTATAATAGCACATCCAATTGATTAAACTGTAGATTTTTTTGTAGGCCTTGTTTTATAAATTGAGCTAGTCAAGTAAACATAACATTTGGTAATAGTCCTCATAGCAACTGTCAAAATGACTTATTGTTTTTACAGTCCTGCATTCCTTCAGAATTAATAATACCTTTGTGCCCTTTACAACACTTATTATTGATGCCATGAAGTTCTCTATATTTAATGAGTAGATGTTTCATTATAGTACATAGTTCTGTTGACAGATAGAAAAATTTTCTAATTTGTTTCTCTTTTCCTCTTGATTGAAGGATGGTAAATATGCAATTAGCAGTTGAAGTAGAAGTAAAAGAAGAAAATATCAGCTGTCAAGTGTTTCTGTTGAAAGAGACAGGATGCTTTAAGCTAAGAATAGCATGAGAAAAGATAAAAGCACCCTTGCCAATGAGGCTGAACGTTGCAAAATGTTTAAACATTTGACTTGTGTTTTTCCTTCTATGAAATAATTGTAATCCTTGTCTTGTATGAAACAGGAATTAATGAAAAGACACATTCTTTTTCTACAAAGATGACTAAGGCCAAGCTTTCATTATTCTCCACCAAATACTCAGCTTTTGATTTCTATACTTAATTGCTTTTTAGTATTTTTCAGTAATGAAGGGGTCACTAGATTCTAAGAGGGAAAGAAAATGGAAAATACAACTATAGGAGTTTGTAATTTATAGAAGTGATACTGGCCGAAAAATCAGTATATGCTAACAATTCTTGGTCAATGCCAGTTAGAGTATCTATTACTCTTTTCAGTTTATCAATTTAACCTCACAATGACAGAAACGTTTTCATACCTTGGTATCTCAGATTATACTTTCCAATTCTTTATGATTTCCTTTTTGGTCTCATGATTTTGAAAACATTTCTATATTTTATTTCATAAGACTAACAATTTTTCAACAGATTGCCAGATACAAAATGATTTGTGTGACCTATAAGTACCAAGCACAACCCTTATTCATGAGGAACAATTGTCAGATGTTTTGGAATGTGCAAGTATGTAAGATATTTGACAATTTGAAATGTAAATAATTACATTTCTAAATATCATTTTATTGTAGTTTATTATTTTATAATATACTATAAATAAATACTATACAGTAAGTATATTTTTCTTTTGCCCTACCCGGGTACGTGGGGAGTTTCTTGCCTTTTGGGAGGTCTGAGGTCTTCTGCCAGCGTTCGGTGGGTGTTCTGTACGAGCAGTTCCACGTGTAGATGTATCTCTGATGTCTCTGTGAGGAGGAAGGTGATCCCCGTGTCTTACTCTTCCGCCATCTTCTCGCTCCACCCCCAGTAAGTATATTTATTAAATGATATAGATATATTTATACTAATATAAATTATTTTATATTAGTTTTAAAAGATTTTCAATGGAGTAAATAACTTCCCCTATCTCTTTACTTCATTTATGGCTTATAAAGAACAATCCTTAATTTCGATGGACTCAAATTTTTACTTTGACCCCATTGAAAAGTAATTTCTTTCTTATTTTGAAGAGACGAGGAAATTCTGCATTTCTTCTGTTCACTTTAGAGTCTTATCATTAAATTCTGCATTTCTTCTGTTAACTTTAGAGTCTTATCATTAGTGTCTAAGAATTTGACTGACTTGGAACTTTTATTTGTGAGGTAGAGATCCAATTTTACTTTTCTCCACGTGGTGAGCCATTTTCCCTTGCAACTATCATGAAACAAACTTAGTGATTTGTAATGCCAGTTCTTTTACTTACCAAGTTTGCATGACTAGATGAGTCTGTATCTTGGCCCTTTATGCTGCTTTATGACTGTTGGCTTATTCAGCTTCCTATAACATATTAATTTATTGCCATGATATTGTTGTAGGTTTTATACTATAGTAGGGTGCTTCTTCTCAGTTTGCTTTTATGTTTACTTTTTAAAAAATTACCTTAGATACTCATAGGTATTTTTCGTACGAATTTTAAAGTTGTGTTTTCAAGGTTCCCCCCAAAATCTGAGTGTCAATTGATTTAAATATGAGAGTTAATTTTGTGAGGGTGCAGTGGGAACTGATTTCTTTGCAATACTGAATTATCCCAATCAAGAATAAGGTATTTTCGATATAATTTATTTACATGTTCTTCTATGTCATTAAATGAAGTTAACATTTTTAGTATTCTCTGCTTTTTAAAATATTTGATTTATATTTTACTTCTCAAATTTTTTCTTTCTAACTGTTTTTAATGGAATTGAGAAAAACAATTGAAATTTTAAGGTGGCCTTCTATATGGCCAATCTTTCTGAGGTTTTCTTTAATTTTGAAAGAGTCAAAAACTATCCAGGACTGAAAAGTGAAAATCAGCCTTAACTGAAAAAGCAAAAAGCAGCCCTACCATTAATCAGGACGGGAGGATAGACACAGATAAAGTCAGTTGCAGAGTTAACAACATTGTATCTACGAAGGTCATGCCACAATTGTAAAATGACATAAAGAACCCATTTTGAGTAATTACTTCTTTCTTCCCAGTGATGCCCCTCATCTGTTTTGCTCGTTTCATCGAGTACAAGGGATTCCAAACTGCTTAGCCACCTTAATTTAAGGAAGCACAAAATCCCTAGTTCATCCCTGTATCTTTGAATTGCTCCTTAAAAACAGCAGCCTATCCAAAATTCATCATTGCTTCCCTTAGACTTCCCTCATAGTCCTTCAGAGGGATTCCAAACCCAGAACAAGATGAATCCCTTCTACCCCTTGTTTAACAACATTCCATCTTCCTCTTGAATTTCTTCCCTGAATGCAAGCAAAACAACAGGAAAAAAAAAAGAATTTTTATCAGACTACAGACTAATTAGGCTTTACAAATTGCAATAGCTTATCTGCTCATTCTGATTGGGTTTCTATGAAAAAGATGTTCAAATATTCTTCAAAACATATTTTTTGTTGTTGTTTTTCCCTTCATTCTTCTTATCACTTTTCTTTCCCAATGGATTGGCAAAGACCTAAACACTACTGTGCTGAGGAAAAGCACAGACAGTGATCATCCTCAACGAGCTCCATGTCTCATCAATGGTGGGAAATCTTATCTAATCCCCTATCCTAAAGGTAGTCTTTAAATAAGTCTGCGATCCTGTCTGAAAAGAGATAAAATCTCATAGTTATTTTTTCTTCTTTGGTGAAACATGTTTGGTAAAAATTTTTGCAGCTGTCCTATATTAAGTTAAGGAATTCCTTTCTTTTCCTAGTTTTATCATTCATATCTTGTTTTTCTAAAATCACAATACAAATTAACAATTTCTTTTTCTTTATCTACTGAGATTTTCCTGTTATTTTTGAGCATTTTCTAATGTTAAACCATTCTTCCTTACCTAGAATAATCCAAATTGTACTATGATGTGGTATTTTTGAATACACTTTTTGTATTTCATTATACTTTTAATTTGCATTTCCCTGATAACTTATGATAATGAGCATTTTTTATGTGTTTTTTGGTCATTTATATATCTTTTTTCAAATTAAGTGAAGAGTTAAATTTTACATTCTGGATACAAACCTTTAAATATATAGTCTACCAACCTGTGACTTGCCTTTTAACTTTCTGATAGTGTCTTGAAGAGCAAAAGTTTTAAATTTTGATGCTGCTTCATTTATTAATATTTGTCTATGGCTTGTGGGTTTTGTGTCTTATCTGAGAAATCTTAGCCTAACACAGGTCTAATGATTTTTCTCCTATTTTTACTTAAAGAAAATTTATAGTTTGGGTTTCACATTTAAGTCTATGATGCATGTTGAATGGATTTTTAGATTTGATGTGAAGTAAGGGTTAAAGTTTATTATTTTTCCATAAAAATATTTAATTGTTTAGGCATCATTTGCTGAAAAGACTATCTTTCCTCCTTTGAATCATCCTCATAACTTTCTCCAAAGCTAACCATTTTATGTGGGTCTACTTCTGGACTCTATTCTGTTCCATTGATCCATACATACATTCTTGTTACAATCCTGCACTGTTCTGATGTCTGTAGCCTTATAGTAAATCTTAGTATAGTATAGGAATTTGCATGTTTCATATTGTTCTTTTGCTATTATAAATTATATCAATATTTTAATTTGCAATTGTTTGTTGCTAGTGCATGCAGATACATAATTGATCATTGTATATTGATCTTTTATCTTGGAAACTTCGCAAACTCAGTTAAGATACTAGCTTTTTTGTAAATTTAAAAAATTTTCTATTTTATGATAAGGTGGTCTACAAATATACATTTCCTTATTTCTTTTCAATATTTTGACTTTAATTCTTTTTATTCCCTTAGTGAAGTGGGTGAGACTTCTAGTGTAGATTAGCAGACATTTGGTTCGATGCAAAATATCCATTGAGACATTTGATCCAAATGTCCTTGAAATCTGGTCCTATACAAAACATTCATGAGCATATTTAGTTCATGCCAAATGGTCCTTGATATTTGGTCCTAAGGTTCATGCTTAGAAAACGTCCCTGGGTTCAAATATCCCATAATGTTTATTTGTGCTTTTGGTTTACAGGATTAATACATATAACGTACTATAAAGTTTTATTAATCCAATCATTGTATTGTGGCTTTATTGCCAGTAATAACCCCTTTTGCCTTGGTAGCCTACCTGTTAATGGCAGGTGGGGTTAGGTAGATGGGTTGAATTCAAATCTCGCAGAAGAATGAGATTTACATTAACTATGTGTACCAAGGAAGACTCCTACCGTTAAAGAAGTGCACAGAAAAAAAAAAAAATTAAAATGTGAGGTATGTAAGTGTTCGTTGCATGTGCCGGAGAATCCTAACTACTTATAAAGGGAAAAGAAATACTTATGTCACATCAAGTGTAATTTAAACTGTGAAATAAAAATTCACATGTGAGGAAAAAAAAGAAATGCACAGCGGATGAGTCAAGGCTGGGATCTTTTGATGTGTGGTGCATTAATATGTCACTGGGCATTTGGTTGGAAGTGGTTGCGTCATACAGTTAGGGTGGAGTTTGAAGGGAAGAGCTTGGTCAAGCCACCATGTAAAATGGTAGCTGAAGGTATTGACATAAAGACTTTACAGAGTGTTTGGCTAGTTCAGGAAGGGTGAGAATGGGTGTGGCTTTCCTATCACAGAGCAGTCAGGTGTAATAGCTTCCATGATACTGAGCACCTAATTAACCCCCTACAAATATCCCATTGCCAAGGCTGAATGGGTGATATTTCCCCTGAATCAGTGTCCTATGGAGGTACAAACACGGTAGACTGCAAGAAGTGTCTGCCGCTATTTGGAGAGTTTTAGCGCATGTGACTCCCATACTTACCTGCCAATTTGTGTGGACTACCGCACATTTGGCTGGCGCCTACCTACTGGCTGATCCAGTCTAACCAAACCAGGTGTCAAATCAATAAAACACTAGTAAAGATTCCCGTACTGGTAAACCAACAACCTACAGCTACACTTTGGTCCTACAGCTACAGAAAAAAGTAAAATAAATAACCCTTCTTCTCTGGCTGGGCAATATGACATCTTTATTTACAAATTCCCACAGAATATGGCAGAAATACTATACTCACATACACCAAAGGCCAATGTTACATTATAATGGTTTTCGTTACCACTTCCCTCCTTTAACGGCGATAGGAAAAGATGTGCTGGCACTGTGAAGAGAGGAGAATCTGCAATGCCCGATGTACAACTAGTCAGGATTTGGATAATCCTTCAAGATGGGACAGGAAATCATCAACTTAACGCTGGTGTTGAGGGGGAAGTCATAAAAATCCTGAAAAGGTTAAAATGACACAAAGAAGAACCAAACGCAACACCATCAAAAGTACTTCCAGGGCTTCCCTGGTGGCGCAGTGGTTGAGAGTCCGCCTGCCGATGCAGGGGACGCGGGTTCGTGCCCCGGCCCGGGAGGATCCCACATGCCGCGGAGCGACTGGGCCCCTGAGCCGTGGCTGCTGAGCCTGCGCATCCGGAACCTGTGCTCTGCAGCGGGAGAGGCCCGCATACCACAAAAAAAAAAAAAAAAAAAAGTACTTCCAATAACTCTGATATTTATGATGAAGAGATACTATTAATGTTACCAGAAAGAAACTCATTCAAGAGTCATGTAAATAGGATTCAAAACAGAGATTGACCTCCAAATCCAACTTCATTGCATGGAATTGAAATTCCAGAGGAGTACAAAATGATCAGATGCAGAGAACCATTTCTAATTCACTACTCTGGTGCTCAAGATGATACAATAATTCTTATTTACAAAAGTTAATGACAATACATGTTATTTAAGTGTCAGTACTGCATTATTCCGTGATGACACTTTTAAGATGGCACAGTTCAGATAGTTATTTACTGTGCACAGTGTTGTATTGGGTTATACTATGGCATTGATTTATGCACGAACAATGAAAAGGTGAGAAGATACACACACACACACACACACACACACACTCACACACACACTTATAACACTCGCATTTGCACAGAAAAGAAATCTTGACATTAATCCTTCCTTGTGGATGATGAATTTAAAGATTGGATATATGCATGTGATTTGACTACACCTACAAGATGCGCAAATAAAAGAATGCTTGTTTCACTTATCATAATCACTGTATCCAAAAATACCTTCTTTGGGTCTGAGACGTGAAAAGACAATGGAAATAACACCTGTAAGTGCTACCCACACTTTGTTTAGACTTCTATTTGTGTCTTTGGAAGATGTAAATGAAACTTTTGAGTACATTGTAGAGAATGTAGAAGAAAATTTAGATGACCTAATAGATTATGTTGAGAGAGCGCATGGAAGGTGTGGTCGATGCAGAAGAATACCTGAAGCTCTAAGATTTCCACCAGAAACTTGGAACGTTTGTAAACCAGTACAGAATGGCAATCACAGGATGACTAATGCAGTGGAAGGTTGGCATATAGCAAATTTAAAAGCTCGTAGCTGTGCATTGTTCTTCAATTTGGAGGTTTATTGAAGTGTTTTAAAAGATGACCAGCAAAGCGTGAACAAATTATTACCCAGGGCCGTGGTGGTCCCACTCAAACACAGCCAACAGCTTCCTGACAATACTGACTAAATGAAATTTGTATAACCGAAATTGTTAATAGATATAATGAATGTAAAGCCAATACTCAGGTCAGTATATACTTGGGAGCAATTGCTCATCGACCTTAAGAGTAACCATGCCGAACTTCATGATGAGGAAGAACAAGAATAAATCTGAAACCCAAAATTCATAACAAATTACAATAAAATAATGTAAATAAAACATTAACAAAGTAAATGCTTATATTAGTTAAGAAATCATGGACCATATGTCTCAATGGATGTTTGAACAGGACCAAGTTTCAGAGATCTTTTTGGCATGGGCCAAATGTCTTAATGGATGTTTTGGCCAGAACCAAACATCTCAATGGATATTTTGGAAGGACCAAATTTCAAGGACCTTTTGGCGTGGACCAGATGTCTCAATAAATGTTTTGTTATTCTTTCTCAAGATTGTTTTTGCTATTCACCATCATTGTGGTTCCATACAAATTTTAGATTATTTGTTCTAGTTCTGTGAAATATGCCTTTGGAATTGTAATAGAGATTGCCTTGAATCTGTAGATTGCTTTGGGTAATATGGACATTTTAACAATATTAATTCTTCCAATCCAGGAACATGTACTATCTTTCTGGTTATTTGTGCCTTCTTCAATTTCCTTTACCAGTGTCCTAGTTTTCATGGTACTGGTCTTTATCTCCTTGGTTAAAGTTATTCCTAGCTATTGTATTCTTTTTGATGTCACAGATTTCTGATTTTATTTCCTGCAACTTTATTAAATTCATTTATTTGTTCTAACAGTTTTTTTTTTTTTAGTGGAGTCTTTAGGGTTCTTTCTATATAGTATCATGTCATCTGCAAATAGTGATAGTTTTAATTTATCTTTCGTGATTTGGATGCATTTTCTTGCCTAACTGCAGTGGCTAGGACTTCCACTACTACATTGAATAAAAATGGCAAGAGTGAGCACCCTTGTCTTGTTCCTGATTTTAGAGGAGAAGCTTTCGATTTTCATCGAGTATGGTGTTAGCTGTGAATTTGTCATATATGGCCCTTATTATGTTGAGTTACATTCCCTCTCTACCCACTTTAAGGGGCGTTTCATCATAAATGGATGTTAAATTTTGTCAAATGCTTTTATTTTTCATCCATTGAAATGATCATATGATTTTCATCATTCATTTTGTTAATATGATGTTTCACATGGATTAATTTGCAGACATTGAACCATCCTGCCATCCCTGGAATAAATCCCACTTGGTAATGGTGTGTGATTTTTTCATGTATTGTTGGATTTTGTTTACTAGTATTTTGTTGAGGATTTTTAAAAACAAATTTATTTATTTATTTTTGGCTGCATTTGGGTCTTTATTGTGGTGCATGGGCTTCTCACTGTGGTGGCTTCTCTTGTTGTGGAGCAGGGGCTCTAGGCTCGTGGGCTTCAGTAGTTGTGGCACATGGGCTCAGTAGTTGTGGCTTGTGGGCTCTAGAGCGCAGGCTCAGTAGCTGTGGTGCATGGGCTTAGTTGCTCCGTGACATGTTGGATCTCCCAGAGCAGGGATTGAACCCATGTCGCCTGCATTGGCAGGTGGATTCTTAACTACTGTACCACCAGGGAAGTCCCTTTGTTGAGGACTTTTGCATCTACTATTCATCAAATATATTGGCCTCTAATAAGGCCTCTAAATCCTTTAATATATGCTTTGTATATCTTGGCCATACTCTGTTGGATGCATATAAATTTAAAACTGTTATTTTTTTTGTTGGATTGACGACTTTATCATTATGTAATGCTTTCTTGCCTTTTATTACAGTCTTTGTGTTAAAGTCTATTTTGTCTGATATGAGCGTAGCTACTACAGTTTTCATTTCCATTTGCATGGAATATCTTTTCCATCCCTTCACTTTCAGTCTCTGTGAGTTTTTTCTTCTGAAGTGAATCTTTTCTAGGCAGCAGCACATGATGGGTCATGTATTTTTTTTAGTACATTTAGCCCCTCTATGTCTTTTGATTGATGAATTTAGTCCACTTAAATTTAAAGTAATTATTAATAATAAGTAAGTACTTATTGCCATTTTGTTGTTTTCTGGGTGTTTTTGTAGTTCCTCTCTGTTTCTTCTCTTTCTCTCTTTTCTTGTGTTTTGGTGGTATTCTGCAGTGGTATGTTTAGATTCTTTTTTCATTTTCTTCTTTGTATTTACTATAAATTTTTTCCTTGTGGTTCCTGTGAAGTTCACATATACCATCCTACAGAAATAGTTGCCTGTTTCAAGTTGGTAGCAACTTAAATTTGAAGACATTCCGAAGTTTTATCTTTTTACTCCCTGCCTCCCACATTTTGTAATTTTGATGAAACTTTTTATATCCTTTTATTTTTGCTTCCCTTAACTAATTACTATAATTTTAGTTAATTTTACTACTTCTTGTCTTTTAATTTTTATACCTGCCTTATAAGAGATTGATACACTACCTTTATTATATATCTACCTTTATCAGTGAGGTTTTTACTTTCTTATGTTTTCTTATTACTAATTAGTGTCATCTCTTTTAAGCTTAAAGTAGGCCCTTTAACACTTTTCATAGGGCTGTTTTAGTGGTGATGAACTCATTTAACTTTTGCTCATCTGGAAAACTCTTGATATTGCCTTTAATTCTCAGTAATTACTGGGTAGTAAATTCTTGGTTGGATTTTTATTTTTCTTTCAACAATTGAATATGTCTTTGCCACTCCTTTCTTGCCTGTAAAGTTTCTGCTAAAAAGTCCCCATAGCCATATGGGGTTTCCTTTCTATGTAACTAGTTGTTTTTCCCTTGCTGCTTTTAGGATTCTCTCTTTATCTTAACTTTTACCTTTTTAATTATGATGTGCTTTGGCTTATGTCTCTTTGGGTTCATCTTGTTTGGCACTCTCTGGGCTTCCTGGACCTGGATGTCCGTTTCTTTTCCCAGATTAAGGAAATTTCAGCCACAATATCTTCAAATATCTTTTCTGGCACTTTTTCTCTCTCTTCTCTTTCTGCAAATCCTATAATGTGAATGGTATTCCACTTGATGTTTTTCCTAAGGTCCTTTAAGATACCCTCACTTTTCAAAATTCTCTTTTTATTTATTTTTTTGATTTGTTCTTCTACCTCATCCAGTCTGCTTTTGAATCCCTCTGGTGTATTTTTCAGTTCAGTTATAACTTCTATTTGGTACTTTCTCATATTTTTAATCTCTTTATTGAAGTTCTCACTGTGTTCATCCATATCTCTCCTGAGTTTGGTGAGCATTTTTAAATAACCATTACTTTGAACTATTTATCAGGTAGATTGCTTATCTCCATTTCATTTAGTATTTTTTGTCCTGAGGTGTTGTCTCTTCTTTTGATTGGAACATATGCCTCTCTATCCTCATTTTGCCTAATTCTCTGTGTTTGTTTCTATGTGTTCGGTAAATCAGCTATATCTCCCAGTCTTGAAGGAATGGCGTTATTTAGGAGATGTCCTGTGAGACTCTGAGGCACAATCCCACATGGCCATCAGAGCCAGGTACTGTAAGTGATGTCACCTACGTAAGCTATGTGAGCCTTCCTATTGTTGTGGTTCTGTGGATGCTGCAAGGCCCTGGTGAGAAGGGCTGGTCCCTGGACTGACTGTAGGCCCAGCCACCACTTCTGCAGGGGTACTGGTGGGTAGAGCTGGCTCCTGGACCCACTGCAAGGCTTGTCCTCAACTGTTTCATGTGTTGTGGGCAGGGTTCTCTCTCTCTCTCTGCTGGATGTGAGCCCTGGCCAAGGAATACAGGTAGAAGGAGATCTCAGCAGGATACACCCACTGGTGCAAACAGGTTATGGGGAGAATTTCAAAATTGTGTCCAGCAGTATTGGCATTATCAAGGTAGACTGAGATGGCAAAAATATCTCCGACTAGTGTCTCAGTTCCTGGGGAGTGTCTGAACTTGTTTCTGCCTCTTGGGCTGATACTTCAAGATTACTAAGTGGGTCCCTTTTACCTATGGTCCTTGTGCTTTTCAATATGGTGTTTTTGCACTAATTTGGGGGTCTAGTGAGTTTACATGTGAGCCTCTAGAGAGCAGATTTTTTTTTGTTCCTTGCAGTTCTATAGTTTTCCTGGACTTTTTTCCTGTTGGCTTTCAAAGACATGTGTTTTGGGGACCCATCTTTCCTGTGTAGGATCTAAGGCTTGGAGTTGCTGATGTGAAGCTCACATCCCTTGCCTCTTGGGGGGAAGACCCATACCTTTATGTTCCCTCCCAATTTTGGATTGTGTGGCTGGGGTGTAGTTCTTTTCTTGGTGAGACCAATTTTCTGCCTCTGCTACACACTGGATGCTGTTATTTTACCCTTTATTTTGGAGGATCTGTTCATCCAGTTTTCAGGACACTTTCTGAGGGAATTATTCTGTATGTAGTTGTAGATTTGTTGTGTGCTTGGGAGGAGATGAGTTAAGAATCTTCCTTTGCCACCACCTTGAACCCCCTCCTCTAGCTTGCATCATTTCTGATGAGGAGTCAGCTGTCATTTTTATCTTTGTTTCTGTGTATATAATACATTCTTCTTTGATTGATTTTAAGTTTTTTTCTTTAGTATAATTTGAGCTATGATTGGCATGACTTTATTTATATTTATTATGCTTTGAGATTGCTGAGCTTCTTGGATCTGTGGATTTATTGTTTTCACCAAACCTGAAAAATTTCAGCCACTATTTCTTGAAAAATTTTTCCTGTTACTCCTACTCTTATTCTAGATTTCCACATACACTATATTAACTGCTTGATATTGTTCCACGGGTAAATGATTTTAATTATATTTTTCACTTTGTGCTTCTCTTTTATAGAGTTTATTGCTTTGTCTTTTAGTTCACTTACCTTTCCTTTGCAGTGTGTAATCTACTGCAGTGTGTAATTTTAGATATTTTGTTTTTCAATTTTAGAAGTTTCATTTTTGCTCCTTTTATGCTTTCTTTTTCTCTCGCTTCATCCTGTTTATATTTTCGTTTACCTTCTTGACCATAAGGAGCAACTTTATAATAAGTGTCAATGTTCTTTTCTTCTAACTCCATCATCTCTCTTATTTCTTTGTTACATTGGTTGACTTTAATCCCAGTTATGGATGGATCATATTACCCGGCTGTTTTTTTGTTTGTTTGTTTGGTTTTTTTTTTTGTGTGTGTGTGTGTGTGTGTGTGGTATGCGGGCCTCACTGTTGTGGCCTCTCCCGTTGCGGAGCACAGGCTCCGGACGCGCAGGCTCAGCGGCCATGGCTCACGGGCCCAGCTGCTCCGCAGCACGTGGGATCCTCCCGGACCGGGGCACAAACCTGTGTCCCCTGCGCTGGCAGGCGGACTCTCAACCACTGCGCCACCAGGGAAGCCCTACCCGGCTGTTTTGAATGCCTGGTAATTTTTGTTTGTATTCTAGATGATCTCATTTACACTGGACATTTGTGTATTTCCTTAAAGAATAGTCAGCCTTGTTCGGGCATGCAGTAAGCTGTGATCTGTTTGAGTTTTTCAAGAATTTCTTTTATGTTTTGTTACTGTTAGTCAAGGCAAGTCTTCTTTCCCCTAGTGTTCAGTTAGTTTTACTACTAAGGCAAGAACTTTAATGCCCCACTCGTATGAGTTCTGTTCACCATAGCTGGTGACAGCACAGACTATTCACAGCTTTGTGTAAAGCCCTGGAAATTGTTCAGCCTGCTGCTTTCTGGTGATTCCATTATGATCTCTCATATACACAGAGTAGTGTTTAGTGGAAATCTCAAAGGGATTCCTCTGCAGACATGCAGAACTATTTCTCTGTGCAGTTCCCTCCTCCCAAGACTCCCCCTGCCCCAAGTATACAGTTCTAGGCTCATTGGCTTGCTGAACTCCACCTGCTATCTCCTCAACACAGGGAGGCTATTGAGCTTTGTCTGGGTTTCCATCTTCTATGCTGCAGGCTGGGAACTACCTCTGGGAGGTGTATTTGGTGAGTCTTAAGGCTCACCTCATTTTCCCCTTTTCTTAGAGATTATAGTCCCGGTCTGTTTTCATATATGTTTCCTTGTTCTGTAGTTTTTCAGAGAGAGCAGTTCCCATAGTAGTAATCCTTCCTGGGCAAAAGTAGAATTTGCTATTTGTTTTTAACTTGTATAATCTCTTATTATTGTGTCTTTGTTGATTGTAAAGTAAGTAATTTCGCTAACCTTATTAAACGAGATATCCAACTTTCCTATTTTTAAATATTTTCTGTAACAGCTTGTATTTATGGTCATTAACAACTTATAAGTTACCTCTCAATCTATGTGGGTTTGTTTTTTGTTTTGTTTTTGCTTTAAATCATTTAAACTTTTATTTAGTTGATATTTGTACATTAAAGTTTCTGTTTTTCTAATAATTTGAAATAGTATCTTATTCCCAAGATTTTAACATTTCATCTCATTTTCCAAATTTATTGATGCATAGTTTATAATTTTTAATCATTATTATATATCTAGTTGCTTTTCTTATTTTGAATTTTATTGGTAACTTCTTTCTGTTATATTTGTTATGTATTGCAAAAAGTTACATCTATTTTAGATGCTCTTTTCCCAAAGAACCATTTTGTAAAATGTTGTATCTTTTGTTTTACTGTGGCCATATTTCTCTATTTCATTGTGTCCAGCTATTATTTATATATTATTTATATCCTGCCTTCTTATTTTGGGTTTGTTGTGCTTTTCCTAATTTATTTCCCGTATTCCTTATTTTCTAATAAAAGTATTTTTAAATGCTTAAGAATAAAAAAAGAAAGCAAAAAAATTGAAAACAATTAGGAATAGGCAGTTTACACAAAGGTAAAAACCACATGATTTAGAGATCTGTGTGTAAATACTGAACTTTATAGAAATCAGAGAAATAATACATCATTTCATTTCTATCAGGTTGCCAAATATTACAGAGTTGTATAATTCCCTGTATCAACAAAATTTGAGTCAGGGAAGCAATGGTACTCATATATTACCCATGTTTTAACTTGGTGAAAATATTTCAGAGGGGATTCTGGCAATGCAATTAATTAGTGAAGTTAAGAATGTATATTCCATAAAATCCAGCAGTTCCTTTCCTGGATATATTCTCTAGAGAAAATCCACTAGAACACAAACTTCTTGCAGCCGAGGGTTTTAGCTTCGTATTTTTTTTCATTGATGTATCCTACATGCTGAGAACAGTGCATGACACTTATTAGATGTTTAATACATATTTGTTGAATGAAATAATTCTCACACAAGTGTTAACAGATGGTTACGGGTGAGAATATTCACTTCAGTATGATTTGCAGTAGCAAAGAACCCTTCATTGTATTCATTGCTAAGGGAACAGAGAGGCAAAATGTAATTATAATGTTCAAAGGAATACTATGCTACAGTAAGAAGTAGTAGGTTTACAATAATATGATTAGATTGATGTGAAGTGAAGAGGAAGCATCAGACAAGATCAAAGCAGTATATCAATTTCAATTTTTAAAAATACACATAAAATAGAACTTCATATTTTGAAGTAGGCATTGATTTTAAAGATGTGAATTAAAGTAGTTAGAGTAGTAGGAGAATGGAAATAAAGTGAAAATAAAAAGATAAAGTTAAAAAAATAAAATGAAGTCACAAAGCACCCTGCACTGGCCAACAGTGGGATGCTATAGTTTAATCTGCATTATGCCTTTGAAGTCCAAGAATAAAAAGTGTGTCCATATGTCATTTTAACTTGTTTTGTCTTTTTAAACATACAATCCAATTTACTAACGACTTAGCTTTCCAAGACGGCCTTACATTACAAAATTGCTTCTTTGCTAAATGAATTGATTCTATACCTCAAACCAGGTATTTCCTGGTGATTAATTTACAATGAACAATCTGGCTTGCAGGTTTGTGGCAGACAGACCACCTGTTTGCTTTGGTTTTACAAATCCAGCATTATAAACAATAGCTTCATTTTACAAAACAGCTGAGGGACTAAGTAGCCATGGAAATAAAACACAAACACGATAGAAACTACCAATTTTTATGTAACTTGTTAAGTCAGATTGATATCTAGAAACTGGAAGTTTTTATAGTGGCGATTGTTTTTTGGCCTATTACCACACATGTGAAATGACTGTGGACTAGGCCCATTTTGCTACAAACAGATGTCATCTCCACTGCACAATTGGCACCTCTGTGGCTGAGCCGGAATGATGAATGCCATGCTCTCACAGCAAGGCACCATTTATCCATGTTAACATTACACCTAATGGCCATTGAAGAAAAAACATTTTTTTTTCTTTATTGAGAAAACTATGTTCTCAGTGGTCTTATTAGAAATGGGTAAAATGAGTAACGAATGGGAAAAATGAAGTAGAAAATGCCCAGTTGAATACTGCAGCATTCTAGGGAAAGAACACAGCTGGCTGTAAGGAGAGCAGAGACACACAGAGAGGAAGTGAATGGGGCCTCTTGTGCTCAAAATCCTCCAAGAGTTGAAGAAAAGAGACCAGAATGTAAAGCACAGGGGAAAAGGAAGATTACAAAAGAGCCTTTATCTAAAAGGTTCTATTCAAAGATGTAGTTTTCTTTTCAGGCAAGCACAACAGTTACAAGAAGTGGGTTTATCTCTTTACCTACATATTTCATGCTGTCCGTGTCATCATTTTAGAGAGTGACATTTGAAAAGAAGAACCCTCATTTTCTGTTGGCAATAATTAGGGGTGAATGAGTTTGGAAAACGACTGAAACATTTCTGTTGTTTAATCTAAGGATTTTGTTTGATTCCACCTACGATTTTTACTTTCTGATTCTAAGTATGTATTGTTTATATCCACATAACTCTAAGAAGGATTTGAAGTGATTATGTCTTTGTAGACTATCTGCCAAGTTAATTGTTATATTTTTTAAAATACTTTCTTATGATATTTGTCTTTGTCTGACTTCACTTTGTATGATAATCTCCAGGTCCATCTATGGTGCTGCAAACAACATTATTTCATTCATATATCATGATATCACTTATATGTGGAATCTAAAAAAGTGATACAAATGAACTTATTTACAAAAAGGAAATAGACTCACAGACATGGAAAACAAACTTATGGTTACTTAAGGGGAAAGTGGGGCGGGGAGGGATAAATTAGGACCTCGGGATTAACATATACACATTACTATATACACATAACATAACATATACACATTACTATATATAAAATAGGTAACCAGCATGGGCCTACTATACAGCACAGGGAACTCTACTCAATAGCTTATAATAACCTATAACAGAAAAGAATCTGAAAAGAATATATATATATATATATATATATATATATATAAAATTGAATCACTTTGCTGCACACCTGAAACACTGTTAATCAACTATACTTCAATTAAAAAATTAATTAAAATAACTTTCTTATGACTCTATCTCTAATACTGCAATAAAACCTCAAACAAAAACAAAAACAAAACAAAACAAAAAAAAACCTCAAACAAAAATCGTACACTAATAAAAATGAGTGAACCTTAGAAATCCTTTAGTCTAAACATGATATTTTCTTTATTTGTTCTTTTTAAGGTAATTTTAATTATAGAGTATATGAATGTATTACCCCAGTAAAAATTAAAACAAAAAAGGTAAATCTGATAGATCTTTGTTAGAGAAAACTTTTGATGGCAAATGACTAGAAAGTTAACTCAACTGGCTTAAGCACCTGCGTGGATGTGGTGATTATGTGACGGAAGCCTTTGGCTTCTCAGAGTTCCAGTGGTGACAGGACCCCGATTCTTTCTTTGTCTGTATCTTGGCTTGCCTCCCCCATCCCCACGAACTTGGCTTTGTTCTCAGGCTCTGGTTCTAAAGTTGCAAGATGGTTGCCATGGCTTCAGTTTTCCTTTTTTTGGTTTCGCATTTTATAATAGCTTTTAAAAAGTTTCCAGAATTGAATTTCATTTGTTCTGAATTAGAGTCTTGAGCCAATCACGGTTTTTATGGACCTGAAAAACACTGATTTCTTTGGGTCTTACACGCTTCAGTCCAGGATGAAGTGTGTTCAGTGTCACCCAAGCATTTTGGCTGACACGGGAGGTTTCTCCAAAAGCAAAATCAGTGGACCTTAAGGAGGGGATAAAAATACTAGATGTTCATGACACTCCCCTGTGAAGACACCTTCCAAACGCCGCTCCCCTAACTCCCTGAAGATAATCACTGTCACCAATTTTTTTCTGGCTATTCATCCACACAGTTTTTTTTCTGTGAATTTACATAACATATTTGTATATGAAGGGAAAGATTTAAATGAGTGTTTTTATTCTTACTTTTCATCTGCATTTTTACATTAAATGAAGTAACATTTTCTTCAACTTGCTTTTTTACCTTTGATCTTGACGATCTAACCGTGTTAGTAGGTGTGGATCAAACTCTATAGTATTATAAGTACATACAGAGCTATCTCATGAAAGCTAAGATCTATAGATCTACCCTGACAACCACTGCATACTTTTACATAATATACATTGTACTACTATATGTTTAGGTATATTTAACTACAGTGTACTTAGCTATTATTCAATTAAGGATTTCTGTCTCTTCCTCTCCCCTCCACCCCTGCTTTTACTATTAGCAATGCCAAATAATGAACATTCTTGTGCAAGTCTATTTGTACATATGATATTATTTATTTAGGGTAAATATTGTTCTCAGAAGTGGCATTATTATGTAATGGCATAGTTCCTTCAAAATGTCTGTCCCAATTTATACTCAGAGCATTTTACGACTACTTTTAAGCAGTGTATGAAACTGTTTACTGACAATCTCAGCAATGCTTGCTATAATCAACTTGTAATTTTTGCAAATCTAAAGGATGAAAACATGGCATCAGATTTTTTGTTTTAGCTTTGAATTGCCCTGCTGATTATTGAGGGCTATCATCTTTTATGGTTGTATTGGTCTTTTACTTTTTATTTTCTATAAATTGCCTGAGGATATGCTTTGCTAAGTCAATATTTTTTTGTTGTTTAACTTATTTGTCAAATTTTCTTATGCATTCTGAATACCAATTCTTTGTCTTATTATCTAAGTGACAAATACTCATACCCAGTTCATTATTTGTGTTTTAAAATTTATCAATTTATTCCTTCACGACTTTTTCATTTTTAATTATTTTAAATTGCAATATAATTGATGTACAACATTGTATTAGTTGTAGGTGTACAACATAATGATTTGATATATGTATGTTTTGGAAATGATCACCACAATATTAGTTAACACCTGTCACCACACATCATTACAAACTATCTTTTCTCCTTGTAATGAGAGTTTTTAAGATCTACTCGCTTAGCAACTTTCAAATATACAGTAGAGTATTGTTAACTATATTCACGAAGCTGTGCATTGCATCGCAGGATTTATTTATCTTATAACTGGAACTTTGTACTTGGCCAGCTTCACCCATTTCACCTCTCCCTCTTCACTATCCCTGCCCACCACCTCTGGCAACCACCAATCTGTTCTATCTTTGAGTTAGGGGTGTGTGTGTGTGTGTGTGTGTGTGTGTGTGTGTGTGTGTGTGTGTGTGTGTGTGTGTGTGTGTGTGTGTGTGTCTTTTATTTATTTGTTTTTAATTCCACATATAAGTGAGATCATACAGTATTTACCTTTCTCTGTCTGACTTATTTCACTTAGCATAATGCCCTCAGGGTCCAAAAGGCTTCATGGCTTTTAAAACTCTTGCTATGTGATCATAAGCATATGTTCATATTTTTCCTTTTATACCTGTAGAGCTTTCTTACGTTGTTACATTCTTACATTTGAGACATTAATTCATTTAGAATTTATATTTGTATACTATGAGTAAGGGTCTATCTTCATTTTGTTTTGTTTTTAATTTTCTCAACACTACTTAATTAAAAGTGTCTCTTTTCCTTACGGACGTGAGATGCACACTAAATTCTTGTATATGCATGATTCTGGAGTCAAAATCTACAGTTTAAAATTTTTTATCCTGCTACTTGATAAAATAAAATTTCTTGTTCCATTTTGTTAAAGTTATCTCAGCTGTTCTGATTGCATAAAAATTAAGAATCAACTTGTCAATGGCCACAAGAAACATTTTTTTGTGCAGTGCGTTGGGTTAGATTGAATTTACAGACAAATAAAGGGAAACAGACATTTTTACAGTATTCAGAGTTCCCAAGCATTAACACATTACAGCTCTCTATTTATTTTAGTTTTCTTTTTTGTTACTAAGTAAAACTTAACAGATTTTTTCCCTAAAAAGGTCTAAAAACATTTTTTCTAGGAACTTAGTAACTTCTTATTTTTGCTTTAATATAACTGCTATACCAAAAAACTATTAATTAAAAATTTTTTGCTGTAAAACAGATGTAAAGAAAAATGCACACACTTTAAGTACACAGCTTGATGAATTTTCACAAACTAAGCCTACTCAAGTAACCAGCATCCAGATTAAGAAACTGAATTATTATCATCACTTTAGAAGCCATACTTCCTTCTAGTCAATATCACATCCTTTATGAATAATCACTATGCTGGCTTCTTACAGTATAGATTAATTTGCTCTGTTTTTATAATTTACATAAATGGAAGCACACTGAATATACCCTTATGTGTCTGACTTCTTTTACTAAGGATTATATATATGAGTTTTATTCATAATGTTGCATGCCATTGTAGAGATTTCAATCCATATCCCTGCTGTGTAATGTTCAACTTAATTAATATATGGCAATATATTTATCAATTCTACTGTTGATGGTATTTGGGTAATATATTTTTAGTCAATTATTAATAGTGTTATGTTGAACGTTTTACTCAATGAATTTTGCTGAACATTTGTGTGCATTTATCTTGGATACGTAACCAGGAGTAAACTTGCTGGGGCATAGAAAAATGCACACTTTTGGATTCCATAAACATTGCCACCGTTTTCCAGAATGCTTGTTCCATTCACACTGTCATCAGCAATTAAGAGGATTCTGTTTATTTCACATCCTAGATGACAATTGACATTTCCAACCTGGTCATTTGTAGCAGTAATCATTGTGGTTTTCATTTGCATTCACTTGATTTCTAATAAAGTTGAGCTTTTTATTCATATTTTTATTTCCATGTTGACAATCTCTTTTGTGAAATATCTGTTCAAGTCTTTTGCCATTAAAAAAATTGCTTTGGGGCTTCCCTGGTGGCGCAGTGGTTGAGAATCCGCCTGCCGATGCAGGAGACACGGGTTCGTGCCCTGGTCCGGGCAGATCCCACATGCCGCGGAGCGGCTGGGCCCGTGAGCCATGGCCGCTGAGCCTGTGCGTCCGGAGCCTGTGCTCCGCAACGGGAGAGGCCACAACAGTGAGAGGCCCGCATACCGCAAAAAAAAAAAAAAAAAAAAAAAAAAAAAAATTGCTTTGTCTATCTTTTTCTTAGTGATTTAGAATTTCTTTATATTTTCTAAATGTGATATATTGGATATATTTTGTCTGGGTTCTGTGGTTGCTGTTCACTCTCATAATAATGTCTTTGATCAACTGAAGGTCTTAATTTTAATAAAGTTCCATTAAACATTTTTCTTTTATTGTTACTACTTTTTGAGTTCTGTTTAAGAACATTTTGCCTATTCCAAGATCATATTTTCTCCTATATTTTCCTCTGAAGACTTTATTGTTTCACCTTTCACATTTAGATCTTCAATCCATTTGGAACAGATTTTTTTCATACAGGGTGAGGTAGGGGGTCAAGATTCATTTTTTCCCAAATGAATATCCACTCCATCTGGCACCATTTATGAATAAGACTATACTTTCTCTTATTACGTTGTTTTGTCATAAACAACCAGTGGCTGAATATATGGGAGTCTGTTTCTGGATTATGTTCTGTGGCAGGGATTCCTTTGTCTGTCTTGGAGTTAATACCACGTTGTATTAATTAGTAGAATTTCAGAACAGGTCTTGGTATTGACTAATGTCAGCCCACCAGCTTTGTTCTACTTCTTCCAAAATGCCTGAGCCATTTTACTCTTTGGCATTTCCATATGAATTTTAAAACCAGCTGGTCAATCAAAAGGATTGCTGAAATATTGACGGGAATTACCCTGAATCTAGAGTTTAATTTGGAGAGAATTGACACCTTTATAACATTGAGTCCTTCAATTCACAAGTATGGTATATCCCTCCATTTATTTAGGTCCTTGAAATTTTCTCTGAAAAATGTTTTATAATTTTCAGTAAAAAGATGTGCAGGGGCTTCCCTGGTGGCGCAGTGGTTGAGAGTCCGCCTGCCGATGCAGGGGACGCGGGTTCGTGCCCCGGTCCGGGAAGATCCCACGTGCCGCGGAGCGGCTGGGCCCGTGAGCCGTGACCGCTGCGCCTGCGCGTCCGGAGCCTGTGCTCCGCAGCGGGAGAGGCCACAGCAGTGAGAGGCCCGCGTACCGCAAAAAAAAAAAAAAAAAAAAAAAAGATGTGCATATCTTTTATTAGATATTTCCAAGGTATTTTATGTTTCTGAGTGCCATCGTAAGTGGTATATTTTTCTTCTCTTTTTTTTTTTTTTGGTGGCTGGTATATAGAAATATAATTAATATTTGAACATTATTCTTGTATCCAGTAGCATTAGATTTATCAGTTCTAATAGTTTATCTACAGATTATTTTGAATTTTCTAGATTAACAAACATGACTTCTATGAATAATGGCATTTTATTTCTTTCTTCACAACCCTTACACCTTTTATTTATTTCTTATTTCACTGGCTAGTGCTTCTGGCACAACACGGGATATTTGTAAAGGTAAGCATCATTGAGTATGATACTTGCTATAGATTTTTAAAGATATTATTTATCAATATTAAGAAATTTCTCTTTCATTCCTGCCTTGCTAAGACATTTTATCGAGAATAGGTGTTAAATTTTATGATATGCTGTTTATACATCTAACAAAATGATTACGTGTGATTTTTCTCCTGTTTTAATGTAGTTAAGTTACATTGTTTTCTAATCCTGAATGATACTTGCATTCTTGAAATAAACATTCATTAGCTGAAACATATTGGACTTTGTATATATCACTGGATTCTTTTTTCTTATACCTGGCTAAAAGTTTTTGCATCTGTATTAGTTAAGAAATTGGTCAGTAATTTTCCTTTATTTCTAATGTTCTGGTTAGGCTTTGGGACCGTCTTGCTATTCTCATAAAGATTGTTATGAAGTTTCCTTATTTTGCTGTTCACTGGAAGAATTTAAGGCATGTTATTTCTTCCTTAAATTCCTGGAATAAATCAGCTGCTGAAGCCAAGTCGTCTTGACTTTTTTTTTTTAATTGACAAGGATTTCAATAATAGATTCAACTTCTTTAGTATGCATAGATTTAGATTTTTTGTTTCATCTATCATCTTGGTAAGTTATTTTCTTAGTGAATATTTCATCTATTTCTTATAAATTATCAACTTTATTGGTATTCATAATATACTCCTCTTTTCTTGAAAAGTGTGGAGAATCTATATGTAATGTTTACTTTTCATTTGTGATATTGATAATTGGTGTTTTCTCCTTTTTTGATCAATTTTACTAAGGGTTTTTAAAAAAATCAATGTCATTGGTCTTTCACAAAAAATGACTTTTGGTTTGTTTTTTCTCTTTATTGTCTATTGTTTTTACTTTATCTATACCATATATATATTCATGTTATTATATTTATTATTTCTATTTCCTTAGATTTGACTTGTTACTTTTCTAGCATTTTAACATTGAAGTTGGAAGTATTGCTCTTTACTTTCTCTTTTTCATTAATATATATATTTAAGGCCAAGAAGTCTTGAAAATACTGCTTGAGCTGCAATCCATAAATTTTGATATGTGGCATCTTTGTCATTTTTCATTTTGAGATATTTTATAATTTCCATTTTGACTTCTATTTTGACCTATGGTTTATTGAGAAATATATCTTTAATTTTCAGACATGTGGAAATTTTCTACTAATCTTTTGTGATTGATTTCTAGCTTAATTAAGAATCTGATCAAAAGACAGAATCTAAAACTTTTTAATCTTTTCAAATTTCCTGAGGCTTTCTTTTTGCCCCAGGTTATGACACTTTGATAAATGTTTCTTATAAACTTGGGAAAAATGTCAACTACATTACTATTAGATACAGCATTCTATGTAGGTTAATTAGGTCAATTTTGTTAAATGTGAATATTTTTTGTTGTTGTTGTTGTTTGTTTTTGTTTTGGGGGGATTTTTTTGGTGTGCCTACAGACTTAGGATTGTGATGTCTTCTTGTTAGGATGACTCATTTATGAAATGTCTCTTTGTATCATAATCTCTAATAATGTTTGTTGCCTTCAAGTCTATTGTGTTTGATAATAATTGTCAAGAACCATTAAGGATTTGAGATTTTGCTCTTCTTGCAAGCTAGCAAGTTAGGCTGCCATATTTTTATGGACGTTGGTAGAAGACATAGGATTCCTGACTGAGATATAAGACTTTTACTCACAGCTCTAACAGTAACCAGAGTGTCATAATTTTATTGTGCAGTTTCCCTGAACCCCAGTTCCCACAAGGTATTGAAGTCCACTGGACACCATTGGATTGTAGTCTAGCCAAATCACCAGCACACCCAACTTAGGCATTTAGGGGAAACTGAATCAAGAGCCCCAATGAGCCAGCAGCTTTAAGTAAATGGAGGAATACAATTTTTCCAAAAGATTTAGCCACTTTTACTCTGTTCGGGCTTCACTGAATTTTCAGTTCTGAAAATTTTTGATGGTTAATAGATGTCTTATACTTCTCCTTATTCAATTTTCTATGAATCTCCTCATTTTCAGTCTTGTCTTACACAGTTTCTCTTGCCTCCAACTCCTGAGCCTTTTAGGAATGGCTAGTTCAGTTGGCTTACTTCTCATTAGCACTACTGTCTAGAGACACTTGATGTTCGCTACTCTTTTTAACATTTCTTAAATTTTATTTTATTTTATTTTTATTTGGCCATGCCGCATGGTTTGAGAGTTCCCTGACCAGGGATTGAATCGAGGCTGTGGCAGTGAAAGTGCCGAGTCCTAACCACTGGACTGCCAGGGAATTCCTGAACTGCTCTTAATTCTTCTAGAATCTGTTTCTCCTTGTTTTCTACCTTCCCAAAATTTGTTGATACCCTTATGCACTGTTCTCTTGGTCTACTATGCCTATTTTATTCTTCTTTCTATTTTTCAAGGGATTTTTTTATGGAGAAATCAGTGATAAATAATGTACTTATTCTATAATACATAACCCCAATTCATCACTCCAATATTTTCAATTTTCTTATTTTATTTGGTTTTAGATGTAGCACTTGTAATAATCAGTTAACAGGATATATAGCATAAGTCCAGAATGAGCATTTCATAATTTAGGTGAGCTTAAACCATTACATTATTTGTTGTTCACATTTATTGTTACTGAAATCGATGGTGCTTCTCAAATGTTGAGTGATTTTTGTATTCTGTATTCGAGTATGCATTTGAGTATTTTTGCCTTTTATACACCCTATGTGGACAGTCAGCCTATGGGAGGTCTGGGAACTACTTGTAGGATTATGGTCCACACTCTTTTAGGGGGAAGGTGGTAGACAGGATATGCAGCTAGATGACTACCTTGTCTCTCTTCCTCAAACTCCCACAGTAAATATTCCTGCTTTGAGTAATATGCCCTGTACCCTACTGCTTGACCCTGAGGTTAGGGGATGGTAGAGAGAAATCTCTATTTCTGGTTTCTCCCACTTTGTTATTACAGTTGATCACCCTGCTTATGTCTCTGGAAGTCCTCTGCACATTGTTTCTACCATTGCAATCATGCTCAAATTTGCTTTATCCTTCTGTTTTTTTTTTTTTTTTTTTTTTTGCAGTACGCGGGCCTCTCCCGTTACAGAGCACAGGCTCTGGACGCACAGGCTCAGCGGCCATGGCTCACGGGCCCAGCCGCTCCGCGGCCTGTGGGATCTTCCCGGACCGGGGCACGAACCCGCGTCCCCTGCATCGGCAGGCGGACTCTCAACCACTGCGCCACCAGGGAAGCCCTATCCTTCTGTTTTAGTACAGTGCTAGAACCTAGGATGTGCCCAGGTGTGGGCACATACTGTGAGGCATACCCAACTGTTCTGGTTTTCAGCCTCTTACAGATTTCTCCCGTTCTCTGAACCACTAAGATTGTTCGTCTCAGTTTTAAGCCATGCCACGTTTATATTATTTATAGGATTTGGCGCAGAAATTGAGACTGCTGGTGGTGGATGCCATCAGTCTGTCTTCTTAAAACCAGATCCCTTAAGCACTGCCACATTTAGAGACTTGATGGCTCAGTTATTCATTAATGAAAATTAGACTGTTCTGCTCAATCCTGCATTTTATATTGACCAGCACAGTTTGAGGTCTCTGTTCCAAAAGCTATTAAGGATTCAATTAAAATTCTCTCATACGGTATGAATAGTATATAACACCATACATCAGCTGGACTCTCTGTGATCACACGGCTGTCCTTCCCTTTAAGAATATTACATCCCATCTTTAATTTCTAGGTTATATCAGACTGGTAACTGAAATCTAATGTCATCTGTAGCTGGTTACTCTATATATTTTTTTTAGTCTACAGAATCTTCAAATTCTTACTTATTCCTGAAGAAAGTGCATTTTGAGAATGGTTTGGGAGATTGTTCTTATCTTCTACTACAAGCTGTTTTGGAGGATAATCTGATAATCCAGCTCTCTATTAATAAATTTAGGCCCTTTATTATAGACATGTTTTCATTTGTGGACTCATTTCCTCAATTTCCCAAACTTGTCTTATTTTCTAGAAAAATAAATCAATTCACTTTTCTCAGTTTTTTTCCTTTTTAAAAGATAGTCTTACAAAGATTCTTTTCTGTTATCTTCCTTCTCAAACCTTGGTCTCTAGAGCTTTTAAAAGGGTGACATTGAAAGATAGTGTGTGTGCAGACTAGAAACACATGCATCTCATGTCTAACTTTGACCAAAGTGTTGACAGTTTGTGGTAGACGCAGGTATATTAAATTTAGTCAGGTATAGATATAGCCTGAGTTGTAGAAGACGCAGCTGTATTTAATTTAAATATAACCTACAAAAGAGTGAAGAATTTTCTAATAGAATGACTGCTTATAGGAGGCCAAGAAGAGGAACTATTAGGATTAACTGTTAGGAAAATATGGGGAAGAAACAAAGGAAGGTGCAGAGAAAAAATGAAATACAGAAAGCAGAAAATTCCTCTTGCAAAATCTGACAGCTTCAGAACAGCAACACTCTTAGATTACGAAAGAAAGTGATTTTAATCAAGAGCTTAAATTTGGAGATACAAGTTGTGTCTCTATATAGCTACATATAGATAGTATGTGTAATCATATTATATATACCCAAATGTTTTTGTATCAACAAAGATAGAAAAATATGTTTCTTTATATGACCAGAAAAACATTTGGTGTTAAGAAAGGAAAGTAGAGAAAAATGGTACTGGTGGAGGTTAGAAATAGGTAGCAGAGCAATTCCTTGTGTACTTTCCCACGGAGGCATCTATATCACAGACTGTCAGCTCCGTCCTCACTTCACTAGGACTCTTGCGTCTCTGTATCAGCTTTCTGCTCCACCTTTTTAACTATGTGGATAGCAACATGTCTTGTGTGTGTGTGTGTGTGTGTGTGTGTGTGTGTGCGTGTGTGCGCGCACGCTCACATAGATGCAGATACAAAATACAGATATACAATTTTTTTTTCTTTAGGACAGCCTCCTCTCTTTCTGGCCCTGTGCTGATGCAGTGTATTGAGGTCTCATTCAGAAAAGGTTAGGGAAGGTTAAAGTTCTTTGAGCTTCAACTAATTCCAGGCAGCTATCCTTAAGAAGATACAGGAATCATGCAAGGTTATTAGGTAACAAATGTCATGGTCATTTGTCAGTCCCAGACTTCCATAACAGAGCTACCAAGTTGCATTTGCCTTAGTTTCAATGTTTTGTTTTATGTTTTAGTTTTTCTCACTTCCTAGTTATACAAAGCAATGAAAGTGAAAAAAAGGAAAGATGCGTATTTTTCTCTGCATATCATATCCTTTTCCAGACACATGAAAAGGCATAATTCTGGCAGCAATGTAGGCCCCAAACAGGAATGTATCTACATTTACACCTCACTGAAGTGTTAGGATTAAATAAATTCTAATTTAACAACATGAAATGAGGATAAGCTGCTGATATAATTGGGACAATCCAGCCTCAGCCCAACGGGGAAAATGCCTCCAGTGTTCTGACTTCTAAGTATTGTAACTTCTTCTGTCCCATTTATAACACTTCCTTCTCTCCTGAAGCAATGTCTTGTCCAGGCCTAGTCTCCATGGCCTTTCTGCTTCCTGCACCTGCTCACTTTCCCACAAAGAGATGCTTAGGAAACAATCAGGATTTCCAAAACTATATAAACCTTAGATCTCCAGTGTCCCTAAAGCATATATTCTGAAGAGCTTGATTTCTATGGGATTTTTAAATATTTTGTGCTTTTATCTTAATGATATTACAAAACACTTACACATATGTTCTGAAATATTTGAAAATGGCTTTATAAAAGGAGAGTGATATATGATTTAAGTGTCTCTGTTTGTGTTATTGTCACCCTCTTGCTTGTGCCAAAGGAAGGCCATAGGATGTCATGGTGTTGTATAAAGCTGAAAGTTTTTCAATGACTTGAGCAGAGAGAGTGGTGGGGGGGGTTCAACCATCACCTGGCGTGTACAAAATGCCAAACAGAAAACAACATGTTTTGTAGTAAAGGCTTTGCTCACAGTTTCAGTAGATTACTTGAACAGATACTCTTTTTGTATGCCCCAATTAAATATGAGAAGAGTGGTAAATATACAATGAACCATTGTTTGGTCACTAATTCTTTCAAGTTTTTCACTATTGCATTTCAGATTCAGTATTAAATTTATTAGCCCATAGGGTAGTTGACCAATGGTTAAAAACTACCTCATTCTAAAACAACAATAATAATTGTGGTGACTTATGGGATTGTCCACAGGGCTAAGATGCAAAAAAACCAAGATGACAGAAAATAAAGCATCAGACATGTAAAATTAAACTCTTGTTATTAACCCTAAAATCGGTGATAGATGTTCACCAGTGAAACATTATTCACTACTTTAATTTTTTTTACTTTGGAGCATGTTGATTTATAGTTTTGTTTGTATTGATAATAATTTTTAAAAATTAAGATACATAACACATATAAGCACTAGCTAATTTTTATCAATTTTTGTTTGTATGGGTTAATGTTGCATTTAAAAACAAATATATTAAGTAAACACTGAGGATATATCAGAATTAATTTTATACAAAAGGGAACTACGTATTATACCAGCTATGTAGCTGATCTATGTGGTTTTGCCCCCAAATAAAGGGTAAGACTTCTCTTGAGAGAGGGTAAGGGTGCAAATACATGGTTAATAGACGATGAATGACGAATGAAAAGTCGGAGAAAGAAGCTTTATTTCCTGTCTTCTAAAATCTGTACCTAATATCATGAAATTTGTTTAGTACTCACTAATATAAATTGACATCGTGTGGAATCTTATGTGATTCTTAGAGAAGAGTTTCAGAAAATTACACATACAGTAAAAATTAACCAAAGCTCCTCTTTTGGTACTGAATCAGATGTAGTTTTACAGTCTTCTATAATAAACCCTTGAGGTCAAAGATGACATCTATTTTTCTAATTTCTGAAATACTCCTTTCATTTTTTCGTCACATGTGGAGATCCAGGTGGCATAATGGAACTAAGCTGACTTTATAATGCTTCATTTTGGGAGAAATGTTAACTTACAAATGAGACAGGCTGGGACCTATGACCCTGTGCTGCAGTCCTGCAATGCTGGCACCTGGACATACCTCTCCTTGAGCAACAAAGTACAAAGAAACTATATGGGACTAAAAATAACTGCATGCATGCACAGTTAGGGCAAATTCTGGACAAAAGATACAAAGAGACAACAAAACCCCAACTGGCACTTTTGAAGAGCCTGGAGCAAAGGCAGTATCCTGAGCATGCGCTCTGCACACAACACAGCCTAAGGGGTGGGCAAATTACCTAAGCCACCCCTCTGGCCCGACCCCCTGGACACACCCCTACCTTCATCCCATATAGTCCCATATAAGGAACAAGCTCGCCATCCTCTCACTCCCCGCCGCCACGCGTGCCCCTGGGAGAGAGCAAGCAAGGGGACAGGTTGTTTGTTCTCACTCCCTCCCGCTACAGCAGGAGCCCCAATAAAATCTTGCCTGAATTTCTTGTCTGGCCTCTAGTCAATTTATTTTGATTAGGGAAGGCCGAGAACCCTGGTCAGTATCACAAACACGAGTCAAAACACTTCCCGTGAAGCCTTTACATTTAGGTGAGAAAATAGATGCATACAAGGAGACATTTAATTTTTTTTTAAACCAGAAATTGATTTGTTTTTCTGTTTAAGTGAGTGAAAGACCCTCTTTTGGAAAATGCCTGGGGAGAGTTTTCCAACTTATGTGAAATAATAGTCTAGATAAATTTTCAAAATAAATGAATAATAAAATATAAATATCTTCAATTTTTGTCACAGGGTAGATTTTTAATGGGTCATAAGTATGTCAAAATTCTATTATAGAAACTCTCAGTAAAGAGAGTTTATAATCCTGTTTTAGTCATCGGGAGGTAATTTAATGTACTGAAATTTCCTTTCCGAAATCAAATCTCAGTTATAATCCAAACTTAGTGTAAGTTGTTTAAAAAAAAAATCTGCTGAGTTTTTTGTTCATTTGATGAAAGCTGACTTGACTTTAGCCAAACGTTGCTTGAGCTCAGAACTTTTCCATTTATTATTCTGAAAAATTATTGGACATAGGTGATGATAGGGTTTCAGGAAAAATTATCATTAACTTTCTAAAACAGTTCTTTATTACCAAATAATGGACACATTAAATTACTTGGAAAACAAATTATTTTTAATAGAAATGAACTTTAATTCACATTCCTGCAAAGTAAGAAAGTGTCCTTTGAGACGAACCAACTCTCTGAGGAATGTAGTTCCATAGGAGATAGTTCGAGGTGTAAATATAATCTAATAGCTGCAGATCTGGATCTTTAAAAAATTGGGTGAAAATCACTGATGCCTCAGAACTCATGAACAGTTATTGGTAATGGAGGCATTTCAGATTAGGAAAGGGAAGAAATAAGGTAGAATTGGAGATGTGAAAGGAAGGAAGCAAAGGAAAAATACTTCATAATGAGTTTGTGATTTTGGTTTCACTGTAACTGCACTTGCTCGGAGTTGGAACTAAACGTTGTGGCTGTAGCTATGGGTTAAGAATTGATCAAATTTCTCCTGATTAAAACAAAAAAGTTTTTCTTCAGGAGAGTCCAGCCCATCAGAGTGAAGCTCACATCGCCAATCACAATCACAGAGGACTTGGGAGCCATCAACAATTCTCTTTCTTTAATTAAAATGGTGAGAAAAGGGGAAAATGGCACACATTTCCTGCTCACCACAGGTGCACATTGTTTCAATCCTGGGCTGTTCAACATACATGACATTTTAATCGGTGTAATCCTTTCAGAGACTAGGAGTTTAACAAAACCCTTCAGTCGAGAGAATTATTTTATTTGGGGAAAGCAAGAGCAATGCATGCAAAAGTACTGATTTTATTCTCATTTCTATAGAAAAGAAGAAAAATCAATTTCCTCACCAATATCGTAGTTAACACACCCATCTGGATTTTTGCTCCCATCTGTTTTCAAAGAGGCCAAAGAAAATCACACCTGTAATAGTAGAAACACAAACTGAAATTGTATTGGTAGACTTGGAAAATAGCACTCCCTCCGTTTTTCAAATATCTTTATGAGTTATAGATACAAGTTTTTCTTCTCATCAAGACAGGAGAAGTAGTCTGCAGTACTCTAGATAAATATGTCTTCTTACATTCTTTATACATGAAGAGTAAAAAATCCTTCCTAAACTTTTAAATTAAATCAGGTATGCATTGAAGCACTTACACAGAACCTGTCACAAAGTAAAGATTCAATAAATGCATGTTGTAATACTTTGAGTCTAAATTTATTTTTCTTTTAAATTTTATACATTTATGTGAATATACAGTTTTGATAATTACTTTATATCTCTGAATAACATGTCTACATTGCTAATATAAAATTCTTTATTTTTCAGGATTTAACATTATTTAGGAACTTTCTATTCCATTATAGGAAAATGTAAATTTTGCCTTCTTTCATTCTGGTGACTCTATTATACACACAAACTCTTCCCATTAGCTATTCTCTCTTGTCTCTCTCCATAATGACTTATATAATAAATACAATATGTAATATAAGGTACATAAATATATAAATATGAATATATATACATAGTTGGTTAAATCATTATTTCATTTTTATATTATTAGGCCTGTGTAGAAGATAGGCTCAGTGCAATGACATAGTATATATATATATATATATATATATATATATATATATATATATATACACACACATATATATATACATATATATATATATAAAATTATTACTTTTTTCCTATATAGTTTTTATTTGCCTGGGGAAAATAATAACATTGTTTTTATATTATGTTATGTCGTCATCTACTTTAGACATCAATTTTAAAAAAACCCTCAAAATCAAAATCAATGAAGTTTAAGCATTATTTGAGATACTTTAAAAAGCCAAGTCAATTATAACTAATATATTAAATTATATTATTAATTGCTGTTTATCCATAGCAAATGTTCACATCTCCATATAGCAAATATTGGGCTTCCTTCTCCTTTTCTGTCCTGCTATTTCTTTCACTCATGAGTTACTGAACACATAAACAAATTTAAATATTAATAAAATGAAAAAAACCTCTAACATATTTCTTTCACATAGCACGATCTTAAGAAATGTTTTAAGTGATTGAATGAACAATTAAACATTAATAATAAATCCCAATATGTGTTTTGTTATGTTACAAGTGGTACTGCTGATCTTTTTGTATAGATAATCAACAGATTATTGTAGACTCACAGTAAAGTTATGCTGTAATATGTAACCCTCAGGTTACCCTCCCTAACCTGAAGAAGAGTGTAGAACATAAATATTGAAAGTTAAGGGGAAGGGACTTCCCTGGTGGTGCAGTGGTTAAGAATCTGCCTTCCAGTGCAGGGGACATGGGTTCGAGCCCTGGTCCGGGAAGAGCCCACATGCCGCGGAGCAACTAAGCCCGTGAGCCACAACTACTGAGCTCACGAGCCACAACTACTGAAGTCCGCACGCCCAGAGCCTGTGCTCCGCAACAAGAGAAGCCACCGCAGTGAGAAACCCACGCACCACAACAAAGAGTAGCCCCCGCTCGCTGCAACTAGAGAAAGCCCGTGCGCAGCAACGAAGACCCAGCACAGCCAAAAATAAATTTAAAAAAAATAAAATGTTTTCCAAAACCGAAATCAAATTAAGAAATCTTTTATTGCCATTATTCCCTTTCATTATTAGAAACCATCATACCACTTGAACTATATAAGTATAATTCACTAAAAACACAATTATAATTTTAAGTAATGGCTAAGTGGTAATATAGTTTAATAGTGCAATTTTGTTCACCTTCATTCAAAATTAATCTTTCATAGCTCCTTCTCCCACCCACAAAGCTGTTAATGGCTAAAAGCAAATATGGGCTAATATCTTTAGCAGGAAAGACTAATTAAAAATACTTAATTAGGCTTTGGTGAGCATTTATTTTATCAATGCAGATCTTTTGAGCTGAAACATTTCTGTCTCTATTCTAGCCATTCATCTCATAGTGTTTGAAAACCTAGCTGTTAAATTCACATATGAATTTCATTTTGACATAGGTAATGGATTCAAATAATACGTCCACTTACATTCATGCCGGATATACACTATTTACCCCTTCAGATGAACTCTTTCCTCTTCTCGCCCCTGTTTGGGTGCAGGCTGACTACATGATTATATTGAAGAGGTGTCTTATCCAAGGTCCCCCAGTTGAGTTCAGCTAATTAGGAGCCCTGGCAGAAAATTGGAGGAAGGAAGAGAGTGAGGTCAGGATATGTTATTCCTCTGGTTGGCTGTCTGTGCGATTGTTTCTGCTGGGTATGTCCTCAGACTGAAGGGATGCTTCTCTCAAGACAGTCTTATATGCATTTCTCTCTTCTTAGGGGTTCTAGTAACTGCGCCTTCCTTGTCCCTTTGGGCTTGTGCGGGGTAACAACTCTGTTTCTGGCCCTCAGTGACTGTACTATCCTTTGTGGTTCCTCTGTGCTCCTGCAACGTTTCGTAAATAGTCCTTTTGTAAATGAAATCTTCTTGAATCATCCTAGGATGAAGGTACACTTTTTTTCTTATTGGGATCCTGATGAATACGGGTCTAAACATAGCAGATTATTAATCTTATATTAGACCTGTAAGTACCATGATTGATAAATACATCCTTGATGCACATACTAGTCTCTGTGGAGTTCTTTTTTTTTTTTTTTTTTTTTTTTTTGTGGTACGCGGGCCTCTCACTGCCCGTGGCCTCTCGCGGTGCGGAGCGCAGGCTCCGAACGCGCAGGCGCAGCGGCCATGGCTCATAGGCCCAGCCGCTCCGCGGCATGTAGGATCTTCCCGGACCGGGGCTTCGTGCCCCCTGCATCGGCAGGCGGACTCTCAACCACTGCGCCACCAGGGAAGCCCACACAGGTAACTTTTGTGTGTGTGTGTGTGTGGTACACGGGCCTCTCACTGTTGTGGCGTCTCGCGTTGCGGAGCACAGGCTCCGGACGCGCAGGCCCAGCGGCCATGGCTCACGGGCCCAGCCGCTCCGCGGCATGTGGGATCTTCCCGGACCGGGGCTTCGTGCCCCCCGCATCGGCAGGCGGACTCTCAACCACTGCGCCACCAGGGAAGCCCACACAGGTAACTTTTTTTTTTTTTTTTTTTGCGGTACACAGGCCTCTCACTGTTGTGGCGTCTTGCGTTGCGGAGCACAGGCTCCGGACGCGCAGGCTCAGTGGCCACGGCTCACGGGCCCAACCGCTCCGCGGCACATGGGATCCTCCCGGACCGGAGCACGAACCCGCGTCCCCTGCATCGGCAGGCGGACTCTCAACCGCTGCGCCACCAGGGAAGCCCACACAGGTAACTTTTGTGTGTGTGTGTGTGTGGTACACGGGCCTCTCACTGTCGGGGCCTCTCCCGTTGTGGGGCACAGGCTCCGGACGCGCAGGCGCAGCGGCCACGGCTCACGGGCCCAGCACTGTGCCACCAGGGAAGGGAAGCCCTCTGTGGAGTTCTTAGAATCTCCCAATGTACACTTGACACTGATGATGAAAGTTGAACTTAGGCTGGAAGGAAATAAGGTGGTCATTGGAAAAGACATGCAGTTGGGATTTGGCTTCTTCCTGTTTTTTTAGGTCTTCTGGTCCATCATAATCACGTAAAGCTATTTTATGCATCTATTTGATTTGTAACTCTGTTATTAGAGGATTCAAATTTAGAGAAGCACTAAGAGTCAAGACAGCTATTTTTAAAAGAAATCTTCATTATCAGTGTCTTCACTTCTTACAGGTTTCTTGTTACTCCTCCTTGTTGCCATGACAGATATTTAACATCATTGGGTGCTCCTTCCTTATCATAGAAATCCAATCAACTGCAAGATCGAATTGATTCCATCTCCTGTTCTGGAACTTACTCTCCAAATCTTCTGCTAGCAACCTCGCTTAGGCTGTTCATCCAGGTTAAATTCTAAAATTGCACATCTGCTCACCTAACTTTCCTAACACCATCAATAAATTCTTTGCCCTTAGGATAAAAGCCAAATGTCATTTCTTGGATTATAAGGCCCTCCATGATTTTGTTTGTGCCTATATCTCAACTTCATTTCTTAAAACACATTTTAAATTCCAACCATATTACATTTCTTTCAATTTGCCCCTTTGTCCATATTATGCCTTTTCTTTAATGTGGGTCTTCACATTTGTCTGCAGAACATCTTCCCACACTTGGCCCCAATGTTATATGCTCCCTTTGCAAAATCCTGAAATTTCTTACCACGGTGGGAAGAATTTAGTTGTACTGAATATCTAGCTAATACTGGTCTACTCCATAATGATATTCACTGATAGAATATCCCAAGGTAAACAGTTCCAGTCTGAGTTCCTGCCTCAACCAAGAACCCCAGCTCTTTCTATCTTTTCACATCACCAGCATCCTGTCTTCCATTTGGAAATTTGTTGCCCTGTGTTCACATTTTATATGCTCTAGTTCCTGACATCAAAACAATGAACAGTTATATTCAGAAGCAGGAAGGACAGCATGAGAAAGAAAATGCTCTCCATTCACCTCCTGCACCTCTCTAGTATCAGGGAGAAAACTTTTTCTTAAGTCTTCAGCTAACATACTTTTGTGGCAGGTTGGTCAGCCTTGATATTTCAACCACCCTCACACCAATCGCTTGCATGAGATTGCTGATTGGCTCACGTTAGTCATGATTCACCCTCTACGACTAAGCACAGTTAGTCCCGAATAAACATGGGATTCCGTAACAAGGAAGAAGAGTGGTTGTGATAAGCAACCAGAGATGCTGCTGAACCGAGTTTATCTCTGGAGCTACCACAGGATTCTTCCCCGTGATCCTCATTCTCTCAGCCTCCTTCTACTACACTATATTCTCGTTATCCTGAACTTCTTTTAGTTTCTAGAAAGTTCTATGTGCTCTTAGCATCCATGCCTTGGTGTGCCTATGCTTAGAACAGATTTTCCCTTTGCTCAACTAGCGTTTATTAACCTTCTAGGTCTCAGCTCTGACTTTGGTTGCTCGGTGATTTCATTGTCTGTGCAAATCAAGTGACGTGACCTCCTTTTAACTAGTGTTTCTCCCAATCATGAATCCTGCTAGGCTACATAGTCTACATAAATACTTTGATGTAACTGATAAGTCCGCCTTCCTCTCTCATACTTCCTTTGAGCCTGTGATCTCTATTCTGTTTTGTCAATACGAAGTTCATTTCAGGGAAAAGATTTACAGCAGAGAAAAGTCTTTCGTATTTCAAGAGCTGAGTCCCAGGGGGAACTCGGAGGACGGAGAGTTGGAGCAAGGCTTCTGGTAGCTCTCAACTCCAGTCCAGAAAGGATTCCCTGGATTGATGGGAGGAGAGTTGCAGGGGAAGCCAGGGAGGGTGTGTGCTGTGTGTTCTTGTGAATGGAGTTACAGGTCCCACCAGCAGAGGGGACAACGGACACTTCACGTGGGTCTGGGAGAAGAGTGACCTTGTCTGTCAGACCTGGGAGAGGTGACAAAGCCTTGGTTTTCCCATATGTGGGTGTGGGAAGAGAAGAGTAGAAATGCCTGTGTGCCAAGGCAGAGGAACCTGGGCATCTCACGCATGAGAGGATTGGAGTGTCAGAGATCAGGATGCAGGGCATGAAGAGGCTCTGTTGGCTCCAGTAAGTGGCCTTTCACCCCAAGTGACATGAGAGAAACAATGTAGTACTATGAAGCCGAAGAGGTTAACAAAAGAGTCAGAGAGCCTGACAGGGCTTAGTAGCTGGAACAAGGTCTTTAGAGTGATGGATAGATGAAGGAACACTTGACAGGAGAAGGACATCTCAGGCAATGCTGCTGTGCACAGGGACCAGCCCAGGACAGAGCCTCCCAGCAACCCCTGGGTACTATATGAACCTGAGAACACAGACATGGCCCTGGGCAAAACAAGGAGAGTAGTAGGGCGTTGTTGCTAAATTGATTAAATCTCTATTAACTCATAGAATGGGGACTTAAAAGAGAAATTAAGTTATTATGGAAGAAAGTTGTACTCTTGCTTATTGAAATTTCTTCCTGCAATATATGAGCACCTGCCTGCGTCACAGGGTCCTTGGGCAGCAGCCTGTGCCACTTGTTACTGTTGTCAAACTAGGCCCTGTCACAGCACACAGCAGACGGATGCTTGAGAAGTAGTGTATGGACCAATCAGTAGTAAGATAGCATGGGGGTGGAATACACTCTGAAATATTTTATAGAGATCAGGGAGGATTGGCTGGAAATAAATGAAACTATGGATTAAAAATCTATCTAGTTAGATTATTATTATTATAACTAATGTTATATTAAAATACCTCACAGGAAAAAAGGCATTTAAACATCAAATGTGTTTGTGCTTTTCTGAATAATTCATATTGCATGTTTTAAAGAATATGCAAAACTTCTCAAACATAAGATATCTGTATTATGATGGGGGTTGCATGCTCAAATTTTTATGCAGGTATATGTCTATATGTATTTTATAAAAATATATGTAATATTGGAAATGAAACAGTTATACTATATGCATTCATTCTTTACTGAATTATGGGCTAGAAACATCATTTGAGTAGAAGATTAAACTCTGGCTGAAATACCATCATGTTTCTAATAAAAACTGAACAGATTTCACTGTTTGAAAAGAATTGAACGTTACAGAAAACCAGCAACCTAATAACCCAGAGCATGCAGGATTCCAGTAAAATAATTACTTGTTCTAATCATTATGTACCTAGCTCTGCAGATACTCTTTCTTTATCTTTTACATGGGGGAAAACGAAAATTGTAACTTCCTGTTCAAAGTATTCAGAAATAAAATAACCCAGCTTTGAACAGACTCGTTTCCAACCTGAAAACATTATATATTTATATTGTTCTTCACAAATAGAGGCGGAAAAGCAAACAAATAAAACGGAGGAAGTAATCACACAACATATTACAGCTTCCCATACGATGTTAGATTATTGTGGGAGAGCCAGCTGGTGAAATTATTGGGCTTTCACCGTTTCTCTGCTAGTTTCAAATTTGGTTTGAGCCTCTAGGGAAATGGGTTTGAATGTCTCATCTCATCCCTAGAAGCAACAAATCTCAGGAAAAAAAAAATCAGTTCATTTCTCGGAAGGAATTTGCACTGAATATGAAGCTGAGAAGGGCTTGCAGTGTTCAGGGGTTGACCTGTATCTTCCATCAAGGTCTGGGGGAACTTAGGTCTGTGCCTGTGTGAGTCGTTCTCCAAGAACTAATTGGTTCCTCGGATCCTCTGCCTCTCCCCATGGGTTCGTGGAGGTTTTCTCTTCAGCTGTGCTGACATATGCCGGTTTGGTGGTGTGCTTTTCTCAGAGGGAGTTAGTGCTGTTTGGCAAAATAAAATACCATTGAGGATGGGCGATAAGAAAGAATGCTGGCGACGCCAACCTTATCTCCGCTGCCAGTCAGGACCTGCCTGAGCGTTCAGGGCATGAGAGGGTAGGAAATTAAGTGGTAGGAAATTGCCGATTCTTCCAACCGCGTGTCTAGCCATATTTTAATTGTTTCGTACCTGTAACTTCATTTAAATCTATGCAAAGCATGCCGACAAAATAAGAGACTACTGCCCCTCCTGCTTCTTTTTTCAGCTTAGAGAAAAAGTGATTTTTCTTGGCTAATGCAGAGTCAGATAAGAACTGGCCTGCTCACTCCTGAGCAAGCCCTCTTTCATGATCCATGCGATAAGCCTGAATCACCAAAGAAGCCAAAAGTATCTACTATCAGTTAAAACCAACAATAAATTGTCTACTGCAGTATATTGCAGTAATGCCTTACAAGTGCTAACGTTAATAAAAAGGATGAGATTGACAGGCATATGTTTGTGTCTGTTTGGAAGCTCTTTCCCCAGTCCCTAGGGTTTCAACATCAGCTTGAAATTAGGAAGTACTGCCCAGGCAGCAGGAGCTCAGGAATACCCAATTTTTAATACAATTATAAAACAAAACAAAAAAACCCACGCGGAGCTGATATTTCTTTCTTCAATTATGAGAATGAATTGTGTTTGAATGCTGTCTCCCAAAGCCTGGACTGCGGTCAATTATTTGAACAAGAAAAAGCACAGAGAAACACATTTTGGTGAAAAGAACAAAATTTCACCTAAATTTATGAAGTATTAGCTGAGCTTTTGAAATGTATAAATTATGTGAAACATTCCATCAAGCCAGTCATATTGGAGCCTTGTCACCATGCACAATATCTTTTTGTTGCCTATAAACTATTGTTCCATCCTAATAAGGAAATGACTCTGGGTATAATGATACGTTTTTCCCCTTCTTAGTAATGAGTATATTAGTCTGAATCAAAAGAAAAAATCTGTTTTAGATTCTTTTTCTGGCACGGAGCTATAAACATGTACTCCGGTACAACTTAGAAAGGAGAGAACTTAGCAAAACTTGTGTTTTGGAACGCTCAACGTTTCCGAGTCATTACATTCCACTGCACTTTTGCAGATCAGCATGTGCAGCATATTTTAGACCTACGGCATGTTTCAGCAGCATAAGTCCACTCAGCCAGTCATGACCTTCAGTCACCCCCAGAGACTTGTGTTTCCTCTCTGTGTCTGATAAGCACTGGCAAGCAAGTTGTGAAAGATTTCAAAGGGACCACCGTCCCCGGGAAGCTCCCCACTACCCATTAGCTTGCTCTGGTATCCTCTGAGTCAAGTGGTCTTCGAAGTCATTACAAGGACTCTTCGGTGATAGTAGTTAAAGGGCTTCAGGGTCATTTATGGAAGAAAGCATTTATTATCAGCTGTTCACACGCATAGAAATAACACAATGCCCAGGGCACATGCATTTCATTTCTTATTATCTTTGTTAGTGCCTCTTATCATTATCTCAGACTCTCCAGAGTTGCAGCAGGGGGTTAGACGATGGACAAATGGAAGCCCCATTCTTCTGGAGGGTCATGGAAGCAAAAATGAAACCATAATGTCAACAGTGAATGATGAGCTACAAACGCTGCCATGAACTCAGCTGAGCATGGAGAATCTAGACAAGACACCGTGATATATTTCCAGCCTTCGGGGAGGTGTTTCTGCAATAAGGAACCTGCTTTCTGAAGAGAACAACTCTTGTTTGTTCTGAGGGGGTTCTCTATTCTGTCTCTTGTAATGAAGACTCCAAATTCAGAAAGGGAGAGCTTTCTTGTGGGAGTTGCTTTAGCTGAACTAAGGGTGTGTCTTGGTGAGCTTGGACTTTGGTAACAAAATACCACTCAGTAGATTGAGTGGCTTAAAGAGCAGACATTTGTTTCTCACAGTTCTGGAAGATGGAAAATCCAAGATCAAGGTGCCATCAGATTCGGTTCTTGGCGAAGCTTCTCTTCCGGGCTTGCAAAGTACTGCTATCTCTCTGTGTGCTCACACAACCTTTTTTTTCATGGGTGGTGAGAGAGTGAGAAATCTCTTGTCTCTTCTTCTTATAAGGCACTAAGCCCATCCTGGAGACTATACTCATCACCTCATCTAAAGCTAATTAATTATCTACCAAAGGCCCCATCCCCAAATACAATTACTTTGGAGATCAGGGCTTCAGCATATGACTCTTGTGGGGACATAATTCAGCCCATAACAAGTATGGTGAGCTTTCTTCCACAGAGGGACCTTCTCTGCTGTAGGTACCTCCCTTCATGAAGTTTCCACGGACCCATCTCATTCCACTTATGTCTTTAAAATTGCACGTGACCGTTTGACGACTTAGCAAGGATAAGTTTTGTGATGATGACAGCTGGCTTCACACCCGAAGAGATGTGTTATCACTTTATTTGCAAATATTAGACTCATAACTGTCAACATGGCAGAATAAATCACATTAACTGTGTTTTTCATCTCATCACAATAAACAGAAGAAAAAGCAAGTATTATTATTGGCTTTTAAATCGCTAGAAACTAAAGCATTTGTACAGCGAAGGAAACCATCAACAAAATGAAAAGGCAACCTACTAAATGGGAGAAAATATTTGCAAATGATATATCCAATAAGGGGTTAATATCCCCAATATATAAAGATCTCATACAATTCAATATTAAAAAAACGATTTGATTAAAAAATGGGCAGAGGACCTGAACAGACATTTTTCCAAAGAAGACATACAGATTATCCAACAGCCATATGAAAAGATACTCAACATTACTAGTCATTATGGAAATGCAAATCAAAACCACAATGAGCTATCATCTCACACTTTTCAGAATGGCTATCATCAAAAAGACAACAAATAACAAGCGTTGGCAAGGATATGGAGAAAAGGGTGCCCCCATGCACTCTTTGTGGAAACGTAAATTGGTGCAGCCGCTATGGAAAACAGTTTGAAGGGTTCCTCAAAAAATTAAAAATGTTCCTTTTCTCAGATCTGAATCTTTTATTATTATTATTACTCAATTGCTTGTATTAAGACAGAAAACAAGACTGGGTAAAAGGGAGAATAACATAATTTTCAACACAATTGATTCAATTGTGTTGAGAGAGGGCTCCCTTTTCTTTCACGTGGGAGAACTATCATGGAAAACCATTTAGGTAAGGATAGACTCAGAAAGCACCCTTCTCTTGAAATGGCATTCAGAGACAGCTGATGATTCAGATGGACCAAAATTCTTGGTAAGCTGCGACAAATCACCTCAAATGTTCCCACGTCCCATTGGAAGCACTGTGGAAATCTTTCTCTAGCAGTAGTAATGCCAAGAGAAAGACAGTAAATGAAACTATTCCTAATGTGTTCTGGTATTGTAAACATATGTGCATTATATTCAAACACTCAGGATAACTTACTTACTGCACAGGCCAATTAGATCACCTCCAATCACATGTGGAAGGAGCTCAGGCTAATCTAATTGGTTCAGGGATGTTCCATTTAGTTCTGTGTTTCTGAGGCCTTTATAATATTACAAACTGATCTGTAAACATGCTCTCCAGTGAGGAGAGCTCCTGCTCCTGGAAATAGAAATTCAGCAGAATACAGTTTGGAAAAATAACAATCTTAATGTGATTCTCAAATTTGAAATTAAAAAAATCACTTTATTGAAGTATGATTGACATGAAAAAGACTGTACATAATTCATGTATACAACCTGGTGAGTTTGGAGATAAGTATACCCCTGTGAAATCATCACCACAATCTATGCCGTAAATATATCCATCACCTCCAAAAATTTCTTCCCAACCCCTTTATTTATTATTATTACCATTATCCTTTTTATTATCTTGTGATGAGAACACTTAACATAAGATCTATCCTCTTAGCTAATTTTTAAGTGTACAATATAGTATTGTTAACCATATACAGGCACTGTGACCTATAGTAGCTCTGTAGGACTTATTCATCTTATAAATAAAACTTTGTATCCTTTGACTAATACCTCTCTGTTTACCTCACCCCGCACCCCCATCTCCTAGCCACCACCATTCTACTTTGCTTCTAGGAATTTGATCACTTTAGAGTCTTTTTTCAGTGGTAGGTATCATTGTAGTATTTATCTTTCTTGTCTGATTTAATCACTTAGCATAAGTATCCCAAGTTCATCCATGCTATCGCAAATGGTAGGATTTCTTTCTTTTTAAAAAAATAAATAATATTCCATTTTATGTATACACTACCTTTTCTTTATCCATTCATCCATTGATGAACGTTTAAGTTGCTTCCATGTCTTGGCTATTGTGAATAATGCTGCAACAAACATAGCAATGCAGGTATCTCTTCAAAGTCCTAATTCCTTTGTATATATAAGCAGAAGTGGGGATTCTGGATCACATGGTAGTTCTATTTTTAATTTTTTTGAGGAACCTCCACACTGTTTTCCAGAGTGACTGCCCCAATTTATGTTCCCACCAACAATGTACAAGGGCTCCCTTTTTTCCACATTCTTACCAATACTTGTTATCTTCTATTTCGTTTTGTTTTGTTTTGATACTAATCATCATAACAGTGTGAGGTGATATTTCATTGTAATTTTGATTTGCATATCCCTGGCAACAGCAGCAAAAATTGATGTGTGGAATTATGTCAAACTAAAATGTTTCTGCAGAGCAAAGGGAACAATCAACAAAATGAGAAGGCAACCTACAGAATGAGAGAAAGTATTTGCAAACCAAATATTTGATAAAGAATTAATACCCAAAATACATAAGGAACTCCTACAATTTAATAGCAAACAAAACCCAATTTTAAAATGGGCAAAGAAACTGAATAGACATTTCTGCAAAGAATACATTTGAATGGTCAACAAGTATATGAAAAGCTGTTCAACATCATCAATCATTATGGAAACATATTATAGAATATATTACAGAAACATAGAAGTTTTAAAGGCCTATTTAAAAGCAAATGATTTTCTAGGCAGGTGGATGTACTAGATGCAGTTTGAAGGTCCTTTTGATACCTGTGTCAGGGAGGTAAGTAGGAAGGACCCATGTCCACACAGTACAGTTCACAATGACCCTGAGCATTTACTTAAATTCATTCATTCATTCAGGAAAGCAATAATACTCTGAATTTAAATAGTACATTAGTTATTAAACTCACAGTCTCACTTCAATAAAGATCTGGAGTGAGAAACAAAAAACTTCAAGGGTGAAAACATAGACAATTACTTTTCTTAATTTGTAAAGATATAAACCCTTATAAGCAAAGTCAAATGTCAGGGGCAATAATGAATAAATTTTTGTTGTTTAGGACGGTAAAAAATTATTGTCCTATAAAGCTCATAAAATATTTGTCCCGTGTTGTATTCAAAACACCTCTGTAACAAGGGGATATCGTAAACATGTCTCTCTATAAATGCTAACAAATAGGTAAGCTTTGATGAAATGTCAGTGCAGAGTTGAAGAAGCTTTGTAATTCATAACAATAATAATTAGCATAATCATCTTTACTTTTCAAAGTGACTCATCCAAAGTCACAGGAAGCAAAAGCTGGTCCAGGACAAGGACACACTCTCAGGTATATCTATCTAAGAAAATTGTCATAAAGTAAAGAAGATAAATATTTAAATACTTTTATAAGGATAGAGAGAGAGAAACTGAGGAGTAATAATAATAGCAAAATTAGTTCCCTTGAAACCTATCTTAATGTGCTTTTCCACACAACATTGATCCAACTATTTCCCACACTTTATCACTAAAAGATAAAATCAGAATAGTCTTGGGATAAAAGGGATAGAAGTGACTTCAGAAGTTATTTTATATAAGATCCCATGTGACTCTTGTGTCTCTTATTACATAAATATTTCATTCATTTCACCTACTTTAGATGGGTTTAAGGTACGATGAGGCTGAAAAGGAAGTCAGGCTCAGATCGTGAAGGGTTTTGTATGTTATACAAAGGTTTTTGGCATTTACCTACAAAGATGTTAATGAAGGATTTTAAGAAAGGAAGTAACCGGATCATATCTGAGAATAGAAAAGTCACTCTGTAATAGTGTGAAGGATGATTCCTACAGGGATAGTAAATGGAGACATAGAAAATTCAGTCATAGTACTTTTACTAACCCAGGAGTGAAAGGCTGAGAGCCTGTACTAGGGCATTCATGTTTGAGGTGAAAACAAAAGCACATTATAGGATGCAGTAAAAAGCAATGCAGAGAGGGAAATTTATAGCATTGAATAGATATATTAGACTAGAAGTAAGTTCTAAAATAAGTTTAAGTTTCCACCTAGGAAACTAGGGAAAGAAGAGCAAAGTAAGCAGAAGAAAACAAATTAAAAATTAGAGCAAAATCAATAAAATTGAAAACAGAAAATCAACAGAGAAAATCCGTGAAACCAAAAGCGGTTCCTTCGAAAAGATCAGTTCATAAATAAGCCCCTAGCCAAGCTAAGTGAAAAAGAGAGAGAACCCAAACTACTAATATGAGAAATGAAAAGAGAACACCACTACAGATCTTATGGAAATTAGAAGGATAATAAAGGAATACTATGAACAACTCTATACCCACAGATTTGATAACCTAGAGGAAATGGTTCAATTCCTTGAAAGATAAAATCTGCCAAACTCACACAGGAAGAAATATATGATCTGAATTGTTCTATATCTATTAAAGACATTGACTCAATAAATACAAACCTTCTAAAACAGAAAGCACCAGACCCATGTGGCTTCACTGGTGAATTCTGTCAAACATTTAAGCAAGAAATTATACCAATTCTCTACAATCTCTTTCAGAAAATAGAAGCAGAGGAAATACTTCCTAACTTATTCTATGTGTCCAGCATTACCCTTAATACCAAAACCAGACAAAAGATTACAAGAAAAGAAAATTATACACTAATATTTTTCATGAACATAAATGCAGAAATCTTTGACAAATTATTAGCAAATCCAATCCAAAGAGGTATAAAAAGAGTTATATACCTCAACTAAGTGGGATTTATTCCAGGTATGCAAGGCTGGTTCAATATTCAAAAACCAATTAATATAAAACATCACATTAACAGATTAAAACAGAAAAAAGCACAGATTTTAGAGATATTTAAAAGGAAGATTGACAAACCTGGTAGCCAATAGACTTCCATTTTGGGTGAAGACTTTCATGACCATTTTCAAGGGAAAAATACAAGAATAGGAATATTTGCATTGTGGAGGGCTGGGAATGGTTGATAAGATGATGTTGAATTCAGTTTAAACTTGTGCTTTAAAATCATATACAAAAATTCACCTACCTTTTGAATTCAGGGTTCATATAGCATCTTAGAAGAGGCTAAGTAAATCAAAGATCCATCCCAGCTCTTATCTCATCGCCACTCCTCTCTACTCTCTTTCTTATGAAAAGTGGAAAAGAATTGTATGTTTCAGTCAAAATGTTGTTTGCAAACCCCATTTATTTATAGCTCCAAACATTTAACATTTTGTGATTTTGAAGAAAGAATCTGATCTCTTATTGCAGGCTCCTGTGTATAGGTTACCTGAAAAAATTTGAAAGTTAATTTTGTAAAAAATTGTTCTCTAAACTTTATTGTTTTTATTGCAGTAAACACAGACAACATAAAACCTGCCACTTTAACCATTGTAAGTGTATACTTCAGTGGCATTAAATACATACAAAAAGTTTGTGTAGCTATCACCACTATTTATTTCCAGAATTTTTAATCATCCCAAACAGAAACTCTGCAACTCAATATTCACATACTTATATACTTAATAATTGTATGCATGCATTACTGTATGTAGTAGGCAACCTTAATGTGGCCTTCAGTGATCTATGTATTCTGGTGTTCATGTCTTTGTTTAGCCCTGAGCACGGGTTGGACCTAGTGATGCACTTCTAATGAATATGGAAAAAGCGGTAGGTTGTCATTTTCAGATTATGGTACAAAAAGACTCTGGCTTCCATCTTGACACCCTTTCTTACTTCCTCATTCATTCACTCTGAGCAAAGCCAAATGCCATAATGTGAACAGCCTTATAAAAAAAACCTATGCAGCATGGCAATGAGCTGAGGGCCTCTGTCTATCAGATCATGAGGAACTGAAACCTGCCAAAATCCACGTGAGGGAGTGTGGAAGAACATCCTTCCTTGCATCTCAATTCTTTTTTTTTTTTTTTGTGGTACGCGGGCCTCTCACTGCTGTGTGGCCTCTCCCGTTGCGGAGCACAGTCTCCAGACGCGCAGGCCCAGCGGCCATGGCTCACGGGCCCAGCCGCTCCAGGGCATGTGGGATCCTCCCAGACAGGGGCACGAACCCGCGTCCCCTGCATTGGCAGGCGGACCCTCAACCACTGCGCCACCAGGGAAGCCCCATCTCAATTCTTGAGAAGACTGCAGCCCCAGCCCACCTTGAGCGCTCCCTCCTGGAAGCACTGAGCCAGAGGCACGCAGCTAAGCCACACTTGCATTCTCACCACAGAAATGTTGGAAAATAAGAATTTGCTATTTGAAGCCCCTAAGTTTAGGAGTAATTCGTTTTGTAGCTAATATACCATGCTAATTTATTGTGTAATTTTATGTTGTAAAAAATACACAACAAATCAAAAAAGGATGAGATAGAGTAAATATAAAATATTTTATAATATTTTTACTTGAGTGACTATTTTCACTCTAACCAAAATATTAAGTAATGTGATTAAATATGATCAATAATTTTTTAAATCTCAAATTAACCTTCTGCAATATCATGTTTAAATTCAGTTTATTTTGATGCTTCATTTTAATGGGTATCATTAATGAAAAACATCACTCCAGAGTAGATAAGAAAGGAAGAATATTGTTTGCACTTAGGAAACCAAGATATTTATTTTTCAATAGCATAAGATTTTTCCTAAAAGTGCCTTAAAATGTTTCTATTTTTCTTGATAATAATCCTTGATGTCAAAATCTGATGAAGCTTTTGATTTCGATTTTTTAAAAATAAGCTATGAAATTTTTCCAATTTCTTAGTGGTGTACTCTTCGAATATTTTTAGTTCCCACATACTGTATTTGGCAATGAGTAACTACACAATGATGGAATTATTCCAAATATTGACTTCACATCATTTTCCCACAGTATTTGTTTCTTTTGAAAAGCAGTTTCTCATTCACTGTGAAAATGTTTTGCGGGGCCCAATTAAATGTGATTATTATTTTTATATATATATATATATATATATATATATATATATATATATATATATTGCAGTACGCGGGCCTCTCACTGTTGTGGCCTCTCCCATTGCAGAGCACAGGCTCCGGATGCACAGGCTCAGCGGCCATTGCTCACGGGCCCAGCCGCTCCGTGGCATGTGGGATCTTCCCGGACTGGGGCACGAACCCGCGTCCCCTGCATCGGCAGGCGGTCTCAACCACTGTGCGACCAGGGAAGCCCGACTATTTTAAAATTATGTATTTATTTGCTATTTGACCTCTATATATCACCCCCAACAAAATCAACAGAATCAGAACACTTGTTAATGTCCAAAAAAAGAAAAAGGCGTAACAACTTTTACACACTTTTGCCATGAAAGAACTAGAGAAATATCTCTATTTGTTTCAAAAGATATTAATGGTTATCCCAATCTCATAATATAGTGTTTTGAAATTTTTCTTGTATTTTAAAGCTCCAGGTTTTACTAAATTAACTGCACTGATCCTCCTATAACACTTTATACATCCCTTTGTTGCAGTAACATCTCTGTGAGTAATATTGTGAATAATTTCACATCTGGTACTATCTCTGTAAACTTATTCTGGACACCTTTAAATAATCTTACTTTTTTTTTTTTTGTCAGAGCAGTTCCTCTATATATACACATTTTTCTCCTTCAAACATTGTTTGATTAATGTAAGTTTTAATGTTTGGAATCCATCTTTCTAGGACCTCTTTTCTTTAGTGACTTAAAATGATTACTTCTAGATTCATCTCATTATTGGCAGATATTCTAGAAAATAACATGATACATGATAGAAACATCTATACTTTTACAGAACTGTATAGCACACCTTTCAGGCTGCATCCTTTTTTGTATTTATTTTTTACAAACATTCAGAAATGTACTATACACATCATCCAGCAGTATTGACTAGCTAAAGAATGTGGTTAGTTTGTTGCTATATTTCCTATTTATTGTTACAAATACTTTTACCATGGCAGAAAGAACAGTTGTTTCCCCACTGGCATGTACCTGTCTCTCCCCTTTCATTATTTATTTAACAACTTCAACAGACGCTTCCAAATATTTATCATTAAGTTTAGTGGAATTCTATAAACTACTGGATCAAGGCTTGTATTGCTTAAATATCACCTGAAACAACCTAATCATTGTTTTCATGTTCTGGATGCAAAGTTGTCAATGTATTCTTATGCATCATGGGTTCTTATTATTATCAGCTAATATCACAATCTACAATTTAGAGTGAAAGCTATACCTAATACAAGTGAAGAGAAATCTGTATTTAAAATATTCTTCTTGATGATTGTATAATATGTTCATAAATATGCACACACACACACATATACACACACAGAGAAATACACACACATAGATATTCAATTAGAATATCTATGTCTATCATACATATGTAAAAATAATTAAAAAAAACAATTTTGCAGTATATCTGACAGAGTTCATACCATGAGTAAAGTGTCAACTCTGCAATTTTCTTGTTTTCTGGTGTTGGCATTATTAGCATTTTCCTCTTGGCTGGAAATGGCAGGTTAATGCTCAGCAGCCATTCCATTCTCCCCTGGGCTTTCCTTTTACTGCAGGTTGTGGAAGACTTTCCCAGACTCCTTAGCCAGCAGGGCTCTCCAGAGAGTTTAGTTTCTACCAACAAAAAGCAGTTCAGAAGACTTGTAAGGCAGAAAGGTGCTCCAGGCCATTCCACCTTCTGCAGGTAGTGGAGGAAGGGTCCCTGGACTGAGGTAGCTGAGAGTAGTAAGCACAGCTGGCCAAATGCCATCCTCTTACAATCATCATCTTCAAGGCCATGGCAGTGGTGACCATGACCTTGATCACAGTTTCCTGCATTTCCTGAGCCTAGAATGGCAGCAGGACTTCCTAGTTTTCTGCATCAACAACTGAGAATTGGTGGTGATTTTACTCTTTCAGGCCTTCCAATAGTTTTCTAATCACCTCATTCCCTGAATTAAGTCCATTTCTGCTTGAAATACTATAGAATGATTTTTATTTTCCTGAGCTAACCTGGGATTATTCAAAGCCACTTGTCTATTTGGAGACACTTTTCTTCATTAAAACTAGACAAGCCCACATAAACTACAAAACACCACAAGATGCTTATATAAAGACACACTAAGATGTTCTCCTTAGGAAGTCTCCTGTAACATAGGAGCTTAACTGATTCCTTACCTTTGTAGATAAAAATATAAATAACAGTTGCATTATTTCTTCCTATATCCAGTAGATCATCTTGTACTGTGTAGAATGAGTGCATTTCACTTTTAATGCTTCAGATAATTAGGGAAATAACTTAAATTTTCTAGACTTTCTGACTGTTGTGATTCTATAGTTAAAATAACAGGATCTTACTATTTAATTGATTCTTTAACTGAAATAATAGGATGAAAACAGTGTCTTCCTTCTGGCCTTCTCTTTGAGTTTTTTCTTTCTTTTTTAAAATTTTACTTTAAAATTTTTATTTATTTATATTTTACAGTAGGTCCTTGTTGGTAATCTGTTTTAAATATAGCAGTGTGTACATGTCAATACCAAACTCTCAATCTACCCTTTCCCCTACCCTTCCCCACCCGGTAACCATAAATTCATTTTCTAAGTCTGTGAGTCTGTTTCTGTTTTGTAAATAAGTTCATTTGTATCATTTTTTTAGATTCTGCATATAAGCAATATCATATAATATTTGTCTCTCTCTGTCTGACTTACTTCACTTAGTATGATAATCTCCAGGTCCATCCATGTTGCTGCAAATGGCAGTATTTCATTCTTATTTTATGGCTGAGTAATATTCCATCGTGTATATGTACCGTATCTTCTTTATCCATCCAACTGTCAATGGACATTTAGGTCGCTTCCATGTCTTGGCTGTTGTAAACAGTGCGGTAATGAACATTGGGGTGCAGGTAACCTTTCCAACCATGTTTTTCTCCGGATATATGCCCAGGAGTGGGATTGCTGGATCATACGGTAGCTATATTTTTAGTTTCTTAAGGAACCTCTTTTCTGTTCTCCATAGTGGCTGCACCAATTTACATTCCCACCAACAGTGTAGGAGGGTTCCCTTTTCTTCACACCCTCTCCAGCGTTTATTGTTTGTAGATTTTTTGATGATGGCCATTCTGACTGGTGTGGGGTGTTATCTCATTGTAGTTTCGATTTGCATTTCTCTAATAATTAGCCATGTTGAGCATCTTTTCATGTGTCTCTTGCCCATCTGTATGTCTTCGTTGGAGAAATGTCTATTTAGGTCTTCTGCCCATTTTCTGACTGGGTTGTTTTTTGGATATTGAGCCACATGTGCTGTTTGTACATTTTGGCGACTAATCCCTTGTCGGTGACATCGTTTGCAAATATTTTCTCCCCTTCTACAGTTGGCTTTTCGTTTTGTTTGTGGTTTCCTTAAATTTTTAAATTTAAATGTGTCTTTCTTCTAATGCAGTTCTTACCCAAAGTTCCCCTTCCTTACTTAAAGCATCACTCAGATTCTTGTATCCTGGTATTAAAAAGTTCTAAAACATGAATAGAAAATATTTTAATTCTGATTATATAAATCACACCAATAAGCTCTTTAATTCAGTCAATGAGCTGATATCTATAGACCGCTTTCAGTGGACAAGGCACTGTGTTACGTGAAATGAGTGTTTTGGACTGAGCGTTTGTGCTCCTCCCAAATTCATATGTTGAAACCCTAATGTGGTGATATTTGGAGACTGAGACTTTGGGAAATAATTGAGTTGAGATGAAGGCATGATGATGGGACCTTCAGGATGGGCTTGGTACCTTTATAAGAATAGACGCCATAGAGGAAATCTCTCTCTCTGTGCCTCTCTGTCTCTCTCTCTGTCTGTCTGTCTCTCTCTCTTTCTCCATGCAAGCACAAAGAAGAAGTCATGTGAGCACACAGTAAGATGGTGACCATCTACAAGACAGGAAGAGAGCTCTCAGCAGACGCCAACTATGCTGGCGTCCTGATCACGGACTTCTAGCCTCCAGAACGTCAGAAAATAAATCTCTGTTGTTCAGGCAACCCAGTTTATAGTATTTTCTTGTGGCAGTGAAGGCGAATGAGGAATTCACAGAATATAAGACATAGTCGCTGGCTCCAGGGCATATAAAATAACCCACAATACAAACAATGCAAGGTAGAAGAATTAACAACCCAAGATAGGATAGCTCACAAATATAATAGAAATTTAGGAAAGAGAGATTATTTTGGCTTAGGCCAAAGCCAAAAGGAATTGAAAGAAAAAAATTTATTCCTAATATATTGCCCTATCATCCAGCAGATGACAAAGAGACATGAAACTTAAATGTATTCCACAAGTGAGGGCTTTCCCCTGTAAAATCCATACACCTCTCTTATTTTTTATTTCTCTTTCTTTTACATTCTCATTTCTCTTCACACCCTTTTGTACCCGCCAGCACATTTCAGCATGCCTCTGAGATGTGACTGATACTGTGATGGAAAAAAGATCCACCAAGAACAACTGCGCTTACTTTTTTATTTTAATGATAAATCTGGAAAGCTTCCCAGATGAAACATCTATTACACTCAATGTATTCTGCTGAGGAGGAAATTGACCAGAGAAGCATCGGGCAACTACATGTATTTACAGTACGTTGACCTCCCTTTTCCCCGTTTCTGTGAAACATCTGTGAGTGATCTCGCCAACATTTTTGGCCTATGACTGGTTATTTGAAAACAGACATTTGAATTTCAGATACGTGCATTTATATTTATGTAGTCAATGAGCCATCCTCACGAGACATTTGGAAATAAAAAAGCCAGTGCCTTGTTTAGTGGAGATTGACAGAAAGTTAGATGTTTGTTTATTGTTTTGTTTTTTTTTATATGTTTAAATCATACTATTTTATGCAAATGATTTAAATTTTATAAGAAGAATGGTAACAGTGAATTCTTTATTTATAAGTCTCGCAGAAGAGAATCTGTGCTCATTACACCGTTAGGCATTAGCAGAGGATTCTTGGGCATTTCTCCTGGGGCTCTAGGTTAGTAGACGCGTTAGGAGAAAAAAACATTTCATCAGCCTATGGAGGGTCTATGATCTAAGAAGAATGAGAGAGAAAATAATACGGGGGAGATGAGTTACTACTTGAAGAAGATTTTGAGGTAATTTGTGATAATTCCCACTAAAGGGGTTTTATATGGAGTTGTCAATACTAGAACCCTGTGAGTCAATCAGGAAGGCAGGCAGATAGCACCTTAATTCTCCATACTGTGTTCTTGGGACCAGGTCCATCTTCCATTGACCTGGGTTCCAGATTTCTTTATTAGTTAGTTGAGAGGAAGTAATTGTATGACATATTAATTAGTTGCCCTATCAAATTGGGCTTTAAATGGCCCAAAGAAAGGAAAGCATAATGGCCAAGAGCCTCGTATGACTACCAATTATGCAGTTTGGTGGTGTTGTGATGAGTCCTGAGGCAAATAATGTGCTTTGAGGATCACTTGGTGTCACACGCACCGAGAACTGAGTCCTGGTGTCACACTTACTGACCGTGTGATTTTACACAGAGACTTAGCCTCTTTAAGCCCAAATTTCTTTATCTAAAAAGTGGGAGGGATGGGACCTGCCTCATCCAATTACTGTGAGGATAAATAAATTGATGGAAACCAAGTGATTATTAAGGTGTCTGACACAAAGGTGATATGAATCTCATTTCATATTTTTCTCATTACACGTTCACATTTGGGGTCTCGTTTAATCCTGGAAACCAGAGTTTATGCGATACCTGCAGAGTAGTATTGCAACTAGGGTTGATAGATGAATTTTTATAGTGGTGTAACTTCCATTTCCTTTACATCTCCATATTTCCATTCAAGCAGCCCACTGAAAAGTGTTCACAGTGCTTTGCTGAGCTCACCCTCTTTAGGGGAGTAGAGGGACTCTGGTACTCACCTTTCTGGGGTTAGTATCCCACTCTACTCAGCTGTAATAATTGGAAAGAAGATATGGAGAGACTTTGCCCCTAACATTTTCTTAGAGTATATATACATATAGTAATTGCTTAGAGTAAATCATATTTGAGCAAATGGAGATGTAAAGTTTATTTGCCTGTGTTCTTTGTTGCATGTTTATTGGAGGTGTAAAACTGTCTGAAAGTCAGCTGCATCTACAATAAACACGGCAGTGAAAACCACATGAATAAACTACAGTGCTCTTCTGGCAAAACGTTTTTTTTTAATTCCAATTTTTCTAAAGGCGATGCTGTCTTTTGGTTGGTGAGGTTCACTTCAGCACGAACCTCTTTTATGTAGGGTCTGAGAGCAACAGTTGGAAACTGCATTTTAAAAATCTCCATTAAAATACTTCATCTCCCTGAAGTGCCTGAAGTAAAGCATAACACTTAAGATGTATGCTGCTCCTTAGTTGAAATATAATGATCTGGACTTACAGTATGTTAAAAACTTTTGTCATTGAATAAATTTCACAGTAGGGAAGGTATACTGTGTGTCACAGAACATTAAAATGATCATTCAACCAAAAGAAAATAATAATCTGGCTAGGCCATAAGTCTCAGGCACCCTCAGTGACTATCAGGCATCTACCAAAATTCACTGTCTAATGATTTGCTTTCAATCAACCCAATCTATCAACCTTATGGGGTGATTAAAGCTACATTGCTCTGTTAAGATTAACTCCTGACTTCTGGGAGTTAGAATTCTGTGAAGTAAAACACCAGATTGAGAGTCTGAGATCTGGAAACTACAGATTGTTAGTAGAGGAGATTTTTAAAACTTCCACTGGACTTGGGAATATGAGCGTACGTTTTTCTGTTCAAAATGTCCTGTTAAATACCTTCTATGGTTTAAAAAACATGCATTTCTCTTGAAACCAGTACCTTATACATTATCCATTTTCAGAAAGGATACAATTCAGTCCAGAAATATCATATCAAGCCCCTCTCACCATGTCTGTAGCCTTTGAGCTCCCTCAGGTATGTAATCAGGAGGTGTCTACTTACATATTGGGGAGCGAGAGGTCCATTAATCACAAAAAAGCATTCTTTATGAGGCAAAAGGGGCTCACTCCACACTTCTCCACATAAAGACATGACATTCAAGTAGAAGTGGATGGAATTTGTTTTTATGAATAGGGTCCTTGCTGACTAATTCTTTTTCTGGGGAGGGTAATGGGCAAATGCTATCCAGATGCATTCGTCTGGAACTCTTCCCAGTTTGGGAAAGTGAAAACTACTGTACTTGCAGTATAACAAAGGGCGGCCAGAGAAACATCGTAGCCCCATAAATAGTGCGGTACTGCTCCTCTCCCCTGTCTGGTGTCATGAAGCCAGAGCTGTTACAGAGACCTTCCATGCCACACGGAGGACTGAGCGTCATCCAACATCATTACTCCTTCCGTAAATCATGTTGTAGTCACAGCAAAACTGAAACAAAATGGGATCAAAATCATCTAAATCTGCTCAAAACCAAAAATAAAAAGGAATGAGCTGATCTGTACCTATGTGTTTTCCCAATTCAATTGTTAAGCAAAGGAAGAACTATTACCCCCTTTCCCCCCTAGGAACTTTCTTCTGTCTTATCACAAATTCTTACCCAGGTCTACTCCTCCTTTTCTTAGCCTTCTCTTCCATCTGAAACCCACTACTTTGCTCACCTAGTGGATTGAATGCAGCCCATGACTCTCTTCAGTCCTCATCTCATTCTATAGCTTCTTCTTGGCTGTCTTTTTGATACCTATGTTTTCAATCGAACCTTTATTTTTTCTCACCTTTTTATCACCAAGGAGTACATATAGCCTTGAGTTATTTGTGTAAATATTATTTATATATGGATTTAAAGATTTAAACAATGTGTAGTTTGTTATTTGTACTTGCATAAACTTACTATACAGAGGCTTGCATAGATTTAACTATACAGAGGGTTCTAATAGTAACTTCCAGTCCCTTCTCACTGTGACATTGTTGATCACCCTTATTTGGTGAGGGTAAAAGGAAGTATTTCTAGTCTAGGGTGGAATCAGATGTTCTGGATTAGGATCCTGTGTTCATTGCTTACTGTTTGTGTGGCTATAGCCATACTATTTAAACATTTTGCGTTAGTATCTTCTTCCGAGAAATGAGGGAACACTTAAAACTACGTATTGAAAAGATCCACGGTGTACCTGGGAGACTTGACATGGAAGATAATTTCTGACACTTATCCTAGTATATTAGTCAGCTCGGGCTGCCATAAGGAGACTCCACAGACTGGTAGCTTAAACAACAGAAATGTATTTTCTTACAGTTCTGGTGGCTGGAAGTCCAAGATCAAGGTGAGGAGGGTTGATTTCTGCTGGGGCTTCTCTTCCTGGCTTGTAGAAGGCTGTCTTCTTGCTGTGTCCTCACGTGGCCTTTCCTCTGTGCATGTACTCAGAGATGGTGAGAGGGAGCTGGAGAGAGAGAGCGCTGGTGTCTCTTCCTCTTCTTATAAAGACATCGATCCTATGACATTATGCCCCATCCATATGTGCTCATTTAACCTTAATTACTTCCTTAAAGAACCTATCTCCAAAACAGTCATATTCTGAGATACTGGGGCTTAGGGCTTCAACATATGAATTGGGGCAGGGTATACAATTTAGCCCATAACACTTGGTAAAATCATTAGACTTTAAAGGCAAAAATGGAAACAAAAGAAGACATATCATAGTAGTATTGGTGAAGATTACACTAATATATTTTGATGGTTCCCCAAATATGCCTCTAGTTTCATACTCTACTCTTAGCTCCAGGTGTAAATATTCAATTGGATATACTCCCAAAGATGTTCCCTGGGAACTTCAAGTTCATCCTTGTCTTCACTTCTTTCACCCCATCTGCGTCTCTACACCATCTATTTTCTCCTGAAACCACAGACTGATTTACTCACCAAAAGCAGATACTTAGAAATCCTACAGAACTCCTAATGCCCACATTTGACAAAGCATCGAGTGTTGCCACTTTTACCTCCAAAATGCATATTAAATCTGACTTACAATCTCCACCTGCTGTATAATTAACTTTAAGTTAGTATAGCTGACTTTATTATATTTTAAAAATCATTTTTTGTAAAAATAATGCACATTCTTTGAAAAAAGTTAAAATAACTCTAAAAAGTACAAGGAATATTTAAAAAGGTACTACCCAAAGATTGTCAATGTTTAATATTCTGGGGACAGTGTTTTCAGGCACAACTTTCTGTATGCATATTATGTATACTTTATAATATATATGGGTCTTTTTATTTCACAATATACTCTAAAATATGTAGTACTTTATAATATAAAGTACATGATAGAGAATAGAATATAAATTATATATTTTATAGCAAATAGAATAGATATGATACTCTATACTATATATAAAGTATATATAATATTATACAGAGTGGACAATATATATGCTATTATAAGAGAGGATATACATATAGATATACCATAATATAATATACTGTAGTATAGTGTAATCCAATACGTATATATATATATATATATATATATATATATACACGTATTGGATTACACCATATATATATGGTGCTCTATAATAATATACAAGGTTCTCTATTACTGCTTTATAATTTCAGTGTTAGGTTTCCAGGAGACTCATCTGGTCTCTGTGTCTCCCATCTGGTCCCTCATTAATCCAAAATCCACTTGATGGAGAATGTTGACAGAACTCAGGAAAGTTCCCTTGGACTTCAGGACAAAGCGCAAGCTTCTTATCATGGTTCAAAATTCAATGATGGAAGGATAAGCAAATAGATGGATGAGTGGAGCCATCTATGATCTTTTTCCCGGGTGATTGTTCCAGCTTAGTCTCTTTTCACTTCTCTTTGAGATCTTTGCTGCAGCCACACTAAACTACTTGTTATTTAAACCACTTCAGTTCACAGATCCGGGTCTTTTCTCCCATGTTTTCCCCTAACTCCATTGTATCTAGCTAGCAAATTCATATTCTCCTGAGATCTTGCCTCCCTCTGTGACCAATCAAGACACAATCATGACCCTTAACTTCTACTCCAAATTAATTTATCCTACATTTGATGGTAATACACTTCTGTCACTAAAATTGTCTTGCAAGTCATGATTACTTCTGTACTTGTTTATCTCTCCTTCCTTCTATTTTTTTATTCTATAGCTTCTCTTTAGTCCCTGAAGCTAAGAGAATGTCTGGTTTATCAGAGACAATCAACTGTTTGCTGAATTGTTATTAAACTGAATTCCAAGATTAATGTAATATTGTATACCTCCATTCTGACACTGACAACTTCCTAACAAAATGGAGTATTTCTTAGACCTAGAATTCCACTGAGTCATTGGAAATTTACAATGCCCAAACATTTTTCATAGAGCTGGGTGGTTTCAAATATCATTTTTACAACCTCATCCATCTAGCAGTGATCCTTGTTAAAATATAAAAACTCTCTTGCAAAGTTCACTGTAAAAATTTAAGTTATTATAAGCCCTGATGAAAAGTTTTGATTTGTAAGAGTATAAAGAATATTAAGCCACCTCTTCACCATTCTGGCTTATGAGATAATAAACAAACTGATGTAAAGAAATGAAAGTAAACTAAGACAATTCCTTAAATCTTATTTATCATTATTCTTAAAATTTATAATAGGGTCTTATGGAGATAAATATATAACACGAAGGTTTGTAATGGCTTCTTTTTGCTCTAGATTATCCGACATCAGAACAAGAGAAAATGTTCACTACATGGAGAAATGATCTGAAAACTGGGAAGAAAACCCCTGTTTATATTCATATCCATGCAGGCTTTCCTGTTTGTTCATAAGGAGACTTACTCCAATCCAATATTTATACCACGACATTAATAGATCACAATATATTGCAAGGAGAAAAAAAATTCCAAAAAGGACCAACCATATGCTGTCTCTTCATGGGAAGAGGATAAACATTTTTTTCATAGATGGAAAAGCCACTAGATATAAGACCAAACCCCTAGGAAGGACTTAGTAGTTAAGTCAGTAGGAGACAAGAGGGATAAACCACAGTATTTTCTAGAAATCAAATATGAGTTAAGTTTGTTTTAAGATTTATCTATTTAAGTGAAGTTATAAAGCCAATATGGATAAGAACACAAAATAAAGTCTTAAAAGAAAGCATTGTTTTGAGATATGGGATCAGTTGAAATCAAAGTAATTTAAGGATATCTATCTATCTAGAGAGAAATTATATATTTAAGTAACAAGACACTAATGAGTGATTTATGTATGATAAAATGGCTTGAGACTATTTTTGTGACTAAAAATCCAATACCTAATTCATATTGTTGTATTATCAGAAACAAACAAAAAGAAACAAAGACCATCCATACTGATGCCAAATTTGAGAGGTTAGCATATTTAAAAAATAGTAATACATACCTAAATATAATACATTTTCCTAAATAGTGAGAAGAAACATCCCAATTCTATGCCTTGATTTCTGAACCCCTGAAATCAAATTATGGGAAAAGTGAGAAAGTAAAGTGATTCAAAGATTCAGTGCATATACTTGGAAAGTTCCCGTGAGATACTGATGTTGATTGAAGAGGAGGCAAGGCAGCATACAATGCCGGAGGGTATGGAACACTTCTCATACAAACTATGTGTGACTTCAGAACTCCCTGATTTTAACCTCTTATTTGCCCTTTCCACTCAATGCTGGATTGTTGGTGTACACTCCCACCTTATGACATGATGTGCTCAGGAATGATTATTTCACAGTGTGAAGTTCACTTGTTGTGCCCTAGTCATGGAGTCAGTCTCTTCTAAGGCCATAACAAGCTAGGAGATATTTCTCCAAAGAAGAAAAGAAAGTTATCTGCAGAATCAAGCATGACTTTATTCCAATCCCTTAAGTATCTGTGCTATGATTCCAATTAAAGTTCACTAAAGTCTCCATTGAACATCCCTGTTGTCACACATACTTCAAGTATGTGAGGGTCAGAAGTCCCAAGTGGCAAAGCAATTTGCACTGTAGCCTGGACTTGCTATGAATACTAATTTTTCTCTGGATCTCACTCAGAAGTAGCAGCCTTAAAAATTACTTGGTAAATGAGTCAGAGCAGCACAATTGAAAGTGATATATTGGGCTTCCCTGGTGGCGCAGTGGTTGGGAGTCCTTCTGCCGATGCAGGGGACACGGGTTCATGCCCCGGTCCGGGAAGATCCCACATGCCGTGGAGCAGCTGGGCCCGTGAGCCATGGCCACTGAGCCTGCGTGTCCGGAGCCTGTGCTCTGCAACGGGAGAGGCCACCATAGTGAGAGGCCCGCGTACCACAAAAAAAAAAAGAAAGAAAGAAAGAAAGAAAGTGATGTATTTCCTCTAAAATCTGAAGATATCTCTTTGTAATGGTAGGAGGTGTAAGATGCAACAGCAGTATTTTCCTATAGAAAGAATGTCCTCACAGACTCTAGTCTATGCTTCCAGAAGTAGACCCTTCAATTTTCATAGTTGATTTCCCACCCTCTGGCACAATCATGTTTGACAAAGGCATCTATGGTTCTTAATGTTTCCTACTTTCTGATTATCATGTACTGTGATAATAGTGTAGTATACCAATGTGATGTCATATGGATGCCAAGAAAATGAACATATCTGTTGTCTAAGTTATGGCAGAGAGTGAAAGATTTGGCATAACACTGAGGCAAGGTAGGGAAAGTATATTGTTGCCTCTGCCAGGTAAAAGAAAATAGCTTTTGATGGTCTTTGCAAAGAAACAGTAAGTATATAACAGAAAGAAACCAGACATATTGGGTTGGCGAAAATGTTTGTTCGGGTTTTTCTGTACCATCATGTGGAAAAACCCGAGTGAACTTTTTGGCCAACCAATGCTACTCCTAATAGGTTCATCGTACCTCTTATTGTCTTACTCTTTATTTGGGGCCAGGCCAGAATGGGTGAGACATGCTGCACCATAGAAGGTAGTGGAAATTCCTTACTCCATAGCTATGAAAAAAAAATTAAATAATTAAATACGAATCCTGTCTAAGAGAGAGCATGTAGGGTCAAAGCCAGACAAATATGTACAATCAAGTTCTTAACACAAAGAAGGACTAAGGTTACTGTAAGGAGCCTGACGGTGAAGCAGAAGCTAAGACATCAAATAATAGCTGGCCAAAAGGGCTGATATAAAAGGCATATGAAAATGTGTAGCAAGGCTTTTATATGTTCTTTGTAGACTTAACATGTCTATTTATAAGGTTCTGGACAAAGTATATAATTCTGGGTACATATAATAGACAATTAAACATATATCCTTCAATACTGTTTAATATTTTAGTGACAAATTCAAAACAAGATTTTGAAAATTAATATTTCCTCTCCTTTCTTCTACTTTTGATCCCCGAAAGATTAATTTGAAGGAGGAATGGAAGGTGCTGGTTATGGACTTTGCCATTGAAGAGACACTGCACGTTACTTGCATTTCTCGGATTTTTAGGTGCTTGTAGTGATTATAATAAGCGCTGAGGTGTGTGTGTCTGTGTGTGTGTTGGATTATATCCACTTATGAGACATACACACATATAAACATATGTGTATGTGTTTGTGTATTTATATATATATTCTGTGTATTACAAAATTAATACGTAGGTTTTTCCCATAATGCAATATATACAAAATGGCCCAGATTGCTTATCCCTCCACCAGCCTTCAAACACAAGTAAGCAGTCACCAAACCACCACCACCAGGAGTAGTGCTGGGATGTCTTAATGCTTGGAACACCAGCATCTCAAGCTTCCCAACTTAGGGATTAGCTATATATTCTCAGGAAGGGTACTAGTTGTCAAATAGGCATAAGAACCACAATCTTCAGTGCTGACAGTAGTTTCCACTTGGATACAATATCTGTTTTTGTGTTTGAAGTACTGGTATTATTGCTGATCCTGTGCACAGGGTGGGTACAGAGATGAGTGAATCAATTGCTGCCTTAGTTAGAACCAGAAGGACACAATTATTTCAAATCATGAGAATTATAATGAGTTTCTGTGTAAGCATAATCAATACAAAAAATTTCACATAGACACACAAAAATCTATCTTAAATTTTCACTTAAGAATATCCAGTGATTGGTAATTAAGGCGATCCTAATTTAATTAGCGATTCTCTATGCATGTCTGTATTAGGAAACCAGTAAACTAATGATATATCCAAGATGAAAAATCTATGTCTGTAAAGGAGTATCCAGGACATTACTCATTTCTCAGAACCACATTTTCTCTCTATGACTTTTCGAAGTTTGTTCATTTTCAATGCCCATTTAATCCTTGGCCTCTCAAACTGTTAATTCTATGGATCTATTCTCAGTGTACCTATCACTGCGTCATTTAAGGGCTTAGGGGTGTATGTGAAGATTGCATTGTGGATATACGGCTATGAAATAAGGGCAGAGGCTATTATTTACCTCATATAATTCACAGAATTTCCCAAAGATAGTAACATTATATTCAAATAGACATGTTAGATGATAATGGCCCCATAATCTGTCAATAACAGCCTGGGTCATCTTATTCCCCACTGTTTAGCTAGTAAAGTAAATTTGCCATTGATCCATAGCAAAGAAAGGTGAAGTGATGTGGGATGGAATTAGCAGTTCTAAATCCTTTTTTTTTTTTTTTTTTTTTTTTTTTTGCGGTATGCGGGCCTCTCACTGCTGTGGCCTCTCCCATCGCGGAGCACAGGCTCCGGACGCGCAGGCCCAGCGGCCATGGCTCACGGGCCCAGCCGCTCCGCGGCACGTGGGATCCTCCCGGACCAGGGCACGGACCCGTGTCTCCCGCATCGTCAGGAGGACTCTCAACCGCTGCGCCACCAGGGAAGCCCTCTAAATCCTTTTAAATGGATGTGAGGCTTCCCTGGTGGCGCAGTGGTTGAGAGTCCTCCTGACGATGCAGGGGACACGGGTTCGTGCCCCGGTCCGGGTGGATCCCACGTGCCGCGGAGCGGCTGGGCCCGTGAGCCATGGCTGCTGCGCCTGCGCGTCCGGAGCCTGTGCTCCGCGACGGGAGAGGCCACAACAGTGAGAGGCCCGTGTACCGCAAAAAAAAAAAAAAAAAAAAAAAAAGGATGTGAATAGAAAAATATTTTAATATGTAGTTTTCAAATCAGAACTTGGTGGTTTCATAATTCAGGATTACTATGAAGTATAAGGTAAACATATAAATGTAAGAACATGATAACTGATCATTGACAGCATAGAGGTTACAGTTTAGAATCTCTTTTCCAGTTTCGGTATAAATTCCCCAAAAGGAATTTATACAGAAACTGACTTACATGTCTATCCCCAACCCATAACTGAACGCAGGAAGATAAGATGCCCTGATTGTCTACTTTAGGTTATATACCCACTCCTGTGGTGGAGGAAATGGTACCTTTTGATTGACAGTCTTCCTCCACCTTCTCCTCCATCATGTAAAAACAGTGATAATAAAAGTGATGAGTATCCTCTACAGTTCTCAAGAAGCCTAGCAAAATGGTGGCATGCTAGAAGCTAAAGATATATATGGCCAGCGAGAAATTGACCATAACAAGTATGGTCTAATGTTAAGAAAAGCACTATCACAGGCTTGATTTGTACTTACCTCCTTTTCTGGGAATGGTGAAGAATGAGATTTCTATACCCCAAAGTGAGTAGAGGCCAAAATTTTGGTTTGGAAGTAGGATATAACATACTTCAGCATGGATTGTTTTAAAGACTGGCATGAGAAAACCCTACATTTTCTAAAGTATACCTTTAGTAAGATGTCCTTTGATTTAAGGGGAGAAGTTAAATCCTGTTGTGTGAATTGGGATCATTTAGGCAGCCAACATTTATACTTTTCTGGGATTTTAGTGGACTTGGGGGAGAGACAGGAGAATTATTTGAATAGGCTTCAACCACAAGAATTTCCTTCTACCAGTAATGTGTTCTTACCGAAAAAAAGAATTAATAGGCAAAGTTTATACGTTTTTAGACTCATTTATTATACTACAGTAAATATCATTCCATACCTGAAAATATACTTTTATCTCTAAAAATGAGATGTGCTCTTATCTATAACTCACACACATTTTGACTATTCTATCTGCTTATGAAATTTCATTATACAATTTTAACATTTCTCTGTAGTAAGCACTTCTAAGAGGCAATGATCAGAATCCAGAGGGTAATGGATTCTTTCACTATTATCTGCAATACGAATATAATTTCAAAATTTTATGGTATATCAATTTTTTCAAGGCTAATTGTTCTGATGAGTTGAACCACATGGGCATTTATTATAGGCATTAGATGCCTGGATTATTCTCCAGAGTCTATGTAGTTTCCATAAGCAAAATAAATAAATAAAATGTATGTTCCAAACCTTGGAATAGTTGGCAAAAACAAATTATTCTGTGTCCTATATTTGTGACTTTTACTTAATCCAGTGCATTCAGTATGCATTAAAGATGTTAATTTTATATTTTGTTATTATGTTTACTGGTAAATTTATACAGATAAATATAGAAATAAACACAATATCTGTAGAATTTAATTCTCCCCTCTTCTTTTTTGCCAAAATATAACATTTCCAATGCATTCACATCCATTCTGATAGACTAACCTAAATAATAGAGAACAAATGTATTGTAAATTCAGAAGAAAAAGTTGTTTTTCATGGAAATAAAATTCCATAAAATTTCTCAGAAATGTGTTTTGTTTAAAATTAGAAAAAAAAATTGGATTTAGTCATTTTGAGAAAAGGTAGGTTTTCCTTAGAAAAACTACTGATGTTTCTCATCTGTGAACATAGTAGATATTCAGTGAATTGAATAGCATTCTACAGAATCTGATTTCAAGAAAAATCTAGCTCAGGAGATTTGTTCTTTTCCTTTTTAGTTCTTTCTCTGGATTCAAAGAAAAATGTTTTAGATACCTTTCCCAGTACATTTAGCAAAGAGATATTTATTTTATTTGCTTGGGTAAATTTATTGTACCACCCTATGAATTATTGGAAAGTCAATTTAATTTTAAAAATAAGATAATTTTAGTAAATTGATACTATGAATCATCACATTTAAAACAGAGTAAAGTTAAAAAAACTATTGTAATGAAATAATTTAAAATACAGTGGAGAATAGAGATTAATAAAACACTCAGGTATTTAATGTCAAGTTTGCTCCATACATCTTTTTAAGATTAAAAACAACAAACCCAGCTTAAGGTGCCTTGTACTCCTCTCCATTCCTTTTATCTGAACAACCAAAAAATGAATTTGTCACGTACAAGTACATTTTTCTATGTACTCATGTACCCATAAAATATAAATACAGAATTTTTCCTAAGATTTCAATATTCATATAAATGGTACTGTACCATCCTTTGCAATTTGCTTTTAAAAAAATAGTAGACTTTATATTTTTAGAGCAGTTTTAGGCTTATAAAAAATTGAGCAGTAAGCATAGAGAATTCCATATACCCTCTCCTATGCCCCCTCACCTCTCTGGCCCCCCTGCCAACCAACATTTTACCCTTATTAACATCTTGCATTTTCTTTTGCCCAATTGTTACCATTGATGAACCAATACTGATACATTATTATTACTGATTACATTATTATTATTACATTATTATTACAATACTGATACATTATTATTATCTCAAGTCCATAGATATCATCGGGGTCTCACTCTTTTGTTGTACATGCCATGTATTCTGATAAATATATAAAGACATATCTACCATTACAATATCATATATTTTCACTGCTCTAAAAATCCACTGTGTTCCACTTACGTATCCCTCTCTCCTTCCTCCAAATATGTGGCCACCACTGAATTTTTTACTTGTCTTCACAGTTTTGCTTTTTAACGTATTTATTGGAGTATAATTGCTTTACAATAGTGTGTTAGTTTCTGCTGTATAACAAAGTGAATTAGCTATACATATACATATATTCCCATATCTCCTCCCTCTTGTGTCTCCCTCCCACTCTCCCTATCCCACCCCTCTAGGTGGTCACAAAGCACCGAGCTGATCTCCTTGTGCTATGCGGCTGCTTCCCACTAGCTATCTGTTTCACATTTGGTAGTGTATATATGTCCATGCCACTCTCTCACTTCATCCCAGCTTACCCTTCCCTCTCCCCATGTCCTCAAGTCCATTCTCTAAGTCTGCGTCTTTATTCCTGTCCTGCCCCTAGGTTCTTCAGAACATTTTAATTTTTTTTTTAGATTCCATATGTATGTGTTAGCATATGGTATTTGTTTTTCTCTTTCTGACTTACTTCACTCTGTATGACAGACTCTAGGGTCCATCCACCTCACTACAAATAACTCAATTTTGTTTCTTTTTATGGCTGAGTAATATTCCATTGTATATATGTGCCACATCTTTATCCATTCATCTGTCGATGGACACTTAGGTTGCTTCCATGTCCTGGCTATTGTAAATAGAGCTGCAATGAACATTTTGGTACATGACTCTTTTTGAATTATGGTTTTCTCAGGGTATATGCCCAGTAGTGGGATTGCTGGGTCGTATGGTAGTTCTATTTGTAGTTTTTTAAGGAACCTCCATACTGTTCTCCACAGTGGCTGTATCAATTTACATTCCCACCAACAGTGCAAGAGTGTTCCCTTTTTTCCACACCTTCTCCAGCATTTGTTGTTTCTAGATTTTTTAATCATGGCCATTCTGACGGGTGTGAGATGATATCTCATCGTAGTTTTGATTTGCATTTCTCTAATGATTAATGATTTTAAGCACTTTTTCATGTGTTTGTTGGCAATCTGTATATCTTCTTTGCAGAAATGTCTATTTAGGTCTTCTGCCCATTTTTGGATTGGGTTTTTTATTTTATTTTTTTTTAATTGAGCTGCATGAGATGCTTGTATATTTTGGAGATTAATCTTTTATAAGTTGCTTAGTTTGCAAATATTTTCTCCCATTCTGAGGGTTGTGTTTTCATCTCGTTTATAGTTTCCTTTGCTGTGCAAAAGCTTTTAAGTTTCATTAGGTCCCATTTGTTTATTTTTGATTTTATTTCCATTACTCTAGGAGGTGGGTCAAAAAAGATCTTGCTGTGATTAATGTCATAGAGTGTTCTGCCTATGTTTTCCTCTAAGAGTTTTATAATGTCTGGCCTTACATTCAGGTCTTTAATCCATTTTGAGTTTATTTTTGTGTATGGTATTAGGGATCTAATTTCATTCTTTAACCTGTAGCTGTCCAGTTTTCCCAGCACCACTTATTGAAGAGGCTGTCTTTTCTCCACTGTATATTCTTGCCTCCTTTGTCAAAGATGAGGTGAACATATGTGCGTGGGTTTATCTCTGGGCTTTCTATCCTGTTCATTGATCTATATTTCTGACCATACTGTCTTGATTACTGTAGCTTTGCAGTAGAGTCTGAAGTCAGGGAGCCTGATTCCTCCAGCTCTGTTTTTCTTTCTCAAGATTACTTTGGCTATTCAGGGTCTTTTGTGCTTCCATACAACTTGTAAATTTTTTTGTTCTAGTTCTGTGAAAAGTGCCATTGGTAATTTGATAGGGATTGCATTGAATCTGTTGATTGCTTTGGGTAGTAGAGTCATTTTCACAATATTGATTCTTCCAATCCAAGAACATGGTATATCTCTCCAACTGTTTATATCATCTTTAATTTCTTTCATCAGTGTCTTATAGTTTTCTGCATACAGGTTTTTGTCTCCTTAGGTAGGTTTATTCCTAGGTATTTTTTCTTTTTTTTGCTATGGCAAATGGGAGTGTTTCCTTAATTTCTCTTTCTGATTTTTCATTGTTAGTGTATAGGAATGCAAGACATTTCTGTGCATTAACTTTGTATCCTGCTACTTTACCGAATTCATTGATTAGATCTAGTAGTTTTCTGGTGGCATCTTTAGGATTTTCCATGTATCATATCATGTCATCTGCAAATAGTGACAGTTTTACCTCTTTACCAACTTGGATTCCTTTTATTTCTTTTTCTTCTCTGATGGTCTTGGCTAAAACTTCCACAACTATGTCAAATAATAGTGGTGAGAGTGGGCACACTTGTCTTGTTCCTGATCTTAGAGGAAATGGTGTCAGTTTTTCACTATTGAGAATGATGTTGGCTGTGGGTTTTTTATATATGGCTTTTATTATGTTGAGGTAGTTTCCCTCTATGCCCACTTTCTGGAGAGTTTTTATCATAAATGGGTGTTGAATTTTGTTTTTGACCCATTTTTATTTAGAAGTATTTTGTTTAATCTTCAAGTATTTGGGGATTTTTACAGCTGCATTTCGGTTGTTGATTTCCAGTTTCATTCCATTGTAGTCTGAAACCATGCATTGTATAATTTTTATTCTTTTAAATTTGTTAAGGTGTGTTTAATGTTCCAACTTTGCCCTCCCTTGGTGAATGTTCCATGTGAGCTTGAGAAGATCATATTTTCTGCTGTTGTTGGATGAAATATTCTATAAATGTAAATTTGATCTGGTTGATTGATGTTGCTGTTCAGTTCAGTTAAGTCATTTGTGATTTTCAGCCTGCTGGATTTTTTACTTACTAATAGAAGGATGTTGACATCTATGACTATAACAGTGGATTTGTCTATTTCTCAGTTCTATACGTTTTTGCTTCATGTCTTAAGACTCTGTTTTTAGGCACAAACACAGTAAAGATTGTTACATCTTCTTGGAGAATTGGCTCCGTTGTTATTATGATTACATGCCCTCTTTATCCCTGATAATTTTCTTGCTTTTATGTCGGCTTTGTCTGAAATTATAGCTATGTCAGCTTTAATTTGATTAGAATTTGCATGGTACTTCTTTCTCTATCCCTTTAATTTAATTTCTTCATATCTTTATATTTAAAGTGGGCTTTTTATAGGCAGTACATAGTTGGGTTCTGTTTTTTTAATCACTCTATTAGTCTCTGTCTGTAATTAGTTATTTAGACCATTGACATTTAAAGATATTATTGATAAAGTTGGATCAATATGTAATATATTAGTTACTGTTTTCTATTTATAACACATCCCTTCCACTCCCCCACCTTTTTTGGTCTTCCACTCTTTTCTGACTTACCTGGTTTTGACTGAATATTTTATCTCCTCCCTGGCATATAAAAGTACTTAAAAAAAAACTGTTTTAGTCATTGTCCTGGTGTTTGCAGCATACATTTACAACTAATCCAAATTGACTTTTGAATAACACTATACCACTTCCTGGATAGTGCAAGTACCTAATAACAGAGTATTCCCAAATCTTCCCTCCCATCCATTATGACAATGCTGTCATTTAGTTCACTTATCTATAAATTATAATCACTGAATACATTGTTGCTATTAACACACTGTAATCTATTCAATCAATTAAGAATAAGAATGTGAATTTAATGGTGGAATTTACCTTGTTTTTTTTTTTAATTTTATTTTATTTTTTATATAGCAGGTTTTTATTAGTTAACCATTTTCTACATATTAGTGTTTATATGTCAATCGCAATCGCCCATTCATCATTTACCTTGGTTTTTAATTTACATTTTCCTAATTTTCAGAGCATCTTTTCATGTTTTGATCTATTTTTAAATTTGGAGTATACACATGTATATATACATATATATCAATACTTAAATATCTTTCAGTGATGTTTCGTAGTTTTCAGTGTACAAGTTTTGCACTTCTTTTGTTAAATTTATTCTTAAGTATTTAATTCTTTTCGATGTAACTGTAAATGAAATTATTTTATTAATTCAGTTTCAGATATTCTTTTCTGGTTATAGAAATGCAACTTATTTCGTATATTTATCCTGTGCTATCAATGTACTAAAATTTAAATGGATAGTTTCTGCATCAGGTACTATACATCAAAGCATCAAAAATAAAAGCTTTTTGTAAGCTGAGCCGATTCTAAATTATCATCCTCAATGCTCCTAATTTTAGAGTAAGGAGTGTGATTAGGTAAAGAAGACCATATGATGCTAGAAAGAGCATGTTATTCTCTATGAGCATCATTTTTAAAAGCAGAATTGTCTGTTCAAATCCTCTGTAAATGTCTGTGAAGCAGCCAGATAGCTGTTTCTTTGCCTGTGCCAACATATTTTTCCCCAAATGAGGTGTCTGTGTATTCAGCCAATCAAATAAACTGTCTGGCTGAACATCCTAAGGTGCTTTAAAATTCAGTAAATAATACTAATCACTTCCATTTCAGTATTGATATTAAAGGCCCTATTCATACCATTAAAAAAAGTGGAAGGCAGCTGTTCTGTGCTTTTCTTTAGAATATGTATGTGGAAGTCTGCTTGCATAATGAGAAATATGCCTGTATTCTGTGTTTATTTGTATTTAAGAGGTTTAGAGAAGGCATGGATAAAGACATACTAGTGACACAGGAACTTAACGAAAACACCTCTTTTGGCTCCGAGGGCATGGCATAGAGGAGGGGCTATGGTGTGATCAGAAGTGGTTTCCATTTTTATAAGAATGTTGACTGTATCTGAGATACCTTGAAAATTTAATTGATTGATGTTGTTAAGTGCATGATTGTTTGTAAAATTCTCAAAAATGCTCAAATTTACTAAGCCTAATTACTTGATGCAGCAAAGACTTTCTAAATATGTACAACATATGTTTAACTTAAATACTCAATTTTATATTCATATTGATCTACTATAACGGTAGTAAAAATACATCCCACATTGAGAGATTTCTATTTAAAAATGTGCTTAATCTTTTAAAAATTATACCTCCATCTTTCTTCTGCACATTCACCTCCTAAATTGTACTATTCCTTGATTGCAGTTGATATTAACTTTAAAACTCCAGCTTTAATTACAGATTACAACTCTCATATCATTTGATCCATATAAACACTGGTCCTTTTGGTGTTTCAAATAAAAGAGCATGATTTCCCATAAACATAACTAACTGTCAAAAACCAAATTTCTATTTCTCTGAATTTTGTTTATTTATAGTCAAGAATCATTTATTTAAATTTCTTTTGAAAAACACAAGCCACATTTTAATTTGATTTTGCTAGAACAAAGACTCAGTTATATAAGAGTGAATTAAAATTCTTTACTAATTATTTTTGGGTTTTATATACACTTTGCCCTTTGGGGTGGGGGGGGAATTGGGGTAGTTGCCAAAGTTCACTTGACTTTTATGAATTTTTTGTATAACTGCCCAAACCCTTTCTTCATCTTAGATGGAAAAAAACCAATTCTATGAAAAAAAAGTTCTGACAAAATTTGCCAAAGATACCTTTGATAAATTAGGGAAGAAGTACAGCACAAATTACAGTTTATTTTTTCTTCCACTCTCTACACATGAATCTCAAACTCTTTATTTCTCTCCCGGGCTATTGTCTCCCTCCATTCACTCACCCCACCATGCCACGCCCCCCCTCCCCTACCACACACACACACACACAAACACACACACACCCGTCTCACACACAAACACATCATTTCCTCAGTATGTAATGCAAGTATCTGAGCAACTTGTAGATTGCATTTTTAACTCACTGGTCGTCAGTCTTTAGCATGCTGATCTCACCCTTTAATATCCAAACAAAATGCTCAAGCTTCCATTTCGTGTGCCAGAGTAAGACCATATTTACAAATACTTTGAGGGTGATTTATGTCCTGCTCTCGATTCTTACTTCTCATTCAATTATCAAACCCACTTGCTATCTCACCTCGTGAAGCTGTGATCTTGACTACCTCACTCACATTGTCCCAAGGGTAGACACTTGCATTTCTCCTCATTCGTCAAGGCACCACTGATACAAAGTTGTTTGGATAACAGATTTTTTACTACAGGTTTGAAAATAACTAAAGATTATTCCAGAAGAGAGGAGCAAACAATTTCCAATTGAATATTTGGCATCACTTTTTCTAACTCATCCCACAAGTAAACTTTGGTAAACCTTTCAGACACAACATTTCATATGTAACTGAGGTCTGCTTCCCTACCCTGGCACTTTTCTCATCTCCCAGGATCAAGAACATTTCAAAATTCCTGTTGTATTTTATTTTCTTCATCAAAGTAATTACTCATCTAGCTTAACCAGGACCTTCACTAAACAGTTTATCTCTTAGGATTGTTTATACCAAGTTTGCCTTATGCAGACTGTTAGCTTCCTGGAGGGGAGTTGTCTTGTCTTTTCATTCTTTTTTATGTGACACATAGCAGAGCCCTCATGGATAAGAATATTAACTTTTGCACAGCAAAGGAAACCATAAACAAGACCAAAAGACAACCCTCAGAATGGGAGAAAATATTTGCAAATGAAGCAACTGACAAAGGATTAATATCCAAAATTTACAAGCAGCTCAATAACAAAAAAACAAACAACCCAATCCAAAAATGGGCAGAAGAGCTAAATAGACATTTCTCCAAAGAAGATATACAGATTGCCAACAAACACATGAAAAAATGCTTAAAATCATTAATCATTAGAGAAATGCAAATCAAAACTACGATGAGATATCATCTCACACCCGTCAGAATGGCCATGATTAAAAAATCTAGAAACAACAAATGCTGGAGAAGGTGTGGAAAAAAGGGAACACTCTTGCACTGTTGGTGGGAATGTAAATTGATACAGCCACTGTGGAGAACAGTATGGAGGTTCCTTAAAAAACTACAAATAGAACTACCATACGACCCAGCAATCCCACTACTGGGCATATACCCTGAGAAAACCATAATTCAAAAAGAGTCATGTACCAAAATGTTCATTGCAGCTCTATTTACAATAGCCAGGACATGGAAGCAACCTAAGTGTCCATCGACAGATGAATGGATAAAGATGTGGCACATATATACAATGGAATATTACTCAGCCATATAAAGAAACGAAATTGAGTTATTTGTAGTGAGGTGGATGGACCTAGAGTCTGTCATACAGAGTGAAGTAAGTCAGAAAGAGAAAAACAAATACTGTATGCTAACACATATATATGGAATCTAAGAAAAAAATAAAGGTCATGAAGAGCCTAGGGGTAAGACGGGAATAAAGACACAGACCTACTAGAGAATGGACTTGAGGATATGGGGAGGGGGAAGGGTAAGCTGTGACAAAGTGAGAGAGTGGCATGGACATATATACACTACCAAATGTAAAATAGACAGCTAGAGGGAAGCAGCAGCATAGCACAGGGAGATCAGCTCAGTGCTTTGTGACCACCTAGAGGGGTGGGGTAGGGAGGGTGGGAGGGAGGGAGATGCAAGAGGGAGGGGATATGGGGATATATGTATATGTATAACTGATTCACTTTGTTATAAAGCAGAAACTAACACACCATTGTAAAGCAATTATACTCCAATAAAGATGTTAAAAAAAAAAAAAAAAAGAAACTGAAACCGATATTTCCCTCTAATTAATAAAATGACCTGCAGGCAGGCGACCCCCCCCCCAAAAAAAGAAAGAAAGCTTTAAATAATGTATCTTTGCCAGCTAGAAGTCTCTTGTTTTAAAATTCAGATACCTTATTTTTATTTTTTTATTTTTATTTTTATTGGAGTATAATTGCTTTACAATGTTGTGTTAGTTTCTGCTGTACAATCAAATGAATCAGCTTTATGTATCCCTATATCCCCTCCTTCTTGGACCTCCCTCCCACCCCCGCATCCATCCCACAGAGCACTGAGCTGAGCTTCCTGTGCTTTAGCTAGCCTGTTCCCACTAGCTAGCTATTTTACGCATGGTAGTGTATATATGACCATCCTAATCTCCCAGTTCACCCCACCCTCCCCTTCCCCCACTGGGTCTACATGTCCGTTCTCTACATCTATGTGTCTATTCCTGCCCTGCAAATAGGTTCATCTGTACCATTTTTCTAGATGCCATATATATGCGTTAATATATGATATTTGTTTTTCTCTTTCTGGCTTACTTCACTCTGTATGACAGACTCTGGGTCCATCCACATCTCTACAAATGAGTGAACTGGTTAAGTAATAATAATGTCATCCACCAACATATGGCAAAATTAATATGGTTTATTATGTATTTTATAAGGGATATGTAATTTCATACCAATATGTATAAATACAGAACTTTTCCTCTAGCATGATTAAATACCTAGAGAAAGAACTTTTAAACACATGGGAAAAGTAAAGTAATATATCATCTTTATTGAGTTTTGGGGAGATATATATTTTTTTCATTCTGTAAGGTCTTCCTAAACGTAATGTGTAGTAGATCTGAGGCTGTAGCAATCTAGCATATACTATTTTCTGCATATTGCAATAAGAATTTTAGGTTCCTCCTTGTTCTGAATTGTTAGAAATACTTAGCTGGATAAGTCTAAAAGGGTTAATCCAGTTACTAAGTTAACAAGACATCTTAAAACTTTCTGAACACCAATCTTTTGATCTATAAAAATGATAGCGATTTTAAGGCACAGCAGAGAAAAAGTAGAGCATTTTAGGCAAACTGTAATCTTCCAAATGTCTCTTTTTGTTAAAGCAACTATAAATGTTTTAGAAAACAAAGTGTTTTAGAAACCCTTTGTAAGGGCTGCTGAGTATCTATATTTTATCTATGTCTTCACTCTAAAAGAAAAATAAAAATCAATGATATATAAAAATAACTTGAAAAAGATTCATGAGAAAATTAACTTTAGTATCTTCTAACTTCTCCTAAAGAAAGAAAATCAAGTCTGAATAATTTTGTATGAAAATAAATTGGATAGAAATATCAATTCAACTAATGTATTTTCATCACAGTCTTCACCAAAAAGTAATAATAAGTTTTGCACTGTATCTATGTCCTGACAAATAATTCTGACTCTCAGTTTCATCCCTGTATAAGAGGCCCAGAGGATTCATCTAAAGGGTTATGTATATCTGATACTCTGGTGATACAGATTATCTTTCTAAAGCAACCGAAAGAAGTATACAAATGTTTAGATGAACATTTGGAAGTCATGAAATATTAGTTATTCAAAATTAATAATCAACTGTCAATGACTCAGCATTGAACAGGACTTGTAGTTCACAGTGTGTAACTTACTAAAAGTTATTAGAAAGACACGATTTATTGTGTTTTCTGACAAGAACAGCAGTCATGGAGGCCTGAGAACTTTTGTGTGTGGTAGTAAATTTTTAAAAGTGACATAACTTGGCATATATAAAGCAGACATATTATGAACTATTTCTTCTATAGAGTCATAGGAAATTGAAAAGTAAAAATATACATATAAAAGATAGACCTGGGCTTCCCTGGTGGCGCAGTGGTTAAGAATCCGCCTGCCAATGCAGGGCACATGGGTTTGAGCCCCGGTCTGGGAAGATCCCGCATACCACGAAGCAACTAAGCCCGTGCGCCACAACTACTGAGCCTGCGCTCTAGAGCCCTGAAGTAATTCTACAAGGAAGAAGGTTTCTTTTAAAATGAGATAAAATATTGACAATAAGAAATATCAAGGGCTTCCCTGGTGGCGCAGTGGTTGAGACTCCGCCTGCCGATGCAGGGGACACTGGTTCGTGCCCCAGTCCGGGAAGATCCCACATGCGGCGGAGCGGCTGGGCCCGTGAGCCGTGGCCGCTGAGCCTGCGCGTCCGGAGCCTGTGCTCTGCGACGGGAGAGGCGGCAACAGTGAGAGGCCCGCCTAGCACACACAGAAAAAAAAAAAAAAAAAAAAAAAAGAATGAATTAATTTTTGTAAAAGGCATGAGGTGGAGGTTGAGATTCATTTTTTAACCTATGAATGTCCAATTGCTCCAGTACCATTTGTTGAAGTCAGTACTTCCTCGACTGAAATGCTTTTTCACTTTTGTCAAAAATCAACTGGAAATATTTGGCAGGTCTATATCTTGGGTCTCCAGAACCTGTGAGTATTCTTAGGCCAGCATCAAACTTGATAGACAGCTATAGCTATACAGCTTTAATATTGGCTAGAGTAATTTCTCCCTTTTTTTCCCCAAGACTATTTTATCTATTCTAGGTCCTTGCATTTCCACATAAATTTAAAAATAAAATTGTCTATATCTACCAAAACCCTTGTTGGAATTTTGATAGGAATTAAGTTAAACGTATAGGTAAATTTGGGGAGAAAATTAACGTCTTTATTACTGAGTCTTCTAAGCATGAGTATGGTATGTCTCTCCGTTAAATTAGGTTCTTTGATTTCTTGCATCTGTAGTTTGTAATTGTCAACATACAGCTCCTTGTATGTGTTTTGCTAAGTTTGTATCTGAGTATTTTATTTTCTTTTGAATGATTGAAATGGTATTGATTTTTAAATTTTGATTTACATATGCTTATTATTAGTATACAGAAATCCAGCTGATTTTCATGTGTTGATCCTGTATCCTGCAATCTAGCTGAGCCAAGATATTATTTCCATGAAGGTATTTTGGGTAGATTTTTTGAGATTTTCTATGTAGACAGTCATGCCACTGGCAAACAGGGACAATTTTTTTCCCCTAACTTTCTAATCTACATGTCTTTCATTAATTTTTCTTCCTTTATTACTGGTTTGAACTTCCACTAATATGTTGAATAAGATTGGTAAGAGTGTACATCCTTACCTTGTTCCCAATCATAGAGAGAATGAATTTCATCTTTGACAAAGTACCATGTTAGCTGTAGGTGTCTCATAAATATGTTTATCAAAATTGGTCAAGGTCCCCTCTATTCTTAGTTCGCTGAAAGTTTTGCTTTTTAAAAATCACAAATGGGAATTTAATTTTGTCAAATGTATTTTCTGTGTCAACTGATATGATTATATGGTTTTTCTTCTTAAGTATGTTGATGCAGTGAACTACATCGATTAACATCTGATTATGGAACCAGCCTGCATACCTGGAATAAATCCTTGGTCTTGGTGTATAATTATTTTTATACATTTGCTGGATTAGATTTGCTAATACTGTGTTTAGTATTTTTGGGTCTGAGTTCATAAAAGATATTGGTCTTCAGTTTTTTGCCCTTTTGTGCTGTTATTTGTCTGGTCTTGTTAGCTGGGTAATACTGGTCTCATTAAATGAGTTGAGGAGTATTCCCTTCTATTTTATAGGAGAGGTTGTATAAAAATTTTTAAATACTAGTAGAATTCTCCAGGGAAACCATCCAAACATGGAGATATTCTTTTTGAGAGTTTTCACTATACATTCAATTTTTCTTTTAATACTTATAAGACTGTGCAGGTTCTCTGTTTTCAGTTGGCTGAGTATTTAAAGGTCGCACTTCTCAAGAAATTGGTCCATTTCTTATAAGTTATTAAGTTTGTGAGCATAAAGTTTCTCATTGTATTCCCTTATTGTTCTTTTAATAGCTGCAGAATCTGTAGTGATATCCAGTATTTCATTCTTCATATTGATGTTTCAGGCATTCTGTCTTTTTGTTTTTGTCAATCTTGCTAGACATTTATTGATTTTTTTAAAAAAATAGTTTTTTTGTTCCGTTAATATTCTGTATTGCTCCTGTTATCACTTTCATTGATTTCTGCTTTTATTCCCTTCCTTCTTCTTGCCTTGGGCTTATTTTGTGTTCTACTCTTTCTAGTTTCGTGAGGTCAGAACTAAGATTTTTATTCTGAGACTTTTCCACTTTTCTAAATAAGCATTGAGTGCTACAAATGTTTCCCTTACCATTGTTTCAGCTGTGTAACACTTATTTTAATACATTGTATTTTTAGTTTCATTTAATTCTACTTACTTTTAAAATTTCCTCTGAGATTGTCTCTTTGACCCATGGATTATTTAGAGGTTTGCTGTTTATTTTCCAAATGTTTGGAGATTTTCCTGTTGTCTCTCTGTTATTGATTTAGAGTTTTATTCCATGATGGTCAGAGAACATACTCTGTATGATTTTCATTATTTTTGATTTATTGAACTTTATTTTATGGCCAGGGTTATGTTCTATTTTGGAGAATGTTCTACGGAAGTTTGAAAAAATTTCTTTTCTGCTGTTGTAGGGTGGAGAGTTTTATATGTGCCAACTGGGTCTTGCTAATTTTTGCTCTTCAGATCTTTTATATCTTTGCTCATTTTCTGTCCATTAGTTCTATCAATTGTTGAGAGAGGAGTGTTGATTTCTCCAACCATAACTTTGGATCTATTTCTCCTTTCAATCATCTCAGTTTTTTGCTTAATATAATTTGAGATTCTGTATTTGATGCATATAAATTATGGGTTCTTTTGTCTCCCTGGCAGATTGATCCGTTTATCATTAGGTAATATCCCTCTTTATCTCTAGTAATTTTCTTTGTTCTGAGGTCCACTTTATTTGATATTGATATAACTACTCCTGCTTTTTAAAAAATTAATATTTTTATGATTATCTTTCTCCATACTTTTACTTTCACTCTACCTGGGAAGAATGGGGTTACTCTATCTTGACAGAATGAAAGTGTCTACAATTACTTTTGAAATAAGAGAGATTAAGCATATTTACACTTGACAGAAATAGAGATTGAAGGAAGAGAAGAAAGAATAACTGATGGAGTAAAGTACATGAGTAGTAATAAGGGGTTAGGATTTCTGTTTATCCTGACAATATGATTATGTACTCACCTGCTTTTGCTTTTGGAGGGGAGGAGCTGGTGTCTAAGTAGCTGACACATGGATGCTGCAAACCTGTGTGACTGATCCACAATAAAAACTCTGGACATCAAGGCTCAGGTAAGCTTCCCTGGTTGGCAATACTTCACATGTGTTATCACACAGCATCGCTGGTAGAATTCAGAGTGTCCTTGTGTGACTCCAGTGGAAAGGGACAAATGGAAACTTGTGCCTGGTTTCTTCTGGACTTCACCTTACGTGCCTTTCCTTGTGCTGATTTTAATCTGTATTATTTCATTATAATCAACTGAGTGACCATGACTGTGAAATACAATCAGTTCATAAACTTACTGTAATCATGAGAATAACAGCTTTCCCTAGTTGTCCAAATTCTTTTAACAAATCATTGGGTCTAAGGTGAATTAGACTCACCTTACAGTCTTGGCAACCTTTGACACATAGGCACAAATGCATATAGATGTCTGTTTACTTAGAGGTACTGGGTAATGAAATTCAAACTTATTGCCTGAAGGTCTTGATTTTTCTCATGGATGTAGAAGGGAGATCATCTTCTGAGAGTGGGGGATAGAGGAAAGGATAGTTTTGAGAAGAGAAGCATAGGCTTGGAAAACCATGCTAGAGGAAGAGAAGACATAGCTGATAAAGAACTTTTTAGAAAGAGTTCCTAGTAGTATGAAGGCCGAAGTCAGAGACTCCTGTCTACATGGCCCTGTGGTTCATTTCCATCAGTCCAGGTGTAGGAGTGAAGAAGCGACAACGTGTTTGGACTGATCCAGTGCTGAGGTGTTGTGGAGATATAGGTGTAACAAAAGGAAGAGGAGGAAATAAACATTGATGGTATCTTGTTGAACTGTTTCTGAAGTCACTGTCTATTCAATGACTACAACTGCCATTAGTTGAACCAATGGTCTTTGTAGGGTAGGGCTACCATGCTCTTTACAGACATGGAGGCTTAGGCAAGAAAAATCACTTGAGGCAGATTTGGAAAGTTCTTAAAGGAAACTGTTAATGAGAGCAGACTGTACACTCTCTTCAAATTATTTTCTTGCATTCTCTTATCCCTTATTTAGAATTAAATTATGAAAGAGAGGAATCATTCATTATTTATTTATTCAATACAGATTTAGATTGACTTCTGAAATATGCAAAAGTGGCTTGAAGTAGTCCTTGTATTTAAGGAAAGATGTATTTATGGTAAGAAATGAAAATAGGAATTTGGATCCATTTCAGAATAAAATAAGAGTTTATGTAGTATATTTTCATACATATGTAAACACAATATATGAGCAAAGGCATAGTAAAATAATTTAATGGTCAATAATTATTTGCTGAATTACTGAGAATGTGATTTTGGAGACAGAAATCTAGATAACACAAGGTTTTATTATTTTCCTTTTTCATTAAATGAATTCTTTCTATATTTTTACATTTAAATCTCTTGCTGTTATGACTCTTCACAGAGGTCTTTCTTAATGGTCTTTAATTTTTCTATTTTATGTTTTGAAGTAATGGCTTATCTAGCAGCAAGAAAACAACTGTAATGAATGAGAGAAAAGCACTTATTGGCATATCAGTAATGTAGACGAGGGTTTACAGTTCAGGGATTTTTCTTTTAGTGAAATATGGTCTGGATACTAGTGATTCTTTTGGTTATTATTGCAGGTTTGTATGAGCTATTTTAAAGTCAAGAATCTATTGTGCTCCCAATACAACTTTCTATTTTTCTTACTCCTGTGTTTTTTTCCATAGAAGGATTTTGTCTGAAAGAAAGCAAATTTCAACTCTCTGAGGCTGGAATCAAGTTAAAACCTTGAAGAACAAAACTGTATAACTGGTCAGAGTCTAACCTTGCCTTTTCAAGTATATGATCTCAATTTCTTTAAAGGAATAATTTTAAAATAAGCTATTTTGGGTACTTTTTGTTTTTCCCACCCCACTTTATATACCATCTCAGTAAACATACCTCTCTTTGTTTCTTTGTCTCTATTTTCATTTCAGAAAATAGCAGACCCTTTAGTTTAACCTATAGTCACTGTGTTGATAAGCCTAAGTAAATTATGGTTATTATAGCAAAACTGTATTATTGTAGGCATTAATAAAACTTAAATATTTATTAATGTTAGGAATGAATACAGTTCCTCTAGTCATCACATTATCAATACTTACACTACATTTAGAATTGTTATTTTCCATTTATATTTTCACCCAGGTAATCAAATGAAGGCATTTTTAATAACCTACTTTGCAGAACAGGCTGATTGATTATGGCAAATGTAATTTCCCATCCTACTCGAAGATCCATTTCATATTACACAAAGCATTTGAACACTGAGTTAGTGCAAGATAGTAATAGCATGAAGATAATGTTTTTCTATAGGAGAAAAGAATGCAAGCTTTTCTATGTTATTCTGTAGAGGTCACATATGAGTTTTTATATTACCAACCTTCCCCAACAATGTCACAATGCCATTACAAACTACTTTCTGTCTAGCTTTTCTTTTTAATGGGCAAAGAAAACTAGACCCTTGTGTTAGTTTGCAAGGACTGCTGTAACAAAGGACCACAAACTAGGTGGTTTAAACAACAAACTAGATGGTTTAAGCAAGAGGAATTTATTGTATCATAGTTCTAGAGGCTAGGGGTCTCAGATCAAGCAGTTGAAAGATGGGTTTCCTCTGAGGGCTGTGATGGAAATATTCCAGACCTCTCTCTTTGGTTTGGAGGTGGCCTTCTCACTGGGTCTTCACTTTATCTTCCCTCTGTGCTTATCTGTGTCCAATTTTTCCCTTCTCACAAGAACACCAATCATACTGGACTAGGTCCCACTTTAATGATTTTATTTTAACTTGGTTACCTCTGTAAAGACTCTGTCTACACTTAAGGTCACATTCTAAAATACTAGGTATTAGGACATCGACATATAAGTTTGGGGCGAGGAGAACACAATTCAACCCTTAACATTTGCTTTTGCTCTGTTTTGTCCCGTCTCCTTGTAAGTAGTTGCTAGGCCTTCTGTAATAGGATTGTCCAAAGGATCAGAGCAATTCAATGCAATTCAAACATTTATTGAGCATTTACTCAGCAATAGAGATATGCTAGTTTCCAGAATCAAATTATTTTATAACAAATAAGAAAAAAGTATCTGCACATCTCAAATGTGGTTTCAAAGACAAAGAAAACCTGTTAAAATATAAAATAATAAGTGCCATGCTAAAGTGATCTACAGGCACTCTGGTCAAAGAGAGGAGAAAATATATGATTCATTTTGGAGATGCTCAGTGTTAGGAAGATCCTCACAAAGGAGATTATGTACAGAATGAAGTGGGGAGTGGTGAGAAGATAAGTTTTAGGGAGATATTAATAAGGTTGTCCTCCATGATTCCAACAAAGTTTAAGTTTTGTACATCTATTTTTAAGACAGTTGGATCCCTCTACTCTAGGGAGTGGTCTATAAGAATGTTGCTTGAAAAAAAACATTTGTCGAGCTCTTTATGTGTGAGAAGGATTGTGTTAGATGTTGTGGAAGTACAAAGATGAACGTAATGCTGTTCTGGCCCTGCAGAAGCTGGGATATGTCCACTCCAAGCATTCTCTGAGATACTTACACCTTTATGGACTGTTAAGGCTGCCACCTACACCAATGCCATTTCTCCCGGAATAGTATAAATGGGCTTTTATTTTTTGCCCTAAAAAATAAATTGCTAACTTTTCCCTCCCCTCCTGTTCAGGTATTAATCATTCAAGCTTCAATGTTAAAAGGAAAGCATTTATTTACTGGGTCAGTGAGCACTGAAGCAAATTGTTAGATTTTGATACCCCTTGTTAGTTTGTTGGAGGCATAATTTGCTCTCATATGCTAACATTTGGGAGATCATGGGCTTTTAAAAATCACTAGAGTTTCTCTGACAAAGTCTGTTAGATTGTAGAAAAGATCTTTCAGAACACGAGAGAAGGTTTAGTGGCTCGGCAGTATGGTAAAATGGCCTTTTTTTGTCAAACAGAGTTGATTTCATTTATGACTCAATGTGAAAAGACAGGTTCCTAAAGAAAGTTTCCACATTTTCATACTGTTCATAAATATTTTAACTTGATTTTACTTAGTGCCCAAATGAACAGCCCATGAAAGGAATGATTCTGAACCATTAATTGTCAGAGATTTTAAACCCTCTGTAAGAGCCAACGAATGTAGCATTATTATGAATCATAAGAAATCTTACCAAGATGCATTTCCATTGTCATCGAAGTAGTTAAAGCCAGTGAGGCAGGACTAAGGTGTTGTGACATTTTCCCAGTCCCACTATTACCTGTCAAATTGGAAAAAAATCAAGGCATCAGGACAAGCTCATGTATTGATGTGCTCACTCTTGTTATTAATTGAAGTAAATGGATAAGCTTGTCCATCAACAATAACAAACACATCTGCTCACTGTAAAAAAAAAAAAAAAAAAAAAAAAAAAAAAAAAATCTCCTTAACCTTCTGTCTCTTAAAGTTCCCTGGGATTTGAAAAATGCTTCGTTCTCTATTCAAGAACCATGATGACTATTGTGTTTGTTCTACACTTTTTTTAATTTGCTGACAAAGTGAAATATGGAATACTGTATTAGCTTATTTCATGTCTGGCTCACAACGGATTGAGTTATATAAAGTAGGACGTGGACAAATTACAAAAACCAGAGCAAGCGGGGTCCCTAATAGTCTTGTATAACTGCAAACACTCTACATATGCTTTAATCCATCATCTTCTTTGCTTCTCAAATATAATAGTGTGTTTTTCTCTCTCTGATTTTTAAGTACAAAGGGAAAGTTTTCCATACTGTAAAACTGAAAATCTTTTGATGAGAAAGTAACTCAAAAAATTCAAAGGGGGAAATGTCTTTGGTTATTTCATTTGTGTGGGTCTATTAACTCCAAAAGTACATTGCAAACTGTGATAAAGCAAAGCTATTCTAAATCTTCTTTTGCCTGAACAAAGTATTTGTGACAATATTTCCTTGGCATGAAAATAAAGAATTCATCCTCAATGCATTGAGAGGCGCAAGGATTTTCTTCTAAGTTGGTAGTGGAGAGAATAACAGCAAGCTAGACAACAACATTTTTTTGATTTTTAAAAATTACTTAATTATGTGCATCTGAGACTTTTAGCCTAAGCAAGTATGTGATGTGTATTAAAGCTGGAATAAAGAATACACCAAGCATCATGGCAGTTTTTTCTTTGTTGTAGTGATATTAATGAATACAACTGTTTTTCTCCTGCCTTCTGACAATACTTAGAATTTCTTTTGAAGGGTAGGGATTGATTCTGAAGCATCTCAGTGTTTGCAAAATATTTGCTACCAAACATTCTAAAACCACAGAAAGTGAAAATGCAATTAAGATTTACTAATGCAATATGTCTTGTTTCATACAAGAAAATAAGACAGTTGAAAGAAAAGTAGTCATCCACTAGAGTGGATGGGGAAATTTTTACATATGACAATGAAAGCAGCAATGGCTTAGCAGTTTCTCCATATGTTTTTATGCATTATGTTATTGAAGAGTTCTTCCAAGTTTGACTAAACTCAAAGTCCTGTGATGCCTGAGCAGCCATGAATACTGATGAAGACAGAAGAGCTAGCAGATTAAACCTTGTCTGTCTTCATCCCATGTTCCCTTTTGTGTAATCTATATTGGCATTTTTCCTGTTCCAGAAGGGTCTCCCGAGCTTCCTAAGGCTCTGCCTGGAGCTCCAGATTGTGGCCTTTGTAAATAACGTACATCAAGAAGGGCTGTTAAACTCTTGTTGAGTTATTTCTGTTTTGCACTTTGCACCTTCAGTGCATATGAGAACTACTCCCACACCATTTCCTGACAAACCAAATCTTGCTGTGAAGGCTGAAAACATGAGTCAGTTGCACCCTATTTTTAGGGCTTGTAACGAAGAGAAAATGTAGTGTTAAAACACCCATCCAAATGCTGGTGCCCCAGTAGAAGACTGCAGAGTTTTAAGAGCTAAGTAGACAATTTATACAAAAAAAGACCAAATTGTGACCAGTTCTGCAAATAAACAGATAACAGATCACTAGGAGTTGTGACGTGATCTAGCTGTGGATTGGAACGCCAAGCTTGGTGCTATTGAAGATCACAGATGGCCCAGAATAGCAACAGCAGTTGCCCAGGAGCTGGACTTGGAAGGGTGCTAATTTTAGTATTAAAAGAGGAGAGTAGAAATAAATCCAAAAATTTCTGCTACTGCTTTGGAAATCACATTTTAAAATGCCTTTTACTTTCCAAATAATAAGAACTAACTTTTATTGAGTGGTTACTGTGTGCCAGGCACTCTTCTACATGCTTTACATAAACTGTGTTAACTCCTTTAGTCCTTGTGACAGCCCTACGAGGGAGGTGCCATTATTATTTCTATTTCAAGTAGAGACGTATTGATAACAAGGTCAAGGTCTCACAGCTGGTGAAAAGCAGAAATCTAGACCCAGGTAGTCCACTCCACTGCTTGCCTTTCTTCTGACCTTCTTGTTGCCATGGAGCTCACTTTCAAAAGCTACCTTTCACATTCGTGGTAACTTCATGCTCCTCCCTGTCACTTCCTTGCACACCTCCCAAGGAGAAAACCAACAGGTGTGGAAGAAAAGGGGGAAAGTGGAGCATGCCCCAGTTACTAATGTCAAAGGCTGGTGGAATTTCTACAAATCTAGGCATGTGGTGCTTGGTGACACAAGGTATGCTCCTGGTGAGCTACAAACATGGCCATTATCTCATTGAATCCATGTTGACTAATCACCAACCCTCAGCTCTATTAACTCAGCAGTTGGAAATACTTGGGGATCTACATCTGATCAGACTCTGACATTCCTTCTCTTTCTCCCCATGGAGTAACTGTAAGTATAAACAAGTTCAAGCTTCAGGATCCCTAAGTAAAAGCCCATGGGAGGGAGTCTAATAATGGGTTCACATGACACACATCTTAGTAAAACTGACAAAAATAGACTATTTTAGTTACAGTTGGTTAAGACTGCTGTCTCTTCCATTTAAACTACCCCAGTGGCATTGGAGTGGCATTGAAATGGTCCAGGCATTTGTGGGATCCTGTTAAGGAACAGCTGAGTTGGGATATAACTAGTTTGGATAGAGTGGATTATATTTAGTGGCTTGTCATCACTTCTGTGTTGTTCTTGTTAGCCGTCTAAGTAGGAATAACTTCTAGTGATATTCTAGCCACCACTTGCATGGAATCACATAGATTCACCATGAAAGTGCAGGACCAGAGGTCATATCCCCATGTGATCTTGTGCTATGGTGCCCAGCACAGGTGTGTGACTAGTGGAGAAGAAGAAGAAGATTCCACTGTACAGAGACAGAATCTAGATTTTTCATTTCCTGGATGTTGTGATGTTTGTGGTACTTATAAGCGTTTTCCAATTTATAACTTGTTGTGATTTATTTTCTAGATAAATACTCACCTTGATACCAAAGAGTTCATTCAAAATTTGAAATTCTTTTCCTTAAAGGATCTTCCCCAACAAATTGTGTAAATCAAGACAAAATGAAACTTAGATATCCTTCTGCTCACAGAAGACTGTATAAATTCAGAAAACCAAATTATTGATTTACAAAGCTAAAACTATATGCTGAATGAAGACTGACATTGACCTGTTTAGCATATTTTTATCCTTCTAGGCAAGATATATTCAAGTTCATGGAGAACAAGGAAGAAACAAGTTGAGAGATATTCATTTGGTTTCAATGTTTAACGGCAGCAGTTTCTGCTGGCTGAATGCAATGGTTTTTCAAGTGCAGTTCTGGGACTAAAAGCATACACCTCACCTGGGAAATTGTCAAAACTGTAAATTCTCAAGCCTCACTCCAGACCCACTGAGTCAGGAACTCTGGTGGTGGGGCTCAGCAATCTGTGTTTTGACAACCTTTATATGTGATTTTGATGAATGCTAAATTTTGAAAAACTTTAGTTGAATGCCTATGTTTTAACAATAGTGAAAACCAGTATCAGATGGGCAGGTTACTCTCTCAAGAAAAGGTTTGTCTAGGTGTTCTCCATATTTGCTTATCTGCTATGGAATGCAGTAAAAGCAGTTCTAAGAGGGAAGTTTATAGCAATACAATCCTACCTCAAGAAACAAGAAAAATCTCAAATAAACAATCTAACCTTACACCTAAAGGAAATAGAGAAAGAACAAACAAAACCCAAAGTTAGTAGAAAGAAAGAAAGAAAGAAAGATTAAAGCAGAAATTAATGAAATAGAAACAAAGAAAACAATAGCAAAGATCAATAAAACTAAAAGGTGGTTCTTTGAGAAGATAAACAAAATTGATAAACCTTTAGCCAGACTCATCAAGAAAAAGAGGGAGAGGACTCAAATCAATAAAATTAGAAATGAAAAAGGAGAAATTACAACAGACACTGCAAAAATACAGAGCATCATAAGAGACTACTACAAGTAACTATGTCAATAAAATGGACAACCTGGAAGAAATGGACAAATTCTTAGATAGGTATAACCTCCGAAGACTGAACCAGGAAGAAATAGAAAATGAACAGACAAATCACAAGCACTGAGATGGAAACTGATTTAAAATCTTCCAACAAATAAAAGTCCAGGACCAGATGGCCTCACAGGTAAATTCTATCAAACATTTAGAGAAGAGCTAACACCAATCCTTCTCAAACTCTTCCAAAAAATTGCAGAGGGAGGAACACTCCCAAGCTCATTCTATGAGGTCACCATCACCCTGATACCAAAACCAGACAAAGATACTACAAAAAAAAGAAAATTGCAGACCAATATCACTGATAAATATAGATGCAAAAATCCTTAACAAAATACTAGCAAACAGAATGTAACAACACATTAAAAGGATCATACATCATGATCAAGTGGGATTTATCCCAGGATGCAAGGATTCTTCAGTATAGGCAAATCAATAATGTGATACACCATATTAACAAATTGAAGAATAAAAACCATATGATCATCTCAATAGATACAGAAAAAGCTTTTGACAAAATTGGACACCAATTTATGATAAAAACTCTCCAGAAAGTGGGCATAGAGGGAACCTACCTCAATATAATAGAGGTCATATATGGCAAACCCACAGCAAACATCATTCTCAATGGTGAAAATATGACAAACCCACAGCAAACATCTTTTTCAATGGTGAAAAGCTGAAAGCATTTCCACTAAGATCAGGACCAAGACAAGGATGTCCACTCTTACCACTATTATTCGACATAGTTTTGGAAGTCCTAGCCGCAGCAATCAGAGAAGAAAAAGAAATAAAAAGAATACAAATTGGAAAAGAAGAAGTAAAACTGTCACTGTTTGCAGATGACATGATACTATACATAGAGAATCCTAAAGATGCCACCAGAAAACTACTAGAGCTAACAATGAATTTGGTAAAGTAGCAGGATACAAAATTAATGCACAGAGATCTCTTGCATTCCTATACACTAACAAAGAAAAATCAGAAAGAGAACTTAAGGAAACAATCCCATTCACCATTGCAACAGAAAGAATAAAATACCTAGGAATAAACCTACCTAAGGAGGTAAAAGACCTGTATGCAGAAAACTATAGAAAACTATAAGACACTGATGAAAGAAATCAAAGATGACACAAACAGATGGAGAGATATACCATGTTCTTGGATTGGAAGAATCAATATTGTGAAAGTGACTATACTACCCAATCAACAGATTCAATGCAATCCCTATCAAATTACCAATGGCATTTTTTACAGAACTAGACCAAAAATTTTTACAATTTGTATGGAGACACAAAAGACCCTGAACAGCCAAAGCAATCTTGAGGGGTAAAAATGGAGCTGGAGGAATCAGACTCCCTGACTTCAGACTATACTCCAAAGCTACAGTAATCAATGCAATATGGTCCTGGCACAAAACCAGAAATACAGATATACAATGGAGAAAAGACAGCCTCTTCAATAAGTGGTGCTAAAAAAACTGGACAGCTACATGTAAAAGAATGAAATTAGAACACTCCCTAACACCATACACAAAAATAAACTCAAAATGGATTAAAGACCTAAATGTAAGACTGGACACTATAAAACAAACTCTTAGAGGAAGACATAGGAAGAACACTCTTTGACATAAATCACAGCAAGATCCTTTTTGACCCACCTCCTAGAGTAATGGAAGTAAAAACAAAAATAAACAAATAGGACCTAATGAAACTTCAAAGCTTTTGCACAGCAAAGGAAACTATAAACAAGATGAAAAGACAACCCTCAGAATGGGAGAAAATATTTGCAAATGAATCAATGGACAAAGGATTAATCTCTAAAATATATAAACAGGTCATGAAGCCCCATATAAATAAAACAAACAACCCAATCATATGTTCTTATCTGAATGTTGATTTTCTATGTTTTCATTGAAGATCTTCTCCTCTTCTTGTTATCAAAACGTATATACTAGGGTTGACAGCTTATTTCTGTCTATTGCAGTCTATTAGGCTAGGAGCCATCTCACTCTCAGAGAGCAACTTGTTTTCCTCTTTTGCAGGTTTTTGAGAGTCACCTCCTTGTTGTCTCCAGATAGAGCAGATCTCTGATCTTTGTTAAGTCCTCAAATAACACTCTAACACAAAATACTCATGGAATTGGTACACAAACTAGTACCATGACTAAACTTTTCAAGTGAATTATTCTTTAGTGACCTGGGATTTGTAGAACAAGAGCATAAGCCTCACTTAATTGGTCAGCTTCATACTTTGTTACAAATTCACAGACTTGGTCTACCCCTCTCCATTCTCTTTAGAGATGTATGACTATGAAAGCATTTTCTTCTCATAGAGGCAGATTTCATCTGTGTTCAAAGCTTTTTCTTACCTCAAACATTTCTTGTCTATAAACTGCTCTAGCTGTTTAAACTTCACATTATGAAAATAAAAATGCATCTTAAAAACATCAAAAGGAAAGTTGGCTTAGTGGTCATACTGGTATCTGTTGCTTTACGTAAATTTTGAAGGGGTACCTAACATCTGATGAAATTACATTTTCTGCAAAAGGTCATGTTTTTTTTTTCATATACTTTTTATAACATAAGTTAACCATTTCTTTAATTTTCAAAAAAATATTCCTAGGTTACTTCATAATCAATTTTCACACTGACTGAAATATAACCTTTTCCTAATACCAGGAACCCCCTGAGATTAAGGCAAATGAATGCACATTTATAATGTCACTCAAAGCTAGAAAGGCAGAGGATACTCTATTAGCATATCATAAGTTACAGGAGAAATATAGCAGCCAGAATTTGTTTCTTCATGATTCAGTCTTGGTAGATTGTATATTTCTAAGAATTTATCTGTTTCTTCTGGATAAATTTATCTATTTCTGTTACCCAATTTGGTGTCATGTGATTGTTCATAGCAGTCTTCTCTAATCCTTTTTATTCCTGTGGCATCGGTTGTAATGTCTCCTTTCTGCTCCACGTGAGATCTAATCTTTCAGTCCCAACCCTATGCAGCAGCAGAAACAGCAATGGCTGAGGACTGACAACCTACCTTGAAGAATAATTCCCAGGGACAGCCTGGGAGGGGAGAATCAGAAGGCAAGGGAAAGTGTGTTATTTGGGGGGGGGGGGAGGGCTACTTTCAACACCTTAGACTGGTGACAACAGTCATTGACTGAGACTCTGTGCCAGTAGAAAGGAGAGGGGGAGAGTTGAGGAAGCCAAGACCACGATTATTGGCTTCCTCCATGGGCTTTCTCCTAGAGCTCCATCACCATGGGACTTCTGTCAAACTGGAATATAACCCTTGAGTGAGAAGTAAAGATCGCCTCTCCTGTCTTGCTGAAGAAGGGGCATATTGACTTATTACTATACAAATGTAGATGTTCCAATCCATACCTCATCCTCATTACCACATTCCGTAAGGAGCCCGATGATAGGACCGAAAGAAAGAGAGGCAAACAATATGTTTTGTAAAGAATATGATATATAGAGTAAATCTTTGAAGTTTAAAAGTTTTGAAATTATAATTTTGCCTTTCTTGACTTCTGAGGGTTTTGGATGTTTTCCTCTCATGAACAATGCCTTTCTTTATTCAGGACCAGGAGCTAGGATGATATGATCCAGCTACATTATGGGTTAAAAGTGGGTTATTGTAAGCAAACCTGAAAGCTAAACTACCAGTGATCATATCATTTCTTTATAAAAATAAGTTCTGCATTTCAAACACTTAACTGAGAAACTAAATTTTGGACCAAACATATTCATTATTCTTTATGTATATTAGAAATGTTGTTTTTGTGAAGTGATAACATGTATATATATTCAAACTCCATGTCCATGAAACATACTTGGCCAAAAAAGTCCATGGCTTATCATTTAGGCCATTCAGAGGGAAAAGGATAAATAAAAGAGATAATTATAATTTTATAATTTTTCATTACACTCACTGCTTGCTCTATAAAGCATTCTAAGAATGGCCATCAGGTAGGAATACTGATGCATTTAGAGTTTTAAAATTAGTTTTCTTTTACTCTTCTTAACTTGGGGAAAACTTTGTGAAGAAAGAGAATGGCTAAAAAGTGAGGAAGAGAGACCACAGGAAGATTGTACTTACTTTTCTGAATCCTATAAATGAGATTCGCAATAGAATTACATCGAGATGTTTTGGAGAGAGTACTGAGATAGGAGACCTGTGCTATGACTCCAGTCAGTCACTCATTAGTCTAGAAAACTCTCAAGTTGCTTAATTCCGTGGTTCGAAGAATTTTGATTTCATGAACTATTAAATGTTTTTAAAAAGGAATAAGGTGACAAGCAAGTGATTATTTTATGTGTTCCTTAATAAGGATAGTGAAAAGAAAAAACTATCATTTACTTCACTGTTATCTTATTTAATGTGGACACACTAACTTAAAATAACAATACGAAAATTGTAAATAAATAAATTTAACTTCATAAAAAAGCTCACACCATGAAAACATTTCTTATTTTGCCATGAACCAACGAACATTTGCCAAGGGTTGCCACTGTTCTTCAGAATGACATTTAGACGGCATTACTTAATGTCTTAATCTACACGTTCCTTAAATTCCTCGTTGGAAAATGAGGGAGTTAGACTAAATAACCACAACGATGAATTATGATTCCAAAATTTGACTTTATGACTACTTCATAAAAGAACTGTCTCAATCCCTCATTTATTACTTCAATGAATAAGAGACACAATTCTTACTATCTTTCTCACTTCCAGCACTGATTAGTATATAATCCAAGTTCACCATATTAATAGTATCACTGAAGTTTCAGTCCTTAGTTTCTTTGAGTTTGATATGCAAGTAGCCACTTATTATATGGGATTAATCATAGCTACACTAATCCCTAAATTAAGTATTTTTTTCTATGAAGTTTAACATTGGGGAAAATGCCTTCTGTTCTCTTTTAATTTCAAGAAATAATATGTGCTTAGGAAAAAAAATTATTTTCTTTCAAATTCTCAAATTATTATCATTGCCTTCTATAAAAATCTCTTAATGGATTGCTATGTTTTGCTGAGCATTTATTGTGAACCAGGTAGTATGCAAAAGCTGTTCTATTTAATCCTCACAACTCTATAAAATGGCATTACATCAAATTTATAAATGAAACCTAAAGATAAAAACACGTTCAAAGTCTTAAAGTTCACATAGGATTGGGATTCAAATTTTTCTCCATTTTCAAATCTATTTCTGCTGCATGTTACTGTTTCCAAAATTCATACCACTGAGTTTCCTCTGTCATGCCTATGTTCACGCTGGTTTCTCTCCCTAGAATGGATTACCTTCTACTATTTTTCCTACTAAAGCTTTATCTACCTCAGTTCAAATGCCAAATCCTTTATACCTCCAGAAAGACTTGCTTTCTTCAGAGTCCTTAGAACACTGTCTTTGTATTATTCCTTTGGCATTAGCCTTACAATCTAGTCTTCTCTATTATTTTTTACCTCTCCCTAATTGATGATAAGTAATCATGATGAAGAGTTTGGTGAAAGTCTTATCAGAATAAAGTATATGAGTCAGTTACAATACGATCATCTCATATCTCTAGGAACTATGTGAATATAATTTTTGTCCATGCCACATGGCTTGTGGGATCTTAGTTCCCTGACCAGGGTTCGAACCCATGCCCCCTGCATTGGAAGTGCAGAGTCCTAACCACTGGACCACCAGGGAATTCCCTAATTTTTTTTTTTTTTTTAAAGAGAAAAACAGAAAAATCTCCAAGGATCAAAGGTAGTGAGGTTTCTGTACAATGCTATATTGTGACCTTACCAGTTTCTTTACTATTTAGTATTTTACTGTTCCAATCCCCCAGTCCAGTTTTACAGATTTCCAGTGTTCCCGTGGGGTGGCAGCTAGCCAGCCCCCATGCACGATATAACATTCCTCCATCTGCCACCATATTCCCGAAAGCAGTTACAAGAGCCTACCATCCCCAGCATCCAGTGTAAGGGAGGGTCTCAATGATGGAGAGTTGGTAATATGATTGAATGGTCGATGAGCTGTTTTCTCCTCTCTGAAATTCATCAAACTACCTATATAATGCTCCTGGGAGAAACTATTCCAAGGGATCAGGAAGGGACTCAAGGATTTTTCAGAACATGTGAGAGTCAGAGATAGCTACCTGGTTTAAGGAAAGTAACAAAAAGATTTTAAGCCAAGGAAATAAGACACAGGGAAAGATCTAGAACTACAAACTGGAAATTGGAACTGTGGCAAGTTGATATGTGAATTGGAGCTATCTTTTAAGATACCTCTAAACAATTCATAAGCTTTATGACAAAAGCTGACCCTTGTTATATTTCTCTATTCTCTGTGTTTGATTTTTTTTTAATGCTGTATTCTGAGGCTCTAGGAAACAAGTGTGAGGAAGACAAATGCTTGTTTTGAAGTATGTTAATGGATAGCATGCCCAGGTAGCCACATACCTAGAGACTGGAAGTTACAAATGAATTCTACTAGAGTTACAAAAGCAAGAGCATTTTCAACTATGTACTCGAATTCTACTCAAGCCAACTCTTTCACGTTAAGTGGCTAAATGTATAAAATTATTAATCAAATGCAAACATCTGTTAAAACTATAACCTGCCATTTATTATCTAAACCATTCCATGGATTCTCTTCAACAATATCATCAACATAACCTATACAATTAGAAGAAATACTGTAGTGGTTTTAAGTCCAACAAAATGTTTTATATAGAGCTTAACTGCACACATTTTGAATACCACATTGACATCTGTGAGCAGAAAGATTGAATGGCATTGGCCTCCTTTCTTCTTAATATGACAAGTCTTGTAGAAGTGTTTGTTTTCTGCCTCATTCATTAAAGCTAGCAGTGTCGGGTGCAAAATCAAGAGCTGAGCGTAGTGGGGAGGCGAGATCTGTCTTTGGGCACCGGCAGAAGAGTACCTCAAAGAAGTGTAAATCTGAATCAAAGCAAGGGAAGAGACTTTGCTGAAATCATGCAAGCTGGGTCTGGCTGGCCAATGGAGCATTAGAGCTAAGAAGAGGTTAGAATTTGGCCCTAAGAGTTGAAGCTTCCAACCTTCTTGTGACTCAGAAGAATCTATAAGAGGGGAAACCAGAGGCTCTAAGGTCTGCCTCATGTACTACTTTCTGAAACCTTTGCCTCACTTAGTCTTAATTGAGATCATTAAAATGATTACTGTGAATATTCACCACCAAGGAAGCAAAGTATAAAGGTAAAGGTTGTAGGTCTTTTAAGATTAGAGAAAAAGAAGCAACTTATTAAGAAGAAGAAGTGTTAAAAGAGAATATTCACTACTAAGAAATATAAACTAAGTATATATCATTTTCATATGTTTGTAACTTATTTGAAGGATGAATTTCTGCGTTGCCAAGAAAACCACAAAAATGCTTAAAAATATTTCAATAAATATGATATGTATTGAAAAATACATATGTTTCTTTTATGCTTCCCATAAAACTTTACCCCTGGGATAAATACCAGCCTGAAATAACACTCACTTGGCTCAGATTTTTATGGGTGTTAGGTATTTATTGAGGAGCCTTCATTTATTTTGAAAGCTGGAAGCCTGGTATTGCTTTTAGGTGAGTTGAAATGTGATTTGATGAAGATGGAATTTCTCAACTACTGTCTATTTTGAATAGAATTGCTTATTTTATTAATAACTTCCTGGTACAGGCAAGCTCAATTGTTTAAAAAAAAACACTCACGAGTCCCTAATTGGACAGTTAATCCTATTTTTTGCATGGCTAGTCAACTTAATACAGTAGGAATCAGAGCAAGTGCTCACTGAGTGAATTAGTTGAGGTATTTGCCTTTTGTCTCCTCTGTGCCCACGATGTCCAGCTGAGAGTTCTCGATACATATGTTGTCAGGCCAACCTTACAGTTCAGAATGATGGACAGTGATTTTAGGGACACATGGAAAGCTGATTTTCCCCAAAGCATAACGATGGTATGCACATATAATACCTTCATTAGCGACACATTTACCCACTCCTTGTAGGGGCTTTTGAAAAAGCAAGTTCTTTTTGTAAATTCTATAAATTGTCATTTATACCTACGGGTGAGTTGGAGTTTCAGATTGCATCATAAGGAAGTAGTTCTTGCCGGTGAAGTTGCTAAGAAGTGGGGCTCGTTATGTAAAGGAGAAATGGAAAGCACAACAGACTTCACTACTGGCTTTCAGACCTCAACATGAGTCAGCCTCTGGGACACAAAACTGTCCAGATGGAGATGTTCTAGAAGCTTCTTACACTGGAGCAGTGACAAAGAGAAGCAATCGGAGTACATATTCAGATATTAAGGGCTTTAGAATCATATGGATCTTTTGAATTTTCATTTACCTCCCTTGCAAAGACGCCTGTTGCACTAGAACTTCAAAAATGGCCCTCAAGAGACAGTAAAGAACCATGCGTGTCAGGCTGCCAGTCTCTCGTCTTCCATTTTGAAGAGACAGCTTTTAACCCCAGTAGAGTGTGAGGCTGCAGGTCTATATTGGTGGTGGCTTCAAGTGAGCATCAGGTGATTTGATATTACCCTTGAGATAATACAGGCCACAAGGAATTACCAGAAATTTGATCTTCCTCCTGGGTTGACTGAGAGTGAGCTTAGCAGCTAGAAATGCTCGGGGGAACTGAAGGAATGGCTTAACCTCCTGCCACGTGGCTGAGGTGTGTCTGAGGTAGGTGGCCAAGCACCCCTCTAGAAAGAGGAAAAGTAAGTCCTTCAGGCTCATGGGGCTGGGATTGGCCGTGGACAGATAAAGTCACGTGCATTCTCCCTGTGCCTCGTGGAGAACCTCTGCGTGTCTGTCCTACAAGAGAAAATCAAAGGCCTGAAGGTGGTCTAAAAGTGCTCTGATGTGCATCTTTTAGACTCAATTCAGTTTCCTGCTTTTGAATCAATGTGGAGATCAGTAATATGCTAAGTGCGGACCCTGGAAATTCCACTGTGGGCTGGAGCCAAAGCACTGCTTCTTCGCAGCCTACGAGGAGGGGAGGAACCTGCTCCAGAACATCCGTTGACTAAGCCACGGATCACTTCGCTTAGTTCCTGGGCCACTTCCTTTGTGGATGAAGGAAGCAGTGTGTTGACCTACCTTCTGGCAAAAGCTCCTCATCACAACTTTGACTGAGCTGATTAGACAATTATAAATTAATCAAACATCACTGTGAAAAGCATACCATGTGGTCAGTATCTTTTAAAATACATCCCACTCTATGGACAACAAAATAGCTAACAATTATTGAATGCACACTAAATACCGGAAGCTACTAAATTTAGTTAAACAGGTGAGGAAACTGAGCTGCAGGATGGCATTCAGCTTTCCCACACGTACAGCCAGTAATGGTGCAAACACAGGCAGTTCACCATTACATCATACTGGGTACTCCTAGAACAAATGACATATGATAAATTATATTTTATGTTTGAGTTGGAAATACCAAAATCTCAGAGAGCTAACTGACTCTCTCCTTTCCCTTCCTTATAAAGTCCATTTATTCTAGCTCTCTGTCCCCACTATAATTAACCAAGGACAGATTTTATTACTACTCTTCTGGCTCCTCGATGGTGTTCCCACCACCTCACAGTGCCTGGTACTTATGAAACGTAATAAATATTGACTGTGATTATGGCACATTTAGCTCTTTATATGCAAACCATATCTCATCTAGTATGTTGGTGTCTAGATTGTATCTTATGTACAGCAGGCACTCAACAGTATATGGTGAATACACAGACAAATCGTTTTATTAAAAAGTTCTTAAAATAAGTTGCAAGCTAGATAAAAATTAGCCAATGTTACTGTTATGGGTTAAATTATTTTTGCTTTCACTCTACCACAAAGAACATTGACTCAGTAAATATAAAAAGATGATCCCCCAAAAAGGAAACACTGCAAACCAAACTTGGTTCCCACATTCAAAATCAAAGTCTAAGCCCCTTTCCTGTTGACCCCTGATACCAGTTTTAGAGATATCATATAGTGACGTCTCTCAGATGTCCAGCAGCTTAAGAGTGAGTTGGAGACTATCTGGCTACGGCTAGTTTCTATGTCCAACACAACTGAGCTTCAGTCCACAGTGCTTTGAGGAAGATGCTTAAGTTGTCAAGAAAGACAAATACATAGGTCATCTGCCCAACAAACAACTGGGAAAAAACAAACAAACAGGAAAACAGATGGGTATGCAGAGAACATACATTGTAGTCACTGACAGACAAATTACACTCGTTAGTTGTACAAATATAACCACAGATTTTTAGACTCATCTCCCTTACTGGGCTTCATTATCTCCCAACTCAGAGCTTCCGAATAAGATGCTGGGCAGAAATCTCATTGCATGAACCTGACATCTTTATGTCTTTTTGGTGTGGGAGCAAGTAATTCCAAAATGATGTATCCATCCATGGGCCTTCAGGAGGCTTCTAGTGGGCTTCCTAGAGTATGCTGAATTCATTTACTCTTTTGATCAAAGCATAAATTAAAAATTAAGTGGACATTTATAGCAAATAAACTGGACCGGTCCCTGGAAAAAATATTATTTTTGCTTAATCATTAAAATAGTTGAAGAGGGAAGAAAGGAGGGAGGGAGAGAGGGAGAGGGACAGAAAAGGATACAAGAAAGAGGATGAAAAAGAAAGAGAGACAGAGACCAAGAAACCATTCAAACCAATATTTTGGTTTAGATGTAAGAGTTTAAAAAAATCACTTTCTCATATCATGAATGGCTAAAGAAATTCCACCTAAGCCATGTCTGTCAAAAGAATATCTGCATACACTAAGTAGTTTCTGGTGAGATGGGTCTAATGGTGAATAAGAAGACAGTGAGAAGGGTCTGACCCTTAAAAGGTCTTTGACAGCCGTGACTGATTGCTGATAGTGTTAGAATAGACTTATTATCAGCTTCTATGCACCTTATCAGAATGAACATGCCTGTTTGAAAATTAAAGTATATGAAAAAGGACATCTTGTATTTCGTTTTTGATAGTTTTCCCTAAAATGCACGTTTAAAAGATATAGGGTGAAACTCCTTATCATTTAAAGTACTTTTTCGACTTGATTAAGTTCTCTTTTCCCCTTTATGCAAGGGAGAAATGAAAACCCATGAACTATCTGGCGGTAGAGTAAAAGCACATTTGCTGGTATTATTCAATACTAAGAGGAGGGAAATGAGACTGGAGTATTTTAGATTTGAAACAAGGAGTTTCATAAACCAAAAGAAAAACACAAACAGCAGGGATTTTTTGAGCTTTCTTTGTTTGTTCCTTTGTTAATATCTTGCTCTGCTAGGTTTACAAATCTTAAATAAATAGAAATTAGTGCTCCTTCCTTTGCAGTCCATTTGCTTTAGATGTTTGCCTTGAGGGACATTTGTGTATTCTGCTAATGGCTGCAGCAGAGTGCTGTCTCATTTTCATTCTGGCAAAAAAAGGCCGTCACCATGGTTACAGTTTCATTTGCTAGAGAGAAACTGATGGCTGTTAGTGATCCCATCATAAGCAACTTCTGTCAGATTTCTTATCAAGTAGACATATTTTGACAAAGTGAAAGCTAACACCGTAATAAGAGAACTGAGTTGCTACTCTATGTAATGAACCATTTAGCATTAAATGAAATGTGAAACCACATTTTAAAAGCTGAAGGTGGGGAGAAAAAGTAATATTTATAATTTACACACACACATACAAAAGGAATATCCATCGTGGAGTAATGATAGCTTGTTTCTTTTTGTTGTCACAGCAACTCTAGCGGGATAACACTGATTTATATTGGAGGTTTCAACACACCGTTCTGCAGCCACACAGAGCTTGCATGGGAGGATGTTAAGGTTTCCTTCACCCATGTACCTCGGTGGAGCCCAAGGCTATGCCTGGAGCCAAATGCTAAGGTAGCAGGTCAGAATATTCTGATAAAAGACCTAGCAAAACATTTTGCCCATAATAGACTATAAATGTGTCTTGTTGTACACAAGGAACACTCTAATCCTGAAGTAGATCATTGGGATCAATGGAAACACCTTCCTTGTCCATGTCTATGAGCCCTGTGGTACTTCCAAAGGGCGGCCAAGATGACACTTGCTGATAGGATCATAGAGAAAAAAGTCTAGCCTGAAGTTTCCCTTCTGGGCTTCAGCAGAAGCACCCAGAATTACTCCACACAAAAAGGGTGAAGGTAGTGGGTCAAGGTTAGAGAAACATGCATCTCAGGCCATCAGGCAAAGCTGCTGGCAGTATGGTCTATTAGATTGTGAACTAAGTATCTGATGGACACAACTGATGTTATTTTATTTTAGGACAAAAGAAGATAGGGACTAAATCAACAGGAAAGTTCCCTAAGGAAAAGCCCTAAGTGTTTTTTCTTTTTCTGATTTTTACAGTTTGACTCTGTCTTGGCTTCAAACCCATGTAATGATAAACAGACTAGATATTTCATTTTGAGGGGGAGAAATGACATCCTCTTACATTTGAAATAAAGAAACAGAGGTTCCCTATGATAGCCAGCTCTACTAGTGCAGAGGTGCAGGACTGTTCACTAAAATTTCTTTTGAAAGAATGCTCATAGACTTTGGGATATGTAAGATGAGATGAGGACATATTTGTTACTTTTTTGCTTGTTATTTGTGCAAGGTTTTTCACTAAAAATGAATGAAAACATAGGGGGCAAAATGCAGTTTCGAAAAATATTTGGTTCTTTTTTCAGTTTTAGAGGGTTGCATTGTTCTATTTTACTTTATTTCATTTTGTTTTACTTTATATTTTATTTTATCTTACCAATGAGGGCAGTAAGGTGTTGGAGAGTGCAAACCTTGCCCAGAAGTAATCTGGATGGAATCTCATTCTTCCTGAGAATGTGATTTTCCAATTTCAAATGTCTCTGCCTGTGATATCCATATAGGTGTGTATATGAAATGTGAAGGAAACCATGAAAACCAGCAGTGGTTAGTGTGACAAGGAGAATCACCAAATTAACAGCCAGGAAAAAAAAAAAAAATCTACTCTAGCTAAAGCTGTCTCCTATCAACCAGTTCCTTTAAAGATCAAGACTTTTTTTTTTTTTGACAATTTTGAAATTATCAGTCATTACACCCTTTTCTAAAATATAGCATTGCAAGAAGTGTAATAAGTCACATATTATCTGCATCTTTTAAAATCCATTTCCAAACTCATATAACTAACATTGCCAAGTAACACAGTATTTTTAATGAACATAAATATAAGTCCTCATTTGTCTTGCCTAGGGAACCCTAAATCTAATGCTTGCATTTGAAGTTTAAAGGAATGTTTTTCTTAATTAGCCTCATTTAAAAGGTATGTCTTATTATTATTCACTCAGTGGCCAATCAAGAACAAGGAATCCTGGTTTCAGTTTGTGTTATATCAGGTCATCTATTAACCAGAATAATATACGATTTGATTTTAATCCAAAGAATATAATACCTTATATTTATAGAGCATGGAAGAGTGCAAATCACTTTATGAACATCATCTTACCAACAGCTTATCTCTGTTTACCGAGAAAAAATGTGAACAAATCCAGAATACGTATACAATTTGCAATACAATTCCCCCTCGGTTACAAGATAAGAGTTATCCCTTGAAAAGTTGGCCTCACATCCTAATTTTCCTGATCACTTATAGTAAATTGGGGATTGTTTGCAAAAGAAAAATCATGTTCAACGTAAAGAGCTGAGAGCAAAGAAAATCGCAAGATGGTACATGATCCCCAGTACAAGCCCCTGGCGGGGCTCGTCCCAAGGACATCTGCTCTGGCATGGTTTCCAGGGTGGGAGAGGAATTCCTTGAATCAAAAATGCTCAATTTGATATATCTTTCAAATAAAGATATATCTCACTTTGCCTCTCTGCCAACTCTCAAAACAAGACTGGCAAACTAGAGAAACACCTAACCAGGAAAACAGAAACAAACATGACAGGTGTTGATATTTAAAAGTTTTATCAACTCCATTCCAAAAAAAGTCCCTAGTTATGCTTATTCTGAATTATACAACAACATCTTTAGCAGATATTTGTATTAATAAAGAGGGAAACAAACCTTTTAAAGAGAAAATGAACATTTTTAAAGAGAAAATTTAAGCCCCTGAAGAGACTCCAAAAGTTTCCTTCAGAGCTGTCATTTTGTCATAGAAGTTTCTGTCAACCCAATTAAGTTACACTTCCCAAATTTTAAGGAAAAAAAAAATCCTCTCTTATTTTAAAGTCTGTTTTAGTCACTTTTACAAGTGTTTCTTCTATTACTTTCCATGGTAACTGTACAATATTTCTAATTATTAATAATCTTATTTCACAAGGAAAATACTGTATCTTTGCACGTTATAAACAATTGCTTGACCAATGAGGTTATGGAATATCATCTGACTTTAAATTAGATGATTCTGAATTTCAGAAGTTCTATAATTGCTAGATAACACAGAAATGCCTGCTGCATCATATTGAAGATTATCAATAAAATTAGTTTTTCAAATTTAGCATTTTTAAGGAAGTAAGACTTTATGAAAAAAGGATATTTTTAAAGCAAGAAACATGTACCTACAGTTTTTCCTAAAAATTTCTTATTAAATTTGATCAACCCAAGTCTTTTGTCCACATGTAATACATAATAATATAGGGTACATACAATTTTGCATAGTTTAAGCATTTTACTAAGTTCATGATAATTTGCTAAAATTAGATGTCACAGCTTAACAATATGGATATTATTAGTTGGATCATTTTCCTGTGGTTGCCATTGTACATTTCTCTGCAATGGACATCCTTCTGGGATTTTATTTCAGTTTGATGATTTCCATCTGAGGAATCCCCAGAAGTGGGATTATTAGGAAAAACTGAATGAGTTTTCTTTGGGGTTTCTTTGGACTTTTAAATTTTATTTTACTTAGAATTTTAAATGTTTTGACATTTATTTTGAATTTTTAAATCAATGCTTTGGATTTTCTTTGGTATTGCATTTTCTTTTGACTTTTGAATTTCACAATCTAATCATAGGTAGATTTTATTTTGGTTAAGCAGTTAATAAAAAAATTTTTTTTCTTCCCTAGTTGATTGGTTTTAGCCAATATCTAATAATACTGAGGATTCTAACATCTGCAATGAATATGTTCAATGTGTAAATATTTTCTACTGTACAGATTTCACAAGAACTGATTTTTGTACTTTTCGTTTACTTGCAATAAAGTCTATATGTACTATTTTAAAGTATTCTTAAAATATTATATAATTATGTCAACATTCTCTTTATGGGTCACTCAGAATTACAAATAAATATGTATCAAGTTATTAACAATAATAGATTCATACCCATTTGTTGTAAGGGAATGATGCTGAAAACCTCAGTTATCTTCTTACATATGAAAGGAAAAAGGGTTTCTTTAAAATGCTGTTTGAGAAAAAAGAGTACAAAAGAAAATACAAATCTATTTTTTAATAAAAAGAAAAAACTACAAAAAATAAAATGCTGTTTGAAAGTTTCAACCTAAGATGCAGGAAGCATCATTGTTCAGAATGCTTACCAACAATGATTTAGCATTTAAATTGAGCCTAAGTGTTTGGAAGAACGAAATTAATGGTACAATTAGAATTTCGACATGATTGGTTCTTGATCATATATCCCTCTACTTTATCATAAGTGCCCTGTCAAAAAAAAAAAAAAAAACCAAAGCAAATTTCAATGTGTAGAACATTTCAAGAAAATTTATTACTAATTACATGTTATTTTACCAAATATCTTATCAAAACAAGTCTCTCATAGTACATGATGTTCCCCTACATAATGTACTGTCCCAAAAATATGTATTCAAGAAAGAAGTTCAGTTCTCAAGAAGTCATCAAATATTAGTTTTGTTAAGTCATAAGATTTCATCTGTTATAATTATGGTGGTTGGCTTGCTACAGAAAAACTTTATTTACATTTCCAAAGTATCTTGGGCAATAGAAGATCAATGTAGAAAGAGAACTTGGGGTTTGGCAAATTATTTTTCATTTTCAAGCAGAACAGAACTAACTACAACCCATTTACCCATATATAACCATCTTAATTATTACTCTACAAGGGCCAAAATCTCTGTCAAACAAACCAATTCCTTAAACCTCATTTCTGCAGCCAACATCAAGAAGAATAATCAGCCCACTTGAGTTTTGCTTCTTCAAACCAAGGTTTTGAATTTTGGCCTCTCATCAAGGAGAATGAAATTGGACATTCAAACCAAAAATTAGCCAGAAGCATTTGTGGTTTGCCCACTCTGACTTCTGCTTAAAATTGAGAAATGACTTGATGGACCCAAGTTATTTTACTTAATCCACACATCATGATGAACAATGGCTCCAGTTTTATTTAATATTGAGCAACCACAGAAGCATATTTGAAAAATTATCCTAATCAGCAAAGGTAAAACTGAGATAATCTGAAAGGACATGCATCTGCATAGTTACTAAAAGCTTGCTCAAAAAGTACAAAAAACAAAAACAAAAACAAAACAGATACAAAGAAAGATCATCTAAGGCACAAACCCGAACACTAGCTAGACTACAAAGCTAAAGAATGTAACAAAAAAACATTTATTGGAATGATATCTACAGTCTGAAAGCAACAAAACTTTGGAAAGCTAAGAGAACTAATTATCAGAAAATAAAGCAGAATTTTCTTCTTGCAAGGTTTAACTTTCTATAAAGTAAGATACCTGCAGATTTGTCCGTTTTTGTTTCTTCTAATAATGTTGGTTGTATAGAACTGCATAAAAATTCTCTCTGAACTTCAACTTTGTCTCTCAAGTAGCTGGCTGGAAGAGATCTTTATTTATCTTTCTATGCATTACTTTCTACATTCTGCATTCTGTGTTCTGTGTGTCTATCCCAGATAAAAGGGGGATTTTTATACAGCTTGCAATTCTTGAAAAGAATTCTCACGGAGGCCACAGACAAGTGGCTGGCTGTAATTTCTAATTCCTGATCCTATCTCTTAAGATTATAGAGCAAAATCCAATTTCACAGAGTCTTAATTTTTGCCAACATCACATTTAAAGCACAATGACTTTAAATCAGGCCACCTTTTCAACCTAGCTAAAAGGTGATCACTTTTTTGTCTGAAGTTGCACTTGCTACAGTCATAATAGAAAATTGTAGACTACCAAAATAGAAACTGAGTGGTATTGACAGATGTGATCTCATCAGGGTTCCATTTGTTAAAGAAAACATTGAATATTAATTAAAAGTTAATTAGAACTAATTGCCAATTAGAAAGAAAAAGTAATTTGAAGCTACTCACAGCCCTTCTATTATTATTACCTTTGAGAATCCTACACACCCAGGGGCTGCCAGGCATGCTACCTTTCCTTCCTCTGGTATCACGACCGTGGTCCATCCTGTTACAGTTAACTTGTGTTAAACCACGGATTGTGGTACCCAAACATAAAATTGCATCACTCACTGAATATAATCATGAAGCCAGAGTTAATATTCTGCTGAGAGGGAATGGCATGTGTTATAGAACACAAGGAATTGAAAAAGTCGGCAAGCGAGTGTGCTCGTTTTCAAGTGATGTGGAAATGGTCCATCGACAATGTAGTGGCTCTGTGTCAACTGCCTCCCTCACATCTACTCCCCCTTCTTCTGGCCATTTACCCTGGTTTCCACTCGGGGAATCCATGCTTCCTACACCTTTCAGGCCTATGCCTGGGGTGGGGAGGCATCGCCGTGAATTCAGAGGGAGAGTACATAATCCAGGCCAAAGTCAGAGTGCGACGTACTCCTCTCCCCACAGTGATGGAGGCTTGTCAGGAGGAAAAGCAGAATGAAACTCAGGGCGTTATTCCCCATGGTTTCTATTCAGGGGGCTTACTCTTTCCTGCTGGAGTTGAAACGGAAAGAAAATGAGGCTAAAGCTGGAACCTATCTTGGCCCAGGCAGGGCTGAAACTAAAGGCAGATGAGAGAAATTCAGCCTGCAGCCAGCCTTAAGCCCTGAAGCCAGCACTGGCCAGAAGCAGCCGGCAGCCATAATGTAATTCCTTTTTCCAGTGGAGCTAGTTTGGGTTGTGTTGCTAATCACTTAAAATTGAAACATTTTATTGAGACAACATTTTCAAGGTATTTATAAAATAGATGCAGAAGAGAAGGTAATGCCTGAATGTTTCCCTTGGAGTTTAGGACTATATAATCTTCCAAGAGAACCATTGCTTCCATATCCCTTCCTTGGTTTTTCTCTGAAGATCCTAGGGTGACAGTCAGGACTCTGAGTTTCAAAACTCTTGCGTTTCTCTCTCTTAACTGTTAAATGGAGGATCTAATCCAAGAGTGTATTTCCTATGATACCGAGCCCCAATAAATTTTCATTCACTCATGACCTGGGTAGAATTTAAATCATTAATCTAATAGAATTTTTTTTAAGAAGGAGATTTCACGTATCAGAGACATGAGATTTTATTCGATTTTTAGGAAAACATTTTGTGATGTTCTTCTGTCTTCTCCATTCATGCCCTAGTTTTGAGATTCTTTTAATTGAAGTATAATTGACTGAAATGTTATATGAGTTTCAGGTGTACAACATAGTGATTTGACATTTATATACATTAGGAGATGATCACCATGATAAGGTGTTACCATCCATCATAATGTAAAGTTATTAAAATATTGTTGACTATATTCCCTATTCTGTATATTACATCCCCGTGACTTACTTATATTAAAACTGGAAGTTTTTGCCTCTTAATCCCCTTCATCTATTTCTCCCATCCCTTCACCCTCCTTCTCCCTGGCAACCACAAGTTTATTCTCTGTGCCTTTGAATCTCTTTGCTTTGTTTTGTATTATTTTAAATTCCACATCCAAGTGAAATCATACAGTGTTTGTCTTTCTCTGTCTGACTTACTTCATTAAAGCATAATACCCTCTGGGTTCAGCCATGTTTTCACAAGTGGAAAGATTTTATTCTTTTTTATGGCTGAGTAGTATTCCATTGTATATACATACCACATCTTGTTTATCCATTCATCTAGTGATGGACACAGATTGCTTCCACATCTTGGCTACTGTAAGTAATATTTCAGTGAACATAAGAGTGCAGATATCTTTTTGAATTAGTGTTTTTGCCAATAATACCCAGAAGTGGAATTGCTGGATCATATGGTAGTTCTATTTTTAATTTTTTGAGGAGCCTCCACACTGTTTTCCATAGTGGCTACACCAATTTACATTCCCACACACAGTGAATGAGGGATTCTTTTTTTTCACATCCTCACCAACACTTGTTTTTTTGGTTGTTATTGTTTTTGTGGCTGTTTTGATAATAACCATTCTGACAGGTGTGAGGTGATATCTCATTGTGGTTTTGATTTGCATTTCCTTGATGATTGGTGATGTTGAGCATTTTTTTCATGTGCCTGTTGGCCATCTGTATGTATTTTACTAGTTTTGAGATTCTGACTTTGATCTTGCATTTAACAGGTAGCTAACAAGAATAAGAAATTCACTGATATTTTATTTTCCTCTAAACAAAATGCAGTAGAAGACAGCTAAAATGGATTCACTTCTCTTAGTTTTTAGCTTTTAAAGTCCTTCTCTGATTCACTATGAGTATTCATGTAATACCCTCAAGTTATGTTGTTAGGAGGTGAACCATGATGTCACAAAAATTAATCCTCTCATTCACCCAATACTGTTATGGAATGGAGCCATGATTTTTTGTGTCTCATTGATGTAACTCGAATGACCTGACAGTTTTAGCTCCATTTAGTGGCAAAAACATGGAAATGGATTAGAAATGATACTAAATAATACTGACTTGGCTTGCATATTTACATTGTGATTTAGAAATTTTTACATATAAAAGAGTACAAAAACTTCTAAAATATACATTTTTAAAGTTACAGACTAGTTTTTTAGTTCTTATTTTGGGACTCCAATATTTAAATACAGTAGAGAAAATTAATGAAAAAAGATGAGATTTGGCTTTTTCAAATGTTCTTAGCACAAGTGCTGGACTGAGTCCACATATTTAAAAAGCTTGTCATTTATTAGAAGTATTATTAGTCTGAGCCTTCAGGCAGTTCTAAGAAGGTTATACAATGAAACAAAATTCACATTACTGAATCTGGAAATTTCATTCTGACCTAAGAGCTCCATCAATGAAGTTTAAATGTGGCACAGAAAGGTTGCTCAGATTTTCAATACCTTAATCGTATTTTTGCCTTGGAGGCTGTAAGAAATATTTCATATTTAACTTGTGATTCACAAAGGCAATATGCTTTTTTTTTTTGCAAGCTTCTATATCTTTAGCTTTTTGAGAAGATTCCATAAGAATGTGAATAATCTGATTTCCAGATATAAAACACTTTCCAATGTGGTACTCTTTAATTCTGACTAATTTAATAGTCTGTTTTATGGGAAAATAGTAAGCAATAAAAATATTGACTAATCACAATTCTAAAATAATTCCCCTGGAGTTTATCAAGAGAAAATTTCATCTATAGGACTTTCTCTAGGTATCAGAGACTTCTAGTTAATAAAAAAAAAAATACCTGAACTTTATCGTCACATAAAAGTTGTTAAAATACACACACACACACACACACACACACACAGACTGAGCAACAGTTTAATTATTTAGGTCCTAAATATTCTGTCCTGCATGTTGTTGCTGCATTTGTATATTTTAAGGTAACATTTGGAAACACTCCAGGGCTGAGATACAGCTGAAATTTAGGACACATCTGTATTTTCAGAAGAAAAGTTATTTAGTCAAACATGTCTGTTTAACACAAAATCAAAAACCTTATTTAATGTGCATTTCTAAATCAAATTTATGCATAGAAGCCTTTGGCATTTGCTTCTAATATTCCTAATTCCTTAGGTTACCATCTGTACAGTTTTATTTTTTGTGTAACTTCCATTAGCTTCAGATTATCCATGCCAAAAAAATGGGAACAGTGACACAGATCATGTCAAAATGGCAGATAACACAAGCATCATTTGTATTTACGTCTGGAACACATTTGCTGCTGCCCTCTTTTCCCCTGAACATTTACCTTCCTAATTATGTTTTACTCAGTCTAATCTTTAAATTAATTTGAATTCCCTGAACACACAACTGACAGTGAGAAGAATGGAGGAGAAAATTTCCTGGAGGGGAGGAGAAATTAGATTAAATAATAATGATCACTCGTGTTCCTAACCACTTCAGATTTTACAACATGATTTGTTGATTCTGAGTTGGTCCCCACCATTAAGAACTGGTTAGAGAAGTTGAGTTGTAATGTAAAAAATGGTGTCTGCGAAATGACAGCTATTTCAAAGGAAAAGCACTCCATAAAGGCAGGGATTTGGGGGGGCCAACAAAACCCCAGGTGCCTCAAAATGGTACCACATTTGTGCACAGTTGGTATTTGATGACGAGATGAAATTTCAATTTCCTGCTGAGGGGTCAGCTCTGTGCCATCCTGCTCTGGCCCAAGCGATCCCATCTCTACCAGGCCAGAGCTGAATGGACAAGAAGAGTGGTGTCCCAGGAACAGAGCCACAGTCCTCGCCGAGTCAAGCCAACAGCTAATGAAGGACTGAAATGGAAATCTGGCCTAAACAAGGATGAAACAAACCGATTCATTTCTCATGGGAATTTTAACTAGAAAATAGAAAATAAATCAGTTATTGGGGCAGGCTCAAGCTGAAAGAAAGCCAGAGAAAGGCCTTAAGTTAATATAGAGCCATGAACTTTTTTTCATATTTGTATTATATTTTTATATAAAAATATTATATATAAAATATGTATATATGTAAAATAATCTTTAAGTCTAGTATTAATCATACTAAGCTATGAACTTTTTTTCATACAAGTATATTATATACATGTATATATTATATATGTATATGTACATATATATTACAATATTTAAGTCTAGTATTAATCATATCCCTGGGATGGGGAGTGGGGAGGGAGGGGACAGGAGGTGTGGCCACTCCTGTGGTTGCTATTTTAGTGACAAAACACATCCACCCATAGACATATTCTTGAGGAAGCTAGGGTTTAAGGCAATAGTTTTGGGAAACTGATTACAGCATTAAAAATATCAATACTAGGATTCGCAAACAAATATTACCTTCCTAGTTATATTGCAGTTTCAGTGTCTCTAGGCTGAAGATAGTTATTCATATGACACTTTTATTAATTTCTAATTCTAAACAACTTCAAGGGTTTTGATGATGTTATTTAACATCCTTAAAAGTTGCCAAGCCTGCTGCTTATTTTTTATTTGTATAATGCATGTTAATAGTCACTGGCTGCATAATTTTTTAACTTATAGCAGGTTTGAGTAACAAGTTCAGTCTATTCTTCAAATGTGCTTCTCTGATATGTTCATTAAAAGATTTTACTTTTAGCTAAACTTATTACAAATAACATCTCTTTTTGCATTTCAGTGTTTTATATTCATTTCATTTGGGTAACATTTTGTTTTCATGTAGAAGCAACGAATAAGTCTTAAAGCAATTTTACGATTAAATCCATTAAAAATGAAGCAAACCATCACCATCATAATCAAATTACTCTCATCACTCTAAATACATTGGTACTCGAGCTCTGAAAATACGTACTCGCATTGCATTTCTCTTCCCCTCCCCCAGTGTTGATAAAAATCCGGGCTTTACAATAGCAAAGACATCTTCTGCTTTTGGCAGAAATGGATTAATCATATTACAGCTAGCTGATACCTGTTTGTCCTATAAAAGTAATGACAAGCTAACAAAAAGGAGAAATATAGGTATATAGAGGGAAGAATAATGATTAGCTGTGTTTGAAATGAAAGTGTATAATTTTCTGTTTGCAATAAAATTTTCTCATGAATCTAAAACTCAGAGGATATAACATTTAGCTCATCCTGTGTTTCCAAATGTAAAGTACATACACGTAAAGATACAAATAAAGATAAGTATACCATTCATAAATTCTTGAAAAAGCATAAAATAATATTTTGCTGCTCTCATTTATAGCATCATTACATCAAGAATTAAATAAGAGAAATATGAACTGAGCTATAAAAATTCTGCTATTATCAAAAGAAAACATTTCTTAGACTCAGTTTTCTCTTCCTACTCAAGCAAAAACTCTATCCTTCTGAGGAAATAGAATAGGTAATTATAAAAATGTGTACTATGGTTTCCATGTTACTATTGAAATCTTATAGGTTATTTATGGATTCCCACTAAGGAGGATATATTTGGCATTTCACAGCACAACTTTGTATATTGATTCTTCCATTCTCTTTTAATAGGACATGCGTACTACTCAGAGGCGTAGGTAGATACGACACCCCTGCCAAATCATGTCCTTTTGAAAACACCACACAAAACGTATTAGTTTAAAGAAGAGCTGACAGGACTTGTATTGTAACCAACTGCTCTAGTTAGAAGGGCATTCTTTTTATATCTTATTACTTTATTTTTTTCATATTTGACTAAAGGAGTCTTTGTGCCTTAATTATGCACAACACAAAGAAAACATTCTAAAGCATATTCATCAGAAGACATTGACTCATAAAGTATAAGTGGGGCACACCAAAACGCATATAACATCTGACTCAAATAATTTACTGAAGATCTCAGGACGACTGAAAGTGTTCTCTTGTGTCTTTGATTTTAAGTACTATATTAGAGTCACCGTGGTTTATAATTTTACCACGCTGGATAAGTCACTCTAAAATTAATGCTGCTTACTTATTATAATGAGTCATTGTTTACCATCCCAGGCTATTAGTTGAGCTTAGGGTCTTGAGCCTAAAAGCACTATTTTTTGCAGAACACTTAAGGCAATCATAAGTCCATAGAAGCCTTCTGTATAACCTATTTTACTGACAAACAATTACATTTTAGATTGAAGAGGTGAAATGATTAAGAATATTTGACTTAGTTGCCATGACAGCATGCATTTTTCATCAGGCACAGTGTAATTACTACAATTTCAATGATGTAAAATCAAGAAAGATGATAACAAACAGCGGAACCGTGGAGATATTGCCATTGCAACCAGGTTGCCATGGCAACAGTGATAATAATCCCGGTGATAGATGTTTTCTCTTGCTCTTTCCATTTTGTACGGTTATAACATTCAGAGCCAGTTCTTACCACAGCTTTTTATAGTTTATTAGACTGTCAAAATAGTTTATGAGATGTAGTTGCAAAGGAAATGACTGAGTTCCGCAGCCTAATAAAAATGCCAGATACTCTGTTTACATACTGCTCCAGCACTTAACAAACATTAAAAAATTGTATGAAAAATGATTTGATATTGTATCTGTATTAATCAATTTGCAAGGCATACGCTTTGTCACTGAAGGTCAAATGAAGAGTTTCCAAGCGCTGCTTTTGGAGAGCCTTTTTTTTAAGTTTATTTTTTGACATAACACATTGGCACCCCCCTTCACCTGGACAGGAGTATAAACCACCCACAGGAAATACTTTGCACAACTAAAAGATAAATAGTTATAGAAAATTAAAACCACATTTGCTTCTCAAATAGTTTTTGGGGAAAATATTTAAAGTTTTATGGCCAGGAGTATTTCAAATCAACTTTTTAAAGACAACAGTTTTTGAAGGTCTGACCGCAGACAGGGAATCTTAATGGATCAGGCTCAGAAATAAGCACTGTGAGTGTGAATAGTTTGACAAGGAAACACATAGTGATGTCCAAAACAAAATGTAGTGATGTTCGCACCAAACTACGCACACACCATGTAACGAATATAATTCGCCGATATTAGATATCTGTGCCGATCGTTATATACAGTCTTACATCTTTTGCAAGCTGTTCTTTCACTTTCAATGGAAACACATTACAGAGAATGTACTTCAATACAGACCTACCATGGTTTTTCCTGTAAGAAAAGGTACCCTAAGATGCATGCATTCACATGAACCCGGAGGCTTTATAATTTATTGCAGTCGTGTTGAGTATTCATGAATAGACTAAAATTGAGTCAGACATTAAAGCTTTGGGCCCTGCTTATATGCAGCAAACAGAAAGCCTTGAATAGTTTCAAAGATGTGTGTGCTTGTGAGTTCACAGGCAGCTTTACCAAAAAGTATAAAGGGTATGGGAAGAATTTTCAATGACAAGCCCTCCCTCTTTATCCATCCATTTATCTCCCACAGACATTTCCCATATTAGTGGAGTACTTTGTATCTAGTGAGATTAGACTTCAAGTTAATTATGCTAAGAAATATTGGAGACATTACTAACACCTGTTAGTGTTGGAAGACAAAGCAAAGAGGTTTAGAATTCCCAGCATTCCCTACTCCCATCTATTGATGACCTGCTCTTTAGCACTTCTACGTGTTTATTATTTTTTAAATGGGTAGGATCAGCTGAGGCCCTATGGATTTAGAAACAAGAGTTTGGGGTCTCTTAACCCTTTCTCTTAGCTTCAGTGTCCTTGGAATAGGAAAGCTTTTCTCACATGTTGTCGAGATAAATTTGTGCCTGTGACATAGTAAATATTATCTGAGTCTGATAATGCAGGCCTGGAGGCCAGACAGCACCCCTGGCCTTTCCCCACAGTCGCTCAGGTCACATCAGTGTACCAGGAAATTCACCCTTTTGGTCTGGCTGCTGGTGAGGGGAGGGGGCGGATGCAAAGAAATAATAGAGAGGATGTCCATTATCCCTTCCATCAGGAGCAGATCCAGCATGTGAAGGAGAGGACTGAGGATCAGACAGCCTACAACGTACTGCTTATTTTATACTAACTCTTTCAGGAAATCATTTACCAATTACCGTTTTTTGTAATTCAAATAGGAAGTTAAAATTGCTAACAAGACTTTAAAAATGCATATGACTTTGCTCATTAAATATGACCCGACACTACTCCTGAAATCAAATCAACTGGCATCTGCTGTGGCCGGTGGCATCCTATCCCTGTCTCAAACACCATCCCGTCATTAAATGAAGCCGCCACCGGAACAGGCCGCTCTCTCCAGCAAATACTTATCAGTAAACTTCTTAGCAGGAATGGTCACTTTTTCAAATAAGTATATCATCTGCTTAGAGAAAAATAATATTCCTCAGTTTAGCCTAACAAACAAAATGTTAAGTGCTTGAGTGGTCCTTTTTTTTCCTACTCTTTCAAGAATTTGAGTGACAAATGCCATATTTTTCACTACATGACAGGTATACTATTTATCTCACCTATTCATAACAGACACCCATAGAAACACCTTCCAAAAGGAAACTGAGGAACTTAAAATATATACACAGATACTTAAGAGACATTAAAATAATAATGAAGTGTACTCCAATAAAAACATAATAATAATGAAGTAAATATCAAAGCCATGAAAAGAAAAGGGAAGATATAGGATCAAGGGTGTGTTTAAATCCTCAAAAGAACATTTTCACCATTGCTCAAAGTCAAGTTAGCTTTTATTCCCTCCTTAAGAGAATGCTCTTTATCTATCATCTTAAGAGAAGGTTCTGTCCCAGGAAATAATACATGTTTCTTAACTTGAATCTCTTTGATGTATGGTTACACCATCATATGTAACTCACAAACTGCCCTGTTGGGAGGTTCATTATTTAGTATCTAAAGAGCAATAGCTCTAATCCTACAGCATTTTAGTTAGTTGTAAAAGAAAAAAAAAAGCGATCTTAACAGAATAGCGGGCACCTAGTTTTAATACCTCAGAATACCAGGCACAAAGAGGTAGAGTATTTTATGGTTTAATTCCCAAAATTCTTCTCTACAAAGAGTTTAAGGTTTACACTTGACTTGGTTTTTGGTTGGTTATATAAAAAATGTTTTTAAAATGTACCTAAATTATTTTAAATCTGATTCTACTCCATTTTCTTTTGTTCTTAATTGTTCCCAGCTGTGAGATTTCCATTTCTACTGCTCAGAGAATTTTATTCTGTGAGAGCCCGAGACCTTTAGACACACGCCAGGCAGCTTGCGAATTCAAGTGCAGCCCCTTGCCCCATCAGAAATACAAATCCCACACAGTAATCTAGAGAATTCCAAAGGGTGTGTGCATTTGTGAATATCTTTCCTGTCTCAAAATTTTCCTTAATTTTCAACTTCTACTGCATTGTTCCTACTCCTTTAGTGCGGGCCAATGAAATGCAAAACCTTCAATATTCTCATTTAAGAGAAGATGGAGATAATAATAGATATCTGATCTTACAGGAATTTTATAAGACTTGAAAGATGTAAGACATGGGAAGCATCAGAGAAGTTAAAAATATAATTACGAAAATATGAAGCTAACTAGTCACCATCATCATCACCATTATTATCTGTCAGCTGAAACCTCCTTGTCTAATTTTACTGATAACTGTACATGCTGTGGAGTTCAGAATGCTTGGTCCTTGTGGACCTATGACATCCAGTGAAACTTAGTAACAAAAACACTCAGCAGAAGTGCAACTAAAGTGTCCTTCAGCTATGGAAGAATTATTACAGTGTTATTGTAAGAAATGAATGAAATCTGAAGGAAGTTGTTAAGGGAGACATTGTGCTAAAGAGTGTGAGGACAAGTAGCATTTTTCTGGTAGTCAGAAGTAAAAAATGCTAAGAATGGGAAACAGAGTAATTTGAGATGCATCCAATAGAGTCAGACAGCATTATTCCAGAGAATAGTTCATCCTGTTGCATAAGGGGCAGCTCCCTTTAATGGAGGTTTGTAAATCAAATCATGACCTGTCTTGTACTTTCCTACCCCCAAATATTTAAGTATCTTCTGATGAACGATCATCACTATTTCACTGGGTTAGCCTTGTTTCAGAACACACCTGAAGGTCCAACAGTCATGACCATTCTAAACTTGTGTCAGTGTCATTGTTGGTCACCGTCCTCCAGCTGTCTCCATCCTTTTTGCCTTGTGGAGCATTTATGCTTAGTGCAGTGGTTCCTCAGCATCCGGGGAGGGTTCGTTCCAGGAAACTCCTCAAACCAAAATTGGTGGATACTCAGGTACCGCGTGTTTTGCATCAGCAGACAAGGAGGGCTGACTGTGTATCATACACCCACCTGGAAAGATTTTGGTCAAATTCTAAACTTCGGCAAGTCTATAATGACTACTCTGAGTTATCAGGTTTCCTTAAAAGCAGAGAATTATCAATTAAAGTATTCTCAAAGACTAAACGGAATGATCAGAGTTGCATTAACTCATTTTACAGTCATTCTCAACCACAGAAGTTCTTCCAAGACTTTCAAGCAGTGTCAAGAGGTTGCAGTGTTCAGACCAAAAGCAAAATTTTGCCCTTTTGGAACTGAAGAATAAAAGCTGCCAACCTTGCTATAGGGCAAGTTTTAATTGTATGGTCTTTCTGGTCATTATGCCTTTACTGCAAGTAAAACTGATGACTACCTCTTCACTTGCTCTGATTTTAGCTTATTCTCCATTTTTTGTTGTTGTTGTTGCACATTCTCTATACAGCGAAAAGCTGAGCAAATGTTTAACCTTCTCCATGTAAAATCGTTTCAAGCTTATATTTCATATATTAGATTTTTCTGGAAAAGTTTAGAATTCTTAAGAATTCTGAGACTGCTCTGTAAATGGAGTGTGTTGTTTATCACTAGTATTTTTGATAGCACCACACAGAAAACTTTTTAAATCAGAGAAACTTTGGCTCAAGAGCCTTATAGATTTTACATCGATAACTGAATTTCCAAGTTTTATGGAATTATCTTAAAGATAGTTTCTACTAATTCAGAGGAAAAATGGGAGTGGCTATACCGAAATCTTCCTTTCTCCTTTCAACATCCTCCCACTTAGAATGTTCTTAAAATGAAAGATGTGAATTTTGCTAATATTAAAAATGTTTTTACAACATTCTGTAATTTGTAATTCTGAGGAAATATGAAAAATTAAAATTCAAGATGTAACAACGACTGCTGAAGTTATAGATCACTTTTGTACATCTGGGGTTTTAGAGCGGATATTTCTGTCTTGTACATTTTATCTTGTTATATTTCCACCAACTGTTACTGCTTTTGCTCTCATGTAGCTTTATCCTGGATCACAGTTTGGAGGAGATATAGTCTTATGACGGAAAGTGTTTCAAGATGCCAGAGTACATCTTCTGTTTTCTAGATGAATATTTTAAGGAATTTTGGGAACACCAGATCAGATTACTTCTTCTGAATTATACAAACAACTTTGATTTCCAGGCAGCTCCATAAAAACTTACATACTTTACTTCATAGCTCCTGTTTTCCTTGACACCTCATCTTTCGTTGGTATTGGTTCTGTATTATTTTTCAAGCCAGAAAAGGAAAAGGAAATTGCAATGATTCATGCCATGTGAAAATTTAGCCATATTACTGAGTATTCATTTCTTAGCATTCTCTGAACTGTAACGCAAGGGGACTTGATTAGATCATTCTATTAATTTAATGCCGATCTCATGTTTAAAGACAAAGAAGTCATTTAGCAATTAAAACAGGGAAAAAACTCAAAGACAGAAAATTCAACTTCAAATGTTTTCTTGGGCCCACTAAGCATATTTGCCATTTTATTGGGTTCCTTTCCAAGAAGTAGAATAAGACAATCTGAAATTTTGCTAGAAGAGAATGCTAAAAATGAGAAATCACGTTGTCCTGAAAAATACTCATAGTCTGCTGGTGTGCACTGCAGAAATTCTGAGCTTCTCTCCTCTGCGTTCTGATAGGTTTCTAATCTCAGCTACATAGAAGTTTCTTCATGTCATGGAAGAATTAATGCACTTCCCCCAAGAAATCTAACATACTGTAACATGGTAACAGTTCCTGGTGAAAAACACTGAGGAATCTTAGGTAACCATCTGTGGTTTTAGTTGTTCCTTTATACAAAGATAAAAGTTGAACAGGGTCAGACTTAAAACACATCATATGATCACCTTGACTCCTTCTATAAAAGATGTAATGAACACCTATCACTTTTGTATTAGACTATTTGGTGACAATTCTCTACTCTCTGTATCGAGTCATAACTAGTGATGATAAATTTTGTTACGAGTTATCTTATGGATCAATCATGGATTATGATGAACTATCCTTGACTCTTTCTTCTCCTTCAATTTAGCATACAATCATCAGTCAATAAATTGTGTCAAACAGTTTCCTTAACTTTATTGTTTCCTTCCCTCCATGCCAAAGCCGCTGCTCTTGCCTGGTCTGTGTCTCCTCCCGTCTTTCACCACCCTCACTTGCCATCCTTCTCCAATCCCTCCTCAACTCCACAATTAGTGATAATTTTCTAAATGACAAATTTAATCTTAGCCCATTGCTTACCATCTTTGGGATGCTCAAGGTTTTTGATTCTAAATTAGAAAGTACCATATCTGGCCTTCCAAGTTAGGAAACAATGAGAAACATTAGAAAGCCAGGCATCTAAGCCAGCACACAGGATGAGGACTAAGTCAGGGCAACAAAGCCTACCTCTAGATTCTATAACTGGATCTGGAAGCAGTACAATTTTGGAATGACACTGAGGTCAGTCTCATGCTGAGATTAAGATTCAAAACCTAGGCTTGGTCCTAGGTCTTCGGAGTGGGGTCCCCCCTGACCAGCAGCCTCAGCACTGCCAGGGAGCTGGTTAGAAATGCAAACTTCAGCCCCAGCCCAGACCTATGGCACTGAAAACTCTAGGGATGAGACCCGAACAATTTCTGTTTTAACAAGCCCTGTAGATGATTCTGATGCCCACTGAGGCTGCACAACCACGGTTTTAGAGAAAGGAATGCATCTAATGCATCTAAGCCTGCACATTGGAATTAAGGGGCCCAGCTCTGGAGAGAGGTGTTCTGCCATATCTGGGAAGGAGGGTTTTTATCTTGAGAACACTTACAGCTGTGGTTCCCATCCGTGTTGCATATTAAAACCACTTGGGGAACTTAAGACTACTGATGTCTGAACCTTTCCACGGGCCAGTTACATCAGAACCTGTGAGGGTGGGTCCCTGGTAGTGAGATACTTTAAACATACCCCAGGTGATTCTTCTGTGCAGTCAGGACTGAGAACTGCTGATCTGGGGGAGATCTTGACCTCCCCCCTAAGGGTCCTCCCTTACCCAGCTGCGTAAATATAATTGCGCCCACATTTCTTGGATTGTAACTGTACTGTTCCTTTAAAATCAGGACCAGGGTACCTAGCCATGGTTACAGAGCCAGCCCTGGTAGCCCTTGCTCAAGTGCAAGGCCACTGCACTGCTCAAAACCAGGGCACCTTCTGTATGGCCCAACATAACAGTTCTAGACGGCGCTCCCGAGAAGCGCTGGAGGAGGGTTCGTACCTGCTCCTGGCCTTCATCCTGCCCCCTTCCAGGCTGCTTCCAACAAGTGCTCATGCATCGCGCCCAGGGAGATCAGCAACTCTATAGTCATGCTTTACATTTTAACTCAGACGGGGCAACATAAAGTAAGACCTTGCTCTGTGTGCCATAACATGTCTCTCCCCTTCCTAAACTTGTATTTTATTGCTTCAAGTCTGAAGTCATAAATCATTCCAAACTGATCTTTCATAGCTTGAAATTGCTTTTAGTATTAAAACAAACAAAAACAGATTATCTTTGGTGTCCTCTTACCGATCTCCTGTAACTCGTGATAAATATTAATTTTTCGGAAAGAGAAATAACTGTAGACTTTATAATTGATCTTTAATTTTAAACAATCAAAATTGATACATTATATAAAAATTAGAGATTTTATAACATGAGGTGAAAGTCTTGGATATTGTGAATCACAGGGTGGTCCCCAGACCAGAAAATTGGTCCCGCTTAGAAGGATGTGAGAAAAGCAGAATCTTATACCCAACCCAGTCCTACAGATGCAGAACATAAATCAGAATTTGTATTTTAACAAGATCCCCAGGTAATCTCATTGCCTATTAAGGTCTGAGAATCACTGGTCTTAGAAATGCTGAAGAAATTAATTCAAACTCAGGTTAGAGAACCAATTTTACATGGTAGCTATAAATTTATAAATATAAAAATTTATATTTATATTAAAATATAAATTTTAATATTAATTAAAATTACAAATAAATTTGACTTTTCTTCCTCATTTAATGGAAAATAAGCTTGAAATTAATATACATGAAGGAAAACCATGGTTTCAGGAAGTTCAAGTTTATACAACTGTTCTCTGCCATAGAAAACCCACCCTCCAATTACACAGGAATATCGCATGTTGCAAGAGGCAAGAAGAAGTTGTAGGACAAGGCAGGTCAAGACAGGAAATGGTTTTTTAACAGGGCTGGGCCAGCGGCCAGAATGTTTGAGGGCTGCAGAATTTGGACTTCCTAGATTCAGCCATCCAGCAAACATTATGGAGCATCTATTATATGCCAGAAATGGGGTTGTTGTAGTTTTTTCACTGTCCAGATTTTGGAGACAGGCACAGGAACAGTGACATTGCAGCTTGATAAAATGCTGTAAAACAAAGTCAGGCACTGCTATTATGGGGACTCAGAGGAGGAAGCCCTCAACTGACTTGAGGAGAGAGAACAGGGCCAGGAATAATTTCTTAGAAAGGGTGACAGGTGTCAATTCAGACAACTCGAGGTGAGTGTAGCTGAATCTCAGAAGGACAAAATCATTTGCTTATGGGTTATCTAATGTCTTTTCAGAAAAATGATCCTTTCAGGTGAAATCTATAGTCAGGCTTATAACTGAACAATGTTTAAGGGAAAGCCCTTGAGGAACAAGTGGTGGTTGAAGATGTGGTTGAAGGAGACATGGGGAGGACTGAGGCTCAGGCCAGAGATGGAGAAGTTAAAACCTTGAAAAGAACAGGAATAGTTCCTTCTCCATCAAGGAGGAGAGGGTAGGGGATGAGATTGCAACTGAGGAAGCAATTAACTTGAGAGGCTTTGCACCTAAAAGCTCCCGTTTTCTCAGTAAAGAAGAATGCAAGTTCTTCAGAAAAGAGTGAGATGGGCTGAGGAAGATAAAAGAGGAGAGCACTGCACATCGGAATTGCTTTTTTTGCTAATGTGGCATGGAATTTACACGAGACACTTAAAAAAGGAAGCGGTGAGGGTCCATGTGCGGTTGAAATCACGACTTTGACATAGCCACCATCCTCCAGGTTGTATGATTTTGTTTAAAAATGTTCAGCAGTGCAAGATGCTTGAATGCATTGAGGTTTCCAGGGCTGTGGTGTGAGTGCAGTCCAAAGACAAAGGTGGAAAGATACTGAAAATGAGGTCAGGAGCAACTGAAGTGACCTGTTACGTACTTGTTAGGCTTTCATGTATACATGAGTCACCTGAACACCGTGTTCAAATGCGAATGCTGATTCGGTAGCCCTGGCCTGGTGACTACAAGACTTCATTTTTAACACGCTCTCAGATGATGTTTATTCTGGAGTTCCATAGCCACACTTTGAGTAGCGAGTTCTAAGCTGTCTAAGGGTAGAATTAAAACCCAAAGTGGTGATGGCTTGGGAAAAATGGAAAGGGATAAATATACTGAATATCAGAAAGCAACGATAACACTTTGTATCCATTAAGATGGCTATTACTAAAAATAATCATTAAAATGACAAATATTGATGAGGATATGGAGAAACTGGAATTCTTGTGCACTGCTAGTGGGAATATAAAGTGATAATATGGTGCAGCTGCTATTAAAAACTTTATGGCAGTTCTTCAAAAAATTAAACATAGAATTAAGATATGATCCAGCAATTCCACTTCTAGTTATACACCCAGAAAAATTGAAAGCAAGAACTCAAACAGATAAGTGTACACTCATATTCACAGCAGCATTATTCACACTAGCCAAAAGCTGGAGACAACCCATTCATCCTGATGGATGAATGAATAAACAAAATGTAGTATACACATACAATAGAGTATTATGCAGCTTTACAAAGGAAGGAGATTCTGACACACTACAACATGGGCAACATGGGGGACATCATGCTATGTGAAAAAAAACACAGACATGAAGAGACAAATATTGTATGATTTCACTTATATGAAGTACCGAGAGTAGTCAAATTCATGGAGATAGAAAGTAGAATGGTGGTACCAGGGACCAGGAAGAAATGGATAATGGGGAAACACTGTTTCATAAGTTCTGAGTTTCCGTTTGAGATGATGAAAAAGTTCTTTTAGAAAATACTAATGCTGGGACTTCCCCGGCAGTCCAGTGGTTAAGCCTCTGTGCTTCCAACGCAGGGGGCGTGGGTTCGATCCCTGATTTGGGACCTAAGATCCCACATGCCATGCGGCATAGCCCCCCCAAAAATACTAATGCTTAGCTTCCACTTCTACAGATTTGGCTTAATTGCTCTGGGATGCAACCTGGGCACCAGGATGTTTGCAGTCCCTAGGTGATTCTAACATACCATAAAAATTGGGGATCCACCAGATTAATTTCAAGAGAAGAGCAAAAAGGTTTTAAAAATTAAGGATTGACAACCCTTGGAGGATATTTTTAAATCGACTCTTTGAGGAAAGTATACGGCAGCTCTCAGATGTTTGCTTTCGTCTCTGTAGACTAGCATTCAAAACTGTCTTAACAGAAAAATGAGTTTGCTGGTCCAGTCCTTCTGTCACATATTTTGATTGACATCAGACAAAATCTTCATACTCAGGGCTCTGCCTGATCAAGAGGAACCAGGAGCTTGGACCCGGTAAGCACAAAGGTAGCCAGCAGGGTACTAGTTCCATTAGGTTCACAGTGTACCTTGCTCCCCTCATGACTGCATCCAGTCTCTGACTTCTCTGAGTGAATCACTCCAAGAGAAAAACAAGAGGAATGGGAATCAAAAGAAAAGAAATGGGGATAATAAACATTGTTATCATTTTCTTGCCATCAGATTTTTGTTTGCTGAAGGAAGTTGAAATGTCTGGGAAGACTGACGTGTAGCATGACAAAGTAATCACTGAAGAAATGTAGTTGCCTCTAATACGTGATTCCATGATTACCTTGTCTGACAAGGAAGCCTTCCAATAACTAACACCTTTCTGCAAAGCATATTAATGTCCCTAAGTTGAGGCAATAATCATGAAGAAACAAAGATTGTTGAATATACCAAGTCAAAGTTCCTTTCAAAATGCTTGATATTACCTTTTACTAAAGAGGCCAAGAGATCTTAAACATCTAGTCTTATAGTTAGAATGACCTTAAGACATTCTTTTGAGGATATATATATACACCAACACGTATATGCATGTGTATACTCGTATACGTATATTTATATATATATAAATTCTGCATTTATACATAATGCCAGTGACTTCAGTGTGATCCTAAAGAGGCCTAAGATTTCAGTACTGACCCTCAGTTTAAAACACTTGCCTTTTTTTTTTTTTGCCTCAGCACTGAGAATTATTCCAAGTTACTTAAATTCCAAGTTACTTAAATTTTGAAATGTAGAAATAAAGAAAGGCCTCTCTATTTCCCAATATACTTGTAATTCAGAGAGAAACTACTCATAATTCAGATTCAACTTTGGCGGTAGAGGCAGATGTCAAAACCAAACCACAGTGGTGTATGAATAACATGACCCAAACTACCTAACTCTGACTTAACACACTCTTTACAGAAAGTAACATATTAGATCCAAAAGCATCTCTCAAACCCTGAAAGAACGTATTTGTACTCTTACTGATCTTAAGACAAAATAATAAATATAGCAAGCAATAAGCAGTCCAAAGGCATTTTGCTACATGTATTATATCTGAAATATAGTATTGTTAGCAATGCTACCTGATAGGATAAAATAAAGCTTATCTAACGGGGAAGTCTTTTCCTTATTTAGAAGTCATCCTTGTTTTAACTGTCCTTGATCTACAAAGCTATCCAAAGAAACTTTCCAGTGTAGTTTGCTAAATTCTTTCAGTTATAAGCTACTCTCTAAAAGTAACTTTGGCACTTTCAAAGGCTCATTAAATCTTTCTGGGCCCTCTGGTATCATTAAGGAAACTGCTACAATAATTTGCTAAATGATATCCTCGGGACCTTAAGAAGTTCTTGTTCCTTTACAAAAGACCAACTTGCTCTCAAAAAGAAATTTACTTCCTACCAGGATATGGCTAAGACCCTTTGTTTATGGCTATACAAATTGTTTAAGGGGCTTAAATCAATTATTTATTTTAGACACACTCTGTGATCTAAAAAACTATTATTTTTTACTATCAGAGTTTTATTTATTTTTTTTTTTTTAAAAAGCACTAACCTAGCTGTCCTCTTCTCACTAGTTAGTTTGCCCACTGGGAGAATTATCTATTTAAATGGTGTGAGGAGTTTGGTCTGCCTTTAATTCCAAATTGGCTGCTCTGGAAATGCATCAGCTGTTTCTTTAAGGCCCAAAGAAGTTTTATAAACATTGCTCTAAGTTTAAGTGAAACTAGAACTATCTTCAAACTCTTAAATGACATAATCTAAATAAACGAAACTAACATCTCTAAAGGAATTTCCATTACGGTAATGGAAGTGAAGATGAAAAGCTGCGTTAAGAGCTATGTGGTCTAGCTTTAGTGTTCTCCCAGTGTTTGTGTTCGTTCATTTACTTCCTCTACCATCTTGTACCGTATTCAACCAAATAAAGTATAAAATCAAGCTCTTGGGGCTTTATGTGCCTAAAGACTTTTTAAGTTTTGTGAAGGTAGCAGTAAAAGAAGAAACAGGAGAGGGCTGGATCTAAAAATTAAATCTGGCATTTAGGCACAGATTGAAATTAAAATCACAGGGAGAAAACAAAGTTCCCCAGTACAGCCCCCTGCAACCACTTGCTCTATTCTTGGCTTGCTTTGCAAAGGGGAGATTGGGACCCGGCCCTGTATGTAGTTAGCAACAGGTAGAAATATGGATTTGGGGAAGTACTGGCATGAAAGAAAATGGGTCATAGAAACCTGGCATAGACACCACCACTCTCCATCCTTAGGCACATGTACCCAGACCAAGGCTCAACAGGAACAGGCAAATCTAAAGTTATTTAGATTCCAAAAATAACTTGCTGGATACCACCAAATCAGCAAGATAGCTTATATCTGACTCACAGAATGCTAGTGATTTTAGGGGGATTTACAAAGCCACAAATAGTATTGTTATGCCAATATACAGGTTAGTAAAGGAAAACTCACCAAGATTAAAGAACATGGAGTCACAGATCTAGTAAATGGCAGAACCCAGATCAGGGATCCTGTTTCAGCTGATTCCAGAACCCACGTTCCTTCTACTATATTGTGACATCTAGGGAAGATGTAACTTACTTTAGAGCATTAAATATAGCCCAGTCTCTACAATCTCCTCTTTCTGTAAGCATAAATTATCAAGGCTTCCTAGGTCTTAAAAGAAGCATCAGCAAATAAATGCAGAAAACTCTGAATCAAATATGCTAGTCCTGCCGGACTCCTCAGAGCCTTTAGTATATTCTAAGGTGCCCTGTGAGCCCCCATATTGTGGACATAGGAGGCTTTGATTTTTCTCTGAAAGAGTTTTTAATAGCACTCACGTTCCAAGAAACACTTTAGGAAATGCATCTGCAAAATCTCGCTGGCTGGGGAAGTCAGTTTCTTTATGGTGACTTTGTGTATCTCCATTCTCACCCATGTTATGATGATTTAAAGCTTAATTCTCAAAGGTCAATCTAAATCCCCTTAGGCCCAAGAGCTATGAAACGACTCATTTTTCTCCTCTATAACTACAAGTATTGAGAACATTTCTGGAGATCAGAAATGTGAGTACAGAAAACTTACATTTTTTGTTTTTTAACCTCCCCGCTTGGAGGACTGAGAGTAGTAAAATTCTCTCTTAACACTTCATCTAGAGTTTGGGAACCTATAGGTCTTCATAGATTGCTACTTCCTTTTTATCCTCTCCCACTCCCAAAGCATGTGTTTGGACTTTATGCAGAAGTAGATAAAGGGCATATATATACTTCTGAAGAGTTTTCCTGGGGGCTGTAGCTTAAATTGAGAACACCATGAGGAGAACTGACTGAAGAAAAAGGTCCAGTCCTGATAAACTCTCTGTATACAAATAGTGATAGCTCGTAGCCAGTGTTACGATAAGCTGCAATGTAGAGGTGTGTACTATATAGATTCTGGGTGATCTTGGCCCAGTTACTCACTTATCTATGTCTTAGTTTGCTCATCTTTAAAACAAAGATGATTGTAATACCTACCTATGGTTGTTTACATGTGAATAAGATAAAACATAAAAGGCAACTAAACAATGTCTAGTGCACAGTAATGCCTCAATAAACGTTAGCTGATATTTTTTGTACAATGATACATGGTACATTATTTGTACAATGATTCCCCAGAAAGGCCAGCCATCAGTCATTTAGCCACGACTTGATGAATTCCTTATCTCACAGAGCTCTGTCAGCTGGTGGTGAGGAAGGAGGGCTGTGGTAGACAGGGTCATTCCCATCTGACCATGGAATGCAAGGTCGATTTAGGCAGGCCCTCAGGGGAAGTAGTGGGGTGCAGTTAGAAAGCACTATGGGTTAGACACGGTCCACGGAACCTACTCTTACCTTGGGCATTAGGTGGGACCTCTCCCTCCATCTCAAGTAGTTACTTTCCGAGATTAAGAAAATCATACTTAATCAATGTTTGCTAACATCTGTCAGTTTCCTCTTAGAATAAATTCTTAGAAATTAAATTATTGGTCTGTGGGAGAGCTTCTGAATTCAAGTCCATGTTTTAGGTCTTTGGTTCACCTTGAAATTTTTTCTCCCAAAGAACTCACTTGTTCTTTTTCCAATCATCTGTGTATATAAACACCTATTTTCGTATCACCTTGACCACACCAGGATTCCTTTATTTTTAAACACTTTCTATTTGATAAATAAAAATATCTATCTATTGATTTTATTTGGTTTTGAGCACTAGTTATTTTGACCATCTTTAAATATGTCTACTGAAAATTACATTTCTACTGTGAATTGCCTGTTCATAGCATTTGCCCATTTTTAAATAAATGACTCTATTTTTCCTTTTTTTCCCCCCTTGAAACAGATTACTCTTGTTTGCTTGGAAAATGCTTTACCATACATATTTTTCTCCCAATTTTATGTTTTCTCCTGTTCATATTTTTTATTTACATGTTTTCACGTTCTATTTTCACATCTGATTTTTATGTTTTATTTTCACATTTTATTTTCAAATTATTTTAAAAACAGAGCATCCCCAAATCATTACCCTTTGACTTTAATGGAAATACATCTAGCTTTAACTTTACAATAGACTCAATTTGAAATATATTATTTAATGTAGTAAGGAAGTATCATAATATTCTAACAAGATAGTTTACTACATTAAATCATTAAAATGGTTAATTATAATATTAGATTTCTTAATATAATGTCTCATTGTACTCATCTGTAAACCCTGCTTAATCATGACTTTTTATTAGTTTTTTAACATAGTAAGTTCAATTTTCTACTTTAGTTTTTGTACATATTTTTATAAATGAAATTGGCCTGCACTTAACATTGTAACATTTTTCTGGAAGTTCTTATAAGTGAAAATAAAAAGGAATTATAAATATTTATATTTATATAGCTATCTAAATATATATTTAAAATATTATATAATTAACTGAAAACATGTTGGACATGATGAGACAGTTTCAGTTCAGCATCATTTAAAGATAATCCTAAAACAAGATTTGTGTTTTGAAGTAACAATATAGTACTGCCCCATTAAAGTTTTTCTCAACCTTAGTTGATTTCTCAGAATTAAAATAATGCATTTTAATATGAAATTATCCATTTCATGAAAACTTTCTCATATATTAGAAAGTTTTACATATTTCTCTTTTATATTAAAAATCTCTCTTACCTAATTCATGTTTTTCTATATGTGTTTTCTCTGTTTCTTGTAATATTATCACACATTTACCTTATCAGTTTAGTTTTTGTCATTTTCATATAATATACTCCAGGGTTGATTCATCAGTTATTTTCTTTTATTTGTTATAAATCATCAACCATTTTTAACACTACTAACTTCTTTCTCTCCCAATATTTTTATTTTATTTTATGATTTCCTTTCTAAAGTATGAAGATGACTCAATATTTTCTTTCTTAGTTATCTAAGTATTTAAAAGCTTTAAGGGTATTTCCTCACCAGTACATATGTTTCTCTTGGGATTTTAAAATGTACTCTTCTCACTACTGTTACTTTCTGACACTCTATTTCCAAGTGGTTAGGAAATGTTTAATCCTTTTGTTATTAATTATGTATGCAATTCATTTCCTCATAGAATATGGCTTGTATCTTTTCTGCTTTGGAGAGTTTTTCCTTTGTTGGAATTTATTTTATTTATTCATTTTTTTATATACCAACATTCCTTAACAGGAAGATTATACACACATACAAATAACGTGTGTGTGTGTTTATGTGTATGTGTGTGTGTGTATGTGTGTGTATATATATATATATATATATATATATATATATACACAACTTATATATTATTTCATTAATTATGTTATTCAGTCTCTAAAATTATTTTAAAATTTTTTCTTACTTTATCTGTCGAAGACTGAAAAATACTTCCACAGTGTTTCAATTGCTCCTCAAATTTTTAGTAGTGTTTAGCTTTATATTTTTCATGTTATGTTGTTCACCTCAGGTAATAACTACAGATTTTGTCTTCTTTAATCAATAAAATTGCTTTCTTTTATCCTGGTAAATGCCTGTGGCCTAAAATTCCACTTTGTTTGATGCTACTATAACCCAAATGACCTCAGACTTCATTAGCCTGTGGGTACTAAGGACGTTTCATTAATATTAATACCCTAATTTGCTAGCTCATTAACCCCTACCTGTCTAACAGTAGGACCTTGACCTCTACTTAGGAATTCCCTAGGCAGTATCTGACATGTGGTCTGGAATCTGTAATCTACTCTTCATCTCTACTGGATGCTCTTTGAAGACGGACTCTGGGCTCCTGCTACTTTTTCCAACTGCTGCTGCTGCTGCTGTGTATGACTGGCCTCCAGCCCAGAGACATTCAGTCAGATAATGATGAGACTATCTTCCATGAGATCAGAGGAGACATTTTTAGAGGCGTTCTCCTATGAAAGTGTCTTATAGGGGAATCAATGAGACCACTACTTAGGTTAACATTCAGCCTTTCTTTTTCCCAAGAGACATATTTGTTGAGAGAAATTTGAGTTAACAGTTGTGCAACTCAGTACAAACACTCCTCTCTGAACTCTGGACGTGCTGTGAATTCTGGTTCATCCTGTCAAATGCTCTTTGCACAGACAACTATTCTCTCAAGGACCACACCTGCTTGAAATATGGATTCTTTTCGAACGCCTTCTCTCACATTGTGAAAGGCACATCTGTGAAATAAAGCTTTCATTTGTAGAGTGCCCGTTATCTTGCCAGCCATATTGTGAATGATCTTACTTAAACCCCACGGTAACCCTATGACAGATGGGCTGTGATTATCCCCATGTTGCTGATGAGAAACCTGAAGACAGAGAGGTTACTTAACTTGCCCACGAAAAGCAAGCTACTGCTATAACCACCAGCCTTTCATACTCCTACTTCCTCAGTCTTGGGTTCTTTATTTCATTCATCCTTCTGGTAACTAAAGTATGTCATCAAGTACATTTTTCACGAAAAGTACTTTGGGTTGTCCACTCTGAATCGTTAAATAGAGGCTCTATGTAACGTCTTTACTGTTTCTCTACTCATGTGTGACAGCATTTGGGTTATTCTTTCTCCCTGTAAATTGGAAGTATAGCACGATGTATAACACTTTAAGGACCACCAGGGTTATTTCCTTAAAATGCAGATTTCTTGCAAGAGTTTATATGATTCTGGTGCAAATGGTTTGTGATTCACACCTTGAAAATCACTGTATGGTGATTGGCATTACAGTCTGCCATCAAGTTCCTGCTTTGTTCTTACTGGTTCCATGGCAATGAACACATTTCTTAACCTCTCTAAGCTTCAGTTTACTCATTTGTAGAATGTGACTAATGATTACACCTATTTCTTACAGTTGTTTTGAGGATTAAATGAAATAATGCCTACTAATACACAACATAGTTCTGGAAAGTAATAGACAAATATCTGCTATTTTCATAGTAAGTATTATTAGTCGTCATTCCATTTTCTACCTTTACATGACGTACAAAATAATAATATAGTCACCATTTTTTTTCTTTAAGTTCTTCCTCATTGTTTTTCTTCTTGGGCACTAGGAGCAGTATATCTTTATCTTAGAAAAAATTTTTTAAAGTATAAATGTGGTATTTTTGTTCTTTTAATTAATGTTGCTAGTTCATAATAGCTCCCATGATGTACCTCATTAGTTCAAGAAAGTTTTTCTTCTATTTTGTCTTTCAATAATTTTTCTACTCTGAGAATTTTTAACTCTTTCACTACATTTTGGGAGAGTTGAAAACTATGCACATTAGGTTGTCAATTAGATAAAGCCAGTGCCAATTCTACTTTTTCCTATGTCTAATGCCATTTAAATGATATTATAGTCATTAATTTATTCAATTCTTTCATTTGCTCGGTCAGGTCCCCTAAATTTTCAATCAGCTCAGTTTTTGGCTTTTTTTCATTGGTAGAATTGACATTTTCTTGAATTTATTTAAGATTTCAAGACAGCAGAATTCTAAAATCTTTGTTGCCCATAAATAGCTTGCTCTGGAGGGAATAAAGAGATGGACCATACTTGGTGTTGTGGAAATATAAATTATGGATTTTTAGCTTAGGTCTAAGATAATGATGAAATCTGGAATAGCAGAGGTAAGAAAATGGTGGAGATAAAGGTTTTAAATTTACTGAGTTTTGGTTATATGTGGAAAACCAAAATAGAGCTGCCTAACAGAGAAATGGGTATTCAGATCTGTATTTCCAGAGATAAGTCTTGGAAAGCTAAGTCTTGTCCAGAGATAAGTGTTTCAGAGATTACTGTACACTAGATAATAGAAGCAAAGGAAATCAACCAAAGAGAAGGTACATGAGACCGGGGCAGAAAGTGTGACACTGGAGAACAGCCACAGGTTTTAGTGATGAGATGAAGGATGAAGACTGTCCACTGGACCATGAAAAGAGGTGACTAAGGAAACAGAGGAGGAGAAATTCAGGAGAGAAGACTAAAAGAGGACTGACCAGTGACAAATGCTGCAGAGGCCAAGTAGTACGAGAACTGGGAGGAAAGGACAGGATTCATAAAATAAGATGTGGAAGAGTAGGTTTTGATGAAACATTGTAAGTACAGGAAAGGTAGAAAAATAGCAGCAATATGTTTAGTCTGCACCTTCAATGAGTTTTTTTTAATGTACAAAAGAAGAGAGATAAAAATGGGAGAGGTCAGGCATGAATTGCATTAAAAATTGGGAGCCAGTTGAAGTGAAGAAGCTGGAAATACAGATAGCATGCTAATAATTAATGGAGGGAAGTTCAAAGGATGTGAAAAAGAATGGGGATAAAGCACAGATGGAAGTAGGTGTTATTCTTGGATCAAAGAAACTTCTGAGATTAGACAGAAGGGAGCATACATGTGCAGACTCAGTAGATTCACAGGAGAGCAGAGGTAGCATGTTAGAAACATCTGTGTAGAGAGTGTGTCAGAGGATTTAAAGAACATTATGGAAAGGATGTATTAATTCCAATGAGGATCCTGGCATTAGAGAATGTCAAAGTAATTTGAGTGTCCATATCATACTGACAATAATAAATTCATAATAAAACTAACCTATTTATATGGCTAATTCAATTTTTTTTTTTCTAGAAGCATTTAGTGTCTTGGGTACATTGGCATAGTATTGGCAGGGAATATATGCCAGAGAAGAGATAAAAAAGCTGGATAAATACAAAAGAGAGTTTGACATCTACCCTAATCAGGAACTAGGATGGTTAGGTTTGCCAGATAACTGCCATATGTCTGGAGCCTCTAGTGAAAATGCAACCATGTGTCACCATGTTTTGAGTCATGTCAACACTATCATCCAGACAACATTGGGTCAGGAATAGGAACCCAAAGGCAATCAACAAGGGATGGGGCTATGAGATGTGCCTGGTATGAAAAGTCTGCCCAAGGGTGATGTCTTTGTGTGTTACAACACAACTAATCCACTGTCTCTGTGATATGTACGTGATATAGTAGGGATGTGCATTATAAAACAATACCTGAACTATGGGATAAAACCGTAAGACAAAAATGTAACAAAAAGAACATTGGTAGAGGGGTGGGACAGGGAGGGTGGGAGGGAGGGTGACACAAGAGGGAAGAGATATGGGAACATATGTATATGCATAACTGATTCACTTTGTTGTAAAGGAGAAACTAACTCACTATTGTAAAACAGTTATACTCAAAGATGTTAAAAAAAATAAAATAAAATAAAAAATAAAATCAATAATAAAAAAGATTACATGTAAAAAAAAAAGAACATTGGTGGATTGGAAGCATAAAGAAAATAAATGTAAGAAAAAGGACAAGTTAGATTTTTAAATTTTACCTAACATAGCTTAATTCTAAGTTTTTAAAAAAATGGCAGTTCTTAATGACTTTTGGCAGTGAACTAAATGGAATTACAAGTTTGCATTTTTCTTCATAATGATTGTAAGATTCTTAAGAATAAGAATTAGACAGTATTACATATTATATGTAAAAAACTTAGTAATTGTATATGTTAATAAATTTCTTTATTAGCAAAAATAGAGCATTGCAAAATGATGTAGTTTTATTTTGGATAATAAAGATTTGAACTTTTTTTTAGTTGGGAACCAAGATTTGAGGGGGGAGAGTCACTAGGTTTCTAAAAGAAATAAAGACTTGGAGACATTTTACTCTTTCCCTTCTTGGTGTTAACCTTCAGGGGCTGGCACCAAGTAGTTAGGCTATTGGTTTTGGTTTTATCAAAATTCATTTTCAAACAAATCCTATTTGAAAGATAAAGAAAATGGGATATCCAATATGGATTTTTCTCTGCTGTCTTAAATACCTTGCTGAAGTGTAGTGGGTTGAGTTAGGGCAGTTAATAGAGGCAATCAACTCTCTTTGCAAAGATTCTTTTAAAAAGTAATAATAATAGTAATAATAACAGATGGAGACCAAGAAATTAAAGATCAATAGCTGATCCAGCCCCAATTTTTTTTTTACATATTTAATGTCTATTTCTTTAGACAGCCCTTGGGTCTGTGAATTCTTTATTATTTTTCCTGTTATACGAAATGCTATTTCTGTTGAAGTGCTGCTGGATTTGGAAATCATTGTCATGACTAAATATTTGTTTGTCTCAGAAGAGCACGGTGTACAGCTATGCTGCCAGTGGGTGCTTGATAAATATTAATGGATGGCCGTGCAAAAAAATAAAATAAAATAAAAAATAAATGAATAAATAAATAAATAAAATAAAATAATAGAAACCACTGATCAATCTCCTGAAAGTCTGTCTGGCACTCTAAGTGTTATCTTCTTATTCTTCTATATTATTCTTATTCTTATATTCTATATTCATCATATAAAATCTATGATAATTACAACAACCTTATATGGTGAGTACTATTGTATCCACATTAGAGTTTAGGAAACTGAAGGTCAGAGATATTATGTGACTTGTCCGAGTTCCTACACTTACCTAGGTGTTGTACCAAGAATTTGAATATAAAAATTCATCTTCTTTCCTCTCATATTCATTACCATCTGTCACACATAATTTGTATATAAGTCAATATGGGGGACTTAGTTTTGTGGAAATATGGTAACCACATTCTTGAAAGTACTAAAATAATATCTGTGGTCTGTTTCTAGGGGTATTATCATAGCATTATAAGAGAAAACTTTTAAAGATTATTATTTTTAAATTAGTCACTGTATATATACCAAAGCTCTAAGATTAAAAAAAAAAGACCAGCCCTTTAAAATTTGTTAATAATATAATAATCTGCATATTTAGTAAAAGGCAAATAAGATACAATAATATAAGAAAGTGATTATCATATATAAAAGTGTAAATTGAATCAAAGATTTTAAAGTTTCATGATGATCTTTAGGGAACTATCACATTTTAAGAGAGTATGGAAGTTTGAAGTATATATTTGTATGCAAGACTAAATGTCAGGCTAGAACACCATTTCATTCACTGATACAGGTAACAAATACTATATATTTTGTAAAAAATCAATTTAATTGTACGATGAACATCATGAGAAAATTATACTTTGCAGAAACACTTTAAGACAATTATAGCTCAATTTTGCTTCTCTAGAATGACAAATGGCAGAACTGTCCCCCACACTCCCCTGCCAATAACATCCTTAAGTCAGAAAGGGCAAGAAGATTAGATTACAAATTCTAATATTTCTTGCTACAGTAATATTTTAATGTCATTACAAAAGAATAACATTCGGCCCTCTGGTAATTATTAAATTAAATGCTAAATGTTTTATAGCATGTATGAACTCAGAATAGAATCTGCGGTATGAGGAAAATCTGGAAGGCTATCTATTCTAACACTTCATCAGCACTACTCCTATTATCTGATGAAGAAATTGACCAACTTCGATTTGAACATGTCCAAGTTTATAGAACTCATTACCTACTATGGGATCCCATTTCCACAATGGTCAGTTGTAATTCTTTGAACTGAATTCTCTCAAAATTGTATTCATTTGTCTTAGTCCTACCCTCTGAGGTTAAACTAAAAACTATAATCCTTTCTCGATATGGAACTACTTTTATTTGAAGACAGCCATCAAATCTCTTTGCATCATCTTATCCCAGGTCCTTCAACTATTTTGATCTGGAGACCCTCACCATCTTAGTGACTCTCCCCTGAGAAAATTCCACTTACTAAATGTCTCTGAATGATAGAAAGTAAAGCAATGTTATTGCTCATTATTTCAGGAGATCCTTAGGGTGAATAGATTTAACATCCATAATTCTGACTATTTTAGAGCAAATGTAAAGGCCCAGGACATGAAGTAATTAGTAATTTTGCCAACTGAAAAATTTGAATTGCACAGGTTCTAAGACTGCTGTACAGATGTAAATCACTTAATGGATAAGAGTGAGTGAGAGAACCTGATCAGCCAACATTCATATATCCATATAGCTTTTTGATTCTATAATCCTCAATGCACTTACACAGGGTAACTTTTGTTACAGTGCATGTGTATGTGTGTATGTGTTAGTGAAAAGTGACCACAAAAATAAAGTCAACTGACAGTGTTGTATTGAAGGTAAAGTAACATTAAAAGGCCTAAGAATGTCATGATGATAGCCACAAGAAAAGATTTTGATAATTCATTCTTGAAATTAATCTGATATATGACATGATTGAGTCCACCATATATGTTCTGCATAAATTCTTAAGCAATTAATTAAAATATCAAAATGATTCTCTAATCAGTATAAATTTTCTCATCTAGTGATGAATAACAATTTATCAATAGGTAATTAACTTCTGGGCTGATGATATATCCAACAAATGCAAAACTCCATGCTGAAATGTGATTTGGGAGTCAAGAGAATTGAACATTTCTGTATATAGTAAACTTATGGATTCAAAATAGGTCCTTCATAAATATCAAAGGTCTACAGAACTTCTTAGGACATCAGCTAGGATAACACTAGAGATTTGTTGTCAAACACACGCTGTTAACTGAAAGTAAAGGATGTAACATAACAATTTTGCATAAAAAGCCTCAGTGTTGGACTCTATAGTAGGCTGGATGAAGGTCACCCAAAGATATCAGGTCAGAATGTATAAACTCTTAGAACTTAGTGATAAAAGATAAATAGAACAATTTAAATAGGCAAAAGATAAAAATAGACTCTTCTCCAAGGAAGAGGTACAAATGACTGATAAACACGTGAATGATGCATGGCATCATTAGTCATCAGTTGACAAAGAGGTGGAGAAATAGGAATCCTCATACTCTGACCCTGCTGGTGGAAATCTACAATGGAGCAACTGTTTTGGAAAACAGACTGACAGTTCCTCAAATGATTAAACGCAGGATTACCACAGGACCCAGCAGCTTCATCCTAATGAAAACATCTATGTCCACACAAAAACTTGTACATGAAAGTTTAATAGCAGCATTATCTATAGTAACCCAAAAGGTAGAAATAACCCAAATGTTCACTAACAGATGAGTGGATAAACAAAATGTGGCATTTTATACAATGTAGCACAAAGCCATAGAAAAGAATGAAGTATTGATACATGCTACAACTGGGATCAGTCTTGGAAACATTATGCTTAGTGAAAGAAGCCAGTCACAAAAGTCCACATATTATATGACCACATTCATATGAAAGTCCAAATTAGGAAAAATTTTAGAGACAAAGTAGGTAAGTGTTTGCTCAGGGTTAGGGTGAGGGTAAGTAAGTAATAAGGGTTGTTACTAAATGATACAGGAATTCTTCTTGAGGCCACAAAAATGTACTAAAACTGACTGTGTTGACACTTGCACATATCTGTGATTGATCATGCTAAAAATCACTGAATCATACACTTTTAATGGATTAATTTTATGGTATAGGAATTACATCTCAAAAAAGCTGTTTAAAAAATGAGATTAGAGAGGGCAGACAGCAGACACAAGAAGAACTACAATCCTGCAGCCTGTGGAACAAAAACCACATTCACAGAAAGATAGACAAGATGAAAAGGCAGAGGGCTATGTACCAGGTGAAGGAACAAGATAAAACCACAGAAAAACAACTAAATGAAGTGGAGATAAGCAATCTTCCAGAAAAAGAATTCAGAATAATGATAGTGAAGGGGATCCAGGAACTCGGAAAAAGAATGGAGGCAAAGATTGAGAAGATGCAAGGAATGTTTAACAAAGACCTAGACAAATTAAAGAACAAACAAACAGAGATGAACAATACAACAACTGAAATGAAAACTACACTAGAAGGAATCAATAGCAGAATAACTGAGGCATAAGAACGGATAAGTGACCTGGAAGACAGAATGGTGGAATTCTGCAATTCAGCATTCTGGAATGCTGCAGAACAAAATGAAGAAAAAAGAATGAAAAGAAATGAAGACAGCCTAAGAGATCTCTGGGACAACATTAAATGCAACAACATTCGCATTACAGGGGTCCCAGAGGAGGAGAGAGAGAAAGAACCAGAGAAAATATTTGAAGAAATTATAATTGAAAACTTCCCTAACATGGGAAAGGAAAGAGCCACCCAAGCCCAGGAAGCGCAGCGAGTCCCATAGAGGAGAAACCCGAGGAGAAGCATGCCGAGACACATAGCAATTCAAATTGGCAAAAATTTACAACAAAGAAAAATTATTGAAAGCAGCAAGGGAAAAATGACAAATAACATACAAGGGAACTCCCATAAGGTTAACAGCTGATTTCTCAGCAGAAACTCTACAAGCCAGAAGGGAGTGGCATGATATACTTAAAGTGATGAAAGGGAAGAACCTACAACCAAGATTATTCTACCCAGCAAGGATCTCATTCAGATTTGAAGGATAAATCAAAAGCTTTACAGACAAGCAAAAGCTAAGAGAATTCAGCACCACCAAACCAGCTCTACAACAAATGCTAAAGGAACTTCTCTAAGTGGGAAACATAAGAGAAGAAAGGGGCCTACAAAAACAAACCCAAAACATTTAAGAAAATGGTCATAGGAACATACATATCGATAATTACCTTAAACATGAATGGATTAAGTGCTCCAAGCAAAAGACACAAGCTTGCTGAATGGATACAAAAACAAGACCCATATATATGCTGTCTACAAGAGACCCACTTCAGACCTAAGGACACATATAGACTGAAAGTGAGGGGATGGAAAAAGATATTCCAGGCAAATGGAATTCAAAAGAAAGCTGAATTAGTTATACGCATATCAAATAAAATAGACTTAAAATAAGGAATGTTACAAGAGACAAGGAAGGACACTACATAATGATCAAGGGATCAATCCAAGAAGAAGATATAACAATTAAAAATATGGGCTTCCCAGGTGGCGCAGTGGTTGAGAGTCCGCCTGCCGATGCAGGGGACACGAGTTCATGCCCTGGTCCGGGAGGATCCCACATGCCATGGAGCAGTTGGGCCCGTGAGCCATGGCGGCTGAGCCTGCGTGTCTGGAGCCTGTGCTCCGCAACGGGAGAGGCCACAACAGTGAGAGGCCCACGCACCAAAAAAAAAAAAAAAAAAAAAAAAAAAAATATATATATATATATATATATATATATATGCACCCAACATACGAGCACCTCAATACATAGGCAACTGCTAACAGCTATAAAAGAGGAAATCGACAGTAACACAATAATAGTTGGGGACTTGAACACCTCACTTACACCAATGGACAGATCATCCAAAATGAAAATAAATAAGGAAACAGAAGCTTTAAATGACACAATAGACCAGATAGATTTAATTGATATTTATAGGACATTCCATCCAAAAACAGCAGATTACACTTTCTTCTCAAGTGCACATGGAACATTCTCCAGGATAGATCATATCTTGGGTCACAAATCAAGCCTCAGTAAATTTAAGAAAATGGAAATCGTATCAAGCATCTTTTCCAACCACAACACTATGAGATTAAAAATCAATTACAGGGAAAAAAATGTAAAAAACACAAACACATGGAGGATAAACAGTACATTACTAAATAACCAAGAGATCACTGAAGAAATCAAAAAACACCTAGAGACAAATGGCAATGAAAACACGATGATCCAAAACCTATGGGATGCAGCAAAACCAGATCTAAGTGGGAAGTTTATAGCTATACAAGCCTACCTCAAGAAACAAGAAAAATCTCAAATAAACAATCTAACCTTACACCTAAAGGAAGTAGAGAAAGAAAAACAAACAAAACCCAAAGTTAGCAGAAGGAAAGAAATCATAGAGATCAGAGCAGAAATAAATGAAATAGAAACAAAGAAAACAATAGCAAAGATCAATAAAACTGAAAGATGGTTCTTTGAGAAGATAAACAAAATTGATTAACCATTAACCAGACTCATCAAGGAAAAGAGGGAGAGGACTCAAATCAATAAAATTAGAAATGAAAAAGGAGAAGTTACAACAGACACTGCAGAAATACAAAGCATCCTAAGAGACTACTACAGGCAACTCTATGCCAATAAAATGGACAACCTGGAAAAAATGGACAAAGTTTTAGAAAGGTATAAGCTTCCAAGACTGAACCAGGAAGAAATAGAAAATATGAACAGACAAATCACAAGTAATGAAATTGAAACTGTGATTAAAAATCTTCCAACAAACAAAAGTCCAGGACCAGATGGCTTCACAGGTGAATTCTATCAAACATTTCGAGAGGAGCTAACACCAATCCTTCTCAAACTCTTCCAAAAAATTGCAGAGGAAGGAATACTCCCAAACTCATTCTATGAGGCCACCATCACCCTGATACCAAAACCAGACAAAGATACTACAAAAAGAAAATTACCGACCAATATCACTGATGAATATAGATGAAAAATCCTCAACAAAATACTAGCAAATAGAATCCAACAACATATTAAAAGGGTCATACATCATGATCAAGTGGGATTTATCCCAGGGATGCAAGAATTCTTCAATATATGCAAATCAATCAATGTGATACACCATATTAACAAATTGAAGAATAAAAACCATATGATCATCTCAATAGATGCAGAAAAAGCTTTTGATAAAATTCAACACCGATTTTTGATAAAAACTCTCCAGAAAGTGGGCATAGACGGAACCTACCCCAACATAATAAAGGCCATATACGACAAACCCACATCCGACGTCATCCTCAATGGTGAAAAACAGAAAGCATTTCCTCTAAGATCAGGAACAAGACAAGGATGTCCACTCTCGCCACTATTATTCAACATAGTTTTGGGAGTCCTAGTCACGGCAATGAGAGAAGAAAAAGAAATAAAAGGAATACAAATTGGAAAAGAGGAAGTAAAGCTGTCACTGTTTGCAGATGACGTGATACTATACATAGTGAATCCCCAAAATGCCACTAGAAAACTACTAGAGCTAACCAATGAATTTGGTAAAGTTGCAGGATACAAAATTAATGCACAGAAATCTCTTGCATTCCTATGCAGTAATGATGAAAAATCTGAAAGAGAAATTAAGGAAACACTCCCATTTACCATTGCAAAAAAAAAGAATAAAATACCTAGGAATAAACCTACCTAGGGAGACAAAAGACCTGTATGCAGAAAACTATAAGCCACTGACAAAAGAAATTAAAGATGATACCAACAGATGGAGAGATATACCATGTTCTTGGATTGGAAGAATCAACATTGTGAAAATGACTCTACTACCCAAAGCAATCTACAGATTCAGTGCAATCCTTATCAAATTACCAATGACAATTTTACAGAACTAGAACAAAAAAATCTTAAAATTTGTATGGAGACACAAAAGACCCCAAATAGCCAAAGCAGTTTTGAGGGAAAAATACAAAGCTGGAGGAATCAGACTCCCTGACTTCAGGCTATGCTACAAAGCTACAGTAATCAAGACAATATGGTACTGGCACAAAAACAGAAACATAGATCAATGGAACAAGATAGAAAGCCCAGAGATAAACCCACGCACCTACAGTCAACTAATCTAGGACAAAGGAGGCAAGGATATACAATGGAGAAAAGACAGCCTCTTCAAAAAGTGGTTCTTGGAAAACTGGACAGCTACATGTAAAAGAATGAAATTAGAACATTCCCTAACACCATACACAAAAATAAACTCAAAATGGATTCAAGACTGCAATGTAAGACTGGACACTATAAAACTCTTAGAGGAAAACATAGGAAGAGCACCCTTTGACACAAATCACAGCAAGATCTTTTATGATCCACCTCCTAGAGTAATGGAAATAAAAACAAAAATAAACAAATTGGACCTAATGAAACTTCAAAGCTTTTGCACAGCAAAGGAAACCATAAACAAGACGAAAAGACAACCCTCAGAATGGGAGAAAATATTTGCAAATGAAACAATGGACAAAGGATTACTCTCCAAAATATATAAACAGCTCATGCAACTCAATATTATGTGCATACCTACTGACTGTTTTTGAAGGGTCTTCATGGAGCCTCCAGTAAAATAGCCCTGGATATCACTTTTTAAACTAATCCTCTGTTCATTCTGGCTTGTGTTATCTCTGCTTTGTTTCATCTGTCACCATGCACACATCTGTTCTTTGTCTTCCAGAACTGTATTAATAACTTCATTCCACTATTGGCCTTCATTCCTATTTGCTGTTGTGGGTTTATTCACATTTATACATCTTTTTCATTTCAATGGTGTTTCGTAAGAGCCAGGGATATGAGTGTTCTCAGGCCACCATCTTGAACCAAGAAATACCAGAACCAAGAAAAGTGTTAAATGGTATTTTTATGAACAATATCCTGAATAGTAAAGCCATATCCAGAAGAGAAGAAATGTAATTAAGTGGAAAATACCACCTGGAAGAAGTAGATTTTTACTAAATTTGGTGAAATGTTAAGAGCAGGGCTTCATCAAAATTACAACCACCATCCCCACTACAAAACCAGATGAAGTCAGGGGAAGTTGTAAGGTATAAGGTGACATTAGAACACATAGGAAAGGAAGGTCTAGCTGGGAGAAGTGTTAAAAAAAGACCCTAGTGACATGAGGCTATGAGTGCTACATTTTTAAAAATAAAATACAAAGCAATGAGGCTCTGTATATTCTTGTAAAGGAGGATGACAGGAAGAATGCCAGGTTTAGAGAATATTATCAGACCAGTTGTCTCAGCAGTAGACCGGATCAAAGACAGACTAGAGCAAGTGTGTTGCTGTGGTCCAGGAGCGACGGTCTTAGGAATGAGCGGAGGATTGTGGCTGTGAGGACAGAAAGGCAAGAAGTGAACAGGCCCCTTGCTGCTTGATTTAGCTCCATTTACTATATTTTACTTTTAAAAAGGAAACAACAAAACAACTACAAGAAAACCAAACAGTATCTGAAACAAAATGTCATGTGTGAAATCAGAGTTGTAGATAAAACAGGTGGAGATTATATTATTTTTCTACCTTTCTATATTTAAAAAAAACCAGAGCTTCCCTGGTGGCAAGGTGTTTAAGAATCCGCCTGTCCGTGCAGGGGACACAGGTTCGAGCCCTGGTCCAGGAAGATCCCACATACTGTGCAGCAACTAAGCCATGTGCCACAACTACTGAGCCTGTGCTCTAGAGCCCACGAGCCCCAACTACTGAAGCCCACGAGCCACAACTACTGAAGCTCGCATGCCCAGAGCCCATGCTCTGCAACAAGAGAAGCCACCACAATGAGAAGACTGTGCACCACAACGAAGAGTAGCACTAGCTCGCTGCAACTAGAGGAAGCCCGCACGCAGCAACAAAGACCCAAGTCAGCCAAAAATAAATAAATAAATAATATTTTAAAAAATCATTAAAACAGGGCTTCCCTGGTGGCACAGTGGTTTAGAGTCCGCCTGCTGATGCAGGGGACATGGGTTCATGCCCCGGTCTGGGAGGATCCCACATGCTGCAGAGCGGCTGTGCCCGTGAGCCGTGGCCGCTAAGCCTGCGCGTCTGGAGCCTGTGCTCCGCAACGGGAGAGGCCACAACAGTGAGAGGCCCGTGTACCACACACACACACACACAAAATCATTAAAACAAAGTGAAAGAAATAAAGAATAAAGGGAAATCATAAGAATTGTAATTGGTAGGCATTGTACCTACAAATTCACAGCATGGGCTTAAATCCCAGCTCTACAACTCACTTGCTCAGGTAAAACTGATGATTGACTTAAATTCTGAGTCACAGACACTTAATCTTTAAAAGGAGGTTGCTAGTAATAGTGCCAACCTAATAGAATTCTTGGGAAAATAAACTATGATGATGCATGGAAAACCAAGGTTGCTTATTGCCATTACACAGGTCTTGCAATTTTTATTTTTTAAGACATGGAATCTTACAGAGAAATAAGGCATATCTGAAGCTATGCAAACTATTACTGAAAAATCAACAGTGTTTTGTCACAGTGATTTGTATTAATAAAAAATAGAAGAAAAAATAGCTTAAGTAATTCTAATTTTAAAAATTACTCACTGAATCTTGCTTCTTATGCCAATTTAAAAATAATTTGTCTATGACTAAATTTCCTGATTAATTCAACAAATATGCTTTAATTACAGAATGTTTTACATTTCGAATATTTCCAAGTGATCTAAAATTATTGTTTCTAGATCTCCAATGCATACAGCCACTAGCAGATGTCCACGTAGCTAATTCTGCTCAGTAATATACTGACATGAGAACTTCTTGTGTATCACATATGAGTTTTGAGAACAAAATTTCCATCTGGAATTGAAAAATTCTGAGGCAAAACCAAGAATACCAGAGTTACTCAGATATAGGAGGTACTATTTGTGGTGATTCATTTTCACAATATTATTTAATTTTTGTTTCACGTCCAGGAGATACAATATCACCAGAGTACAGTCTGCTCATTCTTTACGCACATGAAAGACTGTTTGGGATGACTGTCGGTGGAAATTGCTATGGGAAACAGTATGAAGGTTCCGCAACAAATGAGAAATAGAACTACCCCATGATCCAGCAATTCCACTTCTGGGTATTTACCCAAAGGAAAAGGAAACACTAACTCAAAAAGATATATGCACCCCATGTTCACTGCAGTATTATTTACTATAGCTGAGATATGAAAGCCACCGAAGATGAGTGGATAAAGAAAATAGGGTATATGTACAGTGGAATATTATTCAGCCATGGAAAAAGAATGAAATCTTGCCGTTTGCAGCAACATGGATGGACCTCAGGGCATTATGCTGAGTGAAATAAGTCAGACAGAGAAAGACAGATACCCAATTACCACATGATCTCACTTATAGTAGAATCTAAAAAACAAAACCAAAAATAAATAACAACAGCAACAAAAAACAAGCTCATAGACACAGGGAAGAGATTGGTGGTTGAAAGAGGTGAGGGAATGGGGGTGAGTGAAATATGTGAACAGAGTAGAAAACAAACAAACAAACAAACATAAAGTTAGGAGCAAAAGAATCAAAAATAAAGAAATAATAATTGTCAGTAGTGGCGTGGTTTTCATATCCTTGTGTGGTTTTTTTAGTTTGTTTGTTTTTTTGTTTTTTTGCGGTACACGGGTCTCTCACTGTTGTGGCCTCTCCTCTTGCGGAGCACAGGCTCCGGACGCGCAGGCTCAGCGGCCACGGCTCACGGACCCAGCTGCTCCACGGCATGTGGGATCTTCCCGGACCGGGGCACGAACCCATGTCCCCTGCAACGGCAGGTGGACTCTCAACCACTGCACCACCAGGGAAGTCCCATATCCTTGTTTTAATGACTAAAGAAAGCTCAGTGATTGTTACTGTGCTCCATCATAAGTTGAAGGGAAGAAATGACAGGAAACAAGAGTAAATTTTCTCTTATACTTAGATAGTGTAGTATTCTCTCAAAGAGTTGCCAAACCAAACTCTTACATAGAATGTCAATTATCAAAACATTAAAATTTATAAAATTCAGGGGTTTTTCCTTGGTTGATTCAAAATATTCATCAAGATTTTTCAGAGACTCACAATCATGATTATAATCATCAAGTATTATATTGTTGTTAATTTACTGGCAAAAGAGAGTTCTAGAATTTAAAATGTCATTTAACTGATATTTGCCATAGTTTTCTTTAAAACTTTAGAATCAAAGTAATAAAGCAATCAGGGCCAAGTCTCTTTTTATCCATAGGTTAACAAATTAAATCTTTTAAAAGGAAAAGAATTTTGCAAGGAAATTATAGGAAATACTCTAGCATGTCTGGATTTCATCTTTTAAGACCAGCAACTCATATACATGAATATCACTGTAGGTTAGTTAATAGCAGTTCTTCTACAAAATACACTTCAAGTGTAATTTGGGTATTTGTGTGAAAGTGTGATTGAGCATTCGTTAATGGAACCTATTTGCAACAGAGACTGCTTTGGAACAGGCTCTTGATTGGATCCTTTGTATCAGGGCTTCATCTGAGTTGCTAGATCTGGGTCAGTGTTATCTTTTGCTTATCACACTTTGTTGTAAAGAGTTCTGCAATTTACTTTGACTTGGTGCCTTTTTCCTATCTTATTTCCATTTTATGCTCTATTATGAAAATGGGTGATAAACATATAATGAATTTATGTTAAGAATCATGGGGCTAACCTCGTGTTGGTGGTGATGGATCACAATTTAACAAACACCTGGAAGTACTAACCAAATAATGGATTATCTCCGTGATATTTAAGTTTTACTGCCATACACTTATAACTTTTTAGAAACCACTATTATCAAACATTCCCGGAGGAAAAATCATTTTCTTATTGTAAGTCTGCTGCTCTCTAGTTCAAATCAGTTTCTTTCATTAAGTTGCTTTTGTGGCTCAAGTATTTAATAACTTGAGATTTCTCAGACGTGATTCTTGAGTTATACCGGAGCAAACTGTGTTCAGCAGTAGAATACAGCACGTGACTCAGCTCCACGGAGCATTCCTCCCCAAAACACTTTTTCACACAAACACCACACTTACACCAATCTGCATGCCCCTACAACAGCTTAAACGCTTCTGCTCTTCTAAAGGGAAAAATTAAAAAAAAAAAAAAAACTTTGGGGAAAAAGACCTTAATATGAAATCTATGTAAACTTTATGATGGAGAGCTGCTCTGCGGCTCCTCAACATTCCTCATCCCAAAGGCAGTGGCTATCACATCAGAATGAATGCTGACAGGGCTATAAAATGGTCTCCACCCGTCATTAATTTCACCCTAGCCAAGCGCAAATAAGGGTTGGTCCTATGAAACATGCAGGAACCTTGAGTATCCTGATCTGCACTTGATAAATAGTAATTCATCTTTCATGATGAAATATTGAGACTTATTCCTACCCGGAATCTCTTTCTGATCGTTTTTTGTTTATGTAATTCTTTCACCAGTAAGTGGGAGAGAATACTAGTAATGCAAATAGTGCATTATTTTTTTCTTTATCTTTTTCTGCGATTTCAACTTTGGGAAGTAGGTACGATTATTCCTATTTTATAGTTAAGCACGTCACAGCTTTCAGAGAGCTTAGATGTCTCCAAGAGCAAGAATTTTATAGGGCCGACATTTCAGCTGGCTGCCACTCATGGAAATCCATGGGTCTTTCCTATAGCATAGGAATTGCTCAGATTTAATTTCTCATGCTGTAGTTATTTTAGAATAAATTTTAAACGTCTAATATAATATCAACATTTTGAGTATTAATCTTGATGAACATGGGGTGTTTTTAGTAGTCAGAGACGCTGCCTTTGTTGAGTATGGTGTGAGTGGTGTTGGAGCCTTATGAATGGAATGACGCTTCCTTGGCTACCTCCTAACTCCCTTTACTTTGTTTCTTTTTTTCCATTTCAACTTTCTCCACATACCCCTTAACATCTGGACCTGTGGAGCAATGAAATTTAACCACTGACAAGCATTTACATATTTACAAGTATCCTCAGAAATCATAAAATGATGATGTTTGAAAAGAACCATCTTCCCATTGATATGAAATTTTAAATAACCTATTAAAATTAGACATTTTTTCTGCCACTATTTCAGATAGGAAGCTCCCATACTCATGTTATTTCTCTCTTCAAAGTTCAAATGTATTAATAAAATGAATACACTAAATCCTTTCATTTATCTTTGGATAGATGCTTGGAATTGTTTTTCTAGTCTATAGACACACTAGATCATGTGGAAAGGAAAGGGAAAAGAGATTAACTCTTACTAAGTCAGTGTACCAGACACTGTGCCACTTACTTAACACACAATATTTTACTTAATCCTTAAAACTATCCTTCAGGAAAGATGTTAATATCCCCATTTTCATAGATGACGAACCTCAAGTGTAGGTCTGCTAAGTTACTGGTCCAGATAACAGTGATGAGATGTGGTTGTGAAGAGGGCTGTCGAAGCTTTCCACGACATAACCGTATTATTGGGCTATGGTAGGTAAGGGACTGAGGCTTTATTTTCTTTTTTTCCATTACACTATCTTTGAAGATACCTTTTCCTTTGAATATGATCATTTTTTCAATACCTGATAACATATTACAGAAGATCTCTGTGATTTTTGACAAAATTTAAACTGGTGATTCCAGAGTTGATACTTGGATAACAAAAGTTTTTCTTCCACTTAACATTAAATTCATTAATAACAATACCACAAAATTACTTCTGCCTGAAACCTTGTAAAACAGGAACTAATCAAAGCAAACACATTTAACAGCTAATGATGATTTTAATTTAGCTGTAAATGTCTCAAAGGCTAGTAATTAGAGAGCAGTTATATGCTTTCTATTTTGCAAAATAAATTGTTGCATGTTTTGCCACAATTTTCTCTATGTAATTTTGCTAAAATGGTGTTCTCTGTGCAAAATTTTAAAATAGATCTAATGGCTAATTTAGATAATCACATTACAATCAATTTTCTGTTTAAAATAATGCCTTATGAAGATGTTTCAAGCAATAAAACTGGCCACAAACTGGCTATTAAACAGCAACAAAAAAGGCCAAGTAAATAAACTCTTTAGGGCTTCCCTGGTGGCGCAGTGGTTGGGAGTCTGCCTGCCGATGCAGGGAACACGGGTTCGTGTCCCGGTCCGGAAGGATCCCACATGCCGCGGAGCGGCTGGGCCCGTGAAAAAACTCTTTATTGCTCTTGATTACATGGTCCTACTCACTTTAGATTTAATGAAGAGTTACTTGTTTAGCAATAGGGATGTGAGTCATATATCCTGACAATATTATGGCTCTAAACAATAAAGGTTAACCTAAAATTGCATCTTTTCCCCCATGATCATCAGTATTTTCTCTTTACCAGTTAGATCAGTAGCTCCAAATTTGAAAAACTAAATTAGAGATCAATGATGTTAAGTTACCCTCTTGTATGTCCACATGGCTGATCTAGAGGTTTCAACAGAAGGGAGACTGGCAAGCAGTTTGCCCTACTGGATGCAGAAAATGCCAAATATAGAATTGCAAATAGTGCCAACAACCATTCACGAAGACAAAATTAACTTTAGGAGGGAGACCATCAAAAGGGTGGGGTATAGGTACTATAATTTTATACCCTAGAATGAGAAAAATAAAAGCATCCATAAGTGGGATTGAGAGTAGATTGATAGCTGAAAGAGGAAAGGGCTAAATTGGGGGTATTGAACTATAGTAGCTGTTATTTCTTCCACACTCCCCAATAAAAATTGTTGTTTTGTTTTTTGGTTTTTTTGCTTAATATATAAATATTAGACAATTATTTTTAAAGAATCAAATAGTATATATTATATAAAGAGAAAAAATAAAGGCTACTTGGGATCTCCTACCCTGGGGTAAAGATAACCAACATTAGCTTTTTAATGACTATCCATTTGCGCTTTGCATTATAAATATATGCACAAATAAATAGATTTGTATATATCTAAGAGGGCCACCTCCATTGTATTCTAGGGGGATGGTGTTGTGCAGTGTGCAGATATCATAAATGGAGTCATAATACACATGCTGTTATTGTTATTTTAGATTTTGGGGGGGAAGATATAAGACCTTCCCTTATATCAGAACCACAATTTCCATCTCCTGCAAAGGACATTAGAACATGAAATTTAATTATATCTAATAATATAGATATTTAATTATATCTAATTTGGGGTCTAGTGTTTTGAAAAAATTAGATATCACATACATTTTCTTGACCTTTGTGTTCATTTTATTTTGCTCATTATCTTGCTATCCTGTCATATGTGTTTTATTTACTCTTCATACTATATGTTATACTTTACAAAAAATGAGAATGCAAAACATTCATGATACCAATTAAAAGGAAGAATAAAGCTGAAGTGATACAAGAACTTATGGAGCAAAATAGAAAATGTTATTGAAGGACATTAAAGAGAACCCACATCCGTGAAGAGCTCACCAGGTCAATGGATTGCAACATTCAATATTGAAAAGATTTACTTGTCCCACACATAATCTTTAAATTTGAAGTAATTCCAACCAAAATCACAAGAGGGTTTTTCCAGGTTCTAAAGTTTATCTGGAAAAATAAAATTTCAAGTATAGCCAAAACAATTCTGGAAAAGACCATATATATTTTGGTCCTGAAAATGTTTCTTCCATAAAGACCTAATTTTGTTACCTTTCAAACGAAGTCAGAAATTACTTAAAGTTCTTTACTGCTCACAGGATGTAAGAATACCTTCATTTTCTTTCTTCAAAAGACCTCTAAAGCAGGAAAATATAAAACTTCTTTTAGCACCCCATTTCAACCATTATTGACTTTCATTTTTGGAAGTTATTTTTGAGGTCTAAGCTAAATAAATCTCTTATCCTTAAGCTTGTTTCTTACTTTGTCACCATTCCTTGTGCCATGAGGCTTCAAATTCTTAACGACTCTTACTAAGTCTTCATCATTTTTTCCTCTCCATGGGGGGAAAAAATAGTGGCTCCACAAGTGTTCCCTTATTTTCATCCTTCTGCTGTTTTCCAAAGTTTTCTTCCTTTCAGTTCTATTTCTCTCAAACCTGATTGGGGCAGGAAGGCTGCAAAGGTGGGGAGCTGGGAGACAGGTGTAGAGGGCAGGGGATATACGGCAGTTATAGCAGAAACATTTGTTTTGAGGAGTGTTTCCTCACTTTTACTGATCCTGCTGTTTAAACAGCCGTATAGCAAAGTGTTATAATAAACAATACTCTTGTTTTATGAGTTTGCTAAGCTCAAGCTAACAGCATCTTTATGTAATGCAATGTATGACTAGTGTTATATGATTTCCAGTATATTTTTGCATATATTATTTTCTTTCATTCTCTCAACTCTTCTTTGAATGGTGATTAGTGTTATCATTCTCACTGAGGATGACACTCGGAGTGTTACGTGATTAGCCCAAGGTCACTAGAGCAGAACAACACCAGAAGCCAAGTCTTCTGAGGGGTTAGCAGATAATATTTCTTCTTCACATATTCATTTGATCTATCAAAATTCCAGCGTCACAAAATAATTTGGACAACCTACTGGCATTTAAGTGATACATTAAATGTTTAGATTATCAGCTGATTTTTCCTGCGAAAGAGTATATTCCCTGACATCGCCATTTGTAGTAAATAAAATGGCGCCTCCCCCCAGATATCCACATCCTAATTCCCCCAAACCTGTGACTATATTACAAGAGGAAATTAAGGTGGCAGATGGAATGACAGCTGCTAAACAGCGAACCTTAAAATAAGATTACCCTGGACCATCCAGGGAGTCCAAGGTAATCCCAAGAGTCCTTTCAACGTGGAAGAGGGGACAGAAGAGTCAGAGTTTTGTGATCTGCGAAGACTAAACCAGGCATTGCTTGCCTTGAAGATGGAAGGGGCCATGAGGCCAGGAAAGCATGAGGCCTTAAAATGCTGAAAAAGGCAAGACAATGGATGCCCAACGAGAGGCTGGTTCCCTGACACCAAATACATGGTGTCTTTCCCAACACCAGTTCTCCGGTTTTCCAACACTAATTAGGGGTCCAGCATTTCAATTCAATTCTCACACCAACTTCCAGGGTTAGCGCAGACCCCAAAGACAGAGGGCTCGGCCCCACAGACTGCCCCACTTCAGACTCCAGCCGCGATGGAGCGTCCAGGCTGCCCACGTTCCTGCCTGGATGACTATAAATTCAGGGCTTCACGACACCTCCTCAGGCACAATCATTTGTTAGAACAACTCACAAAACTCAGGAAAATGCTACTTACTATTATCACGTTATTATAAAGGATACAACTCAAGAAGAGCCAAACGAAAGAGATCCTTAGGGCATGGGATGGGGAGGGGGTCCTTCAGAGCTTCCAAGTCCCCTCCAGACAGGCCACTCTCCCAGAACCTCGATGTGCTCACCACCCTGGAAACACTCCAAACCCCATTGTTTAGGGGTTTTAAATAGAGGTTCCATTGGGCAGGGGTGCTTGATTAAATCATTGGCCACTAGCAACTAAATTCGATCTCCATCTTCTCAGACTGGGGTGTGGTGGGACTAAAATCCCAACTGTAACCCTTGCTTGGTGTTTCCTGTGACCAACCTCCATCCCAAAGCTATTTTGGAGACCCTCAGGCGTCATCTCATTAGCATACGAACGACATTCTTGTCACTCGGGAGATTTCAAGGGTTTTAAGAGCTCTGTGCCAGGAACCAGGAGCAAAGCCTAAATATTTTTTATTATACCACTCTCCCCTAAAACCTCCCAAAAGAAACACAGCACTGCCACCAACACACCTTGATTTTCGCCCATCGAGACCCATTTTGGACTTCTGAGCTCCAGACCAATTTGGGTTATTTTAAGCCACTAGATTTGTGGCAATTTGTTAGAGCAGCAACAGGAGACGAATACATTATTTTATAAACATTTACAACAGACTATCACACTCACGTCGGGAGGCAGAATTTCAGATATTAAAAACATAGGAACAGCTTTGATTTTTGTTTGTTTCATTGTTTAGTTATTGTATTTATAAAAGATTTTATTTTTCACAGTATTTTTGTTGTCTTGTATAGCTGCTTATATCAATGCAATGCAAAGTGACAGGATACCGACATTTGAAGGAAAATACACTATTTTCAGATCAGATATCAGCTGTCAACCTGGATAGAGTGTATTGTTCCTGATAGTTTACCGCCCAGTTCACAAAAATTTTACGTGCTTACAATTCACTTCAGGTGTGAAAAATTTGTTGAAATATGTTGCATATAGAGCACACTATGAGAATTCTTGTGGATATATCCTGAAGAGATTGGGTTTAAATGTGAATGGATACACGAAAATATGAAATAAAAGTGAGAGACTGGAAAAATACTCATTGCAGTAAATGAAGTCGGTAAGTAATTTACGTCACTACGTATTGTCAAACACACAAAATGAATATGTATTTTGTATTGTTTATTCACAATTCAGAATTCAGTGTACTCTCTTTAGATGGGGCTGAATATACATAATAGCCAGAAATCAAGAAACTCAATGTTAATTAATTAAACACTACTTTCTGTTGATTGAATTAGAAAACTTTGACTTAACTGTGGGAATCTATAAACTGCAGACAGAAGGAAAAAAGAATCCTCTCCATATTATTATATATAGAGACTGATCATCATTCTGTTAAAATACATTTTGAAAGTACTTGTATCTCTTTCAGCCTGAAAATACAAAGTTTTCAATTATTGTTTTGATGAAAGGGGCATAGATGCTTCTAAGGTAAATGGAGACATAAAGAACTTAGGTTCATACAACAAGTTGATAATCTGGGATTTTTAAAAAATGACATAAAAAATAGAGTTTTTAATCTGATCTAAAGAATCATGGATTTTAAAAAATGAATAAAACAGTTAGGCTTAAATTATATCACTTTCCAAAGCAAAACATGACATTGGACTATTCTTTTCTTGTTAGGTATAATTTATTACTTTTGTTGATATTGCTATTACTATTTATATATATGTTAAAAATAATAATTCCTTAATTACTAAAAAATAGAATTACTCACGTTTTTAAAAACACTTTAGGATTTATGTGTTTTTGTCTAGATTACTTGATCTTCATAGTTATTATTTAAGATATGAGAAATCAGCTTTTCTTTGTAATTATTTTAAAATTAGAAAATAAATGCTTGAGCTCTGATTTACTCCTTTTTATTTTAAATCCAGAGGCTTAGCTCAGGGCCTGGTATATTTAGAGTCCCCTCAAAATGGTTTTTAACCTATCTTCACCTTATAATTTCTGCGTTTTTTTCATAAAAATCAAAATAATGTCACAGATTATCTAATTAACAGTTCAAATTATGTTGAAACCTAACTCAAAGCTAGGCAATGCTAGGCAATTCTAGGCAATGCTAGTCACGAACAATTTCACATATCCTCTGGTAAAAGCTTACAGGGCCTCTGTATGTGATTGGCATTTTATGTCCTCACACACATGTCCCCGTGTCAGGGTGAAGAGGAGATGCTATTCAGCCCAGCTTGGCTTGGCAAGCAACATTGGCCAGGAAGAGGAGCTGCCTTCTTATAATTCTTCCTCCCAGAAGGGGTGTCTTTTGTAATTCATAAATGGCATAAAGGCATCATATGTGCCCTGGCTTCGGACAACAAGAATCTCTTGTTGAGTCCTCTATCTTACTCATCTGAAACCACAGTTACTAGAATTATCTATTGACTATACTAAAAACATATGCTAGTAACTATATAGTTTTATATCTATATAACTAAAATTATATAGTTACGATATAGTTTTATATCTGTATAACTAAAATTATTTTCTCCCAGACATGAATAAATGTTTTCTGAAAATTTCCAATATGATTGGCTCAAAAAGTTTCTCTCTAAATAATCTGGCACAAAGATCACATTTTTCCACAACAATGTTATAGGGAAATGGGGCCAAAAGGGACTAAACTGGACAAACAACTCATCAAATGGTATGCCTCTCTCTCCGAGTGTCATAAAGTTATAAATAAGCCATAACCTGACATTTGTAAGGTCAAATTTACAGAAGCTAATAGAACCACAACAGCTTCATGGATGGAAAGCTGGAGTTCATTAATTCAAAAGAGGCCTAAGTGACAAACAATCAGACTCTGACTGAGCAGGTCAGCTAGAACTTCTCCTTGGCGAAGAGCTGGAGACACCAGACATGTTCCATTCATTTTTTTGTGTGTTAAAAGCAGCAAGATGTTTGGGAAATCAAGATATCCAAACTATGAAAATATTATTAATCTTGGAATTAATCTTGGCTTTTCTCAGTGCCCACTTGTGGAAGGAGAGAGAGCTCTCTCTTACTTCCTCTTCTTATAAGGGTACTAATCCCATCATGAGGTTCCCACCCTCATAACCTCATCTAAACCTGATCATCTCCCAAAGGCCCCACTTCCAAATACTGTCATAGTGGGGATTAGGGCTTCAACATGAATCTTTGGAGGACATAAACCTTGGGTTCGTAACACTAAAAAGCCACACTGGCAATCCTCTGGTCATCTCCAACCCAAATGACGGACAGGTCCACATCACGGGTGGTATGATGGGTAAACAATAGAATGGAAAAAAAAAAAACCTGGGCATGGAGGAGAGAGAATAAGTGTTCTCTCCAGGAGTGGAGTGAGGGACATAGTCCTACAGGAGCACTGAATATAAAACGATCTGATTCTGACAGGGGAAATCAGAGACTTCCCCAAAGAGCAGGCTTTTAAGCTAAGACTTGCTGTAAATTTAACAAATAAGCATAAATGGTTACCAAGCAGATTAGAGAAGGAAAACATTGCCAGCATAAGGAAGAATGTGCACAAAACTACACAAGTGGAAAAAAATATGGAGGGTCCAAGAATATGCCATGGCTGGACAAGGCTGTTTGCAGGGTGAGGTCCCAAGAGATGAAACAACTGTGAGGCAGGGGTCAGAGTGTGAATGAGTTTGTAAAGTGAGTCAATAATCTGAACTTAATCTTACAAGTAGTTTTCAAAAACTGTACCAAGAATTCCTGGAGTTCCATAGAGGTTTTTGAGGTCCCTCAAACACTTTATTCATTCAAGTAGCACTTAAATTGCATTTTTAAACACTTTTTAAAACCTGTTAACAAAAATTACATTAAAAAAATTAGCTACCACAATTTAACCCCCCAAGGACCATCAGTATAATAACTACAACCAACTTACCTCATTATAGGGTATAGATTTGACTCTTTCTGTGCAATTATTATAACTTCTGATGAAAAAAATCATTGATTAGGAAGTTTGCAAGTGCTGTACTGATCATCTTTAAAATATTCTATCCTAAGCATATCTGCTCAGTTAATATTAAGAAATTCTAAGATGTGTTAAAGCTACTTTTAGAACTTATATGTCTTTATTTTGTACATATTTTATATTTACAAATGCTACATTTTTTATGCTTTGTGAAGTAAAATAGTTACCCGTAAAACTAGATATGCATTTCTGCCTAAAACTAGGAAATATAAAATAATTGAAGAGCTATCTGGTATGTTGGCTCATTTCAAGAAGAAATGACAAATCAACTTTGCTGCCACCTGATCATTTAACTGGTGTTGATCATGGTGACGATACAAAATAAAATCAATTTACTCTAGTTTTACACAAAATCGCTCACAGGCAAAAATACTATGACCCTATTTATTTGTTCTTGAGGTTTATCTTTAGTTGTAATTAAATATCCTAAACTCCACCATGTTTTATGCAGTGAATTTTCCAAAAGAGTTTCCATGATTCATGCTAAGTAATAATATCATCCTGTATACAACAGAGTGTGAATGAAAATAAAGCCTTAAACTTCTGTCTGCAAGAACTGAATATTATTTTTAAAAACATGATTTAGGTTTAAATTTGTTGATATTCAAATACTTGAGTGTGTCACGTGTTGGAAAACCTACATTATCAGGAAGGAGCTTATTAAACTTTCTGCTGCTTACACTGCAAAAATGTCATATGAGTCAGCTACTAGAAAATGCAATCTGCTAATTCAGTCAAGACAAAAGCATCCATTGTTTTTGCTTTATGTGATATTTTCACAAGGGCTTATTACTTTGTGGCATGCTTGATATATACTCAATTGTAGAGGAAACCATAATATGGGACTGTACTTGGAATTCCTGAGATCTATTGAAGATTAATGGTATTTTTATTGTTTAGATATCTCAATTTCCAAAGAACAAAATGGCATACAGTGATATTTTAGTATAAAGAAAATATATATTACATATGTAGTTGCAACTGAATAATATGACAGACACCTATTAACCTCCAAAGTTTATAAACGACCAAACTAGCTGGAATTCATGAATTACTAAGTGTCTCAGTCTGCTCAGGCTGATATAACAAAATATCACAGACTGGGGGGATTCAAAAGCAGACAATTATTTCTCACAGTTCTGGATGCTGGAAAATAGTGCCAGCAGATTCACTTCTTAGATGGCAGATGGCCATCTTGTAGCTGTGTGCTCACATGGCCTTTCCTCAGTGCGTGCATGTGGAGGGAGACAGAGAGATCCCTTCCTCTTCTTAGAAGGGCACTAATCCTATATGAGTTTCCTGCCTTTATAACCCAGTCAAAACCTGATTATGTTACCAAACTCAAAAGCCAGTAATTGGGAGGCAAGTGTCAGTAGAAAGGAAAGATGCTTTAGAAAAGTCTGCAGTCTAGGGAGAAGATAGACTCATGTCCCAAGACCAACTCTGAAGATTCTGCCAGCCGTAACAGTTTTTATAGAGAAAAAAGGAACAAATCTCAGTGAATCATCAAGGCAGGAGGTTGAAACCTGCATCATTCTCTGCTATGTGCAGACTGGCTGACTCTCTCTTCATCTGTTATCTTGTCTACATGATCTGCCTACAGAATTGCTGAGGAGACTGTTGAGGGTAGAGAGCTAGTCATTCTTTAACTACTTAATTCTTCATTCTTACTTCTTTTTTTTTTTTTTTTTTTTTTTTTGCGGTATGCGGGCCTCTCACTGTCATGGCCTCTCTTGCTGCGGAGCACAGGCTACAGACGCGCAGGCCCAGCAGCCATGGCTCACGGGCCCAGCCGCTCCGCGGCATGTGGGATCCTCCCGGACCAGGGCACGAACCCATGTCCCCTGCATTGGCAGGTGGACTCTCAACCACTGTGCCACCAGGGAAGCCCCATTCTTACTTCTTTTAATCTAAGAAGAGAATCAGCAGGTTAGGCAAGGCATGGTGTGCATTCAGGAGAGTTAGGTTAAACTGCCTAGTGATCTCATTCCTGTACCTACGTTCTTTTAATTAGAGGGAAACAGAAATGGGCAAATAGGGAAGGGGCAAAAGGACTGCTTTCAATCACCTCCCAAAGGCCCCACCTCCAAATACCATCACACTGCGGATTAGGGCTTCAACATACAAATCTGAGGGGGACACAAACATTCCGTCTATAACACCATAACACCATAAAACTTAGCATCCCTCTCGTTATCACCAGTCCAACTCACTGCCCAGTCCATATCACAGGTGATATGATGAGAAAATAGGATGAAAAAAAATGTTGTCTCCTAAATGTTCTCAAGTGGTCATTTTATTTTAATAGGTAATGATAATAATTAAGAAGCTGTTATCTTTCAAAATAGCCTTGGTCAATGTCACATCAGCTGTCCATTTTGTTAAAGCATGGTCTTTAATTTGCAGATCTTTCTATTATTTGTGATAATTGCAGTGATTTATAGGCTTTTATCACTGTTATTGGTTGACTTGAGTTAGTGTTGACATTAATATTTCAAAGAAAACAAAACCTAATCATCCTTGATTTTCTAAAACCAAAATACTCTTCCATTAGATAAAGCAGATTATTACCTGTAAGCCTAAATACTGAAACATCCTAACAATAAAATTCTTCTAAAATGATTTTTTAAAACAACCTTCTTTTTTAAAAAAAATTGCAATGATAACAACGGAAAAATGATTTTCTGGGGGTATGGGTTAAAATTATGAAACTGCTGCATAAGTATATTGGGACTGAACAAATAAATAAGTGGGTGGTGGATGGTAGGAATCATATTTCTCACTGTTGGAGAGGCATTTGTATAAAAGCCAAGGGAATGTGCTAGAATGAACCATGTGGTAATGCATTAGAATCAGAGGCATCAATATGAACTCATGTTGAGTTTAATACAGATGTAGATAGATGGGAAGAGAAATAATGAGAGATATTTTTGTATATAACGTTCATAATTCTATTCACTGAGGGCCTTGAAGCAATCACACTCCTACAGTAACATGCACACCCAGTGCCCAGATCTTGGTTTCTAACCCTATCCTTCAATTAAACAAATCAGGGCTCTTTGGAGAAATGACTGATGACTGATTCTAGAGCTGGGGCAGCAAATATGCAAGATGATCCTGGAGCATCTTGACATGCCGAAGTTAAGGAAGTGCTCAAAAAAAAAGAGAAAGAAAGCCATAAAGAATAGGGCATGTCAAGGGAACACAGGGCCAACCTGCAACCTGAAAATGCTCTCAATGGCCATGAATAGAAGAGGGTCACCAAGTACCAGTAGAAATTATGGCAAAAAGACAGATGCAGCCTAAAGCATAAGCCAGCAGAGTGCTGACCTCCAAAGACAAAGAGAAAATCGTATAAGTTTCTTGAGAGATGAGAAAAGAACTAACAAAGGAAAATAACAGACTGCTCTCAGATTTCTCCTCTGCAACAGTGAAAATCAGAAGACAGAGTCTGAGGAAATTGTCCTTGGAATTTTGTGCCTAGCCCAACATTTATAAATATGTAAGGAAGAAGCAAATCCACCTTCAGATATTTCAGATTCCAGAAGCACACTACTCATCACAATTGACAATTGTTCTGTTTACTTGTCTATTATTTTTTTGGAGGGGCATGCGGGGCAAAGGGAGAGATCAAAATATTCCACCTAAATGAAAAATCTCAAAGGGTAATAATAACATGTATGAAACAGGAGTGAGTAAAGGATTCTGTGGAACTTACATCAAAATAAATTTTGATAATGTGTTTACAAACTATAAAATCTTTGTCTGCTAAAAATAAAATTTTAAATTATCTGAGAGATTCAGTTGCTGACTTCCACCAAAATGCAGAAAAAACATGAGCAGTTGAAAATTAAACAAAATTTACCACTATTCCTTTCAAGTTTCCAGATTAGTTAAATTAAACCACAAGATTATAAACTGCTATGTACAAAGACCTATTAGCATTCATAACTGCTTATCTTTGTGAATCAGTCACTTTTCTATTCTGTACAACCAAAAGTCCAAAATAACTTCTTTCTAGGCTGAGACTGATACCAGACTTCACTATCTATCATTCCTTGTTGTCAATTTAAAATTATAATATATATTAAATATATGAAAATTGTTAGCATCCTTTAAAACAGTCTCACTCTTCTCATGTACTTGCCTCATAATAAGTTCATATTACAAAGTTGAATGTATAGTTTATACTCTTAAAATAGTGCTTTTCTACTTATTTTATATGTAAGTATTTTTTTCAGGGATTTTCCTATCTAAAGTATTTGAAAACTCTGGCTGTAGACAAACGATTTTGAGTAGGAAAGTCACATTACCAAGACTGTGGTTTAGAAAAAATAATTCTGTGGCAAGGTGGTGAATGGCTGGAAGAGAAGGAAAATACAAGACATAAAATATTATAAGACATGCAGTAACCTAGCAAGTATTCTGATTCTCAGAGTTACACTTTGTTAAGCATTTACTGTGTATCTGGGATTATGCCAGGTCCTTCACGCACATTATTCATCTCCTCTTTTTTCTCACAACCAGCCAAGCAGGTGTTATCACCTTCATTTTAGCGGCCTGGAGTGGGCAAGTGACATGTTCAATCCAGGCTTTTTGCCTGCTACGTCATAGAATTGTTCTTTAGCTATTTTATAGTGCTATGTATGACTTAAAAAAAAAAAGATTGTAATTCTTTCAGATATGTTATTTACTGCATTTGATGCCTCCATAACAATATAAGAAACTAGTGAGAAATTAATATATATTTGTGGATAGAAAAATGAATAAACAATGATAATCAAATCTTGCAAAATTTCCTTGGCATTTTGGTTATTTAGAGCAATAAATATTAACTGATTAATGTACTTACTTTCCTAATATATATATTTCTTCTTTTTGCTCTTGCTGTTTGAAATGAGTCCAATCATGTTGCAAAATCCACAATCAAGAAGATTTCAGTAGACTTGTCCTTCTCCATATATTCATATAGTAGTACTTTCTTCTTAGTAAACTGAAACTTCAAAAACAAGTTTTGGATTGAAAATTTATGTTTGAAGACAGTAAAAGTGAAAAAAAAAACCCCACACATTTGAATGCAGGAAGCCTTTAAGCAATCCTTCTCTTCTATGCTCTCCCATCCCCCATTCTTCCTGTGAAGCATCAGAATAAACGTCCCTCTTTTGAACTAAATCACCCACTGTGCGCAGCTGGCGTCATAAGCACAGACATATATACCTCATAACCCGAGCTCTCACACCTTATCAGAACATTCTCATCTGAAAGGCGAGGGTGTTGGAACCCAGGGGTTTTGTACGTGGTCCTATCAGTTAGGGGTAAAGAGAAAAAAAGTGCATCTTGGGGAGGCTGGGGGATGGGCTGGTGCAGGTTTGTTTGGGGTTCATTTCGCTTAAGCCTATTAAGGTCTAATTCATTCTGTGTTCTACCTGATGGTTAGCAAAGCAGCTGAACTCTGTATTTCTTTGTCAGGCTGACATTTCCTTCCCACAATTTAAAATTAAACCTTTTATTAGTCCAGGGAGGCTGAGGTGGAAAACAATAGAAGCTCAGGGAGAGTAATTATTTCTGTTCCACTGTGTAGGATGTTTGAGCTTTTGATTAGTTGCACCCTGCAGTACTTAACAGCTAACCAATCTTGCCATATTAACAATACATGAGAAGTTTTTTTTATCCTAACAATGTGCCACACACCCCTGAAACGTTGGCTTTATATGTTTCTTGGTGATTTCAATCTTGTTTTAAAAATACCTCTCATTTTCTGGGGTGTTTGAAAACGACCATACTATCAACAGCATGGAGTAGGAAGCAGCAGGCATGGTAAGAGGGGAATCACTGTAAAATGGATGCAAAAAGCTGTGGGTTGTACACCATTAAGCGTTCTCAGTGTGTTTCTAATGAGCTTATGATGGCCTTCCCGAACTGCTGTTTCTACTCCAGCCCAGTAAATTACAGCATGCCCAAATTAAATCACAGGGACTCAGTAGAAGCCAGAATTCATCAGAGTTCACATTTGTAAGAATTAAAAAATCATACTTAATCATATTTAAGCATGTCCACTGTCTCCAGAGTTTTAGGCTCACTTTCTTCCCCCAGATATTTGGGTGCTAGAGGGGTACATAGTTGGTTCATGCTCAAGGCGCACTTTTATGCCATTTCCTACTTTATGCAAGTACAATTCTTACTTCACTTCTGATCATTCCAAACCACTTGCTGGGTGAACGCTGAGGTTGAATTCCAAGTCCATAATCTCCATGAAGCAGTAAGATTATAGTTATCTATAGTTGTAGACGTTAGTTACTAAATATGTGTAGCTTTCTCTTGGACCTCAAAGTGTTCTAAAAGCTGGGATTTGGTAAATTAATATTATTAGATAACAATAACTTACACGATTTAAAACTGTTCTTTAAAAGCCTTGAGGAAAAACTACATGTGTCATCTGCTGTGTGAATGAATGGCCTTGTTGTATAGATAAAAGAAGCCATGTCACCTAGATAGGCTTTCAAGAATAAAAAAATTAAATGCTACTAAGGTTTGACCTGGGAGAAATAAAATTTAAGGACATTGAGAAAAATCACTACTTTTAAAAATTATTTCTCACAACCATTATGTCAGGAGATTAATACATCTGTTGTCTAAGGGTTAAAGAAACATTACAAACATTAACTAATTTGGTTTCACAGTCTTTCTTTTCTAAGTTTCATTGCTGCACCAGCACTTGGTTTTGGCTATACAGGAAGAAAAATAAAATGTCCCAAAGAGTATTTAAGTGGAATTGACTCCTAGTTTCCATTTTCTAAAACCAGAGGGCATAATCCCTGCCCATTAATGTATTAATCGGTTATCATGTTACTGGAGGAGGGTCAAATTAGGCTATTTAATTTATTGGGGGAAATAAAATTGCTCTCTCCTTCCCACAGAATCCAGCCTTCACCCGCCCAGCCTCTCCCCATCTGGCTCAAACCACTCTCTGCTTTTCACAGAGAGCAGCTTAACAACAGGACTTTATACAGTTATAAATAAATAATCCAGGTTCTCGTTCCTAAAATGGAACGCAGTGCAGAGCTGCTGGAGAAGTTGGCATGCTGTATCCTGCGTATGTGAAGCATCGTCTTTGATTAGCACAGACAGATCGGAAAGCCATGAAACACTTTTGAAACCTTGATAGGAAGTGACTCTCTCTGGATGCAGATTTATTGATACTGACAACATTGTTTTTTTCTCAAATTTAAAAAAGTGAAAGTACCTTGTACATGGAAAAATACAGAAACCAAATGAATAATGAAAAAACAACAACAGCTCAGTAGAACTGAGTGTCCCAACTCCTGAAAGAACCAGTGTGTGGGGAGAAAAGGAGAGAGAAAGAGAAAAAAAAGGAAGGCGGGCAGCATAGGGAGGAAGAATGAAAAGGTTAAGTACAAAATGCTTTCAGCGGAGGGAGTTTTGAAACAATAAATATCTTATATAATTTTCAAGTGTTTGCAAAAACCCGGTCCTTCAGTTCATCTGTTTCTTTAAATGGAAAGCCTATGACATTCAGCAACATTAGCCTGAAACCCGCAATCTTTGGGGAAATATCATCTCACAATGACTCTACATACCTATACTGGCCAAGGAAAGAGAGTGACGTAAAAGTGAATCCCCTCCCCCCAAAAGAAAGAAAGTAAAAAAAAAAAGAGAAAAAACAGCCCTAAAACATAGCAATATTTACAAATGTCGAAGTTTCTTGATTTTTGTTGTTGTTAAAAAAAAAAAAAGAGAGCATTTATCAAACCCTCCCAAATTTATTTGTGGTTAAGTCAAAAATAGAGTCAATGAATGGCAGAATTACAAGAAAATCTCAGTTCTGTTATTCAGTCTTCCTCGACATCATCAAACCCTCTTTCCTGACACCAGATCTTCCTCGACATCATCAAACCCTCTTTCCTGACACCAGAGGGAGAGCTGGAAATCACCCTCCACTTTAGAAGTGACAATGTTTAGTCCAGGTTCAGGAGGCTGTCCTGTCCCTTCCAGAGATGTATCTCCAGAGGAGGACATTCACCTCTGGGGCTGAAAGAGATCTTCTGGGCCCTGCTCGCCAGCTCCAGGCTCCTGGAACAGGCTTTCTATGCCAAAGACAAGGTTTTCCTTCATCCTTTATGACTGTTCTGTCAACAGTAAACCCACTCAGAACAAGCAGACTTCCTACTACATCCTTTCACTGGGATAAAAACCCCAAGTTAACTTTTTCCTAGTCAGGGCAGTGCACAAGAGTTGGTCCTTGAAGTAACCCAGTGCTGGCTTTAGAACCACCATGTTTACCACAACAAAGAAAACCACAGGCTGGGGGGAGGGGAGGGTCAAGGGCCACTCAGGTGCTATGGAAAGGATGGTACCTCTGGTGGGGTTCTTTGATCCAAGTATGGCCATGGCCATCTACATAGTACAATCCTTAAGGACAAAGAAACAGGTGGAAAAGATGGATATGAAAAATATGAGAGACACAGGCTACCTCCTCCTTCCCTCCCTCAACATATGTGAAATCTCCTTTGGAATTTCATGGATGGAGATTGAGTTCCCTGCACATGGTGGGTGCTCTGTAACTATCGGTCATTGCTTCCGTGACCTGCCATAGATGTGGGGTTGTAACGGGAGGGGATATACCATTTTTAAACCCTTCAGGTGATCAAAAATACTATTATTCATCAGGATGTTGAAAAAACATTGGAATGGCAAGAGAATAACAGTGTAGAAGACAAGCAGTATCTTTTAAAAAGTGAAAATTAATGCAATGAAAAGAGCTTAGCAGTTGCCTCCAAAGAAATACATTAAGAAGTGATATGAGATTTTAGAAGCTATAATATTTGTTAAATGAATCTTTCTTTGACATAATCATGATATAACCTCTATCATAGAATTCAGAGGAGTTATTTGGCCTGAAGGAGCACCTATGTGAGGTAGAGACTGTTGGTCCAGGAAACTGTTATCCAGTCATGAAAGAATAAACAAGTCAGTGGACACACAGCAAGAGGGCACCATGGCAGCCTGCCCTCCTCACTCGCTGCATCTTGATTGGACCCTGAGCTCACTGTCAAGGTTAACATTATGCTTGTTAGACCCTGAGCCAAGAGTCGAAGAGCCAGCCATGCCTTCACTCCTGGGTTCTACAATATTTGATTCTATCTAAACCCCTTAAGACAAAGAGAAAACATTTGCTGGGGACACAACTTAGAGGATGCAGGGAGATGTGAGCACAGATGGATGACACAGGGGTGAAGACTAGATTTTTTTAACGGGACACCAAAAGATCCCATGTGTGTGTCCACCTCATCCTTTAACTTCCCTCAACCTACGTACAATATAATGGGATCAGACCTGGCTTTGAGGGATCTGGAGGAAATGACTTTGTTCTCTGAGTTCACTTCTCTCATCTATAAAACCTGGGAAAATACCTGCCTCGTATGGATATTTGAAGAATTGAATAAAATAAAGGTATGCAAATATGCTATTGCTTTGCCTAAGTCTAGTGGGATGGCTGGTAAATACCATTCACTCATCTTTCTCAGCCTGAAGTAGAACCCTTATTTAGGAAAAGAAGAAGAAAACTTCCTATCTCTTCAGAACAAGGCTCTGGAACTTCTCAGAAAATGAATTTGGTAAGTGTGACTTAAAAAAAAAAAAACTTACTGGATACTGATGTCAATTTATAACGGATAAGAAAGGCTCAGCATCACTTGGGGCAGTTTAATACTCAATTTCAAAGACAACATGAGTTTGGAACTTTAAAGAAGAGAAACTGGTGGTACATAATTTAATCTAGTTCTCAAGTGCTTACATTTTAATTTGGACTGTTTAAACACCATTTATGAGACTATAGGGACTTTAAACCACATCACAAATCACAGAATGAAGCACTTTATTTTTCAGGCAACGTTATTAAAGTGAGGAGGCTGAATGACAAGTAATTGGAGTAATCATGAAAACGTTTTTCGTGATTAAGATGGGTGACAGTACACCTTGCTTACACAGTACTGTTAGATGGGCACGTTATCCTTCTTAGAAAGATTTCATCTCTGCAATGTTCCTCCCTCTTCAGATAAGACTCTGGTTTCTGATTCAGATAAAGCATGTTTTGTTTTAGGTGTGTTTTGGTGGTTGAAAACAAAAGTTTAGACATATCACAAGAAATGTCTAAGATAACTGCTCACTCATATAACTTCTTAAAGGAGGAAACAAGCAAATATGCAAAGGTCAATTTTCTGTCTGTTTAGAAGTAACTCAGAGAGGGCACCAAGTTCAATTAATTTCAATTGAGTGATTATGTGTGATGCCATTTATGTAAAAACAGAGATAGAAAAGTTTTAAATTCTGCACACACACATATATACATAAATTATAAGAAGATTATGAAAGGCATATATCAAACCCTAGTACCTTTGGAAAGCACTGGAATTTTGGTGTTGGGCAAAGGAGAAGGACTACAGGGATATAATGGCCAGACTCAACTGCGCTGAGATAGGTTTTCCATCTGAAAGCTGGGAATCAGTAAAATCGCTTTGGCTGAATTCTAGCTGTGAAACAAACAAGCTAAAAAATTCAAATATTCTGGCAGGGGAGTTAAGATTTCCTTTTAGAAATCAAAATTATACATGAAACTGGAAAAATCAGTTTTGCTTTGTGTGCCTACTATTTAGTTAGAATGAGATTGCTTACATTATTGTAAAATATGAATAGTCTGATAAGCTAATAGTTTTCGATGGAAAAGAGTATTGGTAGAGTAGAATTTGAAAAATATTAATGGGCTTGTAACAAAGTTTTCTTTTCTAATCTGTAGTAAACTAAGAACTATATAGGCAATGCAGTGAGTTTTCCAAAAATTTATTTTTTATTTAATTAATTAATTTATTTTTTTAATTATTATTATTTTTTTTTGTATGCGGGCCTCTCACTGCTGTGGCCTCTCCCGTTGCGGAGCACAGGCTCCGGACGCGCAGGCCCAGCAGCCACGGCTCACGGGCCCAGCCGCTCTGCGGCATGTGGGATCTTCCTGGACCGGGGCACGAACCGGTGTCTCCTGCATTGGTAGGTGGATTCTCAAACACTGTGCCACCAGGGAAGCCCATATTTGCATTTTTCAATGTTTTATTTGAAATATAGTTGATTTACAATGTTTCAGTAGCACAGCAAAGTGATTGAACTATATGTAAATATATACATATATATATTCTTTTTCAGATTCTTTTCCATTATAGGTTATTACAAGATGTTAAATATAGTTCCCTGTGCTCTACGGTAGATCCTTGTTGTTTATCTATTTCTTCTTGCATTTCTGTGATTCCATCAGGGGTCATTTTCCTTCTGAAAGAGTGTTTCATATATTTTAATATTGTTCAAATGGCAAAATATTCTTTCAGTATTTGTTTGTGCGAAGGTATGTTTACTTCATCTTTTTTTTTTGTAAAGAATATCTTGGCTGAGCATAGGTTGGCAGTTATTTTTGTTAGCCACTTTCAAGATGACATTTTATTTTCCTCTGACTTTCATCCTTTGTTTGAAATGTTAGCTAACGGTCTTATTTTTGTTCCAGTATTATTGTTGTTACTTTTCTCTAGATGTTTTTAAACTCTTTGTGTTTGGTTTTCAGCATTTTATAAACGCCTAGGTATGTTTTTTCTTTATTCTGCATGAGTTTCATAGTACTTCTTGAATCAGTAGCTCAGTATCTCTCTTCAGTTTTGTAAAGTTTTCAGCAAGTGTTTCTTCAAGTATTACTTACATTCCATTCTTTCTCCTCTCAATGTGGAATTCCAATTATATGCTCATTAGATTTTGCCTCTGTATCTTATGATTTTGATTCTTTTTTATACTTCCCATCTTTCTATGTTCTTGTATCTGGATATTTTCTACTCACCTATATGCCAGTTACTAAATCCTGCACCTATTCTACTGTTTAAATCATTTATTACATTTTAAATGTCTATTAGTGTATTTTTCAGTACCAAAGTATGAAGTTTTTTATTACTAATTCTAATTTTTTGGTAAAATTCAGATAACCAGATGCAGAATTTTATCAGAGAAATGTAGTCTATAAAACTATTATGTAGGGGCTTCCCTGGTGGCGCAGTGGTTGAGAATCCGCCTGCCGATGCAGGGGTCACGGGTTCGTGCCCTGGTCCGGGAAGATCCCACATGCCGCGGAGCAGCTGGGCCCGTGAGCCATGGCCGCTAGGCCTGCGCGTCCAGAGCCTGTGCTCCGCAACGGGAGAGGCCACAGCAGTGAGAGGCCCGCATACCACAAAAAAAAAAAAAAAAAAAAAAAAAAAAAAACTATTATGTTCTAGTCTGTTTCTGCTATCTTCAATACTTGGATCATGTGGTGATCTGTTTCTGTTGTTCATTTTTTCTCTTTATTTTCAGTCATTTGGTCTTGACATTGTGTGAAGCTCTGGATTTTCCTTCAGAGAGGGTTTGCTTTACTTCTGACAAGCAGTTAGTATAAACACTGATCTCCTTAATCCAGTCAAGGTTTTTAGTCTCCGAGAGAGCTGCTGTAGACCCTCTGCTTTTATTCCTAAGATGTAGCCTTTCATACGGTTTGACAGGAATCCTGGGGTCTTTTCCTACTTAGTGAGCCTTGAATCTCCATTTTTCTTTTCTCTTCCTCTGACTACTGAGACTGTTGAAAATTCTGCTGAAATTTCTAAACTGAAGTTTTCTGCTTATCTTTTCAGCTTCTCACTTGATGCAGTTTAGGAATTAGAAACTACCAAAAGGGGACAAGAAGCAGAGAATGTAGGGCTTGCTTCAAAGCATTTATCCTTTCTCTGAAATCTTGGCCCTTTACAACCTGGTTGTATACAGTTGTTCTTCTCCTACTCATAAAACAGCTATTTGTTTGTTTGTGTTTATTCAGTTTTTATTTAGGTATTTTTGGTGGGATCATTGGTCTAAAACAAGTGACACTCTTAGAGCCAGAAGCCAGATTATTGATTTAAGGTAGAAATACCAATTTATTGTTTGGTTGCAGTAAATAATACAGCAGACAGTGTGGGCACACTTTTTACTGAGAGTATCAGAGGTTTTATTTCCCTGTAATAATTAATACTCTAGGTGTATATGCCAGACTTTTTATGAAGGTAGAAATAATATAGGAGTAAAAAGTCTGAAGACTCAACAGCTGATTATTATATAATCCACTTTTGTTTTGTCTCCAAAAAACTCCACTAAAGCACCACAGGTGATTATCTCTTTTAATATTAATTATCTCAATTAAAGCTAAAGTTTTTCAACAAATATTAATTTCTTGTTACTGTGTGCTCAGAACTACTCTAAGCTCTAGGAGTTGATGGATGGGAAAGATGGCAGGTAGGAAAAGAAAAGAAGATATATACTGAATAATCCCTACTACCAGTGAGTTTATAATCAAGTTGGTCAGAAATGACTATTGAGTAAAAGAAATCAGTGAAAAAAACATGTGAATTACATCACACTGATTATCCGTAAAAAAGAATAATAATATAAAAATGAATCACAGGACAAGAGACACTATCTAATGAGGTATTCGAGCTATTATTGTGATAAAGTTATTTGGTTATTTTGCAACGAAAATTTGTACTAAGATTTGTTAGTCTCATATATTTTATGATATCCTCGGGGGAAAGTGCTCATTTATTCAACATGTTTATTCTTATAATATATCATAATCACCATTACAAGTCCCAGAACAAGAAACTGTACCCACATGTCCACACAGAGAATATTCTAGTTGAATAAGCCCTAGGAACAAATTCTCTTTTTATGAGGTTACAATTCTGAAGCAAAGAACAGATTAGGAGCACTTACTAATACATTTATTTGTATTTTGATGTAAATATGAAATAAAATGAGTTAGTTCATGACCATTTTCACACACAAAAAAAACTGGTCAGTTTCTTGTTGTTGTGTTGTTTTGACCAAGGATATTAAATAACTCAATCATCCTAAGTCATTTTTAAGATCACACACTTCCATTTTCATATTTATTTATGATTTTACTCTGAAGCAAACCAGCAATAATAATATATCAATGAAGTGTTTTACTTTTAAATAACAGTAAGATTTAAATATAGATTTAAATGAGATTTAAATTAGAGATTTAAATATAGATGCTTTATAAAAAAGAACAGGTATTTTCATGATAGAACCATTATTTTACATATAAGATCTCAGTTTATTCTGGAACACAACTAGGTAGAAAAGTATGGTAAACATTATTTATAAATGTCTGCATTGATACAGCATTACGCTAAGTGTTATAGCAAAAAAAGTAAGGGGGGAAATCTCTCTATATGGTAATATGTGTGTGTGTGTGTGTGTGTGTGTGTGTGTGTGTGTAAGCATGCACATATTACAGAAAATATCACAATGCTTTAAGAACCATAATAAAATATATGGAGTGCTGCTTCAAAGTCTAGTTAATGCAGGTAACAACCTGTTATAAGATATAATGGGAGGAAAAAAAACTTTGATAGTAGCAAAAAAAAATAGAGCACTGAAGGTAAGCTTAACAAGTAATGGGTACCATCTATAAGAAGAAAATTTTAAAATGCTGAAAGATGCCAAAGAAGATTTCCATTTAAACAAATGCAAAGTTCTGTTATATTCTTGAATAGAAAAAAACAACAACATAATGAGGTCAGCCCCCAATGTTAATCTTATCAATTGGTTGGCAAAATATACATAATAATTCTAGAAAAATGACTAGGACTGCCTTTGTAAATTATTAAACCACATTATAAACCTAACTATCTAAAAACAGAATGGTACATGCTTATAACTAGATAGACCAGAATAGAAAATCCATCTAAATCCATAAGGCATTTTTTTTTCATTTGCTAAAGAGAGCATTTCAACTTAAGTAAGAAAATATGGATTTCTAACTAAATTGGTAATTGAGGAATTAGGTTAGCCATTTGGAAAAAATAAACAAATTTGGATTTCTACTTCAGGTACAATAAATTCCACATAGATTCAAAAATTATAAATGAAAAATTAATCATAAAGAATTAGTGGGAAAAAAAAAAGCACGTAGAGTTCTTTTATAATCTCAGAATCATGAAGCCTTTTAAGTATGGCACAAAATCCCAGAAGTCTTATAATAATATATTGATGAATTCAACTATATAATATTTCAACAATATAATATTTCTGCTTGAAGAAACAAACAAAATCAAAAGACAACTGATAAATGGGAAAAATTTGCAACTCACAACACAAAGTTAATTTTCCGAATGTGTAAAACATTAATTTCCCAGTGTGTAAAACATTTCTTCTAATTAATGAGAAAATATTTTAAAACAGTATGAAATTTGCAAAGTACATGAAAAAGCAAATCGCAGAAAATGAAATACAAATATTTGACTTATAAACATGTGAAAAGACATTTCATCTAAGTTATAATAAAAGAAATATAAAATTAAAATTGGAAGAAGACATAGTTTTCACTTACATGTATTGGCAAATGTTAAACAATTTGGTAACAGGCACTTTCATATTTCATGCTAAAAGTATAAATTAGTACAACTGTAATATATGGAAGGCAATTTAGCACTAGTTAGAAAAAAATTTTTAAATCAGTGTTACCTTTGCCCTATTTATATTCCACTATTGGGAATATATCCTACACATGTAAAATGACCTATACTTAGTATTATTCACTGAATTACCTTTTGATATTCCAAAAACTTTGAAAGAGACCTGTTTTTATCATTAAGGGAATGGTAAAGATTATTATGTCACATTTAAATAATAAAAGCATGTTAAAAAGAATTAGAACTATATATATCTTAAGAGATCAAAGATGTTTAAGATATATTTTTATGGGGAAAAAAATAAATAAGAACTATGTTTTTGACAAACTACATGTTATGAGGTGAATTGTGTCTCCCCAAATTCATATATTAAACTTTTAAACCCAGTGCCTCAGCATGTGACTGTAGTTAGAGATAGTGCCTTTAAAGAGGTAATTAAAATAAAATGAAGTCATATGGAGGGGCCCTAATCAAATATGACTGGTTCCTTATAAGAAGAAACTAGGACACAGACAATATATGCACAATGAGGGGTGACCAGGCGAGGACACAGTGAGCAATGCAACCATCTGCAAGCCAAGGAGAGGGACCAAAGAAGAAACCAGAAAGAAGAAACCAAACCTCCCAACACCCTGGTCTTAGACTTTTACTTTCCACCCAGTCTGCAGTATTTTGTTATGGCAGCCCAAGCAGATGAATACACTCCTATTTGTTTAAAAATAATATATATATGTACATATGTATTTGCTTATAGATGTATAGAAAATCTCTTGAAGGATACTTAAAGTGGTGGCAGTGCTTTCTCTGGGAAAAATAATTGTGTTGTCAATGAAAAGGTGAGAGAGAGACTTCTGGAAAGAGGAGTGTCCTTGGAACTAGAAGAAGAGTTTCAGTAGCAGCCCGGACCATTTATTAGCATGGTACCTGGAGGAAAACCATTTAGTCCTATAGCACCTCAGCTAGACATCTGTAAAATAGGGTACCAGATGGCCACTAAATGACTTTCTAGTATCTGCAAATGAACATATGATTAATGTTAGATTATTTGAGAAGTTTTTAATCCGCTCTGGAAAAAAGTGACAACTAAGGTAATGTAAGTATATGAACATTCAGTATGTAACCAAAGGATTAGCATTGCGTCCTAAAGACTAACACTCAGAAGAAGCTGAAAATAACAACATGTTTTCATTCTGTCCTGACCGAGAAAAGAACTAAGAAGTAACCTTATTGATTATGGACAGATGGTGTAAAGTTAGCAAAACAAGAAGAGAGAAAGGAAATAGGAACCTCCTATTTTATTTGTCCTCCCTGTCAAAGAGAATAATCTTCAGACTGGAAAGAGTGAAAAATATCTCAGGTAGGGGGAATTGAAACTGAAAGATTAGTGAAGAGATTGTAAGAGAGTGCCCAGCTACTCAAAATGAATCCAATTTTCTGGACCCAGATGAATTGTTCAAAGGTACTGGAAGAACTTGTCCCAGAAAGCCCACTGCTACCATCAATAGTCATTAAGGAAACAGTAGAGAAGAATAAATGTTATCCTGGTTTCAAAAAGTTTCACAAGGTACCTTCAGTAAACCATAGATGAGTCATCTTTTTCCTTCCATTAATCACCAGAAACCAGGCTGGGTACACCCAAGGAAAAAATCATGGTGGACCAGCCCCAGAGTTGGTGGGTTGCTTTTCTTTGTTCTTGGAGATTACGTTCCTCGAATCTCTCTTATGGTCCCCGGGATGTTGTCAGGTATTCACTTACACATGTTTCCCTAGACTATGAGCTCTTCGGGGATGGATGATGCTCTGTTTTAGAGTTTGAGCTTTTCACGTTCTATTCGTTTATTGAAAGCTTAGGAGTAATATCAGCTGTAGACAGAGTACATGTGGGTTTCATGAAAGCATTTGACAAGATTCCTGTTAATGGATGTGTGGTCACAATGGAAAAAAGGTCTACAATTAGGATTTTGTAGCTTGTTACACTGCATGACCCAAGGGGCATTGGTGAATGGAAATTAACTAGAAGGAGCTCTCTGTTTACTCACTATAAACTCTTACCTTCAGCCCAGCTTTGTTTGAAATTGTAGGAGTCACTGACATACTCAGAAAACTTACCAATCATAATATTTATTGAATAGGGATGAAAGAGTGGGGCAGGGAGAAGTTCAGTCCCTGCCATTGGGCATTTGCAGCCATACAGAAGCAACAGATAAATACATTTAAGTAAATTAGAGGATATGTCAGTGGAAGCTCTAAACTTTCCCCACAGAATGAATCTGGTTGAAGGTATGCCTCTGAGGCTTGTCTTGAAGCTGCATATGCACAGCAAGGACTGATTTGATTTAGCTCTATATTTGGGGATGTTTGTAGTCAGAGATATCATGGAAGATTATGGGAATGTACATTGATGGTGAAGCTTCTAGACAGTGCTGTGACAGAGAAAGTACAGAGAGCTGTGGGTTTACGTAGGAGAGTATCTAACCTATTCTCTGTCCATCAACCATCTGATCTCATTTAGAGGAAGTGATGTCCTACCAGAGCCATGAAGATAAGTAAGAGGAATGTGGGGAAAAAACAAGTGTTGCAGAGAGAAGGAACGGTACCTGTCAAATTCCAGAGGCAGGACCATGAGATCTTAGAATATCTAGAAATGAGATGTGATTAGAACACCGACTGAGAATGGGGAAGTCTTACATGATTCCTGCAGAGAACAGTCATAAAAGCCTGTTTGCAAAGGTACAGTCAGTTTATTCTTTGAATAATGGAAGCAAACGCAAGTTCTTAATGCTAAACTATAACATAATCTGTTTCATTTTTTGAAAAGACTCCTTGGGGCGGAGAACAGATTGGAGGGGCTATGTCTGGAGGTAGGGAGCCCACTTAGAAAGCTGTTACAGGAGCAGAAGAGATTGATGGCTTTCCTACTGGGTATGGAGGAGTGGAAGGACCATGAAATGTTAGCTTGGTAGCACAGCTAGAACTCTGGGGTTTATTACATGTGTTGCATGGGTTAAAGGAAAAGGAAAAGACTCATATATAATTTTGATGTTTCCAGCATGGGCCCCTATATGGATGGTGATAATATTCATTGAACTAGGACGCAGGAGGAAAAGCAGATTTGGAGTTTGGAGGGTACAGGAGGATTTCAGTGTGGTGAGTGATAAGCAGGAGAGAGATGAAAATGAAGATAGGAATATGGGAATCAACAGTATATAGATCAATCATTGTTTATTATTATTATTAATTTTGTCATCCTTGCCTTTAAGAACCTGGTGAACGCTATGGGGAAAATGAACTTATGCGCAGCAATGTTTATGAAATCCCTGAAGCCCCTCTTTGGATTCTAGATTAAGAACCCTCATTAAGGGAATACACAGAACCACATACGGAGTGTGCGCAGATTGAGAATGGAAGAAGGCTTGTCATGGGACCCTGTGGAGTAATGGGAATGAGCAGAGAATAATGAATTTACAGGATGACTAAGGGGGCTTCCCTGGTGGCGCAGTGGTTGAGAGTCCACCTGCCGATGCAGGGGACGCGGGTTCGTGCCCCGGTCCGGGAAGATGCCGCGTGCCGCGGAGCGGCTGGGCCCGGGAGCCGTGGCCGCTGACCCTGTGCGTCCGGAGCCTGTGCTCCGCAATGGGAGAGGCCGCAACAGTGAGAGGCCCGCGTACCGAAAAAAAAAAAGATGACTAAGGAAGAGAAGTCAGAGGGTTAAGAGGAAAACAGGAACGTGTGTCATGGAAACCAAGTAAAACTATTTCAAGTATGAAGAACATGTTAACTGTAAAATACATCCAATGAACAAATGTGGGCATACAAATGCTAGAAGGATACAACAAATGTAATAAGAAGAAATTTAATGTTATTAAATGGGAAATCCTAGGTCCAAATAGTCAACTGGAAAATCATTAAAAAGGAAAAAAAATTATTTAACTGAAATATGTGAATGTCTTTAGGATCACTATGTATCAATCGAGCAATCTTGTCTACAATCATGTCCACAGAATAGAAAGAATAACAGTGTCATTCTTAGGCCTGAGTAGCTTTGAATAATTTAAGATTTGCCTGTGTAAAACAGTTAGATTAGAAATATTGGCGTCTTGGAAAATATAACTTGAACCAAAGAGTGCAGTTTATAAGGAGGATGACTCTGATTCAGCAATTCAGGCAAGAATTCCCAGCAATTACTTTTGTCTAGAAACGACTGCTGCCTAAACCCGCTGTGTTCCTCAGTGTGGAGGGAGTTCAAACAGAAGTTAGGTGATTGAGGGTCTGCAGTATGAAAGAGACTAATCAAACATCAATAAGGGATTGGGGCTGGATGACTTTTAAGTTTTATTCTAATGTTAGTATTCTTTGATTTGAAGATTTCTACAGGAAATCTAAAATATAAACTTTAGTAAATCTAGAGAAAACTATGTTTTCTCCCGGTCACTTCATTATTATATACACTAAATTATTATATTATTATTGTAATATTTTCATATTGTCTAGGTTTAGTCTTTCCTATACAGTAGTCATTTTACAATCCCAGCAAACTTTAAATAAGAAGTTATATTATGAGCATTCAAGTGTTGAAAACAATTATTTTTTTAAAGTTTAACCACTTGGATGCCCTAAAATAAGTGAAAGCTGCCAAAGCAAATGTTAATGATACAAAAAGGTAAATCATGAATATGTTGGATCATTACTAAAACAGAAAGTAACAGAAAGATGTTTATTACAGTAATATTAAAAAAAACTTTTACACTCAGAATTATATGATACAAGTGACTTTCATCAAACTTTCAATACTTTGATCTGATCATGGCTTTGAAAACCTTAAGGAAAATGGGGACACAACTATTTTAACTAATAAAAAGGAAAGTTTCTATGAGAGCTTAGACAAATAATTCATTGAAAATAATAATAAAACCAAGAACTTTTTCCTGTACTTCAGACAATTTTATAACACCATTGAGAAAGGTAGCTTGAAAATGAAGAGGAACAACTTTCTAATCAAAAGAGAGAATGTGTACAAAGCAATCTGTATTTTATGTGCGATGTTATTCATACGTGGTTGTAGGAAACCTCTGCCAGTCTTGTCTCTTTTTCCCAGTGGCTAGAGAAAGGAAGGCTGTACCTGTATTGGAACCTGTCTCAGCATTGCTACCCACAAGATTTTATTCCAGCCAGGTTTTAGTGCCTTGTGACTCTGCCAAGAAATAAGGGGAAAAATACCCCTCAGATGACGGTCTCAATGCAGGGAAGAGAAGGCAAGGCTGTGTATTTTCTACGGCCCTGTGTAATTCAGATCCAGGATTACTCATTCCTCTTAAGTGAGGATAAGCTTAAAAAATTAGTCAATTTTCCTCTACTTCAGACCTTAGTGTCCACATCAGCCAACCAAGCAAAGAGTTCGCCTTGAAAGAAATCCTACAGCAGACAGCAAAGCCTGACCACAAAAGACCCATTTGTGAAGAGATTGTCACCAAGGCAGCTTGTGGTTAGATACCTTATGATTTGGAAAAAATAGATTTATAGGAGTCATAGTTTTTCTAAATACATTTCTTACTTTGACCACATGAAAATTGGTATCCGACCTCCTATTAAAAATGTGTGTATGGAATATCTTCAAATAAACTCATTGATATGTAAGCAAGTGACTAAATATAAATACCATTAACCATAATATCATTATCACCAAAAAACATTACTGATGTTTTGTAAATTAAAAGCATTGTGCTACACCAAGCACACAGGCTGTGATCTCTAATAACACCACCACTAAAAGGAACCGGGGCTCCACAGATCAATGGGTGATCCCAGGACTGGGACACAGAATATCTTTTGATGTCAAAAATTAAAGAAGTGCTTAAAAAAATGATGAGTGCATATGAGAAAGACATAGGAACCAGATGGAAGGGGCTCCCACTGACCAAATCCAGCACAATTTGAGAACCAAAATAATTAAGAACACTAAAGAATTTTAAACCATTGGAAAATAGAGAAATCTATCAGTTCATACCAATAATTAATAGGTAGATTACTGATGGATAGATGATAGATAGATGAATGGATGGATAGATAGATAGACAGATGATAGATAGATAGATAGGCAGACAGACAAATAGATGATAGGAGGAAAAGTCAAATGATAAATGTGGAAGGAATGGTGGAGTTGGAAAATCATGATTTTGCATCCAATCTTTACATAGTAAAGATTGGATCAAACAAGAATTATAAACAGATAGCCAATCTAGGAGAAACTTACAAAGGAGCGTATTTAAAAGAAAAGATAGTTTATTCAAAACTGTTGATATCAAAAAAAGGCAAAGAAAGACAGTAAAATGTTCAAGATTAACGAGAACTAAAGAGACAGTATAACTAGATGCAATAACCGATACTAAAGGGGATTCCGTAAGGAGGGAAAAACATACCATTCAGCACGTTATTGGATCAACTGGGGAAACTGGAATACAGACAATAGATTATAAAGTGTTCTATCAAGTTGACAACTCTACCGAAATTATGTAACAGAATCTCTCTGTTCCTAGAAAACGTGCATTGAAGCATGGAAGGGTAAAGAGCCCTGATGTATGCAACTAATTTTCAAATGATTCAGAAAATAAAATGCACATGCACATACAATATAAGCCAATGGAGGAAACTGTTAAGAATATTTTGAGTAAAAGTCGAATTTGAGTTAAAATCCTATGGGAGTTTTGATTAAAAACTGTTGATATTTTTGCATTTTATACTACCCTTACTTTGGAAAATTTTCTGCAAGTTTAAACTTATTTCCAAATAAAAAAGTTTTTTTAGAAGTTCATACTAGATCTTCAAGGCTAAAGATATATAATTTATAACTGTGCCATCCTGGAGTCCAAATTCTAATTGGGGTGGGCGATTCAACAAGTGTACGTGAAAAACTAAGACTAAGGATCATAGTTGGCAAAATAATCTCAATAAAATACTTTTCTTCTTGTCTTTTTGAGTGCAGACTGCTTTTGATGTCCCAAGGCTTCAAAATAAAACAGACATAATCTAGATGGTAGTGTAAATTAATGTCTATTAAGTGGTTTTAGAGTTAATTTGATTGATCCTGATATTAAAAGTTTTTTAAAAAAATCAAAACCAGAGAAATGCCTCACCTCAAAGATAGTCTCAGGTGTTCAGAATGCGGTGTTTTGTTTTTGACAATTTACCTGAGAGAATAAATGTGGAAAATTCAAGAACCATTCATTACCAAATCCAAATGTGAAGGATGGGGGATGGCATTCAGCAGGGACTCTAACAAAAAGACAGATTAACAAGAGGAAAACAGTTTAATAACAGCTGCAGCTCACATCACATGGAAGAAACCAAATAAAAAAGAGTAGCCCGCCAAAAATGAGTAACTCAAAAGAGTAGCTTAAAATTCCAGCTTATATAGCATCTACAAGGAAGAAGAATAAATTTGGAGAGAAATGATAGAACAAAGAAAAGCAATTTTAAGCTTCCAAGGGTTGCAGACTACGGCAAGGTAAGTACATGGGTGGGTGGTGGGGGACTAGTGAGAGGGGTTTGTTTGCAGACTCCTCAGTGCCATCTCTGGCCGGAAAACAGCCTGTCCCCAGAAAAAGGATGGATGGATGGAAGTAGGTATTTTATCATTGCCATTATCTCCAAAGGCATTTTAATGCCTATTTCATGCAATAACTTAATTTTGGGGATAACAAAAATAGAGTAGGAAATATTGACTCACCTTGTAGCAAGTGGTAGGGATTTTAAGTTATCAATATTATTCTTTACCTTAAGAACTTGCAAATTAATCACAATAATCATATCTATTAGTACTTTCTACTACTCCCTGTATATGATTTACATTAGGGCTTGACATAAATTATCACATTTATTCCTTACAACTCTCCTTTAAGGTAGGGATTTTTATCTGCAATTTAAAGCCAGTGAATGGAGGCTCATAAAGAAAAACCAACATGCCAAAAGATTCCATAGCTAGTAAACTATGCAACAAGACATATCCGTGCTCATCACCACATCAAAGAACTTCTTCCAGCTCATAAATTCACTTTTTAACATAAAAAGTCCCACTGCAATAGAAGAGCTAATAGAAATGCAGAATAACTTACACAAAGTTTGAAGCAGTAGTTTAACCTGAAACTCAGAGCATCAATTTCTGGTCAGTGGGAAGACTTTGTGGAAGAAAGATTAGAGTTGAGCTTTGAAAGAAATATAGTTTGGTGAAGAAATGGGCCGAAAAAGTCGGACTGCAGATGCACATCTGTGATACAGTGAATAGACCCATCTGCCTGCTACTCATGCAATAGTAAGAGTGAGACCATGAAAGGAGATGAGCAAAATCTTCTTGACCTTGATGGACAAGCCCAAGAGTTCACACGTTATTCTCTGAGCAATATATTCACCAATTGTTCTGTAATGAGCGACATGTAACCCTCAGTGGCTTACAAAAGCAAACATTGACTCTCAGGCTCACGCAGCTACCGACAGGCTGTGTTTCTGCTAATCTTGATTGGGGCTGGTTGGGTCACAGAGGACTCCAGGCTTCCAGCTCAGGGTCAGGTGTGCCTCACCTGTCATCATTCTGGAGCTCAGCCTGGAGGCACAATGGTTACCAGGGGCATGATTTTCTCCTGATGGATCACAGGATCTCAAGATCTCAAGGGGAGACCCGTGACGCCTCTTAGGTTTTGGTGCAGAACTGGCTGGCACACTCTCATTCTGCCATATTCTACTGCTAAAGCAAGTCACGGGGCCAGGGCTGTAGCAGGAGGTACTGCAGAGTTTCAGGGCAAAGAGGGAGGGAGTGATGGATAGGGAACAAGCCCCCGGGCTTCCACAGGCAATACACAGTATTGAAGACTTTTGATAAGATCATTAGAAAGAGGAATCAAAGAATACGATAGAGGTGGGGTTAGAAGGAGAGACTAGCATCCAAAAGATCAGACAGGAAATTATTGTAAAATTGTGAAGGAGGTTATGAGATCCTTGGCTCATGCAACCACAGTAGGAAAAGAATGAAATTAAAAGAGAAAAATACAGTGCAGTACCAAGGAAGAACTGACAGGACTGGGCGACAGCCTAGGTAAGAGGAAAGAAAAAGTGAACTCAAGATGACTCCAAGGATCTGTAGACAGACAGTTTAAAAGGGGGAAATAAAGTGCAGAACACAGAAGACTGACAACGAATATTGTAACTCGTTCTGGTACCATTTTTAAATGACCCCTCCAAAATCATAGGACTAATGTAGGAAACAGGGAAGGTTTCCCTACTTCCCTCCCAGCAAAAACCCCACGCTGTCCTGAAATGCTTTTCATTTGGCACATGGCAATAATTAATTGTGTTTATATCAACTTTATCTCCAAATATTTTACACATGACATGAATAGGAAACAGTAAATATTCCTATGTTCACCTAGACCCTTTGTACATACACTTCCTCATCACAGCACTTATCACACTGTCTTCTAGTGGCCAATTTATCAGTTGCCTCTTACCTACTCCATTTCTTTATTCACTTTGTATCCCCAGTGCCTCAGAGGAGGCTGGGATTTTAGAATTTAATTTTCCAGCTTTACCGTAGAGGAAAGCAAGGGAGAAGGGGATTGTGATGGGTGCTGAGTGAACCAAACTGAGTATTTGCTACGTTCAGTAGTAACCAATTATTATAAGAATGTAAAGGTCTCGATTTATTTTAATTAACTTATTTTCAATCCTTTGACTGTGACAAATATAGCAAAAATGGCCGGGCTTGCAAAAAATTCCAGAAATCAAAAATCAAAATATTTAATACTGAAAATGGGGGAAAAAGAAAAAAAGTCAGCTCCAGAGATAGCACTGTAAATAATGAAACCAATTTTCAAAGACAGTGAAAGAAACATGCCTGCATGGCTACCTATCACCAGGAGGAAGGACGAGAGATGGTGAGGAAGACGGGAAAGCAACAAGAAAGCTAGGTTTATTTTTAGTGTATCTTTTCTACAGAAGGAAATGAGGACATTTATTTAACAAGGGCCATTTTATCAGAGATTGGATTGTGTCTTTTCTAAAGTTATAGAATCTCTTGAGAAAAAATAGTGTTGGTAGTCACCAAGAAAGTATAATACTCCGTGAAGATTTCTGAAATAAAATATGAAAAAGTAAAGATACATATATTAAAGTTTCTTTGAAGAATTCTCCAAGGAAAAACAATTTAAGTTACCATTACAGATAACATTATTGCTTATGTATGCTGATCCAAGAATATCATCTTAAAGTGTTATCTTAAAAATTGAGCACAGGCATATACAAATGTATACATTTTTAAAATATATCAGAATAGTTTTAGATACTACCTTACATTACCCAAACATTTTCTTTAGTTTGCATGATTAAGCTAATCAAAACTATTTATTGTAATTAACATTCTTTAAAATTAGTAATTAATTTTTAATATTTTCCAAAGTATTTTTGCTAATGAATATTTTATAATTTTTCCTTAATCTGTACTGTATTTTTAACTGATAGAGGGGAGAAAACAGTTTGACATGTGCATCAAAAACAGAAAATAAGTAAGGCTCCTTCCTTATTTCTAGTATTTTCATCACCCTAAGGCTATGCTCTAAGTTATCTCTATTGAAAATGCATGTAAAATGCCTTCATAAGAAGCTATTTAATTACTATTAAATAGATACCTTTATACTGTTTTAACGGAGTGAATAGTAAGCATGGCTACTTTTACAATGGACTAACTATCAATAGATGAAATCTCCTGCCGAGTCTCCTGCTCATTTCTATTGTTGGACGCATAGAAATGAGCAGTTGAAGGGTCTCCTGAAACAGTCTGAGGAGACAATTTTGTCTCTAAAACACTGAAATCTGAAGGCATCCCATTTTTTAAAAACCTTGATCCATTTTTAATAGCACCTGCCTTTCCGCCGTACAACCATAACGAAGTCTCCATCACTGAAGACTGGAGAGTCCCAGTGGGACTTAGAACATTTTCCCAGACTCTAGTTAACTAGTTGGCTGCTACCTGGTGACCAGGTGGTTTCTCCAGATTTTAGCAGCTTGGATGAGCATCCAAGGACGGCAGAACTCAGGATAAAAACCACAAGCAATTCTGGTCCCCCAGCCATATCCACCTGACTCAAGATATTTCTTCAGTAACTAATAAAATCCTATTTATTAATGTTTTCGTCCATGTTGTATAAATACAGTTCACTTATTCAAGCTTAAAAAATAACTCAAACCTCATCAAACATAGAGCAAATATATGAAACATTAATGGTACGATACTCATGCTCTTTTATTTGATTTGTAAAGTTTAGGCCTGATTGGTTTAAACCAATCTATCAGGGTTTTCTGGGAAAAGTCCCAGAATTCATATAATCTTAATGATGCTTTTCTCCATGATTGATTAAAAATTATAAAGTCCTAAGTGACTAGGCTATGTTTCTTTCTTGGCTTTTAAAGCAACCCATCACTCATTTTAAAACTAGCTTGAATGGATTATTCTTTTGAAGAAAAATCTACCTAATGGAACAAAACATTTTTTTGAAAAGAATGATAGAAACCTAAAGACCACTTAAGTGTCAGACCAACCCTAATGCAAATCTCTTTACCTACTACCTGTGTGATCTTCAAAAGGGAAAATTTATCTGCTTGAAATTTTTTTTTTATTTGTAAAATCAAGATAATAACGCCATTTAAAACTTTGTTACTGAATTTAATGACATATCTAAAATATCTACCATACTGTAGGTTCTAAATAATACTGTTTTCTCTCTTTTTTTCTGTTCTTATGAAAAAATATCATTCCAAATAACTAGGCTGCCCATCTGCCCACGTGCTATCACTTTCTCATACGATCCCTGTAGAAATCCTCAGTCTAAGACTGAGTGAATAAATAAAAAACTTGCTGTTTAATTGGACCACATTTATTTTTATGTCTAGGAAATTTATTTAAAAATAAATTGTATTATATTTCTATAAAAACATGCATAATTTAAGTAATTCACCATCTTGACAATAAAAATACTTTCTCTCTCAAGCTAATGCAAAACAGTGGTTCAGGTAGATCATCTGCCCTCAAGTCTTCCTAGAGTGAAACAGTAGATGAACATTTATGATATGGGAAAATTTCTTACACCCCATATTTCAGTTTCCTTATCTGTAAAATGGTAAGGTAAAAGTAGTACCTTATCTCATAAATGGTACGAGGATTAATTGAGATAATGAACATAAGGTGCTGGCACATTTGAAGTTGATTTTTTTCTTACTGTTGGCATCATAATCATTATCATCATCATCTGATTGGTTAGAACCCAGACTCTTTTTGATTTAGAAAAAGTTATCAACCCTGTGCATCTCCAATTTCTTATCTCCAACATAGGAGGAATAACTGAACCCCAGACCTATACGGCACTTAACAGTACACAGCACGGAGTAAGCACTCGAAAATATTAGCTACATTATTGTAAACATTCCATACACATGGACTTATTTCTACATTTAAGTTTTCATGAACTTTTACATTGAAAAAAGTTTTATGTTGACTTGCGTTTGCCTTGTTGTTAAATTTCTTCATGTTCTCTCAAACTCTTCCTCATCAGTTCTTCCTTTTAAAAGAGACTCCTCTTATACTATTTTTCTGTCTCATTTGGAGGTTTTCCTATTCACCTGTGTTTGACTCCTCTCTCCCAACCTCCAATCTCCACAGTCTTGAATGGTAACTATTCTACCCTGCTACAATCCTCCAACCCCAAACTCAGGCCCAGACACACACACTGAACCCTACAACAACATTTCTCTCTGACACTTTTCCCAAAGTGGTGTTTTCATTGTAAAGTATTTGCAAGCAGTAATGAAAAGTCATTAACTCTATTCCTAGGAATCTCCTAGGTTATCCTGTTTATTTCTTCTTTAGTGAGCTTTAGTAGTTTATGTCTTTCAAAGAGTTTGTCCATTTCTTCTGTTATAGAATTCACTGGTATAAAGTTTTTCATATTATCCATTGTTTTCCTTTTAATATCTCTAAAGACTGTAGGAGTGGTCCTTTTCTCATTCTTGATGTTTATAATCTAAACAAAAGAGAGTGTCTCCTCTCTTTTGATTCCTTGATCAGTCTGGCTAGAAGTTTATCAATTTTATAGATATTCTCAACCAAAATCTGATGTCTTTGGTGTTCTCTGCTGTTTTTCTGTTTTCTATTCCATTGGCAGTGGATCTGATCTTTATTATGTCTTTATTCTACTTATTGTGATTGGTTTGCTTTTCTTTCTAGTTGTTTAAAGTGAAAGATTAAATGAATGTTTTGAGAATTTCACTTCTCTAATACAGTGATTTGATGTGATACATTTTCCCAAATATGTTGCTTTAAATTCATCCTGTGTTTTTATTTTGATTCAATTTAAAATAATTTTCATGTATATTTTGTTTTTCTCCTGTAATGCATGTATTACGTGGAAATGTGTTACCTTGTGTCCACACATTTGGGAAATTTCCAGAGATATTCATGCTATAATTGTGGATTTATCTATATATTTCTCCTCACATGTCCATTTGTTCTCTCTTCTATGTTTTTAATCTGTTATTCAATACATATATGACAGCTTTTTCTTTACAATACAATCTTCTTTAACCTTGTTAACATTCTTCGCTCTGAAATCCACTTTGTCTCATATTAATATAGTCAATCCATCATTCTTTTGATTAATTTTAGCATGTTATATCGTTGCAATGCTAATACTTTTAACCTATTTGTGTCTCTATTATTAAGGTGTGTTACTCGTAGGGAGCATAACATTGAGTCTTACTTTTTAAACTCTGATCTGACAACTCTGTCTTTTAATGGGAAGATTTAGACTATTTGTAATTAGTGTGATTACTGGTATGGTTACTTTATTGTATTACTTTACTTCACAGAAACATACAGAATAATGTTAAACCAAATATCTAGGTACTATGGCCTAACCAGATTGACCTGTAAAATTAACTATCAAAGATTCCATTCTAACTTCTTTGTTGACATACTAGCCATAACTCTTTGTTTTGTTATTTTAGTGATTGCTTTAATAATCATAATAGGCATCTTTAACTTTCTGGCAGTCTACCTTCAAGTGATATTACATCATTTCATTTATAGTACTACAACTTTACAATAACATGTTTCTATTACTCTGCTCCTGATCTTTGTGCTATTATGGTCATATATTCTACTTTTACACATGTTATTGTGCCCATACATCATTATTATTTCTGTTTAAAAATCAATGACCTTTTAAAGATTTTTAAATAATAAGAAAATAAGATTTTTACAGAGTTACCATCTTTGATGCTCTTCATTCCTTTGTGTAGATTCTTATTTCCATCTGATATGATTTTCTTTCTGTCACAGGCCTTTCTTCAACATTCCTGTAATACCAGTCTTCCAGTAATGAATTCTTTCAGCTTTTGTACATCTGGAATACTTATTATTTCTCCTTCATTCCTGAAAGGTATTTTTTGCTGGGTTTAGAATTCCTTGTTGACAGGTTTTTGTTTTTTCCCTTTTAGTACTTTAAAGTCTTTTCTCCAGTGTATTCTAACTTGCATTGTTTCCAACAAGAAATTTGCTCTCATTCTTATCTTTGTATTTCTGTAGGAATGTGCCTTTTTTTCTGTCAGCTTGTAATATTTTCTCTTTATCATTACAGTTGACCCTTGAACAACATGAGTTTGAACTGCATGGATCCACTTATATGCAATTTTTTTCAATAAATATGTACTACAGTACTACTCAACTTGTGGTTGGTTGAATCCACTGACAGAGAACTGTGGATACAAAGGGCTGACTATAAAGTTATATGTGGATTTTCAGCTGCATGGAGGGTCAGTGCCCCTAACCCCATGTTATTCAAGGACTGTATTTTTCTCCTGATGTATTTTGGTATAATTTTCTTCATATTTCTTGTGCTTAGTGTTTTCTTCATCTTCTTTGATCAGTGGATTTATAGTTTTCATCAAATTTGGAGTTTTGTCCATTGTTTCTTCAAATTTTTTTTGGTCCCCCTCCTGTGGGGGCTCCAGTTACAAATATTGTACATTAGGGTGTTTGAAAGCACACCACAGATCACTGATGCTCTGTTCATTTTTCTCAATTCTCTCTTCTCTCTGTTCTTCATTTTGAAATATCCTATTCTGTCTTAAATTTTATTAATTTTTTTAAAATCAATTAATTAATTAATTTTTATTTTTGGCTGCGTTGGGTCTTCATTGCTACGCACAGGCTTTCTCTCGTTGTGGTGAGCAGGGGCTACTCTTGGTTGCTGTGCATGGACTTCTCATTGTTGTGGCTTCTCTTGTTGTGGAGCATGGGATCTAGGTGAGCGGGCTTCAGTAGATGACGTGCATGGGCTCAGTAGTTTTGGCCTGCAGGCTCGAGAATGCAGGCTCAGTAGTTGTGACACACGGGCTTAGTTGCTCTGCAGCATGTGGGATATTCCCCGGGCTAGGGCTTGAACCCATGTCCCTTGCAATGGCAGGCAGATTCTTAACCACTGTGCCACCAGGGAAGCCCTTTATTAATTTTTTATTCTGCAATACCTAATAGACCCTTAATTCTAACCAGTGTATTTCCATCTCACAGATTGTAGTTTTCTCCTCTGGAAGTTTAATTTGTAGTCTTATAAAAATCTTCCATGCTTCTAATTAACTTGTGAACATAGAGAATGCAGTTAATGTTGTCACCTGACAATTTTGACACCTGTGTCAGTCCTGAATCATTTCTGGTTGGTTGACTTTTCTCTTCGTCGTGGGTTGTATTTTCCCACTTTTCTTCATGCCTGGTAATCTTTGAATGAATGACAAAACTTGTAAATTTTATCTTTTGGATGCTGGATATTTTGGTATACCTATAGGTATTCTTGAGCTTTGTTTTGGGGACACTGTTATTTGGAAACCATTTGATCCTATCAGGTCTTAATATTAAGATTTGTTAGGTGAGACCAAAACAGTCTCAGTTTGGGATTAATATTCCCTACCACTGAGGTAAGTCCTCCTGTGTGTCCTACTCAATGCCCTGTGAATCAGATTTCTTCACTTTGCCTGGAAAATCATGTCTCCATTTTTTTAAATGTATTCACTTGCTTTTCTTTATATTTTACCTCATAGTTTTGAAAACTGAATTCGTAACAAATCCAAACCTACTTGTATAGGGCCAGACTATCAACATAAAAGGAGATCATCATCTCATTAGAGTTTCTGGATTACAGTAAGAGAATGGACAAGAACCCCTTTCAGAAAAGTCAGGTCAGAGCAGAACAATTTTATGCAGTAAAATAGTCCTATGTCAATGTTTTACTCATTATTTTGATTGTCTGAAGCTACTTCACTAGTAGATTCCTTCGAAAAGATTCATGAGAAAAATCTTCCCCAGTGTCCTGGGTATAAAATTCATAGGTCATATTTCCTGTTCTTATTTATCGTAAGGTATTGTTGTCAAAAAAAAAATCAATAACAATCTGATTTCCTAAGTCACCTTGTGTGTTTTTCCTGGATGCCCAGGAAAACTAGCATGTGTTTTGGTGTTATTCATTGTATTACTTACCTTTTCCTTAGCAGCTTTAAACAACAAATATTTATTATCTGACAGTTTCTATGAGTCAGAAATCCAAATCCAGCTAGATGGAGTGCGTCAGACGCACAAGCGTTTACAAGGCTGTGGTCGAGGTGTTGCTGGAGCTAGTCATCTCAGTGCTTGACTAGGGACATTCCGCATCCCAGCCAGTTGGGCCCAGAAGACCCAATTCCTAGGTCATTCACATGGTTACTGGCAAGTCTCACTGGCTATTGGCTGAAGACATGAGTTATTTGCAGAAATAGGTCTCTGCATAAGATTATGCATAACATGGCAAGTTCCTTCCCACACAGAACGAGGCACGGGAGAAGGGAAGAGAGAGAGAATGAGACAGAAGTCACATTTTTTATAACGGAATCTTGGGAGCTATATTCTATCAATTGAAGTGACTCACTAGATCCAGACAACACTCAAGAGGGAAGAGGGGAACACACAGGGACGTGAATGACAGGAGATGGAAACAATTGGGAGCCCTTTTAGAGGCTGCCTACCATAGCCATTGTATTGGTTTTTCTAGAAAATATGACAGACTCCTTTAACAAATAGTTTCAAGCCATCTTTTACTTCGGAAAATTTCTTAAATTACAGTTTGTAGAATTTTAAGATTTTTGTTGTTATTGTTGTTCAATTGCTTGCTTTTCTTTTTTGGTTTCCTGTGATGGAAATGTATACTCTCATGTGAAGAAAATGGAAAATCATGAACAGAGATCGAGAAATAACTGCTCAGTGGTGGATAAGTAAAATTCATTCCCACATCTGTTCTTGCAACTTCAAAAGGAGAGATTTAGTTATTACATGTGTAGGATGAGATTGGTTTTATGCACTGGACTACACACAATTTATGGAGATAGTTGCTTTAAAAGCAGACAGCTAGCATGTATGGATGCTCAGATTTCCAAGCAAATCTTGTGCAAAATACCTTACTTTTTTTTTTGGCCACGCCGTGCAGCTTGTGGGATCTTAGTTTCCCCACCAGGGATTGAACCTGTGCCCTCGGCAGTGAAAGCGTGAAGTCCTAACCACTGGAGGGCCATGGAATTCCCAAAATACCTTACTTTTTAAATGGCAGTGAAATAATCTGAGCTGAAGGCAGTCATATTATATTCTTTAGTCATAAATTGGCACTGGATGATAAACAATGAGATACTTGTGATAACTAATAATGGCAAAAAAAGAAGTTAAACTTCTACTTTCCCCAAGAGTTCCAAAGTTATATTAAGCCTATGAGCAGAGTGAATGTTCAGTCTTCCAAGTTCAGAAAAATTTAGTGGGAATATTGAGACATTTAAATAAAATAGCTTGAAATGGATATGAATATTCTTTTCCTATTTACTTTATCATGAGGTCACTTTAATGCTAGAAGGCAAAAATTCAGTTTCTACCTTTTCTGTATGGCAAGGTAGATTCATATCCAAAGGCCACTGTACGACACTAAAGAACAACTGTAATAAAGTTATAGAACCTTGATAGCTTACATCCAGAAAATATAGCTCCTAGTACTCCCAACCTTGTGTTGGTCGTAGAAATTAATGAGTTAGAAAGTCAAGTTGATTTCAGAATCTTCTGCCAAAGGAATGGTTATCCTAAGCACGAGATCCCAAGGCACAAATAATCTACTTAAAATTTTTTAAATTTTCTTAACACAGTCATAACTTTCTTGGTCAGGCATGAAGCCCTGTTAGAGATCAAATACAATGGTACTAAATTAAATTATGTTCACTTTATTTTTAAATGACCATATTATAGAGCCTACATATGTATTTTTATCCTTATCCTTCTATTTGTTTAACTACATGTAAGGAGAATGCATATCCTTAGCCTATTAATGTGAAGCTTAAGGGGAAAAAAAAGATACAGGGTGTGTGTATTTTACTTTCAATTTAGTCACTGTAGGTAGGAAGTGGTGGATGAAAGTGTGCTCCATACAGAATATATATTGATTTCTGAGTCGTCATGTGGCTGCACCTCTCCATTTTTGCTTATTTTTTTCTCCCTTTTTCTCTGTTAGAGGGTACTCAAACTCCTTCTCCTTAGTGGCTAGACCAAAAGTAACACCAATGTGAAATCAGAGCCTCCCTCCACCTGCAACTCTATCAATGGCCTTCTAATTTAAAAAAACAATTTACTTGGATTTGACATTTTAAGTTTTCAGATTCTCCTTTGACACAAATTTAAGGCTCAGTTCATTGACATGGTTAGAAAACAAGTGTTTGATTTATATTAGTTTCTGGAAAATGTTTAATCATTAGGTTTTCAGCTTTAGAGCTCTGATAAATATAATAATTACACCTGATATTTTTGGTGGACATTAAAAAATATTTCTTGTAGTTAAGCAATATTAAACAAGTTATTTGTGCTATTTGGTATTTGGCAACTAGTGTAGTTATAGACAGTTGCAAACTCACACAATTTTTGGGGGTATAGAACTTAATTTCTCTCTGCCAGCAAATCCTATCTGACTTTATATTCATGGTTTAATACAGTGCTTTCTATTTTTTTTTAACTGGAGTTTGTCCACATATAACAAAACTATACTCTAAAAATTCACAAATTTCTTCCTGGCTCTATTGTAAGGCTCTAATAAAAATAGAACTCTCCAGACTTCCCTGGTGGTGCAGTGGTTAAGAATCCACCTGCAAATGCAGGGGACATGGGTTCGAACCCTGGTCCAGGAATATCCCACATGCCTTGGAGCAACTAAGCCCATGCACCACAACTACTGAACCTGAGCTCTAGAGCCCACGAGCCACAACTACTGAGCCCACGTGTCACAACTACTGAAGCCGGTGCACCTAGAGCCCGTGCTCTGCAACAAGAGAAGCCACCGCAATGAGAAGCCCGCTCACGGCAACGAAGAGTAGCCCCCAGTCACCGCAACTAGAGAAAGCCCTCGTGCAGCCAAAAACAAATAAATAAATTTATTTTTTAAAAAAATAGAACTCTTAATTGCAACCTAAGTAATTTCAGGTTGTTTTCTCTGTTTTGTTCAAAACTGGCAATGTTTTCTCGGGTTATTGGATAAAGATGATATCACAATCAGTGTACAGCATAAATGCAGACTTCTATATTCATCATGCCCCAGAAGACACTCTGTAATGGAGATTTTATATATATAGCTTCCCTCCTATGATCATCATAAAACTGAATCTGTACTTAGGATGTTATTCTATCGTGATGATTTTATAAGCAATAGTTAAAGACACATTTGGCGCCTGATAACTGGAAAGAAAAGCTGGCAAGCTCTTCTAAACTTAGTTTGCTGCTGTACCACTGTGGTGCATATGTAACATAATAATGTAGTAGTTTATGTATACTTCATGCACAAGGGTATTTTATGTTCTAAATCTAGTGATTTATGACAAATTCATCTTTGATATTTATAACAGACTCTGTGCTGCATGCTTGGCTAGTTACCCAATGAATTTTCCCCCTAGTGCTTTATGAACTGTTGTAATTGTTAAAGTTACATAAAATAATTCTAGTTTCAGTTAAATGGTAAAAGAAATCTATGTTTAATAACCACCAATATTTTAACGAAAAACTACCAAAAATCTGTCACTTTGCTAATATAGTTGGTAAAATATTTTTTATGAAATCTGGCAAGTGGTATATCCAAAGTTTTAAAATTTCAAGAGCCAAAGTAGAAGAAAATGCTCAAGATGATATCTGGACCTGGGGAAAGTTGTCAGAGCTACATTGGAAGTGGGACACTCTGTCTGCAACAACAAAAAACAACAACAAAATCAAACTGAACATTTGTTCATCTCTAAATGGGGTAATGATACTTTCTAAAGCAATACTGAAGAGTAAAGAGTAAATGGGAAGATGAACTTCCTTGCCCTTGTTATCCTCTTGGACCCTTTATTTCAAGTACCTTGAATACTCAGAGCTTCTTTTTTTTTTTTTTTTTTTTTTTTTTTTTTTGCGGTACGCAGGCCTCTCACTGTTGTGGTCTCTCCCGTTGCGGAGCACAGGCTCCGGACGCGCTGGCTCACGGGCCCAGCTGCTCCGAGGCATGTGGGATCTTCCCGGACCAGGGCACGAACCCGTGTCCCCTGCATCGGCAGGCGGATTCTCAACCACTGCGCCACCAGAGAAGCCCAACACTCAGAGCTTCTTGATCCACCTGTATTGTGCTCATTTGCCCAAGAGCAGTCAAGTCCAGAGAAGAAATGTGCCTGCCATTCCAGCTCATTGACTGTGACTTGTCACTTCCCTTTATTGCCAGCTCATTCCTCAGCTGCTGGACACTGTCCCCATTCTCCTTAGCCTCCCATCCATCAGTTGGATTCTTTGGACACACTGGATCACTTCTCATATATCCTTTAAATCCACTCTGCACTTTGGGAGCTATATCCCAGCATGCTCTTCCAGATAGAGACTTCCCTAGATGCCCACAGTTACTTTGACTTTATTTCCAACTGTGGGTCCTCTTTTGCAGAAGTTGCTTCAGCTTCCACACAGCCCAGCATTCCTGGTCTAAGCTCCATCCCCTCTTGTGAAGCGGTGTCTCCCCTTCCTCCCCGCTGGACTTTCACTGCCCAGCAAAGAACTATTGACTCTGGGTCCGGAGCTAGCGTTGATGGTGACAGAACACACAACAAAACAAGGGTGGAAATCCACCAAGACAGATTGTTTAGCTCTTGCATTAATGAAAACAAATCATTCATTTTGGCAGAATGCCATCTTTTAAGCTGAGAGAACGTGCTTTCTTCGACAAAGTATTTGATTTCAGTATTTTTTTTTTCATATAGATAATCTGGCTTTTAGGATCGTCTTTGGGAAACACATAGATAACTTCATTTTAACTTGAATCAGTTGTGTTCCACTAAATAATCATGTGCTGAATTTGCAACCAAAGAGAAGTTCTGAGAAATTCAAGTACAAGCTAAGTGTTAAGGAAAACCGATGCATGTACTTTGAAGCAAAGTCAACACAATTTCAATGTTATTTGAAATGAGTTGAGGGCGTTTGTTTTTTTTCTTCCCTTACATTAGCTGAAATTATTCTGGACACATTAGCAATGTTTGTTATGATCTTTGTAATAATAAGTTACAAAAAGAAATTTAACATCATAACTTATTTTATGTTAGTAAGTTTCCAACTGATTACAAAGAATTAATCCACCAAAAATCAAAAAGTGCTATTAATAGCAATTATTCTTCTAAATGTTTGTCCCACCTAATAAACTCATTCTCCATAATTAGTATACTTTTGAATAAATGTATTATGGTTTTTTTTAGTTAATCTTTAGGAAGTTAAGAAGCTCAACTTAAAATAAGACTTAACAATTTCCATACACCACAGTAGGGAATTTTAATCCTAACATGTATGCTTTTTAAAAATACCAGTTATGTCATTAAAATCTTCTAGCAAGAACCTACTGGCAAGAATCACACTTCATCAGAATTATTTTCCTGCAGTAATAGGATCCATAAGGAAACGATTATTTCTCTATCTACCACCATATTGTTTATCTCCCAACTGTTAGTGTCTACTTGGAATCCAGGGCTCTTTACTTAAATCGTTTCACATAGTGTTCTAGAATTTATTTTTGTGGAATCCTTGAGCAATTTAAGGTCATGTTCAGACTTCCTAGCCAAACGTAACTATTTTTAAAAGAACATGACTAATCAGTATCCGTTTAAATAAGTTTAAAACAAAACAAATTTCACAACCTGAGGTATAGAAAAATACAGTTTGTCTCCTTAAATGGCAAGTAGAAGACGGTTAGGAACTCTGGAAAGTGTCCAGTGCCTCAGGTAAAAAGCAAATAAAACCTAAGGGAAGTTATTTTCATCTGAATGCAAGGATGTTGACAAAGTAAATCTTTCAGTCTTCTAGAACACAGCCAAATTGGAAGCTAATTTATTGCTGGCTGATGTCAGAAGCAATCTAACTTGTCCACTACAGAAGCCACACAAAGAACATTATTCATAAGCATACTACCTTGATAAGAAGCCATCCTCTGAGCATAATTAGGAAATACAATGGCCAGAACCAGAGCTGGAGTTGTAATAATAAAAGACAGTGAATCCTCTTTATAACTTTCATAACATAAAAGTAAAATATATCACAGGAGGTCAGATTATTCTAAACTGATGTCACCTCAAAGTTAAAAAGAGCAACTTACTTTTGTCAACAGAAAAATGTGACAATATATTTTAGATGTCAAATATAATTTATAGAGACCCTAAATGGAATCCCATTCTTGATTCACTAATTCAATCAGTAATTACTACACAGGACATCACCAGATAATTTTTTTCCAGAATATTGTCAGACATTTGTTGTACAGGTTTGGTAAAGATCTTTAAGTAAAAAATAATATTCGCTATGTTCCAAATTTGGCTCTGGCTTTCAGAATAGCTGAAGTGATAAATCCTATGTTTTAGAAAGTACTTCTTTCTCATAACAGGAATCCAATATCTGTACTCATTATGCCAAGAGATTAATTAAGAGTATTTTTTTGTGCTGAAGTCCAGAATGATTTTCCTAAATGTTTTCATGGTCAGATCTCTATTTCATTCTACTGTGGTTCACAGGTCCCCGAACACAGCAACTATATTCAAAATTTTAACAGACTGATTTTTTAATTGACCTTCCACATGAATCTTTTCCATTCTAAGCCTAACTATGATCCTCAGATCTTCAGAAGTTATTGATTTTTTAGCTACCTTTTATGTTATGACAATAGCTATCATGCTGACTTTTGCTGATTTGTATCAAATATTTTGTTCATTGAAAATCCATTTATAATTTTAACATTTCACAGGATGAATTATTTTTACAGACCAATTAAAAAGATACAACGTGAAACAAGGAAAATATTTTTTAAACTAACCTTACAATTCAGACAACTGAGTGAGTTGAAATCCTAGGTCTTCTTGGAGTGTAATCTTAGGCCAATTAATGGTGTGAGGACATAATTTGTTCTTAGAATTCCTGTGAACTCTAGATTAAACTAAAGTTTTTAAAAACAGTGCTCTCGTATTTAGGGGAACTGACCACTCCATCAAACTCCCGGACCTGGACCCACTCATGATGTTATATCTGCCTTCATATAGTGTTTCTTTGTATTCTGTTTTTCTGAGAAATAAATAGAAGGACATAGACTGATAGCTAGATTTCCAGCATTGAAAAGATGTTTACTGCAAAGCTGCTCTCTTGAACATGAATTACACTTGGACAGCCCACAATATCTGCTGCATATTGAACGTGAAATGGGGCTTACCTCATGCAGCAAGACTAAAAGAAATCCTTTCAAATTTTCACTTGATGTATCACAAATCTAGCCCATCCAGAGGTAGCTAGGGAATCACTCAGCAGAGCAACCTGGCATGTAGCCATGAAGCATGGAGGGACACTTTGATCTGAGGATTTTCTTGGGACTATGAGCCTAAGAGTTGAAGTTGTTCATTGGATAATAGTTATTGATGGTCATCAAAGGATCATCAGTATTTATTCACATGAAAAAGCCCAGGGCTTCCCTGGTGGCGCAGTGGTTGAGAGTCCGCCTGCCGATGCAGGGGATGCGGGTTCGTGCCCTGGTCCGGGAAGATCCCACGTGCCGCGGAGCGGCTGGGCCTGTGAGCCATGGCTGCTGAGCTCGCGCATCCGGAGCCTGTGCTCCGCAATGGGAGAGGCCACAACAGTGAGAGGCCCGCGTACCGCAAAAAAAAAAAAAAAAAAAAGAAAAGAAAAAGCCCATACTGTGCTGCTCCTTTTACTCACATCCATAGATCACAGTCAGAGCAATCTTCAGAAAATAAAGCATATCATGAAACAGTCAAACCATAAATTATTAGGTTAAAAATTGAAGTGTCAACATATGGTCACCTTATCTTTGATAAAGGAGGGAAGGATATACAGTGGAGAAAAGACAGCCTCTTCAATAAGTGGTGCTGGGAAAACTGGACAGCTACATGTAAAAGTATGAAATTAGAACAATCCCTAACACCACACACAAAAATAAACTCAAAATGGGTTAAAGACCTAAATGTAAGGCCAGACACTATCAAACTCTTAGAGGAAAACATAGGCAGAACACTATACGACATAAATCACAGCAAGATCCTTTTTGACCCATCTCCTAGAGAAATGGAAATAAAAACACAAATAAACAAATGGGACCTAATGAAACTTAAAAGCTTTTGCACAGCAAAGGATACCATAAACAAGACCAAAAGACAACCCACAGAATGGGAGAAAATATTTGCAAATGAAGCAACTGACAAAGGATTAATTTCCAAAATTTATAAGCAACTCATGCAGCTCAATAACAAAAAAACAAACAACCCAATCCAAAAACGGGCAGAAGAACTAAATAGACATTTCTCCAAAGAAGATATACAGATTGCTAACAAACACATGAAAGAATGCTCAACCTCATTAATCATTAGAGAAATGCAAATCAAAACTACAATGAGATATCATCTCACACCGGTCAGATTGGCCATCATAAAAAACTCTAGAAACAATAAATGCTGGAGAGGGTGTGGAGAAAAGGGAACCCTCTTGCACTGCTGGTGGGAATGTAAATTGATACAGCCGCTATGGAGAACTGTATGGAGGTTCCTTAAAAAACTACAAATAGAACTACCATACGACCCAGCAATCCCACTACTGGGCATATACCCTGAGAAAACCATAATTCAGAAAGACTCATGTACCAAAATGTTCATTGCAGCTCTATTTACAATAGCCAGGACATGGAAGCAACCTAAGTGTCCATCAACAGATGAATGGATAAAGAAGATGTGGCACATATATACAATGGAATATTACTCCACCATAAAAAGAAATGAAACTGAGTTATTTATAATGAGGTGGATGGACCTGGAGACTGTCATACAGAGTGAAGTAAGTCAGAAGGAGAAAAACAAATACCGTATGCTAACACATATATATGGACTCTAAGGGAAAAAAATGTCATGAAGAGATTAGTGGTAGGACGGGAATAAAACACAGACTTACTCGAGCATGGACTTGAGGATATGGGGAGGGGGAAGGGTGGGCTGTGACGAAGTGAGAGAGTGGCAGGGACATATATACACTATCAAATGTAAATTAGATAGCTAGTGGGAAGCTGCTGCATAGCACAGGGAGATCACCTCTGTGCTTTGTGACCACCTAGAGGGGTGGGATAGGGAGGGTGGGAGAGAGGGTGATGCAAGAGGGAAGAGATATGGGAACATATGTATATGTATAACTGATTCAGTTTGTTGTAAAGGAAAAATTAACACACTATTGTAAAACAATTATACTCCAATAAAGATGTTAAAAAAAAAAATTGAAGTGTCAAAATACACATGATTTACTCATTTCATAATCACTGAGAGAATTACCTGGGTTATGATATTCTGATACGGATGAACTCACTTACCTGGGAAATTTCCAACTTAGGAAGTCCTGACAAGGGTTAATATTTGGGAGTCAACTTAGACAGGTGGGAATTAGGGAATTATGCAAAGATAATCCTGTGAAAGGCACAAAATCCCAGCTGGTGTATGAGAGGCTCAGGCTAGTTTCCATTCCCAATTACTATGAATATTAAACGAATTCCTCCTAAAGTTAATGGCTTTAAAAAGCCATTTTGTTATGCTCGTGGATATTATGGGTAAGGAGTTCACACATGGCACAGTGAGGATGGCTCCATGATGTGAAGGGCCCCACACTGGAAGCCCAATTGCTAGGGGTACCTTGATGACTGGATGTGAGAATATCCTCACATGTCCTACAGATGATGCTGGCTGCAACTAGGACTTTAGCTGAGGTGGTAAACTGAAATACTTTTATGTGGCTATTTGGCCTGGATTCTGTCACAGCAGGGTGACTTCAAGGTATTCAAACCCCTTATCTGGAGCCCAGGATCCCAAAAATGAGTGTCCCAGAGAATAATGAAGAAGCTGTTTCATTCTTTCCGACAGCTTCAAAAGTCAGGCAGCATAACTTCCACTGAATTCTGTCATCACAGTGAGTCACAAGTATGCTCAGATTTAAGGTAAGAGATATAAACATCACCTCTCTATGCTAAGGGTGTCAAAAAGTGTGTGCCCATTTATTGAAACCACCACAGATCCAAACAAGTCCCCAAGGCTGGACACTACCAGAGATTTCAGGGCAGATCTCAGCCACCATCAGCAAAAGCAAAGCAGAAAATGAAAAAAAAAAACTGCTCTGTGAAAGACAATATGAAGGGTAGAAGACAAGCCTTAGACTGGGAGAAAATATTTGCAAAAGATATATCTATAAAGAACTGTTATTCAAAATACACACAAAAAACAAATAATTCAATTTAAAAAATGGGCCAAAGACCTGAACAGACACCTTACCAAAGAAGATATACAGATGGCAAGTAACGAAAAGCTGCTTCACATCATATGTCATCAGAGAAATGTAAATTAAAACAACAATGAGATATTACTGCACCTCTATTAGAATGGCCAAATTCAGAACACTGACAACACCAAACGTTGAAAAGGATGTGGAGCAACAGGAACTCTCGTTCGTTGCTGGTGGGAATGCAAAATGGTACAGCCACTGTACCAAACAAGGCTGCTTGGTGGTTTATTACATAACTAAACATACTCTCACTGTATGATCCTGTAATCACGCTCCTTGGCATTCACCCAAAGGAGCTGAGAACTTCTGTCCACACCAAAACCTGCATATGGATATTTATAGTAGCTTTCATAATTGCCATATATATAAGTCAGTTGTGTGTCTATATACAGGCAATGAACAATCAGAAATACAAAGAAAAATATCACTTACAATGGCAACAAATATGGATTACCTAGAAGAATCCATGGGAGGATTAAGAAGAAAAGAAACCAAGGAAAGTGTTTTTGAAGTAGGAGGAAATGGTTGGCAGTATCAAATCCTGCTGGTGAGTCAAGCACAGTGAGAATTCACTGTGTCCACTGAATTTGGATTAATGTGAACTTTGATGCCTTTAGTAAGTTCTGTTTTGTTGGAATCATATAAGTGGAGGTCAGACTGGAATGGAATAAGGAATGAGAAATAAACATTTTTCAGGAAGTTAGTTGGGAGGAGCAATAAGAGTAGGGGGAGAAGGATATGGGAGCCGTGTGTGTGTGTGTGTGTGTGTGTGTGTGTGTGTGTGTTTTAAGATGGTAGCATATTAAAATGTTGAATAAATATTCTGTTAGAGGGAGAGAGAAAAGAGGGAAGTAAATAGGTAGAGTATCAATTCCTCCAAAGTAAGTTAAAGAAAAGCCAAAGCATAGTTTGATGGATGTCCCACTTAGAACATATAGGAGGATTTCTATTTGTAAGAGGATAGTTCTCTCTCTGAACAGTTCTGGGCACATTGTCATATTTCAACAAATATGTATGGATAAATGGATGAAAATGCAGAAAAACATTTTAACCACGTACTCCAACTACCCATTCATCAAAATGTTATGTAAAATTTCCTTATTCCACTTGACTTCTTATATCAAAATTGATCTCCTTTCCAATGTGCAATTATACTATAAATATTTTTTCATTCAAACATATATCTCATTAATAAACTGGCACAAAAATTTTGAGGATGATGTCAGGTCTATATTTTGCATTTATTAGTAATCTTGACTACTTACTTGCTGGAAGGATAGAACATAAGATTTGGATCCAAAATAGTATGTTTTTTAAAAGACAGCAGATTTACATTTATATTATGAAGCTCTTCACCTCACTTCCCATTAATTTGGATATTTGGCCCTATTCCAGTGTTGATGAAGAAGGTGAAACAAGAATGATAAATTGTAGGGTTCGCTTGGGTTTTTTTGGCTGTCGTCAAAACTATAAAGTTGTTTGGACTTCCATTTGCAATAATTATTTAAATCATTTCAACAACCTAGCCATTGTGCTCACAGCTTTAGGGAAATGACTAAGTTAAGGTTCACCTCAAAGAAAAAAACAAATAAGGGATTAAACCTAGGCACAAAAATAATTTGCTAAGTGCTTTCACCAGAGGTACAAAGTACTCCGAAAGGACAGAAACCAGGGAGGCTAGGTTACATGGAGATGTGTTTAAGTTGTGCTTTAAAAATGACTTAACGCTTAGTCTCTGCTTGCCCAGTATTTTAGATTAGAATATTTGGCCTTAGATATGAAAAATTTGTATCTGCAAGAAAACAGTTATCTTCTTAAATAGAAAAATATTGATTTTATTTTAAACATGAAGTAACTTTGAATACCTGGGCAAATCACTTCACTTCTCAGATCTTCTCAAACTCAGCATCTGAAAGAAAAGTGTGCAATATTTGAAACACAGTCAATAGCAATGCTGAACACCTTCAGTGACATTATCCTTGTTATTCATATTATCATAACCATGACAAAGAAATTTACAAAATTAAACAGAAATGTCAGGTGTTGAGTTGGATAGTGCAGTCATAAAGGAGAGCTAATGAAAATATGGTCTTGAAGTGTTTGGTTCCATTTGTAATCTCCAAGGGCTGGGTATTTCTCTCCAGTTGGACACTGGTATTTCTCTCCAGTGTCCAAACACAAGGATTTTAACTTTAAAGAAAATTCAGTTTATCGGAAAGAGTAGTTCCAACTCTGTGAGGTTATCAGCTGGTAACTTGGATTCACTTTGCACAATGATTTTGATACCTGTCATTTGTTTGTTTTGTCAGTTTTCAATTGATGTTGCTGTGAAAGATTTTTAGATATGAACTGGAGAATGTTAGCTTGAATATGATATGATTCATTCATTGCACGTAAGTCTTATTTTCAAAAGCCCACAGTGATTTTTTTTTTTCTTCTCCTTAGACCCTATTCAGGTAGAGTCAACGGCTACTAGCCATAAATATAGGAGTCCCAGTGGTAATAAAAAGGCTTTTATGATGAGCTGTGCACACTAGGCTGGGCAAATATTGAGATTCCTTCTTACCATGAAAACTTTGAGAATACTGCCCTAAGGAAACAGGGTACAGCCCTCTTTAAACTTTTATTTTTGACACAGGACCTTCTAAACTAGGCTAATTTTGATTTTTTAGTTTATAAATCTTGTCTGACTTTTCTAACTAAACACAAGCTCAGGTGTGTGCCATTAGAGGCTTGTATCTTTTTTAATATTTACATAATTATTACCAAAATAAGTTGAGAAACTGTGCTCTTCTCCATGCCGTACCTTGACTTAAAAATGAATATACTCTGTAATTCTTAGGAAAATAAAGAGTTTGTACTTGGAACTTGAAATCTAAGGAATGTAGAAAAAATATTAACTTATCCACCTGAGAAAAAAATACTTGTAATGAAAAACACCTGAATTTGTTAGAGGATTTTTGTTTACAGTAAAAACTACTTCAGATCTGAAATGATAATTGTTCTTCATAAATCGTAATAGAGAAATATAGTGGGATCAACTTTCTTGAAGGCTTCAAACACTTTTTTTTTTTTTTTTTTGCGGTACGCGGGCCTCTCACTGTTGTGGCCTCTCCCATTGCGGAGCGCAGGCTCCGGGCGCGCAGGCTCAGTGACCATGGCTCATGGGCCCAGCTGCTCCGCGGCATGTGGGATCTTCCCGGACCAGGGCACGAACCCGCGTCCCCTGCATCGGCAGGCGGATTCTCAACTACTGCACCACCAGGGAAGCCCTCAAACACTTTTTCATGAAAGTTTGTTCTCAGCCTTGATCCAAGCCAGAAGAAAATAAAGTAATTGTATGTGAGATGATAAATGAGCATTATGAATGTATTTAATTAATTATCAAATATATTTGAATAGTCAAATAATTTCTGTATAACAGATTTCTTCCCCTAAGTGAATTAGACTCATAAACTGTACAAAACCTCAAATATTTAATAATTAAAAATCATGTTGTTGAAGTTTCCCATCCACCCCCGCAAAAACAGATGAGTAGACAATTTTATCTTCAACATTAAACTGATACCTAGTTCTTTCCCTTCCCCAAGATAAACAGAGACTACATGCTGTTGTTTATCAAAGACCATTGGGATGGATGACCACTTACAGAAAAGGATGTCAAAACCTTGAGAGAATTATGCTGTCTTCTGTGTCATAAAGACATGTAAGAAAGTTTAAAAAAAAAAAATCTTCCTTAAAAGCATAAGAATTTAAAAATATATTTACTATATATATATCTCTCCATAAGCAAGAAGTCTTACTATAGAATTAAAAATCTGTTTAAATGGCTCATAGTAGGCTCATTCTCCCTTGACTTACTGGAGTAAGGAGAAGTGGCAAGTTCTTGGGCCAGTAAGCTGGCTGCCTGAAGTAGTCTTTCAGAGAGTAATTGGGAATAAATAAGTTCCATACCTTTCCTTAATATCAGTTTTGCCTACGTCTGGGAAATGTGACTCTATAATACATGATCTATACACAAGATGACAAGTCATGTATTTTAGACATAAGTGAAATTTAGGGATCATGAATTCTATTATTCCTATTAAACAAATGAGGATACTAAGATGCCAAACTAGTTAGTAGCTTATAGTGGTTACACCAGCAGGTAATAGAAGAGATCAGAGTTCAAACACTTAATGTTCTTTTTTCCCGTGACTTATTCTTTTTGCTAATCTATAAGGACTGACAGTTCAGAAGAGCATCTGATAAGTAGGATTCCTTCACCCCAGTCATATTAGAACTTCTCACCACTCCTCACTAAAATTTCCAAGAAAGAATAGAATCTACAATGTGGAGATCAGACTTTCATGAGATATAATGACAGAATCTAGGAAGAACTGACATTAGTTAAAAATATGTGGAACTAAACTAAGAAATAAAAAACTTCAGTTGCCCTTTACGGTATACTTCAGATAATTATGAAAACAATGGAAATGATATTTCATGCATTCTCATATCTTTGTTTTCCTAATAATGGATTCTAGTTAATTAGGAAACAAGTAGCCAGCCCTTTTTATTCTCAAGTATAGAATGTAAAACAAGGATAGTACTTCTTCCCAAACACTTTTTATGCCTTTTCCACACCTTAACACCCCATTTTCCTACATCTTTAAAGAGACTGCCAATAAAATAAAATAAAATATAAAATAGAGGTCATGGTCACTGTATTCTGTTAGAAGTTCTCTCTACAAGTAAAAATCACTTTAGAAAATGAAAGAGCCTTGGTAGTGGTATCTGGTGGGTATTACAGTTTTTCCTGTTCCAAATGAAATGGGCTTAGAAAGAAATGTTTACCCATTAGAATTTACCCATTAGAATTGGACTAAGTGAATTTACCCAAAACTGGGAATTAGGCCATAAACTGTGTTTGTCAGTCTGACATTTAGCTGTTGTATCTACAATTGAATAAGTGGACAGAGGATGAATCAACTGCAATCAGATTACAAATCTTAACCCTTTCAGATTTTGCCTCTTTTGAGCATAAGCAAAGAAAAAGCAATGTAATATCTATAAATAACTTCTGTAAAACAAGAGACAGGAAACAGGATCCAGAAGTACACAATCCAAAAAGAAATGTCAAAAAAATTTTTTTGATCCTTTATAGAAGCAAAAGCTACACACTGTAGAAATATAAGCACAGGTCAGGACAGGAATAAAGACACAGATGTAGAGAATGGACTTGAGGACATGGGGAGGGGGAAGGGTAAGCTGGGATGAAGTGAGAGAGTGTCATGGACATACACACACTACCAAATGTAAAATAGAAAGCTAGTGGGAAGCAGCCACATAGCACAGGGAGATCAGCTTGGTGCTTTGTGACCACTTAGAGGGGTGGGATAGGGAGGGTGGGAGGGAAGGAGACGCAAGAGGGAGGAGATATGGGGATATATGTATATGTATAGCTGATTCACTTTGTTATACAGCAGAAACTAACACACCACTGTAAAGCAATTATACTCCAATAAAGATGTTTTTAAAAAAAGGAAATATAAGCACAAAGTAATAGAAAAAAGACAGGATAGATTGCAAAAGGATATGGAATGCATAAAGACAGATGGGACAGAAACCAACCAAACTGACTTCCACACTGGAAAATATAAACATCATAATTGATGGTGTAGATAATTGAATGTGTATTATAGGGAACAAATTTTACTCCATTCAGATTTTAAAGAAAAATGGGGTTATATTTGGCAATCATGGTATTATGCTATGAATAACATCTCAATAAATACACAAAAAGAAAACTTATGCTAGTCAATATTTTCAAAAACAATATTATAAAACTAAAAATTAATAACAACGTTAAGCATAAGATGAATCTAACCATATGGAAAATAAATCCAATCACCAGGAGGTGGGGGTGGGCGACAAAATGCATGAGTCTTAACTTTCAAGAAAAAAATCAAAATTGTAATTACAGAATACCTAGAAACTGATTATAATTAGAACTATGTGTCACTTAGGTAATTCAGCCAAAGTTTTATTTAGAGGGAAATTCATAGCCTTGAATGAATTTCATTACTAAATAACTTGAGGTGTCAGACAAAGAACAATTAAATTAACATGAGAAAAATTCAAGGAATAAATAATAGAAATACATTCTATTGAAATGTCTAATAGTCCTTCATTCTAATATCTGTCTAAACATTTCACAAAGATAATGTTTTTTAAATAGCTGGAAACATTGTAATATTAGAAATGACAATATCCCAGAAACTAGTCTCCAAATTGTCAAAAAAATTCCTTGCCTTCCAGCTGAGAATTAACCACCATAGATGGCCTATTTGAGGCTCAAATCTCTCATCAACAAGAGTTGTATCTATCATGTTGACTTCTTACCATCTGTTGCCATTTGTGACGTTCATAGAGTCCCCAGTTCACACTTCATTGTCATGAAGTTTCCTAAAAACCTACAAGCTTTTGTCTGCTGGTGGGATCACATTACTTGGCTAAAATAATTTATTTTATCTAACCAAAAAGGTAATTCACTCTTCCAATAAAATATACAGTGTTTACTTTTTAAAGCTCTAGACCAGCAGTAGTTTTGCATTGTCACAGGTCAGGGGATACTCCAAGGCATTATATAAATGTTCAATCCTTTCTTTTCAGATGCTTCAATTTTCCTAAGCTAACTGGTGTTAAATGGTATTGGCCCATAATCTGTGCCTCAATTCAGTCATGATGGTTTTTAAAGGCATCCTTTAAAAAAAAAAAAAAAAAAAGAAAAGAAAGAAAAAAAAGAAAAGGTCAATTGTGGATTAAATTTCATCCACCAAAGGACAACATACGTTTTCTTTGAGCAATTAGGCTATACTGGTTCCTAATTGTCCTATAGTTTTTTCCATGAAGTTTTGGAATATGTTAGGCAAATTAAAATTAATCCTCAAATTGGCACAATTAGTTACACATGTTTATGTCTAACATATGTTTTAAAAAACTGTCTAAGTTGGTGGAAAATGTATATATTTTAACAGATAAAAGCAATGCTGATATGTCTTAACTTACCTATATATTATCCACATGGTTTGTAAATGTTATGCTCTGTCCAACACAAAAAGTAAACTGATTTCAAATTGTATAAGATTCTATGATAAGTTTCCATTCTTTTTCTTTGGGACTCAAGAGATATAAGAAGAAGAAAATCAACAGAAATTTTTCAGTAATGGAAAATAAGGCTTTTATATCACATTTCCTTTTATTCATCAAACCAATTGGAAAATTGAAACAAATAATCTGAAAACAATAGAGGTAAAAAAGTAGAGATTGCACAATGGGGTAAGATAACTTGAAAGTTGCACTGTAATCATTTAAATGAACATAATATTACTCTTTACCAGCCAAGAAAATCTCTTATGCTTTTAAAAATATCATTTTACTGAGATCCTAATCAAACTTGTCTGAAAATATATTTAAATCTAAAATGCATTTATCTAAAGCAATACGGCAAGAAGCACTAGGAAAGTAAGTACAAACTGAAAAGGAAAGGAGAAATATTGTTATGATATTAATGGAAATGTGTGGTAGACATTGGTATGATCATCTGTATAGGCCCCTTATTATTTTCATGATTTATCTTCTTCTCTCCATGATGCTGCCACATATACCACAACCACTTTTCTTGTATGAAACTGCCACCCTGAGCACTGTTGTTTCATCAAGAGTTGACACCCCATGAAGGATGAGATAATCATAGCACTCCAACCCCTAGTATCATAACTGGTCTATAAGTGAGTGCAAGACATAAATTGAGCTACATCCTTTATTAACTGGTCTGCTTCACATGATTAAACATAGAAATCATCAGGCCTCTTTCAATATTGTTCCTTCTCTCTCTCTCTCTCTCTCTCTGTCATTCACACAGAGAAGAGGCCATGTGAGGACACAGAGAGAAGACGACCATCTACAAGACAGGAAGAAAAGTCTCAGCAGAAATCAACTCTGATGCCACCTTGGACTCAGACTTCCTACCTCCAGACTGTAAAAAAAAAATATTTCTGTTGTTTATATACACACTACTAAATGTAAAATAGATAACCAGCAAGGACCTACTGTATAGCACAAGGAACTATGCTCCATATCTTGTAATAATCTATAAGGGAAAAGAAACTGAAAAATTATATATATAGTTATATATATATAAGAAAAACTGAATCACTTCGCTGTACACCTGAAACTAACACAACATTGTTACCAACTATACTTCAAATAAATAAATAAATAAATAAAATAAAGGTTATATGAAAGACCAAAAAAACACTTCTGTTGTTTAAGCTACCCAGTCTATGGTATTTTGTTTCAGCAATCTGACCTAATACAGCACCTTTTTCTTAAAGAAGTACCCCAAGATTGTATAAAGTCTTACAAAATCTGGATCTGGTCTTGAGAGCCAAATTAAAGTTAAGGAGTAGGCAGGGTGGATGGTGGAAGAGTGAGAAAATAATTTCAGTTCTTTTCTCCACCATCAACATAAAGTCTGACAGTTTTCCCCTCAGTAAATTATCAAAATACACCTAATTCTGTGGAGCTTCAGTCTTGGGCAGTAAAAATGTTAGAATATTAGCTGAAGGGGTTTTTTGTTTCTGTACAATATTATGCTTTAATCTTCAACAGAGAGGCTAGAGCTCAATAAATAATAAATAATATAATAATCAAAATGGTGATATTAATAGTATTGTATGAGCTCATTGTTTGTGATTGCAGTTCTCATTTTGGTCTCACTATAAACAGAGCTGGCATAGGCAGGAATATATATGATTAAACATCCTACTTGCAAACGGGAATATATTATGAAGTGTTAATGAGATCCATTAATAAGTTATGCCACGTGGCATAGATTTTTCTATTGGAATATGGAAAACATGTTCAGTTTCTTTTTTAACTTCAAAACAATTGATTTTGACAAACGTTGGGGAGGTAGGTAGACGTTTTAGAGAAAATTGTTTCATGCCACAGAGAATCCAAGAGGAAAGGCAGTCATCCTGGACTTCTGGAGATGCATCTGCCTTTCTGGGTCACTAACTGTGGTATTCAGTCTATTTGCAGAATCCACTTAGTAAGAACTCCCTCATGACTTGGCATTAGTTACCACATGTTAAGCTGTGAGGGGTTTTCCCTTTCTCCCTGAAGGAAGCAGGCCACTGGAGAAAGAAAGTTCCTGCTCGGGATATGGAAAGTTTTTAATCCAGAGAAAAATTTCCATTTCTTATCATGTTATACATCCTGACCAATTGCTAAAACCTCAAATGATTTCCCAGTATGTTGTGTGGTTTATAGCCAAATATGGGGCCTTAAGTGAATCCCAGTGGTCCTGGAATTAATCAAGAAACACTAAGTCCTCTCAATGTGTTATACACTACAGCACCAGGCACTCAATAAACAAAGTCAACGACAGTCTGTGCTCTTTAGGATCTCACAGTATATGAGGGAACACCAAGACAGAAACAAATGTTATTATCCATTAAGTTCAGTAACACTGACTTGGACATTCCAAAGGTAACAGAGAGAAGAGAATACAGGAAATAACGGGAAGGATTTGGAAAAGCTGTTCTAAAGGTTATGGAAGTTTGCCATATGGAAACTCTGGAAAATCAGGCTAAGGTCCCCAAAGAGAGGAATCAAGACCTGCCAAGATCTGGGAGAGAGAAGGGCAGTATTTTCAATCACTGAGAAAAGCTTTAGGAAGAAACAATTATATCTGACATTATATGGAGACACAAGAGCATGAAGAGGAAGAGGCAAGAATATACAATGGCGAAAAGACAGTCTCTTTGGTAAGTGGTGTTGGGAAGTTTGGGAAGCTACCTGTAAACCAATGAGATTAGAACATTTCCTCACACCATATACAAAAATAAACTTAAAATGGATTAAAGACCTCAATGTAAGACCTGAAACCAGAAAATGCCTAGAAGAGAACATAGGTAGAACACTCTTTGACATAAATCATAGCAATATATGTTTTGGATCTGTCTCCTAAGGCAAAAGAAACAAAAGCAAAAATAAACAGATGGGACCTAGTTAAACTTAAAAGCCTTTGCACAGCAAAAAAAATCCATCAACAGATTGAAAAGAAGACCTGCAGAACAGGAGAAAATATTTGCAAATGATGTGACCAACAGGGGGTTAATATCCAAAATGTATAAACAGCTTACACAACTCAATATCAAAAAAAGAAAAAAATCCAATCAAAAAAATGGGCAGAAGACCTGAATATTTTTCCAAAGAAGATCCACAAATGGCCAATAGGCACATGAAAAGCTGATCAACATTGCTAATTATTAGCAAAATTCAAATCAAAACAACAATGAAATATCACCTTGTGCCTGTCAGGATAGCTGTCAAAAATTCTACAAATAACCAATGTTGGCAAGGATGTGGAGAAAAAGGAACACTTAAAACTGTTGGTGGGAATGCAGTTGGTACAGCCACTATGAAAGGTTGCGTGGAGTTTCCTCAAAAAACTGAAAATATAACTGTCATATGATTCAGCAATCCATTCTTTGGTATATATCTGGGAAAAATGAAAACACTAATTTGAAATGATACAAGCACCCCAATGTTCAGAGTAGCACTATTTACAATAGCAAGATATGGAAGCAACCTAAGTGTCCATCAATAGATGAATGGATAAAGAAGATGTGGTGTGTTATATACACACACAATGGAATATTACTTATCCATAAAAAAGAATGAAATTCTGCCATTTGCAACAACACGGATGGACCTAGAGAATATTATACTTAGTGAAATAAGTCAGACAGATAAAGACAAACATCGTATGATATCACTTATATGTAGAATCTAAAACATAATACAAATGAATGTATATGCAAGACAGACTCACAGAAATAGAAAACAAACTAGTGGTTACCAGTGGGGAGAGGGGAGTGGGGAGGAGCAAGATAGGGGTATGGGATTAAGAGATACAAACTACTATGTATAAAATAGAGAAGCAACAAGGATATATTGTATAGCACAGGGAAATATAGCCATTATTTGTGATAACTTTTAATGAAGTATAATCTGTAAAAATATACTGAATCACTATGCTATACACCTGAAACTAACATAATATTGTAAAGCAACTATACTTCCAAGAAAAAAAAGAAGACTAAGAGGAATACAATACAACCCCTCTGGTCATATTTTGATGCTCACTCAGTTAATGTGTGCCTTCCAATCTGCTGTAAAGTGATAACTGCATTTCAATACATCAGATAATTTAGAACATTTTGTTCAAATACATGAAGGAAAACTGTTTTATATTTTTTAGTAGAACTTATTCTACGATATAAGAGAATATTAACAGTAGCACATTTTTCTCTGTCACATATCAAAATCCTCTTTCTCTACCAGAAAAATCTTATTCCAAATCAGAATGACCGATATCTGATTTTTTCTCTATAGTTGATAAAGCAGGGCAGGCTCGTGGCGCTCAGTTTTTTGAGCGACTGTAATTTTGTTTCCAATAACAATGTAGTTACTTCTCTTGGAAGAGCAAAGTTTTCATGCCAGATGTAGCGATGTAGAGATTAAGGTGACATTGCACATGTCACACCAGACCCCAGTGAGAATACATTTTGGAAAGGAAAAAAATAAAGGTAATAGTCAACTTAGGTATGCCAAATTGCCAGGGGCTCTGAAACCACAGCAAAAATCTCTAGTGCTTTCTTTTCCTGATTTCATAGACATTTGTTTAACACGAAGTAGATTGTGAATTTTGTCAGCAGTCAGAGTTGTTTTACTTAATACATTATTTTGTAAGACACCATGTCATACAGGGTGGGTATTCGCACTTTAGGATTTCCGTGAGAGTTGTACAGAAAAGCTTACATTTGGGTCAAAACAGGTAAAAATGTGTGATATGATCCCTTCAGTTTTTTAACTGTGTAAAAGTAATTCTACAGAGTCCAGGATATAGTATGTTAGTTAATAATTTTGTCTGGTTAAAAAAAAAGGGAAGCAAAAAAGAAAGAGATGGCTCGATTCATTCATCAATGCTTGTCTTGCAAAGCAACTTGCTTCTTCCTACTATTTCATCCTATTCACGTGATATTTACATTTCATGATATGGAAGTTAATGTATTTAACCCTCTTCACTGTTTTATGGACATGATTGCTGGGAACATCATAAAACTGAACTCTGTTTTGTCTTCCCTGAAGAAGACTTGAGAAGTAGCTTAGAGCTGAACTAGTGAAACCAGCAGCTAACCACCACCACCAGGATGAGCTCTGCTTTCTCTTGATATTCTCTGATATATGACCAGTCCACGAGCAGGAGCTGTGCTGTCCACAATTTGAACTGAGCTGCTGTCAGCAGTCAAATGGTAAATGACAGCAAATTCAAGCATTTTGACATGTCATGTGAAAGGCAGGAAAATGCACGTTGTGAAAGGCAGGAATTGACATCTGTTGAGCCAAAATGTTGACCGTTATAGAGAACTTAGACCTGCAGTGGGTAAGTCATGGGAGCTTAGGGATGGCGCAGAAATTTTCACACCACTTCTATGCCCTAGGGAGAGAGAGCTGGCAGCTGCCAGGAAGAAATTTTGACTAGAACTCTGTCAACCAGGAAAATTTTAATCACTGGCCATGGACATTGGGCCAAGTTACAGGTTTTCCACTTTCCAGTTATGCAAGAATAAAATGGATTATACTAAGTTGGAAAGCATTTTGGAGTAATCAGAATACAGATGTACAAATATGATACAGTCTTAACATAGGTAAGCTGATAATTGTGCTCAATATTTTCCCAAGTGTAGTCCATATATTCACACATTTATCATTAATTCTTTAATTTCCTTCATGAGTCCACTGAGAATTTATAAGTAAATGTATATGTATATAGATATATATACTCATATATAAACAAATGCATATTATATGAAATTATCTTATAAGCTATGGCAAGCTTCTAAAAAACTGTTCGGTGTACTTGTATAATTCTATCAAGAGCAAACACTATTATTATATTTTGGGTACAGTTTTACTGATTTTATGCAGCTTCTATCTTCTTGTTTTTCTTTTCCAAGTTGTTCTCAGGATTATACCACTCAAAATCTGCCTGAACTTTACTACCCATAGTGAATTCAGTTTTATAACTGAGTTATGTGGTTCAAACTCCACATTTTTTTAAGAATCCAAGTATGTTTCTGAATATGCAGTAAAATAAATCTCCCCTTACTGTTCCAAACATCCATTTAGGAATCAATCAGCTTCTCCTTTCTCTACATGTTATCATGCTCCAAGCAATATTTCACTTTCTCCCCAGATAATTCATATAAAATTCCTTCTGAGTGCACTTTATATCAGATGTAATGATATAGTCACTTGTATGAGGAACATCAAGGATGATTGCTTTAATAAAAACTATAGTCAAGGCAAGTCTAGAATGGATCTTTTGTAGCAGGAGGGAAAGAGTCTTAGATTGGACAGTTTCTTCTCTACCCACCAACTTGCTATCATCTCATTTCTTTTTCATTTAATATTCCAAACACCTCCTTTATTATTGAAAAAATTCTCATCCCTTTACGCACAAAAGAAGAGAAAAATTCCTGACTTTTAGTTTCAAATTCATTCTTAAGAGGATGTGATCCTAAGTTTTTAAATTTATGGTAATGGCCATCTTCTGTAAATAGCTTTGTATCGTTATAGTTAGGCATCTCTCTTGCCATTAAAAATTCTATATGTATAAATTTACTTCATTACACATTTTAAGAGGAGAAAGTAAAAATAATTGCACAAAGACTGTGCTGTTCATTGGTTTCATAGGATCGTTAATCCTTTTTCAGAATGGCCACCTCCCTCACATTTCAGTGCGGGATTTGTATTCTGTGGGAGTGGGGAGAAGATTGCATTTAGCATTCCATGAACTTTAGACAATAAAAAAGTTGCAGTATTTGATCCCAGTTGTTTTTCTGTTTCTTTCAATTTATCACAAAAAAGAATTTCAGTCTTTTCAGTCTTATGAAAAGGTGTTTGCCAGATATGTTTGTTTAATATAGAACTAGCAATCTGTAAAAAGTGTAGATTATCTAACAGTTTGTAAAGAATAAACTTGGCAAACTAAAATTCAGTGTGAATCTTTTTTTAGAAGTATTAACCAAAAACTGTAGCTTCAACCAGTAAGTAAGTCGTTTCTTCTATATTTTTTGTACTCATGGTCCCCATGGGTTTGTCTACCCACCCCACAATCTTGCTGGCTTTTCTCAGCAATAGCTTGTGATCTTGTTTTTCTTCCAAGAGCGCAGGAATGAGGGTAGCTCCCCTCAGACGGGCCTGTTCACAGAGACACATAGAGACAGTCTAGAGCAAGTGTACGGGGTCACCCAGCAAGTTTAGGACAAAGTGCTCTAGGGGGTCAGAGCCTCTGTGTGTCAGGCAGTAGCTAAGAGTACCATCTGCTTTGCTCTGTAGACACAAGTCCAAAGCAGGGTCAGTAAGTGAGGTTTTGAGGAATGCTTTGAACATTAGATGTCCAAAGTTAGAAGACGAACTAGATTGTGTATTTTTTAAATCAAAGTTTCACCATTTGCATCCACACTTTCTATCACTAAGAGAAGCACAGAAAAGAGCATGCACGCCAGTGTGTCTGCCTACGGTCAAATCACAGTTCTGCCCCTAAACCTAACCCCCCTAACCCTTCATTTGGCTTAAGCTTTAGGTTACTTAACCTCGCATGACTTAGTTGCGTCATCTATAAAATGGAAATCATAAAAGCACCTACTTTGTAAGACTGTTGTAAAGATTAAATGGCTTATATTAATACATTCCAAGCCCTCTGTCAGTGCCTGACATGTTACATACTCAAATGCTAGCTATCATTATCCAACAAACAATGATTATGCCACTTATTCTATAGTATGTGGAATTATAATTTTCAAGACTTCCTTGAGGGCCAAACTTTGTACACAAGCAGCAAAGGTAACCACGGCCATCAGCTCTGCTTTCATTTGGATGGCACGTCCTCATCATGGCATTCCATATAAATGATTTCCAATCAATCACACATGATGGCACATCATTTTGCATCAATCAGTAAGGACAATTCTCAATCTAATAAGAAGCTCAATGATTAAGTCAATTACAGTTGCTTGATATTCTCTGATTGCATATTCTTTAATATTTTATATATCTAAGTTGTATTGTCACAATTGTGTACTGCATACGAAAAACTAAGTAATTAGCATCAAAGTTGTTGGACCCTGGAAGAATGATACATAAACAATATTTAGCAACACTGAAAATATATGGTTTTGTGCATATAAATTTACAATTTAAAGTAAGTCAAGATGGACTAGATGAATAAGAATAAAATAAACCACAATGGAGAAATAGCTGAAATAATAATCATGGCATCAAGAAAACAGTATATCAATTTTGGAGGGAGGTTATTTTAATAGACTTTATTTTTTAGAGCAATTCTAGGTTTACAGAAAGATTGAGAAGAAAGTACAGAGAGTTCCCCTCACCCTCTCTCCCCACCCACTACACACATGTCCACTATTGCATTAGTATGGTACCTTTGTCATCAATTTGTTATAATTGGTGAATTTATGTTATTTTTAGCTAAAGTCCACAGTTTATATTAGGGTTCACTCTACATTTCTATGGGTTTTGACAAATGCATAACTGTATCTATTATTACAGTATCATACAGAATTTTATTCACCTTAAAAATCCCCTGAATTTCACCTATGTGTCCCTCCTTTTCTCCCCCATAACTCTTGCCAACCACTGATCTTTTTACTGTCTCCATAGATTTGTCTTTCCCAGAATATTATTTAGTTAAAATCATGTGGTATGTAACATTTTCTGTCTGGCTTCTTTCACCTAGTAATACGTGCTCACGGTTCTTCCATGTCTTTTCATGGCTGGATAGTTCATTTCTTTTTTACCACTGAATAATATTCTACTGTATGGATGTACCACAGTTTATTCATCCACCTACTGAAGAACATGTTGGTTCCTTCCGCATTGTGGAATTTATGAATAAAATAGCTGCTTTAAACACCCAGTGCACAGGTTTCTGTGTGGACATAGATTTTCAACACTGTTGGGTAAATACCTAAGAGTGCGATTGCTGAATTGTACACTAAGACTATGTTTTGTAAAAGACTGACAAACTGTCTTGCAAAGTGGCTGTAGAATTTTGCATTCCCACCAACAATGAACAAAAGTAGTTTTTTTTTTTCTCTGCATCCTCACCGGCATTTGGTATTGAGCTTTGGATTTTGACCATTCTAATAGACGTATAGTGGTATCTTGTTCTTTTAATTTATAATTCCCTAAAGAAAAATGATGTTGAGCACATTTTTGTGTGTTTATTTGCTAGGTGTATATCTTTCTGGTGAGGTATTTATTCAGATATTCTGCCCATTTTTTAAACATATTTTTTTTGTTTTCTTATTGTTGAGTTTTAAGAGTAGTTTGTATATTGGGGATACAAGTCCTTTATCAAGTACGTGTTTTACAAATATTTTCTCCCAGTCTGTGGCTGCCTCTTCATTCTTTTAGCAGTGTCTTGCAAAACAAAAGTTTTAAATTTAATTCTTCACATTGGAGAAATAGCTGAAATGACAATCAGAGCATCAAAAAATCTTGATGTATCAGTTATTTTTAATAAGTTGATCCAGAGTTATTTCTGAGTTTGTACGAAGATGAAAGCATGAAGATTGAGTTGTCAATGACAATGGTTCAGGAAAATTATGGGGATATGATCAATAACTCTAGAAATAGCTTTAGGAGCACTAAAAACGAGAGGGAATTTCAACAAGAGAAATTAAATTGTTCTTTGGGAAATATGTATCAACTTTCAAAAAAATTCAAAAGGGATATATATATATATATATATATATATATATATATATATATATATCAAAGCCAACCCAGGGTTTCAAAGGAAATTAAAGATTATACATGACTTGGGAGTGCAATCTACCCTCGAGAGCCAAATGGCAAATTGGTCACATCTTACACACCAAGTCCAATGAATTGGTGATAGCTGTGTGGAGGGCAATGTAGAGAAGGTTTGGTGGGAAAGAAACCTGTGATTGATTGAGCAGTGGAACTTCTGTGGAATGCAAAGTGTTCAACACTCAACCCTCAACTTCATCCTGGAAAGGAACAGCTCCTATATAAGTCAAATTTTTAATTACAGAGTACACTAAAGTAGAGATTTGATAGAAGGTACTGTACCATGAACTGAATGGTGATTCTTTTCTTCTTTACTCTATTTTCTGCATTTAGAAGAGCATGAATAGACAGGCTTAGTTTAACTCTTGTTTTGGTGGGGCTAGGGATCCCTATCCTTGGCAGGTCCAAGCAGGATGCACGGCTGTTGCCTCTTCTGATGAACTGGTAGCAAAAGAAAAATGCTTTTCAAAATATCATAGATGCTGAAGTCATGTCTCTACTTCTTAGCTGCTCCTCTAAGCGTCAGATAAGAGTCTTCAAAACATAGAAGATAAAAGGACAAAAGAAAAATAGCGAGGCAGAATGGCTACATGACTGAGAAAGAACATCCTTTCCCAGTAAAATCAGAATAAAGAAACTTGTAAGATATCCAGTAGTAACAAGAGTAGATAATTCTGTGGCAAATACTTGATGAGAAGAAAAATAATTACCTTCTAGCATGTAAGTCCTTCAATTCTAAGCCAGAGGCTTAGTCAAGTTGATTAAGAAGGGCTGGCGACAGGCTTTTCAGAAGCTACAACTTACTATTAGGTAACGTTAGAAGTATGACAATTGTCTTTTCTCAGGGTTCAAGTTCAAAATCTGAGACTTAGCCTACTTTGTGAAGATGCACTTGTCTAAACTGATTACAACATCATCCAAATATTGATCTGAAACCAAAGCAGTGGTCCTGGAGCTTAAGAGTACTCACAGCTTTCTTGCCAGATCAACAACAGAATGGCAAAACTGGTTAATTGTGTTCCTCCCTTCATTTCAACTTGAACAAGTATCTAAATTTAGCAAATAAGCAGAATACGGGAATCTCCAAGCTTGTCAAAATATGACGGCAATTAAATTATCTTTTCTGCACCTCATTTTCAAAGGAATATATTTTTCAAAGCCTTGACAGTCAAAAACTATTTAGATTATTTACGACATTTCCAACGAGTTAGTAACATTTTTTATTGCATTTGGCATAATATAATTTGTCACTATTTCTTTATTAAGCTTGTTTTATATTCATAGTTGTCCCATGACAATATATTTTCCTCTTTGTCAGCCCAGAACTTCATTATGAAGGATGAGGTTTTATCATTTCCCAGTGATGCAAATATCTACAGTGAATAAGTGTCATTATGCAGGAACAGGAATTTATTTTTCCTCCGTTAACCAGGCAGGCTAATGACTCAACAAGTTTATAGCTTGCCACAAAATTTGATAGCTCATTGTGAGTTAGAACAAATGAGACTGACATAGATGTAAAGGTTAGAGAGTTGTACTTTTTTGGTGAGTGTGAATTTTCTAACTTTCCTAAACTGAGATTCGGGTTTCCATTGAATTAATGAATATGGACCCCTCTTGACCTTTGCTCCTGAAAAAAGGTAACTTAGGTTCTCTGCTGCCAGCAGTTGGAAAGATCACTTGTTTATTTCTCCAGATCCAATTCAGCCTGAGGGCATAGTCAACTGGGGACCATTCTCTCACACCTCTAAATCAAAACCTTATCAATACTTCAAGTCCTACAGAAGAAAACAAGCACATTCAGCTCTGCAGAGTGTCAGGGAAGGTCCCCATAGTGAACTACCCAAGTCTTATTTATAAATCCAGGGAATCCAAGAGATGTTTTGGCATAAAAAGTGCTCAGCCTAAACAGGCACTAACTCCTGAATGCAGAGAGTAAGACAATATTTCAGGGTTAGCCAGAATCCACAGATCGTCAATCTCTCTCCACTACTGAAAAGTGCTTATAGCTTCAAATGAAAGGGAGCAATTAAGCAGCAAGCAGTTAGGAACCATGCACTCTAGCCTCTCTTACACTTTTACAGGAGTTAAGAATTGGTTATTCAATAACCTTACTCACACGAAGCTGAGAATTTAGATAATTTGCGAAAAGAAGGTAAGGTCATTCTGAATGTCAGGATGTGGGGAAAGGTCACTACATGGAATACTGACCTCGAAAGGCTAACCAAAAGAAGCGACAGGAAGAGAGACTTGGATTCTGGACCTAAAACTTTATTCTGAAGGTCCCAGACCAGAAGGACACACACAAAAGAGGATGCTTAATGTATATCTATGAAGCTCAAAGCAAACTTTCTCACTTCAGAACCATATCATGAACGGAAAAGACCAAAACCAAACTGACTGTTGTAGACATTAGCCCAAATCAAAACGGTTTAAAAGTCCTCTCACTTTGGTTAATTTTATGCTACATGAATTTCATCCCAATTGGAAATAGATGGTAGATAGATTAGATAGATGACATAGATAGATAGATAGATAGATAGATAAAAGGAGGAAGGGGAGTCCACTACACTTCTTGACAAAAATAGACATGTTTGATGAAAGAATACAAGAAAAATATTATCAAAAAGGAAACATTGCAGACCTGAATCTTAGACTGAGCTATCTAAGTAACTAACAATATGACTTTGAATACTTTAACTGGATTTCAAGTTCCTACAAAATGAAAATCTCGAACTATTTGATGATCAAGATTTCTTCTAGCAAAAAAAATAAATCCCATGTAATCAAGATTCCTTACGTTAAAACCTAATATCCTACTCACATATCTGAAAAGGAGTTCCAAGTGAAAATAAACAATGTCAGTTGGCTTTAATTAAAATATTTTCTGTAATATTTCCTGAAAAGGACCACAGAAGATACACAAAAAGTCAAAACCCATGGGAATCGCTACATACAAATATTGCTGTGGTTTACTTTGTTTTTACTGGAGTATAATTGCTTTACAATGTTGTGTTAGTTTCTGCTGTACAATCAAGTGAATCAGTTCTATGTATCCCTATATCCCCTCCCTTTTGGACCTCCCTCCCACCCCTGCATCCCACAAATCTAGGTAGTCACAGAGCACCAAGCTGAGCTCCCTGTGCTATAGATTTAGAAGAATTTTACAAAATTTCAGCCTAATTAATTTTAAATCTGCTTTATTTAGGTAAAATCTACATATAATAAAATTTTCATTTAAGTGTATACTTTGATGAATTTTGATAAATGTATCCCATTGTATACTCACCACCATAACCACAACATAGAAAAGTTCCATACAGTACTCTATACATTTCCCTTGTGCCCCTTTCCACTTAGTCCCCTCACCATCTCCTGACAATTACTGAACTGTTTATTGTCTTTATAGTTTGGCTTATTCCAGAACATTACATAAATGGAAACAAAAAATAGATAGGTTTGTGTATATGACTTCTTTCACATAGAATCATGCTTTAGAGATTAATTTATGTTGTTGACTGTTATCAATAGCTTTTCCTTTTTATTTCTGAGTAATATTCCAATCCATGCATCTACTACTCTTTTTTAACCAGCTGATGGACATTTGGGTTGTTTCTTGTTTCTGGCTATCATGAGTAAAGCTGCTATGAACATCTGAATACAAGTCTTTATGTGTATATATATTTTCATTTCCTTTGGGTGAATACTTATGAGTGGAATTGCTAGATCACTATGGTAATTGTATGCTTAACTTTGTCAGAAACTCTGAATATGCTTGTCAAAGTGGCCATATGCCATTTTGCATCTTTAAACCAACATAGTTTAAAAGTTCCAAGTTCCAAGTTTCTCTTGATCATTGCCATTACTTTGTGTTGTCATGTTTTGTAGATTTTTTGGTTTTTGTTTGTTTTTTAAATTTCTATTGAAGTATAGTTGATTTACAAAGTTGTGTTAGTTTCAGGTGTTTAGCAAAGTGATTCAGCTATACATATACATATATCCATATGTATATGTAGATTCTTTTCCCATATAGGTCATTACAGAGTATTGAGTAGAGTTCCCTGTGCTGTACAGTAGGTCCTCATTAGTTATCTATTTTATATATAGTAATATGTGTATGTCAATCCCACATGTCCCTATTTATCCCTCCCCTCCTGACCTCCCTGTTAACCATAAGATTGTTTTCTACATCTGTAACTCTGTTTTGTAAATAAGTTCATTTGTACCATTTTTTTAGATTCCACATATAAGTGATATCATATGATATGTGTCCTTCTCTGTCTGACTTACTTCACTCAGTATGACAATCCCTAGGTTCATCCCTGTTGCTGTAAATGGCATTATTTCATTCCTTTTTGTGGCTGAGTAATATTTCATTGTGTATATGTACCACAGCTTCTCTATTCATTCCTCTGTCGATGGACATTTAGGTTGCTTCCATGTCCTGGATATTGTAAACAGTGCTGCTGTGAACAGTGGGGTCCATGTATCTTTTTGAATTATGATTTTCTTCAGATATATGTCCAGGAGTTTTTGTTGGTGTGTGTGTGTGTGTGTGTGTGTGTGTGTGTATGTGTCTGTTTTAAATTGTTGCTATTTTAATAGATGCACAAAGGTATCTCACTGTGGGTTTAATTTGCATTTCTGAAACTACTAATGTTGAGCATCTTTTCATGTACTTCTTTGGCATTCTTTTCTAGAGAAGTGTGAGTTCAAATTTTTTCCCAATATTTTTGCTGCTGTTAGTCAAATTAATTTTTTATTATTATTGAGTCATAGTTTCCATTATATACTATGCAAAAATCAAAAATATATTTTGAAAATATTTTCTCCTTGTGCATTTCTTATCTTTTCATTTTCTTAATGGTATCTTTGAAGTGCAAAAGTCTTTAATTTTGATGAAATCGAATATACCAATTGTTTTCTTTTATAATTTTTGCTTAAATATTCTATTTAAGAAAGCTTTGCCAAACCCAACATCATTAAGATCTTCTTCTACACTTACTTTTAGAAGTTTTATAGTTTCAGGTCTAAAATTTAGATCTATGCTACATTCTGAGCTAATTTTTGCATGTGAATTTAGGTAATAATTGAGTGTATATTTTTCCTTTGTGTGTGGGTATTCAAGTATTCTACACATTTGTGGAAAAGTTTATCCTTCCATATAGAATTATCTTTGCACAACTGTCAGGAGTACATGTTATCAATATGATTTATGACTATAGATATTAACTATAATTGCTTGACTTAAGTAGTATTTTTCAGATTTCTCCACTGTAAAGTTACTCCTCTCTTCTCCTTTTTAAATTGTCCTCTTTGAAAGGAAGTCATTATCTCCCCTCATTTAGGGTGGAATATCTACATAATTTATTTGGAATTCTTATACATGGGAGATTTGTCTCTTATCCTCCATTTATTAATTTATTCCATCATGTATTTATATCAGTATGGACTCATGGACATTTATATATACTTTTAGTTATACTCCAATACTACTTTATCAACTTTGTTACTCAAATTATTTTAGCTTTGGCCATTGGGGCAGGCGAGGTCCTTCAGTTGGCTCCCATGTCCATTTGACATACCCGCATCTATATATGTTTATTTTTTAAGCACTTCCTTATTTCCAAGTACTACAAGATGCTTCAGACTCATCTTGTGTATTTTCTGCCTAGTCCTAGAATTAGCTGTTTCTCCAAGAAACCTTGGTTCATTTTATTAGAGAATGGTATTTAAAACCAAGATCTGGGTGCTAAGTATACTTGTTGCTACTGAGATGTCTTTTTTTGTTTTTAATTTTTATTGGGGTATAATTGATTTACAATGTTGTGTTAGTTTCAGGTGTAGAGCAAAGTGAATATGCTATACAAATACATATATCCACTCTTTTTTAGATTCTTTCCCATATAGGCCATTACAGAGTATTGAGTAGAATTCCCTGTGCTAGGGCAGATGCATTGGTTAAGCATCTGCTTGCCAATGCAGGGGACATGGTTTTGAGCCCTGGTCCAGGAAGATCCCACATGCTGCAGAGCAGCTAAGCCCATGTGCCACAACTACTGAGCCTGCACTCTAGAGCCCATGAGCCACAACTACTGAGCCCACGTGCCACAACTACTGAAGCCCTCACAACTAGAGCCTTGCTCCACAACAAGAGAAGCCACCGCAATAAGAAGCCCGCGCACCACAGTGAAGAGTAGCCCCATTTTGCTGTAACTAGAGAAAGCTTGGGTGCAGCAACAAAGACCCAAAGCAGCCAAAAATTTAAAAAAATAAATAAATATATATATTTTGTTGTTGTTGTTGTTGCGGTACGTGGGCCTCTCACTGTTGTGGTCTCTCTCCATTGCGGAGCACAGGATCCGGACACGCAGGCCCAGCAGCCATGGCTCACGGGCCCAGCCGCTCTGCGGCACGTGGGATCTTCCCGGACCGGGGCACGAACCCGTGTCCCCTGCATCGGCAGGCGGACCCTCAACCATTGCACCACCAGGGAAGCCCTAAATAAGTTCTTTTAAAAATCTCTTTAAAAAAAAAAAAAAAAAAAAGAATTCCCTGTGCTATATAGTAGGTCCTTGTTAATTATCTATTTTATATATAGTAGTGTGTATGGGTCAATCCGAACCTTCTAATTTATCCCTCCCTCCCCATTAACCCCTGATAACCATAAGTTTATTTTCTACTGAGATACCTTTATTTAAGGTCCTCTCAGCTTATAGAGCAAAGAAATACATGTGTCTATTAAACCATGTATATACATGTATATAAATATTCTATATTTAAACACTGTATCTACTGTAAGTTAACATGAGTTCCTTCTGATCTCATCAATTCTAATCCATTACCACATGATCATTCTAGCCTCCTCTCTTTGCTGATTTACATGTTTCCACTTCAGCAGTGAGAAACCAGGCTCCAACCATTTGCCATCCATTTATTTAATCATTCAATTCATGTATAATGTCCAGTAGTATCACTACTGTTAACCTATACCAACATAGGAAACAACTTTATCAGCTAAGGTATAGTACTTATGTGCAATCCTTTTGACTTTCGTCTTACAAATTCTATTCAGTTCCAAAGTTACTTAGGTCAGAATCTTTTCTCTTACCCCCTTCTGTAAGGTTGTATCATATCTTTGTAATACAGTTAGATTTTGTGGTCACAGTCTACATTCTTTCCTGGGTCCCCCCATGCTTATGAATTTTATATATATATATATTTTTTTTTTTTTTAATTTGGATACCTTTAAGGTTCACTCTTTGTGTTGCAAGGTTTTATGGGTTTTGACAAATTCTTAATGGCATGCATCTACCATTACAGTATCATACTGAATGGCTTCACTGCCATAAACAGCCCCATACTTCACTTATTTATCCCTTTCCCTCATCCTCTGGCAACCACTGACCTGTGTACTGTCTCTAAAATGTTGCCTTTTCCAGAGTCACATAATTGGAATCATACAATATGTTTCCTTTCAAGACCACATTCTTTCACTTATTAATATATGCATTTAAGGTTCCTCCATGCCTTTTCATGACTTGACAGCTCGCTTCCTTTTATGATTAAATGCTGTCCCATTATATGGATGCACAACAGTTTGTTTATCCTTTCATCTATTGAAGGACATTTTGATTGTTTTTGGTGTTTGGTAATTATGAATAAAGCTACTGTAAAGACATGTGTGCAGGCTTATGTGGACATAAGTTTTCAAAGTCGTTTGGAAAAATAATTAGGAGCATGACTACTGGATCATACAATAAATACTATGCGTAACTTTGTAAAAGACTACCAAATTGTCTTCCCACCAGCAATGAATGTGAGCTCCTGTTCTTCTGCAGACTCATCAGCATTTGATAGTGTCAGCTTTTTAGATGTCAATCATTCTAATAAGTGTATAGTAGTAACTCGCTGTTTAAATTTGCAATTCCCTAATGAAGAATGATGTTGAGCATTTTTCATAGGCTATTGCCATCTGTATATCTTCTTTGATGAAACATCTGTTTAGATCATCTGCCCATTTTTAGTAGGATTATCTATTTTATTATGGTTTAGTTTTTAGAGTTGTTTTTTAAATAATTTGGATACAACTCCTTTATGCGATATGAGTTTTGCAGATATTTTCTCCCAGGCTATGGCTTGTATTTTCACTCTCTTAAGAGTGCTTTTCACAGAAAAGGAGTTAATTTTAGTAGAGTGGAAGTTATCAATTCTTTGTGCTCTTAGTGTCACATCTAAAAACTCATTTTCAGACCCAAAGTCATCTATATTTATACTTATATTTAGGTTTATAATCTATTTTGGGTTTATGTTTGTGAAATGTGTAAGATATGTCTAGATTCATTTCTTTTGGCATAAAGATGTCCAATTATTCCAGCCCCACTATTTCAATCTTCTTAAATTTATTAAGACTTATTTTATGCCTGGAATATGGTCTTTCCTGATGAAATGGATTAACTCTGTGATCATTATAAAAAGTCCCTTTTGGGGGCTTCCCTGGTGGCGCAGTGGTTGAGGGTCCGCCTGCCGATGCAGGGGACACGGGTTCGTGCCCCGGTCCGGGAAGATCCCACATGCCACAGAGCAGCTGGGCCCGTGAGCCATGGCCACTGAGCCTGTGCGTCCAGAGCCTGTTCTCCGCAACGGGAGAGGCCACAGCAGTGACAGGCCCGCATATCACAAATCAATCAATCAATCAATAAAAAGTCCCTTTTTATTTCTACTAACACTTTTATTTTAAAGTTTGTCTGAAACTACTGTAGTGCTCCAGTGCTCTTAAGGTTAGAGCTTGCATAGTATATCTCTTTGTATCTTTTTACTTCAACTTATTTGTATCTTTGACTCTAGAGCTTGCTTCCTATAGAGATTTGGATATTGTTTATTATCCAGTCTAACCATCTCTGCCTTTTGATTGAATTTTTAATCCATTCACATTTCATATTATTACTGATATTTTTAGATTTACAGCTCTCATTTTAGTTTTTTTCTTCATGTCTCATGTCTGTTTTGCTACTCTAGTCCTCTTTCCCTGCATTCTTTTGCACTAAGTGAATATTGACTAGTGTAACATTTTAATTCCTTTCATCATTGTTTCACTACATTTAAAAAAATATTTCCTTGTTCTAGACTTACCAGGTATATTTTAAGTCATCAGCATCTACTTCAGACTTGTACTAAATTGCAGTGTGATGTACAAATGCTACTCCTATGTACCTCTATCCCTTTTCCCCCTTTTGTGATATCACTGTTAAATATAATTTCTTTTTATGTTACAAACTCCAAAACACATTGTTATAATTAGTCCTTTACATAAGTTTATGTCTACTAAGAAAGTTTGGAAACAACAAATGTAATATTTTGAAACCCCCAAACTCATAAGTCCCCAAGTTTTCCTCCTCCATCATTCCATGCCTTCATTGATGGCATCATCCCCTCAGCAGGAGGATGCTAGGTATCACCTGTGACTCTTCCTTTTGCCTCATTTCCCACAGTGCATCAGTCAGGAAGCCCAGGTGACGCTGTCACCACCATATTCCCACTGCCAGAACCTTAGTTCAAACTCAGTCTTCATTGAACAATTGCTTCAGCTTTGTACTCATCACCAGCTCCTCCTCCATTTTCCTCCAGCATTTTCCTCCAGAGTAAATCTCATTAAATCAGTCTCCTTCTTATAAACCTAAACACTTTAGTATTATATACAAGGTCCTACATAAAACACATCTACCCCACCTATCTGTGGTCATCCCCTGCTTCTCACCACTCCAGATTTCTGTCCTGGTCATCATCATCTCTTTCTCCCCATAAATAAAACATGACATACTTTGTGAAGAATCTTAGCCTTTGCACACATTCTTCTCTTTCTGCCTGTGATGATATGACTCTAATTCTCTGCTTGTAGACTCTTCCAGGTGTGTCTTTTCTCTTTGGAAAGCTTTGTTTATGATTTACTCAGACATTTTTTCTATCCTCTGTATTTTTATAGTCATTTGTAAGTGATTTACTATTTCAAACTATATTTGTAAATTTCTCCTCTCTTCTTCCAATCCCACCTTATGCTCTGAGATCACCTAGGCCTGAGACGCTGTATTATTCACCTTGGAATGCCAAGAAGTTGGTGTCCAGTAAAGATTTGTTGAGCCTGATAAATTAACTATTTAACTTAAAGATAATATTAACAAAAGTTGTCTACTTAATGTTACCCTCTCATAGTGGGGCACTGAGATATTTGCACTTTTTTGAAAAGGATTATATACTGCTAGATATTTATTAAAATGCTTCTTTAAAAATTCCTCCTAGGTGTTATGATTTCATCTCTGTATTCCATCTCTGTGCTAAGTTAATTACTGATTTACCTAAGATTACAGTAGCTTCAATCTGCAGTCTTAAATAAACTGGCGTTACGGAAAGCAACATATAGGTTTAGCTTTTCAATAACCTTGCATAAGCACTTTATAATTGAGCTATGCTAATGGAAAGTAGATTGAGATTGTTTGCTAGCACTATTTGCAACAAAAGAAATAAGGTTCTCAACCGGGATATACAATGCTGAATTTTACAAAATCAAGAAAAAGCATTTACTAGCCATGAATTGGAGTGCAGAAAGTTCTACATATTAACATAAGCAAAATGAGGTTTCTGGCCTTAGGCATCAAATTCAATCATTTCATCTCTCCAAGTAGCTCTTTCTCTATTTTAATATCCCCACAGGCACACACTCACAAGGATAGAAATGATGGAAGTGATTTTGAATTTTAAATCAATATCAAAGTCTAAATGGAGTACAGAATACAATATTTAGCATACAAGCCTTAGCATCCTAGCCCTTAAGACTCGGAAAGTGAAAGCATCTATTTAAAAATTATGATAGAATAGTGTTTGCTTATTGAAGTTCCTAATATAATTTGGCATTTGAATTTTAAGCAACAAACCTAAATGCAAAAGTGATCAGTATACGTTAAAACAACATTATTATTACAAATACTATAATTATTACAATACTGTTAGCCCTCTGTGTAAGTTAACTGATTAAATATTATACGAAGAGATTCTCTGCTTGGTAAGTTTAATTTAGTACAAAATAAAGACACAAACACAGCGGACAAATTTGTGTTATATAAACAAAAGATATAAAAATTATGCACAAGCAAAAGGAACATTTAACTAAATATTTATAGTATCTTTATATTGGATATGATACTAGACTATATATCATATTGAGTTGCATCCAGAAACTGGAACAGAAATTAGAAGGTCCATCATTTAAGTCCAGTTAGGTGATTCTGTACTTACAGTGTCATGAAATCAACTAACCTTCAGCATCACCAGCAGGTTAATCTGATTAAGTGAGACTATTAACAAATTACTCCACTCCTGAAAAACATTAGGTGGTTCCCCATTACATAGGGCTAAGCCTCACATTCCTTATGCTCATATTTAAAGTCATTCAATCATTCTAGCAGCTGGAATTTTTGGACGTTCTCTATCTTCCATAGTCTTATCTTTTGAGATTTTGAGTATGAGACTAATAATCTGTGTAAAGTAAAAAAAAAAAAAAAGTTGATAACTATGCAAGCAAGAAAATGACATCTATTTCTAAACAAAAGATAAAAGTCAAAGGAGGAATAAAGAATCAATACTAAACAGCATTTTTCTGATTGGGTCTGGGAATACAACATAAAATTATGTTCCAGGGTCAAAGCAATAGTGTTTATATAATTATTCAGGCACCTCCTCTAGCAGCCAAAAACCCTCCCCACACCCTGCCCACATTACCGTATTTTGGTGTCATAATCTGAAAGGCTTCCATGCAGGGAGTGTATCTGAGCAGTGGTCTCAGGCAGTAAGAATGAGCTAGGGAAAGATAATAAAATGATGCACTACCCTGCTGGCCGTTAATGAGGGCTACTGGTGTCCAGTTCCACCAAGATCTTTTGTTGGGCTTGTGAATATATTTCATATATGTGAAGCTTCCTCCAGGGACCAAAGCCAGAAGCAGCTACCCATCAGCTCAGCAGGGTGAACCTTCAAGAGCTAAATACCCAGGCTTGAGTGTCTAGAAGATCCCATAAGTGCACAGTACACCTTGGTATCAGAGGAGTCTCAGTGAGGAAAGGAGGGGCAAACAATAATCATCTGCTTAAAGCTGGTCAACACCTGTGGGAAACTGGCTGCCACAGCAGTGACTAGAGTAAGAGGGGGACTGAGAGAAGCAGACACACAAGCATATTAGCTGACCATCACCTGTCCTGGTTACAGATGCGCAACTGAAAAACTGGAAACATCAGCAACATCACATTACATTTGAGTGTGTAGACCTCTTGACACCACTAAGAAAATGTGGCTTCAGTTAGCACCTGCTCTGTTAGGTGTGCTGGGCAAATTAGAGATACTAACAAAAAGTGTTGTATTAATGAATATAAATTTTTATATTCCTGGTTGGGCCTAAATTACCTTGTAGTAGGATCCAAATCTGTGTTTCTATTGGGAAGCTCTGTAATAGAAGGGGAATCCATTGGGCATATCCCACTGCTATGGACTGAATGTTTGTGTCCCCCCAAATTCGTATGTTGAAGCTTAATTCCCAATGCGATGGCACCTTTGGGAGGTGATTGGGTCATGAAGGGGGAGCCCTCATGAATGGGATTAGTGTCCTTATAAGAAAAAACCAGGGAGCTAGCCCTCTCTCAGCTCTGTGAGGATACAAGAAAGCAGCTATCTAAGTCAGGAAGCATGTCCTCAAAAGACACTGGAACTGCTGGCACCTTGGTCTCCAATTTCCAACCGCCGGAACTGTGAGAAACTTATAGGCATTAAATAAAATGTGCATCAAATACATACAAATATGGAATTACTTCCCAATACCACAATGACTATGTTATTGGCCAAATAAAACCTGAACTAATCACAGAGAGATCAGTTCATTCTCTACCAAGTGGCAAACCAAGCTTGTTATTCAAAGCACTACCTTCGTTTCGAGAGGAAAAATGGCTACCTTACGCTTAATCGGTGTTTCCCCTTCTTGTTTCATTTTATGAAGCTCTTGTCTACTTACATGAGTTAATATATAACTATTTCATTTGTCTTGGTCTGAAAACTTGAACGGTGATTCAACGTTAAAGTAAGGAATGAAATAAGTGTTAGGATAAGAAATCAATAAACATGATCTCTCATGATTTTAACAAGTACGATAGCCCACAGGGAGTAATGTCAAAGGCGTTCTTGGTGGCTTGAATGGCACTGGGCATACTATAAAGAAACCAGTTTAGTCCAGGCATGACTGAGATAGACATTCTCTAAATACCAGAATTACCAGTGGAGCCGCTCACTTCGGTTCAGTTGTCAAACACGGCAAGAGTGCGTGTTGCCCCTGAGGCTCGCTCCACCATCCTCCGGGCAGAGACTCTGTGCTCTAGAGTGGGAACTGGGGAAGGAGGTCAGGAACGAAATTCACAGCCCAGTGAGGATCTTCTGTAGTCCAGATCTGGGCTATGTGGTACCCATGGATGTTCACAGGCTGCAAATGCACCAGGGATAGTGACACAGGACTCTGGGGAAATTGGTGCCCTTCCCCAGCTGTACTGTCTCAACTCCGCCTACAGAGCAGGAATACTTCGACATTTCCTGGAACACCTGCAGAGCCCCCAAGGAATGGCTGCTCTGCAACACGGAGCTGGGGTAGAGCTGCTACTGAATGCTGGGCTTCTCATATAAATTCATCAGTTTTAATGAATAAATGCCTCCTACACTCTGTTGTAAGCTCTTGGATCAATCTCTGGAGACAATAAATGATTGTTTTTACTAATTTCGACCAGTTTATCACTTGCCTCTCCAGGGGAGAGTTTTCACTGAGCTCATCCTACTCTCTCTCTAGAAGTCCAAACTACTTGCATTTTAAACCCAGTTTTGCAGCCCTCTAACTTTCAAACCTTGGACATATCACCTGCACTCAATTTCTTCCTCTGTGCCTCTTCTTATGTAAAATAGAAATATCAATAGAATCTACCTCATGTGGGTGTTGTGAGAATGAAATGATTTTATTTTTGTAATACCTTTGGAACATTGCCTGGAACAGAGTTTGTGCTGCTTTGAAGTTGGCTACTTTCTTGTCCTACTGTGCAAGTTTCAGACACTTACACTACATACATATACATACACAAAATCTTGTTACCTACTGCTGTGAAAATCTAGGATGAAAGCTATTCCAGTGAGAACCAGGAAGACATCCACCTTCATTTCCTTTTGATGGAGTGCCCTGCCCACTGTAAAAACATTGCCCAGTGCATATCAAGTGCTAACCAATCAGAGTAATGACCCCTCTGTCCTCAAGGAAGAGGTAAGTGGGATGGAGAGAATGCTTGAAGTGTTCTCTTCAACAGTCCACTTTTGAAGGGAGAATATGATTGAGTGCATGTTCTGTGGAAATTATGAAGGGGCAGGACTAATAATTCTCTTTTCTCAACGAAAGCTAATGCTCAGGTTTGATACATTTTTATTGCATCGACTTAGTTTGTTTCCATTTCTTGCCTCTCTTTGAAAGGAATATACAGAAATTCTTTGATGAGTAGAGAAACAGAGAATTTCAGTGTTGGTACACTGTTTCTTCCTTGCACGAATCTTCAACTTTCATAATTATATTTTAATATTGTGTTCATTTCTGTGCTTGAATAAGCCCTCAACAAGGTATCTGGAAGCTAGAGATGAGGTTTACGTCTACTGAATAATTTAAACCTAGTGAGCAGGGGAAACCTAGTATAAAGAAAATAATATATCAAAAAGACTTGAAGAAAAGATATTTGTTTATAAGCAAAACAACCATGATGACAAACCACTTTTTAAAAAGTAGAAATAGACTCAGGTTAAAAAATATTTACAGAAATAACTTGAAAGTGAAAATTAGAATATGATTGTTCAGAGAATATCCCCATCATAAATATTTTACTATGGTTTTAAAATAAATTTGTATCCTAACTTGGTTTTCAGTATAATTGCAGAATAACACTGATTTATAATAGCTGTACATTCATTTGGCTATATTCTCCCTACAGATGTGTTTACCATCTAGAATTCCTTTATAAATTCAACATTCTTTCAGTGAGTCTTTTCTAGATCCTTCTGTATTCTTTCCTTGTGTCATAAACCAACTTCACTGAGGAGTATCTTTAAGAGTGTGTATCTTCTGGAGTTTTTTTTTTTGTGTGTGTGTGTGTGTGTGTGTGTGTGTGTGTGTACTTTTTAAAAACTATCCAGAAAGTGGGAATAGAGGGACTATACCTCAACATTATAAAAGCCATATATAGCAGACCCACAGCTAACATTATACTCAGTGGTGAAAAGCTGAAAGCATTTCCTCTAAGATCAGAACAAGACAAGGATGCCCTCTCTCACCACTTTTGTTCAACATAGTTTTGGAAGTCCTAGCCACAGCAATCAGAGAAGAAAAAGAAATAAAAGGGACCCAGTTGGAAAGGAAAAAGTAAAACTGTCACTGTTTGCAGATGATATGCTACTATACATAGAAAATCCTAAAGATGCCACCAGAAAACTACTAGAGCTCATCAATGAATTCATTAAAATTGCAGGGTACAAAATTAATGCACAGAAATTTGTTGCATTTCTATATACTAACAACAAACTATCAGAAAGAGAAATTATGGAAATAATCCCATTTACTATCATATCAAAAAGAATAAAATACACAGGAATAAACCTACCTAAGGAGGCAAAAAAAAAAACCTGTACTCAGAAAATTATAAGATGCTGATGAAAGAAATTGAAGATGACAGAAACAGATGGAAAGATATACTGTGTTCTTCGATTGGAAGAACCAATATCATTAAAATGACCATACTACCCAAGCCAATTTATAGATTCAGTGCAATCCCTATCAAAATACCAATAGTATTCTACAGAGAAATAGAACAAATAATTTTAAAATTTGTATGGAAACACAAAAGACCTTGAATAGCCAAAACTATCTTGAGAAAGAAGAACAGAACTAGAGGAATCAGACTTCAGACTATACTACAAATCTACAGTAGTCAAAATAGTATGCTACTGGCAAAAAAAAAGGTAGATCAATGGAACAGGATAGAAAGCTCAGAAATTAACCCACACATTTATGGTCAATTAATCTACAACAATGGAGGCAAGAATATACAATGGAGAAAAGACAGTCTCTTCAATAAGTGATGCTTGGAAAATTGACAGCTATTTGTAAAAGAATAAAATTAGAACATTCTCTAATACCATATACAAAAGTAAACTCAAAATGCATTAAAGACCTAAATGTAAGACTGGATACTATAAAACTCCCAGAGGAAAACATAGGCAGAACACTCTTTGACATATATTCTGGTATTTTTCATTTATTTTCAGCTTTGACAAGGGGTAGGATAATAGTAGAATAAAAAAATGTACTAACAGCACAATAAAATTCCAATCCACTAGTCCTTGAGAATTAATTAAGTTGATTCTGCTAATAAGAATTCCAAATATCTACAAGAAAATAAATTGGTCATTGGAAAAATCTCTCAAAACAAGGAGATGCTGGTGCTCCCCCCAGGTTCTTCCATGTATTAATTGTGCAGTTGGGGCTTGATGTCTGCAGACACTGTGTCTCAGTCTTCTCTGCAAAATGAGACAGTTGGCAACATCAGGAGCCCAATATGGCTTAAAGTACACATCAGAATTGCCTAGGAGCTATCTGAAAAAGATGGTCCTACAAACCACACAGGAGATGCCAAATCTAGTGAGATAGTTTCTGGGAATCTGTCTTATACTTTATACACTGATTCTTAGGAAGACAGGCTTATGGACTTAAGATTTGGAAATGCTGGGTCAGATAAAGTCCTGCTTTACACAAAACTGTAGTTCCTTAAGAAGTGAAAATGGTAAAAAAACAAAGTATTTTCTTCCACCTTCTGCCATATTCTTTGTGATGTCTATTTTCTGCTAATGAATTCCTCCAAGATCTTTTAGAAATCTCTTTAAAAACCCAAGAACAGGGCTGAGCCACAAGGATGTTGGGAGTAGAAAGAATTTCTAGAATTAAAGTGGCTCGAGATACTTAAATAACATAAATTCATGGATCTTTACCCTCGATTTATATCACTAAGTGTCTCGGCTACTCTCTGCCCATCCATGACTCTCTCAGCTTCCTCCTGGCTTATTCATTCCCCAGTTCCAGTAGGAATGTCAGAAAGAGGAAACCTGATTTATCCCTCTTAACCCTGCATTCCAAGCCACATGGTACATGCTGCTGGTAATCTCCTGCTACTCATACAAATAATGACACAAAGCTATCCCTCTACCAGGGACTGTGGGTGAGGCAAGTTCAACTGGCACTTCTCACTTCTGGGTAATAATCCAACTACATTTTATTTTTAATAGGTCGATATTATTCATGTTATATAGACAATCTTAAAGCTCTAATATCATATGTCATATTTATCATTTACCAACTAAATTTATATATACATTAAGAGATGTAGTGGAATAAATCCATACTAACCAAATACTAAACTCTATAATAGCCTAGACATTTTCAAGGAACTCAGGGGATAAAGATTAACTTGTGCTACCTTGGGTCCAATTGAAATTTTATGACTCTGTGTAATGAGGGTGTAAATTGCCCTCAGGCTCAGATATGCTGCCATTAAGAAGTTGTGGTTTCTCATTCATATGCCAGATAAGCATGAGTTTACTTCCTTTTGCTCCACAGAGCAAAGGGAAAAGGGACCAATTCATAAATTTACAACAGGAGACCAGATGAAAGTCACTGCAACTACTCTCATGTCTACCAGCTGTTCACAGCAAAATCAGACAATTACCGTGCTTCTAGTATCTGTTTTAAGTACACTTAGAAGATCACAAACATTGTCCTTTAGCCTTAGTTTGGCATTCAACTTTGTGACTACTTCTCAAAATCACAGGCCATTCTCCACTCCAGAATTAAAATTAAATTGGATATTTTTAATTCTTTCTCCAGCTAACACATTTCCGGGTACCACTTACTATCAAGACATTACACAAACTGTTCCCAGTTTAATGACTATTGATGCCAGACCATAAATTTCAAGGTCAGCTCGAAGTCATGCAGCACTTTGTCAGAGGATGAAGGAATCTGTGTGTGAACTTCCTTCGCAGTTCTCTCCAAGTGATATTTCCACACTCTTCTTACGTGCTACATATGAGAGCTAAAGGGGTGTTTTAAAAGCTGTGTCAGTCACAAGAGCTCGCTTCAAAGAGACTGTATTATTTGTTATAGTTTCACACTGTTCCTTTAATTTACATAAACATATTAATCTAAGGTCAAGATTCTTATTAAAATAGCCACAGATAATATCAGGCATCTGAAAATGTATCAGGGCCTTTTTGAGCTTTATGAGAGTTCAACCCATGCCTATACCTACAACATGATTGAAACCCAGTCCTGTAAGATCTTACCCTAGGTACCTTTAAAATCAATACAATTTACCGCATGATCAATTGTGCTGAAGTGATCAGTATTGATCATGACGATATGCTAAATTAATGTATCAGTGATTTAGTTCCTAACTGTATGCACACACAACCATCATCAACCAGATGCTGCCAGCGTAGAAACTGGATATTTCAGAAGGCACATTCACCATTTCAAGCCATATGGGCATCATTTAGCTGAATGCGATGACTGTGTTACTTTCCTTCTAAGAGAAACTTGTGTGCTAGATAATCTGACTGCTTCTATGTATTGAGAATAAAGTCAGACAATCCATTATGTGGTAGGAGTGAATGCCCATCCAGGAGAATGGGAGAAGAGAGATGCTATTTCAAAAAACAAAAAAAAAAACCTTAAGTTTGGACCTCCTGCAGATGGGAGACAAGCCCTCAGGGAAGGAGATCCAGTCAACTTCTCTCTTTCCTCGCTGAGTAGGACTCTTTCTCCTTTCTCCTCTCCTCCAGCCCTGCATCCACCTCAAGGAGGCTGCAGTGCACGGAAGGAGACCATATACAGCATCACAGGCCACAGTGCTGACACAATTACAGGGCAGCTCTTCCTACTGACAGTCTTGACAATTTAGCAGGTTATCCAGAGGTCTCCCCGTGCCCGGGGACAGGAACTTCTGACTTGCATCTCTCTAGACGCAGATGACTCACCATCCCCATCTCCTCCTTAAGCCTCCTCTCTCCCCAGGCATCCTGTGATACCTCCAGCTTCTCTGATGAGGTTGCTCCCCCTCCAGCAGCCCTCTTGGCCCCAGGAGCCTCCTTTGTCCCAACAGACTCAAGGAGTACCTGCAGCTGCTTTTCCTTGTCTCCATCGCCAGCTGCTGCCCCAGCCAACTCTTGCTCTTCAAATTTCTCAGGCAATTGATCTGACTGCGGCTCCACAATCCTGATTTTACACAACATTTCATTTTGCACTAAAGATGCTCCTCAGGGACAAAATGGGATGTTGTGAGCTACCGAAGTTAACTTTCTATCACTTTTCCTATAACATATGGAAAGCCACATACTTACACACGTAGGTAGTGATAGAAAAACTCTACCATGTGCAGAGTAAGAGAGGGTCCTCTTTTATCTGATTACATCTATTTTTACTTGTTTATTGCCTACCTCTCCAACTAGGGAGCCTCACTGTAGCTCAATGTCTGCTATTTCTTTGGCGAATGAATGGATGAATAAATGAAAGCCAGTTTGGAGGTTTGGAGAGCCTGGGGTTAATGGGAACTGGGTTTTGCTTTACAGACACCTCCTTCCTTCCACTAGGGTGTGGGATCCACAAGGTCGAGATTTCTGTAAGTTTTCATTGAATGGTCCCTGTAACAAGAAGACACCTTCCAATGAGTGTTTGTTGGCTGGATTGAATGAATTGATTGAATTGATTGGATTGATTGGATTGAATGAAGGCACAGAAAAGAACTAGAGCACATTGTTATAGATGGAGAGGCTAACAGATTGGAGGTAGGGGCTCAATTCTTTCCCAGGTGACTGAACATTACTCATAAAAAAGTATGCAGTGATCACTCATATTGGGGGGTGGCGTCTATTTTATTCAAATGATGAGCACCTTCAAAATAAACAACCCCCAAGGGATAACTCTCTATGTTGTAAAATATCAGCATTATTTTTAAAATATATTTTTAACATACACTCAAATAGTCATAGATTCTCAAATACTGTCTTTTGGCTCATGTATCTTTGTATGAGGTTTGGGGATATCCCACTGATACCAGAATTTTCTTGAGTGTGTGTGTGTGTGTGTGTGTGTGTGTGTGTGTGTGTGTGTGTGTGTGTTTTCTTTGTAAGTTGATTTCTGGAAAGAGTTTGACAATTTTGCCTGCCAAGTTTTGCTTTGCAAAAGTTTAATCCCATGCAGTTCCTGTGAATGAAATTGCTGATATTGGCCAGTGTTGCCATATTTTCCATATAATGTTGTTAAAATTCTACTACTTGCTATTTTACTTGTTAGTTTATCCCAGGAAAAGCAGATTTTATTTCTATTTAGTTTCAAAAATATCTTCACAATTTTTTGAAGAAGTTTAAAGTGCTTTGGTGTATATTTTTGGTTATGTTGTAAATCAAGTCTCACGTTTGAATTTAATTTTAAGAATATATGACAGTTACAGTATAAATATAGTGATTTTTCTTTGCTCCAGACTTTTTAGTTCAGCAAGCTTCTAAATAGGAACACACATTCTAATGAGTTTTCAAATTTCAATTAGAATGCTCTAATAACTCTTAGCTTCCTGACATTTCACTTGGCAAGAGGAATAAATGTAATAAAATTCTTATGTAGACTTCTACTAAGAGCAAAGTATTAAAGGCACTGAGTTAACTGACGCAACCAAATTTACATTCTTTGAGACTCTAATTATTTGTTAATTAGGTGCCAATTGAGTGCTAAAGCATATTTATTGAGGCTGAACAACAAAGCTATGTCTATTACCATATATACTTGTCAAGAACTATGCTCTCCACAATTGTATCATTGATTAAATGCGAACGCCTTCCTGCAGAAATCAGATTTGCATATTCATCCTGCCACAAAGAGGCCTTCATCTTAAGGGATATTATGTATATTTTCTCTTCAAGTAACTAGATTCCTCTTGATTATAAGACAGATCATAGCTTTTACATGAGAAAAAGATGTAACCACATTTCCCAATTCTCAGTCTGCTTTTATATGTACAAATTTACAGATTTACAGATTTGTAGCTTCTTTTCCATTTTGTATTGGAAATGTCAAAAGAAACACTTTTCCCCCCAAATTGTACTATATACAGTATTGCAAATTGCTTATTTAAAGTCCCTCTTCCTCTTTAACATTGAGATATATAAAGAGAAAATTTAAAATATGTCAGGCACATGAGATTTCTAAGATTCTGTAGCCAGAACAATCTGTACCTCTTGGAAGAAACCTTGAGATTTTAGCCTGAGGGAGAAAAAACAATTTAGCCACTAAATATGTACTCTTCTTGCTTTCAGGAAACCAATTTTGATGTTCATGGGGATTGAAGAATGTGTAGACCAAATTCTTCCCAGTTAAAGAACACAGTCAAAAATGGTGCTTCCTAAGGGAATATAACATTTCTGGTAGAGAACCTCTTCCAAGTTGCTGGAAGAAACGTCAACATCATAAAGACTGTAAGGTTGATACTGGAAAGCACCCAATAGTGCCACAGATGAATTTATTTAGTAGGGGGAAATCATGGAGTTGCATTACCCTGCAGTGGAATTCTAGAGAAACGCTATTATTTTTCTACATGGCTTTAAAAATGGTTGATGTATACAGAGTACAATACGATGCTTGAAAAAAACCTATTTGTCTCAGCCTACTGTAAATGATTTAGATTCCCTTCCTTCACTCCAACCTTAACTTTCTAACCCTGAGATACTCAGGGAATAAATAAATAAACAAAACACACACACATACACACACAGCAACACACGTATTTGCTTATTGGCTGTTTATTTTACCAGTGTGTTTTGTGATGTTTGTAAGTATGCACTTCTTACTTAACTCTACACCCACACTCAGATGTAAAATTATATTTAAATATAAAGCCCTTTATTTGGGGAAACTGCTTTCTGAATTTGAAAAAAAAAAAAATCCAATAAATATCTTTGGCAAGTATTTACCTAAAGGAAAGAGAAGCTAAATGTTTGGAGAAAATGAATGGAGACACTTGCAGAAGAATCAACAAAAAATGTAATTAATTAAAGGGTCTGGGGTCCAAAGAGGCTCAAACCCACAAGTATGTACTATATTCTTAAATAATATTATGGAAACAGACCAATCTTTTTAGAATTTTAGAGTATGAATTAAATAGACACTGTATTAGTTATCTATCACTGTGTAACATGTTGCCCCAAAATTAGCAGCTTAAAACAGCACACATTTATTATTTCACAGTTTCTGAGGGTCAGGAACCTGAGAATGGTTTATACAGGTCCTCTGTCTCTCAGACTCCCTCATATGATTGCAATCAAGTTGTCGACTGTGGCCATAGTCTCACCTGAAGGCTCAACTGGAGAAAGATCCATTTCTAAGCTTACACATGGTTGTTGGCAGGATTCAGTCCTTCATGGGTTGTTAGACTGAAGGACCCTGTTTTTTGTTGGCCAAGAATTACCCTAAGTTTCCTCCCACATGGACCTTTCCAACATAGCATCTTATTTACTAAAGAAGTCAATCCAAGCAAGCAATGGAAAGAGTCCAATAAGATATGTCACAATCTTTTGTAGAATAATCATGGGAGTGATATCCCATCATTTTTGCCATATTCTCTTAAAAACAAGTCATTAGTTCCAGCCTACACTCAAGGAGGGGCGTTACACAAAGGCACAAACACCAGGAGGTGGGGCTCATTGAGAACCATCTCTGAAAGCTTCTTACTACACACTGTTGTATTCCTGTGCACTCATCCCTCACTTCGAATAAGCCTTGTCCCTTAGCAAGATTGTAAACATAGACACAACCTTGTTGTTTTCACCAATATGCAAAATTCCTACTCCTTGATAACTTGGTGCTACATTTGTTATGTTCACACCGGACAGAAGGAAGATTAGTGGGGTTTCCAGGTTTCTTTTGGCATGGGAGGAGGAGTGGTGATGTTGGAAGAGAGGCGGAGAGCCAGATTCTCTCAGTCATGACAAATAGTTGCTGTCCCAGAAAAAATATTTCAACATCTCTTTCCATACAACTTTCCATTTTCTGGTTTTGCCTCCTGAGTACAAAATTCACACCAGCAAAAACACTTCAGTCATCAAGACCTCTCTGATATCTCCAAGTAAAATTAGTTGATATTCCTCAGGGCCTTTCACACACTTAATACAAATCATCTGTGCTGCCTAAAATTTTCCCTGGGTGTTCTTTACATAACGACTTCTACCGCAAGTTAGCGGTTGTTTAAATGTAAGAATATAGAGAGTGGAACAGCATCTTTAACCTTTTCTTTGGCGGTATATTTTCCCAGAAATAAAGGGTTTGATCATTCTAGAAGTGCTCTCAAGCATCACTTTCAGGCAGTGTGGCAATGATTCCCAAATGGAATTCTTAAAGTAGCAACTACAAATGAACAATGAGGTTGGGAAAGCCATGAAGTAGGGAAGCAGAGCTCCTGACAGAAAGAGAATCTGCCATAAAGGGACTCTGACTTTTCAACTTGAAAGAAATCTTCACAATATATTGTATGGGAAGGACTGTTCGTCCTATGTAGCTAGAAAAGGGGATGAGTGTTTATCGGTTTCAGATTAGTTTCAGTTTCCTTACCAGATTGATTGTATATTGGCAATTACTAGAGAGAGGGCCTCTAATAAATTAGTTTGAAATATATGAGTTAGTGACATTAACTAAACTCTTATTAAGAAAAACTCAGTCTGGCTACTTTATTTTGTCGCTTCTCGGGGGCTAATTACTTGTCCACCTGAAAATATAATCTATCTTGATCTGTATTGTAAAGATTAAAAGAGATCGATAAAAGTGCCCAATATCATCCATGTCCAACATAGAGGTGGTGATAAAAAGTTGGTTTCACTTTCCAATTTCTTTCCTTTTTTAACGATTTTATGTATTATTAAGGCAATATGATAGTAGCCAATCTTTCCCAGTTAATCCTTTTTTTCTATTATGATCATCATCTCCTTAATTCAGAACTTATTATTTCTACCTAAACAACTTAATGTCCACATCACTAGACACTTCTTCAACCTGTTCTAAACTCCAAGCCATCAGTTTAGACTTCTGAAAGTGCAACTCTGATAATATCACCTGTGTTACTTCTCTGCTCAAATATCTTCAGTGGCTTCGTTTTATCTACTAAATTCAATGCAAATCTCTTGACTACCTCCCCGGCCAGGAAACTAATCTCAACTTCCATTCTGGATTTGTCTCATATGAGTTTCCTAAGCATACCCTATATTCTACGAAAACTTGATTTCCAGTTATGCTCTGAACATGTGATACACTTTTCCATATTTATGCTACATTTTTCTAACCGAAATATACAACTTCTAACCTAACCTATCAAAATCCTGTCTGCCTTTTAAGCTCAGCTTCCACCAGACCCTTAGACCCTTCCGTGGTTTTCAAGGCAGAAATGGGCTCACATTCCTCAGAAACCTCAAAGCATGCTGTAATACACATATACAGTATTCACTACAATTATTTCTAAACACGCCACAACTTACGCATTGCACTACAAGCCATTTAGATGTAGAAGCCATCTTCTACATAACATCTACATATCTTCTACATCTTTAGATGTAGAACCCATTAATTTCTATACTTCTACATAACATCTGCTGCAGTATCTTACACAAAGTGGAAACCCAATCATTGTTTTTTTGCCTGAAGGAACAAATATAGGTAAATGCTTCACACATGCCTTAATACTTTCTACTTTCTTTTAACATCTAGTTAACCCCTTTAAATGTTCACCTAATTTGCTATATTTTTTTAAAAAATCTCTTCTGATTTGATTTGGGGAAGAAAACTAGTATTTCTTGAGGTACTATTGTGTCAAATAATATGATAGGCCTTTTTCAAAACATCATCTCATTTGTATTTGCACTATAAACTATGATATGATATCATTAGGGTCCCTGTTTTCTTTGGGAAAATTGAAGTGCTTAAATAACGTCTAGATTATAGCTTAGAAGTTTTAGAAATAAGATTGAAATTCAGGTCTTTATGAATCAAAACTACATATTCTTTGCACAATGCTATCCTTTCTGCTTTCATGGCATGACTCAGTATCAACAAAGGTTGATGTATTTTGAGGCCAAAGTGTGTGTATTTTGCCTCACACTGGTTCTACCACTATATTTTATTTTTAACAAGTGCTCAATAAATATTTTATGGATGACTCAATACGCATAAACTAATCAAATAATTTTAAATATCGGCAGCTCCTAGGAAACAAGATTCAATCATAGAAAATTCAAGCCCAAAGGATTCTTATCTGAATTTTTGACTCAACAAATATTACCTGAGATCATATTGTTTACAAACAAGAATAATTTTACTGCTCTTGCCTCTGGGAGCTCAACCACAGTGTGCAAGTTTCTGCTCTATGTGTTTTGGACACATCAACTCTTCTCAAGTTGGAACCATTAACATCTCATTTTTGGAGATGGGCAAACTGAACTTCAGAGTGTTCAGGTAGCTTGCCCAAATTCATACAGCTAAAAAATTCTACAGTCATTATTTGATCCCAGGCGGCCTGGTTCCTGAGTCCATGCTCTGACTGACAATGATAAAATGATAAAATGCTTCAGGTCCAATTTTAGAGATAAATATATTGTACTGATTTGTATAATTTGAGAGATACAAATATTGCTGTAGGAATTCGGAAAAGAAAGTGACTCTGTCTTACAGGGAAGTTAGGAACGGCTTCGTGGAAGCAGCATTTGATCTAAACCTGTAGAGCCAGCTGGAATTTCCATAGAAAGAGACCAGAAGGAGAACATAGTTTGCCAGTGTGTCTAAACTTCATTCTGTAGGCAGCGCTGAAAATTTCACACCGAAGGAGACATTAGTAAAGCGATGATTTATAGATATTAATACGGCAGAGACAAGAGGGTGCCAAAATGGAGCAAATCCTGGCAAAATTTTATAAACAGGAGAAACATTTTTATTTTCAAAAGACGAATTTAAAATGTTTTATTCTTTACAGTCTTGGGAAACGTTACCAACCTAATACCCATAAACAGGCACATAAAGAGGCATCTCAAACAAAACGACAGAAAAGAAGAAACGTGTTGCAGATTAGATTTTTAAATTGGAATGAGAGGGTGAAAGGTAAATTACCATTTCTCAGATATTACAGCAGCCATGTTTAGTAGTAAGCTTAACATCTTCTGAAATACATAAAAATTATGCTCTATTAAACCATGCACTCTTCTGCTTTAGGGCTTTTACTGTTGTGTAAATATTCTGCAGTTGGCAAGTTTGGTAAATAGTGTACAGCCGCGACAAGCAGGTAACCATATCAAATAAGTCAGTGTTGTTTCTAGAACAGGTGACATACCATTTGCATAATTTTGCAGGCTGTTTTCTAAAATAAAGATGGTAATGAGAGTAAGGCCACTATTTCCACTGAATAAATTCAGTCCCTTGAAATGGTACTTTCTTGTTTCTATAATCCTTTTGGAAAATGATATCTTTAACTGCAATGAGAAGAGGCATTTTTATTTTACTTATGACTTAAATCCTATGATATTTCAAAATTATTACCTTGGGGATGGCAATTTTTTTTAAAGGACATATCAAAGGACCACAAGATCATTGAAACTGGTTAAATTCACAAAATGTCTTTATTCTTTCTATTGTTGGCATTTTTTTCAGCTTGGAAAATGTACAAGGTGGGCTCATTTCATTTTTACATTTAGTCAATTTCATTTTATACAACATTTCACAAAGAAGCAGGATTAGTTTCCCCCTTACTCACCCTTACTTCTCTTCATTTTTTCCTCTCTCTCTTTTCAATCAAAGCCTCCCACCCCAAAGAAATTGCTCCACTTGAAATTTCTAAGAAAGTTCTAATACCAAAAAAAAAAAAAAAAAAAAACCCTCTCCTGGAAATTGCTACAAAAGAATTCCACCCTATTACTCACTCTTTTCTTGGCACTTCATTAACATCAGTATTAAATCAGTCCTCAATTGGAATCCTGCATTGTGCATGAATTATTCTGCATGAGTGGCCTATTGTAATTCAGAAGTCTTTATTTTTTTTCAGTTTCATTAAAGCTATATAGTTATATTGTTATTTAATAAGGCAGGTTTACATTCATTTCCAAGTCTGGATAAGGCACCTGAAGACATTTTGAATATGCCCTAAATAATTAGGCTAAAGATATTATTTTTATGGGGTAGTCCTTTTAAAACTCAGGTGATAATTTAGGCACCAGTAAATCCATACCAATGGTCTCCACCGTGTTCCACATGCATATTTCTTTTGTAATTGATGACACAGGTGTGTTCTCTTTCATGGAATACATTGCAATATGCAAAATAAATTCAATAAAACCAAATTTTACTAGGAGCATCTAAGTACATTAGCAATTAAAATGTTGACTTCATAATTTAGGTTTATTAATCTCTGTTTATGCTGCTTAATGAGAAAAAAATACAGTTCTGAGAATGTGAGTTTTGTCAATTCAGGTACATTTGGGTAAATGCTGAAAATGTTCAATATTTGATTAGCCAAATAAATGGTTTGAAATCCACTAGATAATTTGCAGTTATCTGCACTGTTTCCTTCTGACTTGGTATCTGGAAGATGCATAAGCCAGTTGCAACAGGCTAGAGCAATTAACTGGTAATGTGGAGCATTTAACTGGAAGATTGGCTTGCGAGGAGGTCTCTCAGCCATGATGCTCACAGGAAGTGGATTCTGTATGTAATCTGGCTCAAGAAAATGGTTCATGAAACACTTTCACAGCAAGACTGTATCAGAAGCCAATGAGCCCTTGTGAAAATGCTTGTTGGGAAAAAATTTGTTCTAGTCTAAGCCAACTTTAAAACAATTGCCAAATTAGCTAGACGCCTTTATTTTTACATCAAGAAGCATCATTCTAATATGGAGAAATGAAGTCCAAAAGCAGATTGAGGGATATTTAAAAGCTTTACATATGAGCAAGTTATAACCTCACATCTTTCCAGTAACTCATAACTTTAAATATACTTCCCAAATTTCTGTTCTTGCTTTGATTTCTTGCTGTATCACACTGAATTCTGTTAGTCTTTCTTCATTCCTACCAAATGATTGCATCTTCTCAACATCAAAGCACCAAATTGTTTTAGTTGGTTTACTGCAACTGCTCTCAAAGCCTAAGAGAATTACTACTTTGGAAAATTTCTTTGAAGAATATGTACTCCATCTCCTCTTCTAGAAACTCTAAGTCCTATTGTTTCAGAAAATCAGACCAACAGAAGGCATAAATTTGGATCAGTTAGTTAGAGAATGCGATAGTATGGAAACAGTGATGATTACTGAACCAACTAGGGAAATCCATTAATGGATAGAAAAATCCCAAAGTAAGAAAATGTGATGGGGCAGTGAAAGGAGAAAGGAACAAACTAAGTAGAGCAAAAGAACACAAATTAAAAGAGCCTAAAAGCAGACAGCCTTCATCCTCCAAAGGAAACCTCCCTTTCATCCCTTCTGAAGAATTCCAAAATTCCAGATAGTTATGGTTAAATTACTATAATGAAGGATATAGCTGGTAAAGAAGATGTGAAATATATATATGTGTGTGTGTGTATGTGTGTGTGTGTGTGTGTGTAAGAATATTACTCAGCCATAAAAAAGAATGAAATTTTTCCATTTGCAACAACATGGATGGACCTGGAGGGTATTATGCTAGGTGAAATAAGTCAGACAAAGGAAAATACTCTATGTTATCACTTATATGTGGAATCTAAAAAATTAAACTAGTCAGTAAAACAAAAAAGAAATGGACTCACAGATATAGAGAACAAACTAGTGGTTGACAGTGAGGAGAGGGAAGCAGGGAGGGGAAAGATAGGGCGAGGGAATTAAAAGGTACAAACTACTATGTATAAAGTAAATAAGTTATAAGGATATATTGTCCAGCACAGAGACTATAGCCAATATTTTATAACTATAAAAGGAGTACAATCTATAAAAATTTTGAATTACTGTGTCATACACCTGAAACTAATATATTGTAAATCAACTATACCTTAATAAAATAAATAAATAAATAAATAATATGGAAAGTTTATTTTAAAAAAAAGAAAGGATATAGTTAAGAAGAGCTGAAAGAAAAAGGGAATCTAATGTTAGAACAGTAGCAGATGAATTGAGAAATAAAATACTTTCACAGAAGCAAATGCAGTTGAGCTGTCTATAATGCAAAATGCGCTCAGCTTCCTGGGTTCCACTGAACAGTTAAATTATATGATTCCACATATTTTATAACTCTGGCAGCTATTAGAGGTTAGAGATAAACTATGTTACTCTAATTCCATTCAGATTTGAAATAATCAGTACACTTGAATATTGCATCCTTCCAATTTATTATATAGGAATAATCATATGAAATCTATTATTATACTTTCTGTAAAGACGTTGTTGAAGACATTGTCTGCTGCAAAACAGTATTCCCTAAAGTTCAACGTAACGCATTTCTTATCTAATTCAGTGTCAGGGAAAGCTATGTGTCACTTAAAGAACACACATGCTTTCTCTACTGTGCTAATAAAAGTTACATAATTGATTGTACCTCAATTTTACCTAAAAATATAAGCCTTTTATTTTTCTTAAATGCAAAACTTTAAATTCAAATACCATACCTAAAGCCTGGAATTTGGAAACGAATAGGATTTTAGTTTAATCCATTAGCTACTTGTGTAATAACAAGTAGGTTACTTAATATCTCTCAAACTTTCAATTCCTTATTTATAAAATGAAAATAATAACAACTGTCAAACCACTAGAATCTGAAAGGCACACATAAAGAATGTATTTATAATAATAAAAATAATATCAGCTAATATTTGTTGAATGCTTAGACTATAACAGTTACTGTGCTAAGCTCTTCACATATCTTATTTAATACTTATAAATGACCCTATGAGGTAGATATTATAATTATTCCAATTTGACATCTGAGACTATTGGGCTTTGAAGAGGCTAAGTACTTGCCCAAAGTTAAAGAGTTAAAACCATCTATTTATCTTGGGCTGTTATCAATGTTTCTGCTCTATTTGTGCATAAACTACCTCTGCTCTATTTGTGCATAAGATGAGGAGAATATAAAGAATTTACTTAAGCTACAGAATTGATAAGATTTGATGATTGATTGGCTGTGGAGATAAGAAATAGAGATTTATTTCAGAGTTTCAGATTTAGGCAATTAAAAGGATGGTGACATTATTTCTTCAAATAAAGAATTCTAGAGCAAGAATAAGTTTTGGAGAAGGATATAATGGGCATGTTGAATTAGAAAAACCTGTGGGACATCAAGTTATACATGTCTAATGGGCAGTAGAATAACAGTGTGACCACAGAATAGAGGTCTGGACTGAGTTATGTCCAGCAAATACCTAGAAGTTAAATTAGTAAGCATTAATGAGATTATCTAGGGATAATGTATGGAGGAGAAAATAAGAGATGCAAAGACAAGGCATGCAGAAGAGAAAGGGCCATCTAGACACTAAAAAAGAAGGGATCAGGAGGATAAGAGGAGGACCAGGAAACATGAAAACAATATAAGAGAAAGTCATGAGAAGCAGTGTCAAAAGCTAGAAAAGTCATAGGAACTGAAGACTAAATATGACTGTTTGCTTGTCAATCCCTCAAACACTGAAGGAAAAATTTTGGAATTTTATGCTAAAAAAATTATTTTTCACAGTTGTTGGGGAAAAAAAATTTCCTTCTACCCTTCTAGGTTCTGTGGCTGGTCTAATAATTAAATTGACATAAGACTGATTAACAAGAAAAAAATAAATTAAATTTCATATGTACAGGAATCCCACAAAAAAACAAGACCCAAGGGCAAGGCAGGCAGTTGAAGTTTACGCCATTCTGAGCTAAGGAATGGGATGGGGCCGGGAGCTTCAAAGGGGAGGAAGGTAATTCACTGGCCAATAAGAAAAGCAGATGCTTCGTAATTAGATCTTTGCCTTGCTAGGCAGATAGGTCATTCAGATAAAAGTTATCTATGATAATAGTAATAGCTCTCTCTCCAAGCCAAGCCCCCAATCTAAATTATTTTAGGTAGTTAGGGAGAGGTCAAAGATTTTCTTGAGACTGCTGGATCTTGATTGCTTTCAGCTCAAGATAATCCACACGCCAAAGTGACATATTTTGCGGTCACATATTCTACTCCTCTTCACATGCAAGTAAGAAAAAATTTACCTATCTTTCATTCTTCTTAGGAAGCTATTAGAAAATAGTCACCAAAACCAGGGAATAAACCAAGAAAGAGAAGGACATGGAATCTAAGAAACTGAGCTTTAGGGGAGACTACGTAGACTTCTGTACAGAGATTATTACCAAAAATAAAAAAGAATATTACATAATGAGAGAGGGACCTATTTATCAAGAATACAAAATAACCTGAAATATATATGTACCTAACAAATACATTTATAATATATGAAACTGAAACTAATAGAAATAAAAGAAGAAATAGACAAAATCTCAGTTATATGTGGAGATTGTGACACTGTCCTCAGTCATCAGTCCAACAGAGAAAACTGGGCATGAAAGACCTGAACAACAAGAGCAACAAAAATCAACACAACCCGATTGACATTTATACAATTTACCCAATAACAACAGAATACACATTCTTTTCAACTACACATGAAACATTCACCAAGGAAGATCATTTTCTGGACCATACAACAAGCCTTAATAATCTTAAAATAATTAAAATCATACAAAGTATGTTTTTTGACCACAATAGAATTATACAAGAAATCAATAACAGAAAGATATTTTTAAAATATCCAAAACTAGACAAAGATATTAACAAAAAAGAAAACTACTGTACAATTTCACTGATGAGCATAGATGCAAAAGTCCTAAACAAAATATTAACAAATTTAATCTGCAATGTATAGGTATAATATATCATAAGAAATTGGGATTGGTTTTCTCCAGGAACGAAGATTGATTCAATTTTTGGAAATAAATAAATGTAATTTTCCGTATCAGTAGATTGAAAAAGAAAAATCATATGATTATCCCAACAATGAGAAAAGAAAAATATTTTTAAAAAGACAATCTTCACTTATGATATTTTTTAAAAACTCTGCAATCTAGAAGTAAATTTCCTCACCTGATAAAAGATAGCCATGAATGACCTACAGTTGATATACAAAATGGTGAAGTACTGAATGTTTTCCTTTAAGACTGGGAACAATGCAAGCAAATTTACTCTTTCCACTCCTATTCACCATTGTGCTGGAGGTCCTACCCCAGTAAAATAAGGCAAGAAAAAAAAAATAAAAGGTTTATAGATTTAAGCAGAAGAAATAATAATGTCCTTATTTGTAGACTACATGATTATCCAGATCATCCCAAAGAATATACCCCTAAAGCTCTAATAAGTCAGTTGAACAATGTTGCAGGAAACCCAGTCAGGTTGCAGGAAACCTAGTATTTATAAATACTAGCAATAAACAGTTTCAAAACAAAATTTAAGGTACCAATCACAAGAACATCGAAGTCTGAAATACTATACTTATGATAAATCTAAAAAAATATATGCAGGGTTGCTATGGTGAATATTATAAAACTTCAATGAAAGAAAATTAAAAGACCTACATAGTGATGAGAAGAACCACGTTCACTGATTCTCGTTAAACAGTCTCAAGGCAGCAGTAGCTGCTAGGTAAGAAGACCATGTAAGAAGACAATGAGCTCAAATAGATTGAGGCAGCCTAGCATGAGGGTGGGTGCTGTTGCTCTTTGGCTGAGAAATAAATTCTAGATAACAGTTAAACAATATTATAGCCTGCAGTTGTGCCGAAGGGGTAGGGAAGGTGGAAAATCCATGCCTCACCAGAACCAGGGAAGTAAATAAGAAACTGCATTATAGCAGCACCTTCAAGGTAGCAAGACAAGTGAGAAACAGCCTTATGCCAGATCCTCACAAGACTGCCTATCTTGTTGTGTTCACAGGAGGGAAGATGGCAGGGGGTCCATCAAGACTTTGGCCACCCTGAACTTGAGTCTTGAGTACATGGCCCACGGGGATGTGTGAGGTTGCCTGGGTGCCCTGGCAGAGCAGTTCTCCTACAATCAGTAGACTTATAGTATCATTAAGATAATAGTTCTCCCCAAATTATCTGCAGATTCAATACCATCTCAATCAAAATCCTAGAAATCTTTTTCAAAGAAATTATTATGAGATTCTAAAATATACATAAGCAAAATAATTTGATCAGCTAAAGCAATTTTAAAAAAAGAATAACAAAGCTACAGTCACACTATTTGATTAATTAAAGTTACATTAATTAAAACAATGTGGTATGGGGGTAAGGATGGATACAAAGAGTCACTGAGCAGAATAGGAAGTCCAAAAATACATATGTACATATACTGAAGAGTCTTTTCAACAAATGGAGCTAGAACTGATCATTCATATGCAGGAAACGAAAAAGAAAAAATGAACATCAACTCTTAAACTGAATACAAAAATCAACTGAATTCAAAAATCAACTTGGATCAATAGAACACTTGTAAACTTTCATAAGAAAGTATATGAGAATACCTTTATGACCTTGGATTAGGTAAATATTTCCTAAATAGGACACAAAAAAAGCATGTACTGTAGAAGACAAAACTGATAAGCTAAAATTAAAATTTATAATTTCTGCCCTTCAAAAGACACTTAAGTAAATGAAAAGATTAGCCACAGACTCAAAAATATTGTCAAAACACATATCTGATAAAAGACTTGGATTTAGAATATATAAATAACTCTTACAACTCAATAAGAAAACTAAAAGCCCAATAAAAAAGTCCAGGGCTTCCCTGGTGGTGCAATGGTTGAGAGTCCGCCTGTCGATGCAGGGGACACGGGTTCGTGCCCCAGTCCGGGAAGATCCCACATGCCGTGGAGCAGCTGGGCCCGTGAGCCATGGCCGTTGAGCCTGCACGTCCGGAGCCTGTGCTCCATGATGGGAGAGGCCACAACAGTGAGAGGCCCGCGTACCGCAAAAAAAAAAAAAAAAAAAAAAAAGTCCATAAAATATTTGAACAGAAACTTCACTAAAGAATAGCAATGTATGGCCAATAACATACAAAAAATGCTCAAAATCATTCATCTTTGGGAAAATATAAATTAAAATCACTATGAAATACTATCAAACAAATGTTGAAATTGCTAAAACTTGATAATACCAAGTGCTGGCGAAGATACAGAGCAAATAGAACCCTAAAACACTGCTGATGGGAATGTAAAATGGAAAGCAATTTAGCTGTTTTTTATAAATGTGAACATATGTCTATCAGATGACCTGGTAATCCTCCTCCTCAGTATTTACAAAAAAAAAGAAACAGAGAAAATATACACTCCCACTAATAAATGTATTCAAATATACAATAGCAGATTTATTCATAATCATCAAAATTAGTTACAATCCAAATGTCCATCATGTGGTGAATGGATAAACAAATTGCATTCATACAGTGAACATTTTTCCCCCCAGCAATTACTAAATAAATAGGAATGAACTACAGACAGACGCAACAACATGGATGACCCTCCAAAGCACTGCGAAGTGAAAACACTCCGACATAAGAGGCTACACGTGGATATTCCCATTAAGACACTCTGGAAAAGGCAGAGATACAGGGTGAGAAATCAGATCAATGGCTGCCAGGGCCTGGGAGAGGTGGGAAGGGAATGATGACAAAGGGTCAGGATCGGGCTTTAGGGCTGATGGACATATTCGTGGTAGAGGTTATAGGACTTTATATGTTTCTCAAAACCAGCAAACTCAAAACCTGAAAAAAGAGTGAATGTATGTATGTGAATTATACCCCAATAAAGCTGATTTTAAGAATAAGAAATTCCTTATAAAAAGGGGAAATTTGGACACATACAGAAACGGAGAGAACACCATGTGGAGATAATGGCAGAGATCAGAGTGATGCAGCCACAGCCAAGGAACGCCAATGATGGGTAGAAAACCACCAGAAGTTAGCAAGGAGGCACGGAATAGACTATGAATTTCTGTTGTCTAAGCAAAAAATAAAAATGAAAACAAGAAATGGCCATAAATAGAAGGAAAGGCAACAAAATGGGGGATGTTCGCAAAGTCACCAAAGAAAGTTTGTCAAAAAACTTCATCAACTGTAGCATACACTGCTGAGACATCAAGTGAGAGAAAAAGGAGAAGAAGATTGACCATGGGATTTGGAAGCAGAGGGGTCACGTGGCCCTTGGCAAGAGCAGTCTGAGGAGAGCAGTGGATAGACATCCGGTTGCAGCAGACGGAGAAGAGGCTGGGAACTGGAGGAGCTTCTCTATGGAGACTGAAGGATGCAACATTATTTCGAAGAGGAAGTCAGTTCATGAGATAAGGTTGCTGGGTTTTGTTTTGTTTTTTAAATACAAGACGCACCGGAACATCAGTGTGTACGGACGCAAACACTGATCCTAATGACAAAGACAACGATGCTTCAAAAGAAGGGAAACGGATAGTTTGAAGCACACCCTGGTAAACCTAAGAAGTATATGGGATTCCCAGCCTTAGCGAGGGACCTGGCTTCAGGAGCTCTCTATCTGTGGTAGCAAAATGGATTCACACTTGAACGTGACTACATATAATTACATAATTGTACCCTACTTATTTATGAACGTATATTTAAGGCTAAACCAGGACAGATACCATCTGAAGAAAGCAGCATGAACAGGTGTTTTTCAGGCAACTGAATTGATCATATTGTAACACTTGGGCAAGACATTAAGCACTATGATTTTTCTCAAAAGCAGTAGAAAATATAATGAATCTGCTTACGTGTAATACTTCCTTTCCCACAAAAGGGACCAGGCAAGTTGGTCTACGGAGACACGGTTTTTCTCCACACTAAATTCAGGCAGAAATTTAACCACGAGTTGGGCAGCCTTTTTAAAAAGCTATGAAGTTCTCCTCTTAGCCACATAGGAAGGCAGAGAGAGAACACGAACGCTCAACCCAGCAAGAGTTTCTGTGAAGGCTGAGAGGAATGCATACTTAACATTTGGCTAAGAAGAAAATTATAAAATATATTCTCTTGGAATGAGGAGCAGGTAAAGTTGAGGGGAGGCTGCAGATGCCACTAGAGTATGGAATTCTTTCACACATTACCCACCGGAAAACCCACCCCCAATACCGTACTTTTCTTGTTTGCTTACCATTTTTTTCTATATATCCTTCACTAAACTGCAAACTCCGTAAGAGATTAAAGCTTGGTTACAACCCTACCTCAACTTACACATATTGCTCTAGATTATACCAACCCTCAAATATCTATAGAAGGATTATTTCAAATCACTGGGAAAGAAGAGAAAAACTCACCTTGTGTGTTAAGCTGATTTTACCTAACTACGCAGCACTAAGGTTTCAAAATGGCTCCCACAGAATACATGTGTAATTCGTCAGTTAAAGTCCTCAAATGGATTAATTAATTGATTGGTTCCCAAAAGGTGGAAAAGTAGTTCTAGTTGCATAAATGATATAAGGAAAAGCCAGTTGTAACCATCAGAACAAAGAGATAATAATACTTTTTCTTTTCTTTTATCCCTTTGCAACAATTTAAAAAATGTATTCTATACCTGTTTATTCATTCTATTCCAAAAGCATATATTTTCCAAGTTGAGAAATGGTTCCTTTTACAACACAGTGTGCATGATTATTCAGAATATATTAGTGGTATAAATTTACTTTCTTTACGTCTCTCTGATTTTCTGACTTTCAGTGTTAGAGTCTGAAGTATGTGCCCAGAGAAATTGCTAGCAATTACGAGTTTTAGGCCTCTGGGGTACCCACCCTTGGGTACACAGACAATTATATTTCACCTCCTCTTATCACTGTAGCTCACTTTTTTCCTCCTCTGCGACCTTATATCCTTCTTCAATGTAGTATCTTTTGTGTCTTTTGTACTCCCAACATTTTTATGATTGAACACAATGCTGGTTTATTCTGTCCTGTCTTTTTGCTCCAAGTTCTGTGTGCCTGAATTTTTCTAATAGATGGTAAATGTGAAGTTCTTTTCATTAAAAGTAATCTTTTTTTCCCCAAAGCTGTCTTTGAAAGCTGCTGATTTGTTATGAACGTTCAAGGAAGAATTAAACTTCTGAAAGTTGCCGCACGCTGTTCCAGCTAAGGTCCCTGCACTTGTGCAGTGTTAGGTACACATAGCAGGAGGGAAAATTTCTTAGTTGTTATAGAAATAATAAAATAGTAGCAGGTGTGACAACTGACATGGATTGAAAAGTGTGTACAATCCAGCAAACCATAGGAAAAAAAGCCAATCTGAAATGATTCGTTGTTACACAATTTAATATCAGTCATGTCACCTCTTCATGAGATGAGCTTTGAGGAGCAGAGCCAGATCAGCAAGGACTGAAATATTTATTCTACATGTAATTCCACTATCACAAAATGAACCATTGCTCAGGCATACCCCTGCCAAGTAGGAACATAGAAATATGAAAAGCGCAAACTCAGGACACTATATTTGATTCAGTCTAGGACCAAGAGAAGCTGTTTATAATTAGTCTTCTTTTGAGAAATACATATATTTCCACAGATGATGTTCCTTGAAACAAGAGATTCTTTGCTACTCATTAGTTATAATTTCATCACTACTGAAAGATGAAGATACACTCTCTTGTGGATGAGAGACTAAATTTATTAGCCTCTATCCTAACACTCAGAACACTGTCACATCCTGCCTGCATTGGTTTAATCATGTCTACTCTTTGCATCTCTGTGATACTCAAACCAAATCAATGACCATCTCCTGCAAATCCCACCATACCTCTGGTTTCCCCACTTACAAGAAATATGCAAAAATTCCTTTGCTGAGGTCATAAGATATATTTCACTTATGAAAGTCCATATTGTAGTCAGAACCTGCTCCTTAGTCCTGTGCTACTTTATCCTGCCATTTCTTAAACCCTTGCAAACTGTTCTGTTGAAGAAAGCCTGAAAGGATGGTAGTATTCCATAGAAGGAACCCTGCCCTTAGATTGCTGTTGGAAGTGCTGGCTTCTAGTTCTCATTTGGCTAGTTATGAAACTACTTTGGGCGTATCACTTAATCTCCCTGGGTTTCATTTTCTCCCACAAGTAAAATTAAGGGGATGTGCTAAATTATTTCTAAGTTTCCTTCCAATTCTGGCATTTAATTATTTCTTTAAGACAGTGTTAATGTCCTCTGGAGTTTTCCATTTATCAGAATGTTCAGGATGAATGACTTGTTGATGAAAGCTTGTTGAGAATTTTGGCCTTCAGAGTGTTCAGCATAACATTAGTCTACTTTTCTCGTAAGTCTCATAAATCCCTGGAAAAGACTTAACTATTAAAGAAGACTTGATGACAGTTGGTTAGCTCAAAGAAAGATAAAAGGCAATGCTCTGGTTAAGAGGACTCTTTCACTTCAATAGAAAAACTGGCAAATTCTAATCCCTAGCAGTGAGCCAATGTCAGAAGTTTTTTAAATATTCTGAAGACCACAGTCTATAATCCTGACAAAAGACACATGGATTCTACAGCAAGAATCATCAGGCTGGAATGATGAGCTGATCCAAGAATCGATTAACCACAAGCATGAGGTTTAACACTTGAGGAAATGTCAACAACACTATGGAAAAGAAAGTGAATCATCTATGTGCCTAGGCAAAGTTTCAAAAAAGAGTCTGAAAGTGAAAAACAGATGGTGAGATGACAAGCCAAAGATATCTGACATTTTCACAACATCTCAAGACAGCAGCTTTTGTAATGTTCTGAGTGACAAGACAAACTATTAAGTATTTATTGAGGATCTTTTACATATTCAGCACTGGGCAATGTGAAAAAATAAATAGAAGACACGTAACCACATATTCTTGCCCAGAAGGAGCTTACAATCTAATTGGGGAAACAATTGAATAGTAAAGCCTTCTATTTCCTGTTCAGAACAAGAAAAAGAATGGAATTTTTAGGTAAGGATGATGAAAAAGAATCCTCAATAGCTTAATTTATTTCTATATTCTGTTTCATTTTATTTATTTATTTATTTATTTATTTATTTATTTATTTATTAACATCTTTATTGGAGTATAGTTGCTTTACAATGGTGTGTTAGTTTCTGCTTTCATATGTTCCCGTATTTCTTCCCTCTTGCGTCTCCCTCCCTCCCACCCCTCTAGGTGGTCACAAAGCACCAAGCTGATCTCCCTGTGCTATGCAGCTGCTTCCCACTAGCTATCCATTTTACGTATTCTGTTTCAAGGAGAAAAATATTCAATCTGGTTAAGAATGTTTAGGAATGGAATCAAAGCAAGATGATTATGTAAAGAGGCTGCAAGAAATTAACAATTTGTTTTAAAAGAACTCAGTGTCTAGAAGAATTATATCCTAATATACCACCAAAAACTCAGATGGGATTCCAAAAATCACTGTCAATAATTTTAAGAATACACGGAGAATAAAAGAAGGTTACTAAAGATAGGAAAATATTCCTTAAATTTGACAAAAAAATAAAAAAGGGGGTGAAAGATTACATCCAGATTTGTATCATCAAAATTTTTAAAAAAGATATCATGAAGATTAGAACTGTTAATCAGATGAGTTGTGATCACTTAGGACAGAAGAGGCACTTCATAAAAGCCAGTGCAGGGAAGATTTATTTATTTAAGAAGTATTAAGACCTCAGTGAGAGTGAAACATAGAAAAAAACTCTAAGCCAGAAATACATTAGTAAAAAAAACATTCTGTAAAGGCTGCTGTTTATCTTTTTTCCCAATCTTGAGTTCCAGAATCTTGGTTGTGATACCCAGGTAGTGTTACTAACAGAAATATGTTTTTGAAAATCGTGTCCTTAATAAGAGCTATATAGATTTTGCCACACATTAAACAGCAAAAGAGAAGGTCTACCGAGTCGGTCCTACATCCCCTGTAACGTCCAGTGCCCGCTGACTGAGCAGAGTTCCCATGATATTCTGTGGTACCACATGTGTGTGTCTCAGAAGACTTTCCCCAAGCTGATCTCACTGGACGTCACTTCTAAGTTTTAGAACCACAACCACTTGATCTTTAGACTTACAAGTACATTTCTTATCAGTGGATTTCTGTCAGAGGCTTTGCTTATCTACAATATGCTCTGCAAAACCCTGGCTGCTGTCTTTACCAGATCATGGGAACCCCTATCAGGGTGCAGCAATCTGTCTCTCTCTACCCTGAGTTTAGGATTTCTGTCCTTGCCCTCCCCTATGTTATCTTTGCCACTATCTGCCATCTCAGAATGCTGTGGTCATGGGCGTGATGGTTCTAAAAGATTATTTGGGCAAGAGGAATTACTTTATGTTTGGAGTTAGAGCTGAAAAATCGTTTCGCATTGCACCATACCAATGCTATTCCTGCGTCACCCTAATAAACATTCCCTAGGGAATGCGGCTTGTCACATTTGCAAAAGACACAAAATGAGAAACGGTAACCATGTGGGATGACAGAATCAAGGTTCATAACTCTCTCTAGGTTTGGAAATATGAGTCAATTCAAGAGATAGATTTTTAAGTGATGAATGAAAACATCTTCTATTTGATTAAATTGATTGTACAAGTAACATGTGGATGATCTAGCTTAGCGAAAGTTTGAGTAATAAAGATATAGGGGTTTTCATTGATCCCAAGCTCAACGTGAAAGAACAGATATTGAATGGAAACTGAGGTCCCAATAATGTAATGACAGAGTCCTTTGAGGAATGATAACAGTCCCATATCACTCCACACTTTTCAGACCTCATTTGGTGTATTTTATTTCATTTTACTCTCCATATTTTAAGGAAGACATTGTCAATATGGATGTCTTGCTTATTACCTAATTTGTCCCTGGTTATAGGTCAAACTACACTGAGGAAGGAGAAGGAGATAACAAGTGTCAGTTATCAGTTCTTGCAGCTTCTCCCCATTTCTGAAATCTGTTACATCAACCAGTGCCCCTTCTTGAAGTGATCACAACATCCTTTTCTTATGTTGAAAATCTCTATAACTGATTCACTGTTATAAAGCAGAAAGTAACACACGATTGTAAAGCAATTATACTCCAATAATGATGTTTAAAAAAAAGAAGAAAATCTCCTTTTGGGTGTCCATTCCTTCATACCTGTGTTTTAGTGTCATGAGAAGAAACTATGTTTTTGCCAAAATCATTGCTCCTTTCAAAGGAGTATTAATTTGTTTTCCATGCAAAGTCTTTCATCCTCATGAGTCAGAGTATCACCTGTCATTCTTCTTTGCATTGGCCCAGTGCCAACAGATTCAGTTATCAGTCACAGTTGTAAATAAGAGTTTATATTGATGCTGCAGGGATTTCTTTATGATATTTATGATATGAAAGATTCCATGGGAGTTGCTAATCAAGCAGTAAGAAGGATCACCTATACCACCAAATGAGGGTTACGTGTATTTCTAAATGAGGGCAACCAAAATGATGAAGGCAAGGAATCAACATCCAAGAACAGAACCATGGATGTGTAGCCTGAATAAGAGTGAGGGATACATATAGCTACTTTCATATATTTGATGTATATCAGGTAGGAAGGGAGTAGTCCCAGAGGTAGAGCTGGGATCCATGAAGGAGAGCTCTTTGCATTTAGAGTTTGGAATGGAAAATCTAGCAAGATCCATCCAAAAACTGTGACACACAGCCTTCTGAAGTCAGAGTTCACCAGCACAGGAAGTGTTCTAACTTCATACCAGAAAAGGTTTGGCCAAGAGGAACGTTTGTAACACTATGGAACTGTTTTGTTAAAGACCTGCTTATCTTTTGTCTGTTTTAACAGCTACTGAACGCAATGAAGGCATTTTCCAGTTTGTCCTGAATTTTTCCAAAATCACAGGAAAATGTATAAAATAGTTTTAAGCTCTTAATTTGAGACACAGAATTAGGATGGAAATCCCAAATGTTTTAAAGATGCCAAACGCAGAAAAAGTTAACAAAGAGAAATAATTCCAATAATAAGTTGGGATATACCACCTTTTTTCTACTATAGAAAGTAGCTTTACAAGATGACAGAAAATTTTTAATTCAGTCCATCAACCCAGTTAACCACCCAACTGGTAGATTCTGTAAAGTGGTAAAAGATGGCTGAATTGATTACAAACTTTTTTATTAAAGAATTTTGAGTGATATTAATACTTAGCACTGGTCGTTTTATGCTGTTAATATTTCAACTCATTTTCCATATTTAAATACAAAGACTTTTTTTAAATTATGAGGGAATTATATTAAATGTAAGTACAGAATATTCAACTCTGGAATATATCAAACATAATGTCAGAGTTTAAATTGAGCAGGGCACCTTTAAGGATTGTTTTCTATTGTAAACACAAGAGTGGTGAAGCTACAAGCATTACACAAAATATGTACCAAGGAAACCATTCACAACCTATAGGAGCTTGTAATTATGAAACAAAGCTAAAAAATTCCCAGTATCCTTATTGCGCACAATGATAAGGGATTGTTAATACGCTTTTAAAAATTATTAAATAAATGTTTCCATGAAATGTATTGATAAAAGAAAATAGTCATATAGAATCTATCCTCAACCAAGTAGGGGCAACTCTGTGGTAATTCATTTCCTATAAAGGACTTTGACTTTTCTATAATATGCTCATTTCATTGTCAGTGGATATGAATGTCCAGTAATAAGCTATATTCTCTATTTTTTATTAAAATATGTTCTTGAACTATGACATACAGAGCACATATTAAAGTATTATATAGAAAATAGCACAGATTATATGTGTGCAGTTCAATGAATTATCACAAAATGAACCCACACATGTAACTACCCGAGTCAAGAAACAGCACATCACTAGTACTCCAGAAGGTTCCTTGTGACCCCCATTTCCTCATTATCCTGATTTCTAATACCACATATTGGTTTCACCTGTGTTCAAATGTTTTGTAAAGGGAATCCTGCAGTCTGAATCCTTTTATGTTCTTTCGTCCAACATTTTGTTTGTGAGATTCATCCAGGTTGCTTTATGTATTGTAACGGGAGTTTGTTCATTTTCCTTGATATATAGTATCCCCTTGTGTGAGTAAACTACAGTTTGTTTTTCCATTCTTCTGTTGGTGGGCATCTGTGATGTTTTCTGTTTAGGACTGTTATGAACATTATTATACACATTTTTGTGCACATATGTATGGATTTCTAATGGATATATAGCTAAAAGTAAAACTGCTGGGTTATAAAGTATAGGTATCTTCAAATTTTGTAGCTACTAACAGCTTTCTACAGGGATTATACAATTTTTATTCTACCTTCCAATATAAGAAAGTACCATTGACTCCATATCCTTACTAATATTTGGTTACATCAGTCTTTATAATTTCAGTCATACTGATGAACGTGCAGTGGTGTCTCATTGGGTTTTCATTTGCATTTCCCTGATGACTACTAAGGTTAAGCACTTTTGCTTTTGTTACATGCAATGTTCTACTTATATCATTTATATCAATGTTGGTAGCTTTGTTGTTCAAATCTTCTGAATTCTTCTGCTCACTGACTTTTTTGTTAGCCAATTCTCAGTTACTGAAAGATGTGTTATAATCTTCCACTATGGCAGATATATTTATTTATTGGCTTAGCTCTGCCAAATTTTACTTTATATATTTGCTAAATTAGGTGTGCTTTTATGATAATTAAATCTTCCCAGTGGAATGAACCTTTCCATTATTATAAAAAAGAAAAAAACCTTGAATCTTTAGTACTCTTTGGTTACTATTTACATAGAATACATTTATCTGGCCTTTAAATTTTAACCTTTCTGAAATTCTGTATTTAAGATGGGTTTCTGATAAGCAGCAAATGGTGAGGGTTTTTTGTTTACCTATTTTTTCAGTCTGACATCTTTGTCTTTCAATTGAAGCATTTAGTTGATTTATATTTAATGTAATTACTGATAGCTGATGCTGTAAATGTACCATCTTACTATTTGCTTCTACTTTCTATTTGTTCCTACATTTATTGTTACATTTTTCTTTTTTTGATTTATTTTTAATCAAATAAGCAATTTTATTATTTTATTTGCTCACTGCAGCTTGATAGTTACACGTTATCTTATTATTCTTCTAGTGGTTACTCTAGAAATAATAACTGCATTTAGATTTGTGAATGTCTAATATAAATTAGTATGTTTACCATTTCCTGGATAATTAAAAGATTTTAGACCACTTTAACACTATTTACTCCACTTCTGCAATATGTGATGTTGTTGTTATATATTTAATATTCAATATATTATTGTTCTTGTTTCATATGTCAAAATTCATTCACATTTACCTATACATTTACCATTTCTGATGTTCTACATTTGTTCTTGTCTTGAGACGCCATAGGGAATCATCCTTTCTCCCTGAAGAAAATTATTCATTGTCTGTTTTAGTTAGTTTTGCTGCTGATAAATTCTTGTCATTTTTATGTGTCTGAAAACGAATATTTATGTCCCCATTTTTAAAGAATGTTTTCACTGAATATACACTTCCAGGTTGTGTTAGGAAGTTATTATTATTGTTCCATTGTTTTTCAGCTTCTTTTTTAATGTTCAGAGGTAAACTGTCATATGTGATATGTCTATTACACATTAGACCTGTAATACTATATTCTATACTGCTGATTGAAACATATATTGTGCAATACCTTTACAAACATTGTATATTACTGCTGAACGTGGCTTAGTGCACTGAGTAACACCCATTTCATCCTGGAAAGCTCTGACTGAGTGGTCACTTAATGTCCCAAAGTCATGGGTTCAGTTTCCATTTGGCTCAGATAGCAAGTTAGTAGCTGCCTCTCAAAAAAGAAACGGTGTTCCTGGAAAATGGAGCACAACTCTATTCTAAAACCCTTCAGTTCTGTGCTGTGATTATCTAATGGGGAATTGTCAGAGGCTCCAAACAGAATTCCTACTTTGCCACAGCACTTCAGTTGGATCCTCTCTGTAGCCTGGACCTGCTGTAGAGCCTTCTAGGGCAGGACACTTGTTAACAGATCAGAGCCACACAAGCAGATGTGAGCTGTGTGGTCTCTAGAATCCAAAGAGGACCACTAACCCTCTTTTTTTAGTAGCATGTGGTGTAAGATTCAGCAACATATTTTTCCACTGCCTAACTAACAACTGTCTTACTAAAGCAGGTAGGGTAGGGTAGTACATCTCCAATTCTCTGGCTGAAAGACCAGTTGATTTTCCCTAATTCATTATGGGCTGATACTTTTATAATCTGCAAAATCCCATACTTGGATGTTGCATCAATGTCGAATTGCTACAAAAGTTTTCCAATGCATATTCTCACATAATGTTTTTATCTTGCCATGAACAGATAACAGTTTAAGGACTAGCACCTGCAATACATACAACGTGCCAGCTTTATTTTAGACACTATGTATTAAGGGAATAAACTGGTTCATGCTTTCAAGGAATTTATGTTCTGGTAGAGGATAAAAACAATAAAATATAGAGTTAAAAATTATTTAATGTCTGGTGATGATGAGTATTATAAAGAAATAATAGGGCACTATCAGGCCTTAAAGAATGATGACTGGGTGCTATTTTAAATAGACTGAGCAAGGAAGGCTTTTTTTTCTCTTTTTCATTTTCAGATGGCATTGGAGATGAGACTAAATAACGTAAGAGAACACGACTGTAGAAATGAGTAATCCATGCCTATGACAGCTTTGTAAAGGCTCTGATTTTGGAGCACCTTTAGCACCTTTTAGGATTGGGAAGAAGTTCCATGTGGCTAGAGTACAGGAAGCAAGGTGAAAGTGCTAGGAACTGGCGGTTGGTCATGTAGAGCTGGAAGCAATGTTAATACTTTGAATTGTTTGAAGTTTTTCACTTGGGATGTGTCAATACTGGAGAACTATTTGTGTTTTAAAAAGATAACAGGCTACAAAGTGACAAATAGTTGAATTTGAGAGCCTAAACCTGGTATATGATTTCTAAAAGCCTTGTATAAAGCAAATTAATTTCAACACATTAGAGTCAGTGGGCAGAGATTACAAATTGATAGACGAATAATCTAGATTTTTACAAAGCTTTCTCTATGGCCACATGTATAGGGAGCAATAAAATTACATGTCTTAAATGTTTCCAGCCATTTCTTCCCTCCAGAAGTATTCCAATTAAGAGGCTGCCATATGGAGCCATCTTCCAGTGACAGGGCAACTTCCTAAGGCAGATACAGGTAAAGCCATTTATCTCATGAACTCCTCGGGGTGAGAGAGGGGCTCACTAACCCCTTCTTACTCCTGCTGCTGCCACTCTAGGCTGGCTGCCTGGCTTCAGCTTCCTGTGGCTACTTCATTTGTTTAAAACTCAATTTCAATAGGGCTTCCCTGGTGGCGCAGTGGTTGGGAGTCCGCCTGCCTATGCAGGGGGCGCGGGTTCGTGCCCCGGTCCGGGAGGATCCCACAGGCCGCGGAGCAGCTGGGCCCGTGAGCCATGGCCGCTGGGCCTGCGCGTCTGGAGCCTGTGCTCCGCAACGCGAGACGCCACAACAGTGAGAGGCCCGTGTACCGCAAAAAAAAAAAAAAAAAAAAAAGTTACCTGTGTGGGCTTCCCTGGTGGCGCAGTGGTTGAGAGTCCGCCTGCCGTTGCAGGGGGCACGAAGCCCCGGTCCGGGAAGATCCTACATACCGCGGAGCGGCTGGGCCCGTGAGCCATGGCCGCTGCGCCTGCGCGTCCGGAGCCTGTGCTCCGCAACGCGAGAGGCCACAACAGTGAGACGCCCGTGTACCGCAAATTTTTTTTAAAAAAGTTACCTGTGTGGGCTTCCCTGGTAGCGCAGTGGTTGAGAGTCCGCCTGCCGTTGCAGGGGGCACGAAGCCCCGGTCCGGGAAGATCCCACACGCCGCGGCGCGGCTGGGCCCGTGAGCCATGGCCGCTGCGCCTGCGCGTCTGGAGCTTGTGCTCTGCAACGGGAGAGGCCACAACGGTGAGAGGCCCGTGTACCACACACACACACACACAAAAGTTACTTGTGTGGGCTTCCCTGGTGGCGCAGTGGTTGATAGTCCGCCTGCCGTTGCAGGGGGAACGAAGCCCCGGTCCGGGAAGATACTACATGCCGCGCAGCGGCTGGGCCCGTGAGCCATGGCCGCTGCGCCTGCGCGTCCGGAGACTGTGCTCTGCAACGCGAGACGCCACAACAGTGAGAGGCCCGTGTACCACACACACACACACACACACACACACACACACAAAACTTACCTGTGTGGGCTTCCCTGGTGGTGCAGTGGTTGAGAGTCCGCCTGCCGATGCAGGGGACGCGGGTTCGAGCCCCGGTCCGGGAAGATCTCACATGCCGCGGAGCGGCTGAGCCCACGAGCCATGGCCGCTGCGCCTGCGCGTCCGGAGCCTGCGCTCCGCAACGGGAGAGGCCGTAACAGTAAGAGGCCCGCGTACCGCAAAAAAAAAAAAAAAAAAAAAAAAAAAAAAAAACACCTCTTTCTCATTGATTGTTATTGCTTAAAATTGGGGGGAAGGGGGTTCAACCATGACATCCAGCCTTCACTGAAAAATATAAAGTGTCAAGGAATATACATATATTTATTTATTTATTCAATTTATTTATTTAATGGAACTCCAATAATTGGGTAGACTATATCTACAGTAATTGCTTTAAGATGCTGTTAGATTAATTGTATTTAAATCATGCTTATTCCCCCACAGTGCTTCATAACCATTCAGTAAAATAATACTTCACTCTAACAATCAAATGAGCTTTAACTAGGGGGATCTGTTACTACACTAAACCAATTTTCTGAGGAATAATTTAGCAGGAAAATTATTTCATGAAAATCAAATATATATATATATATATAGTTGCATTTAGTTTTGATCTCATTTTAATACGAAGGAAAAAGCTGTTTACCTGAAGTTAAACTCAACTACCAATTGACTTTGAAAAACAAAGATAGACAGCAACCTTCTCCTTATAAAAGACTAGATTATAACTTCTAACCTCTCTAGGGAGTGTACAGAGTGATCTGGGGGCAAAGTAATATGGTTTGGTGTTCTAGAAGTGTCTTAAAATTGCACTGGTTTCCATGCTCCAACATGTCCACCTCATCTGCCCAAAGAGTAGGTGCCCACACCCTGCCAAAGGACAGCAGGTCATTAAATCCTGAGTTCCTGGCCAGAGGTGATGGCCTCTGGGATGTCCCCTTGCCCCACATAAGGAAGTGGGAGGCAGGAGGTGGCCACAGGGAATCTTGCCTGTGAGAATTGTGGGTTGGAACAAAGAGACTATTATTATTATTAGTCTTGGCTAGGTGCCAAACTTGAAGTCAATAGAACCAGGGCACATGTAGCCACATTTAGTCAAAATGAATAGAAAATATAAGAAAATCTTCAAAGGGATGAAAATCTGAAGTAAATGTACAGAAGAGACCCAGAAGATCCAGAGACAGAGCTTGGTGTAGGTGCCTGTTAGGTACTTTCTACCTACCCCTACTTCTTCAATACATTCAGTCTTTCATTTAAGATGGTTTTAGTCAGTTTCTGTTTCTTGCAAACAACAAGGTATCATCTAAAAAGGTAGATTTTAGACCAAACTAATAGGGACTAGTGTACATCAGTTAATTTTTCTGAGCTTCCAAAAAAAGAGATGTTAATATTTTCCCTATGTACCTCACAGGGTTCTCATGGAATCAGGTCCCAAAGTACCTGTCAGTGTGCTTTGTAGACTAAATACTTTTGAAACCTAAGTCATTGATAACTTTATCGTCAATTCAAAAGAGGGAGCCATAAGACAGACTTGCCAGACCTAGGCAGACATTGTGCTGAGATAGCTCCCAATTTCATTATCAGAATGACCCAAGTTTATTGCTGCCCCTCACAATGAGTCAGGCTCTGTGTTATTACTTTATATTTACCATCTCATTTAACAGCTAATGTATGAAAACAATTCAATGTTGAGAGTTTAAAAGTCACTCATAAATCAATTTATAGATGTTACAGTTAAATGCTTGCTTTAAGCGGTGAGGCAAGAGAATGCAACAATATCAAGAGTGATGGGATGGCATTAAAAATGTAAATGAAAGGCTTTATGCAATAAATGAGAGTGGCAATTTGAAAGGGTTCTGGGAGATGCTATTTAGCATTATCCCAAAGACTGTCTGCATTTTAAGAAAAGAAGAACTGTTCTATAAAAATTTTCACCAAAATCTCATAACTGAACATATGCGTACAATAAAATAATTGGAGGATTCTTGTTTACTAACAAATATTGTGATGGTTATATAAGCTTTCATGGATACCAAAGAATTTTTTTTCTCAATACAATACATCACAATTACTGGAGCAGGATGTAATTCATTAAATAATCAAATAAAATTCCTCTTTTCCAATTTAATAAGTAAAAAGAGTAAATGCATATAATTCATTTGTAGTGGTTGTTCCTAAAACAATGTAATGGAGAAAGAGGGAAAACAATACTGATAAAGATCTTTCCATATTAGAATAAAATATTTTTCTCTATAGAACCAACTGTATTAAGACTCATCTGCTATCAATAACATAGACTATCTTGTTCATTATCTTAATTGAGAGACGCCAGAAAAAAGATCATAGAAAACAGTGTGAGGGACCCTTTAATTACTTGCTAGCTCAGTTTCCAATTGCATTTAGTCTGCTACAATTACCTAATATGGACTGGGAGGGAAGGAAACTAATTTAGGAATTTGCTCCAATTCTTTCTGCTGATTTTCTGCTACAGACCTAGAAAACGAAAGACATGTGTTAACTTGTGGAAATATTCTCTATTGTACTTTATTTGTAGGTGTAGAATCATTTGATTTCTATTTTTGGTAAATGAACGGCCAAACAAGCATCTCTTGTTTGTTGAACAAAAGAATAGAAAATGTCGAGATTAAAGTATCATTCTAAAAAGTACTGTTACTTATTGAAAACTATAATACCATATGTAATTTCAATTTCTTTAAAAAAATTTAAATAATTTTTAAAATAATTTTAAAAATTTTTTTAAAAATATTAGACTCTAAGCCCCACTAGGAGCAGTGTAAAAACTTCTAAGCAATTTAACAACATTGATTATTTTTTCCCATAATCTATGAGCAAATATTTTCTGAATCCAAATCAGCACCTTTAGTCTTACCACCTAAAATAAGCAGCCAAATCATAGAACTGTTTTGCTTCTTCAGTGCCTCCTGCTGGTTAGGAATTGGAAACTATAAGAGAGGTGAGAATAGAATCAGTGCTGTTTGGGGAAAGGGAGACTGTAGTGTCAAAGGAACATCTATTTATCTTGATAAATTCTCCGTGTGAAACTCAGAAATTGTTCAAACATTCTGATTGTGTGGTGGTGTGGTAGTGTTTGGCTAATCGATTTGGAATTAACTAATCTCCCTTTAGTTCTCTGAATTTCCACTCCTTTGTCATTTAGGAACATTCCTTGTTGATTATAGAGCATGAAAATCATGTCTTTTCCATTTTTTTAAATTGTTATTCGACAAGTGTGGATAAGGAAAGGCAAATTTCAGGAATGCAAATGCTTGAACATATGCACAGCTTCAGATGGCATTGCCAAGTTGTGGGGGCCAATGCTGGTGCCAGCAGCCTAGTGAACACAGAAATGGTTTTGTGCCCTCTCTGATTGATAACAGATTTGTTAGAGATGATTATATGAATGTCATATTTTCATATGGCACATAAATAAAATAAAATTGTCGTAGGATTGCATAAACTGGTGATCCTTCAGGGGGGTATTAAGGTCATTCCTTCATGAATACAGAAATCTCCCACATCTGAATATCAACTTGCAAATGCATTATGTAACATAATACTGTATGTTTATACTTTATACATTTTAATGAAATATTAAACAGGCTTATTTTGAGTTCATAATATAAATTGCAGTAGAGGTCATGACAGTAAAATGAATGCAATCGTTTCCTTAGAACAATTTTTTTAAAACCTTACCCTTCTATAACCTAGGAATAATCAAAATAACACAATTATAAAAATTTCTATCATCATGTCTTTCCTCCCCACTTCTTTCTCCCCTTTAATATCAAGGAATACAGTTCTCTAAATATCTGAATGTCTCTCTAACCTACCTCTTAACCCATAAGGTCTTAAGGTCAGAGGCAAATTGACTACCAAAGATTCTGCTAAAGTGGAAAGCTGTCCTATACAAAAAAATAATCCATTTCCCTCGATTTCTTTTTTTGTTTTGTGGGGTTTTTTTATTTTTTTGCGGTACACCGGCCTCTCACTGCTGCGGCCTCTCCCGTTGCGGAGCACAGGCTCCGGACGCGCAGGCGCAGCGGCCACGGCTCACGGGCCCAGCCGCTCCGCGGCACGTGGGATCCTCCCGGACCGGGGCACGAACCCGTGTCCCCCCGCATCGGCAGGTGGACTCTCAACCACTGCGCCACCAGGGAAGCCCTCCCTCGATTTCTTCATATTAAAGAGTTCTGCTGCACAGTAGGCATAAAATTAATAGTCAGTTTACATAACATTTGTAATAAATCACCAGATAAAAAAGCTTTCTCAATTGTGTGATTCCGAGATTGAAGAAACACAACTATAAACTTTATTCTTTACTTGCATTGCTGCCAGCATGTTGTCTAAAACATCTGCTTGGGTAATATGTCATATCCAACAGCCTGTGCAGGTTAGGACAGTACATAATAGAAGTAAATGGATTTTTTAAATGCCAGGTTTTAAAAGTAGACAGGCCCGCTTGGTATCTCATTATAAGTGAAATGACTTTTCATGTCACCCCATCAGTAGCCATGCAACTTTAGGGAGAGTTTCAAAGGTCAACATCCATAACTCTTTATTCTGTACTCATTCACTATTTTCTCATGAGAGAAATGCAGGAAGACTATTTTCTAAGTGGACTTTCGTTTCATCTAACAAGTGAGAAAAAACTTGTTGCCTGACTTGCTGTATATGCCAACCATACCTTCAATTTGATACAGACTATTACCAGAGGAACACTACATCGCATGGAAAAAACAAGTTAAAGCTCTTGTTTCTTCCTTACATCCAAAATGCATGATTGCAGAAAACATGCTTGAAATAATCCAAGATACCTAGAGGCAGTCCCTCAAGGTAAATAAGAAAGACACATACTTCCTTTAGAACTGCAAGGTATTGACTTCAGGGAAACATGTTTCTCATTCTTTTCAGTCAGTATGTCATCCTCCAATTAATTCCAATAAAAATAGTTAATACAATTAGCAATGCAAAGGCGTTACATACAACAGAAAACAGAGATGCCAGCCTGTCTTCAGGCTGTTCATTCCTTCCTTCATTCCACAGCCACAAGGTTTTCTGAAACCCTTCTCTGGGCAAGGCAGGTTCTAGGCTCTGGAGATGCAAGAATGACCGAGGTCGTCAAAGTCCTTGCAAAGCTTATCCAAAAGATGGAGATAAGTAAGCAAAACAATATTTAAAGAACAGTAGCTTTAGGTAGAAAAAGTAAAAAGTATGAAAAGCATATGAGGAAAAGTTAGTTCATATTATTGAGTAATCTCAACTCATGATTTTATTGGTAAAATCAGACAGAAAGAGAGAGAGAGAAAAGGAGAAGGGAACACGATAAAAGTCGATTGTGCTGGTGGAACTGGGACCTCCCCGCATGGAGGAGTGAGCATTATGGTAACATACTTGCAGGTTGGGGTCGCAGTGTACCTGGAGAGTTAGTATCATTCCTCCAGACCACTGACAAAATATATTCCCTTCACTCCTCACCACTCACTCCCTACCCGCAAACTTACTGCCCATCCCATTGCAAAATAACTGTTACCAAACCCTGGTAATTTGTGCCAACTAGATTATCTAATTTCCACTTTTGTGTACCTCTCCCTTCCATTAAGAGTCCTATGCTCTTGCTCTTTTCCCTCAAGTATCTTGCTGAATCAACAGCTGTGTAACCCAATAATATGGTTCAAGATAAAAGTATAAGTGGCAGAGAGTGGTTTTTATTATGTTAGCTCCATCAAGGGCTTCCAATAGCTCAGCATAAACAAAGGTGGAAAATGTTGACTTTCCAGAAATTATGGCAGACACAATAGGAGAGTTATCTTTGGAAAATGGGAGTTTTACGATTTGCTCAGAGCAGAGCCACCAGAGCTGTCCCCCTTCTTTGCAAGTCATGCTGACACTACACCATCGCCTGCTGATCAAATGATGTGGAGGGCAACCAGACATTGTGTACCTATTGATATAAGGCAGCACGAATGCCACAGCCTCACCTGTGAGTATTCTTGCCAAAAATGTTTAACCTGAATTTAATTGAGCCTTTAGAACTAACTCTCAGAATGGAAAATACAGAGAAAAGAGGAAAAAGCTAAACAAAACCATGAGAAAACTATCAGACAAATCGAAAGGTGGAACATTCTGAGAGATAATTGATGTGATCCTTCAAAGAATCAATGGATGATTTATGCATAAAAGAAATTTTAAGAAACCAGTTAATTACCTTAACACATTATCCTTGAATGATTCTGGTTTTTTTTAAGAACTGATTATCAAAAGTATTTTAATAACAATTGTTGAAATTTGAATATGGGCTAAGTATTAGATGATATTTTTAGATTACTGCTAATATTATTAGCTGTGATAATCATATTGTTTTTATGTAGGGTAATGTCCATTTTTTTGGAGGTGCTGAAGCATTTAGGGAGAAGTGTCATGATGAAATGGTTCAGCAAGTATAGAAAAGGTTAACAATTCTTTAAAAAAAGTTTGTGTACGATTAAAGACTTACAACTAAAAATGGGTTTATTATTTGTTTTTCATAAACAGAGTTCTTTCTATGTGGCCAACGTAAGTTTTCAAACTCATGGAATTTTAGTACAATAACTTTGTTATCCAGAACTCTGGCTAGAGTCATTCTAGAAATCCGTATTTTCCAGATAACCACGATAACCCCTTATGTTACAAATGTAAAATGTTCTGAAATTACTGTGAAATAATCAGCTCTGATAAGTAGAATTTACATAATCTAATGGAATTTTTTCTTATTGAAACTAGGTCATTCTTATAAGTAATTGACATTGTGACACCGATGACAGGACAATTATGATTGAGTGAAGCTGATACTGATATATACCCTGGTACTTATTTTCCTGAAACTCTCCGGTGTCAGCTTAACCTGAGTCTTTTTTCTTTTTCTTTCACTTCTTCGGTAGTATTTGTTGAGCACGTACTTTGTGCCAATTACAGGTCTGGGTTCCAAGAATGAATGTTCAAGGGGCTAGATAAAGGTGCAGGGGCAGGAAAAGTGCATTTGGGGACAGACACACTGAGCCTGAATCTCTTAGGACTGGTGCAGAGTCTCATTTGGGAACTAGGAGAAACAGGTCCATGAGAAGATGAAAATGTAAGGATTCACAGAAGAAGTAATTCTTTAGCTAAATCTTAAAAGATGGAAAAGAATTTAGCAGCTAGACAAGGAATGTGGACTGTCAGATATTTTGAACATGTGTTACTACGAAGCTAGTGGCGTTTTCAACAGAGAGTGAAAAGAGATAGAAAGGTTGTCAGATCAGTTTTAATGAAAAAGATGAGTTCAGTGATGCCTAGATCAATATGATCATATGATAAACTCTCTTACTATTGTATCATTGACAAGACAGCAGTAAAGTCATATATCATTTCTGTCTTCTTTTTTACCAGCCTTGTAAGAAAATGGGAAAGAAAGTTTAACATAGGATCCAAGACTCCCTGGCTTCAAATCCCTGCTCCACCGCTTACCAATTGAATAACTTTGGACAACTTGAGCTCTATGTGCTTGAGTTTCCTAAAAACTACCTCGCAGGGTTAAGAGGTTGAAATGAGTTAACACACATGAAAAGCTCAGAACAGTGTCTGGGACAGTGTGTGTACTCAGTAAATATTAGTAATTATTAAATTATTAAATGTTCAAGGGTGAGATGTCTTCAATTATTATTGCATGGCTTGATCAAATACATCATCTTATGACTGATTTTTAAATATTCTTTCTTTAATTTAAAATGTATCCCTCTCATTTTGAAATATTCTTAATAGCTGCTCTAAAATAGCAATGGTATGTAGAATAGTATAAGAGAAATAGTATTACTATTGTGTCAAAGAAAATTTAAACAGACTGGGCAATGAAGCAAATGCTAAATAAAGAGAAGCCAAGTTTTCAGCACTTCATTGCTGCTCCCATTGTGATTGCTATGAAAGCTCTGAAGCTTTCCGATTAAGAAGGCAAAATGTCCTTGGTTACCATCCCCAGCGTGTAGTTCTGGCTACCTCCAAACATGCCAGAAGCGTCTGGAGAGTCCACCCCCAGACATGAACTATATAAACTGCATTTAGTGGTCCGACAACATATGACCAATTGCTATACACAGTCCTGTTTGATCCTCCTGACTAAATTGTTACTCCTACTTTTTTCTCTATAGTATTCTAAACGTATCATAAAATTTTTTAAAAGATTGAGGAAAACTGCAGGAGGTAAATTTAACATCAAGAGAAAGGGTTTTGTGGGTTCTGCAGCTCTTCAGAACTAAGCCTGGGGGTTCCCTGGCGGTCCAGTGGTTAGGACTCGGCGCTTTTACTGTCGTGGCCTGGGTTCAATCCCTGGTCGGGGAACTAAGATCCTGCAAGCCACAAGCCACGGCCAAAAAAATAAATAAATACATTTTTCTTAAAAGAACGAAGTGCTCTCTGGAGGAGAGCACATAAAGTGAGAACCGCAAAGCTCATGTCACTAGGTCCACCCACATGATGCCGGGGGACCTTAAAAAACCCTGTCTGTTCTTGCGGGTTATTAGCAATCACTCTGATCCACTTGTGTCCTTCCCAGGTTCTTTCTTTTCTCCTTCTCTGTTCCATGCCAGATCTTTCTGAAAGGGCCCTTAGATGTAGTAAAAACAAGAAAAAGAAAAGGCAACGTGGAAACCCATGGAATCTGACCATGTCTCTCTTATTTTTGCTCTCCTCTGTCTCATCTTTAATTTTTATCCATTCTAGCCTGTTTGGAAAGGTCCGTTGGATTCAAAAATCTATGAGTAAAAATGAATGTACTATAAGTAATCTTTTCTTTTCCTCTAAAAAGAATTTCAGTATCTTAGCCCACGAATGGGACATGATCAGTTCTATGACGTAATCAACTTTAAGAAATAGTATAATTTGCAGTGCCCTCCCGAACATTAATACAAGCAGCATGAAATAATGATTTACTATGATAGAGCACTTCATTTCATCAACGAAAGTACCCACGCAGCCAGCAATGCTAACAAATGTTCGAGGGTGACCGTCTTTCCTTTCATCCTGCCAGTGTGAAAGTCATTAATGACCCCCACCACCCTCTAACAGCTTTTGCCTTTGTTCTGATTTGTTTCTCCAGCAGATGCAAAGAACTGCTGATTCTTTTCCTCACACTGTCATTGTCACCTTGGAGAAGAACTTCTATTAGCTTTCTGATCCAAAGCCTAGGAATATATGCCTTCACTTCCAAGATGTACTAAATGCCTCAAAATATGTGTCCTAACCTAATTCTCTTTTTCGTGATTTTTTTTTTCTTTTTAACATGCTAAGGGTCTCAAACCAAAAATGCACCCAATATTGTCCTTTATATTAGTAATATGTTCCACATTCACAATATTATCAATCCAGAAACTCAGGAGTCATCTTTATTAAAAGATGTGTTTGTATTCTACAGTGATGAGAGAGAGGGTTTTGCTGTCCATTTCAGAGTAGCTGGTGTAACATTATGTTAGGTTTCCTGGGACATTAATTATGAAATATCTTACCTCATTATCAGCATGTATGTCAATTATATGTTCTAGATTAGGGATTGTATGTATAGTCACTGGGTTCAAACAAAGTCCTGTAGCATCTTCATTATTTTTATGCCCCAGTGGGTACATGATATCCATCCACATCCATCTTCCATGTTATATATCCATTACTGCCTGGGAGGGAAGAATGAAAATTGCTACTGTGGTGGGGGGGGGGGTGCTGAGAAAAAATATATATACAAGGGTATGATGGTTTTATATTTTTTGGTGGTGAGGGAATTCGTTTTTTTAGCATATCAGCAAAATTAGAGATATGTAATAAATAATTATAATATATAATTGTGTGTATATGTATGCAAAATGTCCGTGCCCAAACTTGCTTGGCCATGGGAATAAAACAGATGAAGCAAACAAGCTAAGGTTGATCCTTACAGGGCTAGAGACCGACAGGAATAAAAGGCAGCAAGTCCACGAAGGTGGGGCGAACGCCAGCCCGAGCGGAGTTCGTGCCAATATACTAGTAAGTGGGAAGGATGTGGCTAAAGAAATGTGGATGGTAGTTTTTGGACTCAAGTGGGTCACAAACCAGTGAAGTCTGTCGAAGTGATTGAACATCACATAGAAGCAAAGGGCCATCTGTGTCTGGTTTATTTCATTTATAGCATAATGTCCTCCAGGTTCATCCATGTTGTCTTTTTTTTTTTTTTTCGGTACACGGGCCTCTCACCGCTGTGGCCTCTCCCGTTGCGGAGCACAGGCTCCGGACGCGCAGGGCTCAGCGGCCACGGCTCACGGGCCCAGCCGCTCCGCGGCACGTGGGATCCTCCCGGACAGGGGCACGAACCCGCGTCCCCTGCATCGGCAGGCGGATTCTCAACCACTGCGCCACCAGGGAAGCCCCATCTATGTTGTCTTGACTGGCAGAATTTCTTTCTTTTTTAAGGCTGAATAACATTACATTGTAGGTTTATACCACATTTTCTTTATCCAATCATTCGTTGATGGATATTTACGTTGTTTAAAAATACTACATGAGGGCTTCCCTGGTGACGCAGTAGTTGAGAGTCCGCCTGCCAACGCAGGGCACGCGGGTTCGCGCCCCGGTCTGGGAGGATCCCACATGCTGCGGAGCGGCTGGGCCCGTGAGCCACAACTACTGAGCCTGCGCGTCCGGAGCCTGTGCTCCGCAACGGGAGAGGCCACGACAGTGAGAGGCCCGTGCACCGCAAAAGAAAAAAAAAAAAAAAAAAGGAAAAAAAAACACTACATGATACTACTTAAAAGATAAATCAAAAATAGTAAAACTCATAGAAGCAGAGAGTGGAGTGGAGGTTTTCAGGGTCTTGGGGGAGGATGAAATGGGGAGGTATTACTCAAAGGGTACAAAGTTTCACTAACACAAGATGAATACATCCTACAGAGCAGCACGATGCCTATGGTTAACTCTATGATCTACTTAAATTTTTGCTAAGAGGGCAGATCTTATGTTAAATGTTCTCATCACAAATAATAAAATAATAATAAAAAAGATTGATGGAGGAAACCTTTGGAGGTGGTGGATAGATTTACGGCATACATTGTGGTAATGGTTTCTTGGATAAGGTACTTCTCTGCAAACTTATCAAGTAGTATGCATTAATTATGTACAGCTTTTTGTAGGTAAAGAAGTTTAAAATATAACTAAATAAATAGATAAATCAATGAAGTAGAATTCAAATCCCTGAGGCATTAGGCAGGAGCATCTGGACCCAATCCAAGAGAGTTGGGATTCAACACCGTGTCCTGATCCTCACTGGAAGACAAATTCAGAACCAGGCATCTGGACAGTCAAGCAGACTGAGCCCACATGGGGCCCCTGGCCACACTGACAATGGGCTTAAGGGCACCAGACGGTTTCCAGAAGGCACCCCTATGGGGGAAGATGCCCTGTAGGTTGCCAGAACCAACTCTTGATGGTTTGGGGCCCAGGATGAGTCTGGGAGAGAAGACCCTAATCCCCTGGCACCAGGCAGCCAACCTGGGCTCTGGACACTCTCAGAGGAGAAAAAGCATGCAGAAGCAAAGAAATGCAAGTAAAACCATACGATGTCAGGAACTGTGGTGGATATTTAGAAGTAGCACACCCAGACAAATTCCTTCCTTTCAAATTCCACCTGATGAGAAGCATGAGTTTACTTAAACGTCAGCAGCATGAGTCAGGAGAACACACCATTCCTCCAATTGTAAGTGGAGGTGACATAACGGGCGTTCAAGGCTTTTACTGCCTAGGGTTCTGTGCACTTTTCATTTAGGGTGGAAATATTAGGTGAAGACAAGAGTGAAGGAAATACCTGAGGAGCTCCATTCTCAAGATAATGAAAGGAAAGGCCAGGGAGGTTCTCAGTTCCCATGTCAACAATGGAGTCAAAAATTTGAGACTATGCTAGAAGAACCATGTATGATGTTTTGGCATTTCCAACTTCCTCATCTTTGTTATTTTTATTTTCCTTGGTCTGTTCTCAGAGATTCAAAGTTAAATGTCCATACAAATAACTGTTCCTAGGGCAGGCAGGAAATTGGACCGTTTTCTAAGGTAAATATTCTGGGATGCGGAAAGCCCCAAGGGAAAGTGGGTAATTAGACTTGGGGATGGGGATAGAGAGATCCAGATCCAGATATACAAATTCAAAGAGAAAGGGAAAGCAAGCGGAGCATCCGCTGCCTGCCCCAAGGAGGAGAAGGCAGCCAGGCAACCCGGGACAGAAAAGTAGCCTGAGGCTAAACCGTGAGAGTTTCCTACCTTTTCTAATTAGAACTCTTTCACTTCACTGATGCTCAGGGCAGAGCCTGGATTTGTGACCAACTCAGGTCAATGTCTATACACCAGATCTGAAATCAGCATGATTTCTAAAGCTTCAAGAGCCTTTGGCCTTTCTGATCCCACTTGGAGAGGTTGAGTAACCCCCACATGTTCTGCCATCTTACCTTTCAGTGAGGGAGACACAGAGACAGGGACTCCTGGACCAAGTACGTGGAGCTGCGTCTGTCACACCGTGGAACATGAGCCAAATGCATTGGCATCACCTTCAGCCTTTTCATTTTCTTTTTTCTTTTTTTAGACTTCAGGTGTCTGGAATTGAGTCATGGTAGATTGTCATCATTGGCCCAAAGAAGGTTCTTCATTTATTGCATTGCACTACATTTTGCTTTATTTTATTTTATACTTTCTCTATTTTCCCTTTTGCCTACTAACTCAGTCCCCTCCCACCATAGGCACCCAGCCCTAGTATATTTAATACATGTCTTTTCCATCCACCTTCTTTACGTGTACTTAGGTATACGTATCTCACACATACGTGGCATATGCGACATTAATTCTATAATTAAATTTGCATATTATTGGAGATTTTTGTTTCTTAATTAATTTAAATAGCATTGGACTATAAACCTTGTTCTTCTCTAAGTTTATTTGACTTAACATTGTATTTTGAGAACTTCCGTGTTGCAAAGTGCAACCTTAGTTCACACTCCTGAATTCTGAAGAGCGTTCTATCCCATTCACATACCACATTTTACCTCTCTGTTCCCGATTGGCAGACTTGGGTTACCACTGGCTTGCTGGTGCTACCGTAACTGGAAATAAAACAAAAGCAATTTATTAAGTTGATACAATTTTCTTCTGGAAAAAGAGGAGGTATTAAACAAACTAACATTTTATGAATTGTAGGGGTATTCTTGAAAATGATCAGAAAAGCCTGTAATAATCTCCTCTGGAAGATTATCTCAGTTGCCACTGATTGCAGTTTACAAAGTGAGTTCTTCAGAAATTTGTTCTGCAAAAAGCAGAGTTGAAAGAGTGAACTATATTTCTTTATTGTAGGATTTCTCTGGGTGTTTAATATCTAAAGGAGCATATGGGTCTCTCCAAAGACATAAAGTAACGATATAAAATATCGCCTTAACCAGAATATCTGTGAGCTTGTGAAACTAGTGTTCCACAGAATACATTTCAGGAACCACTATCATATTGTTGTTATATCATCTTAAAGACACAGTGATAAATAATATTAGAACCGAATGAGATTTTCACCCAAAAACTTAAGCTTTGAAAAGAAACGATGTCCTTTTAAAGAGGAAAACATTGTGATTGCAGTTTGATATTATTTGTTTTTTCTCCAATATTACACATTGTATAGTTTCGCGGTTTCTATTGTTCCAACAGACGAAATCACAAATGTCTGCACAAAACCATGTTTAGGAGGATGTGCGACTGACTCGTTATTAACAGTGCTTATGCTTTGCTACTCTTTTTGCCTGATCAAGTCCACCAACATAGGAGAACCGAATCTACTGCAAATGGTAAACCAAGGAAGTAGGCTTGGAACTTGGAACTTGGCTGTGAGAACAAGAGCCCTCTACGTGCCTGTCTGCAAGGCCCAGGGTTGCCCCGTTGCCCAGACCAGCTCTGAAGATGTTGGCCACACAAGTTCTATGAACCAGCACCTGCAGGGTGGGCACTGGTGTGTAACTGAGTTCAGGGTCAGCCAACTGGATTCAGCATGTGCAGTCTGAAAATACAAGCCATTGTTAAAAGGCAATGCATTGTTAATAAACGGGAGAACAATTGCCTGGGAACCTTCAGAAACTAGGTTTTCAGGTTTGGCTTCTCGTCTAAACAAAACCTTGCAAACCGAACTTTGAGAGGGAAACTGGGAGTCATTATTTACCACGTTGCATTCAAACCTGAAATTTGCAACGTAAGGAGCAGAGGATCGCGGCATGCATTTGGGGAAAGCAAGAGATGATTCCAAATAAAAGGCTCTACATTAATTTATTTCCTCTTTATCATTTATTTTTGTGAACTGCTAAAGCTATGCTTTATTTACTGCAACTCATCCATATATAATTCTCTGTGGCTTATAAAACAGCATCTAACATTTCCACCCCAAATTTATAAATTGCATTGATTTATTTCTGTCTCTTAAGCCTAAAACCATTTATTACAACAACAAAACATCCTCGTATTCTGGTGATCCAAGAACAAAGTCGACCCACTTACTGTGTGGTGAGCATTGACAGATGGCCAAATGGGGTGATAGCTTTGATTTTAATGTGTCTTAAGAGAGTAAATGAAGCAAAGGCAATCTTCATCTCATGTGAAAAGTTGGGTTTTTGTGTGCCTTGTCGGCAACACTGAGGTGCAATTCTCACAGTACTTCATTGGCAAAAAGCAGGGTCAAAGAATTTTTAAAGCTGTTTGTTTTTTTTTTTTTCCTGTTTGTCTATAAAAGTACAAACAGAATCCACTCTACTTACTTCGGTGGTCGTCAGTGGTTTGCCAGTGTACCAAGCCTTTAGGGGGGTTTCACAGGTTATGAAGTTATAATTTTACATGAAATGCAGCGGTTTTATAGAGAGAATCATTAACATCACAAAGATGGGGAGAATAAAAATTCCTCACACCTCCCCACCTGTGATTTTAGCATATATCATGGATGACAAAGCACTTTGCATTACTTGCTTTAAGCTCTGAAAGGAGACAGACTTCAACAGCAGGACATGACACAATGCTTGTAATAGAGCTCTGAAGTCTGGCTGCTGTAGGATGGCAACTGGGCCTCAGCTTAACTTTAAATACAAAGTACCCTTTCCATACGAAGATTAACTTCTTCATCCTCTCCCAGAGGATGAAAGACTGAGAAAGCATTTGGAGAGGGAGGAGGTGACAGCTAAGCTCTACAGGGACTTTAGCCACTAGATAACATTTAAACAAGTGGAAATACTAACCCCGTGTGTTTCAGATTTGTACTTCTGTCATACAAATATTAGTTACAATCAGTGCAAGCCATGAGACCACTGGTCTGGTATATTACAGTGCAGTCCTTGAATATACACAGATATAAATTCCTCAGGTCTATAATTTAGTTGGTGTATCTGTATTCACTTTTCACTTTTCAATATAATAAAATAAAACAAGAATCGGTTTTAGAGTTGAGTCAGAAAGTCCTGAATTTTCACCTGCTTTGTCAAATTAGGAAGCTAGCGTAGCTCTTTCAGCCCGTCTCCATCTCTGTAATGGAAATAATAATATGACCTATTTTGCAAACTTCTTACACCAATTAGATTATCTGTCAGAAGTGACTAGTAGTGTCTTATATTCAATAAATTTCAGTTCACTTAGCACATGTGGCTAATATGCTACAAGAAGCTTTCTGTTCAAGGTCTACTTGTTAGAAACGTGAAGCATTCTCACGTTCAAGGGAGAATGCCCATGCATGCAACACAACGCTCCTGGAGCCATACTGCTCCAGCGCTCACAGCGGCCAGGTGACTATCCAGTTCTCTACTAGGACATCCTGCTAGAGAATAAAGGCCACTTCCCGGGGATCCAATATTCTACGGTGTTACATTTGACTGACAGGGTAACGATGTGTGGCCTCCTCCAAGTCCATGCTTCATCTGCTAACCTCAGCATTTCGGAGCATTTCGGAGTTTATCAGCGTGTGCTGCTGCGGGGTGGGAAGTGGAAAATGAAAACTGCAGCGTGCCATCACCTGGAAGGCCACAGATGCTCACTGGAAAGTGAACACCGAGTGCTCACGAATGGAGTTGAAAACGCTGACGAGATGATTGCAAATATTGCGAAAATGAAAAAAAACATTTCACCCAGTCTAAAGGAAAGAAAGCCCAGAATCTTCTGTCTCCATACTCATTCTGGCAAGGCTCTGAAAACAATGACTTTTGCTTCCCATGGCCTTACCAAGAACCTAACTGCCTCGACTTCTCCCATGAAGCAGCGTTATTTACTCTTTCATATGAAAGAAGAGCTCTGAGGTTAATACTCAACAGCCAATCGTGGACTTTGCTTCCCTTCCCTCGGCAAGAAGGCTAAATTGTAATAAATAAGTAAATAAATATGGACTCTAGGCAAGTCCCTAGCTCACTGCTTGCTTTTTTCCCTCCCCAGAGAAGAGCCAGACAAAAAGGACCTCCTCTGTCAAGATGAGCACAGAATATATTGCCCACTTTTTACTTTCAGCGTAAAAGGCGAGGCTGATGTGACAGGACCCTGAGACCACAGGCACCAGCTGGCACTGTCCAGGCAAACCAGGACCACAGCCAACCTGCCTCCTGCCTATCCTGAGGGCTAAGGATGGAGCAAGAGACTCTGGCATCACGCACATGGGCTCTACTAAATGAATAGAAATAAAAACATTTGACAGAAATAGAAATTTTTATAGGTACAATTCTTTTCTCTTTTGATGAGAATTTTTAAGATCTATTCTCTTGGCAACTTTCAAATATACAATACAGTATTATTAACTATATCTCCAGGCCATAAATTACATCCCCAGGACTTATTTCTTTTATGACCAGAAGACCACCTTCATCCATTTCACCCACCTCCCACCCCTCACCTCTGGCAACTCCCAATCTGTTCTCTGTATCTAAGAGTTCAGGTTTTTTTGAAAGAACCCACATATGAGATCATAAAGTATTTGTCTTCCTCTCTCTGACTTGCTTCACTTAGCATGATGCCTCAAGGTCCATCCATGTTGTTGCAAATGGCAAGAGTTCCTTTTTATGGCTGCATAATATTCCAATGAATATATATATTCTTTATCCATTTATTTATCTATGGACACAAAGTTGCTTCCATGTCTTAGCTATTGTAAACAATGCTGCAATGAACATGGAGGTGCCGACATCTGTTCAAGGTAGTGTTTTTGTTTCCTTCAGTTTAAATTACTTGCATAGAATTGAATAGAATACTTGAATAGAATTGCTGGATCACATGGTAGGTCTAATTTTAATTTTTTGAGGAACCCCCATACTGTTTTCCACAGGGGCTGCACCACTTTACATCCCCACCGAAAATACACAAGGGTTCTCTTTTCTCCACATCCTCACTGACACTTGCTATTTCTTGTCTTTTTGATAATAGCCATTTTAAGAAGTGTGAGGTGGGGACTTCCCTGGTGGTCCAGTGGTCATGAATCCGCCTTACCATGCAGGGGATGCAGGTTTGAACTAAGATCCCACATGCCACAGGGCAACTAAGCCCACGTGCCACAAATACTGAGCATGCACGCCTCAACTAGTGAGCCCATGTGTCGCAAACTACAGAGCCCACATGCTCTGGACCCCATGCGCCACAACTAGAGAAAGAGAAAAAAAAGAAGTGTGAGGTGATACCTCATTGTGGTTTTGATTTGCATTTTCCTGATGATTAATATGTTGAGAACCTTTTCATATATCTGTTGGCCTGTATGTCTGTGTGTCATCTTTGGAAATATGTCTATTCAGATCCTCTGCCCATTATTTAATCAGATTTTTTTTTTTTTTTGCTATTGAGTTGTGTGAGTTCTTTATATATTTTGGATATTAACCCATTATCAGATATATTATTTGCAAATATTTTCCGACATTCTGTGGGCTGCCATTTCATTTTGCTGATGGTTTTCTTTTCTGTACAGAATGTTTTTAGTTTAATGTAGACCCACTTCATTTTGGTTTTGCTGCCTTTGCTTTTGGTGTCAAATCCAAAAACACTGATGTCAAGGAGCTTACCACCTAGGTTTTCTTCTAGGAGTTTTATGGTTTCAGGTCTTATATTCAACCCTTTAATCCATTTTGAGTTAATTTTTGTGTATGGTGTCAGGTAATGGTCGACTTTGACTCTTTGCATGAGGCTGTCCAGTTTTCCCAAAACCATTTATTGAAGAAACTGTCCTTTCCCCAGTGTATATTCTCTTGGCTCCTTTGTTATAAATTAATTCAATATATATATATATGTGGTTTTATTTCTGGGCTCTCTATACAGTTCCAATGATCTATGTGTCTGTTTCTCTGCCAATACCATGCAATTTTGATTATTATAATTTTGTAATATAGTTTGTACTCAGGAAGTGTGATGCCTGCACCTTTGTTCTTCCCTCTCAAGATTGCTTAGGCTATTTGGGGTCTTATGTGGTTCCATGATGCCACTGGAATTTTGATAGGAATTGCAATGAATCTGTAGATTGCTTTGGGTAGTATGGACATTTTAACAATATTAATTCTTTCGGTCATGAGCATGGAATGTCTTTCCATTTATTTGTGTTGTCTTCAACTTCTTTCATTGATGTCTTAGAGCTTTTAGTGTACATGTCTTTCACCGCCTTGATTAAATTTATTTCTAGGTATTTTTTTTGGATGCAATTGCAAATGGGATTGCCATCTTAATTTCTGTCTCTTGTAGTTCATTATTAGCATATTGAAATGCCACAGATTTTTGTATACTGATTTTGTATCTTGCAACTTGACTAAATTTATTTACTAGTTCTAACAGTTTTTTGGTGGAGTCTTTAGGGTTTTCCACATACAATAACATGTCATCTATGAATAGTGAGTTTTACTTCTTTCTTTCCAACTTGGATGCCTTTTATTTATTTAAGATAAATCTTAAGTTATTCTCATATGTGTTTTCTCCCCCACATAGTTTGGAAACTACTGCTCTGTTTTATGTACAGTTGAGGACTTAAGGGATTCACTTATTTATGCACTGGAATGAACCGAGATCTGTGTTTAAGATAAAACTTGCTTTATACGAGGGCACTTCATTGCCCAACTCTGTATGAATGCAGGAGAGGCCATCTGCTCGGGTAAGATGTTTGTTTGGCAACTTATTTTTCGTAGACTCATATTAACCCAAACCTCTGCTCAAGCGTTTTCAATGAATATGAGTCTGCCCTTAATTAACAGCACGGAGGTCCCATATACTATATAGTAGTCAAAGATTGTATTTTTCAGATGCCCAACTTTCTATCAAAAGCCAGGCTGTGAGAAAAAGAATTTAACAGAGGATTGCACAAAGTCAACAAGTTTCCATTCATCCATATTTTCCAAATTGTACTTTTTAATTTTAATTGAGGTAAAATTCACATAATATAAAATTAACCATTTTAAAGTGTGTAACACAATGGCATCTAGAAAGTTCCTAATACAGCCATCACATCTATCTGGCTCCAAAACATTTTCATCAACCCCAAAAGAAACTCAATACCCATTAAACAATCTTTCCAATCCCCCCCAACCCCTAACTCCTAGTAATCACTATTGGCAACCACTAATTTGCTTTGTGTCTCTATGGATTTACCTATTTTGGAATATTACACATAAATAGAACCATACAGTATGTGACCTTTTGTTTCTGGCTTCTTTCACTCGGCATGTTTTCAAGGCTCATCCATGTTGTAGCCTCTGTCAGAACTTCATTCCTTTTTATAACTGAATAATATTACATGGTATAAATATACCACATTTTGTTTATCCATCCATCCACTGACAGACATTTGGGTTGTTTTTACCTTTTGCCTGCTGTCATTAGTGCTGCTCTGAGCATTCCTGTATACATTTTGTCTGAATATCCGTTTTCAATTATTTGGAGCATTTATTTATGAGTGAAATTGCAGATAGATAGATGATAGATATAGATAGATAGATAGATAGATAGAGATAGGTAGATCTTGTGAGACTCTCAAATTTCAATTCCTTTTTAGAAGATACAGTGAATAAATAAGTCATAAGATCCTTTCCCTTGCCACCTGGTAACCAGAGAAACACTGTAGATGATAAATAACGTTAACTCAAGCAACATTTCCTGTCTTTCCTGTCACTTTGTCTCCTTTTTGCATATTTTTCCTCCTTTTGGAAGCAACTACTTACCCACCATCCATGTCTAATCCCCACACCCAACACCTCTCTACAAAGTGTACACTTCGTTCTTAAATTCCATGCCTTCCAGACCTGGCTAAGGAATTCATGTAATGATTAATGGATTTCATATATATGCTTATGTTGTCAATGCTTATTATGTGTCTTATCCCACATAGAAAACGTGTACATTTAATAAGTATTTTCAAAGTCTTGTTAAAAAAAGAAGAATATTAATTTATGTCATATTAGATACCATGGCAGAGACAATGAGTAGGACACTTTAAAAAAAGGATAGCTGTACCTATCCCAATGCATCTCAAAGAATGCCAATATGCAGTGCTCTGCTCCTTCTTCATGAAAAGTTAGACCTCGCCGGAATATTTGCATTCAATGAAGCAAAGAATCTCCTAAACTTATGGACAATATCTGTGGGATTCAAGGGTATCCCAAGCAATCCATTTGGGAACTGTAGATTTTTAGGAACTACATTTCAAAGCCATACAGTTGAAACTACATATAGTTTAAAGTTATACTTCTCAGATCCATTATTTTTGCAAAGCTCCAGTGGAAAGAGCTTTAGAATTGAAAAACATCTTAATTAGCATTACATTGCTGAGAAATTAAGAAAATGTGTGTCTTTATTGTTCTTGGGAATAATTAAAATCAAGAGGCTACAGCTGACACTCATGAGGATGAATATCACGCTACACAAATTTGCAGTGATGTCAAAATGTGGAACCTGAGTTTCTAACCTATCCTTTCCCCTCTTCTTCCTTCCACTATCTCTACCAGTGCAGAACATGCTAGCCCACATCCTTCCTTTATCACCTACTCCGTCCCTTTTTGGGTGTGTAGAAATCTCCACCGGCTATTCTGAGCCTTGAGTCTAGCATCCAGGCTTACCAGAGCTAGAATTGGGAAACACCTCCTGCCAGGTGACATTTACCACATGGTACAGGGGGAATTGTACCGGGGTTCCAAGAGCACATCACAGCTACTGTGCCCTCAGCAGCCCTGCCCAACCACTGAATTTGACTGTACTGGATGAGACAGTGGTTTCATGCCTAGAGTATTAGAAACCTTAAGCTCAGTATCCAAGTCAGATTCAAGTTCCACTGGTTTTAATACTCTTGCCCCTACTAACCTAGCCCAGAAGAACCTCTCCTTCCTCTGAACTCTCAAAACACATTATACCACGTATCCGTCCTTGGTTAAATATGCCTTTGTATTCTTTGTGTTTCATTTCTCCTAGTAGTTTGAGAGTATCATATTTCCTGGCTTTTATTTATCCCACTTTGGCCAACGTATCAGGTGCAGTGTTATTAAATGCAAGATCAGTAGCTGTAGATTGATTATATATGTGCGTATATATGTGAGATGAGATATTTGAAACTTTAGGATGTGTTAGCACACGAGACTGCATATGCCAGCAGCCTTAAGCAACCTGAGCTGTTATATAACCCTGAATTCAAAGTTTTAATCAATTACAAAGTGCTATTTCAAGAGTTTATATTTTGGTTTTTTGAATTTTCCGTGTGCTTCAAATGCACAACACAGAAAAGCCATTTTAATGCAATGCCAGAGCCATGCCTTTGTATAATTTGTGAATAACCAATCTTATATCTTTGTATCAAAGCTATGGTCCCTTCTGTTCCTGGGAAATTTAAAATTGCCTTTTGGGGAAAGGGGTCTGACCTTTAAGAACGAGAATTAGGTACGGGTATAAAACTTGAATTTCATGTACGGTAGCAAAGGATACTGTATGTTCAAGTTCAAGCCTCAGTTCCAAAAGGTTGGGAGCTGATCAGGAGTGAGCCCTAGGAAAGATATTTTCTCCGGGTAGAAAAAGGACATCGTTCTCCATGGATGTGCATATGGCATGGTCCTCATAGCCGCAGAATGATGTCATTTTAGCGATGGTGAAGATTCAGAGGCAAACTTACCTGATACTCTCATTGTACAGATAAGTAAACTCTGTGTAGCCCTAAGCGCCTGCTCCCCTGCCTCCCACCCCTCCTCAGTCCAGCAGGATTGCACCAAACAGTGCGCCTGGCCTCAGGGATGGGGAGAGTCACCTCACCTCTTCTAAAGCCCCGCTGCTTCCCTTGTGTTGTCACTTCACTTTATCCCTCTTCATCCCCTGCAGAAGGACGCCTTAAGATTTCAATCAATTTATTTTCATGTCTACTTCCAGTTTGTGGAACACGTTTGACTTATCAAGTAATTTGAAGACATGCTTGGCAACTCATCTGACCCTCAGTTGTGACGTGACCTTGAAACAAAGTTCCAACTACCTTGAAACAAAGTTCCTCTCTAGTTCTAGACTTCCTCTGTCACATATGGCAGTCACTGTGGCTACTGAGCCCGAGAAATGTGGCTGGTCTAAACCGACAAGTACTCTAAGCATAAAATACTTCAAAGACTCGGTATAAAAAAACCTTTAAACGATCGGAATATTACTCAGCCTTAAGAAAGAAGGAAATCCTGCCATTTGCAAGAACATGGGTGGACCTTAAGGGCATTATGCTAAGTGGAGTAAGCCAGACAGAGAAAGACGAATACCGTTGGATCTCCTTTATATGTGGAATCTAAAGCAAACAAATAAAAGCCAAGCTCACATACCCTTTCTAACAGCTTGCCTGAGAGTTTCAGACTTAACTAGCCAGCCCCTACAATCACAAAAGCCAATTCCTTAGGATAAATCTCTATCCTACTGATTCCGTTTCTCTGGTGAAACCCTGTCTCTGAGACACTTAGTATATAGCAATAAAGACGATTTTTGAAAAAAAAACAGACCAAGGTCATAGATACAGAGAACAGATTGGCGGTTTCCAGAGGACAAGGGGTAGAGGGTGCGCAAAACTGATGAAGGAAGTCAAAAGGTACAAACTTCAAGTTATAAAATAAGTAGGTCATGGGGCTGTAATATACAGCATGGTGACTACAGTTAATAGTGCCATTGTGCATATTTAAAAGTTGCTAAGAGAGTAGATCTTAAAAATTCTCATCACAAGAAAAAAAATTTGTAATTGTGATGGATATTAACTAGACTTATTGTTATGATCCTTTCACAATATATACAAATATCAAATCATTACATTGCACAGCAGAAACTAATATAATGTTAAAAGTTATATTGCATTAAAGAAAAAGAAGGGGGGATGGAAGAAGCAGGGGCTCTTTTTACTAATTTAGACAGCCAGGCTGCATCCAGATTTACTAAAACTCATCTTGAGGAACAACGTCCTGGAATCTGCATTTTAACTGGCTCCTGCACTAATTCTTCTGCCCCAAAAAGCCTAGGATCAATGACCTAAGATGAGCTTCAGATAATATTTCACTTCCTCTCTGCTGGTCACAAGGGAAGCAGAATGACGAGTCCAGAAATGGAACTTTAAAAAGACAAAACAGCCTTAATCTCGTTAAGCCTACCCATCTAGTGAGAGATGACCCACAAAGGAGTTGGATGCTGAAATGTAGCAAAGTCCCAAAGCAACAGAATTACATTCGTTTGCCCTGAAATGCTTCCAACCCTAGGCGTGGAGGTAATGTATGCATGCAGGTAGTGGGCAGGAACAACTGGTGGCTATTACACAGACTTCTGAGTCAGAGCTGGATTCAAGTGTCTGTCCCTCCAATCAAGAGCTGTTTCTGGGGTTTCCCTGGTGGTGCAATGGTCGAGAATCCGCCTGCTGATGTAGGGGACACGGGTTCGAGCCCTGGTCCGGGAAGATCCCATATGCTACAGAGCAACTAAGCCCGTGTGCCACAACTACTGAGCCTGCACTCTAGAGCTCAAGAGCCACAACTACCGAGCCTTTGTGCCACAACTACTGAAGCCCACATACATAGAGCCCGTGCTCCGCAACAAGAGAAACCACCGCAATGAGAAGCCCGCGCACCGCAACCAAGAGTAGCCCCCGCTCACCGCAACTAGAGAAAGCCTGCGGGCAGCAAAAAAGACCCAACGCAGCCAAAAATAAAAAATAAAATTAAAATATTGCTCTAAATTGTACATCATTTGTTTTAAAGTTTAGCAATTAGAGACTATTTTCTGGGCTTTATCATTTGCATAAAATTTCTTAACTGAAAGGCATAGCTGAATGACTCGTATTAAATTTCATTTTATTTATCCACAGTTACATGAAACCTTATGATTCAAGCCATGGAGACATTTCCAGTCTTACTCTTCATCTGGAATCAATTAGCAACATTTTAGGCAAGTCCCTGGAAAAAAATAGTATCTAAAAATCTAACTTTGCTAATTAAAAGCAGCACAATCATTATTGTATATATAAAGGAACAAATCTGCTTGTGCATAAAGAAATGCAATAGCATCCAAAATCTAAACTGAGTCTCAATTCCCTTTGATCTCGATGGAAGTCAAATAGCCACAGATGCTACATCTTGCCCCTTGGATCTGGATCAGCACGTGTGACAGAGGTGTCAGATTGATCAGAGTGTCGAGAGCCATGAGACTAGAAAGGAGACAGGAGGCTAGGAGAAAAGTAGAATCTTATTGATAGGGGTAAACTAAGAGTGAGGTCCAGAGAAAAAGACAGAGGTCAGACAGAGAAGTGTGATCCGGGTAGAAGTGATACTGTAGTGGGAAGATGGAGTGGGTTGGGGCCAGGTTGATGGTTTTGAGTCTGAAATGTTGCATTTTGTTGTCTTTAGCAAATACTATGACTTTGGGTCAATTGATTTTTTTAAAAATTGCTTGATCAATGGCATATGCCTTGTATATTTCTCTCTTCTACCTTTAATTTCCATTTCCTGGTAGTCAAGTTGCCTCACCTTCACCCTTCCCGATTCATTCATTCACTTATTCATTACATAAATATTTATTTTGCTTATCTCTACTATTTTTCAGGCCTTCTGATTGATGCCGGGGACATGAAAATTAATAAAACATGGTCCCTGTAGGAGATAGTCATTGAAATACATAGAGCAGAGGTATGTACAAGGGCTCACAGAAGCACAGAAAAGGTCTCTAACTCTGTGAAAGAAAACCAGGCAAATTGAGATGATATTTGAATTGAGTCCAAAGGTGTTCACAAGAAAAGCCAAATGGAACAAGTCACTTTACACTTATGAAGCAACAAGGTCAATGCCATGGAGACAAGACAGGTCAGGGTACATTCAGAGAATGACAGAAGGCTTGTGTGGCATCCAGCATGCACAGAGGTGAAGGGACAGAGGGGAGGTGGGGAAAGTAGACACAAGAGAGATTCATTCATAAGAGGTCTTGCTTATGTTAAGGAGAGGGACTTCGTCCTATACGAATGAAAGAGTATAAACCAGAATTAATAAAATGGAATTTGTATTTTAAAAGAATCACATCAGTTGCAGGTGATAGTGAATTAGAGAGAAATGAAAGCTGGAGAAAGAGAGATAGCTTAGTAAGAGGTTGTCAGAAGGATTCAGGAAAGAGTAGATAGTGCCCTAACCTATGCCGGCAGGAGAAGCAGAAAGTGTGGAGAGATATTTTAGGAGGTAGCCTTGACATGGACACCATCTATTTCCCCCCTAAGATACACAGCAGTGGAGGGATCATTGAATCAACGGGTCCTTCCATATGCAGAACACTGTAATGGTCAAAAGAGAGTCAGAGTCTCATGCTTTGAAGAGAAAAGCCTCATAAGACTAAGGCAAACAGTAGATCTAGTTATGTTTCATTAAATGCAATGCAGTAATGGCCAGAGGACCTGGGGGAACCCTCACTGTTACCCAGTGTAGTTTCCCCTTGCTGGTGATGGGTAGACGGCAGAATAGGAGGTGGAGGAGAGAAAGGACCATTTATGAGCTTGTGTATTGATCAAGTATGTAAAATGTGGCATTATTATGCATTGTGTATTTTAAGAGACAATAAAAAAGAAAATTGCTGTAAATTGAAGTTACTCCTAAGAATAATAATGACTTACTGAATCCCAAGGAAAAGCAACCAAGTTACTTCAAAAGAAATATGAAAATTTATTAATTTTGAGGCTAGTCAACAATTTCTTAAAGTCAAAGAAATTGATGAATTCTTAATATATTAATTCTAGAAGCTTAGAAGTCCCAGGAATTAGACTTCAAAGGATTTTCAGATACTGATTTCTTACAAATCACATTTTAATCACACTTTTAATATATATTCTTTGTTAACAAACTGGAAATTGATCTGCTGTCTTTTTGGATTATTTTGTCCATGAATCATTGCAGCTGCATGTGAAATTGGGGATGGATGAAAGGTTTGTATTCACTCTTTTCCAAATGCACAAAAACCCCACATTTCCTATTTCATGGAATGCGACGCCTTCTCCCTCTGAAATCCTTTGGAGCAATGAGCCTTTAGCCATCCAGCTTCTCTCTCCCAGATTAGAGGACTCAGGAGGACGGCAATGTGTGGATGTGAGGTGTGACTTTCTCCTAACACCTCAGGCAAATCTCAGGAGTTAAAACACTGGCTGGATTATCAGCACTGGACACCTGCACACAGGTGAACATGCCTGAGAAAGCGGTTTACTTCCATTCTTGTTCTCTCACGTCTCATGTCTTCACTTGGTTGGCCACAGTTAGGCTGGTAAATATGGGTTAAACTTTTCAGAACTCATCAGTTATTGAGTACAAAACTACATGAAGACTGTTGCTTTAATGAATGACAGAACAGCCCAGACCAGGGGTCTTTTCCAAACATATGTCATTTAGTGGTCAGAAAAGGCAGGTAAGAAAAATTCAGAGGTCACAGAAGCATGGTTTGGCCAACTGGGTAGCTGATGGTACCTACCGATTGCTAAAGGTCCGCAGGGGGGGAGCATGTCTGGGGAGAAAACTGTGTCTGACATACTTGTAGGACAGGTCCAGTTGGATTCAGGATTGGAGGTTGAAAAAATCTGGAAAGAACATATAAATTGGTGAATTATTAGATAATGGTTGAAGAAAAGGATGTGGATTCAGCCCATCATAATTTCTTTCAAAAAGGAGGAGGGAAGAAAAACACGGATCAATTTTTTTTCTTCTCTAATCCTCAAAGGTAGAACATCCATTCGAGCTTGATGCTGCTGAATGACAACCAAGAGTAAAATTATTGTACCTTTTTTTATTTTCTAACTTTTTTATTAACATCTTTATTGGAGTATAACTGCTTTACAATAGTGTGTTAGTTCCTCCTTTACAACAAAGTGAATCAGTTATACAGATACATATGTTCCCATATCTCTTCCCTCTTGCGTCTCCCTCCCTCCCACCCTCCCTATCCCACCCCTCTAGGTGGTCACAAAGCACAGAGGTGAACTCCCTGTGCTATGCGGCAGCTTCCCACTAGCTATCTATTTTACATTTGATAGTGTATATATGTCCCTGCCACTCTCTCATCTTTTCTAACTTTTTAACGTGGAGATTTTGAAAGAATTCTTCAAAGCAATCCAGTGTGTGTGTTTGTCACAGCCTCTAGGTGATATGTTCTTAGGGAGAAAATATTGATATTTTCTCTAAACCAAGCTTGGCGAGGCAAACTTATTGTAGAAAAATACCTATGAATAACTAACAGACAACTTTCCGTTTTAGCCTGTCCTCTCTGGCAGAAACATGTAACAATAGCATACCACTAAGAGACATGAAATCATCACCCCTCGTTACCCTTAAGTGCTTGCAAATTCAATTAAATTATTACTATAAGTACTGTCCTGCTATAATCTAAAAAAAAAAAAAAAAAAATCAAGCAGTCTGATCACATAGTCTGATCATATGGTACAGTTTGCATTATAAGAAGCCCACAGTCCTGATGTAAACACTTCCCCGAACTACTTCAACCAACATCTGACTTCTCCCTCTAGAAATGCAATGTCTTCATGCAAAACAAAAGAAGCATCTCTTCTAATACACTCGCTATTTTGCAGGGCATGTAGTCTTTATTTTTAAAAAACAAATAAAAATGTTAAAATCCTTATAATCTCCTAAAACAAGAACTGTAGGGATTCCGAGATAAGAACTGACTGTGCTGCTTGGCATTTCCCTGTGCTAAGTGATGCATCTCCTGAAAAAATGTTGTCATTTTTTGGAGTTGTTCTAAAAACAAACAGAAGGATGGGGAGAGAGTGCTGTTATAGATTCCCCACAAGCAAGGGATCAAGATTGATTTCTGATTCAGTCCTGGGAGGAAGATGACACTTTGGCTAAGAGCAAGTAGAAGGTTTCTAAAGCCTTCCTTTCACTCTCCCCTGACCAGCCATGGGGATAAGAAGCTACTACAGGAGGTGAAGCAGCAGCTGGCTTTAGGGAAAGATCTGATGTTGTATTGTTCTAATTAAAGTCCAAAAAGGAGTTGATTTCACAGAGCTTAAAAATCACACTAAAAATATCCTTTGAGACTTTCTTGGCAGCTTGGAATTACTGCAAAGAATTTGGTATGGCATAACACATTTTTGCAAAATAACCCAGTAAACAGAGACATATTTTATTAAATAATAACAAACTCTAATACGTTTAAGCAGCCAACTAATGTCTTCTGTTTCCTTCACATCAAAAGGAAGAAACAAAGAGTTTTCCATAAGGATTTGTGCTTTTTCATGGACAAAAATTTATAGAAATCATTGCACTGGATGAAAATAAGGTTCTCGGCAAGTTCCACTATATTCAGTATCTTGTAATAGCCTATAATGGGAAAGAATCTGAAAAAAAAGAAAAAAAATATATATATATAACTGAATCACTTTGCTGTACACCTGAAACTAACAGAATATTGTAAATCTACTGTACTTTAATTTTAAAAAAGGATAAAATGCAAACAGAGCTAGTCCAAAGAGAGTGGTGTTATGAGAGGCCGTGTGTGTGTGTGTGTGTGTGTGTGTGTGTGTGTGTGTGTGTACCCAAGCAAGCGTATCTGCACCTTCTTGCTCTTGCTCTGGGGATGTTGTGAGAGGGACAGAGTCAAAGGATGAGAGGAAGTGTAGGGACAGCATAGGCAGGGCATGTGATCATTCTCCCTGACGCTCCCTTTTGGAGAGGGCAGCCGGGTCCTTGAATGTGGAGAGAGAAGGCTGTACTAGCATGTACTGGGTACCTTAGTGCTCGAAGCCACACTCGTGAATGGTGGCAGGGGCCTGGACCTGCTATTCAAAGACCTGTCTGCTAGGCCCAAGTTCTCTGAGTTTCAGTAGCCCCATCTGTAAGACAAGGGCACAAATACATGTGATTGATTTTAGGCATGTGAATATTGGGTAAAGTACAATGAAGAGTTATTATCATGTCTCCTTGGACAGAAATTATAACTGAGTCACGGAGGTTGGGGTCACACTTATGAAGGGCTTGTAGGACACTGGGCTGCACAGAGGTACACCTGCTTCTGCCTTAAAATGAACGCAAAGAATGTAGGGTTTTACACAGAGTCTACGTTTAACTCTTCCTCCTTGAAAAAAAAGGGAAAAGAGATAAAAAGACAGAGGGAACTCAGTGTGTATCATTTCTGAGAAATCATGGTGGTTCAGCCATGCATACTTGTGGTCAGGAGATGTCCCAACATCTGTCACAAAAATGCCCAGTCACTGGACCTTGCAGCGTCTCCCAGTCTTGTGCTCAGAATATACCAGGTGACAGTGTTTCAGTTACGGCCCTGCAGCCCCCAAGTAAAAAGTTAAAGTGAAGCCGCAGGGACATAAAACTTTATTCGGGTATAGAAAACACCTCACTTTGCTTGGGGTGGTGAAGGAACCAGATTGACCCAGAGGACTTCCTGAAAAGTGGATAAGATATGGTCATTGCTTGAACCAGGAACTATAAGATGTGACTTTTCTCCTTGGTTTTGTATTCAGGAATTTCTTAGGAAAAAACCAAAGTCATCAACAATGAGAACTGTGCTATCATTTAGGATGCTAACAGGGACAGAAAATCCTCCCCAGATTGATTTTAGGATTAAAAAAAAAACTAGGCACCATAACTGAACAAAATCAAAGACATGGTCAGCTTCAGGTCAACAGGGCCCAAGGTTCAAATACTGTTACCAAGTTCCAATTCCCACCCATGAGAGCTTCATTTTCAGCGAGCTCTCCCTTCAGAGGCACAAGTTCACACAGCACATTTACACTTCATTTCCTCACATTCAAATCCAATGAGAAAGAACAAGAGTATATTTCCCAGAACTGACCCAAATCGCCTTTGCCTTATGAATCTAGAACAATCAGAACAATTGCAGTCTCCTACTTTGCCCCACTCAGAACTTTAGGACTCACTCTGATATCATAGAGGCTCAATTTTTTTTTATGTTATAATATTGAAATTTCTTCTATAAACAAAATATGGTTCAGAACTGGAAAACAAGTCATTATGAAGAAGCTTACCAAATACATGTAAATATTTCATTTGTTTGCCTAGAAACATACATCTCAGGCTCGTTTTTTTTCCTGTCTGTTTGTCTTAACATCTGATCCTCAAAAATCTTCCCATTAAATCAGCATTAAAAGTCAACAAAATTATTAAACCTTCATCTGTTTACTGAAACAAATTTCAGAATTTAATCTTCCATTTCAAACTAAATCTCTAGTGGTCTACATACTGTAAACATTAATTAAAAGCACACTCTGGAAAGAAGAGATAAATTGGCTGGGGTACACACATTTGAGAGTCAAAATGTAGGAAACATTTCCAAAGCAAGTAATTACTTATAATGCCTATTTCTTTTAATATCTACGTAATTGGTAACTGATGGATTATTTTATGCATTACCTCATGCCACATAATATTCTTGATGTAGACAATTGTTGCTTTTTAAGATTTAATATTTTAAAATCATACATTTTCTAAGTATAAAATTATATATATAGTATAATTATAATATAATTTATATATAAATAATATTATATGTATATGTATAAAATTAATTATATTATATTTTATGTATAAAATTATATATGTATATTTTATAAGTATTTTATAATTACCATGGATGGACATATATTTTATATGTCCATCCGGGGTAATTATTTTCTAACTGAATTATATATTGATACTATGACCCAATTTAAATAATAAATTAGAAAATAGAGGGAGAGAATGTTTCAGATTCTACAAAATTCTAGCCTCAACCCTTTTTTCACCCTCCAAACTCTCCATTCTACGTAAGGAAATCACAAATCTCTATTTCTACTTCGAATTTATTTCGTTTCATTCCCAACTGAATTCTAGACTCTTCCATCTAGATATCTGATTTGAACCTTCAAGTACAGGTACAAAATTTAACTCATATTTTACTCAAGGTGCTTACCCTCCCTCCTGACGTGGTGATCTCTACTATTGGCACCTCATTCTTCCAGACAACTGGGCTCCATTCACCTTTGACTCTTCCTTCCCTTTCTGACCTTCAGATAGTTGCCAAGTACAAAGAAAAATGTTTCTGACAATATCTTTCAAATGTTTACTCTGATATTTCTTAAAGAGATGAAATGTGGAATGCAACATGTTATTTTCATTATATGAGATTTACAAATATCTGGAACCAGCATATAAGTCAGAGAATATGTTGATATAGTGTATATGTCACTCTATAGTTTTATAGAAATATAACTCTAAATTTAGTAATATGCCTATCTAAATCTATTATTATTTAAAAATTAAAGCCATCCTGGTCAGTCATGTGCTTATCAGAAATATTGATAAAACTTTATTTCAAAGTCATACTTGTACCTCTGGGCACATCTTACAATAGTAACAACTGTTGATTTTATGTTTTTATGGGGATCTAGTTAACTAGTTCTTATTAAATATCATCCTTACTGCCAAAGAGGATGTGAATTTGTTGCATGATTTTCTCAAAATTCATGTTAATATTAATGAGAAAATACTTTAAAAACTGCCTTTGAGATCTGATGATTTGAGCAGCCTAAGTGTCCACTGACAGATGAATGGATAAAGATGTGTATATCTACACAATGGAATATTACTCAGCCGTAAGAAAGAATGAAATAATACCATTTGCAGCAACATGGATGGATTTAGAGATTATCGTACAAAGTGAAATAAATCAGAAAGAGAAAGGCAAACATCATATGATATCACTTATATGTGGAATCTAAAAAATTGATACAAATGAACTTATTTACAAAATAGTAATAGATTCACATAATACATAGGAAACAAACTTATGGTTACCAAAGGGGAAAGGGGCAGGAAGGAGTAAATTGGGAATTGGGGATTAACAAATACATGCTACTGTATATAAAATAGATAAACAACACGGATCTACTGTAGAGCACAGGGAACTATATTAAATATCGTGTAATAACATATGATGGAAAAGAATCTGAAAAAGATTATATACATATATACGTGTATATATATGTATAACTGAATCACTTTGCTGTACACCTCAAGCATTGTAAATCAACTATACTCAATAAAAAAAAATAAAAAGAAAAAAGAAAGATAAAAAACCCCCAAATTCTTCTATTCATACGTTTACAAAGGTTCTGGGAGAAAGTTTCTTCAAGTATTAAGTGCAATCATACTTCTTTCGTAATTTAACTTGATTAGATTCTCATTTTGCATGAGAGCAAAATTAATTTTTTTCTTTGGGTCTGAAGAAATCCCTAAGGCATATGAATTAGGTGGGAGACAATTAGGAGTCCTTGGCTGGACTGAGCTCCCTGGCAGTTGCCGCCTCCTGGTTTGTTCCAGAGAATATGAGGTTTTCTAGCAGCTACCATCTACCAGGAACTGGGCTTAGACATGGTCAAAATCAGGTAAGTGAGGGCATTGCATCTACCTTCACACAGGTCAGATGTGTCACCTCACTGTTTCATCAGTTTCTATCCTCCCATAATGGTAGGAAGTTTCTTCTTTTCTCTAGATCAGAGGAGTAATTCTTGCAAGCGTACATAAGGCAAGAGAAGAAGTGGAGATATGGGGATGAAATTGGAACTTAAAGGAGGATTACGAGAGCTTGCAGCTTCTTAGAGGAAATGATGCTTGATTATAGAAGGTAATTCGAGGATCATTTTCTGAGTTCTATGTCTTATAAGTGATTCATTTTATATATTATTTAATATTTATATTTATAGTTTGTTTAAACATATTTTAGGGCTTCCCTGGTGGTGCAGTGGTTGAGAGTCCGCCTGCCGATGCAGGGGACACGGGTTCGTGCCCCGGTCCGGGAAGATCCCACATGCCGCGGAGCGGCTGGGCCCGTGAGCCATGGCCGCTGAGCCTGCGCATCCCGAGCCTGTGCTCCGCAACGGGAGAGGCCACGGCAGTGAGAGGCCCGCGTACCGCAAAAAAAAAAAAAAATAATAATAATAACAACATATTTTCATCTCGAAAACCTTTTTAAGTTTGTAATTAGGCTTTTAAGAGCAGCATTTCTGCAATATTCCACACTTCCTTTCTTACCTACATTTAGTTATAAACTGAAGTCTTGCAGATATATCATAAGATTCTGAACATATATTTAGGAATATTTTAAAAATTAGTTTCATATTATGCTTTGGTAAGGTTTGCTAATAGCACAGTAGGTCGAGAGATGGCCAATCTGGGTCAGTGAACTGTTCATTTTACTGATGCCACTTCAGAAGGGGAATGACAGGCCACTTCAATATGCTACCGCTGCACCTTGTACATTTATCAGTGAGTTCCTGAAGGGTTAAGTCTTCCTTGTCCCCCAAGCCCACCCACTTCCCACAATTACTTGGCCCTTAGGAGGCATCCACGGCTGAATAAGTGACATAACCAGGATAGCATCTACATAATCACTAGGTATTGCCATTTAAATACAATATATTAATAAATTCATTCCATAACTGATATTTTTCACATTATGTTCAAAGCTAATTATCTAATTTTAATAACTACTGGAAAATGCAATATTAAGTAAACTCTATGAAAAAATGGAAACCCATCTTAATAGTTGGTGTTGTTATAAACTCTAACAGCTTTCCATAAAAGAAAATTATTCTCAATAAAAGAAAATTCAAAATGCTTTCATCGTGCTTCTTTTATTACACATCTAGAGAACCATCCTTAGTGTGAAATCAATGGTTAGGTGTATAAATATAATATATTTATAAATATGTATAAATATATACTTTATAGATATATAAATATATTTATATTGATAATTATATTTATTTATAAATAAATATAATTATAAATATATTATATTTCTATATTATTGTATATTTTAAACTTTATATAGTAAATAAACTTATATTCATTAATAATATATAATATATTTTAAGTAATATACAGTATATTATTAAACTATAACTTTTACATTGTAATTACATGTTATATATATTATTATATATAAATTTCAAAATACCTTATCTTAATATAAAGAACTTAATAATACATATAATAAATATTAAGTGTAATAAATATATAACATTTAAAATATATAATTTATATTAAGGATATTTAAACAAGTACAGAACAAAAGTAATAGCACCAGGTTAATAACTGCTAAGAATTTATAGTCCAACTACACTTTATACTTCTGTTATCTCCATGGTCACCGGAAGGAACAATCTGACATCATAGGAAATTCTCCCATACACTTACACATCACTAAACCAAAAGTTTCAAAATTTCAAAACACAATATCTTGACTTTGTATTTCAAACGAAACACCCACTGAATACAGAGGGGAAAGTTGTGCCTGCTTAGCCATCTGTGATTTTTCATCCTGTAAAGCGTATCATATACAAGTGAGAGAAATGATGTTTTGCTCTGTTCGTGGAATTCGCCAATGCAGGATGCGAGTACGGTAACAGTGTTGTCTCTTCCCAACGAGGTCTGATACATTCATTCATTTGCCAGACAGCTATGGAGAAAACCTAATTCAAACAGCATGGAGAGTGAGAGCGTGAAAATAATTGATTATATAACTTCTGTTGGGACATACTTTGAATTTTCAATTTTTGTCATGAAATCAAATGTCTTAATTTCATTACCATTTGCATATATCATTCAAAGCATATTTTTAAAAATTACATCTATATATAGTTAATTCATCGCATCTGAAAATTCAGATAACGAGGGATAAAGTGAATTTCGTTTATCTTCAATTACTGTCAGTATTCCTTGATTACCAATGACACAGTTTTCAAGCTTGATGCTCTGAATCCTCGCATTTTGACAAATGGATGAGGTGGTAAGGAGAATGGAAGGGAATCAGAGATTCTGGAACTTCTTCCCATTGGTACAAGGAAGACCCTGCTAAGTAAGACACACCTAAATAGGAAGAGGGAGAAGAACAAAGTGTGCCTCCAATAATTCCAGCATTCAGGGTCTACATGAAGCCAAGAATAATCAGTAAAATTGATGTGGTCAAGCAGAACCATCAGTTGTGAACATCTAAAAATGCAAAGAATGATTTATTTTGCGTTCATGTTTTGACGTATCCCTCAGAGAAGTGATGGGTCAAGGCCCCTATGTGTTATAAAAACAAAAAAACTTTTTGATTAAATTATTTACTTTTAGTCTGTTTGTGATAGTTTTACATAAATAGAGCTCTGCTTTCACATATTTTGAAAAGTGGGGGGGGGAAATGCAATATCACCAAATAAGACGTTCCCCCTGAAACAGTCATCTGCATAACAGCAAAGACTTTTGCTGATAAAATTTGTATAAAATCCATCTGTAAACATTGTTGATGGTTCACCTGAGGACAAAGGACAACAGGATTGATCTTAGGTTTGAACGGTGCAGGAGCCTTTAAACAAGTTGCTTGTGTTGTCACATTTCGCTATAAAATTTGATTCCTTATATGAGACCCACGCAATTACTCTCTTCGCCAATAAAAATATGTTTCTGTCTTCACTTATGTGGTTATGTAGTTGTTATATGAGTACCAGTCAGGTTCTAGGTAATTTCTAAACACAAAAATCCGTTTACTGAATTGAATATAGTATAAATTTACACGAAGTCAAATAACACACTTGACTGAACTGTTATCTGTTCCACATGTTCAAAGGCACTGAGAGGTAGTCCAAATGTCTCTACTAAGAATACTCTCAGGGGCTTCCCTGGTGGCGCAGTGGTTAAGAATCCGCCTGCCAGTTCAGGGGACATGGGTTCAAGCCCTGGTCCAGGAAGATCCCACATGCTGTGGAGCAACTAAGCCCATGCGCCACAACTACTGAGCCCACATGCCACAGCTACTGAAGTCCGTGTACCTAGAGCTTGTGCTCCACAACAAGAGAAGCCACTGCAATGAGAAGCCCGCGCACCGTAATGAAGAGCATATGGATACATGTCATTATGTGGTTGTTCAAACCCATAGAATGTACACCAAGAGTGGACCCGAAGGTAGACTATTATCTCTGGGTGATTATGATGTGTCAATGTAGGTTCATCAGCTGTAACAAAAGTACCACTCTGGTGAGGGATGTTGATCGTGGGGAGGCTACATGTATGGAAGCAGGGCGTATATGGGAAATCTCTGTACTTTTCCTCTCCATTTTACTGTGAATCTATAATCATTCTAAAAAACTGTTTTTAAAATGTTTATTTCTGGAGCACAGAAGAGAAGAGAAAAAAAATACAGGGAGGAAATGATCATTTATTGAAGACCTATTGTGCTCTGGGAGCTAGGACTAGGAGTTCTAGGCCCATGAGGTGACCAGAGGTGAAGCGCAGGTGAGAACAAAGCTTAGGCTCATCTTCAAAAAATTTGAGAGATTTCATGGAAAAAAGGGGGGAGATGGCAGAGCTATCAAGACAGTATTTTTGTGGGAGACTAGAACATATTGATACGGCAAGGGAGAGGACGAATGGGGAAAAAACAAAGAAATAAGGGCAGAAAACGTTTAGTCATTAGATGAAGTCTCAGAAGCGATACTGAGAGCTAACATTGGTGGAGCCTTTATTATTACTAGTCCCAGTTTAGCATGAGGACCCTGAGGTTCTAAGAATTTAAGTAACTCTGAACAGCAAATGAACAATATCATTTGATCTACAGTCTTGTTCACTAGATTTTTTGAGAAAACTCTAGGTATTCATCCATAAACACATTTCTTAGTCACTCATTTAAAAAATAACAAAAATAAACCCACCTATCTCCCATTGCTTGGGTCCTAGGAGAACGTAGAGGTGACAAGTGTCTTACCCATTTAGACCTCTGAGCACCCCTAAGCCAGAGACATGTGAGCACAATTCCTGGGGAGCCTCTGAAAGCTGAATGCCTGAGAACATCACCCACTGGTAGTAAGAAAATATCCAGAATATCCCTAATTGCCAACGGGGCCCTGCGTGCAGCCCCCATGGAAGCATAGGCATGAAAGATCAATTGGTAGTTCTATTTTCAGTTTTTTTGAGGAACCTCCATACTGTTCTCCATAGTGGCTGTATCCATTTACATTCCAGAGAACTACCATACGACCCAGCAATCCCACTACTGGGCATATACCCTGAGAAAACCGTCATTCAAAAAGAGTCATGTGCCACAATGTGCATTGCAGCTCTATTTACAATAGCCAGGACGTGGAAGCAACCTAAGTGTCCATCGACAGATGAATGGATAAAGAAGATGTGGCACATATACACAATGGAATATTACTCAGCCATAAAAAGAAACGAAATTGAGTTATTTGTAGTGAGGCGGATGGACCTAGAGTCTGTCATACAGAGTGAAGTAAGTCAGAAGGAGAAAGACAAATACCGTATGCTAACACATATATATGGAATCTAAAAAAAAAAGAAAAAAATGGTTATGAAGAACCTAGGGGCAGGACAGAAATAAAGACGCAGACATAGAGAATGGACTTGAGGACACGGAGAGGGGGAAGGGTAAGCTGGGACAAATTGAGAGAGTGGCATGGACTTATATATACACTACCAAATGTAAAATAGATAGCTAGTGGGAAGCAGCCGCATAGCACAGGGAGATCAGCTCGGTGCTTTGTGACCACCTAGACGGGTGGGATAGGGAGGGTGGGAGGGAGATGCAAGAGGGAGGGGATATGGGGATATATGTATATGTATAGCTGATTCACTTTGTTATACAGCAGAAACTAACACACCATTGTAAAGCAATTATACTCCAATAAAGATGTTTTAAAAAAAGAAAAAGAAATCAATTGGGTTAGAAAACTCCAGTGCACGCTGTGTCTCTCTGTAACTAGACGGTAATGCTTCCTCTAGTACATTCTTAGAAAGCATTTTATATTCCTATTCCCTGAATACACAGTCACAATGAACACATTTGCTTATTGAAACTGGAGGTCACAATATATTTCCTGCCCAGCACGCTCTTCATATCATATGAGAATTATACATATTCCTTGGAAACAGAATCATTTGAAACGTAGGGAGTTGTCATGGAAATACGTCCAAGAGTACTGCGAATGTGCGGTTAATTGAGGATGTCAGGCACAACTGTATAAAGGAGGAGGAGAGAGAAACATAACATGAGGACATTTTCCTCTCGGTTTCATGTTTTCTCTGCAGCACCCAAAACGACTCCCTCTAGAGAATGGAAGAGAAAAAAACCTCAGGCGTGTTCCCCTCCCTTCCACAGCCTTCCACCTAAACCTGAATCTTGTTCACCGAACAAAGAGTCAGTCACTGGTCTCCCCAGTCAGTTCAGCTAAACACTGTTCTGTGCTAGCCCCCAAAGAGCCCAGACTAGTGTCCTTAAAAGATGGCAAAAGTCACGGGGAGGATGCTTAGCAAGATGCATGGCCAGGGCCCACGCCCAACAACCCACAGGAACGTTCTCAGATAATGCAAATAGTGGACGAATTAACCTGGGAGAGAGATTGTTTCTGTCCTGCTTACCCTGTGGTTCACAGAGACTGTCTGACTTGTGGGGAGTCGGGCTCATGGTTAGCTGCAGGGTCTTCAGTGAGAGAGTCTTTTGTTTTTCTATAGCTGTAAGATTACTTCCAGTGGTATTTGCTATTGTAGTTAACTGTGTTCTTCACTCCTCATTCAATTACTATCTAATCCTCTAAGTGCAACATGGTGGAGCGACAGAAGAGGTGATTCAGCAAGTACAACGGAAATGAACTGGAGAAACAGGAGGTCAAGTGCTCAACATAAAATGCATATCAAATATAAGATTTTGCAAAGGGTAAATTAATTTGCATGCTCTGCAAATTCCATTTTGCAGTGAGGCATTAATTTTTGACCTCAGGAGAAAGTTCTCTCAGAAAATGAAATTTCAAAATACTACTCATTGTGTCTCTCTTTTTTCCTCTGTCTTTTTCTTCTCTCCTTTTCACTTTTCATTCAACGAAACAAGAACAAATAATCAGTATAGGCTTGTAGCACAGCGAGAGAAATGTGAGACTGGCCCTTCAGGGAATTTTTACTCTCAAGTGGATGTAAATGTATTCATCAATTCAAAGAAATGCATAGTGTGTTATATACACAATACATTAATAAATAGCCACGCATTAAAAAATAATGAGGTTTCCACAAAGCAACATCCGTGGTGCATAGGGTCATAAAAAAGATACAAAAGGAGGGAGAAAAGATTATGTGTGAAATCTGTTTAAAATACAGAACCGCCAACATATATGTAAGATGTAATAAATATTTTACTAGTTAACTATAAACAAAAGAACAAATGTGGTAAAATGTAATTAAAAATGTAAAAGTGAAGGATGTGATTTATTTCACTATAATAATATTAATATTACAAATGGTATGTAAATGGTTATCAAGCCTATATTGTAGAAAGAGTGGAAAGCAGCCATTCATTCTTATAATGAGATTTCATCTCTTTTTTTTTGATTTACATTTGTTTAAATATTTCAAATAGTGAATGAATAATGTTGCTCTTAAACCTTACACAGCTTAGCACATTCTCAAATTTCCATCAGCCCATGGACGATATTTGCATGTTGGCAGGCAGTTTCCAGGCAGAACAACTAATTGTGAAAATAGAAGAAAATTGACGGCAGAAACGAAGAGTATTTTTAGTGCTGTTGGCTGAATGAGTTTGGCTTGGAGTAGTAATCCTTACTAGTGGGTGTGCTGGAACCAAAAACAGCGTTTTACAGAAGTTTCCTCAATTAAAACAGGTGAAAAGACCAAAAGGTAGCGTTCATCAACTACTACTGGTTTAAAAACTATTATGGGGTCTAAACGACCGAGATTATGGGAACTGAACTTACCTGCCATTGCCTTTGAAACTGAGCAGAAAGCCAGAGGTTTAATCCAACACCGCTGAAACCCAAGCACACAAAACTACAAAAGATGCTGAGACTTGAGGTACACCTTGGATTAGAGGCCATCCCTTCTACTGGTTGAGCCTCAGTCAAAGGGAAAATACATCTTACAGGATTCTCTTCCACATTCATGCAGAACATGCCGTGTAAAATCGCCCTCAGATTGGACTACAGTTTGGTGTCGATAAATGTTATTTGTTTACAAGTTTCCAGCATTCCCCATTTGAGTAATTATTTCATATCTCTCTTGAGGTACATACCTCATGAAAGGTAATAAAACCTCTCTTATTATTATCAGATAGACGGGAGACTGAGTTTCAGAAAGGACCTGAATTGGACAGCTTGTTCAGCTAGTAGGTAGCAGAAATGAGGTTTTAATTCTGACTTTCTGACCCCATATGCTCTGAGCTCTCACTATACTCCACTGCCCCAAATTCCATAACATCTCCAGTGTTTTCTGCAGATTTCCCCTTTCTTCCTTAAGATGCCGCTGTTTCGGACCTGCCCGCTACATTAACTTTACCTAATTCCCATGTTTTCCTATTCCATTATGAGCTGGGCCATCCTGCTGCCAGCTCCCCAACGCTTACGTTGGTGTAAGTCACTGTCCCCGTCTCTGGCATCCCACACCCCCTCCGCTGGCTTAACCCAAAAATGAGCTCTGCTTATATTGCTTACATTATCCCCATCTCCAGATAGGATCTAAAACAGAACCACATCATGGGAATTTCCTCTAATTCAAATACCCCAAGTCATTTCTCCCACTATAAAAATGATCATGAAACACCCCCTTCTCAATGAAGTTTTTCTGAATAGATCAAAGATTAATTCTTATTTCTCTGGTCTATTGGAGTATAAGTCAGGAATATTTTATCTTAACAGGTAGAAGGAAATCCAGCTACAATGGCTTACACCAATCTGGATTTCTTTTCTTGTACAGTAAGATGCTCAAAAGTAAATAGCTCTTGGTTTTGCTTCTTCAGTTTAAAAATGTAAGGACCAATGGCACCACTTTTCTCTTATCTATCCTTCATGGTCATAAAAAGGCTGCTGCAGCCCAGCCATCACCTCTACACCCAAGGCAAAGAGCTGGAAGAAAGCACAATTTCAGGGGTGATATGAGCCAAACAGAAGCTTTTCCCAGACCTGAATATCAGACTTCCCCTTCTCTTTCATTAGCTGGAACTCTGTCATGTGCCCAACACTAACTAGAAGCTGGTTAGAAAGAAGTTGGAAATGGTGACTTGGTTAGCCATCCAAGAGTGTCTGCCACAGTCATTGAACCAAAGTAATTATGTTTCCTCACTGAGCAAACATTGTACCAGATGTTTATCCTCTCACTCAGTCAATAAACAAAGCCTAATTGAGAGCTTTTCATGTGCATGGCATTATGTTTATATTATGGGAGGTACAGAAATAAACCAAACACAGATGCTACCTTCACAGGACACAGCCCAATAAAAACATATATAGACTATGACATATATAGCATATATAAGGTAAGCCTTGACTACCTTAAAATCTCGATAAGTATGCCTGGCACTGAAGCATGGTAATAAATGAGGATGCTTTTAAAACTAGCAAACAGATAAAGCAGTCTATTGCAAATACACACAGGTTCAAGACAGTATAAAATGCAGATAAGGGGAAAATTCTAATAGGACAGAGTAAGCAGTAGAAATTTTCTTGTGAGAAACAACGGGGATGTCATGTGTTAAGCCTAAGGAAGAAGAAACATGAGTTAGAACAGAAATTTCTGAAACATTGTTAGTCAGATAGCCCTATCAATAAAATATCGGAGCATTTGAGCACTATGTATATGGACAAGCTGTTTTGTTGTTGTTGTTGTTGTTGTTTTTTGCGGTACGCGGGCCTCTCACTGTTGTGGCCTCTCCCGTTGCGGAGCACAGGCTCCGGACGCGCAGGCCTAGTGGCCATGGCTCACGGGCTTAGTTGCTCTGCGGCATGTGGGATCTTCCCGGACCAGGGCACGAACTCGTGTCTCCTGCATCAGCAGGCGGATTCTCAACCACTGCGCCACCAGGGAAGCCCGGACAAGCTGTTTATAAGTTATATATATTCACCATTTTACTAATACAGTATATACACAATAAAACACACCAAAAATTGAAAATTTAGAGAGATGAGATTCTAAGGTATCTCTCTACAAGATACTTATCAATTACAGAGTTACCTGGAAGATGCCATCTTAAATAAATGACAAAAGTTAACATCACCACTAGTAATTGGTAGGGGTATATCAATATCATCTGCCTTCTAATGGACGATGTCACTTATATAGTATTCCTGCTAAAAATGCATAACCCTGATTTTAAACGTGAGGAAACATCACACAAACTCAAATTAAGGAACTTCTGCAAAATACTGGGCCAATGTAATTAAAAATAAGTCAAGTCCATGATAAATAAAGGCAGAGCTCCAGTCTTTCCCAGATTGGAGACAAATAAGGAGAAATGGACGTGGATCTTGTACTGGATCCTTGAACACAAAAAGGACAATTTGAAACATTTGAACATGGTCTTTAGATAAGTTAAGGGTATTGTTTCAATATCGATTTCCTGGTTTGGATAAGGATACTAATGGTTGATTATACAATATGTTAACATTTGGGGAAGCTGGGTAACGGGTACACAAGATTTCTTAATACCATTTTGCAACTTTGTCAAAGTAAAAAAACATACTAAAAAGGATAAAACCTTTAAAATATGGATATAGAAGTTCCCAGCAATGTATTTTTGCCTTAACCCAACGGACTGACTCGCTTACATCCTGGTCCCTAGTGTTTGTGAAATTCATATCTGGATGCCTGATAAAGCCACAGAAGAAAGCCAGCCAGGATTTGAAGAAGGCAAAGGTGATTGTGTCAGAAAGTCTCTTGAGTTAATGTAACTCTTCAGGACGGCAATTTTGTACACGTTTTTTAAAAATGCTACTTAACTATTTGACTAAGAAATTCTACTTCTAGGTACTTAATGGGAGTTCATAATCAGCCGCGAGTACCAAGGTATACAAAGACGTCACTGGGGTATTCTCTGAGTTTAGGCAATTGGAACGAATTTCAATACCTAAGAGAAGTTAAATTTACAGTAAATCCATATGGTGTACTGCTTAGTAGCCCTCAGAGTTACATGTTTCATGTTATTTGGGAGTATAGCAGAATACTTATAATCTTAAAAGGATCAAACAATTTAAAGTTAAAATGCAGTTTTATTCCAATTGTGAGTGCAAGTTGTGTGTGTATTTAGATGTCCCAAATACTGTGTCTTTCTAATGCAAAATTCAGACGAGCAGTTTAGAATTTTAAAAAGTAGAAATGAGTAATTATTTGTGCTTAGGGTTCTGAAGAAGTACCCTGGACCCGGAGCAGGTGTCATCCAGTCTAAGGGTGTTTGGGGTCTAATTAGACTACTGTAGGCAAGGTAAAGGTGGGCACATATTAACCTCTTTGAATCTCCTTGAAATTAAGAGGACAGGAAATACAAGATAGAAGCTTATACAAGAGTAGGAAGAGACCAGCAAGCAAATATTTTGTAGGGTTCCTTTACTTTAGTATCATTCTCATAATTTGTATTTTTGTAATCCTTTGTAAATTCTCCATGGTAATTGACAACAAAAACCTACAAACACAAATGGTTGGTGTGCCTATCTTCAGCATCAGGAAGGAAACAGTGGGCTGAGGGGACTGTGTCCTTTCCCACCACGAGGCTGAGGGAGTATACAGAAATCCAAGTGGGTGAGGCAGCTTGAAGGAGGAGACAAAGGACAGCAGAGTCCCTGGGTCGTGCCCCAAAGAGGAGATTTAGAGCACAGGAAGCCACCTAACCATGAGCAGAGATCCGGGGACCCAGCAAAACAACGGGAGCTACAGGACAATAAGAAATGTGAGATGGTCAGAGAGAAAAATGATTCTGCGCCAACACACGCACTCCTCCCACCCCACCCCCAATGAATCGCCGGCCGGTTTATATTATCACCTTTAACACACATGTATTGAGTGCCTACTGTTAGTTCCCCCATGAATTCAAAAGCATTTATTGGGCACCAACTGTGGGGAGAGGGCTTAAGGGAATTATTTTCGAATGAATCAAGGTGGCCATTAATATGATCTCCCCGTAACTTTGTTGACCTTTACCTGTACTCTGTCTGCTGTTAGGTCACAGCAGCCTTCGTGGAGACACCTGCCATCTTTGACCAGCCCCCGTTTGCTTCCCTTTCAAGTATGACACTTAAGGCATCTCTTTACCCCTGGTCTTTACTCCTTGGTCCATTTCAGTGTCCCCACCAGCTCTCATTCAACCCAAGGTAGAGCTCCCAGATGTGACCACCCAAATGGCACTCCAGGAAAGGAAGAAGAAAGAGAGGAAAAAGGGGAGATGAAGAGGATAATTATGATCTCCCTTTCCACTGTAAAGTTCCAAAGCTTAAATCCTGGGGGGAAGGGAGAAGTGAAAGGAAGTCCTGTGGTAGCTCCACTGCTTTTCCCGAAACTGTGGTAACGCCATCATTCTGGCACTGCTTTTCCCTTTATATTTTACTGTTAACATCAGATTAATCAAAACAGTAACAAACTTAGATGACAGAAACTTAGGGAGTGAAAGACAGATTTAGATATCGAAGGTAGACCAAAACAATTAAAGATTACAGCTAATTTTTGAATTGAAGTAAATGAAGAGATGTAATTTAAATGTTCCCTTATTTCAGTATGTTACAAAACTCTTATGCCTTCCAAACTAAGTTCATAATCACTAACAAATAATTCTATTTTAATGCTCTGTGAAAGCACATAATCAAATCATTTCACAAAAATTCTTAACATGCTATTGGCGGGAGGGGAACCTATGATAGGTAAATTATAATTCAGTGGCCTATCGGAAGGTTCTGACAGGTGAATTTTAAGGGAATGTGCCAGTAACTACAGAGAAGAAAACTCACACTTCAGACCATCAGTTACTGGCCAGACATTTTACTTCTCAGTCTTATCTTACTGAGTCTTCATCAGTACCTTTAAAATAGAGACATGTTGGGCTTCCCTGGTGGCGCAGTGGTTGGGAGCCCGCCTGCCGATGCGGGGGACGCGGGTTCGTGCCCCGGTCTGGGAGGATCCCACATGCCGCGGAGCGGCTGGGCCCGTGAGCCATGGCCGCTGCGCCTGCGCGTCCGGAGCCTGTGCTCCGCGACGGGAGAGGCCACAGCAGTGAGAGGCCCGCGTACCACAAAAAAAAAAAAAAAAGAGACATGTTTATTATGTCATTATATACTGTAATTATAATATTCTAACTATTATTGTTACCACTAATACAGTGAAGAGCGTTTCACTTTTTATTTTTTTGGTCAATGCGTAAGGAGGAAATTAAGCCAAAATTACCCCCGTAAAGTCACTTAAATCGCACTTTAATGTCTAGGAGTAGACACTTATCCGACCCATCATTATTAACTTCTTCTATCTCTGCTTTCGATTTAAGCATTCCTTTCCCTCCTCTCTCTCCATAGTTGCTTTTAGGTGGTAAGTTAAATGTACACACGAAGCAAGTACATCATCATTCATTGAGCCTCTAGTATGTGCCAGGAACTGTGCTAAATTCTTTGTATATGTATTATTTCTAATGCACAAAAACATTTGAAAACTGTGAAACTTTATCACTATTTTACACAAGAGGAAATAAAGCTCACTCCTAGAGGTTAAAAAATGCAGTTTCCTCTAAAACTTTCAATGTGAAATGTCTTCAGCCCTCAAAGAAAAAAAGCCTGCGATGTGGGTACGCGGACACTAGGTGACAGGAGGTCTTCAGTCATAACTCCGTGATCTAAATGGCCGTCACCATGTGTGTTTGAAAGATTCCTTCACTCGCTAACATCCTAATCGCACGAGGATGTAACCACTGCAAGCCCTGACTGCCCTGTTTGAAAACGGAATAAAATCAGTACTGACTTCATAAATTGAGTCTGAGGAGTAAATAAAATAATGAGACACAACAAGTGTTCAATGAATATTAACCCCATGGAATACTTCATCTTCTCCCTTAATCCAATAGTTTACCTGGCATTCCAGACTTTTCTTTAACAACAAGGAGTACTCTTCAGCCCTTTCTGTTGCTCTGATATGCTACATCCTGTTTGCCAGCTCATAAAATCTGGCCTCTCTCCCAGAAGATAGTAGATTATATAATATAATATATCAATAGCATCATATATATAAAATTATGTATATATAATATATAAGTTGTATCATATGTATAAAGATAGCATTTTAGAGAAACTTCCAAAGAAATACTCAATTGTTAATATGCATGGGATGCTTACTGGGTACCTGGCACTGTACGAAGTATTAATTTAGAAGTATGATTTCATTTAATCTTCACGACAAGCTTTTGGAGTTGGTTCATAATAATAATACCATTCTCAATATTATTTCCATCTTACAGCCAGGGAAATGGAGCTGAGAGGGGTTAACCAGCTTGCACTAAGACATATAGTGAGGAAGAGATCAGCTTAGATGCAAACGAGTAGGCCACCTGAATAGCCGGAACCCGCAACGACATACCAATGATTATAAAACTTGACTTTCTACCGCAGTGTCTTGGGGAGTGTTTCTTAAAAGCCCTGGAAGCTTTCCGCGTCCACTGAATTAGAATCTGAATACCTTCATTTCCACAGGCAGTTGGGTTATGCAGACAGACTTGAGATCAACTGTGTTATACTTTTCTGCCTCCCGCTAATAACAACTAACTCAGGGCACAATTCTCTACTTTTCTCGATAATCCTGAAATTTTCTTTTCCCTGAAAATGAGTTCTAAATGTTCAGGGAGTTTATCCTCAGCCTCATCAAAGCACCTCTTGCTGCTTATCTGACAGAAACGCGCCTGCTCTCTCCCTCACTGTTATAAGAGGAATAACTGCCAGCAAGAAAGATAAAAAAACAGTTTCTCTTCTGTGGTTTCCTGTTCCTGGTTCTACTGCATCTTTTTCGGCTACTCCGTCCTTGCACCACTTGAAAGAAGTAAAAAGAAAAAAAAAATGACAAGAGTAGCAGATAATCCTATGGAGACCCTAAAGTGTCCAGGGGCTGAGCATTTAGAAGACAGTAAAATAATTCTACACTTTTACATTAAAGAAATATTAAGTTGCCTTTTACCATTCACATCTCTAGCTGGGTGTAGCTTATTTAAATTCATTTAAAGATAATAATGATTAATATTAACCTGTGGGCTCAACCATTTTGCTTTACCAACTCTCAGTAGACTGTTCCCTTTCTGCCTTAGTTAAGGAGTTATTAGACAATATTTCTCTTCTCAGCAAATCCAAAGATCGAGGGTCTAACCTTGCCTCAGCACATACTGTCACATGTTCTTTAGTCCATGCACTTATTTTCTCTGGACTTTCAAATTTCTCCCCTGTGAAATTTCAGGATCGTACTAGATGACTTCTAAAGTCATACCTAATTCCATAATAGTGTGATTTTATCACCCTAGAAAAATAGGAACAATGTCCTTAATATAATTATTTTTCCCTTCAAGTGCTTGCACTGGTACAGAAGAAGAAAGAGGTGCTGATGTGTCAGAAGTTCTTGATGGAAAACACTTGGGTTTTTAAATTCTCATGAGCTCATTTAGCAAGTGCTGAAAAGAACAAGGTATTCTAGGCTACATCATAAGAAGTATAGCTTTCAGGTTAAAGGAGGTGAAAGAAACATCGTACTTTTTGTTATTCAAGATGACATTTGGATACATACATTTAGTTCCATCCAGTGTCTACCTTAGGAAGACATTGACAATCTAGAGTACATCCAAAGAGATGCAAAAAAGAGAAGTCTCACGACCATTACATTCAAGGAGTAGCTGAAGAAGCTAAAAATGTTTGATTTCAAAACTCAGCATGGGGCTTCCCTGGTGGCGCAGTGGTTGAGAGTCCGCCTGCTGATGCAGGGGACACGGGTTCGTGCCCAGGTCTGAGAAGATCCCACATGCTGCGGAGCGGCTGGGCCCGTGAGCCATGGCCGCTGAGCCTGCGCGTCCGGAGCCTGTGCTCCGCAACGGGAGAGGCCACGGCGGTGAGAGGCCCGCGTACCGCAAAAACAAACAAACAAAAAACCTCAGCATGCCACACATACGAATGGCCTCCATGGGAAATTTAATTTATTCGAGGAAGTTCCAGAAAGCAGAAACAAATGTTGGAATTCATAGGGAAGCAGTTTTGTGTTTGATCAGAAAGAATGTTCCAACAATAAGAATTATCTAAAAATAAAATGGATTTCCTTGAAAAGTAAATAATTCCATATCATTGACCATATACAAGCAGAGGCTGTATGGCCAAGTAGCAGGGATTTCATCACTTGGGTTTCTCCATTTGGACCAAGCTCAATAAAAGATGCTATGGTCCCTGACAAATCAAGCTTCTCTGAAACTAAAAGTCACTTCCCAGCCACACGGCGGTCAAAAAGATACTTAAGTCAATTCTTTTGCTGAATTGAAGAGAGCAGATGATAGGTAGAAAAATATCTTTTCCTGTTTTGTTCTGAAGAGTTTCTAATTAATATTCACCCAGTCTGAAAAAGTGAAGCAGGCCCATAAATTTACATCCAGTTCTAAATTTCTCAAAGCTGTGTCCATGAGAGGAGGATCACGGTGCCTTTCTTCCATCAATGACCTGCTCCTTTCCCATGATTACACCCAATGTGTTCTGGACTCTAATAGTTTTTCAACTTTTTATCAAGATTACATCTACAGAAAGTGGTCTTACATTTTCATAATAAAATTAAGATCCTTTAAAAGCAAGAATTACTGTGCTAAAAAGCTACCCCATACACCAGATTCTTTGACATTATAGTTCAAGGATAATCCATGAAACTGTGGAAAAATAAAAGTCAGTTTGAATATTTACATTAAATTAGGCAGGAGGTTAGAACAAATGGGCAGGTACTAAAAGGACAGATGATCTCTAATCATTCACACTGGCTTTGAAGGCATAGAATGGGATGTGGTCTGCAATTAGTCAAAGAATCCCAGGTCATAGCAGAACCTCTTTCCTGTAGTTTTAAACCATTTTGCTTGCTCTCAAGATGTTATCGGCACTTCTGCTTCTACATCAAACCGAGGGCCACCCCAATGATAACATCCCCCTCGGCAGCTAATGTAACCAACCTTGTTTATGAATCATGGTTTCTAAATGACAAACACAAAAACTGACGTGCTTTCAGAACATCAGTTAAGAATATAAATGCTCTCTGTAACACTTAATAAGGCTAAGAGAGAAAAATGCTTCTCCCTCATAGAGTAGAAAGAATTAGAATGGTAAATGAAAGCACACATTAGACTTTCCTGGTTTTGAACACCTCTGGATGATTAGTTGGTAGAGAAGAAAGGAAAACTCCACAGCGTTCTATTTTTACTGACAATTGAGGCCAGAAGTTCAGTGCAGGCAGAAACACAAAATAAAGGGGAGAAAATTAAATTCTATTTTTTTATTTTATTTATTTTTTTTTTTGGTATGCGGGCCTCTCACTGCCGTGGCCTCTCCCGTTGTGGAGCACAGGCTCCGGATGCGCAGGCGCAGCGGCCAAGGCTCACGGGCCCAGCCGCTCCGCGGCACGTGGGATCTTCCCGGCCCGGGGCACGAACCCGCGTCCCCGGCATCGGCAGGCGGACTCTCAACCACTGCGCCACCAGGGAAGCCCTAAATTCTATTTTTTAAACGTGTATTGCCACTGAATGTCAGATCAAGTTTTCTAAAGGAAAGTCATTAATTACTGGCATTAACTCCAGCAATTCAAACAGTATACATCTTGCATCTCTATGTTCCCACAACCTTGTGAATATGAGGTTGGTCCCAACATCTCCAACTTCTCTCTTTCCAGTATCTTCGACCATGATTGCCTTTCCTCTCCTTGAAAGCCTGTCTGCAGTTCAGGCCCTGGTGAGCAAGTTACACGGAGGACAAAAAAACACTTACGGTGTTGGCAATGTTCACTGCAGCACTATTTACAATAGCCAGGACACAGAAGCAACCGAAATGCCCATCGACAGGTGAATGGATAAAGAAGATGTGGCACATATACACAATGGAATATTACTCAGCCATAAAAAGAACGAAATTGAGTTATTTGTAGTGAGGTGGATGGACCTAGAGTCTGTCATACAGAGTGAAGTATGTCAGAAAGAGAAAGACAAATACTGTATGCTAACACATATATATGGAATCTTTAAAAAAAAAAGAAAAAAATGGTTATGAAGAACCTAGGGACAGGACAGGAATAAAGACGCATATGTAGAGAAGGGACTTGAGGACACAGGGAGAGGGAGGGGTAAGCTGGGACGAAGTGAGAGAGTGGCATGGACATAGATACACTACCAAATGTAAAACAGATAGCTAGTGGGAAGCAGCCGCATAGCACAGGGAGATCAGCTCGGTGCTTTGTGACCACCTAGAGGGGTGGGATAGGGAGGGAGACACAAGAGGGAGGGGATATGGTGATGTGGGGATGTGTACAGCTGATTCACTCTGTTATATGACAGCAACTAACACACCATTGTAAAGCAATTATACTCCAATAAAGATATTAAAAAAAAAAAAAAGAGTAGTTACAAGGCTGAAAAAAAACCAAAACACTTATGGTGTTGGGTGTTTACCCACCAGGGATACTTGCATTGTAACAGGGTCATGACCTTAGTCTTCTAGCTCTTTTGTAGAATTTTGGAGTCAGAAATGTTGGACCCCATCTGAAGGGAAGTGCCTAGTCATTCTGGGGCAGGGTCTTCTAAAAGTCCTAAAATCAAAACCAGATGCAGGAATATGTCATGAATGTGTACTTTCAAAATAGCCGTTCTCCTGATGGCGTTTTGTTGTGTGTGCTGGAAAACAGGCATTATTAAAACTGCTTCACTGACTCCTAGCATCACTGGGTCCCTTCTTGAAAAACTGTAAGGGAGCTCCTCCAGCCTATTGGAGAGTGCGAGATGCCAGGGCCTTTGGAGACAAAGGCTCACAAGTGTCTCATCAACATATCCATCCATTCATTAAATGCTGATTGAGTTACTGCTAGATCTCAGACCCTGTGCTGGGAATGAACAAGGCATGATACACACAACTATATATAAAATAAGTAAACAACAGGGTCCTACTGTAGAGCACAGGGAACTATAGTCAATATCCTGTAATAAACCATAATGGAAAAGAATATGAAAAAGAATATATATTTATTTACATATTTATATATATATATGAATCACTTTGCTGTACACCAGAAACTAACACAGCTTTGTAAATCAACTATATTTCAATTTAAAAAAAAACAAGGCATTGTCCCTTCCTTCAAGGAGCTAACAGTCTAAACTCCAGCCAAAGAACTTTCGCCTCTATTCATATTGTGATGGCAAACTTAAAAGTACAATGCACGAAAAAAAATAGTACAATGCACGTAGGAGTTTGAACTGAACTTTATTGTTTTTTTCCCCAAGTCTGTATTACAGAACTTGCAGGGTTTGCTGCTTCTGTTATATAATATCATACAATGTAAATACCAATATAGTGTAAGGACAACCATTTTAGAACTAATGTTTATGCTTAAAACTAAGTTTCAGCCTTGATCTTTGAGGGTCTTCCTGCAAATGGAAAAGAAACCCCACATTCTCTGGGATGAGTAAACTTAGTGATCTCAAGTTATGGATGAAAAATCTGCTGCTCTCTGTTCAAAATATTCATATAAAACCACACCAAAAAATCTTAATCAAATCCTTTCTTTTAGGGCTTCCCTGGTGGCGCAGTGGTTGAGAGTCCGCCTGCCGATGCGGGGGACGCGGGTTCGTGCCCCGGTCCGGGAAGATCCCACGTGCCGCGGAGCGGCTGGGCCCGTGAGCTGTGGCCGCTGCGCCTGCGCGTCCGGAGCCTGTGCTCCGCAACGGGAGAGGCCACGACAGTGAGAGGCCCGCGAACCGCAAAAAAAAAAAAAAAAAAAAAAATCCTTCCTTTTAAAGTCTAGAAGTCAGTCTGTTATTGATTATCCTTTCCCAATATGTATAAGGCTAATAAAAAATCATAAATATGCCATTTACAACGACATGGATGGCCCTTGAGGGCATTGTGCTCAGTGAAATAAGTCAGACAGAGAAAGACAAATACCATATGATCTCACTCATATGTGTGGAATCTAAAAAAAAAACCAGATTCATAGATACAGAGAACATCCTGGTGGTTGCCAGAGGTGAGGGGAAGGAGGTGGGCAGGACATGAGGTACAGCATGATGACAATATTACTGTACTGCATATGTGACAGGTGCTCAGAGAATAGATCTCAGAAGTTCATATCGCAAGAAAATAAATTTTTTGTAACTATGTATAGTGACAAATGTTAACCAGATTTATTGTGATCATTTCACAATATATACAAATACCCAATCATTATGTTGTACACCTGAAACTGATATTATATTTCAATTATATCTACATTTAAAAAATCATAAATACAAGTATAAATATATACTACTCTACTTCTCTCTCTTTTTTTTTTGCAAACTTCAAGCAAACGTTACAGTGCCCTGGCAAAGATTTACTGGGCAGAGGTGGGACTGTAGAGTCCCAGGGCCACAGATCTGGTTGTAAACATTAGGTACAGAGTAAATATCTAAATATATGAATTATCAAGTTAGAGTGCTAGTCCAAAGGTTTTTATTTTATTACTTGGGTTTTTATCTCAATAAAGGTACAGCGGTCTTTAACCTTGGGGAAACTACTGCTGTCCACTACCACTTCTTAACAATTTTTCTTAACTCAACTCAGTTTAATTCAACAGGATTTGAGTGCCCTGGAAGTTTCAGCTTAGGCGTCCGTGCTAGAAAAGGACCCAGAAGAAAATACCGAGTAATTTGTCATTTGTGGTCATAGAAAAAAAATAATCAATATATTGTGTTTTTTGAATGACCTACTTACCAGTTTACATGTACTTAGAAATCAGTTTTATTATTTACATAATAAGGAAAGGTTCACAGTTTGATATTTCAAAAGCAGTATAAGTGTGGAAATAGGATTCCTGTTTAACTCTATGTGGTTTATCTGCAGACCAATTTTACCAGACCTTTACTTAAAACCACCCACATTCTGTAATTGAGAAGTGTCTATACCTTGGGTGGTCACCTGAATGTTGATTCTTCTTACATTATGCTTCACTCTTCCTTTGATTTTTTTTCCCCCCAGTTTCATAATTCTCAAGCTCAGCTCCCAAGCGGCACCACGGGAAGTTACTTTACTATGATTATAAAGAGAAAGGATAAAGTGTGCAGTATTTTCATTCCCATCACAATCATTGTCACATGAATAGATTCTTGATCTGACATTTTCTATTCTTATGGCAATCTTTGTCCCAAGAATAAGTTTCTTTTTTAAAAAAAATGTTTCATCCGTGCTGTGAAAGCCAGTGGCCAAGTCTACAGCTCTGACCTTTCTAATGTTCTTCATTTGATTAGGCAGTCATTTCTCGTCTTTCCTTTTAGCACCACTGGTAACTTAGGAAAAAGGGGCAGAATAGCTAGTCAATCAAAAGGAGACCATATAAAAGGTGAAGGCAGAATAGTTTACTGCCTTTCACAGATAACACTAGCCATTGAGATTCTCATGTCTTGTTCTTGTGACAAAAAAAAAAATGGCAAAGAAACAGAAAATGGCACAACATGAATCCATTCTCATAACAACAGTCGTAACAAGAGTAAGAACTAGTACAAACAACCCGTTCCTCTCCTAATCTTGAAGTTGGAAACTTGTTGCTCTATATGACTGTAGTTAGAGTTACCTTCTGTCAAGTCAAGACAACTTCCTTTTTGAATAATGAATTAATTTAAATGAATTCCACTTTGGGAAAATACCAACCACAGATGAATCATAAGCATTTTCTTTCCACTCATCTACCTATAATTTCATACACTTGTCTCAAGAGAAATCATTCCCATGTAATGGACTCAATTCACCAAACAAAAAAGTGTTTCAGAATTATTTTTCTCAAAAGTAGATGAAAATAAAACATTTGACAATAAAAAATATCACTGAGGTTGAATGCGTCTGGAAAGAATTACTGACTAGTCCGGTCTGATCTTCTGGCATCCTATATAAATTGTGAGTTGGAATCTCTTTGATTAACTTACTTGGTGTGGACAGCCAACGCTGGTCATCCCTCCAGGTAGCCAACTCAGGTCCTTGAGCAGACCAGGAGAACTAGATGGTCCACATTGACTTTCTGATCAGATTGATGCTCGATTCTTCCCTTTATTTTTAATATGTAGATATCTAAAATCATCTAAAGAGACATTATGAGACAAATAATGATTATTGATTATGAAACAAATCATCTAAAGAGACATTATGAGACAGTTTTAAGGTGAGACACTCAACCACTGAAATATTTTTATTTCAAAAGAAACATTTTATCTATAATTTTTTTAAGAATCAGAGTTAAAGTTTTGACCAAATTTATTGTATTTATTGCATATTTGGTATCGTGTAGATGTTACATTTGTTTCATGCATCTAATATGCATTCAACACATAATGAGGAGAAGACTTAGAAAAGATAGCAGTCATGAGGAGAACCCAAAAGCCATTCTAGGGTACAGCTTTATTAGTAGGAGCCTGAGTCCATTTCCACACCCTGAGCATTTAATCCAAGCAACTGCTGGCTGAATCTAGCACACAGAACTCCCTAGAACAAACTGAAAACATTTGCTTTGATAAGTTCAGGGCATGGTCCAGATTTGGCCCTTCCATGGTCTTTTGGATAGAATGCCAAATTTGTGTTTCCCCATGCTGGATACTCAAAGGGAGAGGTGTTAAGTTGAACTAATGTTAACAAAACAGTAGCTGGAAGTATGTAAATATGGCCTTTTAAAATCCTTGCTTTAAGGCTGACGTAGGAGTTTAACCCCACTAGTAACGTTTAACGAATGTAGTTGCTTCAAACACTCTGAGGTAGGAACTTCAAGATAGAGTTAGATGTATTCTCTGCATGAGTGACATAAAGAAGGTCAAAGCGGTAGCCATAACCAGACAGATGAGAAATAAGAAAAATCTTCTGTATTAGAGAGAGCTCACATCAAATCTTTACAGCTGTTGTATAATCACTTGGGGTGCAGGATTCTTTCCAAAGTCTGTAATAAAATTAGTCATTTATTGTAGCTGACTGGTGCAAACTTAATGTCCTTTAGGTGTTATAAAATCTATGTCCTGGGAGCAGTTTTAGTTCATCATTTTTCTTGTTCCTCTAGAAACGCATATTCTCTTTTGAAGCATTCTACTTGTTCCTGTATTATATTTTGAAACTCCTATGTGAATATTTTAGTATCCGTCTCACTTTTTATAGCTTTTCTACATTAAATGAAAAAGTAAACCTGTTCTTGGTACTTTGTTTTTCTGAATTTGAATTTATGTCTTAAAAAAGCAGAAACAGGAATATAAAATATTTTTAAAAGACACAGAAATGAATACAGGTTGTACAAACCCAAACTCATTTTGGAGGTTTCCTTTAAGTCGAAAGGACTCAAACCAAAGCAGAAGGAAAGCAAGGGTGAAAATCACATAATCACAGGAAAAGCAGGACCATTCTAGAATTGGAGCCTCCACTCTGTGCTAGATGAGCCTCACCAGATTCGTAATGACAATAAGGACCAGGGTCCCATTCTAGGCAGAGCCTTCGGGCTGGTGTTGCAAAAGTGTCACGAGTCTATTTAAAGAAGGTTCCTTGTCATTTCAGGCATGGGGACACAGGCCCCTCAAATCAAACTCAGGGGCAGGGCCCTGTGTTGCCCCCTCTGGTTTTTGCATCCACACCACATGTATTCCTTCGTCTGTGTCTCAGCTTCACTTTTCTGTCTGTGACGGCCCTCCTTTATTTTCTTTGCCTAGATAACTTCCCCGGGCTTTTCAGAACTCAGCTTAAATGTCATTTTATTATGAAACCTTTCAAGACTCTCTAGGGGTTCAGGCTAGATACACTTCCTGGGGCCTCCATAGCACCTTGTGCATATCCCTAATGCTCACGCTTTTGTATTATGATTGCTTACCCACTAGTTTCCACTCCTACTGAGTTTGAACGTCCATGAAGGCAGGGGTCCACCTATGTCCAGGTACCATTTTCTGTGCTCATCGCAAAGCGGCTACCGAGGAAACATTTGTGGGAGAATCAATGAACTTAGGAGAGGAAATAATTTCTAATCTATGCAGGTTAGCTTGGGTTACTAAAGATTAAGAACCATATGACAGAAAATCCTAGCCCTGAAGTTAAGAAGTTGTGCTTCCAGCACAGATGTGACCACACAGGATGCCCAGAAGAGAATGCTGGCTGGACAAGCAAAGAAATTAGATTTAACACCAATTCCCTAGTTATATCAGAGCCTATCTCTAACTTTAGAATCTGTTCTAATCTGTTCTAGTACAGTAAATTGAATACTATTCTTGTTAAGAAGAGTGAGCTCAGAAATTTTTAACAAATTTTTTTGTCATTTCCAAAAAGACATCATTTTAAACACCTCTTAGGTATTATGATTAAATGTCTTATAACTAGAAAGATCCCACTTAATTATCATAATTAAGCTTCCTAGTGGTGAGAAGATCATAAAAGCATCCCTCTTAAAGAAAGACATATGAGTCTACTAACTGTTACAACTATTCAACATTCAAAACCACCCTGAGAAGTTTCTAAGTGGTGATGATACAGTGTTGTACTCCAATTAGATGGTGGTTACGCAAATCTGTGCATATGATAAAATTATATGGAACTATGCACCAAAAAAATGCACTGCTTTTGCACTATTTTTTAAACTATTTTTGCTTTATTTTGTATAACTTTTTCATTTTGCATTAACTAAGGGTAAATGAGGTCTTTGTGGAGCTTTCTTCACTAATTTTGCACTATTTTTGCAGCTTCTTGTTGCAAATTTTAAAGTTTTGAAAATGCAATCTGTGATAGAAACAAGTATCTTATTGTGTCCAGATTAGAAAACTAGAAAAGTGAGCCATTTACCACAAGGTTTTCCAGCTGGGACACAGCAGAACCGGGACAGGAATCCAAAGACCATGTCTCCAAAGACCATGTTTTTCTCATTTCAACACAGAACCTGCTTAAATCAAGTATTCCAAGTAAACTATCAAATACTATTTTGATGCTCTCAAAAACTTTTCTTAACCTATTTGATGTTTTCTTGCAAGTGGAACACACATCTTTCCTAATAGCAATACCACATAGACATGCACACCAACCCCCCCCCACACACACACACACATACACACACACCTACTTCCACCTCCATCTTCAGTGCCACCAAGTCATTCAATGAATAGTTTGAATGACTTGACAGGACAGATCTAGAACCAGAGGAAATCAAAAGTTGACAACAATATGAAATCTTTCTCTGTGTGATTTTGGCAGAACAGCCACACCCTCAGATACCTTATTGGTGCAATTTACATATTTGGAACTGGAATTGGCATAACTGTGGTGGGGAAAAAAACTGAGACTGGAGAAGGATTTTTTTTAGCAGGATGCAATTCAGAAATGTGTTCTTCCATATGTTCTTTGGATAAGGCCAATTTTTTCACTTTTACATTTAAAAATGATTCTATTTTTTCCCCACCTCAAAATTTTAAGAAATTATTCTTTATACAAGTATATCATTTCCAAATTTTCTATAACATCTTAAGTAATTACCCTTCAGAAAATTATATAATTTCCAAATTTTCTACGACAAGTCAGATCCCACTTTTTCCCCCTACGTAGGACACACTTACTTAGACAAAGCATTTGCTGGAACTAATACAGCCCAGGAGACCCTCTAAAGGCATTCAGTGGTGATTATTAACAGCCTCCAATCACTGTCCTATCAGAGTGAGACAATAACAACAGAGGCACCACTTGGTAGAGACAGGATGTCAGCGTGATTGCCTGTCTTTGATGTTCTCTGCTTCTAATCCTCACTTGGGGTTAGAGCAGAAGGTACTAATGACATTAGAAAGTACCGAAAATGCTCTTCTACCTTACACAGTCTTTTTTTGCTTTCCCTTCAAGGTCTTCAGTGTTGTACTTTGTTCTTTTATGTGACTTGTCTAGAGAGATGTAAAACCCTTGCATTCTAGAGATGAGAAATGAGAAAAGCAGACCCAGTCAGTCAATCAGACCTGATGTGATTAGAGTCAGTAATAATAACAGAGAGAGCAGGGCCTTAGAGTTCACACTAGTATTGCCAAAGCTAACAACAAAACCACTGCGCTACGCTTTCTCACCCTTTTCTGCTCCAGGGCATCATAATCTGATTTAAAAGGGTGCATCCTAAAAGGGTATCCCTTGTTATGAGTTATGATTGAATTATGTCCTCCTGAAATTCATGTGTTGAAGCCCTAACACCCATTGCTACTGCATTTGGAAGTACAGCCTTTAGGGAGGTAATTAATACTAAAGGAGATCTTAAGGGTGGGGCCCTAATCCAATATGACTGGTGTCTTTATGAGAAGAGACACCAGGGCCACTGGCACACGGAGAAAAGGCCAAGTGAGGACACAGAGAGAATTCAGCATCTCCGAGCCAAGGAGAGAGGCCTCCTGAGAAACCAACCCTGCTGACATCTTGATCTCAGACCTTCAGCCTCAGAACCACCAGGAAATAAACTGCTGTTGTTTAAGCCCTAGCCTGTGGTGTTGTGTGATGGCAGCCAAAGAAAACGAATACGGCGTTCACAATTCTATAGGAAACTAAGATAACACATTTGATCAACTAATTCAATGAGAATTTGTTGTACACTCAAAAATTGTGTGATGCAATCTGTAAATGGTATAGAAGTTCAGAGAAAGAAGAGCTCAGTAAGGCAACATGGAGAAACACAGTAATGAGCACCCTGCTCTCTGAAGGGTCGGGTAGAAAATACATGGGGTCTTTGGGCCACGTGGTCTCTGTCACAGCTGCTGGACTCTGCCATTAAGAGCAGCCACAGACAATACAAAAACCAATGAAGGCGGCATATTCCAACACGACTTTATTCCTGGACACTGACTTCAAATTTCATGTCATCTCCACGTTTCATGAAATATTTTTTAAAATAAACTTTATTGTTTAAAAACTTCAGATTTACAGAAAAAAATGTGACAATAGTACAGAGAGCTCTCATATACCCACACCCAGTTTCCCGTTACAGACACTTTACATTACTATGGTATGTTAATTACAATTAGCGAATCAGTATGTATACATTACTGTAAGTTCATACCTGATTCCCATCTTTTCAGTTTTTACCCACTGTCCTTTTCCTGCTCCAGGATCCCATCCAGCGCTCCACACTACATTTTGGGGTCATGCCTCTTTGGCCTCTCGCGGCTGTGGCAGTTTGTCAGACGTTCCTTATATTTGATGAATTTGACAGTTTGTGGAGTACTGGTCAACTATTTTGCAGAGGGAGTCTCAATTGGCATTAAACTTTTCATTGTTTTTTAACCATTTAAAAATGTAAAAACCATTCTTAGTCTATGGGCCATACACACACAGGTGGGGGACCAGATCAGGCCCCGAGGCCATGGTTGGCCAACCAACCGTGGGGTTTCAAAATTGTTTTAGCTGCAGATCTCCCTGTTCAAATGAACTTTGCAATAAATCTCAATAGAGACAATGATGAAATCAGCATGAGGAGGAAGAATGAAGTGCCCAGTCGGTCCCTCACCAGGATTCCAGAGAATCCCTGGAATGACACAGGTATGGTGGTTTGTTTAAGGGGCCAGAAAACCAGGTTTCTATTACAGTCCTCTCACCTAGAACCTGTGAATTATGGCCAATCATGTAAATCCAATGTACTTCAGTTGCCTCAACTTCAAAAGGAGGGGATTTGACCATATACACACTTTTGTGCAGAACTTCTATTTCTTATGATTATCGTCAATGACTGACTCTAGGTAGATCACACCTGAGCTTTGGTTTAAAGGATTATGAGGCTAACGAACCAAGGTGGGGTGCATTTCCATCCCTCAGGTCACGTTGCTTCCCTCTTCCTCAGAGAGAGGCCTCCACTCCAGAGAAGAGTCTGAGAAGGGCAGGGCCCTCATTGGCAGCCCTCAGATACATGATTTCCCGGGGCCAAGCCAGGGTGGAGGTTGTTTGCCAAGACATGGGAACAAGAAAGTGTCACCCCAGGAGGAAGCAAGTCTGCTGCAGTCTGAGGAAACAACTGAATCCGGGGAGCTGAGAGAAATGAAACCAGCAATATACCACACTATATATATATAGACTGTGGTGATAAACAGAGCTGGGTGTATCAGGTAGGGCTGTATTGCGGAGAACCAAGGAAACAAGGCGGATCGGGTTATCCTTGGTGTCCCAGGCAGACGGGGGGATTTTTAGTTGTACCATGGCAGGGCCCATTAACCAAGCAGCAACAGAATATGCAATACAGCAAGACTTTGAGAGTTCAGGCTCTGATGCGAGAAGGCCTGGTTTGAGACCCAGCCTTTTCATTTGCTAGATTTGGCTTTAGCCAAGTCACTTAACTTCTCAATGCCTCTGTTTCCTCATCTGAAAACTTTAAATAGCAATAAGACATCCTCCTTTGGTTCCTGTGAGAATTAAATGAGTTAATACATGTATAATACACAGAAGAGTTCCTGACATATCCTATGTGCTCAATAAATGTGGCTTATTATTTTTATACAAAAAGAATTAGCCACACACACACACACACACACACACACACACACACACACACACACACACTACAAACTATACTCAGAAAGATGGGCAAAAAGGTTTTAGAGTGATTTAGCATGTAACATTAACACCTGGATGATCACAGGATAGGAAAGGATGGAGCTAAAAGAAATTTCAAAAGAAGTGTCAGTTTGACTAAATGACAGATTGAAGAGAACGACCCAATAAAAGATTGTTCAAAAGTTTTATGTCTACATGTCTAGGGAAGATGTGGTGTGGTTGACAAATGAATGAAGAAGTTGTAAAAGAGAATCATTTGTGAAGGAAGAGCCCTGTGGTTTCATGTATCATGTTTGAAATACTGATAAATTGTTTATAAGTAGTTCAAAGACATGAGATTGGAGATTGGGCCAAAGTTTAGGGCACTGAAATATGTAGCTGAACTGTAAGATGATATCTAATCATTAAGCCAAGGAATGAAGCTAGGAGTGAATGGAAGCCTAAAACTTTAGAGAATGGGAAGAGTTAGCAGATGGAAGCAAAAAGGGAAACCATCAAAGGACACCAGAAAAGGTGCAACCAGAGAGGTAGTGAACAAACAGGAAAACCTTCTATGTCCAAAGCCAAGCAACAAGAGCGTTAACACTGCAACAAAATTAAAGAGAATTACAACGGAGGAGGACACTAGATTTTATGATAAGGAAGTGATTGGATATCTTTAAGTTAGTAGATAAAATAAATTTGTTGGGATAAAAGTCATATTGTAGAAGTTTAAGAAAGAATAATTTAGGAAGGAAAAGGAGTAAGTGAAGATGGACAATTCAATCCACTTTAAATAAATTAGAAACCATAAGTAATTAGCTGTCATTACTGTGAAGGTTTTTCTAGCTACTTGAGGTGCATAGTCAGTAGGAAAGGAAGTTGTTGAATGCCTCACATGACCACCAGAATATGGGAGCTCCCATTTCTTTTTTTTTTTTTTTTTTTTGTGGTACGCGGGCCTCTCACTGTTGTGGCCTCTCCCATTGCGGAGCGCAGGCTCCGGACGCGCAGGCTCAGCGGCCATGGCTCACGGGCCCAGCCGCTCCGCGGCACGTGGGATCCTCCCGGACCGGGGCACGAACCCGTGTCCCCTGCATCGGCAGGCGGACTCTCAACCACTGCGCCACCAGGGAAGCCCCTCCCATTTCTTTTTAAAGTTTATGTATATTCTTCCTTTTTGTAATTTTTATCTTATATTGGAGTGTAGTTGATTCACAATGTTGTGTTAGTTTCAGGTGTACAGCAAAGTGATTCAGTTATACATATACATGTATCTATTCTTTTTCAGATTCTTTTCCCATATAGGTTATTACAGAATATTGAGTAGAGTTCCCTGTGCTGTACAGTAGGTCCTTGTTGATTACCTACTTTACATGTAGTAGTATATATATGTGAATCCCAAATTCCTAAGGTATCTCTCCCCCGCCAACACATCTCTCCTGGTAACCAAAAGTTTGTTTTCTATGTCTGTGAGTCTGTTTCTGTTTTGTAAATAAGTTCATTTGTATCATTTTTTTAGATTCCACATTTAAGTGATATCATATGATATTTGCCTTTCTCTGTCTGCCTTACTTCACTTAGTATGATCATCTCTAGGCCCATCTATGTTGCTGCAAATGGCATTATTTCACTCTTTTTTATGGCTGGGTAATATTCCATTATGTAGATATTTACCACGTCTTTTATCCATTTTTCTGTTGATGGACATTTAGGTTGCTTCCATGTCCTGACTATTGTAAATAGTGCTGCTGTGAACATTGGGGTGCATGTATCTTTTCAAATTATGGTTTTCTCCAGGTATATGGCAGCTCCCATTTTTGACAGAGATTGCATGTTCTCTCCCAACAGCCATCACTCCCTTCTTTAAATATCAAAACTCTGGCTTTCAGTTGAGCATATTGTCAGCCAGACATAAGACTACATTTCCTAGCTTCCCTTGCTAGGGAAGGTGTTGGACTAAGTCCTGGCCAATGAAATGTAATCGGTGTTATGTTGTATTTCCAAGAGGTCTTCTTAATAGAGAACAGAGAAACCCCAACCGTGTCCCTCCCCATTCTTCCACGCAGAGACAGATGTATCACCTAGAAATCACCTTGGACCTCCTGCAGTAGGTGGAATAGTGAAAAGAAAGAGCCTGGCTTTCTGATGACCTTCACGAGGGCTCCATAAATGCCCTGAGTATCTATTGGGTTAGCCAAAACGTTTGTTCAGGTTTCCCGTAAGATGTTACAGAAAACCTGAACAAACGTTTTGGCCAACCAGATACATTGCAACTTCCTTAATGTAAGAGAGAAATGCGTTTCTATCTTGTTTAAGCAACATTATTTGAGAGAAAACATGTATCTTTCTATTATATGCCACACCTAATCCTAACACTTACACAATGATAATCAGAAGTGTCTAGGGACAAGATGCAGAAATCCAGAAACTGCTCTGTTTATTAAATTTAGAAACAATATATACTCTGAAAAACCAGAGGAGATAGAAGGAATCTGTACCAGTACGGCTTTTGGCCCAAGTAAGATGGCACACTCAAAAAGGGAAATAAGAGAATGTAATGAAGGTATTGTTTATCTAGACATGCAAAGCTAATGGAAGCCCATAGCGTTGATGGAACACTCTAGAACTAACAGGAGTGCGAGATCATTGCTACTCCTCAGCCTGAAGACAAAAGTGGGAGCAGTTCCAGGAACTGGATAGGGCTGTAAAGATTCAGCACTTGACAGATGCTCTGGCCTCCAGAAGGGAAATGCAGTAACTGTGGCCTGATGGGGAGGAAGCCACAGCACTGAGCACCCGGGATCCCCTTACACTCTCTGATTTCTTGAAGGGACCTCCCACTGACAGAACCCAACCAGAAGCCAAGGACAGGAACCCCACAGATGCCAGTTCATAATGTCCAGCATAGCAGGGCACCAAGCAGAGAGAAGAAGTGGACTGGGGGTGGGAAGTGGGGAATGGAAAATATCAGAGATTATTCAAAGTGAGGAAAATGGTGTGAAGAGAGTCATGGTAGAGAAAACTCTGTATGATGCACAATGAGACAGTATGGTGTTTGGAGCAGGGTCTACAGGGGATGAGATGAAAGCAAGGACCCGGAATATTTAGGAGAGTCAAGAAGAAAATATTTTTTTCTTCTTGACTCTAGTGTGTATGGGAGTTTATATAATGTTATTTTGTGGGGACCCTGTACAGACAATTTTGATTCTACAAATTCATCACAAAATTCACAGGCCCATGTGAGTAGGGATCAGTGGATGAAAAATTTCAAATCTCCCTCTGCAAGAAAAGGTTGCAACGTCAAGGCTCTCAGGAACCTGCTTGTACTGAAACAATATTGATCTTCATGTTCTTTCAGTTCCTTGGGGCCATATTTAGCGCTGGTTCCATGCTACTCCTGAGCTGCATTGCCCGTCTGCCCAGAACACCAGCTTCCAGTGACAAACGACAAGGTTGGTACCGGGCTTCCTGGAGAGTAAGCATGAGTGCAAAAGTCTTATCCAGAACATGCAGGAAAGTGTGAACACTGACTCAGTTTCTGCTCATGTTAAATTCACCTTTCTGAAGATGTAGTACATATATACAATGGAATACTACTAGGCCGTAAGAAAGAATGAAATAATGTCACTTGCAGCAGCACGGATGGACCTAGAGATGATCATACGAAGTGAAGTCAGACAGAGAAAGACAAATACCACACAATATCACTGTATGTGGAATCTAAAATATGACACAAATGATCTTATCTGCAAAACAGAAACAGCCTCACAGACATAGAGAACAGACTTGTGATGGCCAAGGGGGAGGGGAGGTGGGGGAGGGGTGGATTGGGAGTCCGGGGTCAGCAGATGCAAACTATTACACGTACAATGGATAAACAACAAGGTGCTACTGTAGAGCACAGGGAACTCTATTCAGTATGCTGTGATACACCATAATGAAAAAGAATATGAAAAAGGATGTATATACAGATATGTATAACTGAATCGCTTTGCTGTACAGCAGAAATTAACATGACGTTGTAAGTCAACTATACCTCAGTAAAACAAATTTTAAAAAATTAACCTCTCCGAATATTATAACATCAACTTAGACCAACACATTTTCCAATCACAGTCTCCTTTCGAATGCTTCAGGCCACACTCACGGCACCCTACAGCGGGACCTCTCTCAGGGGTTACCAGACCCGAAGACAGGCGAGTGGGAAGGGCAGTCGGTTCCTTCCGCAAAACTAAAGATGGACCTGGGGGTGTGTACCGTAACCGCATCTGCCAGAGAAAATAGAGGACAGCGAACTGAAGGGCCCGGTGGAGTTGGGTCAGGAAGGTCCTGGGAGGAAAGGGGCGACACGCCCAGAGAGTGCTTAACGTGCCGTGCGGATGCACGGAGGGAAGCAGGACCGCCCTGGGGGCCCTCTGCCCCACCCGGCTCCTTCTGCAGGCGCTGCAGCCAACCCACTGGCCACACGACTCAAGACCAGGGCAGACCCGTGAGCCCCTCCTGTGTTCCACTTACAGGAGAGTCACTTAGCATCGGCACGTTGGCTGCGTTCTGGTGAACTGTCAGATGACCCAGGAGGCACCCACGTGCCTCCACGAGCCAGGCCAAGGCGTCAAGGACCTGCCCATGGGAGCCAAGCTGACGGGTGGTATGGAGGGTGGAAGACCTCTCAGGAGGGGAGGAATGCAGATGGGGTCTAGTCTGGCCTAGGGCCCCTGCGGAGATGGCGCTGTGGGGTGGGGCATCCTGGGCAAGGGACCAGGGTGGAGAGAACATAGAAATTGGAGAAAGATGCTCCGATTCCAGGCCTGGTACAGGGCTCTGCTTGCCTCGGTCTGCCTGCCGGCTAGAACAAGCAAAGAACAGCAATAGAAATAAACTCCCTAGAAATAAAGTCCCAATAAACTCTTCCACCAACAGGAAGGAGGGCACTTAAGTACCTAAGAGTTTCTCTAAAGTTCTATTCACCTATTCATTCCAATAAGCCTTTGAAAAACCAAAAGACGCTGACTTGGGCGGCCCAGCAAAATCAAATCACATCTTCGGATTGAAGCTTCAGCCCAGTAACCATAACCAGGTGGAGAAATACATGCGATCTTTACATTTAGAAATTCCTCCTTCATTTTTCTAATGGCCACTCCTAGTGATGCTTTTCCTCAAAAATCTTGTACTTTGAAGAGATGTAAATACAGTAATGATACTCTATATTTGTGAAGAAAACGAAGGGAAGTGTCCAAGGCATAAGAACCTATAGTTACTCCAGCTGTGGAGTCAGACGTGATGTGCCGGGTCCCCTGTGGTATCATAACATCAATCTAGGGCATCAGATTTCATGGAATAGAAACCCTTAGTTTCTATATATAAACCCTTATATATACATATATATAAGGGTTTATATATATAAACCCTTAGTTGAGGTTTTAAGCTAATCTTATGTATCTAGCTCTTAGCAAACCAAAGGTACTGTGAGAATCATATCTCAAATATAAGGCATGATACTTATACCAAAAAAAAAAAAAAATAGACCTGAGGCACTTATCTGTATAACGAGAAGGGAAGAAAACACTGTGGGAAGAACCAGTGGAGGCTGTTTACTCTGCTCAGATTCACCAAACGATTGCTCAGTTCTCGAACGGGTGTGAAAATGCAGTTTTAAGTTAGTTGGGGATGAAACTAAGGAGATAGCTTTACCAATCCAGCCCCTGCAGATATCCCACTGGGCGGACATGACCAAATTGCACCTATTTAGGGGAGAGTATAATACGGAAAATTAGCTGTGGCCCCAAAATAGATGATGAGCATACACGCAGCTGTGTCCCCACTGGAACCCAGGCGGCCGTAATGGAGCTGACAGGCCACTCAGGGTGGACTCCGCACCGAGTCTACAGTGCACCTAGACTGCAGACACTTTTGCACTTCAGTCAAGATCTCTTTACTTCTCTGCTTCTCATAGAAGGTCTTCTGGGAAAATAGTGGAATGCAAGCCCAGAATATTTCATCAGCTGTTCTGTGCCAGACCGAATTTCTTCAGTTTATATTTAGAAGACTTAGGTTGGCAAGAAGCACTGAAAAACAACACTGAAGTAGCTCTTGTATAAATTACAGTACATCAGTGTCACACAAATCACCAAAACTAAGAAATTCTAAGAATTTTATTTATAAGTTATACTTTTGAAAGTCAAAAAATGGGAACACTGAACAACACAGAAGAATTCTCGAGGTTGACTTCTCCCCTCTTTAAGTTGACAAGAGTTAAAAAGACATGTTTCCATTTTCCTTACTAATTAGAAAAAATTAAAATACGTCCATCTGTTTTTGCTATTTGGATTGATGGCATCTCTTTCAGGTTTTCTTCCTAGACTGAAGAAAAATCACAATTTTTTGTTTTCTAAGCAGAAAAGTACCCTTTTTAAATATATTTTTTCATCACATGCCATGAAAGGGAATATCATAGACCCCCTTATTTATTGGCAAATATTCTTGTATTTCATTTATGCTTTCAAGTACTTCATTGGCAATCTGTGACAAACTGTAAAATTCACCACCTCTCCTCAGAAGAGCTTATGAAATCTGTCGGCAATCTGTGTAATTTACAAGAACCTTAATTATGAATCAGTGTTACGTTATGAAAAGAGGTGTTCGTCGTTAATACCATCAAAGCTCAGTAAGCAATACCACTGTCCCAGAAAACAATATGCCTCTGCCCAGCACCTACTTCTGGATGACCAATTCTGCAAACTGGTGCACACAGACTTTTTACCTGATCTGATGGCCAAGTTAAGGGAAAATGATGCATGATCTAGGGAATTTTTACATTGCAAATAAGCAAGAATATTCTTACTGGAAAAGTGAAAGTCTCCTGAGACTCTTGGTGACTGACACGATATTTTATCTGCACACTGAAACAACACACTTATCAAATGAAAGGGAAGAAGAAAAATTACTCGAGATTTGATCTCCTTTATAGCTTCTAATAGTAAAATACACCGTATGATTAATGAACCTGTCAGTTGTAATGGGAAGAATATGTAACAAGTAACTGTGCGTTACTCGTTTGTGATTTTATCTTTTATAAATTCAGCCATGTGTAGTGTGATAAAATTAACTCTTTACAATTTTAAGATAATGCTGTAAAGTGAGTTAAAAACCCAGTCTGTTCTATTTTTGCCTCTCTGCCAATTGTCAATATGCCTTTTAAGAACACATTTCCTGCAATCGATAATTACTCAATTAACAGCTTATTAAGTTTATATGTCAATAAATTTTGTTACCAGGTGTTTGAAGAAGGGGAAAAAATGCCCTGGCACTCCTCGAGTATGCAATATTTGTATTAGAAAAATTATTTTTTAAAGTGTTCTTTGCTGAATTTATTAACCTATATAATATTCATAGAATTCAAGCCTAGACATGTAACCACCATTGCTCGGAAATATGTGCAAGGCTTAAGTTAGGGAGCATAAGGGAGTCTGAATATCATTTTATATCAGATGTGAAAAGAAAGAAAGAAAGAAAAAGAAAGAAAGAAGGAAAGAAGGAAAGAAGGAAAGAAGGAAAGAAGGAAAGAAGGAAAGAAGGAAAGAAAGAAAGAAAGAAAGAAAGAAAGAAAGAAAGAAAGAAAGAAAGAAAGAAAGAAAGAAAGAAAGAAAGAAAGAGGGAGGGAGGGAGGGAGGGATAGAAGACTAGACTAAGTAAAGGAGAGAAGGAATGAGAGGGAAGAGAAGGGAGATGGGAAGCAGAGGAGAGGGAAAGGGAGGGAATAAAGGCAAGAAAGGCACAGAAAACTCAGAGGAAAGCTCAGAGAGAAGAGTTAGGTAAGGGCAGTGTTATCATTGCAAGAGCTTCCCCATCTGCCTCTTTCTCTAAACTTCCTGATAACTGAGCAAAGTGGTCTCAGTTACATTCTTCATGGGAAATGCAAACTGTATTTGAGCATCTCAACGTTTAAGTCCTAAGTCCTTGAGATTAGGGGCCAGGCCCTGTGTGGTTTGTTGGGTGCCGAAAAGCAAAAGAGCAAAAGTGGCTTCTCTACTCTTGGTCTACTGGGCTCTCCCCTGGCCCTCAAAACTGGCCCGAATTCCCACTGTTGAGTTATTTTAATAGACTATAGAGGTTGGTTGCAAAGAAAGAAAGGTCAAATTTACAATTCTCATACGTAAAAATGAGGGAAGAAGAGGAGGAGAATAATTTATGGAGCTTACTGTGTGTCAAGTTTTGCATTGTATCTTTACATGTATTGTCTTATTCAATCCTTCCATTAAAATTGTGTCAGTTTATTCTAATTTTACCTATGAGAAACAAAGGCTTAGAACAGATATGTTAGCTGCTCAAGTTCACAAAGCTAAGAAGTAATTGTGATAAAACTTAGACTTAAATGAGCCACAGTCAGCAAAATGAGATTCAAGAGAAATCTAGTTTCCAGTGGGAGACAGAGCAAGTCTGCAATAGGTTGTTTAGAGTTTCCAATCACAGAGACAGCAAGAGGTCATGGGCCACCAGGAAGATGAAGGGAGGGTGGGGTACGGACCACTGTGAACAAAGCTCACTTACCACACCTTCCTCAGTCCCCACTTCTGCGCATCTACGCAAAGTCACAGTTTGTTCCACCTCTCCCATAGAGGAGAATTGGTTCCATATTGCTTCCAGAGTGCAACATAACTAGAAAGGAATTTGGACATAAAGAAAAGCCCTGAGTTATATCCTGGAGGCTTTCCATGCATAGCTGTGCAGGTTGTACCCTGCACAACTCTAAGTCATGACCATTCTGTAAAACTATCATGGCGGCACCTAAACCTGGCACTGTTCAAAGGGAGCTCTGCCACCTTGGGGAATTTATGCGACTTCTCTGAACCCCACTTCCTCGGATGCAAAAAGGGCATGAAAATTTCTACCTCGTGGAATTCTTTGAAATTACACCTGGCACAGAGTTGGCTGTTCAATAGATGTTATTGATATGACTCTATTGAGAGAGTCTAATGTCTTCAATTCAATTCAGCCTAGTTCTTTTTTTAAGATCTTCAAAATGGAGAAGTAGAAAATCAGGTTAGGGACCTCCCTGGAGGTCCAGTGGTTAAGACTTCGCCTTCCAATGCAAGAGGTGTGGGTTCGATCCCTGGTCAGGGAGCTAGGATCCCACATGCCTTGCAGTCAAAAAACCAAAACATAAAACAGAAGCAATATTGTAACAAATTCAATAAAGACTTTAAAATTGGTCCACATCCAAAAAAAAGAAAATCAGTTTAAAAATAAGACATTCCTACATGCATTAAATGCATTCAAATTATAATTTGACATATATGCAATTGACTAATCAAAATGTGTTCCCACAGTATGAGAAGAATTATTTCAGATTATATTTTGGCCAAATAGTGGAGGAAAGAGTTTGTCTGTGGGGTCAGGGAACATTTGGGGGATAAGATAGGATTTAACTATTGGAGTATTGCCAACTTATGGAAGGGTGGGGAGGAGAGGTTGAATGAGAGCATGAACGAATAAGTTGTAAAAGCCAAAATCAGATAAGAGAATAGTGAATTCATGCAGCAAATACCTAAAGTAACTAAGGGGTACCCAACAGGAAAAAAACCAAAAAAACAGGCTTAGGGGAGCCTCTTTGTGGTGCTGGATGGGACAAAGCCCTTTGATTCTGGTCAAAATTTTAAAAAAGAAATGACTCACAAGCACAATATTTCTTTTAGCAAAACAATAATAATAACTTGATTTTTACTAAATTGCCTATATTTATAAATTATGTGTACCTAATTTTATTACTTATCTTGTAAATCTCCTACTATGGTATCCAAACACTAAAGAATTTTACTTACCAAAACAAAAAATTTTAAGTCACACCCATAGATAGTAATAATAATAACACTCTGTGGGATATTAATTTGGGATATAACTCTAGTTTAATTTCAACTAGTTGCTACACTATCTGTGGTTTCAGAGCCAGAATTTTCCACATTTGAGTAATCCACAGATTAAAATTTAACAGAGGTTATTACATGTGGCATATAACATGAAGTTAATGATTCCAAACTCAAATATGTAACTTATGACCTTATCATTTCCTACAAGTTTCTATGGAAACCACAGAAAACATTGCCAGGAACAGTTGATCAGCAAATTATAGCATTCCTATGCCAAACATATGAACAAGTAAGAACTTTAATGTGCAGATAATTGGTCTACCTGAGATTTATTATTGTTCCCTCTATGGTACCTGGGGACACAGGTGAGTTGTGGGACTGTACACTTTGAGGCCATAATTTACACTCAGTAGAAATCTTGCTTCACAAAATGATTGTGTTTCGAATCTTTGTTGCAGCCTAATGAGTAACATATGGAACACAGGCAGTATCTTTTTAGCCTTCATTTATCCGAGCAAAAATGAAATGATGGTTAAATAAAGACCGTCCTTTATTAAAACCCAATGTTTTCAATTTGAGATTGAACCTCCCTTTATGACAAACTATAATCAGGTTTCTTTTGACCGCATTTCCTTCGTTCTTCCTTTCTTTCTTCCCTTACCTCATGGCCAAATGTCCTATTTTATGGTCTTTACTTACCTCCGTTTTGTACATAAATGAAGGTAAGAAGCATGCTTTTAAATTCCACTAGTGGAATAGTGATAGCTACTGCTTTCCCTTATTACCAGCTATATTATTTGATAAGAAAAATTCTATTGGATGGAAGTATCAGTTAATATTTAAAAGCTCATGATTTCTAGGTAGCTATTCTTTTTTTTTTTTTTTTTTTTTTTTAATGATTTGCTATCTTTTAAGCTTTCTAATTTAGGCTAAAAGCTCTTTCATTTCTTTCACTGGTTTTTCCGTCTCTTGAAAAGTGTTGTATCTTCCTCTTTTTAAAAACTCCCTTCAGGTTTAGAAATAATAGAAGTGGTTTTGCAGTAAGTTGTCAATTTCTAAGTACACGAAGAGGTAAAGTGTATATCCACGGAAACATTCAGTTTCTCAATAATTTTGATTAGCCATTTTCAATTAAATATAAACTAGAGTTTATGCTTATTTACAACTACCATCTGTTTTGACCATTATTCTAAGTTGGGTCAAGACAGAATTATAAAAAATCAGAGTCCTAGAATTTTAATATTCCATATTGCTAAATTCATTTTGCCTCTACGTGAGAGGCCGTGTTTCCCTTACGGAAATAACACAAACCGTAGGTTGTACATTTCTCTGAATGTGTTGAGTTTGCACCAAAAAAAAAAAAACAAAAAAAAAAAGCTGTGAAAATTATGTCACTTTTCCTCCTGCAGAAGCTTCTAAGCTCTTTACACCACGGAACAGTTAATAAACTCTTCACATTTAGATTTTGGCCTGATGCGCTGAGACATAGAAATGACAGCCAATCCTGGGCTCCTAAACAAAATTTCCAAAGCAACGACGTTCAAGGCCTGTTATTGTGTGTGTGTCCACCTAACTTATGTCGAGTTTATGAGAGAAGACACTTAATTTGGGCTGATCCTCCTGTTAGGATACTGCTGTTATTCAGTTTCATCAGACTATATTAATGCAAAATTACTTTTCAGTTGGAACCCCAGATCTAATCATTGTGGAATATTTATTTTCTTTTTATTTCCTTCTATTTTCTAAATTGTATAAAGTGTTCTGAAGTATGTTTAAAAACTTTTCTTTTGGATTTTAAAGAAGCCAACAAGAACTTTATAACTGCTCATAGGTAGGTTTGGGAGGCAAACTGATCTCTCTCTGGCATCTTTCACCAAAGGTATTCTACCAAACTAAACCTTCCCCATGGCACACAATTAGGCTGATTCAAGGGATCACACTTTTAAATCCTAATTTTCAGACAACTAAGTTTACAGTCAAGTTAAAAATTGCTACCATTTTGATGATTATGTTTTATCTAGCATTTAAATGCCTCTTTTACTCAAAGTGAATTCATAGGATTTAAAAAAAAAAAAAGAAAAGACTGCAGGACCGTCATTCTGCCAGGGTTATCTTAATCATGACAGGACATGAAATGCAGCTTGGCAGTTGGCACTGTTCAAAGCATGCCAGACATGGACACAGCCTGGTAACTAAAGACATTCTGATAAAAATAGGAGTGAGAAGGAAAAATAAGGGCCAGGTAGATAGGGAACAACAACAAATAGTATCCATTTCAAGGGAATACTTCTGTTGCTAAGAGAGATAAATCAGATACACGATCAAACTCAGACCTCTTAAGGCCAACATTGCAAAATTAAACTTCTCTCCGCTTCCTTCAGCGTTTCCCAGTCCCGCCATCCACCGTCCAATTAGGCCTGAGAGCTATCCTAGTATCCTCCCTCTCCCTGGCTCACAGCAGTTAGAATTAAATTTACAGTAGAATATTTATTGACCTAAAAGATATTCTTTATATATTACTAGGCAGATTCTAAAACTTTATGTGCATTGTAATAGAGATCTGTAAAAAAAAACAATTATATTAACACACACACACTGAGAAAAAAAGGTGGTAATACATTTATACATATACATGTATGTATACATATACAAATCCACCTCGACTTATGATGACATCATCTCCTGATAATTCCATCAGAAGTTGAAAATGCATTTAATGCACCAAACCTACATCATAGCATAGCCTTGCCTACCTTAAACATGCTCAGAACACTTACATCAGCATATGGTTGGGCAAAATCATCTAACACGGAGGCTGTTTTGTGAGGAAGTGTTGAATATCTCAAGTAATTTATTGACTGCTGTACTGAAAGTGAAGAACAGAATGGTTCTCAGTGTAGGAGTTGTTTTCCCTCGTGATCACGTGTCTGACTGGAACTCACTGCCGCTACCCAGCATCAGGAGAGAGGACCCGACCACAGACCACTACCCCAGGAAAAGGTCAAAATTCAAAATTTGAAGTATGGTTTCTAATGAACACGTATCGCTTTCACACCATTGTCAAGTGGAAAATGGTTAAGTCAACCATCTAAATCGGGGACTGTCGGTATACATAAAAATACATATGTGTTTTCTATTTATTTTTATACATGCATATCTGTATTTGTAAATTTATTCCCGGTGGTTAAATCTATGGGATGGGGTTGTGATGATTTATACTGTTCTCTTTTTATCTTTCTATAGCCACCCCAATAAACATAGGTCACTTATAAAAGAAGGGGGGAAAGTCTATTGTTAATTGACCCTCCATTTATCTAGAGACAAAGTTCCAAACTTTTTGGCTCTCACACAGATTCTTCAGGATCTACGCTGACCATCCCACATACTCTCCTTCCCTGTAATGTACCTGTTTCCTGCTTCAATGTTCTTTCCTGCTTCAATGCCTTCACATATGGTTCTTTTTCTCTCTCTAGAGGAATCTCTCTACTTGTCCACCTGACAGATGCATTTTCTCTTTTCAAGACCCGGCATTCACCAGGAGTATCCCCCCCCCTTGGTTCTCATGCTGACTGGTACAATAATCTACCATTGTGCTCATCAACCATTACCCCGTGAGTTGCCAGAAGGAGGGACTGTGTTTAAGTCACCTTTGCTTCACAAGTGCCTGGTAGTAGGCACTTAATAAGCGTTGAATAAATGAATGAGTGAATGATGAATTCGTAGACTTCGTAGAGTTATGTTGAATGTTAGATGTAAGGTATAGAGCAGAGTGCCTGGAACATAGCAAGTGTTCGGGAGATGAGTAGTATCTATTACTGTCATTACTGTATGCCATATCTCTGTCTGCTTTGCCATGAGTGTTGGGTCTCTGCATTGCTCAACAACATCCTTTGAGGCCAACATATCAGTATGTTCCAGAGAATCAGGAATTCTGCCATGGGCACTGCATATTTGGTTGTATTTTTTTTTTTAAACATCTTTATTGGAGTATAATTACTTTACAATGGTGTGTTAGTTTCTGCTTTATAAAAAAGTGAATCAGTTATACATATACATATATCCCCATACCTCTTCCCTCTTGCATCCCCCCTGCCACCCTCCCTATCCCACCCCTCTAAGTGGTCACAAAGCACCGAGATGATCTCCCTGTGCTATGCGGCTGCTTCCCACTTGCTATCTATTTTACCTTTGGTAGTGTATATATGTCCATGCCACTCCCTCACTTTGTCACAGCTTACCCTTCCCCCTCCCCATATCCTCAAGTCCATTCCCTATTAGATCTGTGACTTTATTCCCATCTTACCCCTAGGTTCTTCATGACCTTTTTTTTTTTTCTTACATTCCATATATATGTGTTAGCATACCATATTTCTTTTTCTCTTTCTAACTTACTTCACTCTGTATGACAGACTCAAGGTCCATCCACCTCACTACAAGTAACTCAGTTTCGTTTCCTTTTATGGCTGAGTAATATTCCGTTGTATACATGTGCCACATCTTCTTTATCCATTCATCTGTTGATGGACACTTAGGTTGCTTCCATGTCCTGGCTATTGTAAATAGAGCTGCAATGAACATTTTGGTACATTTTGACTCTTTTTGAATTATGTTTTTTCTCAGGGTATATGCCCAGTAGTGGGATTGCTGGGTCATATGGTAGTTCTATTTTTAGTTTTTTAAGGAACCTCCATACTGTTCTCCATAGTGGCTGTATCAATTTACATTCCCACCAACAGTGCAAGAGGGTTCCCTTTTCTGCACACCCTCTCCAGCATTTATTGTTTCTAGAGTTTTTGAGGATGGCCATTCTGACCGGTGTTAGATGATATCTCATTGTAGTTTTGACTTGCATTTCTCTAATGATTAACAATGTTGAGCATTCTTTCATGTGTTTGTTGGCAATCTGTATATCTTCTTTGGAGAAATGTCTATTTAGTTCTTCTGTCCATTTTTGGATTGGGTTGTTTGCTGTATTGTTATTGAGCTGAATGAGCTGCTTATAAATTTAGGAGATTAATACTTTGTCAGTTGCTGCATTTGCAACTATTTTCTCCCATTCTGAGGGTTGTCTTTTGGTCTTGTTTATGGTATCCTTTGCTGGGCAAAAGCTTTTAAGTTTCATTAGGTCCCATTTGTTTATTTTTGTTTTTATTTCCATTTCTCTAGGAGGTGGGTCAAAAAGGATCTTGCTGTGATTTATGTCATAGAGCGTTCTGCCTATGTTTTCCTCTAAGAGTTTGATAGTGTCTGGCCTTACATTTAGGTCTTTAACCCATTTTGAGTTAATTTTTGTGTATGGTGTTAGGGAGTGTTCTAATTTCATACTTTTACATGTACCTGTCCAGTTTTCCCAGCACCACTTAATGAAGAAGCTGTCTTTTGTCCACTGTATATTCTTGCCTCCTTTATCAAAGATAAGGTGACCATCTCTGGGCTTTCTATCCTGTTCATTGATCTATATTTCTGTTTTTGTGCCAGTACCATACTGATTATTGTAGATTTGTAGTATAGTCTGAAGTCAGGGAGCCTGATTCCTCCAGCTCCGTTTTTCTTTCTCAAGATTGCTTTGGCTGTTTGGGGTCTTTTGTGTTTCTGTATGCATTGTGAAATTTTTTGTTCTAGTTCTGTGAAAAATGCCAGTGGTAGTTTGATAGGGATTGCATTGAATCTGTAGATTGCTTTGGGTAGTACAGTCATTTTCACAATGTTGATTCTTCTAATCCAAGAACATGGTATATCTCTCCATCTATTTGTATCATTTTTAATTTCTTTCATCAGTCTTATAATTTTCTGCATACAGGTCTTTTGTCTCCTTAGGTAGGTTTATTCCTAGATACTTTATTCTTTTTGTTGCAATGGTAAATGGGAGTGTTTTCTTAATTTCACTCTCAGATTTTTCATCATTAGTGTATAGGAATGTAAGAGATTTCTGTGCATTAATTTTGTATCCTGCTGCTTTACCAAATTCATTGATTAGTTCTAGTAGTTTTCTGGTAGCATCTTTAGGATTCTCTATGTATAGTATAATGTCATCTGCAAACAGTGACAGCTTTACTTCTTCTTTTCCTATTTGGATTCCTTTTATTTCTTTTTCTTCTCTGATTGCTGTGGCTAGAACTTCCAAAACTATGTTGAATAAGAGTGGTGAGAGTGGGCAACTTGTTCTTGTTCCTGATCTTAGTGGAAATGGTTTCAATTTTTCACCATTGAGGACAATGTTGGTTGTGGGTTTGTCATATATGGCCTTTATTATGTTGAGGAAAGTTCCCTCTATGCCTACCTTATGCAGGGTTTTTATCATAAAGGGGTGTTGAATTTTGTCAAAAGCTTTCTCTGCATTGAGATGATCATATGGTTTTTCTCCTTCAGTTTGTTGATATGGTGTATCACATTGACTCATTTGCGTATATTGAAGAATCCTTGCATTCCTGGAATAAACCCCACTTGATCATGGTGTATGATCCTTTTAATGTGCTGTTGGATTCTGTTTGCTAGTATTTTGTTGAGGATTTTTGCATCTATGTTCATCAGTGATATTGGCCTGTAGTTTTCTTTCTTTGTAACGTCTTTGTCTGGTTTTGGTATCAGGGTGATGGTGGCCTCATAGAATGAGTTTGGGAGTTTTCCTCCCTCTGCTATCTTTTGGAAGTCTTTGAGAAGGATAGGTGTTAGCTCTTCTCTAAATGTTTGATAGAATTCGCCTGTGAAGCCATCTGGTCCTGGGCTTTTGTTTGTTGGAAGATTTTTAACCACAGTTTCAATTTCAGTGCTTGTGATTGGTCTGCTCATATTTTCTATTTCTTCCTGGTTCAGTCTCGGCAGCTTGTGCATTTCTAAGAATTTGTCCATTTCTTCCAGGTTGTCCATTTTATTGGCATACAGTTGCTTGTAGTAATCTCTAATAATCTTTTGTATTTCTGCAGTGTCAGTTGTTACATCTCCTTTTTCATTTCTAATCCTATTGATTTGAGTCTTCTCCCTTTTTTTCTTGATGAGTCTGGCTAATGGTTTATCAATTTTATTTATCTTCTCAAAGAACCAGCTTTTACTTTTATTGATCTTTGCTATTGTTTCCTTCATTTCTTTTTCATTTATTTCGGATCTGATCTTTATGATTTCTTTCCTTCTGCTAAATTTGGGGGTTTTTTGTTCTTCTTTCTCTAATTGCTTTAGGTGCAAAGTTAGGTTGTTTATTCGAGATGTTTCCTGTTTCTTAAGGTAGGATTGTATTGCTATAAACTTCCCTCTTAGAACTGCTTTTGCTGTATCCCATAGGTTTTGGGTCGTCGTGTCTCCATTGTCATTTGTTTCTAAGTATTTTTTTATTTCCTCTTTGATCTCTTCAGTGATCACTTTGTTATTAAGTAGTGTATTGTTTAGCCTCCATGTGTTTGTATTTTTTACAGCTCTTTTCCTGTAATTGATATCTAGTCTCATAGCGTTGTGGTCGGAAAAGATACTTGATACAATTTCAATTTTCTTAAATTTGCCAAGGCTAGATTTGTGACCCAATATATGATCTATCCTGGAGAATGTTCCATGAGCACTTGAGAAAAATGTGTATTCTGTTGTTTTTGGATGGAATGTCCTATAAGTATCAATTAAGTCCATCTTGTGTAATGTATCATTTAAAGCTTGTGTTTCCTTATTTTCATTTTGGATGATCTGTCCATTGGTGAAAGTGGGGTGTTAAAGTCCCCTACTATGATTGTGTTACTGTCAATTTCCCCTTTTATGGCTGTTAGTATTTGCCTTATGTATTGAGGTGCTCCTATTTTGGGTGCATAAATATTTACAATTGTTATATCTTCGTCTTGGATTCATCTCTGATCATTATGTAGTGTCCTTCTTTGCATCTTGTAATAGTCTTTGTTTTAAAGTCTATTTTTTCTGATATGAGAATTGCTACTCCAGCTTTCTTTTGATTTCCATTTGCATGGAATATCTTTTTCCATCCCCTCACTTTCAGTCTGGATGTGTCCCTAGGTCTGAAGTGGGTCTCTTGTAGTCAACATATATACAGTTCTTGTTTTTGTATCCATTCAGCCAGTCTGTGTCTTTTGGTGGGAGCATTTAAACCATTTACATTTAAGGGAAGTATCGATATATATGTTCCTATTCCCATTTACTTAATTGTTTTGAGTTTGTTATTAAAGGTCTTTTCCTTCTCTTGTGTTTCCTGCCTAGAGAAGTTCCTTTAGCATTTGTTGTAAAGCTGGTTTGGTGGTGCTGAACTCTCTCAGCTTTTGCTTGTCTGTAAAGGTTTTCATTTCTCCATCAAATCTGAATGAGATCCTTGCTGGGTAGAGTAATCTTGGTTGTAGGTTTTTCTCCTTCTTCACTTTAAATATGTCCTGCCACTCCCTTCTGGCTTGTAGGGTTTCTGCTGAAAGATCAGATGTTAACCTTATGGGGATTCCCTTGTGTGTTATTTGTTGTTTTTCCCTTGCTGCTTTTAATGTTTTCTTTATATTTAATTTTTGATAGTTTGATTAATATGTGTCTTGGCGTGTTTCTCCTTGGATTTATCCTGTATGGGACTCTCTGTGCTTCCAGGACTTGATTAACTATTTCTTTTCCCATATTAGGGAAGTTTTCAACTATAATCTCTTCAAATATTTTATCAGTCCCTTTCTTTTTCTCTTTTTCTTCTGGGACCCCTATAATTCGAATATTGGTGCATTTAATGTTTTCCCAGAGGTCTCTGAGACTGTCCTCAGTTCTTTTCATTCTTTTTTCTCTATTCTGCTCTGCAGTAGTTATTTCCACTATTTTATCTTCCAGGTCACTTATCTGTTCTTCTGCCTCAGTTATTCTGCTATTGATCCCTCCTAGAGTATTTTTAATTTCATTTATTGTGTTGTTCATCACTGCTTGTTTCCTCTTTAGTTCTTCTATGTCCTTGTTAAATGTTCCTTGCATTTTCTCTATTCTATTTCCAAGATTTCGGATCATCCTTACTCTCATTTTTCTGAATTCTTTTTCACGTAGACTACCTATTTCCTCTTCATTTGTTAGGTCTGGTGTGTTTTTACCTTGCTCCTTCATCTGCTGTGTCATTTTCTGTCTTCTCATTTTGCTTATCTTACTGTGTTTGGGGTCTCCTTTTCGCAGGCTGCAGGTTCGTAGTTCCCGTTGTTTTTGGTGTCTGTCCCCAGTGACTAAGGTTGGTTCAGTGGGTTGTGTAGGCTTCCTGGTGGAGGGGACTAGTGCCTGTGTTCTGGTGGATGAGGCTGGATCTTGTCTTTCTGGTGGGCAGGTACACGTCTGGTGGTGTGTTTTGGGGTGTCTGTAGCCTTATTGTGATTTTAGGCATCCTCTTTGCTAATGGGTGGGGTTGTGTTCCTGTCTTGCTAGTTGTTTGGCATAGGGTGTCCAGCACCGTAGCTTGCTGGTCGTTGAGTGAAGCTGGGTCTTGGTGTTGAGATGGAGATCTCTGGGAGATTTTCGCCGTTTGGTATCACGTGGAGCTGGGAGGTCTCTTGTGGACCAGTGTCCTCAGTTGTCTCTCCCACCTCAGAGGCAAGGCCCTGATGCCTGGCTGGAGCACCAAGAGCCTTTCATCCCCATGGCTCAGAATAAAAGGGAGACAAAATGAAAGAAAGAAAGAAAGAAAGAGAGATAGATAGAGAGAGAGAGAGAGAGAGAGAGAGAGAGAGAGAGAGAGAGAGAAAGAGAGAAAGAAAAGAAAATAAAGTAAGATAAAATAAAACAAAGTTATTAAAATAAAAAATAATTATTAAGAAAATAATTTTTTAAGTAAAAAAACGAAACAAAAAAAAGGATGGATAGAACCCTAGGACAAATGGTGAAAGCAAAGCTATACAGACAAAATCTCAAACAGAAGCATACACATACACACTCACGAAAAGGGGAAAAATAATCTATCTTGTTCCCGAAGTCCACTGCCTCAATTTGGGATGATTCATTGTCTGTTCAGGTATATCAAGTTGATGGTGGAGCTTTAATCCACTGCTCCTGAGGCTGCTGGGAGAAATTTCCCTTTCTCTTCTTTGTCCGCACAGTTCCCGGGGTTCAGCTTTGGATTTGGCCCTGCCTCTGCGTGTAGGTCGCCTGAGGGCGTCTGTTCTTCGCTCAGACGGGACGGGGTTAAAGGAGCCGCTGATTCGGGGGCTCTGGCTCACTCAGGCCGGGGGGCGGGAGAGGTACGGTTGCCGGGCAAGCCTGCGGCGGCAGAGGCCGGCGTGACGTTGCACCAGCGTGAGGCGCGCCGTGCGTTCTCCCGGGGAAGCTGTCCCGGGATCCCGGGACCCTGGCGGTGGCGGGCTGCACGGGCTCCCGGGAGGGGCGGTGTGGAGAGTGACCTGCGCTCGCACACAGGCCTCTTGGTGGCGGCAGCAGCAGCCTCAGCGTCTCATGCCCGTCTCTGGGGTCCGCGCTGGTAGCCGCGGCTCGCGCCCGTCTCTGGAGCTCCTTTAAGCAGCGCTCTGAATCCCCTTTCCTCGCGCACCAGGAAACAAAGAGGTAAGAAAAAGTCTCTTACCTCTTCGGCAGCTCCGGACTCTCCCGGACTCTCTCCCGGCCAGCCGTGGCGCACTAACCCCTTCAGGCTGTGTTCACGCCGCCAACCGCAGTCCTCTCCCGGCTTCCGACCGAAGCCCGAGGCTCAGCTCCCGGCCCCCGCCCGCCCCGGCGGCTGAGCAGACGAGCCTCTCGGGCTGGTGAGCGCCGGTCGGCACCGCTCCTCTGTGGGAATCTCTCCGCTTTCCCCTCCTCAGCCGCTTACTGCGCTCTCCTCCGCGGCTCTGGAGCTTCCCCCCTCCGCCACCCGCAGTCTCCACCCACAAAGGGGCTCCTAGTGTGTGGAAACCTGTCCTCCTTCCCGGCTCCCTCCCACTGGTGCAGGCCCCGTCCCTATTGTCTCTGTTTATTCTTTTTTCTCTTGCCCTACCCGGGTACGTGGGGAGTTTCTTGCCTTTTGGGAGGTCTGAGGTCTTCTGCCAGCGTTCGGTGGGTGTTCTGTACGAGCAGTTCCACGTGTAGATGTATCTCTGATGTCTCTGTGAGGAGGAAGGTGGTCTCCGCGTCTTACACTTCCGCCATCTTCCTCCCTTCTGGTCGTATTCATCTATGCGCACAGGATAACCAGAGCAAGACATCTGGACACAGGAATGACCTAAAAAACTGATGATTTTTAATTTTTTTCAAAAGACTAAGGGCATGAGGCTTTTCTAATTAAGAGGCAGAGCAAGAAGAAATTGTCTTGAATTTAAAATTTTTCTATCTACCACTTGTATACCCTTCCTTCTGGAAGCATTTACCCGTCTGATTAATTTTCCCATTCTTTTTTCCTTTTAAGGATATTGAACATTGCGATGTTCAGTGTTCAGTATGCATGATGTGTGTGTATGTTGCAATATGATCTGTCAGTACCCACTTCCCCTGTCTCAACCTAAGGCTAGGCCCATACCTCAAAAATACCTAGCAAATACCAACAATAGTTATCTGCTGAACTGAAAGAAAACTTGGCAGGAAAAGTAAAGAATAAACACGTTCGAACTAAACCCTTATAATGACCTCTTACCTGGTAGAAAGGAAAGATGCCTAATGTATAACCTCTAAAGCTTCTCTTCGACTGAGAAAGCCATGGGTGGGACAGCGTTTTTCATGGAAGACCCAGGGATACGGCACCATTCACAACATTCTGAAACAAGTACTAGCATACCCATGAATATGTTTACAAAATACTTTTCCAAGATTCTTTCCATCTGTTACAAGTCATAAACTTATTCTGGTTTTTTTTTGGCCTTTGGCCTTTCTATCTGCCAGTGACTTTGTAGCAGTTTATTTGGGTTAGGTTCTGATACAATCCAATTCTTTTAGGTCATTTATTTTAATATTTTTAAGTGTAGGGATATTTTTCACTTAGGAAAAGATTTAGCTTTTCTACACTGATTTTCCTAAATGTTCCATCTACAATTTCTCTACTTCTATTAACTTAATTTTCTTCCCACTCATTCCCCTAATATTTTGGCAGTATTTTGCAATGTCTACAACAGAAGGACTCTTTTATTGGCATATCATTCCACAATATACGGTCCCAAAAGCAAAAATCTATAGGATATATTATCTCTAACAAACTACTTTTATAAAAAATGACTTAGATTAATCTGGAAAGATTGTCATTACATTCTTCACATACTGTATGTCAGACATTGTTAGTACTTGTGGGTGTTGTTGGTTGTTTTATGTAATTACTCATGTTGTTTTGTGAAAGTGCCCCATAACGTCACTCTAATTAAGATTCTGACAGCATGTCCTTTTGGTTGTTGAAATGCTTATTGAACAAAAGTCACTGTTTTTCAGACTAAATTCCAACATGAATAAAAATACCTAAGTCACACATGTGATTAAAGTGTGATTCCAGTTCCAAAAATGATTCTCTAGCACCTGTTAAAAGGACAAGAAAAATAAAAGTCATGTACATACAGAAGGATATTATCATTTGGATTGGTACATAAGTAGGTATATAAATAGGCAGAATTTAAGAAGCATTGGATAAGACTCTCTCCTTGAAAATATCTGTGCCTAGAATTTCACTATTAGAAATCAAATCATTTATATTTCAGAATTCTTTGGTGTCTTTATTGACCCATATTAAATCCTAAAGTTATTGGAAAGGGCAGTCCCTAATGGCCTTATTAACTATACCATATGGAAATTAACTAACAGATGGCAGAACAACAGACGTTAGAAATGGAATGCACGTAGGTACCTGGTTGAGGGAATCACCAGGAGGGGAAAGTAAGAATACTTCAAAAGAAGTTAAGAGGACAACCAAGCCAGCAGTGCCTGCCACTGAAAATAATTTAATCTGAATAGATGACAGCCAAATAATTTTCATTCAGCTTGTGCTATAAGTAGTGAAATTTAAATTTAGAAATTGTGACCTAATCACTGAACATATACAGGGCTTCGGTTTCAGAATTTTCACATGTGTGAAAAAATAACAACAGTGTAAATTTGTGGAAACATATTCAAATGTATCAATACCAAAACAATGTTAGCTTTTTTTTTTTTTTTTTTTTTTTTGCTAAAGGGAGAACTTACAGATTCCTGAGAATATAACTTACAACTAAAGAGAACAACTTGGAGACATGTTGAATCAAAAATTAATTATATATGTCGAATTGGTTGATTAAGTAAATGGATGGTGGCTGGCTGGTGGGAGCAGTTTTCTCACTGTTGGAATGGGAGTTTACAGACAAGCAAAGGCTAGAATGATCCATTGTCAATGGATTAAAGTTAAAGACATCAGAATGAATTCATGTGTAGCTTCATACAGATACAGATGGTTACGTATACATATGGATACACTTATAGATATTTGTATATATACAAGTTAGTATACATACATAGTTCCTTTCTCTGCCAGCTGAGAGGGCCCAGAAGCAATGACACCCCAGAAGCTAAGAACACACCTGGGGCCCAGATCTTGGTTTCTAACACCTTTGTCAAGTAAAATGACTCCTTGGAGAAATGGCTGGACACAGGACTGAGGCCAGAAATATACAAGAAGAGCCGGGAGTATCTCTCAGTGCCAGGAAGTAAGGAGGTTCTAAACACACACACACACACACACACACACACAAACACAGTAGAGGTAGGTAAAGGGACATAAGAGTCAACAGAAAAAGTTACCAATAATCAAATCTGAAACAATTTAAGAAAAAAAAAAAAAAGCAATATTGGATTATAATGAAACTATAAAATATTTTTGCATCGATATTAAAGTAAATAAATAATTAGTGCAGGCTGCACTTCCTTCCAAAGATTACATTCTCTAAAGGGGATGGGGAGAATAGAGTAGCTTTACGGTGGGGAAACTTGACAAACAGTAACTACCTGTGCTAGGGGATCAAGGTCAACATCAACAACGATCATTCATTTTGATAGTAGTTACCTTTGATATGATGGGATAAAAATGGTAATTTACCTCTGTGATCTTCCTCCCCCAAACACATCGCCCTGCTCTAATCATAGGGAAAACTTCAGACAAATCCAAATTGAGGGACATTCTACAAAACACCTGATCAGTGCTCCTCAAGACCGTCACAGTCACCAGAAATAAGAAAAGTCTAAGAAACTGTCACAGGCAAAAGACATGATGACTAAATATAATGTGGTATCTGAATGGGCCCTGAAAGAGAAAAAGGACATTAGATAAAAACTAAGGATATCTGAATAAAGTATTGACTTCATAATGTATCAGTATTGGCCCGGTGATGGCAACAAATTTACCACCCTAATATATGTTGTAATATGGGAAACTGGGTGCAGGCTATATGAGAACTCCCAGTATTATTTTCACACAGGATTCTATATAAAAAATATCCTAAAGACTCCTTTAAAAAAAAAACTGTTTTGAATTAATAAACAAATTCAGTGTCATTGTAGAATTTTAACTCAACAAACAAAAAGCATTTGTGTTTCTGTATATTAATAATGAACTATCTAAAAAGGAAATTAGAAAAACAGTTCCATTTACAATAGCACCAAAAAGAAAAAAAAAACTTAGGAATAAACTTAACGAAGGAGGAAAAAGGCTTGTATACTGAAAACTAAAGAACCCTGATGAAAGAAATTTAAAAACACATAAAATGCCAATTATATCTCAATAAAGTTGAAGACAAGACAAAAAAGTGAAAAGACATCTGTGTTTATGGATTGGAAGACTTAATACTGTTATGATGTCCATACTACCCAAAGCAATCTACAGATTCAATTCAATTCCTATCAAGATCACAATGGATACTGATTGTAATTGACCCATAAATGTGTTATGTGCATAGCTATGTGTATGGAAAACTACAGTGATGGCCTGTTCTCTACAGATCAGTAATTATTGGTTTTAATAACGAGAGGTGGCTTCTGTGTTACAGTATTTAATATATACGGTCTTCTCAGATATAATGAAAAGGTGTATAGCCTTTGCTATCAGACAGACTTGAATTCAAATCTTCAAATCTCAGCCTGCGACTTAATAGTGCAAGTTACTTAAACTCCAAACCATATTTTCCCTTCTATAAACGGTGCATGAAAACGTGGCAAGCTTATCTGGCTTTTTTATGAGATTCAGACTCTACACAGACATATACATATACATACGTACATACATACACAGATATATAGATAGATGATAGAGAAAGATAAAATATAGATAATTGATAGATAGATAGATAGATGGATAGACAGGATGTAACTAAGACACTAGAAATAGCCAAGAAATAGTTTTGATACTATTGCTATCCCTGAGATTCTTTCATGGCTCTGTTAATTACCCATTGATACACTTTAGTTCTAATTCCTCCCAGGTTCTATCACAAAAGACAAGCCTTGTGGGTGTGCAAAAAGCCAGGTTTTTGGTAAGCATTATATACTTCTTCCATGCCTCCTACCAGGCAGCAGATCTTAAAATTTCCCAGGCAATTCAATGTACCAGTTCCTTTGATCAAAGGTCTTTGCAATTACACACCAGTGTGAGGCCATCTCCATTCTGAGGCACAGAACCACCAGCCAATGCTGAACGCTTCAGTTCTTTGGAAGGAAGGTTATACTAACAATAAAGTGGTAACTGCCTGGGAAGGTCACCAGTTCTTCATATCAGGAATACTCTGGGTACCTTAGCAGCCCAAAAGGCTAACAAATGGTGGGCATCATGTTGTAGGGTATTGGAATAAAACAAATTCTGGTGCATCTGTGCCTGCCTGTAATATTTCTCCTAGTTCTAGTGGCCACAATTCAAGAAGGTAAAATGGGACTGGAAAATGTGCAAAAATACAGGAATTTAAAGGATAAAGCAAAAACAGAGATTTGAGGTAATAACTCATTAGTTACTGAAGTCAAAATAACTTTATTTTTAAAGTATTTATCTCTGAGATAATCTCAGAGAATAGGTTCCAGGAACCATCACTATAGGGAGGTGCCATTAAAGATTCAAATAATAAATTCAAATAATTCAAATAATTCTAAATGAATACATTTATTTAGACAGATATCTTGTGCTCTATGTATCAGGTTATTTCCAGATTATACAAAAAAAAAAAAAAGGCTTTATGGACTTTTTTATTGCCATGCTTCTTAATTCCAGTTTAACTCTGTGGTCACATTGAAGCTGCTTAATTACTATGTTTCCACACAACACATCTCTATTCAACACATCTCTATACACACATCTCTATACACATCTCAAGTAGTATATTAATAGACTTCTATAAACAGGATTTCTAGACTTCCATTAATGCTGAATATTTTCATTGTAGCTAAATACTGTAAAATATTAAAAGGAACACTGGGTAAGAATTGCAAGGACATTTCTTTCTTTGCAGACATAAGCATACATGATGAATTGTACAAAAATAGGTTCATCTCCAGAGAATTACCTTTGCAGTCTCACCCTTATGGTATGTATGGAGTACAAAGCAGCGTTCTTTGGGAGAAGATTTTATCTTTCAGTATTAATTCACTCCTACACTCCATACAGAAGGCAAAGAAATGCCTGCTTTCAGAGTATATGACATCAGCCTCACAAATATGAGTATGCTATCATGGAGGAGTTTTTCTTTCGACAGGCTTGTGAAACCATTTAAAAAATTCTATTCTTGAAGGTCAGTCCTGTAAGGTGGATTTCTTAAAGACCAAACAGTTGAAGGATCTAGCTTTGCTGTTGCCTATTCCACGGTGAAAAGGTAAGGGATGAGGCCTATGGTCTCCATGAAGAAGTTAAGTGCTGAGACATTTCCTTAGATGTGACTGGATATCAGTAGGATGTACAATCCTACAAGAAGTAAGTTTCAGACCTAATAGCTTAACAAGTCTACCAACTGAGCAGAGAACGTGGAAGGAGGCCAGTGCGAGGGAAGAAGGTACTTTTCTATTCTCAAAACATCCCTTGAGTGCATACTCTGCTAGGTACCTTGCGAGGCACTGGAAACACAGCATAATTTTGTAAGAATAATTTCCCCTACATTAACTGTAATGAAACTATATTGAAATTTGGCTTTGAAACGTTTAATTTTAAATTATCAGATGTTCCCCATTTTTATATGAAGACTCACTCTTAACTCTAGTCACCAAATTCACTCGCTGTCCTTGGAACCAGGGTCAGAGGCGCCCCTGATTTCTTTTTCCAAGGTCATCCTACCAGAGAATCATGACAGAGAGGAGCTGGAGGTGAGTCTGGAGATCGCTTGGCCTCATTTCCTCACTGTACCGGGGAACGCTTGTTAAGTGCACCAGCTTTGTCGTTAAATTCACCCTGGTTTGAGTCCTCTCTCTGTGGGACCATGAGATACAGATACGAGAAACAGGTAATTGCAGAAATGATCTCGCAAGAGTTACTGGGAGAATAAATAAGAGTGTCAGAAAAATGACAGAGCACAAACGGTCACACCAATCAATGTTCTCCAGCAATATTATTGATATTACCATATTCTTGTACTATCACTATTTTTATATTTCTATCATATTATTATCATTGTATTGTTATTCTCATTGAGAAGCAGAATAAAGCAGAATTCAAGAGGAGAAATTCTGGAGCCATACTGACCAAATTGAAATCTCCACTCTGCCACTAACTGTTAAGTTACTTAATCTCTCTAAGCCTCGATTTCCTCACCATTAATACAGAGATAAAACTAAGGCCTCTGTAGAGGATTATATGAGGATTAATCTAATTTAAATTGTTTAAAAAAAGAAACACTTGGAAGAGTGCTTGGTGTATAAGAAGCACTATTTAGTGTCTGTCTCAGTGGTAAATAATAACTACAGTTGCTTATAGGTGAAGAAGCTGAGGCTCAGTTGGGAGAGGTGACTTGGGAAAGCTCGGAGTTGACACTCAAACCTGGTCTTCACTCACTTTGAAGTCTTATTAAGTAATAGAAATAGAAATAGAAACGCTGAAATAAAGTAAGCAGGAATATGTATTTACATGACACCTTTCTTTCTGTTAGTGCTTTTCTATCAAATTTACATTTCTCTTTAAAATGCTTAAAAATGAAGCTCGAAATGAGGAAAAATCAGGGCACTCAGGGACAGATGATTTATTAAAGTATTTTATTTTAGGGACTTCCCTGGTGGTCCAGTGGTTAAGGCTCCACACTCCCAATGCAGGGGGCAAGGGTTCCATCCCTGGTGGGGGAACTAAGATTCCGCATACCGTGTAGCGCAGCCAAAAATAAAAATTAAAATATTTTATTTTAATATGAAATATTAAAAGCGTATGTATAAAAATATGATTTATTGTCTACTAAAGAAAGACAATAGATGAATCTCCCTTCTTCCACTTCTACTTCCGTCACCACATCCGTTGTTTTCTCTAAAAGCCCAGCACTCAGATCCCCAAGGCCCAAAAGAATAAAGTCTGAAGTCCTTAGTGTGACACTCAAGGTCTTTCACAGTCTGGCACCATCCTAACCTCCCAACGTTCCCTACCCCATCTTGGGACAGCTCCTGTCTGTTTGTCAAACTATTCACATTTCCCCAAGCTCCTCATGCATCTTCCAACACCTCTGCCTTTTCTCCAGGTGCCTCAGCCCATTTCCTCCCTGGGCCGTTCTGGCTCCTACCCACCACTTGTGTGCATATCAGAATTCCATGAGTCCCTTCAAGATAGCTGAAACGTTGGCTTACGGAGAACTTGTCCTCAAACTCTCATTCACATTCCGCTGTGTCTTCTTTTGCGTTTCCATATGCTTTGCTTACACAAAATTTACACTTACTTCACTTGCCTGGCCATGTAGACAATTTGCATCCTGCTTGCTTGATCAGAAGGTCACAGCAGGAGCATTTGCCCTGTGATTATAAGCCCTCTAAGACTTCTGGAACAAAGGCTACATGATACTACATCCAGAGGCATACCATAATCTACTCCACCATTTCCTTGGTTTTGAACACTTAGTTTTCCTTTCTTTTCACTATTGTACTCAGTGCGGCAATAACAATATAATGAATTGTCGATGACTTTTGCAAATCACTGGAGACTTTGAGAATTAATTTTTGTGAGCTTTTTGTTATATTTTCAGTAAGTCATTATTCCTTTGTGTCTCACCTTTCCTGGTGGTCATTTATTTGATGGACTTGTTTTCCCAAGACATAATACTTCGTAAAATAACCCCTCTCTCACTTCCTCAAGCTGCTCCTCTCTCTCTCACACCCACAGAATATTGTCGTTTTGGCTGTTTTTTTTTTTTTCCATTTTTGTACTATATGGCATTGTGAAATCTAATAAAAATATTTGTGATATGTTTTGAAATGGCATTAAAAATTCTATCAAAAAATAACGTTAATCTTTTGAGGTAGCAAAAATTTTAATTCTTTCCCCCCCTTTTCTTTTAGTTCATTTCATTTTTAGCTAAGGGAAAGAACCATATGTCTTCCAATGTTTTTTCTTGTTGGCTTCCTCGATGAAATTTTTCTTGAAAAATAGGTCAAATGAATAGAGGAAAAAAGTTTGTCTTTGCACTTGAGAAAATTATACCAATATTTTTTTAAACACTCAAATTTCCAAGTTATCTTTCTGAATATTTACTCAGCAATTTTTTACTACTCCCACTTAATTGTAGCTTACAAACTATATAATACAAAATGGAAAATATCGGGTTTTTGAGTCACTTATCTATTTATAGTCTTGTTGCTTTTAATGAAGCCTTTGAAACTAGGCCATACAATAGTTTTGTAGAGAAATCACTTTGCATTTCTTGAGAAAAATGCTTTGTTAAAACCTATTCAAATGTGTTTTCAGAAACTAAATGCTTGAAAAGTAAAAATAGGGGTTTGTTTTTTTTCTAAAAGTATAATCTATGCCAGAGGCCAAGCTGCGAAGCATCCAGAAAATTCTAGACTGTTGGTAAATATTCCAGTAACATTTAGATTAATCAAGTTACCAGAAAGAGGAAGATAACAATGAAACAGTACTTAGATGAGGGAAAAAGAAAGAACAGCAGCCAGCTTCTAAGAAACATCTAATTTTAAAAAAGTATCAAAAAGGTCAAGAAGAAAGAGAAAGCAGAAAGTCAAGAAACTTAAAAACAAAAAAGAGGGCTTCCCTGGTGGGACAGTGGTTAAGAATCCACCTGCCAGTGCAGGGGACACGGGTTCGAGCCCTGGTCTGGGAAGATCCCACATGCCGCGGAGCAGCTAAGCCCATGCACCACAGCTACAGAGCCTGAGCTCTACAGCCCACGAACCACAGCTACTGAGCACACATGCCACAACTACTGAAGCCCACACGTCTAGAGCCCGTGCTCCACAACAAAGAGTAGTTCCCACTTGCTGCAACTAAAGAAAGCCTGTGCGCAGCAATGAAGACTCAAAGCAGCCAAAATTTAAAATTAATTAATTAATTAATTAATTCAAAAAAAAAGCAAAAAGGATCTTTTCTGTAATGATTATACATCCAAAGTTCTTGGGTTTATCTCGTTAGAGAGAAAAATCAAGAAATTTTTTTAAAAGAAAATCTTTAACAGAAAAAATGTGAATAAATAGTTCATTACCCAGATATGCAAATTGGAAGGTTTGAAGCTTTATCTAAGCCAAAAAAGATACATAGCAAGCTAAGTTTATTCAATCCTTGTGAGCAAACACATCTAGACTAACCAATATTTACAGAATTTAACCATTAGTGAAATGGGTATCTTACTATACCTGAGTTCTTTTATTTCTTTATCTCAAACTCCAACCGGGGTTTTATCTTTTTAAAATACAATAAATTAGTAAATTTAGCAATGTAGTTATTTTAGCAAAATACTATTTTATAGACAATCAGCAGCAATTGAAAAAGCATGCCATAATTTTGACTCAACTAATTATGCATGCCTAAAAAAAGCCCATTAGAACTGAATACTTAACCTGGGAGAAGCAGCCACATGATGCTACTTTGCTACATGGCCAGTTTAGGAGGAAACATATACAACATTGTTGGATTGTTGGCCGTGCCTTTTTGAACCAATGAAGAAATGCCAAATATTAAAGATTCCATAAATATTTGCTCCAGTGGGGCTTATTTGTGATCCATCTTCATAAGAAAAAAAAAAGCAGCTTCTTAAGAAACGTGTATGTATACATCTGCTGAAAGATCCATCCTAGTCAGAAGGGAATATAACCAGCTCCTGGTTTCCAACCAGGAGGTTGAAGAAGTCAAGTAGGTACCATCAGATGCTAATTTGGTAACCACACAAATAGAATCTCTAGTGCCCATATTCTCTCAGATATATGTCACATGATGCCGACTTGGCACTGCAGATAACTATTATGCTTATTTATTTGATCTGAAATGGGCTGATTTTACTGGACCACGTCTCTTCATACATGCCGAATTCCAAGTGAAGTGAAGAACCCTTCTGTTTACCATTGAAGTTTATCATCATTCTGTTTATCATAATGAAGTCAATGCGAGCTCTGTGCACACAAGGTATAAAGCAGCCAGCAAACTCAAGCCCTAAATACTAGAAATCTGGAGAGAGGCCAAGGATGAACTGGCATGCAAATGGAATTGCCATCTTGCCTTTACAGCTGGTCTCTTGAAGCGGAATGGGAGAATATCCGAGGATGCGCTGCAGAAATGGTACCTCTGCACGACATTCAGGCTCTGGGCAAACAGATGACTTGACTGAAGCTGTGTTGCCGTCAATCTGCTGCTGGATCCAGGAGACCACTTTCATCAACTCCTTATGAAATTAATTAATCAAAGGGAAAATTAAAGTGGAGCAAATCTATCTTTGAAGTAAAAAACGTGCATCTCATAAAGCAATGGTGAGTTCAATAATTCAAAAGGAAGCAGTGGCTGAAGTGATGATCTTAGCCACGTTACGTCAAGGTGTCCCTCCACCGCATCCACTCCCACCATAAACACTCATTTTCTGAAAGGCAGGATTGTCTCAAGGTCTTATCAGCACTAACTGTATTACCAAAGCCCAGAGAATACAATCAGATCTCTCCCCTTCATAATGTAGATGTTGTCTTTTTAAAGCAAGCTTGATTATATTCTGAATAGGTCAGTCCGTGTGCCTGACATTTCTCCCCAGTTCCCCGTGACCTTTTAATAAGAATGACTCGGTTTTGCACTGCCGAAAATGGAACTGTCCCTTTTCAGTCAGTCAGTATGAGAAGCGCTGTTTGAACAGATCACATTTTCTGTACTGAGTTATTACTCATACCACAGCAGAGTAAATGAAACCTTATCTTTCTTTAAAAACACGTGTCCTATTTGGCTTTAATTTTACCTTCTTCTGCAGCTCGTTCACATACATTTGTAAATATTTAAGCAAATGTGCAATCACATTTGCTCAGGGAAAGTAACAAATTAATAAAGTCTCTGTTGAGCAAATCTGACTTTTATAATGTATGCTTAAACAGATGTCATCTTTGAATAGCACTGCAAAGAATTATTAACACGGACTTTCCGTGGTTATAGAGAGAAAATTATCAACACTAATCCAATTTCTAAAATTTCCGAAGTGTTCCTCTTTATTAAGTTCCAGTAACAGAAGATTCAACCAGACAGATCATCCGTGCCCAGACGAACATGAGAATGGTCGCCATCCCAACTTGAAAGGCTATAACCACAGCGCCCCAGCACCAGCCTCCTGATTTCCTACTAGAATACTGATCTGTCTGTAAAACCCACAGTAGGAACCCATTATGTACAACCTGGGGACGTGAGGTCAGATTCTCCTCTGAGTAAATATGTACTGGAAGGGCCTGGCTCTGAGCTTTATTCCCGCAACTGGACTGAGTTTCCTGATGTAGAAATTACTTGGGACTTCTTAGAGGACGGTAAGGCAGGGCTCATAACTAATCTAGTGTGGTGTGAGCAAGGAGCACCAGCCATAAAAAGGTATCAGCAAAGTGAGCAGCAAGTACGTATTTAATGCTCACGATGGCAAGACAAGTGTGTGAAACACTGGGTTCTGTTCTCAAAGATCCTTCAAGGATGGCCCCAGTCTTTGTGGAGGCTGGAGGAGAAGCAGATGATCAGCAAGTAAAGACACTAATAAGCTTATAATTGCAAACTGAGGTGCATGATGTAAAGAACATACCAAGTGGAAAAAATTATCTAAATCAGTAGTTGGCACACTCTTTCTGTAAAGAGCAAGATAGTAAATATTTGGGGCTTTGCAGACCACATTTGATCTCTGCCACATATTTTTATAACCTTTTAAAAATGTAAAAATGATTCTTAGTTCAAGGGTCTTACAGAAGCATGACAAAAGCCAACCAGCCCGTGTGCCAAGGTTTGCCAGCCTCTGATGGCAAGAGAGGAAGGTGGCAGCTGGAGAACAATTCTATAGAATGGCTCAAGGTGGAAAATCAAGGTCAGCTTAGTTGAAGCGAAAGAGAGAGAGGCTGGGGAGGTGTGCTGTGCTCCGCGGTCACGGAGAGAAGTTTAAAGGTTATTGTAAAGGCGGTAGGAAGCCACCAAAGAGTTTTGAGCACGGGATATGACACGATCCCATTTACATTTTGAAAAAGCCCACTTGCTCCCTGTACAGAAAATCGGCATCAGTTTCGTGGCAGAATGGTACCCAGAGCCTGTTGAGAAGGAATAAGGCAGGAGAGAGGGAGCAAGTAGGCAGGATGGGGCAGTGAGGTTGAGAAAAAGTGGACAGGGAGAGCTCCTGTTCCTTGACTTGGCTCTTTGGGGACCTTCGTCTGGCCCTTTGGGGGCTGGAGAGCCCTTGCACAGAGGTGAAAGGCATCTCTTATCTGGCTACTTCTAAGGCTCTGCTGGTTGGGCTACTGCTCCTGGACATCATTTCTTATTCTTTTAACTTCCAAGAACCCAATTTTGAATGAAAAACTATTCACTTATTTTAATGTGGTTGGTTCAACTAGCCATATTTTGAAAAGTAGGAATGTGTCTATTTAGGGGAAATCTGCATGGATATGTCAGCCCAAATGAGTGAGAGGGAAAGATTTAAGAGCTAATTGGTCTCCTCCTTCCCCCCCGTCCTTTCCCCTTTTCTATAAAGGAGCATAAACTTGATTAGACCTGCCTGGACAGGGGAAGCAGAAATGAATTGTCTGCTGTCTCCAGGGTGGGACTCACCATTTCCACCCGCGCTCCCTGCCTTATGCCTGGAGGACTTGTCAGCACGCTTCTGCCAAAGTCTCAGGACTCACCTTTTCCATGAAGCCTTCCCAGGAGACAAGAAGGACTCACCTGCTTTAACCCAGGATTACAGATATGCACACCTGTGTTTGGAACGTCGGTCATGGATTCAGCCTCTTTTCTTGGCTTTAGGTTCTTGTTCTAAGTTTCCCATCCCTACTTTCAGCCAGGGGCAGGCATTCACATATTCCAGGATGATGTTTACTCTATAAAGTTCCCCCTGAAAGGACTGCCCAGTTTGTTACTAAGGAAAGTATCCGAAATAGGGACGGCCTTATGAACAGACACCACTAAGTTGATACCGACTCAAATATTACGAGGGGAGAATCTTCTCTAGTATGTACCCTACTCACCTCTCAAGGGCTTAGGAAATTCCTACCACTGTTTTAGTTCAGATCAACAATGTTCACTGTGTCTTATGTGGAATACTATCCTCCTTAAAGGCTCTAGTAAAAGAAATAGCTAGATGTGGTCAAACACTTCCAGAGCATCCTGCATACTAACTTTCTCCCTTGGAAACTCATAAAGCAGAATAGCACATCAAAGACTGACCCTGTTAAACGTTATTTAACCAGCGGTTTCCACAATTCTGTGCCCACAAGACCCACTATTGTTCATCAACCTACTAGTTCCTCAAAATTCTTTAGCAAGTGCAGAGTTCAGGCTGCCCTCAGCAGGCCTGGGATGGTGTGGGGAGTGGAGGAAAGGAAGCAGCAGTCGTCTGGGTGATGTGACCCAGGTCAAATTAGCTCCTTGAACTCAGAAGGTAATTCTGACCAGGGCGTGGGTGGAGGAAAACAGTGTGCCCTGCCTTGGGCCGTTTCCCAGGAAGGACAGGTGGGGTCAGATGGAGATGTGTGGCCCTGTGAGTGGACAGGTAACACTGACTCCACAGAGGGACAACTGGTCATTCGAGAGCAAGCAAACTGCCATATCAGAATGAGCCCCAATCCTTAACTGCTAAGTTTGGGACAGGGTCAGGGGGAGGGTTCTTACAGTGGAAACCACAGGCTTTTTGCCTCAGGCAGGACTGGATTAAAATCCAGGCCTTTCCCCTTTCCAGCTGTATAACTTGTCCTGTAAGTCCTGTTTTTTTGTGAAATAGGATGAATAATATTAATACAGGATTTTAAAAAATATAAAACAAATTAATTTTCTCAAAGTAACTAATATATGACTTAATAAATAGTAGAAACTATATAGTAGCCTCAGAAAGAAACTTTAGGAAGTGTCTTCATGGACCATCCCTAAATTTAGCCAGAATTAACACTTTTCATGTTAGATTCAATTTTTCCTTAGTGCAAATTTAAATCACGTATTAATTTTCCTCATCATGCCCTAATCTAAAGGTCCATTTATCCCATACATCTTATTTTTGTTACAATAGAAAAACATCTAGCCATATGTAATTCTTCAAAAATAAATGACAATTTCTGATGGAATTTAAAAAGGTGAACCTTGGGCCCAAAGATACATGGATGGCCGTTGGCTTAATTTCAAAATTATTTGTTCATTTCTTAAATATAAAGCTTTTTCACTAGACATAGCTCCTATTTCATTTAGTTGGGGGTTTTTTATATTTATTTCATCAGTAGGAAGGAGATGATACTTTTTATATAAAGTTAGACTTAAGATAGAAAGTGACTCAATTTCGGCAGTGAAGAGATGAAGTGCTTCATGGATAGTCATCAGAATTCTGCAGCTGCCCAAAATACTCCTAAAAATCAGCTGTGCTTACAGTCTCTAATTCTGATGGTGAAATGTTTTTGGCCCAGATAACATAGTATTTGCTACACAAAAGCAAATCAAAACACATCTCCCATGTAAACGCCGCTAAGGAAGGCATATTATATGGAGGTGTTTTGTTCATATGTCTAACTACAGGCAGCTTAAGTTGAAAAGAATCTCATTATCTCGGGCCTACCATATGTATGTGTGCATATAAGTAGAAGGAAAACAAACTCAAAATACGGCCTCAGCTGGTAGGATTGTGAGGGCCAATCTTTAATCGAGGTATTGTGTATTAAGTTTAATACTTATGATACACGTACTCCAAACTCAGACCCTCAAGTCAAGAGAAGATCAGGTAACTTAAATGTTTACACTCACAATTAATTAAAAATTAAATAATGAAATCTCAAAACAGAGTTACAAAAGTTATAGTATAGTTTAAATGTTTGCATTTAACAAATTAACATAAAAATGCAATGCAATATAAATATGCTTTTCACAGGATAGTCATAATATTTATTAAGAATATATCTAACTTACAAAGAGTGTGGCCTAGTAATGGGAGAAGCACATAAAACTCTGTGATTATCATGTTTTTTCATTTCAGTCATAGTTTCTCTGCAATAATGTGTGTCACATCACTTGGAAATAACATCAAATGTATAAATTTAAGACCTTGGTGAACATGAAGGCCAGGCAAATGTCCCTTATAGTTACATACCAGTGATAGGCCAGGCTTTCATCAAAACTCTTCTGTGTATTTATAATGACCTAACGAAGAGACATAAGTATGCACTTCAAATTTCACAGTTGGAATTAATATTAGATATTATCTGATTCAATATAATTTAATGACAGATGGGAAACCTAAGGCTCAGAACGACTAAATGACTTGCACATAAACACAGAGCTAATAAGAGTCTGATAAGACAAAAATGTATGCTCCTTGAGCATATTTCAAAAATATTTTGCTTATATCTAATTTTAAAACACAAACTGAGAACTTGGATCTATTTCAGCATCAGGAAGGAAATGAGAAAAATCTCAATTTGATAATTTAATAAAGTCCCAAAAGAATTTAATAAATAATTAATATTAAATATAGAATAAGCTACACACCCTCATTTAATCATAAAGAACTATTTATGTGCTACTCTAATCAAAGAAACTATGTAAACAAATATAATACAGAGAGATAAAAAGTTATACTGAAACTTTCTAGTGAATGTATAAAAGTAGTACCAAAAAAATTTTAATAATACTTAACTGTGGGAGAGGGCCAGGTCATGTATTAAACCAATTAAAAAGAAATTTTACTTCTCATTTTATTATTTCTATTCTTTTTAGCTTTTGTAAACATGTGTTTTTCCTAATTTTATTTCATCAAAAAATAGCCAAACTCTACATCTTTATATAAGAAACTTAATATCCAGAAATGAATAATATTCCTTCTTTGCAAATACCCATGGAAAATTCACACCAAAATTAATCATATATTAACTAGGTCAAGGAGAAAGTCTCAGTAAATACACAAAACAGAACTCATTGAGCCATACTTTCTGACCCTAATGAAAACTGCTAAAAGGTTCTATTTAACAATGAACAAAAACTTGTGTTTCCAACCATGATGTAGTAACAAGAACCAGATATGTAGTCCCAAATGAAATAAGCAAAAAACTGGACAAAATATATGAAACAACATTTTTCAAGACACAGAACATCAGGCAACAAATGACAGTGATCCTTGAGGGATGAAACATAAACAACATGAGCCATGTGATTGCCCATAGATTATGTCCTTGAGAGTTTCCAAGCAACAGCACAGGGAGATCTAACCTAGGTGAAATTCAGTGGACTCCCTGAGTTGAGACAAAGCTGAAGCCCAGGAGATCAAGGCAATTAGAGTTACCAGGGCAGAATACAGGACAGGAAATCTGTTGCTGACAGGGAATTCCAGAGATTCTCATTCAGTAGTGATCAGTTGTCCCCCTTGATTACTGATCAGTGCATGCATGGGATAAAATTTCCTAAGACTGGGGAAAAAAACACTTAAAAAGGATTGGAAGAAACAGTACTCAGCAGCACTCACATAGTACAGAGAATAATGTTTGTTCCTACCAATCGGACTACAAAAATTTATAATTCCTGGGGCACTGGGTAAAGTACACAGGAAGTTCTTGCCTCGGTGGTAGAAAATAATGAGCTCTAGTCTAAGCACTACACTTGACTCACCTAATCTTCAAAATAAGGCCTGAAAGAATCAAATTATTTCCAAATAACTTGACACTGACTGAGAACTAAGCATAAGAATATTTATAAGAAGTTTAAATTTTCAATACTCAAAAAAGTAAAATTCATGGTGTCTGGCATCCCGTGAAAAGTTGCCAGGCATGCAGACAAGCAGGAAAATATGACCTATAATAAGGAGAAAGATTACTCATTCAAAAGCAGTCAAAAATTTATATAAATGTTAGAGATACAAATGACTAGTTTTGTAAAATAAATAAGTTACAAGGATACAATATACAGCATAGGGAATATAGACAATATTTTTTAACTTTATATGGAATATAATCTTTAAAAATATTGACTCAGGGCTTCCCTGGTGGCGCAGTGGTTGGGAGTCCGCCTGCCGATGCAGGGGACATGGGTTCGTGCCCTAGTCCAGGAGGGTCCTACATGCCACATAGTGGCTGGGCCTGTGAGCCATGGCCACTGAGCCTGCGCGTCCGGAGGCTGTGCTCCTCAACGGGAGAGGCCACAGCAGTGAGAGGCCTGTGTACTTAAAAAAAAAAAAAAAAAAAATTGACTCACTATGTTATACATCTGAAACGAATATAATATTGTAAAGTCTGCTATACTTCATTAAAAAAGGTTACATAAATGTTAGAAGTAGCAAACATGTTCATTAAAACAGTTAATATAACTGGATTCCAAATGTTCAAAATATTAAGGAGAGACATGGAAGATCCAAAAAAGAACTAAACTAAATATTTATAGAGAAAAACTTCAGTGTCTGGGATGAAAAATACGTTGAATGAGATTAATGGCAGAGGAGATATTGCAGAAGAAAAGATGAGTAACCTTAATAATCTAACAAAATAAGCAATCCAAAATGAAATGCAGAGATAAAAAAGAATTTAATTGGCTTGGGGACAACTTCAAATGGCATAGTGTACATGCAGTTTAATAAAGAAGAGAGAGTAAAAATTGCTCAAAAAGAACAGTAGTCAGGAATTTTCTAAATCTGATGACAGCCACAAACCTGCAGATCCAAGAAGATAAATGAATCAAAGCATAAGAAACATGAAGAAAACCACAACAAGTCACCTCCTATTCAAATTTCTCAAAACCAGTGATAAAGAGAAAATCTTATAGTAAGTGAGAAAAAAAGTTACATACCAAGAAAGAAGATGAGAAGGATGTATTTCTCATCAGAAATGACAACAGCAAGAAAACAGTGAAGCTATATCTTTAGAGTAATAAACGAAAATAACTTTCAACTTATAATTCTGTACCCAGCAAAAACATCTTTCCAAAGCAAAGGCAAAATAAAAACTTCTAGCAAACCTACACTACAAGAAATATTAGGAATCTAAGAGAAGAAAAAAAAAAAAAAAAGGTCATGAAGTATCTAGGGGTACAATGGGAATAAAGACACAGACCTACTAGAGCATGGACTTGAGGATATGGGGAGGGGGAAGGGTAAGCTGTGACAAGGTGAGAGAGTGGCATGGACATATATACACTACCAAACGTAAAATAGATAGCTAGTGGGAAGCAGCCACATAGCACAGGGAGATCAGCTAGGTGGTTTGTGACCACCTAGAGGGGTGGGATAGGGAGGGTGGAAGGGAGAGAGATGCAAGAGGGAAGAGATATGGGAACATATGTATAGGTATTCACTTTGTTATAAAGCAGAAACTAACACACCATTGTAAAGCAATTATACTCCAATAAAGATGTTAAAAGAAAAGAAATATTAATGTCCTTCAAGAAGAAAGAAAATTATATGAGATGGAAATATGGATCTACAAAAAAAGTAAACACAGAAATGACAACTACTTGGATAAATATATAAAGTTTTTAAATAGTTAAATCAATTTTTTAAATAATTGGCTGCTTAAATTAAAATAATCACAATATAGTTTGGAGTTTAAATACATGGGAAACTATGAGGTATGATAATCATAGCACAAAGGCCTTAAGGGGAGAAATGAAATATACTAGTATAAAGATCTTGTACTGTATGTTATGTATGTGTTAAATGGTATTTGAAAGATACTAGACTTAAAACTAACCATATCAATAATTACATGAATTAAAATGATCTAAACAAGCCAATTCAAAGGCAAATGTCAGATTGGATAGGAAAGGGAAGAATCAAATATTTGCCACATAAAAGCAGCACACTTTAAATATAAAGATACAAATAGGGTGAAAATTAAAGAAATAAAATGATGGAAAATGAAACCATGAAAAGACTAATCAAAAGAAAGCTGGAGGGAGATCTTCAAGATGGCAGAGGAGTAAGATGTAGAGATCACCTTCTTCCCCACAAATACATCAGAAATACATCTAAATGTGGAATAACTCTTACAGAACACCTACTGAACGCTGGCAGAAGACCTCAGACTTCCCAAAAGGCAAGAAAATGCCCAGGTACTTGGGTAGGGCAAAAGAAAAAGAAAAAATAGAGACAAAAGAATAAGGACAAGACCTGCACTTCTGGAAGGGAGCTCTGAAGGATGAAAAGTTTCCACACACTAGGAAGCCCCTTCACTGGCGGAGATTGGGGGTGGCAGGGGGGAAGCTTCAGAGCCATGGAGGAGAGCGCAGCCACAATGTTCATTGCAGCACTATTTACAATAGTTAGGACATGGAATCAACTTAAGTGCCCATCGACAGATGAATGGATAGAGAAGATGTGGCACATATACACAATGGAATATTACTCAGCCATGAAAAGGAACGAAATTGAATTATTTGTAGTGAGGTGGATGGACTTAGAGTCTGTCATACAGAGTGAAGTAAGTCAGAAAGAGAAAAACAAATACCATATGCTAACACTTATATTAGGAATCTAAAAAAAAAAAAAAAAAGAATGGTTCTGATGAACCTAGGAGCAGGACAGGAATAAAGATGCAGACGTAGAGAGTGGACTTGAGTACATGGATGGGGGAAGGTTAAGCTGGGACAAAGTGAGAGAGTAGCTTTGACATATATACACTACCAAATGTAAAATAGATAGCTAGTGGGAAGCAGCTGCATCGCACAGGGAGATCAGCTCGGTGTTTTGTGACCACCTAGAGGGGCGGGATAGGGAGGATGGGAGGGAGATACAAGAGGGAGGGGATATATGTATACATATAGCTGATTCACTTTGTTATACAGCAAAAACTAACACAACATTGTAAAGCAATTATACTCCAATAAAGATATTTTTTAAAAAAAAAGAAAGCTGGAGAGGCAAAGTAGATTTCAGTGGAAAAAATATTATAATGGATAAAGGTAATAACATAGTGCTAAAGAGTCTGCTCATCAAGATTGCATAACAACTCTAAACATTTATGCACCTAATAACAGAACTTCAAAATACACAAAGCAAAAAACTGATAGAACTGCAAGGTCTATAGATATATACAGAGTTATAGTCAAAGATTTCTATACCCTTCTTTCAATATCTGATAGAATAAGTAAACAGAAAATCTGTAATGCTGTATAGAAGATTTAATAACACTATCAATCAATTTGATCTAATTGATACTTACAGAATCCTCTACCCACCAACAGCAGACTATGCATTTATTTCAAGTACATATGTAATATTTATAAGATAAACAATATTTTGGATCATAAAAAACATTTAATATATTTAAAATATTGAAGTCAAAGTATTTCCCCTATCCACAATGGAATTAAATTAGAAATTATTAATAGAAAGATCATATATACACTTGATCTTATCAATAATGCTTGCATCAAATTTAAAAAATAAAAAGGGAACAAGGGAAAGTATTTTTAAGTGAGTAAAAATGAAAGCACAATATTCCAAAATCAGTAGAATATTGCTAAAATAAGGAAAGGTATAGTATTCAATACTTATGTTAGGAAAAAAGAAAACTCTCAAATCAATGACTTCAATTTCCAACTTAGGAAATTTGAAAAAAGAAAACCAAATTAAAGTAAGCAGAAGAAAGGAAATAGTAAAGGTTTAAAAAAATGCAATAAAAAAAATTCTAGAGAAAGTCAATAAAACCAAAAATACATTTTTTGAGAAGATCAATAGGAGTGATAGACTCTATACAGGCTGATCTGAAAGGAAAAAAGAGAGAAGACAAAAATTACCTTTAACAGTAATGAAAGATGCATCATCAGTATAGATTCTACACTTATTAAAAGGATAATAAGGAAGTATTATGAATAACTTTATGTGAACTAATTTAACAATTTCAGTGAAATAGACAAATTCTTTGAAAGACACAAACTACCAAACCTCACTCAAGAAGAAATAGATAACCTGAATAGATCGATTTCTACTGAATAAATTCAGTTTGTATTTAAAAACCATCATCCCACAAAGAAAACTCTAAATCAAAGTGACTTCACTGGAGAATTCTACCAAACCTTTAAAGAAGAAATGATACCAGGGATTCCCTGGTGGCACAGTGGTTAAGAATCAGCCTGCCAATGCAGGGGACATGGATTCGAGCCCTGGTCCGGGAAGATCCCACATGCCGCGGAGCAGCTAAGTCCACGCAGCACAACTACTGAGCCTGTGCTCTAGAGCCTGCGAGCCACAACTACTGAAGCCCACACGACTAGAGCCCATGTTCTGCAAAAAGAGAAGCCACCACAATGAGAAGCCTGTGCACTGCAACGAAGAGTAGTCCCTGCTCTCTGCAACTAGAGAAAGCCTGCGCACAGCAACAGAGACCCAACGCAGCCAAAAATAAATTAATAATACCAATTTTACACAAATTCTTCCAGAAAATTGAATAGGAGGGACTAATTCCTAGTTCATTCTTTGATGCCAGTTTTATCTAAAACCAGAAAAAATGTATTAGGAAAAGAAGGCTGTAGGCCTATATGCCTCATGAACATGGGTGCAAATATACTCTAAACAAAATTTTAGCAAAATGATTCCAAAAATATATAAAATATGTAATGACCATGTGTGATTAATCCACCATGTAAGAATTTATCACTATTTCATATTTTGATGTGACATTAAAATGTTTTTTTTAAATTTTAATTGTCCAATGTTCATTTGTTAGGATCTCATTGAGTCTGTAGAATTTCTCACCAGTGTTTTGTAGTTTTTAATGTACACGTCTTGCACATCTTTTGTTAGAAAAACAATTGAGGGGACTTCCCTGGCGCTCCGGTGGTTGAGACTTCACCTTCCAAAGCAGGGGGTGTAGGTTCGATCCCTGGTCAGGGAGCTAAGATCCCACATGTCTTGCGGCCAAAAACCAAAACATAAAACAGAAGCAACATTGTAACAAATTCAATAAAGACTTTAAAAATGGTCCACATTAAAAAAAAAAAAATCTAAAACACAAAAAAATACAATTGATTTTTCCATGCTGATCTTATACCCTGCAACCTTGCTAATCTCACTCATTTGTTTTAGTAGCTTTTTTGTAGATTCCATGTGGTTCCGTAAACTATCATGTCATCTGTGAATAAAAGCAGTTTTACTTCTTCCTTTCCAATCTGGATGCATTTTATTTTTTTGTCTTGCCTTACTGTATTGGCTAGAACCTCTCCTATAATGCTGGAAATTTTTGTTCCTGACCTCAGAGAGGAATCACTCAGTTTTCTACTGTTCAGCACACTCTTAACTTTAGGGTTTTCACAGATGCCATTTATTAGGTTGAGAAATTTCCCTTCTTTTCCTACTGTGCTAAGACCTTCCTTTTATAAGGAATGGAGGTTGCAATTTTTTAATGTTTTTTCAGCATCAGCTTATATAATCATGTCAATAGATACAAAAAACTGCAATTTAACATCATATCAAAAATATGAAATACTTAGTCGTAAATCTGACAGAAGAGGTACAAGGCCTATATAGTAAAAACTGCAAACATTGGTGAGAATTGAAGAGGACCTAAGTAAATTGTGATATTCTGTGGTCATGTGTCAGATAGTCCATATTCTTAAGATATCAACTATTTCCAAATTGATCTATGATTTCAGTGCAATCCCAATCAAAATTCCAGCAGGATTTTTTTCTTTCTTTCATTTTTTTTTTTCAGAATTGACAAGCTGATTCTAAAATTCCTAAGGCAGTTGAAAAGACTTACAAAAGCTAAAATAAAATGCCTTCTAATTTACATAAAATGGTTGAAGAGGATGTCACTGATAAAAAATTCCTCTGAGCAGAGATATAAAGGTAGTGAGAGAGCAAATGAGCTGGGAAACTCTTTGGGGAAAGGGAGTTTCAAGCAGAGGGAACAGCAGGAGCAAATGTCCTGAGACAGGAGCATGTTATTGTGCAAGGAACAAAAAGGAGGCCATTATGATTGGAGTGCACTAAGCAGAGGAAAAATAAATGGACATGAGATTAGAGACTTAGCCAAGTGCCAGATTATGTAAACTGAAAACATAGAGTTAGGAACACACTGAAAAATTATGAACATTACAGTGTTATGATCTAACTTGGGTTTTTGTTGGATTAATTACAGACTGAAAGGAGGTAAGGCAGAAGCACAAAGACCACTGAGAAAGCTATTGCAATAACCTAGTCATAGTATGATAGCTCAGACCAGGCTGGTAAAGCTGGAAGTCGGGGGAAATGTTTGGATTCAGAATATATTATGAACTGAAGGCCAACATGATTTGTGGATGGATTGTATTAAGGTAAGAGAGAAAAAGAATCAGGCTGTCTCCAAGATTTTTCATCTAGGCAATCTGGATTACCATTTGCCAAAATGAGAAACATCACAGAATGAGTAGGATGGAGGGGAAATGAAAAGTTTGGTGTAGTTCAAGGTAGTATCCTTACCAAGATAGACAAGTGGAAATGCGAGAATAGTGTTCAGAGAAGCAGTCCTGGCTGAAGATACGAATTTGATACTTAGAGCCATGAGACTAAGTGAATTCACACAAAGAAGTGAGAGTGAGCCCTGACCTGTCCAGATGTGTAGAGGCGAGAAAGATGAAGAAAAAATATGAAAGAGACTGGGGGAATTCCCTGGCGGCCAGTGGTTAGGACTTGGCACTTTCAGTGCTGTGGGCCTGGGTTCAGTGCCTGGCTGGGGAGCTAAGATCCCACAAGCTGCAAGTCACAGCCAAAAAAAAAAAAAAAAAGAGAGAGAGAGAGAGAGAGAGAGACTGGGAAGAAGCAGCTGAAAGGATGGGAGGAGACTAGAGAGTGGTGTCCCGGCATTCAAATAAAAACAGTTTCAAGAAGGAAGTAATTAACAAATGTGTCCAATCCTGCCTGAGGACTGGTCACTGGATTTAGAACCAGGGAGTTCATTTGTGACTTGAACCCCAAGAGTTCAGGGTGCAGTGTAAACATGACTGGATTGGGCTCATGAGAGAATGAGAAGAGAGGAGACAGAAAGGACAACTCTTTTGAAGACATTTTCTGTAAAGAGAAGCAGAAAAATAGGTCAGTAGCTGAAGAGGAGATATGAAGTAAAGGGAGAATTGGAAATAAATCAAAGCTTGCCTTTGGGTGATAGAATGAAAGGAGGGTTTTTTCCCCTTGATTTGTTTTTGTCTATATTTTCCTAGTCCCTATAATGAATATATGTTGCTTTTATAGCCAGAACACAAATGAAATATTAGAAAAAGAAAAATATGTGAGTAATTTCTCCTCCCTCTTATGTATCTGTCTCTCCACTACATATAGATAGTATCTGTTAACAAGATAGAGAAAAACAATTTTTTTTTTTTTTTTTTTAAATATCCCAGGCCACTGCAGCAAGAGACAAGCTATAGAGCTCTTTCACAACCTGCATCAAAATTCAGGTGCCTTGGCTCAGCCTCCTGGGCCCCAGGCAATGACCAGAGGTGTGGCTGCCACCCAAGAAGCACTTTCAGAGTCTGGGAAGCCTTTCACTTTCGTATCCATCTGTTTGTTACTGTTCAGGCTGCTTACCATAATTTTGGATTAGAAAATGGCTTCAATACCAAGTAATTTTGCTTCTTTTCCCATTTGTTAAGAAGCTATGGAAATAAAGAAACCAACACCATTTACAGTTGCATCAAAAAGAATAAAAATACCTAAGAATAAATTTAACCAAGGAGGTGAAAGACCCGGACATTGAAAACTACAAGATATTAATGAAAGAAATCGAAGAAGACACAAATAGATGGAAAGATATTTCATACTCACGGGTTGGAAGAATCAATATTGTTAAAAAGATTATACTTAACCAAAGAAATCTACAGATTCAGTGCAATCCCTATCAAAGTTCCAATGGCATAGTTCAAAGAAATAGGACAAATAATCCTAAAATGTGTGTGGAAAGAGAAAAATCCCTGAAAAACCAAAGCAATCTTGAGAAAAAAAAAACAAAGGGGAAGGCATCACACTCCCTGATTTCACATTATATTACAAAGCTATAGTAATCAAAGCAATGTGGTATTGGCATAAAAACAGACATAGATCAATGCAACAGTATAGAGAGCCCAGAAATAAACCCACGCATATATGGTCAATTAATTTATGACATAAAAATTTTGCCATTTGCAAGAGCATGTATCATGCGTAGTGAAAGAAGTCAGACAGAAAGACAAATACTACAGGGAGAAAGGATCTAAATGGGACACATTTAGGTTCTTCAGTGACACTGCAGATGCTGTCTGAGTCTTAGGTAGTAGATTAACAATTGTCTCTCTTATTATTGTGCTTCATAACTTGCATATATATTTCATCTTTTTGTATGTTTCAAATATGACATTAATAACAATCTTATTTGCCCACAATATTCATTTTAGGAAATCAATTTCCCCATAGCAATAAGCAAGCAAGTGATTAAACAAAATATCCTTCTCTTCCTTGGCCTCTTCTTACCTCAATATTCCAGATTATTCAAGAGAAATGTTTCTGCTTATTTTTTTTATTTGATCAACATAATTTGATGGTATTTAAGATGGCTACCACCTTCCATCTGACCCTTTAAATGAAGTCAGTTCTTCCACACATCTTGTGAGAATTGCACAGAGAATACAACAGTGAGCAAGAAAGTGTTCCCATGCCCCTTACACGCTCAATCCATACCTTCCCATTCTGAAACCAAAAGAAGCAGCAGCAGCAGCTGTGGTCTGAGATTCTCTAACTACTTCTCATATTATCTCTGCTTAGTTTTCACTAAGGGTCCAAACTCAAATGAATCAAGGGTCCATGCAGGCATAAACGGTTGCACACACACTATCTAAATGATGAACCCCACAGAGAGCACAAACTCTTCAAAAATAAGCTGTAACCCCAGGATCCAGGCAGCACTTGTCCTGTGGGAATACAGGCCCTGTGTTTCTAGTAAACAAACAACCATGTTTTTATTAGTAAAACCATTTTTCAAAGCTGACTCAGCATTTGTTTTTAAACACAGTGTGTCAAACAAAGCATGACTATAGCCATCCTGCCAGTCTTCTGGCCGACACTTGGAAGTCCTTCTTTGTAGAGTTTCCCTCAGTGTGCCAATGACACTGCTGTGGAAAACAATGACATCCAAACAATTAGGGCCCAGTGGGTGCTATAGCTGTTTGTAGGGTGTGTGACGTGGCATCCTTTGAGAGCTCCTCTGCCCTTTCTGCAGGGGTGTTGGGTGGAAGTGCCAATACATGACTATTTAAGGTCTTGCAGCCTGTTTGCTCCTAAACCGACACAACTGAGGTCTGGCTTGTTGTCAAGACACCCCTCCAGGTGTCAAGAGCGCTTGGATCAGCTCTGTTTAGAAGGTTGCCACAATGCCCTCATGCCCACCAAGGCCTTCCTTTTGCTTCCTCCTGATCTCAGGCTGTAGTTCCCCATTGATCTGCTGGCCTCCAGCCCACCAGTTCAGCCCCCAGTTCACACTTGGTCTTCTCAGCATACAGGCTGTGGTATATGGATTGGCTTTAGGATCTCCACATAAACTTCACCACACTCCAAGATAATCCTAGAACAGACTCATTAACCCCTCTAATCCCCAGCACCCATTCATCTTTTTCAAAATCGTTAGTTTCCATTTAGGAAAGCATTTGTTTCTAAATAGTTGTTGTTAGCAGGTGGGTTAAACTAACCCAATCAGCAAAGCCCACCCCTCTGGCTATAGCTATTGATTCAGGAGTGGACAAGTAACAAATCAATAGAATAAAAAATACTATTTCAGTTAGAATTCTGAGCAAAGATGTCTCATGCTGGACGTGAATATATGTAAGTAGATCACTCTAGGAGATTCAGGCAGTAATCTGGGAGCCATGGGTGAAGAGAGCCTTGAGAATGAAGTCAACACCACAGCAGAAAGAGTAGAAAACAAAAGGAAATGGGAACCCCTTGATGACAGGATTAAGTCCCTTAATCAAACTCTACCTGATGCCTGCCCTCGTTTAGACTTTTCACGTTGGCCAATAACATCCTTTTGTAGTTTAAGCCAGTTTGAATTGAATTTTCTGTTATTTGAACTAAAAGGATCCTAAAGAGTTCTTCATCCATAATCCACCTAATTTAGACTCTTATCCAAGTGGCAGCTGATTATAACAACACTGACCGTAGATACTGCACAATGTTGAGAGGAGGGACTCAAAGGGTTATAGGCTATGTGATCAAGACATTCCTGGATTCCTGTTACTTAGAGAATAAAGGAACACACAACACTTCCTTTTTCCCCAAATCTATAAAATTCGGTAGATTTTGGACTTGATTTCTGGGAATTCAACAGAAAAGAACTACTTGACTCAAAAAAATGTGCAAGGTAAACGAATGTGGTAAATTGAAAGCTACGACCACAAATTCATCCCATCCCAGTACGTGCACCCTCTTCCAATATCACTTCGCCTCCCTTCCCAGGGAGTGGTGTCCATCTCCTCCCTCACCCTTTAATTCAGACTAATGTTCTGACTTGCTTTGACCAACAGAATGCAAAGGAAGTAAGCCATGCCACTTCCGAGATTGGAAAGAGGCCTGAGGAGGCCCTGCAGCTTCTGCTGTTTCCTTGAGACTATGACACAAGGAAGCATTCTAGCCTCCTGGACCATGAGAGGCCCTGTGGAGGAGAACGAGGTACCACGCCCACAGGTCAGCATTGCACTGACTGCCAGATGTGTGAATGAAAGTGTCTCAGCCCTTCCTGCCCCCTGCCCCAAACCTCCAGTTGAATGTATCTGCTCAGAGCCAAAGAAAGGCAGAAAAGGATTCTTTCGGGCAACCCAGAGAATCCTGATAAACAATAAATCACAGTTGTATTCATCCACTAGGTTATGGAGTGGTTTGTTCTTCAGCAAAATCTGACTGCTTCAAAGAAGCTTAAAGAAAGTACATTAATAAAGACACAAAGAATTCTCTACTGTATATCAGAACTCTTAAAATCTTTGTCATAGGCCAAGAAGGATTCTCTATTCAAGGAAGGAAATAAAGGAATTTGGGCTCAGAGCAGGAAAATCCACATCCGAAAAGTGGGAGGGAACATGACAACAGAGACAGAATCTTGCATTATCCATTTAAGGACCTGTGTACACATTCTTTAAAATGAGATAGAATATGTGAAAATCTCCCTGAAGCGACTGTCACATCTCTTTCTGGGATTACAAAACACATTTACTTTAAATATTTATAGTAGATGGAAACATTCACCCAGAGAAGCAGGAAAAGATCACGGAAGAGAAAAAACATACTTGTTATGTTGAATCAGTCAATAGAGAAAGAAGATGAAATTTTTCTCTTCAGTGTGTTCTGATAGTTTGGTGGTATTACCGAAAACAAATTACTGACAATATGAAGGCATTTTTTCCTAAGCAAATACTGGCTTTTGAATTTGTAAAGTGATTAGTCTAAAAGATGAAGGGCAGGATGGTCCATTTTTCCTCCTTAAAAAGATTCCTAAGTATTTATTGAATAGTGTAAGTATGAACACAGACTTGGGCAGACATGTTTTCCGGGTCTAATGAAAATGGATTTCTAAGAAGGAAGTAGGTACCTAAGGTTTGGCAAACCTAGAAATGACAAGACACTTGTCTTCGTTTATTAGAGCTTAGGGTTTTTGAGAGAATCTGTGCAAAATGATCATTTACATAATAAATAAGTTTCCTCTCCGTATCTGCCTACCTTCAGTCTGAATGGTCTTTATGTAGATTGCTTGATTCTTTTAATCCAGCGATGTCACAGATTCCTGCTCCCATGCAGTTTACACTGTGGTATAAAGAAACTGACAGGGAAGGAGGCAAGGACACTGAAAAAAGGCATACAATTTTATTCTCTATGTAACTGGCAGCTACTGGATGATCTCAAGCAGGGAAATGACAGGATCTTTTTTTACATTTTTAGAAAACCACTCTGACCACTGTGTGGAGAATGGAATACTGACAGGCAAGAGTAGAAACAGGGAGGCCAGGTGGGAGACCGTGCGGGTCTCTGGCTTGGGCGATGGGTGCTTAGACTCTAATGTGGCTTTGTAGTATATTAGCTTGGCGGCCTGGGGCCAGCAGCTTAACCTCTCTGTGCCTCTCTGTCTCATCTGTAAGATGGAGATAATGATAATGCTCATTTTGTGGAGTTGCTGGGAGGATGCTTAGGACCTCAGTATGTCGTAAACACTCTGTCAATGTTTGGTTTTGCAAAATTGCAAGCTTGGGCTAGAGGTGCACTCGTGAAGATGGAGAAAAGGTGTAGCATCTGGATAGGTTTTGGAGGTAATGCCATTGCATGTGCTAAGCATGGAAATGGATGGCTCGAATGTACGGATATTTACTTAATGACACCTTTACAGCTTGCTATATCCTTTTGGATAAGACGTGAGTCATACAAGAACAGGACTAATCTGTCATGAATCAGAGAATTTTAAATCTGAAAAAGAACTCAGAGCAAATGCAGTTCAATGGTTTTTCAAAAAGTGCTGTGCAAACCCAAGGGTTCTTAAAGGCTCCCCAGCAGTGGAGCTCACGATGGAGGTGCCTTCCCCATGACAAGACCCTTTGGGGCTAGCACAATGCCTTCCTCCCAGCAGACGTTTTCGGTAAGTATTGCATCCTTTGAAACATCAGCAAAAACGGATGCAAAAGAGAAATAAACCAAGTAATTCTAATGCTCATTTACAGATCTCCTAAAAATGCTTCAAATGAGTGACACAACTCCCTCCCAAGTAAGCAAATTCCTTCAAATTTTATTTTCTATATTTTTATATTATATTATAGCAACCAACTAAAAATTCAATATTTGACATCCCTGTTTGTTAAATCCACTTTTCCATTCCTTATCAAAGAATTTGTTGAATCACCCTTTGTGTTACTTTCCAGCCTCCAGGAATGCTTTGGAACGCTCTTCTTTAACCTCCTCCCAAACTTATTTACCCTCAGTAGTCATTTCTTATGAAAGAGTGTAGCCCTTTGTCTCCCCTGGCCCATACTTCCAGGCTCTCAACTTTATCTTTCCACATCTAAAATTGCTCATCAAGATCTTTGTAAACAAAGACATTACTCTTTTAAGAGAATTTTTAGTCCCCCTCATTTAAAAAAAATAGAAAATAAAAGCTAACATTTTGTACCTACTGTCTATACAGGCATGGGTAGGAAGAAAGCTAACCAGATTTGGGGACTAACTACCGATAAAAGGGTGACTCATAATTAAATTACAGCATCCATCATGGTGTGACCACCTCAGGTGCCGTCCAGGTTGACTTTATGATCCTGGGAGTCAACCTGATGGGTCCTGCTCGCAAGCTGAAGGGACTCTCTATGTCAGCCCCCAGGTGTGCTCCTTGATGTCAGTGATTCAGCTAGTTCGGAGCAAGACACTAACCAGTAGCGTGACGGGTGTAAAAGGCAGATTTGATCCCTATGGAAAGCACATTGACAAGTACAAAAACAAACAGAATTGGACCCCTTGCTGCTCTCGGAAACCAGCACAGAAGGCCCATCCTCCCATGTCCTGCAGCACAGGGATGGTAGAGGAAGAGTCATCAGGACTCAGTGAGGCAGGAGAAGCCTTGCACTCTGCACAGAATTACAGACTTAGGACAGCAAAATTTTCAACTCCAGGCCCTAGAAAGACATCCTGAGACATAGTCATCTCTGGCGATAACTGTCTCGAAATGCAAGTTGAGTTAGCCCTGAAGGTTGAGGACATAGTGGGCGATGCTGGGGAAGGTCAATATGACAGGTTGGAGGAGTTATTTTATACAGGAAAAGTAGAGACGCTACTTATTTTATTTAGTGGCAGCTTTGGAATTCGATTTTTAAAATTCAAAATGGTGATACAAAATGCCCAGGTTCTTTGTGTCCATGAGGAATCCACTGTTCCTTAAAGTAAATTTGTTTTGATTCTTAAATAGTTTAGGTTCTGAATTCTGCTAAGTGAATTATTATTAATTGAAGAGTGTGTGTGTGTGTGTGTGTGTGTGTGTGTGTGTGATTTTATATCCCCATTGATTTGTTGCACTAATGTACAATACATTTGAGGAGAGAGCCTAGGAAATTTTCTATGATGACAGAAGCTATCTTCATATTTTCTGTTATAAGTCACCGTCATGAACGAGTGTGTATGTTGGTATATGCATATGAATCCAGGTATGTAAAATAAATGAATGTGGATTGTATATCTTTGTTTCAGATTGTGGCAATCAGAGGCAAAAAGATACACATGTTGGTCTTAATCCACATCCCCTATAACTCAAGACACTTGAGTTCTGCTTTGATATGACAAGGTCTAGCCTCTGGACACACTCCAAGGCAAAGACAAAGCTAAAGAAAGGTGAGCAAACTGACAGCAAGAAGGTACAGAGTGAGGTTTGCAATGGCAGCCTATGAACTGCCTCACCGTGACAGCTATAAGCAGATAATCCAATTTTCAGGGAGAGTTACACCTTCCTCTAAAAGGAAACATTTGATAATTACAGTATTCACATGAAATATCACCAAAGTTGGATGAAGAAGAAAGAGAAGGAAACAAAAGCAATGCATGCTGCTATTAATTTATAGTTCTTGTAACAATAATTAAGATAGGTAGACTAAAAATGTCCCATACTTAAGTAAATGGTTGAATTACTTCCAATTTTATTTTTCTATATTTTTCATTTTTGCTCCCATTCAGCACAGATTATTGAAAGCTATAAGCTTTCCTATTGTTCGACCAATAATAGTGAAACCAACTAAGATGCTCTCTACATTTCTTCTTTTTCCATCTGACCTCAAAAATCGATACCCTGTCTATTTAGATTAAACCATCTAGTTGTGCCTACCACAGTTGATTGCCATGGTTATTATTGCCATTAATATTTACTAAGCTGTGAATTTACCTCCACTGTTTTACATCACCCAAGGTAAACTATTTCTGATCTTGTTGCTCCTTCTAGAATTGCTCTGAGTCACATTCACAACTTCTCCAAGTCTCAGCTTCCATGGAAGGTGCTGCCTACCACTGTCATCTGTGAAATGTCAAGAGAACTATCTAATCAATTCATGTAAACTGTTATTATTAATGAAAATATTTTCCCCATAGGCTTGTACATTGTCTAAAGTTCCTATCACTATGTCATTTTATAAGGTCTATCATTTGATACAACCTCAATGAGTTTATCTGTTTAATTAACTCATTATTAATTAGCACAGCCTAGGACAAATAAGATTCCAGTAAAGGATGAATAAATTGTGGTGAAGATACAAAAAGGAAAGCCAAAGAATCACACCGGTTCCCAGAATACAGCTCATAGTTGGTCAACACACATCCTGACCCCTCTACACACTGGGTACTCTTAGGCAATGGGAATCATGTGCTGAAAAAAATGAACTAGAGTCTGACCTCATAGGACTGCTGAAAATAATTGGGAGGTCACCATGGGAAGGTTCACTGAGAAATGAAGGCAACTTTTTTGTCTTCTAAGCAATTTCCTGAAAATCTCTGATCAAGTCTTCCGGAACCTCAGCACTCCTTGATCTGTTCAGGACAACACTGAAAATTTTCCATTTATCAATTGCCTAATAATGACATTGGTCCTCCAAATAAGTAGAAAAAATTATCCCTACCACTGAAATATTATATTCATTAATGTACTATTTGTATTGTTACAATAATATGGACTAATGCATCACGTAGGGGAGCAAAATCTCGACCGTATCTCTCCCTTGGAGGAAAAATGGCATTCCATGGATTGTGCCTGGAAAGAATCAAGTGCTCCGTGTTCTAAATGGTTTTGAGCTTATATAGTAATTTACAGGAAACTACTGTTGTGTACTCAGGTTAGAGTTGAGAGCTAATTCTGTAACACTGAAGTGTTTTTTAAGATATCAGTGAGGTTGACTCATTTTAAGATAAACCACAAGCCAGTAGAGCAAATGTCGCTTAAAAGGAAATGTATTCCCAGCATCACATTAAAGCTGCTGCTGCTGAGACCATTTTAGGAAATTTTGAAAAGGCAAGTACTTCTTTCCAGTTCTTCAGCTCACTTTTCTTAGTTTGAAATCCTAAGTGCTCAGAGGAAAGGACCCCACCAGATGGAGGTCGTGGAGTCGGGAGCTGGAGAGTGGGTTTACAGACTGCCCTCGTTCTTCTCACTTTTCCCTTTTCCTCATTTTCTTTGTTATGGCTGATCCAAAACTGCAAGTGACTGAGATCACAGAGGGGCCATCTGCCCCCGCACGGAGAATCCTGATTTCTCCCTTCTTTATCTGAAGTCATTCTGATGATAAACAAAGGAAAAATAAAAGTAAGAAGAAACAGAAAAAAGAAAGACTACAGTAAACAAAAGCACAAAGAACAACATAGCCTCACCCAAAATAAACACAGACAAAAGAAATTAAATGTATGGAGATTTTTAAATTTTTCAATCTTGTAACTTAAAAGGGGGAGAAATAAGATACATTATTTTAAATATTTTCAAATTCTATGTCAGAAACTTCAAGTACATCAACTTTGAGATATGCCTCTTGCTGACGATTCTAGCCTGGAAAATACAAAATGGTTTGTATCTTAATTGCCTTCCTACAATGGAATAATTCCTTAGAATATTGATGTCAGCCACGTTCCCAGGTACCTAGAGGACTCCTAACCATCTTTTAAGACTCAGCTACTATTTATTTTCTTGGGCATCTCTCCCTTACACTTGACCCCTGAACCCTTGAGCCCTCTGTGTCTGTAACATGTATTTGGTACCTATCACGGACTCATGGACTACTTTGGTAGTTCTGGGTGCCTTTCTCTCCCCAGCTATACTGCCATCTCTTTAAGGACAGAGTACCTCACTTCCTCTGTGTCATCCATAATCTGTACCATGGGTCCTTGCATGATCATCATCAGCATTGTAGTAATGAAATAATGCAAAGTGTTTTCATGAATAAGATCAACTCACCCTTGGAACAATCCTACAAAGAAACTGAAAGAGAAGTTAAGCAATTCACTTAAAGTTAAATATTAGTAAATAACAATGATCAACTCATTTATTAAACTGTTACCCCCTAATCAGTGATTCCTAATCTTTACCACATCACAGCACACACGTTTGGATGACACTCTGGAGAAAATGGGCTGCTGGTGACTGGGAGTAGCTCGCCAAGGCTGATGGAAATCCATGTATCATTATACCTTTGACCCACTTGTGCAACACAGCATGGTCACTGTATCAGGTCTTGACAGTTCAGGCATAATAAGAGTAGCAATAGAAAGTGGAATCTGGGATTTCAATTACACTAATTAATCTACTAGAAGGCAGGAATGGCAAGAAGTCAACAAGTCCAGGCTGGAAAGAGAGGTCACCATAACCGAGAAAGTGGCAATGGACGTGGAAAATTCAATGGGACTAAACCAGGATTACATGATACAGTGCATATAAAGAATGGTTTCTCTAGAAAGGAAGGGGGGTTAGAGCAAGTCAAAAAGAGAAGGAGATCAGTGGCATGGCTGGTGTTGACTAAAGCCAAGTGGATGTAGAAGTTCCTGGAAACAAGATGTGAAACCAGTTTTAAAAGGGCCATCAGGATAGATAATGAAGTTGCCCTAGATGGTTATTAGAAATAGGATAGAAGACTTGAAGTCACTGGGATTTTAATTTTTTTTTAAGTGCTTACTTATGTATGGGAAGTAAATCATAGATTCTAATGAATAAATGATTAGATTCTCACCTTTCATGTGAAAATATTCTCCAAATGTCTCTGAGGGTTATGACAGTTAGCTCAGTCTGCATGGCAACAACCAAAATTTACCCATTTACAGCTTCCCATTCTGTTATGATGCAAATATGTTTGTTTCCTACTGAAGAAAAGCAGCGTTTTCTTTCCAATGATAAAGAGTCTTAGTTTATGGCAATCTGTGAAATCCATTAGGTGAAATGAGATGATTTTTTTTTTTGCTTTTTCTTGCCTTTTATGAAAAAATTCAATAGCTTCACATTATATGTGAACATCTTCTCACAACTTTCCTATTTAGAAACTATTATAAAATAGCCAAATGGGAAGTAAATGTTCTCTTTATTTCACAAACCACTTACAGGAAGGCAAAAACATACAGATAACAGATTTGAGAACGAGTGAGAAGAAACTCAGGGAATTCCAAGAACTGAAGCAGCATTAGTAATGAATAATCTCATCAGGATTTACACTACTGCATTTAATTCCATTTAAAATGTGGTTTCTAAGCTTACCTGTCCTCAGACGATCATTATCTAGTGCAGTCACCTTAGTTCTTGTATCTGTTGTCATCAGCATAGAAAAAATATTGGCAGCATTAGAACCCCTGATAGAAAAACTCATTAAAGAATGCAAGTTTTGGGCTTCCTTGGTGGCGCAGTGGTTGAGAATCCGCCTGCCGATGCAGGGGACGCGGGTTCGTGCCCCGGTCCAGGAAGATTCCCACATGCCGCAGAGCGGCTGGGCCCGTGAGCCGTGGCCGCTGAGCCTGCGCGTCCGGAGCCTGCGCTCCGCAACGGGAGAGGCCACAACAGTGAGAGGCCCACGTACCACAAAAAAAAAAAAAAAAAAAAAGAATGCAAGTTTTGTGGAGAGAAGGGTTTGGGACATTACTGGAGAGGTAGTTATTGTGGAAGGTATGGTGCATATTTTACCAGGATTGGTTCTTGGCTGCTCAATTTCAAGGCCACCTAGCCTGATGAAATTTTATCAAAAGTAAGTTCATTTCTTATGTAATGAGGTGCAATTCAAAATCCCTTGATTTACATAAAAATTATCTATAATTGCCATAAAAGCCCAAGCATATTGAATCGTTACCTTATAGTACATCCACACAGCACAATACAATGAGATAATTTTTTTTAAAAAATCACATTCCTCAAGAATATTTGATAACATGAAAATTTCCACATTATAGTCGTAAGTAGGAAAAAAAAGGAGTTTAGAAACCAGAATCATTGACTTGATTCCAATTGATAAATAAAATATATGCGTGTGCCTATAAAAAACAAAGAAATTGGGTAGGAAAAAAAATTCATAAAAACAGTGGTTCTCTCAACTTGTGGAATTAGAGATAATTTTTATTATATTTTTCATGTTTCTCATTGTTTTATAAATGTTCTGCAGTAAATGGTTATTAATAATTATTACTACTCAATCCAAAATGGTAAAAATATTTAATCTGAGTTTTTAAAAACATTTGCTGAGCTCAAGCCTGGAGCTCAAATAAGTTTGGAAGCTGACAGCCAGAAGGGTAGCAGTTGAAACCACAGCACAGATGAGATGGATGGCCTGGGGAACACATATTTCAAAAACTCCACTATTAAATTATGGCATCCAATTATCCTGGGTAAATCCCCATTAAAAATTGAATAAGGACAGCAAAGAAATGAATAATACAGTAAATGTACAACAATTAGATATATGTCCAACTCTGTACACTCCTAATAGGAATTACATCTCCTTGAAAGACACTAATTTAGTAAAAAGGGCATCAGGCTTTGGCATCTCACACACCCAACTCTGAGCTCCAGCACTGCCACATACTAAAGATGTGATCTGGGCAGGTCACTTAACTTTAAATCTATTTTTCCACTGCAAAAAAAGCGTAGATAATCATTCTTACTTTGCTGGATTGCTATGGGGATTAAAAGAGAGAAATATTGCAAGCATTTTATATGGTAGGTACTTCAAAATCATTAGCCATCTCCTCCCCCATTATCCTGTCAAGTGTCCACAGATAATACAGAAACACTGATACCGTACTATGCCAAAAAGAAAAATAAATAGATTCAAAACACCAAAAAGTTGTATGGATTATTGTGTCAAGATCCAACATGATAAAATCAAATACTTCACGCGTCATAAAATGCAAAAACTCATAGACACATTTCCTACAGTGGCAATTATTCAAAGAAAAATGTTAAGATCACTTTATATAATATATTTAAATTACTGCAGATGAAAACACTACAAATCTGATCACAGGAGATAAAGGTGGAAGAAATTTTAGAAAATTATTTCTACATAGTACACTATAAGTCCAGTACTTTTTTTTTTTTTTAGAAAAAAATGTCTTCCTAGCTGTGCTACCTCTGCTTTTATATGTCAATGTGTGTGTGTCATTGGCTAAAGTAGGGGTCTTTAAAATTTAGAAATTTGGGTTGACCACTGAAGGATCACAACATTTTCCGGCAATCTATAGTAGGTGGACACCATTATTTCTGGAAATGTTGATGTTTATAGTAGGATAAAATGATTTAGATAGTAGAAAAATAATAGATGGATGACAAATCTAGAAGCTAATTTTGCAGGTCTACCAATAATATAAAATTTAAATGGCAAATCTAATAATGGAAAATAGAAAAACCTAAATTAAAATAGGAATGGAAAAGAAAATAAGATTATTTTAAGTGTTATGATGTAATAGTCTCAATTTTAATTACTCAAGCAAATGGCTAAAATTCTATAAATTATTACAAAGTGTAAAATTTGACATGAGTTAAGATATCTATGTAGGTCCATAAATATAAAAGAATTATGAAACATTTATTAAAAATCAATCTCTAAAATACACCAAATATTGATAGATTTACTAAATAGTTATTTGAACTATCACAGAAAAAAATATTTTTATGTTAGATAATTTATCACAGAACACTCAAAAATAGTGGGAGCCACCTAATTTATTCAACGAGGAAAATATGAATGCAAACCTTAAGCTAAATAAACGTATCAAACTGAGGTTATCTATGTAATATCTATTAAAATTGATAAATATATCAAACAGAGAAACATAGAAAACAAACATGTTAAATTTTAAAAGGTGAAAGTCAATTTGTTTAAAATCTATTTGGTCACAATAACTAATTCTTTGAAAATGAGTATTTCTAGCAGTTTTATAGGTAACTCTGGTTACCTAGAGAATTTTTGCAAATTATTTTGAGTTTTTATTTTCCCCTTTAAATAACGGGAGATTTTAATTTTGTTTTCTATTTTCTTGGTTCAAAATGTATTTCATTTTGTTAACAATCAATATCTTAAAATAATTTTTGTTCTGTGTTGTTTATAATAATTAACAGAAACAATACAGATGACTAATAACAGGAGAATGACTAAGTAAACAATGGTACAATGGAATACAATATATTTGAGTGGATTTGTATATAATCGTTAATAATGATCTTGGAGAAATTTACCCATTGCTACGGAAAGACAATAGTGAAAACAGACCATATTGTACATATGTTATTCATTCCATCTTTGTAAAAAAATTTTAAATGTGATTGTATGTGCGTTGGAAGGAAAAGGTCTGGAAAAGTATGGAAGAAAATATTAATAGTGAAAGGCTCTTGGTGGGTTGTATGATGGATGTTCTCTTTTGTCCTTTTTTTGATCATCTCTTTTTATCTGGATTGAGAAAAAAGATTAAAATCTATGAAAAGTAGACATTTAAAATACTATGTAATTCCAAGCTTTAAGATTGTTAAAGCATTTTAAATTCAATTAATTAATTTTTTGTGTGTTTGTGGTACGCGGGCCTCTCACTGTTGTGGTCTCTCCCGTTGCGGAGCACAGGCTCCGGACGCGCAGGTCCAGCGGCCACGGCTCACGGGCCCAGCCGCTCCGCAGCACGTGGGATCTTCCCAGACCGGGACACGAACCCGTGTCCCCTGCATCGGCAGGCGGACTCTCAACCACTGCGCCATCAGGGAAGCCCCTCAATTAATTTTAATAACTTATGCTTCTTTCCCTTTAGAAGTGTTTTCAATTATTTGTCAACAATTTCTTTTAAATTCTTATTCTCAACTAAAAGCACACTAAATATTTTAATTATTTTATGCCAAACAAGTGTCATTAAGAAAAAAAAAAAAACCCTACTGAAATTGATCCAGAGTTGATGACTAACACTAGAGGTAAATCCTACTTAAAATAAGAGTGATGGGGAATATTTATTTTAGGACTAATTTTATTTTATGATCAATTTGTTTCTCACCAAATTACTTTCACCAAACCCTAGGTTATACCATGATCAAGAAAGTTTTATCCTGTAAATATAAAGATGCTGCAATATTAAGAGAGTTATTAGAATAACTATCATAGGCATAAGATAAACCAGAAAATTAGCATTCTGATATTTTTATGATAACTTCAATACATACTCAAACTTCTAAAAATTTTAATAAGAACAAAATCTTTTTTAAAAATTTTGTTTATGTATTTATTTAATTTTGGCTGCGTTGGGTCTTCGTAGCTGCATGCGTGCGGGCTTTCTCTAGTTGCGGCAAGCGGGGGCTACTCTTCGTTGCTGTGCACGGGCTTCTCATTTCAGTGGCTTCTCTTGCTGCGGAGCGTGGGCTCTGGCACACGGGCTTCAGTAGTTGTGACTCGCGGGCTCTAGAGCGCAGGCTCAGTAGTTGTGGAGCACGGGCTTAGTTGCTCTGTGGCATGTAGGATCTTCCTGGACCAGGGCTCAAACCCATGTCCCCTGAATTGGCAGGCAGATTCTTAACCACTGCACCACCAGGGAAGCCCCAGAATCTTTTTCTTAACAAAGAAAATCTATCTTAAACCAAAAGTTCAGCATTAAAAACTCAAAGCATTTTCACCAAATTTAAAATCAGCAACAAAAAAAGTTGCTTACTTGTCACAATGCCATACCTTATGAAAAAATTAGAATTCTTAATTTGGGGGAAGAAGAAACAGTATTAGATTCATTATCAGATGACATTAATGTATATCAACAGGAACTATAGGAATTTGTTTAAAAAACAAAATACTAGAGCAGAATGTGGACACTTGGTTAGTCCTTTGGGTTGGGTTATAATATAGTTATAGCTATACTCCAGATAAGAACATAAAAATCAATATATTCTTCAATTTCTACATACTTGGCTGAAATACACATTGGAATCCAGAAGATCCAACTTGCAGAAGTTTAAACATTTTAGGAATAAATTTCAGAAATACATGTGTCATTATAAAGCAATCCACAATACATTTAAGGTATATAGTTTCTGCTGAATGGGAAATAATAGTATTTAATGACTGTTCTTAAAACAAATTATAAAGTTAATTAAGCTTTACACAAAATTCTGGAAGGATGCTTATTAAAACAAAGGAGAACATTTCTAATGTTCATAAGGAAGAGCCCACAGGAAATGATATTTAAGAATTCCTGAAGGAAAAAAGATGAGAGGAAATTGGCCCATTATATGAAATATATTTCAAGAACACAATAAATAAAAGCATGGTATTTTTAAAATAAAAATAAACAAAAAATTGTGTTTGTAAGTCTGTCATTAACTCTGTAACTTGTACCAATTTTTATCCCAAAGAGTATACTTTTAAATGATATCTCTAGTTTTGGTATCTTCTCTACATTTATAAGTAACATTTATCAATGAGTACTTATTCTACTTAGAAATACTTTGCTAGAGTGATCACTGCTTATTGTTTGAAAATGGTGAGAGAGCTTGCAAGACCCCATCATAGTACTTGAGAATGTTTCCTAATGGAGAATAATTCTGAATATTTTCCAACTATCCAAAACCAATATCTCTTTAACTTGTGAAGCCACAGATATCACAAAGGAAAACATTTTGAAAATTTTAAACATTTTGAAGGCATGTTTGTAAATGTTTTTACAAAGTCATTGGAAACAATAGTCAAATGAATGGCTAGTCCAAAACGTAATTTTCAGATATTATTCATCATTGATTCTCATATGTATACTTTTTGTACAGTTGCTTACACAGAATAAAGAGAGGCAGGGAGGAAAGGAGGCTGGAGGGAGGTGTAAATGGAAAGTCAACAAAGAGCAATCTAGATGCCACAATCCCAGCAAAAGGAATGGAACCAAACTAAAGTGATATCCTGAAAGCCAAAAGAAAACGAGGACATGTAAATTGTTAAATATTGCATGAAGGAAGGAAGGAAGATCGTTTAAGAGGAATGAGAGCAAGAATGGAGGTATTACTCTATCTAGAAAACTCGGGACTTAAGTTCTCTATGAACCCAGTAGGAATCTTAACCTCACTTGAAACTGAAGATGTTGAAATGACCAGGTTGGGACTTCAGACAATTTTTGCACTTTGCTACTGGACTCGTTAATTAAGCTTAATTTACATACATCCTCTTAATACTCAAATTCTTATTTTATTTGTCAAATAATTTGGCTGTTCACAAATATATAAAGTCATGAAAATGTAGAGTTAGGCAGAAATATATAGATCACCTAGTCAAACTTTTAAATACTACAGACTAGAACGCTAAACTTCTTATCATTATTTAGACAAAAGACCCCATTTCAATCACATCAATGCCTTTTGTCTTTATTTGCAATCTTGTGAGTGATATTTTGAAATTCTATTTTTAAAAGATTTGTGAAAATTACCTGGAGGTGATACTATCTATTTTAATGAGCTTCAGATTATTCTTAATAGTATTCCAACAAAGTATCAAGTAGCTCTGAGGTAGTCAAATATGTTATAAAAGTAACGAGCATCCACACTTTTCCTTTCTGATCAATTTAGCTTATCCCAAACAACCTAATATTTCATCAAAATTATGATTTGGTGCTGCTTTCTTGATTTATGCAGAAAAATAACCTTGGAACGCTGATTTTCTCTATCGTTCATCTAGTTTCTTTTTCTTTGATTTCTACTCTTATTATTATTCCCTTCCTTCTACTTTAACATGGTCTTTTTCTAGGCTCTTTAGGCGGAAGCCTGTATAACTTGTAGACTTCCTTCTTTTCTTATAAACCTTTAAAGCTATAAATTTCACACTAAACATTGCTTTAACAGCATTCTACAAGTTAGAATGTTTTGTGGTTTCATTTTCACTTAGTCAAAATATTTTCTGAACTCTCTTATAATTTCTGCTTTGATCCATAGGTTATTTAGAATTGTATTGTTCAATTTGTAAATAGCTGGGGGGTTTGTAGATATATGTGTTTCTACTGGTTTCCATTTTAATTCCATTGTGTTCACAAAACATACCTTTATTATTTCAATATTTTAAAGTTTATTTAGATTAATTTCATGGCTCACAGCAAGGTCTATCTGTGAAGATTTCATGTGCACATTCTCTGTTGTTGCTGGGAGTGTTCTATAAATATCAACTAGGTCAAGTTTCTTAATTGTCTTCTGCACCCTTACTGATATTCTATCTGTTCTATCAATTACTGAGAGAGGAGTGTAAAATATCAACTATAACTGTAAATTCAACCATGTCTCTTTAACAAATGTTGGGTTTTGCTTCAGGTATTTTGGAGCTTTATTATTTTGTATATACACATTTAAGTTTACTTTGTTTTATCAGTGAATTGACTCCTTTTCCACTTTGAAATGTTCCTCTATCTCTAATAATATTTTCTTCTCTGAAGTATATTTTATCTGATATGTTACAGCTTTGCCAGATTTCTTATGAGAAGTTTGTCATGATGTAGCTTATTCCATCTTTTACCTTTAACCTACTGGTTCTTTATATTTAAAATAGGTTTACTTTAGACAACATATAAGTGGATCTTGACTTTCTATCCTGCTTGACAATCTTTCTTTTAATTAGAATTTAATTTAATGTAATTATCAATATATTGGGGTTTAAATCTACCTTCTTTCTATTTGTCTCCCATTTCTCCATCTGTTCTTTGTTTTTCTCATCCTCTTTTTGGATTATTTGTTTGTATTCTGCTTTATATCCATTATTAGCTTTTTATGTGTACCTTATTTTATTTATTCTTTGTGTACTGGCTCTAGGATCTACAATAAGCATCTTCAATGTGTGTTACTATACCTTCAAATAATATTTCACAAAAAATATAAGAACCTTAAAGGAGTGTACTTCCATTTCCTCCCTCATTGCCTTGTGCTTTATTGGTCATACATTTCACTTCTACATATTTTATAACCTCATGATGCATGATTGTTATTTTTTAAATGATCATTACATATCTTTTTATAAACTAAAAACTGTGAAAAAATTATTGTATATTTATCCACATAATTATACCTTCTGATTCTCTTGATTCCCTTGTGTAGATCTACATGTTCATTTGATACCTTCAGCTAGATGATCTTCATTTAACATTTCTTATAGTTCATGTCCGATAGAGATGAATTCTCTCATTTTTTGTTTACCTGCAAAAAAGTTTTTACCTTGCCTTCATATTTGGAAGTAAATGTTTACTGCATATAAAATTTTAGATTGACAAGTTGGTTTTTTTGGTATAGCACTGTAAAGATGTTGTTTTAATGTCTTCCAGCTTGCGTAATCTTTGACAAGAAGTCTGTTGTCATTCTTTGTATGTAATGTTTTTTTTTTTTTAAACACCTTTACTGGAGTACAATTGCTTCACAACGGTGTGTCAGTTACTTTACCACTTGCATGCAATAATTAGTTATGATGTGCTTGGTATAAAATTTGGAAATGATTTCTTTAAAATTTTCTTTGAACTCCACAGTCCCATTTGGGACTCAAATACCACATATGTTAGACCACTTGATGTTGTTCTATAGTTTACTGAATATCTATACATTTTATTAAGTTTTGTTTTTCATCTGTGCTTCATGTTAAGTAGTTTTTATCACTATGTCTTCAAGTTCATTAATCTCTTTTCTGGAGTGTCTAATCTGCTATAAATCTCATCCAATGTATTTTTTATTTCAGACATTTTATTTATCTCTAGTTCTACATGGTTCTTTTAAAAATCTCCCATTTCTCACCTCATTATGTTCATGTTTTCCTGTAAGTCTCTGCTCACATAGAGAACATAATAGCTCTTTTAAAATCCTTTTCTGCCAATTCTGTCTTCAATGTCATTTTGGGTCTTGCTTCTCTTAGCCATAGATTGGATTTCCTACTTCTTGTCATGTCTGATAATTTCTGATTAGATGATGGGTATTGTGTTGTTACATAGTTGAGTTTGGATTTTGTTGCCCTTCTTTAAAAGAGTGTTAAGCTTTGCTCTGGCAAGCTTTGTTACTTTCAATAAACTAGATTCTTATGAGGCTACTCTTTCAGCTTTGTTAGGGTGGGTTCAGAGTAGTCTTTAATTATTGTTTAGCCCTACTACTAAGGTAAGAACAGATTGAGGTCTCAATTGATTCCCTGGGTGAGCAGAAAGAATGCTCTGCTCTAGCTGATCAAAGCTTGAATATCTCTCTACCCTGTGTAAGCTTTGGGAATTATTCAGCTTACAGACCTCTGGCATTGCTTCACCTAGCTTCATGTACTTTCATTCCATATGCACACATCTTAGGATTAAACAAGGACTCTAGAGGACTCTCATATAGTTTTCCAAAAATTGTTTTTCTTTGTAGTGTCCCTCCCTTTGGAACTCTGCCCCACAACCTCCAGGCTCTTCAGCTTTCCTCATCTCCAAACTCTCTCCTCTGCTTAGGATCCCTCTCCCTACACCATGAACTGACATGTGCCTCCAAGAGAAAGCTAGAGCAATTCTAAGGCCTATTTCGTTTGTTGTTTCCCTGTTTGAAAAGATCACAGTTCTGTGCTATCTCTTGTCTAATGTACAAAATTGCTATTACATATGTTTTATCCAGTTTTCTAGTTGGGAAAATCTGCTTCATGTTATTCTATGCTTAGAGTCTGGAAATATTATGATGAAAACCCTTTGGAGAGGTGCATAAAGAGGACTGGCCCATCAAAAACAAAGTGAAACTTCTAAATTCTAATTAGGTAATTGATCTAGTATTCATTAGATACACCAATATATAGATTTATCAATATTCATTATTACTATTATATTTCATGATTTTATATCTATGTTTGGATGTGCATTTTTGAACACACAGAAACATATTTAATAATCAATATTTGAACTATATGTCCACTTTGTAGAAATTGGACTATAACATTTATCATTATAATTTTAACAAAATTTTAATTTTAATAAGAATATTTTAATTTTATTTTAATAACATTTACATTATAATTAAGTGGATTTCACATTTTATGTTAGTACATTGATATTTTACAAAATAGGCTGAGGTGTTCCTTTGTTAAAATCTAATGTTGGTAACCTGTTTCCAATTAAAAACATACATGGTAATGTGTGTGTGTATGTATTTAATGGATTCTCAATAATAGATTTCCCTAATATATTTTCCTTACCTTTGCTGCCTGTTAATTTGTCTGTCATTCTAGCAGTTGACTAAACAGATAAAAAAGTGACAAAATATAAAAGGAAAAATAGAAATAGTGTTTCTAAATATATTAATGATATAGTGGTATAGTATTATTTTAAAAGATCATCACATGTGATATAGTAATATTTTATGTTAATAAAATTGCTCTTGGTTCATATGATGATTCTACATGTTTGTTGTAGCGTAATTTCCACAGGATTTGCCACCAAAAAAAATTGAGAATTACTGATGAATCTGGTGTTAATTCCCTACATCAGAAATAGGGCTTCTGATTTAATAGCATTCTAATGAGAAAAATATGATCTTTTTGTAACAATTCAGTTTATGATAAGATTTACAGAAGTATATGGTGCAGAAAAATAGGAAATCTTACTATATTTTAATGATTTACCTTTCTTTTTTATTTAACAGAAGGTGAAAATTTATTAAGTTTAGGGGAAAAAACCAATATGACATTTAAAAAATTCTTCCTAATCCAAATTTGACCCTCTGTTGAAATATTGCAATTATATGAAATAACTCAAAGCCTACCGGTAATGAAATATCACTGCTAAAAAAAGAAAGTGTATGTTTACTCTTGCTGAAAACAAAAGTTGAAGATGAAATGTGGATGACAGACAGGAAAGAGATAAATAGCCACACTTGGTTATCCCTTTCTACCTGAGACTTTACGCTTACGAAGGAAAGGCATTCCTCTGAGTAAACTCGATCATTTTGCAAGAAAGGTTGGCTTCAGAAAAGGAACAATGGAGGGAAAATTTCTATTCTCAGAATGGTATGGTAGGGAAAAGTAGGAGACTCTGCAAGAGACTATAAGATATTTAACAGGAAGTGTATAAAATTATTAAAAATTATTTTGGGCTCATTCTCCATTTGGCACATCACTGTTTGCTCATTTTCCAGGAATGTGAATTTGTCACCCCAAGATAAAAGGGCACTTCTCTTGGAAAAGTAGCATGCCCTATTCTATGAGCTAGACATGTAGCAGGACTTCAAATACTAGTTTAATTCATTTTCTCAGCCTGCTGTTCTTCTCAATTAAGTTATTTACTCTTGAATTTTGATCTTCTAGGGACCCATTTTTTCCTCATCTATTACCAATGGGGGAAAATGATCAAGAGAAGTTGAAGAGACGTTATGACTCAGACCCTTAAGAGAAAAGCTTAGTGAAAAGGTTGGAACTTTGTGTTCCAGCAGAAATATGTTTGTTTCTTTTCACCTTTCAGGGGTTGCACATGGGAGAAGTAATGGCAGCAACTAGATTGCTTGCCCTGACAACAGTGAATCGGGACTCACCCAATTGTTGTCGTTCAGAGCAGGAGCTGTACCTCTATAATGTAGCCTTTTGAATGACCCTTAAGAGCAAGGACAGAGCTGACTACATTTTCTGAGAAGATTAAAAATGAAATCTATTATCGATAAGAGCAGTCAATACCACATAGATTCCCTGTTTCATCAAATGGTTAATAGTTGAGGTTTATTACAGATAGAATTAAAACCACCTGCTTCTCCATCTTCTACCATCATACTACTACTACTAATAGCACTGAATTTGGAAGTGGGAACTTTTAAAAGCTTTGTTTTGTTGAGAATAAACAGTTCCTATAGTGCATATCTTTAAAACATAACTCTTAAAACTATTTCTTTCTTAAATCCTACTTGATTAATCTCAGCCGACTCTGAAAACATTCTTTTTCCACTGTATATCTCCTATATTCCTTGGGATCTGTTGCTATCAATTGACACTTTTTAATACAATGCCACTAATGTAATTAAGTCTCTTTCACATAAGTGTACTGGATATCCATTTATTTATTTATATAAAAGCTATTTCTTGAGCCTCTCTTGTGTGCCAGGCACTCTTCAAGGTGCCGGCAATAGAGCTTTGATCAACGACATACAGGGTACTCCTTCTTATGGAGTTCGAATGAGTAAATGGCTAAACCAATAAACAAAATAGATATATTGATATTCTAATAAGGACTAGGAAAATAATAAAAGATGGTGGTATTATACATAGTGACTAGGAAGCCACCTTACATTCAATAGACAGAAAATTAATCTTCCAATAAAGATCTGATTGAGATGCAGAAGTTAGCTATGAGAAGATTTCAGGAGAAAGTGCAAGTATAAATGCCCCAAATGGGAATGGACTTGGTCAAATCCAAGAACAGAATTAGGTTCATTCATAGTGTGTGGCAGGGATGAGCTCATTTAAGAATTAAAGGTAATGATAAAGAGGTTGGATTCTTTTTTTTTCTAAATTCAGTGACAAAAAGAAGAGCAATGCAACCTGATGGACATTTCTATAAGATCACTCTGGCTTCTTTTTTTTTTTTTTAATTTTTATTGGAGTATAGTTGATTTACAATGTTGTGTTAGTTTCAGGTGTACCACAAAGCAAACCTCAATAGACCTCAGATTGTGTAAAAACAAGAATGAAAACTAGGAGAAACATAAGGAAGCTATTGAATTAAGCTAGTAGATCCTGGTGAAGCTTTGTACTGAAGTAGCGACAGTAGTGATAAAGGCAGTCAGGTATGGGACATATTTTAGAGGTAGAGATGAAGTTCTGGGTAATACATTAGATGTGAGGTGTGTGAGTGAAAAAGCAGAAGGGGGTATGACTCCCAAGGTTTTGGCTTGAGCACCTACGTGGATGGTGGCACCATTGAATTAGACACAGAAGACTTGGGATGGAAAAGTTTGTATGGGAACTATTGAGTCAGTAGTTGGATACATGTATATGGAAATTACAGACATCCACACAGGTATATACTGAATCCTTTAAAAATGGAAACCATATTTTTTTCACTTTCCTTTGTAGTAATTGTATGACAAGGAAAAGTGCATGACAAAAGCTAAAGGAAACTAGGAAACTCTGTTAATGGTCTTCAAAATTTTGTCATTAACATCCTTGAAATCAAATACTGATTTCCTCAGTTCTGTAAAGTGGGGGAAAAAATCTCTAGTCACCAGGCTGTAGCTGGGTCTTTTGATGTTTGGATTCCAAGTATCGTGCACAGTTCTCAGAACAACTTCTTCACTGAATAGATGATCTGATTTAGTGTGACACTACCTAGAGATATCCCCACCACCCTCCTGCCTTACCCTCAGTTCTGCTTCAACCAACTCTCCTACACAGGAGCCAGGGTCTTTCCCTAATCTGGGAGGGTGTGTAACCCCTGTACTGTGTCAACACCCAAATTTAGCTGTGAACCCTGATGCCTCCCACCTTCAGAGAACAAGCAGACGTGGTCAGTGTTGCCCGCCTGAATGTAGGAATTGCCAGCCTGGCTTTTACATTATTCAGTCTCTATTCCAGGAGGTGCCCCAGGCCATTAAGTAACCACCAACAGGCCGAGAGTGGCCCAGAGAAGCCTGGATTACAGTAAGTTCCCTACATACGAACAAGCTCCGTTCTGAGAGCACATTCATAAGTCCAATTTGTTTGTAAGCCCAACAAAGTTAGCCTAGGTTCCCAACTAACACCATCGACTATATATATAGTGCTCTACTGTAATAGGTTTATAATACCTTTCACACAAATAATACATAAAAAAACAAACACAAAAAAGAAAGAAAATATTTTTAATCTTACAGTACAGAACCTTGAAAGGTACAGTAGGACAATACAACCGCTGGCATCCAGTGGCTGGCATCGAGTGAACAGGCAGGAAGAGTTACTGGCTGGAGGAGGGAGAGGAGGTGGGAGATGGTAGGAGATGGAGGGTGAGCTTCAGTGTCACTCACAACTGACATTGATCGAACACAGGTTCCCATCTTTGAAAGTTCGCAACTTGAAGGTTTGTATGTAGGGGACTTACTGTAGTAGGAAGTAAGTTCTTTGCGCTTGTTGTGTGAAATCTTCTTCACAAATATCAAACATTTGTACATGTAACCTAAAATGACCTAGTATTCATCTTGAACCAAATATCATCTACAGTTCAGAGACTAAGAAAAAAATATTTAAAAATGATATATATTTTTAAAAAATTATGTCTTTCTAATCTCTGCAGAAGATACCAAATTTGCCATATACCTCTCATGTTCAATAATTTAAAAAAGAAAAAAAAACCCTTAGTACTTGTAAGTGAAACTTTTCTTGCTAAAAACCGTTTTGTGAAAAATAAATCAAATGCTAGAAAACTATTCACCACCAATATCTTTGGCTTCCATGAGTTGCTGTTGTATGTATGCAAGGGCCACAAAGAATTAGAAGGGAAGGTACTAGAGGAAAGGGTGCAGACAACTCGGCTGTGTTAGTTACACGTATTTCAGGCTGCTCTAGGGAAGTTGAAGAGGAAGCACAGCAAAGCACCCTACTAGACCTAAAAAAGAAATCCTTTAATCATGAACTCTTTCTATTTCTGATCTGGACAAAAGGAATATAGATAGATATTTTGGATGCTGAGACAAGAAATAAAAAGCTCTGAATAGAATTTCACTCTGCAAGTATCAGCTCCCAGGCTAGATAGTTAAAAAAAAAATTTCTTTTTAGCAAAGAAGCATCCGACTTGCCTGGTTTTATTATTGAAATTATAGATGCTGCTATAAGGCAAATAAGTAATTACAGAAATCACTTATTGGCTTGTTTTGGCAATTATACTCAAAGCACAATAAATGACATAATTTTTAAAAATAGCAAAATAAAGTCGTGCATTTGAAAGAAATTATTAGCAGATGTTGGATTCATGTTGGGTTCTAGAATAGTTCTAAAAAGTAGTAAACAGAGTAAAGGTAAAAGTAACCAAAACTTCAACTGTATTATTACATTCCTGAGGAAAAGTTGGCGGAAGGAGGAGAATGAATGCTGGCTGGGAGGGGAAGAGAAGTTGGCACTGTGCTCCCTAGGAGACTGGTTCTCAAGTCACCTCCTTATGGATTCATGTCTGAGTTAGTTACAGAAAGGGCCTTCAGCAGAAACAAACTTAAATAATATTTGAGATATTTTATAAATAAAGGCAAGGCTCCTCGATTATCTCTGGGTAGTCTTGCCTTTATTTACAAAATCTCCTTAGAGAAAATCAAACTGGCTTCAAACAGTGATTGGGATCAGAAAAACTATCATTAACAAGAAGCAAGAACAATGGGAAGAAATATAGGCAATAGTGACCCCACACCATCTACATACTGGGGAGACCTCACTCAAGACATCACTACAACAAGGGGGGTGAGCAATGGTGGCTAAAAGAGCAAGTGTGAAGGCATTTATGATGTATTGTCCAGGACTTGCCAGAAATTGTTAACGATGTTTAAGGTGTGGAAGGGAGAAACTAAAAGGCACAAAAGAAGTAGCCAGAAAATCCTAAAGTAGCTACAGTTATTTGTCATGGTTAAGCGTCTGTCAAAATGGTATGCTTAAGAATTTGTAGAGGGTTGTTTTCAAATAAGTGATTCAAACTTATAAACCTGGGCTAGAAATTTAATCCTACCCTCCATTCAAAACATACTGAATTCTTGAAAAGCAGTTGTTTGCATTGATAATGATGGAATTAGCCTCAATCCAGAGTTTGCTGTAATATTTGTAATAATATGTATTCCAGAGCAGGTCACTGTGTGTGTAGAATGTGAAGCTCTTCTAAATCATTTTCATTCAACTATGATGCCGCCCTTTATAACCTAAGAGGAAATGCAGGAAGTAGGGAAAGAAGTACAGGGTAAACATTTATCTATGAGAATCTGAAAGGGGAGGAAGAAAGTAGAAAATAACCAGCATGCCAAGATCTCAACTATCATGAAAGGAGTTGGATGAGAGGTGAGACTCAGAATCAAATGACACTATTCCCCAGTCCCCTCCTAGATTCTAACAGAAACTCTGATATGCTTTAATCCAAAGGTCGAGTTAAGCAGGTGCAGTTACTCTCCTTGACAAATTCATGTCTAAATGCTATTATGACCTTCTGGATAGAGTTGAGTAGCTTGTGATATAACAAGCCATCTACCAGGAACATCAAAAAAACTGAGTATGCTATACAATAATTTGTTTAAAGCTGTCAGAGACCTACCCAAGAAGGATTATGGAGATGGAGAACCAAAGAGAGGTCAACTAATGACCTGCAGCTTCTTTTTCCTTGAAGGCATTTGCTGATTCTGTGTGCAGGAGGAGACACCAAAAACTTGGGCTTTGTCCCAGCAGAGACCAGCTCCAGGGAAGAGAGAAATATCTGTGCTTTGGGCAGTTTCATGAAGCTAGAGGGACAAACTGGAGACTTGAGAGGCATCAAATATGTGGTCATTTTTGCCTTCAAGATTTTGCAGAATTGTGAAGAAGTGCAGGTAGGAAGCAAAAAAGCTAAGTAAACTAAAGCAGAATTCAAGACCCAACCGGGGGAGGGACTTGTAGACTGTACCACTTAGCCAGTTGGAAATCCTGGAGAGATACACCCTAGAATCATAGCACGAGCCGGAAGTAGACTGAGCCTCACCAAAAGTTCAATCCTGGCCTGACTCTCACAGTCCCTGATTGGATTAAGATAATCATCCAAGCAAGGAAAGAGGTGTTCCATATCTCTGGAGCCTTTATGTACCAAAAGACAAGGCTAAATGAACCAAAACCAACAGAAAAAGTAATAGACAACAGAAACAGACTTACAAATGATCTAGATACTGAAGAGAAAGGACAAGAATATTAAAATAACCATGTTGAACATGTTAAATTAAGTGAAGAAAATAAATAAAAAGAGGAAGAATTTCACCATAAAATTGGAATAAAATAAATGGATACTAAAAATTAAAATGTACAATATCTAAAATGGATTTAATAACAAATTGAAGAGATTATGGCCAAAAATGTTTCTGAATTGTTGAAGGACATCAACCGGATTCAAGAACCTCTGTAAACCTCAGCAGGATGAGGACAAAGAATTCCCCTTGGGGCATCATAATATAGGTGCTGAGAATGGGGGTAGGTAGAAGGCAAAGACAGAGACACAGACAAACAGAAAGAGGGAGATATCTTAAAAGCAGCAAGAGAATAAAAGTAAATTACCTTCAAAGAAGAAATAATAAGATGGAGAGCTGAGTTCTCAGTAGAAATCTGGAAATAAAGATATTTTCAGATAAACAAAACACAAGTAGTTTTTGCTATAAAAAAAGCAAAACTATACTAAAAGAAAGAAATGGATGATTCAGATTTTTAATAAGAAATGATGATACATTTAATTAAAAATTTAAAATGCTACTTATGAGAGACATAAATATAAAGAACAAAATATTTAAAACTAAAGGGATGGAAAATATATACCATGACAACACTAACCAGAAGAAATCTATTACTTTTTTTTTTTTTTTTTTTTTGTGGTACGCGGGCCTCTCACTGCTGTGGCCTCTCCCGTTGCGGGGCACAGGCTCCGGACGCGCAGGCTCAGCGGCCATGGCTCACGGGCCCAGCCGCTCCGCGGCATGTGGGATCTTCCCGGACCGGGGCACGAACCCATATCCCCTGCATCGGCAGGCAGACTCTCAACCACTGCGCCACCAGGGAAGCCCAGAAATCTATTACTTTTGTATTAATATCAAAGCATACTTTTGTACAAAAAGCATTTCTAGAGATAAATAGAAATATTTCATAATGATAAAAGCATCAATCTGCCAAGAAGTTATACAATTCAAAATCAGTATGTATTTAGTAACAAAATGAAAACATATGCAACAGAATTAATGAATTAAAAAAGAGTAGACAAATTCACACTTATAGTGAGAGATGAAACATTCTCAATATCTGACAGAACAGGAAGATAAAAAGATCTTCCTGATGGAAAACTAGATTAACAAAATTAAGTTAATTGAAATATATAGAACATTGCTTTCACCAAGCACAAAATACATATTTTTTCATCTACATATGGAATACTTACCAAATTAACCATATGCTGCATTATGGAAGAAGCCTTAAGAATTTCAAGGACTGATTTCACTCGAAGTATGTACACTGCCAATGGAGGAATTAAACTAGAAATTAATGACAGAAGATAACTAGAAAATCACCAACTAAGAATCACAAAAAATTAGAAAATATTTTTAACTGAATGATTATGAAAATACATATCAACACTGGTGGAACTCTGCTAGAATTCTTAGACTAAAATTTATAGCGTTCAAAGGATATATTTAGAAAGAAAAAAAGCTGAAAATCAATAATGTAAAATTCCACATTAATAAAAGAAAAGAAAGGCAAAGAAGGTAGAAAGAAGAGAATAATCAAAGTAATCGGAAAAGCCAATGTATCAATAATATAAAAGCTAAAATACAATATAAAAAATTAAGAAATACAAAAGTTGGTCTTTGAAAAGATTAATAGAGTTAATGAGTATTATAATATCTTCATTTGAACTCACATATTGTTAAGGCCCAGGACAATCTGGATTAACAAGTAAATAGAGTAATTAGTAAAAATTTCATACATTTTGGTATAATGCAATTTAAATGATATTTATATGTGGCATTCTAAAAAAAGTATATTAGCAGCCAGATTTGCCCTCAAACTATATGCTTTAGGGGGATGCGTATCATACATTTGTGTAAAATAGTATAAGGTTCCCTTTTCCCTACTTCTTGTCCCTGAGCAGGCAAGCACTGATAGGAAAATTATCAATTATACTGATTGGATTCATTTTAAACTCATCCTACTTAAATTTAACTGTACTCATATTATTGCCCGGAAATCCTCTCATTCGTACTGAATAACTCCCAAGGGTACTGAGCTCCAATCCCACACTTATCCTCACACATTCATAAGGTGTCGTTGAATTCTAATTTCGTAAGAATATTTACATCATCATTGTCTGAATTTTTCTTATTACTTTATTTTTAAAATTTTTGATCTTCGTTGATCCCATATAAGTGCCTTGAAAACAGAGATTACTGTCTTGTTCTTTGCTGTCCCTCCAGATTTAAAACAGTGTTGGGAACAAAATAAACACAAATATTTACTAAAAGAACATATTGGAGGTTTGTTTTCCTTTATTGTAGGCCAGGTTATTCAAACCATACCTCCCTCTGAAAACTAAATCACAAGATAAAATGTTAGAAGTATCTTCTCAAGAAAAAGAGCCGGCAAAAGAAAGTACTGCCTGGCCAAAATATAAGGAGAATATGAAACACAAAGAGGGAAGCAGATAACCAAAACACCGAAGCCACTTTTGTGGTGAAAAATTTGCTGACCTCTGAAAAGTTAGGCTTCAGTTTGGCAACTTCATCAGGTGAGATAAGGCTGCGTGGCCACCCAAAGTAAGGAGTTTAATACGGGAAACTCTTTACAGTAAGAAGGATTTTCAAAGTTCTAAATGCTTAAGGTAAAAGGTAAACCAGAAGTTAATCTATGCAACAACACACACAATGGATTACAAGGAAGATTATCTTGACACTAAACAAAGCAGGGTGAAAAAGAAAGAGAAACAATAATTTGAGAACTTGTGGGTGTATTTGCAACTTTGGTTCACATTACCTGGGTGATCCAGGCAAATTCAAGCCGTGAAGAGGATAAAAATGTCCCCAGAGTAGTAAAGTAAATAAGTAAATAATCTTCTCTGAATAAAGACTCCTTAATTCTAGTCTTCAAAAAATCCCTTCCCTCCGATAAGTTTTTCAAGGACAATGAACAAACTGTCAAAAAAACAAACACATAAAGAAACAGGCACTATTTTTAAAAAAACAAAAACTAGTAAAACCAACAAACAGAAATAGACTCACACAAATATTGGCTATTAAAATTTTCAGAACATGTTATTGAATGATTATGCTTACCATTTTAATAACAATAGCAATAGTTTTATCAGTATCAATAAAAATAATAAAAAGCTTAATATCCACAAGAAACTGAAAAAGTAAGAAGAATTTCTAGTAATGAAAAATACTAGAGCCAAAATTAGAAACTAATAGCATGCTACACAGTTGAGAGAATTAGTGAATTGGATTACAGTCCTAAAAATTAGCCAGAATGAAACAGAGAGAAAAGGGAGAGAGAAGGAAAACAGGTAAAGAAACCAAGAACACCTATCGAGGAAGCCTAACTTACTTCTTTTTTACTTATTTCCGAAGAGTTTTAGAACTAACAACAACAAAAAGAGAGTACAGAGAGTTCCTATATACCCCACACTCAGTTTCTCCTATTATTAACATCTTATAATAATATGGCACATTTATCATCATTAACAAACCAATATTGGTATGTTGCTATTAACTAATGTCAGTATAGTGTTTCCTAACTTTTTTCTAATGTCCTGTTTCATTTCCAGGATCTCATCCAGGACACCACATTACATTTAGGTTTTTTGGGGGGGGTTGTTTGTTTAACATCTTTATTGGAGTATAATTGCTTTACAATGGTGTGTTAGTTTCTGCTTTATAACAAAGTGAATCAGCTATACGTATACATATGTTCCCATATCTCTTCCCTCTTGTGTCTCCCTCCCTCCCACCCTCCCTATCCCACCCCTCTAGGTGGTCACAAAGCACCGAGCTGATCTCCCTGTGCTATGTGGCTGCTTCCCACTAGCTATCTATTTTACCTTTGGTAGTGTATATATGTCAAGATTCATTTGTTTTTGCAAATGGGCATTCAATTGTTCCAACATCATTTGTTAAAAAAAAAACACTATCTCTTCTCCATTGTATTGGGTTTGCTCCTTTGTCAAAGATCCATTGACTATATTTCTGTGGGTCTATTTCTGGGCTTTTTATTTTGTTCCAGTGATTTACGTGCGTATTGTTTTGCTAGTGGAACCCTGTCTTGATTGCTGTAGCTTGACAATCTTAAAATCAGGTAGAGTGAGTCCTCCCATTTGTTTATTCTTGAGGATTGTATTGGATATTCTTGGTCTTCAGCATTTTCATAAAAATTTTATGCCAATACCTGCCAAGTAACTTGTTGGAATTTTGGCTGAGATTACATTGAACCTATATATCAATTTTGAAAGAATTGACATTTTAACAATATTGAATCTTCCCATGATGAATATGGAATGCCTTTCATATAACATACTTTTAATATAAGTTCCTCAAAGAGAAGACACAGGGTGGGGTCAGGGGAGAAGGCAAGATGAAACAAGAGAAGACAAGAGAAGGGAAGAGAGGGAAAGGTTAAGGTAATATTTCAATGTATATGGAATGAGACTTTTCCATAATTGATGGAAAAACACCAACCTATAGATTCTTATACTAAACAAACCCTAGCTAAATTTTCTTTAAAAAAAAGAAAATTAATCTTAGATGCATACTAGTGAAATTACCAAGCACCAAAGACTGTAAATTTTTTAAAGCAGCCAGATAATACTTTTTAAAATTTTTATTTATTTTATTTATTTATTTTTGGCTGTTTTGGGTCTTCATTGCTGCACATGGGCTCTCTCCAGTTGTGGCGAGTGGGGGCTACTCTTTGTTGCGGTACGCGGGCTTCTCATTGCTGTGGCCTCTCCTGCTGCGGAACATGGGCTCTAGGCACGCTGGCTTCAGTAGTTGCAGCACGTGGGCTCAGTAGTTGTGGCTCACGGGCTCTAGAGCACAGGCTCAGTAGCTGTGGCGCACGGGCTTAGCTGCTCCACGGCATGTGGGATCCTCCTGGATCAGGGCTCAAACCTGTGTCTCCTGCATTGGCAGGCAGACTCTCAACCACTGTGCCACCAGGGTAGAGCCCCAGATAAGACTTTTTAATTGCAATGAAAGTAATGACAACTAAACTGGTGGGTGATATTTCAAAGAGCATCGGTAAAAACTGCAAGTGAATGCAACCAAATCTTCAGTGGAATGAAAGAATTCTAGACACCCAGCGAAAATATTTTTTAAAACTATATGTGAAATAAAGGCATTTTCTGATGGAATAAACTGAGATTGTCACTTGAAGAGCCTCAGTAAGGAATATTCTAAAAGATGTACTGCAGACAGTGGAAGGTGATACCATGTAGAAAGATTAAAGTCCAAGAAAGAGTGAACAGCAAAACTTAGTAAATATGCAAATAAATTAGGAAAAAGATAGTACTTAGTGTGCCTTTATACTAGATGTAATAAAATACTAAGTGCCAAATAAATCTCACAAAGACCTTCAAGACATATACAGAGAAAACGATAACACCTTCTTGAAAGCCATAAATGGAGGAAGAGAAGGCCTTATGATTGGAGGAGGGAACAGAGGGACCCCGGGGAGGCAGTCAAAGTTCTATTTCTTGAAGTGAATGGTAGTAACATGAGTAGTCATTTCACAATTATTCATTAAACTATATATTTTTTACTTGTTTTTTCTATTTTATGTCTATTTTACAATTAATAAGAGAAAGACTAAAAAGAAACTGACTGGCCCTCACTTTTAAATTAAAATAGTTTCCTCTTTTTCTGCATATTCCATAAAGAAAGAAGAATCTTTAAGAAGAAAAAAGTTGACTCTACTTCTGTAGTGAACTTTTAAATGAAAACCTCCAAAGCAAACAATGAACTTCCTCTCTTTGTACCTTCAAATCCGTTTTCCTCCTTATATTCCTTTCCCCCATGTGAACCTTGCTTGTTCTAACTTTCCCTTCTTGGTTCCCATTTCCTTGCTCTGTAGGATCTCATTCTTTAGGGCTCTCATAACATAACATAACACCTTTCCTTTTTTCCTTTTTCTGATCATCTGTAGCATATTAATTCACAATGTCCACTTGCATTTCCTCACCATCTGGCCACTCAGTAAGCCTCCAGAATCTGGTGACTGCTATCACCAACCAACTGTGAAACTGAACTGAAAGTTCACAATTCTTCTGAAAGCCACGGTCAGTAATTTTATTCGGCATCCTAGACCCTTGAGTTTTTGGCTGGATTAGCTTGGTTTTATTGTATGTGAAAAACAAAAATCAAAGCTTGAAATGCAAGCACAGACTGATATAATCAAGATAAAGAATAAGGGAAATGGAAGCAAAGATACTGTGGCACCAGAGGACAAAGGAATAATAATGTGTGTGAATTAAACACAAATAAGATTTAAAGTGAAACCAAAATATGGTTGGAAAAGACATAACAAAACACTCATGAAACTAGAGAGGGCCTGAGCAAAGGTTGAAGGGGAAGGAGAAGAGGGGAACTCAATATTAAGGAGCATGTGTCAAGGGCAGGGTTCTGGACTTAGCCCTTCCCATATTTTTCCTCATTATAATTCTCACTATAACCTGTGGTACAGGTATTATTATTCCCATTATATATAAAAAAGAACTGAGGCTCAGATAAATTAAATATCTTTCCCAAGATGGAAATGGAAAAGCATGATGATCACGAAGCACATAATCTTCGTTTCAGCGGTTCTCTAGATGTAAGGAAGGACAGAACAGGAGAAAGCCGAGAGAGAGCAGACAGAACGCTACAGCTTCAAAGTTTCTCTCTTTGCTTCACCTAGAACACCTAGCACAGTATCTTTCACATAGTAAGCATCCAATGATCTATGAATACAATTTACCCAAGGTCACATAGGTCAAAAACATACTATTCATTGTTTATTCAATCACTACTAGGGGGCTTCCCTGGTGGCGCAGTGGTTGAGAATCCGCCTGCCGATGCAGGGAACGCGGGTTCGTGCCCCGGTCCGGGAAGATCCCACGTGCCGCGGAGCGGCTGGGCCCGTGAGCCGTGGCCGCTGCGCCTGCGCGTCCGGAGCCTGTGCTCCGCAACGGGAGAGGCCGCGGCAGTGAGAGGCCCGCGTACCGCAAAAAAAAAAAAAAAAAAAAAAAAAAAATTCTTGGGCTTCCCCGGTGGCGCAGTGGTTGAGAGTCCGCCTGCCGATTCAGGGGACACGGGTTCGTGCCCCGGTCCGGGAGGATCCCACGTGCCACGGAGAGGCTGGGCCCGTGAGCCATGGCCGCTGGGCCTGCGCGTCCGGAGCCTGTGCTCCGCAGCGGGAGAGGCCACAGCAGTGAGAGGCCCGCGTACCGCAAAAAAAAGGTAAGTTTAGGGGCTTCCCTGGTGGCGCAGTGGTTGAGAGTCCGCCTGCCGATGCAGGGAACGCGGGTTCGTGCCCCGGTCCGGGAAGATCCCACGTGCCGCGGAGCGGCTGGGCCCGTGAGCCATGGCCGCTGCGCCTGCGCGTCCGGAGCCTGTGCTCCGCAACCGGAGAGGCCACAACGGTTAGAGGCCCGCGTACAGCACACACAAAAAAAAAAAAAAAAAAAAAGAGCCCTTTTCCACCCAGTCAATTGCTTTCTAAATTACATGAGTTATTATGTAAAATGGACTTAATCTTTTATCATCCATTTGAGATATTACCATTCATTTGAGACCACAGGAGTTATTACATACCTAAAATGACATTTTTATCTTCAATAAATTCTAATTCGGTTCATATATTATCTAGAGAAACACAATTTTAGTGTGCTTAATCAAAATGCTTTATGGATTCTTCATTCCATACCGGTAATAGTATGATGCTTTAACAAAAAAACAGTAATAAGTATTCATTTGAATAACCATAAGGAGGCTTTTGTCCTCGGTCCCTTTAAGGAGAACCTGTCAATGGCCAAGCTTGTTTGGCAATTCCTGCTCCTCAAAGGTGCCATGATAATTTAACGATTTTATTATTTTCTTAATTTTCCATTTTCTTAGGATTTATCTATAGGTGCCATTTGGCAACTTCACTTTAAATAACTCCTATATAACTTATAATCTTATAACTCATAAACACTTTTATTGTCCCTCCTATAAAAAATATATTTTTGTAACCCAACATTCATTTGGCTTTAACATAACTGACCAATTGATGATTAATTACAGTTGGTGTGTTATTTTAAGCCACTAACTGTTGAAAAGCAGAGGGTACACCTTTCCATAGTTATAATGCCATTTGCACAATGGCATATTCTGAACATTTTGTGAAATACCATATTTGATTTATATATAAGCCTTTATATGCAGTTTGGGTGCATAAGATTTATTTCCATCTTAAGGCATACTTTTGGTTTAAATTCAGAGTTTTTTTAAATTTTACATTCCCTTTTTGTAATAATAGTCCTTCATCCAAGATTTATAACCTTCCTGGTATCATCAGCTGTGAGTTTAATGAACTTACATTACCGTGTAAATTTTTAAATTTAATTTTCTATCTCATCTTTCAATATCTTCACTTCCATGACCATATAACGACTAAAAGGTTTTTGTCTCTAAACTAACATACCTCTTTGATCAAATTTTTAAAGATTCATTTCAAGGCAGATCTTTATCTATAGTTGTATGCTTGTATTACTCTTAAAATTCTCCACAAACACACACACACAAACAATAGTTTATCTAAATATCCTCAAAATTTGTTTTACTACTTCTACATTCTTTTCCTGAAAACCATCTTTATTCTGTAAATGGAAACCACGTATTAAACTCTTCTCTAGCCCCAAGAAAGAAGGTGATGATCAGCTATTCTCTTCTTAAGCAATTCAAATCCTTTACGTAACCTTTGAGGCGTCTCTTAACAGGTATCAGTGATTTACAGGATTGAACTTGTAAAAATGAAATTCCTTATTTTTCTCATTCCTTTTAGGTTTTTTTTCCATTTAAACCGAATAAGGTTAATGTTTATGTAAGTACACAAACATACTCCTAGTTTTGTTTCTTTATCACATAAATGGCATGTATCCATTTTCAACTCTGAATCTGTTTTTGACTATTAATATCTTTTAGGGATACAAATTAAACTTCAAAATGAGCCAGCCTTAAATAATTTAGTTATACCTTAAGGCAATTCTTTCTAGTTTTCACAGAGGACTTCAGGCTATACAGATGGAATATTTTCTTTTAAAACATGTTTTGAATGTCCCTGTCCAGAGCCATAAGCTTAAATTTTGACAAATACTAGTTCTTAAGTAAAGTAATTTCAGTTTTCATGTATGGCCACTTTCCTTCAATTTTTTAATACTTTCCGGATGTCTGGGCCCAATAATCTTTAAAATTTTAAATACAGGTTTTAGCTACTCTCCATTTCATTAATCACTCATTTGAAGTATTTTAACAAGTAAGGAAATAAATCAGCATGAAGTGGAATAAGCTAAAATCTTGCTACAGAATTAATAGAAACCTGGATGCAATTTGGGGAAAATCTGCACAGACCCAAATTTGTTAATTATAGGAGAAACTGGAACATAGAAAAAAGGACATTGGTAAAGGAAAAGAAGAAATATGAAAACAAAATGTGTTTTTTATTTCTCTTTATAGCATTTTATAAAACTAATTGGACTAAAATGTGATATTTTAATATAGCAAATACTATATCCCATTTACCTCACACAGAAAAGTTATTTTTAAATAGTATATGGCGTATTTACCTACATGTAGCTAGAATGTAAGCCATCTAATCATTGTGAGTTTGACCACAATTACTGGATTCGTCTTCCACCATTAGCATTTCTATTGTTCTGTGACTTTGAGAGAAATGGAAAAGAAAAAATTGTTTATAAAACCCATTTCAATCTTGAGGAGTACAGTTTTTAGGATTAGTGTCTTTTCCTTCCTTACATAACAAGACTATCATAAATTCTATTCTCATAAATTAAAGAGTTTGGAGATGAAATTCACATTTTTATATTAATGAGAAATCATAGTAGAATGTTAAATAAATTATCTCCAAATCTGTGTCTGATTTGAAGTGGTGGTTTATAAGCTAAATAAATTTTTCTGGGTCATTTACTCCAGTGCTCAATAAAAGTGAAATTCTCAATAAAAGTAAAATGACAAAAGTTGAAGTGAAGGAATGAGAAAAAGCAAGAAACTCTCTGTATGATTTGCTGCCTACTTGGGGATTTCTGAAAGAACAAATTTATGGTGTTAATGTAATGAGCTAGTCTGAGATCTCTTCCAAGAACATCAGCTTGTCTAATTAGGTTTGTGAACAATTCTCCAACAGTAAATAAGTTACAGGAAAAGTTTCTAGTTTCTATGAGTAAGATATTTTCCTATCATTCCGTATCATGAAATTTGGCCTTTTCTCAAATTCCTAATTTATTATTGAATATTTTTAACAGGTGATTACTCTTCTATTGATGACAGCATCATCTTTTTATTTCAAAATAAATTTCCTGTTGACTGGCACCTTCTAAGGTCCTACCTCCTTTAAACTAGCTGTGGGTTCAGCATAGATTTTTCTATCTGGCTTTCTAGCAGCCAGGAAAATCTAATCATGTGGGTCATCTTAATGACTCAACTTTTCATAAACCCCAAAAAACTGTGTTTGCTTTAATGATTAACAAAAACGTTAATCAAAAACGTGACAGGGCTTCCCTGGTGGCGCAGTGGTTGAGAATCCGCCTGCCGATGCAGGAGACACGGGTTCGTGCCCTGGTCCGGGAAGATCCCACATGCCGCGGAGCAACTAAGCCCGTGAGCCATGGCCGCTAGGCCTGCGCGTCCGGAGCCTGTGCTCCACAACGGGAGAGGCCACAACAGTGAGAGGCCCGCATACCGAAAACAAACAAACAAACAAACAAACAAACAAAAAAACGTGACAGAGGGCTTCCCTGGTGGCGCAGTGGTTGAGAGTCCGCCTGCCGATGCAGGGGACACGGGTTCGTGCCCCGGTCCGGGAGGATCCCACATGCTGCGGAGCGGCTGGGCCCGTGAGCCTTGGCCGCTGCGCCTGCGCATCTGGAGCCTGTGCTCTGCAACGGAAGAGGCCACAACAGAGGCCCACGTACCAAAAAAAAAAAAAAAAAAAAAAGTGACAGAACATGAGTGAATATTATGTAACACACCTTATTTAACTCAGCTCAGAGCATTCTTACAGTTCAGTTATATACCATATAGTTTCAATATGCTTCCCAAATGGCCAAGAAGCAGTAAACATATGGTGAACTACAAACTCAAATTTGTCACTTTATTTTGACATCAGGGATATGAAATAAAATTATGATGGAAACGAGCATTTGTGCATATTCACGCTGAGTAGCAGTAGTAAAGATGTGATGTTTATGGTCCTACTTTTGTTGCATAGGGTCATTTTAGTCTGCTTGCATTTGAAAAAACAGAAGCCTTTCCATTTATCTTACTCATAATTGATAGGTGGCAATGAGTTAAATACGACGCAGAGGATCTCCTAGTCCTTTATTTACAGATAATAAACAAAATCTATGTGAGGTAATCCTCCCCCCCCCCATTTTAACCGAGGGGGTTGATGGTAATTAAATATACTTTAACATCAGTTCTAACCAAGCTCTCTACACCTAAAGGACCTGTGTGGTCCTTTTGCTTTTCCCTTTATTTTTTCCCAGTTTTATTGAGATATAATTGACATATAACATTGTATTAAAGTGTACAACATAATGATTTGATATTTGTATATATTGTGAAGTGATTACCACAGTAAGTTTAGTTAACATCCATCACCTCACATAGTTAAAAAATTTTTTCTTGTGGTAACAAGTTTTAAGATCTATTTTCTTAACAACTTTCAAATATACAATACAGTATTGCTAACTACAGTCACCTTGCTGTACATGACACCCCAGAACTTACTCATCTTATAGCTGGAGTTTGTACATCTGACCGCCTTCACCCATTTAACCCATCACCCCATACCCACCCCACCCCGGCAGCCACAAGTCTGTACTCTGTTCCTATGATTTTGGTTTTCTGTTTTTTAGATTTCGCATATAAGTGATATCATACAGTGTTTGCCTTTCTCTGTCTGACTTATTTTACTTAGCAAAATGCCCTCAAGGTTTATCCATGTTGTTCAAATGACAGGTTTTCCACCTTTTTTGTGGCCATGATATATATTTTATATATATATATATATATATATATATACACATATACACACACATATCAATATATGTGTGTATATGTATATATATATATATATATATATATATATATATATATCTCACATGTTCTTTATCCATTCATTCATTTATGGACACTTAGGTTGTTACCATGTCCTGGCTATTGTAAATAATGCTGCAATGAACATGTGGTGCAGATATCTCTTCGAGATAATGGTTTCACTTCCTTCAGACATATGCCCAGAAGTAGAATTGCTGGATCATATAATAGTTCCATTTTTAATTTTTCCAGGAACCTCCATACTGTTTTCCACAGTGGCTGCACCAATTTACATTCCCATCAATAGTGCACAAGGGTTCCCTTTTCTCCACCTCCCTTTGTGAGGTAATTTTAATTTTAACTTCATGAGGTGATAAAAATGTGGTGGCATAAATCTTTTTTCAGTAACAGTTAAACCACGCCACAAGCTTTTTTCACCTGCCATATCACACAGCAGATGTAGGTGAAGGAAAGGAAAAGAAAGTGGGGGAAATAAAGGGTAAGCTTCTCAGACTGTTGGTACTAATGCAGAGAGCAAGAAAGCCAGCCAGAACGTGCTCCTGGATGCCCAGCTTAGCTCTCCCCAGCTCTAGAGAAAGGTTGAAAATCTTCATGAATATTTTAATGCAATGTATTTGGAGAGAAACTCAATGTCAGGGCTGTGTAGATTGAATGGGTGAATGGTGATCTAAATACAGTTACACTTGAGTAATGGCTTGACAGCTGATCATCGTTGTCTGAGGAAAGGATGCTTCCAGTGGAAAAGGGTTGCCTGCCATATCTTGTTTTGTGTTTTCAGCAACAGGGAAGACAAAAGTAAAGGGCAAGTAATAACCCTCTCTCACCTTCTCACCATTCCTCTCTCACCTGTGTTCTTTGAATTAGGCATCGTACAATAAATATAGGTGAACAATGTGATTATTTATGGCAAGAAAGCCAACAGAAGAGGTTGATGTTCTGGAATGTAAAGCTCAGTTTTCTAAGCATATTCCCTGAAGGCTCCGGCGTCTTCTCAGCATGGTTAAATGATGCAAGTCAGGGAGCTCATAGCTTTACCCCCTCCCATCGTGGTCTCACCCTCACCCTCTTGCCCTGTTAATAGTTCCCCTGAAATCCTATCACTTTGCTGGAGGATTGATGTAAGTCTCCAGCAATTAACATAATTACAAGCCTGATTATCTTCTAATTGCATTATGAGTATTTGGTTATTCACTACACAAATTAGAGAAAATTAAAGGGGATCAAGAGCCCGCCATGTGGGCATCAAGCTTTCTAAAACAGTTATGAACATTTGAATGCAAAGGGATAACCCAAAGGTGAAGACCGTGTTATGTTCCTGTTGGCTCACAGTTGCTGCATTTCATTTTGAAGAAAGGTACTTTCTTCTTTTTTTCTTTCTTTTTCCTTTCTTTTTCTTTTCTTTCTTTTTTCTTTTCTCATTTTTTTGTCTTTCTTTTCTTTTTTGATTAATGGCACACAAAATTCTCTCGGAATGGTTTATAATTTCCCTCCAAAATATCAGAAGCATAAAATGAGCAGCAATGACTCCATGCTGGTCTGTGTCGGTTCGTGTAATAAGATCTGTGATTAAAAACAGCTAAATAAGTGACAGTTTAAGTTAAATAAGTGACAGTCTGACAGTACTCAAGTCAGACATTTAAGTTGTAACTGAAAGCATCAGGAGTTTGTTAGGAATCATTGTCTTCATCATTCTGGGAACATTCTTTGTAGTGAAGAAAATAAGGCATCAAACTGCAGCGTGTGGTCTTTATATGCTGGATATCAGACTTCAGAGATTAAATTCCTCATTAACTGGAAGGCAAGAACTACCTCAGATTGAACAAATTTTGGTGGAACAAGTGAAGTCAGCTCTTCTTTACTATTTCACTGTGTCATAATCTCCTGCTTTAATTTTTGCTGCTGCCCCTATGCTTGACCCTCCAGAGAGAACACACCGCTTCTAGTATGACGACCAGATCTGATAACTCACATCAAAACAAACAAACAAACAAAAACACTGTTAAAGTAGTTAAAGGAGGAGCTCCTTAGACTGCGGTGGCTCCAACGCCCTGGCAGCCTAGGGAAGCAAACTGAAAACTAAGCCAGAGTCAATTCCTGTAAATGCCTCGAGGCTGGGAAATCATAACCTAAGGACAGCCAATCACCAACATCCAACTAGGCTTTCCCAGCAAAGGTGACCAAGCTATAGACAATCAAATCGTTGCCTTGTTTTGCTTCTGTGTCTAACTCTGTAAGAGCCTTTTCCTGACTCCTGTCGGCAGGTGTCCCTAACCACTGTCATTCCGGTGCTGCCTAATCCAAATCCATGCTAGGTTATCTCCCAAACCTAAGGTACCTCAGTTTACTTTTTAACAACACGAAACACACTTTTCCTTGGTTCCTCTTTGCACATTTCAGACCAGCTGGCATTTTCAAAGACGACTTCATCAAACGCTAACAGAGAACAAAAGGAAAATAATTAGAGAAAAAACAAACATGAAAACAGCCCAGTTTCCCAAATATAGGTACCCAAGTCTACAGGAATTCCCTAAGCACTGTTGTGTAGGGTCTTCTTCGCCCGTGCCTCCTCGCCGACACTTACAAGGTATGTGTTGCACTATTTCCTGTTTCACAAACACATTATTTTGGATATCTGCGTGTTTTCCAAGTCAGGAACTGCACTCAAGTTTCCCAGCCCCTCTAAGGCTCTATCAGTGAGAAAGGCACGCTATTTCCAGGGCCATTTGGCAGGACTGGGTAATTAATACAATGGCCTCCAACCGTGCATCCAAGAAAGCCCTGTTTGCTACCTTCCCTGTTTCTAATGGGGTATGATCGATCCTAGGAGGTCAGGGATAGGACTGCCAAAAGATTTGTTCATAAATAACTTTTATTCAGGAATCTCTAGCCCTTTTCTAATACCCAGCCTGGAAGAGTGGCAGCAGAAATGTGCTAGAGAGAATTTTTGCTGATAGCAGGGTCCTTGCTCACAGCTGCAATCTCCTTGCCAACTCGTAACAATGGCTTGATTGGAAAAAAATCAAACATTGGTAATTCTGAATCTGCTTTTGACAAGGCTGTAGCCCAAATAAAACTTTTTTTTTTTCCTGGCTAAATAAGACATCTTATCTGCTTCATAAATTATTCCTCGCATAGTAACATCCCTCTACTCTGACCTCCCATCCCACTTTGCTCACCCATTCACTTGCCATCATTTATTCCCTCAATCAAGATTTATTTAGTGAGCGCCTATGAGCACTTATTATGTGTTTGACATGGGACAAAGCCAGATGAAAGCCTGCCCTCCTGGGCCATACAATCAAGTAAGAGCCACTTACAGAGCTGTAGGTACGAAGGTAGTAGAAGTAGACAAGGTGCTATAGGGGCTCATAGGAAGGGAAAGATAGGAACGATTTTAATTTTAGTAAGAAAGAGCGAGCCAGACAAAGCTGGGTAGGAAGTGGGGAAAGGGCAGCAGAGGAAACCAATCTAAGAAAGACAAGGGAACAGCATGTGTGAAGACCACAAGACCATTGCCTACAGTGTGGGTAGGAAATAAAAATAACTTGCTATGGCTGCTGGCAAATAAGGTGTGAAAGAAGAAGTGTTTTATAACTTATATGACATTTGGTTCATCAAAAGTGTCATTGCTCATTTAATGTCTGTCCTGGACAATAAGCTCCACAAGTGTCAGCACAGCATCTGTCGTGTTCATTGTTAAATCCTCTCACTAGCACCGTGTGGTACATTCTAGGTGCTCAGTAAATACTGGTATAATGAGACTGAATTGAGATGAGGCTGCGGACTGACTAGGAAGCAGAGCATGAGGTGCATTACAAGCCCTGTTAAGGGATTTGAACACCCTCCTGACCACAATGGAAGGTTCTCTAAAGGATTTAAACATGAGAAGAGCATGATCCCATTTGAATTGGACGTGCAGGTCATTTATTCATTTGATAAATAGGGATTGAGTTTCAGGCAATGTGATGGTGTCTGGAAATAGAGTGGGACCCCAGATAGAGCCTCGGCCCTTGCAGACTTGGTTTAGAGTTTACAGAGGGCATAAAGGAGATAAAGGCCATGAAGAAAGAATCAATGTCTGCTCAGATCTTGCAGCAAAGGAACCCGAACTAGATTGCTGGGTCAAGAAAGGTTTTCCTGAGGAAATGACACTGGGGGTGAGACAGGCCACGCCAGGAGGACTCCTGGGCAGTGTGTACGTGAGGAGGGGAGTGTATCTTCTAGACTCAGGGCGTGTGACCGCAAGGAACTTGGAACACGGGAGGAAGAGAAGGAAAGCTGGGAGCATGGGAGCACAGACAGCAGGGAGAGCAGGAGAGAACACAGGAAAGGAGGAAGTGGGCTCAGATTATTCACTGCCTTGGAGCCACGATAAGCATTCTATTCTTTAACCTCAGAGCAACGGGGCAACGTAATCAGAATTTTTTTAAATATCGGGTACTGCAGTGTGGAAAACAGGATTCAGTCAGAGGAACAGGACTATAAGAGTCTCCAGGCAAATTGGGATTATATTCTGGATTAGAATAGTGGCCATGGTGATAGAAGGCACGTGGATAGATTCAAGAGATATTGGGCAGGGAGACACCTGCAAAATGTGGTAATGGATTCGACACTGAGAAGATAAATAAGGGAGTAAGAAGAGACAAAAAGGACTCCCGAGTTCAAGCTTTTGGGCAGCTGGAAAAAGGGGAAATGAAAAGCACAAGATTCAGTGTCCTATATGTTGATCTTGGGAAGCTTTGAGATGTTGACATTCGAGAAGAAATATTTAGAAAGTGGTAGGATAGATTAGTCTGGATCATATCACAGAAGTCGAGATTAGAGTTAAAATTCTAAAATAATTGGGCTACAGATCCTGAACTAAAGAGAAGGGTATGGCTGTGATTCCCTTGAGAGGGAGAATAAGGTGAGAACAGAAGGAAGGAACTCCAAAATTCAATGGTTCAGTGAAGGAAGATGCACATGCAGAAGGGAAAAGGGAAAATGTCCAGAAGAATGGCATTTGGGTGAGTAGAGGAGATTTAGAGGATGGATTAGAGGAAGCCAGGTCTCAGTTCTGCACACCAAGTGAGAAACAAGAGTGACTTGAACTGAGGTAATATCTGTGGGAGTAGAGAAAAGTGGATGGCTGCCAGAGAGTCTTAGTTAGTAGGATGGGCAAAGCCTGGAGACGGCATGGATGTAGGAGATGAGGGAAAGACAAGAGTTAATAAGATCCAAAATCTGTGGTTTGTGTCACTAGGTAAATTCATAGAGACAGAAAAGAGGAAGAGGAAGAGTTTTCTTGGGGGAAGGAAAGGAGGCAAAAATCTGAGTTTACTTTAGAAATAAGCAAGAAGAGTGGTGCTGGAAAACTTGTCAAGAATAGTTTCAGTGAGGGGGTAGGAATATTAGTCTGATTAAAGAGGATTAATATTTTAACTTATGTTACAGTTATTTGAACACATTCCCTTACTGTTCCTACTAGATCTGAAGTCATACAAAGCGGGAAATGTAGGGTAAGATGGCGGAATGGAAAGAGGAAAAAAGATGACATGAGCTAGTAACTCACAGGCAAGGGGAAATAATTAATAATTAAAATGAAATTTAACTAATAACAAAGAGATGCAAGTTGAACTAATGACATACCTATTTCTGGCAGAAAATTAAAACAAAGGCAAAGCCTTTAAACCTTGTTCACTTGTACCCTACACTACAGTTGATATTTCCAACTGCACTTTTATTTAATGCCATAGTACAGAATAAAGATGTTCACACCATTACTATGTATAATATGAACTATAAAATGTTCACAATATCAACATGTATAATAAAAATTATAAAGTATGAATTAGATGCCACCTAGATGCCTAGAAATAGTAAAATACACATCTTCTATAATACGATGCAGTCACTTGAAATAATAATTAGAAAATTATTTGCAGGTTTAAATCTAGTTATTATCTAAAGTGAAGCCAAATAAAAGCAAAATGAGAAATGACTTTCATTCTATGGTTCAGAAATTATTATGGGCAAGATTGAGTCTTTGTTCAACTTTGGGCCCCCTGGGGAGGTCTAACGTCCTGTCTACTAGTGAGAAGAAAGACTCGTCAAATAAGCAGATTTCTACAGTTTCTCCAACACCAGTTGCCAGCGTTTACCATTCCAAGTTTTCTCTCAGACAGCCAGGCTGACAGAATAGGAGAGAGCATAGATGTGAAACCCCACTTTTTAGTTTTTATTTTATTTATTTTTATTTTTATTTTTGGGGCTGCACCATACGGCCTGTGGGATCTTAGTTCCCCGACCAGGGATCAAACTCAGGTCCACAGCAGTGAAAACCCGAGTCTTAACCGCTGGACCGCCAGGGAATTCTAGAACCCCGTGCATTAGAATCCACAGTGAGTCCCCTCAAAATCAGGGGGGGATTTGCTGTCCTCAGAAGCTTTCTTATACCCTTACCTCCAAGTGCATCTGTCATGAGCTCATCTTCCGCTGCGGTACCAATTCCTCTCAGGCTCCCACTGGCTCTCTCCAGGGCAGAACTAGACAGAGGACTCCTCCTCTCTTTCCTATTTGCTTCTTTTGTAAGCCAGAGGTTTGTGAAGGGAGCATTAACAAGGGAAACGCCATCAACAGAAACAAAATTCAATCTTTCAAAAGACTTTAGCTTTACCTGGTTATTTTAACAACTGTGTTCTTACTAGATCTGTTCCCATGTTCTGTTACTTGATAAGGTCTTGCTGACCACTACACCTTTTCCCAAACTGAGTAGTAACACATTTTACTTCTCGTATCTAACTTTGATAACTTTTTCTACTTCGGTAAATAAGTCATTTCTCTGAATACCACCTCTGAACCAAAAGTGATTACTCTTCATATATGAACAGTCTGAAAGGTAAACATTTTTTAAATTAAAGCTGTTTTATTAAGATAATTGGGTACAAGGAAATTGTTTTCATTTGAAACTTCTATTTTGCTTTAATTGTATTATTGTGCAAAAATAGAAATTTTTTTCAATCAACAGAAACTTCTTGAGTGGAAGTTTCACATCTTCCTGGTTGACTGCCCAGGGCTTTGAGCAGCAAATTTTTAAAAAATGTATAAATATCTGAAACTGGCAAGCCACCTCACAAATGAAGCAGATTATCATTTTAAAAAATCTCCAGATTTGTAAGAACACTTGGCACAGGAGCTTGGGCAATCTGGATTCCAGATTACTGTTTATGAAACAAACTAATTATTTTATTAATAGCTGGATTTATGCAGCCCAAAATACTACAGTTTCATATACCATTTTATGCATTTATTATAAAATGAAACATAATTTCTGGGAAAATGAAAGTAACAAATTTTTCCATTGTAGCTGAAATGATTAAGCCAAGATACCAAAGATGGGAAGCAAAAGAGACTTCGTTTATTAATTTTCCAGGGAAAGTGGTTTTATTTTATAATGCTTGGTGGAAGATTTACCATGAGGTTACCATTAGGCTAACTTTCTTTTTTAACAGACTATATTTTTTTAGACCAGTTTTAGGTTCATAACAAAACTGAGAAGAAGATACAAAGATTTTTCAAATACCCCTGTCACCAAACACACAGCCTTCCCACCATCTATGTCCAGCACCTGACGAGAACGTTTGTTACAATCAATGAACCTCTACTGACACGTCATTATCACCCAAAGTCCACAGTTCTCTTTAGGGTTCACTCTTGGTGTTGTACGTGCTATGGGCTTTGACAAATGTATAATGGCATGTATCCACCACTGTATATCATTTAGACTAGTTTCCCTGCCCTAAAATTCCTCTGTCTATTCATTTCTTCCTCCTCAAAACCCCTGGGAACCACTACCATTTAGCCAAACCTTTATACTAGTAACACACATTTTACAAGATGTACTCAAATGCCTTTTTATACTTTCTCTGTTGGTTCCATAAACTTCTTTGTGGCTGCCTCTCCCACCACCCCCATCCCCTCCCTTTTTTTTAAACATTATTTGTTCTACAACATCATTTTCTGAAATAAAAACCTACAAGCATTAGTGCTGGAAGTTTTATTAAATATTAAAATTTAAATAACAATGTAACAATGATGCACTCATTTATTGGAAAAATATAAATTGAAGGCTTACTCTGAGGTAAGCTCTTGGGACACTGAAATGAACAAAACAGGTACAAGTCCATATGCTCTCATGTTACTTATGTCCTATCAGTAACATCTGGTACACCAAGATTCTGGATGGTGAGTCGGCTGGTACCCACTTTCAGCTCTTGATGCTGCATCTTCTTATGCCTACAAATTGAGAAAACAACAACATAGGGTGAGAAATATAAGATTCTTAGTCCAAAAATTCTCATTGTTACTGCTTTGATTAAGAAATGTCACAATTAGGGGCTTCCCTGGTGGCGCAGTGGTTGAGAGTCCGCCTGCCGATGCAGGGGACGCGGGTTCGTGCCCCGGTCCGGGAGGAACCCACGTGCTGCGGAGCGGCTGGGCCCGTGAGCCGTGGCCGCTGAGCCTGCGCGTCCGGAGCCTGTGCTCCCCAATGGGAGAGGCCACAGCAGTGAGAGGCCCGCGTACCGCAAAAAAAAAAAAAAAAAAAAAAAGAAGAAAGAAAAAGAAATGTCACAATTAGACTAAAAAACAACAACTGGTACTTCTCTGGTGGTCCAGTGGTTAAGACTCCACGCTTCCAATGCAGGGGGCTTGGCTTCAATCCCTGGTAGGGGAACAAAGATCCCACATGCCATGTGGCACAGCCAAAAATAAATAATCAATTTTCTAAAATATGCCGGTAAAAAAAAAAAAAAAAAAAAGAAATGTCACAATTAGAACTGGCATCCCAAAGAGGTTAAGGTTAAAAGGGATTTTGTTTTCCTTACATTATTTATCAACAGGTTATCAATATTATTTATCAATAGTAGAAACTTCTAAGGTAGGTGACTGTAAAAGTAGAGATGAGTTTTCTCATTATTGCATCTCCATGGCAACTGTAATAAAAGTAACAGTTACTATATAGGGGATATAGGCTAAAGCTTTATATATACACTTATGTAGGTATATGTGTGTGTATTTCTATCACATCCTTATAAAATAAGTATACTGCCCACATTTTACCCCCAGCAAAATACCATGCTGAATCAAAGTATATTTATTTAGCACCAACACTCTCCAAAAATGTGATAAATTCTGACAGATATAAAAAAATATGAGATGCTACTATTTTCAAATCTAACAGTGATCAAGATATCAGCAGGAAATACTACAAGCATAAATTAGAGGTAAATTTACTCGTCCCTCTCTGACTTCTTCATTCCATTCTTTCAGCAAAGAAATAACAAATGCCCACTTTGTGCCAAGCCCAGTTTTAATTCTAGGAGGTGTCATGGTTAATAAGACATAATCCCTGCCTTCCAAGAGGACTATTTAGTGTGCAAAGGCAACAAGTAAATAGGCAATTAAAGTCATGCTTACTAATTGGTAAGCTATGGGTATTTACAGGGTAGTCAGAGAGTCAATGTGCATACGAAAGAGAGATTTTCTGTATATGTTCCTTCAAACTCTGTTCTCTCGTTAAATTCCCCTATGTCCCTCTGAATATAATGCTGGAAGTTATTATGAAAATCTCTGACAGTTATTTTAATACTTCTACTATTACTGGCTATTACTCAGCCTGGAAAAGAAAGGAAATTCTGACACATGCTACAATAAGGATGAACCCTGACGTTCATCCACTATGCAAAGTAAAATATACTAGTCATGAAAGGAAAAGTATTTTATGATTTGACTTATATGAAGTACTTAGATTAGTCAAATTTATAGAGACTGAAAGTAGAATTGTGGATTCCAGGGACTAGGGGAAGAAGAAAAGAGGAGTTATTTAATGGGTATAGAATTTCAGTTGGGGAAGATAAGAAACTTCTGGAGAAGGATGGTGGTGATGGTTGCACACAGTATGAATGTACTTAATGCCACTGAATGGTACACTCAAAATGGCTTAAATGGTAAATTTTATATTACATATATTTCACCACAATAAAAATATTTTAGAAAACACATTATAAAAACAATAATCACAGGCAGGTATGACAATGTAAAAATTTATTTTTCATAATCGTGTTTTTGGATACAGTTTTTACAATTAAAAATGTTTTTAAAACATTTAAATTTTTAAAATTGTGTCCAAATACACAATTAAAAAATAAAATATGCTAGAAGACTGTATGCACATATATGTATATATGTATATATGTATATATATATATATATATATATAATGGGATGTGTCATGGCTTTAAAATAACTTATCATTAGAGTCTTATAACTTGGTCATAAGCCCTTATAGTTTGGTCATAAAGCATTTTTTAAGACAAGGAATAATTAAGTAGGAACCAAAGGAGAAATTGTAGATTGACTATATGGATTAAAAACAGACAATGATATTATGTCTCCTGTAATTCTAGAGTTGAAAGCTGGTTTCCCGTGAGATGTGATTCTCCCATAATAAAGGTAAAAAGCAAATAAAGTATTGCTCTGTTGCTTCATCACCTTATTAAGGAAGATTGACTCTGTGCTTTGCTAGCAGGGAAAATAATTTATTTCTCTGTCACTTTATTTATTTACCTGCAGCAGGGTAAATATAAGATGTTAACTTGTTATTTATTTAGCTCTTATAAGACACCTACACCATCGCAGAAAACATATCCTATTAGGAAAGCAATTCTCTTATCTTCTTTTGATTGTAAGTATATCAGAATTGTTTATAATAAAAGTTTTCTACAAACAAAATGTTAGCACTTCTAAGAAATGTATGAAAACTCTAAGGAAAATCAATCAATTTGCAATATTCTGTTATTTCAGTCATGTAAGTAATTACAATAAAATCAAAAGCACAAGTCCTCTCAATACTTACATGACTATGGATCTCAATTTCACCTGGTTTTAAAAGAGGGAATAATTATGCTGAGTCAAATAGATTCTTTTCCATTGTTTTTTTGTTTTTTTGCGATACGCAGGCCTCTCACTGTTGTGGCCTCTCCCGTTGCGGAGCACAGGCTCCGGATGCGCAGGCTCAGCGGCCATGGCTCACGGGCCCAGCCGCTCCGCGGCACGTGGGATCCTCCCGGACCGGGGCACAAACCCGTGTCCCCTGCATCGGCAGGCGGACTCTCAACCACTGCGCCACCAGGGAAGCCCCTCAAATAGATTCTTACATGAATAAATCCAGATTCAACTTTGCAAAATCTGTGAAGAACTGGTTAACTTTAATAATTAATGTATAGTTTATAACTTAAATAGAATGACACTTAGGGCAGAAAAAAAAACCTGCATATTTTTACAGCTAATGTGGCCTGTGTAAGCTGGGAAGACCTGGCAACTATCAGGTACCCGACCCTAACCACTTCATGGAGGACTCTTCCAAATCCTGGTCAACTCCTGTGCCTCATGGGAAGGGAAGCTGGTGGAGTGACCCTCATTAAGTGTAGGTAAGAGCGAAATCATCTAGTCCTGTTGATTATAGAATCAGACCAAAGTGAAAGTGGTTCCAGAAATTATCACACCTCTTTGGAGTCTCCTTTCAAGAAATCATGATTGTTTGAGTCTCCCTAAGATGAAAATGTTACAATGAAAGACCCCTTCAGGGCAAGGCATCTCCCACCAGCTTCTTTCTCATTTTCCTTCAGTCTTTTCATAGAGTTTCACTGTGGTTGTTTACAGAGAAATAGACGGCAAGAATTTCAGATCATGTATTTCTTATAAAGAGAATGGATGTTTCAACATATAAAAACAATATTCTTCTATTGGTCCAAGTGAACTGGACTTGCTATGACTTAGGAGAGTGGAGGGAGTATTTTTCTTCATGGTTCTTCCAAATTAGCTGCTCAGTGGTTCTGTGAGTCTTTACTTGGTGGCTGTCTTTGAAAAATGTAAACTTATGTAGAAAATAGGTAAGCCACAAAGCATTCCGGAGTGGAGAGAGAAGAAATAGTAAAGAGGCCAAGTCTAGGATGATTAACTCAATAGTTCAGTTGACTCCCCCCGAAGTAACCAGTAACAAAATCTCAATGGCTAAAGAAGCATGGCTGTACTCAGGTACATATTTATATACACAGGGTCCGATTTATAAGGGGCAAAGGTCAGCTATTTATAAAAATATTGTCAGAATGAAAGATGATGCTATAACTGTGTGGGAATTCCCTTCCAAATTAGAACTTGTAGAACAAAGACAGGCTTCAGACCTCAAGGACAAGAAGTTAGCAAGAACAACATACACAATCAGGGCGATAGCCAAGCAACCAGGGATTCAATATCATGAGCCAGTCCTAGAGATAAACAGAAATATATATATATATATATATAAATTTTAGGAACTGGTGCAGAAGCCAAATCCTAGAGATGGAGCACCCAGGAGGGTTACTAAAGGCAAAGCTAAAGTTCAAGAGTTGCACAGTTTTCTAAGTCCAACACAAGGTACAGATACAATCATCTGTATGACTAGAAGGAATAGAGTTCTTAACATATTGCCCAGAGCAAAATGCATATGACCAAGCCAAGGAATAGTAACTGAAACCACTTTTGAAGAAAGATATACAATTTCTCTTGATTAGAAAGTGGATTGTCCTCCAATTAAGCTGGTTATGGCTGTTCTTTATTTAAGCTATGTGTAAAGATAAAGTTAATAGTTCATTAAAATATTTTTTTAAATCAGGAAATGTAACAACTAAGAAAAATCATGCCTGTATGGTTAGTTGAATAAAAAGCTTTCAACAAAATTCAACTTTTATTCATTATAAAGATCCTTTGCAAATTAGAAAAAAGAACATAATTCTAATCTGGCAAAGGATGATCTAAAACAAGAAAACAAACAAACAAAACTCTACAGCAAACAATATACTCAATGGTGAAATCTTGAAAACTTATTTCTGAGATTGGGAAGGAGACAATGACCAACACTATAACCACTTGTATTGAACAGTTTACCAGATATCTTAGTTGATGTAATAAGGCAAGAAAAATCAATAAAAGGCAATTAAACAATCTTCCCTAGTGGTGCAGTGGTTGAGAATCTGCCTGCCAATGCAGGGGACACAACACAGCCAAAATTAAATAAATAAATAAAATTTTGTTTTAAAAAGACAGTCATTTTTAAAGACAACATATTGTATATGTAGAAAATCCACATTAATCGACAGAGATTCTACTAAATTAATAAATAAATTAACAAAGTGTCTGGATACAAAGCCAATAGAAAGAGTCCATTGTATTCCTATATATCATCAAAAAAGCAAAGGTTTTTTTTTAAACAAGTTTATTTTCTTTCTTATTTTTAAAAAACTTTTATTTATTTATTTATTTATTTTTGGCTGTGTTGGGTCTTTGTTTCTGTGTGAGGGCTTTCTCTAGTTGCGGCAAGCAGGGGCCACTCTTCATCGCACTGCGCGGGCCTCTCACTGTCACGGCCTCTCTTGTTGCAGAGACAAGCTCCAGATATGCAGGCTCAGTAGTGTGGCTCATGAGCCTAGTTGCTCCACGGCATGTGGGACCTTCCCAGACCAGGGTTCAAACCCGTGTCCCCTGCATTGGTAGGCAGATTCTCAACCACTGTGCCACCAGGGAAGCCCCCAAAAAGTTTTAAAAACAATATTATTTACAATAATATCAAAATCTCCAAATATTTCAATAATAAATCTAAATAAATTTAGGTGAAATATCTACTCTAATATGTATTTTAAAAACATTGAAAGGCATTGGAGATCTTTTTAAAATTTCAGGGCTATATCATGTTCATAGATTAGAAAACTCAATATTTTAAGATGGCATTTCTCTTCAAATTATCTATAGATTCAATAAATCCTAATTAAAATACTAGCTGATTTGGGGAAAGGAGGGAGTGTAACAAAAATGATTACAATTTGTATGAAAATGCAAAGGGCCAAAAATAGCCAAGGCACTGTTGAAGGAGACAAATAAAACTGATAGATTACACTACAAAATATCCAGGACTAATATAAATCTATAATAATTAAGGTGGCATAACAGTGGCTCAAAAGTAGAGAAACTGGGCAATTGAACAAAATAGAGTACAGAAGCAGACCCACAGCTACATAGTCACCTAATTTATGACAAAGGTGACTGCACTGCAGGAGGGAGAAACTGCTAGATGAATTGTTTATATAAGGACACACAAGGCAGATGATAGAGACAGAGATATAGATACAAATATAGATATTCTGACTCCTCTCCCCCAACACCATAGCCAAAAGTCAATTCCACGTAGACTGTAGAAAGTTGACATATGAAAGATATAGAAAAGAGAACAAAAGTAGGTTTGAGAATAGAATCTAATAGAATATCTTCATATGATCAGAGTAATTAAAGATGATTTTTAAAGATATGAGAAGGCCAACCAACATGAGAAACCGTGTTCAACATCACTCACCGTCAGAGAAATGCAAATCAAACCACAATGAGATGTCACCTCACACCTATTAGAATGGCTACTATAAAAACAACAAACAAAACAAAACAGAAAATAACAAGTGTTGGAAGAAATGTGGAGAAATTAGAGCCCTTGTGTTCTGTTGGTGCAACTATGAAATAGTGTAATTCCTGTGGAAAACAGTATGGAGTTCCCTCAAAATGCTAAAAATAGAACTACTGTATGATAGAGCAATCCCACTTCCAGGTGTGTATCCAAAAGAATTGAAAGCAGGGTCTCAAAGAGATCTATGTATACCCATGTTCAGAGCAGCACTATCCACAATAGACAAGAGGTGAAGCAACCCAAATGTCTATCAATGGATGAATGAATAAACAAAATGTAGTATATACATACAATGGAAAATTATCTGTCACATGCTACAATATGGATAAAACTTGAAGACATTATGCTAAGTGAAATAAACCAGTCAGAAAAAAGCAAATACTGTATGATTCTACTTTTTACGAGGTATCTAAAGTAGTTAAAGTTATAGAAACAGAAATTAGAATGGTTGTTACCAGGACTGGGAAAGTGAGGGGAAAGGATGAGTTTAATGAGTATAGAATTTTAGATTAACAGATTTTTTTTTTAAAGTTCTGTAGTTCTGTTTCTTAACAATGTGAATATACTTAACATCACTGACTGTACACTTAAAATGGTTACAGTGGTAATTTTAAAAGACATGAAAAGCACTAAATTAGACTATATTAAAATTAATATTTTGAAAATCAAATTCACCATTAAGAAAAGGCAACTGATAGAATGAGAGAATATAATCACAACACATGTCTTAGTAAAGGGATTCCTATCCAGAATGCATTTTTCAAATCTTAGAAATCAATAAGAAAAAGACATGTATCTTAGTAGAAAAATAGGCAAAGAGTCAATAGACACTTGAAAAAGTAAGATATTTAAATGGCAACTAAACATATGAACATCAATAACCTCAGGGAAATACTAAAACAATGTAACAAAGTAAAATATTACTATACACTTACAATAATGTCTGGATGAAAAAGATAATACCAAGTGTTGATGAGGATGTGGGTCAACTGGGAACTCTCCCACACAACTAGTGGAAGAATAAACTGGTACGACTTCCTCAGAAAAATCTCTGTCAATGCCTACAAGCCTAAATACACAGATACCCTATGACTCAGCCATTCAATTCCAAGGTTTATGCCCAACCAAAATGTGCATGTTTGTTCACCAAGAGAGAACTACTAAAAATTCATACCAGACATACTAGATAACCATTATCAGTAAATCTGAAATTCATCAAATGGCCAGCAGAAGTAGCAGTGAACACGTTTGTGGTACGTTCATACCACCTGGAAGCCTACTCAACGATAAGAATCTATGATATTCAACAATTAGAATCAATGTTACAACCACTCCATAAAAGAAGTTCCATTTATATAATTGGTTCCATTTATATAATTAATCTCTTCTTTAGAAGTCAGTTGATTAGAAGTCATTTGTTCCTTACAGATACCTTCCGTTTGTGAAAATCCATCTTGATGAACATTTATATATGCACTCTTCTACATGTAGATTGTAAATGAACTAAAACGTTAAACAATAAATGCATACATAATTTATAAGGAAAGTGTTCAGAGTTTTCTTCTGTTCTTCCCTTTCCCTTACCTTCTTCATCCAATTGGTCAAAAATTTCTATGAAGACTTCCTTCTAAATAATTTCAGCATGTGCCCAATATTTCTGTCCCTGATGCCACTTCCTGGTTTCTTCCCACCCACTGCTCTTTATTCATTAATTCAGCAATATGTATGAAAGTATATATGATATGTGCCTGATGCTCTCCTTGAGCTGAGGATACACAATGAACAAGAATGGCACTGTGGTCTGTGACCTCTTGGAAGTGTTGGCCTCCCATTTACCATCTGTCACAGTGATGGTTCCACAATGTCAGTCAGACCCACGCCAGACCAATCAGAATCCTCCCTAGGATTTCAATGGTGAGGGTGTGAGTTGTTGCAAACTTTTTGGGAAATATTCCGGAAACATTTGTTAAAATAAGACTACACCATGCTCTTTGATGCTTCAATCTACTTTTAGAAATCTAGCTTACAGAAAAAAAGCATATGTTTATTGCAGCATTTTTTATCATGGCAAAGCATATATATGTGTATGAAACATGAAAAATTTCCCAAAAGTCCATCGATGCAACAATTCTTTTCTTTTACATTGTTTCTCTCTCCTTTTCTGATCTTTTTCTGCATTCTTTTCCTCCTTTTGACCACTCTCCTTTCCCAGAACCCCTGCCACTACCCCAACCTCCTCCACTTTGCTTGCTTGGTTGTACTAAGCCCTCAGCTCAGCTGACACCTTCCTACCTCTAGAAAATTCCTAGTCCCTCAAGGACTAATGGAACAGGCAGTTTCTTTTGCTTCAATCATATTCTATGATGCTTACTTTCTATCTTCCAATAAATACTATAAAGGATTAATTATGACCTGCCTGATTCAGTTCCAAAGAGAACAGATGTATCCAAAAATAATTTCAAATTTCAATTTCAACATTTTTGTTTTCTCAAACACCTTGAGGGGACTCATAGATCCCCAGAAATACTTAAGATCCCCTCTGTCCCTATTTCTAATGTACTGTCTTCATAAACCACAGTGGTTTTCCTCAAAAGTCTCCCTCCCAAAGTAACTCTTCCAGTCTTCCTCCATATACACATTTTCTTGTTTTTCTCCCCTCCTCCTTTCCTCACAATGTATCATCCTCCCAAACCCAAAAGCTCATTTGGCAAGCAGCCCCCTCCTTGGAGAGGAAATGAGACTGAAGTAGACAGAGTTAGAATCCTCTTTAGCTTGACAGGCAGGGAAAGGCTGGGACTATTCATATATTAATAACCGTTAGCCAATCACACTTCCGTTCTAACAATGATGACGCCACGCTAACATCGGTATTTATATGACTGGTTCTCACTAGAATGAAAGATTCTTGAGTTCAGGGATTTTATCTTCACCATTCTTTAGAACACTTGTGCATTGATATAAATATGTATTGAATGCTGATAGATGGAATTCCTTATACTGTGAATCTAACTTCCTATCTTTAAAAGATCTTTATAAGTGCTCTGTCATTTTCGTTGAGATTTTTGAGACTACATATATGTTGATCAAAGCATCCTATTTCGTACAAAGTATATCTATGAAGAATATTTATAGGAAGTACAATATCTTGTACTATACTTACTCTATTGAGCAGTCAAGGGCGTTATAAAATTCACTCTTAATCGAGAGCACAGGAGAAGATGGCGGAAGAGTAAGACGCGGAGATCACCTTCCTCCTCACAGAGACATCAGAAATACATCTACGTGTGAAACTTCTCCTACAGAACACCCACCGAACGCTGGCAGAAGACCTCAGACCTCCCAAAAGGCAAGAAACTCCCCACGTACCCGGGTAGGGCAAAAGAAAAAAGAATAAACAGAGACAATAGGGACGGGGCCTGCACCAGTGGGAGGGAGCCGGGAAGGAGGACAGGTTTCCACACACTAGAAGCCCCTTCGCGGGCGGAGACGGCGGGTGGCGGAGGGAGAAAGCTTCGGAGCCACGAAGCAGAGCGCAGTAAGCGGCTGCGGAGGGCAAAGCGGAGAGATTCGCACAGAGGATCGGTGCCGACCGGCACTCACCAGCCCGAGAGGCTTGTCTGCTCAGCCGCCGGGGCGGGCGGGGCTGGGAACTGAGGCTCGGGCTTCGGTCCCAGGGAAAGGTCTGGAGTTGGCCGAGTGAAAACACCCTGAAGGTGTAGTGAGCCGCGGCTGGCCGGGAGGGAGTCCGGCTGAAGTCTGGAGCTGCCGAAGAGGTAAGAGACTTTTTCTTCCCTCTTTGCTTCCTGGGGCGCGAGGAGAGGGGTTTAAGCGCGCCGCTTAAAGTAGCTCCAGAAATGGGCGCGGAGCTGCTGAAGAGACAAGAGACTTTTTCTTCTTGCCTCTTCGTTTCCTGGGGCGCGAGGAGAGGGGATTAAGGGCACCACGTAAAGGAGGTCCAGAAACGGGCGCGAGCGCGGCTGTCGACGCAGACAGCAGAGACGGGTGTGGGGCGCTAGGGTTGCTGCTGCCGCCACCAAGAGGCCTGTGTGCGAGCGCAGGTCACTCTCCACACCGCCCCTCCCGGGAGCCCGTGCAGCCCGCCACCGCCGGGGTCCCGGGATCCAGGGACAGCTTCCCCGGGAAATCGCGCGGTGCGCCTCGGGCGGGTGCAGCGTCACACCGGCCTCTGACGTCACAGGCTCGTCCCGCATCCGTGCCCCTCTTTCCCCCCCGGCCTGAGTGAGCCAGAGACCATGAATCAGCTGCTCCTTTAACCCCGTCCTGTCTGAGCGAAGGGCAGACGCCCTCGGACGACCTACACGCAGGCGGGGCCAAGTCCCAAGCTGAACCCCAGGAGCTGTGCGAACAAAGAGGAGGGGGGAGGTCTCTCCCAGCAGCCTCAGAAGCAGCGGATTAAAGCTCCACCATCAACCTGAAGTGCCCTGCATCTGTGGAAAACCTGAATAGACAACTAATCATCCCAAGTTGAGGAGGTGGACTTTGGGAGCAAGATATACTATTATTTTCCCCTTTTTTCTTTTTGTGAGTGTGTATGTGTGTGCTGCTGTGTGAGATTTTGTGTGTATAGCTTTGTTTGCACCATTTGTCCTAGGGTTAGACAGACCCTTTTTTTGTTTGTTTCTTTGTTTTTTATAGAAATTTTTGTTCTTAATAATTATTTTTTATTTTAATAATTATATTTTATCCTACTTTATTTTGTCTTCTCCCTTTCTTTCTTCCTTTCTTCCTTCCTTTCTTCCCTACTTCCTTCCTTTCTTCCTTCCTTCTGTCCTCCCTTCCTTCCTCCCTTCCTTCCTTCCTTTCTCCCTTTCTTCCTCCCTTCCTTCCTCTCTTCCTTCCTCCCTTTCTTCCTCTCCTCCTTCCTTCTTTTCTTGCTTCCTTCCTTAATTTCTTCCTTCCTTTCTTCCTTCCTCCCTTCCTTTCTTCCTTCCCTCCCTCCCTCCCTCCCTCCTTCCTTCCTTCCTTCCTTCCTTCCTTCTTTCCTTCCTTCTTTCCTTTCCTTTCTATTTTTTCTCCCTTTTATTTTGAGCCGTGTGGATTAAAGGCTTTTGGCGCTCCAGCCAGGCATCAGGGCTGTGTCTCTGAGGTGAGAGAACCAACCTCAGGACACTGGTCCACAAGAGACCTCCCAGCTCCATGCAATGTCAAACGGCAAAAATCTCCCAGAGATCTCCATCTCAACACCAGGGCCCAGCTTCACTCAAGGACCAGCAACGAACAGTGCTGGACACCCTATGCCCAACAAAGAGCAAGACAGGTCTACAGCCCCACCCATTAGCAGAGAGGCTGCCTAAAATCATAATAAGGCTACCAACATCCCCAAACACACCACCAGACGTGGACCTGCCCACCAGAAAGACAAGATCCAGCCTCATCCACCAGAACAGAGGCACTAGTCCTCCCAACCAGGAAACCTACACAACCCACTGAACTAACCTTAGCCACTGGGGACAGCCACCAAAAACAACGGGAACTACGAACCTGCAGCCTGCGAAAAGGAGACCCCAAACACAGTAAGATAAGCAAAATGAGAAGACAGAAAAACACACAGCAGATGAAGGAGCAAGATAAAAACAAACCAGACCTAATAAATGAATAGGAAATAGGCAGTCTACCTGAAAAAGAATTCAGAATAATGATAGTAAAGATGATTCAAAATCTTGGAAATAGAATAGACAAATTGCAAGAAACAGTTAACAAGGACCTAGAAGAAATAAAAAGGAAGCAAGCAACGATGAGCAACACAATAAATGAAATGAAAAATACTCGAGATGGGATCAATAGCAGAATAACTGAGTTAGAAGGACGGATAAGTGACCTGGAAGATAAAATAGTGGAAATAACTACCACAGAACAGAATAAAGAAAAAAGAATGAAAAGAACTGAGGACAGTCTCAGAGACCTCTGGGACAACATTAAATGCACCAACATTCGAATCATAGGGGTCCCAGAAGAAGAAGAGAAAAAGAAAGGGACTGAGAAAATATTTGAAGAGATTATAGTCGAAAACTTCCCTAATATAGGAAAGGAAATAGTCAATCAAGTCCAGGAAGCACAGAGAGTCCCATACAGGATAAACCCAAGAATAAACATGCTAAGACACATAATAATCAAACTGTCAAAAATTAAATACAAAGAAAACATATTAAAAGCAGCAAGGGAAAAACAACAAATAACACACAAGGGAATCCCCATAAGGTTAACATCTGATCTTTCAGCAGAAACCCTACAAGCCAGAAGGGAGTGGCAGGACATATTTAAAGTGAAGAAGGAGAAAAACCTACAACCAAGATTACTCTACCCAGCAAGGATCTCATTCAGATTTGATGGAGAAATTAAAACCTTTACAGACAAGCAAAAGCTGAGAGAGTTCAGCACCACCAAACCAGCTTTACAACAAATGCTAAAGGAACTTCTCTAGGCAAGAAACACAAGAGAAGAAAAAGACCTTTAATAACAAACTCAAAACAATTAAGTAAATGGGAATAGGAACATACATATCAATACTTACCTTAAATGTAAATGGATTAAATGCTCCCACCAAAAGACACAGACTGGCTGAATGGATACAAAAACAAGACCTGTATATATGCTGTCTACAAGAGACCCACTTCAGACCTAGTGACACATACAGACTGAAAGTGAGGGGACGGAAAAAGATATTCCATGCAAATGGAAATCAGAAGAAAGCTGGAGTAGCAATTCTCATATCAGACAAAATAGACTTTAAAATAAAAACCATTACAAGAGACAAAGAAGGACACTACATAATGATCAAGGGATCGATCCATGAAGAAGATATAACAATTGTAAATATTTATGCACCCAACATAGAAGCACCTCAATACATAAGGCAAATACTAACAGCCATAAAAGGGGAAATTGACAGTAACACAATCATAGTAGGGGACTTTAACACCCCACTTTCATCAATGGACAGATCATCCAAAATGAAAATAAATAAGGAAACACAAGCTTTAAATGATACACTACACAAGATGGACTTAATTGATATTTATAGGACATTCCATCCAAAAACAACAGAATACACATTTTTCTCAAGTGCTCATGGAACATTCTCCAGGATAGATCGTATTTTGGGTCACAAATCAAGCCTTGGCAAATTTAAGAAAATTGAAACTGTATCAAGTATCTTTTCCGACCACAATGCTATGAGACTAGATATCAATTACAGGAAAAGAGCTGTAAAAAATACAAACACATGGAGGCTAAACAATACACTACTTAATAATGAAGTGATCACTGAAGAGATCAAAGAGGAAATCAAAAAGTACTTAGAAACAGATGACAATGGAGACACGACGACCCAAAACCTATGGGATACAGCAAAAGCAGTTCTAAGAGAGACGTTTATAGCAATACAATCATACCTTAAGAAATAGGAAACATCTCGAATAAACAACCTAACTTTGCACCTAAAGCAATTAGAGAAAGAAGAACAAAAACCCCCCAAATTTAGCAGAAGGAAAGAAATCATAAAGATCAGATCCGAAATAAATGAAAAAGAAATGAAGGAAACAATAGCAAAGATCAATAAAAGTAAAAGCTGGTTCTTTGAGAAGATAAATAAAATTGATAAACCATTAGCCAGACTCATCAAGAAAAAAAGGGAGAAGACTCAAATCAATAGGATTAGAAATGAAAAAGGAGATGTAACAACTGACACTGCAGAAATACAAAAGATTATTAGAGATTACTACAAGCAACTGTATGCCAATAAAATGGACAACCTGGAAGAAATGGACAAATTCTTAGAAATGCACAAGCTGCCGAGACTGAACCAGGAAGAAATAGAAAATATGAGCAGACCAGTCACAAGCACTGAAATTGAAACTGTGATTAAAAATCTTCCAACAAACAAAAGCCCAGGACCAGATGGCTTCACAGGCAAATTCTATCAAACATTTAGAGAAGAGCTAACACCTATCCTTCTCAAAGTCTTCCAAAAGATAGCAGAGGGAGGAACACTCCCAAACTCATTCTATGAGGCCAACATCACCCTGATACCAAAACCAGACAAAGACGTTACAAAGAAAGAAAACTACAGGCCAATATCACTGATGAACATAGATGCAAAAATCCTCAACAAAATACTAGCAAACAGAATCCAACAGCACATTAAAAGGATCATACACCATGATCAAGTGGGGTTTATTCCAGGAATGCAAGGATTCTTCAATATATGCAAATCAATCAACGTGATACACCATATCAACAAATTGAAGGAGAAAAACCATATGATCATCTCACTAGATGCAGAGAAAGCTTTTGACAAAATTCAACACCGATTTATGATAAAAACCCTGCATAAGGTAGGCATAGAGGGAACTTTCCTCAACATAATAAAGGCCATATATGACAAACCCACAGCCAGCATTGTTCTCAATGGTGAAAAACGGAAACCATTTCTACTAAGATCAGGAACAAGACAAGGTTGCCCACTCTCACCACTCTTATTCAACATAGTTTTGGAAGTTCTAGCCACAGCAATCAGAGAAAAAAAAGAAATAAAAGGAATCCAAATCGGAAAAGAAGAAGTAAAGCTGTCACTGTTTGCAGATGGCATGATACTATACATAGAGAATCCTAAGGAGGCTACCAGAAAACTACTAGAACTAATCAATGAATTTGGTAAAGTAGCAGGATACAAAATTAATGCACAGAAATCTCTGGCATTCTTATACACTAATGATGAAAAATCTGAGAGTGAAATTAAGAAAACACTCCCATTTACTATTGCAACAAAAAGAATAGAGTATCTAAGAATAAACCTACCTAAGGTCACAAAAGACTTATATGCAGAAAACTATAAGACACTGATGAAAGAAATTAAAGATGATATAAATAGGTGGAGAAATATACCATGTTCTTGGATTGGAAGAATCAACATTGTGAAAATGACTCTACTACCCAAAGCAATCTACAGATTCAATGCAATCCCTATCAAATTACCACTGGCATTTTTTACAGAAATAGAACAAAAAATTTCACAGTTTGTATGGAAACACAAAAGACCCCGAATAGCCAAAGCAATCTTGAGAATGAAAAATGGAGCTGGAGGAATCAGGCTCCCTGACTTCAGACTATACTACAAGGCTACAGTAATCAAGACAGTATGGTACTGGCACAAAAACAGAAGTATAGATCAATGGAACAGGATAGAAAGCCCAGAGATAAACCCACACACATATGGTCACCTTTTCTTTGATAAAGGAGGGAAGGATATACAGTGGAGAAAAGACAGCCTCTTCAATAAGTGGTGCTGGGAAAACTGGACAGCTACATGTAAAAGTATGAAATTAGAACACTCCCTAACACCACACACAAAAATAAACTCAGCATGGGTTAAAGACCTAAATGTAAGGCCAGACACTATCAAACTCTTAGAGGAAAACATAGGCAGAACACTCTATGATATAAATCACAGCAAGATCCTTTTTGACCCATCTCCTAGAGAAATGGAAATAAAAACAAAAATAAACAAATGGGACCTAATGAAACTTAAAAGCTTTTGCCCAGCAAAGGATACCATAAACAAGACCAAAAGACAACCCTCAGAATGGGAGAAAATAGTTGCAAATGCAGCAACTGACAAAGGATTAATCTCCTAAATTTATAAGCAACTCATGCAGCTCAATAACAAAAAAACAAACAACCCAATCCAAAAATGGGCAGAAGAACTAAATAGACATTTCTCCAAAGAATATATACAGATTGCCAACAAACACATGAAAGAATGCTCAGCATCATTAATCATTAGAGAAATGCAAATCAAAACTACAATGAGATATCATCTCACACTGGTCAGATTGGCCATCATCAAAAACTCTAGAAACAACAAATGCTGGAGAGGGTGTGGAGAAAAGGGAACCCTCTTGCACTGCTGGTGGGAATGTAAATTGATACAGCCACTATGGAGAACAGTATGGAGGTTCCTTAAAAAACTAAAAATAGAACTACGTATGATCCTGCAATCCCACTACTGGGCATATACCCTGAGAAAACCATAATTCAGAAACGTTCATTGCAGCTCTATTTATGATAGCCAGGACATGGAAGCAACCTAAGTGTCCATCAACAGATGAATGGATAAAGAAGATGTGGCACATATATACAATGGAATATTACTCAGCCATAAAAAGAAATGAAACAGTTATTTGTAATGAGGTGGATAGACCTTGAGTCTGTCATACAGAGTGAAGTAAGTCAGAAAGAGAAAAACAAATACAGTATGCTAACACATATATATGGAATCTAAGAAAAAAATGTCATGAAGAGATTAGTGGTAGGATGGGAATAAAACACAGACCTACTAGAGCATGAACTTGAGGATATGGGGAGGGGGAAGGGTAAGATGTGACGAAGTGAGAGAGTGGCAGGGACATATACACACTACCAAATGTAAATTAGATAGCCAGTGGGAAGCTGCTGCATAGCACAGGGAGATCACCTCTGTGCTTTGTGACCACCTAGAGGGGTGGGATAGGGAGGGTGGGAGGGAGGGTGATGCAAGAGGGAAGAGATATGGGAACATATGTATATGTATAACTGATTCACCTTGTTGCAAAGGAGAAACTAACACACTATTGTAAAACAGTTATACTCCAATAAAGATGTTAAAAATAAAAAAAGAGCACAGACTATGACTCAACAAACCAGATAGCTTATATACAAGAAAATATATTGCTTTGATCTTAGTACCCAGCACAATGCATTTTGATTTTAACTGTATTCTCCAAATTAGGAATTCTAGACAAGAGAGATTCTACATGCCAATGAGTTCAGCAGAGACTTAGAAAGTTTCTCTAGGGCTTAATGAAGATACTGGGTAAAAGATGCTCCACTGAACAATCTTGAAGCTTTGTGGTATACAGCAGGTCTCCTTCAGAGAAATCTCAGAGTAAAGACATGAACTGAAAAATGTAAATATCAAATAATATTTCTTTAGCTGAAGTAGTTTCTAATGAAATACTTGTGAAGAAGAAATATCTGAAACTACAGAATTTTAATGATTTGTTCTTTTGGGTCCTGTCAGTCCTAGGTACTTTCATTAACCACTAACTTCCTATTTGAATTGTTTTATCTTGTTGTTGTTGTTTGTTTGGTTTGATTTCTGGTAAAAAACATAAAGTTTACATAGTAATGTAGCTGAATTGTCTCATCAGCTTTAACTGCTTTCCTAGAATTGTGCTCAATTAGTTTTCTGAGTTTGTTTATTATCATATAAGATCATCATGGGGGGCTTCCCTGGTGGCGCAGTGGTTGAGAGTCCGCCTGCCGATGCGGGGGACGCGGGTTCGTGCCCCGGTCCGGGAGGATCCCACGTGCCGCGGAGTGGCTGGGCCCGTGAGCCGTGGCCGCTGCGCCTGCGCGTCCGGAGCCTGTGCTCTGCAACGGGAGAGGCCACAACAGTGAGAGGCCCGCGTACCAAAAAAAAAAAAAAAAAAAAGAATGCAACCTTTTGTGGAATGCCTCCATTACCAAGGATTGTGTTTTTGGCAATTCACTGAATTTTCACATTTGCTAAATATGATGCATATTGAGTCTAAATAGCCTAGTACATTAAATGAATCTTTATTACTTTGTCCCCTATACAGTCCACACCATATTCCCAACAATAAAGGTGTTGCGTATGAATCCAACAGTCATTTAAAAGGTGTATACCACCAACAGATTTAAGTGATTTACTGGACCTGATGTTATTAAATAGTAAAATTTCAATCAAATTGAAAAGGCCAGATTCATTCTTTGCATTTTCAAAATTCAATAACTTTAACGACATTTAGAAATGCGGAATGGCCACAGGATTGGGCCATTAATTCTTCTGAAATATGAATTTTCAAAATTAACATTTGAAGAGGAAACAATCAATATCACACAGAAACCCTTATTTTGAGCTCTCAGGTTGCTGAAGCAGAATCTAACTTACTTTTACAGTATTATAAAGAGGTGTAGAAAAGTTATCCTTACAAGGATTCATAGCTAATTAAAAATTTCAAACTGTATAATCTGAAAATTAGTGTTTGCAGCAAAATCAGCCACTCAGCCTTGAACATGGCATTCTGTGTGTGCAGCTATAATGAGTTGCTTTTGTGTGGTGTGTGGTCCTTGACATTTGTCATAATCCTCAGACCACCCAAATATAGCAATTTGCTATTTGGAAAAGACACCCTACAAATTTCTCTTTTCTCTTCTTAAGGCCATATTTTTAAAGAGCCATCAGTTATCTGTAGCCTTCACTCATCGTGCTAATGGCTTCTATAAATACTCTGACAGACCATTCTTCTCTAAATTGTCCAGCAAAGAAAGGATAAGAAATGTGTCCTCAGAGGCTGTGAAGAGGGCCACGAACCTACTTCCCATCTCTGGTGAGCATGGCAAGAAAGCCATTGAAGGCCTTACCCACTAGAATATTCTTGTGTACAAAAACGCACAAGAAATTCCAGGTAAAAAGTGGTTAAAAATATGAAGCCATAATGATTCTCCTAAATATTTTTTAACCTTTCACATCATAATGTTTAAGTGGTGGGTAACATTTTATTTATCTTACGATTTCTTCAAGAACTCTATTGGGACAGAAGTTACCTGTTTTATCATTCCCTTGAAAACAGCCAACTCCTTGCATAAGATAATCAATTTGCATTTTATTTATTATTATTATTATTATTATTATTTTTTTTTTTTTTTTTTTGGTTTTTGTGGTACGCGGGCCTCTCACTGTTGTGGCCTCTCCCGTTGCGGAGCACAGGCTCCGGACTCACAGGCTCAGCGGTCATGGCTCACGGGCCCAGCCGCTCCGCGGCATGTGGGATCTTCCCGGACCGGGGCACGAACCCGTGTCCCCTGCATCGGCAGGCGGATTCTCAACCACTGCGCCACCAGGGAAGCCCTCAATTTGCATTTTAATCATCAGTCAAATTTCAACACCTACACTCTCTTTTATTCAGAATAAAACTAGGAGTTCCAGTCACCATCTAAAGTCTGAGTCTACCAGACACAGGTAGCACTATTTTTGAATCCTGCTTTATGGCAATCTTATCAACAATAAACGATATAAAAGTGGTGAATGTAAACTAACATTTGGTGATGATTAGAGTGAACATATAATTTATCATCCTGATTTCTGAAATTGAAAGGGAGTACTATTACTAATTATCATAATCACTAATACACTTATAAGTACTAATGAATATCATTATGATTAAATATTGCAGGACAAGAAGCATAAACCAAGACTGTCCCTCCAGATGACCAAGAAGGCAGTATGTTGAGTCTAAGATGTGCTTTGCCGTATTTAATTATTTCACACTCACAACATAGATGGATAGCAGGTACCATTATCCCTGTTTGACAGATGAGAAAACTAAGTCTCAGAAAAATTAATAATTTAGTAAATCAAGGAATTGAGATTTGAACATAGGTGCCCATCTGACTCCAAGTCTGGGCTTTTCTTGCCATGTTGTCGCTGCTATGAATTACAGAAATAATGTCCCTCTTTCTCTTAAAAATTGACAAATAAAGAGTGTGCTCTTCTCATGTTCTGTCTCTCTCTCTCTCTCTCTGTCTCTCTCTCTCTCTGTCTCTCTGTCTCTCTCTCTCTCTCTCTCTCTCTCTCCCTCTCTCCCTCCCTCTCTCTCTCTGTCTTTCTCTCTTTGTATGTAAATATAAGTATAGCTACAGAAAACAAACATATCACTTCTTAGAGGTCAAAAAGATGGAAGATAATTCTGCATCTAGAAAAGAAAATAAATTTAGAATTTCACAATTCCTTCTAAACCAAGTGACGGTATTGATTTCTGGTTCAATAGAACCATTCTTGGACCCCTTTTCTTCCCTTTGGAACTAAGGCCTCTAGACCAGCAGAACCCTAAGTAGCAGGGACAGGAAGCAAAACTTTCATTAGTTGACACTGTGGGGTTGTAGTGAGTGAAGGATTCCCATTTCCACCCCCTGATTCCCGGATGTGTGACTTCTGGCTATGGGAGAAACAGCACCATGTATTGGATGCCAATTTAGATCTTATACCACCTCCTGGAGGACATTGCCTCTCCCCCTAAGGCACTGTCACTAATTGATGCCATAACTCAGTCTACAAAAGGCTACTCCACTATCTTATCCAGCAAGCTGCTTCAGCATGGTGGGAAACATGGTACCAGAAAATCCACCAGCATGAGCCCATTGGCACTCTTCTTTTGCTATGAATTAGTTCCTTGTTGAGAAGCGAATATGTGTGGAATGCTATGACAATGAATAAGACATTCTGTAAGTTCACAAATGGTGTGTTTTGCAGAAGCATTGCAGGCAGAGGAAGCAAATCCATATCCAGAGTAAGAATCTATTCCAGCGAGAACAAAATGCTGCCCCTTCCATCATGGAAGTGCTCCAGTGTAACCATCCTGCCACCAAGTAGCTGGCTGATCACCTGGGGAAGGGTGCCACGTTGCAGACTCTGTACTGGCCTCTGCTGCTGGCTGATGGAGCAGTCAGCAGTGGCAGTGGCCAGGTTAGTCTTGATGAGTAGACACCTATGTTGCTGTGACCACATGTACCCTTGATTCCTACTACCCTGGCCATTTTGTTCATGAGCCATTGGTCAATGACAGGAGTAGCTGAGGAATGGTGACTGATATCAACAAAACAAATCCTGTTATCCACTTCTGCTGACTTCACATGTGGCACAGCTATCTTTACATTCTGGGGACCATTTGGAGAGATTTATCCACATATTTTCCCCTGACGTCCTTGTCACCAATTTTCCAACTGCACTCCTTCCAAAACCCTAGTTCTGAGTTAGGGCAAGGAGAGCAGGCCCTTAAATATCGATGTTGATTAGTCGTTGAAAGGAGATATGTTCTCCAGTGAGGCTATTGTCTTGAGCCAAGGCAACCCCAAAGAGGAGCTACAACAGAGAGCCCTCTCCCAGAAGCACTCCCAGCAGCAGAGGGAATAAGTTCTTCATTTATGAAGGGGTAGGGTCGGGGCAGTGCATCCCAGGCCATCCTGGCATCCACCATCCAGATCCTTAACTTCTGTTCTCTACCTGCTGAGCAATTTGACATCAAAATGTGAGTTAGAATGAACAATTTTTAAAACTTATTTATTTATTTACTTATTTTGGGCTGTGTTGGGTCTTTGTTGCTGCGCAGGCTTTCTCTAGTTGCAGCAAGTGGGGACTACTCTTCATTGTCACGTGCAGGCTTCTCCTTGTGGTGGCTTCTCTTGTTGTGGATCACGGGCTCTAGGCGCGCGGGCTTCAGTAGTTGTGGCACGTAGGCTCAGTAGTTGTGGCGCACGGGCGTAGTTGCTCCACGGCATATGGGATCTTCCCAGACCAGGGCTCGAACCCGTGTCCCCTGCATTGTCAGGCAGATTCTTAACCATAGCTCCACCAGGGAAGTTCCAGAATAAACAATTTTTTTTTTTTTTTTTTTTTTTTTTTTTTTGTGGTACGCGGGCCTCTCACTGCTGCGGCCTCTCCCATTGCGGAGCGCAGGCTCCGGACGCGCAGGCCCAGCGGCCATGGCTCACGGGCCCAGCCGCTCCGCGGCACGCGGGATCCTCCCGGACCGGGGCACGAACCCGCGTCCCCTGCATCGGCAGGCGGACTCTCAACCACTGCGCCACCAGGGAAGCCCCCAGAATAAACAATTTTTAACATAACTTGAAGTATTATGTTGGTACTGATATTAACAATGTTGACACCAGCAATCTGAATTACAATAAATGTTTAAAAGTCAAGAATTAATTACTGAGTTCTTATTCTTCTATCTTGTTTAGTTTCAGAGGTACCATTATTGGAATGCTGGCCAGAGCTTATTTCTCCCCCGACTATGGCAGATTTCTGCAAAATGAAAAGACCTACAGGCTCCATTCTTTGTAACCTGTGCTTCCTCCAGATAGCAATGATAGGTTCATTACAAGAACCATTCCTTAGCTTCTTGAATACTCTACAAATTCCCCAATCCTCTTGATATTTTAAAAATATCACATATAATAAATTGTTCTGCAGTTTCTCTCCAGCATGTACTAAATGCGTATGGTAGAATGATTTGTAATGCTATTCTCTTCTTGAAATGATATGCACATCCAAAAGCTGCCTTTATTAGCTAGATTAAATCTCAGTAGGAAACTGAAGTCTTCTGAGATTCTCTGCCAGCTCAGTGATGCTCTCCTGAGCTCAATGTCCAAGAGTGATGTACCTTCTACTCTCAACTCTTCATTGGAAAGGAGGTAGAATTGTCCCTGTGTAGAACTCAAGGGAGTATCCTGAACCCATTCTTCGATGTTTATTTAGCACAAATGAATAGCACGTTCCTTTACAGAGTGAGCCCAATACAGCTTACTTAAATGCTTTTTAAGAAATGATTTTGAAAACAAATTGAGCTTCAATATTTATTTTATAAAACAATTTCCAAATGATTGGTCTTCCAAAAGAAATCAATTATTTACTTCAAAGTCATCACTTTTTTTAGAATTTACCTCACAAAATCAGCTGAAACATGTCACTATGACCATATTCCCTTATACTCAAATTTAATTATTGCCTCTCTACAAATCATTAAACATGCCCAAATCCTGGGCATTTATAGAGTTGCACCTGTAATTTATTTGGTTTGTGGTCACAATAGGTTACAAGGAAAACCTGAGTCGCTGACTCACTCCCCAGCATTTTCTCAGGCAGAGATGCATTTTCTGTAGGGCCACTGGGTCTCTACAAACAGCATGCTTTCCGCCAGGCACTTTGTAATGTGCAATGAACGGTGTCATTTATTTTCATTTCCTCATACTTAATTGCATGCTTCTTGCTTCCAACATTAAGCCAGAAGGCAGGTGGCAGAAGCAATGAACTTAGCTGGGACTAGTGTCATCGTTATAGGCTATGCAACCTCCCTTAAAAGCAAGCCAACTGTTTACAACCCAGCAGAAGCCACTGGGCTGGAAAAACGCTCCATTCCATTGCAAGTTCTGACTCTGCAGAAGCTACTGTCGGCACTAGCACCCAAGCAGGAGAAGGCACCCAAATGACTCTTCTCTCCCTAGCATCTACATAAAGTGCTGAAGATATTAATCCAATACTAGATATCAAAACTAAGTAAATAACCTGCTAAACTACATCAGTTAACTACCAGATGATATGATGAGAGAACCAGTTGGTCAGAGTATAGCTCTTACTCAAATGATATACCTCACTCCTAAACAATCTCTCTCCATAAATATTGAGCACACCTGCTTAAAATGGATCATCCTAAAGAACAGAGTAAGTTAGTTGAACAAATTAAACATCAAATTTATATAATAATTTATAGGCCATTTAGCTACATAGTCAAAGATGAATGATCATTTTCAAAAGCTAAGTGATAGCTCAATACTGTGCAGTTTTGTAACACTAAATAAAATTGTTTAATATTGAGCCATAATAAAATTAGTAAAAATATGTTCTCTTTTCTCCAATAAATGCAACTAATAACTGATTGAGATTTATTGACTTCTTTCCCTAGATGACAAACCCTCTTTTTCCTATTACCATTTTCAAGTAACATTTTATGACACATCAGTTATGCTTTTTCAATGATGTCACCCATGTGTTGCTAATGGGATGTCTTTAGAATCTGAGGATGAACACTACTTCAGTGATAAAGAGTAACAAGAATCTGATTTCTGTTGCTCTTTTCCTAGGAAAAAAAAGCAACCGTATAATATGAAATGCACATTTTGTTTACTCTTTTATTTTTTTTAATTTTTGGCTGCTTTGGGTCTTTGTTGCTGAGTGTGGGCTTTCTCTAGTTGCGGCGACAGGGGCTACTCTTCGTTGCGGTGCGCGGGCTTCTCATTGCGGTGACTTCTCTTGTTGCGGAGCACAGGCTCTAGGCGCGCGGGCTTCAGTAGTTGTGGCTCACGGGTTCCAGAGCGCAGGCTCAGTAGTTGTGGCGCACGGGCTTAGTTGCTCTGAGGCATGTGGGATCTTCCCGGACCAGGGATCGAACCAGTGTCCCCTGAATTGGCAGGCGGATTCTTAACCACTGCACCACCAGGGAAGTCCCTTGCTTATTCTTGATCATTTTCATACAAATGTAAGAAGAAATAGAGGGAAGAATAGAGCAGGGGCTCCCACTCTTTTTTACTTTCAATGAGACACAAGCTCAGAGGCCTCCACAGAGCTTTCTCTTTTGCCCCAAATCTGGATTCTGTCTGCATATCAGGAACGGAAAGCATCAATTGTACTTTCTTCTTTTCCTCAACCCTCTCTCCATCCTTTCCTCAATCTCTATTCCTTCTCTAGTTACCATTTCCTTCAAGTTTTGGCTGTCATGACACCCTAGACCCTCTACCTTACTTAGTTTAGTACAAATATTTATTTTTCCACCTAGGTTTTTCTTTTTTTTTTTTTTTTTTTTGCGGTATGTGAGCCTCTCACTGCTGTGGCCTCTCCCGTTGCGGAGCACAGGCTCCGGACACGCAGGCTCAGCAGCCATGGCTCATGGGCCCAGCCGCTCCACGGCATGTGGGATCTTCCCGGACCCGGGCACGAACCCGTGTCCCCTGCATCAGCAGGCAGACTCTCAACCAATGCTCCACCAGGGAAGCCCCTCCACCTAGGTTTTTTATGTCTTCTATCCAGACATCTGCAATCTTTTCTACTCATACAGCTGATATTCTATAAATTGCTATCACTAAGTAATCATTTGTAAAGAAATGAATGACACAATAGAAACTTGACCATAAATCTGATACTTGATCTGTGTGTGATACTTGATCTGCATTACCTGTGTGTAGCATCATTTCCCAAAGTTAAAATAATCCTTGATTAAAAGGCTCTGTGATCAAGTAAATTTAGGAAATACTGCCCACCTAATTTGAAAATTGAAATCCACAACGCAGTCCCATAGTAAAGAAACGTGTTTCACTCAATGTCTTCCAAACTGACCTGAGCTTGGACTCCACATTTTCATGAAATGCCTGTTAACATTTCTTGGAACACATTTTGAGAAACATTAGCTTAGAAGCTACAAGTTTAAGCAATTTGCAGATAATAATTTTTTTTTTTTTTAATTTTTTTATTTTATTTTATTTTTTGCAGTACGCGGGCCTCTCGCCGCTGTGGCCTCTCCCGCTGCGGAGCACAGGCTCCGGACGGGCAGGCTCAGCGGCCATGGCTCACGAGCCCAGCCGCTCCGCAGCATGTGGGATCTTCCCGGACCGGGGCACGAACCTGCGTCCCCTGCATCGGCAGGCGGACTCTCAACCACTGCGCCACCAGGGAAGCCCCCAGATAATAATTTAAAAGCAATCAATAGTTACATTTATGCAACTACATGGTTAATAAAGCAAGTCAAGAGTATATTCTAAGTATGATTTATGACATTAATATGAATAATGTATTTTAATAACCATTGAAAATAGTCACAAAGACTTGATTTGTTCATATTCTGAAATGCTTAATCTAATTAGGCTGGAGTGTTGGCTTTTATTTATGCCTCAGCATCAAAGACCTTCTATTTCTGGTAAAGTTCCTCTGATTCAGATTGGAAAAATAATGCTTGCTGTTTACAAGTTTATTGTCAGTCTACATATTTTGTTGTTTTGTGAATCTTTCTATGATCTGTTAGATGATGAATGACTTTTTTTCATGTAAAAAAGATCAAAGTCATTAATTTGTAACAATTAGAAATGAGCATTTCTTTGGTGATGATTCTGACTTTTTCAGATGGAAGATTCATTTATTCACTCATTTAATAAATATAAACATCTTTATTGGAGTATAATTGCTTTACAATGGTGTGTTGGTTTCTGCTGTATAACAAAATGAATCAGCTATATGTATACACATATCCCCATATCTCCTCCCTCTTGCGTCTCCCTCCCTCCCACCCTCCCTATCCCACCCCTCTAGGTGGTCAAAAAGCACCGAGCTGATCTCCCTGTGCTATGCGACTGCTTCCCACTAGCTATCTATTTTACGTTTGGTAGTGTATATATGTCCATAGCATGTATTTTGTGCCAGGCTTTATCTTAGGTTCTTGAATTCATCAGTGAACAAAACAGACTAAGATTTCTGTTCCTGTGGAAGTTATATTCCAGTGGAAGTGGGAAGCAGTGGAGGCTGTCAATAAACACTAAGTATGGTAAATAGGTAAGTAAGAGAGTGTGTTACAAGATTTTAAATGCAAGGCAAAATATAAAAAGAGAGAGAGAGAGAGCAAGGTAAGGGATTTGGAGATCTGGAACAGGGAAAAGAGTGGCTGCAATTTTAAATAGGATGTCCAGCAAAGGCCTCTTTGGAAAGATGGCATTTGAATTAAAACATGAAGTTGAAGGAGTTTGATAATTAAGAGAAGAGTGTTCTTATCAGAGACAGTAGACAGTACACAGGCTAGAAAAATTCCTGGCACATCCAAGGAGAAACAGTAAAGGCAAAGTAGCTAGAACAGAGTGAAGAGGAAGAAAAGTAGGAAATGAGACCATCTAGGTAACCAGGAGCCTGAAAATATAAGCTCTTATAAGGACTCAGGCCTCAATTCTACTGAAATGGGCAGCCACTGGTGGGATTTTAGGAGAGAAGTAACATGATTAATTCATATTTTATAAGAATTAATCTGTCTATTGTTGAGAACAGACTGTAGAAACACAAGAATAGAAGCAGGGAGACCAGCTAGGAAGCATAGTAACAGGGGAGGTGGTAAGAAGTATTAAGAGTCTGAATATATTCTGAAAATAGAGCCAACAGGATTTCCTGAAGACTTGATTGTGGAGTGTGAGAGAAAGAGAAGATCCGAGGAAAACTCCAAGGTTTTTTTTCCTGAAAACTGGAAATGGATAGTTGCCTTCAAGGAGATGAAACAGATTCTCAGCAGAGAGAGTAGAAGAAAACCTGAGATTTTCTCAGGTGTGGACAGTGTGTGTTTGAGATATCTTATCTATTATCCACCCAAGTGGAGACGTTCGGAGAGAATTGGAGATATGAATCTGGAATTTGAGAAAGAGTTCTAAGCTGGAGACATGAGTTTGGGAATTGTCAGCATTTAGGTGGTTTTAAAGACATGAGGCTAGATGAGAACAACAAATATGTGAGTATAAATGGAGAGGAAAAGAAGATCAAGAACTAAAATTAAGGCACTGTGCTACCAAGACATTGTAGAGCATGGGCGGAACCAATAAGACTAAGACTGAGGAGTAGCCAGTAACTTAGGAGGAAAACCTAAAGAGATTGACGTCCTCAAAGCCACATGAGGAAAGTGTCCCAATTAGGAGCATGAAATCACTTGCCAGAGAGCCGACAACTGAATTCAGTAACATGGATGTTCTTTGGTGACCTTGACAAGAGTTGCTCAGTGGGATTGTGGGAGCAAAAGCCTGACTGGTGGGGGCTTAAGAGAAAATGAGAACAGGAAAAATGAAGGAAAACAAACATAAGCAACTCTTTGAAAAGTTCCCTTTCAAAAAGGAGCTGAGAAATGGGAATATAAATTACACAAATGTGGTGTCAAGAGAATTTTTATGTAACATGAGAAAAATAACAGCATGTTTGTTTGGTGATAGGAAGATCCATCAGGTGCAAAAATATTGATGATGCAGAAGATAAAACAGAATTGCTGGAAGAGTATCTGTGTGTTGGCAAAAGGAAGTGGGGCCTAGTGCACAAGACTTTCCTAAAAGACTCAAGAAGCCACGTGACACAGGTTTCCAGGCAAATTTTGGCATCTTCAGAGAAGTCTGGGTAAAATTAATGAGTGCACATAGATTTTTATGACATTTTCCTTATTATTCAGAAGACAAGAACTCCTTAGGGAATACATGCTCACTACTTGGAGTTTGGTTATCCCATATAGAATTAAGAATTAATAAATATTTATGGCTTTATTCATATAGAGTTTATTAAAAAGCATGAGGGAATTTTTGGTTTTTTATCATTCTTCAAAATCATAGGTTAGGGCTTCCCTGGTGGCACAGTGGTTGAGAATCCGCCTGCCGATGCAGGGGTCACGGGTTCGTGCCCCGGTCCGGAAAGATCCCACATGCCGCAGAGCGGCTGGGCCCATGAGCCATGGCCACTGAGCCTGTGCATCTGGAGCCTGTGCTCCACAATGGGAGAGGCCACAACAGTGAGAGGCCCCTGTACCAAAAAAAAAAAAAAAAAAAAAAAATCATAGGTTATATGCCCAGAGAGACAGCAATCATGGGGGCACTTGGCTAAATAATAAAACATGTATTAGTCAGAGTCTGCAAAGAGCTGAAAATAATCACCTCAGTGTATTTCAGTGTGGGTCCATGAAGGAGGGGGGTGGGTGATCCAATCCACTCCAGGTTGTTTCACGTTGTATCTTTACCATTTTCACCACATAGTTTAAAGCTTGGCCTCCCATTAGTAAGCTAGAAGGTGGTGGGGATAGAGTTGAAGGGAGAGTAACAATTGCTGTTACCTGCCTCAGTCTAGAAGTGATATATGTCACTTCTGCTCAAACTCCATTGGTTAAAACTATTCACATGGCCCCATCTAAATGCTAAGAGGCTAGGAAGTGCAGTTTAACAGTTAACTGTGTGTTCAAAAAGAAGTAATGTTTTTGGTGAGCATCTATCCAGTCTACCATAAAACATATATAGTTATATGACTTCATATGAGTTGTTAGACCTACATTTCTCCTTTTGGCTCATATGCTAAAGTGAAGACCACTGGATATGATAACTGTGTTTGATAGTCTGCTGTAGCCATTGCCTGAAGATGACCCCATATCATCATATAATAGGCCAGTGTTGATTACATTAATGATTCAGATTCTATAAGTCATCCAAGGAAGAAACTTCATTAAAAACATTCTAAGTTTTGATAGCCATATACTGGTTAATGAGGAAGTTACACAAAATAAATACAAAGCTAGATAGATCTTTCTGGAGAGCAAATAAAAAATGTATGGATGGATATTTCAGGGAAATGGAATATGATGTGAAAAAGATTCAGGTTAAAGAAGAGTGTGGGATATGAAAATAGTTTCTGAAAGTACAATTATGAGAAAGTAGAGTCTGGAGAGATATGCTCAATCTGGATTACAAAAACCTTTGTACACTAAGGAATAAATGTTTTATCTTGCATTAGGACATCACTTTTCTAAACAAAGCATAAGACCAATATAGCATGAAATGTCTACTTCGAAAAGAGTGCTAATCTGCAGGTAACACAAAGATAATATCTTTATATGCAGAACACCCCTGTCTCATCCTTTTCAGTCAAATACACATTCAATGAATGTTCACCAGTATTATAAGATTTCTGCATTCCAAATAAGAAAATCACAGCCTGGCAAAAATTTCAGTGTATTGATTCTGGGAATCAATATACTGGCAGTGCATGATCCTAGCAATTATACTGAGGACCTGAGAAGAGCCACAGAGCTGGTAAACCCTAGCCCTCACTCTAGAGTGAGCATCACTGTTTTCCCCTTCCCAATCTCCTGACAAAGGAGTGACTGATGACACTTCCCTTTGTAAAAGAAATTTAACTCAGCTGGAACTTAGAGATGAGAGGTTCCCTGATAACTCATCACAACCCCCATCCATGACCTGAGATAAATTCCATTAAGCGGAAGGTAAATAGGATGAATCAAGCCCCAAAGAATCCTGCTAAGACAGAGAAACTCCACTGAAATGACCCAGCCCAGGCTGCTCAGTAAGGAGACCTAAAGATTGGATGAGCTATATTAGATCACTTTAAAAGTATCAATACTTATTAGGTAGAACTTTCAGTCTGAACTAGATGGCATTGAACCAGATTTCCCTGCTCCTCTCTACTAAGTACAAGTATAAATCCTTGAAATGGTGCAAGAGACAAGCAAAGGAGAACTCTAAAATGTGATAAGAAAAAGATGAGCTAAATCCATGGTCACAAAGATTTACCCAGGTTTTCTTCTAAAGGTTTACTAGTTTTAACTCTTACGTTAGACATTTGATCTGTTTTGAGTTAAATTTTGGTTACAGTGTGAGGTAGGATGTCCCAGCACCAAAAACATAAACAACAAAAGAAAAAAACAAATAAAGTGAATTTCAGTAAAATCAAAACATTATACTTCAAAGGACACCTTCAAGAAACTGAAAAGATAAGCCACTGAATAGGAGAAAATATTCACAAATTATGTATCTGATAAGGGACTTATACCTAGAATACAGAAAAAACTCTTACAACTCAACAATTAAGGGACAAATAACCCAATATAAAAATGAAAAGGGGTTGGAATAGACATTTCCTCAAAGATATACAAATGGCCAACAAACACATGAAAAATGCTCAAAATCATTAGTCATTAGGGAAATGCAGATCAAAATCACAGTGAGATATCACTTCATACTGACTAGGATGGCTAGAATCAAAAAGGCAGAGACAACAGTCAGTGTTAGTAAAGAATTGGAGAAATCAGAAGCCCCATGCACTGGGGGTATGATAGAAAATGTTGCAGATGTTGTATAAAACATGTTAATAGTTCCTCAAAAAGTTGAACATAGCATTACCCTTTGACACAGCAGTTCTACTCCTAGGTATACATCAAGAGAATTGAAAACATATGCTCACACAAAAACTTGTGCATGAACATTCATAGCAGCAGTATTCATAATAGCCAAATGGGGAAAATAACCCAAATGTCCATCGACCGGTGAATGGATAAACAAAATATGGTATATTCATACAATGGAATACCATTCAGCCATAAAAATGAATGAAGTACTACTGGCAGTCTATGAAATAGATAGACATAGAAAATATTATGTTAAGCAAATGAAATTAGTCACAAAGACCATATATTATTCCATTTATATGAAATGTCCAGAAGGCAAATCTATAGAGACAAAGTCGATTTGTGGTTGACTAGGTCTGGAGTGGGGGATGGAAGGATTGAAGGGATTGAGGGGTGATGTCTAAAGGGCATGGGATTTCCTTTTGGAGCAATGAGAATGTTCTAGAAATGATAGTGATGATGTTTGCACAACACTTAATCCTAAAAACTATTGAATTGAATGAATTGTATGATATGTGAATTATATCTCAATGGAGCTATTACCAAAAAAAAAAAAATCAGGAGTAGCTACATTAATCTTTAATAAAGTAGATTTCAGAACAAAGAGAATTCCTAGAAACAGAGGAATAGTACAAAATGATAAAAAAATTAATCCACCAGGAAAACATAGTGATCCTGTGTACATAGCAAACAACAGAGCTTCAAAATACATGAAGGAAAATCAGATAGAGCTCAAAGGAGAAAAAAACACAAATCCACCATTATACTTGGGACTTCCCACTCCACTTTTAACTACTGAGAGAACTTCTAGACAGAAAATCAGCAAAGGTATAGAAGATCTGAACAACACAATCAACCAACAGCCTCTAGTTGAAATATATAGAACACCAAACAACAGCAGAATACATATTTTTTCCAAGAGCCCAAGGAACATTCACCAAGCTAGAAAATATCCTGGATATGCTAAAATGAAGCTCAAATTTAAATTTAAATCAAATAGCATGTGTTCTCTGATCATGGTAGGATGAAACTAGATGTCAATAACTAGAGAGACAGCAGGAAATTCTCTAAATGCATGGAAATTAAAGACACACTTCCAAATAGTCCCTACTCAAAGAAGGAGTCTCAAAAGAAATTTTAAAATACACAGAATGGAATGAAAATGAAAACAAAATTTATCAAAATATATAGAATGTAATTTAAGCAGTGCTGAGAGGTAAATTTATAGCAGTGAATGTTTACATTAAAAAAGAGGAAAGGTCTCATATCAATAACCTAAGTTTCTACTGAGAAACTAGAAAAAGAAGAGCAAAATAAACCCAAAGAAAGGAAGAGGAAAGCATACAGATGAGAGCAGAAATTAATGAAATTGAAAATAAGACTATAATAGAGAAAATTAATGAAACAAAAAGCTGATCCTTTGAAAAAAAAATCAATGAAAATTAAAGTCTCTAGTATGATGGACGACACTAAAAGTAGAGAAGACACAAATTTCCAGCATCAGGAATTAAATAGGGGATACCACTACCAATCTTGCAGCCTTTAAAAGGTTAATAAGAGGATAATATGTCCCGGACTTATGGAGTTCATTCTCTAGTATGTGTTAGACAGTAAACAAGTAAACAGGTTAAGAAGCAAGAAATAAATCAGGTAGCACTCTGGCTATGACAAAAATATCTCAAGGTGATGTGAGAGAGTGACAAAGCAGTGACTTGAGATGGAGAAGCCAGGAAACACCTCTGCAGTGTTGATATTTAAGCCAAGAGCTAACTGGACAGAAAGAGACAGCTCTGAGAAACTCTCGGCAAAAGGAGAACTTCCAGGCAGAGGTGACAGCTAGTGCAAAGGCCCTGAGGCATGGAAGAGCTTGGTGTGTTTTAGGATTAGAAGAAGTAGGTGTGACTGGAGTCTAGTGAGCAGGAGAGATGCTGGCAGGTAGTAAGAAAGGTCACCAGGGGCAAGATCAGATGAGACCTTCCAGGCCAGGGGTAGGGATATGACTTTGCATCTTGAGTGAAGGGGATATTGGGGGAAGTTTTAAGCAGGAAACTGACTTGTTCCAAACGACATTTTTAAAAGATCACCACGTTTGCTATTGGAGAGTGAATGGTGGAAAGACAAGAGTGGAGGAAAAGACAAGTTAAAAGTCTCTTGTCGTGGAGGTGGTAGAGGCTTTTGGCTGTAGAAGTAGAGAGAATTAGACAGATTCAAATAAATTTTGACAGGTGATAACTTTTTACCCCCATGTTAAAATTTAGAATAAGAAATTCCACTACTAAGCTTTTTTCTCAGTATAGACTTGCTAACCATGTAATGAGTGTTTCTGCGTTTTTCTATCTGCAGTTATTATGTATTTTCTTGACTTCTTCATGAGTCATAGTGATACAGTCCCCAAAGAGAAGCAATGTAATAGGAACCACATTTATTATTACAAAAGAAAAGGTCCTAAAATGCTTGAAAGAACATTTCACTTCTATACGAATTTCAGCACTCAATTTAAGTTGAAAATTTTTGCTTTTACCAAGTTTGTAAGTTTTTACGTGTGGGCCCAGCGGCCATGGCTCACGGGCCCAGCCGCTCCGCGGCATGTGGAATCTTCCCGGACTGGGGCACGAACCCGCGTCCCCTGCATCGGCAGGCAGACTCTCAACCACTGCGCCACCAGGGAAGGGAAGCCCCCAAGTTTGTAAGTTTTTGAAACATCTGCTTTTTCACAATTGGATTGTTCAGTTTTCACCTTAATTTTCAGATAAGCACTTTGTATTCTAAGACTAGCATCACAATCATGACAGTGTTTTTCGCATGTAAAATTTTTTTTGTTTTACCATTACCATTATCAACAAAGATTCATCTCATGTTCACTTGACCATCTGTATAAATAAAAAGAACAAATAGAAATTACTTGAAGTGTATCAAAACTCTATGTTTTTTGAAGCCGACTCACAGTGAACACTAGCTGTGCTGAAAATAATACTAGAAACCTTTTAAATAACAGTCTTTAGTGGAATACTTTTGGTTTTGACGGCATATGACTTTGTAAGTGATCTGGCTAACGGCAAAAGTGCTAAAAATCTACAAGTGCAATTTTATTGAACAATAACGTGTTTCTTAATGGTTTGGACATGCAACTCTTCTTAGACCAAGAGTGGAGATTGTCTTCTCTTCTAGGTCACATGCAGGCATTTACTAAGAACAGAGAGCTGAGCATTTGTAGCTACTCGTAAAATGATCATCTCCTACTATCTAAAAGTACTAGAAATTGGACGAAGTAACTAGGCTTCTCCAAAGCATGATGCAGACTTTTTCATGCTCATGAATTCTGTCACTTCTAGTCCTTTCACCCATGAAGACAGAGAATGACTTCTCCGGGCTGCATATCAGATCCAAAAGCTTAATAAACTACCAAGTGACATTCTTATTATGGTTTAAGTACTTTTCTTACGTTTCCTAATTCAATCATGCTTAACAAGGGAAAAATTACTTCCTCAGTGGGAAGTTTTAATTAATAATTATACGGAAACAAAGAAAAGTCTTGAAGTTGATAGAATTCTCCTTTTCAGATTTTCATTATCACTAAAGGCAAATTCTCTTGAAAAATATCTCAACAATGGGGCTTTGTGTTCAGCTGACACTGATAAGATATGACTAGATAGAAAGAAAGAGTTGGCTGTGTTTTATACACATATTGACAATCTGGAACCATGTAGCTAAATTAAAGAAGAATCTCCATTTCAAAAATGACATTAACTCTTACATTCCCAGTCCACACTAGTCATAGAAAGAATATCAGGGATCCTAGCTACTATTATTTTTTATTTGTTAATTTGATGCATATTTATTGAAATATTGTATGTCAGGCACTGTTCTGGGTACTGGGCCTATAGCTATGAATGAAGCAAAGTCCTACCCTCCTGGAGTTCACACTGGAGAGCATCTACTAATAGAGACAAAGTTCATATTCTATATTACATGATGACTCCAGTCTGGCTCCAGTTGGGCTCCCTGAGTGTCTGCTTGGAGCTCTTCTCTCCTGATGGACATGCACACTCAGGAGAGTGAAGCTGCTTTGGTCTCCCTTCCCCGGGAGAACTTGATGGCCTGACAGATGATACTTCTCATCTCAGCTGCACTCAACTTGTCTGCTGGAGCCACTGCAGGCTCCTATCCCTCTCTCAGCAGCTGCTAATGGGACAGGCTCATGCCACTGCAGCCAGACTTGCATCTTACCAGGCTTGAAATGCCTGGTACATTTAAGATGTTCTAGGAACTCTAGAATCCCAGCCAACTAACCAACCTCATGTCCCAGTACCCTTCCACACACACAGCAAGCTCCAGCGCCTGGTTTCCTTGCATTTCCTTAAAACTTGCCTAACTCTCTCCCTAGTTATGATCTTAGCTTTGACTCTTTTCTCTCAGATCCTACATGGTTGCCTCCTTTTCATGAACCAAATCTCAGCTCAGATATCACCTCTTCAAAGAGGGCTTCCTTGGCCACATTATTAAAACATATGCACAAGATATACTTTATATTGAATAAAATTGCATCACAATATGTAAGACTCTTGTCTTAGAAGAAGAATCTGAAAAACAAATTTTGTGGGAGACTTTAAGTGCTTCTCTTGGCCTTTGTCAGATCAAAAAACAAACAACCAAACAAAACAGTGGTGATATAGAATTTGCCCTTGTAGCTAATGTCTATATTGAATTATGTACTCTTCAAATATTATATTTTGTTTTTGAAAGTCCATGGACTATTTATAAATATTTAGGCATCAAACAAAATTTCAAAATTGCAATTAATTCCAAAATTATTTCAGTGGGGGGTAAAACTGTAAATTGAGAGAGAACTGTAAAATGAGAGAAAAAGAAAGGGCTTAAAATTTACAAAAACATGTTTTATAGCATAATATATGCTTAAATTTTTTAACATCTTTATTGGAGTATAATTGCTTTACAATGGTGTGTTAGTTTCTGCTTTATAACAAAGTGAATCAGCTATACATATACATATATCCCCATATCTCCTCCCTCTTGAGTCTGCCTCCCACCCTCTCTATCCCACCCCTCCAGGTGGTCACAAAGCACCGAGCTGATCTCCCTGTGCTATGCGGCTGCTTCCCACTAGCTATCTATTTTATGTTTGGTAGTGTATATATGTCCATGCTACTCTCTCACTTCGTCCCAGTTTACCCTTCCCCCTCCCTATGTCCTCAAGTCCACTCTCTTCGTCTGCATCTTTATTCCTGTCCTGCTCCTAGGTTCATCAGAACCTTTTTTTTTTTTAGATTCCATATATACATGCTTAAATGTTGTAATTGTTCTCCATGATTCAGTCTATAAATGTTCACTCATTTAAGCTTGTTAGTTATGTTGTTTAAATCTTCTATATCCCAATTTTTTGTTTTGGTCAATTGTGAAAGATGAGTGTTAAAGTTTCCCACTCTGACAGTTGATTTGCACCTTTTCCTTGAGGTTCTGTTGATTTTTATTTGATTTGATTTGATGCTGTTTTATTAGGTGCATACAAATATATATTTTTTATATTTCAAGTCAATTTATTTTAATCAAATATAGTGGCTATCACTAGTAATCATTTCTGGCCTTAAAGTTCTTTTATTTCCCCTGTTAACAAAGTTACTCTAACGTGTTTTATATGAACAAACAAAAACATTCTTGCTATTCCAATCAAATGAGATTTAGCATTAAGAATTGTTTACACAAGTTGCACTCCCCTGGTGGCGCAGTGGTTAAGAATCCACCTGCCAATGCAGGGGACATGGGTTTGAGCCCTGGTCCGGGAAGATCCCACATGCCGCAGAGCAACTAAGCCCATGCACCACAACTACTGAGCCTGTGCTCTAGAGCCTGCAATCCACAACTACAGAGCCCATGTGCCACAACTACTGAAGCCCACATGCCTAGAGCCCATGCTCCATGACAAGAGAAACCACCGCAATGAGAAGGCTGCCCACCACAACGAAGAGTAGCCCCCGCTCAACACAACTAGAGAAAGCCTGCATGCAGCAACGAAGACCCAGTGCAGCCAAAAATAAATTAATTTTTTATAAAAAAGAATTGTTTACACAAGTGATTGAAGAAATGAGAGGCAAAGAGGGGCCAGTGAGTCAACTTAGGTTCGCAGCAGCAGGAAGCTGTTACCATCCCCATCACTGGAAGGACAAGGAGAGGAGCAGGTGTTCCAGAATCCCGAAGCATGTTCTATCAGGCCAGAGCTAGATCAAAGCAGGAGCTGCCCAGCAGAAACTGAAAACACAGAGGTAGGGGTTTTCCAAAGGAAGTACATCTGCAGAGGAGAGAAAGCTACTAGAACACCTATAAGAAATAACGTTTTTTCCCTTCTTTCTGTCCTCTTGTCTTCTGTCAGAGCTTCCCATTGGCCAAACTACACAAAACCAGAGGAAAAGGGAACCTGGGAATATTGGGCTGTATGATAAACAGCAGAGCAATGTGAAGAGTGAGAGACAGATGTGAGAGCAAACAAGCAGTTTCCTGGCACTGTTAGATTTGCCTGGTATATACTTTTCCATCCTTTAATCCTTCTGTGCCTTCTGATTTAGAGACTGACACTTATTGCAAATTCCTTTATTGCCTATCATTTTGTTTTTGTTATTAGTCTGATAATCCCTGAATGAATATTTATATCATTTAAAATTATTCATGTGGTTATTTTAGATTTATTGAGTTTTTTGTAATGCCTGCCCTCACCCCATGTTTTCCTTCTGCTAATTTAGAAATATACCATCTTTCATGTCATGATCCTTGATCCTTCTTGAAGTACGTGCTTTTGTTTTGGGGTTTTTGTTTTGTGTGTGTGTGGGGGGGGTATTGTGTGCCTGTTAGTATTATATTCTCTTCATTTTTATTGGCCTGAATGTCTTTCTTTTACCTTCACTCTTGAAAGATAATTCCAGATTGAGTGTTATTTTTCCAAGCACTTTTCTTCTGTCTTGTGTTTTGGTTGAGAAGCCAGCTATCTATTTAATTATCTTTCCTTTGTAGGTTATCTGTCTTTTCTCTCTCACCGCTTTTAAGATCTCACTGCTTTTGGTGTTTTGCCACTGCATTAAGATGTTCCTACTGAGACTCTCTTCAAGAGACAGTATCATATAATGGTTAATAGCATGAACTCAGGAGACAGATTGACTCTATAATTTGCTAGCTGTGAAACATTGGCCACATTAGTTAAGTTTTCTGTGCCTAAGTAACCTCACATGTTGTGAGGATAGAGGAGTTAATTCATGTAAATTGTTTTGAATTCTGTCTGCCTTGTGTTAAGCACTTTTTCTTTGCTTGGTGTTTTACATCTTTTTTTCTTGCTTGTGATTCATTGAATTTTCTGAATCTAAGGTTTATTTACACATTTATACATTTAAATAGTTCTTCTCCTTCATTCTTCCTGTTATATCCTGAAACACTGACTAGATATTTATTGGAGTGTCTCACTCTGTCATACAAGTCTCCTAACCTCTCATTTTTTTTTCAGAAGCTTTTCCAGTTTGCTAATTCCTTCTACAACTGCTTCTAATTTACTGTTTAGTCAGTTCATTCAGTTTCTAATTTCATTTCTAGAATCTCTATTTATTTTACTTATCAAATTTCCCTGGTCAATTTTGGTAGTCTCTTATTCTTCTGTCATATTTTTATACTATATTTTTAAAGATATATTAAACTTTGTTTTATATTTCTATCAGATAATTCTAATGTCTGGAGAGTAAAGATTTGATTCTGTAGTTCTTTATTTAATATGACTCTCACTTAGATAGCTTGGTTTCTCCTGTGTCTAGAGATATTTCCTGGAACGTCAGCTGTGGGAATTCCCTGAGGCTGGTTTTAGGTACATTTCTCCAGAAGTGATTTGCTTTTGCTTCTTCTGGGCATGGTTAAAGCCTGAAATTAAGATTCAATAGTATGTACTGCATTGACATCTGAAGCCTGAGGGCATCAGATGGACCAATCACAACTCACCTTCCCCACTGTACTGCCTGGGTAAGGTCCTCTAGCTAAACAACCCTCCTGATGATGGAGACCAGGCACAGTGCCTGCTTAGCCCTGAATAGCAGGCTTCAGTTCCCTACCAGCCTGCAGAATTATTCAAACAAGCCAATCATATCCTCCCACAGGAACCAGGGGTCACCTCAGCCTCTTAATACTACAAAGACTGCCTCTCACATCTCCTGTATATTCACTCTGTTTGCAAGTGCAACCTCTGAGTGAGCCTGCATGACACAGTGCTCTCCTCTCCAAGGCTGTGAGTATATATGGCTACCTATTTTCACGTCCAGTGTTGAGTGTCCTGTGTTCAGTCATCCTCATATCCCTAGGGTAGGAAACCCTCACTCACCAATAGGATGAAGAGGAGGCAAATAAAACATGGGCTCTGAGGCCACTACCAACATAGAGCACTTCAACTAAGTTTCCAGCTTGGAAGTTTGGAGACGCATCTTGTAATGCAATGCAGGCCCAAACTTCCAGTAAGTGTAAGCAAAGTTTATACCTTCTCACCAGGAAAGTTTTTTGTTTTTTCTCTCTCATTCCTTTTTCTTTTTCACTCAAAGACAAGATAGACATACATCCCCACCATCTCTCTAGGTAGGGACTGTTTTTTCTATCTACTACAGAGGAAGGTGTTGTAACACTTTAGCAATTCCCCCTCTTTATGTGAGCTGCAATTTGACATTTAGCCCTGCTCAGCCCGGTGGTTTATTTCCTACGCCCTACACACAAGAATTACTAACCCAGGTTACTCCTAAGTGTAAACCTAACACCTGTGCTTATTTACCACATAATTTCTCCCTTTCTTGCCCTCTCTGTAAAATCCAGTTCTTGAATTCTGTAAAAGAATCCTTTATCTTTTACAGAAGCTTTATCATGCTTTAAAAATATTTATTCATATATATTATACAGCTGCACTTTTTACCTAGAGCAGGAGAGATTTTCTAAACATCTCTCTCTTTTTCTCTCTCTTTCACACATACACACACAATACAAACTTAACTTGAATCGTTCTGCATGTCATTAAATATTCTGCAAGCATGTCATTATTATTGCTCCACAGAATTTAATCATAGAAATGTAGCATAATTTAGCTAACTTCTATTTTCAGACATTAAGATTTCAGAAATCTTAATATTTTTACAGTTATAAATAGTGCTGCAACAAATATCCTTGTATAAAAATCTTTGTATCTCTGATTGTTTCTTTAAATAGATTCTGGAATGTGTTATTATCCTGACAAAAGGGTATGAACTCTTTTAGGACTCACGGTGCATTTTGCCAAATTGCTTTCTAGAAAGCGGTAACAATTTACAATCCACTGCAGTGTGTGATAGGTGAAAAGCAATGTATCATTGATGATTTAATGTGCATTTCCTGATTACTCATGAGGTTAAACATTAACTGACTGTGCTATATGTTTAACCAATTCACTTGTAAGAATATCAGGTGACCTTAATTATCCAGTTTGGAGATTTGTTCATTTTTTCACTCATTTGTGAATCTACTATAAGCATAGCATGGTGCTAAAACTATGGATTAGCTCAACAGCCCTGCATACTCCAATACCCATGGAATAACTGGCATACAAAGGAACAATTATGTAATGATGCAAGGAAACGTAGCAGCAAATGAGGGCTTCTGCTCACCAAACCCACTGATGTACAAAAGAAAAGATCTTTATTTCACTGTTTTGAATAATCACAGAGTGAGCCTTAATATAATTTCATTCTTTCCACTGAAAAGGAAAATACTATATTGAAATCTGACTTTAAATGATTTTTAATTTGGCTGTTTTGCAATTAATATTGTTCTTCCAGGGACTTCCCTGGTGGTCCAGTGGTTAAGAATCCGCCTTCCAATGCAGGGGGCGTGGGTTCGATCCCTGGTTGGGGAGCTACGATCCCACATGCTGAAGAGCAACTGAGCCCATGCCACAGCTAGAGACCCTGTGCACTGCAACTAAGACACGACACAGCCAAATAAATAAATAATTGGTTTTTTTAAGGAAAAAATATTGCTCTTCTACCCCCGGGGCTGTTTTGGAACTGTTCAGCACTTACCATTTTCTGTACCAACATCTTTTTCAACTCCACTGCTTATTTCCATTATCTCTAGGAAGGGATCTAATGATTATTACCTAAAATATTTCTGAGATATTATTTACAACGATGTAATACAATGATGGTAAAACCACTGGCTTTTCTCTTAGTTTTATTCTTCACGTTCTTATGAAATTAACCTTTCCCTTATAAAAAAATATTCTTTCCATGGGATACATCCCTTGGAACAGTCATTCATTTGTCTTCTTGTTGTAATACTACTTATAATAATTTCTCATCCTAGTCAAGGCCACTCTTGTGAAAATGTGTCTATCTCGATGAAATTGTGTAATAGTCTCACCAGGATATTTCTTCAAACCCCAGATAAAAAGCTTTACACCTCTTCATTCCCTTTACATCGAGAGACAGAGGGTCAGTTGAGCATGTATGCTGCAGGCAAGAATAAAAACATACCCACACAGCTCATTTGTCTGTGTAACAAGCACCAGAGGACAAAAGGGAAATATATATATTTCCACTTCAAACAATAGAACCAGGTAAAATTGAATTCAGGAAGAAAGTAGACCATGTACAAAGAAGCTGCTTTATTTAGGAAATAATTTTTGTTTTGCTATGGTAATTTTTACACTGCTTTTCCCAATGAACTGGCTTCATGAAGCATCCATTTGCTTTGTCAGTTGCAGAATTAAGAAGTGTCTCCTCATCTCAAACAGTACAGGCCTAATCCTGGTAGACGTGATAGGCTAGCAGAGTACCCTACACCACTTATGGCAATTTTAAAGAAACTCTTATACTTATTGAAAAAGAGAGAGAGGAAAGAAAGAAGTAAAGGAGACTTCCCTGGTGGTCCAGTGGTTAAGACTCCGTGCTCTCAATGCAGGGGGCACAGGTTTGATTCCTGGTCAGGGAACTAAGATCTTATATGCTGCCAAAAAAAAAATAAAATAAAATAAAAAAAAGAAAAGAAAGAAATAAGGGACGGAATGAAATGGAGAAGGAGAGAGGGAAGAGTCTTCTGGGTGACTAGGCAGCTCTCTGGTCTCAGCTGGATTTGCTTGTACATCTCTAGTCACCTTTGTGATCCTGCCTGGTCTCTTCTAGCAGGCTAGCCTGAACTTACTCTCATGGCAGTGGCACAGTGCAAAAAAAAAAAAAAAAAAAAAAAGATAATGGATGTGTGTCAAGGTCCCTGAGTCCTAGGCTTGAAACTAGCATGCTGTAGCCTCCACAATTTGTAACTGTCCAAAGCAAATTCCAGTGTTAATCTGGACTTAAGGAATAAAGAAATGGATGCCACCTCCTGAGGGGAGAAATTACAAAGCTGTATTGCAAAAAAGTATGGAAAACAGAGAGGTGAAGAAACAGGGCTATTTTTTAAATCTATCCATCTGACAGATAACAATTGTTTAGAATAAAATTGTAAACATTATTCTTCCTAATTTTTCCTTAAGTTTATCACATCTTTAAGTGTAACTTTAATAAAAACAAATCATACTGCATTCATCTCCACTCTTTGTTATGTAAATAATTCTAGGTGATAAGCATCTTTCTAGGTTAGCACATACAATTAGATCATTCCTTTTAAAGTCTGTGTAGAGTTTAATAAATCAATTTGCAGTAATTTTTTAAACTATTTCCCAATGGATGAAAACATAGTTGACTTTTTTTCTTGTTGCAAGCATATCTTTACAAGCACATTTTTGTATGCTTATGATTTTTTAATTGTAAAACTTTGTTTCCTAAAAGAGTAATTTCTAGTTCAAAGGGTATATACATTTTTCATTTTAATGGACAAAATGTACTTTCTAGAAAGAAGCTATTGGTGATATATTTGTCAGAGTAATTAATGCCAGTTGCTGGAACAAGGAACCTTAAAACATAGTGACTTAACACAAAGAAAGTCAGACGTGGGTCAGGCAACCATCTTGGACAGCTCTCCTTTCAAGTTACTCGGAAACCCCAGATCCTTGAAAGGATCTGCCATCTCAGAGAATGTCCTCAGAATTCCTTCAATGGCTTCTCTACATTCAACAAGCTGCCAAGAAGAGAGAAAGTTAGGGTAAGGAGCTAACGGGAGATATTTTAAGGCCAAGACTTGGAGTGGCTTATTTTCTTTCACCCCTAATCCTTTGACCAAAACTCAGCCTCACAGCCTCACTCTAACTGCAAGGGAAGCTGGGCAATGCAGTTTTCCTGTGCGCCCAGGACTAGGAACAGTATTGATGAACATCTGGTCAATTTGTGTCTCTGATGATGATATGTTTTCTGTACATGATATTTCTATCATTTTATTATTATTTGAAAATCCTGAACAACTCAAAAAGGAACAAATCAGACATAATCCCAGATCTTTGAAAATTGTAAAAAGAAGCTAAAACTCCCTTTCCATCCCATCCCAACCCTAGAGGTAAACATTGCCAACAATTTGGAGTTTATCTTACTTAGTTTCTGAAACACATACCTATACATCAAGTATCTATCTATTTATCTATCCATATCTATTATATAATCTATATGTTATGCACTGAATTTTGTCCCACCAAATTCATATGTTGAAGTCCTAACCTCCAGTCTCAACATGTGACTGTATTTGGAGACAGAATCTTTAAAGGGGGTAATTAAGTTAAAATGAGGTCCCAGAGAAGGCCCTAATGCAACGTGACTGATGTCCTTACAAGACGAAGAGATCAGGACACACACATAGACACAGTCTGCCATGGGCAGACACGGAGAGAGGATGGTCATCTACAAGCCAAGGGGAGAGGCCTCAGAAGAAACCAATCCTGCTGATACCTTAATATCAGACCTCTCGCCTCCAGAATTGTGAGAAAATAAATGTCTGCTGTTTAAGCCGCCCAGTCTGTGATACTTTGTCGTGACAGCCCTAGCAAACTAACACACACTACGTAACTACACATGAAATATATGGTTTCAGACTCCTTGACACTCCTTAACACTCCCCGCTGTACATGAGCCTCCCCGCCCCTCCTTTTCTTTTGGCTGAAAGTAGGTCTTTCTAAGCGTTTGCCTATATGTTTTCTCAGTTTCTAGTGAGGATTAGAAATTTTTCTCACGTTATTGACTGTTTGCTTACATGCATTTCCTCTTCTGTAAATTATTTGTGCCATTTATTTATTTTTAAAAATAATTTTGCTACTTTTATTTTTAATTTGAAGAAATTATTCATATTTATACAACACTTGGTTGTATAAATTGCAAAGCTTTTCTCCCAGTCTGTTATTTGTGTTTTCACTTGGTCAGTGGGACGGTTGAACTTATAGATGCTTTACATGTTTCTATTTGTTCATGAACTTTTGTTTGTTAATACTGTGCTAGATGCTGCAGGGCATAACATGATAAGCAAGTGAGAATCCCTGTTGTCAAGAAGATTACAGTCTCTTGGCTGGTTGAGAAGGGTACACAAACATGCCTAATCCATGGCGGCATATGGAAGACAGCATAAGAGAGGAACATACACTCAAGCCGGAGCAAGGAGGTGAAGAAAGACTTAACAAAGAGCTGTATCTGTGGAGCATCTTGAAACATGAGGTGAGCCAAGAAAACATGTTAACCAATACAAGAGACAAGTTTATTGCAGCCTTTCTGCCCACAGGGGTTAAAAATAGCAATCTCAGGAGTATTCCTTTACTTCTTTGGCTGATGATGTTTAAGGATTGTATGGGGGAGGGGGATAAGATGCAGAAATATTAAGCAAAAAAAAAAGGGAGGAAAAGAAAATTGATCCCCCTTCAGGCTTCCAGGAAAAGCTCAGAGCAGAGCAGGCTCAGCAAGGCAGCAGGGACCCAACTCTGGCCTCTGGGCTCCACTTTCTCCCAAAAGCCCCAACCCAGGATCTGCACAGGCAGGTGATGAACTGCAGGCCATTGCCAAACATGGATGATTTCCTGGGCCTTGCAGTACAGCTCAAGAGCACTCAGCTTATTAGGTGCACAGGTGTCCAAGTGCCCCGAAGGCACCGTGAGTCACCTTGGCCATGACCATGAAAGAGCAGTTCTGCATGGTGAGGAAGAATGTACCTGTGGCAGCTTTCTGCCTGGGCTGGAATCCCGGTCCAACACTTTCCTACCTCGGAGCATCCCTACTTGTCTACTTTACTCCTCTGTTCCACTGGCTCTTTTCCCTTGAACTGGGATTAATTAATGAAGAGTCGACCTCAGGGGGTAAGGAATTAAGTGGGGTAATATACATTAGAAGCTTAAATCAGTGCCTATGCTTAGCGCTTAGTACATATCAGAATTACTATTTTACAGCTTTTGTGAGCCTCTGGACCATAAGGTATGTTTTGTACTATTATTAGCATCCTTGTCTTACAGATGGGGAAATTGAGCACCAAAAGATGGACTCAGTCTCCAAAGTTGGGCAAATAGCAGAACTGACATTTAGACCCAGCTTGGTGGATCCCAGATCATGGGCTCTTAATACACATGCCGTCCTCTCACCTCTCCTGAAAGCATGCGGTAGCCCAAACGACAGAAGCGGTCTTTAGACTCCCTCGGCAAAAATTGTTGCTTGCATTGGGATAGTTTCAAGGTAAGGAGAGCAAAGCCTAATAATGCCAACTAAATAAGAGTGAGAAAAGGGAAAATTTTCACAATATATTCTTCCAAGCTTATTTAATTATCCAGATAAATGAAACCTTAGACTTGCCTTTATTTGCCAGTGCCCATAGAGCAAAAATAAGAGCATTCACACTTGCTGAAGTTGTCCTGATGTGGTCTTTCTCGGTCTGGAGCAGGAGACCAGCATTCCTCCAAGCAGCCCGGGAGCTAGCGCTCACGGCCATTGGACCTGGATCCCTTCGTGGGCATCCCACAAAGCGCCACCCAGCAGTGGTCAGCGTGGTCATTAGGTTTCATCTGTACAATTCTTTTTCTGTCCGATCAGTTGGCTATGGCTGTTATTTAATCTGATTTGTAGTCACTTTATCCTGCCAGAACCTCACATTCTCAAAATATTTTAGAAAGGAAACTGTACGCAGTTAGTAAAGTAGAAAACCTGCTTAAGATATTTTAAGGGAGGGCTGCTGAGCTGAAATGAGTTTTCCATCTAGAAGCTGGTGGCAAACTGCACATTGACCTGAAACATCTACTGGTAAAAGTAAAGTAAACTCAACTGCAAATAAGGAAGAATTGTAGACAGTTCAATAGAATTTTGACACAACTATTAAAGGGCATTGTAAAACACTTTCTGCTGTTTGGGTTCCCCAGAAAAAACCAAGCCACGAAGGAAAAATAGGTTCAAATACATCCCCAAGGCAGAAGGGATGTTCATGGTTGCTTCATTGCTTCCCTCAGTTGTTTTCTCATATTCTAAAAATAAATACAACAGTGCTTTCTACTAGAACAAGTGGTTACTTTATTTGGGGACAGATTAAGTTAGTGCTATTTTTTTTAGACTCCCTTTTTTAATTTTCAAGTCCCAACACTGAGATTAAAAAGATGTTTTGCAGCTTCCTTACTTCTTCCAGCTTATCGAAGCCCAAAGACCCAAAATAAATCCCTGAGTGCTGAGCCAAGTTTATTATAAACCCCCCATCTTTGGCTCCAGATACACCTTTGCCACCTTTGAGCCCCTGAGCAGTGTGCAAAAGTCCAAACAGTCTTCCAATTAGGGACACACAATCCAATATTATATAGTAAATTTGATTATATCAGTGTGTATATATACATCTGTATAGATGCTGAAAGAATTCAGATAGGCAATAGATGATGTCATAATAAAATTATTAAAGGAATGCTCTTAAATAGGTATATGTTCCCACTCTTCGAAACAAGTGTCACAGAAAAATAAAATCATTTTTTATCACACACTGTCAGGGAAAACAGGCTCAGTATTATCAGGATAATTTTTCCGCTTTCACGATTAGAGCTAAATTATATAGCTGGACCAACAATTTGGAATACATATTCTATCTATTGTAAGGATAACAAAGTTATAGGGGTTTAAGTGCAGCAAACTACTCATGTTCAAGTTCTGGCTCTACCCTGACTGTGATTATGGACTTGTTATAATTATTCTGTCAACACATAGTGAAGAGAAAACTGTTTGAATGTATTTGACTTCAATTCAGTTAAACAAATAATTACTGAGTCCTTGCTATGTTCAAGAAATTGTGCTTGGCACTGCAGGGGTCTCAGAGATGAACAGGACCCGGTAATACTGCCCCCAATAACTTCTTGAGAAGGAAGATTGGAAAAAATACATAGAGCGGTAACACAAGGTGAAAGAAGAAGAGAAGCCCCATGAAAGAATCACCAAGAGTTGCTCCAGGAACGAGAGCAGGGAAAGCCCATGATCGAGATGGAAGAATGAGGAGTAGTTTCAGGGAGGCAGTGGCAGTTAAGATAGGAACAGAAAGCAAGGGGGTAATGATGCTGACAGGGGGAAGTGGAAGGCAGGACACTGCTTGGGAACAAACACACAGAAACCAGAAAAAGTCAGGGCACGTTACAAGAATATGAAGTGATCTGCTCTGGTAGAAACACAAAAATTGAGAGAACTAAGACTAGAAACAAGCCAGTTTCTGGAATGATGCATGTGGAATTCTTACTTAACTTCAAAAGCAATAAAAGTGGGCCACATTCACTTATATGTACCCAGCGCCTATGGAAGCTTCTAGAAAGAGATTAAATACTGGCTTAAACTCTAGATGCAAAGATAGTAAATCAATAGGGAAGCAACCTTATGAGTTTTCTTATGTGAAAATAGCAGACTAAACTCTGCATGGAAATTTATAAATTAATTTACAATTTTAAAGAATGTGTTGGAACTTTATCACATTTTACCAAGTGGCAGCCTCTCTGAAAGACCTTTTATTGAAGGAATTGAAATAATTAAATTGAAGATTCAGTGTACCTTTTCAATCATTTTATTAAAAAACTCTTTCTGGTTTTCTCTGAGGGAGAGATAAACCACAGCTAAGGAAGTGGCTAAATCTTTTTTTAAACTACTGTATTCACCATAAAATATATGACACTATTCCCAAATAACACCTAATAGAAGCTGGTCACATCAAAATCAGAAAAAAAACTTGCCCTTTCAAAACTAGCTTTTTGTACTCGCTTCTATACCAGATGTTAGAAGTACAGACATGATTGAGATGTAATCTAGAACAGAAGAAAAAGAGCTTAAAAACTAACCATTATAACATGGTAATGAGGGAATACACAGCATGCCCGTGGAGGGGGAAAGCGGGGCTTAACATGGCTTTACGGGGGTAATATTTGCTGTGGGTCTTGGAGGTCATGTGATTATCTGGTACTAGGGATGCTTTTCCTAGCCCGAGGGAGCAGGAGGTGCGAATGCTTGAAAATTAGGCAACCACTTGGGGCTGTTTGCAGGAGAGTAAACCGTCTGGTGGAGGGTTTGGGGAAATGGTGAAAGCTGTCGAGGTGTTTAATCAGGGAAATGATGGGCTCAAAGCGTCTTTTAGGTTGACAGTCGTGGTGGGTATAAAGACGCTAAATTGTAGGTAAGGGGACCCAGTGGGAGCTACAGCAATGGTCCAGATAGGAAAGGAGAAACAGTGAAAGCCACGGTTAACCATGAGTATTAAGTACAACTATGAAGTGAGACATGGGTTCAAAGAAGAAATGATTCATATATGTATTATATTTATCAAGATTTACGTGTACATACCGAGCTTGAGTGACTGAAGAAATACGGGCAGACACGGCCAGTAGACAGTTGGAAATAGGAACCTGGGACACAGAAAATTGGAAAGGGACATGGATTTGAGAGGAATTGGAAAATGAGTTGTAGTTGAGGCTATGGAAGCAGATGACCATCCAAGAGGGGGTGTAGAACAGCTTTTGTGGACTTGGAGCCTAGCGCTGTCTGGCATACAATGATCGTCAAGTGGTTTTTGATGAATGGGTGAACTATTGAGTAAGGGAATGGTTTAATGTCTACCATTTGCCCCCTGGAGCACGCTCCTCCTTGGACTCTATGATTCCGTGTTCCCTTGATTTCTCTTATTTCTCTGTTTCTTGTCATGCTGCTTTCTCTACCTATTCATTCTCTTCATGTGGGTGCTCCCCAGCTGTCTATCCCCAAAGACAAGTAAGGCAGGATCCCTTAGCTCAAAGTCTTCACCATCTAATGGAACCTTTGTAAAGCTCCAAGGAAGTCAAATAAGGTGAGGAATGAAGAGTGCCCTGGTAAATGGACAGGTGTAAATTCAACGGGAATCTTAGGGAGAAGAGTTTCAATAGAAAATGTTTCAGGAGCAGAAATCCAGATTGCTGTGGGGTGAAGAATAAATGAGTGAGGTGAAGAAGGATAGATGAGGAATTGTTTCAGGAAGTTTAGGAAAATAGGGTGGAAGGAGATAGAGCTATATTTGGAAGAGGAGGCAACGGTAAAAGTTGTTTTGGTTGAAGGAGGGGTGTTGAATGTATGAAAAAGATGAGTGCTCTTTAGACCAAGAACCCAACAAAGCATAAAAAACATTGTCTTTGACCTCAAGGAGCTAGCCGTTCATTGTAGAACACAGACAGGTAAATGGACGCTGATGGTAGAGTGGGATAGATGCTTTGACCAACTAGGAATGTGAGAGTTGGAGGATCTGTGAAGCCATCCTGAAGAGGATTATGACCTGATGCCTGATCTGAGTCTAAAAGAGAAGTAGGAGCTCTTTATGCACAGACCAAGGGAAAGGGGATACTGGGCAGAGGAAACAGCGGGAACAACGGCAGAGAAGCGTCAGAAACATGAGGGTTACAAGTCATTCTTCATTTTCTCCCAGACTGTGGAATGCATTTTCATTTTATTAACAGTATCTTTTAAGAAGCAAGTATTTTTTTCCTGAAATTCATCAAACTGCATTTTGTGTCCTAGGGAAGCTTTGTCTAATCCAAGTCACAGTTTCATCCGATATTTTCTTGTATTATTTTTATAGTTTTAGCTCTTAAATTTAAGTCTGTGCTCTGTTTAGAGTTAAGTTTTGTACATGGTGTGAAGAGTGTATTTTGTTTTGTTTTGTTTTTTGTTTTGTTTTGTTTTGTTTTGCAGTAGGCGGGCCTCTCACCGCTGCGGCCTCTCCCGCTGCGGAGCACAGGCTCCGGACGTGCAGGCTCAGAGGCCATGGCCCACGGGCCCAGCCGCTCCGCGGCATGTGGGATCCTCCCAGACCGGGGCACGAACCCGTGTCCCCCGCATCGGCATGCGGACTCCCAACCACTGCGCCACCAGGGAAGCCCAAGAGTTTATTTTTTGCATATGGATATCCAATTGTTTCGGGAGAAGTTGTTGAAAAAACTATCATTTTCCCACTGAATTACCTTGACATCTTTGTTGAAAATCAATTGACCATGTATTTATGGGTCTCTTTCTAGACTTCTATTTTGTTCAGTTGATCTGTATGTCTGTACTTATGCCACGATCTTGTGGTCTTCATTATTGTAACTTTAAGTCTTAAAGTAAAGTAGTGTAATTCATCCAACTTTATGCCTTTTCAAAATTGCTTAGGTCCTTTACATTTCCATAAAAATTTTGAAATCAGCTTACTGCTTTCAACAAAAACCTCTAGGATTTCTATTGGGATTTCTTTGAATCTATAGATCATTTGGGGCAGAATGATATCTTAATTATATGAAGGCCCTCATACTATGAACATAGTATAGCTCTCTTTATTTATGTCTACTTTCATTTCTCCCAGCATTGTTTTGCAAATTTTAGTGCACGGGTTTTATGTATATTTTATGGAATTTATGTCAAAGTATTTCACATTTTTGATGCTATTATAAATTATTTTTTCAATTTCCAACTGTTTCTTGCTAGCATATAAAAATAGAATTGTTATTTCATACTGACATTTTACCCTACAACCTTGCTATTAGTTTAGTAGTTTTTTTGTAGATTCTGATTAAGGACTTATATCTAGAACTCATACAACTCATTAACAAGTGGAAAAACAACCCAACCTTACAAAGGCAAAAGCTTTTAGCAGACTCTTCATCAAAAAAGATATACTAGTGGGCTTCCCTGGTGGCGCAGTGGTTAAGAAGCCACCTGCCAATGATGGGGACACGGGTTCGAGCCCTGGTCTGGGAAGATCCCACATGCTGCGGAGCAACTAAGCCCGTGCGCTGCAACTACTGAGCCTGCGCTCTAGAGCCCGTGAGCCACAACTACTGAGCCCACGTGCCACATATACTGAAGCCTGCGCGCCTAGAGCCTGTGCTCTGCAACAAGAGAAGCCACCGCAATGAGAAGCCTGTGCACTGCAACGAAGAGTAGCCCCCACTCGCCGCAACTAGAGAAAGCCTGCATGCAGTAACGAAGACCCAACGCAGCCAAAAATAAATAAATAAATAAAATTTTAAAAAACAACAAAAAATCTTTCATTAAAAAAAAAAGATATACTAGTGACAAACATATGAAAAGATGTTCAACACCATTAGTGATTAGCAAAATTAAATTTTAAAAATATGATTACAAACCCACTGGAATGGCTAAACTTAAAAAGACTGATAGTGCTAAGTGTTGGCAAGGATTGGGGGCAATCAAATCTTGCATACATTCCTGGCAGGAATGAAAAGGGGTATAATCACTTATGAAATCAGTTTGGAAATTTCTTACAAATTTAAACATGCATTTGCCATACAATTTAGCAGTCACATTCCTAGATATTTACCCAAAAGAAATGAACACATATATCCATACAAGTACCTACCCTTGGATTTTCATAGCAGCTTTAGTCATAGTACTTAGAACTAAAATAAACCACATGCTCATCACCAATGAATGGATAAACAAAACTGTGTTATATTCATAATGGAATATTACTCAGCAATAAAAAGGAGCATGCTACTAATAGACTTGACAATGTGGATGAATTTCAAACACATTTTACTAAGAGAAAGAAATCAGAAATAAAAGACCACATATTGAAAGATTCCATTTATATGACTTTTGGAAAAAACAAAGCTAGAGTGACAAAAATCAGGTCAAGTGTTTCTGGGCACTGGGGATTGTGGGAGCGGATTGACTGCAAAGGGGCCAAGGGAAACTTCTGGACTGATGGAGATGCTCTATATGATTGTGAAGATGGTTCACAAATGTATATATTTCTCAAGCTCATCAAATTGTACATTTAAAATTAGCAGATTTTATTGTAGGTAAATTATTCCTCAGTGGATTTGCTTCAAAAAAAATCATGGTGACTTTAAATTATTACAAGTGCTGGTCCATAATCCCCTATCTGAGACCCTATGGGCCAAAGGTGTTTTGAAATTCACAGTTTTTGAATTTTTGAAAGCTTATACAGTATATTAACCCCCCCCCCACTTGATGCCAGATTTGGGGTAGCACCCCATAATCAAACACAGTACTATCTGCAGCAAAACATATAGTCACCAAGTAGGAGCAATAAATTCTATAGAGAGCATCTTGTCAGTTCAGATTAGATGTTGCCTCTAGATTTTGCTGCTTGAATGTTCCATGAAACAACTTCAAGTTATCGAGCTTTTTGAAGTTCAGAATTGAGATTCAGGGGCTGTAGTCCTGTCTAACCAATTTAGTATTTGCTGTAATTTATAATTCGGGGGTTGATTGTGAGGACGGGAAAAGATTAGGCTGAAGAGATAGGTGGATCACAGAGGGTCACTTTGCACGGTTTAATATTTTCCAGGTGTATTTATAAACCACAACTACGAAAATGGCGTATTAACAAAATCTGAGAAAAAGAGTACCCTGGTTACTCCTTTAGTCACAAACTCCTACAACTGCTTATGAAATCCTTCCTGACGTGGAAATAATACATGAAAATCCCATTGTCCATAAAATATTATAATACAAATATATCAAAGTCAGTTCCTATATAAAAGCCTTTCAAGAGTCCCCAGTCCCTTCACGATGAAGTTCCAGCTTTTAAACAAACTTTCAGGGATCTGATTCCCTCTCCGTGACTCCCATCCCTCTGTCCTAATACCAGGCACCTTAAAAACTACAACAAATACCCAGGTGCTTGTTCTGATTGTTCCCAAACTTTTGTCTTGAAAGCCTCTTTGACTCTGTTTATGCCCTTCTCTCTGTTTAAATGTGGTTTTCTCCATTCTTTCTCTGGTTGATTTCTATTCTAGAGGTTATAGTTGAGTAAAGTAGTATATAGAGGGTATGGGTTTATAGAGGGGCCTTAATAATGGTTTCCTTAACTATAAGTGATATTCAACCATAATAATCCAGATGAGGCAGCATAGAGAATACAGCACTATTGTAACTCTTCCCAACTTGTCAATAAAGTGAAAGTGTTTACATATTATGACATCCTGAATCTTTACCAATAGCTTCCTAAGTTAAATCTTTCTGAGACCAAGGAAAAATATACTAAGTTAAGTTGTCTTCTTGCAAAGAACACTTTTTAGGGACTTGTTATATGAGGGTCACCGATCCCATCTAAAGAGATTCTGTCCCTCCCCTACAGGAGCTTATAATAGAGCATCAAACACATTAACAGAGACAGACATGTTGGAATGCCAGTAGGAACAAAATGGAAACATTAAAGCAATACATGGATAGACAGGTAATTGCATTATATAAAGGTCAAGTATAAGTAGATTTATAGTGGAAGGAAGCAGTGAGTATTTAATCAGGGCAGAGATCAGGAACAACAGGTGGAAATGGGGAAGGTTAAGGGTAAAGAGTCACTTGCCTAATCAGCCCTGGAAGAGTTCACGGGAGGAGTGGGGATTCGGCAGCAACTATCAGCCTGAATGGGAGCTGAAGAGTCTCTTGCTGTCTTAAAAATGTGTGATTTTTGAATTAGTGAATTGAAGGCTATGCATTACAATACAGTATAGTAAAGCAGGAGGATTCCTTTTTTTTTTTTTTTTTAACATCTTTATTGGAGTATAATTGCTTTATAATGGTGTGTTAGTTTCTGTTTTTTAACAAGGTGAATCAGTTATACATATACACATGTTCCCATATCTCTTCCCTCTTGCAGAGGATTCCTTTTCTTTCATCCTTGGCTCTGAGATCATCCAAAAAGGCCATCTCTATCATCTGAGAGTATCCTTTTTAAAAAGTACCATTCTAAAAATATATTAACTATTTTAATTCCTAGTTTTATATCATATCTTAAATTTTTCCTGCAAAATCAGATGTTGCTATTTCTGTTTGTAACCAGTGTCCTTGACAATACTCAGGAATGAGAGCTAATGTAAAAGAAAGAATGTTTTAGATTTCGAAGAGCTACAGGAGATATCTTGGTTCATTTTTTGGATGAACTTTATCCTAACTAAAATTTATGAGCACAAAACCCTTTAGATAATTAGAGCTAAGTTCAAACCCTCTGTCCACTGGACCTTTTATAAGGAAGGAGTATTTCAAGAAGAGGAGGGGTGTCAGTGGATGCTTAGGTGACTTGACAAATTTTCTCTGGGTGCCAAGATTTTAAAATCTGTCCTAAGGAGAGCCCACACTCTCCTTTGGCAATACATTCAAGATCACTGAGGGGAAATTCTTTTCATGGGTGACTAAATCCTCAGTGCTCTAGAATTACATCCAGTTTTTTATGTCGTATCTTCAGTGGAGGTGTTCTCTGGCTGTTTGTCAAAGAACTCTTGAGATACACAATTTGAAGATATTACATTGCCTGTCAGTATTACCCTCTCCAGTCCTTTCATCTTTCTTAAAGGTCTTATTTTCCAATCCTTTAATCATCTGATGGTCAAAAACGAAGTGCCCTTCCCTCTTTGTCTCACCGTGGAGGTAGGTGCTGACTAGTTTAAGTCCTATGAGTTATATTGAGATTTTTCTACCCAAGGGCTACCTTTCTTGTTTAAATTGAAGTGTTGCTGTTGACTCATCATATCTTTTTGAAAAGCAACAATTACAAAACATAGCTTTGAACACATTTTGAAATAAGACACAGGGTGTACAAGTGAAACGGAATTATCTTTCCTTTGTGCTAGTCTGTTTCCCCTTTGGGCCCACTTCATGGGAAAAGTAGGAAGCTTGATTATCCATTTTCACCAAAATATTATTTACCAAGGCAGCAATATTAACTCAGGTAAGCAAAATGCTTGTTCCTTTCATCTCATCAATCCCACACCTACTCACCTTGCAGTTGACTTTTTATAGAACATTAGTTTGCATTAAAAAAAAAATCCATTTAATTGCATTGGAAAAACACTTCACTGCCACACTCCAGGCCGATACCATGTTGCAGCTGCTCCTATTTAAGGCATAATTGTAGCCTCCCTCTTCTACAAGGAACTAATTCTGATTTTGAAAGGATTTGTCCTCACAGTTTATCCTGATGAGAGGACTGGATTATTGCTGTGTAAAATAGCTGAATAGTCCTATTATAGCTATTATGCCACAAATGTTGTATATTGTTGAAGATCAAAGTACTGTACCACACTCTATGGTAAAATGTACAAGCATGGCACACTTCCCATATTATGTAAAAAAAATACTGCATTTTATGAGTCATTGAGTACCATGTGAGGTATCCGTGGGCCCTATATCATTTCCTTCAAACTTTCCTCATCATTCTGAAATCCTTTATTTTCTGGTTGAAAGACTTAGAATCTAGTCATTTCTCGCGAGTCTCCCCAGGAAGTAAACTTCAGTACTCTGCATTCTCTTGTTGCATTATATTATGTATTGCATATCAGTCTAGTTTACATTTGAATTACTTTAGAAAAATATTGAATGACTCTGGACAACAGTAAATTCTAACAGGCGAGTTGAGAAAATGTGAACCTTTCCCATCAAAACCATTAATGATGTTTTTCGAAACTTTAAAACGTGCAGGACTCAGGGTTGGTTAGGTTCTAAGGAAACAAACAGCTATTTTACTCCATAACCTTGTTAGGAAGGCCAACCTGTATACACACGCATAATGAGGTGCCTTAAAATAGAAGGTGGCCCAATGAGGTTCAAATGAATGGTCTGTAAAATGAACAAGTCTTCTCTTCTACAGGAGAGACTGAGGCACTAGTTTCACTGGAAAGGTCACCCTTAAATAAGAGGCCAGTGAAAGACTGAATATTAATTTAGTTATAAAATATGGCATACTTTGATTTTAGTTTTAAAATTTGGTATTTCAAAATAAATCCCTATGTTTCATTCTCATAGTACATATATAGAGGGAGCCTCCCTCAGAGAAAAACTAACTCCCAAACCTGATAAAGAAAAGTCGGCCTTCCCTGGTGGCGCAGTAGCTGAGCGTCCACCTGCCGATGCAGGGGACACGGGTTCGTGCCCCGGTCCGGGAAGATCCCACACGCTGCGGAGCAGCTGGGCCCGTGAGCCGTGGCCGCTGAGCCTGCGCGTCCGGAGCCTGTGCTCCGCATCGGGAGAGGCCACGACAGTGAGAGGCCCGCGTACCGCAAAAAAAAAAAAAAAGTCCCTCAGGAAGTACCACTTTGTTGTTGAATGATTTTTATAAGACTCTCATAAATCACGGATAGGATGAACTGTCTAGGGGATATTTTCCCTAAAGTAACACATTCTGTATGTAATTTGGAGACATTACTACAAGATTTAGGACTTACCGACATAGTACAAAGAATCAGTAAACATAAAATGTGGTCAAGGAAAACAACTGCAAATTCGAAAACACTATAATTTATGAAACCATAATTAAAATGAAGATGGGTAATGTTCAGAGAACCAAATCAAACACTAAGTGTGGTTTGTAATTACTGGTTAGGATTTCCAATGTAATTTGTAAAACTAAATGAGACAGTGAAATTAAAGGTAAAGAAATGAGGACCAGGTCTAGGATATAGGAGGCATTTTATATATTGTAGCTATCCATATTATCACATCAATGCTAGTACAGGGATGTTTCCTTCATAGACACATGCTTTCTGGTAATGAGAGTATATAAAGTTCCCAGTTCAGGTGGCCAAATTGTATTTTGGACTTACACAACAATTCATTCATGTTTTGTTGCCCAGACCCTACCCTAAATGAATTGAATCAGATTCTGTGCAGGAGGGGCCCGGGCACAAGTATTTTTCAAAGCTTCTAAGGTGACTCCACTGACCAAACAATGTTGGAAATACTGCTGGATAAGACTCTAAACTCATCTAAAGAAGAAACTTTTAAGTAATTTGTTTTTATATGTTAATCTACACACAACATATAGCATAGTGCTTCCCCCCGCCCCCCGTTCATATGGCTTTGTTGAAGAATGTACAAATACATGAATAAATGGACAAACGAGTACACTTAGCTGTGACATAGAGTTAAATGTTCCAGAAATTGAAAAGTAATATAATGGCTCTTTACTATTTTATCTTCCAAAGTAATAAGATTTACTCAGAGATCGAGCTATTCAAATTCCCCCAAGTTTTTCTTGGTAGAAGTGCACCCATTCAATACGTGATAGGTCTTGGGTGGAGCATTGTAAAGAGAGTATTTTTTTCTGATTACACCGAGATGACCCTCACGGTCTACTCTCTATGTATGAGGGATTGGAGTTAAGGATTTAAAAATTTTTTACCAACAGCTCACATTCCCACATGAGTTGGGTAAAACTCGGTCCTCCTCCTATGTTTCTCCTTTGCTCTTACGCTACTAGTACACTTCTGACACCAGATGTGTGGGTTTTCTCTACATCAGGCAATTCTGTGACACCAGTTGAATGTCCTGCAATTGAACTCAATTGTGACACTATCTACCTGGAGATCACATCATATCCCACGGGATAAGGGCTCAGTCTCACAAGACTGCCACCCCCCCCAACCCCCCCCAAACACACGCACACTTCAGATACCAATTACAAGTCTAGGTTGTTACCTGTGCTTCTGACCGATCAGCTATAAATCAGAGGTTCCCATGGCCCCCTCCTCGGGTTTGATTAATTCGCTGGAGTGGCCCACAGAACTCAGAAAAACAGTTGACTACTGTTTACCAGTTGAATATGTAAGGGTATAACAAAGGATATAGAGGAACAAACCGATGGAAGAGCTCCAGAGGGCAAGTACCTGGGAAGGGGCACAGAGCTCCCATGCCCTCTCCGGGGCCACCACTTTCCCAGAACCTCCGCTGTTCACCAACCCGGAAGCTCTCTGAACCCCGTACTTTGGGGATTTTTATGGAGACATCATCACACAGGCATGACTGATCATTCACACCATTTTCATCTCCACTCCCCACTGACCTTCAGGGGCTACTCTCCATATATGAGTGATTGGAGTGAAGAGCTTTTTTATCAATGGTTCACATTCTCACCCATAACACCATGCCGCACACACACAAACACATCATTTTGACTCTACACACTGCACGTGGATTTTCCCCAGAGACAGAGGAAAGTGGTAAGTCTGTGGAGCAAAGTGGAGACATCATTTTCTTCCCCCAGGTGTCAAGATGTTGATAATAATATTGTTTCTGCCCTGAACGATTTCATCTTCTGATATTCACAAGGCCGTCGAACAGAAATCAATTACAGATGCTAAGGAAGTTTTAAAAAATCCAATTTTGAAGAGATGTAATACGATGGTAATAAATGCTGGATCGCTGACAGAAATTTAAGCTTAGAAATGTTTAATTTAAACCTAAAGTTTTTTTTTTTAATCATGGAAGAAAATGCATATAGGCACATTTTAGCATCTACAATTGAAATTTGAACACTGATGTTACAAACCACAAAACTTCATTTAAATTTTATTATAAAGACCTTTATTTAAAGAAAGAACATATTTTTTACTTCTTACTTTTTATTTTGTGCCTTGAATGATCTGGAAATATGGAGGTTCTTCTGAATCCAATGGGGAAAAATTATTTTTTCTTACACTTCTCTCTCCCTACACCAATCTGCACCATGTTAATCTGGAGGTAGGGAGAAAGCTGGATTCTTGCCACTTATAAAAATGATGAGGGTGTGCTCGCTTCGGCAGCACATATACTAAAATTGGAACGATACAGAGAAGATTAGCATGGCCCCTGCTCAAGGATGACACGCAAATTCGTGACACGTTCCATATTTTTTTATAAAGCAATTATACTCCAATAAAGATGTTAAAAAAAATGATGAGGGGAAGAAAGAAAACCATGGCTTACAAGAAAAAGGCTGTAAGAAGTATAAAGCAATGCTTAACAAAATGTTCCTAAAGGAGCCATGTATAGACGCCCAGTGATGTTCATTTTATCATTCCTTATACTGTCCTCATAGATTTTCTTTCAGATCTCTCTGCTTGTACGTGACTGATGCTCTCAATTGCAGAGGAAGCAACATAGCTATGGGAGTTACACGGAGCAGTTTGCAATCAACGTGCACTAGAAGGCTGTGCCCGGTGGTGAAATGTTATTAGTATCCTTCTAGGCACCAGAAACAAGTGGAACAGATGAAGTATTTCCAGGCTTCTTTGTGGGGCCTTGGGTCCAGTGTACGGGGCTGCTCCCTCCTGGGAAGGTAACTATCGCCCACTCCTGTTGGAGTTCCCACCAAGGACAGAGCCTGGGAATAAATCTATTGGACAGCGGCCAAGATCCTCCAAACTTTCCAACCACCAGGAGACACGAAGTTCCAAGTTTCCGGGTTTGAGAAGTAAGGCGGGAAAACGTGACTGGAGCTTTCCTCGTCCCACTTACGGAACAGAGAAATAGGGAGGCTGATTCCAGGTCTTCCGTGGACCTCCAAGAGAATTACTGGGCTTCCAACTAGAAAAGGACAAGAATCCAGTAATGGGCAATTAGCAAGCCCACGTGTTTTCCCTGTAGCCCGGTCTTGTGTGCTGATCATTGTGTTTCTATTTACCCTTTGAACTACCTCTGTGGTCTTTTGAGAGTCCTTAAGGCAGCCCTAGCCTTCGCAAACCCTCCTGGGGGACAGAGATCACGGGGAGGCGAGGGCTGGAGGCGGGAGCGAGCAGCAGGACAGGGGAGACCCTTCCAGCCCATCCACATCCTGCAGTCCGTTCGGGTCCCTGGAACAGTGGCCCACTCACAGCACGCAGAGGGTTGGCGGAGCCCGGAAAAGTCACCTCCACCAGAGAGTGGGAATAGGGCAGGGGGAGCAGACAGCGGGGTGGGGAACGACCGCGCCGCGGGAGGTGCGGGACGCAGAGAAAGAGGTGGGGACGGCAGCGGAGGGGGAGGTGGGAGCGGGGTGGGGCCGGGGCGGGGCCGGGGGCGGGGCTGCGGGGCGGGCTGCGCCACAGCGCCCCCTGGCTGCGCGCTCCCCGCCGTGCCCCGCGGTCGCAGCTGGCTCGGGCTCGCCGGCCCCTTTGTGTGCGAAGCGTTGGCCCGGAGGAGAACGGCCCGGGCGCAGCGGAGGCTCCCCGGGGTCCCGCCGCCTCGGCCCGGGCCCGGCAACACTCTCCTCCTCCTCCTTCTTCGCTCCACCCTCCGCCGGCCCCCGGCCCCGAGCGGCCGCCATTGGGCCGCGAGCAGCCCGCGTCGTGCCGCGCACTCCACCCCGCCCGGCCCCGGGCGCTCACACACACCCCCTCCCGCCCCGTCTCCCTCTCCAGTCCTCCCCCCATCCCAGGCCTCCAAGGTGGAGGAAATAAACTCAAAGCAGAGCAACTCAGAGACTCCAATAGAACGCCCAGTACCTAGAGCCCGAGCGCGAGCGCGTGTGCCGGGCGGCGAGGGGCGCGGGAGGCAGGGATGGGGGGGCGGGCGGGGGGGACAATGAGCGCATGAAGTTACCTGCCCGGCGGCGGCGGCGGCGGCGGCGGGGCCGGGAGGCGGCGGCGGCGGAGCAGACTGCGCGCTCGGCGCCGACGGGTGCGCGCCGCGGCTTGGGGGAGAGTTGAGCGCTTCCCCCCCCCTTTTCTTTTTCTTTTTTTTTTTTTTTTTTCTCCTCTTCTTCTTAAACAAACCACAAACGGATGTGAGGGAAGGAAGGTGTTTCTCTTACTCCTGAGTCCAGACACCTCTCTCTGTTCCGTCTAAGCTTGTTTTGCTGGACACTTTTTTGAAAAAGGCAAAGAAAAGGAGTTGCTTGATGTGAAAGTGAAATGGACGTAAGATTTTATCCACCTCCAGCCCAGCCCGCCGCTGCGCCCGACGCTCCCTGTCTGGGACCTTCTCCCTGCCTGGACCCCTACTATTGCAACAAGGTGAATGCTCTGCTTTTGTTTCCGCCGTGTTCTGACTGCTCGGTCCCGGGAGGGGGGCGGCGGCAGCGAGCCTGCTGGGCGGCCGGGCGGTCGGTCGCCCGAGGCCGGTCCCGGGCGCGCTCGGCTCGCAGCCCGCGGCTGCCCTGCGTGCCCTCGGGGAGTAAATATTGCGGAGCCGCTCCCGGGCTTTGCCCGGCCCCGCGATGGTGCGGAAAGTGACACGATTTGCTCGATCCTTTCCTTCCTGCTGTTCGCAACTAAGGCTCCCTGCCTAGGTTTGCGGGGGGGGGGGGGGGGCGTTGAAAAAAATTAGGAAAGAACGGCGGAATACTTTGGGGGTGTGTCTGGGGTCCGGGAACGCAGGCAGAGAGTGGGAGAATTCCGTTTATTTTCTGGTTTCCCCTTCTCCCACCCTCCTTGCTCTCCCGGCGGCGGGGGCTCGTGGCACCGCTTCCCCGCCCGGGATTAGTTGCCAGGGGAGCCGCCGGGAGTCGGGGTCTCGGGACCCGGGAGACGCCCCCGCCCCACGCCGGGCACAGCGCTCCGCAACGCTTTTGTTTTCCCGAACCGGTCCGGGCGCCGGCCTGCGGGCCGGGGTGCCGCCGGGGCGCCGGGGCCGGGGGACAGCTCCCGCCCGGGGGTGCGCGCAGAAACAGCAAGTTTGTTCGGAGCCGGGCGAGCGCGTCGCGTTCACGTCCAAAGCTGCCGCCCTCGGCGCGGGGCTGCAGCAGGTCCCGGGCTGGGCTATGCTCGCAGCCCGGTGACCCCAGGTGCCGAGGCCGCGGGGGCCCGGGGCGAGGCGGGCCATGAGGGTGATCGGGGCTACCGCCGAGGTCCGCTCGTCCCAGGGATACAGCAGTCAGGGCGTATGTAGGGAGGGGGTGAGTCTCGGGGTTCCTCGAACTCTCAGCCCACGGAAGGAGGACGCGCGGGGACTAGACTCCGAGAGCAGCCGCAGGTCCACGGCTGTCCTCGCCTCGGGCTTTTTGGACGTGTCTAAGCAGTCCCGCCCGGTGAACGTGGCGGAGAGAATGGAGTTCTCTGAGACTCGGGGCGAGAGGTTTAGACGCCCAGTTCCCGCTCCGTGGTAACCCTGTCAGATACTCCCAGCTCCTGCGAGCAATTCCGTGTCGACCCCTCGGTGAATTCCGCTGGATAAATCGTTGGGACTGGTAACATTTGCCTGGTGGCGAGTCATCATGAAGCAGCTTTTTTACGCGATACAGAGGTATTTAGCGCGCTGCATCCTCGGCCCCCGGGCTCCCCATCACGCAACGAACTCGCAACTCCGAGTCTTGGTCAGTCGACACACACACACACACACACACACACACACACACCACACACACACACACACACACACACACACACACACACACACAGCTGTGAGTTATATTACCCCGTGGAGAAGCTCCCTGATGCCGTGTGTACAGTGCAAAACCCAGGAAAAGGGATGTGCGTGTGTTGATGATGTTTTTAGGCAAGTTAGAAAGCAGGGAAATTTAGTCTTGTGCAAAAGGCAGAAAGGCTTTTCATCCTGCAGGAAGGGGCCCTTTCGCTAGGGGCAAGTTGGAAGGCATGGGTAACTTTGGCCAGAGAAGTTTGCGTGATGAAGTTTCATTATTTGTTGGTAATACAGTCTGTTTTGCCTTAATGAGCAGGTCTTTTGTGTTTGCAACATCAATTTTTTTTTTTTTTTTTTTTTGCTTACAACACTACTACTACTAACAATAATAATAAAGTAGCAGTCTTATCTTGGATAGGAAAGACATGTTCTGCAGTAGTAATTGGAACCAAAAGGTCAGAAACATTTTGGCAATGAAACTGGACAAATCCTATTAAATTTATCAGTGATTTTAGGCTCCAAAAAGAAGGTAATGACTTGGATACACATTTCACTCGTCATTCTTGTGATAGTAGGGTCAGATTTAATTTAAAAGTTAAATGCTTTGGAAAATCAAGAATTACTCCAATATATTAAATCATTTTCCAATTAAGTGCTTTAAATAATTTTAGTGGGTTGTGCTGTGAATTGAATAAATTAATTTAGAAAGTCTTCAGAATTTCTTTACTAGCTCATTGAAGTTCCTTTTAAGTCACCCGGTGTATGAGGAGCAAACTGTTCTTTTAAAATGCAAATTAGCCACCCTTTCTATAGACTAGATGCAAGTCTTCTACTTTACTTATCCAGGGAATAATGGACTTTTAAAGACGCACAGTCATAACATACACTTTTAATAGGAGGAAGAGACTGCATGGAGATGTTTCTCACAGGATGTCTGCTCCTGCCCTTCCCTGGGTAGCAGTCGGCCAATTAGATTTGTCACTGATCCCTGCTTATATTCAGTGTACTGAGTAGGTTTGCTAGGCCCCAGAAAACCCGGGCACTAGTGTATTCTACTCCATCATGATTAGCATTGGCACAAAATTTCTGTCCAACTCCACAGTTCTAGTTGCTTAGAATGTAGTCAACCAGAATTAATTTTTACAGTGACTCAGGTAGATCTGCAGGGATCTGAAAGGTGGGCAGAAGTTTGAAAGAGGTGAAATAAGAAATCTGTATCCACATTTAGTAAAAACAAGTTGGACCTGACTTCTCCCAGAGAGAGGAGACTGCAAAGTAAACCTACGCTTGTCTCTTTCAGAGGTGTCGTGAATACGTAGTTTTTTACAACAGTCACTTTGTCAGGTTATTTGTTTTCAATAGGATGATAGGATCATAAATGACTAATTGTCTTTATTTTAAATCTGTCAGCACTTTATGAAAGTCAGTGTGCTGAATCCTAGCGGAACCAGTATCTTCTGCCTCAGCATCACACAGTTGTAACTAGTTTCTCCAGTGACATTTTTTCAATGTCAGAAGAGACCCTAATCCAGAAAATGAATATCCTCTTCCTGAAGCTTTTCTAAACTAAAATGAGGTTGTTTTACTTTGCTGACATTTTCCAGCACTGCTGCTCTATAGATTGCCAAAACACTACTTACATTGTTCAGTTAATAAACTCTGTAGGAGGAATTTTTTGGAGAACAGTTTAATTTCGTGTCTCTCTATCGTAAGAGCACATTACGTTACGTGCACATCACTATGCAAACTGGCCTCCGTTTTCACATAGCCCATTGCAGGAGAGAAGCGAGAACAATGCAACAGTGCTGGTTACGGCAACTGTGCGAGGCGTCTCTTAGACAAACAGCCAGAGCGGATGGCACGTTGCTGTATATAGGTCAGCCTTTGAAATAGCAATGTAGCTCATAGAGTGGCCAGAAACATGTAGGCTGGAAGCAACAGTGGTCACCTCTGGCAACTGAAAGCATGGCTATATCTCAGACATTGAGCGATGGGTACCATACTGGAGTTTCGTCTAATTAAGGCCATTTTAAGTAACAGTGTATCCCTTAATTGAGCTGAATGTTACCAAAAGAAATTGGATTATAGGAGCTCACAATTGGAGTCCAGTAGTAAAATAGAGTCCTCTTCTTTGGTTCTAGCTGAAGATGTCAGAGCATCAGTTTAAATATATACCCGCAGAGTAATAACAGTTCCTTTCAGTTTCTTAGTGCAGTGTCATTTCTGAAGATTGTTTTCACTGATTTTATGCTAAATTGGGACAAAGAAGTGGCACTTTTTCATTTTTGCAATGATGTGATGTGTTCAGTTATTGCTCAGTATCTGCCCACAGAAGGAGTAGTAATATAATTATGTTATGACATAGCTAATGACAGGGGTGCTGACCTCTGCCAGCAGTGGGAGAGGAAATAATGGTCTTTACTGTTCTCAGCGGTTGCTTTTGTGGAATCAGGTCCTGAATCTTTCTTTGGTTGATTTAGACACAAGGAAGTTCAAAACACAAACCCATACTGGCTGTATACAGAGTGAAGAATAATGGGCGTTTGGAATATTGGGCTTTTATCATTGAAATGAGGGAGGACAGTGTATAATCTTTTCACAGAAGCATAGGAGGAAGGACCTATTTGTGATGAACTCTGCGTTAAAATGTCAGGGCTAACATTAGACATTTGATAACTTCTGAGAAAAACAAGATCTATTATCATCTCTGCAAAATCTCCTTCGAGTTTATTTTCCTATTTAGAGTATTATGTATTGTACTTTAATGTGGCAAAACTCATCCTATCTAAAATACAGGATTTGCAAGCACATTATGATGGAGTCATTATTTCTACTTTAATAGATGTAAGAAGGAGGAGGAGGAGGAGGAGGAGGAGGAGGGGAGAGAGGACAGGGAGGAGAAGGAAGGGGAGGGTTATAAGCAATTTAGAGCATCAGGCTTGATTAGTTCTCCACCCACCCCCATAACTTCTAGGACTTTGGGAAATTCATAGTCAATACTCTGAACACCGTTAGTGTAATTAAAACTCCCATGGGAGTGTTATTAAGCTGGCATCTTTCATCAGTTTTGAGGTCTTTAAATATGTTTTAAATAAATTTATAGGTAAGAGCATAAGCCAAGCAATCATATGGTTTTGGCCTCTAAATCAGATACCATACAAAACCCTCAAATGTAGCTAGCTATCTTGACTTTGTGGGATATTTCGGTGTCATAAACTCCAATTTTAAATGTCTGTGCAAAAATTACAGTTACGCGCTTTGGAGCTCATAATGTCATTTTTAACATAGCTTACATGGCTTAGCGTTCTCCCCGTTTATCGTATATGTTAGAAGTTACTGAGTGGTGATCCTAAGGAGCATTTTGATATTTTGCTTAGTTGGAAAAACTGAACTGATATTTAAATATGATCCCAGTTGCTTGTTGTAGTTTTTTTTTTAATGACATGATTGCAAGGGCTTAGAACAGAGGAAAGAAGTGAGGTACTTGAACCTGAAAGAAGTAGGGAAAGTTCCAAGTTTAACAGTGGTTTTCTTGGTACCGGAACTGGGTCTCCAATGTTGGTTTTGGTGTGTGTGGAACGATTTCTCGCGGGCGTCCTTCTTCTGTGTGTGATGGGCTCCATTCAGGAAAGGGATGGGTCAGAGGACTGGGGTAGGGGCGAGACTCTTATGTAGCTATGACTTATTCTACTGTTTTCCAACGTTTTGCTAACTTCCTGGAAAGCTGAAAAGACCCTGGGGGTATTGGAGACCCTCCTGCCCTGATGGAAGCCTGCCCTCAGCAGCCGCTCTGTCTGTGCGTCTGCTGCCTCTTCCCTCCCTCCTTTTCACCCCCTTCCCAGGCACCCCCCGATCCTGGAACGACTCCCCCTCCCCTGCTTGTCTCCTTCCCAGTCTGGGTCTGAACCCGGGAGGTGT